>NC_090383.1:51706353-54639330 GCF_036365525.1 Heterodontus francisci
ATAGCGGCAAAAGCGTCCATTTGTTTGACTTCATCAACGTGATGTGTTAGGTTCACAATGTGGAATGCCTGTATGTCTTCTGGCTGAGAATTACTCCTTGTTGATTCCTGTCTCAGGTCTGTTTCACTGTGGACTTTGTGTATCATCTTTTGTTTACGCAAGTCTCTGGCCCTCTCCTTGCTGCTGTTGCCCTGTTGCTGCACCTGTCTTCTGTTTGTCTGTGTCCTTCTGTGGCTTCTAGTCACGTCTTTGGAGCCAAACTTCTTGCACAAGCGGACCCACGTGTCCTATTGCACCACATGCCTTGCACAGGTCACGAAATGCAGGGCAATTTCACCGTGAGTGGGACAGACTGCACTTACCACACAGCTTGCTTGCTCTTTTTGATCTGGTTATTGTGCCGATTCTGTTAGCTGCACCTAGTGCTTGTAGGTGCTGTTGTCCAGCTACAATGACTTCATATTTCCTGCCATCTTCTAGCAGTGCGTCACTGCTGTGACCTTTCTTTTTCCCCAAGAGGCCTTTCTGAAACGCTTCAATGGGTGTCGATACAATCACCAGCTCCATTATTCAGTCCGACAGCTCAGTTTCTGAGAAGTTGCATTCATTGCCCTCACTACGGCATCTACTGATGAACTGGTCTATTGATTCCTGTGGCTATTGCCTGTTGGATATCGATTCCAGGCAGTGAATTCTAAAATGCACTTGTAATCGGAGCTGATCTTCTGGCACTTTCCATATCTTTATGGGATCTTTCTGGTCCTTGTCAGATATTCTAGAGGTGTTGATTCTGTGTAATCCCTCATTTCCAATTGCTATTACTATTTTTACAGCCTTTTTTCAAGTGCTACAATTATTAGGTCTACGAAGAATAACTGCATTCTTTGTTTGAAAAGGTAGCCCTTCAGGTTCATGCTGGGAAATTTGGTATCCATATTTCTGTTGTACCTTTGCTTCAAAACTTGTTTTAAGACTTGTTCTATGACGCTGCACTGTTTCCCCTTTAAGAGACTTTGTTATTTACACGAGCTGCTTTGATTGACAGGAGCAGGCGTTTGCTAGTGCGGTGTGTTTATCTTGCTTCCAGGACTTAAGCCTATTGCCACAGCTGCTCACTAGCTGCTAGAGTTTATGTTCTTCATGCTCGAGTGATTTTAATGTTTTTTCTTACTGTGGCTTTGTGAACGGAAGTACTTATTTACGCTCAAGTGGTTTAATTTTTTTTTAAACTTTAGCTGCATAGATGAAGGCTCTGCAGTGATTGGGTTTTCCCACACTTTTTCATATGGATGCCTTTGGAATGGTGTCGACTGTGATCAACTTGGGAAAGGAGTTGGGTCTTCCTGTTATTTTTCTACACGGAGCTTTTGAAAAACAAAATGATCTTTTGAAGGATGTCAAAGCTTTTTTTTAAAGCAGTATCCCTCTACCGTCGACACAATAACTCACCCAATTTCCTTGCAACCTGTCATTCTGAGCTTTGTCTGCTATAGCTGGAGGTAAGTCCCTTTTTTCTTTACTGTTTTTGTCAGTATGTTTTTTTAAAACTTTTCTCTCCAGTGGCTTTAGGAAAGTTGATTTCAGAGCTGTTTTACCTGTGGTCTTCAACTTAAACTTTTTTCTCACTACAGCTGCCACCATGTAATGAGTTCTTTTATGTTGTCTGATGCAACATAAATGAGATGCACGGAATCCAGTTGGTTGAAGATCTCAAACAGGTTTAATTATTTATTTGTTCATGGGATGTGGGCGTCGCTGGCTAGGACAGCATTTGGATTTAGAGATACAGCACTGAAACAGGCCCTTCGGCCCACCGAGTCTGTGCCGACCATTAACCACCCATTTATACTAATCCTACTCTAATCCCATATTCCCACCACATCCTCACCTGTCCCTATATTCCCCTACCACCTACCTATACTAAGGGCAATTTATAATGGCCAATTTACCTATCAACCTGCAAGTCTTTTGGCTGTGGGAGGAAACCGGAGCACCCGGAGGAAACCCACGCAGACACAGGGAGAACTTGCAAACTCCACACAGACAGTACCCGGAATTGAACCCGGGTCGCTGGAGCTGTGAGGCTGCGGTGCTAACCACTGCACCACCCGCATTTATTGCCCATCCTGAATTTCCCTTGAGAAGGTGGTTGTGAGCCGCCTTCTTGAACCTGTTATGACCGCAGCGGGAGCAATGCACAGTCAATTCAGTCCTGTAGCTCCACAGGTCGCAGCATATTATTAAGCTTCCAATCGGAAAACAGCCAAAGTAAACACTCGAGTAACCCCCGGAATAAACAGACCAAACCAGGTATCTTTAGACAACAACAAATTAGCTATTAATTGAAAAAAATGAAATGTTAAACATTATTAAGATAAACCTATATATAAAGGCCTTATAAACTTCTTATTTTAACCTAACTTCCACATTCACACACACTCAAAATCTAACGGTTAACCAATTAGTCGTCTCTTAAGAATAAATAAAATAAAAAAGTCTATGTGGATTACGTTCCTGGTGGATAACGTCTTCCAATGTGAAAATAATCAAAGGTCACTCAAAGTCTTCACATGGATTTGATGAAAATAGTCCTTCAGTAGATAGCCGTTCAAATCTTTGGCTGCAACAAGCATTAAATAGTTCTTTGAATGATGAACACAGCAATACAAATGGTTTCTTGAAAAAAAAAGGCTTTTCTTCTTTACTCAGGGAATTTACTTGGCTTGTAGCGCCCTGTAGAATTTTCTGCTGAGAAAGAATAAACAGCTCCTTTTCTCGTCAGTTTGCCTCGCTGGAAAGTCTCTCAGAACTAACTGGTTTCAGTCGATTTCTACCAGTTCCCCACACGGCCAAGTGGAAACATTACCATGTGACCTCTCTCTCCTGCTATTGCCCAGGTTAACAAAAATGCAGCTGTGTCTCCAGAACTTTATTTCCCTTAAAGGTGCACTGTTTTTAACAGAGTCTTAAAGGCACACACAGTTTTTAATTCGAGGAGAAAAATAAATACAAATCCGTGACAAACCACTGCAGTCCAAGTGGGGTAGGTACACCCACAGTGCTGTTAGGAAGGGAGTTCAAGGATTTTGGCCCAGCAACAGTGAAAGAACAGCGATATAGTTCTAAGTCAGGACGGTGTGTGGCTTGGAGGGAAACTTGCAAGTGGTGGTGTTCCCATGCATCTGCTGCCCTTGTCCTTCTCGGTGGTAGAAGTTTATTACAGATAATTATTAATAATTATGTATTTATTACAGATATTATATACACTACAGAGCTAACTATTTACAGAAACAAAAACAAGAAATGCTGGAATCACTCAGCAGGTCTGGCAGCATCTGTGGAAAGAGAAGCAGAGTTAACGTTTCGGGTCAGTGACCCTTCCACAGATGCTGCCAGACCTGCTGAGTGATTCCAGCATTTCTTGTTTTTGTTTCAGATTTCCAGCATCCGCAGTATTTTGCTTTTAACTATTTACAGAACCTGACTCCAGGTGTTACAGTTGCAAAGTGAATCTGGGTCATAGTCACATGACTATGTCCTGGTACTTGGCTCATTACCGTACTAAGATCTTAAAGGGACATCACTCTTAAAGGCAATCATACAACACTCACCAATCTACCTGTCACAGGTGCAACTGTCTATGTCAGCATTGGAAGGAGTGACCATTGCACAAATATTATGGAGACCAAGTGCCATCTTCACACTGAGGATACCCTCCATCATGCTGTGTGGCACTATTATTCTAAATGGGATAGAGTCAGATGAGATCTAGCAACTCAAAATTGGACATCCATGAGGTGGGCCATTAGCAGCAGTAGAATTGTACTGAAACACAATCTGTAAGCTCATGGCCCGGCATATCCCTCACTCTATCATTACCATCAAGCCAAGGATTAACCAAGGGTTCAATGAGGAGTAGGAGAGAATGATAGGAGCAGTAGCAGGCAAAGCTAAAAATCTGATGCTGACCTGATGAAGCTACAACACAGGCCTATATGCATACTAGACAGCGGAAGCAGCATGCCATTGACAGAGCAACTAATGGATGAGATCAAAGCTCTGCAGTTCTGCCACCTCCAGTTGTGAACAGTGGAGGTCAATTAAACAACTAATGTGAGGAGATGACTCCACAAGTATCCCCATCCTCAATGATGGTGGAGCCCAGCATGTCAGTGCCAAATACAAGGCTGAAACATTTGCAACCTACATACAGCCAGAAGTGCCATGTGGGTGGTCCATCTAAGCCTCCTCCTGCGGTCTCCAGCATCACAGATGCCAGTCTTCAACCAATTCGATTCATTCCACGTGATATCAACAAATGGCTGAAGGCACTGGATACAGCAGAGTCTGTGGGCCCTGACAACATTCCAGCTGTAATACTGAAGACTTGTGCTCCATAACTAGCTGCACGACTAGCCAAGCTGTTCCAGTACAGCTACAACACTCGCATTTACCCAACAATGTGGAAAAGTGCCGAGGTCCATAACAAGCAGAACAAATCCAATCAGGCAAGTTATCACCCCAGCAGTCTGCTCTCAATCATCAGCCAAGTGATAGAAGATGTCATCAACAGTGCTACGAAATGGCACTTACTGACGAATGACCTGCTCAATTTGGGTTTTGCCAGGGCCACGCGGCTCTAGACCTCTTTATAGCTTTGGTCCCAACATGGACGAAACAGCTGAATTCCAGGGGTGAGGTGACAGCAAAAACAAGAAATGCTGGATTCACTCAGCAGGTCTGGCAGCATCTGTGGAAAGAGAAGCAGAGTTAACGTTTCGGGTCAGTGACCCTTCTTCGGAACTGACAAATATTAGAAAAGTCACAGATTATAAACAAGTGAGGTGGGGGTTGGGCAAGAGATAACAAAGGAGAAGGTGCAGATTGGACCAGGCCACATAGCTGACCAAAAGGTCACGGAGCAAAGGCAAACAATATGTTAATGGTGTGTTGAAAGACAAAGCATTAGTACAGATTAGGTGTGAATATACTGAATATTGAACAGCAAACAGTGCAAACCTGAAGAAAAACAACCTGAAAAAAACAGTGGGTAAGCAAACTGAACAAACTAAGATGAAATGAAATAAATGCAAAAAAAGATTGTAAAAAATGTAAAAAGGAATGCAAAAAAAAGGGAAGAAAAAATAACTAAAAATGACTAAAAATGAAAGTAAAGTGGGGGGCTGTCATGCTCTGAAATTATTGAACTCAATGTTCAGTCCGGCAGGCTGTAGTGTGCCTAATCGGTAGATGAGATGCTGTTCCTCGAGCTTGCGTTGATGTTCACTGGAACACTGCAGCAATCCCAGGACAGAGATGTGAGCATGAGAGCAGGGGGGAGTGTTGAAATGGCAAGCAACCAGAAGCTCAGGGTCCTGCTTGCGGACTGAGCGGAGATGTTCCGCAAAGCGGTCACCCAGTCTGCGCTTGGTCTCCCCAATGTAGAGGAGACCACACTGTGAGCAGCGAATACAGTATACTACATTGAAAGAAGTACAAGTAAATTGCTGCTTCACCTGAAAGGAGTGTTTGGGGCCTGGGATAGTGAGGAGAGAGGAGGTAAATGGGCAGGTATTACACCTCCTGCGATTGCAAGGGAAGGTGCCCTGGGACGGGGACGAGGTGGTGGGGGTAATGGAGGAGTGGACCAGGGTGTCGCGGAGGGAACGATCCCTTCGGAATGCTGACAGGGGAAGGGAGGGGAAGATGCGACTGGTAGTGGCATCACGCTGGAGGTGGCGAAAATGGCGCAGGATGATCCTTTGGATATGGAGGCTGGTGGGATGAAAAGTCAGGACAAGGGGAACCCTGTCACGGTTCTGGGAGGGAGGGGAAGGGGTGAGGGTAGAGGTGCGGGGAATGGGTCGGACACGGTTGAGGACCCTGTCAACCACAGTGGGAGGAAATCCTCGGTTGAGGAAAAAGGAGGTCATATCAGAAGCACCGTCATGGAAGGTAGCATCATCAGAGCAGATGTGTCGGAGACGGAGAAACTGGGAGAACTGAATGGAGTCCTTACAGGAGGTAGGGTGTGAAGAAGTGTAGTCGAGGTAGCTGTGGGAGTCAGTGGGCTTATAATGGATATTGGTAGACAACCTATCCCCAGAGATGGAGACAGAGAAGTCGAGGAAGGGAAGGGAAGTGTCAGAGATGGACCATGTAAAGGTGAGAGAAGGGTGGAAATTGGAAGCAAAGTTGATAAAGTTTTCTAGTTCGGGGCGGGAGCAGGAAACGGCACCGATACAGTCATCAATGTACCGGAAAAAGAGTTGGGGGAGGGGGCCTGAGTAGGACTGGAACAAAGAATGCTCGACATATCCCACAAAAAGACAGGCATAACTAGGACCCATGCGGGTACCCATAGCGACACCTTTTACTTGAAGGAAATGCATGGAGTTGAAGGAGAAGTTGTTCAATGTGAGAACAAGTTCAGCCAGGCGGAGGAGGGTGTTGGTGGATGGGGACTGGTTGGGCCTCTGTTCCAGGAAGAAGCGGAGAGCCCTCAAACCATCCTGGTGGGGGATGGAGGTGTAGAGCGATTGGACGTCCATAGTGAAGAGGAGGCGGTTGGGACCAGGAAACTGGAAATTGTCAAAATGACGTAGGGCGTCAGAAGAGTCACGGATGTAGGTGGGAAGAGACTGGACCAGAGGAGAAAAGATAGAGTCTAGATCGGAAGAAATAAGTTCAGTGGGGCAGGAGCAGGCTGACACAATGGGTCTGCCGGGACAGTCCCGTTTGTGGATTTTGGGAAGGAGGTAGAAGCGGGCTGTCCGGGGTTGCGGGACTATGAGGTTGGAAGCTGTAGAGGGAAGATCTGCAGAGGAGATGAGGTCAGTGACAGTCCTTTGGACGGTGGCTTGATGTTCGGTGGTGGGGTCATGGTCCAGAGGGAGGTAGGAAGAGGTGTCTGTGAGTTGGCGTTGAGCTTCTGCAAGGTAGAGGTCGGTACGCCATACAACAACAGCACCACCCTTGTCTGCAGGTTTGATGACCATGTCGGGGTTAGACCTGAGAGAACGGAGTGCCTCAAGTTCAGAGGGGGACAGGTTAGAGTGAGTGAGGGGGGCAGAGAAATTGAGACGACCAATGTCTCGCCGACAGTTTTCAATGAAGAGATCAAGAGCGGGTAAGAGGCCAGGGTGAGGGGTCCAGGTAGAGGGAGAATGCTGGAGGCGGGTGAATGGGTCTGCTGGTCGGGGGGAGGACTCCTGGTCGAAGAAGTGAGCCCGGAGGCGGAGGCGACGGAAGAAGAGCTCAACGTCATGCCGAGTGCGAAATTCATTGAGGTGGGGGCGTAAGGGGATAAAACTGAGACCTTTGCTGAGTACCTGCACCTTCTCCTTTGTTATCTCTTGCCCAACCCCCACCTCACTTGTTTATAATCTGTGACTTTTCTAATATTTGTCAGTTCCGAAGAAGGGTCACTGACCCGAAACGTTAACTCTGCTTCTCTTTCCACAGATGCTGCCAGACCTGCTGAGTGAATCCAGCATTTCTTGTTTTTGTTCCAGATTTCCAGCATCCGCAGTATTTTGCTTTTATTTTAGTGAGGTGACAGCAACTGCTCTGGACATCAAGCCAGCATTTGACTGAACGTAGCATCAAGGAGCTCTAGCAAAATTGAAGTCAATGGGAATCAGGAGGAAAACTCTTCACTGTTTGGAGTTAATGCTAGCACTAAGAATTGTAGATTGAACTGATGATTGTAGTTGCTGGAGATCAACATCTCAGCTCCTGGTCATCGATGGAGGAGTTCCTCAGGGTAGTGTCCTAGGCCCAACCATTTCAGCTGCTGCATCAATGACTTTCTTTCCATCATAAGGTCAGAAGTGGGGATATTCACTAATGATTGAACAATGTTCAGTACCATTCACAACACCTCAGATATTGAAGCAATCCGTGCCATTTGCAGCAGAACCTGGACAATATTCAGGCTTGGGTTGATAAGTGGCAAGTAACTTTTGCGCCACACAAGTGCCAGGCAATGACCATCATAAGCAAGAAAGAATCTAACGATTTCTCCTTAACATTCAATGGCATTACCATCACTGAATTCCCCACTATTAACATCCTGGGGGATTACCATTGACCAGAAACTTAACTGGATTGGCTATGTAAATACTGTGCCTTCAAGCGCAGGTCAGAGGCTAGGAATTCTGCAGCGTGTAACTCAACTCCTGACTCCCCAAATCCTATCCACCATGTAAAGGCATAAGTCAGGAGTGTGATGGAATACTCCCCATTTGCCTGGAGGAGGGCAACTCCAACAACACTCAAGAATCTTATCATCCATGACAAAGCAGCCCACTTAACTGGCACTCCATATACCACATTAAATAGTCATTCCCTCCACCACTGGTGCACAGTAGCAGCAGTGTCTACCATCTACAAAATGCAACTCGCTTCTTCCAAACCCACGCCTCTATCATCTAGAAAAACAAGAGCAGCAGATGCATGGAACACCACCACCTGCAAGTTCCCCTCCAAGCCACACAATATCCTGACTTGGAACTATATCGCCATTCCTTCACTGTCACTGGGTCAAAATCCTAGACTCCCTCCCTGACAGCATTGTGGGTGTACCAACATCACGTGGACTGCAGCGGTTCAAGAAGGTGGCTCATCGCCTTAATAGTGACACTCTCATTCCATGAACAAATGATAAAAAGATGGTCAGCACTGCAGCCATGATACAATGGTGATGGAGGGAGTGAATGTTTAAGGTGGATGGGGCGCCAATCAAGAGTGCTGCTTTGTCTTGGATGGTGCTGAGCTTCTTGAGTGTTATTGCAGCTGCACCCATTCAGGCAAGTGGGATTATTTCATTATTCTTGACTTGTGTCTTATAAATGGTGGAAAGGTTTTGGGAGTCAGGACATGAATTCCTTGCTGCAGAATACTCAGTCTCTGACCTGCTATGGCAACCACAGTGTTTATGTACCTAGTCCAATTAATTTTCTGGTCAATGGTGACCCTCTAGGATGTTAATGGTGGGTTTGATGTTAATGTTGTTGAATGTGATGGGGAGGTATTGTAGGAGATGGTCATTACCTGGCACTTCTGTGACCCAAATGTTACTTGCTACTTATCAGGCCAAGCTTGAACGTTGTCCAGGTTTTGCTGCATCTTGGCACAACTACTTTATTATTTGAGGAGTTGCAAATGGTACTGAACACTGTGCAATTCTCAGCAAACATCCCCATTTCTGACCTCATGATGGAGGAAATGTAATTGATGAAGCAGCTGAAGATGGTTGGGCCTAGGACACGACGCTAAGTAATTCCTTAAGCTATGTCCTGGGGCTGAAATGATTGGTCTCCAACAACCAGAACCATCTCCTTTGTGCTAGGTACGATTCCAGCGAGTGGTGAATTTTCCCCCCAATTCCTATTAACTTCAATTTTGCTCAGGTTTCTTGATGCCACACTCGGTCAAATGCAGCCTTGATGTCAAGGGCAGTCACTCTCACCTCACCTCTTGAGTTCAGTTCTTCTGTCCATATTTAGACCAAGGCTGTAATGAGGTCTGAAGTCTAGTGGCCCTGCGGAACCCAAACTGAGCATCGGTGAGCTGATTGTTGCTGATAAAGTGCTGATTAATAGCACTGTCGACAACACCTTCCATCATTTTGCTGATGATTGAGAGTAGACTGATGGAGCAGTAATTGGCCAGATTGGATTTTTCCTGCATTTTGAGAACAGAACATACCTGGACAATTTTCCACACTGTCAGGTAGATGCCAGTGTTGCAGCTATACCAGAACAGCTTCGGTAGAGTTGTAGTTAGTTCTGGAGCACAAGGCTTAGTGCAGAATCCTTAAAGTCAGGAGAAAGTCCGACAGTATGTGTCACACCACTCCCTGTAGTCTTCAGTAACTTTAAACAACCCTGGAAACAAGCAAACACTTCTACAATCACAGCAACAGCCAGTAGAAATTAATCAGCAACTAACCTGAAAGTAGGTGATGATTCCTTTAAATAGCACAGATGGGGGTTCCTTCCTGCTACTCAATGCATGTTCAGCTGTGCAAGTTTAAAACTGGCTGTTAGCTGGAGTGATAAGCTCTAAAACATCAGCACTGCTGTCAAATCAATATTACATGATAATTAATGTCACAATCTGCCTTTTCTTCATACTTCCAGTGGACGCTACCTGCATACATGCTTATGGCCTCACCAGAATGGCATTCAGCAAGGCTAGCACCAGAAATGTGCATAGAAGCTACAGACGTGATTTTAGAGGCAAAATGGCACTCCTAGGGCCAAAAGAACATGCACTATGGAGCCGAATTTTGTTACCTCTGCTTATGGGAGTGACCAGCACTACTGTACTGGAGGGAATATAAATCAGGAGCAGTAGAATAAACATAATTTGCACTAAACTGTGCTTGGTTCTAATCACCGGGACAGACAAAAGAGAGTGAGTGTAGAAATAGAAGTATAGAGAAGATGAAAGCGTAGCTGGAGAGATGGTGCAGGAGGGAGGGCTTTAGATTCCAGGCACATTAGGATCGGTTCTGAGGGAGATGGGACCTGTGCAGGCAGGACAGTTTATACCTGAACAGAGCTGGGACCAAAGTCCCTGCTGGGGGGGGTGGTGGGGGTGGGGTGGTGGTGGTTTGCTAGTGCTTTTTGGAAAGGTGTAAACTAACTTGGCATGGGGATGTGAACCAGTAGGTAACATTAGACAGAAAAACCAAGATGCACAAAGACTTGGGAGAGATGAGTTGCACTAAAGTAAGAAAATGTAAGGTAGTAGGTGGGGTTAGATTAACAGGGAATGCAATAAGGTCTAAATTGGGTTTACTGTGTATGTATGCGAATGCACAGAGTGTGGTAAATACGGATAGGGAGCTGTAGATGCAGGTAAGCATGTGGGAATATAATATCATGGTAATGGATAACTGGCTCACAAAGGGGCAGGATGAGGTACTAAATACTCCTGGATATAAGGTGTTTGGGAAAATAGGAAAGAAAAGGAGGAGGAGTGCAGGATTGATTAAGGTTAACATTACACTGCTGGAGAGAGAGGATGTCCTAGAGGGGTCAAGGACAGCGTCTATTTGTTTAGAGCTAAGAAACAATAGAGGTACCATTACATTGCTGGGTGTATTCCATAGGCCATCAACTAGTGGGAAATATATAGTGGAGCTAATTTGCAAGGAAATTACAGAAGTTCAAAAACTATAGAGTAGTTATAATGGTGGACTTTAAATATCGTATTATAGACTGGGAGAGTAATAGTGTAAAGGGCAGACAGGGGGAAGAGTTTCTAAAGTGTGTTCAGGAGAATTCTCTAAATCAGTATTTTTCCAGTCCAACGAAGAAGGAGGCATTGCTAGATCTGGTTCTGGGGAATGAAGTGGGACAAATGGATTAAGTATCAGTATGGGAACATTTAGGGGATAGTGATCATAGTATTGTAAGGTTTAGATTGGCTATAGAAAAATACAAGGAGCAATCTAGAGTAAAAATAATTAATTGGGGAAGGACCAATTTCAATGGGGTTGGAATGGATCTGGCCCAGGTAAACTGGAATCAAAGATTGGCAAGCAAAACTATGATTGAACAATTGACTGCCTTTGAAGAGGTGATAGTTTGGTACAATTCAGTACATTTCCTGGAAGGGGGAAAGGTAAGGACAAACAAAGCCAGAGCACCCTGGATGACAAAAGACATAGAGAGTAAGATGAAGCAGAAAAAAGGTTCATATGGCAGATGTCAGGTTGATAATACAAGTGAGAACCAGGCTGAATATCGAACGTTCAGAGGGTAAGTAAAAAAGAAATAAGAACAGCAAAGAAAGAGTATGTGAAGAGATTAACAGCCAACATGAAAGGGAATCCAAAAGTCTTCTATAGGCATACAAATAGTAAGAGTTTGCTAAAAGCAATTAGGGACCAAGAACGCAGTTTACGCATGGAGGCAGACAGCATGGCTGAGGTACCAGTTTTTCTGGCTTCCTTAGACTCAGGGGTGGTGCCAGAAGACTGGAGAATTGCAAACATTACACCTTTGTTCAAAAAAGAGTGTGAAGATAATTCCAGCAACTACAGGCCAGTCAGTTTAACTTTGGCGGTGGGAAAACTTCTAGAAAAAATCATTTAGGACAAAATCAATAGTCACATCGACAAATGTGGGTTAATTAAGGAAAGCCAGCATGGATTTCTTAAGGGAAAATCATGTTTAACTAACTTGCTAGAGTTTTTTGAGGAGGTAACAGGGAGGGTTAATGAGGGCAATGCTGTTGATGTGGTGTACATGGACTTTCAAAAGGTGTTTGATACAGTGCCACACAACAGACTTGTGAACAAACTTGTAGCTCATGGAATAAAAAGGGTGGTAGCAACATGTATATGAAATTGGCTGAGTGGCAGGAAACAACCAGCAGTGGTTAATGGATGTTTTTCGGGCTGGAGGAAGGTTTTGTAGTGGAGTTCGCCAAGGATCAGTGTTGTGACCCTTGCTTTTCCTGATATATATAAATCACCTAGACCTTGGTGGACAGAGCACAATTTCAAAGTTTTCAGATGATACAAAACTTGGAAGCATTGTGAACTGTGAGGAGGATAGTGTAGAACTTCAAAAGGACATAGACAAGTTGGTGGAATGGGCAAACAGGTGGCAGATAAATTTCAATGCAGAGAAATGTGAAGTGATACATTTTGGTAGGAAGAACATGGAGACACAGGATAGAATAAAGGGTACAATTCTAAACGGGGTGCAGGAGCAGAAGGACCTGGGTGTATATGTGCATAAGGCATTAAAGGTGGCAGGACAGATTGAGAGAGCAGTTAATAAAACATACAGTATCCTGGGCTTTATTAATAGGGGCAGAGAGTGCAACAGCAAGGAAGTTACGTTGAACTTGTATAAGACACCAGTTTGGCCTCAGATGGAGTATTGTGTCCAGTTCTGGGCGCCGCACTTTAGGAAAGACGTGAGGGCATTGGAGAGGGTACAGCAAAGAGTCACGAGAATGGTTCCAGGCGTGAGCAACTTTAGTTATTAAGATATATTAGAGAAGTTAGGACTGTTTTCCTTGGAGAAGAAAAGGCTGAGAGGTGATTTGATAGAGGTATTCAAAATCATGAGGGGTCTGGACAAAGTAGATAGAGAGAAACTTTTCCCACTTGTGAAAGGATCGAGAACAAGAGGGCACAGATTTAAAGTATTTGGTAAGAGAAGCAAAAGTGACATGAGGAAAAACTTTTTTAAGCAGTGAGTGGTTAAGGTCTGAAATGCGTTGCCTGAGAACATGTAGAAGCAAGTTCAATTGAAACATTCAAAAGGGAATTAGACAGTGATATGAAAAAGATGAATGTGCAGGGTTGTGGGGAGACGGGAGGGGAATGGAACTGAGGGAATTGCTCTTTCAGAGAGCCAGTGCGGACACGATGAGCCGAATGGCCTCCTTCTGCACTGGAACGATTCTGTAATTCTGTGAAGTCCAATGTAAGTTGCTAACCAATGAAATTAATATTTCTCATTTGGCACATGGAGTTTTCTCAACATACTGAATTGGCCAGTACATCCAATTTAATAAAGAATTAAACCCACCATTTACTCGAGAATAGTTATGTGTTATTACCATGCCGGTATTAAGTATGAAGCTAAAAGTTATGAACCAGAAGTGGCAGATTAAAGGGGCAGAATAACAGCTCACATTTTATGCTGAGTATTAAAATTGGATTCAATTCATGGCCTGATTTAATCTGTGCCCTTAATCTGTATTTTAAACCAATATCATAGGATACACCTTCAAGGGCAATTTAAAGGCTATCCAGGGGTGGAGAGGCAGCTTGATTCCTAAGTCCCTGTAAGCAATTCCCACTTCTGTAAGACACAGATAATAAGGGATTTTAAAGAAATAAGTTTCTATTGATACGTGATTTAAAAATATTCTCAACCTTCACCTGGCCTATCCAAAATTTGGTATAGAGGTTCAAAAACATGTAATTGGATTCAAAAATGCTGTACATTGCTGGCAAGTTAGTTAATATGACTCATTTTCTGTGTAACCATAGAATGACCCAAGTACAAAATTCCATTTCTAATTTAACTGCAGCTGAGGAAATCTGCACAAGTTCTTCATTACTAACTTTAACAAGCTTGCAAAAAGAAAAAACTATTTTTTGGAAAATCATTTGGGAATAAACATGTGCAAGGCCTGTTAGTACTTCACCCATAGCATTTATTCTAAACATCAGTTTTTGATTAAAATTAAGTCAGAGATGTTGGGCATGATCCATTTCAGACAGTCCTTCATAATATGTCCATCTAATAAGTTAAGTATTATGTAAGTGATCCTCATAATCTGCTATAAACCAACATTATGAGGACACATTCACAATACCAATACAGTTCAAGCACAACATTGTACTCCTAAACCAACATCATTTTGGCGCCATTTTCATCCTTCCACACTGAAGTCAGTTACATGAAAGGAAAAGATTCTCAAAACACTACAAAATTTCACAATTACCTCTAGTTGTTTTCATATTACTCATTTTATTATTTATTTTCTGGATTTGTAAGCTTTTCCTACCGTTGAAACAGTGAGCTGCCAAGGTGCCACTGGGAAGATCCAGACATGTCTTGTTAATAGTGACAAACGGGAAATATTGAGGGAGAGAGATTTGTCCCATTTGTCCTATTAAACATTGTAAATCTGGACAATTTGGATGAAAATACACCCCCAATACTGACTGTTTTGCTGAGTTTAATTTCCTGCAAATGCATAGTCACCATGACTAAAGCGTTCGCCAGAGCTGGCGGGCAGCCATAAAGACAGGGCTAAATTGTGGCGAGTCGAAGAGACTTAGTAGTTGGCAGGAAAAAAGACAGAGGCGCAAGGGGAGAGCCAACTGTGTAACAGCCCCGACAAACAAATTTCTCTGCAGCACCTGTGGAAGAGCCTGTCACTCCAGAATTGGCCTTTATAGCCACTCCAGGCGCTGCTTCACAAACCACTGACCACCTCCAGGCGCGTATCCATTGTCTCTCGAGATAAGGAGGCCCAAAAGAGAAGAGATGACTAAAGACTCTGGTAGGCTATGCAGGTAAAACTGAAATAGTACATTAGCACTGCCACTGCCAGTCCCCACCCCAGATCTAATTCACATCATTTCTATGGGACTGACGTTACAAGCAGTTCCTGCTTTTATGTTCAATGCATGCTTCTGAAAAGTGGTCTTGAAAAGAATTGAAAACACAATGGGTAAAATTTTATGCTCTCCCCCGTGGCAGGTTTGGAGGTGGGGAGAGCATAAAATCAGGTGGGATGGTGGTGGGGGTTTGCCGCCACCATCCTGCCTCCGCTGAAATTTAGTCCGGGCGGGAAAGCCTGTGAACAGCCTGTAAGGGCCTCAATTGCTGTCAATTGAGGCCCTTAACTGGGCAATTAACCCCCAATTAAGAGCCTCTTCCCGCCACAGCCACAATAACCCGTGCGGCGGGCGGTCCTGTCGCCGCATGGGAAGCATGGTAGGAAAAACCGTGCGAGCTGCTTCCCTGCTCTGTGTGGGGGTGGGGTCCCTCGTTCAAAGGTACTTAGAACTTGAACGAGGGATCCGGCATCGGGAAGTGGGGGGGGGGCGGTGCCCTCTAGGGCCACCCTCCTGCGCTTGCTGCCAACCGCTCCATACCCTATCCTATGGAAGGCCTGCCACTGTCCACTTAAGTGCCTGATTGGCACTAAATTTGGCAGGCCTTCTGGAAAAGAAGTGACACAGGGATCTCAGCATCAGTTTCCCCCGACATCGAGACCCCCGCCGCCAGCACAAAATTCCCCACAGTGCTTCACCCTGTGTGGTTTGTGTGCACTGGATAAAATTGCAGCTTATTATTCTCATCTTAAAGAAAGCTCTTAACTTCATGACAAGTAACATTTAAGGCATATTTCACTGAAACAGACAGGAAAGAAAGAGTGAAATAAAAACAAGAAATGCTGGAACCACTCAGCAGGTCTGGCAGCATCTGTGGAAAGAGAAGCAGAGTTAACGTTTCGGGTCAGTGACCCTTCTTCGGAACTGACAAATATTAAAAATGTCACAGGTTATAAGCAAGTGAGGTGGGGGTGGGGCAAGAGATAACAAAGGAGAAGGTGTAGATTGGACAAGGCCACATAGCTGACCAAAAGGTCATGGAGCAAAGGCAAACAATATGTTAATGGTGTGTTGAAAGACAAAGCATTAGTACAGAAAAGGTGTTAACGGACTGAATATTGAACAACAGCAAGTGCAAACATGAAAAAAAAACAGTGGGTAAGCAAACTGAACAAACTAAGATGAAATGAAATAAATGCAAAAAAAATCTGAAATAAAAACAAGAAATGCTGGAACCACTCAGCAGGTGCATTTTTTTGCATTTATTTCATTTCATCTTAGTTTGCTTACCCACTGTTTTTTTTCATGTTTGCACTTGCTGTTGTTCAATATTCAGTCCGTTAACACCTTTTCTGTACTAATGCTTTGTCTTTCAACACACCATTAACATATTGTTTGCCTTTGCTCCATGACCTTTTGGTCAGCTATGTGGCCTTGTCCAATCTACACCTTCTCCTTTGTTATCTCTTGCCCCACCCCCACCTCACTTGCTTATAACCTGTGACATTTTTAATATTTGTCAGTTCCGAAGAAGGGTCACTGACCCGAAACGTTAACTCTGCTTCTCTTTCCACAGATGCTGCCAGACCTGCTGAGTGGTTCCAGCATTTCTTGTTTTTATTTCATATTTCCAGCATCTGCAGTATTTTGATTTTATATTAGGAAAGAGTTCCAAGTGTAATTTTCTCTGGAGTTTCGTAATTCACACATATCGCACGCTAAGCTTGTTTTATCAATGTCAATGGTTTCCCATAATGGAATTACTGCCTTATAACTCATTCCTTGATATCAATCCCACAACATACCACCACACATTTCACAAATTAACCATATTCTGAACAAAACGCTGAACCTGTAAAACAGCAGGACTGCCTGAACACGTAGGTGAATAACTGAAGTGACCTTTGAATGCTGACATAGTTTCATGCTCAAATCATTAAAAATCAAATGCATATAAAGTGTAATATTCATCAGAGTTACGCAGCTTGTTGCTGCACAGTTGTGCTATATCAGAGTGGTAGGGTGCTGATTCGAGCCTGCAATTTCCAGATGTTGAGTTCCCAATCTCAGTTAAGCTGCTAATGTTTGAAATTATGTTAGTGGCATAAATAAGAGCTCATCTGATGGTTCCATTGATAAATAGACTGTCCAGTGTGGAATTGAATCATTCAGACCAGAGAAGTCAGAAAGTTTCAATCCCTGCTTTTTCTTGGCCATACTGTTCTCAGCCAATGGAGTGTTAAATTGCCATTGTCTAGGAGCTTCAAAAGCTGGTGAATCAAAAAACAAATCAGCCAGTGTTCCCACCACAATGTCTATCAAATGATCTCAGCTACAAAAGTGTGCAAGTAGATTTGCAGTGAGGGCAGGATTGGACTTGGCTGTGATGCCGCAAACATTGAAAACCTTTCCAACGTTCACTTTCTGGATTCACTCAGTCAAGGTATCTAGGTGCAGTTGATGCCAATAGAATCTTACCTCAAACATGAAATAGTACCTTCACAACAGAATGGGAGAAAATCTTTGGGAAATAAAATGAGTTAAATGCATACATTTACCTTTCACAGGTGTGGTTAGAGCAGTTAAGTGTTCTGCTGTCTCAGTACCTTCCCCACTAGGAACGAACGGTGGTGCTTCTGCAGTCAAATTCTCATGTGATCCAGAGGTAATCCTTTTAAGTTCGGCTTTTACATTTTCACATATTTCCTGCTGTGAAGATTCCACACTAGATTGCACAGCAGAAGTTAGGTACTGGTGCCCATCAGAACAGGATGAATTAACAATCTCAAGCCACGATTGTCTTTCCTGATTGAAATATTGTGATTGTGAAGCTGCAGATGCAGTTGATCTACTGGTGCTCTCTGGTGAAGAATAAGAACTTGATGCTTCACTGGACACAAATGAAGACTGAAGTGAAGGTACCTGAAGAATTAGAAAATCCAGAACAAAGTCCTGTTTATTCTCAATTACATATTTTATCTAAATTTTTGAAGATATTTAACCAGTTACCATGTATATACAAAAATAAGCTTGCATTCTTCCAGTACCACTTCACATCTCTCAAAGATGTCTTGAAGACTTCACAAACACGAAAGTCACTCATGTTATATAAGCAAACATGGCAGCTAACAAAAGGTTGGTCGATGAATAACTAATTAATCTGGCTGAGGGAGGAGCGTTGGCCAAGACAGCAGATGAACTCCTGCTTTTCTTTGAATCATGCAATGGGATCTTTAGCATACACCTAAACGACAGGAACAATATCTCCTCCAATAGGCAACATACTTAGTCCTTACATTATGAACCCAAGTCTTAGAGTGGAACTTGAACCACAGTGCTCTGTTTCAGTGATGTCTCAATAAAGCTATGTAGTTTCATAAATTTTGTTCTATGCTGTAGTTGATGACTCATGGTTAGAATCTTGCCATCAACTTAGGGTTGCTCAAGACTCTCGCCTCTCTCTTGCACAGTTCTTCTGCCACATCAACAATCTTCTCTATTCATCAGCCAGTCCTAATCACTCTTCTGTTGAAAATTCTACTCTACTTCATCAATTTAATTTAGATCACAACTCTAAGTTTACATTACCTCTGGGCATCTCAAAGTACAATAGTTGAATCACTGCACTCTTAACTCCTCCATGTCCCTTCATCAAATATACAGTTATTTCATTTCTCTCTAGGACAACTAATAGTTATCATATAGGGTTGTAATCTCTGGATTACTCCCTGTGCCACGTGCCAGTGAGGCTAGAAATAGGAAGATAGTGCAGCTAAACACGTGGCTGAGCAGCTGGTTTAGAAGGGAGGGTTTCAGATATCTGGACCATTGGGCTCTCTTCAGGGACAGGTGGGACCTGTACAGGAAGGACGGGTTGCATCTAAACTGGAAGGGCACTAATATCCTGGCTGCAAGGTTTGCTAGTGTCACTCGGGAGGGTTTAAACTAGTGTGGCAGTGGGGTGGGAACCACAGCAGGAGGACAGGGAGTGAAGTAAATGAGGAGGACATAGTAAATAAGGCCAGCAGGACTAAGAGGAAGAGAAGGCAGGGAGATGTTGCTGAGCACAGCGGGACTGGTGGTCTGAAGTGCATTTGTTTCAATGCGAGAAGTATAACAGGTAAGGCAGATGAACTTAGAGCTTGGATTAGTACTTGGAAATATGATGTTGTTGCTATTACAGAGACTTGGTTGAGGGAAGGGCAGGATTGGCAGCTAAATGTTCCAGGCTTTAGAAGCTTCAGGCGGGATAGAGGGGGATGTAAAAGGGGTGGGGGTGTTGCATTACTGGTTAAGGAGAATAGCACAGCTGTACTGCGGGAGGACACCTCAGAGGGGTCATGCAGCGAGGCAATATGGGTGGAGCTCAGGAATAGGAAGGGTGCAGTCACGATGTTGGGGGTTTACTACAGGCCTCCCAACAGCCAGCGGGAGGTAGAGGAACAGATATGTAGACAGATTTTGGAAAGATGTAAAGGTAACAGGGTTGTAGTGGTGGGTGATTTTAACTTCCCCAATATTGACTGGGACTCACTCAGTGCTAGGGGCTTGGATGGGGCAGAATTTGTGAGGAGCATCCAGGAGGGCTTCTTGAAACAGTATGTAGATAGTCCAACTAGGGATGGGGCCATTCTGGACCTGGTATTGGGGAATGAGCCCGGCCAGGTGGTCGAAGTTTCAGTGGAGGAGCATTTCGGGAGCAGTGCCCATAATTCCATAAGTTTTAAGGTACTTGTGGATAAGGATAAGAGTAGTCCTTGGGTGAAGGTGCTAAATTGGGGGAAGGCAAATTATAATATTAGGCAGGAACTGAAGAATTTAGATTGGGGGCGGCTGTTTGAGGGTAAATCAACATCTGACATGTGGGAGTCTTTCAAACGTCAGCTGATTAGAATCCAGGACCAGCACGTTCCTGTGAGGAAGAAGGATAAGTTTGGCAAGTTTCGGGAACCTTGGATAACACGGGATATTGTTAGCCTAGTCAAAAAGAAAAAGGAAGCATTTGTAAGGGCTGGAAGGCTAGGAACAGATGAAGCACTTGAGGAATATAAAGACAGTAGGAAGGAACTTAAGCAAGGAGTTAGGAGGGCTAAAAGGGGTCATGAAAAGTCATTGGCAAACAAGATTAAGGAAAACCCCAAGGCTTTCTATACATGTATAAAGAGCAAGAGGGTAACGAGGGAAAGAGTTGGCCCACTCAAGGACAGAGATGGGGATCTATGCGTGGAGCCAGAGGAAATGGGTGAGGTGCTAAATGAGTACTTTGCTTCAGTATTCACCAAGGAGAAGGACTTGGTGGATGATGAGCCTAGGGAAGTGAGTGCAGATAGTCTCAGTCATCTCATTATCAAAAAGGAGGTGGTGTTGGGTGTCTTGCAAAGCATTAAGGTAGATAAGTCCCCAGGGCCTGATGGGATCTACCCCAGAATACTGAGGGAGGCAAGGGAAGAAATTGCTGGGGCCTTGACAGAAATCTTTGCATCCTCATTGGCTACAGGTGAGGTCCCAGAGCACTGGAGAATAGCCAATGTTGTTCCTTTGTTTAAGAAGGGTAGCAAGGATAATCCAGGAAATTATAGGCCGGTGAGCCTTACGTCAGTGGTAGGGAAACTATTAGAGAGGATTCTTCAGGACAGGATTTACTCCCATGTGGAAACAAATGAACTTATTAGCAAGAGACAGCATGGTTTTGTGAAGGGGAGGTCGTGTCTTACTAATTTGATTGAGTTTTTTGAGGAAGTGACGAAGATGATTGATGAGGGAAGGGCAGTGGATGTTGTCTATATGGACTTCAGTAAAGCCTTTGACAAGGTCCCGCATGGCAGACTGGTACAAAAGGTGAAGTCACACGGGATCAGAGGTGAGCTGGCAAGATGGATACAGAACTGGCTCAGTCACAGAAGACAGAGGGTAACAGTGGATGGATGTTTTTCTGAATGGAGGGATGTGACTAGTGGTGTTCCGCAGGGATCAGTGCTGGGACCTTTGCTGTTTGTAGTACATATAAATGATTTGGAGGAAAATGTAGCTGGTCTGATTAGTAAGTTTGCGGACGACACAAAGGTTGGTGGAGTTGCGGATAATGATGAGGATTGTCAGAGGATACAGCAGGATATAGATCAGTTGGAGACTTGGGCGGAGAAATGGCAGATGGAGTTTAATCCGGACAAATGTGAGGTAATGCATTTTGGAAGGTCTAATGCAGGTGGGAGGTACACAGTAAATGGCAGAACCCTTAGGAGTATTGACAGGCAGAGAGATCTGGGCGTACAGGTCCACAGGTCACTGAAAGTGGCAAAGTAGGTGGATAAGGTAGTCAAGAAGGCATAGGGCATGCTTGCCTTCATCGGTCGGGGCATAGAGTATAAAAATTGGCAAGTCATGTTGCAGCTGTACAGAACCTTAGTTAGGCCACACTTAGAATATTGCGTGCAATTCTGGTCGCCACACTACCAGAAGGACGTGGAGGCTTTGGAGAGGGTACAGAAGAGGTTTGCCAGGATGTTGCCTGGTCTGGAGGGCATTAGCTATGAGGAGAGGCTGGATTAACTCGGATTGTTTTCACTGGAACGACGGAGGTGGAGGGGCAACATGATAGAGGTTTACAAAGTTATGAGCGGCATGGACAGAGTGGATAGTCAGAAGCTTTTTCCCAGGGTGGAAGAGTCAGTTACTAGGGGACATAGGTTTGAGGTGCGAGGGGCAAAGTTTAGAGGGGATGTGCGAGGCAAGTTTTTTTTTCCCCACAGAGGGTGGTGAGTGCCTGGAACTTGCTGCCAGGGGAGGTGGTGGAAGCAGATACGATAGCGATGTTTAAGAGACATCTTGACAAATACATGAATAGGAAGGGAATAGAGGGATATGGGCCCCGGAATTGCAGAAGGTGTTAGTTTCGGCAGGCATCAAGATCGGCGCAGGCTTGGAGGGCCGAATGGCCTGTTCCTGTGCTGTACTGTTCTTCATTACCAAATGGTTCTTCTCTGTGGCTGTTTTTCATCAATCATATTATAGATATCACTGTTTCATTTAACTACAACTGGAACTCCCAACTCTTTCTCCACTGATAACCTGCAATCAAGCTCAGGTTCTTAATTTGTGCCCAACACTTATCACAACAACTCAACTCACTATGAAACCCAAGTTCTTCCAAAACATGAATAATGCTTGATATTTGACCAGAACATAACACTTCTCTTACATTTCTGAATCAGATGCAAAAAGAAAGCTCGTCATCTGATATGTGAGATGTCATCTTACTTTTACATTTCAATTCCCCCCTTTTCTGTCTCATTTCTCATCTGTTCCTGTTTTACCTATACTAGCGTGATGACCATTCCACTGAAATTTCCTCTCATCCTTGGCTAAGGTTCAGATATTCCCTATATAGTCTTCTTCCTCCTTCCACATTCGTTATGTTGAAATCAAAGCCCAATGCAACCACTTACTCTAAATCAATCTTTTCTAAGATCTCTGCTGTGAAACCTATTACCTTTCTCAATCTTCAGTTCTCCTACAACGTTTAGGCTTTTAAAACCCAAGCTTGTTATTACCAAATCATGAAATCCTGACTTATCTGGTCTTATTTCACACTTTTCAACCTTGGTGGTGCTTTCGCCTCTCAAAAATTATTTAAGTGGGCAGATCATCAAATTATATTCAAAAAATTGTCACATTATTTAAAATAATTAAATATTTTACTAATTAAAGGAATTCGCCAAGATGCCATCTGCCATTTTCTTTTATTTAAAGTAATTTGTTGACGATTTGTGCTCAAACCAAAGGATTTTGGTACTCAGAAGTAGAACACTTCAACTGACTTTACCACTTGTTTGATGAAAAGTTCAGTTTCGGCGGGGTGTACATCTTCAATGGAACAGAAATTCAGAGAGCACATTAATGGGCGGACTATCTGATATTGTTCACTTTACACTCCTGCCAAAGTTGAAAGTTCCAACCATTGTCTGTATCAGGTGCAGTATGACTAGAGGTAGAACAAATCTCCCTCTACTCTGCATTAACACCGTGTCTTTTCCCAACCTTAGAAGAACACCCTTATATCGTGTAAATTTCTCACTTGCCAAATTAGTCATCCTATTAGCCTTTGAGTAAGACTTTTTAGGGTGCCATTAATGCTGAATTTGGGGCTTTGCCATGTTCTGCACACTCATATTCACCAGGAGCTAAGGTGAGATTGCCTCATCTTATTTCACTTTTGTGGCTTGTATTGTCAAAGAAAAGGAGACTTTTATCCTGTGTTGGTTGGATTCACAGAGATGAAAGGGCAGTGAATGGTAATCAACTGAAGCTCCTAGTCTTTTCAATTATTTTCCAAGAGATATGCACTAACACACGAAATGTTTTTTTTTTCCCTATTCAAGACTCATATTATAAGTTATGGTAGGGAACTAACCTAAAGCCAAAGATATATAAAGAGGAGGTTTCAACTATCCTCATTGCTCATTCTCGCATGCACACCAAAGGATGCTCATTTTATGAACAGTATTTAAAACACGCAAGTTTCTCCAGTGGACCTCTAACTTATTTAAAGCAGCTGGAGTGAAAGGTGCCATGCTGAGTTTGTTGAACTTGTCACTGTGCTCATAGTTGCCACAAACTCTCAGGCTTCAGGTGAACAAGAACATGCAGTTGTTGTCTGCTCCACCTCTGCCAATGCAAATGGCAGCAACAATACTGCACAAACTAATTATCGTTGAAAAACACACAAGGATAAATTTAGTAGACAGAGTAATGGTATCTGAATCACGATATTAGCCAGTCTAGCACCAACAGTGACAAATTAAGGAGCACTACTCCTAGGTGTCCAGAAATATCCACATAATATACTCAATTAACACATCTCTGGTTAGCAAACACATCTAATAATTTTTTTCAATGTGCAGCTAGCAGGAGCCCAGCCATCATGGCTTGAATGACCTCCTGCTGTGCTGAAATTGTCATGATTTTATGAATTACCATAAACTCTTTTGTACCTCAGCCTATGTGCTATGCTTCCAAAGGCAATCATTACCAAAGGCTAATGTCACACTGCAGGAGAATATTTCACATGATCTTTATCAGGAGAGGAGCATTAAACCATGCCAAGTTATATCAGAGAATGTTGCAACTAGGGACTAATGGATTTGTTCCACTAAATTTGTGTCTGAAGTGTAAGCTACTGAATTTCTATGCTGAGAAGAATTCATTGCAAGGACTTATTTTCACCAGTATCTAATTTAAATGTCAGGCTCTACTCTAATTAGTTCTTTGCATTAGAACATATGATCAGGCATTTAAAAACAGTTCAATACTTTCAATAATACATTCCATATAGATTAACATTCAAGTATTCCAGCACATGAAAATGTTCACCATGGTACTTGTTACCATCTTTCAAGCTTGGTTAGTATGGAGACTCTAAAACAAATTCAATTATTTGTGCACTTTTTGGGAGTTGACATTTCTCTTCAATATGGCAGTTTATAGAGATTTTACATAGAGATTTACAACAGAAAAGGAGACCATTTGGCCAATTGCGCCTGTACCAATTCTTTGATACAGCAATCCAAGACTAGCTCTACTGCTGTAACTTCTCTCGACATTTATCTCTCAATAATATTAAATGGGTACCTCGAGGATTCAGCTTTTCGATGAACTCATCTATTATTTACAAATTAAACTTTATCGTGGATCAAAATCCTTATGATTTATACATTTACATTTTACAATTAGGAACTTAAGTGGTGCTGAGAAATGAAGATGTTAAAATATTAACATACCAAGCTGGATCTTACAGCTGACATTATAAAGAGAGTTTTTTAAACCTAGCTGTTACTGACTTTGCCCACCCCTCCATTGTGGGTGGGTTGGTAGATAATAGCAGAGCTTGGTGAAGGGCCAGGCTGCTGCCTGGGATAGGTTGGGTAGGTGGTAATAGGATTTTTTAAACATAATTTTCTCATTTGGGCAACATTGATGGTGCAGATAAACAATGAGTTTATTCTCACCATATCTGAATGTGCAACTTGCTGTTGCCGTGGTTAGAATTGCTTCCTTCCTCATCACCACCTTAGCCATATTCCATCCATGCATGGTAATGTGATCCTAAAAATAAATATCAAATAAAAGGCTGCATTGCTGACAATGCAACCACCAGGTAGCGCAGTACTGGCGCTTGCGCAAATGTAGCTTCATCCACTGAAATTTCACAGTCTGCCACGTCTCTGGTGCTGCCAGTAATAAAGATGGCACCGCTCAATTTGTCACAAAAAGTAAATGCAGCCTTAAACTCAAATCCCCACAGTAGCTGCGATCGCTGCCTCCATCCCACCCCCAATAGTCATCTCATTGCAAGGCATCATTCAATTCGATCTTTGTATGATGTTTATTATTCTAACATATTGCTTTTGGGAACAGATTCATGTGGCTTATTCTCTTGCACAATTACAGCAGTGTGACTAGATTCTGCGCTATAATTCAGATAGACGCCATGGTGCTTTTCTTCGCCGCTCCCTCCCGTGCCTATCTGCTCGCCGCTTCTCCCCCCTCAGCCACTCGCTCCCGCCCTCGCCGCTTTCCCACATCGGCCGCTGTCTGCCCACTCCCCCCACCCACCAACAGTGGCTCGCCCCATGCCTCGCTGCTTCCTTCTTCTTGGCCACTGGCTCCCGTGTCGTCCTGTCACTCCTCGGCCACTCGTTCCTGGCCTTGCCGCTTCAGAGGCTCATTCCCTGTCCCCTGCTGCTTCTTCAGGTGGTGCGACAGGGAGTGATCGGTCGAAGGGGGAAGCAAGTGGTTGATGGAAGGTGGTGGGGAGTGAGTGGCCGATGGGGGGGAAGTAGCGAGAGCGAGTGGCTGAGGGAAGGCAGCAGCAAGGTGGGGAGCAAGCAGACCCGTTCCAGCACGCGATGACGATTTGCAGCGCATGCGCAAATGAGTCCCAGCAAGCCAGGTGCTGGCGTAGGCTGCACATGCACAGCACCATACTGACAGGAAGAAATCGTTCTGTGCATGTGCGCAACTGGGAATGCACTGATGCTGTCGACGCTTGGCTGCGTTGTCAGGAGTCACTTTGAAAATGAGAACAGTTAACATTTGCTGTTCAGGCAAATTAAAAGTGGCTCCCAAAGACAAAAAAGTCACTGTGTAGATATTTACATATTTAAATCGGATAAATACCAGCAGAGTTTTTAAACAGTATTTGCAGAGGGAATCCTAAAACTCCCACTGAATAGAAAATCCAGTCCTATACATTTCTGTATCTCCAACTTACAACCAAATAAATCCAAGTATTAAAATAAACCCTGAAATATACACTAAAACTACCCTGTACACTGTGCAATGATCCTTAACATATTTGTGTTCTGTTAATCAATACTTACCTGCTGTTCTCCTGGTTGTGATGCATATGATGAGGATGGCATCTCTGGTGAAATCTCCACTTCTTCATGTTCACTCTCACTCCAACCCTCTGCAGCAAGAAGGAATTCACCATTGCCAGAAGATTAGGATTGTAGAAAATCAGCAAACACACAATGAGACACACTGGACACTTCAGTGAATTTTGTACTCATCAACAAAAGCACATACCTTCAGTTTTTGCTTCTGAAGCTGGTAGAGCATACTCAATAGCAGCTAAACCCATTTTATTAATCCACCTAAAATATTAATGAGAATTATAGTTTGATATTGCACATCTTCAATTCCACAAATTTCTACGAATGACAATGAATCCACCAATTTACCTATCAAAGATAAATTCACTGTGAATGAAATGCAAATATCACTCTTATCCAAGTCTTTAAGGATGATGTTGATAAGTGTTAGCACGACTGTTTTCAGATCCCAACTACAGAAACATCCATGATCAAAAATTATATTTTGGGGTTGCTTCTTTGGCTTTTTGGGTACATGGTGTAATAATGACCCATACACACCAAGGAAGTGCCACATTTTATCCTGGTCTGGCTTAACCTCTCTCAGCCTGTTTGACAGAGGGAGTTCCTCATTCCACCTCAGGGAAGGGACAAATTTGATTTGGAGTTCAATTCCTTGTTGCTATCTTGTGATCCCTGCCATAAAATGAATGGAGGTAGACATCAGGTAAAGACAAGATTGTTTTTGACAGTTATGTTCCCAGTGCTGATCATCACCGTCAAGCCTGGGATAAAACTAATGGTTCCTTAATGTGAGGTACTAGAGGGCTGTTTGCATTTAAACAACTATACGTGCGATGAGGTACCAGCTTTGGGTGAGGAGGAATGAAAGTTCACACTCACTATAATCTTTTTCAAAATTATTTTCTTCTACACCGAAGTATTTAATCTTTAGTAATTTAATTCAGATCAGCTATTATCTTTCACAATCCATCATCTTCCCCATTCCCAAATTAAGTAGGATCCGCAGCAAAAACCTATGTCACCATGAGGTCCTGCAACAAGAATTTAGGGAGCTAGCAGATTAAAAAGCAGAACCTAAAAGGTTGTAATCTCTGGATTACTCCCGGTGCCACGTGCTAGTGAGTATAGGAATAGGAGGATAGAGCAGATAGGCTGAAGAGATGGTGCAGGAGGGAGGGCTTTACTTTCCTGGATCACTGGGTCTGTTTCTGGCGAAGGTGGGACCTGTACAAGTTGGACGGGTTCCACCTGAACCGGAATGGGACCAACATCCTTGCTAGGAGGTTTGCTAGTGCTGTTGGTGGGGGTGGGGGGGGGAGGGTGTGGGGGGTGGTGGGGGATGGGATACAGAGCGGAGGTACAGTAGGGGGTGATGCACAGTTAAATATAGAAGAGAAACTGAGTCAGTTTGGAAGGCAGAGCAAATATAGACCTGTTAAGGCACTAGCGAATAATGCAAGGCTGGATTGCATCTATTTTAACGCAAGGAGTCTTACTAGTAAGGCAGATGAATTGAGGGCGTTGATTAACACGAGAATATGATATTATTGCTATCGCAGAGATATGGCTGAGGGAAGGGCAAAAATGGCAGGTCAATATTCCAGGGCATAGAATCTTCAGGCGTGACAGGGGAGGGTGTAAAAGAGGAGGTGGCATTGCACTGTTGATCAAGGAGTCAATTACTGCAGTAAGGAGGGATGATTTCTTAGAAGGTTCCTCAAATGAGGACATATGGTAGAACTTAAAAACAAAAAGGGAGCAATCACTTGGCTGAGAGTATACTACAGGCCTCCAAACAGTCATGGAGCGATAGAGGAGCAGATATGTAGGCAAATCTCAGACAGGTGTAAAAGTAATACAGTAATAAGAGTAGGGGATTTCAACTTCCCCAATATCAACTGGGATAGTCTTAGAGCAAAAGGCTTAAAAGGGGCGGAATTCTTAAAGTGCACACAGCAGAGCTTTTTGAGCCAGCACGTAGAAAGTCCGACAAGAGATGGGGCGGTACTGGACCTCATCCTGGCGAATGAAGCCGGACAAGTGGTATAAGTGTCAGTGGGGGAGCAATTCGGGTATAGTGACCATAACTCTAAGATTTAAGGTAGTTATGGAAAAGGAGAAAGAGGGACCGGAAATAAAAGCAATGAATTGGGGGAAGGCCGATTTCAGTGTGATAAAACAGGATCTGGCCAAAGTGGACTGGGAGCAGCTACTTGTAGGAAAGTCTACATCAGACCAGTGGGAGCCGTTCAAAAAGGAAAGTGTGTGCGTTCAGGGCCAACATGTTCCCATAAAGTTGAAGTGTAGGACCAACAAGTCCAGGGAACCCTGGATGTCAAGGGATATAGAGGATTGGATAAGGAAAAGAAAGGAGGCTTATGGCAGATTCAAAGCGCTGAAAACAGTGGAGACCTTTGAGGAGTGTAGAAAGTGTAGGGGCAGTACTTAAAAAGTAAATAGGAGAGCGAAGAGCAGACATGAAAAAACACTGGGAGGCAAGATAAAGGAAATTCCCAAGGAATTTCATAAGGGCAAGAGGATAACCAGGGAAAGGGTAGGGCCCATTAGGGACCAGAGTGGCAATGTGTGTGTTGAGCCGGAGGACATAGATGAGGTTTTAAATGATTACTTTTCATCTGTGTTCCCTATGGAGAAGGACGATGCAGGTGTAGAGATCAGAGAGGGGGACTGTGATGTCCTTGAACAAATTAGCATTGAAAGGAATGAAGTATTAGCTATTTTAGCGGGCCTAAAAGTGGATAAATCCCCAGGTCCAGATGAGATGTATCCCAGGCTATTATGTGAGACAAGGGAGGAGATAGCAGGGGCTCCGACACAAATTTTCAAATCCTCTCTGGCCACAGGAGAGATACCAGAGGACTGGAGGACAGCAAATGTGGTACCATTATTTAAGATGGGTAGCAGGGATAAACCAGGTAATTACAGGTCAGTGAGTCTAACATCAGTGGTAGGGAAACAATTGGAAAAATTCTGAGGGACATGATTAATCTCCACTTGGAGAGGCAGGGATTAATCAGGGATAGTCAGCATTGCTTTGTCAGGGGGAGATCATGTCTAACAAACTTGATTGAATTTTTTAAGGAGGTGACTAGATGTGTAGATGAGGGTAAGGCAGTTGATGTAGTCTACATGGACTTCAGTAAGGCTTTTGACAAGGTTCTGTATGGGAGATTGGTTAAGAAAGTAAGAGCCCATGGGATCCAGGGCAATTTGGCAAATTGGATCCAAAATTGGCTAAGTGGCAGGATGCAGAGGGTGATGGTCGAGGGTTGTTTTTGCGAGTGGAAGCCTGTGACCAGTGGTTTACCGCAGGGATCAGTACTGGGACCCTTGCTGTTTGTAGTGTACATTAATGATTTAGACGTGAATATAGGAGGTATGATCCGTAAGTTCGCAGATGACACGAAATTTGTAAATTGTGTTGTAAATAGTGAGGAGGAAAACCTTAGATTACAGGAAAATATCGATGGGCTGGTAAGATGGGTGGAGCAATGGCAAATGGAATGTAATCCTGAGAAGTGTGAGGTGATGCATTTTGGGACGACTAAAAGGTAAGGGAATATACAATGGATGGTAGGACCCTAGGAAGTACAGAGGGTCAGAGGGACATTGGTATACTTGTTCACAGATCACTGAAGGCAGCAGCACAGGTAGATAAGGTAGTTAGGAAGGCATATGGGATACTTGCCTTTACTGGCCGAGGCATAGGATAAAAGAGCAAGGAGGTTATGATGGAGCTATATAAAACACTCGTTAGGCCACAGCTGGAGTACTGTGTACAGTTCTGGTCACCACACTATAGGAAGGATGTGATTACACTGGAGAGGGTGCAGAGGAGATTCACCAGGATGTTGCCTGGGCTGGAACATTTCAGCTATGAAGAAAGACTGGATAGGCTAGGGTTGTTTTCCTTAGAGCAGAGAAGGCTGAGGGGGGACCTGATTGAGGTATACAAAATTATGAGGGGCACTGATAGGATAGATAGGAAGGAACTTTTTCCTTTAGCGGAGGTATTAATAATCAGAGGGCATAGATTTAAGGTAAGGGGCAAGAAGTTTAGAAGGGACGTGAGGAAAAATTTTCACCCAGAGGGTGGTTGGAATCTCAAACACACTACCTGAAGCGGTGGTTAAGGCAGGAACTGTCACAATATTTAAGAAGTATTTAGATGTGCACTTGAAACACCATAGCATACAAAGCTACGGGCCAAGTGCTGGAAATGGGATTATAATAGGTAGGTGCTTGATGGCCGGCACAGACACGATGGGCCAAAGGGCCTGTTTCTGTGCTGTATAACTCTATGACCAGCCCTCATTGTTCCAGAACTAGTGGGAAGAAGCAAGAGAGGGAAACAATAAATTAATCAAAGCCAGTTGGGAATCTGCTGGAACAGTGGAGAGGTATGGCACATGTCATTTAAGGGTTGGATAGCTAAGATGATGTTAAGTGGAGTTGTTATATGTAAGGCTGAGAAACTAGATCATGGTCATTGAGTTAGTATGGATATTTAGTAACAATGAAGTAAAATAGAAAATGTTGGAAATATTCAGCAGGTCAGGTAACATCTGTGGAGAGAGAATCAGAATAATCTTTTCAGGTCAATGAACTTCTGTCAGAACTGGAAGAAGTTAGAGATTTAATATTTTACAAGCAAATACACAGTCAGGGAATGGATGGTGAGGGTAGGGGGTGGAGGATAGAACAGGAAGAAAGGCCTGCGATAGGGCAGGGCGCAGAGTTGATTAAATGACAAAAAGAATGATTGTACAACATAAAAGAGATGTTAAGGTTCGAGTAAAGAAACAAAAGACGGGGCTGTAAATGGTGACAGTGGAACCATTAGCCGCACCTGTTGTCTGAAAAAAATGGAAACAGTTGTTATAACCTGAAGTTGTCAAAATAATTATTGAGTCCAGAAGGTTGTGAAGTATCTAACTGAAAGGTAAGGTGCTGCTCCTTGAGCTTCGTTGGAACAGTGTAGAAGGCTAAGGACAGAAAGGTCAGAGAGGGAATGAGGCGGAGAATTAAAATGGCAACCAACTAGAAGCTCAGGGTTATGCTGGTAGACTGAATGGAAGTGTTGAGCAAAGTGATCGCCCAATCTTTGTCGCGTCTCCCAACAAAAGAGGAGACCACCTCAATGAGCAGTGAATACAATATGCTGAATTGGAAGAAATACAAGTAAGTCACTATTTTACCTGGAAGGAGTTTGGAGCCCTGGACGTTGAGAAAGGCAGAAGAGGAAGGACAGGTGTTGCATCTTCTGCAATTGTACGGGAACATGCTGTGGGAAGAATGGACCAGATTGTTGTTGAGAGAACGGTCTCTTTGGAATGCTAAAAGGGGAGGAGGGCAGAAGATATGCTTGGTGGTGGCATCGTGCTGGAGGTGACAGAAATGGTTGGGGGTGATCTGTTGAATGTGAAGGCTGGTGGGTTGGAAGGTGAAAACAAGGGGGACTCTATCATAGTTCTGGAAGGGAAGGGGTGAGGGTTGAAGTGTGGGAAATGGGGCAGACATAGTCATGGGCCCTGTTAATCATAGTGGAGGGGAATCCATTATTGAGGATAAAGGAAGACATACTGGAAGTACTGGTGTGGAAGGTGGCATCATCAGAGTAGATGTGATGGAAATGAAGAACTGGATGAATGGAATAGAGTCCTGACATGAAGCAGGTAGGAGGAAATGTAATCAAGGTAGGTGTGGGAGTTGGTGGGCTCAAAGTAGATATCGTTGGCCAGCCTATTCTCAGAAATGGAGATAGAGAGGTCAAGAAAGGGTTGGGCCATCTGAAGGCGAAGTAGGGATTAAAATTAAAAGCAAAGTTGAACTTTTCCAGTTTAGGGTGAAAGCACAAAGCAGCACTGATACAGACATCAATGTACAGAAAAAAAAGGTGTGAGATAGGACCTGACTAGGACTGGAATGCTCCATAAATCGCACGAAGAGGCAGGCATGGCTAGGACTCATATGACTTCTCATAATGACCCACTGCAGACTCCCTACATTTTTATGGTATTACAATACTAGAAATGGAGACACAAATTTCAATATAGATAGACTGTCCTGGTTCTTCATCTTATTCATTAGTTGGGGCAGAATTTTATACCGAGACAAAGGTGGGCGTGCCGGTAATTTCTTGCTACCGACTGGCATGCTGGTCTGTTGGCATGTTCCCAGAGAGGTGGCAGCTTCTGGAGGGGGTGATGGCTACCTGCCTGACATTGGTGGATAGCCAATTGAGGGCACTCTTCACAGGTCATCTGGATTTTCCAGATTGTGGGCTCGCCCCCTGATGTGACTGGAGCCTGTAGATGGAATGGTGGTGAGATCCCGGGAGCAGGTCAAAGGATGGGGGCAGTTGCGGTGCTTGTGGGAGGGGGGGGGGCGGCGGCAGATGGGCATTCTGCAAAGCAGCCGAGCAAGGATCCACTGGACTGCAAGACCAACAGTCATGGCCACAGGCCATTCTGTGGAGGGGCTCCACCTCTGTTATGATGGCCTGGCAACTGTGGCCACAATATATCTTGATCATTTCTAAAATCTTCAGAGGGCATCTCCATCTTGAGGTGCCCTCCTGGTCTCCCACCTATACGGCAGTGCCCACCTCTCCTGGTGGGGCTGCCAGCCTCCCAGAGCCTCAGGCGCTCTCGTTGGCCCTCCTGGCTGCACAGCCCACCCACTGTCCTTAAATGGAAGGAGCTTCCAGAGGCAACCTCTTAATTGGGTGGCCCCTTGAAAATCTCCTCCAGGATCCAACCTCAGCCATTTCTGGGTTTCTGACCCAAAATTCAGCCCGGCATCAGGATAGGGACCCTGGAACTAAAATTCAGCCCGTTAACTCTGTTTCTCTCCCCACAGATGCTGCCTTACCTGCTGAGTATTTCCAGCATTTTATGTTTTTATTCCAAACTAATCCCATTGCCTTGCTTTGTCCCATAGCTCTGTATCTTCCTCTGCTTCACATGCTTAAAAGATGTAATAGTCTCCACTTTAACTACTCCATTCCAAAAGATTATATGCTCCTATAACTCTCTGCATCGTGATATTTCTGCTAAGTGCTCTCCTCACCATTTTGAATTGATATTCCCTTATCACTGACTCCAACTAATGGAAATAGTCTTTCACTTTTCATCCGAGCAAATCACTTCATAAATGGGAATAATCCCAGTAATTTAAGTGTAGCCCCAGTAGCTCAAGTTGAGCTGAGCATACCTAAATGAGTCTGTCTAGTGTTTTAAACACGCATGTGGTGATCATTGAGTTTAGTGTGATTTTTGTTAATTGGTCTAAAATGGTTTCCAAATGCACAGATGTTCCACGCATTTAAAAGGATTGTCTGGCTGAATCAGAGCCAAAGCATAATTCATGATTTGGCTAATGCTGGAAGACCTTATGAGCATGGTTTAAGTGCTGATCCAGCTGATTGTACAGGACTAATATTATTGTGGTACAAATCTGGGCTTTTCACAGATGATGCTCGTATGACAATGTAGTTTAGAATGTGCTGAGGTTTGTAGCCGTGTCTCAAAATGTTTAAAAGGAGCACAAATAACCAAACATCAATGTTTTCTTCATATTTCTATTTGGAAACATTTTAATGGGCCTTTAAAACAGCCATTGTTTCCAGCATCTTGATTTCTTTTTTGTAGTAATTGCAGACTTTTTCTTAAGAAAAGGTTAGTTGGTTGGCATCCTTCCAAATGACACAAGATGACAGACATGCAGCAGACAACCCAATTAGGTGGGGTGCCTTCTCTTGGTGCACTTTTGCTGATGGCTCTGAAGGCCAATTCTTGAAAGGCAGGTTCTGCCACACGTGAAGCTGCAAAGTAACGCTGTGAGTTGTTTCTGATGTTGGCACCTGTTGCCAAGCTGCCACAGCAACTGGTCAACATGGTAGTGCACACCAGTCCACTGGCTGTGTTGCCATTTCCATCTTTTGCCAGCTAGTGACTCCAGAGTGTGATGTTCGACATTTAGGGCCTTCATGTCATGCTTGCAAGCATCCTAGAAGTGGAATTTTGGGCGCCCCACTGGTCGTCTGGCCCCGGCTACCTCACCATAAAGAAGGTACTTGGGTATGCGACCGTCTTCCATCCTGTGGGCATGTCCAATCCACCGAAGCTGCCTCTGTTTGATTAGTGGTAACACACTTGGGAGCTCTGCCTTTGAGAGGACTGCCATGTTTGTGATTTTTGTCCTGCCAGGATATACCCATAATGTGCCGCAGGCAGTGAAGATGGAAATTATTGAGCTTCTTTTCCTGGTGACTATAAGTCACCCATGTTTCACAGCCATTCAGCAAATTGCTGAGAAGACAGGCCTTATAAACTATGAGCTTGGACCTAAGGGTCAGCTTGGTGCTATTCCATGCGCAGTTCGCAAGTGGGCCAGATCTACTGTGGATTTGATCATCTCCATATGCCAGCTACAAGAAAAGTGGAGGGAACAGAGTATACCCCTTAACCTTGCTTTTGTAGAAACACTAAGGCATTCAATACCATCAGCAGAGCAGGGCTGTCCAAGATTTTGGGAGAAATTAGCTGTCCACTGAAGCTGCTCAGTCTCCTCCACTCCTTCCATGACAACAAGCACTGCAGTGTACAGTTTGATGGCTTCACTTTCAGCAGTTTCGGAGTGAAGAATGGAGTGAAACAGCATTGTGTCCTCGACCCCACTCTGTTTGGCATCATCTTCTCCATGCTCCTGACCTTTGCCTTCCCTACAGATATGGAAGGAGCCTACTTGCACACTAGGTCAAACAGCAATCAATCAAGGCTAAAATCAAAGATAAAAACACATCATATCCTGATCAGAGAACTCCTCCACACTGATTATGCTGCGCTCATAGCTCACACAGAAACTGAGCTGCAAAGACTCATGGACCGTCTCTCCCATACCTGTACCTTGTTAGCCTTGACTACAAGGGTCAAGAAAACCGTGGTCATGGGACAAGGTGTTGCATCTCTGCCCCTGATCACACTAAATAATACGCCACTGGAAGTAGTTAGCAAATTCTGCTACCTTGGGTCCACAGTGAGAGACAATCTGTCCCTTTTTTTTGATGCAGAGCTTAATACACGCATAGGGAAAGCAGCTGCTACCTTTGTCTAACTTGCAAAACAATTTGCCTGTGAAAGTCATAACTGCACAATTTTTCTTTCAGTAAGGTAACTATTGTGAAATTTAGATGCTGAATCTTGCCCTTCAATGTCCAACTTTATTTAAAAAAAACTTGCACCCACATAGCACCTTTCATAATCTTGGTGTCCCAAAGCATCTTACTGCAGTGAAGTAGTTTTGAAGTCTAGTCACTGTTGTAATGTAGGAAACGCAACAGCCAATTTGCACACATCAAGGTCCCACAAACAGCAATGTGACCATAACTAGACAATTTTTTTAGGTGGTGTTTGAGGGATAAGCATTGACTAGGACACTGGAGAGAACTCCCCTACTGTTCAAAATGGTGTATGCATTGGGTTGTGGTGGGGAAGCGGTGGGTGGAGTTAATCAGAATTCTAGGAGGATGTGGATTCTTCCTTTTGTTCCAGGCTGATTGGACCCCAAGCATTTTGTAATGTTTAAAATTTTTTTTCATAGGATGAGGGTGTCGCTGTGAAGACCAGCATTTGTTGTCCATCCCTAATTGCCCTTGAACTGAGTGGCCTGCTAGGCCATTTCAGAGGGCATTTAAGAGTGAACCACATTGCTTTGGGTCTGGAGTCCCATGTAGGCCTGACCTGGTAAGGACGGCAGATTTTCTTCCCTAAAGGACACTAGTGAACCAAATGGATTTTTAACACAATCGTTTCATGTTCACCATTAGACTAGCTTTTAATTCCAGAATTTTTTTAATTAATTGTATTCAAATTTCACCATCTGCCCATAGCTTCAGCTTGGGCCTCTGGATTACTAGTCTAGTCACATTATCACTACACCACTGCCTCCCTCTATTTAAATAAAACAACTTCAATGCTCATTGCTTTGACTAACAGTTATGTAAGGTGTATAATGTGAATTAGCCAAATTAATGACTCCTGTTCACACTGGCCCATAACTGCTTATAGAGTCAGAGTTATACAGCACAGAAACAGGCCCTTTGGCCCATCGTGGCTGTGCCAGCCATACAGCACCCAACTATTCTAATCCTATATTCCTGCAGTTGCCCTGTATGCTATGGTGTTTCAAGTGGTCATCTAAATGCTTCTTAAATGTTGAGGGTTCCTGCCTCCACCACCTCTTCAGGCAGTGCGTTCCAGATTCCAACCACCCTCTGGGTGAAAAAATGTTTCCTCAAATATCCCCTAAACCTCCTGCCCCTTACCCGAAATCTCTGCCCCTTGGTTCTTGACCCCTCCACTAAGGGAAAAAGTTTCCTTCTATCTAACCTATCAATGCCCCTCATAATCTTGTACACCTCAATGATGTCCCCCCTCAACCTTCTCTGCTCCAAGGAAAACAACCCTAGCCTTTTCAGTCTCTCTTCATAGCTGAAATGCTGCAGCCCAGGCAACATCCTGGTGAATCTCCTCTGCACCCTCTCCAGTGCAATCACGTCCTTCCTATAGTGTGGTGACCAGAACTGTACACAGTACCCCAGCTGTGGCCTAACTAGCGTTAGGCTTGCTGCTTTCAAAGTAGAACTGTATTTTGGCGAAAGGCAAAGAATACTGAAGTCTTAAGAGAATTTTTATTTTGGAGTCAGCAGTGGTTTTTGATTTAACTACTTTACTAATTTGCAATTAAAGCTTTTTTTAAAAATGTACCTGTTTTCTTATATTCCTAGTGCAGATCTGTAATTTCAAGATTCTGATTACACTGAGAAATGCTGACTGTTTTCATTTGTCTGTGATCATTGCTGTACTTAATGTCTAGCAACTTGGCTTTGGTAGCTTTTGGGAAGAGACTAAAGGATTTTTCATGAAAAAATCTTAAATTACCCTTTTACTGAAAAACAGAACAGTCCGTATTATGTGTTTCTTTGTACTTGTTGCTAATTAGTGTGCATACCAGAAAGGCGTTTGATAAGGTTCCCCATGGCAGGCTGATGGAGAAAGTGAAGTCGCATGGGGTCCAGGGTGTACTAGCTAGATAGATAAAGAACTGGCTGGGCAACAGGAGACAGAGTAGCAGTGGAAGGGAGTTTCTCAAAATGGAGACGTGTGACCAGTGGTGTTCCACAGGGATCCGTGCTGGGACCACTGTTGTTTGTGATATACATAAATGATTTGGAGGAAAGTATAGGTGGTCTGATTAGCAAGTTTGCAGATGACACTAAGATTGGTGGAGTAGCAGATGGTGAAGGGGACTGTCAGAGAATACAGCAGAATATAGATAGATTGGAGAGTTGGGCAGAGAAATGGCAGATGGAGTTCAATCAGGGCAAATGCGAGGTGATGCATTTTGGAAGATCCAATTCAAGAGTGAACTATACAATAAATGGAAAAGTCCTGGGGAAAATTGATGTACAGAGAGATTTGGGTGTTCAGGTCCATTGTTCCCTGAAGGTGGCAACGCAGGCATACGGCATGCTTTCCTTCATCGGACGGGGTATTGAGTACAAGAGTTGGCAGGTCATGTTACAGTTGTATAGGACTTTGGTTCGGCCACATTTGAAATACTGCGTGCAGTTCTGGTCGCCACATTACCAAAAGGATGTAGATGCTTTGGAGAGGATGCAGAGGAGGTTCACCAGGATGTTGCCTGGTATGGAGGGCGCTAGCTATGAAGAGAGGTTGAGTAGATTAGGATTATTTTCATTAGAAAGGCGGAGGTTGAGGGGGGACCTGATTGAGGTGTACAAAATCATGAGAGGTATAGACAGGGTGGATAGCAAGAAGCTTTTTCCCAGAGTGGGGGATTCAATTACTCGGGGTCACGAGTTCAAAGTGAGAGGGGAAAAGTTTAGGGGGGATATGCGTGGAAAGTTCTTCACGCAGAGGGTGGTGGGTGCCTGGAGCGCGTTGCCAGCGGAGGTGGTAGACGCGGGCATGATGGAGTCTTTTAAGATGTATCTAGACAGATACATGAATGGGCAGGAAGCAAAGAGATACAGACCCTTAGAAAATAGGCGACAGGTTTAGATAGAGGATCTGGATCGGCGCAGGCTTGGAGGGCCGAAGGGCCTGTTCCTGTGCTGTAATTTTCTTTGTTCTTTGTTCTTTGTTCTTCATAATAATGACCTTCTCCATGCATCATCTAACTCTATTTCCACATTTGCTGTGGAGTCCATTTTATATTCAACTTATCATTCATCATCCAGCACATGTGCAAATTGGCATAGGGAAAAAAACATGAGGAAAGTCAACACATGGCTAAAGCAGCAGTGTGGGAAGAAGGGGTTCCATTTCATGGATACTAGCACCAGTGCTGAGACAGGAAGGAGCTGTACCATTGGAACCAAGATTCCAGCAAGAAGTAAAACTAGGGTGTCAATAATTCTATAAATTAATAACTTGGGTGGAAGGAACTGCATTAACCTAACACAAAATGAATCAGGAAAAGAGGGTAAAGGACAAGTCAAAGCAACATGAATGACCAGAGATAAAAACAAGAAATGCTGGAATCACTCAGCAGGTCTGGCAGCATCTGTGGAAAGAGAAGCAGAGTTAACGTTTCGGGTCAGTGACCCTTCTTCGGAACTGACAAATATTAGAAAAGTCACAGATTATAAACAAGTGAGGTGGGGGTGGGGCAAGAGATAACAAAGGAGAAGGTGCAGTTTGGACCAGGCCACATAGCTGACCAAAAGGTCACGGAGAAAAGGCAAACAATATGTTAATGGTGTGTTGAAAGACAAAGCATTAGTACAGATTAGGTGTGAATACACTGAATATTGAACAGCAGCAAGTGCAAACCTGAAGGAAAACAACCTGAAAAAAACAGTGGGTAAGCAAACTGAACAAACTAAGATTAAATGAAATAAATGCAAAAAAAGATTGTAAAAAATGTAAAAAGGAATGTAAAAAAAAGAAAAAATAACTAAAAATGAAAGTAAAATGGGGGGCTGTCATGCTCTGAAATTATTGAACTCAATGTTCAGTCCGGCAGGTTGTAGTGTGCCTAATCGGTAGATGAGATGCTGTTCCTCGAGCTTGCGTTGATGTTCACTGGAACACTGCAGCAATCCCAGGACAGAGATGTGAGCATGAGAGCAGGGGGGAGTGTTGAAATGGCAAGCAACCGGAAGCTCAGGGTCCTGCTTGCGGACTGAGCGGAGATGTTCCGCAAAGCGGTCACCCAGTCTGCGCTTGGTCTCCCCAATGTAGAGGAGACCACACTGTGAGCAGCGAATACAGTATACTACATTGAAATAAGTACAAGTAAATCGCTGCTTCACCTGAAAGGAGTGTTTGGGGCCTGGGATAGTGAGGAGAGAGGAGGTAAATGGGCAGGTATTACACCTCCTGCGATTGCAGGGGAAGGTGCCCTGGGACGGGGACGAGGTGGTGGGGGTAATGGAAGAGTGGACCAGGGTGTCGCGGAGGGAACGATCCCTTCGGAATGCAGACAGGGGAAGGGAGGGGAAGATGCGACTGGTAGTGGCATCACGCTGGAGGTGGCGAAAATGGCGGAGGATGATCCTTTGGATATGGAGGCTGGTGGGATGAAAAGTGAGGACATTTATTTCATTTCATCTTAGTTTGTTCAGTTTGCTTACCCACTGTTTTTCTCAGGTTGTTTTTCTTCAGGTTTGCACTTGCTGTTGTTCAATATTCAGTGTATTCACACCTAATCTGTACTAATGCTTTGTCTTTCAACACACCATTAACATATTGTTTGCCTTTTCTCCGTGACCTTTTGGTCAGCTATGTGGCCTGGTCCAATCTGCACCTTCTCCTTTGTTATCTCTTGCCCCACCCCCACCTCACTTGTTTATAATCTGTGACTTTTCTAATATTTGTCAGTTCCGAAGAAGGGTCACTGACCCGAAACGTTAACTCTGCTTCTCTTTCCACAGATGCTGCCAGACCTGCTGAGTGATTCCAGCATTTCTTGTTTTTATTTCAGATTTCCAGCATCCACAGTATTTTGCTTTTATATGAATGACCAGAGATTGGATAAAGTAATACAGCAGAAAAATAAAATAACTACTAAACACAGAGAGAATAATAAAAGAAAGGAAAAGACTTGCATTTATTAGGTGCCTTTCATGACCACTGGACGTCCCAAAGCACATTTATTTTTTATTCTTTCATGGACGTGAGCATTGCTGGCAAGGCCAGCATTTGTTGCCCATCCCTAATTACCCTCGAGAAGGTGGTGGTGAAGCATCTTCTTGAACCCCTGCAGCTCATCTGGTGCAGGTACATCCACAATGCTGTTCGGGAGGCAGTTCCAGGTTTTTGACCCAGCAAGAACAGCAATATAATTCAAGTCAGGATTGTGTGGGGCTTGGAAGGGAACTTGCAGGTGGTGGTGTTCCCACGCATCTGCTGCCCTTGTCCTTCTAGATGATTTGTGCCTTGTAGATGGTGGACAGACTTTAGGGAATCAGGTGGTGACTGACTTTACAGCCAATGTAGTACTTTTGAAGTGTAGGAAATGCGGAAGCCAATTTGTGCACAGAAACCACCTATAAACAGCAATGTGATAATGTCTTTGAGATGTCTTTGGGTGGCACAGTGGCGCAGTGGTTAGCACCGCAGCCTCACAGCTCCAGCGACCCGGGTTCGGTTCTGGGTATTGCCTGTGCAGAATTTGCAAGCTCTCCCTGTGACCGCGTGGGTTTCTGCCAGGTGCTCCGGTTTCCTCCCACAGCCAAAGACTTGCAGGTTGATAGGTAAATTGGCCATTGTAAATTGCCCCTCGTGTAGGTAGGTGGTGGGAGAATGGTGGGGATGTGGTAGGGAATATGGGATTAATGTAGGATTAGCATAAATGTGTGGTTGTTGGTCGGCACAGACTTGGTGAGCCGAAGGGCCTGTTTCAGTGCTGTATCTCTCTATGACTCTATGTTGATTGAGGGATAAACAATGGCCAGGACACTGGGGATAGCTCCCCTGCTCTTCTTCGAAATAGTGACATGGGGATCTTCTATGTCCACCTGAGAAGGCAAACGGAGCCTTGGTTTAACATCTCGGCCGAAAGTCGGTACCTTCGACAGTGCAACACTGCCTCAGTACTGATCCGGAGTGTCAGCCATGATTTTTATGCTCAAAGCCTGCAGTGCGACCTGAACTCTCAAACTTCTCATTTGGAGGTGAGAGCGATACCAACTGAGCCAGGGCTGACATGAATAAATAAAAAAACAATTTAAAGTATTGGTACAGCAATGTCTACATTATTCAAAACAAAATGGACAAACTGGAGGCAGTAATTTGTAGAGAGGATCCTGATATAGTCGGGATGATTGAAACATGGCTACACAGAGAACTAAATTGCAGGATATAATATAACACATTTAGGAAGTAAAGAGAAGGAAGGAGAGGAGATGGAATCTCTGTCCTAGTTAAAGATGACATGATGGCAGTAGAAAGAAAAAGCATGCATGATAGATACATTTTCACTCATGTTGAAATCAAATTTCATTACAGTTTTCTACTGTAACTCCTTCTTGACTACTACCTCCAAACCATGGTACTCCATACCTCTCTCAATCTTTACTTCCTCCTGCAGTTTCCTGTCTCTTAAAATTGTAAGATAGCATCACCTTACCACTACTTCCTTTTATTATCTATTCTCTTCAGCCTTGTTGGTATCCTCAACAATGGACCCTTCAGCTTCAATTCTCAATCAAAAACAAACCAAAACTGATACGATTTCGCCATCTCTCAATAAACATACTGGATCATTACCACTGAACCCACAAAAACAGCCTCACTATGTAATACTTACGTGTTCATGTCATCAGCATTCTCTGCAGCAAAGTAGAAGTTCTTGTATTGTGGATGGCTGGCCTTTATTGCACTTGAAGAGAATAGAAAATAGATAATAAAGGGGCAAGTTTAAAGTGCAGAGAATTCCTCTCATCTTAATGTTATACTTTTAAAGGACATGCTGCTGATATTTTTTTACTGTTTGCTCAGAACTGCCATTGTACTAACAAACATTAGCACAGAACAAAGAACAGTACAGCACAGGAACAGGCCATTCGGCCCTCCAAGCCTGCGCCGATCTTGATGCCTGTCTAAGCTAAAACCTTCTGCACTTCCGGGGACCGTATCCCTCTATTCCCATCCTATTCATGTATCTGTCAAGATGCCTCTTAAACATCGCTATCGTACCTGCTTCCACCACCTCCCCCGGCAGCAAGTTCTAGGCACTCACCACCCTCTGTGTAAAGAACTTGCCTCGCACATCCCCTCTAAACTTTGCCCCTCGCACCTTAAACCGATGTCCCCTCGTAACTGACTCTTCCACACTGGGAAAAAACTTCTGACTAGCCACTCTGTCCATGCCACTCATAACTTCGTAAACCTCTATCATGTCGCCCCTCCACCTCCGTCGTTCCAGTGAAAACAATCCGAGTTAATCCAGCCTCTCCTCATAGCTAATGCCCTCCAGACCAGGCAACATCCTGGTAAACCTCTTCTGTACCCTCTCCAAAGCCTCCACGTCCTTCTGGTAGTGTGGCGACCAGAATTGCACGCAATATTCTAAGTGTGGCCTAACTAAGGTTCTGTACAGCTGCAGCATGACTTGCCAATTTTTAAATTCTATGCCCCGACTGATGAAGGCAAGCATGCCGTATGCCTTCTTGACGACCTTATCCACCTGCGTTGCCACTTTCAGTGACCTGTGGACCTGTACGCCCAGATCTCTCTGCCTGTCAATACTCCTAAGGGTTCTGCTGTATACTGTATACTTCCCACCTGTATTAGATCTTCCAAAATGCATTACCTCACATTTGTCTGGATTAAACTCCATCTGCCATTTCTCCGCCCAAGTCTCCAACCGATCTGTATCCTGCTGTATCCTTTGACAATCCTCATCACTATCCGCAACTCCACCAACCTTTGTGTCGTCCGCAAACTTACTAATCAGACCAGCTACATTTTCCTCCAAATCATTTATATATACTACAAACAGCAAAAGTCCCAGCACTGATCCCTGCGGAACACCACTAGTCACATCCCTCCATTCAGAAAAGCACCCTTCCACCGCTACCCTCTGTCTTCTATGACCAAGGCAGTTCTGTATTCATCTTGCCAGCTCACCTCTGATCCCATGTGACTTCACCTTTTGTACCAGTCTGCCACGAGGGACCTTGTCAAAGGGTTTACTGAAGTCCATATAGACAACATCCACTGCCCTTCCTTCATCAATCATCTTCGTCACTTCCTCAAAAAACTCAATCAAGTTAATGAGACACGACCTCCCCTTCAGAAAACCATGCTGTCTCTCGCTAATAAGTTCATTTGTTTCCAAATGGGAGTAAATCCTGTCCCGAAGAATCCTCTCTAATAATTTCCCTACCACTGACGTAAGGCTCACCGGCCTATAATTTCCTGGATCATCCTTGCTACCCTTCTTAAACAAAGGCACAACATTGGCTATTCTCCAGTGCTCTGGGACCTCACCTGTAGCCAATGAGGATGCAAAGATTTCTGTCAAGGCCCCAGCAATTTCTTCCCTTGCCTCCCTCAGTATTCTGGGGTAGATCCCAGCAGGCCCTGGGGACTTATCTACCTTAATGCTCTGCAAGACGCCCAACACCTCCTCCTTTTTGATAACGACATGACCCAGACTATCTACACTCCCTTCCCTAGACTCATCATCCACCAAGTCCTTCTCTTTGGTGAATACTGATGCAAAGTACTCATTTAGTACCTCTCCCATTTCCTCTGGCTCCACACATAGATTCCCTCCTCTGTCCTTGAGTGGGCCAACTTTTTCCCTGGTTACCCTCTTGCTCTTTATATACGTATAAGAATCCTTGGGATTCTCCTTAATCCTGTTTGCCAATGACTTTTCACGACCTCTTTTAGCCCTCCTGACTCCTTGCTTAAGTTCCTTCCTACTGTCTTTATATTCCTCAAGGGATTAGTCTGTTCCCAACCTTCTAGCCCTTACGAATGCTTCCTTTTTCTTTTTGACTAGGCTCACAATATCCCTCCTTATTCAAGGTTCCTGAAACTTGCCAAAGTTATCCTTCTTCCTCACAGGAACATACCGGTCCTGGATTCTTATCAGCTGACGTTTGAAAGACTCCCACATGTCAGATGTTGATTTACCCTCAAACAGCCGCCCCCAATCTAAATTCTTCAGTTCCTGCCTAATATTGTTATAATTAGCCTCCCCCCAATTTAGCACTTTCACCCAAGGACTACTCTTATCCTTATAACACTGTATGGTTAATTTCTGATCTCTGGCTGTGGGGAGGCACTTAGCGATGCCCAGGCAGGGATCAGATCAATACTTGCAGTTCTCATGCACTTCCTAGTACCTGGTACTTAGCTGCTTGCTCCAAATCTGTGAAATTGCACACATCATGCAGCTAATGTAAAATGAGAAAATAGTCTAAATTCAAAATAACTGGCTGCATTTCACATTTATTATTTGTAACCATATGATAGGCTGCGAGCTGAGCAAATATGGTCACATGGTAAGCCAATATTTGCTTTCATTCTAGATTTCTTTTTCTTCATCGTGTTAAGACAGCATAACTTCTGGCTAAGCAAATTAAAACAGAAAGCTTTAACACAACAAGGAGACTATTATTTTCAGTAAGTGATTATTGAATTGAGAGAAATCTTACCAAAATGATCAAACATGAATATTATAACCAGGAGGATTGTCATGAGAAGGGAACAGTTCCTGGTGCTAATGATTGAGCAATACCTAGCAGAAACATTCACTCACTGCCTTTTAGCTGATTTCTAAAATTTACGTTTAACTTATGCCTTGATTACAAGAACAGCTATTGTTGGAACTTGGAATCATTCTGTTTCCAGTTTCATTTTCAAAAATTCAGTTTCATGAGTGTACTTTCCAGGGTGGAAGACAACATCCAAACTGTACCTTGTGGGTTCAGTTTGTAGTTGGAAAGAATCTATAATGATTATATTGCACTTTGGAATATGAATTTCGACCACTGTCTGTACTGTTCCAATTTCTGACGTACAGAGATAGTTGACATTCCTCGTGTTAACTTAGTTCAGTTAGTAGCAGTTTTGGCTGAGCCAGAAATTATGGTCCCAAGCTCTCACCTAAGACTGGAGCACAAAATCTAGGCTGACATTTTAGTGCCGTACGGAGGGAATGCTGGATTTTCAGAAGTGTTTTCTTTTGGATGAAACATTAAACTCAAGACCCACTTTGCATTTTCAAGTGAATGTAAAAGATCCACAGCACTATTCAAAGGTGCACTGATCTACATTCATCCTTCAACTAATACCACCAAAATTAATTGGTTGTCCATCTCATTTGTTGTTTGTGAGATCTTGATATGTAGATAAATATGGCAGCCAATGCGTGCATAAAAACAGTGACTGCACTTCAAAAATAGCTAACTTGATGGAACAAGCTCTTGAGAATCTGGTATGGAACTACATAAAACACAAGTTTTTCCTTCTTTCTTGCTTTAGCAGGTAACAATTTTCAGGGTGTTCAATGCACTCAGTCTATCTCCTCCAACTTTGTATTTTTTACTCTCACACATATTCACCTCCAGCATGCTCCATCACTGCATTCTTAGCACCCTCCTAGGTTTTGTTTTCAAGCTGCCCCTCGGAGACAATCTGTAAACATTGGGTCAGGTCGCATATGTATGTTGACGAAATCCAACTTTACCTCTCATTGACCACCACCCCAGATTCCATCACTGCTGCTATTCACCATCAAGTTGTGAATAAGCCAGAACTTTCTCCTCATGTTCATAGAAAATTTTGCACCACTGGCACAGATTTCATCTCCCTGTCTATTTGTTCAGGCTCAACCTCAACACCCTGCTTGCTCCTGAACAGAGTTTCAAAAACTTATATCCAATCCATTGCCAAGACAGATAACTTCCATCAGTACAATGTTTTCTGCCTATGTCCCTACCTCACCCTTTCGACTATCAGCCTATTAATCCATCTCACTCTCTACACCTCCATGCTTATGACTATCATATCTTCTACACCACTAAAACTTGTAACCACATCTTTGTCATCTCGAGGCTTGATTTATCCAAAACACTCATCTGTCTCTCAAGTATTAACTTCAATAAACCTTAAATTTCAAAATACTTAGAACTCTGCCTCAAAATTGCATCCCTGCCCTGCTCTGACCAGCCTGCTTTTATGGCATACCTCCAGGAAATTCAAAATATTTGGCCTCATTTTCAAATCCTTGATGGCATCTGCAATCTTCTCCATCCTTAAATTCTGTTTCAGCTGCTCCAACCCTGGTCGATCCCTCTTTTCATGGGTTGGAGAACCTTCAGGGGCCCTGCATTGGAATCATCATTCTGAACCTGTCTGTATTGTCATCTCTTTCTCACCTCTACAGTCTTCTCAAAAACTACATTTTTGAGAATGTCTCTGGTTACTTCCCCTCACCCCTCTCCCTGCTGGAGGCTCCTGAATCTCCACTTTGGAATGTTTCATCACTTGAAAAGCATTATAAATGTGCAAGAATTTATTGAACATAGAATGGTAAAGTGTGGGTTTGATGCCTGATTGTTTGTATTAATTATAGTGTTACTTACTGTTTTTTTTTGCACTCTGTTCCTTGATTAATCTTGAACTCAGGCAACTTAATCAAACCTTCAGCTTTCTGTGCCTATGAAAAAGGCAGAATTGGTTAACACTTCATAAAGAAAAACTCAATTATCATCAACGCTAAGGTTTGCTAAGACCTATCTTTTGTTCAATTTCTACTTTAAAATGGGCCAAACAATACCAGACATTCTACCACTGTAATAATTGGGGAATATTTGAAAGAAAATTGTACTAAGCTTTTATAATAAATAAAACTCCTCCAACAGAAAGTGAAGCAATTCTGTGCACATCTTTTAAACTGTAAGGCACAGTCTGGACAGTAGAACACTAAAACATCATCTATTTCACTTCATGGCTGACCAGTTCATAATATATATATTGGTGAGTAGTGCAAAATTTAATAACCTCTCTCACCATCCTCTCCTTCCACAATAGCCCCCATTGTGAACTCAACATCACCGTGGTTTGGAGCAGAACTCATAACAGTCCTTTCACTTATGTCTGTTTGGCCTTTGAACTTGACTCTGCGATCAGCTGGTTGTGAAGTGAACAATTTAAGGAATATTTTGAACATATATGGTACATATTTTGACAGCTAAACAGAGCATTTGGGTGAGAAATTGAATTTGTTAACCCTCATTTTATGTCCACTGTGCATGTGTACATTTGTGGGGCAAATTGCGCTGGACACCATATTGATGAGGGTATTAGCACGCGTCTGGTGAATGTCTGCTCGAAGTATGCAGAGTAGGCAGATCATGACATCAATCAGCGTGCAAATGTTGATTTGATGCCAGTGGTGTCATTTTGGAGCTCACCATTTCAGCTAATGTCCTCCCTTAACCTCACCTAGCTGAACATGTATTCAGCAGCAGGAAGGTCCCCTCCATCAGCCCTATTTAATGGGATCATCAACTACTTGCAGGTTAGTTACCAGTTGATTTCTTTTGGCTGTTCTTACAACTCTACAAGTCTTTGCTGCTTTCTACAGTCGTTTCAATTTACAAAAGTCTATGGGGAATGGTATGGCAGGTGATGGAGTTTTTGCTGACTTCAAGGCTTCCGTACAAAGCAGTTGCTCCCAGACATGGTGCACTAGTAGGCATTCCCCTTGGAATACAGCATGACTTGGAGATTGTATAGAGGTCACACTGAGTAGGACAAGCTGCTTAGAGACAGAGGAGGAAGCGGAGGAGAAGGGCTCACGGCAGGAAGCCATATCCACCCAGAGTACTCAGGGAGCAATTCCCCTACCTGAACCTAAGCAAGGAACAGTGTGTCAGATGCCTACATTTTAGGAAGGATGGCCTCACTGAAATCTGCCAACTACTGTAGCCATAACTGCAACGTCAGAGCAGGGCAAGGATCACAATGCCAGTGGCTGCAAAGTGACTGTGGAGATGAACTTTTATGCATCTGGCTACTTCCAGGCTGGAGCTGGAATTATTTGCAATATTTCACTATTTTCTGTCCATTGTTGTGCAAGGGAGGTAACGGAGGCTCTCTATTCAAAGAGAGCTTAAAACATTTTATTCTGTCTTGCCAGAGACCAGCAGGCAGAGCAAGCACACAGCTTTTCAGTGCAGCAGCTTTTTCGGGAGCAGCTTGTGAGCGAGTGAGCAGCTGGGAAAGTCCGTTTGAAAGTAAATTTAATTTCCTTTTGTTTTTCGGCGGAGGCCAGGGGGCTGCTGGGTAAGTAAAACACTATATATTTGGGTGGTTTAAAATAACTTTCCTTTCAGTGCAGCAGCTTTTTCGGGAGCAGCTTGTGAGCGAGTGAGCAGCTGGGAAAGTCCGTTTGAAAGTAAATTTAATTTCCTTTTGTTTTTCGGCGGAGGCCAGGGGGCTGCTGGGTAAGTAAAACACTATATATTTGGGCGGTTTAAAATAACTTTCCTTTCAGTGCAGCAGCTTTTTCGGGAGCAGCTTGTGAGCGAGTGAGCAGCTGGGAAAGTCCGTTTGAAAGTAAATTTAATTTCCTTTTGTTTTTCGGCGGAGGCCAGGGGGCTGCTGGGTAAGTAAAACACTATATATTTGGGCGGTTTAAAATAACTTTCCTTTCAGTGCAGCAGCTTTTTCGGGAGCAGCTTGTGAGCGAGTGAGCAGCTGGGAAAGTCCGTTTGAAAGTAAATTTAATTTCCTTTTGTTTTTCGGCGGAGGCCAGGGGGCTGCTGGGTAAGTAAAACACTATATATTTGGGCGGTTTAAAATAACTTTCCTTTCAGTGCAGCAGCTTTTTCGGGAGCAGCTTGTGAGCGAGTGAGCAGCTGGGAAAGTCCGTTTGAAAGTAAATTTAATTTCCTTTTGTTTTTCGGCGGAGGCCAGGGGGCTGCTGGGTAAGTAAAACACTATATATTTGGGCGGTTTAAAATAACTTTCCTTTCAGTGCAGCAGCTTTTTCGGGAGCAGCTTGTGAGCGAGTGAGCAGCTGGGAAAGTCCGTTTGAAAGTAAATTTAATTTCAATTTGTTTTTCGGCGGAGGCCAGGGGGCTGCTGGGTAAGTAAAACACTATATATTTGGGCGGTTTAAAATAACTTTCCTTTCAGTGCAGCAGCTTTTTCGGGAGCAGCTTGTGAGCGAGTGAGCAGCTGGGAAAGTCCGTTTGAAAGTAAATTTAATTTCCTTTTGTTTTTCGGCGGAGGCCAGGGGGCTGCTGGGTAAGTAAAACACTATATATTTGGGCGGTTTAAAATAACTTTCCTTTCAGTGCAGCAGCTTTTTTGGGAGCAGCTTGTGAGCGAGTGAGCAGCTGGGAAAGTCCGTTTGAAAGTAAATTTAATTTCCTTTTGTTTTTCGGCGGAGGCCAGGGGGCTGCTGGGTAAGTAAAACACTATATATTTGGGCGGTTTAAAATAACTTTCCTTTCAGTGCAGCAGCTTTTTCGGGAGCAGCTTGTGAGCGAGTGAGCAGCTGGGAAAGTCCGTTTGAAAGTAAATTTAATTTCAATTTGTTTTTCGGCGGAGGCCAGGGGGCTGCTGGGTAAGTAAAACACTATATATTTGGGCGGTTTAAAATAACTTTCCTTTCAGTGCAGCAGCTTTTTCGGGAGCAGCTTGTGAGCGAGTGAGCAGCTGGGAAAGTCCGTTTGAAAGTAAATTTAATTTCCTTTTGTTTTTCGGCGGAGGCCAGGGGGCTGCTGGGTAAGTAAAACACTATATATTTGGGCGGTTTAAAATAACTTTCCTTTCAGTGCAGCAGCTTTTTCGGGAGCAGCTTGTGAGCGAGTGAGCAGCTGGGAAAGTCCGTTTGAAAGTAAATTTAATTTCCTTTTGTTTTTCGGCGGAGGCCAGGGGGCTGCTGGGTAAGTAAAACACTATATATTTGGGCGGTTTAAAATAACTTTCCTTTCAGTGCAGCAGCTTTTTCGGGAGCAGCTTGTGAGCGAGTGAGCAGCTGGGAAAGTCCGTTTGAAAGTAAATTTAATTTCCTTTTGTTTTTCGGCGGAGGCCAGGGGGCTGCTGGGTAAGTAAAACACTATATATTTGGGCGGTTTAAAATAACTTTCCTTTCAGTGCAGCAGCTTTTTCGGGAGCAGCTTGTGAGCGAGTGAGCAGCTGGGAAAGTCCGTTTGAAAGTAAATTTAATTTCAATTTGTTTTTCGACGGAGGCCAGGGGGCTGCTGGGTAAGTAAAACACTATATATTTGGGCGGTTTAAAATAACTTTCCTTTCAGTGCAGCAGCTTTTTCGGGAGCAGCTTGTGAGCGAGTGAGCAGCTGGGAAAGTCCGTTTGAAAGTAAATTTAATTTCCTTTTGTTTTTCGGCGGAGGCCAGGGGGCTGCTGGGTAAGTAAAACACTATATATTTGGGCGGTTTAAAATAACTTTCCTTTCAGTGCAGCAGCTTTTTCGGGAGCAGCTTGTGAGCGAGTGAGCAGCTGGGAAAGTCCGTTTGAAAGTAAATTTAATTTCCTTTTGTTTTTCGGCGGAGGCCAGGGGGCTGCTGGGTAAGTAAAACACTATATATTTGGGCGGTTTAAAATAACTTTCCTTTCAGTGCAGCAGCTTTTTCGGGAGCAGCTTGTGAGCGAGTGAGCAGCTGGGAAAGTCCGTTTGAAAGTAAATTTAATTTCCTTTTGTTTTTCGGTGGAGGCCAGGGGGCTGCTGGGTAAGTAAAACACTATATATTTGGGCGGTTTAAAATAATTTTCCTTTCAGTGCAGCAGCTTTTTCGGGAGCAGCTTGTGAGCGAGTGAGCAGCTGGGAAAGTCCGTTTGAAAGTAAATTTAATTTCCTTTTGTTTTTCGGCGGAGGCCAGGGGGCTGCTGGGTAAGTAAAACACTATATATTTGGGCGGTTTAAAATAACTTTCCTTTCAGTGCAGCAGCTTTTTCGGGAGCAGCTTGTGAGCGAGTGAGCAGCTGGGAAAGTCCGTTTGAAAGTAAATTTAATTTCCTTTTGTTTTTCGGCGGAGGCCAGGGGGCTGCTGGGTAAGTAAAACACTATATATTTGGGCGGTTTAAAATAATTTTCCTTTCAGTGCAGCAGCTTTTTCGGGAGCAGCTTGTGAGCGAGTGAGCAGCTGGGAAAGTCCGTTTGAAAGTAAATTTAATTTCCTTTTGTTTTTCGGCGGAGGCCAGGGGGCTGCTGGGTAAGTAAAACACTATATATTTGGGCGGTTTAAAATAACTTTCCTTTCAGTGCAGCAGCTTTTTCGGGAGCAGCTTGTGAGCGAGTGAGCAGCTGGGAAAGTCCGTTTGAAAGTAAATTTAATTTCCTTTTGTTTTTCGGCGGAGGCCAGGGGGCTGCTGGGTAAGTAAAACACTATATATTTGGGCGGTTTAAAATAACTTTCCTTTCAGTGCAGCAGCTTTTTCGGGAGCAGCTTGTGAGCGAGTGAGCAGCTGGGAAAGTCCGTTTGAAAGTAAATTTAATTTCCTTTTGTTTTTCGGCGGAGGCCAGGGGGCTGCTGGGTAAGTAAAACACTATATATTTGGGCGGTTTAAAATAACTTTCCTTTCAGTGCAGCAGCTTTTTCGGGAGCAGCTTGTGAGCGAGTGAGCAGCTGGGAAAGTCCGTTTGAAAGTAAATTTAATTTCCTTTTGTTTTTCGGCGGAGGCCAGGGGGCTGCTGGGTAAGTAAAACACTATATATTTGGGCGGTTTAAAATAATTTTCCTTTCAGTGCAGCAGCTTTTTCGGGAGCAGCTTGTGAGCGAGTGAGCAGCTGGGAAAGTCCGTTTGAAAGTAAATTTAATTTCCTTTTGTTTTTCGGCGGAGGCCAGGGGGCTGCTGGGTAAGTAAAACACTATATATTTGGGCGGTTTAAAATAACTTTCCTTTCAGTGCAGCAGCTTTTTCGGGAGCAGCTTGTGAGCGAGTGAGCAGCTGGGAAAGTCCGTTTGAAAGTAAATTTAATTTCCTTTTGTTTTTCGGCGGAGGCCAGGGGGCTGCTGGGTAAGTAAAACACTATATATTTGGGCGGTTTAAAATAACTTTCCTTTCAGTGCAGCAGCTTTTTCGGGAGCAGCTTGTGAGCGAGTGAGCAGCTGGGAAAGTCCGTTTGAAAGTAAATTTAATTTCCTTTTGTTTTTCGGCGGAGGCCAGGGGGCTGCTGGGTAAGTAAAACACTATATATTTGGGCGGTTTAAAATAACTTTCCTTTCAGTGCAGCAGCTTTTTCGGGAGCAGCTTGTGAGCGAGTGAGCAGCTGGGAAAGTCCGTTTGAAAGTAAATTTAATTTCCTTTTGTTTTTCGGCGGAGGCCAGGGGGCTGCTGGGTAAGTAAAACACTATATATTTGGGCGGTTTAAAATAACTTTCCTTTCAGTGCAGCAGCTTTTTCGGGAGCAGCTTGTGAGCGAGTGAGCAGCTGGGAAAGTCCGTTTGAAAGTAAATTTAATTTCCTTTTGTTTTTCGGTGGAGGCCAGGGGGCTGCTGGGTAAGTAAAACACTATATATATTTGGGCGGTTTAAAATAATTTTCCTTTCAGTGCAGCAGCTTTTTCGGGAGCAGCTTGTGAGCGAGTGAGCAGCTGGGACAGTCCGTTTGAAAGTAAATTTAATTTCCTTTTGTTTTTCGGCGGAGGCCAGGGGGCTGCTGGGTAAGTAAAACACTATATATTTGGGCGGTTTAAAATAACTTTCCTTTCAGTGCAGCAGCTTTTTCGGGAGCAGCTTGTGAGCGAGTGAGCAGCTGGGAAAGTCCGTTTGAAAGTAAATTTAATTTCCTTTTGTTTTTCGGTGGAGGCCAGGGGGCTGCTGGGTAAGTAAAACACTATATATTTGGGCGGTTTAAAATAATTTTCCTTTCAGTGCAGCAGCTTTTTCGGGAGCAGCTTGTGAGCGAGTGAGCAGCTGGGAAAGTCCGTTTGAAAGTAAATTTAATTTCCTTTTGTTTTTCGGTGGAGGCCAGGGGGCTGCTGGGTAAGTAAAACACTATATATTTGGGCGGTTTAAAATAATTTTCCTTTCAGTGCAGCAGCTTTTTCGGGAGCAGCTTGTGAGCGAGTGAGCAGCTGGGACAGTCCGTTTGAAAGTAAATTTAATTTCCTTTTGTTTTTCGGTGGAGGCCAGGGGGCTGCTGGGTAAGTAAAACACTATATATTTGGGCGGTTTAAAATAATTTTCCTTTCAGTGCAGCAGCTTTTTCGGGAGCAGCTTGTGAGCGAGTGAGCAGCTGGGAAAGTCCGTTTGAAAGTAAATTTAATTTCCTTTTGTTTTTCGGTGGAGGCCAGGGGGCTGCTGGGTAAGTAAAACACTATATATTTGGGCGGTTTAAAATAATTTTCCTTTCAGTGCAGCAGCTTTTTCGGGAGCAGCTTGTGAGCGAGTGAGCAGCTGGGAAAGTCCGTTTGAAAGTAAATTTAATTTCCTTTTGTTTTTCGGTGGAGGCCAGGGGGCTGCTGGGTAAGTAAAACACTATATATTTGGGCGGTTTAAAATAATTTTCCTTTCAGTGCAGCAGCTTTTTCGGGAGCAGCTTGTGAGCGAGTGAGCAGCTGGGAAAGTCCGTTTGAAAGTAAATTTAATTTCCTTTTGTTTTTCGGTGGAGGCCAGGGGGCTGCTGGGTAAGTAAAACACTATATATTTGGGCGGTTTAAAATAATTTTCCTTTCAGTGCAGCAGCTTTTTCGGGAGCAGCTTGTGAGCGAGTGAGCAGCTGGGACAGTCCGTTTGAAAGTAAATTTAATTTCCTTTTGTTTTTCGGTGGAGGCCAGGGGGCTGCTGGGTAAGTAAAACACTATATATTTGGGCGGTTTAAAATAATTTTCCTTTCAGTGCAGCAGCTTTTTCGGGAGCAGCTTGTGAGCGAGTGAGCAGCTGGGAAAGTCCGTTTGAAAGTAAATTTAATTTCCTTTTGTTTTTCGGTGGAGGCCAGGGGGCTGCTGGGTAAGTAAAACACTATATATTTGGGCGGTTTAAAATAATTTTCCTTTCAGTGCAGCAGCTTTTTCGGGAGCAGCTTGTGAGCGAGTGAGCAGCTGGGACAGTCCGTTTGAAAGTAAATTTAATTTCCTTTTGTTTTTCGGTGGAGGCCAGGGGGCTGCTGGGTAAGTAAAACACTATATATTTGGGCGGTTTAAAATAATTTTCCTTTCAGTGCAGCAGCTTTTTCGGGAGCAGCTTGTGAGCGAGTGAGCAGCTGGGAAAGTCCGTTTGAAAGTAAATTTAATTTCCTTTTGTTTTTCGGTGGAGGCCAGGGGGCTGCTGGGTAAGTAAAACACTATATATTTGGGCGGTTTAAAATAATTTTCCTTTCAGTGCAGCAGCTTTTTCGGGAGCAGCTTGTGAGCGAGTGAGCAGCTGGGAAAGTCCGTTTGAAAGTAAATTTAATTTCCTTTTGTTTTTCGGTGGAGGCCAGGGGGCTGCTGGGTAAGTAAAACACTATATATTTGGGCGGTTTAAAATAATTTTCCTTTCAGTGCAGCAGCTTTTTCGGGAGCAGCTTGTGAGCGAGTGAGCAGCTGGGACAGTCCGTTTGAAAGTAAATTTAATTTCCTTTTGTTTTTCGGTGGAGGCCAGGGGGCTGCTGGGTAAGTAAAACACTATATATTTGGGCGGTTTAAAATAATTTTCCTTTCAGTGCAGCAGCTTTTTCGGGAGCAGCTTGTGAGCGAGTGAGCAGCTGGGAAAGTCCGTTTGAAAGTAAATTTAATTTCCTTTTGTTTTTCGGCGGAGGCCAGGGGGCTGCTGGGTAAGTAAAACACTATATATTTGGGCGGTTTAAAATAACTTTCCTTTCAGTGCAGCAGCTTTTTCGGGAGCAGCTTGTGAGCGAGTGAGCAGCTGGGAAAGTCCGTTTGAAAGTAAATTTAATTTCCTTTTGTTTTTCGGCGGAGGCCAGGGGGCTGCTGGGTAAGTAAAACACTATATATTTGGGCGGTTTAAAATAACTTTCCTTTCAGTGCAGCAGCTTTTTCGGGAGCAGCTTGTGAGCGAGTGAGCAGCTGGGAAAGTCCGTTTGAAAGTAAATTTAATTTCCTTTTGTTTTTCGGCGGAGGCCAGGGGGCTGCTGGGTAAGTAAAACACTATATATTTGGGCGCTTTAAAATAATTTTCCTTTCAGTGCAGCAGCTTTTTCGGGAGCAGCTTGTGAGCGAGTGAGCAGCTGGGAAAGTCCGTTTGAAAGTAAATTTAATTTCCTTTTGTTTTTCGGTGGAGGCCAGGGGGCTGCTGGGTAAGTAAAACACTATATATTTGGGCGGTTTAAAATAATTTTCCTTTCAGTGCAGCAGCTTTTTCGGGAGCAGCTTGTGAGCGAGTGAGCAGCTGGGAAAGTCCGTTTGAAAGTAAATTTAATTTCCTTTTGTTTTTCGGCGGAGGCCAGGGGGCTGCTGGGTAAGTAAAACACTATATATTTGGGCGGTTTAAAATAACTTTCCTTTCAGTGCAGCAGCTTTTTCGGGAGCAGCTTGTGAGCGAGTGAGCAGCTGGGAAAGTCCGTTTGAAAGTAAATTTAATTTCCTTTTGTTTTTCGGCGGAGGCCAGGGGGCTGCTGGGTAAGTAAAACACTATATATTTGGGCGGTTTAAAATAATTTTCCTTTCAGTGCAGCAGCTTTTTCGGGAGCAGCTTGTGAGCGAGTGAGCAGCTGGGACAGTCCGTTTGAAAGTAAATTTAATTTCCTTTTGTTTTTCGGTGGAGGCCAGGGGGCTGCTGGGTAAGTAAAACACTATATATTTGGGCGGTTTAAAATAATTTTCCTTTCAGTGCAGCAGCTTTTTCGGGAGCAGCTTGTGAGCGAGTGAGCAGCTGGGAAAGTCCGTTTGAAAGTAAATTTAATTTCCTTTTGTTTTTCGGCGGAGGCCAGGGGGCTGCTGGGTAAGTAAAACACTATATATTTGGGCGGTTTAAAATAACTTTCCTTTCAGTGCAGCAGCTTTTTCGGGAGCAGCTTGTGAGCGAGTGAGCAGCTGGGAAAGTCCGTTTGAAAGTAAATTTAATTTCCTTTTGTTTTTCGGCGGAGGCCAGGGGGCTGCTGGGTAAGTAAAACACTATATATTTGGGCGGTTTAAAATAATTTTCCTTTCAGTGCAGCAGCTTTTTCGGGAGCAGCTTGTGAGCGAGTGAGCAGCTGGGAAAGTCCGTTTGAAAGTAAATTTAATTTCCTTTTGTTTTTCGGCGGAGGCCAGGGGGCTGCTGGGTAAGTAAAACACTATATATTTGGGCAGTTTAAAATAATTTTCCTTTCAGTGCAGCAGCTTTTTCGGGAGCAGCTTGTGAGCGAGTGAGCAGCTGGGAAAGTCCGTTTGAAAGTAAATTTAATTTCCTTTTGTTTTTCGGCGGAGGCCAGGGGGCTGCTGGGTAAGTAAAACACTATATATTTGGGCGGTTTAAAATAACTTTCCTTTCAGTGCAGCAGCTTTTTCGGGAGCAGCTTGTGAGCGAGTGAGCAGCTGGGAAAGTCCGTTTGAAAGTAAATTTAATTTCCTTTTGTTTTTCGGCGGAGGCCAGGGGGCTGCTGGGTAAGTAAAACACTATATATTTGGGCGGTTTAAAATAATTTTCCTTTCAGTGCAGCAGCTTTTTCGGGAGCAGCTTGTGAGCGAGTGAGCAGCTGGGACAGTCCGTTTGAAAGTAAATTTAATTTCCTTTTGTTTTTCGGTGGAGGCCAGGGGGCTGCTGGGTAAGTAAAACACTATATATTTGGGCGGTTTAAAATAATTTTCCTTTCAGTGCAGCAGCTTTTTCGGGAGCAGCTTGTGAGCGAGTGAGCAGCTGGGAAAGTCCGTTTGAAAGTAAATTTAATTTCCTTTTGTTTTTCGGCGGAGGCCAGGGGGCTGCTGGGTAAGTAAAACACTATATATTTGGGCGGTTTAAAATAACTTTCCTTTCAGTGCAGCAGCTTTTTCGGGAGCAGCTTGTGAGCGAGTGAGCAGCTGGGAAAGTCCGTTTGAAAGTAAATTTAATTTCCTTTTGTTTTTCGGCGGAGGCCAGGGGGCTGCTGGGTAAGTAAAACACTATATATTTGGGCGGTTTAAAATAACTTTCCTTTCAGTGCAGCAGCTTTTTCGGGAGCAGCTTGTGAGCGAGTGAGCAGCTGGGAAAGTCCGTTTGAAAGTAAATTTAATTTCCTTTTGTTTTTCGGCGGAGGCCAGGGGGCTGCTGGGTAAGTAAAACACTATATATTTGGGCGGTTTAAAATAATTTTCCTTTCAGTGCAGCAGCTTTTTCGGGAGCAGCTTGTGAGCGAGTGAGCAGCTGGGAAAGTCCGTTTGAAAGTAAATTTAATTTCCTTTTGTTTTTCGGCGGAGGCCAGGGGGCTGCTGGGTAAGTAAAACACTATATATTTGGGCGGTTTAAAATAACTTTCCTTTCAGTGCAGCAGCTTTTTCGGGAGCAGCTTGTGAGCGAGTGAGCAGCTGGGAAAGTCCGTTTGAAAGTAAATTTAATTTCCTTTTGTTTTTCGGCGGAGGCCAGGGGGCTGCTGGGTAAGTAAAACACTATATATTTGGGCGGTTTAAAATAATTTTCCTTTCAGTGCAGCAGCTTTTTCGGGAGCAGCTTGTGAGCGAGTGAGCAGCTGGGACAGTCCGTTTGAAAGTAAATTTAATTTCCTTTTGTTTTTCGGTGGAGGCCAGGGGGCTGCTGGGTAAGTAAAACACTATATATTTGGGCGGTTTAAAATAATTTTCCTTTCAGTGCAGCAGCTTTTTCGGGAGCAGCTTGTGAGCGAGTGAGCAGCTGGGAAAGTCCGTTTGAAAGTAAATTTAATTTCCTTTTGTTTTTCGGCGGAGGCCAGGGGGCTGCTGGGTAAGTAAAACACTATATATTTGGGCGGTTTAAAATAACTTTCCTTTCAGTGCAGCAGCTTTTTCGGGAGCAGCTTGTGAGCGAGTGAGCAGCTGGGAAAGTCCGTTTGAAAGTAAATTTAATTTCCTTTTGTTTTTCGGCGGAGGCCAGGGGGCTGCTGGGTAAGTAAAACACTATATATTTGGGCGGTTTAAAATAACTTTCCTTTCAGTGCAGCAGCTTTTTCGGGAGCAGCTTGTGAGCGAGTGAGCAGCTGGGAAAGTCCGTTTGAAAGTAAATTTAATTTCCTTTTGTTTTTCGGCGGAGGCCAGGGGGCTGCTGGGTAAGTAAAACACTATATATTTGGGCGGTTTAAAATAATTTTCCTTTCAGTGCAGCAGCTTTTTCGGGAGCAGCTTGTGAGCGAGTGAGCAGCTGGGACAGTCCGTTTGAAAGTAAATTTAATTTCCTTTTGTTTTTCGGTGGAGGCCAGGGGGCTGCTGGGTAAGTAAAACACTATATATTTGGGCGGTTTAAAATAATTTTCCTTTCAGTGCAGCAGCTTTTTCGGGAGCAGCTTGTGAGCGAGTGAGCAGCTGGGAAAGTCCGTTTGAAAGTAAATTTAATTTCCTTTTGTTTTTCGGCGGAGGCCAGGGGGCTGCTGGGTAAGTAAAACACTATATATTTGGGCGGTTTAAAATAACTTTCCTTTCAGTGCAGCAGCTTTTTCGGGAGCAGCTTGTGAGCGAGTGAGCAGCTGGGAAAGTCCGTTTGAAAGTAAATTTAATTTCCTTTTGTTTTTCGGCGGAGGCCAGGGGGCTGCTGGGTAAGTAAAACACTATATATTTGGGCGGTTTCTGAACCCGAGACACCACACTTGTAGTGTCTCCCACCCGCCCTCCTCCTCTAACCAAAAAAAAAGGACTCGGTGGGGTGTTTATAAGGTAAGGCTTTTTCGATTTCTCTGGTTTCATTGTGATTGGTAGAAACTTTTCGTTCCTTTTTCATTTAACTAAGTTTAAATTTAAGATTAAAAATGGCAGGAGATCTCAGACCCGTATCATGCTCCTCTTGCTCAATGTGGGAGCTCAGGGACATGGCTGATGACCCTGACTCCTTCACGTGCAGGAAGTGTGTCCAGCTGCAGCTCTTGTTAGACCGCATGACGGCTCTCGAGCTGCGGATGGACTCACTTTGGAGCATGCGCGATGCTGAGGAGGTCGTGGATAGCACGTTTAGTGAATTGGTCACACCGCAGATTAGGATTGCTGAGGGAGAAAGGGAATGGGTGACCAAAAGGCAGAGAAAGAGCAGGAAGGCAGCGCAGGAGTCCCCTGCGGTCATCTCCCTCCAAAACAAGTATACCGTTTTGGATACTGTTGAGGGAGATGGCTCACCAGGGGAAGGCAGCAGTAGCCAGGTCCATGGCACCGTGGCTGGCTCTGCTGTTCCGAAGGGCGGGAAAAAGAGTGGAAGGGCTATAGTCGTAGGGGATTCGATTGTAAGGGGAGTAGATAGGCGGTTCTGTGGTCGAAAACGAGGCTCCCGAATGGTATGTTGCCTCCCAGGTGCACGGGTCAGGGACGTCTCAGATCGGCTGCAGAACATTCTAAAGGGGGAGGGTGAACAGCCAGTTGTCATTGTGCACATAGGCACTAATGATATAGGTAAAAAACGGGATGAGGTCCTACATGCAGAGTTTAGGGAGTTAGGAGCCAAGTTAAAAAGTAGGACCTCAAAGGTAGTAATCTCAGGATTACTACCAGTGCCACGTGATAGTCAGAGTAAAAATGAAAGAATAGTCAGGATGAATGCGTGGCTTGAGAGATGGTGCAGGAAGGAGGGGTTCAGATTTTTGGGACATTGGGACCGGTTCTGGGGGAGGTGGGACTATTACAAATTGGACGGTCTACACCTGGGCCGGACTGGAACCAATGTCCTTGGAGGTGCTTTTGCTAACGCTGTTGGGGAGGGTTTAAACTAATGTGGCAGGGGGATGGGAACCAATTGAGGTCAGTTGACAGTAAGGAGGTAGTAACAAAAGCCTGTAAGGAACTAGATAATGAAGTCAGTGTGACTAAGGGGAAGAGCAGGCAGGGAGCAGATGATGAATATAAAGGGACTGGTGGTCTGAGGTGCATTTGTTTTAATGCAAGAAGTGTAGTAGGTAAGGCAGATGAACTTAGGGCTTGGATTAGTACCTGGGAGTATGATGTTATTGCTATTACTGAGACTTGGTTGAGGGAAGGGCATGATTGGCAACTGAATATCCCAGGATATCGATGCTTCAGGCGGGATAGAGAGGGAGGTAAAAGGGGTGGAGGAGTTGCATTACTGGTCAAAGAGGATATCACAGCTGTGCTGAAGGAGGGCACTATGGAGGACTCGAGCATTGAGGCAATATGGACAGAACTCAGAAATAGGAAGGGTGCCGTAACAATGTTGGGGCTGTACTACAGGCCTCCCAACTGCGAGCGTGAGATAGAGGTACAAATATGTAAACAGATTATGGAAAGATGTAGGAGCAACAGGGTGGTGGTGATAGGAGATTTTAATTTTCCCAACATTGACTGGGATTCGCTTAGTGTTAGAGGTCCAGATGGAGCAGAATTTGTAAGGAGCATCCAGGAGGGTTTTCTAGAGCAGTATGTAAATAGTCCAACTCGGGAAGGGGCCATACTGGACCTGGTGTTGGGGAATGAGCCTGGCCAGGTTGTTGAAGTTTCAGTAGGGGACTACTTTGGGAATAGTGATCACAATTCCGTAAGCTTTAAAATACTCATGGACAAAGACGAGAGTGGTCCAAAAGGGAGAGTGCTAAATTGGGGGAAGGCCAACTACACCAAAATTCGGCAGGAGCTGGGAAATGTAGATTGGGAGCAGCTGTTTGAAGGTAAATCCACATGTGATATGTGGGAGGCTTTTAAAGAGAGGTTGATTAGCGTGCAGGAGAGACATGTTCCTGTGAAAATGAGGGATAGAAATGGCAAGATTAGGGAACCATGGATGACAGGTGAAATTGTGAGACTAGCTAAGAGGAAAAAGGAAGCATACATAAGGTGTCGGCGGCTGATGAAAGACGAAGCTTTGAAAGAATATCGGGAATGTAGGACCAATCTGAAACGAGGAATTAAGAGGGCTAAAAGGGGTCATGAAATATCTTTAGCAAACAGGGTTAAGGAAAATCCCAAAGCCTTTTATTCATATATAAGGAGAAAGAGGGTAACTAGAGAAAGGATTGGCCCACTAAAGGACAAAGGAGGAATGTTATGCTTGGACTCAGAGAAAATGGGTGAGATTCTAAACGAGTACTTTGCATCGGTATTCACCGAGGAGAGGGACATGACGGATGTTGAGGTTAGGAACAGATGTTTGATTACTCTAGGTCAAGTCGGCATAAGGAGGGAGGAAGTGTTGGGTATTCTAAAGGGCATTAAGGTGGACAAGTCCCCAGGTCCGGATGGGATCTATCCCAGGTTACTGAGGGAAGCGAGAGAGGAAATAGCTGGGGCCTTAACAGATATCTTTGCAGCATCCTTAAACACGGGTGAGGTCCCGGAGGACTGGAGAATTGCTAATGTTGTCCCCTTGTTTAAGAAGGGTAGCAGGGATAATCCAGGTAATTATAGACCGGTGAGCCTGACGTCAGTGGTAGGGAAGCTGCTGGAGAAGATACTGAGGGATAGGATCTATTCCCATTTGGAAGAAAATGGGCTCATCAGTGATAGGCAACATGGTTTTGTGCAGGGAAGGTCATGTCTTACCAACTTAATAGAATTCTTTGAGGAAGTGACAAAGTTGATTGATGAGGGAAGGGCTGTCGATGTCATATACATGGACTTCAGTAAGGCGTTTGATAAGGTTCCCCATGGCAGGCTGATGGAGAAAGTGAAGGCGCTTGGGGTCCAAGGTGTACTAGCTAGATGGATAAAGAACTGGCTGGGCAACAGGAGACAGAGAGTAGCAGTAGAAGGGAGTTTCTCAAAATGGAGACGTGTGACCAGTGGTGTTCCACAGGGATCCGTGCTGGGACCACTGTTGTTTGTGATATACATAAATGATTTGGAGGAAAGTATAGGTGGACTGATTAGCAAATTTGCAGACGACACTAAGATTGGTGGAGTAGCAGATAGTGAAGGGGACTGTCAGAGAATACAGCAGAATATAGATAGATTGGAGAGTTGGGCAGAGAAATGGCAGATGGAGTTCAATCAGTGCAAATGCGAGGTGATGCATTTTGGAAGATCCAATTCAAGAGTGAACTATACAGTAAATGGAAAAGTCCTGGGGAAAATTGATGTCCAGAGAGATTTGGGTGTTCAGGTCCACTGTTCCCTGAAGGTGGCAACGCAGGTGAATAGAGTGGTCAGGAAGGCATACGGCATGCTTTCCTTCATCGGACGGGGCATTGAGTACAAGAGTTGGCAGGTCATGTTACAGTTGTATAGGACTTTGGTTCGGCCGCATTTGGAATACTGCGTGCAGTTCTGGTCGCCACATTATCAAAAGGATGTGGATGCTTTGGAGAGGGTGCAGAGGAGGTTCACCAGGATGTTGCCTGGTATGGAGGGCGCTAGCTATGAAGAGAGGTTGAGCAGATTAGGATTATTTTCATTAGAAAGACGGAGGTTGAGGGGGGACCTGATAGAGGTGTACAAAATCATGAGAGGTATAGACAGGGTGGATAGCAAGAGGCTTTTTCCCAGAGTGGGGGTTTCAATTACTAGAGGACACGAGTTCAAAGTGAAAGGGGAAAAGTTTAGGGGGGATATGCGTGGAAAGTTCTTTACGCAGAGGGTGGTGGGCACCTGGAACGCATTGCCAGCGGAGGTGGTAGATGCGGGCACGATGGAGTCTTTTAAGATGTATCTAGACAGATACATGAATGGGCAGGAAGAAAAGAGATACAGAACCTTAGAAAATAGGCGACATGTTTAGAGAGAGGAACTGGATCGGCGCAGGCTTGGAGGGCCGAAGGGCCTGTTCCTGTGCTGTAATTATCTTTGTTCTTTGTTCTTTGCTAGGATGTCAGGTTTCCCACAGTGCAGAGTGCCATTGAATACATGCACATCACTTTGTGTGCACCACATGGCAACTCTGCCCAATGCCAGAATGGAAAGGATTCTGTTCCCTCAACAGCCAGCTGGTGTGTGACCACAGGCAACGAATCATGCAGAACAATGCCCAGTAACCTGGCGGCAGTCATGATGCCTTCAGTCGCCAAAGTCCACAGTGCCAGCCACATTTGTTCCACAATGGCAAACTAAAAGTTGGCTACTGGGTGACCAGAGCTATGCACTGACCATATGACTGATGATCCTGGACCGCAACCCACAAACATGTGCACAGCATGCATACAATGAATGTGATCGAGCAGACCATTGGCGTGATGACTATTGGTGTGCTGAAACAACGTTCTGCTTCCTTGGACCACACTCAGGGAGGCCTGCTGTATCCGACAGAGTGGGAGTCAAGGTTTGTGGCCGCCTGCTGCATACTGGACAACCTCATCAACGTGCCACCAGCTATGTGGCGAGCAGCTAGGAAGCGACAGCATGAGGAGGAGGAAACCTAGACAGCATCATGGTTGGGGCCACAAGTGTGCTAATGGAGTTGGCCACCACTTCCATGCTGGAAAGGATGGACTCCAAGCTCTGTGCCAAACTGGTGTGGGACTCCTCCATGCTCCTTGACATAGAACGCAGTCTTTAATACAGGCTTCCCAATGCACCAACCATTTTGTTGTGCACATCCATCAGTGTTCTTCTATAGGCTGCCCCAACAAGGTGCTCATCTGAATCCTCTGCAGTGGAACCCATGAGCGACCTTGCCCTTGGCAAGCTGGCACCTCTTGGGTATCCAAAATGAAAAAGGCACAATGGTAAGGTTGTGCTGTGGGGAGGAAGGAAAGTAAGAGGTGCATGCTTATACCATCTGCAGCTTGTAAATCAGAAGAGTGTGTGGATTGAAGGGGAAGTAGACAATGAGAATAGTTATGAGGCCTCAGCAATGGGCATCCCAATAATGGCCAGCACTGTCTCCTCAATGGGGGTTTAAGACATGCAGGCATGTCTGTCCACCTCCAGTTAGTTCCTGCTACCTCCGGCTGTATGACACCTTGTCCTGCTGGGCAGAAAGAAGTGTGTCAGTGAGTAACATGCAATTTGTTTGGCTGATGTGGCCATCATGGTTGAACAGCTGGCATTGTGTGAAAACTGTGAGATATGGGTGTGAGGCTTGCAGCAGTGCTAAGTGTGTGAGCATTTGGTGAGACACTTGAATATTAGGTCTGAATCCTGATTGATAGAGACTGTTGGTAGGAGGGTGATTTGAGCACTGTTTGAGGCTAGTATTGGGTAGGAAATGGCATTTGCTTATGCATTCATTGGCCTTGTTCACAGTGTGAGGTCACTGAACTTCTGGCAGCACTGCATCCCAGGTCCTCAGGGCTAGACTCTTGGCATTGATCTCCATGGCTATCTGCTCCCACTGCCTTTTGAGCGCATGTCTGGAGGGCCTCCTGGACCCCTGCAGAAACGGGACATCTCTCCTACTTTTCACCTCCTGCACCAAGGCCTCCAAGTGCAGCATCCAAAAACCTTTGAGCCTGTGCTCTCCCATTTCTCACTCTTTCCCAGGTCAGATTCACTTCCTGCATAGCCTCCAGCACCTGCTTCAGCTACAATGCACCTCCCCTTTAAGACATGCAGGTTAGCTTTAACTGGCACTAGCAAGTTATGATTTGGAGTCACCTGCTGATGCATGCAGCCAATGAACAGTGTGGTTAGCACTGGGTGCAGGCAACAATCATTCAAATGAGCAGGAAGCACAAAGTTGGTGTGCTGCCTGCATTACACTGAACAAGCATGGGTTAATCACACATTGAGATTCCCGTGCCTGGTTTTGGGGGCTATCCAATATATAGTCCCTTTCATTTATTAGATTTTAATCACCTTGAGATATTCCATCAATTAGCCAGTGAGGAACAAATGGTCTTCTTGACTTATGCCCTAGTGTTTGACCTTATACATTCAAAATATTCTATAAATACTTCGTTAAAATTCAATTGGACAACAAGGCAAGAGCAATTCTTAATTTACAGTATTCTTTTAAAAAAATGCTTTAATCCTGGTATATCTTTAGTTCTTGCATTGTTACAAGTCCTTCATCAGCTTTGTGCACAGAAACATGTGCTGACACATTGTGTTAAAATGATATAATATTGCAACTAACATTTAGGTACACAATATAAAAGCTTGCTCTGCAAATATTGTGTCTATTGCACAAGTTGAACCTTTGCCAGGGAGGAAATTAATTTATGAAGTTAGCAATTCCCATCAGTTCTCAGAACACAGGTTATTTCAGAAATTTCCAGTTATGAATATGGCATCACTACCCCTAAACCTTTCATAAATGTTTTCACAGTGGTCTCTGCTGTCATGTTATAAAGGGTGCATTTGCACTACAACTGTAGAGTCGATGCAAAGCACTTTTGCTTCTCACTAACGCTGCAGCTCACGCAGCATGAATCCATTGTCAAAACACAATGATTCTTTGGTGATAGAAGTCTCCCTCAGTTTTACTTTGGTGTCAGTCTTGGCCTTCACAACAATTTGAACTCCAGATTTACAGGCGGTGTTAAGTGTGTCCTGCAAGTTTAACATTCAGCTTCAGACCAATGTTAAACTTGCAGAATATTAATACACCATAACAAACAATATTCCTTCTTTCAATTTTTAGCTTTGAAATCACCAGATTCTAGATTCAAGATGCTTTGCCAGACTTTTAATTTATATCGATGCTTTATGCCAATGATGTCAATTGTTCTGTTAATTAAGACATCTGTTAATGTTCTTTTTCCATGTCACGGGCTTTGTAACTCATTAGAAATAAGCAGCTAGCTTCAAATAAATTACTTCATATTTGGAAATTGAAATGATCTACTAATTCGATAACTAATTTTTCAGCAATAAAGAGAAGGTGCCACAGAGTAAATATTGTTTTTTGCTGAGTACTCCTACCAAACTGAGATTCCAGTAATATGTTTTTTATGTTTATTTATAGTACAACTTTATGGCAACCATTTAGCATAAAAGACAAGGCTGCAAGCACCAAAGCAGTTTGGTTACTTTGCCATGTTGTAACTTCAAGTCCAGTTCTTGAGCAATGGCCCTGGTCACAGATGGTGAGCCACAAAGCACCATGTCAGACGATGAAGCCTGCACAGTATTACCTCTTGAACCCTGATGTGCTTTCCTCTTTCCTCCTTCTCAACCACCTCTCCTCAGCCTCTTTGGTGCCCTGATACAGTACACCTCCAGTGTAGCCTATTGCTAGCCACATCTTTCCAGTTTTGGTATCAATGTCCCTCTTGCAAACATCTTTAAACCTGAGCCTAGTTCATCCCAGTGGCATTGAAACATCAGCAAGTCCTCTGTACAAGAAATCCAATAGAATATGATGACCTGCCAACTGATAAAAATGACCAAGCCACCAGAGGTGTCTGTGTTTGAGTAAAGTATTAAACGGCAACGTAGCACCTTCAATCACTTTGGCATCACAAATGTTGTCCTCCCATTTGATTTTAAGAATAGATTGGAGACAGTGGGTGTGGAAGATTTTATTCTTTTTTTTATGCTTGCTGTAGGTTGTCCAAAATTCTCTACCACACAGAAGCATGTTCAGAACTCACATTTGGTATCCCCGTATCTTGGTGGTCAATGTTAGTTTTCTATTCTTGTATAAATTCTTAGTCAATTGCTGAACGCAATTGCTGCCTTTCCCATCTAGAGATAAATTATCTGATACAATCTTTCCTACATTTCAGAATCTGGATAAATTATTTTAATGATCCTGAGAGCACTATTGCATCAGTTGGCAAACAAAACACCTCATTGTATCTGACATTCAGAGATCACAGTGATTCCAGGCATTGGAGCTAACACAATATTAGACACAGTTCTGACAAAAGGTCATCGACCTGAATTGTTAACACTGTTTTTCTCTCCACTTATGCCACCTGACCAGCTGAGTATTTTCAGTATTCACTGTTTTTCTTTCAAACCTTTTATAATGTAATATTTGGGGAATGCTTGCCAAATCAATATACAGTAAAAGCTTTGTTATCCGGCATGCATTGGACCTAAGAGGTGCTGGGTAATCGAAAATTTTGGTTAATCAAGAGTCGTACTACCAAGTAATACAATCCAATAGTTTGAATTTTAAAAGAAATGATTACATGCAAAGAAGGAGAAGATGTGCAATACAGAAATCTCGAGGCAGTAAAGATGCATAGAATTCTTGAGGAACACTAAAGTTAATGTATAAATTACACTAAAGCACTAGATGTAGAAGGTGATGGGGAGATAAATTGCGATACTGCATAAGCACAGCAATGCAATGAGATGTACTGCCAGCAGCACCACTAAGATGACTATCGGCAGACTAACTAACTACAGGACAGTAATGCCGAAAACAATTGGCTGCACTTGGGAGAATTCGGCATTGGGAGACAAGCCTTGGAAGATTTTGGAAATTCTGGATAACAGAACTTTCTGGTTGGTAAAGTGCCAGCTAACAAAGCTTTCACTGTAATTAGTCACATGATCCAACTCCTTGTTGTGGTTACATCATACAGTATTTGCTCAGCAAATGAATGTGCTTAATGAATACTTGGGCTCTCACACACACCCTTTATTTCTTCCCCTCCCCATTCACCCCAGCCCCCATCTCACCCCACCCACATTTTTCCTGGCCCAATCTACCTAGCTGCAGTTGTGACAATGATCAGTCAGTCTACTTCCAGGCCCCTCAATCAATGTTGCTCTGAACTGGTCACTAGAAGTGACCCTTCTGATAATTCTTCCACCAGGCAAACACTTCTGTTCACTGCACATATGGCAAATCATGGGAACCAGCATCATACTTTACCATATCTCATATGTACACACACCTACAAAAATATGATCTATATACTCATTAAACTGTAATTAAAATAGATACACTATTCTCATGATATTAAAATACCAGACTGCAATTCCCAAGTCAATTCTGAACTTAACTGAAAACACAAATATTAGGTGAATTTGACTGAAGCGTACTCACAGCCTGGTTTGTATACCAATACAGGTAGGTTCCTTTCAGCACAAACCAATACTTTTTCCACTTGTTGCCAATTAAGCCCTTGTTAGTTTTCTTCTTATACAGCCATCCCTGGAAGTCTGCTTGGCCAAGGTCTTTGCAGGAAATCCTTCGTCTGCTCATTGTTGTTGAGCTTCCTAAAAACAAGTTCAATTGGGCACTATAAACTCAGTCTGCTTTGGACTTTCAAACCAAATATATGATTTGAATTCAGTGCACAATATATGGAAATGTTATTTTTAAATCCAAAATGATAAAATAACTATTGATCTTCAAATCATAATAAATTACAACAGCAGCTAGACCCAGGTCCATTCACTGCTCTTTCTTACAATCTAACAAGTTATACTGGATGTGCAGTACAAGAAAGTTACCTCGAGTCTTCTTTCTTGTGGAACGCAATACAACCTGTAAAGATAAGACAATGTAAGCTGCAGCATTTGGCTTCATAGATCACAGACGTTTCAAACACTTGATATGCATGCAGCCAGCTCAGTCAGGAAACCTTTCACTAATATCTGACAGAAGCTACTGACGCACAACACTCAAAAAAAATCAATTAGCAGGATTTCAGTGAACATCCTGCAGCCTGTAAACGAGCCTTCACACTGATACCATACACTTAACAGCTAAAACATACTAAATCAGCTTGGCTGATTGCGACAAAATACATTCCAAAATGCAAACTGTTACTTACAGGAGAGTTGCCATTAGCTGCTCCAGTAGCGGAGACTGAAGACAGGGAAGACTGTAATGAAAAATATGTTTCAAAACAATTTAGATAACTATGCATTCAATTAACAATGTGTTATTTGAACTAAGCCATGAACTGCAAACAGGAAGTGACACAGAAGTGTGAAACAACCGCGGTTTTTTTTTGTGTGGTTGGTATATCTCAAAAATTATTTTTTTACGCCCATCCTCTTGCCTTCAATAATCTTTAAGGGCATGAAATCCCTTTATCTTGTTGTCGAGCAACCATACCCACACCCTTCAAAGAAATAAAAGTTCTTGCCACTTGAAGAAATTCTGATTATTTGCCCTTGAAATTTATGTGATTTTGAAGCTACATTCTCAGAACTACTTGGACTGATTCCTACTCCGTAATGTGCCCTTGTTATCCTGCTTGCAAATTATTGACCCTGTTCAGCCTGGACTTCGTTACAAGCAAAACCAAAATCTAGAACACAAAGTAAACTCCATCAAGTGACTTACTTGGGTATGACAATGTGATGTCAGTATGTGAAGTATATTAAAGAAAACATTTATATTTAAACAGTGACATGATGCTTTCTCCCAATGTTTCAGCTAGTTCAGTCATCAGCTGTGCTCTAAAACCACAGTGGTCCCAGATTCAGTCTTTGGTCTGTGCTAAATCAAGTTACCACAGCTGGAGTGGTGCCAAATTTAGTCCACAACTCATCTTAGTATCTCCAAATTAGGGAAATGATCAGCCAGGGTTCCTACTCCTGACTGCGATGCAGCAATCCCTGTTCAAAGCATAGACACATAGACAACATATATGTAGACAGCAGGTCGGTTGCAATGCCTCGAACAATTAAAAAGCCTACCAACATTCACCATTTATTTAGGTTCATACGAACAGGATAGACCATTCAGCTTAATGTCCTTTCAGGAAGGAAAGCTGCTATTTTTAACACCTATGAGTTAGTCCTGAGGCATATAGACAACAATTCCGGAATACTCAAAAACGACCTTCCCAAACCTTCATTGAATTTGAGTGAGTGAAACACATGGCTTTTAATCGCAGTCAGTTGCCAGCGTTCGCCAGAGCTGGCGGGCAGCCATAAAGACAGGGCTAAAATGTGGCAAGTCGAAGAGACTTAGTAGTTGGCAGGAAAAAAGACAGAGGCGCAAGGGGAGAGCCAACTGTGCAACAGCCCCGACAAACAAATTTCTCTGCAGCACCTGTGGAAGAGCCTGTCACTCTAGAATAGGCCTTTATAGCCACTCCAGGCGCTGCTTCACAAACCACTGACCACCTCCAGGCGCGTATCCATTGTCTCTCGAGATAAGGAGGCCCAAAAGAGAAAGAAAAAAGATGAGATCTTTTAAGCTAGAACATTCGCATGAGGGGAATGTACAAGTGATTTTATTAGGGGAATTTAAAAACAGTATCTCAATTAATATCAAGTCCCATATTGAGGAATAAAGGGTCCAAAAGGTGAGGGACACCGCTGCAATGGTGGACGATTATGAATTCATGCACAAACCTTTTAATCAGGGAAAAAACATCCATAATAATTCCCAGCGGCCTGGGAAGGACAAAATGTGGGAGAGCAACAGGCGATGGGGTGGTAGTGAACGGGAGAACAGAAGTGAGAATGTCCACAGGACAAGAAGGGCAGTGCAGAGAGTAGAAATGATTCCCGAAGACTTGTGTGTAGTAAAGCAGGGCATGTGAAAGTCGACTGCTGGAAATTGAAGGGAAAGTCAATGGTTTTTGTTGGGATTCACAAGACCAGTCCAGGAAAGAGTGCCTTAACCCCTCTAGGAATACTGCCATAGGTGCAGTAGAAACAGACAAAATCCCCAAGGGATACCAGGATGTTGTGTTCAAGGAAAGGGTGTGCCCACACCCCTCTAATGAGGCAAGCAAGTCATTTGTCCTGCTCAGGCATACAGGGGCCACCCAATCCTAGTGATAGTGATTAAGAAATGTTAATCCTAGTGATAGTGACTGAGAAATGTATGCGAATAATTACCATTTCTTTTCTTTCTATAAAAAATTGAAATACCAAGAAGTTTCATTTTTTTCTCTTTGTGGGTAAGTGTCACGCCCATGTAATCCAAACTTACAAGCTATATAAAGGAACTGATGAAGTAAACCCAAAATGGACACTTCTAAAAAAAAAACTGGGTAAGAGGTCAGGTGATCCTACCTTTCCTGCCAATACACATAGAACTACAAGAACCCTGAGCTAATTTTCATGTCTGGACAAGTCTTGGAGAAGTCATTAAAACACAAATGACCTTTCGGGACACATCCCTGAGAAGTTGGATGTTCCGGGGTTTAGATGTTTCAAAAGGAATAGGGAGGGAGGTAAAAGAGTGGCATTGCTAATCAGGGATAGTATCACAGCTGCAGAAAGGGAGGTCGTCGAGGAGGGTTTGTCTACTGAGTCAGTATGGGTGGAAGTCAGAAACAGGAAAGGAGCAGTCACTTTATTGGAAGTTTTCTATAGACCCCCCAATAGCAACAGAGACACGGAGGAACAGATTGGGAGGCAGATTTTGGAAAGGTGCAGAAGTAACAGGATTGTTATCATGGGTGACTTCAACTTCCCTAATATTGATTGGAACCTCCTTAGTGCAAATAGTTTGGATGGAGCAGATTTTGTCAGGTGTGTCCAGGAAGGTTTCCTGACTCAATATGTAGATAGGCCGACAAGAGGGGAGACGATGTTGGATTTGGTGCTTGGCAACGAACCAGGCCAGGTGGAAGATCTCTCGGTGGGAGAGCATTTCGGTGATAGTGATCACAACTCCCTGACCTTTACTATAGTCATGGAGAGGGATAGGAGCAGACGGGATGGGAAAATTTTTAATTGGGGAAGAGGGAATTGCAATGCTATTAGGCAGGAACTGGGGAGCTTAAATTGGGAACAGATGTTCTCAGGGAAATGCACAACAGAAATGTGGAGGTTGTTTCGGGAGCACTTGCTGCGACTGCTGGATACGTTTGTCCCAATGAGGCAAGGAAGGGATGGTAGGGTGAAGGAACCTTGGATGACAAGAGATGTGGAACAGCTGGTCAAGAGGAAGAAGGAAGCTTACTTAAGGTTGAGGAAGCAAGGATCAGACAGGGCTCTAGAGGGTTACAAGGTAGCCAGGAAGGAACTGAAGAATGGACTTAGGAGAGCTAGAAGGGGACATGAAAAAGTCTTGGCGGGTAGGATTAAGGAAAATCCCAAGGCGTTCTACACTGATGTGAGGAACAGGAGGATGGCCAGAGTGAGGGTAGGGCCGATCAGGGATAGTGGAGGGAACTTGTGCCTGGAGTCGGAGGTGGTAGGGGAGGTCCTTAACGAATACTTTGCTTCAGTATTCACTAGTGAGAGGGACCCTGTCGTTTGTGAGGACAGCGTGAAACAGGTTGATATGCTCGAACAGGTTGATGTTAAGAAGGAGGATGTGCTGGAAATTTTGAAAGACATGAGGATAAATATGTCCCCGGGGCCAGACGGGATATACCCAAGGTTATTACGGGAAGCGAGGGAAGAGATTGCCGCTCCTTTGGCGATGATCTTTGCGTCCTCACTGTCCACTGGAGTAGTACCAGATGATTGGAGGGTGGCAAATGTTATTCCCTTGTTCAAGAAAGGGAATAGGGATAACCCTGGGAATTATAGACCAGTCAGTCTTACGTCGGTAGTGGGCAAATTATTGGAGAGGATTCTGAGAGACAGGATTTATGATTATTTGGAAAAGCATAGTTTGATTAGAGATAGTCAGCATGGCTTTGAGAGGGCAGGTCATGCCTCACAAGCCTTATTGAATTCTTTGAAGATGTGACAAAACACATTGATGAAGGAAGAGCAGTGGATGTGGTGTATATGGATTTTAGCAGAACATTTGATAAGGTTCCCCATGATAGGCTCATTCAGAAAGTAAGGAGGCATGGGATACAGGGAAAGTTGGCTGTCTGGATACAGAATTGGCTGGCCCAGAGAAGACAGAGGGTGGTAGCAGATGGAAAGTATTCAGCCTGGAGCTCGGTGACCAGTGGTGTTCCGCAGGGATCTGTTCTGGGACCTCTGCTCTTTGTGATTTTTATAAATGACTTGGATGAGGAAGTGGAAGGCTGGGTTAGTAAGTTTGCCGATGACACAAAGGTTGCTGGAGTTGTGGATAGTGTGGAGGGTTGTTGTAGGTTGCAACGGGACATTGACAGGATACAGAGCTGGGCTGAGAAGTGGCAGATGGAGTTCAACCTGGAAAAGTGTGAAGTGATTCATTTTGGAAAGTTGAATTTGAATGCAGAATACAGGCTTAATGACAGGATTCTTGGCAGTGTGGAGGAACAGAGGGATCTTGGGGTCCACGTCCATAGATCCCTCAAAGTTGCCACCCAAGTTGATAGGGTTGTTAAGAAGCCGTATGGGGTGTTGGCTTTCATTAACAGGGGGATTGAGTTTAAGGGCCGCGAGGTTATGCTGCAGCTCTATAAAGCCCTGGTTAGACCACACTTGGAATATTGTGTTCAGTTCTGGACCCTCATTATCGGAAGGATATGGAAGCTTTAGAGAGGGTTCAGAGGAGATTTACCAGGATGCTGCCTGGACTGGAGGGCATGTCTTATGAAGAAAGGTTGAGGGAGCTAGGGCTTTTCTCATTGGAGCGAAGAAGGATGAGAGGTGACTTGATAGAGGTGTCCAAGATGATGAGAGGCATAGATAGAGTGGATAGCCAGAGACTTTTTCCCAGGGCGGAAAGGGCTATCACCAGGGGGCATAATTTTAAGGTGATTGGAGGAAGGTTTCAGGGAGATGTCAGAGGTAGGTTCTTTACACAGAGAGTGGTGGGTGCATGGAATGCACTGCCAGCGGTGGTAGTAGAAGCAGATACATTAGGGACATTTAAGCGACTCTTGGATAGGTACGTGGATGATAGTAGAATGAAGCGTATGTAGGTAGTTTGATCTTAGAGTAGGTTAAAGGATTGGCACAACATCGTGGGCCGAAGGGCCTGTACTGTGCTGTACTGTTCTATGTTCTATGTTCTAAGTCATTGCAATACAAACAAACTTTTCTGTGGTGATGACTGCTTCTCTTCAACTAACAATACTGTTGCAGACTTTTGACTCCAAACTCAAATTCCAAGGAATGGGTGTGAAAAACCATACCTTATCACATTGGGATGAGGACGAATGACACCTGGACTCCATTATCTAACAATGACCTCACCATCAGAAACCACTTATGAGAACAATGGAAAGAGAAACTATAGTCACATGATAGAAACTAGGTTTCTGATAAGGTGCTTTAATAAAGGTATATTCTGGGCAGACAAAGGAGATCCATCTATCCGATCAAAGAGAAAGGATTCTGCCCAACATGGCCAGCTTTGAATGAGGCAGCGACTAGAGTTGGCCTTGAACTCCCTTTACGACCAGGTGAGAAAGAGGTCTAGGGTTCCCTTTCAGCCTTCACCTGGTCTTACTGTAACAGGGTTTACATTTTAAACACACCGTGTTTTTAGCTCCCCCGTGGTGAATTCTTGTTCATCACTTTCCAATTAAAAGGCAAAGAAACCAGCTCAAACAGTTCTTCTTGGGTTTAAAGAAGAAAAATTGAAATTTATTAAACTTAACTCTGATTTGGTTAACGTCTACGGATACAAGACACGCCCATGCTAGCATGCAAATGCGATACATGCATGCAGATAGGGATAGAAAGAGCAGAAGAAAAATAAAGTAGAAAATTTGAGAGAATATCTGAAGAGTTGTTGTTACGGTTCTTCGAGCTCACTGTAGAATCCTTGATTGTAGGTAGATCTTGCTTTTCGTTGGGGCCCAGTATTCTTCTTAAACCTTGTGTTTGCTGCAGGAGACTTTACTCTCTTCGGGTTCTTGTGTCTTCAGGTGGTTTTGGAATTCCATGAGAAAGAGATGGGAGCAGACAGGCAGGAGAGGAGGTCTGCTTCAGTTCAGGAACATTCAGCTTTCTGCAGACTCTCAGTTCAAACTCTACAATTCAGAAAAAAAAACAGATTGCCAAGCAGGTTAGTCATGTGACTAACTGGTTTGACCACGTCTGTTTGTGGATTGCATTGGAGCAGGGGATAGCTCCTTTGTTCCACGTACTGTTAATATGCAATAATGTATTTCCAGCCAGGTTCCAGGCAACTCCTTGTCACAGGCCTTCTCTTCCCAGCAACAATTTGAAATTTAATGTCCATGTGGCAAAATTAATGTGCCTCATTCTTGGCAGGTGGCAGCCTGCATGACATCCCTAACTGAGAAATGTTACCAGAGCTTTGCCATTGACATTTGGCTGGAATATAACAATAGCAGTCTGCAAAAGCACATTCTATTTCTAAACCTCCCAAGCCTTTCATTGGTGAACAAGGGAAAAGATTATAAGCCTGTTCCATTTCAAGTCTTCACCCCGATGAAAAGCAAGTTTAACAGAAGGCTCTTTAAAATAATCAGACCCATCGCAGGTTACCTTTATAATTTATATATTTTCTTGAGTACGTATGCATCTGTCCAAGTGAGAGAATGAGTGTTGTTGCATATATTTCGGGTGTTGTATAATAAACATTTATCTTTCTGTTAAACTTACGAGAAAACCTGTCATTCGTCTGTTCCTGACAATTCGAGCACTCGGGTTAAAAAAACATCTTTTTTTAAAAAAAAAGAACACACTGTCTTTGGTCAGTCAATGTGAAAAGGGGGAACGAACCCTAGCATCTCTCCCCTGTCCGTAACAACATTAATGACTTATTTATTTAGAGATACAGCACTGAAACAGGCCCTTCGGCCCACCGAGTCTGTGCCGACCAAGAACCACCCATTTATACTAATCCTACATTAACCCCATATTCTATACCACCTACCTACACTAGGGGCAATTTACAATGGCCAGTTTACCTACCAATCTGCAAGTCTTTTTGGCTGAGGTAGTTGAGGTAGATGATCAGCCATGATCTCGTTGAATGGCAGAGTGGGCTTGAAGGGCCAAATGGCCTACTCCAGCTCCTAATTCTTGCATTATATTCACCTATGTTGAACCTTATCAAATGTCTTCTGGAATATAATATCCACAGACACTCTCTTATCTACCATGTTAATTAATTCCTCAAAAAACTCAACTGCGTTCATTAGACATCACTTACCCATTACAAATTTCTGATCAGTTCATGTTCACCTCACTATCTTATTGTCTGGCACCTACAACCACCCCCCTCCTCAAAGTCCTACCACGTGCTTAACATCAAAATATCATTGCTCCTTTCCTCCCTCAATGTCTGCAATGAGCAACTCCTCATGCTTGGTGATTTCAATCTTCATCTCATTTCTTTGAATTCACTGCACTCTTGTCCTCCCTAAGTATTTCCTCTCTTCATGATGATCCTCTTGAGCTTGCTAGCTCCAAATACCTCATTACTCCTTCAGACTTGATATTATTTCTCACCACCTCCTTGTACCTCTCACCAGCCACATCTAACTAACACTTTCAATTCCACTTCCTTCGGTATCCACCCCTGGAAAAACTTCCCAAGTCACTTACAACTTTACTTTGAAACTGCCATCCACCTTGCCTTTGATCCTCCAACCCGCTACAATACAAAGGATGCGATCACTCTGCTCAATCACTCCCTCATCTCCGCCTTTGATCACAGCAAAAACCTTACTCTCTCCTATCCTGGTCAGTCCCCAATGCCACCAGCTTATTTCCCTCAAGTCCAAGAGATGCAGACTTGAGTGCATCTGTGCACATTCATTACCAGATCTGGCTGTCCCACATCAAACAGTATTAGGCCTCACTCTTCCCAGCCAAAATTACTTACTGCTCCAAAGTCCTTGAATGTGTTATCACATTCCACAGTGTGCCAATCTTTTCCACAAATCCATGTTTGAATCTGTCCAGTCAGGTTTCCATTCCTGCCACAGCACCAAAATGGCAAAAGTCACTGTCCCTCCCTATCCACCTCGACCTCTCTTCAGCCTTTAACATGGGCGACCACACCATCCATCTCCACCATCTCTCCTCCATTGTTTAGCTCAGAGGGACTGATCTTACTTGATTTGACACTTAGCTATTCAATTGTAGTCACAGCATTTCAAACAATGACTTTTCTTCCTATCCCTGCACCATTAAATCTGGAATCTCCCATGGATTTATCCTTGGAGTCCCCCTCCTTCTCCTCATCTGCATGCTGCCCTTTGGTGTCATTATCCACAGACATGGAGTCAACTTTCACCCGTATGCCAATGATAGCTAACTCTACCTCTCCAATAACTCTATCTACCCCTCCACTGGCTCTGTTGTCAGACAGCTTGTCTGACATCATCCTGGATCAGCTGCAAATTCTTCCTGTTAAACTTTGGGAAGATCAAAGCTATTGTCTTCAGCCCTCGTGATAAACTTTGTACCCTTGCCATCAATTCTATCTCCCTCCTCTTTCATTTTCTTAGGTTGAAACACATTGCAACCTTGTCAATCTAGAGACCCATATCCACTCCATCACAAAGTCTGTCTACCTTCCACTGCAATAATATGGACTGCCTCTGCCCTTACCTCAGCCCATCTGCCACTGAAGCCCTCATCCATGCCTTTAACACCTTCTGACTTGACTATTTAAATGCTCTTCAGGCCAGACTGCAATCTTCCACCCTCTATAAATTTCAGCTGATTTGAAGCTATACTGTCCAAATTCTATCCCCCATGTCTCATTCACCATCAAACCTCTCATTGCTGACTAACATCGGCATCCTATTTCCCAGCAACTCCAATTTAAAATACTCACCTTATGGATTTGCATCTCCTCATCTCTGCAACCTCCTTCAGCCCCACACCCTCCCACCTTCCAAACCCTCCAAGAACTGACTTCCCTTCATACACCCATCCATCTCTCCACTTCCCCTCCTACTTGACACTTCTTAAAATATATCTCTTTAATCAAGCCTTTAGGTATCTCTTCTGATGTCTCCTTCTTTGACTTGGCATCCTTTATTTCTGATTGCATCTCTATGAAATATCTTGCACTTTAAAAGGTGCTATGTAAGTGCAGCCAGGAAATCACACTGATCCTAGGAATTTGCCAATGCCCCTCACATCCAGCTGTCAGGTGATATATGACAATGGCCAAGTGATGAGTGTTTCCCTCCTTCTCCCTTGCTAATGCATCTCCAAATAGAACTCAATAAATGGTGAAAATTAAATTTGCATTACACTGTGTGTCAAACCTTCCTTCCATCATGTCAGAAGTGGGGATGTTCGCTGATGATTGCAGAGTGTTCAGTGTTATTTGCAACTCCTCAGATACTGAAGCAGTCTGTATCCACCTGCAGCAAGACCTGGACAAGATTCAGGCTTAGGCTGATAAGTAGCAGGTAACATTCATGCCACACAAGTGCCAGGCAATGGCCATCTCCAAGAAGAGAGAATCTAACCATCTTCCCCGATATTTAATGGCATTACCATCATTGAATCCCCCACTATTAACATCCTGGAGGTTAGCTTTGACCAGAAACTTAACTGGACCAGCAATATAAATACTGTGGCTACAGGAGCAGGTCAGAGGCTGGGTATTCTGTGGTGAGGAACTCACCTCCTGACTATCTAAAGCCTGTTAACCGTCTACAAGGCAAAAGCCAGAAGTGTAATGGAATACTCTACACTGCCTGGATTACATGCAGCACCAACACTCAAGAAGCTCAACACCATCCAGATCAATACAGCCTGCCTGATCGACACCCAAAACACCACTTTAAACATTCACTCCCTCCACCACCAGTACACAGAGGTAGCAGTGCGTACCATCTGCATGATGCAATGCAGCAACTTGACAAGCCTCCTTTGACAACACCTTCCAAACCCGCGACTTCTTACAACTAAGAGAACAAGGGCAGCAGACGCATGAGAACACCACCACCACCTGCAAGTTGCCCTCCAAGTCACTCACCATTCTGACTTGGAGCTATATCACCATTTCTTCCCTGTCGCTAGTTCAAAAGCTGGAACTCCTTTCCTAATATTGCAGGTGTACCTACAGCAAATGGACCGAAGCGATTCAAGAAAACAGCTCACCACCACCTTTCAAGGGCAATTTGTGATGGGCAATAAATACTGGTCTTGCCAGAGATGCTCACATCCCAATAACAAATAAAAATGAGACACTGAAGACTGCACTTGACTTGGATTTATCATGGTCTCATGAGACTCCTACTGGTCTTGATAGCAGCTTGCCTTGAACTATTAGTTAACTTGTTGAAAAATGCATTTAGGCAGCAAGAGCCAATGGGGTTAAGAGGCTGTTTTTCCTTCTCTCCGGTATTGGACTGGTGCACTGCCCTCACAATTGTTGGAAAAAACATAGTCCAATCACACCACTAGTCCAGGCCTGATGATGGGGCTGGGAGCACAGCTGCAGCCATAGGACTGGATGCCTCCAAACTCAAAAATTAGAGGCTGTACAAGCAGGTCCGACATATGTTGTCATGTTCACCACCCTGAGATTCCCAAATTGCAAGTGACTCACACACAAGACCTAACTTTATCAAATGTCATTCAAAATAGGCAACTTTTTATTAAAGGTGGCAGAATCTGAGCCAGGGGCTGGGAATTCTACCCCCATACCTCTCCGTTCCTGTACCTTTTGTAGGCGCAGGACCAGGTCTGCCTCCTTGGGAAATTCCCAGCTTGTCATAAAGTGAAACAAGTCTCTGTCCCCATTTCCTGTGTTTTTCTTCCAGGAATAAATGTTTTCTGGGTGCAAACCACAGAAAATTAGTCCGTGTATCGCTGAGGTTACTGGCTCAGAGGCAACAATGAGTTTCTTAGTGTAAAGGACTGAACATCAGTATAGAAAGAAGTCATTAACCCAGGGTGCTTTTGGTTCAACATCCCGCATCAACTCAGCCTTATCAAGTGTTAACATTTCCCCTAGGACACCTCTCTCATTATGAACGACTACAAAACACTCAAAAATCACAATGGTGGAAAATAAAAGGAAGTTAAAATTTTTGATAATTGGAACAATTTGATTTTTAAGGAAGGGATTTGATGATGTCAATCACTTGAATTCCATCAAATTAACTCCAAAGAAATTCCATACTGGAACCAAATCATTATCAAGCATTGTTGAGAATCAGTAATTCTCAATGCAACATACTCACCACACCTTACAGATACTCAAAGACCCAGTGAGCTTTTACAAACCAGGCACATTGGCACCTCTTCTGAAGATAGTATTACTAACCCTCCAGGATTGCCCTGCGGTCTCCAGGAATTATGGATTAATTTCCTTGATAATTTAAGCAACCCAAGAGAAACATCAGAAGACAATGAAAAAAAAAATGAAGTTTTATTTTCATTTTCTTTGAATCTTTTCCATTTATTAATTGTAAAAATTTTGGCAATGGATAAAAGGCTGTTTTATTGTGCGAGATTGTTGAAGGTGGAAGTCATAGAAATCATAGAAAGTTTAAGGCACAGAAAGAGGCCAATTGGCCCACTGTGTCTGTGCTGGCTGAAAAACGATCCACTTAGTCTAATCCCACCTTCTAGCATTTGATCCTTAGCCCTCCAGATTACGGCACTTGAGGTACATATCCAGACTCTTTTTGAATGAGTTGAGGGTTTCTGCCTCAACTACCCTTTCAGGCAGTGAGTTCCAGACACCCACCACCCTCTGGGTGACAAAGTTTTTCCTCATCTCCTCTCCAGTTTTTCTACAAATCACTTTAAATCTATGCCCCCTAGTCACTGACCTCTCTGCTACAATGAATAGGCCCTTCACCTCCACTCTATCTAGGCCTCTCAACATTTTGTACATTTCAATCAGATCTCCCCTCAGCCTTCTCTGTTCCAAGGAGAACAACCCTAGCGTATCCAATCTTTCCTCATAGCTGCATTTTACCAGCCCTAGTAAATCTCCTCTGTACCCTCTCTAATGCAATTACATCCTTTCTGTAATGAGATGACCAGAACTGCACACAGTACTCAATTTGTGGCCTAACCAATGATTTATACAGTTCCAGCGTGACTTCCCTGCTCTTGTATTCTATACCTCGGCTAATAAAGGAAAGGATTCCATATGCCTTCTTAACCACCTTATTGACCTGTTCTGCTACTTTCAGGGATCTGTGGATATTCACTCCAAGGTGGTTCCTTTACACTTCTTAGTATTTTCCCATTAATCGTGTATTCCTTTGCCTTGTTTGACCTCCCCAAATGCACCACCTCTCACTTCTCCAGGTCATGTGATGAAAGCTCCAGGAACACACAGGAACAGAGGAGCAGGAGTAGGCCATTTGGCCCTTTGAGCTGCTCCACCATTCGATAAGATCATGGCTGATCTGGTTTTAGTCTCAATTTCACTTTTTTGTCTGCTCGCCATAACTCGTGACTCCCTTGTCTATCAAAAATCGAACTCAGCCTTGAATATATTCAATGACCCAGCCTCCACTGCTTTCTGGGGAAGAGAATTCCACTGACTAACGACCCTCAGAGAAAAAAATTTATCATCTCTGTCTTAAAAGGGAGACCTCTTATTCTTAAACTATGTCTCCTAGTTCTAGTCTTCCCCGCAAAAGGAAACATCTTCCCAGTATCCACTCTATTAAGTCCCCTCAAGATTTTATATGTTTCAATAAGATCACCCCTCATTCTTCTAAACTCCAACAGGTGTAGGCCCAACCTGTTCAACCTTTCTTAATAATATAAGCCCTTCAGCCCCGGAATTAGTTGAGTGAACCTTCGCTGAATAATTATTCTAATGCAATTATATCCTTTTTCAAATAAGGAGACCAAAACTGTACACAGTACTCCAGATATGGTCTCACCAAGGCCCTGTACAACTGCAGTAAAATGTCCCTACATTTATACTCGATTCCTCTTGCAATAAATGCCAACTTTCCATCTGCCATCCTAATCACTTGCTGTACCTGCATACTAACTTTTTGTGATTCATGTACCAGGACACCCAGATCCCTCTGTACCACCGAATTCTGCAATGTTTCCATTTAAATAATATATTGCTTTTCTATTCTTCCTGCCAAAATGGACAAGTTCATAATTTCTCACATTATACTCCATCTGACAAATTATTACCCACTCGCCCTTTTTAGATCCTTTACCTCCTCTTCACTCACCTACTGATCTTTGTGTCATCAGCAGCCTCAACTACCATACATTTGGTCCCTTCATCCAAGTCATTGATGTAGATTGTAAATAGTTGAGGTGCCAGCACTGATCCCTGTGGCACTCCACTAGTTACAGCTTCTCACCCCAAAAAAATCTATTTATCCCTAATCTCTTATTCCTGTTAGCTAACCAATCTTCTATCCATGTTAATATGTTATCCACTACACCATGTGCTCTTATCTTGTGTTAGTAACCTTTGATGTGGCACCTTATCAATTCCCTTTTGGAAATTCAAGTGCACCATTTCTACAGGTTTCCCTTTATCCATCTCGCCTGTTACTTCCTAAAATCACTATTAAATTAGTTAAACATGACTTCCCTATCACAAAACCATGTTGACTCTGTCTGATACCATTATGATTTTCTAAGTATCCTGCTCTAACCTCCTTAATAATAGATTCTAGCATTTTCCCTATAACAGATGTTAGGCCAACTGGCCTATAAATTTCCTGCTTTGAGTCTCCCTCCTTTCTTGGATAAACATGTGCTACTTTCCAATCCGCTGGGCCCCTTCCAGAATCTAAGGAATTTTGGAAGGATTATAACCGATGCTTCTACTATCTCTGTAGCACTTCTTTTAAGACCCTAGGGTGCAGGCCATCAGGTCCTGAGGACCTGTCAGCCTTTCACTCTAATAGTTTTCCCAGTACCTTTTCCCTGGTGATGGTGATTGTTTTAAGATCCTCCCTCCCTTTCACCTTTTAATTTTCAAGTATCTTTGGGAAGTTTTCTAAATCTTCTACAGTGAAGACAGACACAAAATACCCGTTCAACGCCTCCGCTATTTCCTTGTTCTGCATTATCAATTCCCCAGACTCTCTCTCTTGAGGACCAACACTAGCTTTAGTTACTCTTTTCAAAATTAATACTTTAAAAAACTCTTACTATCTGTCTTTATATGACAAGCTAGCTTTCTCTTATAACTAGGGAAGTAGACAGGGCTTTAAACTAAATAATGGGGGCAATGGATCAAATGTGGGAAGATGTGGTAAATCAAAGAGTAGAGGCAAGAGAGAAAGGTATTAATATGGGAAATAATAAACAGACCGTGATAGGAAGGGACAGATAGTACAAATCTAAGAGTAAATCAGCAGATAAGGCTAGAAGTTACAAAAATAATAAAAGGACAAAAATAAAGGCTCTGTATCTGAATGCAAGTAGTATTCAAAACAAAACAGATGAACTGATAGCACAAATAGAAATAAATAAGTACGATCTAATAGCCATTACAGGGACATGGCTGCAGGATAACATAGATTGGGACTTGAATATTGAAGGACATTTAGGAAGGACAGGAAGCGAGGAAAAGGTTGTGGGGGGGGGGGGGGTAGCTTTGTTAATTAATGATGGTATTAGCACCAGAGAGAGGGATGACCTAAGTTCCGGAACCAGGATGTAGAAGCAGTTTGGGTAGACATGAGAAATGATAAAGGAATGATATCATTTGTGGGAGTGGTGTACAGGCATCCTAACAGTAATCACATGGTAGGACAGGGCATAAAGTAAGAAATAATGGGAGATTGTCAAAAAGGTGCGGTGGTAATCATGGGGGATTTTAATCTACATGGAGACTGGAAAAATCAGATGGGCAAATATAGTCTAGATGAGGAGTTCATAGAATGTATTCGGAATAGTTTCTTAGAACAGCACTTTCTGGACCCAACCAGAGAACAGGCTATACTAGACCTGGTATAAAAACAAGAAATGCTGGAAATACTCAGCAGGTCTGGCAGCATCTGTGAAGAGAGAAGCAGAGTTAACGTTTCAGGTCAGTGACCCTTCTTCAAAACTGGCAAATATTAGAAATGTAACAGGTTATAAGCAAATAAAGTGGGGTGGGGCAAGAGATAACAAAGGAGAAGCTGTAGATAGGACAAGGTCACAGAATAGCTGACCAGAAGGTCATGGAGAAAGGCAAACAATATGTTAATGGTGTGTTGAAAGACAAAGCATTAGTACAGATAGGGTGTTAACGGACTGAAAATTGAACAGCCGCAAGTACAAACATGAAAAAAAACAATAGGTAAGCAAACTGAACAAACTAAGATGAAATAAAATAAAATAAACATGAAAAAAATATTAAAAAAGGAAAAAGAAAAAAAATAACTAAAAATAAGAGTAAAATGGGGGGTCCGTCATGCTCTGAAATTGCCCAACCAGTCCTCATCCACCACCACCCTCCTCCGCCTGGCTGAACTTGTTCTCACATTGAACAACTTCTCCTTCAACTCCACTCACTTCCTTCAAGTAAAAGGTGCTGCCATAGGTACCCGCATGGGTCCTAGTTATGCCTGTCTTTTTGTGGGATATGTCGAACATTCCTTGTTCCAGTCCTACTCAGGCCCCCTCCCCCAATTCTTTTTCCGGTACATTGATGACTGTACCGGAGCCATTTCCTGCTCCCACCGCGAACTGGAAAACTTTATCAACTTTGCTTCTAATTTCCACCCTTCTCTCACCTTTACATGGTCCATCTCCGACACTTCCCTTCCCTGACTTCTCCATCTCTGGGGTTAGGCTGTCTACTAATATCCATTATAAGTCCACCGACTCCCACAGCTACCTCGACTACACTTCTTCACACCCTGCCTCCTGTAAGGACTCCATTCCATTCTCCCAGTTTCTCCATCTCCAATGCATCTGCTCTGATGATGCTACCTTCCATGACAGCGCTTCTGATATGTCTTCCTTTTTCCTCAACCAAGGAATTCCCCCACTGTGGATGACAGGGCCCTCAACCGTGTCCGGTCCATTTCCCGCACCTCTACCCTCACCCCTTCCCCTCCCTCCTAGAAACGCGACAGGGTTCCCCTTGTCCTCACTTTCCACCCCATCGGCCTCCATATCCAAAGGATCATTCTCCGCTATTTCCGCCACCTCCAGCGTGATGCCACAGCCAAACGCATTTTCCCTTCCCTTGTCAGCATTCCGAAGGGATCATTCCCTCTGTGACACCCTGGTTCACTCCTCCATTACACCCACCACCTCGTCCCCTTCCCATGGCACCTTTCCCTGCAATTGCAGGAGGTGTAATATCTGCCCATTTACCTCCTCTCTCCTCACTATCCCAGGTCCCAAACACTCCTTTCAGGTGAAACAGCGATTTACTTGTACTTCTTTCAATGTAGTATACTGTATTCGCTGCTCACAATGTGGTCTCCTCTACACTGGGGAGACCAAACGCAGACTGGGTGACCGCTTTGCGGAACACCTCTGCTGAGTCCGGAAGCAGGACCCCGAGCTTCCGGTTGCTTGCCATTTCAAAACTCCCCCCTGCTCTCATGCTCACATCTCTGTCCTGGGATTGCTGCAGTGTTCCAGTGAACATCAACGCAAGCTCGAGGAACAGCATCTCATCTACCGATTAGGCACACTACAGCCTGCTGGAGTGATCATTGAGTTCAATGTTGCATCCACAGTATTTTGCTTTTATACTAGACCTGGTATACTGGACCTGGCAACGAGATAGGATTAATTCATGACCTCATTATGAAGGCACTCCTAGGCAGCAGTGATTGAATTTTACATTCAGTTTAAGGGAGAGAAGAGTGGGTCTAAGACCAGTATTTTAAACTTAAATAAGGGCAATTCTGAGGGCATGAAAGCATGGCTAGCTAAAGTGAACTGGCAAATTAGGTGAAAGGATAGGTCAATAGAGATGCAGTGGCAGACATTTAAGGGGATATTTCAGAATGCACAGAATAGATACATTCCATTGAGAAAGAAAGATTCCTCGGGGAGGAGGACCCACCATACGTGGTTAACTAAAGATAGCATCAAATTTAAAGAAATATCATATAATTGCGCAAAGATGGGTGGCAGGTCTGAAGATTGAACAGAATATAAAAAACAGCAAAGAATGACAAAGGGAAAAATTAGAGTACGAGAGAAAGCTAGCTACTAATATAAAAACAGATAGCAAATGTTTCTATAGATATTTTAAAAAGAATTAACAAAGTGAGTGTTGGCCCTATATAAAATGAGTCTGGGGAATTAATAATGGAAAATAAGATGTCAGATGAATGAAACAGGTATTTTGCATTGGTCTTCACCATAGAGGATACAAGTAATATCCCAGAAATAGCTGTAAATCAGGAAATGGAAGGGAGGGAGGAATTCAAAAAAATTACAATCACCAGGGAAGTGGTACTAAGCAAATTGTTGGAGCTGTGGGCTGACAAGTCCCTGGGTCCTGATGGACTTTCATTCTAGGGTGTTAAAAGAAGTGGCTAGTGAGATAGACGATTTGTTGGTTTTAATTTACTAAAATTCCCTACATTCGGGGAAGGTTCCATTAGATTGGAAAATAGCAAACGTAACTCCTTTATTCAACAAGGGAGGGTGACAGAAAGAGGAAACTACAGGCCAGTTACCTTAACGTCTGTCTCAGGGAAAACATTAGAAGCTATTATTAAAGACGTTGTAGCAGGGCACTTCGAAAAATTCAAGATAATCAGGCAGAGTCAACATGGTTTTGTGAAAGGGAAATCATGTTTACCCAATTTATTGAAGTTCTTTGAAGAAGTAACATGGATAAAGGGGAACCAGTGGATGCACTGTACTTACATTTCCAGAAGGCATTTGATAAGGTGCCACATCAAAGGTTATTGTGGAGAATAAAAGCTCATGGTGTAGGGGTAACATATTGGCATGGATAGAAGATTGGCTAGCGAACAGGAAACAGGGAGTCGGCATAAATGGGTCATTTTCTGTTTGAAAAGATATAATGAGAAGTGTGCCATAGGGATCAGGACTGGGGCCTCAACTTTTTACAGTTTATATAAATGATGTAGGATGGGACAATGAAGGGACCTAAGGTATGGTTGCTAAATTTGCTGATAATACAAAGATAGATAGGAAAGCAAGTCATGAAGAGGACATAATGAGGCTACAAAGTGATATAGATAGGTTAAGTGAGTGGGCAAAAATCTGACAAATGAAGTATAATGTGGGAAAATGTGAAGTTGTACATTTTGGTAGGAAGAGTAAAAAAGAAGCATGTTATCTAAATGGTGAGAGATTGCAGAGCTCTGAGATACAGAGGGATCTGGGTGTCCTAGTGCATGAATTGCAAAAGTTTAATATGCAGGTACAGCAAGTAATTAGGAAAGCTAATAGAACATTATCATTTATTGCGAGGGGAATTGAATACAAAAGTAGGGAGGTTATGCTTCAGTTATACAGGGCATTGGTCCGACCACATCTGGAGTGCTGTGCACAGTATTGGTCTCCTTATTTAAGGAAGGATGGAGGTGCATTGGAAGCAGTTCAGAGGTTTACCAACTAATACCTGGAATGGGCGGGCTGTCTTATGAAGAAAGGTAGGACAGACTAGGCTTGTATTCGCTGCAGTTTAGAAGAGTAAGAGGGACTTGATTGAAACATACAAGATCCTGAGGGGTCTTGAGAGGGTGGATGTGGAAAGGATGTTTCCTCTTGTGGGAAAATCTAGAACTAAGGGTCACTGTTTAAAAATAATACATTTAATACAGAGATGAGGAGAAATATTTTGTCTCACAAGGTTGAGAGTCTTTGGAACACTCTTCCTCAAATGTGGCGGAAGCAGAGTCTTTGAACATTTTTAAGGCAGTGGTAGATAGATTCTTGATAATCAAGGGGTGAAAGGTTTTCGGGGGTGCAGGGGAATGTGGAGTTGAGGTTACAATCAGATCCGCCATGATCTTGTTGAATAGCAGTGCAGGCTAGAGGGTCGAATTGCCTACTCCTCCTCCGAATTCATATTTTCGTATGTTTGTATGTATGTACTCTACATTTTCTCTATTTTTTAAAGTCATTCTTTGCCGGTCTTAAAATTTGTCCAATCTTCTGACCTACCACTAATCTTTGCAGATTTGTTCAATGTTTCTTTCAATTTGATACTATTCTTATTTAGCCATTGATCATGCATCCATCTCAAAGAGTCTTTCTTTCTCACTGGGATAAATCTTTGTTGAGAGTTATTAAATATCTCCTTAAAAATATGGCACTGCATCTCTACTGACCTATCTTTTAATCAAGTTTCCCAGTTCACTTTAGCTAGCTCTGCCTTCATACCTTTATAATTACCTTTATTTAGGTTCAAAACACTAGTCTTAGACTCTGTCATGGCAGCTTGCTTTGTTGAATGATAATTTTCTCGAATCCACTGATTGGAGATCGGAATGTATATTTTTTGAAGAAATTTAAAAAAGAACAGATAAAGGATGACTTTGCTTGCAGTTTAAGATGGCCACCTAATTTGCAACACTGTTCCTACATTGCAAGGTCTGTGAGGAAGGAGACGAAAGGTCTGCTCATCCCAGCAAGAATCAAGACCTCGGAAGTTTAAGGGAAATACCTGTTCTTTTTAACAAGAAGAGAAACACTGCTGCCGTATCTGAATCACTGGGTGACTGTCATGTGACAAGCCCCTCCCCATCTGTGACTTAAACTTATGTTTTCTCTACAGCAGCAAGGAGAAGCTTCTGGACTCTGACATGTGCAGACACAAGTGGGGGTCCCTCTCTCTCCATTTCAGCTTACAAGCTTTGAACTCTGCCTGTTGACTGGCCACCTTTGCATACTCCAGCTACAATCAGAAACCCTGTTGGAGGAAATCATCTACCTCACTGTCTCCAAGAGACCCACCGAACCAGTCATCACCTCTTCAAACTAAAAGCCTCAGGATCACTGAATTCAGCTAGAAGCCAGCTGAATTACTAAATGCCACAGACTGTATACCCCTTTTTTCTATGGACTCTGACTCAACGAATTTACATTTCCCCACTCTGTAACCTACGTGTGTGTGTGAGAAAAAGTTGGCGCATAGTTTACTATTTTCATTAGTTTGGTTTAGGTACAATAAAGTTAACTTCTTTCTTTGACAAATGCAAGAAAATGTCTGATTACTTACTTGCTATGATCATAACAAGAACCAATTAAACAACTACTGAATTGGCCAGTACATCCACAGCAAGAAAGAATGAAACCTTTTGTGGCTAAACAGGAGAGGGAAAAGAGAGAAGCTCTTCAATCCCTCACCTGACCATAATAAAATCACATTTCTCCCCTTCAGACGGAACGTGAACTTCTATCGTGTTATGATTGCTGTTGCCTAGAGGCTCCTTTACTATGAGGTTATTAATTAATCCTGTCTCATTGCACATTTCCAGGTCTAAAATAACACATCCAACCCTATGCAAAGGTGAAATTTTTATTTTTGGTTAGTTAATAGCAATTTTTATGTGGGGTTTGAATTCAGATTCTGAGAGCATGACAACTATAAGCTGGCTGCTAGCATCTGAGCAGTTAAATCTGGTTTCCCCAGGCAGCAGACCTGGAGAGAGAAAACAAATTCTACAGCACAGACACAGTAAGTTGGCCCGCAGACTCCAGGCTCCCAGAATCCAAACCCAAAGATAAAACCAACAGATGATTCATGCATTGGAGCCTATAACACGTCCGTTTGCACATTAATTGAAAAAAACTACCCAAACACAAATTTTTATTGGGTTACAATTATGCTAAAATAGGATGTATGCAATATCTAAAAATGGTTGGTTGAACTAAGTGCCACCCACATAGAATTGTTTTTCATTTTATTTAAATTTGGTTTCAACAGTACAGTAGTCAAACATGCACTGGCTTCACAGATGAGCAAGAGTGTGTGTATGAGTAAGACTGTGTAACAGCTGTTAATTCTTTTTGGGGAGTGTAGTTTATGCATCTGCAACAAAAGAAAAACCCATTAAAATCCTTCAGGAAAATGTTTAACCACAACTGGTATGAGAAACTACCTACCACAGCCCCAATCAAAACAGAGGCTTGAATATCACTAAAACAAAAAGAATTTCACACTTAGATTTATAACTCAGCATGACAACAGCACTTCCTGAATTCCAAGAGCTACACAGAATGACAGCAATTTATTCCTCAGGAGGTCATTCTGCCTATTGTGCCTGTGCTAGCTCTTTGCTACAGCTACTAAAATTAATCTCCCCAATTAAGGATGATTGAAAATGGGACTGACTTGTGGAGAAATAGCCAGGTGTCTGAGGGAGTTGGGAAGAGTGACAGGACAGAGTCAGAGGCAGATGGAGCAGGAGAGGCACGTGGCTGGGTTGGATGATGGTGAACAGGGACTAGATGGTGGGGAATTGGGGCTGGAAGGGTGTGGGAAGAAGTGGGTGACCAGAGACTGAGAGGGTTGGGAAATTGGACTCAGGGTAGGGGGAAAGAATGACAGCAGACTCGGGTCGAGGGAGATGGAGAGAGTTGGAGACTGCTGTTCAAGAGGAGGAGCAGATGAGGTAATCGGGGTTGAGGGATTGGTTCTCAGATGGGTGAGGAAGAGGGTAACTGACGGTCAGGGATTAGGCTTTGGTGGCGAGGAAGAGAGCGAGAGAAAGGGGGAGCGAGAACACCTGGGAATGGGGTGGGCATGGAGTCCAGCATTTCTTGCAGAGCTTGGAGGAGCAGTTGCATGGTGGTGAGTGGGATAGGCACTGAGAGAGGAACAGCTAGCAAAGGGAGAGTGAAAGATTGTTGGTATTGAGGAACCAGGGGATAGAGACTGGGGATTTTCAATGGATGAACCAAGGGGAAAAAGGAGGAGAAATGTTTTTGTACTGAAGGCTATTAAGTCATGGGATGCTTCACCACAAATGGCTATTTAGGTACAGACAAGATCATTTAAAAGGGATTGGCATTAATATTTGAAGAGAAATATAAGAGGAGCTCAAGCAAATGTGGTTATAGGACAGAGTGCCAGCACAGGTATAGGCACTGGTCGGGGTCGGGTGGGGGAGGATAATGGCCTCCTCCTGTATTGAAATTTGTATCACTGTGTAAACTCTCCTTTGTCGGGTCCGAGCCCAGGAGCAGCTTTGAAATATTGGTGCTGAGCTGTGTTTAGGACAATTATCCTGTGAGAAGTGCCCCAAAGAATAAAAATGTACTAATCATAGGAACGTACGAGCAGTAGGCCATTCAGCCCATTGAGCCTGCTCCGCCATTCAATACGATCATGACTGATCATCCACTTCAATGCCTTTTCCCTCACTATCCCATTATCCCCTTATGTCATTGGTATTTAGAAACATGTCAATCTCTGCTTTAAACATACTCAACGACTGAGCTTCCACAGCCCTTTGGGGTTGAGAATTCCAAAGATTTACAACCCTCTGAATAAAGAAATTTCTCCTCATCTCAGTCTGAGTGGCTTCCCCTTATTTTGAAATTGTGTTCCCTGGTTCTAGACTCCCCAACATGGGGAACATCTTTTCTGCAGCTACCCTATCTATCCCTTTAAGTATTTTGTAAGTTTCAATGAGATCACCTCTCATTCTTCGACACTCTTGAGAATACAGACCCAGTTTCCCCAATCTCTCTTCATAGGACAGTCCCGCCATTCCGGGAACAAGTCTGGTGAACCTTTGTTGTACTCCCTCCATGGCAATAATATCCTTCCTATGGTAAGGGGACCAAAACTGCACACAGTACTCCAGGTGCGGTCTAACCAAGGTACGATACAATTGAGCTGTAAAAATGAACTGATGAACTAAACTCCAAAAATGAACACACTTTCACTGCAGACAAGATAGAATAAGTGGTCAGGTGACCTCTCCTGTACTGGAAATATACATAGTGACTGTTGGAGACTAAACCCATCAACATGTCTGGATTAGTCCTGGGGAAGGCACATTGAAATGCTGAACAGCCCATTCAATGCTGAATGGCTCCTTTCTTCAAGAATTGGGTTGACAAAGGCCTTCGTAAACAGGAAGACGCCGGATTCAAAGTCAAGATAATAGGTGGGACGTAACACCACTTTGTCAAGATAAGCCACATTCAAAAATTCCCATTGTGTAACAATGGTCACACTTTCAAAGATATTGTACGAACACACTAGGGGAGGGCATCTATGGTCGCCTGACTGAAACCAAGCCTGATGAGGTTTTTTTTTTCCAAAAAAAAAGCTCTCTGAAAGACAGTCAGAAAGCCAGCCAGCCAGGAAGCTGAGAGATCCATCACAGCCAAGACTATCCTGCCTGCAACATCTTAAACCATGGAGGCAGAGACTGCAAGGTGACCTTGAAAACTCCCCTCCTCAGAAATTGTAACATGATTCTCTCCACTGACTTTGACTGAATTTTAACCAGAGGAGACTGCAATACTCCAGTGAACCAAGAAAAGGAACATCACTGCACCACTGTTAAAAAATTCCACAGGAAAAACCAAGGAGGTTTCAAAGTGAACTCTTTTTACAAAAATTGGACTTAAATGCATGCTATCCTCTAATCTCCATCTCTTGTGTGTATGTATGAGTGGGAGAGGTTGCGAATATTTTTGGGTGCTGTTTAATAAATAATTTATCTCACTTTGAATCCTATGAGAAATCCTGTTGTTTGTCTGTTTATTCGACCACTAAAACACTAGGGGACTAAAACAATATTTCTAAAAGCACTGGGCTGGATTTTAAGAGCCCGCCAGTGATCTCGGCGGCGAACTCATCAAATAGTGGCCCTCACACCAAAGAGCTGCTGCAATCTCCTGCACGGCCTCTCATTTAAATTGCCGGGGTGGCCCATCCCACCCCAATCACGTGGAGGGGGTGGGCTGTCCGTCCCCTTCAATGGCATCAGCTGCCTGTGCACAGGCGCTGGCGCATTTTAAAGGGCAGCGTGCCCGGCTGCTCAATTAAAATTTTTAAAGCAGTATCCCCCCAAAAATTTATACAATAAATTTCTAACACTCCTTCCCCACCTCCCCAATAACAATTACATTAAGTATTTTCCCCTGCACCCCCCAAAAAAAACTTACCCTTTAAATCTGATCTGCCCCACCCCCCTCCACAAAGACTGCACAAAGTTTAAAGTTCACCCCTTCCCACCATCCCCTACACCCATTACATCTATTTGACCCTGTCCCCCTCCACACTGAAAATCTTACCTCCTCCCCCCTCCGCACCAGTGTCATGTCAGCATTTCCCAGATGGGGAATTGATGGGAATGCCAGCCGCTGAGCTGAAGATTGCGGCGGGCCCAGAAGATTTAAGGTAAGTGCATTTAAATTTATGCATGTCATAATTTAAACATTTAAATCCAGGTCCCATCGCCCAGCAGGGAGGGGGCAGGGGGGTCCGCCACGGAGCCTCGCCACTGCTGGGTGGATCGGACCGGGCCCTCCTGGCAATGGCCTCCATGGCATGCTGCTGCTGAACCCATATTCCGGCCTCACCCCTATCACGGAGTCTGGGTAGAATCCAGCCCGCTATCTACAGTCAGTTGAGAGGTGAAAAGTGGAAGTTATCCACACCATCTTCCTCTTGTCCATAACATACCTATCACTACAAGTTGCATAAGTTACATATAGACTATCAGTGAGTTATTGTATTACTATTGGTTATGAGTATCTTGACTATTACTAGTATTAATATCAGTTATTAGGGAAATTTCAGTGAGTTACTGTTAATAACAAGTCCTCTAGCAACAGGATTTTATTCTGCCCTTGGAGATGGACATGGAAGCAGTTCTCAATGATGGCCAGGCTCTTTTCCGTTTTGTCCAGGGCAGAAGGCTGAGAACAGCCTTCCTGCCCAAGACCAACTGAGGCCCTTAAGTGGCCAATTTTACTGAAGGCAGAAGGGCCCTGTGCCGTGTGAAGATCCCACCAGGTAAAGCCGGTCAGCCTTCTTGCAAGGTCGGCAGTGGTCCCTCCTTTGGTGGCAATCCAGAGCCCCCGGAGGGCCCCCCCAGCAGAAATGGCTACCACCCCCACCCCGCCTCCCTCCGAAAGATCCACCTCATCATTGGGGCCTGCCTGAATGGCCCCAGTGACCCTGACCCCACTTACCTGTCCAGGGGTCTCCTCCATTCTTCAGTACTGCAGGACCTCCTGCAGTAGCAGCAGTAGCCACCGTTGCCTTCCGATTGGCTAGCAGCCCTGGAGGCGGGAGCTTGTCCCTTGAAGAGATGGCATCCCCAGTGGAGGATTCTTAATTTGCGGCCCACCATAAGATTGCACCGAGGTCCAATGGAAGGCCAAAGCGGGGTCGCCCCCTTGCCTTTCAGTCCGCCACCAGGACTTTGGTCACTGGAATAAAATCCATGCTCCAGGAACACCAAGGAGGTGCTGGACAGAGAACAGCAAGAGTGACTTGTCACAGGAGGAGATGAAGATGATTGAAACAGTCAAGCTAGCCCAGAACCAACATTAGAGTGAATTCATTCAGCCCCATTGCTGCTGCTGACCTGATGTTCATGAACTTGGCTGTAGTAGTATTTGTACTACTGATTATTGCTGGAATCATTGAAACTACCACCTTTCGTCTCCCTGTGAATCCCTCCCCCATGCTCTGTTTCCCCTCTTCCCTGGCTCACGGATGGCCCCTTGGTTTGCAGAACTTTTCACACAACAGCTGCTGGCATGAAACCATGAGTAAAAATACTCAATTATAAAAGGACCCAATCTTTATAAGATAAATGCAATAACACGTGCAGATGTCACATGGTCAGATGTCATGTAATCAAATCTCCAGGAGTACCTCTGACCAGAGTTGGCAACCCTCCTTAAACAATGCAGTAGCGTCTGCCTCAATTACTCTTAGTAGCAAAGCAATCCATACTCCTACAATGCTGCATAAAGGAATTTCTCTTAATATCTCTCTACACTCATGGCAGGAAGAGTAGAAAAGCAGTATATTATTTAAATGGTGAGAGATTGCAGAACTCTGCAATACAGAGGAATCTGGATATCCTGGTGCATGAATCACACAAAGTTAGTATGCAGGTACAGCAAGTGATTAGGAAGGCAAATGGAATGTTGTCATTTATTGCAAGGAGAAAAGAGTATAAAAGGAGGGAAGTTTTGCTACAGTTGTACAGAATGCTAGTGGGATCACATCTGGACTACAGTGTACAGTTTTGATCTTACTTATGAAAGGATATAATTGCATTAGAAGCATTTCAGAGAAGATTCACTCAACTGATTCCAGGGATGAAGTGGTTATTTTATGAGGAAAGGTTGGATAGATTGGGCCTGTATCCATTAGAGTTTAGAAGAATGAGAGGTGATCTTATTGAAATATCTAAGATCCTGAGGAGACTTGACAGGGTGGGTGCTGAGAGGATGCTTCCCCTTGTGGGAGAGACTAGAACTAGGGGACACAGTTTAAAAATTAGGGGTCTCCCATTTAAGATGGAAATGAGGACAAATGTTTTCTCTCAGAGGGTTGTCAGTCTGTGGAATTCTCTTCCCCAGAGAGCAGTGGAGGCAGGTCATTGAATATTTTTAAGGCTGAGTTAGATAAATTCTTGATTGACAAGGGAGTCAAAGGTTATAGGGGTTGACAAGAAAGTAGAGTTGAGGCTGCAAACCGATCAGCTACGAGCTTATCAAATGGCGGAGCAACCTCAAGGGGCCTACTCCTGCTCCTAATTCATATATTCGTATATCTGTTTGTATAATTTTAAAATAATGATTTCTCGTCATTAACTCCCAAGTCAAGAGCAATCGCTTAAACTTTTCCATTTGATGTCCATTTGAAAACATCAACATACTCACAGGCATCCTCTGCAAACATCGACACATTGACAGATTGACACATTGACAAGGGACCTCCTCTACTGACTCCTGAAAGTGTTAGCCATCCAATGGAAAACAGGGCTGTCATTGGAGTAAATTTGTTTTTATTAGTATATAGCAACATAAATAATCTGATGGCAAATAAGCAAAAGTAAGGTTGAGAAATTTGCTCTGTGGGTCAACAGAAACCTGATCATCTGAGATGCTTTTTATGGATCCCTTCTAGATCTCCGAGAGTCCATCGACTCCAGTCTGGAAAACCTCTGCTCTAATCTTCCATGTACCTAACTCTCTGAGGAAGTGCCTTACTGCTGAGAGGCAATATCCTATAAGGCTCCCAGAATTACTCAGTTGAGATCAGCAAGTGCCTGTGTAAAGAATTGTGGATGTGAAGACCCCATTTCAATAGTTTGTGACTCAATACATTGGTGTTCAACCATGGATGCTAAAGTAATTGCGACAAAACCACCTGTAGTTCAACAAGGCAAATGCAATATAATTAATTTCAGTGTTCAGATAGTTACAAGGTATAATATTAAACAATTAAAAAAGAGGGTTTATGCTAAATTGAATGAATTCAAATGTTTACATTTCTTCAATTATCTAAACACAATCATCAACTTGCCCAATATATAATTTTAACTAATTTTTTAAATGGAGAAAATGATGAAACATCTAGACTTTATGATCCATTGCTTAGGGATCTGCAAAAAAAACTTATTTGTAAAGTTCCTGAAAAAAACTAGCTTATCAGGCAGACACCCTTTCTCTGTTTACACTTACAAGCAATGAAACCTATTTAGACATGGTCATTTAAATATTCACAATCATCTGTAAAGAAACACAAATTGAAAAATAAATAGCATTAAAAATAAGAACAGAAATTACATACCAACTCACTCAAGCCACTGGCCCTTCTCTGCAACTACATTGGCTAATGACAGCATGTCAGAAAACACAGGAAGTTCTAGCTCAAACTGGTCAGCACCACAAATAACTTGAGCGGAAGGGAACATGTAATATTTCATAGACTGTGGCTGAAAGGCTTGCCAACAGCTGCTACTTAGGTTCTCATCTGCATAAATGGATCTCTTTAATTACTCAAAACAACCTGCACTGACTTAATTTCATAATTACATGTGGAAGGTGTGCATTTTTGTGCAGTTTTCTTAGTACCTATGTCTGCTATAGTACACGTTGCAAAGTTGCTCAGGAAAGGAAACATCTCCATATCTCTTGCATGTAAACTAAATGAGTGTGATTAAGTACAGAAGGAAATTGTGACAGTCACCCAGCTCATACCATTGTGGGTTTGAAGCCTGGTGTGAACTGTAGCAGAGTTTGACAGTCACACAGTAATCAAGTCAACCCTCAGTGTTAAAAACAATGCAATCTTGGAAATAGGATGCCTCACATAGAAACATAGAAAACTAGGAGGAGGAGGCTATTCGGCCCTTCAAGCCTGCTCCGCTATTCAATACGATCATGGCTGATCATCCAAACTCAGTACCCTGTTCCCGCTTTCTCCCCACATCCCTTGATCCCATTAGCCCTAAGAACTATATCTAACTCTTAGATAAAAACAAGAAATGCTGGAAATAGTCAGCAGGTCTGGCAGCATCTGTGGAGAGAGAAGCAGAGTTAACGTTTCAGGTCAGTGACCCTCCTTCAGAATTAGGTAGTTCCGAAGAAGGGTCATTGACCTGAAATGTTAACTCTGCTTCTCTCTCCACAGATGCTGCCAGACCTGCTGAGTATTTCCAGCATTTCTTGTTTTTAATTTCAGATTTCCGGCATCCGCAGTATTTTGCTTTTATATATCTAACTCTTCCTTGAATATATTTAATGATTTGGCCTCAATTGCTTTCCATGGTAGAGAATTCCACAGGTTCACCACTCTCCGGGTGAAGAAATCTCTCCTCATCTCAGTCCTAAATGGCATACCCCTTATCCTTAGACTGTGACCCCTGGTCCTGGATATCCCACCATCGGGAACATCCTTCCTGCATCTAGTCTGTCCAGTCCTATTATAAATTTGTAGGTTTCTATGCGATCCCCTCTCATTCATCTGAACTCTAGCGAATACAAGCCTAATTGATCCAATCTCTCTTCATACATCAGTCCTGCCATCCCAGGAATCAGTCTGGTGAACCTTCGCTGCTCTCCCTCCATAGCAAGAACATCCTTCCTCAGATAAGGAGGCCAAAACTGTACACAATACTCCAGATGTGGTCTCACCAAGGCCTTGTATAATTGCAGCAAGACATCCTTGCTCCTGTACACAAATCCTCTCGCTATGAAGGTCAACATACCATTTGCCTTCTTAACTACCTGCTGCACCTGCATGCTTATTTTCAGCGACTGGCGCACAAGGACACCCAGGTCTCGCTGCTCCTCCCCCTTTCCCTATCTATGCCGTTCAGATAATAATCTGCCTTTCTGTTTTTGTCACCAAAGTGGATAACCTCACATTTATCCACATTATACTGCATCGGCCATGTATTTGCCCACTCACTCAAACTGTCCAAATCACACTGGAGCTTCTCTGGATCCTCCTCACAGTTCACACTCCCACCCAGCTTTGTGTTATCTGTAAACTTGGATATATTACATTTAATTCCCTCATCTATATCATTAATATATATTGAGAGTATCTGAGGTCCTAGCACTGATCCCTGCAGTATCCCACTAGACACTGCCTGCCACTCGGAAAAAGACCGTTTATTTCTATTCTTTGTTTCCTGACTGCCAACCAGTTCTCTACCCATGTCAGTGCCTTACCCCCAATCCATGTGCTTTAATTTTGCACACTAATCTCTTATGTGGGACCTTATTGAAAGCTTTCTGAAAGTCCAAATACACCACATCCACTGGTTCTCCCTCATCTATTCTACTCGTTACATCCTCAAAAAATTCCAGTCGATTTGTCAAGCACGATTTCCCTTTCGTAAATCCATGTTGACTGATCCTATCATTGTTTTCCAAGTGCTCTGCTATTACTTCTTTTATAATGGACTCGAGCATTTACCCCACTACTGCTGTCAGGCTAACCGGACTATAATTCCCTGTTTTCTCTCTACCTCCTTTTTTAAATAGTGGGATTACATTAGCTACCCTCCAATCCGTTGGAACTGTTCCAGAGTCTATAGAATTTTGAAAAATGACCAGCAATGCATCTACTATTTCTACAGCCACTTCCTAAGGTACTCTGGGATGTAGATTATCAGGCCCTGGGGATTTATCGGCCTCAATCCCATCAATTTCCCGAACACCATTTTCCTACTAATACTGATTTCATATAGTTCCTCCTTCTCACCAGACCCTCTGTTCCCCAACATTTCTGGGAGGTAATTGGTTTCCTCCTTTGTGAAGACAGAATCAAAGTACGTATTTAATTGGTCTGCCATTTCTTTGTTCCCCATTATAAATTCTCCCGTTTCTGACTGTAAGGGACGCATATTTGTCTTCAATAATCATTTTCTCTTCACACAGCTGTAGAAACTTTTACAGTCAGTTTTTATGTTCTCTGCAAGCTTACTCTCATACTCTATTTTCCCCTTCTTAATCAATCCCTTTGTCCTCCTTTCCTGAATTCTAAACTGCTCCCAATCCTCAGGTTTGCTGCTTGTTCTGGCCATTTTATATTTCTCCTCCCTGGATCTAATACTATCCCTAATTTCTTTTGTAAGTCACGGTTGAGCCACCTTTCTGGTTTATTTTTGTGCCAGACAGGAATGAACAATTGTTGTAATTCATCCATGCACTCTTTAAATGCCAGCCATTGCCTATTCACTGTCAACCCTTTAAGTAACATTCCCCAATCTATCATAGCCAACTTGCGCCTCATACCTTCATAGATTCCTTTATTTAGATTCAGGACCCTGAATCAACTCTCTCACTCTCCACCTTAATGAAGAATTCTATCATGCTATGGTCACACTTCCCCAAGGGACCCCACACAACAAGATTGTTAACTAATCCTTTCTCATTACACAATACCCAGTCTGGGATGGCCTGTTCTCCAGTTGGTTCAACGTATTGGTCCAAAAACCATCACGTACGCACTCCAGGAATTCCTCCTCTACAGTATTATTGTTAATTTGGCTTGCCCAACCTATACGTAGATTAAAGACACCCATAAATCCAGTTGCAACCTTATTGCATGCGTCGCTAATTTCCTGTTTAATGCCATCCTCGACATCACCACTGCTGTTTGGGGGTCTATATACAATCCCCACCAATGTTTCCTGCCCTTTGCTGTTTCTTAGCTCCCCGCATACAGATTCCACATCAGGATTCTCTGAGCTAATATCCTTCCTCACTATTGTATTGATTTCTTCTTTTACTAACAATGCTACTCCACTTCCTTTCCATTTTTGCCTGTCCTTCCGAAATATTGAATACTCTTGGATGTTCAGTTCCCATCCTTGGTCACCCTGCAGCCATGTCTCCGTAATCACAACTATATTGTTTCCATTTAAATCTATTTGTGTGGTTAATTCGCCTACCTTATAGTGAATACTCTGTGCATTGAGACACAATGCCTTTAGACTTGTCTTTTTAACATTCACGATGCCTACAAGACAGCCAGGATTGAAGATCACTGAGGACTTTGTTCTCACTCATTCTTACTCCAAGAGTGTTGGCATTTATGGACTCGGAATAAAGAGGGCAAACTATTCATCTGTTCTGGGGTAAGAGGTGCAAATGCTGCCCAAGAACCATACTGTTCACTTGCACCCTCTCAGATGAGTGAGGAGCTTGCCTTTTTTGTTTAGGGTTGCCAGGAATTAGATTAATTTCCTGGATGCTGTTGCAAATAACCCAGTAGAAAAATCATTTGGGTAAGTTAATTGTCGTCCATCTGTTTATCAGCAGATGAAGCAGGAAGCATGAAAGCAGTCAGAGTGACAAATGCAGAAAATAAAGGAAAAAACATTCTTCAAAGCTAGTTGCAATTTTGTTTGCAGCAAGATCTGGATTGTGTCAATTCAATGCTCAGATTTTATTTTGTATATATGTGCGCATATACTAAGAATAAGTATATAAAGTCAGTGTTTCACAGCCTCAAAAGCTTTCACTGCTGTTTGCCAGAGCTACTGTGTGTCACATAACACTATCGAAAAGCACTTCCCCTATTTACCCCAGTGATCGCTTCCACAAGCTGAGAACATATTGCATAATAAGGCTAAAGGGGAGCTGATCTCACCCATGTCCATTTCAAAAACCTTCAATTGTCTCAATGGATGTTGGTGAAATAAAAGCTTAAACAAAAGTAAATACCTAAATGTTAATAAAAATAGCAATTAATGTCAGAAGACAATCATTGCATAATGATCCAATTTGTGCCAGCCTGGTTAAATGTGACAAATGCTTGAATGCTTTTCAATTGGTCAATCCAATTGAGAACTGCCCATCCCTTTCAAACAATACTATCACCATATATATACCCTTGTCACAGGTCTCCGTGTCATTATGTCCATTGTATGCTGAATAGTTGCTGTCAATATTACTGTCCCAGCATTAGTTTAGAAAAAAACACTTTGGTGAGTGATACTGGAAAGGAGATTAGGAATCCATGCAAGCTTTTGTAGCTAGTGCAGGGATAGGGTGAAGTAGTGTGGTTCTACTTTATTGCCTCAAGGGTGAAAAGTAACTATGTGATTTAACACTCAATGTCCAAGCCTGAATGTATTGCACACTTGGGGTCACTTTTGGAAGCAGGCAGCAGCAAGTTTATCAATTGCAACTTAAAATAATAGCGGCTAACAGTCTTTGTTCTGGTGCCTGCTGAGGGCACTGATGTAGAAGTGATGCTTCTAGTTGCCAAATGTACAAAGTTTACAATCATTTTCCAAGTGTATGATAAAGGTTTTTAGTTCAGGGTTGCTGACACAACCTTCCTGAAGGAATGTCACAGCCTATGCCCCAGATGCAAGAGTATATTTCATTTCCTCAGGATGTGCTCTATAGGACCAGCTGGAAACCAAAAATGTCATCTGGACCATGCATTCCAGATTAATATAAAAGGATCAACTGAGGCTAATGGTCAATGAAGCTGTTATTGCTTTATATATCCTCTATGCCTATGTTTCCATACTAACATGAGTTTCAAGAAGGAAAAAGGCTTATCCTGGATCAATCCATCACATACCTCAATCCCTTCTCTCCAGAGTAACATCTAAGGTTCTCTTGAAATAATGAATTTGCATTTATAGAATACCTTTCAAATCTTCAGGTGTCCTAAAACACTTCACATCTAACAGATTACTTTTCAAGTTCTGTTACTCATTTATAGGCAGACGTAGCATCCGAAAAGGGAGATGAAGCCCTGATTGAGCACCTCAGACAATACAGCAGCACTCCCCCAGTACTATACTGCTACCAGTTAGTTTATATGCATCAGTCTGTAGTGGAAGCACTGGATTTAGATAAATTATATTAACATTAACCATATTGCCCTCTCTTTTCATGTGCTGCAAACATCTTGGGTGGATTTAACTACCAGCAGGAAATCTCTGGTTTCGTTAATTTCCCACTTGCCTGTGACAAAATGAGGCCACATGAGATAGAAGCTCATTCTTTTCTGATTAGGGTGAACCCATTCCATTGCCCCCAATATTCAGACTTTATCCAGCTTAATAGATAACATTGCTGCCATGATAGTATCCTACAGATGGTCTTATCTAATCATCCCATTAAATCTCAGTTGTGCTTCTATTAAGTTTTGGCATCTTTTCTATCCTTTACTCTAGATCATGTCTTAGATCATCTTTCAAGGCAAGTCCTATTCCCTAGGAATTTGAGCGTCTTGCATGATAAATCATATCACCTAGGTAAATGTTCAGTAACTCACCTGTAACAATAAATAGCAAAATCATACTCAGTTATTTTCAAGCTGTTGGAACTGCCAGTGGAAAACATCACATCAATAATGAAACAAGTGAATCTGTGACAATGTAACGTATGCACATCGTCTTTTCAAATGGAACATGGTAAAAGGTTGCGAAACTAAATTCTAAACCTATTTCTATATAAATTGCTACATTTACCACCCCTCTCCTTTTCATCTCCTTATAAGCTGTGCGTCATCTAAAATCTACCTGCCAAAGAATACTCGCTTGCTTGATTTAACTACACTTGCTCCCTTTACAGCTCTCGACATGTCTCCAAGGATCATTAGAAAGTCAGAAATGTCAACCTTAAAAGGAACTGGATGTCTTATCTTATACATTACTGGAACAGCCATAAAGCCTGTAAAAATTTGAAAATTATTTATTGGACACTTTATTGAGTCTGTTACCAAGGAGACAAGTTTCACAATGCATGTAATGCAATAGGTTTGAAGATGCAGGTGCCTTTTTAAACTCTCATGTATTGTACCTTATTCAAAGGGACTGCTACGAGATCAAAATGAAATAGAACCAGTTCGTATTTGTAACAGTAATGCTCTCCAGCAGTCATAAAGTCATTTATGGCACAGAAGGAGGCCATTTGGACCACCGAGTCAATGCCGGCTCTCGATGGAGCTATTCAGCCAGTTCCACGCCCCTGCTCGATTTTCCATAGCCCAAGCGGTCATCCAATTTCCTTTTGAAGTCATTGATTGTCACTTCTCTACCATCCTTGTGGGCAGCGAGTTCCAGGTCTTTACCACCTGTTGCGTAAAACAGTGCTTCCTCATATTCCCCCTGCATCCCTTGCCCAAAATCTTCAATCGGTATCCTCTAGTCCTTGTACCATTAATTAATGGGAAGAGTTTTTCCTGGTCTAACTTACCTAAGCCTGTCATAATCTTGTACATTTCTATTAAATCTTCCCTCAATCTCCTTTGTTCTAAGGACAACACCCACCCCCCACCCCCCCCCATCACCCAGTTTTTCCAACCTAACCTTGTAACTAAATCCCCCATCCCTGGAATCATTCTGGTAAATCTCCTCTGCACCCTCTCAAGGACACTCACATCCTTCATAAAGTGTGGTGACTAGAACTGAACGCATTACTCCAGTTGTGGCCCAACCAGAGCTTTATAAAGGTTCAGCATAATTTCCCTGCTTTTGTACTCAATGCCTCTATTTATGAAGCCCAAGATCCCAAATGCTTTACTAACCACGCTCTCAATATGTCTTGCCACCTTCAAAGATCAATGCATATGCACCCCCAGGTCCCTCTGTTTGTGGACACTCTTTAGAACTGTACCCTTAAGTATATATTACCTCTCCCTATTTCTTTTGCCAAAATGCAGCACCTTACTTGTCAGTATTACATTCCCATCTGTCACCTCTCTGCCCATTCTGCTAGCCTATTTATGTCCTGTTGCAGGCAGTTCACATCATCCTCACTGTTTGCCACACCTCCAAGTTTGTTATCATCAGCAAATTTTGAGATTCCATTCTGAATTCCAAGATCCAAGTCATTTGCATATAGCATTAAAAGCAGTGGTCCCAGCTCTGACCCTTGTGGAACACTGTCTACCATTCTCTAGTCTGATAAACAACCATTTACTATGACTCACTGTTTTCTATCCTTATGACAATTTTTTATCCAATTGGACACGGACCCTCCTATTCCATGAGCCTTAATTATGTTAAACAGCCTTTTATGTGGTACCTTATCAAATATTTTCTTAAAATCCGTATAAGCATCCACCATATTCCCTTCATCAGCCTTCTCTGTTACTTCATCAAAAAACTCAATTAGATTAGTCAAGCATGATCTGCCTTTTACAAACCCGTGCTGACTATCCTTAATTAACTCGAACCTCGCCAAGTGCCTGTTGATTTTTTCCCCTTATTATTGTTTCTAAAACCTTACCCAACAATAATGTTAAACTAAGTGGCCTGTAGTTACAAAGACTGTCCTTACACCCTTTCTTGAATAAGAGTGTCACATTTGCCACTCTCCAAGCCTCTGGCACCTCCCCAGTATCCAGGGAAGATTGGAAGGTTATGGCAAGCCCTTCCTCTATCTCCAACCCTACTTCCTTTAGCAACCTGGGATGCAAGCCATCCGGACCAGGTGACTTATGTACCCTAAGTTTCGCAGCCCTTTTGGTACTCCCCCCAACCGTCAATATTTTACCCTATCCATTGCCTCTACTCTCTCCATCTCAACTGATATTTTGTCAGATTCCACTTACTTTGTGAACACTGATACAGAGTACTCATTAAGTATATTAGCCTTGTCCTGTGCCTCTAAGCATATATTACCCACTTTGTCCCTAATAGGCCCCACTCCACCTCTTACTATTCACTCACTATTTACATGCCGGTGGAAGATTTTTGGGTTCCCTTTTATGTTGACTGTCATTCTATTCTCATATTCTCTCTTTGCAAGTCTAATTTCCTTCTTCACCTCCCCTTTTAACTTATTGTATATGGCCTGGTTCTCACTTGAAGAATTCACCTGACATGCATCATACACCCTTTTTGTTTCAGCATAATGTCTTTCTCCTTCATCTTCCAATGAACCCTGCTATTGGTTTCCTTATCTTTAACCCTTGTGGAGTGTACCAAGCCTTTACCTGAAGCATCTCTTCCTTAAAGATAACCCAGTTCCTAGTATTCGCTCACAAATTCTTTCAAATGGCCCCTTAGCAGACTTCCAAGTGAGAGGGAAATATCTGGTGTGTGACTGACACAAGTTTTGGAGTCTCTAGGTTGGAAATTGCATAGTGAGGGACACACTAGGGTACAATAGGAACTTTGCGTACTACTAGAAAAAGATTGCAGCTAAGCCCATCATTGCTACACCTATCAGTTGGTGAGGGTGGAAGGATTTCTTAAGGATCCTGTTCTTGTCGTCATCCGTCAGGACATACCTGTTCTGTTGGCTTTTTGGATGAAATTCTAGCAGTTCCTGTAACTGGACCCAACAGAAATGGGAGTTGAACTGTTTGTGCAGTGTGGGAAGGGGGCATATTTACATCAGTTTCCTTAATTTTTCTTCCCAGAGGGAGACTGTGGTTATCTTGGAGGGGCAGAAAGATCAGGGACCCAGACCATTGTGGGTTAGATGAGTTACCCATTGTGCGAGGCGTACAAAACTAAGTCCATTTAGAAATGCTATCATGGAGTACTGTGAACAGTTCTGGTCTCCATATTACAAAAAGAACATAGAGATGCTGTCAAAGATACAAAACAAGATTTACAATGCTACCAGAGCACAATATTATATTCATCAGGAAAAATTAAATAAGCTGGGACTGTTTTCTCTCGCACAGAGAAGGCAGAGGAGTGACCTGAAAGAGGGCTTTCAGATTATGAAAGGGTTTGATAGAGTAAGCACGAGAGAAGGTGCTTCCACTTGTGAGGGAGACCAAACATAGGGGCCATAAATGTAATTTGGCCACTAATAAATCCAATAGGAAATTCGGGAGAAATTTCTTGACCCAAAGAGTGGTTAGATTGTGCAACTTGCAGCCACAAGAATCTGTTGAGGCATTTAAAGGGAAGAAGTTAGGTAAACACAGAGGGAGAAATGAATAGAAGGTTATGCTGATAGGGTTAGATGAAGAGGGGTGAAGGAAGACTCAAAGTGAAGCATAAACAGTGGCCTGAATCAATTGAGCTGAATGGTCTGGTTTTTTTTATTGCATGTTCTATATATTGCTGGTTTGGTAGGCTCCCCCATAGTTATGCTATGTTTTCATTATCCTGAGGCATTAAACACAGAAGGGTACCTGGTGTGTTTTTTTTCTAATAAAACGGCTTTGGATCGTGCTACGACCTCAAAGCAGAGGAATTCCTGCCTAAGATGAGTTCTAAATGATAAAATACATAAACAAGAGGATACCTAAGGAAAGAGTAGGGCCTATTACATAGAAACATAGGAGGAATAGGCCATTCGGCCCTTCGGGCCTGCTCCGCCATTCAAAGAAAATCATGGCTGATTGTCTAATTCAGTACCCTGTTCCCGCTTTCTCCCCATATCCCTTGATAATTAGATAATAAAACGTTAAGCTGTTTGCAGAGATGGATGATGTGGCCACGACTTTTAATAAATACTTTGCATCTGTCATCACAAAGAGCAGATGCAGACATTGGAGTTCAGGAGCAATGTGAAATGTCAGATAGGATAAACATAATGATTTAGAATCTTTGGAAGTAGATAAGTTGCCAGGCCCAGATGAAATGTATCCCAGGTTGTTAGGAAAAGCAAGGGAGGAAATAGCAGAGACTCTAACCATCAATTTCCAATCCCGTCTGGCTACAAGCATGATGCCAGAGGGTTGGAGAATTGTTACTGTTGTACCATTGTTTAAAAAGGGTGATGGGGATAGACCAAGTAATTGTAGGCTGGTCAGCCTAATATCAGTCATGGGCAAGTCATTGGAAAAATTTCTGAGAGACAGTATTAATCATCATTTAGAAGAGCACAGATTAATCAAGGATAGTCAGCATAGATTTGTTAAAGGAAGGTTGTGTCTGACTAAATTGATTGAATTTTTTTGAGGGAGGGTCAATGAGGGTAACATGTTTTATATATGTCTACATGGACTTTAGCAAGGCTTTCGACAAAGTCCCACATGGCATACTGGTCAGAAAACTAAAGGTCTATGGGATCTCGGATAAAACAACTAGTTAGATCTAAAATTGTCTCAGTGGCAGGAAGTAAAGGATAATGTCCGACTAGTGTTTTTAGGATGGGAAGGCTGTTTCCAGTGGGGTTCCACAGGATTCAGGTCCCTTGTTTTGTGTGGCTTGCATCAATGATTTAGACTTAAATGTAGGGGATAGATGATACGAAAATTGGCCGTGTGGTTGACAGAGAAGAAGAAAGTTGTGGACTGCAGGAAGATGTCAATAGACTGGTCAGGTGGGAAGGTGGAAAATGGCATACAGTCTGGGGAAGGGAATACACAATAAATGGTAGGATACTGAGAAGTGTAGAGGAACAGAAAGACCTTGGAGTGAATGTCCACAGACCCTGGCAGGTAGCAGTACAGGTGGATAAGGTGGCCAAGAAGACATATGAGATAAGTTATTTTACTAGTCAAGGCATAAAATATAAAGAGTAGGGAGGAAATACTAGAATTGTATAAAACACAAGTTAGTCCACAGCTCGAGTACTGTATATAGTTCTGGTCATCACATTACAGGAAGGACAAGATTATACTAGACAGGGTATGGAGGAGATTTACAAGGATGTTGCCTGCACTGGAAAATTTTAACTATGATGAAAAATTGGATAGTTGGAGGTTGTTTACTTTGGAACAAAGGAGGCTAAGGAGAGATTTAATTAAGGTGTAAAGAAATTATGATTGGATAGAAAGGATCTATTTCCCTTAGCAGAGGTGTCAATAACAAGGGGACATAGATTTAAAGCAATTGGCAGAAGGATTAGAGGGGAGTTGAGAAGGAATCTTTACACCCAGAGGATGGTGGGGGTCTGGAACTCTGCCTGGAAGGGTGGTGGAGGCAAAAACACTCATCGCTTTTAATAAGCACTTGGATTTGTACTTGAGGTGCTGTAACCTACAGGGCTACAGACCAAGAGCTAGAAAGTGGGATTAGGCTAGATAACTCTTTCTTGGCTAGCATGGACATGATGGATTGAAGGGCCTCTTTCTATGCTGTAAGTTTCTATAATTTAATGAGACTAGTCAGCACCTTTGGAGAAGCAGATATCTTTGATAAATGTGGAATGAGTTGCTGATTCTGTCTTTGGACCAGCGAACACTCTGCACCACTCAGTGGAAAAGGATCCTCAGTGCCAGTACTGTCTCAGTATTAGACAATCCCATTTAAGTCCCTGCTGAGCGTTGAAGCCATTGAGTTCTCACAACTATGTGATGTCAGTGTTTCTTGACCATTGATTGATGCCAATGGAATATTGGCAATGCCTGACTTGATGTGACAGCATTTTTTAGGATTGCTGTGCTTTTGTTGCATCTTGAATATTGTGCAAACACCAATTTGGTTGCTTAAAGGTATATTTTGTGAGCCAGAGCCAATCTGGCAAGTTATTGTGTCATGTTTAGTTGATAAACATTTTATGCAATGGCAAGCATCGACTGATTGTAAATAGACTATTGCTTCTTGCACAATATTTAAAGCTTTTAGCAGACATGCTGCCACAACAAAAGAGACAATTGCTTTGTTCTAATACAGGTAATGCATTGCCTGGGTCGGTGCCAAAAGATGTATTGTGCCCACACAGCCAGCTGGGATACACACTGTGCTGAGACTAAAATTCCAATTTGCACCTTCGGCTTTTGTGTACCAATGATTTTTAAAAAAATATTTTACCAGCTTTATTTATTCACTATATGGATGAACAGCTGGCATACTTATGTATGACAGTCCTGAAAAGGGCAGAGCTTGGCAGATCAATAGCAAAATCTGCCTCTGGTGTTAACAACTTAAACTCCAACAAAACCAGAGAAAGAAAATAAAAACCTAGACAAGCCAGTTTAAATTATTCAATATTTGATCCTCTGACTGTCTAATCGAATCTACTGCTGTAGAGAGGGAAAGACTTAATTCAAAACTTTGGTGGTGAGACATCCAATGCAAGAACCAAAGAATGCCTAACATTGTAAAAACTAACTGCTGCTAGTCCTGGAGTTTTATACAACATGGGAGTAAAAGATCATCTCTGGTACTGCCTATTTAGGAGACCATTACCAACTAATTTCAAATCAAACTAATCCATTAGCTAATTAATACATGAGCCTCAAGTGATGCTATTAATTATTGCTAATTAATAAAGAAAGATTAGAATTGGCAGTTCAGGTTGGGTGCCACAACTGTAATATGAGAGAGTTGGTGCACAGGAAGACTGTCCCAGATTGCCACATCTGCAGTAAATGTCTGTCTTGAGACACCCCAATACATAAGGGAGAGGGAAGAATGTTTAGATAGGCTTCTCCAGAGTACAATCACAACTCGAAAAGCACAGGTGCAGGATGGGCAAGTGTGACTTAGTCAGCAGGGTAAGGGGAACCAAGGAGACATACAGCAGGAGGTCTGCCGACACTGGTCCCAGGTACAACATACTTTTTTTTGATTATTTCTTGGGAGGTGGGCATTGCTGGCAAGGCCAGCATTTGTTGCCCATTCCTAATTGCCCCTGACAACTGAATTGCTTGCTAGGCCAGTTCAGAGGGCAGTTAAGAGTCAACCACATTGCTGTGGGTCTGGAGTCACACATAGGCCAGACCAGGTAAGGACAGCAGATTTCCTTCCCTAAAGGACATTAGTGAACCAGATGAGTTTTTATAACAATCGATGATAGCTTCATTACCGAGATTAACTTTCAATTCCAGAATTTTTATTAATTGAATTAATTAATTGAATTTAAATTCTATCAGCTGCCATGGTAGGATTTGAACCAGTGTCCCCAGGATTATTAGTTTGGGCCTCTGGATTATGAGTGCAGTGACATTACGACTACGCCACCATCTCCCTACTTGATAACTGTGTGGATAAGTATAAAGACTGCAGAGTGGAATAAAAAAGATCATAGGAGATTTGATAATTAAGGGGAGAGAGGGTATCCTCTGCAGTTGTGACCTATAGTCCAGAGGATGTGCTGTCTACCCGGTGCAAAGGTAAACAATATCTCGGAACAACTGGAGAGGAACTTGGAGTGATGGGAAACATCTAGTTGTCGTGGTCCATATTTGGACCAATGACAAAGGCACAAAAGAGGTCTTGCTAAGGGATTAGCAGAAACTAGGAACCAATTTTTTTTTTTTTAATAAAAGAGAGGATCTCATGGTTGGTAATCTCGGAATTATTATATGAGCCATGTAACGATTGGTATAGGGATGGGCAGATCAGGACTGTGAGTGTCTAACTGTAAGACAGGTGTGGGAACGAGAGGCTCCATTTCACGAGCTGCAGCACAGAGCATAAATACAAATCACATTGTACTCTGTTTACGATGCATTGCATTCACAAAATGGAAATTCAGTGTGGTGGGTTGGTGGGGGCGGGGAGTGGAAGGAAGTACTCCTTTCCGCCTTTAACATTTGTTGTAGCTGGTGGAAGCTTGAGGCAGGGGTTATTGAAAATTAGAAAGCTATAACTAATACTTTATTAAACAATTTAAATTAGTTTAAAAAACTAACAAACCAAGTGAATTAATTATGTAAAATTTCAATTAACTAAAAATATATAAAACATGGTTATTTAGCGAAGGCAGTGCAGGTGGCATGCCGCATCTGCAGCATGTGAGACTTTGTGGAGAGCAGCATGATCCCAGGCAACTACATCTGCAGTAAATGTCTGCAACTCAAGGAACTTTGACTCAGAGCACATCAAGGAGGGGGGAGTTACCTGGTGTTACTGGCAGGTGGGAAATGGTGTGGTTAGCTTCCACTTTTCACCTCTCAACTGACCGCAGATAGTGTTTTTAAAAAGTGTTTTAGTCCACAAGTGTTTAAGGGTCAAATAAACAGACAAAAGACAGGTTTTCTTGTAGGCTTAAAAAATAACTATTTATTAAAACAATACCCAAAAATGCTTGCAATCTCACCCACTCATGCATTCACACACATGCACATAAGAAAAAATTGAGTGTAGAAGGTAGCATTCAATTAGAGTCCGATTGTTGTAAAGCGAGTTCACTTTGAAACCTTTTTGGTTTTCCAGGAGGAATTTTTAACAGGTCTGAATGTTTGTCTTGGAATTGATGAAATGTTGTAGACTCCTTTGGCTAAAATCAGTCCAAAGTTGATGGTGGAAGTCCTGGTTCAATTTCCCAGATGGGGATTTTTCAAGGTCGCCTTGCAATTGCTCTGCCTTAGTAGTTAAAAAGATGGTGCTGCCAGACTCCTTGCTTAGCTGGATCAATCTCACAACTTCCCTGGCTGGAATGTTTTTCTGACTCGCTCTGAGAAATCTCTAAGAAAAACCCTTATCAGACTGGGTATCGGTCAGGTGACTCCAGACACTTTTCCCTGGGGGAATTCATACAATGTCCCAGGATATGGGGACCATTGTTACATAATGGCATCAGAATGTGGTCCATTTTGATAAATAGATGTTATTCCTATTATCTTGGCCTTGGCTTCGGAGTCAGTCTGTCTGCAAAAGCCTTTGCTAGCTCAATTTTTGATGATAGGAGTCAGCAGCATGGAATGGGCTGTTTTACATTTTAATGTGCCTTTTCAAGGTGATTCCAGATGTTATTAATGGTCTCGACTTCAACAGACAAGCATATTCAAGGAGCAGCTACTGCGTGTCCTTGATAAGTATGTACCTGTCAGGCAGGGAGGAAGTTGTCGAGTGAGGGAGCCGTGGTTTACTAAAGAAGTTGAAGAGCTTGTCAAGAGGAAGAAGAAGGCTTATGTTAGGATGAGACGTGAAGGCTCAGTTAGGGCGCTTGAGAGTTACAAGCTAGCCAGGAAGGATCTAAAGGGAGAGATAAGAAGAGCAAGGAGAGGACACGAGAAGTCATTGGCGGATAGGATCAAAGAAAACCCTAAGGCTTTCTATAGGTATATCAGGAATAAAAGAATGACTAGAGATAGGTTAGGGCCAATCAAGGATAGTAGTGGGAAGTTGTGTGTGGAATCGGAGGAGATAGGGAAAGTGTTAAATGAATATTTTTCGTCAGTATTTACAGTGGAGAAAGAAAATGTTGTCGAGGAGAATACTGAGATACAGACTACTAGGCTAGATGGGATTGAGGTTCACAAGGAGGAGGTGTTAGCAATTTTGGAAAGTGTGAAAATAGATAAGTCCCCTGGGCCAGATGGGATTTATCCTAAGATTCTCTGGGAAGCCAGGGAGGAGATTGCAGAGCCTTTGTCCTTGATTTTTATGTCGTCATTGTCGACAGGAATAGTGCCGGAAGACTGGAGGATAGCAAATGTTGTCCCCTTGTTCAAGAAGGGGAGTAGAGACAGCCCTGGTAATTATAGACCTGTGAGCCTTACTTCGGTTGTGGGTAAAATGTTGGAAAAGGTTATAAGAGACAGGATTTATAATCATCTTGAAAAGAATAAGTTCATTAGAGATAGTCAGCACGGTTTTGTGAAGGGTAGGTCGTGCCTCACAAACCTTATTGAGTTTTTTGACAAGGTGACCAAACAGGTGGATGAGGGTAAAGCCGTGGATGTGGTCTATATGGATTTCAGTAAGGCGTTTGATAAAGTTCCCCACGGTAGGCTATTGCAGAAAATACAGAAGTATGGGATTGAAGGTGAATTAGTGCTTTGGATCAGAAATTGGCTAGCTGAAAGAAGACAGAGGGTGGTGGTTGATGGTAAATGTTCATCCTGGAGTATAGTTTCTAGTGGTGTACCGCAAGGATCTGTTTTGGGGCCACTGCTGTTTGTCATTTTTATAAATGACCTGGATGAGGGTGTAGAAGGCTGGGTTAGTAAATTTGCGGATGACACGAAGGTCGGTGGAGTTGTGGATAGTGCCGAAGGATGTTGTAGGTTACAGAGGGACATAGATAGGCTGCAGAGCTGGGCTGAGAGATGGCAAATGGAGTTTAATGCGGTAAAGTGTGAGGTAATTCACTTCGGAAGGAGTAACAGGAATGCAGAATACTGGGCTAATGGGAAGATTCTTGGTAGTGTAGATGAGCAGAGAGATCTTGGTGTCCAGGTACATAAATCCCGGAAAGTTGCCACCCAGGTTAATAGAGCTGTTAAGAAGGCATATGGTGTGTTAGCTTTTATTAGTAGGGGGATCGAGTTTAGGAGCCACGAGGTCATGCTGCAGCTGTACAGAACTCTGGTGCGGCCGCACCTGGAGTATTGCGTGCAGTTCTGGTCACCGCATTATAGGAAGGATGTGGAAGCTTTGGAAAAGGTGCAGAGGAGATTTACTAGGATGTTGCCTGGTATGGAGGGAAGGTCTTACGAGGAAAGGCTGAGAGACTTGAGGTTGTTTTCGTTAGAGAGAAGGAGGAGAAGAGGTGACTTAATAGAGACATATAAGATAATCAGAGGGTTGGACAGGGTGGATAGTGAGAGCCTTTTTCCTCGGATGGTGATGGCAAACACGAGGGGGACATAACTTTAAGTTGAGGGGTGATAGATATAGGACAGATGTCAGAGGTAGTTTCTTTGCACAGAGAGTAGTAGGGGCGTGGAACGCCCTGCCTGCAACAGTAGTAGACTCGCCAACTTTAAGGGTGTTTAAGTGGTCATTGGATAGACATATGGATGAAAATGGAATAGTGTAGGTCAGATGGTTTCACAGGTCGGCGCAACATCGAGGGCTGAAGGGCCTGTACTGCGCTGTAATGTTCTATGTTCTATGTTCATATTGATTGGCAGTACAAGAGGGGATCACCTAACATCTCCATCCATGTTGCTGGGTAGCAAAGTGCCCATTTTCCTCCAGCTAAGTTCAACAGTTTACTTTTATTTCATAATTCCTCCAGTTCATTTCATATTTCATCACTACTCTCTCCGTGAGCGTGACACTTAGGCATTTTGAAACAGGGGTAATCACATCCCTTAGTTTAAGCCATGGTTTTTAAATTTGGTTTGTGGTCAGGATCAGGAGGATGTGACTGTGACTCACGCAGGAAAGAGGACTGCAAATGCAGTGGCGGAGGAGCCTCAGCCTTTGACATGTTCTGTTGGGATAGAATTCACATAAAATAGGCATAGCAAATCCAGTAACTGGGGCAGTAGATAGGCCTTTGAACTAATAAGGTGGTGAGAGGGTACAGCCTAGGGTAAATTTATAAGTCTGAAGAGAAACCTCATGGCTGTAAAGCAGAGTTTCAATTTGGGCAAAATCCATCAGATTGTGACAGAAATATGCAATGCGGGCGCTGTTGGCAAGGCCATTTGTTGCCCATTGCCCTTGAGAACGTACTGGTGAGCCACTTTCTTGAACTGCTGCACCCATATGGTGTAGGTACACCCACAATGCCAGGTTTTCAGCCCAGCGACAGTGAAGGAACAGTGATATACCTCCAAGTCAGGATGGTGTGTAACTTGGAGGGGAACTTGCAGGTTGGTAGTGTTCCCATGCAACTGCTGCCCTTGTCCTTCTAGGTGGTAGAGGTCGCAGGTTTGGAAGATGCTGTTGAAGGAGGCTTGGCGAGTTGCTGCAGTGCATCTTGTAGATGGTACACCCCTTTGCCACTGTATGCTGGTGGTGGAGGTAGTGAATGTTTAAGGTGGTGGATGGGGTGCCAATCAAGCAGACTGCTTTGTCTTGGATGGTGTCGAGCTTCTTGAGTGTTGTAGCTGCACTCATACAGGCAAATGAAGGGTATTCCATCACACTCTTGACTTGTGCCTTGTAGATGGTGGACAGGCTTTGAGGAGTCAGGTGAGTTACTTGCTGCAGAATTCCCAGCTTCTGATCTGCTCTTGTAGCCACGGTATTTATATGGCTGGTCCAGTTCTGTTTCTGTTCAAAGGTGACCTCAAGGATGTTGGTGGGGGATTCAGCGATGGTAATGCCATTGAATGTCAAGGGAAGATGGTTAGATTCTCTCTTGTTGAGGATGTCCATTGCCTGGCACTTGTGTGGCGTGAATATTACTTGCCACTTATCAGCCCAAGCCTGTGTTGTCCAGGAGTTCCTGCATTCTGGCACGGACGTTACTGAACATTCCCACTTCTGACCATATGATGGAGAGAAGATCAATGATGAAGCAGTGAAGATGGTTGGGCCTAGGACACTGCCTTGAGGAACTCCTGCAGTGATGTTCTAGGGCTAAGACATGAAGAAAAAATTGAAAATTGTTAAAAGTAAAGGCGCTTTATCTGAATGCACGAAGCATTTGTAACAAGATTGGTTAATGGACAGAAAACAGAGTTGGACTAAACAGGTCATTTTTGAGATGGCAGGGTGTAACTACTGGAGTGCCGCAAGGATCAGTGCTTGGGCTTCAGCTATTTACAATCTATAACCAATGATTTAGCTATATTCATGTTTGCTTACGATACAAAGCTAGCTGGGAAAGTAAGCTGTGAGGAGGATGCAAAGAGCTAAAATGGTTAAGTGATTGAGCAAGAAGGTTCCAGATAGAATGTAATGTGAAGATGTGTGAAAGTATCCACTTTGGTAGGAAGAATGGAAAAGTACAATATTTTTTTAAAAGGTGAGAGACTAGTAAATGCTTAGATTCAGAAGGATTTGGGGGCCCTTGCACATGAATCACAGAACATTAACATGTAGGTATAGCAAGCAATTAGGAATGCAAATGGCACATTAGCATTTACTGCATAGTGGTTGGACTGTAAGAGTAAGGAAATCTTGATGCAATTATATGGGGCTTTGGTGAGAGTACATCTGCAATACTGTATCTAATTTTGGTCCCCTTACCCAAAGGAGGATAAATATGCCTTAGAAGGGCAGCAATGAAGGCTCACTAGATTGGATTCCTGGGATGAGAGGCTGTCCTATAAGGAGAGGTTGAGTAGAGTTTTAAAGGAGGTGAACTCATTGAAATATATAAAATTCTAATGGAGCTTGACAAGGTAGATGCAGAGAGGCTGTTCCACCTGCCTAAAGAATATAGAACTAGAGGGCATCTCTCAGAATAAGGGGTCAGCCATTTTGGACTGAGATGAGAAGAGATTTCTTCACAGAGGATTGTTACTCTTAGGAATTCTCTAACCCAGAGGGCTTTGGATAAGAACCTGGCTCGGGTACAAAATTAAAACCTGACCCATGCCCGACCCGACAACAGCCAACCTGAACCGACCCGGGCCAGAGTCCTTTAATTTTTTTTAAATGCCTGACCCGACACATGTATTCGGGGTTGGTCGGGTAGCCAGGCTTTACTGCAGAGGGCAAAGTCCGGACTTCAGGTTTCCCGCCTTGACGTCCTGAATGTTCATTTGAACTTTACTTCCTAGAGCAAGGCAGCACTGTACACGTCCAGTTCGACCCAACCCGAGCCCGAACCCTAGACCCGGAAGAGAGACCCAACCCGAACCAGACACTTGTCATCGGGTTTGGTGTGGTTCGGGCCAGGTAGCCATGCTTTACTGCGGATTCTCAGTTGATGAGTACATTCAAGGTTGAAATCGACTGAGACCTTAAAACCTACCTCTTTGACCATCTGCTCAAATATTGCCTCATTGTCGCAATGCCAAATTTTGCTTTAATACGCTCCTGTGACGTCCTTTGGGATATTTTATGTTAAAATCCCTATATAAATAAAGTTAGTTAGATTTTTCGGCACTATGGGAATATGGGGATAGGGTGAGAAAGTAGATTTGATGTACAAGTTCAGCCATAATCTTATTGAATGGCAGAGCAGGTTCGAGGGGCCATATGCTCTATTCCTGCTCCTATTTCTTATGTTTTTATGCGACACTGACACCAATACTTAGACAGGAAGGAGTTTGTCCCACTTGGATGGGCTCCACCCCTGCACTGATGAGGAACTAATGCCCTAGTGGAATGGATAAATAGAGCTGTCAATAGACTTTAAAGTACAAAGGAGTGGTGGTGAGTGCAGCATGAGGGGAGGAATCCGGTGAAAACAACAAGTCTGAAGGCAAAAGAAATAGGAGGTGAGAGCAAAGGTCAGGCCAAGGTAAGGCAACAAGGGTAACAAACGGTCGAGGAACAAATACAGTTATAAAGCAGAAGTACAAAAAGATTGTTGAAAATAAAGTAAATGAAACAACTATTGACACATTAAACTGCCTGTGCAGCAATGGACACAGCATCCAAAACAAAATGGGGGAACGGGAGGTAATAATCCATACGAGGAACCCAATGTAGTGGGAACAACAAACATGGTTACATAAAGAACAGTCTGGCAATTAAATGAAATATTAGCGATAACATAATCAGAAGGGAGAGGAAAGCAAGTAGGTATGTTGGAGTGGCTATGATAATTAGAGATAAAACGATGGCAGTAGGAAAATGGGCATAACTAACAGAAGGTTAAATATAGAATCCATATAGATTTAAATAAAAGATAGGAAGGAATCAGTCACACAAATACTACAGACCACCTATAGTGGAAAGGAAGTTGAGAAAGAAATGCGCGAAGAAATATGTAAACAAATGTGTGAAATGAGTAAAGGACATAGGGTAATAATCATGCAAAATTTTAACTGTCCCCAAATAAACTGGTAAGAAATAGTAAAATAGGTACAGGGAATGGAGTTTTTGCACTGTGTGCAAGACTGCTTTCTTATCATTATGTAAGAAGCCCAGGAGAAGTGGTACTGTTGGATCTGGTAATGGGAAATGAACCAGGACAGATGACAGTAATAAGCACTGGGAACATCTAGGCAATACCTATCACAAAATAATAAATTTTAAGTTAAGGATCAAGAAGGACATAAGTAAGAAATACTAAAGTAATAAATTAAAGTGGAAAAATTTACAGACAGACATAGAAATAGAATAGTGGTGAGAAGCATTTAAAATGATCAATAGAGTCCGAGAAATATATCATATTAAACAACAAGAATAAACTAGCCAATAAAGACACACCATGGATGAGTAAAGAAGAACAAAATTGAAGCTGAAGAAAAAGACATACACTAAATATATAGACAACTAAGGAGATGATGCCAAAAGGAATATGAAAAAAAATTAGGAAGACAAAGAGAAACTACAAGATTAAGTTATCAAGGAACACAAAGAAGTAAATTATTCTACCGACGCATAAATAGCAAACAAAAAATAAGGATAGGGATACAGCTAAGGGATACAAATGATAAACCCGCAGGTAATGATAGCAAAATGGCAGAAACATTAAATAATTATTTTGTCTCAGTAATTACCAGGGAGACCAACATGGTGGACATGATATTAGAAGATATCAAAAACGATATAAAGACATTTAAGATAGAAAGGGGCAGACAATTAATAAACTAATCAAACTTAAAGATGATAAAAACTCTTGGTCCGGCTGAATTGCATCCATGCACATTAAAAGTAGTGTGCAAAGAGGTAGCTGGGGCGCTATGACATACATGTAAAAATCTATTTAAAAAGGAGAATAGTGCCAGGGGAATGGTGGACAGCTAATGCGATTTCTATATTTAAAAAGGGAGATAGAACAAGTCCAGGGAACTACAGAATAATTAGCTTAATGTCGGTGGTAGGAAAGGTAATGGAATCCTCACTCAAAGGTGCAATAGAAAAACTTTGCTCATCTGAAAATATAATAATGAGCAGTAGCACAGATTTCAAAAGGGAACGTCATGCTTGAGCAGTCTCATTGAATTATTTGAAGTGCTAGAAAGGGTAGCTAAGGGTAATGCAGTACACAATATATTTCGATTTACAAAACGCCTTTGATAAGGTACCGCATAGTAGACTCAAAGACACAAGAAATAGGAGTAGGGGTAGGCCATTCAGCCCTTCAAGTCTGCTCCACCATTCAATAAGAATATGGCTGATCTTCTATCTCAACTCCATCTTCCCTCTCTATCCCCATTTCCCTCCATTCCCTTAGTATAAAAAAAATCTCAGTTTGTGTCTTGAATAACCTTAACAATTGAGCAGCCACAACTCTCTAAGGTAAAGAATTCCAAAAGTTTCACAACCCTCTGAGTGAAGAAATTTCTCAACTCTGTCTTAAATGACTCACCCCTTATTCTGAGACTATGACTCCTACTTCTAGACACCACAGACACATGATGAATGTCAAAACATGTGGAGTTGGATGAAAGTTAGCAGATTTGTCACCAGCTTGCTATCCAAACAGAATACAGGAGTGGTAGTTATTCAGATTGCGAAATGGTGGGAAGTGTGTTCCATAAGGATCGGTGCTCTTGTTCACTATTTACATAAATGGTCTGGACTCGGGAATGGAAAGTACAACTTCAAAATTTGTAGATGATACCAAATTGCAGGGTATTGTTAAATACAGAGGAGGGACATGACAAAGCACAGCAAGATATTAATTAACTTGCAAACTGGCATGTGATCAGGAAATGAGCTTCAGTATAGATAAGTGTGAGGTAGTACGCTTCATTGGAAGAATAATGAGCATGCATGCGCCTATGAGAATAAGTGTCTAAAGTGGTTAGAGGAACAGAGGGATCTGGGGTACAAATACACAAATCACTAAACTTATTGATGCAGATTGATGAGGTCATAAAAAGCAAACTGTGGTTCATTTCTAGAGGGATAGAATTGAATAGCAGAGAAGTTATGTTAAACTTGTATAGAAACTTGGTTAGATCACAAATGGAGTTCTATGAACAGTTCTGGTCTCCATATTATAAAAAGGACAGAGACACTGGAGAAAGTCTATAAAAGATTTATCAGAATGATACCAGACTGAAGTTGTACCCATCAAGAAAGATTGAACAGGCTGGGGTTCTTTTCCTTAGAAAACTAAGAGGTGACCTGATCAATAAGGGCAAACACAGAGATGTTTTCACTTGCGGCCGAGACCAGAACTTGGGCTATCAATATAATAAATCCAATAGGGCAGCCAGGAGAAATTTATTTAACTAGAGAGTAGTTAGAAAGTGGAACTTGCTACCACAAGGAGCTGTTGGTGTGAACAGCACAGATGCAGTTAGGGGCAAGCTAGTTAAACACAAGAAGAAGAACGTTTTAGAATGATATGTTGATGTGGGTAGGAGGAGTGTAGAGCATAAGCACCAGCATAGATCTTTTGGGCTGAATGGCTTTTTTCTGCGCTGCAAATACTTTGCAATGTCTGGCACTGCCCATCTAGGAGACCATGTCTGGCACTGCCCGTCTAGGAGACACTGTCTGGCACTGCCCGTCTAGGAGACACTGTCTGGCACTGCCCGTCTAGGAGACACTGTCTGGCACTGCCTAACTAGGAGACATTGTCAGGCACTGCCGATCTACACTGATTATACTACTATATACATAGTAGTGAATCCTTCAGAACGCATCAGCTACATTACTCTCTTATGGCATGTGAAGGATGCAGAATGAAGAATTATGCTCTCAGTTCATCAGAATTCCAGAGCTAGGTGTGAATCAATTTGTCTGTCCCCTCAGCTGCTCAAAGGAAAACAACAGCAGAGTATGCCTTCTGGTTTTGTGCAATAAATCATAACTTTTACTTATCTTCCCACATCATTTTGAATCTGCTCATAGCAAACTTAATAATTATTTATCAAAACCAATATTCCCCTCTCCTCCCCAAGGAAGATGCTTGACATCTACAAGTGTCTTTGTGATCATTGTCACTGAAATGGAGAACTCAGCAGAATGGGAGGCTGGAACCATCATGCATCTATTCCATTGTTACCATTTCAACATTCAGTGCCACCTTGCTGCTGCCAGTACTGTACATTTACCATAAGCAAGTCATGTAGAATTGATGTTCCCCTTGTGGTCTATGGTATAATGCTTCCAGAGGTGCAATCATGAAATTTAAACTGAATTTGAAATCCAGAATGATCTGAATGTGACATTTAGAACATTCTTAAATTTAGATACTTTGAACCACTGCAAATTGAAACCATCCCTTTTTCTTACCCACTGAACCTTGGTAAAAAAAAAACCTCATATTAAAATGGCAACAGGTTATTTCTTATATTTTCTTATTGAAGATAGGTTATCTGGAGATCTGATGTGCTTATTACCATAGCTTGCAGATATTTGAGCCTGCAGTCGCTGGTGGGAGAATTAAAATAGATTTTAAACCCAACAGAGTTGCTTTACAAATTAACTGGAATTTTGTAATGATATTGGACCTAGTTAACTGCGAGGTTGGGGGAGGGGACACTGATTTATTTTATTTTTAGAAGGAATAAAGACAATATGTAAAATAACAAAAGATGCAGGAGATACACAGCAAGTTTATCAGCATCAGGAAAGGGGAAAAAGGAGCTTAACGTTTAGGCAGAGATCAGATATAGGCTGCTGGTCAAATATACTAACACTAGAACAAAGTATGGCTATAATAAGGTTAGCAACCTGGCAATCGATCTATTTTTTAAAAGAATTGTAAAGAGGTGAGAAGTGCTGGATGATATACTTCAGTCCTCTCAGTTAGACTATGAAAAGGCAAAAGGACGATGGAAGGGAATAAAAACTGCTCCAAAAATGGAAGAAAACACTGAATGTGAATGAAAGCTGGCGGGAAAATGGAGGAAATGGCTGTGGTCAGAAATTGCTAAAATCATTTCTCAGACAAGCAGAGTCCCCAAGGAGAAGATATTGTTGAATTTGATTACAACTGTGTAGGAGACAGAAAGGTCAGAGTGGGAATGAAAGAAGGAGCTGAAATAGTGAGCTTACAAGGTCAGAATCATGCAAACAGAACAGATGTTCTGCAAAACTATCACCCAATCTACAGTTGATGTCCTCAGTATTTGGGAGAAAAAAATTGATTCTGGTTGGTTGAAAATAAGTGACAAGAGGCTCAGTCTTCTTACAGAGTGACAGACAAGAAAAAACTTGATTCAGTTTCAATTCTCATCACAGAAGTTTCACCATGCCAGAAAATGTTTAGTTAAAACACTCGCTTTCACTCTCTCCCCACCATAACCTCCCACTGTCCCTGAGAGTGTAAGTGAGACAGAACCATTAAGACGGTGTCCCTTTCAGACTTGTTTGCATTGGTCAATTAATTTTTAACCAAAAACAATTATAATATTCAAACGGTATGATCAAAGAGGCTTTACCATATTTTGGTGCCATACAAGACCTCAAACAAGGATTAACAGGGGGTTCCGAGGAAAGGTCACAGACCAGAAACATTAACTCTTTCTCTCGCTACAGATGCTGCATGACCTGAATATTTCCAGCATTTTATGATTTTACTTCTGATTTCCAGCATCTGCAGCATTTTGCTTTTGTGAAGGTGTGACAAAGTCTTGTCTTACAAACTAGCACATTTCAAAAAAGAACAAAGGTTACTTTTAATTCTAGTGTTAGAGAACCTTTCTGATGTTGCCTCAAAGCAGGACCAGGTAGATGCATCACCATCACCATGTACATCACACTCAACAGCTGTTCACAATCAAAGTGCACTACTTGCTGTGACTGGAGATGATGGTCAATGTAAAAGTGTGCACTGCTACCTGCAATGGCAATGGATAATGTTGATCCAAGTTCTCCTCCTGGTGATTTAAACACACTGTTCATACTAATCTGTGCATCTTGCTTTATTTATGTTTGACAACGTCAAATATTGGTCAATCCATTATCACTCCTACCAAGCATCATTGCTTCTTCCATTTAAACTCTTACGCCTGCTTGTGCTAAACCAGACACTGGTGTAACGTATCATTGTCAACAACGGAATACCAGAAACCATAACTTGAACAGCAATATTCTTCTATTGTTGATACATTGGATCCCATAGGATTTTACTGTACAAGAATCATTAAAACTTCAAATCTTTTTTTCAGATTTATCTTAATCATTGAAATTAACAATTAATATTAGAAAATATCAACATTAAAATCAATGATGATTTGAACATAAATAATTTAAAAAGTACTGCCTTCTACCAGGTAAATTTACTTAAAATAAGTTTATATAATTTCACAATAAATTGAACATAGGCAAGTTAAAGAAAGATAGACCTTTATTGCATATTTCACCACCTTAAAATATCCCAAAGCATTTTTACAACCACTCCAGTCCTTTTGAAATGTAGACACTGTTGTAATGCAGGAAAATTAAGAGAAGCATACTGGAAGAAACAAGAGAAAAAAATAAAGAACTGGTCCTAAATATCTGATTGAATGGTTCTGGAGGAAACAAAGACTATGTCATACATCTAAAATAAAGGAGTTTGCTGATTCTCCAAAATTAGGAAAGATAAGCACTTTTGACCTTCCTGGAGCAAGAGACTCCAATCCCTCCTCTCTCAACACCAAATAATAAATAACCAGCCAACTGCTCAGCTCTGTCCCTCTTTTGGAGTAGTGCAACATTGCATCAAAAATATAGTTCTGAAAACCTATCCAGGTGAGTGTTGTGAGCCATACAGACCAGGAACAATCAGTTTTGGCCTCTGCTCTATGCTGACTGCAGCCAAGAGTTTTGTTTAATTGTACAACTGGTCTCATTGCCTTAAGATTTTGGGAAGAGGAAGATCATCTTGGATTCCTGATTCTAATCGCTATCCAGTGACTTCTGCAAGAAGTGCCTGAGTGGACATCAACGAAGGATATCAAGCTCAGCTAAAATTAGAATTAGAACATTACAGCGCAGTACAGGCCCTTCGGCCCTCCATGTTGCGCCGACCTGTGAAACCATCTGACCTACACTATTCCATTTTCATCCATATGTCTATCCAATGACCACTTAAATGCCCTTAAAGTTGGCAAATCTACTACTGCTGCAGGCAGGGCGTTCCACGCCCTTACTACTCTCTGAGTAAAGAAACTACCTCTCACATCTGTCCGATATCTATCACCCCTCAACTTGAAGCTATGTCCCCTCGTGTTTGCCATCACCATCCGAGGAAAAAGACGCTCACTATCCTCCCTATCTAACCCTCTGATTATCTTATATGTCTCTATTAAGTCACCTCTCCTCCTCCTTCTCTCCAACGAAAACAACCTCAAGTCCCTCAGCCTTTCCTCGTAAGACCTTCCCTCCATACCAGGCAACATCCTAGTAAATCTCCTCTGCACCCTTTCCATAGCTTCCACATCCTTCCTATAATGCGGTGACCAGAACTGCACGCAATACTCCAGGTGCGGTCTCACCAGAGTTTTGTACAGCTGCAGCATGACCTCGTGGCTCCGAAACTCGATCCCCCTACTAATAAAAGCTAACACACCATATGCCTTCTTAACAACCCTATTAACCTGGGTAGCAACCTTCAGGGATTTATGCACCTGGACACCAAGATCTCTCTGTTCATCTACACTACCAAGAATCTTCCCATTAGCCCAGTACTCTGCATTCCTGTTACTCCTTCCAAAGTGAATCACCTCACACTTTTCCGCATTAAACTCCATTTGCCATCTCTCAGCCCAGCTCTGCAGCCTATCTATGTCTCTCTGTACCCTACAACATCCTTCGGCACTATCCACAACTCCACTGACCTTAGTGTCATCTGCAAATTTACTAACCCACCCTTCTACACCCTCTTCCAGGTCATTTATAAAAATGACAAACAGCAGTGGCCCCAAAACAGATCCTTGCGGTACACCACTAGTAACTAAACTCCAGGATGAATATTTGCCATCAACCACCAAAATGATTCACACATCCTTCAATGATTGCCAAATGTTAACTGCATTCACGGAGGGTTGTCCTCATGACCTCTGATCAACTCAGTGATCACATGACCTTTGACCACACAATGCTTAACCTTGTGACATTTGAGATGGAGGAGGAGGAGACAGGTGTGATATTTTCCTCCCACCTTCTAGGGTTGCCAACTCTGATTGGATGTGCTTCTGGAGGGTTGGCTGCATAACCTCTGATCAATTCACAGCTGATCTTTGACTTTGGCCACACAATACTTATTCATGATATTTCATCATGTGACATTAGGGATGGAGAATGAGGAGAGTGAGACACCAAACCTTTAGAATCATTCAATAATACAGCACAGGAGACCCATTGTGCCTGTGTTAGCTCTTTGAAAGAGCTCTACCATTCTCCACTCTTTCCCTATAGACCTACATTTTTTCCCCCCTTTCAAGTATTTGTTTAATTTCTTTTTGCAGTTACCTTAAATCTGTCCTCTGTTTACTGCCCCTTCTGTCTACTTAATTACTCTATCAAAACCCTTCATGATTCTGGACACCTCCATCAAATCTCTCCTTAACCTTTGCTGCTCTAAGGGAAACAATCCCAGCTTCTCTAGTCTTCCCACATAATTGAAGTCTCCAATCCCATTCTCATAAATCCTTTCTACACCCTCTCCAAGGTCTCGACTTCCTAAAGTATGGTGCCCAGAATTGGCTACAATACTCCAGCTACAGCTGAACCAGTGTTTTGTAAAGGTTTAGCATCATTTCTTTGCTTTTGTACTCTATGCCTATATTTATAAAGCCAAGGATCCCACTTGCCCTTTTTTAATTCATTCGTGGACTATGCGTGCCACTGGCAAGGCGAGCATTAATTGCCGATCTCTAATTACCCTTGAGGAGGTGATGGTGAGCCATCTTCTTGAACCACTGCAGTCCGTAAAGAACACCCACAGTGCTGTTAGGGAGTTCCAGGATTTTGACCCAGTGACAATGTAGCAAACAGTGAGAAGGATAGTGACAGACTTCAGAGGAATAGAGACAGACTAGTGAAATGGGCAGACACATGGCAAAAATTTAATGCATAGAATGGTGAAATATTTCAAAGTCAGGTTGACAGAATTATGGAATAGAATTATAGAATGATTACAGCAAAAGAGGACACCATTCAGCTAGAGTCTCTTTGCAACAGCAGTTCTGCTGGTCCCACTCCCCTGCCCTTTCCCCCATAACCCTCTAAATTTCTTATTTTCAGGTGCTTATCCAATTCCCCTTTGAAAGCCACAATTGAATCTGCCTCCACCACCCTCTCAGGCAGTTCAATCCAGATCCTAACCACTCTAGTTTGAGAGTTCTAGCAAAGCTGACTCATCATTGTTTTTCAGAGTATAAGTTCAGGGGTCTGAGTGCTGCTTGTCTGCATAGTGTGTGAAGAAAGGAGTCTGTTAAGTGAGAGGATTTTAAGGGTTAATCTCTCCAGAGTCTAGTTTTTGTTTATATTTAGCAATTAACTAAAATTACCTGTTTAAGAGGCAAGTTAAATTTCTTACAGTTTTAAACAGGGATATACAAGCACTCAGTAGTTTTAGCTAGCTTAAACTGGTTTCTGAGCTCTAGCAAAGTTGACTCATTGTTTTTCAGAGAGTATAATTTCAGCGGTCTCGAGGGCTGCTTGTCTGCAGAGTGCTGCTCGAGTACACAAAGTGTGAAGAGAATTTGGTGAGTGAGGGAGTTCAGTGAAGACGGAACTATAAAATCAAGAAAAAATACATTTAATTTAATTTAATTAACGCAATAGATATAGCAGGACAGGTGACATGTCACAGCTACAGTATGTGGGAGCTCCTGGATGCCACAGCAATGCATGTCTGTAGTAATTGTTTGCAGCTTGGGGATCTTTGGCTCAGAGTAGATGAGCTGGAGGTTGAGCTGCAGACATTGCAATGCATCAGGGAGGGGGAAAGTTACCTGGACACTTTGTACCAGAAGACAGTCACATCCCTCGGATAGGGTCGTCTGATTTGGTCAGTGGTCAAGGACAGGAGAATGCGACTGCGAGTCAGGAAGGTAAGGGGATTGAGAAGGTGGGAGTGGAGCAGCCTCAGCCCTTGCAATTGAGCATCAAGTTCGAGGTTCTTGCAACTTGTATGGACAAGAGTGAGGGCTGTAGTGTGGATGAGCAGACTCACCATGGAAGCCATTCAAGTGGGGGGAGAAAAAAAACAAAGTAGTGGTAGTAGGGGACAGTACAGTGAGCAGGATTGACACAGTTCTCTGCAGCAAAGAGTGAGAGTCCAGAAAGATGTGTTGTTTGCCTGGTGCCAGGGTTCGGGAGATCTGCTCAGGGCTAGAGAGAAACTTACAATGGGAAGGGATGGATCCAGTTGTCATGATCCATGTAGGTACCAACCACGTAGGTAGAACAAGGAAAGAGGTGCTGTCTGGTCAGTATGAGGAGCGAGGCACCAAATTAAGAAGTGAAACCTCAAAGATTATAATCTCGGGATTATTACCTGAGCCACGTGCAAATTGGCATAGGGCAAAGATGATTAGAGAAATGAATACACAGAATAGATACATTCCAACGAGAAAGAAAAATTCCAAGGGGAGGAGGACCCAACATCCGTGGTTAACTAAAAAAGCTAAAGTTACTCTCATATTTAAAGAAAAAGCATATAATTGTGCAAAGGTAGGCGGCAAGTCAGAAGAGTGGATAGAATATAAAAATCAAAAAATGACTAAAAGATTAATAAGGAGGAAAAAATTAGAGTATGAGAGAAAGCTAGTTGGAAATATAAAAACAGATAGTAAGAGTTTTTATAGATATTAAAAGAAGAAAAGCGCTAAAGTGAGCATTGATCCTATAGAAAGTGAGTCTGGGGAATTAATAAAGGAAAATAGGAGATGGCAGATGAATTGAACAGGTATTTTGCATCGGTCTTCACTATAGAGGATACAAGTAACATCCCAGAAATAGCTGTAAATCAGGAAATGGAAGGGAGGGAGGAACTCTACAAAATTACAAATCACCAGGGAAGTGATACTGAGCAAATTATTGGAACTGCGGGCTGGCAAGTCCTGGGTCCTGATGGACTTCATCCTAGGATCTTAAAAGTGGCTGATGAGATAGTTGATGCATTGGTTTTAGTTTTCCAAAATTCCCTAGATTCAGGAAAGGTTCCATTAGATTGGAAAACAGCGAATATAATTCCTTTATTCAAAAAGGGAAGGAGACAGAAAGAAGGCAACTGCAGGCCAGAGTGCTTAACATTTGTCTCAGGGTAAATGTTAGAAGCTATTAAAGATGTTATAGCAGGGCACTTAGAAAAATTCAAAGTAATCAGGCAGAGTCAACATAGTTTTGTGAAAGGGTAATCATGTTTAACCAATTTATTGGAGTTCTTTGAAGTAGTAACATGTGCTATGGATAAAGGGGAACTGGTGGATGTACTGTGCTTACATTTCCAGAAGGTATTTGATAAGGTGCCACATCAAAGGTTATTTCAGAAAATAAAAGCTCATGGTGTAGGGGGTAACATATTGGCATGGATAGAAGATTGGCTAGCTAACAGGGAACACAGAGTAGGCATAAATAGGTAATTTTCTGGTTGGCAAGATGTAATGAGTGGTGTGCCACAGGGATCTGTGCTGGAGTCTTAACTTTTTATAATTTATATAAATGACTTGGATGAAGGGACCGAAGGTATGGTTGCTAAATTTGCTGATGACGCAAAGATAGGTCGGAAAGTAAGTTGTGAAGTGGACATAAGGAGGCTACAAAGGGATAAGGATAGGTTAAGTGAGTGGGCAAAGATCTGGCAGGAAGAATAAAAAAGTGTATTTTATAAATGGAGAGACTGCAGAGCTCTGAAATGCGAAGGGATCTGGGTGTCCTAGTGCATGAATTGCAAGAGGTTAGTATGCAGATACAGCAAGTAATTAGAAAGCTAATAGAATGTTATCGTTTATTGCAAGAATTGAATACAAATGTAGGGAGGTTATGCTTCAGTTATACAGGGCATTGGTGAGACCATCTGGAGTACAGTATTGGTCTGCTTATTTAAGGATGTAAGTCCATTGGAAGCAGTTCAGAGAACGTTTACTGATACCTAGAATGGGCAGGTTGTCTTATGAGGAAAGGTTGAACAGGCTAGGCTTGCATCCGCTGGAGTTTCGAAGAGTAAGAGGCGACTTGATGGAAACTTATAAGATCCTGAGGGGTCTTGAATAGGTGAATATGGAAAGGATGTTTGCTCTTGAGAGAATTTGGAACTAGGGGTCACTGTTTAAAAATAAGGGGTCGCTCATTTAAGACAGAGATGAGGAGAAATTTTTTCTCTGAGGGTCGTGAATCTTTGGAACTCTCTTCCTCAAAAGGCAGTGGAAGCAGAGTCTTTGAATATTTTTAAGGCAGATAAGGTAGATAGATTCTTGATAAGCAAGGGGGTGAAAGGTTGTCGGCGGGCATGTGGAGTTGAGGTTATAATCAGATCAGCCATGATCTTGTTGAATGGTAGAGCAGGCTCGAGGGGCTGAGTGGTCTACACCTGCTCCTAATTCCTATGTTTATATTGTTATGACCAGGTGAGAAAGAGTCTAGGGTTCCCTTTCAGCCTTCACCTGGTCTTACTGTAACAGGATTTTATTTTTAATACTCTGTTTTTAGCCTCCCCCCTTGGTTCACCACTTTCCAATTATAAGGCAAAGAAACAAGCACAAACAGGCTTTCTTAGGTTTAAAGGTGGTGAAATTTTATTAACCTTAAACTCTAATTCAGTTGACGCCTACAGATACAGGACTCACCCACGCTAGCATGCATACGCAATACACATATGCAAATAGAGACAGAAAAGAGAAGAAAAATAAAGTGGAAAGTTTTGAGGCAATATCTGAAGAGTTGTTGTTACGGTTCTTCGAGCTCACTGTAGAATCCTTGATTGTAAGTAGTTCTTGCTTTTCATTGGGGCCCAGTATTCTTCTTAAACCTTGTGCACTGTGGGAAACTTTTCTCTCTTGGGGTTCATGCGCCTCTGTGAGAAAGAGATGGCAGCAGATAGGAGAGGCTGTGACGAGCCAACCATGAGAGGTCCTTTCAATCTAGGAGCAAACAGCTTTCTGCCAGTTCAAACATTGTCTCTACAATTTAAAACTCACCAAGTTGGTCAGTAGGGTAGTCACATGACTAACTGGTCAGACCACATCTGTTTGTGAATTGTATTGGAGCAGGGGATAGCTCCTTTGTTCCCAAACACTGTCTGCTAATATGCAAAAATGTCTTTCCAGCCAGGGGTCCGTCAACCCCTTGTAACAGGCCTTCTCTTCTTCCCAGCAACAATTTGAAATTTAATATCCATGTGGCGAAATTAATTTGCCTCATTCATGGCAGGTGGGGGCCTCCATGACAGTATGCTCTGTGTAAAATAAAAAGGTTTTCCACATGTCGCCTTTGGTTCTTCTGCCTTGATTCTTTAAATCTGTGTCTTCTTGCTCTTGACCCCTCTGCCAATGGAAACAGTTTCTCTCTATCTACTCTTGACCAGACCCCTCCTGATTTTGAGCACCTCTATCAAATCTCATCTCAACCTTCTCTAAGGAGAACCCCCTCACTTCTCCAATCTATCCTTGTTATTGAAGTCCCTCATCCCTGGAACCATTCTCGCAAATCTTTTCTGCACCCTCTCGAAAGCCTTCAAATCCTTCCTAAAGTGCAAAAACAGACAATACTCCAGTTAAGCCAGCTGAAGCAGTGTTTCATAAAGGTTCATCATATCTTTGTTGCTTTTATACTCTATGCCCCCGTTTATAAAGGCCAGGATCCCATATGCTTTTTTTTAAAACCACTTTCTCAGCCTGCCCTACCAGCTTCAACGATTTGTGCACATATATCCCCACGTGTCTTTGTTCCTGCTCCTCCTTTAGAATTGTACTCTTTAGTTGATTTTGCACTTCCTCATTCTTCTTACCAAAATATATCACTTCATATTTCTCGGCACTAAATTTCATCTGCCACTTGTCTGCCTATTCCACCAGCCTATGTCCTCTTGAAGTCTAACACTATCCTCCCGACAGTTCACAATACTTCCCAGCTTTGTGTCATCCGCAAATTTTGAAATTGTTCCTTGTACATCCAAGTCTAAGTCATTACTATAGATGAAGAAAAGCAATGGTCCCAGTACTGACGCCTGGGGAACCTCACTACCTTCCTCTAGTCTGAAAAACTACCGTTCACCACTACTGCTTCCTGTCACTCAGCCAGCTTTGTATTCATGTCACCACTGTCCCCCCCCCTTATCACTATTCTATAGTTCTTGCACCTCTTTATAATTTCTCTGCAAATTTGCTTCTCTATATCTTTCTCACTAGTTGGAGGCACATAGAATTCACCCAGGATTGTAATGGCACCTCTATTGTTTCTTAACTCTAACCAAATAGATTCTGTCCTTGATCACTCCAGGATATTCTCTCACTCCAATACTAAAATTCTCCTTAATCGATACTGCCACCCCTTCTCCTTTCTTCCCTTCGCCATCTTTCCTGAACACCTTGTATATTTGTGCCCACAGCTCACCAACCTTATTTGCCACATTTTGTGCATTTACATACATGCACTGTAAACCTGAATTCGATCGCGCTGTATTTCCTTAGTCTGAGCCCACCTATTACTTCACTATTTTTTACTCCAGTGATACTTGGCTCTCCCAATCCTTTGTGCAACTTGCTGCTGTTTCTAATGCTACATCCTGAATCCCATCCACTTGCTGTTAATTTAAACCGTTCCCAACAGCAGGAGCAAACTGCCCTGTGAAGACATTGGTCCTGGCGCTGTTGAGGTGAAACCCATCCTGTCGGTACTGGTCCCACCTCCCGCAGAACTGGTTCCAAAATCCCAGGAATCTAAAGCTCTTTCTCCTGCACCAACTCCCAGTCACACATTCATCCAAACTATCCTCCCATTTCTGTACTCAGCAGCACATGGCACTGGGAGTAACCCGAAGATTACTATCTTGAGGTCCTGCTTTGCAAGGTCTTTCCTATCTCCCTAAAGTCCGCCTGAAGGACCTCATTCCTCTTTCTTCATATGTCATCGGCACCGATATGGACCACGACCTTTGGCTGTTCACCAACCACCCCACCCCAATCCAGAGCTCTCTGCAGCTGCTTGGTGACATCCTTGGCCTGGATACCAGGGAGACAACAGACTCCTGGACTCACATCTGCAGCTGCACAAAGACCTATCTGCTCTCCGAACGATGGAATCTATCACTTTGCTTTCCCAATCTTCCTCCTACTCCCTATACAGCTGAGCCACCCATGGTGCGTGACTTGCAGGGGAACTTGCATGTTGTGTTCCCTTGTGCCTGATGCCCATGTTCTTTTAGGAGGTAGAGGTCATGGGTTTGGAAGCTGCTGTCGAAGGAGCATTGGTGAGTTTTTGTAGTGTATCTTAGCGATGGTACACACTGCAGTCATGGTGCACTGGTGGTGGAGAGAGTGAATATTTAAGGTTGTAGATTTTTAGTTTTAGTTTTAGAGATACAGCACTGAAACAGGCCCTTCGGCCCACCGAGTCTGTGCCGACCATCAACCATCCATTTATACTAATCCTACACTAATTCCATATTCCTACCACATCCCCACCTGTCCCTATATTTCCCTACCACCTACCTATACTAGGGGCAATTGCTAATGGCCAATTTACCTATCAACCTGCAAGTCTTTGGCATGTGGGAGGAAACCGGAGCACCCGGAGGAAACCCACGCAGACACAGGGAGAACTTGCAAACTCCACACAGGCAGTACCCAGAATTGAACCCGGGTCGCTGGAGCTGTGAGGCTGTGGTGCTAACCACTGCGCCACTGTGCGCAGATGGGGTGCCAATCAAGCAAATTGCTTTGTCTTGGATGGTGTTGAGCTTCTGGAGTGTTGTTGGAGCTGCACTCATCCAGGCAAGTGTAGAGTATTACATCTTCCAACTTGTCCTGTCATTCTCAAAGATTTGTGTATGCACGTCCCTCACCCAGGCATGTGTTCATGGACTCACTTTAAAATTGCACCATTTAGTTTGCATTACCGCTCCTCATTCTTCCTACCAAAAATGAATCACTTCACATTTCCATGCGTTAACTTTTCTCTGTCATACACCTGCCTATTTCACTAGTCTATGTTCTTCTGAAGTCTGTTACTATCCTCCTGTTTACTACATTTCTGAGTTTTGTGTTGTCAGGCAAACCCCACGTGCCATGACTGAGGCACACATTTTTTCACCACATAAACATTAAAACTTAAAATTGCAAGCCCTGACCCGAAAGACATTTCCATGGTAACAATGTTGAAACAATGGGGATCCAGCAGTTGCTTCTCCAATACGTGGTCAGACTAGTTTTGGACACATGACTGGCTGGCTGAAGTTTTTGAATTTGAACTTCCAACCAAGGACGTTGAGGAGACTGTTCCATATAAGGAGCTAGTCACATGACTAACCTGCTGGGCAACTTGGGAGTTTTTTTGAATTTGAACTCCCAACAAATGTTTTTGAGAACAGACAAAGCCATGTGCTCATGGAGTAAACACCTCTCCTGGAACTGATTCAAGAGTTACAGCCTCTGTCTGTCTGTCTTCCTCTCTTCCCACAGAACTGAATCTTGTGAAAACACGTGAAACTCAAAGAGAGAAAGGTTTGCCACATGAACAAAGTTTTAAAAAGATTACTGGGCTCCAATGAAACGCAAGATCATATCTTCAATCAAAGACTACAGCAAGCATGAGAAACAGTAACAAGATATTGCCTCAAACTGTTCTACTTATTTTTTCGTTTGTTCTTTTCTATTCCTATCTGCATTTTTATATTGCGTGTGCAGGCTAGTGTGAGTGCATCATACATCTGTAGGTGCAAACCATAATAGAGCTTTAGTTTTAATAAATTTCATTTTTCTTCTTTAAACCAAAGAAAACCTGTTTGTACTCAGTCCTTCACCTTATAATTGGAAACGGTGAACAAGGATTCACACAAAGGGGGAGCTCAAAACACAGTGTGTTTAAAATTAAACCCTGTTACAATAAGACCAGGTAAAGACAGCCAAAGACCCCTAGACACATTGCTCACCTGGTCATAACAGTGTCATCTGCAAACTTTGAAATAATGCCCCTTATACTCAAGTCCAAGTTGTTACTATATATCAGAAAGGGTAGTGATCCTAATACCAACTCCTAAGGAAACATCACTATATAACTCCCTCTAGTCGAAAAAACACACCATTCACCACTACACTGTTTTCTGAACCTTAGTCAATTTTGTATCCATGCTACCACTGTCCTCTTAATTACATGGGCTTTAATTTTGCTAACCAATTTATAACATGGTACTTTATCAAACTGTTTTTGAAAGTCCATATACACAACGGAGAACAAACACTGGAGCAAGAATAAGGGCGTGACAATCATTGAATGTGAAAGAGGAGAATAGAAATACTATTCCAAAACACATCCCTCCCTACCCTTGTTGGGCAATGAGCTTCAGCTATGCCTGAACTCCTCTAATAGGATTAGGATGCAGTCTGTCATGCAGAGCAATACATAATGGATCTGCCCAACCCACCTAAGGGGAAATAGCAAAAAATTTACTTTCAGGATCAGGTTCACCCCGGAAACAGGGAGAAGTGCATCTGCAGGAAGTAGTGTGGCAGAAGGTTGCTATTGGTCACTGATGGTGATCGGGCTCCTGATGTAGTGAGTAAAATGCTGGATTACAGCCATATTCTTTCGTCACAACCCAGTCCCTCTCCCAGACCAGGCACTTGTGTCATTGTCATTGCAGAAAGTATAAGAAACCAGACTTGTGCTATCACCCTGAGCCTGCATTCAGCCACCTCCCTGAGAGCTGCAGCAACCACCTTAATCTCAGTGCAGCCTGCCAACATGGGACCTGAGCAAGAGATGTTCCTCAATAATTGCGTGCTGAGAATTTTGCATCACCTCAACCACACAGTACCAACTAGTGCAGAAATGCCAAACACACCCATTGTGGTGGTGAAACCCGAAAACTATTTGGAAAGTGGCTTTCTGTGCTGAATCTAGTGTAATCTGCACCTTGGCCATTGCTTTTGCCATCTGCTTTGTTTGGTAAATGTGGACTTAAAAAATCTCAAATTGAAGAGTTTGTGGCAATGTCCCAATTGTGAGTGATCAGCTAAGTTTGTGCAGGGACTGTGAACATCAACACTCTAAAATGTATATCTGAGGGGACTGTAACTGTGAGGAATTACATCTGTATCTGGTAGGGCAGTCTTAGCAATATATTCGAACACACATATTAATATTAGATTGCAGTGTTACTATTACTTGTTGTTTGAATTGTGATCAGAGTCTGTAACATCTACCGACAGGAGTAAAGGTTCTGAATTGGGGGAAGGCAAATTTTACGAAACTGAGAGGTAATCTGGCGAAAGTGGACTGGATCCAGCTGCTTGAAGGAAAATCAGTGGCAAACCAGTGGGAGGTATTCAAAAGCGAGATTCTACAGGCACAGTGTAGGCATGTCCGCACAAAGACAAAGGTTGGTACGGCCAAATCTAGAGCCCCCTGGTTATCTAGAAGGTTAAGTTAAAGCAGAAACAGAAAGCTTATGACGATCACAAAATACGTAATACTTTAGAAAGCCTAGAGGAGTATAGAAAGTGCAGGGGTGAAGTAAAAAAGGAAATTAGAAAAGCAAAGGGATGAAAAATTATTGACAGGTAAAATCAAGGAAAACCCGAAGATGTGTTATCAGTATATTAAGAGCAAGAGGCTAACTAAGGAAAGGGTAGGGCCTATCAGAGATGTACAAGGGAACGTATGCTTGGATACAGAAGATGTGGGCAGGGTTCTTAATGAGTTTTTTGTCTCTGTTTTCACAAAGGAGAGGGTTGACGCAGACATTGTAGTTAAAGAGGAGTGTGAAATATTAGATACAATAAGCATAATGAGAGATGGGTGGCGTAGTGGTTAGCACCGCAGCCTCACAGCTCCAGCGACCCGGGTTCAATTCTGGGTACTGCCTGTGTGGAGTTTGCAAGTTCTCCCTGTGTTTGCGTGGGTTTCCTCCGGGTGCTCCGGTTTCCTCCCACATGCCAAAGACTTGCAGGTAAATTGGCCATTATAAATTGCCCCTAGTATAGGTAGGTGGTAGGGAAATATAGGGACAGGTGGGGATGTGGTAGGAATATGGAATTAATGTAGGATTAGTATAAATGGGTGGTTGATGGTCGGCACAGGCTCGGTGGGCCGAAGGGCCTGTTTCAGTGCTGTATCGCTAAAAAAAAAAGTGATAATATACAAGGAAAAAGATTGCTGAGAGTCTCGGACTCAGCCACTACTTTAATAAGCTTAAGAAAATGATTGTCTTTATAATACTGAAACAGTGATTTGTTCTATTGTATTTTGTAGAATTGTACTTCAGGGGGAAGAAATAAGTCAACACCTTTAAATTGAAGACAGAAAATTGGTAAGGGGGAGAATAAAGAACAGAGCTAAGTTGAATTACAGCCAAGGCTTGAGCAATAAGTTAGGGTGGTAGTGAATCCGAAGAAGAGAAAGAGAGAAGTGTTCATCTCACAATACCACAGGAAGGTTGGATAATGTGTTTGGTTTCATTGCCTCATGGTTATGCACATCGCGCAACAGATGTGACTCAACCATTTCATGTAATACTCTGCTCCCTCTTTGTGGCAATGTCTTTCTCCTACTCTGGGGCATCCCGGACATGGGGCCCCATCCTGCATCAGATCACAAAACAGTTCTTTTTTAAAATTGGAATTTTTAGTTGGAGCAATGTATTTTACTCGAAATGAGCTGCACTCTGAAAAGATGGACTGGGAGCCAATGTAGCTTAGCAAGCATAAAGATGACAGATGATCACAACTTGGTGCAAGCCAGGGTACAGGAGCAAAGTCTCAGAGGCTGAGGATTCAGCAATACATACAGCCAACAAAGGCTTTGGGGTGCAAAGGAGAAAATTACTCACCCCTGTAAACAAAATCTAAGCAGGTCAGGTTAGTGCATCTGGTCTGCAAAATGGCTGAGCAACTCCTGCCTCTGAGTTAAAAGGTTGAGAGTTCAAGCCCCACTCCAAGACTTGAGCACATAATCCAGGATGACACTTCAGTGCACTATGAGGGAGTGCTGGACTGTTGGAGGTGCTACCCTTCATATAAGACACTTCATGGATCTTCTCAGGTGGATATAAAAATCCCATGACACTATTTGAAGAAAAGCAGAGGAGCCCTCTGGCCAGTATTTATAACTCAACCAACATCACAAAGAGATTATCTGGTCATATATTGCGTTCCTGTTTGTGGGACCTTGCTGTGCATAAATTGGTTGCCACATTTCCTGACATCACAAAAGTGACGTGACTTCAAAACTTTTTCATCACTAGAAAGCATTTTGGGGCATTCGGAGATCATAAAAGGTGTTTATATAAAAGCAAGTCCCTTCATTTCTTTTTAACTTTGCTCCCATAACCTAACTCGTTCAAAGTCCCACTCACTGATCACCTAGGTGTTCGTTGACTTGCATTGGATTCCTGTCGACTGAATCTTCATTCTGGTGTACAAATCCAGCCCTGGCCTCTCTCCTCCCCATCTCTGCAACCTCCTCCTGCCCTACATTTCTCAGAAAACTCTGCATTCCTCCAACTCTGACCTCTTGCACATCTCCCACTACCTTCACCATCTATGGCCAAGCTCCAGAATTCCCATCACAAACCTCTTGGCCTTGCCACTTCTCTCCCCTTCTTAACACCCACCTCTTTGACCAAGCATTTGGTCACCTGTCCTAATGTCTCCTTGTTTTGACTGTCAATTTTTGTTTGATTATACTCCTGTGATACGTCTTGGAATGTTTCACTACATTAAGTTATTATTAGAGAAGAAATGGAATTCATTGCTTGTTAATTGCCACAATCGGCACAGAAGTGTCTCACCGGCATATATTCCAAAAAGCTATTTCAGTCCTTACCTAGTAAACATCTCTAAACAGCAATCCAAAACTATCATCTGCTCTGATAGATATAATTATTATAATTACTGGGCTGTTGAGAAAGAACTGGGGCATCCTTTAAAGAAGCTAGTGTCTATTCAAAGAACTATATATGGGCAGAGATTTATTTCATTCAGTTTAATCACATACCCAAATCACAGCAGTGACACAAAACCCCATGGGTGGAGACACTTGCCTGACATAATATATGAAAAACTCAGTTCAAATGGCTGAGAATTTGACTCATATTATTTTGATTATGTGAAAGGTCATTCCCCTCCTTCCTCATCTCTAACACTATGGGCTAAATTTTATTAGTGTACTGCACATCGCGGCAGTGTGCTTTGAACTCGGCGGCCTTCCGACACGGAAGCGCCGCCGCCGCTGAACCCCCGCGTTATTTTGCGCATGGGCTCATTTAAATGGAGGGGGCAGAACAGCCACCCCCGATGACGTAGAGGGATTGGCCGCTGCATCCCCGGTAACGGCGTCCAGCGTCTGCGCCATTTTAAAAGGGCTATGGGCCCTTAGATGAAATTTTAATATTTAAAAGGGGAATTCGTTTACACTTCATTTAAAAATGTTATTGAAACCTGGAGGCCCTTTCAACCCACCGCCCAATGTCTGTTTTAGGGCCACCGACCCTGAACAAACGTTATTGACATCGTAAACTTTCTCCGCCAACCATTTGCCCTTCAATCCCTTCCCACCATCCCCACAGCCAATAAAAAATGTTTTCCCTGCACCCCCACCCCTCCTGCCCTGAAATTTGCAGTCCTCGCCCCTCCTCACCAGTGTCTCGCCTGTGTGTTGCGGGCAGCGGCCGTAAAGTCAGTGTGGGGCGGTCGCCGTGACTAGGTAAGTTAATCTGCATTTTGATTTAATGAATTCTGATATTTAAATGAAGGCCCCACTGCCAAAGATAATATGTTGCGGGGCCTTCCCAGCATTGTGGGTCATGTCGGGCCTCTCCCACAACTATTGTACGGGCCCTCCAGCCATGAACCCGACATAGAGGGGCTGGTAAAATTCAGCCCTATGTGTGAGGAGCTCACTGATTTTTGTTTCTAATACTGCTGCTATCTATTTGGCTAAATCAATCAGTCTCCTCTTCTCCTTTGTCTGCCCTGAAGTCCCATCCCAATGCAACACACATTCTGTCATTTCTCCCGATATCCATCACAACCTTCACATTTATCTGATCCATGAGATCCAAATCCTGCTCCTGGCTTGATCACTCAATTGAATTGAATTGAATACAAAAGTAGTGAGGTTATGCTTCAGTTATACAGGGCATTGGTGAGACCACATCTGGAGTACTGTGTGCAGTATTGGTCTCCTTATTTAAGGAAGGATGTAAATGAGTTGGAAGCAGATCAGAGAAGGTTTACTAGACTAATACCTGAAATGGGTGGGTTGTCTTATGAGAAAAGGTTGGACAGGCTAGGCTTGTATCTGCTGGAGTTTAGAAGAGTAAGAGGCGACTTGATTGAAGGTGCAGAACAATCTTATAATGCTGGCTGTTTCTCAGTTTCAACCAGAAACTGGCAAGCACATTCTAATCCGTAAAGTTCTCATACGCAACAATTAAACTTGTAAGTGACCTCAAGCTGTGTTTACTTATAGCATTTAGACTTTCTGGCTTTGAACGACAGGCTACCCTGAATAACCTGAACATGTTTAATTAACAAATAGCATTTGCGGCATTAAAAAGAGACAACAGCACTTCACCAGCAAAAATATATTTTGGAATACATGATTTAGCACTTCTGTTCAAAAGAGGAGGAAAAGGATCAGCCATGTTATTGTAACCTTACTATTTTGGGTCATCACTAAACTGTTACTAAGGAATAACATTAATGAGCACATAGAAAGTTATGGGCTACTCAATGACAATAAGATGGAGTTGTTTAGGATGGATCATGCTTTAACTAATTTAATCAAATTTTTGAAGGTGATCGCAGATCAAAAAAAAGAGGAAGGTAAATGTAATACATTTGGAATTTTCAAAGCCTTTGATAAAATACATGAGAGACTTGTTGCAAAGATTAAGCCATGGCTTGAAAGGTAAACTGGTTAGAGAAATAGCTGATAGATAGAATGTTTCTTGTAGTGTAGTTCGTGTGCATTTGGAAAATGAGAGAATTCCTATCACATAAATGGCTTGGATAAGAGCATTGAGGCAAAAATCATTAAAAAATGCTAATGATACTAAATTCATTGGATTGGAAAACTGAGGAAGAGTAAAAAAGATGACAATATTCGCTGAAGAATAAAGATGTAGATGAGGACTATTTTTCAAGTTTTATTTTACTCAAAACATTACATTTATGCCTCTAACATTGATGGAAATACAAGATGATCTGTTCCTCTGTAATCCCATGTAAAGCAAAATATCATATTTAAAACTATGTTTCAAAGAACAAGGAGCTATAGCCTAGGTTCTGTGTTTTAATTGATTTAATAGAAAACAATTGCCAATTTAATACTGTAGTTTGAAGTGATAGGCTAGCCCTGGACAGACAGCAAGACAGGGATAGACCGAGAGACACACAGACAATACATAAATTTGAACAGTTAAATCTAACACAGGTCTGTCATATATCAGGCTCACATTTTGTTATAGATGTGAAACAATCTTTAAAGAAGTCAGCCATTGGCCTGGAGTCTGAAATTTAAAGCATTTAGATTTGCCTACTGATTGGGCTCAGCAGTTTATAAGTAGCAACAATTATTTGGAGTTGCCTATTCTAAGCAGTGCCATTATAAATACAGGACAAAAAAAAGTTAAACAACCATGTTCCAGACCAGAGACCAACCACAGGCTATGGGAAGATTTGCTAACATACATATTTGCATTTAAGATCATTAGGAATGAAAAAAATGCCATTTTGTTTCTGTTAAAAGGAACAAAAACACACATTCACATAGTTAAAGGGGAACTGAATATGATATATCTGCCACATAACAGAAAGGGTGGCTTCTGCATGCGTTCTGTTTTTGCTCAGTTTACTTTTATTGCCACATTATAATCCTTAAATATTTAATTCCCTTCAGATACATCTTGGAAATTCACGTTTTGTATAAAAAATGTCAATCAAGTAATACTACAGTATCACTGGAAACTGGACAGGGTATTTTGGCAGCACTCCCATCACTTTTGTGCTGCTGGAAAATAGATATTGGAGAATCATATTGTCGATTCTGTGTGACAGAGAAGGAATGACTCTACACAAAAAAAAGTCTCATCAGGCTGCCTCTAACCAACAGCTTTAATAAAACATGTAATGATGGCATTACCTAGAGTCCCCTAGCAAGTGCACATAACATCCTCTCCAAGCTCAAGCGAGTACACTTCCCATTAAATGTTTTGACGAGAAGCACAGAGCAAACCAGACTATTAAATCTGATGTACGCTTCTAGATTACATTAACAAATCAAAGCCATTTCAAAACACTAGCCTTTACAGTAAATCCCTGGTATGAAATTTAACACTCACCCCAGACTGTTGAAGGTTTTTCATGCCCCACATTGTGTTTTCTCACCAGAAAATGTAATTACAAGGTTTGATCCATAATAGTTCCTCCTGAAAACTGAACATTTTTTGGGGGTCGGTAGTCCAACCAGGGTACTCGGAAGTCACATCATGGCCCCCACACAAAATATATACAGTCCCTGATACATTAAAACACGAAACAGCTCAGTCCCAGTTTGCAATTCTAACAGCTGTTACTTCACAGTTAAGTATTCACCACTGTACTACTTCTCCTTACTTATGCTGTGGGAATAGTGCATTGTACCATGTGGCTAATGGTAATCTGAGTGGTTATCTTTGATGAGCTGTTGCAAATCAGGAAGTAAAAAAAGCTATTAAGACCACTGTGAAGCAAGGTAATTTGTAGCACAAGCAGTAACATGTCCTTAAGTATCCACTTCCCTATCAGTACTTATTGAATTCTCTTGCACCTATGTTGCACTTTGTAAAATGTTTCCTGTGAAATGTAGAATTTAATGTAATCTCAACAGGATGTGACATGGTAGATTAAAAAAAACTTCTGCCATTGACTTGAACAGTATTTGCGTCTATGTGCAATATTGCACTTGAAAATTATTTTAACATTATTGTTGTCACTATTGGAAATTGAGCCAAGGCACTTTGGGAGGAGTCTGCCAATTTGTACTGTGCTGGATCGACACAAATAGCAACCCAAAAAGGCCATCAGTCATTCAAAAATTCTCTCTGTTGTCGTAGGTGAGGAAAATATACTGTGGCTCAAACAGTAGGTTTGTTGCTGCTCACGTTTCCTGTTATTTGTGGATGAATTGGCCCAGTCAAAATGATCTAGACAAAATGAACTTTAATTTATATGTTGCTCTATTTTATTTCATCTGCTGACAATTGAACAGTATTCAGTCCCGTTTGTAATTCCTCAAAAAATGAAGCTGTCTGTACCCATATGCAGCAAGACCAACATCCAGGATTGGGCTGATAGTAGCACGTAACATTAGTGCCAGGCAATTACCATCTCCAACAAGAGAGAATCTAACTATCTTGCCATGACATTCAATGGCATTACCACCACTGAATGCCTCACAATCAAGATCCTGGGGGTTACCATTGACCAGAAACTTAACTGGCTCAGCCACATAAATACTGTGGCTACAAGAGCAGGACAGAGGCTGGGAATTCTGCAGTGAGTATCTCACCTGCTGACTCCCCAACACCTGTCTATCATTTATAAGGCACAAGTCAAAAGTATGATGGAATACTCTCCACTTGCCTGGATGACTGCAGCTCCACCAGCACTCAAGTTTGACACGACCCAGGACAAATCAGCCTACTTGACTGACATCACATCACCACCTTAAATATTCACTCCCTCCACCACAGGCACGCAATGGTAGCAGTGTGTACTATCTACAAGATGCACTGCGGCAACTTGCCAAGGCTTCTTTAACATCACCGTCTAAACCCATGATCTCTAACAGCTAGAAGGACAAGGGCAACAGGCACATGGGAACACCACCAAGTTCCCCTCCAAGTCATACACCATCCTGACATGGAAGTATATCACTGTTGCTTCATTGTCACTGGGTCAAAATCCTGGAACTTCCTTCCAAACAGCACTGTAGGTGTACCTACACCACGTGGACGGCAGCGGTCAAGGCGGCGGCTCACATCACCTTCTGAAAGGCAACTAGGAATGGGCAATAAATGTTGGCTTTGCCGGTGACACCCACATCCCATGAATGAATTAAAAAAAGAAAAAAATTTGAGACAGGAAAGGGAGAAAAACAGAAGGGGGAGTAAGAATTATCATGAGGTTGCATTGATTTTGCAAGAATTTGTTTGAAATCAGCCAACCCTACGCAAAATAGAGGAACTTCAAGTGCAAGTTAAGTCCAACACAAATTGACTTTACACTGGTTTAAGGAGTATGAATATGTTGGATGGCCAATGGAGGAAGCATGGGGCAGGATAGTTGGATTGAGGTGGTCATGAAACCTCCAGGATTACATCCAGTCAGAGTTGATAAGCTTTGGGCTTCAGAGGTGCTAGGGGAGGGGTGTGGGGAATAGAAAGAACATTGAGTGGAATATCCCAGTGAACAATTTTGGGGCCCTAGTGTTTCTAATTTACATTAATGACTTGAATTCAAAGGCTCAGTATAAATTGTTTAAGTTCACAGATGATACTGTTCACGGGGAAGAGGAAGTTGATCTGAGGAAGTAACCAGCGATGTGTAAAATGTGTTAGATAACACATGTAAGTGGGCAGACCAGTGACAGATGTAATGCAATATAGATATGTATTGTGCACAGGGAGAAAGGACAGTACACACACCATGATGCTGTTGAAATAGCTACAGCTGAAGATGAAAGATACTTAGGGGAGTACATGCTGTTCAACACGTCCAATCATCATGCAGTGGCAATTAACGAAGCAAACAATGCTGAAATATATGTGTAGGAGCAAAATACAAGTCAGAGAGTGTCATCCATAAACTGCACACTGCTCCAGTCGGACCACTGAATACTGTGGTCAGTTCTGGTCACTGAGACATAAAGGAGACAAGCCCTAGAGGTGGAGGAGGGAAGAGCACAAGACTGATTCTTGAGCTAAATTTTAACATTCTGACCTGCATAGAGTGGGGGAGGCTGGCAGCCGATCAGGAACCAGAAATTTCCACAGCCTGTTTGTCAGCAGCTCTTTAATTCAGCCACGGCATTTACGTCTAATTTCCAGGTTTCCTGATCAATTAGAGCAGGTGGGTGTAATAACGACCTGAATCAATCTCCTTCACCTCTCCTTATCCAAAGTCACTCTGCGAGGGTCAGAACTGAAACATTCTTGAAGTGCCAGAACCGAGCCAGCATCCAGACAAATGGAGGGTCAATGTGCAAAGGCTGCATCATAGTTCTCAGAGGCAGTCCTATACATCATGCTGTTGGCTGTAATGGGTCACGGGGAGGCTCTTTTCCCCATGGACTAAAGGAAGAAGGGAGCCACAGAAAACAAGCAGGCGTGGCTGGAAGCGGCAGAGGAGGTAAGCAGCAGGAGTGGGATGGTTTGCTCCTGGATACAGTGCTCGATGAGAGCAGGAAAGATGAGTGCCATTCCACATTCAAGTACAAACTCCAGCCTTCCCCTGCACATCACTCTTCAGACCAGCACACCTTGCAAGTGAAACCATTCCTCTCGAGGTACCTCTTCACATCCCGAATGACCAGTCACCACTGACACTCACCCTCATCTTACTGCACTGTCACACCCCTCCTCTCCAAACATTCTACAGCTCACACTCATAGGCCTCTTTGAAGGACAAGAGAGCATGGGACACTAGAGAGAGACAGGGAACCGGGGGTGGCCCTCCACTCATAGCCACCCTAACAGTAGCGCAGGAGCTGGTGCTGGAGCTAAGTCTCCACATGCCTGGCAATTGGCAATGGAGCGATGGGGTCTCCTAGCTACTTGGTGCCAGAATTAAACAGAACACAACCACATGACGCGCAACACTCACTCATGTAGATCTGATATCACCAGCCACTGAAATATGATGATCTGCACAATGATGACTTAGAACCCTTTCATGTCCAAAAGCGTCCTTGAGCAGCTGCCGCCAGAGGATGATGATCTACCGAGTTGTGCATATTTGAGCTGGCAGAGGGTTCGCATGAGTCGTGTGCCAGTGCTTCCTCAGTGAGTGACCTGCTCTAAGATCTTTAACCTTGAAAGGAAGCAATCTCAAAGAGAACCAAGATAGTAAAGGTAAATCAGAACATGACTTAAAATGAAACCTTGATAGCAGGAAGGCACAAAGGATAAGGCAAGCGAAAGACAAATTTAGGACTAGTGTTGAAAAGTTCTTTGCTGCATAGGTGATCATGAATAGGAATAGGCTTCTGGGTAAGAAAGGTAAGTCAAAAGCCTGCAATCAATTAACTAACAGGTAGCTACTATGACAGGTTGATACTATTGTGAGTATGAGTGCTTTACTCTCTGTGGATGGGTGAGCTAGAATGGGCCTTCCGAATGCCACTCTGACCACTGTCCTCAGCCTCCATGCTGCTTCCACTCTGACTTCTCTGTCCTCAGCACCCTGCACAGTTCTAATGAAGTTCAACAAAAGCTTGAAGAACAGCAACCCATCTTTTGATGAGGCACTTTACAACCTTCCAGACTCAACGCTGTGTTCAACAATTTCAGATTATAACCACTATCCCATTTTTTCAAACAGGTGCTGGTACTGATTCTGCTGCTACTAATTGCACCTCCTCTAGACCCATCTTTTGTTTCTTTACTTGTCCTATTACCACCCATTTTTGCCTTGCACCATCATCCCTTTTGTCATTCAACCTCTACTGCCTTCCACCCTATCACAGATCTTCCCTATTATTCTTTCCATCCCTCCTCCACACTTTCCCTGCCTCTACACTTGCTTGAAACCAGTTACATATTTAACTTTTACGTTCTGACAAAAGGTCAATCAACCTCAAAGTTCAACTCTGTTTCTCTCTCCATAGATGCTGTCTGACCGAGTATTTCTACCATTCTGTGTTTATATTCCCAATCTGTATCAATCCTGTTGTATTAAGAGATTTTTACCTACAGAAAAGCTCATCAATCCTGTACCTTCTTCAAAGGATGCAATTTTATGCATAGTCCCAAATCAATAATTGAGGTGCACGTATGTATTGTAGAAATGAGAGTGAGGGGTCGGAAGTCTTCATCTGATTTTAAGTAATTATTTCTACCCGGTAACAATGGAATATGTTTGGGTCAAGGAACGACTCAATCAAAACTATTCATTTTTTTAACAAAGGTATTGCTGATATTAGCATGAAATTACAGCAGCCTAACATGAATATTTGCCAATTTGGATGACCTGGAAATCTAATAAGAGTACCTAAATACAATTATGCTTGAATAGTCACTACTAATCCACTACTAAATTTTGAAGCAGCACAAATCTGGGAAGTGTAAACAAGTTTAAAAAGGTGAAAGCCTGGAGCCCTGCTTAGGACAGATGTTGATAGCTAGCCTGGATTAGAAGCTCCTCTCCTGCAGTTAATTGCGTCAGTATTTGACTCCATCCCAGTTAATCTCTCAAGATAATTAGTGGAGATGAAACATTATTTATCTGCACAGAGGACAAATGTCAAAATAGCTGATGTTCTAATGTGAAGCTCAGTCTTACACATAGTATCACATAGATGCTATTAGAAGTCTACAGTAGACTAAATTACTCCAGCATCAGTTGTAAGGCTGATGAAGGAACAACAAAAATGCTATTTTTACTTCTAAATACCCATTAAGTGCACACTTGGTTTGGGTGTATTTTTTAAAACCCAAATTTCCCATCTTCCTTTTCTGTAGAAACCTGTTCTCAAAGTATATAAATACGAATCAAAAACTGAAAATGCTGGAGATGCTCAGGCCAATCAGCGTATGTGGAGAAGGCAGACAAGTTAACGTTTCAGGTGTAGTCCCTTCAATTAGTTTCTGCTTGTGCTTCAAATTTCCAGTGTCTGCAATTCTTTGTCTTTGGTTTGGTTTAAATATTGGGTTACACAGATGTGCTTCACATTATTCCCTCAGCAATTACACAATTATGGAAATACAGCAATGCACTTAAGCAAAGTGCACTACATGTACATTTAATGTGATTTACTGTTCAGATGTATTCCTCAGCAAAATCAATTTAGTATCCGTTTTCAGGCTTCCTCTAGAATTTACTGTGGTCAAAATCTTAACATTACTTATCAGCAACTAAAGATTAGAAGGCTGGTCAGTACCATGAGTAGGTACAATATTCAGCCAGTTAGTTAACTTGCTTAACTGTAGAGATTCAATAGAATAAATTGTAGTTCTGAATTAAAGCTCTTGTGGCGGGATGGGGCGTGGAGGGTAGACTAATACATCAATTAGATCTAAACAGTAAAGGCTTATGATTTTTTCTAGATTTAATAGAATGCAATATCCTATGTGGAATTGTGCTTTATTCAGTGATGACACAATAGGAATTTTCAAACTTCAAACAGAATTGTTTTCCCTTCCAAAAGAAATATAGGCCAATAAAGCAACAGCAAGTTATTCGGTACCAAACCATTTCTAATGCTAATCTGAAATTAGCCTCAAGGAGATGCACAGCAGCAACTCAGCAATTCTCAGTGGAAAAACCGTCAGTGGTCTGCCATTACTACAGCATTCCTAGATCATGGATGGCAAAGGCAACATCTGAAAAGCAGTGCAACAGTGTGGATTTTCCAGTTTCCTACACTATCCATCTTTACAATTTATTTTTACAATAGGGGTTCAAACATATTTCAGATACCCATCAGTTGCTGGGGGGAGGGGAGAGAGCACTAACTTCATCTTAGCAGTGAGCTGAAATCAAACCTAACTTCTAGAATTGAAAAATCCGTCTCTAGCTCAGTAAGTCCCACCTCTCGAAAATAGAAATAAAAACAGAAAATGCTGGAAATACTCAGCAGGTCTGGCAACACCTGTGGAGAAAGCAGAGATAATGTTTCAGGTCTGTGACCTTTCATCAGAACTGGCAAAGGTTAGAAATGTATTGGGTTTTAAGCAAATGAAGTGAGGGGCGGGCGGGGGGCAGGGAAGAGAACAAAAAGGAAGGTGTGTGATAGGGCAGAGGGCAGGAGAGATTAAATGAAAAAGATGTCATGGGACAAAGGCAAAGGTAGTTCTATTGGTGTAGCGAAAGACAAAGCATTAGTCCAGAGAGAGTGTTTATGACAGAATAATAGACAGCTCTGGCCAAAAACACAAACATGAAAAACCAAGTTTAAGGCAGGCACATGATTGAAAAATAAAATAATAAAAATGGTCTGAAATTATTGAATGTTGAGTCCGGAAGTCTGTAGAGTGTCTAATCGGTAAATGAGGTGCTGCTCCTTGAGTTTGCGTCAAGGACAGAAATGTGGGTGAGAGAGCAGGATGCTGAGTTGAAATGGCAAGCAACCAGAAGCTCGGGGTCATGCTTGCGGACTGAGCAGAGGTGTTCTGCAAAGCGGTCACCCAATCTGGTCTCCCCGCCTTGTACTTTCAATTTAGTATACTGTATTCGTTGCTCACAATGTGGTCTCCTCTACATTGTCTCCCTCATTAGTCTGGGGACTTTGAGGCCAATTGAGACCCCTCATTGCACTATATTGCGAACAGAGATCTGCTATCTCAGCAGAGAGCAGGAATTTGAAATGCATTCTTGACCTAAATGGTTCAGTACCAATCCACATGGCAACATCAGGTTTAGTGCTATATATTTTACAGAATTTTATTTATTTATTTAGAGATACAGCACTGAAACAGGCCCTTCAGCCCACCGAGTCTGTGCCGACCATCAACCACCGATTTATACTAATCCTACATTAATCCCATATTCCTACCACATCCCCTCAATTCTCCTACCACCTACCTACACTAGGGGCAATTTACAATGGCCAATTTACCTATCAACCTGCAAGTCTTTGGCTGTGGGAAGAAACCGGAGCACCCGGCGGAAACCCACGCGGTCACAGGGAGAACTTGCAAACCTCCACACAGGCAGTACCCAGAATCGAACCTGGGTTGCTGGAGCTGTGAGGCTGCGGTGCTAACCAATTTAACAGCACAATTTATTATTTTTGCCAACAGTGGGTTTTCACTATGGCTCAACAAACACAAATGAGAGAGTTCTGCCATGTGGCTCATGAGAGGGCAATTACTAACTGCTGAACTACCAAACTCAGGACTAAAAGTAGGTCAGGAACTACAACAGAAACTAACGTGACTAAAATGGCATAGTAAATTCTTGTCAACTCATTTTACCATTCCAAAGTAGGCCAATGCAGATTGGACTCATGTTAGAAAAAAACATCTGTAAGAGTCAAGAGGTTTAATCATGTTTTGTAAACACATGCAAATTAATACCCCATGTAAAACAAGTACAGCCAATTAGGATGGATTATGCATAAATGAGGCTGTAACGCAACCAGGTTCTGACGATGGTCAAACCAAGAGCAAAGTGCTTATATCATCAGAACACTTAAATCTGGGCCCATGTGGGCTTTTAAAGATGCAGCCCAGGAGAGGCTAGACCACATAACAATATGGGAGGCAAAGCCTCTTTCCAGAGACTGGAAGAAAAAATTATTAGGAGAAGTCGATCTTCTGTACATTTACTACTACCAGCCAGCTTAAGTGACACTGATGTTGGCCTGGAGTCTCAGAAAAGGAGCTGCAAATTAGAGGATAGCATGCCATTAAAAAAAAAAGCTAATGAAACCATGTTTAGCGTTTGAATCACTTTTTGTTTTATGCCTTACTTCGCAAAACATAGACCACATCAATCAGCAAGGTGCAAAGTTTGACCCCGGTCTATACTGAATTCTCAGTCAAAGCAATAAACGGAGGTGTTGCAATCACCTGCAGTAAGCCAGTGACTCCAGCTGCAAATGTACATGCTCGGTGAGTATGAGATCAGGCACTGCTGCGATTGCTTCTACAGTTGAATATGCCAGCATTCATTGGTTGGGATCATGAAGAATGACAATTTGGGTGAGGCAATAAAGTTATCTACACACCAAGGAAACAGACTGCAGTGGTGTTACACCAACTAAAGCGAACAGTATGGGCAGTATGAAGAGGCAAAATGGCCTTGTGGCATGTATTAGGGAAGCTGCTACTGTGAGGACGGCCATCCCAGTCTCTCTCTCTCTAAGTGCGAGTTAGGGAAATTGCTACATGGAGGAGTGGCGATCCCATTCTTGATATCATCCTGTGTTAGGAAACAGCTACTGGGAGATGTGGGTCTCACTCACAGGAGGACAGAGAAAATGTTACAGGAAAGTATTCAATTTAAAAAAAATTAATTACACCTTTGTGAAGCATCGTGAGACATTCTTTGACATTGAAGGCATGATAAAAGTGCAAGTAGTTGTTATGGTACGGAAATTCCAGCATCCCCGAGAGCATAAGAGAAAGTGTTGTGATAATGCGAGAGCGACCAATCCCCTTTCAGCCCTACTCCTTTGAAGCTGACCATGACTACAGCTCGACAGGTGACATCCTTCAGTCTGGAATGGATGAGCATGAGGGCCAAGCACAGCCAAGTCCAACCTTGCTCTCACCCAACATCTTTGATAATTTAAGACTGAGATGAGGACTTCTTCACTCAGAGGGCTGTGAATCTGTGAAATTCTCTAGTCCAGGGGCTAAGGATGTTCAGTCATTGGGTATATTCAAGGCCGAGATAGATAAATATTTGGACCCTAGGGAAGGTATATGGGGATTGGGCAGAAAAGTGAAATTAAGATGAAAGATCTGCCATGATCTTGTTGAATGTTTGTATTTAGGCGGAGGTAGATTGATTCCCTTGCCTAACAAAAATCTGAGGTTATCGGGGGTAGATGGGCGTATGGAATTCGAGAGACAGATTAGTCATGATCTTATTGAATGGCAGAGGAGGCCAGAGGGGCCGAATGGCCTACTTCTGCTCCTAACTCGTATGTTCCATGGCCTACTCCTCCTCCAAGTTCACATATTCTTATGATATCCGCATACTTTATAGCAGTAATCACTGGATAGGTCAGAAGGCTAATTTTTCCCCTCCTCTCCTACCACCACCAGTCTAACCAAGATGATCTAAACCTACACAATCCAGGGATTGAATCAGGGAACCAGTGGATGCCCAAATTCTGCAACAACGAAGAAACCAACTTTCTTAAACTCATGCCAATTCTTCAAAAAGTTATAAATTATGTATTTGCCTTACTCAGCACAAAAATTGAATAATCTGTAATGATGAATACAAAGGTTCTGACATCAGTATGTATCCCAGGATAATTCAGAGGGACAGAATATAGTCTTTAACCATCACATAGGTTAAAAATAAATTAAATGGCTAAAACTTGCAACCTATAATATGCACATTGCATCCCAATTCAGATTTAATGGACAGCCAATTTACTATTGTGGCCTGATTATTGCTGTTATTCCATTCAAGCCATTCTCAGTTTAAGAAACCTATATGCCGATATATACACCGTAACAGAGCTTATGTGCCTTTTAAACAATTTGTTTTGATCTCAAGCAACCTGCTCTCATACTTCGGCCAGCACTGCTCAAACTGGCTGGTAGGCAGAATGCAAGCTTGTCCTGGACAACTCTTGCTCCCAATACATCATTTCCCCCATCACAGTTGTGTGTCTCTTCGCAATTCCTCACAGCACCTCTGGTGACCCAGACGGAGGGTGAAACTACGCTAAAGAACCCACAATATTTACACAAAAGCACAGTAAGGCTACAATAAACTGCATTACTGCCAACTATCAATTGATGCATCAAATATTTCTGCAATGTACTAGAAATGGCATTGGTCTTGCCTACTTCCTGACACAAAGATTATCCTACTGAGAGCAGGTGGGCGCTATTGCTGCAGAACAATATAAACTGAAACCGAAATTTCAAAAGGCAAAATATGGATATAGTAGTGGAGCAAACAAACCCAAAAATGACAGATGATTTTCCAACTGTATAACAATGAAACCTGGGGCTTAGTTGAGTAACAGTCCCACAGTTAGAGGCGCCAATCTAAGCTAATACAGCTTCATTACTTATGGAGGGCCACATATTATTGTACATGAATAGGGCTGTGTGCTCAGTTCATGAGTTGGGACATCCGTGTTGGTACTAACTGCTGCTTCAAGCAGCAATCGGTTTCCTTTTTTTTTGGAGAATTGATGGGACAAAGGGTGGAGCTATTTGAGCTTTTACGTAAGTTCTTGCTGGTGACTGGGTCAATACTTCGGCTGAAATAAGTGATTACTCATCTCAATAATATAAAATTGCCCAAAGTGCATGTAATTGGTTCACTGAACTTAGAATGCAGCTCAGTGTTTCACATTAACTGCACTGTGTACTTCACAGCATATTGATGCTGCAGATTGAAGTTTGCTTTCTGACAGAAGTTAAGTACAAGTTCCTTTTTTTAAAAACAAAAGTGGATCTGTTTTGTCAGGGCTTTACTAACATGTTTATTAGCATTCAAGCCACTGTAATACTCATTGTTTATTCAAAGCAGTAAAAACAAAAAAATGAGGGTTAATTTTTTCTACCTTGGTCCTCTACAGTAAGGCCAACCTACATAAAACATTTACATCTTCGCATATAGCTTATTAAAAAATGTTCAATATTGAAATTACAGCAAGAGAGTTGATTTTACAAATAAGAGGTACCTTACCCATTCATCTCCAATGCACTGGAATACGGTGCTTCTGATATGACCTCCTTTTTCCTCAACCGAGGATTTCCCCCCACTGCGTTTTGCAGGGCCCTCAACCGTGTCCGGCCCATTTCCCGCACCTCTGCCCTCACCCCTTCCCCTCCCTCCCAGAACCGTGACAGGGTTCCCCTTGTCCTCACTTTCCACCCCATCAGCCTCCATATCCAAAGGATCATCCTCCGCCATTTCCGCCACCTCCAGTGTGATGCCACTAAAAAACGCATCTTCCCCTCCCTTCCCATCAGCATTCCGAAGGGATCGTTCCCTCCGTGACACCCTGGTCCACTCCTCCATTACCCCCACCACCTCGTCCCCGTGCCATGGCACCTTCCCCTGCAATTGCAAGAGGTGTAATACCTGCCCTTTTACCTCCTCTCTCCTCACTATCCCAGGCCCCAAACACTCCTTTCAGGTGAAGCAGCAATTTACTTGTACTTCTTTCAATGTAGTATACTGTATTCGCTGCTCACAATGTGGTCTCCTCTACATTGGGGAGACCAAGCGCAGACTGTCACAGGTTATAAGCAAGTGAGGTTCTAGTTATGCCTGTCTTTGCGGAACATCTCCGCTCAGTCCGCAAGCAGGATCCTGAGCTTCCGGTTGCTTGCCATTTCAACACTCCCCCCTGCTCTCATGCTCACATCTCTGTCCTGGGATTGCTGCAGTGTTCCAGTGAACATCAACGCAAGCTCGAAGAACAGCATCTCATCTACCGATTAGGCACACTACAGCCAGCCGGACTGAACATTGAGTTCAATAATCTCAGAGCATGACAGCCCCCCATTTTACTTTCATTTTTAGTTATTTTTTCTTGTTTTCTTTTTTACATTTTTTACAATTTTTTTTTTGCATTTATTTCATTTCATCTTAGTTTGTTCAGTTTGCTTACCCACTGTTTTTTTTCAGGTTTGCACTTGCTGCTGTTCAATATTCAGTCCGTTAACACCTAATCTGTAATAATGCTTTGTCTTTCAACACACCATTAACATATTGTTTGCCTTTGCTCCATGACCTTTTGGTCAGCTATGTGGCCTTGTCCAATCTACACCTTCTCCTTTGTTATCTCTTGCCCCACCCCCACCTCACTTGCTTATAACCTGTGACTTTTCTAATATTTGTCAGTTCCAAAGAAGGGTCACTGACCCGAAACGTTAACTCTGCTTCTCTTTTCACAGATGCTGCCACACCTGCTGAGTGGTTCCAGCATTTCTTGTTTTTATATCACTGGAATACTCTGCTGGCCTCTGGTGGATGGGCACAAAATAAAGTTTCAAGACAAAGCAAATCAGAAAGGGTTAAATAAATGAAAAAGGAGAAGTAGCTGAAAAATCACCAAACAATGGATAAAATGGACAAATTTCCACTGGGCTTCTCTTGCTCTGCTACAACTTCAGTGGAAGTTCAGCAGAGGCCCTATTTATGCACACCAATGGCATTTCCACCAAGGTTATAACAAAGTGGGAGAAGCCCCAGCAAATCCACCCCCCATGTGTCAGAGGAGGAGTGTGCTGAATTTTGACAAAAAAAGTTCCTCCTACCTTTGGTCCATCGAGGGGTCAGTAGGCACCCAGGCCCCTGTGGATTGACTCATTCTTGGAATCTTTCAGGGAAATGGCTCATTTTCACTTATCACTTCCCCCATCAGGTCCAGAGAACTCACAACATTCAATTGTGAACTTGCACCATTCCACTTCACAGTACAGCTATAATGAGCCAACAGAAAATTCTAATAATGCCAGAATTTCACATTATAAATAAAACTATTAAGTATTTTTATACCTATAGTGAACAGAACAGTAAATACTATATTCAAAGTTTACTATACATTTGTCTATAAAGATTAAATAGCAATTACATTTATAATGCTAACAAAACTTATAGTTAATACTTCAAAAAGGTAATTCTGTATTAAAATAGTTCACTCTCCACACGGCTCCATTTTAAAAAATAGACTGAGCAGTGATGAAGAAATGTTTTAATAACATGAGTGCAGATCCAAAACACATTCACAATGAAATTGTGCATTAACTGCAACAGTTAAAACCACCTTATGGATAAATAGGCACCTTCCAAATTCCGAGTATCTGTGGGACAGACAACAGTCCTAGTGCTACAAACTGATGTGCCGCACAGAACATTATGAAATGTGTCATGCAGGCCCGCATCTGCCAAGAATGAGACACATTAGTTTCACCACATGAACATTGATTTTTTAAACTGTTATTGGAATAAAGAACTTGCTTTTTTTTAAAAAACACACCAGACTCTTGACTGGAAAGATATTTTTGCTTGGTAACAGACAGTACTTGGAAAGGACAAAGGGGCCACTCCCTGCTCCAATTTAATCCTTTTGATTACCAGACGTTGAAGGTGGAGAGGCTAGTATTCCAGGTTAACTGCTAAAATGGCCAAATGCACAAACAGACGTGGTCAGATCAGTTAATCACATGACTAACTGGCTGTTGGAGTTTTTTGAATTTGAACTCAGAAAGCTGTTTGCTCCTGGACTGAAAAGACCTCTGTCCTGACTGCCCCCATCTCTTTCTCATGGAACTGAAGACCCATTGAAGACACGTGAACCCCAAGAGAGAAAAGTCTCCTACAGTGAACAAGGTTTAAGAATAATACTGGGCTTCAGTGAAAAGCAAGACTACCAATAAAAGGACTACAGTGAGCTCGAAGTACAGTAACAAGAAACTCTTCTGATGTTGCCCGAAACCCCTCTATTTTATTTTTCTTCTGCTCTTTTCAGTCTATTTGCATGTGCGTATCGCGTATGCATGCTAGCGTGGGGCGTGGTGTGTATCTGTAGCCGTTAACTGAATTAGAATTGAAGTTTTAATAAATTTCACTTTTCTTCTTTAAACCTAAGGCGGCCGTTTGTGCTCATTTCTTTGCCTTATAATTGGAAAGCGGGGAACAAGGATTCACCAAGGGGGAGCTCAAAACAGTGTATTTAAAATTAAACCCTGTTACAATAAGACTAGATGAAGGCTGAGAAAGACCCCTAGACAACTTTCTCACCTGGTCGTAACAAATGTAATTTTACAAGAGCAAAACCAATAAAATTAGCATAATTTGTACAACATTATGGACATAGTTATAAGTATCTGAAGCGCTACTACTGTACCAGTTTCATTTCAAATAAAATTTTACAGATTTATAAGATTACCAACATTATTAGTTAGAAAGTCCTTGCTTAACTTACGCAAGTTAATGCTACGGTTGGGCGCCAGCCAAGGGTGTGGTAAAGTGTTACAATAGGGAGTTGGTGAAAAATGTGGGGATGGGGGATGTATTACTGCAAGGATTCAATGAGAGTATGGGGAAAGTGTTACAGCTGGGAGTCAGTCAGGGGTGTGGAAAAAGTGTTGCAGCTAATTACAATCTATATCAATGACAGAGAGGAGAGGACTGAGTGGAATATATTGGTTTACTGACAATACAAAGCTAGGTGGGAAAATAAGCTGTGATAGGATGTAAAGGGGCTACAAAGAGATATAGATCAGTTAAGTGATTAGGCAAGAAGTTGGCAGATGTAGTATAACGTGGGGAAGTGTGAAATTATCCACTTTGGTGGTAAGAAGGAAAAAGCAGAATATTTTTTAAAAGATAAGACACTAGTAAATGTTGGTATTCAGAGGGATTTGGGAATCCTTGTACACAAATCACAAAGTTAACATGCAGGTACAGCAAACAATGAGGAAGGCAAATGATATGTCAGTCCTCATTGCAAGGAGGTTGCAATATAAGGGTAATGAAGTCTTGCTGCAATATTATAGGGCTACGGGAGATCAAACCTGGAGTACTGTGTACAAAGTTTTGATCTCATTACCTAAGAAAGGATATACTTTCCTTTGAGGGGCTGCAATGAAAGTTCACAATAATGATTCCTGGGATGAGGGGCTGTTCTATCAGGAGATGTTGAGGAGAATGGGCCTATACTCTCTGGAGTTCATAAGAATGAGAGGTGACTTCATTGAAACACGTAAAAGTCTGAGGGCTCGACAGGGTAGATACTGAGAAGCTGTTACCTCTGGCTGGAGAGTTTAGAACTAGGGATCACAGGTTCAGGATAAGGAATCAGCCATTTAGGACTGGAATGAGGAAAAATTTCTTCATTAGAGGGTATTGAATCTTGGGAATTCTGTATCCCAGACGGCTATGGATGCTCAGTTGCTGAGTATATTTGAGACTGAGATCAACAGATTTTCAGCACTAAGGAAATCAAGGAATATGGGATAGGGAGGGAAAGTGGAGTTGATGAATGGTGAAGGAGGCTCGAGGGGCCGTTATGGCCCACTCCTGCTCTTATTTATGCTCTTAAGTGTTAGAGTGGGGAGTCAGTGACAGTGTGCAGGAAGAGAACATGTTGCTTACCATGCATCTTCATTTTGGAACACTGGAGACTTAAGTGGTATCAATTCTCTCCATGTATCTATAAAGATTAGTGTTTTTCTTGTGAAGCATTGGTCTCTTGAAGGTTGCTGCCATACTCATTTCTAACAAAGAGCAGTTTAGACCATTAAAAATCAATGTGTCCTTGATAGTTCAGCTGGTACAGCAGAGGACAGTGGGGATACCATTAAAAAAATATAATTAAAACGTAGGAATACAGTACTGAGGAAATTCACAGTTTGAATTGTTCAGCCATTGTTACAGAACAAAAACAAATATCAAATAGCAGCTTGACTGGAATAACTGGATTTGCAACCAAATTATTCAAACACTTCTTTTTCAAACAACCGGACAAAGGTCAAGTGCTGTGTAATCCAAGGAATTTCAAATGAACCACATGATTTTGTGCTGTTTGTTCAGCACTTCTGAATGCAGATCCACTTGGAAAATTAGGAAGAAGTGTGGCAGCCACACTGTAGTTTAATAAGCATCCTAAAACCAAACGGCAATATTCTCCATCTACTTAAACTCAATACTTGAAGAGAATGAAGGAGCAATAATTGCTTAGTTTAAAAGATTGATGCTGGCCAATGTCAATAGTCAACGTTCTGTGTGAACATTTGTACACAGCACAAATACATAGGTAAAAAGAGCATTTTTTGTCAGATGACGTGTTTACATAAACAAGTTAAAAATAGCAATTCAGTTCATACAAGCCTGGACTTGTTACTGAAAACTAAAATATTTTGCAGATACTGTACAATGAGAAGCAGGTGAAAAGTTACATTTAGCACTCAAGGGGGAAAATTAGCTAGGGCGTGGGTAGTATAAAGAATTGGAAAACCATCCTTTTACCTTTAGGGCCTGGGTTCAAACGTGGTCCAGATGAATGAAATCAATGTATTATGACAGCTGTAAGAATTCAACCCAATTCTTTGCAGGTGTGAATCCTCAGCCTAATATGTTAAAAATTAACAGAGGAATAACAAACCTCCTGCCCCAACCTTCACAAGAAAAATGGCTTGAGTGAGAAATGGAAACATTCTGAAAATTGACAGCAGAGGGCACCCTGAGGTTAGTGTTTGGGTGCACTGTTTTATGACTGAGCAGAATGTGTTTAATTCCAATATTGCCGATGTGGATTTGATACTGAAGCTGGGAGCCATGAAACGATTAGAAAAATGTTCTCTTCTCCACCTTTACTTTAATAGCACAGCTTAACAGAAAAGAACCAGGAATTAAATTAGCACTATAATCAGCCTAAGAACATACAACTGGATAATAGCCAAATCAAAAGAAACAGCAAATTTAACTAAAAGATTTACACTAAATCTCAATTACTGCTCATCTATTACAGCACATCAGGCTTACCATCCATTCCTGTACACAGGCTGGAGTCAGCTTTAAAATAAGATAGAAATAGATCAGAAAACTCCTCTTTTAAAAGGAAATGTGTTAAGAATACTTGCTTGACAAACTCATACATTTAAGCAGGGAAGGAATAGACATAAATCTGTAACTTTAGGGTCAAAATACATATACCAAATTATTTAATATTGTTACTAGAAATCATACACTATAAACCACAAGTGTCTTTAAGTTCAATGACAGAGAAAGCAGATTGCATGTGTATGGCCACTGGAATAGATATTACATTGCTGATGTCTGTGGAGCACAGTTCACTGTCTTTGAGAACAGAAAGCCCTTAGGAGAACTAAAAACTAGGGCAAAGGACACCCAACTTTTCCCATCTTTTATAAAAATCATAGAATAGAATCATAGAAAGGTTACAGCACAGAAAGAGGTAATTCGGCCAGTCATATCTGTGCCAGCTCTCTGGAAGAGCAACTCATCTAGTCCATTCAAACCCCTAGCTCTGCAAATTTTTTTTCCACTTTAGGTAATTATCCAATTTCCTTTTGAAGACTGCTATTAAATCTGCCTCCATCACACTCTCAGTCAGACCATTCCAGATACTAACCATGTGCTGTGTAAAAGTTTTTCATGTCGCCATTGCTTATTTTGCCAATCACCTTAAATCTGTATCCTTGCCAACGGGAACAGTTTCTCCCCATCAGTCCTGATCACTCAGGATTTTGAAAATCCCTATCAAATCTCCTCTCAACCTTCTCTTCTCCAAGGAGAACAGCCTCAGCTTCTCTAAATCTATCCATGTAATGAAGTTCCTCATCCTTGTGAATCTGTATCCTTCCTAAAGTGTGGTGCCCAGAATTGGACACAATACTCCAGTTGAGGCCAAACCAGGGTTCTATACAGATTTATCATAACTTCCTTGCTTTTGTACTCTATGGCCCGATTTATAAATAGCCCAAGATTCAGTATGCTTTATTAACCGCTTTCTCAACCTGCCCTGTCACCTTCAATCATTTGTGCCCATAGATTCCTCCCCCACCCCCCAGGTCCCTCTGCTCCTGCACCCACTTTAAAATGTACCCTTTATTTTATATTGCCTCTCCTTGTTCTCCCTTCCAAAATGAGTCACTTCATACTTCTCTGCATTAAATTTCATCTGCCACTTGTCTGCCCATTCCACCAGGCTACGTTCTCTTGAAGTTTATTATCCTCCTCATTGTTCACAATACTTTCATGTTTTGTCTCATCTACAAATTTTGAAATTGTGCCCTCCACAGCCAAACCTAGGTCATTAATATGCATCAAGAAAAGCAGTGGTCCTAACACTGACCCCTGTGGAACCCCACTAAACATTTTCCTCCAGTCTGAAAAACAAAAACTAATACTCTGTTTCCTGTCACCCAGCCAACTTCGTATCCATGCTGCCACTATCACTTTTATTTCATGGGCTTTAACTTTGCTGACAAGCCTGTTATGTGGCACTTTATCAAATGCATTTTGGAAGTCTATGTACACCACATCAACCTCATGACCCTCATCAACCCCTTCTCTTGCATCATAAAACTCAAGCATGTCAGTTAAGTATGCTTTGCCCTTAACAAATTCCTTAAGTACTCCACATTTGTCCAAGTGACTGTTAATTTTATCGCAAATTATCATTTCTAAAAATATTCCCACCACTGAGATTAAACTGACTGGTTTGTAGATACTAGACTTATCCTTGCACCCTTTTCTGAACAAGGGTGTAACATTTGCAATTCTCCAGTCCTCTGGTACCACCCCTGTATCTAAGGAGGATTGGAAAATTATGGCCAGTACCGCCACAATTTCCCCCTTACCTCCCTCAGTATCCTTGGATGCATCTCATCCGGTCCTGGTAACTTATCAATTTTAAGCACAGCCAGCCTATCTAATACCTCCTCTATCAATTTTTAGCCTATCCAGTGTCTCAACTACCTCCACTTTCACTATGACTTGGGCAGCATCATCTTCTTTGGCAAAGACAGATGCAAAGTACTCATTTAGTGTCTCACCCATGCCACCTGCCTTCATCCATAAATCTCCTTTTTAGACCGTAATCAGCCCCACTCTTTTTACACACTTACTATTTATATGCCTATAGAAGACTTCTGGATTCCCTTTATGTTAACCACCAGTCTCTTCTCATACTCTCTCTTTGCTTCTCATTTCTTTTTCAGTTCCCTCTTAACTTTCTATTTTCAGCCTGGTTCTTCGTCGTATTATCCACCTTACATGTCACATGCACCCTTTTTTTGCTTTATCTTACTCTCTATCACTGTCATCATCTAGGGAGCCCTGGATCGGTTTATCCGACCTTTGCCCCTCATGAGAATGTACTTCAACTATTTCCAAACTATCTCCTCTTTGTAGGCAGTCCATTGTTCCATTGCAGTTTTTCCTGCCAATCTTTGATTTCAATTTACCTGGTCCAGATCTGTTCTCACCCCATTAAAGATGGCTCCCCCCCCCCAATTAATTATTTTTATTCTGGATTGCTCCTCATCTTTTTCCTTATATTCAGAAAGTAATGACTCTTTGTTTGCAGAATAGCCCCAGAGATACCAAATAGCCTCAGACACCTTGTCCAAATGACCATCATTTGCAAGTGAATCTTGATCTTCCATTTAACTGCAGGAATCCTTATAGCAGCACTAGATCCAGTCCTCACACTTGCACACTACTAGCAAGGTTCACTGAACAGCAATCAGAAGTGGGAAGCCCAGCCAATTTTTTCACTTTCCATGACCCAGGGTAGAGGCCAATTGCTGCATTGTAGCATTTCTCTCTTCCCCATCTGAAATAAGTTAACTCAACAGATAAGCCTAGAGACCTTATTGACCTGCATTGTTCGGCTACTGGTTACATAAATCTACTCAATCATGGTGGGCAGGGGAAGAGTAGGGAAGATGAGAAGCTGAAGCATTTTGAAGTTGAGAGATTGTTTTTCTTAGAGCAATAATGATTATGGTAACCAGCGCTGGATTAAGAATTCTTGATGCCCTGGGCATCAAAAATATTTGAAACCTATTTGCACCCCTGCTCCAAAAATGTAGTACAATGCATGATGATATGGGCCTGCAGAATCTTTACACATTGCATTAATAAAACATTTCATATCACAATATGCAATGCTTAAATAAAACACATTTGCGCCAGGCCCCTGGAATTAGTCCCATATTTGGCTGGGGCATGTGTGTTAATTTGTCCTTGATGGCAACGTCATGGTTATGTTACTGGATTAGCAACTGCTCTCATGCCCACACATCTTTCCTGGGCTTGCTGCAGTGTTCTAGTGATCATCAACGCAAGCTCAAGGAACATCACATTTACCGATTAGGCACACTACAGCCTGCCAGACTGAACACTGAGTTCAATAATTTCAGAGCATGACGGGCCCCTCTTTTTATTTTTAGTTCTTTTTTCTTTGTTTATTTTATTTGTTTGTTTCATCATTCTTTTTTTTTTAACCACTTTTTTTTTCTATGTTTGTGCTTTGGGCCAGGGCTGGTCATTTTTCGGTAAATTAACACCCTCTCTGCACTAACGCTTTGTCTTTCAGACACCTTTAACATACCATTTGTCTTTGCTCCATGACCCTCTGGTCAGTTATTCTCGGTCCTATCAACACCTTCCTTTTTGTTATTTCTTATCCCACCCCCACTTTATTTGCTTAAAACCTATTACATTTCTAACCTTTGCCAGTTCTGATGAAAGGTCACTGACCTGAAACGTTAACTCTGCTTCTCTTGCCACAGATGCTGCCAGACCTGCTGAGTATTTCCAACATATATACTAAGTCTGTCATCTTGCACAAGTTTGGGTATGTACTAAGATGACTCCTTTTCAGAATCTGTTGAGGCAAATGCAGCTTCTCCTTGATTTGTAAAACAACATTGCAATTCTTCACAATATAAAGAGCAAGCAAGATTCAGCTTATGGCTTCACAAGAGTTTGCTTTTGGTAGAATGAAGGCAAATCTCAGCAGTTAATACGTGGTCACATTAATAAAGCGTCGGAGGGAAATGTACAACACTACACATCAGTAGTCTCTCAGCTCCAATTCCTTCATATGGTAAACTTGTCTTGAGTTACATAATGATGAAGTAATCTATTATGAACTTGATCTAGGATTATTACAAGTAATGTGTAAGTGAAAACTTGCTCATTGCTTTTTATTGCATCTAACTGAACATTGGGAACTACACAACTTACTTATAGCAGGCTTGAGGGGACGGATAGACTAACTGCTGTTCCTATACCATTTCTTTATATCACCAAATGGTTAAAGCAAAGGCCTATTTTATTTAAATAAATTTTTGTCAGGGTAGTCCACCTCCGTGATGGACCGTTCCCATTGTACAACCTGCACCATTAACTTATTAATCTGTAGGGCATAAAACCCTGGCAAGTCAGGAAAGACTGAGTGGAGGCCAGAAGTTTCAGCAGGGATAAGATGTTAGATAGAAGTATGAACTAATGTCACACTTCCTTTCACATCCACTTTCAGTATTGCAGGTGTACAGGTAGTGAACTTTCAAACTGCACACAGTGCAGGATGCTGGAAAGTGAAAAGAGTAGGAACAGAGAATAACACTGTCATAAAAGCACACTTTCTTTGGAGATCTGAGATATTATATTGAACTCCTTATAAAATAACTTTACCTCCATGTTGGAAATATTAAATAATGAACAAGGCTAATTTCTACAAATAAAAGGTCAGAAACGCTATTATTTTAATTGGAATGGAACATTTTTAATCTTTAATTTTGAAATATAATTCTATATTAATTTGAATCAACATTTTTTCTGCTATAGACCTGAACACAAATATTCTCAATTAGAAATGAAACACTGCAAATACATAGCAGGTCCATCAGCATTCAAGAAAGACAGATTAGCATTTCAGTTATAGACTCTTAAGGTCTCAAATATTAACCTATCTTTAATTACATGCTAAATAATCCACTATAGTTTTTTTAAATTACTTCAGCACTTGCAGTTTTCTCCTTTCAACCTATTCTCAATTATTGTATGCATTGCACATAGAACAAACTATTCAGTTATGAAACCTTAGCTATTTGAACACATTAGGATAATTTTCCAAGTACATGCCAACAGAGAGGAACCTCACCTATCAGTACAGATTGGAAAATTAAGGGTAGTTCACATTCTTTTCGCTGTTAGTAGGCAAGGTTTTGCACCACCAGTGCCCATTTAGAAAGTGACGCCTTGCCCTTCCCATTCAATCTGACTGAAGGAATGCTGCTCGTCATTGCTTGCATTTATTTCAGTCATGTAATGAAACACCTGAATCTGTAATAAGGCAAGATTTATTAAGTACCACAAATCTAAACAGGGTATTTTAGAGCACAGAACCAACTCTTCCGATTTTTAGAGCATCTTCACAATTATAGTACACAATAAATGAAAAATTAGAGTTTGTGAAAAACACTGCACCTTTAATCAGTACTCCTGCAAGTTTTAACACCATGTTTTAAACAAAGGCAGTCATGTTACAGTTATTTACATTTAAGTGTGTTAACCTTTCAAAATATTTCAAATACTAAACTACATTTTAACTCAATAAACATTTCACTTCTTTCTGACCCAAAAATGTGCATAGACATTGGTTTCCCCGAAAAAGCTACAATAAACATTGCCCCCCTCATCTATAAACTGACTTCGTTGGGGAGAAGTTTAAAAAAAAACTATAGACAGCCAGAAACTCTGCATATAAATACTGGTAAGCCTTTCTTGTGCAAATTGTTCCAATTTAAGCAAATGGGATGTCATGGTACTCAGTGTTTCTATCAATACTTGTATTACAGAACAGTTTATACACTGATAGCCATGGTAGACCTTTTGAATAATGTACATTAATACAAGTAAAAACAAAACCATAAAACATTATTTTATATATATATATATATATTTAAATACTCTTAACATCCAAATAGTTGTAAATCCACACAATCCAGTACTTCAGGTGCACAATTGTCGATTTGGCAAGAAAACTGCATGTGCAGGTTTGTGTCCCATTTCTTAAATGCACTTCCAGACTAATTCCTTTAAACTTGCAACCTTTTTAGTTACCATTACAGAGGCCTACACCACCCTTACTAACCAGAAATATACAGATGCCTCATTTCATTACACAACATACACTTCCATTATCACTAATCTAGTGCTCCATATGAACTAGAAACTCATTAGCTTAATGAGTCAAGCTTTACACTCATTTAGTGAGCATCCCCATAACTTTGGTTGCAATCATTTTGCTTTATAAAATTTCTCTACATATTTGTACAGTTCAACTACTTCACTGCTGAAGTAGTACATATAAAGCAACAGAAAGGAACTAAAAGTTTTTTTTTTAGAAAATAAAAATATGCCTTAAATAGTCAATTATATCATGCAGTGCATCATACTCTTCCAGAGCAACATTTTGATTGTGGTCTTTAAGAGCTGGGAATGAGCAGACATAGGTCACAACTGAGGATAATCAATGACCTTCTGAGGAACTGAAATTTGAATATCGACTTTCCTTGATCACAGTTCTTCAGGTACCTTCGGCTAAAGAAAACAAAAAAATTGTCCATCAAATAACTTCAACGCCCTTGGTTTATACACCCAGAAACATCAGTCTTCTATAAACTCATAAAAGACATGATGATTGATGCTGTACTTGGATTTGTGAAGCCAACCACAGTGAATCTAAGAGGCTCAATAACTGACCAAATATGCACGAGAGGGATAACCATTTATAGAGGGAATAAACGATAAATCCCAATTCTAAGTCTGCATTTCAAAATAAAAATACTAATTCATGCTATCTTCAGAACAGTTTCAATGAGGATGTGCCCAATATATCACAAAGGGTAAATCCAAATGTCAGTATTACCCAACTGCAACTATATTCTAAACATCCTCAGATTACAGGCTCGAATGAAGTGACCAGGGGAGAAAAAGTGGAATAAAAACGTAAAGGAACTCAGAACTTGCATGGCAGTAGGATGAAAATTGCTGTCATCAGCATCTCTCAAGGATAATGCAGAGGTCAATGATTGTTGGATAAATGAAGGAACACTACAAATGCAGGAATCTCAAAACCCAATCCAGTCTTGGTTGATGATACCAGTTGATTAAGCCCTTAGGAGATTATCTGCACTTTGAGAACATATTCCATTAAAGATTTAGCTAAGGTTTGCAACCATGCTGCTACATTTTAGATCTGGGATCAGATATTGTGAAAGATTCTACAAATTTCAAGTAACAGGATCACAGCCTGAGACTATTTACACTTGCTTCATCTTGATTACTGCAAGCTTGCTTTGTCAATCACAGGAGGGACATTAAGATAGCTGAGGCATCAAGATATTTGGAACAAATGAGTTGCTTGGTGAGTCAAGTATTACATCAAAGTTTTCTGTATATGTTTAGTTTAGTTTAGAGATACAGCACTGAAACAGGCCCTTCGGCCCACCGAGTCTGTGCCGACCATCAACCACCCATTTATACTAATCCTACACTAATCCCATATTCCTACTACATCCTCACCTGTCCCTATATTCCCCTACCACCTACCTATACTAGTGACAATTTATAATGGCCAATTAACCTATCAACCTGCAAGTCTTTGGCATGTGGGAGGAAACCGGAGCACCCGGAGGAAACCCACGCAGACACAGGGAGAACTTGCAAACTCCGCACAGGCAGTACCGAGAATCGAACCCGGGTCCCTGGAGCTGTGAGGCTGGGGTGCTAACCACTGCGCCACTGTGCCGCCCCCCCACATATAGAAAGACTTGCATTTGCAACATAACGTACACTCTTGCTCTGTTTTCAATATCTTTAATGACACGCACAGCATAGTTAATTTGAATTTGATTCACTATTCAAGGAAAATACGCAGCTATTACGAACCTTATTATGGAGCTAATTTAGAAAGTTGATGCAAAATCCTTTAGTGTCCTACAGTGCTCAGACCATACACACTATACGCTGTAGAACTTAAAATCCTTGTTTCTCCAGATATCCTGAGCAAGTGTTTGCACAACTTCACTGCACACTTAACAGTAGGTGATTATAAAGTCAGATCAAATGGAGAAAACTAGATTGCATTTGTAACCATTTCAGTCACAGCATAAGGCACCATTGACAGGAATCTGTTGGGACATCGGCCAATTTTTAAATCAACATAAAAACACACAAAGTAACGCCACCTGTATTTTCTCCATTTTCACATCACAAGAAGTAGCTTAGTATACTTGCTCTTGGGCACAAGTATGAAATGACTGGCAAAAAATAAAATTCAGTGAGTTAATAGCTTAAGTCTTGTAATCCAACTGACCGGTGATGAATGTTCCAGTGAGCTTTTTTCTGGTGAATGTGTGCTTTTTTTGGGTCCATCTTGCTGAGTAGAGAATGTCATACTGCTGCGTAGTTCAGGGCTGACAGAATATCTCCCATTCACGGCCCTTCCAGAGTGTCTACCAGCCACTGGTCTAGAAATGTGTGCTGCAACATAATCTTCACTGATTGGTGGAATTCTATCATTGCTGAAGTATCTATAGAGGTAGTCCTCCCCTGAAACAGATTGTTTTGCCCGATTAGAACTGAAGTTAAGGAAACCTGTGGAATGAACAAGTTAAACAATATACAAGCTTGAGATTAATCCATTTTCCTTTTATCTCATTTGGATTCCTTTGACAGTTCATGTTGCATTCTTTTAAAATCCATACTTGGGTAAGTTGGAAGCATCCTTGCACATGCCACAACCCAAGCACTGAGCTCCTGACTTCAAACATGTCAATTTAATGGTCGCAGTCACTTTTCCCAAGCCATTCTAAATAGTGTGCAAAATGTCATTATGCTGAGCAAAAAAAGCAACTTTAATATATGGCCATCTTAATACTTCTTAAATGGGCGGCACAGTGGCGTAGTGGTTAGCACCACAGCCTCACAGCTCCAGGGACCCGGTTTCGATTCCGGGTACTGCCTGTGTGGAGTTTGCAAGTTCTCCCTGTGTCTGCGTGGGTTTTCTCCGGGTGCTCCGGTTTCCTCCCACAAGCCAAAAGACTTGCAGGTTGGTAGGTAAATTGGCCGTTATAAATTGTCACTAGTATAGGTAGGTGGGAGGGAAATATCGGGACAGGTGGGGATGTTTGGTAGGAATATGGGATTAGTGTAGGATTAGTAAAAATGGGTGGTTGATGTTCGGCACAGACTCGGTGGGCCGAAGGGCTTGTTTCAGTGCTGTATCTCTAATCTAAAAAAATTAAATACCATAAACAAATTAAGTCAACAGATCAAAATTAACCATAGTTTTTGACAAACCTTTATTTCCTTCCACTCTAGGCCTTGGACAAGGTTCAACTGCACCCATCCAACTCCCACTAACTGGCATCGACAGAGGTCGCGGTTTTCCTGTTAAAAGCATAACATTGTTAAATTTCAGTGCACACTGCTTCCTTAAAAAGTCAAACATTCTGCGCAACTTTAAGATGGGGTTTGAAATACAATTTTAAAAATTCATTAAATTATTAGAGTTTAAGAAAAAAAGCTGAAATAAAACTACATGAAATGAGCCTGGGAGTAACCTAAAATAAGATAATGGAACGCAAGTGCAAGACCAACGTTGAAGCAGCTTTGATGCAAATCTTCAGAATTCATTGCGACCTTGGAACTCACTCCCACACATGGCATGACATACTTTGTTACGGTTCTTATCTTCCATTTTGGCAAGTGTTCAGCTACTGAGGTACCGCACACTTTATTAGAATCAGAGTTTAAAAAACATTAATTACTAAAGAAAGGCAGGCTTACATTTATAGCACCTTTCACAACTTCAGGATGTTCCAAAGTGCTTTATAGCCAATAAAATACATTTGGAGTGCAGTCAGTGTTGTAATGCAACAGCCAATTTTAGCACAGCAAGGTCCCGTGAATAGTAATGAAATAATTGACAGGATAATCTGTTTTTGTGATTTTGGTTGAGGGATAAATATTGGCTAGGACACTGGGGAGAACTCTCCTGCGCTTCGAATTAATGCCATGAGATCATTTAAATCCATCAGAGGGGACAGATGGGTCCTTGGTTCAATATCGCAAGAAAGAAAGAGACTTGCATCTATATAGCGTTTTTCATGGCCTCAGGACATCCCAAAGCTTCATAGTCAATTAAATACTTTTGAAATGTAGTTACTGTTGTAATGTAGGAAACACGACAATCAATTTGCACACAGCAAGCTCCCACAACAGCAATGTGATAATAACCAGATAACCTGTTCTTTTTGTGACGTTGATTGAGGGATAAATATTAGCCAGGATAGCAGGGATAACCCCCTGCTCTTCTTTAAAATAGTACTATGGGATCTTTTATGTCCACCTGACAGCCTAGATTTTTGTGCTCAATTTCAAGAGACTTGAACCCACAATCTTCTGACTCAACAAGGGTGAGTTATACCAACTGAGCCAAGGCTGACATCCAAAAGATGAGCTGTTAAAACAAGAGCGGCACAGTGGCGCAGTGGTTAGCACCGCAGCCTCACAGCTCCAGCGACCCAGGTTCAATTCTGGGTACTGCCTATGCGGAGTTTGCAATTTCTCTCTGTGACCACGTGGGTTGCCGCCGGGTGCTCCGGTTTCCTCCCACAGCCAAAGACTTGCAGGTTGATAGGTAAATTGGCCATTATAAATTTCCCCTAGCATTGGTAGGTGGTAGGAGAATTGAGGGAAGGTAGGGATGTGGTAGGAATATGGGATTAATGTAGGATTAGTATAAATGGGGGGAGTTGATGGTCGGCACAGACTCGGTGGGCCTGTTTCAGTGCTGTATCTCTAAATAAATAAAGAGGTTACTAGCTTTTACTGTAGCCATAGAACAAGACTGTGTAGCTTCATGTTGCAAGGTTGGCACACAATTTTAATAGCATTGACCTCCCAAAACAAAGTGCAAGTCTCTGCACTTATCAGAACCATGAGATTGGGGGGGATACATCTTTTCTCCAATTTTTTTTTGCTTGCTTAAGATTTATTTGATTGGCATATGCCAGATATGTGGCATTGTCAGTCATATCGTTACTGGAAACCAATAAACTGGAAACCAATAAACTGGAAACCATTTTCCTTTCTTAATTCAGATTTCCAGCATCTACAGTATTTTGCTTTTGTATTGCCTGATTACTTATCTCGGGTGATCATAGTTTCGCATGCAATTTTTGAATCTTTGAAAAGCTGACTCCCACTCCTTTAAAAACTGATTAAATACCACCACATCCTCCAATACAAATGTGCAATATATAAGCAGATACCACAGAGTAATCATGAATAATTTATCAAGGTTTAGATAACAGCAATAGAAACATAGGAATTACTGGACCAAAAAAGACCAAACTCCATCTAGTTTGCCATCTACCGGCCTAGTCGCTGCATGATACAAAGATAATGGAGGTGCTCACTAATCATAGCAATCAATCTATCAAATCAATCCAATCTAAAAAAAGACCCAGAAATAAAAGCATAAAATTACAAGAGATATTAATAAATAAAGTGAATGAGCAAAACTGTGGCAAATAGATTTCAATGTTAGCAAATGTGAGGTCACGTACTTTGGACTTTAAAAAAAACAGGGTATTTCTTAAACAGTGAAAAACTCTAAACAGTGGAAGTCCAAGACAACTTGGGGGTGCAGGTGCATACATCGTTAAAACGTCATGAACAGGTACAGGAAACAATCTAAAAAGCTAATGGGATGCTGATCTTTATATCTAAATACAAGGGGGCAGACGTCATTCTTCCGCTATACAAAACCTTGGTTAGAGCACAGCTGGAGTACTGTGAGCAGCCTTGGGCACCTAAGGAAGGATATATTAGCCTGGGAGGGAGTTGTATTTCCTTGCTGGTAAGGCTTGCATTTTTTTCCCACCCATAATTGACCTTGAGAAGGTGATGGTGAGCTGCTTTCTTGAATGCAACCAAGTGGCTTACTGGACCATTTCAGAGGAGTTAAGAATTAACCACATTGCTTTGGTTCTGGCATCTCATATAGCCCCAGTCCAGGTAAGGATGGCAGATTTCCTTTCCTAAAGGACATAAGCGAACCAGATGGGTTTTTAATGGTTACCTGGTAGTTTCATGAGCAATGTTACAGGTACTAGCTTTTTATTCCAGATTTATTTAATTCGAGTCATTTACAGCCCAGAAGGAGGTCATTCGGCCCATCGAGTCCATGCTGGCCCTCCACAGAGCTATCCAGTCAGTCCCACTCGAACCCCACAACCCTGAAAGTTTACCTCCAAGTGGCCATTCAATTTTCTTTTGTAGACATCGATTGTGTCCGCTTTCAACACTCTTGTGGGCAGCAAGTTCCAGGTCATTACCATCCGCTGCATAAAAAAGTTCTTCCTCATATGCCTCTTGCCCAAAACCTTCAATCTGTGTCCCCTAGTCCTCACACCATTAGTTAATGGGAACAGTTTTTCCTTGTCTAACTTATCCAAGCCTGTCACAATCTTGTACACTTCTACTACATCTCCCCTCAATCTCCTTTGCTCTGAGAGCAATTGCAGCTTTTCCAACCTAACCTCGTAAATAAAATCCCTCATCCCTGGAAACAATTCTGGTAAATCTCCTCTGCGCCCTCTCAAGGACCCTCACATCCTTCCTGAAGCATGGTGACCAGAATTGGAACTCCAGTTGTGGTTTAAACAGAAATTTATAAAGGTTCAGCATAACTTCCCTGTTTTTGTACGGAATGCTGTGGTGGGATTTGAATGCTTCTTCAGATTAGTCCCAGCTTCTAGATAACATAACAATAGCAACCACTATGCTACCATACCCACGTAGATTTACCAGAATGATACCTAGACTCCAAAGGTTAAATTATGAAGAGATGCACAAATTAGGGTCATATTCCATGGAATTTAGAAGGCTTAATTGTTTGCTGAACCTGCATGTTAACTTTATGTTCTTGTACAAGCACACCCAAGTCTCTTTGAACATCAACACTTACAAGTTTCACACCTTTTAAAAAATATTCTGCTTTTCTATGCTTACAAACAAAGCGAGTAACTTCACGCTTCCCTCGTTATACTCCATCTGCCATCTTATTGCCCACTCACTTAACCTGTCTCCATCTCTTTGCAGCCTCTCTGTGCCCTCCCCACAGCTTACCTTTCCACCTACCTTTGTATCAACAAACTTAGATGCATTACTATATTCTTCATCTCGTCACCCAAGTCATTAATATAGATTGTAAATAGCTGAGACCCCAGCACTGATCCTTGCGGCACTCCACTATTCACTGCCTGCCAAATTGAACATTTCCCGTTTATGCCCACTCATTGCTTCCTGTCCGTTAACCAATCATCTATCCATATTACCCCCCACACCATGAGCCCTTATCTTGCTTATTAACCTTTTGTGTGGCACCTTATTGAATGCATTTTTGAAATCCAGGTATACAACATCTACTGGTTCCCCTTTATCTACTCTGCTAGTGACATCCTACAGCGCTTACAAAGGAGGAGGGGGCTGAGTGAGGGTTGGTTAAATTGTCAAATTTGCTATAACTCGACCCCAATCTGCCACACAGGCGCGGTTTCTGTTTTAACCACAGTGGATATCAGGGTGTCCAAGTAACCCTCTCTGGAGAGGCAGGTCCTTAATTAGGCTATTTAAACAAGGTTCTGCTCCTGACATTTTGACAGCAATTTGAAATTAACATCTCCTTCATAGGTTTCCCTAGGTTGGGGAAACCCACAAGTTAAAGGGAGGCAGGTGCAGCCGGAAACAGCCTTAACCATAATTGCTTGTGGACCAGCAATGCTCCCACTGGCCAATGCTCCCTCCTATGCACGATCTATCCTGGTCCTCCCTCTCTCCTTCCCTTCCTCCTGAATGCCAATCCAACCCCAACCAAACCTTAAACTTTACCAGTTGGTGGTCCATCCAATAGCAACCACCCATCCTCCGCCACCCACCACCCCCACCCCCCACCTCTGCAAATGTGCTCCCTCATCTTAAAAATCAGGGCCATTCTTTCCACTGATATTTGAATTTATCCCACGACGTGTGCAGACCACATCCTCTGGTTTTACTGTTCTGGATAAGGTGAAATAGCTCAGTATGGTCTACATTATCATGCCTGTTTAGAAACCTAAAAACAGCAATCACATCACCTCTCAATCTTTTCTTTTCCAGTGAGAAAATGTCCAATTTACATAATTGCTCCAATCCCTTTATCATTTTAGTTGTTTTCCTCTGTATCCTTTCAATAGCTGCAATATCCTTTTTGTACTGTCGTGACCAGAACAGTAGACGGTATGCAAAGTGCGATTGCACCAATGAAAAGCAGCATGATTCCTTCAGTAATTTGGCTCAAATCTGACCTTTAATATATTCCAACATCTAATTTGTTTTACTCATTGGTGCCAAGTATTGTTATGATAGCTTAAATTTATTGTCAAACAGGAACACACGGATCTCTTATTTTCTATGTGCGTTATTTTCTTACTAATTCGAGTCAGAGTCATTACGGCAGAGAGGGAGGCCATTCGGTCCATCAAGTCCTTGCTGGCTCTCTGTAGAGCAATCCGATCAGTCCTACTCCCCCACTCTATCCCCGTAGCTCTGCAAGTTTATTTCCCTCAAATGCCCAACCAATTTCCCTTTGAAATCATTTATTGTCTCTGATCCCACCACCCTCATCGGCAGCAAGTCCAGGTCATTACCACTTGCTAAAAGTTCTTCCTCACATTCCCCTGCATCTCTTATCCAAAACCTTAAATCTGTGTCCCCTAGACCTTATACAATCAGCTAATGGGAACACCTTTGCTCTCTCTACCTTATATAAACCTGTCAAAATCTTGTATACCTTTATCAAATCTTGCCTCAATCTCCTTTGTTCCAGTAAGAACTGCCCCAGCTTCTGCAACCTAACCTTGCAGCTAAAATCCCTCATCCTTGGAAGCATTCTTGTAAATCTCCTCTGTACCCTCTCAAGGATTTTCACATCTTTCCTAAAGTATGGTGACCAGAACTAGATGCAATGCTCCAGTTGTGGCCTAACCAGAGCTTTATGCATGTTCAACATAAATTCCCTGCCTTTGTATTCAATACCTCTATTTATGAAGTCCAAGAACCCCTATTCTTTGCAAACTACTCTCTCAATACATCCTGCCACCTTTGAAAATCTATGCACATGAATACATGAACCCCCAAGTCCCTCTGTCCCTGTACATTCTTCAGAATTGTGCCGTTAAGTCTATATTGCCTTACCCTATTCCTTCTTTCAAAATGCATCACCTCTCACGTCTCCGTATTAAGTTCTATCTGCCACATGTCTGCCCAATCTGTTAGCCTATGTCTTGTTACAGTCGATAGGTACCATCCTCACTGTCTACCGCACCTCCAAATTTGGCATCATTGGCAAATTTCGAAATTTTACTCTGTACTCCAATATCCAAGTCATTTATATAAATCAGAAAAAGCAGTGGTCTCAGCACTGACCCTTGGGGAACACCACTGCCTACCATCCTGCAGACTGAAAAACAACCATTTACCACGACTCGCTGTTTTCTGGCCTTAAGCCCATTTAAAAAACTTTAATTAAGCCTCTTCCTGTATTTTTTGTTCCCATGTGATGCACGTCGCATTTCTCTACATTGAGTTTCATCTGCCAATAGTCTGTCCAAGTATATTCAAATTTTCCTGTTCTGTTCAGCTTTGGAGGTTTCCACCTTCGTTTGCTTTGTATCATTTGCAAATTTAGTCATGACGGCTCATGACTCCTAGCTCCAGATCATTTATAAAAGGATATTAAACAAAAGAGATCCCAAAACGACCCTTGAGAACATCCTCCAAGCTCCCCGCCCAACCCCTGCTGGTAACATTCTTCCAGGCTAATGACAATCCCTGTGCCACTACCCTCTGTGTTCTGTCAAACTATCACATATCTTTTTTTTCACATGACACCTGCTTTCTTTATTTTCAGCATCAGTCTTTCCAAGGGACGGCCTCACAGGCCTTATGGAAATCCAAACAGAGCACATCCACTGCCATACACCCATCAAGCTCCTTTCTCACACATTAAAAGAAAGCCAGTCTTTAAGCTTTGCTGCTGGTGATTTAAGATATTAACTGAACCCTATCATTGAAGATTTTGTTGAAGACAGCCTGTGCAGATGATGCCAACCTTTAATAGCACTGCTGAACACAAAGATAGTCAGCAACATCTACCTCCAATGTATTGGGAAACTCTAACCAATGTTTTGGGGGGCGGCTGTGGCGGGGGGGGGGGGGGGGGGAACATCATACATTTAATTTCAGAAGGCACAATAGAGAAACAAACCATATAACTGCGTCTTGTCCCGCATTCTGGTGGGTTTAGGCACTTCAAATGCATATGGGGGCAACTGATCATATTCTGCAATGGTGAACCGTCGTCTCTGGTATTCTTGATCAAGGAAAGAATTGGGCGACTCTGAACCCTTTGGTACAGGCCTGATCAGTCCATGCTTGCTGACCTCCTCATAATCCAGGTCACCTTGGTCATTCCTGAATGTTGGGAGAAAGCATTAACTTATTTGATAATCTTTTTGGATCCATGATCTATAAAGAAATCCTGAAACAAAAGGGCACGATTAGTTGCATTTATAATTGTACCTGATTGCAGCTCCCAGAAATCACAAGTACTTTATACACAACAAATAACATTTTGTAATTACTCTGGTGAAGGTAAACACAGCAGCCATTGTGTTTGAACCCACAATCTTCAGATTCGAGATTCAGATTAAGACATAGGTTTACAAACTGCTGCGTGCAAGATCACCAGATATCTGTCTGTTGAGGGCTGGTATAGTGCATGTTATGAGCAGCGTACCAAGAATATTGTATTTAGTATTTGTTTAAAATTAAATTTCACAAATGCGCTTATGTGGCAATAAGAACACTTTTGCCACAGTAGTACTGTTTTCCTTTGGGTAATAGACACCATTTTTCAGGAGTTAGGGCAGGGGGTGTCCCCAGACTGCATCAATAGTTGAAAACTACTGAAACGAAACTTGTGGGAAAGTCCCTGTCCTCAGAAACCTAAAGCATAGTGACAGATAAACTGGCAATTTTAAAACAGATTGATTTTAATTACTTATCCTGTCAGGGGGTTTGGGATGGTGGGGGTGGGGGTGGTCAAATTAGACCAAGGAGCCACATTAAATTTGTCCGATTAAAATGAAAGATTACCTGCCGTGCATCAATTATGACTTGTTTTATAAACCTATAAAGCCGGTCGGTATACATTTTGCTAAAAGTGTGCTCTAATCAAAATTAGAAACATAGAACATTTATAGCACAGAAGGAAGACATTCGTTATCTGTTCCAGCTGAAGAAGAGCTATACAGTCTAATCCCACTTGTCCTGTAGGTTACAGCACTTCAAGTGTGTATCCAATTTTGTTTTTAAAGCAATGTGAGCTTCTGTGCCTAACATCCTTTCAAGGCAGTGAGTTCCAGACCCCCCACAACCCTCTGGGTGAAAACGAATTGTCCTCAAATTAGAAAGAGATGTTATATCAGGTAATATTTAATTTAGCCAATCAGCATTATTAAACAAAGCAGTCAGCTGACAGAATGTCACTAGTTCTGAGACAGTTTTATGACAATTATACCCATAAACCAACTGGTTATAGCTTACTGTGTCTAAAATTTTGCCAGAGTTGGTGATTTTCTGTTCTTTTACAGCTGTAATGGTGAAAGATTTTCCTTAACACGCCTTAACTCTTATCCCAATTCCTGCTCTGGGGGTAATTTTCAATTTACAGCTGGAGTGTTAAAACTGGCATTGCAGCTGAGCACCAGTTCTAAAAAAAAACACCTGATGCCATGAATGGAAAGGAATATTGAGCAGTTTCTATAAATGGGCCCAGCCTGCAACACCAGTTAATTGAAAATTACCACCCACGCCACACCCAATTTCCCACGAGAACACTTGTAATATTTCCTAATTGAAGGCACTATACAAGCGCACATTGCTGAAACAAATCACAGAGGTGCCAATAACAATTTAAAGTGCCAAGCAGAGGTTTTTAAAATTCCCATTCTGCACTGATTTGAATGGATTTGTTAAACATTTCATGAAAATACCATGAATCTTTGAATTAATTGAAAAAAATCTGACTATACAGGAAGCAATGTACAGCTTTACTGTAACACTTATTACAGTTTTGAGTAATATTTACAATAACACACAATGTTACTATCAAAAAGGACATCTCCTCCCATCTTATAACTGCACAGATGTTGAGAGATCACACAATTTTATTTTTTGTTCTATCCTACAGGACCGGACTGAATTGGAATCTCTGTCCCATTCTCATTCATGGTTTACGCCTTAAAAAACAAATCTTCATCCACAAAACCGGACAGAAATCCCAATTTTCAGAGTTGAGTAACTGGTAGTCCACACAGGTAATTGCACAAAGTATCATCTTGCTTGTTGGCCTGAGGCTTCATTACAAGATATGTAACTCATGTAACTCAATACATCTCTCCCATAGAAACCAGCCTATACAGGCAATTGACAAACTGTATTCTCTGCTGGAGACACAAGAGTGACTCTGGCATGCTTGTGCTAGAGTTGCCTAAAGGTAAAGAGTTTTAGACAGATAATTCACTTATCAGAATCAGTAGTGTTTTGAACTTCAAATTCACACCAGATTGGTAATTCACTGGGAGTCTTCTTGAGAAAAGCCTATGAAGGTAGAAATTTGGTCCCTAAAAGTTAACTTGTGCTCTTTAACTGACAGATACAAAGAGGGTTGCACATTATAAACAAATCATTTCTTCCTTCCTGCACCTACCCCACTGCCCTCAACCCCCCGTGAATGCAGCAAATATGGTTTATGATTCAATGGCCATGGCAACCCTTTGTGTATCCCCCAAGTAGTTTTACCACGAGATTTTAAACAATGAAATAGGGTCTCATAGCTGTGCTTGTCTTGTCCGCACTCCACACCCATACATACATTTCAATGGGAATTGGGGAGAAGGTGAAGGAAGAGAGAAAATTAATCTTTAGTCAATTTTTTGTTCACTCTTTTGACTGAGGATGCCAAGACCAACATTGCACTTTCACTGTCAGAAGGGTGAAGACATAGCATAGACCAAGAAACAAATTTACAACTTTCTATCGCTTGGTTCACACACCATCTTTAACATGATCACAAAGCAATTCACATTTCATGGCAATAGTCAAGATAGTGTTGCAAGCAGGGAACATGGAATCAAAGCATGATACAGCACAGGAGGCCACCATTTGGTCCATCATGCCTGTGCTTGCTCTTTGATGGGGCAATCCAATTATTCCCACACTCCTGCTCATTCCCCATAGCCGTGTAAACATTTTCCCTTCAAGTATTTATCCGATTCCCCTTGCTATTGAATCTGTTTCCACCACTCTTTCAGGCAGTGCATTCCAGATCACAACAACTCACTGCACAAAAAAAACACTTCATGTTGTTGCTGGTTCTTTTGCCAATCACCTTAAATCTGTGCCCTTGGGTTACTGAACCTTCTGCCACTGGATGCAATTTCTCCTCATTTACTCAATTTAAACCAATCATGATTTTCAACACCTCTACCAAATCTCTACTTAACCTTTACTTCTTTAAAAGGAGAACAGCCATAGCTTCTTCAACCTCTCCACATAACTGGTCTCTCACCCCTAGTACCATTCTAGTAAATCTCCACTGCACCCTCTCCAAGACCTTGACATCATTCCTAAGGCATGATTCCCAGAACTGAACACAAAAATCGAGCTGAGACCGAACCAGTGTTTAATAAAGGTTTAATGTAACTTCCTTGCTTTTGTACTCCATTCCTCTTAATAAAGCCAAGGATCCCATGTGTTTTTTTTTAAAAAAGCCTTCTCAACTTGTCCAGCCACATACAAAGGTTTGTGCATATACACCCCCAGGCTTCTCTGTTCCTGCACCCACTCTAAAATTGTACCATTTAATTCAGATCACCTCTCCTCGTTCTTACTACCAAATATACTACTTCACAATTTGCTACACTGAATTTAATCTTCCATGTGCCTGCTCATTTCACCGGTTTATATCTTCCTTAGTCTGTTAATATTCTCCTCATTGTTTACAACATTTGAGTTTTGTGATATCTGAAAACTTGCAAATTATGCCCCGTATAGCCAAGTTCAAGTTATTTGTATGTATACACCACTGTATATTTCCCTCCAGTCTGAGAAACAACCATTCAACACTTCTTGCTGCTTTCTGTCCTTAGCCAATTTCATATCCATAACCATTGTCCCTTTACTCTCACAGGCTTTAATTTTGCTAACATGTCTATTATGTGGTACTTGATAAAGTGCCTTTTGAAAGTCAATTTGTACATCATCCCTCTTAGTTACTTCAAAGACACAATCAATTTAGTCCAACAGGATTTAGTTTATAAAAAATTGGTGCTTTCATTTATTAGTCCATATTTTTCCAAGTGCCAATTAGTATTGTTTGGGATTATTGTGTCTAAACGTTTCTCTATCACTAATGTTAGATTGACTGGCCTGTAATTGCTGGGTTTATCATTCTCCCCTTTTTTGAAAAAGGGTGTAACATTTGCACCACCTCACATTCATGGAGGATTGGAAGATTGTGGCAAGAGGCTCTGCTATTTCCAACCTTGCTTTTCTCAGTAACCTAGGTCGCATCCCCCAGATTAGGGAACTTTTCTATTTTGAGTACTACCAACCATTCTTGTAGTTCCTCTTTTTATCCTATCCAATATTGCTATGCCCTCCTCCATTACTGCTACATTGGCAGCATCCTCTTCTCTAGGCAGGACAGATGCAAAATTCTCATCTAGGACCTCAGCCATGACCCCCTCTACCTCCACAAGAACAACTGCTTTTTGGTCGCTAATTGGCCCCACCCTTCCTTTGACTCCCTTTTTACTATTTCTTTTTATAAAACCTTTTGGAGATTCCTTTTATGTTACCCACTTATCTATTCTCATACACTGACACTCATTTCCTTTTTTAGACCTTCTCTGTACTTTCTGTATTCAGTTTGGTTTTCTGCTGCATTATGAGCATTACATTTGTCACAAGCCTCCTTTATATATTTTATTTTAATCTCTGTATCTTTGGCCGTCCAGGGAGTTCTAGCTTTGGTTGCCCTTCCTTTCACCCTCTTGGGAATGAGTCTTCTCTGTAACTGAACAATCTCCTCTTTGAAGGCCTCCCATTGTTCAATTGCTGTTTAGCCCATCAATTTTTGATTTCAATCCACCTGGGTCAGATCCCTTTTCAACTCACTGAAATTAGCCCTCCTCCAGTTAAGTACTTTTATGCTTGATTCTTCCCTGTCCTTTTCCATAACTATTCTAAACCTGATATTATGATCACTGCTCACCAAATGCTCCATGAAGCATGATTCAGCACTGATTCCTTCAGCATTGGGCTGGAAACATACTGAAGAAAGTTCTCTTGTACACATTTCAGGAATTGCTACCCATCTTTGCCCTTTACACTCTAACTTTCCCAGTCTATATAAGAATAATTGAAGTGTACCATCCCATCTTTTCTTTTCACACTGTTACTACCCTAGTCTATATGAGGATAATTGAAGTCTAGCATTATTATAACGTTCTTGCATCTTTTTGTAATTTTGTCTGCAAATTTGTGCCTCTATCTTCTTCCCACTCTTTGATGGCCTATAGTATACACCCAATAGTGTAATCGCTCTATTGTTCTTTAATTCGAACCAAATAGATTGTATTCGGACCTCTGCACCATCATTACTCTCCAGTGTATAGTTTTTTTGATCACTCCTGCCACCTGTCCTTTCTTTCCTTCCCTATCTTTTGTAAATAACTTGTGGCCTGGAATATTAAGTTCCGATTCCTCCCCTATTTAAGCCAGGTCTCTATTATTGATGCTGTATCATAGTCTCATGTGGCGACTTGTGCCTGCAGCTCACCAACCTTATTTTAATACTACACACATTTACCCAAATACACACTGAACCCATCTTAGACTGCCTTTCATTTATTCCCCCATCTGACATCAGCGCCCCCTTCCCCTACCCCATTTCTGAACTATTCTTTACTCTAATGCTATTTGCTTCGCCCAGTCCACTGTGCAGCTTATATCTTCTCTCTAATGTTTCATCCTGGTTCCCCTCCCTCTGCCAAACTAGTGTAAACCCTCAACAGCACGAGTTAACTTCCCCATGAGGACATTGGTTCCAGCTCTGTTGAGGTACAACCTATTCATCCTGAGCAGGTCCCTCCTGTCCCAGAACTGGTCCCTACTTCAGATCAAGGCATATCACCAGAGTTTATAGTCCAACTTCATTAACAGGGCCCAAATTGCAGATTACAGTGTAAACCTAATTTTCTGCAGTTGGAGTCCCAAAGGATGAAGTTAGAAGTGTCACAAGAAAATATTTAAAAATGTTAACAAAGCTATTCCCCTGGTTGAAATCATTTCTAGGTTAAAGCATTTAAGTAGACTGTTTTGTGCAGCATGTATTGTAATATAACTACATCACCACTATCATATCCCCAAGAAGCCCAAATCATGCTTTGGAGGCGTTGGTGAGATTGGGACCAAACACTCCTCAGTGACTGACTTAAAAGTTCCATTAATAAAGTATGCATATGAATTGAATATCACATCAAGTGTAATATTTACCCAGTGAAGAGGAGAAAGCAACGAGGGAGGACAGGAAAACAAAAACTAATATAAGACTCCTACTTTGCCTTCAAGCTGCCATTTTAAAATTATCTAACACATCTTTTGTACAAGAATGAAAGAGGTCTTTTCAAGCCATGGTATTGTGTTCTTATTCATTACTGCACTAAATCACCAGGCTGGGGCTACAGGATAAATTTTATCCAAGAGAACTTTCCATTCTTGTTTACACTCTACTGTAAAAGGAGGAAAGGATCAAGTTCAAATCCAGGTCAGGTTTTTATCCCTGATTGAGTCACAAGCATTTTTTAACCATGATAAAAAGTGAGGATTAGGTTTCCAAATTGTTAATTGGTAGCACCTGACTGTAGAAACATTGAGGTTAGTACTCATGTATAGTTTCTCATGGTTATTCCAAATTTACCACTAACATTCAGCCTCAAATGCAAAATGTTTATTCTCTCCGTGTAGCCCCATTACAGTTTTATGTGCCAGCTTGAATAATACAAGAAGCCTTTTGTTCTGTGATTTCATGGGTTTTTCCTACCGTGGAGTATATGGAACAGCTGGTGGTGGTGGGATGTACAGATCCTTAATAGCAGGTTTTTCCTTCTTTTGCGACATCTCCATCGTGCTAGCTGTTGACGGAGTTGCGGTTTGTGAAGGGCTGGTCTGGACGGAGAAAAAATAAAGCAGTGGTAAACTATTTAAAGACAAGACTTGTTTTATGTGCGGTTAGGAGAGGGAAGTGAGATATAAGGGAGTATGGTCAAATGAGATCAATACCATGGAGCTTATTCCACGTAAGTTCCTGACTGGATGACAGCCAAGGGCAGAAAATATTTCACAACTTCCTCCACATCTGTTGGACAGCTTTAAACATTTGCTTTTTCTTCAGAACAATGCAAGATTTCTGAAAGTTGTTGTCGATTATAATTTTAAATTAGATTGACTTTAACCATAAAATGTTTGTCCACACTGTACTCTTGGTCTAAAAATCAAACTATGCATTTCCCTAAAAGATCAGTTCTAGAAATGCTACTTTTTTTTTTAAAAAAAAGAGCTTCATGTTGCTGTAGCATCTTTCTTAATTAGACATAAACCTTCCCAAGCTCAAAGAAAGAACAAACTTGTACTTATAGTGACTCTAGGATGTCCCAAATCACTTCACAGCTAAATGAACTACATTTGAAGTATGACCATTGGTGTAATGTAGGAAATGCAGCAGCCAATTTGTGTACAGCAGGGCCCCACAATTAGCAATGCAATTGATGACTTAGACCATCACTTAACTGATCTTGTGAGATAGCACAATATCAAGAACAAGCACCTGTAAATACTACCATGCTCTAAGCAGTGCCTTTATTACCTGCACAGCTGGTGGTTTCCAGCGCATGTTCTTCAGAGGCGCAGGGGTAAAGTTGCATGTGTGTGCTGGCCGTTTTTTCAACAAAAGCACCACACCTGCAGGGTCTTCACGAAGTTTTCCAACAAGATTTTTCAACTGCCATCCAACCTTTGAACATACAGTAGAACCAGATCTAAGTTACCAAACAATTTTGAGTTGCTTTAAATTGGTTCAATAGATGTCAATTTTCTAAACATTTTAACACTTAGACCTATTATGCAAAAACATGAAATGTATTACTTTATCAAAAACTGGATGGCACAGATATATATATAGATATTTTAAAAAGTGTTGCATGAAATTATTGGAAACTTATGCGCCCTATTTCAACCCGTTCCTGGTATTACTTTTTATGACAAAATTAAAAAGGAAGCAAGAAATAACCTGAACCCCAATTAAGTGCCCAATGAAAAAAAGCTTTTAGTTCAGTAGCATTTTGAAGTGCTGTCACACAAAGTCCTTGCAGATATTCTGGGATGAATCTGCTTCACCCGTAAGTTTCAGAAAGAATGTTAAAAGGTTAAAATACAAAGTCCTATTTGTAAACCTTAGTTCCTATGGTACCAGAGAGCACTACAAATAATTCCAGAAGTTGCTTTGCTCATGCCATGTTCTTAAATTACATTTACAAATTATGAACTCATCAAGGTTGCAACTCAATACCTCATTTTATTTCAGCTGTTAATATAGTCTTCGGAAACAAAATGCTTCAATAGAGATTATGAAACAAGTTGATTTGTATTGCAATAAGATAGGTCAGTGAATGAGCAATTTTGTAAATTTCATCAATGCTCAAAATATAGCAGAATGTTCAATAACAGTCAATTCTGAGGAAGCATTTAAACATTTTTGTCACTTTTTAAATATTTTTATTGAAGAAATGACAAAGCATAGATGAGGGCAATGCTGTGGATATGATATGCATTGGCTTTAAGAAGGGCTGCAAATAAAGTACCACAATAGGACTGATGACAAAGGTCAGGGTGTTTGAAGTTAGGGGCAGGTAGCAGAATTAATTAAAATATAGCTTTAAAACAGAAATAGAAGGTAGGAGTTAAGGGAAATTTCAGAGACTGGGAGGAAGTGGAGAAATTGGTTTTACTTGTGATTAAATCTGGAACGAGGTGCAAAAATATGAAAGAGCCATGAAGAGATCAGATTTAGGAGGATTTTATGTGGAAAGTGGACTTTGCTGCCACATGGAGCGGTTACTTTTTTGGCGTAGGGCTGGGGGCAGGCGGGTGGGGAAGGGGGTCTTGATGTGTCCATGAGAAGGGAATAGAGGGATACAGGGATAGGAAGGAAATTTATGTCGAGTACAAACACCAACACACATCAGCTGGTTTGAATGGCCTGTTTATGTGCTACAGATTCAACGCTATTTGCATTCTCAATATTCTACTAGTGTGGTGGGTGCTATCATAGAAGTGGGTATGACTGAGGCCATGGCCAGTGAAGGGGCTGAAAGCATCAAAGGTTTCAGTGTGCTCATACTTAATCCTCCTGCTCACATTCCACTGACCCCTCATCCCACAATCTCTTCTGATTTACAAGCTGCACAAGGTACAAGCATGTGCCACCTGCTTTCCCCTCCTCTCCTGACCACAGCCCCAGCCTTTCTCCTTTCAGACACACAAGAACTGCAACCTGGTCAAGGAGTGGTAGAAAAGCAGGAAGAAATGCTATCATTCGCTTCATGCTTGCAGTTTCACCAGTTCAGGTGTTGAAACTGCACGATAGCTTAGAGGCAGGATTGGCACGTGGTGAGGGGCAGGTCACATGAGCTGCAGTCAGGGTAGGGGACAAGGGAACAAGCCAATTCACAGACAAGCTCTGCTGCTAAAGGACTCTGATGAGGATTTCGAAGGAACAGCCTACAGTGGCGCAGTGGTTAGCACTGCAGCCTCACAGCTCCAGCGACCCGGGTTCAATTCTGGGTACTGCCTGCGTGGAGTTTGCAAGTTCTCTCTGTGTCTGCGCGGGTTTCCTCCGGGTGCTCCGGTTTCCTCCCACATGCCAAAGACTTGCAGGTTGATAGGTTAATTGGCCATTATAAATTGCCCCTAGTATAGGTAGGTGGTAGGGAAATATAGGGACAGGTGGGGATGTGGTAGGAATATGGGATTAGTGTAGGATTAGTATAAATGGGTGGTTGATGGTCGGCACAGACTCGGTGGGCCGAAGGGCCTGTTTCAGTGCTGTATCTCTAAAAGAAGCCTGATGGGTATGTGCAATTAAATGCTTGGTGCCTTGGGAAGCCTGCAGTCAATGGCAAGGAACATGAAGGAGCCAGCACCAACTTGGCAGAGCCCTTTGTGCAGAATTTGGAATCTGTCCTCTCCAGCATGAAAAGTGGCCCACTCCATTACCACACTTGTGAACCCAAGCCAATGCACTGACTGATGGTTCATGTCTCAGCGTCAATTGCAATACAAACAGAAGCCGCCCAACATCTGGGTGCTGCAGTGAAAGCTCAGACTAAAGTCATACAAGATCAGGTTGTTGCCACACAAGATCAGACTGCTTTCATGCAAGCTCAGTTTGCTGCAGTGCAGGCTCAAACTGCTGCCATCATAGCTGTGGATACCAGTGTTCAAAGGGGCTTGCAGGATAACGCAGCAGTCCAGCAATCTGTGCTCCAACATGTTACTAGGTCTGCTGAGACACCAGCCCGGGGGAGCAGTAGTGGCTCTGTGAAGCACAAACCTGCTGTCTTAATTCAGAATGGCAGCATTTGTCCTCCCACTGCTGCTACTCTGCAAATCTGCCAGTGCCCTTACTGTTGCCAGTAGGTCAACCAGTCCAAACTACTGTTGCCCATGCAATCTGAAGCTAGACCTTCAAGGGTCAGAGCTGCTACAGGTCATCCTCCAAGGATATCTGCATTCTCCTCCACTGAAAGTCAGCAGGCTTTTGCCAGCCATGCAGCAGCCACTTGGGTAGCACTGTATATGAGCACTAGGACAGACAAAGGCACACGGAAGACATGCACAAAGGTAATTAAAGACAGACAGACAGATAAATAGCACCTTTCACAACCAAGTAAGTCCCAAAGCAGTTTACAGCTAACAAAGTATTTCTTGAAGTGTAATCACTGGTGTAATGTAGGAAATGTAGCACAGCAAGCTTCCAGAAACAGCAATGTGATAATCTGTTTCTTTGTGATGTTGACTGAGGGATAAATATTGGCTAGGACACTGGGGATAACTCCCCTGCTCTTGTTTGAAAGAGCGCCATGGGATTTTTTACATCCGCCTGAGAAACATAGAAAATAGGAGGAGTAGGCCATTCAGCCCTTCGAGCCTGCTCCGCCATTCATTATGATCATAGCTGATCATCCAACTCTAAACCTATGCCGGCTTTTCCCCCCCTATCCTCTGATATGGGGAGGCAGATGGTGCCTCAGTTGAACATCTTACCTGAAAGATGGCACTTTCAACAGTCCAGCACTCCCTCAGTACTGCACTGGAGTGTCAGCCACGATTTTTGTGCTCAAGTCCTGGAATCGGACTCAAATGCACAAACTTCTAACTCAGAGGAGAAAGTGTTATCAAATGAGCCAGAGCTGACAGATTAGTCGACATTTGAATACAATAAGGCATGGTTTGATTTATAGATTTGATTTGGAATGCTTATTTTGTGGTGACTTTTATTTTTGCATTTTGGTCAAGCAGACATTGTGATATTAACAGCGGAAGGTAATGTGTGGGACTGTTGGTGAGTGGGGAACTGGGTTACGTTTACTAGCATCATAGTTGGATGTGTCGATCACGGATAGCCCAGCCAGAAAGGAGCTCTGTTGGCTGCCTCCTCCCTTCCTCAGCAGGTTGGTGTACTGTTGGTGGTGAGGGCTGTACGCTGGTGATACCAAGACTGTGCAGGATGCAGCAGACCACCATGCACCTCAACATGGGCTTTGCTGAGTAATACAGGTCAGTACAGGAAGCAGAAGCATTCTTTAAGCACCCAAAATTGTCTGCCCCATCACATTCTGTGTGCCAGCATAGATTTTGTTTTATGCATGCTGCCCATGTGGGTTGTGCACTGGACTCATCAGCCATGTCTTCAAAGAACAGCCCTTGTTGTCCAGAAGCCATCCTCTGGTTTGCTGTGGTGGCTCAAATGTAGATGGCACAGCAGACTGCCACAGAATGAAGGCATCATGACTACTGCCAGGATAGCAGGCATTGACCTGCATGCTTGGCTGGGTATGGTCACACACTAGCTGGACATTGAGGGAATGAAATCCCTTTCAGTTGTGGTACATCTCAAGAATTGACATGCAGCACCAGTAAAGTGATGTATATGCAGTCAATGGCACCCTGCACTATGGGGAAGCCTACAATCCTCAGGAAGCCACCTCGTTCACTCTGGCACGAGCGTGAGTGAAACATAATCAGGTTTCCATGAATACAGAGCCTCGATGACCTCCCTTATGCAATGAGTTACCACAGCATGAGTTACCACAAATAATTGCCAGCTCCTGGAAGGAGGCAGATGCAGAAAAGGTCACGAACACAGGCACCTTTAGTCACTGGTAATACCATTCCTGCCCAGCTCTAAGGTTGCAGTTGCGGCTGCAACAGGTGGCAGATTTCAGCAAGGACATCCTTAGTGAGGAGGAAACATCTCATGTTTGTTCATCGCTGAGGTTCAGGTAGAGAATTGCTCCCTGAACACTCTGGGCAAATATGGCTTCCTCCTGAAAGTCCTTCTTCACCCACCTCCCTTCCTTTTTGGTCTTCCAGCAGCTTGTCCTGCTTTGTCACATCTTCTCATTCTCCATCATGCTGTGGTTCAAGGGAGACGCATTTTACTGCACCCATGCCTGGGAGAAAGTGGATTGTGCTGAATCCTTGAAGCCAAAATAAAGTCCTTCAGCACATCCCACACCACACCCTACAGATTTTAGCAACTTTAAACTCCTCTGGAAAATACCAAGCAGCCAGTAGAATTCAATCAGTAACTAGCCTGAAAGCAGTTGATGATCCCTTATGTTGCACTGGTGGGGGTCCTTCCTGCTGCTGAATGCTTGCTCAGCTGTGCAAGGTTAAGAGAGGGCACTAGTTAAGGCATTCAGCTCCAAAATGGTAGTATGAATGACAGCGACTCCTCAGATACTGAAGCAGTCTGTGCCCAAATGCAGTAGGACCTGGTCAACATTCAAGCCTGGGCTATTCACTGGCAAGTAACATTCACGCCACACAAGTGTAGAGCAATGACCATCTCCAAGAGAGAAACAACCATCTCCCCTTGATGTTCAATGGCATTATCATTGCTGAATCCCCCACTAACAACACCCTGGAGATAACCATTGACCAGAAACTTAACTGGACCAGCCATATAAATAATGTGATTACAAGAGCAGGTCAGAAGCTGGGAATTCTGTGGCAAGTAGCTCAAATCCTGACTCCCCAAAGCCTGTTCCTTATCTACAAAGCACAAGTCAGGAGTGTAATGGAATACTCTCCACTTGCCTGGATGAGTGCAGCTCCAACATCACTCAGGAAGCTCAACACCATCCAGGACAAAGCAGCCCAATTGATCGGCACCCCATCTATCACCTTAAACCCTTCACCACTGGTGCACAGTGGCAGTAGTGAGTACCATGTACAAGATGTACTGCAGCAACTCAGCAAGCCTTCTTTGATAGCATCTCCCAAACCCGCAACCTCTACCAACCAGAAGGACAAGGGCAGCAGACACATGGGAACACCATCACCTGCAGGTTTTCCTCCAAGTCACACACCATTCTGACTTGGAGCTATATCACCGTTCCTTCACTGTCGCTGGGTCAAAAACCTGCAACTCCCTTCCTAACAGAACTGTGGGTGCACTGACACCACATGGACTGGAATAGTTCAAGAAGGTAGCGCGCCACCACCTTCTTAAGTGTAATTAGGGATGGGCAACAAATGCCCACATCCCATGGAAGAATTAAAAAAAAAATCAGTCAGCAATTCAACATTGGATCATCCGGATCAATATGGTTCAATACATTAGGCACTATATTTGACCACCATGTTGGCAGGAACAATTGCTCTTTTTTGTAAGATATCTGTTAAGCCGATAGTGGCAGAATGCAAGTTTGTGCCTGTAATGCAAAACATGGCATGTTCAGGCTGCCTGAAGTTCAATGGGGAAATTTCCTGCACCACTGAGAGTAAACAAAAGATTGAGCAACCCAGTGCTGTCCTCCTGCACCAGTGGAAGGGACACAAGCACCCTGGTCTCTACCAATATTTGATTTGCCTCTCTCCGCGAGAAAACAATACATTCCGCATAAAGCCGATCATTGTTTATTCCAAAGATCTGTATAACGAACAAAATCTGTAGGATGGTACAGAGCTCACAGGTTACTCGAGGTCACCCGTTGTATAAAAGATATGCTCTGGTGAGACTAGAATTTCACACAACTCTTTCTGAAATCAAATGGAGATCTGTGTTTTGGGCCTTATTCACTGTATACTAATGCTATCCAGATAGAAAAACTAATACTGCAAACATTAGAACCATGAATTATTCAGACAGCACAGTATCCTTCAGATCAAATGATAAACTGACACTGCAAGGGTAAACTTAAATGTGGAGCCATTCAGCTGTTATCAGTTTCAATGGGTCTAAATAAATGTTTCTGTCATCTACTCAGTACTTACCACAGTCTGCTGATTCACCTGAATCACCTCATCTCCGGCATGAATCTTTCGCGATCTGTCAGCAGGAGACTGCAAAACAGAGAAGTGAAAAATTAGAAAGAAAACACACCTGTTCACCATTGACACCTTGATGCAGCGAGGTTACTCCTATACCACACAAATTACATGCACTGTCAACATGCCAGAATTTTCACAAATCCCCTTAACTTCATTGATTTTCAGTTCAGTTCTTCACAATTATTAACATGTGTATATCCCAGTACAGCTTTGAAGACAATGGATGCTAACCAGATGTTAACAGTTCAGACTTTATTCTATTAATGCCCATTCTGTGTCAAGCCACTAGTTACATGGCATACATTTGAGGCTCATTGGTACCAGACAAAAATGATTGCTGTAGAGAATAGTTTAAGTCACATCATTCTATAATTATGTAACCAGATAGCCTTTACAAATGTTCAATTTCAGAACAGACCATTTTCTGTTAGAACGTTTAAAACCTTAATAAAATCTGACAATTCAAAGATATTGAATAAGCTCTGATCCCTCAAATAGCTTCATTGTCATTTTGATGGCAAAAGAAGTCAGCTATTTGCTCAAAAGCTTTTCAATTGCAATACATAGCTTATGAGCCTACAGACCAATTCAGAGCTTCATTTCATTTCCACCAATGCCATCATTTTTGCAATAAATTTAAAGCAGTGATGGCGAGGCCTAGCAGCAGCACCCAGCCTGCACCAGATAATGGAAAAAGGATCAAACAAAGACAGGCTAGCTTGAGGCCCAACAGCCACATGCACTGTAAGAGTGGATCTGAAGCATATAGATGAAAAGGTCCCTGGTTTAATCTCCAGCCTGTGCTATTTTAAATTATCTCAGCTGGTAAAGGTGCTGCAATTGGAATAAGTGCCCCAGTGGTGAGAAGGGATCTGATGGCAGGGGGAGCATGGAAGGCACAATGAAAAGCCAGGGCTCATGCTCATGACTGCCATCCAATACCTCTATAATGGAAAGTACACCTGTGGATATTATCTTTGGCTAGGGGTCAGAAAAAAAAGGGAACACCCTCAAAAAATAATTATAAGTGGGTGCGTAAAATTTTTCTCTCTCCTTTGTAAGCTAAAAAGTTCCCATTCTCCATACCATTCACTTTCAGCTAGAAATCCTAAAAGTTCAAACAATACAAAACATTACAAACATTGATTAAATAGCATTTAGTAAAAGATTTATTAAAAGAGACAATGTTCAAATAAAAATTGAAAACCCAGGATATTTATCCAATTAGAAAACCTAGAGATTGCCAAGTACATTAAACCAGTTGTTTAACATACAGCCCAGAAGCAGTCACTGCTGCGATGTGAAGCTTTAAAAGAAGCTAGCTTTTGCAGCAATGTTACTGGGTTACAGTCTTCCTCTTGGGCAAGAACCAGAGGGATCAATTACAACAAAACCTGTACATGGTTTCAAATTCTGCAGTAAGAGCAGAAAAACATTCCTGGCTCAGCAAGAACATCTGGGTAAAAATCATGAGCAGAAAAGGTGCAAATTGTACAGGTTAACAGGCAAAGACAGAAGCATCACTGCAACACAAAATCACCTCCATCCACAGGAATAAACTGAAACAGCACTTAAAAGAATTCCACAGAGGGTTCAGCCAGCAGACCCACCTTCTTCCTCCGTTCATGTCAAACAGGCAGATAAAAAAATATTAAACTAATTACAATAGCTAATCTAAGAATAATTGATGCTGATATTGAACACCCAAAAGAGAAAGCCATATACGCAACAATTGCACTTGAGGGGCCAAACAAACTGCTCTTCTGTGCTAACATAACACGAGAGACACTCATTCAGGAGAGAAGAAACATCTAACAGCTTGCGTTTCAGCCAAGCCAGAAAGCAGATGCCCTGCCCGCAGAATCAGACACCTACATTATACAGCAGTGAGAGCTAGAAGTAACTCACTGTCTTCATCAGAAACTTCAATCAAGAGAAATCTACACTCATCTCAGGCCTGCATCCATCTAGAACTTGATTTCCCAAGAGATTTCAACAAGTTTATCGTGACCGTTTTTACCGCTTCCACCCCCACCACTAAAAGTGACAGTGGATGCATTTGCGAGAATTGCAGGATAAGGCGTATGATCAGTAAACAATTGATATTCTGTTTTTAAAACCTACAAGAAAATCTTTGCCTGTTTATTTGAAAAATAAAACACCAAGGGGTTAAACTCATAATACAAATACACTTGCTGTGGTCAGGTGGGGAGTTGAACAGTGGGAACCACCCACGTCACAACATGTGGCTGTAACAATAAAGAATGTCAGAAGGATGAGCAGAATGCAGACCATGTCACTTTGGAGCAGGAGGCAGGGCGGGCAGAAGGACAGGGTGTCAGTGATTAAAGATAGCATGACTGAGCACCTTGAAAATTTTAGCTGATCAGAGAAAGCCACTATGGATTTATGAGGAAGGTCATGATTGCATTTTTTGAAGAGAAGGCTGAAGTAGTGGACAGGGGAATGTCTATGGATGTTATTTATATGGACTTCCAGAAGGCATTTGATATAGTTGCTCATAAGAGACAATTAGCTAAAGTTGAAGCTCATGGAATTAAGGACAAATAATTGACCTGGTTGGGTACAACTCTAAAATTGTACAGACACCTGGAGGCATGTGTGCAAAAATCATTGAAAGCGGCAGGTTAGGAAAGTGGATAAAAAGACATACAGGATCCAGGCTTTTATTTTCTTTTATTCTTTCACGGGATGTGGTCGTCGATGGCTAGGCCAGAATTAATTGCCCTTGAGAACATGGTGGGGAGCCACCTTCTTGAACTGCTGCAGTCCATGTGGTGTAGGTACACCCACAGTGCTGTTAGGAAGGGAGTTCCAGAATTTTGACCCAGTGACAGTGAAGGAACAGCGATTATAGATTCAAGTTAGGATGGTTTGTGGCTTGGCAGGGAACTTGCAGGTGGCGATGTTTCCATGCATCTGCTGCCCTTGTCCTTCGAGGTGGTAGAGAGGGTGGGGTGGGGGGGGGGGGGGGGGAAAAGAGGGGGAAGGCAGGTGGGGTGGTGGGGGGGGGGGGGGGGAGGGGTAAGGCAGTTGGGGGGAGGGGGGAAGGCAGAGAGAAGTGGGGGAGGGGGGGAAGGCAGAGATGGGATAGAGCAGGGGAATGGAACTGACCTGATTGCTCTACAGACAGCCAGCATGGGCGCAATGGGCTAAATGGCCTCCTTCTGTGCGGCAATGACCATGACTCTAGCCTGTGGCCCTCTGTACATCACGCTATTTCTGCAGCAACCGCTCTGTTCAACCTCACACCCACCTCCATAGTTCCTGTTAAAAAGCATTACTCTGTCTCACATTAGCCATTCCCCCAGGAGGTACAGCCAAACTCCCTCCAAAGTTCTGCCCTGTCCTACCCTTGAACTTGCATTTTCCTCTAGTTTCTCTCCCATCTCCCCTCATGCCCTCCCTCAGCTCACTTTTTCCATGAGGCCCACCTCCTGTTCTCTTGATCCTATCTCAATGAACTGCGAACTATCTAAATTCCCTTCCTGGCTCACGTTAGCTCATATTATTAACGGTTCCCTCTTTGCAGGTACTATTCCCCTCTAATTCAAATCTGCCAGCACCACCCATTAAACGTCTGTCCTTACCAACGACCGCTCTATCTCTAACCTCCCTTCCCTCTCCAAAGTCCGAGAATGCGTTGTAGCCTCCCAAATGTATGCCCATCTTTCAAGAAACTTCATGTTGGAATCTCTCCAATCAGGTTTATATTCCTGCCACATTACTGAAACAGGCCTCATAAGGCACAAATGACAATCTACGTGACTGCGATAAAGATAAACGATCCCTCCTTGTCCTTCTCAATGTGACTGCAGGCTTTGATATGATTGACCATCCTCTTTCAACTCCTCTCCAGTGTTGTCCAGCTGGGTGCGACTGCACTCACCTGGTTTTATTCCCATCTATCTAATCGTAGCCAGAGAATCACCTGAAATGGCTTCTCTTCCTGTTCCTGCACCTTTACCTCTGGTGTCTCCCAAGGAACGACGCTTGGCCCCTTCCTACTTCTCATCTGCATGCTGCCTCTAGGTGACACAATGTCAGTTTCTACATGCATGCTGACGACACCCAGCTCTACCTCACCACCACCTCTCGACCTCTCCATCTCAAAACTGTCAGACTGCTCGTTAGGTATCCAGTACCAGATGAGCAGTAATTTTCTAAAATTAAATATTGGAACGACCAAAGACTGTTTTCGGTCCTCACCACTAACTTCACCCACTTGCCGCCATTACTACCGAGCGCTCAAGACAAAGCCCCTCATCAAAATATATGGTTCTGATTGCAGTGGGAGAAACGCACTGTCGATTCAGTGCCGTGCCTTCACCGATCGCCTAACATATCACTTTAGACTTTCCGAATTAAAGAAAACCACAGCCAAATTGAACCATCTATTAACCCCTGAATGAGGCGAACCAAACCAGGTGTCTTGAGATCAACAAATTAACTGTTTATTAGAAAACTAAACTCTTAAACACCAAGATAAAAACAACATTTATCAAAAAAAAAGTCCTTGCAGATTCACGCTCCTGCCGAAGTGGAAACTTCCAATGTGGAGCAGTCCAAGTTTGCTTCGTCCTCGCATCCGATGGAAATAAAAAAAATGTCATCAGAAGCTTCAACTCCTCGTCCGTCCAGCGATGACCAGCAATTACAGTTAAAGTAATTGGTTATTTTATTTTAAGAAATTAATTTGGCTCGACTTTTCAGAATTCTGAGAGTATAATAAATAGGGTTTAAACAGACAGAGGGGGAGAGCTCTCTCTTATTTCCTTCAGTATATGCTGGCAGACAGTCTGTGTGAGTGTGTCAAAAGCCAGCTTTCTTTAAGCTAGTTTCAAACAGTTAATCGCAACATTGTATATTTTGTCCTTGGTCTCCAAATGGCTGTTGCCGGATAACCAGGATGCATTCTTTGAAGCTGGTTGGTTCCCTCTCCATATGGTTATATCCAATGGCAACCAAAATGCATCTTCTTGGTAATTCCAGAGGCTGGTTTGTTCTTAAAGCAATATTGATCCTTGGCTGTCTTAAAGACATACCATATACTTAAAAATAAATAACAGAATCAGAACACCACCAACTCCATCCCTCTCCCTGGCAACTGTCTTAGGCTGAACCAGATTCTTCACAATCTTGGTGCCATTTTTGACCTCAAGATGAGCTTGCAGCCCCATACACATGCTGTCACTAATTCTGTCCGTTTCCACCTTAATTAACATTGCCCAACTCCACACCCGCCTCAGTTCATCAATGCCTTTACAACCTCTAGACTGGACTATTACAACGCACTGCAGGCCGGCCTCCACATTCTATCCTCCGCTAACTTGAGGTCATTGTTATAACCTCAGCGAGACCGTTAACATTAAAACAGAGTTGATGAGAGGTCATCTGACTTCTCTGACTCCATCTTAAAACATTAAAAATCAGAGTTTTTAAAACTTAATCATGTTACAAAGTCCAGCATTCATAACATCAGAAACACTGCGGCCCATGTCCTAACTCTCACCAAGTCCTGTTCACCTATCACCCCTATGCTCATTGACCTATATAAGAATGCAAGAACTAGGAGCAGGAGGAGGCAATTCAGCCCCTCGAGCCTGCTCCACCATTCAATACGATCATGGCGGATCTCATCTCGGCCTCAACTCCACTTTCCTGCCCATTCTCCATAACCCTTCAACCCATTACCAATTAAAAATCTGTCTATTTCCTTCTTAAACTTACTCAATGTCCCGGCAAACACCGCACTCTGGAGTAGTGAATTCCACAGACTCACAACCCTTTGAGAGAAGTAATTTCTCATCGTCTCTGTTTTAAATCTGCTACCCCTTATCCTAAAACTATGACCTCTCATTCTAGATTGCCCCACAAGAGGAAACATCCTCTCTATGTCTACTTTGTCAATCCCCTTAATCATCTGATATACCTCAATTAGATCTCTCATTCTTCTAAACTCCAGAGAGTAAAGGCCTAAACTGCTCAATCTCTCTTCATAAGACAAACCCCTCATGTCTGGAATTAATCTAGTGAACCTGCTCTGAACTGCCTCCAATGCAACTACATCTGCCCTCAAGTAAGGGGTCCAAAACTGTATGCAATACTCCTGGTGTGGTCTCACTAATGCCTTGTTCAGTTGCAGCAACACTTCCCTACTTTTATACTCTATTCCTTCAGCAATAAATGCCAAAATTCCATTTGCCTTCCTTATTACCTGCTGCACCTGCATACTAGTTTTCAGCGATTCATGCACGAGGACATCCAGACCCCTCTGCACCAAAGGACTCTGTAGTTTCTCTCCATTTAGATAATAATTTGCCTTTCTATTTTTCCGCCCAAAACGGATAACCTCACACTTACCCACATTAAACTCCATCTGCCAAATTTTGGCCCATTCTCCTAACCTATCCATATCCATTTGTAAATTTCTTATTTCTTTATTGCAACTTACTATCAAAGCTATTTTAGTGTCATCTGCAAATTTGGCTATAGTACCTTCTATCCCTGCATCTAAGTGATTAATATAGATTTGTAAATAGTTGGGGCCCCGAGGACCGAACCCTGTGACACCCCACTAGTTACATCTTGCCAACCAGAAAAGGACCCATTAATCCCGACTCTCTTTTTTCTGTTGGTTAGCCAATCCTCTATCCAAGCTAATAAATTGCCCCTAACCCCATGTGATCTTACCTTGGGTATTAACCTTTTGTGCGGCACCTTATCAAATGCCTTCTGGAAGTCCAGATATACTACATCTACAGGATTCCCATTATCCACTTTACTTGTTACATCTTCGAAGAACTCTAGCAAATAGTCAAACACCCTTCATAAAACCATGCTGACTCTGATGGATTGTCTTTTGACTTTCTAAATGTCCTGTTATTACATCCTTAACAATGGATTCTAACAATTTCCCAACGACAGATGTTAAACTAACTGGTCTATAGTTCCCTACTTTCTGCCTCCCTCCTTTTTCGAATAAGGGAGTTGTATTAACATTTTTCTAATCCACTGGAACCTTGCCCGCATCCAGGGAATTTTGGAATATTATAACCAATAGTCCCAATATCTCTGCTGCCACTTCCTTTAAGACCCTAGGATGCAGGCCATCAGGCCCTGGGGACTTGGCTGCCTTCAATCCCAACAATTTGCTCTTTACCTTTTCCCTAGTGATGATGATTGTTCTAAGTTCCTTGCTTTCTATAACCTCTGCATTACTTGTTACTATTGGGATGGTACTAGTGTCCTCCACCATGAAAACTGAGGCAAAATACTGATTTAGTGTCTCTGCCATTTCTGTGCTCCCCATCATTAACTCCCCAGTCTCATCCTCCAAGGGATGAACATTCACTTTAGCTACTTTCTTCCCTTTTATATCTAAGAAGCTTTTGTTATCTGTTTTTATATTTTGCGCTAGTTTTCCTTCATAATTTACCTTTGCTCTTTTTATTACTTTTTTAGTAACCCTTTGTTGATCTTTAAAAGTTTCCCAATCTTCCAGCCTGCCACTGGCCTTTGCAATATGGTATGCCTTAAGTTTTAGTCTTTATGTTATCCTTAACCTCCTTGCTTAGCCATGAATGTTTTTTCCCCCTCTTACAATCTTTCTTCCTCTCGGGAATATATTTTAGTTGGGAGGATTTGAATATCTCCTTAAACGTCTGCCACTGCTCATCATCTTTTAGTCTTCCTGCCCAGTCCACTAGGGCTAAATCTGTCCTCATGCCTATGTAATTACCTTTGTTTAACTCCAGAACATTAGTGTGGGACTCCAGTTTCTCATCCTCAAACTGAATTGGAAATTCTAGCATGCTACGATCACTCTTCCCTAGAGGATCCTTAACTATATCATTAATTAATCCCACCTCATTACATAATACCAAATCTAGAATCGCCTGCTCCCTGGTTGGTTCCACAACATCTTTTCTTTTGGGCCTCCTTATCTCGAGAGACAATGGATACGCGCCTGGAGGTGGTCAGTGGTTTGTGAAGCAGCGCCTGGAGTGGCTATAAAGGCCAATTCTGGAGTGACAGGCTCCACAACATATTGCTCCAAAAAAACAATCTCTAATACATTCAATGAACTCTCCCTCGAGGCTCCCCTTGCCAATATTAATCCAGTCTATATGCATATTAAAATCCCCCATGATTATTGCCGTACCTTTGTTACAAGCCCCCAGTATTTCCTGGTTTATACTGTGCCCCACTGTGGAACTACTGTTTGGGGACCTATAGATTACTCCCACCAGGGTCTTCTTTCCCTTGCTATTTCTTATTTCTACACAGACTGATTCTGCGTCTTGATCTCCAGTGCCTATATCATTCCTCACTACAGCATTGATCTCTTCCTTTACTAACAAAGCTACACCACCTCCTTTTCCTTCCTGCCTATCCTTCTGAAATACTCAGTACCCTTGGATATTTAATTCCCAAACCTGGTTTCCTTGCAACCACGTCTCAGTAATCGCCACTAACTCATACCCATTTGTCTTTATTTGTGCTGTTAACTCAATTTTATTCCGAATGCCTTGTGCTCCACCACTGGTCTTTAGTTTTTAATCTGTAAAATATTTCTCCTGTTCACCTTTAATCTGAAATCAATGTAGAATAGGTAATTCAAATTAGCAGTTACTTACCAACCAATGAGCTTATGGTTTTCCTGTGATGTCACTGTTGACCTTTTTCCAAAACTCTGGCACGCCTGGACTGCTCTCACACAGGTCCGACTGCTCTCCGCTCCCTGTGCTGGTCTCACTCCTTCCCGCTGCTGCTCTTTTAAACTGTTCTAGTCTCACTCCTTCCCACTGCCGCTGTTCTTGGTCTCACTCAGTTTCCTGATTAAGCAATGCCTCAATTTGAAAATTCTAATCCTTCTTCTCAAATCCCTCCATGGCCTTGCGCCTCCCCATCACTAATCGGCTCCAGTCCAACAACCCTTTGAGATATCTGCGCTCCTCTAATTCTGACCCCTTGAGCACTTCAGTTTTCATTGCTCCACCATTGGTGGCTGTGCCTTCAGCTGGAAAGGCCCCAAGCTCTGAAATTCCCTCCCTAAGCCTCTCTCTCCTCCTTTAAGATGCTTCTTAAACCTTGCTTTCTCACTAAACTTTCGGTCATCTGCTGTAATATCTTTACGTGGCTCGGTGTCATATTTTGTTTTATAATGCTCCTGTTAAATTCCTTGGGATGTTTTATTAAAGATGCTATATAAAAACGAGTTGTAGCAAATATATATCTATCGCTGCAGTGGTAATGTTGGCAAGCAAGTAAAAGTCTGTGAATTACTCAACTGTGCAGCACAGATATAGATTCAGATCTCAGCTTAATACAGAAAAATTTATCTCCATAGTGCATCTCATATCCTTACATTTCCAAAGTTACACTAACTTCAATGTTCCCTACTACCCAATCTAGATACATCAGGCTTTTACTGGGTGTGGATGGGTGCAAGATAGACTCAAGAGTGGTCAATGTAGTTCACATTTTTTTTTTTAAAAAGGAAGAAAGCACGAATCGAGTAATTAAAGGCCAGTTAGCTGAACATCTGTGCTGGGAAAATTTTTAGAGTCTTCAATTAAGAGTGAAGTTACCACATATAGAAACACAGAAAATTAATGAGAATGAAGGAAGCTATTTGGCCCACTGTAGAGGCAGCCTGCAGAGATTTCAAAAGGGACAAACATGCCCTAACCTCAATTTCTTGAAGAGGTAAAGACGTCTTAAGATTAAAGAAACGCAGAGAGTGTAATGGTTATGGACCACCATTGTGGTCATGCCCTCTCCTACCTAGGCCCTAAACTCTGGAATTCGCTTCCCAAACTTCTCCCACCTCTTTTAAGCCACTTCTTAAAATTTACTTCTTTGACCAAGCTTTGGGTCGCCCGTCCTGATACCTTTTTATGTGGTTGGTGACAAATTTTATCTGCTAATGCTCCCATGAAGCATTTCAAGACATTTTTACTAAGTTAAAGGTGCCAGTTAAATGCAAGTTATTGTTGTTCAAGAAATTATTTGACAAGGTGCCACATAGGTGGTGTCACAGGGTTCAGCTCTGTGGCCACTTCTGTTTACGGTGTATATCAAAGACTTGATTACAGACTTAGAGGATGCAGTGTAGAACCATGCAAATGACACCAAAATAGAAGGGAGAGTTAATTTTTAAGACCAAAAGCTACAGCAACAGAATACGATGGAGGAATTGGTTTAAAAGTGGCAGATAATTCAGTCAGCAAATGGCGAGATAATGCACTTTATTTAGAAAAATAGCAGCAGTAATTAAACTCTGAATCAAAGTAGACTTAGTGGAAGATTAGCGTGATTGGGAGTATAGGTTTACGGGATATTAAATGCAGAATCTCAGGTTGGCAAGACTAAAAAAAGTAAATGGAATTCTAAGTTTAATAACAAGATGTATAAAATATAAAAACCCTTCCTGGTCCCCAGTTTGTTACTACAAACACTTCCCTCCCCTTGGGTACTGTCCCCCACTCTTTCAAAACCATCACCACTTCGCTCCTCCAAAAAAGCCACCTGTCCTCATTAACTCATCACCAGCCTTTTATAATTTCCAAGGTCATTGAACGTGCTGTCCCTCCCAGTTCCTTACCTCAGCCCGTCTGCCACTGAAACATACATCCATTCCTTCTGTCACTTTTAGACTCCATTATTCCAATGCTTTCCTATCCAGCTGCCTTTGCTCCAATCTCCGTAAAGTTCATTTCATCTAAAACTCTGCTGCCCATATCATATCCCCCACAAAGTTCTATTTTCTCATTACTCACATTTTTATTGAAAGTACATGGATCCTGCTTCCCCAATATCTCAAATTTAAGATGGTCACCTTGGTGTTTAAATACATCCATGGTTTTTCCAATCCCTATCTCAATGACCTCCTGCAGCCCAATAAACCTCACTCCCCCAAACTCTGCAAGTCTCTTGTGCACACACCTTTCAGCACCTGAATTTCCTCTATAAATCCCTGCACCTCTCTTCTCATTTAAGACCCTCCTTCAACCACTCTCTTTGATCAAGGTTTTGACCATCTCTCTACTTCTCCTTTCTTTGGCTCAGAGTATGATTTTGCTTATACCTTTGAAGTACCTTGGATTTTTTTCTCTACGTTGAAAGCTCTGTGTAATGCAAGCTATTGTTATTGCTTGTGCAAATCATTTTTATTTCACTTGCGTTGAGGTAATGTTTAGCTATGAAGGTGTAGACACTGATGCAAACTTTCCTACATTGAGTTAATTAAAAAAATAAGATTTTATGCAAGTAGAAATGTTCAATAATAAACTAATTACAGCAAATTTATAAATATACATGTGTTATAAAGTAGTATTTCCCTGAAAGTACTGAACTTTATAAAATACGGAAGCTGGATCTTTATTTATGCATGCAAGTTTAAAGGATACACTAGTGCTCTCACTTTTACCCCAGATACTGTGGGCTGGATTTTACCTTAGGCGGACAGGAATTCTCCACCTACGTAAAAGTCAATGGCGAACCCGCTTCCTCCTAGCCCGGGGATCCGTCCCTCATTTTACGGGTCCCCGGGCTTCAATTGTTCCGAGACGGGACTTCCACCTGCTTGAGGGAGGAAGTCCTGCCTCATTGAGCTGCCGGCCAACCAAAAGAGGGGGCGTCGGGAGCAGCCCTCAATCGGGCACCCTCTGCCTGACTGCCATGGCCCCCAACCGGCGCGCGAGAAGGCCGGCAGCTATCGCTGGGTGGCCTTTCACGTCCCCAACACTCCCACTTGCCATGGGTAAAATACTGTGGAGGCGGGTGAAGGCCCTTAAGTAGCCATGTTCCCCCCCCACCTGACGCCATAAAGTTGACCGGAAGCGGAAGCAGGGCGGGTAGGCCTCCCACTCAATTTTATGCCGCCCCCATGTCACCGTCTGACCTACTGGGGCGGTATAAAATTCAGCCCTGTATATGGCTATTACACTGGCTAAAATGCTCGTCACTGGACACATTAATGCATTCAGATTCCTGGTTGAAAAGCCAGAATCACAGGTTTACTATTTGAAGCTGGAATTAAGCAAAGTTTTTAAACTTACATTTTCTGTTGTACCAGTTACAACATGTAATCCATCATAGGTTGATTTAATGTACATGCCCTGGGGGGGAAAAGAAAAACTTTGATTAGGAAGGATAAAAATCAGTAGTGCCATTCAAGTACAACTACCCCATTGACTTTGTTCAGTGATGTAGCTCTGAAATCTTGTTGCCACATTCAGAATTTAATATTTTGTGTTCCAGATTACATTCTTAGGCATTAAATCCCAAAGGTAAAATTCTCAAATAGGTGGCTGTACCTACTGAGGAAGGGAGGAAAAATAACTGTTCGTAATCGATGAGCCAGTATAAACAAATTATCTCTACTTGCATTAACTTTGAGTGTCTACAGTGCATTTATCTGCAGCAGTATGCGCTCTTAAGTTATATACTTAGCTATATTACAATACGTCTAGATATAACTGTACAATTTTGGAGCTGCAGCAGTGCAACTACTCTCATTCTCACCAAGCACTACAACCATATGACAAGGCACCAACATAAGTTGCATTGGCATAGTCCAGTCATGCAGCAAAGCACAATGACATTAAAAGTTCATCCTTGCACTTCTCCACATGCTAAGTCCCCAATATTACCACGGCAAAATGCAGACTGATCAATAGGAAAATCTGATTATCTTTGGAGCACCTTTTATCTGCAAGAACAGAACTAGCAAGGATCAGAAATAGCTGCTTCAAGGACAGAACTGCATGCAAAATGCTGCTTTTGGTGGGTGAGGTTAATCGAGTCTTTGTTACTGATATTCAGATTTTCAACAAAAAAAAGCTTCCTTTTATCCCCACCCCTTGCCTCCCAGCCCCATGGAATCATGGTATAGTCAGACTCAGTAAGTGCATCATACATCCAAATACACTATGACTTCACTGGCACATTTTTCAAGTTAGGATATCAGCTCAAACAAAAATCAGATCCAGTCACCTACCCTGTTTATATTACTCATTAGATGGCCATTTATTTATTTTATTTAGAGATACAGCACTGAAACAGGCCCTTCGGCCCACCGAGTCTGTGCCGACCATCAACCACCCATTTATACTAATCCTGCATTAATCCCATATTCCTACCACATCCCCACCTTCCCTCAATTCCCGTACCACCTACCTATACTAGGGGCAATTTATAATGGCCAATTTACCTATCAACCTGCAAGTCTTTGGCTGTGGGAGGAAACCAGAGCACCCGGCGAAAACCCACGCAGTAACAGGGAGAACTTGCAAACTCCACACAGGCAGTACCCAGAATCAAACCCGGGTCGCTGGAGCTGTGAGGCTGCGGTGCTAACCACTGTGCCACCATTGTAGATGAGAGATCCAAGAACAATCACTGTATGACAGAACTACACCCTACTAAAGTCAACTGGACTGGAACCAGTTTGATACAGCAAAAAGTTCATTCACAATGTTCTGCTGTTTTAAAAAAAAAGATTTAAAGCTATACTTAAGTTTATGGAGTTTCTTCTAATTAATTACTGTATTATTTTATATTTAACATACAAGCTGTTTTTATATTTTGTCATGCAGGCCCCCACCTGCCAAGAATGAGGCACATATATTTCACTATATGGATATTAATTTTTAAAATTGTTGCTGGGAAGAAAAGGTAGCCTATTACAAGGGGTTGCCAAGCCTCTGGCTGGAAAGACATTTTTCTTTCATACTGGCAAACAGTGTTGGAACAAATGAACTAGTCCCTGCCCTAATACAGGTCAAACCAGTCAGGCATGTGAACACCTGCTGGCCAACCAGGGGAGTTTTAAATTAGAAAACAGAATTTGAACTCAGAAAGCTGTCTGCTCCTGGACTGAACATCTCTCTCCTGTGTGCTCCCATCTCTTTTCCACAGAACTGAAGACACATTGAAGACGCATGAACCCCAAGAGAGAAGAGTCTCCTACAAAGAACAAGTTTTCAGACTAATATGGGGCTTCAATGAAAAACAAGACTACCTACAAAAGGACTACAGTGAGCTCGAAGCACAGTAACAAGAAACTCTTTTGCTATTGCCTCAAACCTCTCCGCTATTTTTCTTCTGCGCTTTTCTGTCTTTATTTGCATGTGCGTATCGCGCATACATGCTAGCGTGGGGCGCGGCGTTTATCTGTAGGCGTTAACCGAATTAGAGTTTAACTTTAATTTTAATAAATTTCACTTTTCTTCTTTAAACCCAAGGCGGCCTGTTTGTGCTCATTTCTTTGCTTTATAATTGGAAAATGGTAAACAAGGATTCACCAAGAGGGAGCTCAAAACACAGTGTTTAAAAATTAGATCCTGTTTCAGTAAGACCAGGTGAAGGCTAAGATAGACCCCTAGTCACCTTTCTCACCTGGTTGTAACAATTTACACAAATTTAGCAGCCGGAAAAAAATCTCACTGATTTGAGTGTCCTACATTATGTTTCTGATAACACCAGCAAAAAATTGCTGATACTACAAGTGGAACAGGCAGACATGAAAATAATGTGAACTCCAGGCATAACTAAGCATTAGACTAAAGCTTTTGCTTTACATATTTTCACACCCTTACCCTTTGGAGAATATTGTGAAGTAGTGGTAAAATTTAAAGGCGGATCAAAAGCCTGAATGCTCCTTCCATGGCCATAACCATCTTTATACTAGCCGATAGGATGGTCAGTCCTATACAGCAAGACTCATACTCCCACAACTCACACTTATCAGCTGCACCTATCCCACTGAATGCCAATGCAAAATTCAGAGCTGGAGCTTCAGTTTCCAATGCTGGGACTGTTTGCAGTGGGTTTCAAACCCTGCACCAAATGACTCAGAGGTGAGAATGCTACCATTAAATGGACAGAAAGAGAGCTTGGGTTCCTTAAACCGGGGGGTGGGGTGGGAAGGAGAGCTCAAAACTTTAACTGAAAGTAACAGTTATTTAAAAGGTATGCACCCACAGGCTTGAATTCAAAAACACTTTTACTATGGTTGCATGTTGGTGCAGTTGTTTGGGATGTTCAAGCCTCTTGTTCTATAGCATTTTGTAAACTAAGCTTGTCATGTTACAGCTGTAGACTTGATCTAGCAACAACTTTTCAGATGATATTCCCGAATTTTTCGCCAAATCTATCCTGTCTTTAGCTGACCATGAATTCTGGCCTTGAATTTAATGCTTCGTCAAGTATTAATCTTTTCTCCTGTAGGGTGTTGTCACTAAATTGGTCTGGGCTTTTACCAGGGCTAAGTTAACCAACGGAGAAATACCTCTTCAGATTTTCATTCTGAACAAGCGCCAGATCAATTTAAATCATCCTACAAGGTATTTCTGAATGGACAGTATAGTCTGCTGAAACAAAATGCCAATTATAGGAAGAGGAATGGTTCATTTAGCCCATGGAGCCTGTTCCACCATTCATTTTGAGCATGGCTAACCTGTACCTCAATTTCATTGACATGGCTTTGATGCATAGCCCTTGAAATCCCAACAGAACACAAGAAATAGGAGCAGGAGTAGCTCATGCCTGCTCCATCATTCCTTATTATGGCTGATCTTCCACCTACCCATCCTATGCCCATATTTCTTGATTCCCTTGGTAGCTAACACAAATCAGTCGATTTCAGCCTTAAAAATTTTCAATTGACTCAACATCCACAGGCTTTTGGTGGAGAGAATTCCAGATTTTCACTACCCTATGTAAAATTGTGCTTCCTGATTTCACCACTGAATGGCTTAGTTCTAATTTTATTATACCCCCCCAAACTCATTCCCCATACTTGATGAAATAGTTTGTCTACTGTATCAAATCCTCTAATCATCTAAACATCTTCATTAGATCACTCCTTAGACTTCTATGCTGAGGGCAATACAAGCCTAGTCTATGCAACGTGTCTTAAATTTAACCCTTTTAACACCAGCATCATCTTCTTTGGCCTCCTTATCTCGAGAGACAATGGGCAAGGGCCTGGAGGTGGTCAGTGGTGTGTGGAGCAGCGCCTGGAGTGGCTATAAAGGCCAATTCTAGAGTGACAGGCTCTTCCACAGGTGCTGCAGAAAAATTTGTTTGTCGGGGCTGTTACACAGTTGGCTCTCCCCTTGCGCTTCTGTCTTTTTTCCTGCCAACTGCTAAGTCTCTTCGACTCGCCACACTTTAGCACCGCCTTTATGGCTGCCCGCCAGCTCTGGCGGACATCAATCTGGTGAATATGCACTACACCACTTCCAAAGCCAATATACCAGAGGTGCAGTGCCCAGAACTGAATGCTGTACTCCAGATGCAGTCTAACCACAGCTTTATATAAAAAGTAGCATAAATTACACATCTTTGTATTCCAGCCCCTTTGAGATAAAGGCTAAAACATTCAATTAGCTTTTAAAAATATTTTTGGACTTGTCCATTAGTTTTTAGTGATTTCTATACATGAATCTCAATCTCTTCCCTCCTTCAGTTTCCAGTTTCTCGCTATTTAGAAAACACTCAGATCTTTCTTTCTTTTAGGTCCAAAGTGAATGACTACATATTTCCTAACAAACTCCATCTGCCACAGTTTTACCCACTCAATCTGTAAATGTTCCTTTACAACTTTCTGCTCCCATCTACACTACTTACTGTGCCACCGGACTTGGTGTCATTAGCACACAGATATATGGTTCTCTATTCCTTCATCTAAGTCATTGATATGGGAGCCCCCAGTACATATCCCAAAGGGACACTACTAGTCACATGCTGTCAATTTGAGTACATACCCATTCATCCCTACTCTGTTTAGTACCTCCTATGGACCCACATTCCCCCTCATCACTCTCAAATATTACTGTTAGCTTCAATACCGCTTACAAGTTTAAGTTCATACTCTGTTTCTGCACCTCTTAATAGTTCACCACTCTACTGGATTTCCACTTTACCTTACATTTGTATAAGCCTTACTTTTAACCGTCTCTTACCTAGCATGCTGACCAAAGTTGCTTAACTGCACAAATAGAAATTTTGCCTTTTAGGGTTATGTACTGATTTTGTACTGTACCAAAAACTTCCTTGAAAACTTCCCAACCATTTGCTTGCAGCTTTACCCATTAGCTGCTCAGACCAGTTTATTATTGTCAATTTATTCTTCATCTCGTTGAAGTTTGCCTTTCTTAATTTTAAAACCTTGGTCTGTGCTTCTTGCTTCTCCCTCTCAAACCTAATATCTGGTTCTTCCCACCACCCCACTCCAACACTTTCCAAGATCCTTATCAGCTAATCCAAGATATCCCTTAGCCTGGTCCCGGGTAGGCGGCACACACTCCTGAATTCTCAATCATGAGAAAAAGATACTCTCTACACCGGTGTTCCCTCTAATTTCCCTTTGCTGTGCACGGCCCACTGGTTGCACTGTGCAGTCCCTTTAAGACTATCATGTGGCCACACACACATGTTAAAGAGACAGCTCCTTATATATGGACCGTTTGCCTCCTGCACACTAAGTTCTGCACCTCAGAGGGAACGTTGCTCTACATCCCAAATTATCAAAGCCCCCATAACTGTAACCTTTCTATTCTGTTCATCCCTTTGGATGTCCTCTTTGCTCCATGGTGCCTTGGTTAGCATTCTGTCCCGTGCCTCCACCCCACCCCCACAGCCTTCTTCCCCACCAGTAGCAAGTACATTGTGCTTGTTGGGCAGGGCCAGTTTCTGTGGTTTCCCCTACCCTGACGTGTCAAGCACACACTGCTTGTTCTGTACCTGCATCTCTCCATGTAGTGTGACTGAAGTAAACTATCCAAGCATTCTTCCTACTTCCTTATATGTCAAGAGTGTCTCTAATTCACACTTCAGCTCAATGACTGAACTGGAAGTGATTCAAGACGGTCATTTCCCATAGGTGCCATCAGCTGGAGCAGGCTACATCCACAAATTCCCATAATGTCGTTATCTTCTCTACATTTAATTATTTTACAAGTTATTTTTTCATTTTCATCATTAATATTAAATTATGATCAAATGGATTGAATTTAGTTTTCCCATTAGTTACTTCTTTCAGGTCAGTATATGTAGCCTATTACATCTATTTACTAATTTGGTTTTTGCCCTTGCCTTTTATGTAATTTTTTTAACGTTTAGTAGCTCCTTAACTATATAGCAAAATATTTAAGCATGAATACATAATTGAACATTAAGCTTTTATTCCTCAGTTTCCATTGCTTATTTACCTGTGGTAGTTATGACAACTTTTCAGAACCTTCATTCAGTTGTTTCAGCCCTGTCACCACACCCACACTTAATGTTCTTACTTTCCCAATCTGTCCTCCACTCCACCTAGGTGTTCAGCTCAGCACTTGATTTATTTTGAAATTTGTGACAGCTACGTACCCTTAGGCCTAGCAAGGACATAGAATCATAAAATGCTAACAGCACAGGAGGCCCTTCAGCCTTTCATGTCCATGCCAGCTCTCTGCAAGAGCAACTCAGCTGGTCCCACACACCAGTCTTTTCCCCATAGCCCTGCAAATTCTTTCTCTTCAGATAATTATCCAAGTCCCTTTTGAAAGCCATGATTGAATCTGCTTGCACCACACTCTGAGGCAGCGCTAACCATTTGCTGTGTAAAAATGTTTGTCCTCATGTCGGCAATGCTTTTTTTGGTCATTCACCTTAAATCGGTGTCCTCTGGTTCTCAGCCGTTCTGCCAATGGGCACAATGTTTCCCTATCTACTCTCTCCATAACCCTCACAATTTTGAACATCTGTCAAATTACCTCTCAAGTCCCTCATCCCTGGAAACATTCTCGTAAATGTTTTCTGTACCCTCTTTAATGCCTACACATTCTTCCTAAAGTGTTGTGCCCAGAGCTGGACACAATACTCCAGTTCAGGCTGAACTAATGTTTTATAAAGGTTCACTATAACCTTCTAGCTTTTGTTCTCTTTGCCTCTGTTTATAAAGCCCAGGATCCTGTATGCCCATTAACCACTTTCTCAAGCTACCTTCAAATGATTTGTGCATACGTACTTCCTGGTCCCTCTGCTGCTATACCCCCTTTAGAATCATACTTATACTTTAACTTATATTGCCTCTCTTCGTTCTTCCTCCCAAAATTATTACTCCACATTTCTCCGCATTACATTTATCTGCCATATGTTGCCCATTCCACCAGCCTTTTGAAATTGATTACTATCCTTCTCAGTTCACACTACTGCCAAGTTTTGCGTCATCTGCAAATTTTAAAATTGTGCTCGGCACAAAGTCCAGGTAATTAATACAGATCAAGAAAGGCAGTGGTCCAATACTGATCCCTGGGGAAACCCACTATATATCTTCCTCCAGTCTGAGGAACAATCATTCATCACTAATCCCGGTTTCCTGTAACTCAGCCTACTTTGTATCCATGCCACCATTATCCCTTTTATTCCATGGGCTTTAACTTTGCTGACAAGCCTGTTATGTGGCACTTTATCAAACGCCTTTTAGAAGTGCAGATACACCACATCAACCACATTACCCTTGTCAATCCTCTCGGTTATCTCATCAATTAACTCAATCAAGTTAGTCAAACATGATTTGCCCTCAACAAATACATGCTGCCTTTCCTTAATTAACCTGCATTTGTCCAAGTGACTGTTAACTTTGTCCCAAATTATTATTTCTAAAAGCTTTCTCACCATGGAGGTTAAACTGACTGGCCTACAGTTGTTGGGATTATCCTTACACCCTTTTTTGAACAAGGCTGCAACATTTGCAATGCTCCAGTCCTCTGGCACCACCTCTGTATCTAAGGAGGATTGGAAGATTATGGCCTGTACCTCTGCAATTTCTACCCTGACCTCCCTCAGAATCCTCATATGCATCTAATCCAGCCCTGGTGACTTATGAACTTTAAGGACAGCCAGCCTTTCTAACACCTCCACTTAATCAAATCTTAGGCCATCCAGTGTCTCAACTATCTCCTCCTTCACAATGATTTTGAAAGCATCTTCTTCCTTGGTAAAGATAGATGCAAAGTAATCATTTCGTACAACAACTATGCCCTCTGTCTCCATGCATAAATCTCCTTTCTGGTCCCTAATTAGCCCCACCCACCATTTCCCACCCTTTTATTATTTATATAACATGGACCGCAGGCTGAATGTGGAGATACGAGTTTGGTGAGTGGTGAGTTCGGTGAAGGGGCAGGTGGTGCTCCTTTTTTTCTACTTTTTAAAAACCCTCCAGTATTTGATTCTTGCTTCAGTGCAGTGGAAGGAGCTGGTTGGTGATTAACTGGTAAGCTATTCTAATTATAATAGTCTGTAAAGTTAAGGTATGACGTGGCAGCTCGACCAAGTGGAATGTACAGTCCGTGGCATGTGGAAAGTCATGGACGCACCATGTGTCCTGGACAAACATATCTGCAGGAAGTGTCACCGGCTGCAGATGCCTGAGCTCCAGGTGTTGGAACTCAAGCGGCTGCTGGAGTCACTGTGGTGCATCCGCGAGGCAGAGAACTACATGGATAGCACATTTAGGGAGGTGATCACACCATGACCTGATGGAAAGGACTTTGTCAAGGGAGATGGCAATATGCAACAACAGTACAGTATCTACCTAAAATGGAAGCTTTTCAGCACAGATGAGGTAACTAGGTCCCCGATCAGCTGGAGCACGAGCATGCAGGCAGATAGGGAATGGGTGACCGCCAGGCAGTCTAAGAGAACCAGGCAGATAGCGCAGGAGTCCCCAGAGACGATCTCATTTGCTAATCAGTTTTCCCTTTTGGATACTGGTGAGGGTGATGGTTCCTCAGAGGAGTGCACTCAAAGCCAAGTTTGTGGCACCACAAGTGGCTCAGCTGCACAGGAGGGGAGGAAGAAGAGTAGAAGAGCAGTAGTGATAGGGAAATCATTAGTTAGGGTAACAGACAGACGTTTCCGAGACCGTAGACGGGACTCCAGGATGGTATGTTGCCTCCCTGGTGCCAGGATCAAGGATGTCATGGAACGGCTCCAGGACATTCTTCTGGGGGAGGGTAAACAACCAGAACTTATGGTCCACGTTGGCACCAATGACAAAGGTAGGAAGGGGGATTTTAGGGAGCTAGGAAGGAAATTAAAAAGCAGGACCTGAAAAGCAGTAATCTCAGAATTGCATGTGAGCATAGGAATAGGAGAATTGAGCAATTAAACACGTGGCTAGAGAACTGGTGTAGGAAGGAGGGCAGCAGATTTCTGAGGCATTGCGACCAGTTCTGGGGCAAGTGGGACCTGTTCAAGATGGATGGATTGCATCTTCGCAGGACTGGGACTGATATCCTCGCAGGGAGATTTGCTAGTGCTGTTCTGGAGGGTTTAAACTAGATTGGCAGGGGGATGGGAACCTGAAGCAAATATCAGAGAGGAATACCAAGATGCACACAATATTGGAGGAGATAGATAGCACAAGAGTAGGGAACAGTAAGTTATTAGGTGGGGCCACAATAAAGGAGAAAGTAATAACGTCTAAAACAGGATTAATGGGCATGTATGTGAATGCACAGTGTGTGGTTAAAAAGGTGAGGTATAGGCATAGGTGAAAATATGATGTTGTGGCTATAACAGAGACCTGGCTCAAAAAGGGGAAGGACTGGGAGTTAGCTATTCCTGGATACAAGGTGTTCAGGAAAGGGAAAGAAAAAGGGGGAGAGGTGGCAGTATTGATTAAGGAGAGCAATGCAGTGCTGGAGAAAAAGGATGTCCCAGAGGGGTCGAGGACAGAATCAATTTGGCTAGAGCTAAGGAACAAAAAATGTGCAGTTACATTGCTCGATGTTGTCTATAGACCACCAGCAAGTGGGAAGGACGTGGAGGAACAAATTTGTAAGAAAATTAAAGAGAGGTGAAAAAATTATCGGGTAGTTATAATGGGGGATTTGAAGTAGCAAAACATAGACTGGGATAGTAGTAGTGTAAAGGACAGTGAGGGACAAGAGTTCCTAGCGTGTGTTCAGAAAAAATTTCTACAGCAGTATGTTGCTAGTCCAAATGAGAAAGGAGGCACTGCTAGACCTGGTTCTTGGGAATGAGGTAGGCCATGTGGATCAAGTGTCAGTAGGAGAGCATTTAGGGGATAGTGGTCATTGTATCATGAGGTTTAGGCTGGCTATGGAAAAAAGGACAAAAAGCAATCCAGAGTAAGTATAATTAACTGGGGGAAAGCCAACTTCAATGGGTTAATAATGGAGCTGGGGCGAATAAATTGGAGTCAAAAGTTGACCGGAAAACCGGCAGCTGAACAATGGACTACCATTAGAGCGGAGATCGTTCGGGCACAAACAAGGTAAGTTTCCTCGAAGGGGAAAGGTTAAGGAAAACAAATCCAAAGCTCCCTGGATGACAAAAGAGGTAGAGATTAAGGTAAAGAGAAAGTGTGCTTATGACAGATGCCAGATAGAAAATACTATTGAGAACCAGGCTGAATATAGAAGGCCCAGTGGAGAAGTGAAAAAGCAAATAAGAGAAGCAAAGAGAGAGCATGAAAAGAGACTGGCAGCTAGCATTAAAGGAAATCTCAAAGTTTTCTATAGACATATAAATCGTAAAAAGATGGTAAGAGGAGGAGTGGGGCCAATTAGGGACCATAAAGGGGATTTACACATGGAGGCAGAGGGCATAGCTGAGGTATTAAATGAATACTTTGCATCTGTCTTTACCAAGGAAGGAGATGCAACCTACACAATGGTGAAAGAGGAGGTATTTCAGACACTAGAGGGGTTTAAAACTGATAAAGAGTATGTATTAGATAGACTGTACTTAAAGTGGATAAAGCACCAGGACCAGATGAGATGCATTGAACGATACGAGGGAAAGTGAGAGTGGAAATTGCAGAGGCACTGGCCATCATTTTTTAGTCTTCCTTAAACTCGGGGGTGATGTCAGAGGACTGCAGAATTGTAAACAATACACCCTTGTTCAAAAAAGGGTGTAAAGATAAGCCCAGCAACTACAGGCCAGTCAGTTTAACTTCAGGGGTGGGGAAACATCTAGGAAAAAAAAATTAATAGTCACACGGACAAATGTGGGTTAATTAAGGAAAGCCATCATGGATTTCTTAGGGGAAAATAATTTTTAACTGACTTGGAGTTTTTTGAGGTGGTAACAGAGGGGGTTGTTGAGGGCAATGCTATTAATGTGGTGTACATGGACCTTTGTTATCTCTTGCCCCACCCCCACCTCACTTGCTTATAATCTGTGATTTTTCTAATATTTGTGTCAGTTCCGAAGAAGGGTCACTGACCCGAAACGTTAACTCTGCTTCTCTTTCCACAGATGCTGCCAGACCTGCTGAGTGATTCCAGCATTTCTTGTTTTTGTTGTGACTTTCAAAAGGTGTTTGATACAGTGCTACACAACAGACCTTTGAGCAAACTTCTTGCACGTGGAATAAAAGTGATGCGAAATTGGCTGTATGACAGGAAACAAAGGGTAGTGGTTAATGGATGTTTTTCAGGCTGGAGGAAGGTTTGTAGTGGAGTTCCCCAGGGGTCAGTGCTGCGAACCTTGCTTCTCCTGATATATATTAATCACCTAGACCTTGGTGTACAGAGCGGAATTTCAAAGTTTGCAGATGATACGAAACTTGGAAACATTGTGAACTGTGAGGAGGATAGTGTAGAACTCCAAAAAGGACATAGACAAGTTGGTGGAATGGTCAAAATGGTGGCAGATGAAGTTCAATGCAGAGAAATGTGAAGTGGTTCATTTTGGTAGGAAGAACATGGAGATATAATATAGAATAAAGGGTACAATTCTAAAGGGGATGCAGGAACAGAGGGACCTGAGTGTATATGTGCATAAGTCATTGAAGGTGGCAGGACAGGTCGAGAGAGCGGTTAATAAAACATACAGTATCCTGGGCTTTCTTAAGAGGGGCATAGAGTACAAGAGCAAGGAAGTTATGTTGAACTTGTATAAGACACTAGTTCGGCCTCAGCTGGAGAATTGCATCCAGCTCTGGGAGCCGCACTTGAGGAAAGACGCGAGGACATTGGAGAGAGTACAGAAAAGATTCACAAGAATGGGTCCAGGGATTAGGAGCTTCAGTTATAAAGATAGATTGGAGAAGTTAGGACTGTTTTCCTTGAAGAGAAGGCTGAGAGGTGATTTGATAGAGGTATTCAAAATCAGGAGGGGTCTGGACAGAGTAGATAGAGAGAAACTGTTCCCACTCGTGAAAGGACTAATAAATGATGTGGCGCAGATTTGAAGTATTTGGTAAGGAATCAAGAGTGATATGAGGAAAAGATTTTTCACGCAGCCAGTGGTTATGGTCTGGAATGCACTGCCTTAGTGTATGGTGGAGGCAGGTTCAATTGAAGCATTCAAAAGGGAATTAGACAGTTATATGAAAAGGAAAATGTGCAGAGTTATGAGGAGAAGGTGGGGGAATGGAACTGAGTGAATTGCTCTTAGAGATCCGGAGTGGACACGACGGGCCGAATGGCCTCCTTCTGCATTGCAACAATTCTGTGATATGCCTAAAGATGACTTTTGGATTCTCTTTCGGTTAACTGCCAGTCTCTTCTCATACTCCCTCTTTGCTTCTCTCATTTCTCCATTCTCACTTCCCCTCTGAATTGTCTATGTTCAGCCTGGTTCTCACTTGCCTTATCAACCCAACATCTGTATTGTATTGAAGTTGCAATTTATGAAGAAAGTTATATTGGATTCATTGGTACATTATATACACTGCTCTGAGGCCTTAATTAGAACAACTTGTATTTATATAGCACCTTTAACGTATTAAAACAGCCCAAGAAGCATTATAAAACAAAATATGACAATGAGCCACATAAGGAGCTATCAGGGCAGATGACCAAATGCTTGGTTAAAGAGGTACGTTTTAAGGAGTGCCTTAAATGCAGGAAAACGAGGTAGAGAGGCAGAGAGGTGAATTCAGGAGGGTAGGGCCTTGGCAGCTTAAGGGACGGTGGAGCAATTAAAACCAGGGATGCTCAATAAGTGGAAATTAGAGGCATGCAGATATCTCAGAGTATTGTAGAGCTGGAGGAAATTAGAGATAAGGAGGGGCCAGGCTAAGGAGGGATTTGAAAAGATTGAGAATTTTAAAATCGAGGCATTATTTAACCGGGAACCAGTGTAGGTCAGCAAGCATTGACATGATGAGCGAATGGCATTTGGTGCAAGTTCGGACACATGCAACAGAGTTTTGGATGACCTCAAATTTATGGAAGGTAGAATATAGGGGAAGCTGTGCAGGACTGTGTTGGAAGAGTCAAGTCTGGAGGTAACAAAGGCATCAATGAGGGTTTCAGCAGTAGATGAGCTGAGATGGGGCAGAGATGAGTAATGTTACGGAGGTGGAAATAGGCAGTTTTAGTGAGAAAGTAAGCAAAACTTGCATTTACATAGCACCTTTCATGACCACCGGACGTTTCAAAGCACTTTCCAGTCAATTAAGTACTTTTGAAGTATCGAGTTACGACCAGGTGAGAAAAGGGTCTGGTGGTTCCCTCTGAGCCTTTTCCTGGTTTGACCGTAACAGGGTTTGATTGTTAAAACACTTTTTAGCTTCCCCTCAGTGAATCCTTGTTCACTGCTCTCCAATTGTAATGGCAAATAAATCTAAGAAAACCTGTCTGGTTGATTTCAACAATAAAGGTCTAAGTTTATTACCCTTAAACTCTAATTCGGTTAAAACTACTAAAATACGGGATGTGACCATGCTAGCATGCATACGTGATAAACACACACGCAGATAGAGACAGAAAAGGAGAAAGAATTAAGGGGAAAGGTTTGAAGCAATAGCCAGAGTTCATTTCCTATTTATTGAGTTCGATGTAAAGTTTTTGTTGCAGTTAAATCTTGCCGTCTCATTGGGGCCCAGTGCACACTTTCAAACTTGTTTTGATGGTTTTCTGTCCTGAGGCTTAGTTTCTTCTGTGGGACCCTGTCTTTGCGCGAGAGGGAGAGAGAGAGACTGTCTACTTGTAGTTGCAGTCTCTGCGTTTCGTGTGAGTGAGTGATGCTCTCTCTCCAGGTTCAGTTGCAGTCTGTTTTTTTTTGTGTGGCACAACTCAAACCAAACCTGGGCCAGCAGGCCAGTCATGTGACTAGCACCTTTTTTGGAACAACCTGCCCGATCAAGTTTTGTGAATTCTTTCAATTTTAGTAGACATCCACAGTCAGGGGCTGGAATGCTGACTTTCACACATTCAATGTCTTTTGATCGAACTCACTTTGGTTAATTGAATCAGGGAGCAGTTCCATTGTCTCCTCCAGGCAACTGTTTTTTAGAATGCAAATATTTCCAGCCACTGTCTTTTTAGAATACAGGTGCAGCCATGTTTTCCGTCAAGTAATGGTTTAAAACTAATGTTCCAAACGACAAAATTAATATATCTCATTCTTGGCAGGTGTGGTTTTTCCTCACAGTCGTCACTGTTGTAATGTTGGAAATGAGGCAGCCAATTTGCATACAGCAAACTCACAAACAGCAATGTGAGAATAGCCAGATAATCTGTTTTTGTGATGTTGATTGAAGGTTAAATATTGGCCAGGACACCAAGGATATCTTCCCTACTGTTCGCCGAAATAGTGCTATGTGGTCATTTACATGCACCCAGGCAAGCAGACGGGGACTCCGTTCAATGTCTCATCCAAAAGACGGCACCTCCAACAGTGCAGCACTCCCTCAGTACAGCACCAGAGTTTCAGCCTTGATTTTTGTGCTCAAACCCTGAGTGGGACTTGAACCTTGTGACTCAAAAAGAGAGAATGCTACCAAATGAGCCATAGCTGACAGCACAGATATGTGGCTGAAATCTCATTTTGGGGTCAATTGCGACATTGAGGTTGTGAGCAGTCTGGTTCAGCCTCAGACAGTTGCTGGAAATAGAGGGACGGAATCAGTGGCGAAGGAGCAAAGTTTGTAGTGGGAACCAAAGACAATGGCTTCGGTCTTCCCAGTATTTAATTGGAGGAAATGTCTTCTCAACCAGTACTGCATGTTTGATTAGCAGTCTGACAATTTAGAGACAGTCGAAGGGTTGGGAGAGGTGGTGGTGAGGTAGAGCTGGGTGTCATCAGAATACACGTGGAAACTGATGTTGCATGTTCGGATGATTTCGCCGACAAGCAGCATGTACATGAGAAAGAGGAGGCGGCCAAGGTCAGATTATTGGTGGACTCCAGAGGTTAATCATAGGAGAAGTCATTGATAGGGACTTTCTGGCTATGATTAGATTGATAAAAATGGAACCAGGCTGGCTGACAGTGGAGAATGGTATGATCAACTGTGCAACTGTGTCAGAGACTATAGACAGTTTGAGAAGGACAAGCGGGCAATAGTTTACCTTTGTCACAGTCACATAGGATGTCATGTGTGACTTCGTAAGGGTAGTTTCTGAAGTGCAGCAGGGGCGGAAACCTGATTAGACAGATTCAAACAATGGAGTTTTGGGAAAGATGGGCAGGCATTTGAGAGGCAACAGCACATTCGGGGCCGCTAGTTTGCAGGATGAGGGGGGTGGGGGGGTCAAGGGCTGAAGGAGAGCGGCAATGACGGCAGATTTGAAGGTGAGAGCGAGAGAGAGAGTGAGCGAGAACCTGAGGAGAAAGAACCGTGAACAACGTCAGCTAACATCAGAGCCAGGAAGGGAAGTTGGGCGTCAATATTTTAGTGGGAATAGGGTTGAGAGAACAGGAGCTGGATCTCATGAGCAAGATCAACCTGAAGAGGGCATGAGGGGAGATAGGAGAGAAATTAGAAAAGGAAGCAAGTTCAGGGCTATAGCAAGGGGTAGCCTTAGTGGACGTTTGGCCTGGTGGGCTAGATAAGAGAGGCAACTGATCGGATGCTCTCAATCTTGGTGACAAAGAAATCCATGAGGTCCTTGCACTTGCTGGAGCCAAGGGTGGAGTGGAAAGAGGACAGGAGTTTAGGAAGACAGCTTGCAGTACAGAAAATAAGCCAGGGGTTACCTTTGCATTCCAGGATGATCCTGGAACAGTGAGCAGTTTTTTCAGACAGTTTTTGCTGATAAAGCTTTATGTCATCCAGCCAGATCTGACTTTGAATGGCTAAACTAGTTGTCCGCCATAACCATTCAAGTGTGCCTCCCTTGGACTTAAGGGAGCAGAGACGAGGGCTGTACTGGGGGAACGGCCAGGATGACAGCGTGTAATGGTTGTAATGGGGACGAGGGCATTGAGGGTGGAGGTGAAGATGTGGTTGAGCAGATCAGTAGCTGCAGAAATGTCTTGGTGAACAAAGGGCTAAAGGCTAGACATTTGGGAATTTGAGAGTACAGTTCTAAATGAATTCGAAGTGAACATTTAAAATCTGCTTCTCAAATACAAAAAAAACAAAATATTGCAAGAATTCTTTCCTTATGTCATAATTGGCAAGCCCAGACTGGTTCCTTCATAACAAACATGTGTTACTAGGGATTAGATATTAAACTACCTTTTGTCCAGGTTTATGATGCACTCAATATCCATGGTTACAATGCACAAGATCAATGTTGTGTCCAAGAATTCTTCCTATAATTTTAACATTTGAGAGCCAAGTATTCCTGCCAAGCATGTTGGTCTTCTGTTCTGTAACAGAGTTTGTCTATTTGCATTTGAGGCAAAGGAAAACTAATAGTGAACTGCTCGTAAGCATGTCAGCTAAACTTTTACTAATCACCAATAATGGGTGTAAATTCTTTTCAGCACAACAGTGACCTACAGAACAAAGTTTTCAAATATACACTAGCAGAGCTCGAACTTGATGTTCAACTTGGCACTTGCTACGTGAAGAATGGTTTGTTCCCTCTCCCTGATCAAAACGAAAATGCTTAGCTGATGGATGAAAGGATTCAATGTGTCCCATCCCATCAAATTTAATGAGCACACTATTTTAGACAAGATAAATTAAACAAGCCCCTGAGGAAATTTTCTTAAAGATGAGATCTTTATATAACAATCCCTTTTAGTCATTTGCATCAGGCTGCAGTTCATGTGGTGAAGGTGCTCCCACAATGCAAAGGGTAGCGAGTTCCAGGATTTTGACTCAGCAACAATGAAGGATCGGTGCTATATGTCCAAGTCAGCAGGTGCCTGACTTGGACGGGAAGCTGATTGTGATTCACAGGACATTGATAGTGGGAGACTCGACAATGGCACTGAATATCAATGGCAGGTGGTCATGATCTCTCTTGTTGAAGATCATTGTCTGACACTTGTGTGAAATGCATGTTATTTGTCACTTATCAACCCATCCTTGAATATGGCCCAGGTCTTTCTGCATGCTTAATAATCTGAGGAAATTAGAATGGAGCTCATCACCACAATCATCAGTGAACAGCTCCGCTTCTGACCTTATAATAGAGAGAGGTCGTGGATTGAGCTGCTGAAGGTAGTGACGATGGCCTCCAACAACCACATTCATCTTCCTTTATGCTGCTCGAGAACACTGCTGATGACTCCTTTGATCACTTTGCTGATAATTGAGAGTAGGCTGATGGGTCGATAATTGACCAGCTTGGACTGGTCTACAAAATGCAGGACAGCATATACCCAGGCAACTTTGCACTGTTGGGTAAATCCCAGGGTCACAGCTGTATTAAATAGCTTAGCCAAGGGTGTGGCTAGTTCTGGAGTACAGGTCTTCAGCACTAAAACTGGGATATCAGGATTTTAGCCTTCGAGTCAAGGTAGTCAGAAGTTTCTTGATGTCATCTGTAGCAAATTGAATTGGCTGAAAACCGGCATTTGTTATGGATGGCGGGGACTTCTGAAGGAGGCTAAAAAGGATCTCCCACTCAGCATTTCTAGCTGAAGATGCTTGCGAACAGTTCAGCCCTGACTCCACTACCATTGAGAACAGGATGCTCATGGAACATCCACCTCCTATTAGTTGCTTAATTGCCCACCACCATTCACAATGGATTTCGCAGGACTGGAGACCTTTGACCTGATACATTGGTTGTGGGCTTCTTTATCTGTCTATGACACACTGCATCCACTGTTTGCTATGTCTGTAATCCTGTGTTGTAGTTTTGCCAGGTTGGCACCTCATTTTCATGTATGCCTGGTGCTGCTCCTGGCATGTTCTGCTCCCCTCATTGCTATCAAGCCAGTTGACCAACTTGGTTCAATGAAAAATATGGAAGGCCATGTGGTTACATATTGTGATGACATCTAGTGCTACTGTTGGTGGCCCACAGTGCCTCAGATACCCAGTTTTGAATTACTAGATCTAGTCTTAATCTATCCTACTTGACATGGTGGTAGTGCCAAGCTATTGGACACAATGGAGCATGTCCTCTGTGTAAATACAGAGCTTGCACTTCACGAGGACAGTATAGTGTTCACTCCTACCAACGTGGCCATCGACAGATGCATCTGCGACAGGTAGATTGGTGGGGATGAAGTCAGATAAGTTATTCCCTCACACTAGTTGTCTCTCTATCTGCTGCCAGCCCAGTTTGGCAGCTGCATTCTTCAGGACTCAGCCACGAGGCTTCATGGAGTCTGGAATCAAAGTTGAGAACTCCCTCCCCTCCCCCTAACTACATATGACTGTGCAGCCACTCCCCACCACACTCTTCCCCCAATCCAGTGGGATATTTGCTTCTATTAAGTATGCAAAATTCACCCAGATACAACTGTGAATAGTTCTGCAACATTAAAAGTGAGAGATTATTCCATGCATGACATCATACCTGTAGGAGTTCTTGAAGTACACAAAGGCATTCCAGTCCATTAAGTTCACTCATTTCAAAAACCATGTATAATTTACTGCATCAGGTTTTAAATCTCCAGAGGAAGTAAAATATCCAAGATAATGCTTCGTCTTGATCCCTAGGGCTACCTGGTAAAATTCCAGAATATCAACCTAACATTACAATCTCCATTCTTTGACTGTGCCCGAGTACATTCCATAGGCTAATATTTTCATGGTTTAACCAATGCATGAACCATTAACCTCTGTAGACCAGATAACCACTAAATGTACTTATCTTGCTAATCTTCAATCCTCTGTGATATGCATCTATAAAGAATGGAAAGGAAGTGTAATGCTATCCCTCTCCTTCACTTTGTTACTAATCGAGAGTACCAGATTTACCTCAGCTGTGTTTCTCCCTTAAAGCCACCTACATTCAGTAGCATTCAGTTCAATTGTCAGATCACACTACAAAAGGTAACAATTCTTGTGTGTAGTGAGGCTGAACATGTTAGTTAATTGTTAATTCAAATTGCTAACTTTGACTAAAATACAAGAATAGTTTTCCCAAATTTTCCATACTGAGCTCACTTTATTGAGTACTCCTAAAACAAAAACTGTGGTCATGTTACTAAAATTCCTTCCTTGTAAAAGTCACTAACACAATTCCCATCAAAAATAATGGAAACAGTACAGATTCCTGAAATTCTTTCAGTCTATGTGGCTGTAATTCCAGATGGATATGATTTGGATCTTTCCCAAATACAGTCAACATACACTAATTGTGTGGAAGTAAGTACAGCTGTTAACTTCTTTCATGCTCAGGCAACCAGGAAATGGAAAAATATCAGCATTTCACACACAGGTCTGATTAAAAGCAAACTACTGACAATTCTGGGAAATCAAAAATTCTCAACTCAGTTGTGCAAATGTTGCAAAAAATGCTTGTTTTACTGTAGGAACACAAGAATTGCTAGATGAAAAAAGACTAAAGTTCATCTACTTCACTTTCTACCATTCTGGCAGTCTCATGATACAATGATAACAAGAGTTCAGCTCCTGACCTCATTACAGCCTTGGTCTAAAAATGGGCAAAAGCTGAACTCAAGAGATGAGGCGAGTGTGACTGCCCTTGACATCAAGGTAGCATTTGACCGAGTGTGGAATCAAGGAGCCCAAGCAAAACTGGAGTCAATGGGAATCAGGGGGAAACACTCTGCTGGTTGGAGTCATACCTAGTGCAAAGAAAGATGGTTGCAGTTGTTGAAGGTCAATCATCTCATATTCTGGACATCACTACAGGAGCTCCTCAGGGTACTGTCCTAGGCCCAACCATCTTCAGCTGCTTCATCAAAGACCTGCCCTCCATCGTAAGGTCAAGTAGGGATGTTCACTGACGATTGCACAACGTTCAGCATCATTCGCAACGCCTCAGATACTGAAGCAGTCTGTGTTCATATGCAACAAGACCTAGACAACACCCACACAAGTGCCAGGCAATGAACATCTCCAACAAGAGAGAATCCAACCATCACCCCTTGACATTCAATGGAACTACCATCGCTGAATTCCCCACTATCACCATGCCGGGCGTTACCATTGACCAGAAACTGAACTGGACCAGCCATACAAGTACAGTAACTACAAAAGCAGGTCAGAGGCTGGGAATTCTGTACCGAGTAACGCACCTCCTACTCCCCAATGCCTGTCCACCATCTACAAGGCACAAGTCAGAAGTGCGGTGGAATACTCTTCACCTGCCTGTATGAGTGTAGCTCCAACAACACTCAAGAAGCTCGACACCATCCAGGACAAAGCAGCCCATTTGATTGGCACCCCATCCACCACCTTCAACATTCACTCCCTCCATCACCGATGCACAGTGGCAGCAGTGTGTACCATCTACAAGATGCACTACAGCAACTCACCAAGGCTCATTCGACAGCACCTTCCAAATCCACGACCTCTACCACCTCGAAGGACAAGGCAGGAGATGCACAGGAACATCACCACCTGCAAGTTTCCCTCCAAGGAACAAACCATCCTGACTTGGAACCATCTTGCTGTTCCTTCACTGTCACTGGGTCAAAATCCTGGAACTCCCTTCCTTACAGCACTGTGGGTGTACCTCCACCACATGGACTGCAGTGGTTCAAGATGGCAGCACACCACCACCTTCTTAAGGGCAATTAGGGATGGGCAATAAATGCTGGCCTAGCCAGAAATGCACACATCCTGTGAAAGAATTTTTAAAAAACTGCTGACTAATCATAACAATCTATTATTAATTTTGTCTACAACACACCAGAAAAGGCACAAGGAAAACTCCAGTGGTGGATAGCTTTGGGAATCATAGGTTCCAAGCCACCTTTATCCTCCTGAGTATTCTACACTTATGTCATATTTTCCCACTGTACATGTCTGGCCATTTTCTTAAACTTATAAACAAAACGGAAACTGCTTTAAGAAATGTTCCCACCAATAACTAATCTATTATGTTATTTTTCTTCTGCTGTACCCAGTCACAAGTTCTAACTTTTAATTAAAATTTAAAGTGGTTTGGGAATTAATGATTTTGATTTTTTTTTCTTAACAATAGCAACACTCTCACAGGAGTGCTGACACACAAAGCAGGTTGTTGGGCCATATACCTGGTGCAGCCAAGATGTAGAATGGAGATAAAAACAAGAAATGCTGGAAATATTCAGCAGGTTTGGCAGCATCTGTGGAAAAAGCAGAGTTAACGTTTCAGGTCAGTGACCCTTCTTCAGAACTGAAGAAGGGTCACTGACCTGAAACGTTAACTCTGCTTCTCCCTCCACAGATGCTGCCAGACCTGCTGAGTATTCCCAGCATTTCTTGTTTTTATTTCAGATTTCCAGCATCTGCAGTATTTTGCTTTTATTTTAGTGTAGAGTGGAGAGTATGGGTGGAGGTCACTGCTAGGGTTGGCAAAGGTAGATGTTGCATTGCAGTTCGGTTGAGCGTGGGGGTCATTGTCACTGAGTCATACTTATACAGCACAGAAACAGGCCCTTCAGCCCATCGTGTCTGTGCCAACCATCAAGCACCTAACTATTCTAATCCCATTTTCCAGCACTTGGCCCGTAGCCTTGTATACTATGGCATTTCAAGTGCTCATCTAAATACTACTTAAATGTTATGAGGGTTCCTGCCTCTACCACCTCTTCGGGCAGTGCGTTCCAGATTCCTACCACCCTCTGGGTGAAAACATTTTCCCTCAAATCCCCTCTAAACCTCCTGCCCCTTACCTTAAATCTATGCCCCCTGGTTATTGACCCCTCCGCTAAGGGAAAAAGTAGTGGGCAATGTTAAATTAAGTGCACAAGCGAGGCATGGAAGAGGTGTATGTGGAGTGGGGCATGGACCAAGTTTGAGGCTTGAGAAAATTCAGACAACTATACTGGCACGCTACAACTAGAACTGCTGGTCATTTTGTTGTAAAATAAACAGACTTGGCATGGGGAGTACTCGCAACCGACTTTTATTGACTTGTGCACAAGAACAGCCATAGCGCGGCCCACAGTGGGGCTCACTGCAATGTTCTAAAGAGTTCCTGCAAAACAGTGGCATTTATAGTATTCTGTAACCAATAGTCTTACAATAATAATTTCAATCCTTAATTTGCATTCAAAGACACCAATGATACTGCAGTTGAGCATTTGCCCTAAACGAATGGGATACAGCATTATTTCAATCCTTCGTTTACATATCTATCTCACCATTGGCCTTGCAGCGGATAGTGCAGTCCACAGTGCGAGACAGAAAAGTACATTCTGTTTCAGCAACAATCATCTTATCTCAACTCCCATGCCTAGTACAATCCTAAGGAACAGTTAATGTATAAACATGACGACTAGCCAAACCCACACCCCTTGTCCGAGGATGGCTCACCCTAGATTCCACAATTTCTCAGGAATTTTCTCCACACCACAACATTTAAAATCAAAAAGTGCTCATCTCATCACTAGACCAGGTAGAAGGATAATGGTTAACAACTCTCCTTACTGCAATGTAACTGAATAAATATTTCGTGGAATATGATTGGGGAGAATGATTTTGTGTGGCATGAAAGGTAAATAGCTAAACAAAGAAATAAAAACAATCAATTAGAAAGGAAAAATAAAAGTACACGGTCATGACATGGATGAGACAAGAAATTATATATATTTAAAAAATTAACTTCTTACCAGTCCTTCACTTGGTTTGATGTTTATTAATTGAACCTCCTCTAGAATAGCACTCTGGCTTAACAAGGGATCAGATGTAGATCTAATCGTCTGATCACAAATATCATTAAGAACTTTACACTGGAAAAAAAAGTCACAAATTTGACTATGGGGCACAGAGTGAACACACCAAAAACAGATATCAATTATGTAAAGAATTCTCTAAGGACACTCCTGGATCAAGATAGATTTTTAAAATGTCTTCATATATATTTGCACTATATATTTAACCAAAACCTAAACATATGTACTATCTTATGAATTTTGTAACTTCCACTTGGTCAATATTTTTATTTGCAGATCTCCAATAGATAAAAAATTACTTTTTCTCAAAAAAACTAAAAATTTAAGTTAATGAACATAACCCAAACAAGTCAACTCAAATCTCAACTGTTGCGATTTGTGAATTTATCCAGGTTACTGCAGCCAATACCGGATGCAGTGGTGTTAACACCTGATGTTACAGCAGGAATATTTCTAAACTCAAGTTTTAACTCAGCTTTAAGAAGAGAAGCAAACAGACAAATTTGATTTTTGGAATAAAAGTGACAGATTTAACAATTAAAGCTTCTTTATCCTTTAAAAAGCACTTTTCTGTGAGAAGTGCTCAAAGGCTGCACTGGTAACGTGGCAGATATGATAAATGAAGAGTGTACAAATTTCTCAATTTAGTAATCTTGTGTATTCAATCTACTACCAGAAATAGGCCCTTTTTCATTCCTTTATAAAAGAAAGTTACACTATGCTTATTATTCACAGGAAGAGCGCAAGATAATCCTTCATTATCTAAAACCTCAATTGGTGTAAGATAACACCACTGGTACTTTAAAGACAACTATCCCATCAACTCGGATTCCATTGTGAAGTAGACAAGTTAAAAACATGCGTAAAATGTATATGAAAAGCTCAGTCAGAGATTCAGTTTTAGGATCAAGCATCAACCCAAAATCAGGAGGAGGAGTGGGATTCTCTTGCATTTCATTCTAGCTCAGATAGCACATGGTGGAAGTTCTGTCCATTGGCATTATGGACAAATGAACTTTTCAGTGAGGTACTGCACTGAACTGGGAAGGTCCCAAAGATTGACCCTCCAATCTATGTTGTGCTAGTTCATCTCAGCTGGGGTGGTGTTAGGGGTGCAACAGACCTCAATGCATCTGGGCTAGGGATGAGGAAAAATAAGTTAGAGTTTTATTACAAAGGATTTTAGCTGAAAAGTGTGCATGTGGACAAATATCACTCAACTGCAGTGGCCCTCTCAAAGTTAAACAGCCTGCCCACATGCATGTAAAATTCAGGAAAATACCACACCAATTTTTTTTTGTCATATTTTAAAGTACAAACTGGTAATTTACAATTCTTTTTATATTAAGTGAAGTTAATTTTAGGTTGTGGTAGGGTGAGGGGGGAAAATATGGTAGATAATCAGACGTTAGCATGGGTACTTTCCCTACCAATAACCAGAGCTCACATTGACATGCAACTGCTTCCCCTTCCCCCTTGATTGTTTCAACATGCAGGGTTGGGTTATAGTGAGGCTCTGATTGCTTTCCGATAGATTAACATCTGCAACATTATCAAAAAAGTACATAAAACAAAATGAGCACTTACAACATTAATCACACCATCTTCCATTTCAAACACAGTGGAGTCCTGTAAGTAAAAATTAATGCAATACAAAATCAGTGAGGGAATGATAAATTATAAAAAGACATATTTTAGATCTTCAGAAAGTTGTAAACAGGAAATGCAACAATGACCAATTTAACCAAGACAGTTAACCTATTGAGCATGCATTAGTAACACTACTATGGTGTCTAACCAACAGCATCACCTATTTAACAAGTGTGCAGATTGCATTGCAATCAATAAATCCAACACTTGAGACAACTTACAAGCATTGTTCAAAATTGTGGGTGTGGGGGGAATTGGTAAAACAATTTTTTTTAGGGGGGCGGTCATGTGACTAGCTGGTTTGACCATGTCCGTTTGTGTATTCGGCCATCTTAGCTGTCAACCTGGAATACCAGCTCCCCCACCTTAAATGTCTGGTGATCAAAAGTCCATTGTGAGTTGAATGTCAGGGAATGGCTGCTTTGTCCTTCCAAATACCATCTGTTAACATGAAAATATCTTTTCCAACCATGGCTGATCTGTTCAACAAGTTCTCCCCTCACTCCAATAACAGTTTAAAATCAATGTTCATGACAAAATTAATGTGCCTCATTCTTGGCAGGTGGGAGCCGAGCACGATACTGTGGACAGTGGACCAGCCCCAACCAAACTAAACATGAAGCTGGCAGCTTAAACCATTTTATCTTTTATAAAATGCTGTGAGTGACTTTAAAGTCTTGGCACAAAGTGAAGTGAATGGAACGTGTTAAAAATTTAATATTTCGTTCTCAAAATATACCAACTTTCCTCATCTGTCAATTCTTTGTTCATTGGTGATGAATTAAGAAGCAGAGTCCAGCGCGACTGAGCACTGCTTTGACAGAGTACTTAACTCGGGAAATTTGGTGCAGTGAGGGAGGAGGTGCTGTTCTGGTCTTTTACAAAACAAAGTGCTCTAAGTGAGGGAGTGGGAGATACCGAGACCTGGTTAGTAGCGGGTAAGTGTTTCTAGATAATAGTCTAGAAAGTAAAGGCATGGCAGGGAACCACAGCCCCATGGAATGCACATCCTGTGCCATGTAGGAAAGCCTGAACATTTCTCATAGGCTGGATGACCACATGTGCAAGAAGAGTCGCCAGCTAGAGCAGCTCAGGGTCAGGATTTTGGAGCTTGAGCAGTGGCTAGAGTCACTTTAGGGCATCCACTATGCTGAGAGCTTTGCGGATAGCACGTTTTTGGAGATGGAACCCTGCAGCTTAAAAATGTGCACACTGAGAGGGAATAGGAGACTACCAGAAGGACAAGGAGGACCAAGCAGACAGGACAGGGATCCCATTAGCGCATCTTGCTCCCCACCCATGTGAGTGATGGTTCCTCTGAGGAATGCAGGCCGAGCCAAGTACACAACGCCATTGAAATACACTAGCTTGGTGACTTCAGATTTGTACAAACCAGTGACTTCTGCTAATGCACTGGTCATTAACAGTCAATTGCTAGAAATGACAAATGGTTTCAAAGACTTACATTGAAGGAATTTAATGTTGACTTAACATCTACTAGGCATGTGTTTTAGAGTAGAAATGCTACAAGTTAGAAATTTTTCACTTCAGTGAAAGAATTCCAATAAAAAAAATTCATGCAATTCATCTCTAAAGATATAGTCAATACAATTAATGGCAGCAATACTACAAATAGTGGCCAAGGAAAGGATTCTCCACAGGCCAACCCTATACTCTCCTCTTCCCCATCTCTTCAGCAATCCACACCCCCTTCCAAATCATATCTGTGGGAAACTACACATTAACATTGCAAACGCAATTTAAAATTGCTACTGGCAACTTCAACTTCCGAATAGGAAATTCATCTATTAGCACAAGTGTTCCTATTAGTGACCAAGGGGTTAAAGCTACGAGGGTGTACATCATTTAAGACTTAGTGGTCATTTTATGGACCCTGTTTATTATCTGCACTTCAAACAGACTTCAAAACAGTTTCTTAGTATCGACAGTTCCCAAGTTTAGCAGCACCAGTCCTTCTGTTGCTTACAGCTCAAGGCAGCTAATAAATCTAGTAACACTAAATTATCCCCTTATTTAAACAACTTCAAAGGGATTTTGATGCCCACTTTTAAGGGAAGTTCATCTCATTATTTCTGCCCAATGAAGTTTGGCCCATTATCACAGTTCAGCTATTTTCAAAGAAATCCTCAGTTTATAAACAACAGAAACATTACTTTCATTATGTGGCTCATGTGGTGTAGAATTCTTCCCATCCAAAAAGATCCCATTGATCAAATGTCAATTGCTTCCTTGAACAGTCCTAACTTTTGGCTGTACCAAGTTAATTCAAAAACTGGTGCAGTAAAGCATTGAGAACAACAACTGTGGCTCATACCATTAACACACAACAGGATTTATACAACACAATTGCCATATTTCTACGAGATCATTACAGCCAAATGTAGGCTGGGTGCTCTCTCCCATTTCGGAATCCATATAGGCATCTAATGCTTTGGTTATTTTTGGGACTTAGAAAATAAGGAAATAAATGCTGTTTTAAAGTATATACAATTATACTCTGTCCTTTTACAAGACTCTTTCTCAAATATTGCAGTGTATGGGTCCACTAGTAAAAAAATAAATTGCAGTGACTTCTGATTTTAGATACTATTTTTAAACTCATCTTTATTATACGTTGCAAAAACCATGGAACAACTGGATTGAATTATTTATATTTTAAAAAATCAGCCAAGGCCATATATATGAAATAAAAAGCAGGGGTGAATGTAGCTTGCAAAAACATTAAAGTATCAAGATGGTTGAAGGTACAGCACATGCTTTGAAAGTCAATACTTTCTGCACTGAAATACATACAGTCTGAAATTTATCACTAAAAAGAGAAGACAATGCAGAAAAGAGCACTACAAATTCACTGGTCAAAGTGGGAAAAATTACAAAACCGCGAATGTGCGACTAGCTCCACTGTGCCACTTAGAAATGCAAAGAACCCAGTTATTTTTTTTTTCCAAAAACACTTACATTTGTTTCAATGGATTGAAATATTATCCTTTTTATCTTTGCAACTTCAAGGTAGCCAACCCAAAACAATGGAATTGAAACCAATATCAGTCTAAACTAGGCAGCACAGTGGCGCAGTGGTTAGCACTGCAGCCTCACAGCTCCAGCGACCCAGGTTCAATTCTGGGTACTGCCTGTGTGGAGTTTGCAAGTTCTCCCTGTGTCTGTGTGGGTTTTCTCCGGGTACTCCGGTTTCCTCCCACAAGCCAAAAGACTTGCAGGTTGATAGGTAAATTGGCCATTATAAAATTGCCCCTAGTGTAGGTAGGTGGTAGGGAAATATAGGGACAGGTGGGGATGTGGTAGGAATATGGGATTAGCGTAGGATTAGTATATATGGGTGGTTGATGGTCGGCACAGACTCGGTGGGCCGAAGGGCCTGTTTCAGTGCTGTATCTCTAAACTAAACTAAACTCTAATGGGCATAGGCCCACAACACAGTGCCAACTGAAGGGACATTCGTTGTCATAGTGTCATTTATGGTACAAAAGGAGGCCAATCAGCCTATTGAGTCCATGCCAGTGAGCAGATATGTAGGACAAAACAGGAAAATCTTGCACTATGAGGTTTTTTTCAAATGAAAATCAACAGCCAAATGAATCTTCTTTGCTTAGATTAAAAACTGACCAGAATGTGTGTATTCTAGGACTTCTACATATATTAAATAGTAGGCATCAGTCCCTTGACAGACAGGCTCAATAGGCTGACAGTCTTATGTCATTAATCAGTCCCTGCAGGATGCTTCATTTGAAGACAGCATTTTTCCAGGAAGAAACAATAAATTTATGGCCAGCCTCAACACTTACAAACGCAAGTCTAAATTAACTCATTAAAGACAAACACCATTGTTCAGAGATCTCCACATTTTAAATTCTAAATTTTAAAACCTGCATTAGGCCAACAAATCAATAGGTTATGCCCACTTCCTATTAGGACTGATTGCAAAGATGCATTTGTGAGATTATGAGTTATATCAGTCACAAGGCCCACGCACACAGATCTATACTCAATGCATAGAAAGTCTCTGAACCATAATCTATTAATCAAGTTTTCAGAATATTCATCACAAGACATTCAGCAGTATAAAATGCTCTTCCGGTACAAAACTTCATGGCTGTACTATCTATTTGCAACAAAGGAAACTGATGTCATATTTGTATTACAGAGCAGTTTTTCAAAGTTATTCCTTAACACCCTGGTAGCTCTGCAGGGTAGATTTCAAAGCAATAAAGTAGTAAGCATACACAAGCTCCTGTGTGCACTGAATTTATTTCTGGTCTCTTGCCTTTCCCCAGTCGCTCAGAAAGCACAAAACAGCAATTAGGAAACTGCATCCCTAGCCTGTAGATGGGCTGCACAGTTTACCAGCGGGCCGAAAAGAAATGCTGGCCTGAACAAGGGACATAATTCACACATCAGAAAAGCTGCTGCTGCAAGGTGAATGCTCCATGAGCTTTTTGGTCACAAGATACATAATAAAGTGATCCTGGAATTCCATTTCATCTCATCTTTTAAGGGGGAAAAAATCCTGCATTTGACAAAAATATAGGATAATTAGGCACTTGCATGCATTGTGTGCGTGTGTGTGTGTGTGTGTGTGTGTGTGCGCCTTGTGACTGATTTGCTCCTAATCGCACAAACACATCTTTACTTTCAGTTTTATCAAACACACAATCCCTATAGTGAGGAACAATGCAATCAACCTTAAATTTCACTATGAGGTACAAGAGTGCAACCACATGGGTAATAAAGGGCACCCTATTACCTCACATTGTTCACTGATGTGCCAATATTCCATGTAACTTTTCCACAATTCAGTCTCAAGCAATCAACAAAGTGGCCACCAGTGGTTTCTTAAAATTACTTTGGTTTGAGCAAATGGGAAATTTCCATTCAAACTATTTGTTACTATCATTCTTACAATTAGAATTTGGCCTTGTAATACTGTTAAAAAAATGTTTTGACGATAGTATTAAAATGCATTGAAGTGTTATTCAAAAAATCGCCAACATTCCTACTCATCAACCTTGTGCTTGCTAACAGGTACAAAGCCATGGAAAGTTACCACAATATAAGTAATTCATCTAAAACGCATGCAAAAATCACATTCACCCAATGACATGTTAGGAACCATATGCAATCTAGAAACAGTCAATAACAGAAGATTTCTTTATTTCCCCTTTCTTCCAGTGCCCACTCGCAATACTATAGGGTTCCAGCAGAATTGAGATCAAAAGCCATTAAAGCATTAATACAGACCTGTTGAACAGTTGTTGTCAAATCTAAGCACAGCTGTATAATCTTGTTTTTCATCATTGAGTAATCACTGATCCCTGTAAATGGTGATCTGTAATAAGATAAATCTTTTAGAATTGTACGTATACAAGACCTCAGTATGCAACTTGGAGTGTAAACCTGCACACACTGGCATAGTTATGTATGCACCAAAACAGATTAGAACAAGCTTCTGAAATGTATCCACTAAATATACTAACTCATAGAAACAAAAATTACAATGCAAAATTGCTAATTATTTGGCCCAAATGAATGGTGTGTACACACCAACCATAATTTAACATGTCTAATGAATGAGTCAGTGTGTTCAATAATAACTCGAGTACAAGCACAGAGCTTCTAAGTAGTACTACTACTATAAACCCGACTGGGCATGTTCGAAAATATGATTAGGGGAATCCTTTACTTAAGTAAATGCTATTTCATAACTCAATTAATACGACTCTGAGATGGGTGGCCCAGCACATTGTAAAGTTGTTTTCCATTTCTGAGACAGGATTCACCAACCCTGACTGGGCAGTCTCAGACAAGTTCTCAGCAGCCACAGGTCCAATACTAAACTGAAGTTCAACAATATGAGAAATAAAAAGTACAGAGAGATGTAATAACAAACACTCTTCTGAGACAGATGACCAGTCAGCATAGAAGAAGCCTACATCTAGCCATGTTACATTTCACCTAGAAGAACTCAACATTCTCAGTGGATGCATACAACGAAAGCATGCCATTTACTTGCTTTGGTGAATCAAATACATACAATTAAATAAAAAGTGGGCAGCCTACAGCCCAGGATTAATTGTGAGGAAATTAGATCACACAATTCCCAGTCTAAAACTTCATCAATGAAGAAAATTGTCTTGTATTGTTCTGTAATTGGAACTCAAAATAAATCAAATACGAAAGGATGCAGAAATCAAACTTGATTCTTTTACTTGAAGTGCATTTCCACTACCCCACCCCACTGCCCTGAACACTAATTTAAAACCGCTCCTTTAGTAAATTTGTTCTTTTCCTCATAACATCCCTATGCTTCCCCCCTCCAACAGTTTCCATTTATTGAGGCAAATGTACTCTTGTATGTGGGACACCTTGTAAAGGTTTAGTACTGTGACTCAGTAGAGCGAGTAATAAGGATTTAAAATTGTTGTATGTTGTGCCCCGGAACACGTCCTTTCCCAGATCTGAAGACTACTCCAACATGCTATTCCATGGAGCGCTGTCAGTACCCACAACATCTCTTCCTGCTCTTCCCCATCTCACAATCCCCTGATCCAATCCATGCAGCAGGGAGAACTTGCCACTTTCCTCCCCAAAGGGGAAGGAATCATATAGAAAAGATAGCAAGTCACCTTGGACCACTTGCGGTGCTTAAAAATACTGCTAATATAAATAAAATTTAAAACACTGGTGCAGAAACAGATTGACACTGTACATCAAAGTAGGAAGCTTCATGTATATCCGAGCTGCCCACAAAACCTACCATATAGTACATCTGTTTGAAACAAAGGAAAGTGTCTCGAGGATCAGGATATTCCTCAATTTCCAGACCAAGTGACGCACACTGATAAGTTTCTTCTTGCGTGCAAACACTATGAACTTACCCAGGATAAATATTCATGCAACTGAAGGGAACAGTAATGGACATTTGGAGCCAGCAACAATTTGTGTGGTCATGTGCCACTGCTTTTTAGTAACTGCAATATTTTTCTTTCCGAACTAGAAGCAAAGTTAAAAAAAAATTTCCAGAGCTCATCTTTAGAGAAAATGGTTGGATAGTTTTACTTCCCACAATTTTCTGCACAATAAAAATACAGATGTATACATTACTGACTTATTCAAGACTCATCTGAAGTTTTTAACAATCCAAAACATTTGAGAAGTGATCACAACTGAGAAAGTATGTGACTGCATCTTATCAGGTATTATACTTATTGAAGGGAAAAAATGTTGAAAGTTAGCTTTCAACTTCATCTGAATAATGCGAGGAACATGATACACAAATGTACAATTACTTTAGGTTAACACATTGTTTACCTATCCAGCCATGCCAACAAGGCCTTAGCAGCTGCAATGAGGTCCACAACTGAGGTAAGGAAATCATTGGGAGGTTTGCGAGAAGTCTTGCCATCATAAGCAATGCTTTTTCTTCTGGTGCTGATAAAATTCTGCAGGCTGTTGGTGGAAGCTCGTAATTTCAGGGCCAAATTCTTCATGCTTTCTGTTTCCAATCCATAGTTCTGCAATTATAAGCAAATCATCAGAATAGAAAAAGTCAAAACAAATTCTTGAACAATCTTCCAATATTCCTTGGATGAGGGGGTGGTGCCAGAGGACTGACAAATGATAAATGTTATGCATATTATGACACTGTCTCAGGGTAAGGGGACAATCATTTAGGACCGAGATGAGGAGAAATTACTTCACTCAAAGGGTTGTGAATCTTTGGAATTCTCTACCCCAGAGGGTTGTGGATGCTCCAGCGTTGAATAAATTTATGGCTTGGACAGAGAGATTTTTGGTTTCTCAGGGAATCAAGGGATATGGCAAGTGGGCAGGAAAGTGGAGTTGAAGCCCAAGATCAGCCACAATCGTATTGAATGGCGGAGCAGGCTTGACGTGCCATATGGTCTACTCCTGCTCCTACTTTGTGTGTTCTTCTGTTATACTCCTTGTTCAAAGAGGGGAGAGGATAATCAGAGCAGCCCAACGGTAATGGGGAAGCTTTTAGAGACAATAATCTGACAAAATTAACATTTGAAAAGCATGAGTTAAGAAATGAAAGTCAGCACGGATTTGTTAAAGGCAAATTGCATTCAATTAACTTGATAGCATTCTTTGATGAAGTAATGGACTGGGTTGAAGATGACTATGCAGTCGATGTTCTGTATATGGACTTTCAAAAAGTGTCAGATAAAATACCATTTGTTAGCATAATTTAACCCAATGGGCTGTAAGGGGCAGTGACAGTCTGGGTACAAAATTGGCCAAGAGACAGAAAGCAGAGAGCAGTGAATGGTTGTTTTTCAACTGGAGGGAAGAATAGTGTGATGTTCCTCAAGGATCAGTATCAGGACTACTTAGTTTAGGCTGTTCTTTTTGATATATATATTAATGATCTTGTCTTGGGCATAAGGGGCATAATTTCAAAGTTTGCAGGTACCACAAAACTCAAATGTAGTAAACAATGAGGATAGAACATAAAAACACAATAAATTGGAGTTGGAGTAGGCCATTTTGCTCTTCAAACCTGCTCGGCCATTCATCAAGGTCATGGCTGATCTTCTACCTCAACTCTACCTTCCCGCACTATCCCCATATCCCTTAGTTCCCAAAAAGTATTGACCTCTGCTTGAACATATCAATAACTGGACATTCACAGCTCTCTGGGGTAGAGATTTCCAAAGATTTACAAACCTTTTGAGTGAAAAAATTTCTCATCTCAGTCCTAAATGGCCGACTCCTTATTCTGAGTTTGTGATCCTGTGTTCTACATTGCCCAGAGGGGAAATATTTTCTTAGCATCTACCCTGCCATTCATTTAAGAATTTCATTTTCAATCATCTCTCATTCTTCTAAACTCCAGGGAATATAGGCTTAGTCTGCTCAATCTCTCTCCATAGAACAGAGGGAGAGAAGAGGGAGAGAAGAGGGAGAGAAGAGGGAGAGAAGAGGGAGAGAAGAGGGAGAGAAGAGGGAGAGAAGAGGGAGAGAAGAGGGAGAGAAGAGGGAGAGAAGAGGGAGAGAAGAGGGAGAGAAGAGGGAGAGAAGAGGGAGAGAAGAGGGAGAGAAGAGGGAGAGAAGAGGGAGAGAAGAGGGAGAGAAGAGGGAGAGAAGAGGGAGAGAAGAGGGAGAGAAGAGGGAGAGAAGAGGGAGAGAAGAGGGAGAGAAGAGGGAGAGAAGAGGGAGAGAAGAGGGAGAGAAGAGGGAGAGAAGAGGGAGAGAAGAGGGAGAGAAGAGGGAGAGAAGAGGGAGAGAAGAGGGAGAGAAGAGGGAGAGAAGAGGGAGAGAAGAGGGAGAGAAGAGGGAGAGAAGAGGGAGAGAAGAGGGAGAGAAGAGGGAGAGAAGAGGGAGAGAAGAGGGAGAGAAGAGGGAGAGAAGAGGGAGAGAAGAGGGAGAGAAGAGGGAGAGAAGAGGGAGAGAAGAGGGAGAGAAGAGGGAGAGAAGAGGGAGAGAAGAGGGAGAGAAGAGGGAGAGAAGAGGGAGAGAAGAGGGAGAGAAGAGGGAGAGAAGAGGGAGAGAAGAGGGAGAGAAGAGGGAGAGAAGAGGGAGAGAAGAGGGAGAGAAGAGGGAGAGAAGAGGGAGAGAAGAGGGAGAGAAGAGGGAGAGAAGAGGGAGAGAAGAGGGAGAGAAGAGGGAGAGAAGAGGGAGAGAAGAGGGAGAGAAGAGGGAGAGAAGAGGGAGAGAAGAGGGAGAGAAGAGGGAGAGAAGAGGGAGAGAAGAGGGAGAGAAGAGGGAGAGAAGAGGGAGAGAAGAGGGAGAGAAGAGGGAGAGAAGAGGGAGAGAAGAGGGAGAGAAGAGGGAGAGAAGAGGGAGAGAAGAGGGAGAGAAGAGGGAGAGAAGAGGGAGAGAAGAGGGAGAGAAGAGGGAGAGAAGAGGGAGAGAAGAGGGAGAGAAGAGGGAGAGAAGAGGGAGAGAAGAGGGAGAGAAGAGGGAGAGAAGAGGGAGAGAAGAGGGAGAGAAGAGGGAGAGAAGAGGGAGAGAAGAGGGAGAGAAGAGGGAGAGAAGAGGGAGAGAAGAGGGAGAGAAGAGGGAGAGAAGAGGGAGAGAAGAGGGAGAGAAGAGGGAGAGAAGAGGGAGAGAAGAGGGAGAGAAGAGGGAGAGAAGAGGGAGAGAAGAGGGAGAGAAGAGGGAGAGAAGAGGGAGAGAAGAGGGAGAGAAGAGGGAGAGAAGAGGGAGAGAAGAGGGAGAGAAGAGGGAGAGAAGAGGGAGAGAAGAGGGAGAGAAGAGGGAGAGAAGAGGGAGAGAAGAGGGAGAGAAGAGGGAGAGAAGAGGGAGAGAAGAGGGAGAGAAGAGGGAGAGAAGAGGGAGAGAAGAGGGAGAGAAGAGGGAGAGAAGAGGGAGAGAAGAGGGAGAGAAGAGGGAGAGAAGAGGGAGAGAAGAGGGAGAGAAGAGGGAGAGAAGAGGGAGAGAAGAGGGAGAGAAGAGGGAGAGAAGAGGGAGAGAAGAGGGAGAGAAGAGGGAGAGAAGAGGGAGAGAAGAGGGAGAGAAGAGGGAGAGAAGAGGGAGAGAAGAGGGAGAGAAGAGGGAGAGAAGAGGGAGAGAAGAGGGAGAGAAGAGGGAGAGAAGAGGGAGAGAAGAGGGAGAGAAGAGGGAGAGAAGAGGGAGAGAAGAGGGAGAGAAGAGGGAGAGAAGAGGGAGAGAAGAGGGAGAGAAGAGGGAGAGAAGAGGGAGAGAAGAGGGAGAGAAGAGGGAGAGAAGAGGGAGAGAAGAGGGAGAGAAGAGGGAGAGAAGAGGGAGAGAAGAGGGAGAGAAGAGGGAGAGAAGAGGGAGAGAAGAGGGAGAGAAGAGGGAGAGAAGAGGGAGAGAAGAGGGAGAGAAGAGGGAGAGAAGAGGGAGAGAAGAGGGAGAGAAGAGGGAGAGAAGAGGGAGAGAAGAGGGAGAGAAGAGGGAGAGAAGAGGGAGAGAAGAGGGAGAGAAGAGGGAGAGAAGAGGGAGAGAAGAGGGAGAGAAGAGGGAGAGAAGAGGGAGAGAAGAGGGAGAGAAGAGGGAGAGAAGAGGGAGAGAAGAGGGAGAGAAGAGGGAGAGAAGAGGGAGAGAAGAGGGAGAGAAGAGGGAGAGAAGAGGGAGAGAAGAGGGAGAGAAGAGGGAGAGAAGAGGGAGAGAAGAGGGAGAGAAGAGGGAGAGAAGAGGGAGAGAAGAGGGAGAGAAGAGGGAGAGAAGAGGGAGAGAAGAGGGAGAGAAGAGGGAGAGAAGAGGGAGAGAAGAGGGAGAGAAGAGGGAGAGAAGAGGGAGAGAAGAGGGAGAGAAGAGGGAGAGAAGAGGGAGAGAAGAGGGAGAGAAGAGGGAGAGAAGAGGGAGAGAAGAGGGAGAGAAGAGGGAGAGAAGAGGGAGAGAAGAGGGAGAGAAGAGGGAGAGAAGAGGGAGAGAAGAGGGAGAGAAGAGGGAGAGAAGAGGGAGAGAAGAGGGAGAGAAGAGGGAGAGAAGAGGGAGAGAAGAGGGAGAGAAGAGGGAGAGAAGAGGGAGAGAAGAGGGAGAGAAGAGGGAGAGAAGAGGGAGAGAAGAGGGAGAGAAGAGGGAGAGAAGAGGGAGAGAAGAGGGAGAGAAGAGGGAGAGAAGAGGGAGAGAAGAGGGAGAGAAGAGGGAGAGAAGAGGGAGAGAAGAGGGAGAGAAGAGGGAGAGAAGAGGGAGAGAAGAGGGAGAGAAGAGGGAGAGAAGAGGGAGAGAAGAGGGAGAGAAGAGGGAGAGAAGAGGGAGAGAAGAGGGAGAGAAGAGGGAGAGAAGAGGGAGAGAAGAGGGAGAGAAGAGGGAGAGAAGAGGGAGAGAAGAGGGAGAGAAGAGGGAGAGAAGAGGGAGAGAAGAGGGAGAGAAGAGGGAGAGAAGAGGGAGAGAAGAGGGAGAGAAGAGGGAGAGAAGAGGGAGAGAAGAGGGAGAGAAGAGGGAGAGAAGAGGGAGAGAAGAGGGAGAGAAGAGGGAGAGAAGAGGGAGAGAAGAGGGAGAGAAGAGGGAGAGAAGAGGGAGAGAAGAGGGAGAGAAGAGGGAGAGAAGAGGGAGAGAAGAGGGAGAGAAGAGGGAGAGAAGAGGGAGAGAAGAGGGAGAGAAGAGGGAGAGAAGAGGGAGAGAAGAGGGAGAGAAGAGGGAGAGAAGAGGGAGAGAAGAGGGAGAGAAGAGGGAGAGAAGAGGGAGAGAAGAGGGAGAGAAGAGGGAGAGAAGAGGGAGAGAGAGAAGAGGGAGAGAAGAGGGAGAGAAGAGGGAGAGAAGAGGGAGAGAAGAGGGAGAGAAGAGGGAGAGAAGAGGGAGAGAAGAGGGAGAGAAGAGGGAGAGAGAGAAGAGGGAGAGAAGAGGGAGAGAAGAGGGAGAGAAGAGGGAGAGAGATGGAGAGAGAGAAGAGGGAGAGAAGAGGGAGAGAAGAGGGAGAGAAGAGGGAGAGAAGAGGGAGAGAGATGGAGAGAGAGATCGACACAAGACCACAGAAAGCCAGTTCAGAGCTCGAGACTGAGAGAGAGATCCAGCTAAACAGAAGAACCCTGCTGAACAAGAACTGAACAACCACTACAGCAGAGAAATTATAAAGTGACTGAGGCTTTCTAGCTGTGAAGGCAAATCAAATTTACACCAATTTTGGGTTAGGTTTTAACTATTAGATCTCAACAAGGCTACAAACATCCAGGCCTGCACCTTTTAAAAACACTTTCCTGCTCAGAAGTCTCAACCGTATTCTGTAAAGCATGAACTCATATCACCTTGGACTTTAGATTATATCCTACCCTTTTCTCTCTATCTATTCTTGTGTATGTATGTGAATGTGCAAGTGGAAGAAGGTTGCAACCATTGCAGGAATTGTTTTCAAAAACTCATTACCAGCTTTTCTCGTAGGTTTAAAAGAAATGGCATTTATCTATTTATTTGACCTTAAAAACACTCAAGGGCTAACGCACCATTTTTAACACAATTGTTGTCATTGGGAGGTGAAAAGTGGAAGCCACACAAACTACTTAGCATCTGTCTGTAAAAATACACAAATCTTTGAAGGTGGCAGGACAAGTTCAGAAGGCTGCTAAAACAAAATGCACATGGGATCCTTGGCTTTAATAGGGTACAAAAGCAAGTAAATTATGTAGTGTTCAATTCTTGGGGTGAACAAAGTAAGAGAAGGTTCATGTTCACACATGAAGAGTGGTTTGCACATGAAGGACTGGATTTAATGGGTCCTCCTGAGACAGGGTGGGAGGTGGGGATGCCCATAGAATCTCGACAGGAGGCGCAGTGCGGCGGGCCCGTCTCCAAGTGATTTTGTTGGGGACGTGATAGGCCGACGATGGCCTTCCCACTCAGACATTACTGGGATTTAACAAGTGGTGTAGGGTGCCTCCACCACACGGGAGGGCGTCTCTAAATACAAGACACCCTCCCTGTGGGCTTTGGCTGAGGGGTTCCTCCTCTGTGGGCAATCTGTGGTCCATGAAGGCCCCTTGGCCAACAGAGATTGCAACTCTCTGGACCCATCCCCACACTTCACAACTACCCTCCCGCCCTTCACTGGGGCCTTCCAGACTGGTCCCGGTGACCCCGCCTCATTTATCTGAGGTCTTGGGTTCCAGCACTGGGCCTGGGTCCAAGGACTTTGCAGTACTGGCAGTGGCCAGCGCATCTGGTGGTACTGCTGACCCTGTGATTGGAGCAGGGATCCATGTCTTTAAAGGAATGGGGATCCCAGCGCCGGCACTTGGGTATTGGAACAATGTAGAATCTTGCTGGAGTGGGGGGTTGTGCCGCAACACCAGCACAAGTCATTATCTTCAAATGGTTTTTTTTAAAAAACCTTTCCACCTCCCCTTAAATTTCCTTCCCTACTAAAAGTGTGGCTTCTTGCTTGGGTACACTTCTCTTCACTATCTTGCCCAAGTGCCCCAACTGCTATTGATCATAACCCTTGACAAGTACCAAGTAGCTAACAAACAGCAAGAGCATCGAGCCCGATTTTCATCCTCAGTCAACATCCATAAATATGCATGATCAGCAGGTGTTACTGAACTGTAAACAGGAGCAGAAACCTTGAGCGAGTTTTTTCTTCACTAACCTAAGGTGAAGAGCTCAACTGAAATGCCTTTACTGCTGCCTAGCAAAGATCAGCAAACTCAGTACAGATCAGATACCTCCCAGATCTGCATGGCTCTGGTACTCTCTTGATCAATTTGCTGGTTGCAGTTGCATTCATGATGGAGAAGTACAAAGTGGAGACCAGATACCTTCCCACAAGGAGGAAGAAACACAACATTAGGAAGTGCAGCAAATGCACAATTATGCTGCTGTTGGCTGGAAACCTTAATTTGATGTTTCAAATGGTTTTTTTTGCCTTCAACTTTACAATTGCAACAACGAGTCTCAAGCTTTTACCCTAGGAGTGGCTGCACTAGATAAAAGAGCAGTACATAGAATTCACAGTCTTCAGCTTGACTGTTGCATTCTGGACACTTAATAAATTCAAAAGCACCTGTAGAATCTAAACAGGAGCTACATTTCCTACCAAGCAGTTCAGAACAGCATTCCTAGGTTGCTGGCACCAGCAACCCACTAGATGCTTTGATCAGGGAAAGGCCGTTAACCAAGCATAATCTGCATTTATACCAGATATCCCTGCAAAAAAAAAAGTATAACTTATGTAACCACTTACCAGCCACTTATGTGAAAGTAATTCCAAAAAGAAAAACAGCACTCTCAGCTCAGTCAGTCGGATGTGGGTACAACTCCCACTCCTGAGACTTGAGCACATAATCTAATTTGACATTTCAATGTAGTACTAAGGAAGGATTCCACTGTTGAAGGTACGGTCTTTCGGATAAAATGTTAAACCAAGGGGCAGTCTATCCTCTCCGTTGGACGTAAAATATCGCATGGCCCTATTTTAAAGAGAAGTCCTCCCCGATTTCCTGTCCAATATTTATCCCTCAAACAACGTGAATGGAAACAGATCATTTGGTCATTATCACATTATTGCTAGTGGGACTTTTCTGTTATGATCAGGTGAGGAGGGGCCAAAGGGCTCCTCTCTTTCCCCCTTTCTTGTTTGACACAACAGATTTATTTCTTTTTCAAGTGGATACACTTGCAATTCAGTGAGTGTTTACTTGTTTATGCGTCATGATCATAAAAAGAACTAATTGGGCAGCTTTACTCGACTTTAACGAGGAAACAGCTAACTTTATTGTACTTAGACCGATCTAAGTAAAAATAATAAAATACACTCCTACTTTCACATGCACGTTAGAGTGCGGAGGATAGTTTGATCGAATTAGAGTCCAGAAAAATAAAAGGAGTATACAGTCTGTGGAGGTTGGCGACTCGACTGGCTTCAGGCAAAACTCGGTGGTTTGAAGAGGTGGATGCTGATTCAATGGTTTTCGGAGACAAAACAAAGTGGTGGTTGCTTTCCTGCGAGGGAGATCTCAATCTGTTCTTTTCCGGAAAGTTCTCTAAACTGTGCCACTGAAAAGTCCCCCCCGGCAGACTCAAGTCACCAAGCACAGTGAGCATCCATCGGTGAACAGACCAACACAAACAAACAGATCAATCAAACCACTGATCACCACAGTCTGCAGCAGGCAACATGCCTCAGTGCTCACGGTCAGCAACCAGAGTCCAAAGCTTGCAAAGTTTGAGTGGCTCAGCTCCAGCAGTTTAAATATTCAGGTTTCCAACCAGTGGATGAAAAATAATAATTCGACCTAGCACGTTTTCGTGACACTGTGCACAAATTGGTTACCACATTTTCTACATTACAACAGTCAGTATAGATCCGAAGTATTTCATTGGCTGTGAAGTGCTTCAGGATGTCCTGAGGTCATGAAAGGTGCTATATAAATGCACGTCTTTCAGTGTTGAATCTAAACAGGGCAATAAACTGGAGGATGAAGATACATGAGTGATAAATCCATACCATATGGAAACAAAAGAATAATTACTCAAGCATAAAGACACCACATATAGTACACAGACAAGGCACCAACAAGTGCTTAAATGGTATTAATTCAAACTGGTTTCAGCATGAAATTTACCTGGAGGTGAACTCACTTCATGTCAGCACCAATATAAAGAACATAATAAGTTATTCATACTGTAATTGGAGTTCAGATTCAAGTACAATGCAAAATACACATAACTCAACCGGTTTGCAGCACGAGCAAAATATGTCAGTCACTTTCAATCTGCACAAGGTGCTTCAGAATGCAATGAGTTACAGTTTAAAGCTCGCAAATTACCCAATTGCTGTATGCAGAGCTCTCAATCAGTGCATTGCTGTAACGAATACAGGATGTAGAATTTCCAGATACTATAGATTTCTCAACTACACATTCACGTACTTGGGAGAGGAAAGGGAGAATGGAAAAAAGGGTGTAGTTTGCAAAAACAGAAGTATCACAGATTAGTACAGCACAGAAGGAAGCCATTCGGCCCACTGAGTCTACGCTTGCTTAATCCTAAGAGGCCGATAATGGCAATTTTAAAAGGGTAACAATCCTTGAGGAGTGATGTCAAGACATTATATTCTTGTGGGCATCACTTATTAAAAGCTAAAAGCAAATCAAGTTATAAAAAATTATAAAATTGACGACATGTTTTAAAAAGATACCTGATCAACCAATCAGGTTTCAGGAAACTGTTACAAACAGCTTCAGCTTCACAATGTTTACCATAAAGGAAACATAACTGCACAACCAACTTGCAATTCCTCTAGGGCATTTTTTGGACAATGCCTTTTTTGCAGGGCTGGTGAAAGGTGAAATGGAAAGATCTCTTTTTTTAAAATACAGTTGTATTACAACATGTATTATTCATTTAATATGCACTATTTCTGTATGTAGAAACAAATGCCCCCATATTTTGATAACCTGCACACTTCTGTAAATTCATCCTGATGGAAAGATAATACATTTTCTACAGAAAGCTGAACAGTGAGGGTGGCTCAGTGATGAACACTATTATGTTTAAGAAGAAATCTGGAATTCTCTCCCCCAAATGGCTGTGGATGCTGGGACAATTGGAGCTTTCAAGACCAAAATTGATAGATTTGTTAGGCAATGGTGTCAAGGCTTTTGGAGCCAAGGTAGATAAATGAAGTAGAGGGACAGATTATAATTTAATTGAGCAGAATGGCCCATTCCAATTCCTGTTTAGCAGTTAGTTCTAGAGTAGGAAGTCCTGTTCAGAAGTCAAAAGACAGTTCCCAACCAAGTTAAGACTCCTGCATGTTCTTGTAAGGCAGAAAGGAAGAGAGAGAAGTCAGCGAGGGTATTTGTTTTTCTATCTTATCTTTTATTTCGATTACTTCACTTTAAATCTTGCTTTTTTTTTTAAAAACAACTTGAACATTTCAATCTTTCAGAACTGGCACAATCCTGAACAGTTTGGCACAGCACAACTTCACAAAATCAGACGTACGACACAGACAAGCAAAAATTAGGTTTTAGCCAAAAGCAAGTGAAGCTTAAGGAACTTAAATATAGCAGTACATTTGCCTTATAAAACATGTCAACATGTCACAAGAACAAGTGACTGCTTAAATTCTCATACCTTGACACGTTTGGTCTCAAATTCCTAAAGCAGTCTAAAATAAATACTGCTAATTTTAAAGATGTGGCTATTGGATTTGGGGAGGGGAGGTTGGAGAGGAGGAAAAAATAGGCAACGTAGGGTGCCACATGCCGCATACATCTTGTATGTCATTTATGTGAAGTGATTGAAATGAATATTGGTGATAGCGGTTGAAAGAAAGAGTTTTTTTTTTAATTAAAAAAGGTAGGCAAGACTACAATAAGCTGCTCCCTAGTGTAGCATAAGGGTCTGAAAGGATCAATCTTGAGAAAGTGTAAAGAATACCTCCTACCATAATGATGTGTCACGCAGGCCCCCACCTGCCAAGAATGAGGCATATTAATTTTGCCACATGGACATTAAATTTCAAATTTTTGCAGGGAAGAGGAGAAGGCCTTTTACAAGGAGTTGCCAGGCCCCTGGCTGGAAAGACATTTTTGCATATTAACAGTGTTTGGGAACCAAGGAGCTATCCCCTGCTCCAATACAATTCACAAATAGACGTGGTCAAACCAGTTAGTCACATGACTAATCTGCTTGGCAGCCTGGGTGTTTTTTTGGAATTGTTCAGTTTGAACAGAAAGCAGAATGCTCCTGGATTGAAAAGACCTCCCATAGCTGGCTCGCCACAGCCTCTCCTGCCTGCCCCCATCTCTCTCTCATGGAAAACCAAAAACCCACTGAAGACACATGAACCCCAAGAGAGAAAAGTCTCCTACAGCGAACAAGGTTTAAGAAGAATACTGGGCCCCAATGAAAAGCAAGATCTACATACAATCAAGGATTCTAGTGAGCTTGAAGACTCATAGCAAAAACCTTTCAGATATTGCCTCAAACGTTTCCACTATTTCTTCTGCTCTTTTCTGTCTCTATTTGTATCACATATGCATGCTGCCATGGGCGCGACGTGTATCCGTAAGCATCAACCAAATTACAGTTTAAGTTTAATAAAATTTCACTTTTCTTTAAACCTGAGAAAACCTGTTGTGCTGGTTTCTTTGTTTTATAATTGGAAAGTGGTGAACAAGGATTCACCAAGGGGTGCTAAAAACACTGTTTAAAAATAAAACCCCATTACAGTAAGACCAGGTGAAGGCTAAAAGGGAACCCTAGACCTCTTTCTCACTTGGTCATAACAGATGTAAGAGATGATGTGAGAGACTCGAGAACAGACACAGCGTGGCTTTTGGAGGAGTCACACAGGCAAGTGTGGAGTGTAAATAGTTAAATGAAATAAAGATTAATGTTTAACTACTGCAGACTAAGAATCTCTCTGGCTAGATAAAATAAGGTGGCAGCATATAGAACCAACATATAACACCTAGCTTAATTCACTTACTGTCTCAAGCAGCTAAAAGCACAACCACCATTCTGCCACCTGTTCGAATGGCTGATACGCTAATATAGGACAATCTCCAGAACCTTGTGCAGTTGTAGATGGAATTCCATTCTGCATTTCAGTTTCATATTCATAGAACACTACAGAACAGAAACTGACCAATTAAACCTACTTTGGTTTATATCCTCCATGTGAACCACCCAACTGCAAGCCCACTTTAGAGCTCTTTTAAACAATTGCTTCAACAGCATTTTGTGGTACAGAATTTCACATTCTAACTCACCCTCTGAGTAAAGAATCTTTCTCACATCCCCTTAAATGCTTAGATTTTTGCCCTCATCAACGTCTTGCTGATCACAGGAAGAATCTAGCATGACATATCTCATCATAATCAACGCAAGACTTTGAAGATTACCGTTTAACTTCTCCGCTCTACTGATAAAAGTTCAACCTTGTTAAACCTCTCACATCGAACTACATCCTAGTGAATCCACCCGGACCTTTATCATTGCTTTTATATAATGCTCCAAGATCTTTAGTTAGATCACAAATGCACAAGTTTAACAATTGCATCCTTGCTTTTATATTCTATGCCTCTAAAACCAAGGATTGAAATTGCCTTTTTGTAAAAATCCAGCCAAGAAATCTTGGATGGAATCAGGATTGCAGTTAAAATCAAGATTTTTTAAAAATAAACTATTGCGTTTTAGAAAAAAAAACTAAATCTGAGATATTGGGTGTTGCTGACAAAGCTGCATCTAATCCCCACCCTTATATGCCCTGCGAAGATGGTGGTGTGCCTGCTCCAAAAATATGCAGTGTTTATTTCTCAAGGAATTTTTTTTTAAATCTGTTATCACCATGGCCTGAGTCAGAAGGTTGTGTGTTCAATTTCCGTTCCAAAGCCTTGAGCACAAATTCTAAGTTGACAACTCCAATGCAGAACTAAAGGGGTAATGAACTGTTGAGATGTCATCCTTTGCATAAGACATTAAACGGAGACCCTGCCTGCCTGCCTGATCAGGTGGATGTAATACATCCCAAGACACGACTGCAAAGAGAAGCTGGGAGATTCTCCTTGGCGTGCTGGCCAATACTTACCACTCAACCAACTTCACCAAGAACAATCTGGCCATTATCACACTGCTATTTGTTATCTTGCTGTGTGCAAATTGGTTGCTGCTTTTCCTACATTGCATAGTGACTGCTCTTCAAAATTGGCTGTAAAGCAGGTCGAGACGTTCCAAGACATTATATAATTCGTTTTTAAATTCTTACATGGGATGCGAGTGTCACTGATAAGGCCAGCTTTTACTACCCATCCCTAACTGCCCTTAAGGTGGTGGTGGTGAGCTGTTGCTTGAACCGCTGCAGTCCATCTGGTGTAGACACACCCACAGTGCTGCTAGGGAGGGAGTTCCAGGTTTTTGACACAGCAACAGTGAAGGAACTGCGATATAGTTCCAAGTCAGGATTGGAGGGAAACTTGCAGGTGATAGAGCTCCCATGCATCTGCTGCTCTTGCCCATCTAGGTGGTAGCGGTCGCAGGTTTGGAAGGTACTGTCGAAGGTGGCTTGACGACATGCTGCAATGCATCTTGTAGATGATGCACACTGCTGCCACTATGTGCCAGTGGTGCAAAGGAGTGAATGCTTAAGGTGGTAGATGGGGTTTGGATCAAGTTGCTTTGTGTTGGATGGTGTCGAGCATTTTAAGTGTTGCTGCTACTGAACATCGTGCAATCATCAGGATACATCCCTGCTTCTGACCTTATGATAGAGGGAAGTTCACTGATGAATAAGCTGAAGATGGTTGGGCCTTGGGACACTACCCTGAGGAACTCCTGCAGAAATGCCCTGGGGCTGAGACGATCAGCCTTTAACAACCACAACCATCTTCTTTTGTACTAGGTATGACTCTAACCAGTGGAGAGTTTTCCCCCTAATTCTCATTGATTTCAATTTTGCTAGGGCTCCTTGATGCCATACTCAGTCAAATGCTGCCTTGGTGTCAAGGGCCGTCACTCTCACCTCCTGAATTCAGCTCTTTTGTCCATATTTAACTATATAATAGCTTGATATAAAAAATGCAAGTCCTTCGTCAAAGTCTTCATTGTGAAGCATCACCAGGACCTTGTGCAAGGCACTTCAAAAAGCAAAGCATTATTACTATGCCATAGATTTCAAGGTTGTAGGTGCACAGAAAAAAAAAAATCACCAGACCAGATTCACTGAGGTTTTATCACTGTTGGATCAAAACAGTTCAATAAAACTCCACACTGAAGTTCTAAATCATGGACAGATGAAGATCTCTGGACATGCAATTCAATACTGGATTTATTTAACCCACAAAAAGGTCTCAATATAGAAGTCAAGTGCATAAACTTTAACTAAAGCTTTCATAAACTTGAACTAAACCTACCAATACTTCCGATATCTGTGAAATGGGAATTCATCCAAATTGATGCACAGCTTTGCAAATTCAAAGCAAATCTGTGTCTTTGGATTCTGTACTCACATTTTACTAGCCAAAGCTTGTGTTTTAGCACATGCTAAAAATGAACATTCTGTAGAAAACAAGTGTTAGGATCACAGGCTGGACATACAAAGGATCGCAGAAGCACTTAATTCAGTAGCAAGAATATGCACTGTTTATGCTGCATCTGTCTTGACTGGAAATAACCCCCCGAAATTCAAATAAAAGCAAAATACTGCGGATGCTGGAAATCTGAAATAAAAACAAGAAGTGCTGGAACCACTCTCTGGCAGCATCTGTGGAAAGAGAAGCAGAGTTAACGTTTCGGGTCAGTTACCCTTTTTTGGAACCCGAAGAAGGGTCACTGACCCGAAACGTTAACTCTGCTTCTCTTTCCACAGATGTTGCCAGACCTGCTGAGTGGTTCCAGCATTTCTTGTTTTTATCCCTTGAGATTTAATGTGTGCCAGTTTAAAATAAAGCCAATTAATACAAATTAGCAAAAAATTGGCAATTCTAAGTTCCAATTGCCTTTTCAACAACATTGACAACATTTGTAACATACAAATTCACACACTATCAAATGTTTCTGAAGTATTTTTTTAAAATTATACTTGGACCAAGATTACTCAGCCTTTTATCAGAACCGTATAGTTTTATGGCCTTTTTTTTTTTAAAAAAAAGGTTTCTTTTTCCATCTTGCCTTGCAGCAAACACACACTCATTAACTGGAGATAACTTATCTATTCTCTCAATGTAAACATTTTTTTTGGTTCAGCCAAGAAGTGCTTTTATATGATGGATTATGAAGAACCAGCAGGCCAGTACATAAAATGTTTTAAGTTTTGCCTATGAGTTTGCCTTCAAATCATCATATAAATGACACATAATAATTGGAGCCAAATAGGAGGTGAACAATATAGATGGCAAAGTATTCAAAGACATAAGCACAATTCATAGGTAAACTAAGCATAAAAATTGAGCAGGTTGTGCTCTGAATACCAACACCATATCTATAATGCAGCCCTGAAGAGACAACTCCAACTGGTAGCAAGAATGCTCTGCCAAGCTAAAGCACCATCTCTGGGGTGGTTAGAGTTATAGATAGATACAGCACTGAAACAGACCCTTCGGCCCACCAAGTCTGTGCTGACCATCATCCACCCATTTATACTAATTATACATTAATTCCATATTCTCTACCACATCCCCACCTTCCCTCAATTCTCCTACCACCTACCTACACTAGGGGCAATTTACAATGGCCAATTTACCTATCAATCTGCAAGTCTTTGGCATGTGGGAGGAAACCAGAGCACCAGGAGGAAACCCACGCAGACACAGGGAGAACTTGCAAACTCCGCACAGGCAGTACCCAGAACCGAACCCGGGTCGCTGGAGCTGTGAGGCTGCGGTGCTAACTACTGCGCCGCCCCTATGGTTTTCCCCCACACATTTGGCAAATAGATGGGTACCGGCAGTGGCACTGGATGTTCCATGCTGTCCATTTTTTGAGTCACTGTCCCACCCTGTTCAGATCAGCAATACAAATTTGTTTACTTACAGACCTACCTCAAAATCATCAGGAAAGCAAAAGGCACTGGAATTGTTCCAAACTCTATTTTACAAGCTTTGCAAATGTACTTTATAAAACACAATTTTTATATCAGAAATCTGCAGAATTTATGCCGGACTCAGAAAAATAGACTCCAAAATATATTCATGAATCAAATATCAAAAAGATAATCACAACTTATCACTTTTTCTCTTCACATTTTGAAGACAGTAGAAAATGCACTGGACAGTAACTGGTAATTGGTTTTAAAAGTAGCAATGTGTGCAATTTTCATACTAGAGTTATGTTACCTATAAAATAACAGATGTAGTAAACTAATCCTAGAAGCTGCATAGTGACCTTACACTGGCAAAGGAGGAAACACCTGCTTTAAGGATACAGTAGAGCAGGGGTGACCAACCTCATCACGTGGAGGGCCACATTACAATTTCTGTCCGATACAAGGTGCTGGTGAGCAAATTTCAGAAAGATAAAGGCATTAAAAATGATCTTACTATTAATCAAAACAAGAAATGTGCATTTTTGTGAAGCTTGAAATGGGAAGACTAATTTATTTACTTACTTTCTCGACACTATATTGGACAGTGATTTAGCGAGATACCTGACATTGTGTTTGCTAGCATAAGTAGCCAATCTCTGCCCGCACACTTGATGTAGTGATGCAGAGTATTCTGGATAGATATTCATCTCTCCACCACCCCACCCCCCAACACCCCTCATGCTCTCTGGCCATCTCTACACGTCCCCCTTTCCCTCTCCACTCCTCTCCCTCCCCTGCTCCCTACTCCATGATTCCCGCAGCAGCTATTTCCATAACTGGATACTTACATGCCTGTTTTATTTTAGGGGCAAGTGGAGGCGGGAACCTGCCCAGCGTGCAGGATACAGGACATTTACTGAACTGTGCGAAAGTAGCATTTAGCCTGATTGGTGGTCCTGATAATCCACCACAATGCAGCAGAGCAAGAAGTTACTCTACATTTTATAAGCAACTGTTATTACAGGTCAGAATTAATAGATACCACAGGTTAGTTTGTTTAACAAAAACACATGGGTGGTGAATTGTGCAAGCATTCCTTCAGAGTTTTCTTTTAAAAACAAGATATTAAACCCAGGCTTATGTACAACCTTTTTGGCAGATAGGTGATTGAATAGAAGTACAGGCAATCCTCACCAAAGTTGCCAATTAAGATGCATATTAGAACATGCCCAAAAGGTAATGACAGACTAAAATGGGCCAATTTCTACAGACTGTTATACTTGCATGCAATTCTAGCATGTTAGAACACAAGTCCTTGATCAGTGCAGGTTCAAGTCTTGAGATAAGAAACATTATTTCAACATTAATGAAGCCACCAGTTGAACAGTAATTCAGCTTCAGATTTGCCACATCCACTCAGATAGAAAAATGAAAAGCAACAAAGTGTAAATTCTTTACAACGTCAACAGATTAAATGCTGACCTCCTCGGCAGTCATGTGCTTTTACAGATAAGGAAGCAGAGTTCATTTCAGACTCATCCAGCATGTCCATTCAAATGGTGGTTGAGTACTGAAATGGAATACTAAATATATAACCAGATATTATTGAAAGGAACTTGTACCAATTAGATACTTTGCACATCTTGATTGGCACAGCGGTAAGTTTTTGACCAAGTCAAAAAAAGTTGGTTCAAACTTTTGGGTGACACTTCAGCGCAGTACTGAGGTGTCAGAGCTAAGAGTCTGAACAAAGGCAGACTCAAAAAAAAATCCTGTGGCATTAATTACTTAGGAGGAGCAGGGGAGATTTTGGCAGTACCCTGGTCAACGTTTATTTGTTAAACACGATTAAAACAGATTACCTGGTTATCTGTCTCATTGCTGTCTGTGGAATCTTGCTGTGCACAAATTAGCTGCTGTATTTCCCTACGTTACAACAGTGACTGCCCTTCAAAAGAACCATATTGAGCATGGAGCTCTTTGCAACACCTCTGATGTTTGTGAAAGGCGCCATATAAATGCAAAAATTATTCCATGCCGGTCATAAATCACTTGATAATTTGAAGATCATTTTAAACTATTAAACGCTTTGATGGATAGAAAGAGCTGCCAATGTGATAAGTTTTTATCTTGTGGAGACAGACATTTATATAGCACCTTTCACAACCACAGGTTGTCCTAAAGCCAATTAAGTTCTTTTGAAGTGTAGTCACTGTTGTAATGTAGGAAACACAGCAAGATCCCGCAACAGCAATGACCAATCTGCTTTTGTGATGTTGATTGAAGGATAAATATTGGTCAAGACACGCGATGATAGCTCCCCTGATCTTCTTTGAAACAGTGTCATGGGATCTTTTACACCGAGGGGGCAGGTGGGGTCTCAGTATAATGTCTTCCCAAAAGATGGCACCTCCAACAGTGTGGCATATCCTCAGTACTGCACTGGACTATCAGCCTTGATTTTTTAAATTCAAATCCAGGAGTGAAACTTGAACCCACAACCTTTTGACTCAGACAGCTGTCCAACAATGCTAAACCTTCCAACCTGATTTCCAGATTTACTTGTAATATGTACATTAAACTGCATCAGATCATTACCAGTAGACATTTACATCTCTACCATGCCGGCATGCATTTCGTCACACAAGCTGTGATTTGTTTGATGTAAAACAGAAGTGACCGACAGCCCAAAATTTACAAAGTTACAAAGATTTAAATCAAATCAGGACTTTCCCCTTTGAGAGCACTTCACACAGATTGTACTTCAGCAGTGCCTTTAAACAGGGGTACAGCAGGTTAACATCTGATCACATTCAGTGCTTTAAATATCAGTGAGCGACACCTCCAAACATCCACTAGTAACAAATATTCATGATCACAGCAGCTTTCTGGATGCTTAAAAGCAAGTGATCATAGTTTCCATTGCTTAAATTTCAAGATCTGTAGTATTAGGACAAACAAGGCTCAGAAAAGAGGGAAGCAGAGAGATCCAGGGCGATGACAGCAAATAGTTCCAAAAAAAGCTCTGACCAATAAAGAGTAAGCAGGAGACAGGACACCAGTTTTAGGTATGAAAATCTTGGACGAATATGGACTAGTGCATGGTGTTACAACCGGATTAGGAAGGGGTCTCAGGCTCCCTTTTTGCCCCTTCTCTGGTTTGACTGCAACAGGGTTTATCCTTTTAACGCGGTGATTTAACTTACCACCTCAGTGAGCACTTGCTCCTGTTCCCCCAATATAATTTGCAAATGAACCAGGCAGGTTTACTTGAGCTTAAACAAGAAAGATGTAAGTTTATTAACCTTATCACTCTAAACTGGTTAAAATTACTAAAATACGTGACGCATCCACACTCACATGACAAGCGCACACATACACAAATAGATTACAGAAGGGAAAAAAGAGAGTTGGGAGGTTGGAGTAGAGTCCTTAATAAAAATGGAATTTAAATACTAAAGTTTAGTCCCAGTGGCCGTAGTTGAAATTGTAGTCTTGAAGTCCTCGCTGGGTCATGTGCACGGTTTAGAAACATAAAAAATAGGAGTAGGCCATTCGGCCCTTCGAGCCTGCTCCGTCATTCATTATGATCATGGCTGATCATCCAACTCGGTTCCGAAGAAGGGTCACTGACCCGAAACGTTAACTCTGTTTCTCTTTCCACAGATGCTGGCTGACCTGCTGAGTGATTCCAGCATTTCTTGTTTTTGTTTCAGATTTCCAGCATCCGCAGTATTTTGCTTTTATTATCCAACTCGGTAACCTGTTCCCGCTTTCCCCCCCATATCCTTTGATCCCTTTCGCCCTAAGAGCTATATCTAAATCCTTCTTGAAAACACAATGTTTTGGCCTCAACTGTTTTCTGTGGTAGCGAATTCCACAGGTTCACCACTCTCTGGGTGAAGAAATTTCTCCTCATCTCAGTCCTGAAAGGTTTACCCCGTATCCATAGAATATGACCCCTGGTTCTGGACTCCCCCACCATCGGGAACATCCTTCCTGCATCTACCCTGTCAAGTCCTGTTAGAATTTTATAGGTTTCTATGAGATCCCCCCTCACTCTTCTGAACTCCAGCGAATATAATCCTCACCGACTCAATCTCTCCTCATACGTCCATCCCACCATCCCAGAAATCAGTCTGGTAAACCTTCACTGCAATCCCTCTATAGCAAGAACATCCTTCCACAGCAAGAACATCCTTCCACAGATAAGGAGACCAAAACTGCACACAATATTCCAGGTGTGGCCTCACCAAGGCCCTGTATAATTGCACCAAGACATCCCTGCTCCTGTACTCGAATCCTCTCGCTATGAAGGCCAACATACCATTTGCCTTTTTTACCGACTGTTGCACCTGCATGCTTACCTTCAGCGACTGGTGTACGAGAACACCCAGGTCTCGTTGCATATTCCCCTCTCTCAGTCTTGGTTCTCAGGTTCTGGAAGGCAAAAAAGGAGCTTTATCCATTTCCCCGGGTTGCTGGCTGTGCTGGGCTGTAGGATTGCAGCGGAGGCCTTCCTCGGTCTTTGCTGGAGAGAGGGAGAGAGATTACAGCTCTCTTCCTGTCTTACAGTTACAGTCTCCTTCTGAAGCACAATTCACAAACCCCCAGAGTTGCACAAGCAGTCATATGATGCGACCACCTCTTTGTGTTTGAGTCAAAGTCTTCCACAATGTTGTTTGAAAGTCAAAGCTTTCATCAATCAATACTTGGTTTTGGGGGGGGGGGGGGGGGGGGGGGAGGGAGGGTTCGCTCTTTCAAAGTCAATGGGTGCGACGGCTTTTGCAGGCGCCCATCGAAAAAGCCATTTTAGGTGATTTAACCAGAGAGCACCCCATTGTTCTAGATAGGCTGTGTAGTCACTCTGTCTCCAGTCGGATTCTTCAGTTTTTTTCATGAGCAAATTCGTGGCCATCTTGGCTGCTCGTAGTCCCGTTTTCTTTTAAAAGTTATTTGTAACAATGTCCAGTAAAAAGTGTCAGGCAAAGTTCCATACGGTGAAATTAATATTTTCACTTGGCATGTGGGGTTTCCATTATAATATTATTATAGTTAGATCATTTACATTTATATCTGTGTAGCGCTTGTTGCGACATAAGGAATACCCAAACAAAAACATAAAATGCTGGAAATACTCAAGTCAGGCAACAGCTTGGAGAGAAAAAAAAACAAATTAACGTTTAAACAGCATTTTCTGTTTTTGTTTCAGATTTCCAGCATCTGCAGTATTTTGCTTTTGTATACGGAGCACCAATTGAGAATGCTTTCAGTCTTAGCCGAAAGGAGATATGGTCTAAAGCTTATGATTAACATTTATGAATTTTCACAAGCCATATGAATAAAAGTTTATAAAAAGGGGTACAATACTTAAACACTTTTGAAGCACAGTTTATTTTAAAGCTTTAGTGTAAAATACCTAGTTTCTAAACCCATGTATGATTACGACAATACACAATCTGAGTAACACTCACGCCACACAACTGGCAGGCTATGACCATCACCAACAAGAGAGAATCTAGCCACCTCCCCTTGACATTCAAAGGCATTACCATCGCTGAATCCCCCACTAACATCTTGGGGTTACCATTAACCAGAAACCTAACTGGACCAGCCATATAAATACTGTGGTTACAAGAGCAGGTCAGAGAATGGGAATTCTGTAGCAAGTAGCTCAAATCCTGATTCCCCAAAGCCTGTCCATTATATAGAAGGCACAAGTCAGGAGTGTGATGGAATACTCTCCACCTGCCTGGATGAGTGCAGCTCCAACAAATTCTCAAGAAGCTCAACACCATCCAGGAAAAGCAGCCTGCATCCAACACCTTAACATTCATTCCCTCGACCACTGGCGCACAGCGTGTACTGCAGCAACTCACCAAGGCTCTTTTGACACACCCTCCCAAACCCATGACCTCTACCACCTAGATGAACATGAACAGCAGATGCATGGGAACACCACCACCTGCAAGTTCCCCTCCAAGCTCCACACCATCCTGACTTGGAACTAAATCACTCCACTGTCGCTGGGTCAAAAACCTGGAACTCCCCGCCTAACAGCACAGTGGGAGTACCTACACCAGATGGACATCAGTGGTTCAAGGCAGCAGCTCACCAATCCCTAAAGGGCAATTAGGGATGGGCAATAAACATTGGCCTTGCCAGTGATGCTCACATCCCATGGATGAGTTAAAAAAGGACAGTACCAATATCCACTTATGCAGTCCTCACAAACATATCCTTTTTGCCAACCTTTGGCAAAGGAAATGGTTGGAAAGAACACGAAACTCTGCAAATAACCTACACTAACCCTCTTACAAATACTTGAGAGTTAATACTCCATTCATTTGTTAAATAAAAGTCAACAATGCTAATCACATGGGGTAGGGACAGAAGAGTGTGAAAAGGAGGGAGAAAAAATGGATCCACTTGTCAGATACTGTAACAGGAATACCAGGATTCAAATATACAGCTAGCTTTTTATAGTCACTGACGCAAGAGATATTTTTAGAATGACTGTTTTCATTTTAGTTCAAAACTACATATAAAAAAATTACTTTGTTCTGTGACCCAAACTGCGGTTCATCAGCAGGAAAAAATCATTCCAGCCAGTGCAATTCGCTCAGTATAGTGGGCACCATGAACCACAACATCGGTTACACAGACAATGAAATATTTGCCCCACAACATATTTGCATTTTATAGTCAGTGTCAGTTAAATACAAAACTCTGCCCCATATGATTCAAACTTGGACCCATATGAACTACAACGGCAGCACCTTTACAGAATTATAATAGTCTATGTACCAAAGCCAAAGTAGATACTGAATACTGATAACAGAGTGATTTGCAAGTCCTCAGTCTAATTAAGTCTTGAGATGTTGGAAAAATGCATTCGATAAACGTTATTGAAACTTGTTCCTAGCTTCCCATTTTACATAGCTCTTTTACTTTGGTTGGATGGGCTGAAACACAGTATTTAAAAGTTTCTTCTATAAAATCCATTCCCCAACCTATTCAGTAAACACCACTAAACAGATACCTGAAGGAATATGAAAACTAATATTTCCAGGCAAATTCTCCATGCAGTTTCTGTTCAGATAAAGCTAATGTCGAATTGGGTCAAAAATATTTACTGCAATATTAGTAAATGTTCTTATATTTCAGAAATGGTTTCTTTTTTTTTACAATTTCAAATTAAACATTTGAATAACTTAATTTACTGGTATAAGCAACAAAATAAAGCATCACTCCCAGTCAGTAATTCAATACGTAACAAACATGCAATTAAACAGGAAAGTTATATTTTAATTATTAAAAGTCTGTGATATTGCTAGGACAATGAATTGTCAACCAAATTGTCTTCTGATAATATAGGAAGCAAGAAACAGATTCTCCCCATAGCAAATATCACCAACAAAAACACAAAGCAATATGGATCAGAAAATGAGTTTGATTTCTTCTGTTTAGTTTAGTTTAGAGATACAGCACTGAAACAGGCCCTTCGGCCCACCGAGTCTGTGCCGACCATCAACCACCCATTTATGCTAATCCTACACTAATTCCATGTTCCTACCACATCCCCACCTGTCCCAATATTTCCCTACCACCTACCTATACTAGGAGCAATTTATAATGGCCAATTTACCTATCAATCTGCAAGTCTTTGGCATGTGGGAGGAAACTGGAGCACCCGGAGGAAACCCACGCAGACACAGGGAGAACTTGCAAACTCCACGCAGGCAGTACCCGGAATTGAACCCGGGTTGCTGGAGCTGTGAGGCTACGGTGCTAACCACTGCGCCGCCCTGTGTTAAACCACCCAATTTTAGCTGGGGTAATACAATAGCTAGGCAAGGGAAGGCAGTCAGAACTCCCACTCCTAATCAATATGCAGTACAAGTGACATACAAAATGCCTGGATTAGGGTAGTCAATGAAAACAGCAGACAGCTTCACTATGATACGGCAACAGAAGAGCCTGCTAAAACCTATAATCTAGGTTCAGACATGAACGGCTACTTGAGAGTTCAGTGGGCAAACAGTATTTCTTGAATCATACCTTGGCTCACATCCCCTAAAAGGGGGCTGCCTGTAATGTATCAAGATGATTTCAGAGCTAAATCTCCATTGCCAATTATGTTCTTTCAACCATTATCTTCTTTTTTAAAAGAATTGAAGTCATCATGGTTCAACATTAGCAAGATAGCTCAATTAAAATTGGAACGGTTTAGGAGCCAATTTGAAACAAATCTTTACTAACTTTTTTTTTTTAAAACAGAACAATTTAAATCATATCTGAATACCAGAATCACCCTTACATCACCACAATTGAATACACGATTATCTCCCCCTCCTGCATAAGTATGGCCTTAAACCTGCCATACTGATGAGTTTGCCTTGAGGTTACCCTTTCTGTGCAGTGAATGCTCTCACCACACCATGCTCTAATGGAACTAGAATCCATCCCTTCAAATACACTAGTGCTTTCCATGTTCAAGAGTTGGCACCACCATTGTACCAATCAAACTGTTTGGTACAAGTGAAAAGTAATGTTTACATGCTTATACCTTCATTTTTTCCCTCTCCCAAATCTTAAATCAGCACATTGGGCTGGATTTTACCTTCGGCAGATGGGAATTCGCCACCAATTTTTACGTCGGTGGCAAACCCGCTTCTGCCTAGCCGGGGATCCGTCCCGTATTTTACAGGTTCCAGGGCTTTGATTGGCCAAGACAGGACTTCCACCCACTTGAGGGAGGAGGTCCCGCCTCAGTGAGCTGTCAGCCAATCAGCTGGCTGACAGCTCTTAGTCCAGCAGCTGTGGCCACTGCTGAGACTGCAGCCCAGCCAACACCATGGAGCCTGGAGATGAGGTAAGTTGAGGTAAGTTGGGAAATCGGTCCTTCCCAGGTGAGGCTGAAGCGGTCGTTTTGGGGGGAGGGGGGAGGGCATCTTGGGTCCCAGGGGTGGGTTGGGAGGTGGGGGCAGCCCTCAATCAGGCACCCTGTGCCTGACTGTCATGGCCCCCCCCAGGGCGCTGAAAGGCCGGCAGCTATCACTGAGTGGCCTTTCGTGGTCACTTAAGGGCCTTGATTGGCCTCGGGCGGGTGGGCCGCTCCCCCCGCCCAACCGCCGTAAAGTTCACCGGAGGCGAGAGCGGGCGAGTAGGCCTCCCGGAGTCTCCCACTCAAATTTTACGCCACCCCCATGCCACCAACCGATCCGCTGGGGCGGCGTAAAATTCAGCTCATTAGCTCAAAATGGTTTGGACCAGCATAGTTCATATTGTGATTTACATAAATTTACATAGATATTTATGCTTTATGAATAAAATCCTGCCTAACTGAACATCTTTTATTAATGGCCTACAGTCTGTCTTTGATATGCAATTTCATGGCTATCAAGTGAGTGACCAGATATGGAAAAATGTTTGAAGGGCAATACAAATTCTAGCTAGGTTAAACTGTAGCTTGAACAAATTCTCAGTAATAGAATAACCTCCAAGCATTCTGCATTACGTTTTGGTTGTTGCAGAAGATCAGTTCCCAATGCTGCAATCTACAGTAGAACATTATAATTTCAGCAGTGCTCCTCCTCCAGCTAGCAGATGATCTTGGCCACAGACCTACACACACAATTGTTAAGTGACACTTTAGGGAGTACAATTCTCCTTTGAATCCCTCCCCAATATAATTGGAGGAAAACAAAAAGAGAACATTTACAATTTCTAATGGGCAGCAAGACTTTTGTGATCATGGGATATTGTGCAGTAAAGTTAAAATGCAGACATTCTGGTGGCAGAGGGCAGTTGTAGGCTTAAAAAGAAATAACTTGATTTAGTGTCGTTCATAGCCCCAGTACACCCCAAAACACTTTACAACCAATGAAGTACTTTTGAAGTGGAGGTATTGTTGTAATGTAAGATTTATGTTTTTGTACACTGATGTGTGCAGAGTGCAGGAAATCAGTTCACTTCACAATTCCTCACTTGCAGATTTAACATGACTGAAGGTGCTGCTACTTTCCTTTTGTTTGGGGGGGGGGGGGGGGGGCGCGGCGGAGAGGGAGAGATGCGTAGAGCGAGCAACCACCCTATGCCAGGCACTCTCAAGTAACTTGTAGCACCACTTGAGCAGCTCTGTAATGCAACTGAGGCCTCTGATGGTAAATTTATTTTTCATACATTTCAAAGTGAATCCCATATAATCAGAATGTACAAAATAAATGCACATGAATATTTTCCAGATGTGGTTGGTACAAAAATGACAAGCCCAATAAAAGTACAGACAGGCTCAGTTTACCCATTACTTTTAAAAGGACTAAATGCTTATCTTCACCTTCTGCTGAAAACGGACAGAACCTTGCTTCAGACGGACAAACCAAACTAAGTTAATAGGAATGTTGCATAGAATTCAATGGATGGGTAAAGGCAAGGACAGAGAAGTCCAAGACCTGTGCTTCAGCTCCACCAAGGAGTGATTTCAAAGAAATTCTACATACAGATCAGATACCACAATCTCAGTTTTGTCCCAATACCTTCAAAAGTTCAAGGGTCTGCTGGCATTCACCATGCAGGCCAGCACATTTTGCATAGCCACTTGGCAAGCAAGAGAATCAAAATCTTTATATTGGGGGTAGGGAAGGAGTGGCGGGGGGATAAAAGATAAAAGCAAAGGGCCATTAGCATTACATCATTGGACCCCTGAAAATAGTAAAATTCTGTCGAGTCCTACCAATATTCATTTTGTGTTCTAACAACTATTCTAACTTTAACAATTACAGGTTAATAAAAAAATTCAGACATTAGATTACATGAAACCGTTTCAGAGGCTTACCAAAACGATTACTGATGGATTTAGGTTGCCAATGTCAACAGTTTACTCCTGATAATTCAAAGGCATTTTCTGTCATAAAATTAAAATTATCCAACTATTTGAAGTTAAGCAACTTTGAATTTGCTTCTTTTGTAACTGATTTAATTGGAAAACACATTCGAAAACCACAAAGTTATAGTACATATTTTTGGATCTTGTACATTTGTAAACTGTTCTATGGTCTGTAGAATATGCTAAGCCAGCCAAGGCAGATCTAACTTCCAAGTTAATGAATCTATTCATTATACACATGATTGAACTTCAATTGTGAGCTGAATTTTGAACAAGGATCAAATTAAAATTCTGTAGGTTGAATTTTCAAATGCAACTACGACTTCCCATTATTTGAGATAATAAGTGCCCTTCTGATTTTCTCTTTTGCTACAAAAAAGTATTCATCAATCCAGTTGATAATAGTTACCACCATTAAAGGAAAAACGTGGGAGAGAACTGCTGAGCTACAGCAGAAACGATGTGTAGACACTGAAGTTATAAAAAGATAAACCTCAAATGCTTAGTATCTTTGTTTTTCTAGCCTAAGGGAGACCCATTCACAAAGCAGTCTGCTGACATCAGTATTCTATATAAGTGCTTTTAGACTTTTTCCCAGGCTGAAGATTGTATCTGCCTTCAGCTCCATAGATCTAAGTAACAGGTCTCCACGGGGGTTAAAAACTATCAAGTTGGAGATTTCTGTACTAACTTTTGTGGTTTTGTTGAGACAATTTAAATTATACAGTATATTTTCTCACAATATCTAGTTCTTTGTTGGATAAGGCAGATAATGAGGAGGAAAATGTAGCACTTCATATAGTTTTGTCAACTTGACTACATTGTGACCAAAGTCAGAAGGCTCTAGTTCAAATACTACTTACAGGCTGGAGCAGATAATTTAGGCTGACACTTCAGTGTGATAATGGGCTGGACTTTACCAGCCCCTTGCAACATGTATTGTGGCGGGGAGGCCTGTAAAATGCTTGCAGGAGCGGCCCGCCACAACCCATGTCATGAGAAGGCCCTGCCGGCTATTAGCAGCGGCGGCGAGGCCTCGATACGCAGCCCACCCCCCCACCCCCACTGCTTGGCGGCAGGGCCTTCATTAAAATATGGAAATGAGGTTACTTAAAATGCAGATGAATTTATCTGCTGCTGGCGGCCATCCCACACCGCTTTTACAGCTGCCGATTGCAACCCGCACGAGTTCTGGGGAGAGAAACCGGTAGGGAGGGGAGAAGTAAAATCATCAGTGCGGGAGGGGTGGGGAAGCAGGGAAAACTTTTTTTTATTGGCTGAGGGGATGTTGGGAAGGGATTGAAGGGCACATGTTACAAGGTTTGGCAGGGGGGGGTGGCGGTGGTGGTGGTGCTGGGGAAGTTTGCAATGTCAATAAAGTTGGTGGCCCTAAAACAGACATTGGGGGTGGGTTGAAAGGGCCTTCAGGTTTCAATAAGATTTTAAAATGAGGTGTAAATGAATTCCTCTTTAAATATTAAGATTTCATCTAAGGGCTTGAAGCCCTTTAAAAATGGCACCAGCATCTGCACGATGGCGCGGACGCCATTGCTGGGAATGCAGTGGCCACCCCCTCTACGTCATCGGGGCGGCCACTCCGCCCCCTCCATTTAAATGAGCCCCCTCGCGTAATATCACAGGGGCTTGGCGGCCGCTGCTCAGCGTGAGCAGGCCGCTGACTTCAAAAGCGCGCCGTGAAGCGCGGTGCGCAAATATCATTCGGCCAAATGAGTCACAGCTGCATTTGTTGCAGTTGTTATCTTGCAGATAAGATTCTAAATAGATGCTCCATCTGCCTGCCTGAGAGGACATAAAAAATCCTATGGCACTATTCAAAGAGGAGTAGGATATTCTGTACACTCTGACCAAAAGTACACTCTCAACCACCATCAAAACCAATTATCTGGCGATTTTGTAATTTGCTATGTGAAATTCATTACCTACAAAGCAGTGACTCTGCTTTAAAAAGTAAAAATTGGCTGTAACGCATCCGGAGAACCTATGTCGCAATATAAACGCAAGTTCTTTCCTTGCTAGTTAGTTTCAAGGCAGTAACTGACTCAATTAGGATTTTCAAACAAGAGGATCAAAAGATTTTTTAAAAAGGAAAATGGGTAAAAAAACAAGTCAACTACAACCTCAGTAAGTAGCTAATGGCACACCTTTAACTAGGAACAATTTCAAAATTTACTACACCACAAAATCTTTCACTGCAATAGTCAAAGGCTAATCAATAGTTTGCCTTGGAAGCTTTGGAGCTATTCCCCAAAACAAATGATCTGTTTCTTCAAGTTAAAAATGGCCTAATCTTTTTGACATGCTGCTTTAGAGATTATTTTAAATCATTTGCATTACAGGAAGATTATAATCAGCAATTTATAAAGGGAAATGCATTGCTTCAGGTACTCCTGTTCTTCACGATGCTCTAATACCTGTAAAAGGAAAAAGAAACCTTGCATTTATATAACACCTTTCACAATCTCAGGACATTGCAAAGAGCTTCAGACCCTATACAATATTTTTGAAGTGTTGTCATTGTCATTATGTTGGCAAACACAGCAGCTAATTTGTGCACAGCAAGGTCCCACAACAAACAATAAGATAATTAACCAGCAATCTGTTTTAATGGTGGTGGTTGAGGAATGAATGTTGTCCAAGATACCAGAGAGAACTCCCCTGCTTTTCTTTGAATAGCGCCTTGTATTGTTTTACCTTTACTGAGCAGGCAGATAGAAAAATCAGCTTGACATCTCATCTGAGAGATGGCACCTCCAACATTGCAGCATTCCCTCAGCACTGCACCGGAATGACAGCCTGGATTATAAACTCAAGTCTCTGGAGTGGGGCTTGAACCCATGACTGTCTGACTAGAGAGGAGAATGCCAGCGCTAAGCCATGGCTGACTCCTAAATTAAGTCAGCTGTAAACAAAACACTAGACAATTTCTGAGTGTCACCAACATAACTAGATAGAAAGTAGGTGGGTATTTGGGTGGAAATGTGCTTCCCGCACATGGTGAAGTCGACGATTGCCTTTGAGCAGAGAGCAATTTCCCAGCACTCTCTCCTAAATTGGCATATGGTTTTTTGCCTCTCCAAGGAGACGTATAACTGGTGTACAGAGTGTGATAGGGTGAGTATCGGATAGCATAGAATGGGTTTGGCCACCAATCTGGCCAAATTTTAAACCAAGACTAACAAAAACATTATTCACAATGCCCGTGAAATCATCATGATGTGCTTGGAGGCATTTTCATGGAAGTTCTCAGACTTGGTTATTCACTGGAGTAGTTTTGAATAAAAATCAATAAAGAAAACGAACTGGGAGTCTGAAAACCTACCTCTTTCACCTGCCCTAATATCTCATGTGGCTTAATGCCAAATTTTGTTTTATAACACTCCTGTCAAGTGCCTTGGGACGTTTTATTATGTTAAAGGTACTATATAATTTCAAGTTGCTGTTGAATAGTACCATGCAATCTGTTAAAACTATCAGAACTGGCAGTTGGCACCTTGGTTTCAAAAGACATCAGCCCAGACAATACAGTCCTTCCTCAGTTAGGTAATGAAGTTGCAGAAAATTCTGAAGATGGTTGCCAAAAACAACCAATGCCTGAACAGAAGAGCTCAGACACAATGACTTAACTGCAGACCTGCTAGTTCGGAACTAAAAATTAGCTACAGTTTCAAACCTTTAGGCAACTGTTGGTTACTCAAAAAATGGACTCGACCCAGCCCAACCCAACCAGAGCCCGAAAACCGTATCTGGAAGTTGGGCCCAACCTGAATCAAACCCGACATGCCATCTGGTCCCGTTGGCTTCGGGTCAGGTAGCAGGCCACTAGTCTGTTGTGAAGGGCACTGTAGGGTGGGGAGGGAGGAAGTTGAGGTGTGGGGGGAGGGGGGGGGGGGGGGAGAGGAGGAGGAGGAGGAGGAGGAGGAGGAGGAGGAAGTGGTGGGGGGGGGGAGGAGGAGGAGGAGGAAGTGGTGGGGGGGGGGAGGAGGAGGAGGAGGAGGAGGAGGAAGTGGTGGGGGGGGGAGGAGGAGGAGGAGGAGGAGGAAGTGGTGGGGGGGGGGAGGAGGAGGAGGAGGAGGAGGAGGAGGAGGAGGAGGAGGAGGAGGAGGAGGAAGTGGTGGGGGGGGGGGAGGAGGAGGAGGAGGAAGTGGTGGGTGGGGGGGGAGGAGGAGGAGGAAGTGTGTGGGGGGGGGGGGGGGGGGGAGGAGGAAGTGGCGGGGGGGGGGGGGCAAAGGAACAGGATGTGCCATTGGTGCCTGATGCCACAAATCTGGTTGCCAGAGAATCCCACGTTGGACTCATCCAGGCACACTTCCCTTGGAGTGCTTGCAGAATTGTAAGCTTTCCACCAAGATCCCTGTGCAATCACCACACACCCCCACCCCTGCCAAATCACCTCCCAAACAAACCTCAGTCACCCAGCCAACCACCACAGTCAGCACCTTTCCTCCTCACAACTGATCATTCGGTTCACCAAAATGCAACTGACCAGGGCGAGTGGGGGATGCAACAAATTAGGGGCCATGAGAACGAGAACTTCTCATTCACTCTTTACTCAAATAAAGAGCATTCATGAAACAGTAACAGTATTAAGTACCCAAATGAAACCCTTTTTGCAATTAAGGCATCTTCCTCTCACGCTTTCTATTGCTCCCATGTGGTGCTACCTCTGTGGCTTCAGTTGAGGTGGAGACTAACTGCTTGTTCCCCTGCTCTGACACGATGCCCATGGCAGATTCCTCTGGGGTTTGGAGCCCATGGATGTCCTGCCAAAGATTGCCCCACCTTCACCTGTGCAAGGACAGACTTGGCCATCAGGGCAGGAGGCAGCTTGTGCAGCTGTTTGGGAGGTGAGGGGGGTTGGTGGGTGAGGGCAAAGGCTGAGATGTGGGTGGGGGGGGGGGGGGGGTGGGGGTGGCATCTTAAGAATCCCCACTGCCATGTAAGGTTTTAGAAACAATAATGAGATAAAAGATCAACAGGCACTTGAGAGATTTCTCCATCTTCTCCTTTCTTCCCTTTCTCCATCTTCCCTCTTAGAGCCCACCTGCAATTTCCTGCTAGCGAAGAATGGGAGATCACATGGCAGCATGTTTGTGTGTTCAGCCACCAATATGATGCTTTGTTTGATCCACTGTCACAGCCAGAACGTGCAGACCATTGGTGTGGAACAGCATGCATGCGTTAACCTGCTGCATCCGATTCTCCATGAGTTTAGCCATTCTTTCAATGGAGGTGGTCATCGGCACAAATGCTTGAGACATCATGGCACTTATGCTAGAGACGTACTCCTCTATTTGCTGTGTAAGGCTGTGCAATGCCTCTGGAAATGCTGACAGAAGTGCATACATTTCCCTTGCTGCTCCACAATTACTCTTTTCATGGATGATCCCCGAGGCTCAGCATCTGTGTCCAGCTGAGCAGAGCTTGGAGTGTCTTGCGCCATCTGATGGGGACGCTCCACTGCTTTCCCAGTCTCCAGCACCTGCTCCTGCTCATGCGATAGACTCCTCACTATGTCACCCTATCCGTGATGCTGGACCCACCATTCTGGTAAATCTCCTCTTCCTAAAGTGCGGTCACCAGAACTGGACAATACTCCAGCTGTGGTCCAATTGGAGCTTTACAGATGTTCAGCAAAACTTCCCTGCTTTTGTACTCAATACCTTTAATTATGTAGCCCAAGATACCATATGCTTAATAACCAATCTCTTAATATGTCCTGCCACCTTCAAAGATCTATGCACATGAACCCTCAGGGTCCCTCTATCCCTGTACATCTTTAGAACTGTGCATTTAAGTATATATTGCTTCTCCCTGTCCTTCTGCCACACTGCATCACTTCACACTTCTCGGTATTAAATTCCACCTGCCACTTGTCTGCCCATTCTGCTAACCTATCTATATCCAGCTGCAGTCATTGGTATCATTCTCACTGTTTGCCACACCTCCAAGTATCATCGGCAGATTTTGAAATGTTCTGTTTTCCAATATCCAAGTTATATGTATATATTACATCAAAGGAAGCAGTGGTCCCAGCAATGACCCTTGGGGAACACCACTGTCCACCACCCTCCAGACTGTAAAACAACCATTACCACAACTCACTGTTTTCTGTCCTTAAGCCAACTTTTTTTTATTCAAGCTGACACTGACCCTATTCCATGAGCCTCAATTTTGTTAACCAGCCTTTTATGTGGTGCTTTGCCAAACACTTTCTTAAAATTCATATAGACAACATCCACTGCATTCCCTTCATTAACCTTCAGTTACTTAATTAAAATTTCAATTAGATTAGTCATGCACAATCTTTTACAAATCTGTGTTGGCTGTCCTTAATTAACTCAACTCTTTGCAAGTGTCTGTTGATCTTCTTCCTCATTATTGTTTCTAAAACCTTACCCACCACTGATATTAAATTGACTGGGGTGTGGTTACTAGGTTCTGATGAAGGGTCACTGGCCTGAAACCTTAACTCTGCTTCTCTCTCCACAGATGCTGCCAGACCTGCTGAGTATTTCCAGGATTTCTTGTTTTTATTTCAGATTTCCAGCATCTGCAGTCAATGTCCTTACATCCTTTCTTGAATAAGCGTGTCACATTTGCCATTCTCCAATCTTCTGGCATTTCCCTCATATCTAGGGACGATTGGTAGATTGTGGCAAACCCTCCTGCTTTTTCCACTCCCAGTTCCTTTAGCAAGACGATAACCAGGGAAAGAGTAGGGCCCATTAGGGACCAAAGTGGCCTTGTGTGTGTGGAGCCGGAGGGCATAGGTGAGGTTTTAAATGATTACTTTTCATTTGTGTTCACTATGGAGAAGGACGATGTAGGTGCAGAGATCAGGGAGGGGGATTGTGATATACTTGAACAAATTAGCATTGAAAGGGAGGAAGTGTTAGCTGTTTTAGCTGGCTTAAAAGTGGATAAATCCCCAGGCCCAGATGAGATGTATCCCAGACTGTAACGTGAGGCAAGGGAGGAGATAGCAGGAGCTCTGACACAAATTTGCAAATCCTCTCTGGCCACAGGAGAGGTACCAGAGGACTGGAGGACAGCGAATGTGGTATTATTTAAGAAGGGCAGCAAGGATAAACCAGGTAATTACAGGCCAGTGAGTCGAACATGAGTGGCAGGGAAAATATTGGAAAAAATACTGAGGGATAGGATTAATCTCCACTTGGAGAGCCAGGGATTAATCAGGAATAGTCAGCATGGCTTTGTCAGGGGGAGATCGTGTCTGACTAACTTGATTGTTTTGAGGTGGTGACAAAATGTTTAGATGAGGGTAAAGCAGTTGATGTAGTCTATGTGGACTTCAGTACGGTTTTTGATAAGGTCCCGCATGGGAGATTGATTAAGAAGGTAAGAGCCCATGGGATCCAGGGCAATTTGGCAAATTGGATTCAAAATTGGCTTAGTAGCAGGAGGCAGAGGGTGATGGTCGAGGGTTGTTTTTGCAAGTGGAAGCCTGTGACCAGTGGTGTACTGCAGGGATGGGAGCTGGGACCCTTGCTGTTTTTAGTGTACATTAATGATTTAGACGTGAATATAGGAGCTATGATAAGTAAGTTCGCAGATGACACGAAAATTGGTGGTGTCGTAAATAGTGAGGAGGAAAGCCTTAGATTACAGGACGATATAGATGGGCTGGTAAGATGGGCGGAGCTGTGGCAAATGGAATTTAATCCTGAGAAGTGTGAGGTGATGCATTTTGGGAGGACTAACAAGACACGGGACTATACAATGGATGGTAGGACCCCAGGAAGTACAGAGGGTCAGAGGCACCTTGGTGTACTTGTCCATTGATCACTGAAGGCAGCAGCACAGGTAGATAAGGTGGTTAGAAAGGCATATGGGGTACTTGCCTTTATTAGCCAAGGCATAGAATATGAGAGCAGAGAGGTTATGATGGAGCTGTATAAAACGCTAGTTAGGCCACAGCTGGAGTACTGTGTACAGTTCTGGGCAACACACATTCGGAAGGTTGTGATTGCACTGGAGAGGGTGCAGAGGAGATTCACCAGGATGTTGCCTGGGCTGCAGCATTTCAGCTATGAAGAGAGACTGAAAAGGCTGGGGTTGTTTTCCTTAGAGCAGAGAAGGCTGAGGGGAGATATGATTGAGGTATACAAAATTATGAGGGGCATTGATAGGTTAGATAGGAAGAAACTTTTTCCCTTAGCAGAGGGGTCAATAATCAGGGGGCATAGATTTAAGGTAAGGTGCAGGAGGTTTAGAGGGGATTTGAGGAAAAAAATTTTCACCCAGATGGTGGTTGGAATCGGGAATGCACTGCCTGAAGAGGTGGTAGAGGCAGGAACCCCCATAACATTTAAGTATTTAGGTGAGCACTTGAAACGCCATAGCATACAAGGCTACGGGCCAAGTGCTTGAAAATGGGATTAGAATAGTTAGGTGCTTGATGGCCGGCACAGACACGATGGGCCGAAGGGCCTGTTTCTGTGCTGTATCGCTCTATGACTATGAGCATCCGACCTCACATTCGTGTCATCACCAAGATCGCCTATTTCCACCTGCGCAAAATAAAAAAATTGGACATGTGGTTATTAGTGAGGAGGATAGCTGTAGACTGCAGGAAAATATCAATGGACTGGTCAAGTGGGCAGAAAAGTCGCAACTGGAATTTAAGCCAGAGAAGTGTGAGGTGATGCATTTGCGGAGGTCAAACAAGGCAAAGGAATACACAATAAATGGGAGAATACTGAGAGGTGTAGAGGAAGTGAAGGACCTTGGAGTGCATGACCACAGATCACTGAAGGGAGCAGGACAGGTTGATAAGGTGGTTAAGAAGCACATGGAATCCTTTCCTTTACTAGCTGTGGCATAGAATACAAGAGCAGGGAGGAACTATATAAAACATTAGTTATGCCACAACTCGAGTACCGTGTGCAGTTCTGGTCACCTTATTACAGAAAAGATGTAATTGCACTAGAAAGGGTCCAGAGGAGATTTACAAAGATGTTGCCAGGACTGGAAAAATGCAGCTATGAGAAAAGATTGGATCGGCTGGGATTGTTCTACTTGTCACAGAGAAGGCAGAGGGAAGATTTGATTGAGATGTACAAAATTGTGAGGCGCCTAGATAGAGTGGATGGGAATGGCCTATTTACCTCAGCAGAGGTCAGTGACTAGCGGGTATAGATTTAGTGATTGGTAGAAGGATGAGAAGGGAGATGAGGAAAAGCTTTTTCACCTGGAGGGTGGTGGTGATCTGGAACTCACTGCCTGAAAGGGTGGTACAGTCAGAAAACCTCCTTTTTTAGCACGGTCATACTTTGTTTTATAATGCTCCTGTAAAGTGACTTGGGACATTTTATTACATTAAAGGTGCTGTGTAAATATAAGTAGTTGTTGTATTTGGCCTGGTTCTCACTTGAAGAATTCACCTGACATGCATCATATTGTTTCTTTTGTTTCATCATATTCGCTCATCATCAAAGGAGCCCTGGCATCGGTTCCCCTCTTGTTGGAATGTACATAGCCTGTACCTGAAATATCTCCTCCTTAAAGATCACCCACTATTCCATTAGAGTTTTTCCCGACAGTCTTTAGTTCCATTTTACCTTGGCTAGATGCCCTCTCATCCCATTGAGGTTAGACATCTTCCGATTCAGAAATTCTACTTTAGATTGGTCCTCGTTTCTCCACTACTAATCTAAAACCTTATGATACAATGATCACAGTGATCACTCTTACCCAAGTGTACCCCATAGACACTTGGCCCACCTCATTCCCCAGCGCCATATCCAGCAAAGACCTGTTCCTAGTTGGACCAACAACACATTTTAGAAATTTCTCCCCTTTTCCTCTTGCATTATACCATTTGATACCTGAGTAATTGAAGTTCCCCAATATCAACACTCTACAGATGCCAGTGACAAATTTCCCACTGCTGTGTATTTTAACAATCTTTCCTCTTGCATCTACAAAATTCATAAAGTCTACTCAAAAGGTCACAAATTATTTTGCAGTTTCAGGTCTTTTTCATTTTTCTTTAGGTGATAGCTCACACTGGAGTATATGACATAGCCATTTGCTTCCTTGAGCTCTTTACCGAAATTGTTTTTAAAAAAAAACTTACCAAAGCACAAAGCAGATCCACAGCCTCCAGGATTAGCTCTTGGTGACCAATGCGAATTATTCCTAATTCTTCAAGATCCTGATGAGAAATCTGTAGAAGCTGCTCACCATTTATCTTCTCTCGCTCAAAGTTATGAACATAGCACTGCAAGTAGTCATCCAGCCCTACACAAGAAGACAGTATAATATATAGTTAATTGATCAGCTTCATTTGTAGCTTAATTAATTTACCTTCAAGAGAACATTATGCTGAATAGATGATACAATGGTCAGTTTCCAAAGATTAAAGAATATGGGCAAGAACAAGCATTTACCGGCAAAAGGCAACAACAACTTGCATTTATATAGTGCCTTTAACATAGTGAAATGTCCCAAGATGATTAACTGGAGCAGAATGAAACAAAATTTGACACAGCCAGATAAAGCAATATAAGGACATCTGACCAAATGTTTGGACAAAAGTAGGTTTTAAGGTGCGGTCTTAAAGGAGGAGAGACAGGTAGAGAGGTTTAGGATGGGGAATTCCAGAACTTGGGGCCTAGGCAGCTGAATGTATGGCCAATAGTGGAGCAAATGGAGAGGCACAGGAAGATAGAATTAGAGGAGTACCAGGATCTTGAAGGCTTGTAGGGCCAGAGGAGGCTACAGAGACCGGAAGGGGCAAGGCCATGGAGGGATTTAAGAACAAGGATGAGTGTGTTTTAAAACTGAGTTGTTGCTGGGTTAGGAGCCAATGTACATTAAATGATACAGAGGTGATGGGTGAACGGGACTTGGAACAAGTTAAATACGGGCAGAGTTTTGGATGAGTTCAAGTTTGTGTCGAGTGGAAGATGGGAGGTCCACTAGGAGTGCACTGGAATAGTTGAGGCTAGAGACAAAAGCATGGATGAGGACTTCAGCAGTAGGATCAGCTGATGCAGAAGTAGAGATGGACGATGTTAGATAGAAGTAGGCAAGCCTTGGTGATGGAACAGATGTGTGGCAGAAGCTCACCCTGGGGTCAAATACAACAACAAAAGTTATGAACGGTCTGGTTCGGTTGCCACAGAGAGGGATGGAGTCAGTGGTTAGGGAATGGAATGGTGCAACCAAGACAATGGCTTTGTTTTTTTTTCCCAATATTCGTATGTGTTTGGTGGAAGCTTTGTTCATCATTAACTGGATGCCAGACAAGCAGTGTGACAAAATCAGACACAGTGAAGGGTTCAAATGAAGTGGCAATGAGCTACAGCTGGGTGTACATGTCGACCCTGATGTGTCTTTGAATGATGCTGAGGGAAAACTTTAGATGAGGACCAGGATGGGGCCAAGGATGGATCCATGCGGGGCTCCAAAGTAATGGTGCTGGAAGAGAATCAAATTGTATTTTCTGGCTACAGTTGGCTAGTTAAGAATGGAACCAGGCGAGAGTTCCAACTAACTGGATGATGGTGTGATCAATCATGTCAAAAGCTGCACAGGTCAAGAATGATGATGAGGGACAGTTTACCATGGTCAGTCATGTGGGACGTTGTCATTTGTGACTGTGAAAAGGGCCATTTCAGTACTGTGGCAGGAACACAATGGGAGATGCAACCATCATTTTGTATGCATGCCAACCCAGCCAACAAGTAGTTAATGGTTGAGTTAATTTGGATGTCCTTTAATTAAGCCTGAGCTTGATAATTTTCAACTCAGCCACGAAATGGAATACTACATAATGGCAGCAAGAATTTTTTGAAGGGAAAGGAGTGTTGTTAACAGCTGATAAGAAAAATCCAGTTATCCCTTGGACAGCCAATTGGAAACTAGCAAGAGCAAAGTTGACTGATAAAAAAAGATTTCTTTTGAAAGTGTTTAGAAAAGCAGTAAAGAAGGTAGAATTGGACTCCTTTGAACTGAAAAAGGTCAGGGGCGGGAAAGACAAGCAACATTTCCCATCTCCATCACAAGCCAGCTGATTATTGGAAAGCGTGCATGTGGACACTCAGGATCAGGTGACTGTTTTTTTTTAATGTCCTCCACAAATGAGCCACCATTGTTCAATATCTAGGGCTAGTGTGACAAATTGAATGACCACCTAGGAAAAGTACTGAACTGTTGAACACATATTCAGCACCTTAAAAAGGAGGGAGAAAATTGGCAAGATAAAAGAAAAATAATGTTTGGTTTAGGTGGTGCACGACCTAAAACAATTTACAATGAAACCCAACTGACCTTAAAAAAAAAAAGATTTTGAATGAGAGATAAAAATTATCCTGGTTCAGAAGTAAAGGCTCCTGCAACACTTCCTGAGACTACATTTTAAAATTAGAATACTGTGATGCATATTCATAATTGGGAAAAAGTACATAGAAACAGAGGACCAGGAGTAGGCCATTTAGCCTCTCGAGCCTGCTCTGTCATTCAATGTGATCATGGCTAATCTGTGACCTAATTCCATATACCCACCTTTGCCTATATCCCTTAACACCTGTGCTTAACAAAAATCTATCAATGTCAGATTTAAAATTAATTGACTGAGCAACAATTGGAGTTTACAGGAGAGTTCCGAACCTCCACCACCCTATGTGTGTAGAAAAATGTTGCCTAATTTCAAACCTGAAAGTTCTTGCTCTAGTTCTTATACGGTGTCCTGTATTCCCCAACCAGTGGAAATAGGGTAATTCAAGAGAAACTCTCCGCTCCCCTCAATATCTTGAAAACTTTGATTAAATTACCCCTTAGTCTTCTAAATTCCAGGGAGTACAACCCAACTTTTGTCTCCTCACAATTTAACACTGGCAGTCTAGGTATCATGCTGGTAAATCTATGATGCACTCTTTCCAAGGCCGATATATCCAAGGTCTGACACCCAAAACTGCTCACAGTACTCCAGTGTGGTCTAACCAGGGCTTTGGATAGCTGAAGCATGACTTCTACCCCTTTGTATTCCTTTCCTGCAAATATAAAGGCCAGCATTCCATTAGCCTTTCTGATGAAAATGTCATGAACAAGTACAGAAAATAATGATCGATGTACATGGACCCCCAAAGTCTCTCTGGACCTTCACTGTTTCTAGCTTTTCACCATTTGGAAAAATATCTGTTCTATCTTTTTTTAGGCCTAAAGTGGATGACCTCACATTTGTCCAACATTGAAATTCATTTGCCACTGTTTCGCCCATATCTCTTTGTAATCTTACACTTCCATCTACACTACTTACAATGCCGCCAATCTTTCAGTCATTGACAAATTTGGATGTGAGGCTCTCTACCCCATCATCTAACTCATTAATAAATACAGTGATTAACTGAGGCCCCAGTGCAAATCCTTGTGGGACACCACTAGTCACATCCTGCCAAATATAGCACCTGCCCATTATCTCTACTCCTGCTACTCAGCCGATTTCCAAATGAAGTCAACAATTTACCTTCAATTCTATGAGCTTCCACTTTAGCTAAGTCTCTTATGAGGGACTCCATCAAATGCCTTCTGGAAGTTAATATAACAGCCATAGACATTCCCCTGTCCACTGCTTTAGTCACTTCAAAAAAATTCAGATTCATCAGGCATGACTCCCCTCCCCCCCCCCGCCCCCTTTACATAAAAACATAGACATACAAACACAGAAAATAGGAGTAGGCCATTCGGCCCTGCTGTGCCATTCAAAACATATCATGGCTGATCGTCTAATTCAGCACCCTATTCCCACTTTCTCCCCATATCCCTTGATCACTTTGGCATTAAGAAATATATCTATCTCCTTCTTGAATATATTTAATGATTTGGCCTCCACTGCCTTCTGTGGTAGAGAATTCCACAGGTTCATCACCCTCAGTGAAGAAATTTCTCCTCATCTTGGTTCTAAATGGCATACCCCGTATCCTGAGACTGTGACCCCTGGTTCTGGACTCCCCAGCCATCGGGAACATCCTCCCTGCATCTAGCCTGTCTAATCCTGTTAGAATTTCATAGGTTTCTATAAGATCCCCTCTCATTCTCTAGGCTCTACTTGACCCAATCTCTTCTCATACGTCAATCCTGCCATCCCGGGAATCAGTCTAGTAAATCTTCTTTGCACTCCCTCCAATGGCAAGATATCCTTCCTCAGATAAGGAGACCAAAACTGCACACAATACTCCAGATGTGGTCTCACCAAGGCCCTGTATAACTGCAGTAAACATCCTTGCTCCTGTACTCAAATCCTCTTGCAATGAAGGCCAACATACCATTCACCTTTCTAATTGCTTGCTGCACCTGAATGCTTTCAGCGACTGGTGTACAAGGACAACCAGCTCTCGTTACACCTTCCCCTTTCCCAATTTATCACCATTCAGATAATAATCTGCCTTTATGTTTTTTACAACCAAAGTGGATAACCTCAGATTTATCCACAATATACTGCATCTGCCATGCATTTGCCCACTCACCCAATTTATCCAAATCACATTGGAGCCTATTTGCATCCTCCTCACAGATCACTTTCCCCTCCAGCTTTGTGTCGTCTGCAAACTTGGAAATGTTACATTTAGTTCCCGCACCCAAGTCATTAATATATATTGTGAATACTGGGGCCCAAGCACTAATCCCTGCGGTACCCCACCAGTCACTGGCCACCACTCGGAAAAAGACCCATTTATTCCTATTCTTTCAGAGCATGACAGCCCCCCATTTTACTTTCATTTTTAGTTATTTTTTCTTCCTTTTTTTTAAACAATCTTTTTTTGCATTTATTTCATTTCATCTTAGTTTGTTCAGTTTGCTTACCCACTGTTTTTTTTCAGGTTTGCACTTGCTGCTGTTCAATATTCAGTGTATTTACACCTAATCTGTACTAATGCTTTGTCTTTCAACACACCATTAACATATTGTTTGCCTTTGCTCCGTGACCTTTTGGTCAGCTATGTGGCCTGGTCCAATCTGCACCTTCTCCTTTGTTATCTCTTGCCCCACCCCCACCTCACTTGCTTATAATCTGTGACTTTTCTAATATTTGTCATTCCGAAGAAGGGTCACTGACCCGAAACGTTAACTCTGCTTCTCTTTCCACAGATGCTGCCAGACCTGCTGAGTGATTCCAGCATTTCTTGTTTTTATTCCTATTCTTTGTTTCCTGTCTGCCAACCAGTTATTTATCCATGTCAGTACCTTACCCCCAATCCCATATTCTTTCATTTTGCATGCTAATCTCTTATGTGGGACCTTATCGAAAGCCTTCTGAAAGTCCAAATACACCACATCCACTGGCTCTCCCTTATTTATTCTACTAGTTACATCCTCAAAAAATTCCATTAGATTTGCCAAGCATGATTTCCCTTTCATAAATCCATGTTGACTTTGTCCAATCCTGTCACTGTGTTCCAAGTGCTCTGCTCTTACATCTTTTATCGTGGACTCTAGCATTTTCCCCACTATTGATGTCAGGCTAACCGGTCTATAATTCCGTTTTCTCTCTACCTCCTTTTTTAAATAGTGGGGTTACATTAGCTACCCTCCAATCCGTTGGAATTGCTCCAGAGACTACAGAATTTTGAAAAATGACCAGCAATGCATCTACTATTTCTAGGGCCACTTCCTTAAGTACGCTGGGATGTAGATTATCAGGCCCTGGGGACTTATCGGCCTTCAATCCCATCAATTTCCCCAACACCATTTCCCTACTAATACTGATTTCATACAGTTCCTCCTTCTCACTAGACCCTATGTTCCCCAACACTTCTGGGAGGTAATTTGTGTCCTCCTTTGTGAAGATAAAACCAAAGCATGTATTTAATTGGTTTGCCATTTCTTTGTTCCCCATTATAAATTCCCCCGTTTCTGACTGTAAGGGACCCACATTTGTCTTCACTAATCTTTTTCTCTTCACATATCTACAGAAGCTTATACAGTCAGTTTTTATGTTCTCTGCAAGCTTACTCTCACTGTTTTTCCCTTCGTCCTCCTTTGCTGAATTCTAAACTGCTCCCAATCCTCAGGTTTGCTGCTTGTTCTGGCCATTTTATATTTCTCCTCCTTGGATCTAATACTATCCCTAATTTCTTTTGAAAGTCACGGTTGAGCCACCTTTCTAGTTTATTTTTGCGCCAGACAGGAATGAACAATTGTTGTATTTCATCCATGCGCTCTTTAAATGCTAGCCATTACCTATCTACTGTCAACCCTTTAAGTACTGTTCCCCAATCTATCATAGCCAACTTGCGCCTCATACCTTCATAGATTCCTTTATTTAGATTCAGGATCCTAGTCTCGGAATCAACTCTCTCACTCTCCATCTTAATGAAGAATTCATTCATGTTATGGTCACTCTTCCCCAAAGGACCCCAGACAAGACGACTGTTAACTAATCCTTTCTAATTATACAATACCCAGTCTAGGATGGCCTGTTCTCTGGTTGGTTCCTCAACGTATTAGTCCAAAAAACCATCACGTACGCACTCCAGGAATTTCTCCTCTCCAGTATTATTGCTAATTTGGTTTGCCCAATCTATATGTAGATGATAGTCGCCCAATCTATATGTAGATGATAGTCGCCCAATCTATATGTAGATGATAGTCACCCATAATTACAGTTGCGCCCTTATTGCACGTGTCTCTAATTTCCTGTTTAATGCCATCCTCTACATCACCACTGCTGTTTGGGGGTTTATATACAACCCCCACTGACATCTTCGGCCCCTTGTTTCTTAGCTTCACCCATACAGATTCCACATCAGGATCCTCTGGACTAATATCCTCCCTCACTATTGCATTGATTTCCTCTTTTACTAACAACGCTACTCCACCTCCTTTCCCTTTTTGCCTGTCCTTCTAATATTGAATACCCCTGGATGTTCAGTTCCCATCCTTGGTTACCCTGCAGCCATGTCTCCGTAATCGCAACTATATTGTATCCATTTACATCAATTTGCGTGGTTAATTCGCCTACCTTATTGTGAATACTCCACGTATTGAGACACAATGCCTTCAGGCTTGTCTTTTTAACATTCTTAGTCATCTTAGCATTATTTCACACTATGGCCCTATTTGTTTCTTGCCCTTTATTTCTATGCCTTCCACTTTTGCCTTTTTGTTTCCTGTCTTTCGTTTCTATCCTTGTTTCCTCCTCCTCAGTCTCCCCGCGCAGGTTCCCAACCCCCTGCCATTCTAGTTTAAATCCTCACCAACAGCACTAGCAAACGCCCCCGCGAGGACATCAGCTCCGGTCCTGCCTGGGTGTAACCCGTCCCGCTTGTACAGGTCCCACCTTCCCCAGAATCGGTGCAGATGTCCCCGGAATCTAAATCCCTCCCTCCTGCACCATTTCTCCAGCCACGCAGTCACCTGGTCTATTCTCCTGTTCCTATACTCACGAACAGGAGGCACAGGAAGTAATCCTGAGATTACTACCTTTGTGGTCCTGCTTTTTAATTTAGCTTCTAACTCCTTAAATTCATCTTGCAGGACCTCATCCCTTTCTCTACCTATGTCGTTGGTACCGACATATACCACGGCCACTGGCTGTTCATCCTCCCCCTTCAGAATGCCCTGCAGCTGCTCTGAGACACCCTTGACACTAGCACCAGGGAGGCAACATACCATCCTGGAGTCTTGTTTGCAGCCACAGAACCACCCGTCTGATCCCCTTATAATTGAATCTCCTATCACTATGGCTCTCCCAGTCTTTTTCCTCCCCTCCTGTGCAGCAGAGCCATCCAAGGTGCCACGTACTTGGCGGTTGCTGCTTTCCCCTGGGAGGCCATCCCCCACCGCCCCCCCCCAAACAGTATTCAAAGTGATATATGTGTTGGAGAGGGGGATGGCCACAGGGGACTCCTGCATTACCTGCCTGTGTCTACTACTCTGCCTGGTGGTCACCCATCACTTTTCTGCCTGTGCAGTCTTACCTGCAGTGTGACCACCTTGCTAAATGCGCTATCCACGATGTCCTCAGCATCGCAGATGCTCCATGGTGAATTCACCCGCAGCTCCAGCTGCGTAATGCGGGTAGCCAGTAGCTGCACATGGACGCACTTCCTGCACACATGGCCGTCAGGGACACTGGAAGTGTCCCTGATTTCCCACATGGTGCAGGAGGAGCATATCATGGGTGCAAGTTCGCCTGCAAATGACTTAACTTTAGATTACTTTGTTACTCCTTTTAAAAAAATACTAATTACAGTCGGGACCTTGTTCTACTCCAAACACTACCCACTACAATCTAAAGTCATTAATAAATTACACAAATTTAAAAAAAAAACTTTAGTAGTACTCACCTTATGTTAGGCTTTGAGGTTTTTTCCCAAAAAAATTTTCCCCTTATTTTTATAGCTATTTATATACACTAACAGCTGTTACTTACACAACCAATCAGCTTACAGATTTCCCATGATGTCACCAAGTCTTTTTTTTCCCCTCTTTTGAATCTCAGCGTGCGGAGACAGAGAGCGCGAACGAGAGTGCCTGCCACCGCTCCGGTCACCAGGTAGGTTCAGGCCTCGAGCCCCGCTCTTTCCTTTTTAGGTCCCACTCAGGATGAGATTCCTCCCAGGTCTGCCTACCACCGTTCCTGTATCCAGGTAAATAAGGGCCTCGAGCCCCGCTCTCCCCTTTTCAGGTCCCGCTCAGGATGTGCCTCCTCCCAGGTCCTATCTCCACCTCTGAGAAACCCTGAGAATCCAGTGTGTGATAGCTGAAATCCCTGATGCTGCATTTCTCCTGGAAAGCCTGCCAGACTAATCCTCAAAGTCACCTGAGGAGAACTGCTCCAAAAAGATCCCAGTGATAGCCATCTGTGCATATTTGAGACACCAGAATAAAAGGAATAACTGATATCATTCCATATCTTTTCCTTTTCCTTCAAGAATTAACAACTATTTGGCAAAAGTATTTTTTTGTCTCTTTTTGTAAAGCGATCGGAGAGAAAACCTCTTTTTCCTTTAACCAATGTATGTGTGTGTGTGTTTATAATGTCTTGTTTTCTAATGAATTGCTAATTTTGTTTATTAAAGAAACCTGGTTGGTGGATTTTATTCTGAAATAAAAAGAGAATATATAATTGCCCATATCAGTAACTGGGTAAACATTTAAATATATGTTGTGACCTGTGGAGAAGCGGAACTAGGAGGAAGACAGTGCACTCCATCCGCCTCGTTTGTAACAGTATTTCCTACCATCTTCATCGTGTTACTGAATTCATGTATTGTGACAATTCGTAAACCTTGGCATACTGGAAGTCCTGTGATAGCTGGTCCAGTTGTGACTACAATATAAAACATTTGTGGTAGCCATTCAGAGTTTCCATAGCTGCACTGTAAGGTTATCATCCCAATACACTTGATTGGAAAACCATTGCAGTCAGCCTAACTGCGGTGGATTGTACCATAGATTCCCATTTCTTTAGATACATGTCCTTCAGTTTACAGCTGGGCAGAATATTTTGCACTTGCTCCAGTGTCAATTTTTACTGAGCTTATGCTTGCCACTCTTCTGCGGACATACAATCCTGATCGTGGCAAATGCCTCAGATAACATAATAGCAGTAACATGACCCAAATTAACTAGAATGGAATGCTTGCTCGCTGTTCACACAAGTGCATCCTTCATCTATGTCTTCCTGACAATCTGTCTCTCTGCTGACCTGATGTACTTGCTTGGGTGTTTGTTGTGTGTTGGCATACCTATTCTTACATTTGCCATTCTGTCTTGCAGACGTTCTCTGCATATGATCTGCCACCATTCCTGGGTGCAGTATCTGCACTCAACCTTCTACGCTGCTTTTTCCAATATCCTCGCATGCCACAAGGTTTACACTGGTCCTGGTACACCGGAAAACTGCAAATTGGGTGAGTCAGGCCACATTTGCCAGAAGGCTTAGCCGACTATCATATCAATTGGTTATCATATCAATTGTCATAGCCGTCCCCAATGCTTGCAACTGTTGGCGTCCAGCCATGATGGCTTCAAAGTTCCTCCTATCAAGTAGTGCATCTATGGGGTGCCCCTTTTTCTTTTCTGGCAGGTTTTTTTTTAAAGACAGGCCTTTGTCGGGGTAGATGTGATGACGGGCTCTATAAATCTGTTCCAACCATTCAATATCTGTGAAGTCACAATGTTGAGTTTTGTCTTGGCATCTTGCAATAAACTAGTCAAATGAACTCGTCTTGCCTTTGCCAGTAGCTGAAGTCTATGTACGCGGAAATTGACCTTTACTTTCAGTTACGACTCCAGGAATGTCCATAGCTTGTTGGGGCCTTCTAATCCTCAGTTCACAATCTTGATGTATTGATCCATTGCAAGCCCTCATTGCCAAGTACGATCTTATCTTGATAGCTGGTTTCTCTGGCTTGTTCACTTCTTGATCCAGGAAACACAGTTCTACTCGCTGTCAAAACAATTTAACTTCAGACGCTATGTCCGTCACCTTCCAATCTATAACTGGATATCTGAAAGTCATCGTCTTAATGGCCCTGCTTTTTAAAAAATAAACGGACTTTTTACAGGTTTCCTTTCTCACAGGCACACTTGTATCTTTAGAAAGATTCATTTTCTGCAGGCCTGCCCCTTTAAGAGTTAGACTACATGCATTTTAAACAGAGAGCAGCTCTTTTTACGCAGCTTGTCCAATTTTTTTTTTTTTTTTTTTAAAAACAGTTATTTTAAACTGAAAGTATGTTTTCTCTGCAGAGCTGCACCTTGCAGTACTGGCAGCTGCCACAACCAGGCACTCTGTGCTGCAGACCTCCAGTGGCTCTGTTGAGTTCTTCCTTCTCTTTTCAGCTTAGGCCTGCTCACAAAGCAAATAAAATAGGAAAACTAAAAACATTAATGGTTTCAGTTACTAGTTTTAACATTTGCCAGATTAGTTGAGAGCTCCAACCTCTTGGCAAATTGCCTGCTGTACTCAGAGTTTCAACACCTCCCAGGGCCCTGTCTGTAGTCTAGCTCGCTGCACTGTTGTGGGGTCTCCTGTCAACTGTTCTCCAGGATCTTTAGCCACTACAGATAGGCAGCCTACTGTTCTTTGCTCTCTGTGTGTTCTTCAGAAAAATTTAAATGTTGCCACGATGTAATATTTGGTGACCTTCAGAGAAAATATATCCTACCACTGCCACCATATAATATTACTTTTTCCTTTGATATGTGAACTGTTGCAAGACTCACAGGACTATTACAAGTAATATCCAAAAAAGTGGCTTTTTATTTTACTTTAAACCAGAACACATATACACACAGTTACTGTACGAGCCACATCTAAACACATCTCACTCCGTCAGGCTACACTCAACTTCCTGGTCATGTGTGATGAGACATGACTTCCTCCCATGACCTTCACTTACAGCTTAAGGTGTTCTGCTCTTAAAGTTATCCCACAACAGTAGGATCAATAAGAGATTAATCATACAACTTTTGTTCCATCTTCTTGCAACTTTTAGGAAACCCATGGGATTGGGGAAAATATGAGAACTGCATGTAACAACCTGTGTCCAAGAAATTACAGTGCAGTCTCTGGGATGAGTTTCTTTACAATATACACATCATGGTAACTTACTTAAATAAATGCCAATCCACCAATAGACTGATTTGCTGACTTAAAATTTCTAAATGAGGAATCCAACAAATAGTTGTGACGACTTATCAACATTAGAAATTGTGGAACAGTGGAGTAAATAATTCAACTGAAAAAATATTTCTTGACCAAGAAAAGGGCAATGGTTGAAAGCCCACCAACTATATGGGCAGTTTCAGCTCCGTAGGAAATCTAGATATGCTGAAATTAAATTATTTCTAATTTCTGAACAATGTATGTGAATTTATCAAAGCATGCAGAGTCCTTTCACTGAATAAATAGGTTGTCAGCAACTAAACCACAAAACTCGTTCCAATGAAGCATATAATTAGATAAGGGCTCAATTAGGCTTTCATATTGGTATGAGTCAGGTTGATACTGGAAGGACATAAATATTTATTTCAATCCAAAACAATTTTCAAATTCCAATCAAGGAAGAGAGACTTGTATAGCAAACTAAAATATTAACTCCTCTATAGTTAACTACACTATCTTGAAATAATGATCTGCAAGCTACCAGTCATTGCCTTCCTCACTTACTGTTGACATCATCCTCATGGAATCTATTATATGTACAAAAGCCAGGAAAGTAACATTAAAACCTTGGCCATAGTTCAAGCTATACAAACTATTCAAATTGACATGGAATGATGAAAACGGAACCAAGGCAGGCACAGTAGATGATGGAAAAAAGTGACAGAAAAAGGGTTACATTTTAATTCTCTGAATTTTTCAAGTTATCCAGAATCTACAAAGCCAACTGCAATAATAAAATAAATATTCAAGGGATTAGAAAGAATGCAAGCAACGCAAGATCACTGAACCATAACTAGTGAGGAGAGGGTACATTTTTTTTGTATATTAATTTCATGGGACGTGGGCGTCATTGGCCAGGCCAGCATTTATTGCCCATGAGAAGATGGTGGTGAGCTGCCTTCTTGAACCGCTGCAGTCCACGTGGTGTAGGTACACCCACAGTGGTGTTAGGAAAGGAGTTCCAGGATTTTGACCCAGCACCAGTGAAGGATAGTTCCAAGTTAGGGTGGTGTGTGGCTTGGAGGGAAACTTGCAGGTGGTGGTGTTCCCATGCATCTGCTGCCCTTGTCCTTCTAGGTGGTAGATACCGCGGGTTTGGAAGATGCTGCCTGGAGTAGCCTTGGTACTTTGTTGCAGTGCATCTTGTAGATGGTACACGCTGCTGCCACTGTCGGTGGTGGAGAGAGGGAATGTTGGTGGATGGGGTGCCAATCAAGCGGGCTGCTTTGTCCTGGAAGGTGTCGAGCTTCTTGAGTGTTGTTGGAGCTGCACCCATCCAGGTAAGTGGAGAGTATTCCATCACAAACCTGACTTGTGCCTTGCAGATGGTGGACAGGCTTTGGGGAGACAGCAGGCGAGTTCCTCGCCACAGAATTCCTAGCCTCTGACCTGCTCTTGTAGCCAAGGTATTTATGTGGCTACTCCAGTTCAGTTTCTGGTCAATGGTAACCTCAGGATGTTGATAGTGGGGGATTCAGCGATGACAATGCCGTTGAATATCAAGGGGAGATGGTTAGATTCTCTCTTGTTGGAGATGGTCATTGCCTGGCACTTGTGTGGTGCGAATGTTACTTACCACTTATCAGCCCAAGCCTGGATATTGTCCAGGTTTTGCTGCATTCCTACACTGACTGCTTCAGTACCTCAGGAATCGCGAATGGTGCTGAACATTGTGCAATCATCAGCAAACATCCCCACTTCTGACTTTATGATTGAAGGAAGGCCATTGATGAAAAGGCTGAAGATGGTTGGGCCTAGGACACTACCCTGAGGAACTCCTGCAGTGATGTCCTGGAGCTGAGATGATTGATCTCCAACAATCACAACCATTTTCCTTTGTGTTAAGTATGATTCCAACCAACGGAGAGTTATCTCCCCGATTCCCATTGACTCCAGTTTTGCTAGGGCTGCTTGATGCCATATTCGGTAAAATGCAGCCTTGATGTCAAGGGCAGTTACTCTCACCTCACCTCTTGAGTTCAGCTCTTTTGTCCATGTTTCAACCAAGGCTGTACTGTGGTCAGGAGCTGAGTGGCCCTGGCAGAAACCAAACTGAGCGAGACTGAGCAGGTCATTGCTAAGTAAGTGCCGCTTGATAGCACGGTCAATGACATCTTTCATCACTTTACTGATGATCGAGAGTAGACTGATGGGGCAGTAATTGGCCAGATTGGATTTGTCCTGCTGTGTGTGTACAGGATATACCTGGGCAATTTTCCACATTGCCGGGTAGATGCCAGTGTTGTAGCTGTACTGGAACAGCTTGGCCATGGGTGCAAGTTCTGGAGCACAAGTCTTCAGTACTATTGCTGGAATGTTGTCAGGGCCCATAGCCTTTGTAGTATCCAGTGCTTTCAGTGGTTTCTTGATATCACGCTGAGTGAATCGAATTGGCTGAAGACTGGCATCTGTGATGCTGGGGACTTCAGGAGGCGGCCGAGATGGATCATCCACTCGGTACTTTTGGCTGAAGATTGTTGGGAACATAGGAGCAGGAGATTCAGCCCATCAATCTGCCCCACCATTCAGTATGATCATGACTGATCATCCACTTTAATGACTTTTTCCTACACTGTTTCCATATCCCTTGATGTCATTTGTGTTTAGAAATCTGTCAATGTCTGCTTTACACATACTCAATGACTGAACTTCCACAGCCCTCTGGGGTAGACAATTCCAAAGGTTTACAACCCTCTGAATAAACAAATTTCTCCTCATCTCGGTCCTAAGTGGCTTCTCCCTTATTTTGAAATCGTGTCCCCTGGTTCTAGGCTCCCCAACCAGGGGGAAGTATCTTACCTGCATCTACCCTGTCTATCCCTTTAAGTATTTTGTAGGTTTCAATTAGATCACCTTTCATTCTTCGAAACTCTGGAGAATACAGGCCCAGTTTCCCCAATCTCTCTTCATAGGACAGTCCTTCCATCCCGGGAACAAGTCTGGTTAACCTTCATTGCACTCCCTCTATAGCAATAATATCCTTCCTAAGGTAAGGGGACCAAAACAGCACACAGTACTCCAGGTGCAGTCTAATCAAGGTTCTATACAATTGAAGCAAGACTTCACTACTCCTGTACTCAAATCCTCTTGCGATAAAGGCTAACATACCATTAGCCTTCTTAATTGCTTGCTGCAGCTGCATGTTAGCTTTCAGTGACTTATTGAGGGCGGCACCCAGGTCCCTTTGTACATCTACATTTTCTAACCTCTTACCATTCAAGAAATACTCCGCATATCTATTCCTCCTAACAAAGTGGATAACCTCACATTTTTCCACATTATGTTCCATCTGCCACGTTCTTGCCCACTCACAATCTCTTGAAGCTGCTTTGCATCTTCCTCACAACACACATTCCCACCTAGTTTTGTGTCATCAGCAAACTTGGTTATATATATATATATATATATATATATATATATATATATATATATATATATATTAGGCTGATGCGAGAATGACCCGTTTATTCCTGCTCTCTGCTTTCTGCCTGTTAACCAATCTTTAATCCATGCCATTATACTACCTATCTCATGTGCTTTAATTTTGCTAACCAACCTCCTGTGGGGGACTTTATCAAAAGCCTTCTGAAAATCCAAGTATACCACATCCACTGACTCCCCTTTATCAATTCTGTTGGTAACTTCCTCAAAAAACTTCAACAGGTTCGTCAAACATGATTTCTCATTCATAAATCCATGTTGATTATGCCCAAGCAGACTCTTATCCAAGTGTCCATTTATCACATCCTTTAGAATAGATTCTAGCATTTTCCCAACGACTGATGTAAGGCTAACAGATCTGTAATTCCCTGTTTTCTCTCTCCCTCCCTTCTTGGAAATAGTGGGGTGACATTTGCTACCTCCCAATCTGCAGGAACCATTCCAGAATCTATAGAATTTTGGAAGATGATCATCAATGCATCCGCTATCTTTATAGCTACAACTTTCAACACTCTGGGATGTAGAATATCAGGTCCTGTAGACGTATCAACCTTCAGCCCCATTAATTTCTCCAATACAACCTTCTATCTAATACTAATTTCCTTCAATTCCTCATTCCCTCTAATCCCTTGGATCTATAATTCTGGGAGATTTCTTGTATCTTCCTCAGTGAAGACAGACACAAAGTAATCATTCAGCTGCTCTTCCATTTCTCTATTCCACATTATAAATTCTCCTGACTCTGCCTGTAATGGACCTACATTTGTCTTAGTGAAATATTTCCTTTTTACGTACCTATAGAAGCTTTTACAGTCCATTTTTATATTTTTTGCCAGCTTACATTCATATTCTATACTCCCTTTATCAGTTTCTTGGTCCTCCTTTGCTGTATTCTAAAATCCTCCCAATCCTCAGATTTACTATTTCTGGCAACTTTATAGGCCTTTTCTTTTAATCATACAATCCTTAACTTCCTTTGTTAGCCACGGTTGCCTGCCTTTACTTTTGGGGTTTTTATGCCTTGAAGGAATGTATAGTTGCTGTAAACCATGTAATATTTCTTTAACGACTATCCATTACCTATGTACGGTCATACCTTTTAATGTATTTTCTCAATCCACCTCAGCCAATTTGCCCCTCAAAGCTTCATAATTTCCTTTGTTCAAATTTAACACTTTGGCTTCAGATTGAACTACCTCATTTTCAAACATAATGTAAAATTCTATCATAATATGGTCACTCATCCCTAAAGGTTCTTATACAACAAGATTATTAGCCCTTTCTCATTATATAATACTAGATCTAAAATAGCCTGTCCTCTAGTCAGTTCCTCAACATACTGCTCTAGAAAACCATCCCTAACACACTCCAGAAACTCGTCCTCCACAGCATTGGTGCTCACTAGGTTTACCTAGTCTATATGCAGATTGAAGTCGCCCATGATTACTGTATTACCCATGCTACGTGCTTCTCTAATCTCCTGATTAATACCATGCCCCACACTACCACTACTGTTTGGTGGCCTATAAACAACTACCATGTTTGCTACCCCTTGCTGTTTCTTAGCTCCACCCAAACATATTCCACATTTTATTCTTCTGATCGAGATTGGAGGGTTGCCATTCATTTGGTTTTATACCAGACACTCTGGTTTTTAGCTGGTCTGTCCAGAGTCTGGTACCAGATGCCTTCATGTTTGTTTTTTTTATTTTGGGGTCGCTAACAATACAAACGGTCGCCGCAGGATCGGTCCTGTGTCTTACACTTACTGTTCTGCCGAAGTGAAGTACAAGCAGGTGAGTGTGCTTGTTCCTTTCCCCATTGTTTTGCATGCACATTACAATTTAATTGCTGACTACACACAGGCTTGTGGATGGGAGGCCAGTGATGATGTCATCTTCGTGCACAGTGATGACGGCTTGACACCAGACCAGCAGCACTAACACTGTGATGTCCAGTATTCTTGGGCTTTGACAGTGGCCACCCTATTTTTCAGTGGTAGCACTCGCCTCTAAGTCAGAAGGTTGAGAGTTTAACTACCAGTCTAGGGACTGGAGCATCAAATCTAGGCGAATGCTCCAGTGCAACACTGAGGGAGGTAACTTTTTTCAGCTCAGACATTAAACTGATGCCGCATTTGCCCTCACAGGTGGGCATTAAAAAAAATCCCATAGTCGTACATCAAGCAGCAGCAGGTTCGGGCCAATATTTATCCCTAAAGCAACCAAAAATGGATTTCCTAAGTTTGTGGGATCTCGCTGTGCATAAACTGGCTGCTGCACTGCCAACACAACATTGACTATACTTCAAAACTACAATACTTCATTAGTACAGTTCTTCATTGGTTATAATGTGCTTTGGGATGTCCTGAGGTAATGGCATTCCAATCTCCTTTCAAACATTTCACAGTACAATTTATAGCAATGTCTCCAACCTAAATCATAGAAAAGCTCTCCAATTAGGCCATTTAGAGTGGAGGTTTAAGCAGTTCCCATTTATCTACAGAAGGCATTGGTTACAAGCAAATTTTCAAATGTTGCATGACCACTAAAACTTGTTCTTTACAGTTTTGGGGTAGGGAAACAGAGTTTCTTAGCTTTTCATCAACAAAGAATAGCAGACATATTCACCATTTTCAAGTTGAGACTAGCTTCATGTTTGAAAAGTGGCCCACAGTTAAATTCAACAGCAGTTACTGATGGTGTACATGCAACTGAATACTGTGCACACACAACTAAAGCACAAAACTGGTCCAACCTGTTGTTTTACTAGTGATATTTCTATTACAGCTGCTTACTTAAATGAATGTGCTGAAAAACCACGCAAAAAATATTCAAACTACAATAGAATGATTTACTCCAAATCGCAGCTGTAAACCTCTCATTGTTTTGCAGATCGAGACAACCAAAAACAGGCTCCGTCTCATAACCCAAACAGATTAAAATTTATGGTCCCAGCTTAATCCAAGAAAGTTACTTCATACATTGAAGTGCAAGTATTGCAAAATGGAATTAAATGAGTTTGAAAAAGTGCAAAATTAAAAGGGGAGGGGTAGCCTATAAGCATCTTCAGATGATACTAACTTTAGCTCAATCATGTTGCAGCCAAGCATTGCTAGGAAAAATCAGGACGGTCAAGCCTGCATCGTTCATACGCCTGCCAGCAAGCAACCGCTCACTGAACACCATTGACCGGAGAGCAGTAGGTAGCCATCTTCCTAGCTGGGTAGATGGCCGAAGAATAAAGTTCCATTGAATTTGGATCATGACAAATCCAAATATATCTATTCAAGTATCAAAACGCTGATGCAAGTTGTGGACCCTTTGTTATCAAGTGCTCTTTGGGAGGGGTCAACAATTTCCAAAAATAAAATGTGGTGTCTGCAGCACTGGGAAGACTCTAGAAAGCAGATATTGAGAAAGGATCAGTTTATATCCAGCAAAACATTTTGCGAGACACAGGCTAGAGATCAAAAATACGTCAAACAAATCATACGTAGAAAGGAGTTCACAAGACTGGTGTATAACAAGCAGCTCTGTATGACATGAAGCACATGGTTTTTGGAAACCAAGGCTGCTGGCTTTTGGAACATGTTGTGCAAGGAAAATGTATCCACTGCAAGAATAGAGTTGCCAAAGTTAATGTGGTAAAAAAGTCTGTTAAGTATAAAATTAGGAGGATACATTTGCTATATGATTAAAAGTTTAAAATGGGTACCCTTGGTAAATGATGAAATGAAGGGACAGTTGGGAAAAGTTACCTGCCAACACGAACATCCAAATGGAAAACGACACCAGGTAGACAGGTGATATGAAGTCACAAGGAAGAGAACATGCAATGGTGAGGTCTGCAGTATCTGCTGTTAATTCAGTACATCAAATGGGGCTCACGTCAAAATCTGGATGCAGCTAACAGTACATTAAGAACTAAAACTAGTCTTTTTTTAAAAAAAGGTCACCACTCAATATTGTGCCCTGATTTAATGATTCAAAACAAGCGCAAAAAAAAAATCTAAAATATATTTCAACTAAATCTATATTGTCCTCCATTTCTCTCTTCCCCCAGATATTCAAAGTTGAGTACTCCTGAAAAGAAAAGAAATCTGGTGGCAATCAGCTTTAATGTCAATAAGTGAAATTGCTTGTGTTTCGATACCATGACAGAAAGGGAAAAAAATGTCACTCCACATCTGCCTTAACCCGAAATAAGGCAGCACAGCTGTGTTGAACAGAGAAGTATCCACTCTGCTGAGTGGTCAAAATGCTACAAAAGATGTAATTTTTCCAACCGCCAAAGTTAAGTCAGAATACTTTAACACTGGACACTATTCGAAGTGATACCACTGGTATAAAAAGTGAGAACTGTGAAGTCATTAATTACAATGCTTCCTATGAATTTGAATATATTGCCTGTGACTAAGAAAAGTGCGAATGTATTCGTTTTATTTACCAGTTCAGCTGCATGGGGAAGTTGCTGATAGCAAACAAGTTTCACCCATTTTTCTTCAGTCATTTGGCATAGTACAAAGAATAAGGTGACAGACTGAGGAGTTTCTTGTAATGGATTGCACAGTGGGCGGCAATACGTGCATCTAAATTACCAAATTCTTAATCTCTGTCCAGTTAGGAGAAAAAGAACTAATAGCCTTTAGCCAATTCAATTCACTTCACATTATATCAAGAAATGGCAGAGTGCAAAGCAAAGGGTCCAACATCATCCTGCCCAGCTGTAACGCTGAAGACCTGTACTCCTGAATCAGTTGCGGCTCTAGCCATGCTGTTCCAATTCAGCAACACTGGCATCCACCTGAAAGTAGAGAATTATCCAGGTATGGCCTGCCCACAAAAAGCTCGTGAAATTGGAGACAACGGGGGCAATTAGAGAGAAAACTCTCCAGTGGCTGGAATCCTATCTAGCACAAAGGAAGACAATTGTGGTCGTTAATGGTAAATTATCAGTTTTTTTTTATTCTTTCATGGCTGTGGGCATCGCTGGCAATGCCAGCATTTGTTGCGGTCCCTAACTGCCCTTAAGAAGGTGGTGGTGAGCTGCCTTCTTGAACTGCTGCCAGTCCCAGAATATCACTGCAGGAGTTCCTCAGGGCAGTGTCCTGTGACCAACCATCTTCAGAACATAATCTATGATCTTCCCTCCATCACAAGTCAGAAGCAACCTATTCACTTACGATTGCAGCATTCAGCTTCATTCGCAGAGCGGTCCAGGGCCATATACAGCAAGACCTGACAACATCCAAGCTTGGGCTGATGCCATTTGTGCCACACAAATGGCAGATAACGAACATCTCCAGTAAGTGTCAGAGACAAAGCAAATGAACCTAACCATCTCCCACTGACATTCAATGGAATCATCAGCGCTGAATGCCCTACCATCAACATCCTGGGGATTGCTATCAATTTGAAATGCAACTTGGAGAGTCATATAAATGTTGTGATTCTGGCACATGTCACAGGCTTAGTATGTAGTAAATGGCTTGCCTCAACTTCCCAAAACCTCTCCACCATCCACAAGGCAAAAGTCAGGCATGTGATGGAATACTTTCCACTTGCCTTGACAGCTGTGATCCCACACTTGTCATTTAAAGCAATGGCGGAGGTCTGCAAGCAGCATTCTTGACCATGTCTCTCTATGCTGGCAAATTGCATGTGTCAGATGAGCAGAAATATAGACCATGCTTTGCTAGAATGGCTTCAATAGAGATCAGTTCATGCATGTGTTAGTTGGAGAGGTATCCAAAGTTAAGAATTGTATTAATGATCAACTTTGTGAAACAAATTTTGGAAAGTTAAATTTGATAACTAGATGAATCAAAAAACCTGTTCTGTCAATGCCCTCATTTTCTATTGTTAAACTCATACAGCATTTATAAAAATAAATGAAAATTACTGTAGATTCAAACAGCTCCAATGTAATCTGTTGAGGTTTGCAGAATTCATGTAATATAGATAGGCAGACTGCATCATGTTTCCCACATCACTTATTTCAAACTACACAATATATCTATTAACCTTTGGGGAAAATGTGAACTGTATTTTAGTGTTCCAAGTATTAAATGATTCATTCTTAAAAGCAATAGTAACCCAAAATCATGCATACTGTGCACATATCAGGATTATGCCAATGTATACAGATAACAGAAGTTCATTAATACAAGTACATAAATGTCCAGGAGACTTGGTCATTCACAACAGGAGTGTGTTTTAATGTGGGGGGAAAAATTGAAAATGATAATTTAATAATCTCTCCCCAAAAATTGGAATATTGCCATATTATGCAATAAGAGGTCAGAAGATGGTTATTATGACACATATTTCCACGTCCAACATAAACAAGCTGTAACTTGCTCTTACCCAAGATCATATAAAAGTGAATGCCCCTGATGTGGGGAGGGACAGGTGAGCCAGGAAGGACTGACAAATTTTGTGTCACATGAAAAGTGGCCATTTTTTAAAAAAAGAAAAAAGTCCTGTGGCACTGTTTGAAATAGAGCAGGGAGTTCTCATGAGGGTCCTGGTCAGCATTCCTTCCTCAGACTGACTTTTCATTCCAATGTTGTTTGGTCAATCAAGCTGCAGAATTGATGCCAAGTTTCCCTATCCAACAGTGACTTCATTTCAAAATGTTATGAAGGTGAGAGACATAAAGGTGAAAAAGAGAACAAAAAAGATATTTTAAAAAAGTGTTTTTCATAACCTCAGAACATCCCAAAGCGCTTTGCAGACAATGAAGTACTTTTGAAGTGTAGTTACTGTTGCAATATAGGAAAAAGAGGCAGCCAATTTGCACAGTTATGCCCTTAAAACAGCCATGAGGTAAGTGACCAGATAATATTTTACTGATATTCAGTAAGGGATAAACATTTGCAGGACACTGGGGAGAATTCCCCTGTTCTTTTTGAATAGTGCCGTGGGATCATTTCACCGCCACTTGAGGGAGTAGACGGGGCCTCAGTTTAACGTTTCATCTAAGAGGAAGTACCTTCAATAGTGCAGCGCTCTGTCAGTACTGCACTAAAGTCCCAAGCTAGATTATGTGCTCAAGTTGCTGTAGTGCACCATGAAGCCACAGCCTACTAACTCAGAAGTGAGTGTGTTACCATCGAGCCAAGGCCAACACTTGCAAAGATCTTCTGGATGCCCTGAGACACATTACAAGTCTTATTTACACGCAAGCTCTCTTAGAGCAGGTACCCGACAGCATCAACAACTGGAACTCCATAATTAGTAAACACCAAGAGAAGGGTTGAGTGGTTAAGAGTTGAATGGAAAACAGAAAAAAATCCTTCTTCAGCCATTACTTGAATAAGTTCCATGGCAAGACTTTCAGAATTTGGATCCCAATACATGTACACGAGAGGGCTTTCATCTGAAAAAAAGTTTAAAAATAAATGAGATATTTATCAAAAAACTTTTTCCAAATCATCTCTATGTGCTGACGTTCCACAAAACAAGTCTAATTTCTTTTGCCAACACCCCCCACCCCCCCGCTTTAGAAATGTTCTGTTTTAAGAATAATGTCGACCAGCAAAGTCTTTCAAAAAATGGAGGGGAGAATGGTCCTTGGAATTAAATTAAAATTAAGATTTACTTGTTTTTTAAAAAAATTCCAAGTCATGTAATTGTTAAAACAAGATCAGCACAGAAAATGAGTACAATATAATTGATAAAACTCATTTGGAGCACAGGACAGCAGGAAGGTCAGCACTACAGGAAAACCCTTCATTGCTGGATACCATACATCCTGCATACAAGCCATTAAAAAGCTTCATCTAAACTTTGGAACGCAAACACACCCGAGGGCTACTGGAAATACCGATCATTACATCAATCATAGCACGAATCTACAGAGTTGAAGTTACACACCCAAACAAACTTACTCTAAATTTCACCACACAAAAGTGTCCCTGTCAAGGAGACATGAGGAATGTTGGGAAATAAAACAACTTTAAAAAGGAGGCATACCAGCTCATTATTTAGCTTAACTTAAAATCACTCAAAACGACAACTGCCTCAAGAAAAACAATTTTTAACAAAAATGGGAAGAATTGGATTGATGAATTTCTGTAAACTATACCTACTTTCAGGCGACAATGACCAAAATGGTATCACTCTGCTATTCTGCAGACAGGCTCAATGTTGCAAGAAAAGCTTCAGTGGGCTCTAAACTATCCCTGGGCTTGGGGAATAAAGATGCAAGAATTTTATTTCAGCCAGCCAATAATCAGACATTTCTTTGTACTCAAAGTTGGTGAGGGTGAGGGTGGGGAGAGGTGGCAGTGCTGGGAAATACAAATACAATCCTTGTTTCCCAGTTGCCATGAAACACCCAAAGTGCAAGTTCTTCCATTTCCCACTATGATGACCAAAGTTCTTGTTGGGGGTGGAACGGGGACAATGAACTTTTTAAAAAAAATGTTTTTTGGCTCTATTAAAGTTAATACCTATTCCATTAAATACAATTTCACTGGTCCAGCAGCATCCCTTGGAAGACATCACCAGTATCATTTTTCATCAGATTGCCTGAACAGTAAGTAGCAGCAACCCAAATCAACTATAGCAAAGCTCCAACTGATTTTCACCTGTCATGTAACATGCAAGAGGTATCACTTGATAATAGCCAACAGCAAAAACCCTCACTGATTCCTCTAGCCCCCCTCTTTCCATCCTATCCACAAGCAAGGCCAAAACTGTATGGAATCTAGACTACTACCCTGGCTGACATTAAATGAAATCAGCACCTGCAAGGCTCTGCGACTTGAATGATCAGTTTTCAAATGGCTCAGTGGGTACAAACTTTGTGACGTTGGGTCAAACATTAGACCAAGCTTTCTTTCTTACATGGGATGTGGGGATTGCTGCCAAGGCCAGCATTTGTTTCCCATCCCTATTACCTTGACAACTGAGTGGCTTGCTAGGCCATTACACAGAAGAAGAGAGAGCGAGAAAGGAAGAGAAGAGAGAGAGCGAGAAAGGAAGAGAAGAGAGAGAGCGAGAAAGGAAGAGAAGAGAGAGAGCGAGAAAGGAAGAGAAGAGAGAGAGCGAGAAAGGAAGAGAAGAGAGAGAGCGAGAAAGGAAGAGAAGAGAGAGAGCGAGAAAGGAAGAGAAGAGAGAGAGCGAGAAAGGAAGAGAAGAGAGAGAGCGAGAAAGGAAGAGAAGAGAGAGAGCGAGAAAGGAAGAGAAGAGAGAGAGCGAGAAAGGAAGAGAAGAGAGAGAGCGAGAAAGGAAGAGAGAGAGAGAGCGAGAAAGGAAGAGAAGAGAGAGAGCGAGAAAGGAAGAGGAGAGAGAGCGAGAAAGGAAGAGGAGAGAGAGAGAGAAAGGAAGAGGAGAGAGAGAGAGAAAGGAAGAGGAGAGAGAGAGAGAAAGGAAGAGAAGAGAGAGAGAGAAAGGAAGAGAGAGAGAGAGAGAGAGAAAGGAAGAGAGAGAGAGAGAGAGAGAAAGGAAGAGAGAGAGAGAGAGAGAGAGAAGGAAGAGAGAGAGAGAGAGAGAAAGGAAGAGAGAGAGAGAGAGAGAGAAAGGAAGAGAGAGAGAGAGAGAGAAAGGAAGAGAGAGAGAGAGAGAGAGAAAGGAAGAGAGAGAGAGAGAGAGAGAAAGGAAGAGAGAGAGAGAGAGAGAGAGAAAGGAAGAGAGAGAGAGAGAGAGAGAGAAAGGAAGAGAGAGAGAGAGAGAGAGAGAAAGGAAGAGAGAGAGAGAGAGAGAGAGAAAGGAAGAGAGAGAGAGAGAGAGAAAGGAAGAGAGAGAGAGAGAGAGAGAGAGAGAAAGGAAGAGAGAGAGAGAGAGAGAGAGAAAGGAAGAGAGAGAGAGAGAGAGAGAGAAAGGAAGAGAGAGAGAGAGAGAGAAAGGAAGAGAGAGAGAGAGAGAAAGGAAGAGAGAGAGAGAGAGAGAGAAAGGAAAGAGAGAGAGAGAGAGAGAAAGGAAGAGAGAGAGAGAGAGAGGAGAAAGGAAGAGAGAGAGAGAGAGAGAAAGGAAGAGAGAGAGAGAGAGAAAGGAAGAGAGAGAGAGAGAGAGAGAGAAAGGAAGAGAGAGAGAGAGAGAGAGAGAGAGAGAGAGAAGGAAGAGAGAGAGAGAGAGAGAGAGAAAGGAAAGAGAGAGAGAGAGAGAGAGAAAGGAAGAGAGAGAGAGAGAGAGAGAAAGAAGAGAGAGAGAGAGAGAGAAAGGAAGAGAGAGAGAGAGAAAGGAGAGAGAGAAAGAGAAAGGAGAGAGAGAGAGAGAGAGAGAGAGAGAGAGAGAGAGAGAGAGAGGAGAGAGAGAAGAGAGAGAGAGAGAGAGAGGAGAGAGAGAGGAGATGAGAGAGAGAGAGAGAGAGAGAGAGAGAGAGAGAGAGAGAGAACCAAGTACTAGAAGACCTTAGATGAGGTCATCGAGTGTCTCTATAAATGTGCTGGATGAAGGAGGACTTTCACAGGAAATCACTCACGTAGTTGCTGAATCAGCAATTGAGTGCTGGAATTCTCTCTTTTAGTCCCTCTGGAACGAGGATGACTTTCTTACACTCCAGGGTTGTGGGTCCCTAGGTAACTGAATAGTTCAATTCTGGATCCGCGCACTCTGCCACAGGTGGGGCAGGTGGTGTTTGGTGAGATGAGTGAATGGGATGCTCGAAATTCTGAACGTTCCTTCCGCTGTTTGCATTTGGTCGCTGCCTGGGCATGTCGACGTTCAAACTGGCTGGCACCTTCGCGGATGCTTCTCCATTTTGGCCGGTCTCGGGCAAGAGATTCCCACGAATCGGTGGAGATGTCACATTTTTACAGGGAGGCTTTAAGGACATCCTTGTGGGGTTTCCTCTGTCCTCCTGGTATCCTCTTGCCGTGACGGAGCTCGAAGTAGAACGCTTGTTTTGGGAGTCTCATGTCAGGCATGTGGACAATGTGGCCCGCCCAGCATAACTGACTAGCCATGAACAGTGTCTCAATACTGGGGATGAAAAGAGGAATTCTACTCCAGCTCTGATCGCTTGCTGTCCCATGTTCCCAAGAAAGACAAGCCGATCCTCCTCGGATACTTCAATGCCAGAGTTGGGAGGGACACAAACCTTTGGAAAGGTATGATTGGCATGGAAGGTGTTGGAAGGGCCAACTCCAATGGAGTCCTTCTTCTGACAAAATGCCTTGAAGATGGCCTGATCATAACCAACACCCTATTTCGTCAGAGAGACAAATACAAGACCTCATGGCAGTACCCTCGCTCCAGGCCTTGGCATTTGCTTGACTATGATCATCGTCCAAGCGAAGGACTGCAAGGATGTTCGCATCACCCGTGCCATGATAGAAGCCGATGACCGCTGGACCGATCGTCGCCTAATCCAAGCTACTATCTCCAGTATTTGCATTACAGCCAGTGTGAGTGGCACCTAACAAGCAAGGTAAAGGGGAAAAACCAACTCATGAAGGTTCTCCCTAGAAAGGTATAGTAAAAACAAAACATGAAAGCATCAGTCAACGGACTTGCTAAGTGAAATTCACTGATGTACTTCAGCAAAGTTTGAATGACAAAAGAAATCTAATTTTCAATTTCCCTGTGCATCTTAAGGCTTAAATTCAACAACTGTTACAAATATTTTGCTGCCAGATTATAACTCAGCGAACTGCTTTCCCCCTTCTTCGGAGGCGGCTATTGTGTTACTGCCATTAAAGTAAATAGTTGTCAACTCCTCAACTCAATTAAATGTGATTATTAATTTGAAGTCAAATTTTCAAAAAGAGTCTATTGCAATGATTTTTAAATTGCACTCTACCTTAATGTTTACCATAAATTCTCATCCATCATGGATTTCTGCTTATTGTAGATTGAGAGATTCGCCTAGCTGGGAAAACCCATGACTGATGAATTAAATTTCCCCATTAGCCAAATACACATTGCAAGAACCAGAACTGGAAGTCAGTAAAGTAGATATTCTAGTGTCTGCTACTTCTAAACATATCCCAGGCAAGTCACTACTTTGAGTAGAATACATGACATAAATAGGGTATCAGGTCAAAGAGGAATGAAACAGGAGGTGGTCTAGGTTATGTCTACTTCAGAACAACCGTATATCTTGCAATAAATTTGACGTCCATCAATTATTGCACCCAAACAGTGACAGCTCATGATGGGGCATAATTCCAAAACAGCCTTCCAAGTGGAGAGCATACACAAGTAATATATTTAAATGTCATTGCTAAGACAAATGTCATCACCACTATTCCAGGCAGGGGAATGGCTGGAAAATATCAACTCAAGTCTCCACAATCAAGTTGGCAGACAAAGCAATGTAAAAAAAATTTTTTAAAAAGCAGCAAAATAGACTGTTACTACAGATTGTTCCCAAAATGACAACTTTATTCTAAAAAAACACAAAAGAAAATTACGTGAAAAGTGGCACCACCTGTAAAATGCTCTCGCATAAAAATCTCACCTGAAAGAGGATTTAAAAGGAAAATCAAAAAATGTCAGAAGCCTTTTACTTCTTCAGTTTCTGCCAATGCATATGAATAATATACCTGAACGTCTCAAGTTCTACAATGATTTCCCAATAGCATCTCACTCTTTTATATCCAAAAAGGTATTGTCCTAGTTTGTGCAGCATATAGAACACAATGTGTAAAATGACACTTTTATTGCAGGCACTCAGTTTGATTTACACCAACACTATTCAGCTTTTGTTTAACTCAACTGCCAGTTTAATATACTCCACACCTTAATACATTGACTTTTCTTCAACACTAAACAGCTGTTGCTATTGAATGAACAGATGCAAGTGACAAAATGAAAAGTGTACCATTACGTCTTATTGGAACATTCAAATTTAACTTCATCAATAAAACAAATTAGAGAACGCACTTGTAAAGTAGAAAAATTAAAAAGCTATGAAAATGTTGAGTTAGCAGCATTAAAAACATTAAATCTATCTGCTTTCATGTCTTTGGAGCCTCGTTCACCTGTGAATAAGTAGCCTAAATATTTATAATGCTGTCTAAAAAACCCATTTAGTACTCGTCATTTGTTGATATAAAAAGCAGTCCTCTCCCTCCCCCAAAACAAATTTTGTAATTCAGGTTTCAAGTCGTTCACAGATTTTAAGAAGTGGGATGGGAACTTATTTTTAGGCCATTTTAATTGCATAAATCCAAAGCTGATCCATTTGAGAAAAAAAACTACTCTATTTAATTAAATTGAGCCAAGTGTTCCAGAATAACCATGGGTTGATTCTTAACCACACCAAATATCTAAAGAAGCCAAGGGTGGAAAGATAGAATAAAACACGAACAAAAATTACATTGAAACATGCTAAGACTAACCTGTCAGCTAAATTTACACATCAGTCTTTCAACTTTGGAGAGAAGCAGTGGGAGAAGAGGGGATTTAAAAAGCAGGCCAAAAGTTGGGAGATTTGGAGAGGAGAGGATTTAAAAAGCGCGCCAAAAGCTTGGTAATTCGGAGAGAAGGAGAGATTTGGAGGCAAATCAGAAATTGAAAGTATCAGAGTGACGTCACAATTAACAGAAAGTGCAGGGAAACAGAAAGCCAGCCAGCGTGAGTATACCGGTAAGATTTTAATTTCATCAATTATAAAATAACACTTGATGGATTCATTGGTATAAAAACTAAGGTGGATTTTATAGTTTACCATATCAAGACAAAGCGAGCTCAACTGGGGGCGGGGGGGGGGTGGGGGGTACTGTTTCAAATTAGGAGCTGAGAAATTAAAACTACTGTTTCACTATCCTGATTGAGTAAGTGTTGTATTAAGAGTATAAGCACAGAGCGGGACTAGACGTATTAACTAAAATTGATAGTTTAAATAAGGTTCTAAATAGATTGTTTAAAAAGTGAAGAGGGTTTTTGTTTAGATCCTGGATGGGCAGCTGCAACCTGCTGCTTGCAATTCCTGTGCCATATGGGAACTTCAGGATACTTCATGTTTCTTACGCGACCACATGAGTAGGAAGTGTCTCCAGCTGCTTTAGCTCAAGCTCAGGATTTCCAAGCTTGAGGGGCAGCTGGAGTCACTATGGAGCATGACAGCAGGAGAGTTTCCTGGATTGCATGTTCCAGGAGGTGGTCACCGCACAGGAAGTGTAATTTCAGGATAGCAGGTGGATGGATATCCGGAAGAGGTGGGAAGTGCAGGAATCTTTGGGCTGTGTGCCACTCTCAAACCAGTACTCAGCTTTGGAGTCCGTTGACAGCGACGACACCTTGAAGCAGTGCAGTCCAAACCATGGCACCAATGGGCATGAGACCGTACAGGAGGGAGCTGCAAAGTGCAGAAATGTAGTTGTTATTGGTGATTCCATAGTCAGGGGAACAGATAGGCATTTCTGTAACCGTTATCATGAGTCCCACATGGGGTGTTGCTTCCCTGGTGCTAAGGTAAAGGACATCATGAAGAGGGTGCAGGATATTCTGCAGGGGGTAGAGATTGAGCCGGATGACCTGGTGCATGTTGGTACCAACGACATAGCAAGGGCAGGTATTGAGGCCCTACGGTCAGATTTTCAGGAGCTAGGGAAGAGGTTAAAGACGAGGGCCTCGAGGGTAATGTTCTCTGGATTACTCCCAGTGCCACGTGCTGGTGAGAGTAGAATAGGAAGAAAGGGAGGGTCAATGTGTGGCTTGAGGGACTCAGATTCTTGGGTCATTGGGACCAGTTCTGGGGCAGGAGGCACTTATTCAAAAGGGACAGGTTGTACCTCAACAGGACTGGGACCAATGTCCTTGTGGAGAGATTCACTAGTGTGGTTGGGGAGGGTTTAAACTAAATGGACAAAGGGATGGGCACCAGCATATAGAATTAGAAAAGAGAAATAAGGTGTGTAAGGTGAGTGTTAGACAGTCCTACCAAAGGTGCACAGAATACTGGGAGTGAAAGATAGCATTAGAGTAGAGAATAGCAAGTTATTAGGTGGGGTCAGAGTAAGGGAGTGAGTAATAAAGCCTAAATCAGGGTTAATGTGCATGTAGGTGAACGCACGAAGTGTGGTTAATAAGATTGGTGAATTACAAGCACAGATTGACATGTGGAAATATGATGTTGTAGCTGTAACGGAGACCTGGTTTAAAGGAGGGCAGAACTGGGTGTTAAATATTCCTGGATACAAGGTGTGTAGGAAAGATAGGAAAGGAAGAAAGGGAGAGGGGTGATGGTATTGATTAAGGAGAGCATTACAGTGCAGGAAAGAGAGGATGTCCCAGAGGGGTCAAGGACAGAATCTAATTGCCGATACCTATAACCACACTCTGGAAGTGGTTCTAGAGTTCACCTACCTAGGCTCAACTACCACCAGTAACCTGTCTCTAGATGCAGAAATCAACAAGCGCATGGGAAAGGCTTCCACTGCTATGTCCAGACTGGCCAAGAGAGTGGAAAAATGGCACACTGACACGGAACACAAAAGTCCGAGTGTATCAAGCCTGTGTCCTCAGTACCTTGCTCTATGGCAGCGAGGCCTGGACAACGTATGTCAGCCAAGAGCGACATCTCAATTCATTCCATCTTCGCTGCCTCCGGAGAATCCTTGGCATCAGGTGGCAGGACCGTATCTCCAACACAGAAGTCCTCGAGGCAGCCAACATCCCCAGCTGACACTACTGAGTCAGCGGCGCTTGAGATGGCTTGGCCATGTGAACCGCATGGAAGATGGCAGGATCCCCAAAGACACATTGTACAGCGAGCTCGCCACTGCTATCAGACCCACTGGCCATCCATGTCTCCGCTTTAAAGGCGTCTGCAAACGCGACATGAAGTTCTGTGACATTGATCACAAGTCGTGGCAGTCAGTTGCCAGCGATCGCCAGAGCTGGCGGGCAGCCATAAAGGCGGGGCTAAAGTGTGGCAAGTCGAAGAGACTTAGCAGTTGGCAGGAAAAAAGACAGAGGCGCAAGGGGAGAGCCAACTGTGTAACAGCCCCGACAAACAAATTTTTCTGCAGCACCTGTGGAAGAGTCTGTCACTCTAGAATTGGCCTTTTATAGCCACTCCAGGCGCTGCTCCACAAACCACTGACCACCTCCAGGCGCTTACCCATTGTCTCTTGAGACAAGGAGGCCAAAGAAGAGATAGCTAAAGGAACAGAAAAGGTGCAACTACATTGCTCAGTATAGTCTACGGGCATCAGCTAGTGGAAAAGATGCAGAGGAATAAATTTGCAAGGAAATTACAGAGAGGTGCAAAAATTATACAGGAATTATAATGGTGGACTTTAATTATCCAAATATAGACTGAGATAGTAGTAGTGTAAGGGGCAGAGAGGGGCAAGAGTTCCTCGAGTGTGTTCAGGAAAATTTTCTACAGCAGTATGTTTCCAGTCCAATGAGAGGGGAGACACTGCTGGACCTGGTTCTTGGGAATGAGGCAGGCCAGGTGGATCAAATATCAGTCGGAGAACATTTAGGTGCCAGTGATTATATAAGGTTTAGGTTGGCTATGGAAAGAACCAAGAACAATCTAGAGTAAGAATTAATTGGGGGAAAGCCAACTTCAATGAAGAATGAATGGATCTGGGCCGAATAAATCAGCAAAGGTTGGCAGGAAAAACAGTGCTTGAACAATTAGCCAAGGCTGGACAGGCCGTTTGTCACCTCCCCCGCCGCTCCTAAAATTGCAGCTGGGGTGGGAAGGTGGCAGGAACAGCACCCGGCCTGACTCAATTTTACACCCTCCCCTCACCCCCAGCCCACTCCCACGGTGGGGTGGGGGGAAATGGAGGGGGCGGCATAAAAAACCAGCTGTTGGGTTGGATTATTCTCTTCTTGTGCATGGTGTGAATGATCAGCGAGACACAGCAGAAAGGATTCCATGCCCAGAACAAAGCATGCTTAGTTTTTCTCTTTGCTACCTTCATGCCCTAATCTTCATCAATTTCAGAAAAATAGACCCAAGGCTAAAGAAGTAACTACAGCCAAATAGTGCCTCAAATACATAAGTAATATTGAGGATAAGACACAATGAAGAAACCAGTGTCCAGGGCCTCTGCCAATATTTACTACTAGGAAGAGCACAACACAGCTGAACAAGGACTCCTCCCTGTTTCGCTCTCTGATAAAATGCTTATCTTCAGGTCAGCATAGTCCTCTTCTCCCTAGCCCACAGACATAGCAATCTCAGACTGGTGTCCAAGGTGCATTTGGATCATGTGCAATTTCTAATGCAGGCAAGTGTGGAATTCAGAGCTAGGGAAACTAGCACTGAAGGTTAAATTAACATTTCACAAAAGCAAGCACTCAAAGAACAATTCACAAAACCGTAATTTAAATCCATCTACAAACGGTCAGTTTCAACAGATCTAAGCTCTCAAGCTAGTCCCCCTTAAGCTACCAGCTGTGAAAACATTGTGAAAAGTATTTCCCTTCCATATCACACACTTCTGTTTTTACCCCTTCTCCACCCTCCCAGAACTATGATAGGGTTCTCCTTGTCCTCACCTTTCACCCCACCAGCTTCCGTATTCAATGGATCATCCTCCATTCCCACCACCTCCAGCGTGATACCACCACCAAATACATCTTCCCCTCCTTTTCCCTTTCAGCATTCTGAAGGGACTGCTCCCTTCATGACACTTTGGTTCACTCCTCAGTTACCCCCAACACTCCCTCCCTTTCCTCAGGCACCTTTCCATGCAAATACAGGAGATGCAACACCTGCCCTTTTACTTCCTCCTTTCTCACTCGCCAAGGCTCCAAACACTCCTTCCAGGTGAAACAGCAATTTGCTTGTACTTCTTTCAATTTAGTATACTGTATTTGCTGCTCATGATATGGTCTCTACACTGGGGATACCAAATGCAGACTGGGTGACCGCTTTGCTGACACCTCCGTTCAGTCTGCAAGCATGAGCTGGAGCTCCTGGTCGCCTGTCATTTTAATTCTCCACCTTGCTCCAAATCTGACCTTTCTATCCTTGGCCTGTTAGTGTTCTAATGAAGCTCAATGCAAGCTCGAGGATCAGCACCTCATCTTTCGACTTGGCAATTTACAGCCATCTGGATTCAATGCCGAGTTCAACAATTTTAGATCATAACCTCTGTCCCCATTTTGTTCTGTTTCTCTTTGTGGTTTGGTTTTATGTCTCATTTTCCTCTTATTTCCTCTACATTCGGACAGCTGCTATCCTGTCATTCACATCATATCTAGACACATCTTTTGTTTCTTTACCTGTCCCATTACCACACCCATTAGCCTTGCGCCATGTCATTTGTCATTTAATCTCTCCTGCCCTCCACCCTATTACAGACCTTCCCTTTTGTTCTTCTTCCCACCATCCCTTTCACTTGCTCAAAACCCATTATATTTCCAACATTTCCCAGTTCTGATGAAAGGTCGCCAATCTGAAATGTTAACTCTGCTTCTCTTTCCACAGATACTGCCGGACCTGAATATTTCTAGAAATTTTTTATTTCATATTTCCAGCATCCACAGTATTTCACTTTCTGAAAGCATTTCCAGTTTCTCAGTCATTCTCTACCTGACAAGAAAATATTGAATATAGCAGCATGTTCCAATAGGCATGTCATCAATTGCAAAGGGTTTGTTTGCACATTTAATAAAAGTCAGGGTGCTCCAAGGTTCTTTTTCTATTGGAATAAAGGCCAATTATAGGTTTTGTTTACAAAAATGAATTTTTTGAAATAAAGTCATGTCTCTACACATTTGTCTCGTGTATTCTGCTCACACAAATGAAAATTACAGTTCAATCTTTGTCCTCCCATTTGTGTAATATTAACACAATGCCAATATTGGTGTTCCAATATGCAGTGCAGCAGAATGGTAGCACATATTTACAATTCCCTACAAGCAAGGTTTTGTCTTAGCCAAACCACCCTGGAAGACTCCAAGGAGGTTAGCTTCATGAAGGATGTGACATTTGTACAGACAAATTTTGGATATCTTGTTGGGACCTGGAAACCAGCTGCCTGGCTGTTCTCTCAGCCAAGGGATTAGATTAGATTAGAGATACAGCACTGAAACAGGCCCTTCGGCCCACCGAGTCTGTGCCGAACATCAACCACCCATTTTATACTAATCCTACACTAATCCCATATTCCCAAACATCCCCACCTGTCCCTATATTTCCCTACCACCTACCTATACTAGTGACAATTTATAATGGCCAATTTACCTATCAACCTGCAAGTCTTTTGGCTTGTGGGAGGAAACCGGAGCACCCGGAGAAAACCCACGCAGACACAGGGAGAACTTGCAAACTCCACACAGGCAGTACCCGGAATCGAACCCGGGTCCCTGGAGCTGTGAGGCTGCGGTGCTAACCACTGCGCCACTGTGGTGACAGAAAGCAAAGTAAAATTTAGAAACCAGGAAGGGAGATTTTAATTCATGCACATTGTACCAAATGCAAACTTCTCTATTGAATGCATGTTTTTGGTGAAGAAAAATATTAAAATTGAAGTCAAACTCCACCCTATTGCTCAGCTGGTGTCAGCAATGAATAGCTGAGCCGATACAAACCAGGAAAGTCCTAGCTTTGATCTACACCGACTTAACTCACCTGAGGTACAACCAGGGTTAGGGCTAAAGAAACTTCAAAAAAAAAGTCTCGGGTAGATTCACCTGTCATCCAGCAACACTTTATGGAAACAACGAATGTGAAGGGTTTCACCTCCTCGTGCTTGTGTAGCCAAGAACTGCCCATCAGTGCTCCTGATGTCTAGGTAAGCATATAGTAAGGGAGCAAACATCATCCTTTGTTGCTCAGTTTTCTGCTTTAGGACTATTGGCTAGAATAATAGATTATATATGTATAACTTGTTCATTACAATCAGCTCCAGTGACTCAGTGATATCTAAATTTTGCTAATTGAATTAGAAAGGCCACAAATTGGATGATACCCAGTTAAATAGACCTCTCTCTACAATTAAGTTTCTTCACTGGCCCATTCGAGGTCCGGCCTCATACTGCCCCAAAAAGGCCATTAATGCAGGGCCAGAGGCAGGAATTCTCAATACCAGGAGTTCCCACCTCCTAGAGGGAGCTGGTGTATCAGTGGGACTAGATATCCCAGGCTGCATAATGATAGTAGCAAACTTTACCTGTAGGTCTATGTGGAGATTGTAGCCTTGACCACAAAAGAAAAAGTAGGCTTACTCGTGCTCCCATCTTCTTGGGTGCCACGCAGGGAAGATGCTGAGCTTTTGTATCCCAAATGAATACAATCCACCAAAAAGTTGCAGGAGAGAAATATATAGATTGCATAAACAGTATGGTGAATGGTTTCTATTACAATATTGCAAAAAATGGGACAACTTTGTTAATAAAGTTAAGCTTTAATTTTTAAAGTGGGTGAGCCTGGAAATTGATGAAGCTGCTTCTATAGGTCTGGATATTCAAGTCAAGCAAATTGTCAGTATTACAATTTAACAGATCCAAAAACCTACAAAAGTGGTAATCTGAACTAGAGGTCAGGTTGTCAATAGTTGTCAATGGAATCATCTGTCAAGAGAACCACACTTACTATTTGATGCCCTTCTTGCAATCTCAACTTGTTTATCCTTTGCCTGTATGTGAAGCATTATGCAATTCACTGCAACCTGCAAATAGGATTTGTTTTCAAAATAGAAAAAAAAAGCCAGTGAGCACCCCTAGAAAAGGACTCAAGTATGCAGTGCAAACTATATGCATACCAACAGAGAGATGCATTTTGATTCCTGTTGCTGCAATAAATATCTTAAATGTACATGCACAAGGCAGGTTTCCGAAGCCAACTGCTAATTGGCCTCAGCAATGGCAATATGACTGTTTTTCAAGCTAAAGAATTACTTTTTTAAAATCAGTCATTAAACTAACCTGATTGAAGCCTCATCACCCCCTACCCTCTTCCCCCACCTACAGTGGCTTTACTCATTTGCTACCACAGTGCCTCTCCACTCTCTCTTTACAAAATAAGTTTAGCACTATATACAGCACTGTGCTACTTTCACCAACCTGTGTTTTTTTTTTAAAGAAAAAACCACAATGGAACTCCGGTGAAACATTCAACAGAAGGATAAAATATTAGTATAGAATAACTACTGAACATGGCTCTAAAGCTGATCATTCTAAAATTTGCTTTACTGGAAGGGAGTCAACCCAGTCTGCACCTCCAAGCACTAAGTTGCATAACTTGGCAGAGACTTAAGAACAGATGGCCTGATTTACTTTGTCAGCTGATGAGATTTGTTCTTAAAACAGTTGAATGTGGCTATTGGAATAAGTAATGTCAGTGGGCACCATCAGTACATAATTAGGACATATTATGTTTCAACTTCAGAATGAATACTAAAATTAAAAGATGGGGTGGGAGAAGAAAAATGATGAAGTAAACTATTAAAGCTGATTATGCCTGCTGAGCATAAACTGCCCTAAGAGTGGGTACTGGCAAAGTCTCTGTGTTGAGAAAAAAAAAGAGGAAAAAGAAAATAGATGCAATAGTAAAAGGTGCTGACTCCAACAGAGAACTCCCTTATGCCTACACACACTAATCAGATCCTCATCACAATCCGAAATGGGTTTTAAAACTCTCATTTCACAATAAACTACCCTCTTTACTGACCAGTTTACCAACACTTGCATTCTGAAATCCAATTTCCCCATATTAAAATAGAATGGGCCACAAGAACTCAATGTCGGAACCATGCGCTAAAGGCAATTAAAAAAGGATGTTAGCATTACCGAAAAGAAAATAGATCCTCTCACCAGCACAGACTGGAGAGAGAAAACAAGTTACAAACTGTTCGAGGAAAAGTGGAACAGGAAAGAGGTCACCTATCCACAATCAGAAGAGATATACTGCTTAGCTCCGGAAAAAAATTAAACAAATTTAAAAGCTCGTTGAAAGATGTTGTAATTGTAATTTCATATCTTCATCACAGAAACTTTATGGAACAAATAGGAACTTGCATGGTCTCTGCTACCGCTGGTCACTGATTTTTTTTTATTATAGATTTTTAAAAGATATTGACAAACTAGTTGTTAAATCAAATGATGTTCTTTGTTTTGTAAATGTGCACCATATATTAGCACAAATGGAGATTACAAAAAGCAACGAACAATTGAAGTAACTTTCAGTATGACTGTAATGAAGAAAATACAAAGAGGCATCTCAGGCTTGATTTTTAGGCCCTGTCGGGCAGAGACCAGAGGCGAGTATTAAAAAGAGCACCACCATTATGCATGCCAGTTTCCTGGCTCCATCCCACCTCAGGGCCACTTTTGCAGAGGCGGGATGGGCATTGGGGGGGGTGGGGGGGAACAAGAGGGGTGCATGGCAGGGACCAGCGCATTAAAGGACCACTTAAGGCCAATGAAAGGAGGCTAACTAGGATTTTCCAGTAAGACTCCAGGTTTCCTGAGGTGGTGGGGCCAATTTCTGGAGGCAGCCTTGCGCTGGCAGATATGGGAGTGGTGGGGGTGGGGGGAGGGAAAGCATGCTCCAGGCAGGTTTAGAGGCCCTCCCTGTCTGGGTACAGCAGCAGACACAGGCTCTCTTTCCACGCCCAGCCCACTGGTGGCCTGGCTGCAAAAACCACTTTTTATTCAAACTTTAAAAAAAATGTTAGATGGGGCACTGCCATGTTGCAGCACCCTCTCCCCAACTTACTTGTCATTGCATCCTGCTGCTGCTTTCAAGCTGGAAGGCCTCCGATTGGCCCTCCAGCTTCAAGAGCCCACCCTCTGACCATTAATTGGCTACTCCAGGGAAAAATCACATCTAGTTTCGTTTAGTTTAGAGATACAGCACTGAAACAGGCCCTTCGGCCCACCGAGTCTGTGCCGACCATCAACCACCCATTTATACTAATCCTACACTAATCCCATATTCCTACCACATCCCCACCTGTCCCTATATTTCCCTACCGCCTACCTATACTAGGGGCAATTTATAATGGCCAATTAACCTATCAACCTGCAAGTCTTTGGCATGTGGGAGGAAACCGGAGCACCCGGAGGAAACCCACGCAGACACAGGGAGAACTTGCAAACTCCGCACAGGCAGTACCGAGAATCGAACCCGGGTCCCTGGAGCTGTGAGGCTGGGGTGCTAACCACTGCGCCACATTCAGTGACTGCTTCCCATGCGGTGAATGTTTCTGACCCCCACGGTGGGTTCAGAAGCTGACAGGGAAAATCCTGCCCCTAGTGTCTTGCACATGTGAGATGGCACATAATTGTACAGTGATAATACCTTTGGCCAAATAATCTCAATTCCTGTAAAAGTGAAAAGAAAATCTACTAAAGTTTTATGAAAAGAAATATTGGCGGCAATGTGAATACATGATCTATCCAGTTGTACAGTGGCGCAGTGGTTAGCACCGCAGCCTCACAGCTCCAGCGACCCGGGTTCAATTCTGGGTACTGCCTGTGTGGAGTTTGCAAGTTTTCCCTGTGTCTGCGTGGGTTTCCTCCGGGTGCCTCCCACATGCCAAAGACTTGCAGGTTGATTGGTAAGTTGGCCATTATAAATTGCCCCTAGTATAGGTAGGTGGTCGGGAAATATAGGGACAGGTGGGGATGTGGTAGGAATATGGAATCAGTGTAGGATTCGTATAAATGGCCGGTTGATGGTCGGCACAGACTCGGTGGGCCGAAGGGCCTGTTTCAGTGCTCTTAAAAAAAACCTTCCACAATTGCTTATTAGGCACAATTGTACTCATTATCCTTGAGCAAGTGTTGGTGAAATCAATCATGGCTCCTAATTACACTCTGGTAAGTCTTACCGAAAAGTGCACCCATCTGCATGCCACTAACAGGTTTGTCCATGAATCCCTCTATAACGGAATACTCCAAGACTCACTTCAGGTGGATACAAAATGAAAAGCCGCTTAGGTGAAGTATTGAGGATTGCTAGTTTAATAGAACTGCAACTGCGGTTGTAGCTACAACAGATGGACTGCAGTGATTCAAAAAAAGGCAGCTCACCACCACCTTCTCAAGGGCAATTAAGGATGGGCAACAAATACTAGCCTTGCCAGCAATGCCCACATCCCACGAAACGAAAAAAAAAATCAGCACTTTCAGGAGAGCCAGGGAGAAAAAAAAATGGAAAAAATAAACAGGAGAAAAAAAATTAAAGGTGGTTTATTTTTTCAAGTTCTTTATTTAAAAAAAGCAAAAGCAGCAAAACCCGCAAGACCTTTTGAAGATTAACAGGAGACTAATGGAGTTAATAATAATAATGTTCTGATAAAAAAGTCACTGACCTGAAACACTAACTCTGCTTCTCTCTCCACAGATGTTGCCAGACCTGAGTATTTCTAGCACTTTGTTTTTATTTCAGATTTCCAGCATCTGCAGTATTTTGCTTTTATATTAGACTAGTCGAGTCAAGTCTGGGAAAAATCTTCATTTCACAACAAGGCCCTCCCAAAGGCAAAATTAGCCATTACAACAACTGATGGTTCACAGCTTCCCCCATCCAATACTCCCACAAACCCATCCAAAAACCTCCTAACCCACTCCTACATAACACAATAAACAGTTTAAATAGACTGTTCTGTATTGATTGAAATATGACAGTTTTGCAGAGATCAGCACTATAGTAATAGTAAGCGCATGCTGTTAGGGGTGGGGGGAGGTAGAGGAGAAGCAATGGTTGCCGAAGTGTGTAGAATTAGCCACCTCTGTCCAGCCTGCGGCAGCTCAGGGAAGCTGCAAGATAAAACTCGGCTGATCTCACAAACAGATGTACCAGAGAAGAATTGTGAAGAGGACAGGGGTCGGCAAGCGAGGAGATGCGCAGAAATTATGGGACGTTTGATTATCTAAAATTATCCATGGGGCTCCCTCCATCTTTAGTGGATCATCCCAGTTACATTGCATAACAATATTATCCCCTCCCCACTTATCTTCCTGAGTCACATTGTGATATGCTGATTCCATAGCGTCAACACAATCCAGTACCTTACCTCACAGGCCATTCTTTATGTGCTTGGGGCGGTGCAGTGGTTAGCACCGCAGCCTCACAGCTCCAGCGACCCAGGTTCGGTTCTGGGTACTGCCTGTGTGGAGTTTGCAAGTTCCCCCTGTGACCGCGTGGGTTTCCGCCGGGTGTTCCGGTTTCCTCCCACAGCCAAAGACTTGCAGGTTGAAAGGTAAATTGGCCATCGTAAATTGCCCCAGTGGGCCGAAGGGCCTGTTTCAGTGCTGTATCTCTCTAGGACTCCAAGGCTGGACTGCTAGGCTATTTGACTGAGCGCATGAAAACCAATTTCACTTGTACCCTCATTCAAGACATACTCTTTCAGTGCTGGTTAGTAAATCACCATCAAGAGCACAATTGGCTGATTTCCTCCCCTCCTTTAGATTTTTTCCCCCCAAAATATGTTATTCATAAAAATCTGTTAAAAAAAAATACATTACAAAACAGTTCCAATTTGACATTCCAGAAAGTGCAAAGAAATCAGTTTCCTTCGATAAAGACGTGAGGTGCCTCACAACTCTTGCCTTTCCATTTTACATGCAATGTTCATTTGCATTACACAACAAAACCATATCTAAAGCAGGATATACTTATTGGAGGCAGTACAGTTTCACAATGTACTGATCAGACCATATTTGGAGTGCTGTCTAACCCTGGTTACTTTGCCACAAAACACTGCATACAGCCCAAGTGGTTTTACACAGGTTCCAGCCCCTTGGTATACTATGGCGGGAGGACCTTACACAGTGGCCTTTCCCCATTGAGCCTTAGCGGCGGCTGCCCCGAACTTTAGTACGTCCCTCAGCAGGTAGTCCTGGACCTTGGAATGTGTCAGTCTGCAATACTCTGTCGTGGACACCTCTTTGCACTGGAAGACCAGCAAGTTTCGGGCAGACCAAAGAGCGTCTTTCACCGAGTTAGTGGCTCTCCATCAACAGTTGATGTTTATCTTGGCGTGCGTCCCTGGGAACAGCCCGTAGAGCACAGACTCCTGCGTTAGAGTTTTTGTTGCGTTTCATCCTCCCCTCCTTCAGCCTCTACTTGCAAGTCAAATTATAGCACACCAATTAAGCACAGTCAAGCCCAGGTGAGACTGATTGAATCTGGTACTTTATGGTCTGCGTGGCTTTTGTCAAATGACCCTAAAGTGCGCATTAATATACAATTAGAAAAAAATTCAGTGGTTTCAAGTAGAAGTGCTGTATCTAGGTGTTCCCACCACCCTTCAACAGTTACAGCTGACAGATGAATTTCCAACTAAACATACACAATGCCGCGATTTGACAGAAATAATTCTCTGAAAATGAGCCAACAAGGATGCATGATATTTTCATGGTATGCTGTGATTGTACATATTGGTGATCCAAAGTGTAAACAGTGGTTTGTGTTCCCACTAGGTTTCCATCTACTGAGTTGTCAATTTCAAAGCTTAAAAAGAAAAAAAAGACACTGAAGAGGGAACAGGAATCTTCCCATTGCAATGGGAGAAAGACAAACAAACCAAGGATTTTTACATGCACTTGACAGCCAACTTAGGAAACTAGTCAAAGCTTCATTGCCAAACAACGGAAGCCTTTACGAGAACATAGAAACCACTGAGCTGGTCAGTATAAATGTGCTTAAGAGGCAGTTGGATTACTTTGCAGAAATGGTGAGAGGTTGTTTTAAAATTTTACTTTACATTACCAATCCAAAGTGCAAGTATTGCATACTGGACAAAAAAATTACATAAGTATACACCAATTGGATTCTTCTCTGTGATACTGTTCTAAGAGTAAGGGTAGACTTAGTTTGAATTTCTAGACAATAGCCATTTTTATGCTGCCACTTCCCAATGCATGATTTTGTAGTCAGTGGCAGGTCCAAACAAAATCTGCCAGACTCAAAGGCCAGCAAACAGGAATGCCCTCTTTAATGGGTGTTGCCAGAAACTGTCCTTACCAGACCCAGCAAGTTTACTATGAGAATGTCACAGACTCACACATCAGAAGCCGGTGGCACTCGCGCATTACTCATACAATGTTAAAAGTGGTTAATGAAACAGTCCTTGTAGATTATGAGACCACACCTGGAGTACTGTGCACAGTTTTGTCTCCATTCCTAAGGAAGGAAATACCTATTGGAGGCAGCACAGCTTTACAATGTACTGGTCAGACCATATTTGGAGTGCTGCGTGCAATTCTGGTTACCTTGCCACAAACATTGGATAGGCTGAACAGTTTTATTTTTATCTGCAGACACAGGAACACAAGAATTTTCATTAACAGACAATTAGATTAACCAAGCCCAGTCTCTAGAAACACATCCAATTGTTGCTTGAACCCAATTATACCACCTACTTGAACAGCCTTCCCAAAAACTTGCTCTAGAGTCATCACCCCTTGGAGGAAAAAGTTGCATTACTTCCCTTCAAACCAGCATCCTAATTTATTTTGAAAACTTGCACCCAGATATTGGAATTATTTCGCTGTATGGACTTAGAAAATTCCCTTCATAATCACCCCCGCCTTTTACAGTGTCACAATAGCATACTGTTTACTGGACCATTAATCCAGGGGAACACTTTTAAATCCCACAACAGTTTGAGAATTTAAATTTAGTTTTTTTTTTAAAAACTAAATAAATCGGGAATAAAAAGCTGGCATCATTAGAATTGACCATGTAGCTATCGGATCATCGTAAAAACCAAACTGGTTCACTAATGTCCTTTCGGTAAATAAAACCTGTAGCCCTCAACTCGGTCAGTCCCACACCAGCAAGTCACTCAGTTATACCAAATTTCTACAAAGAAAAAAGAAATCAGCACCATATGTTGATGTTCAGAGGGACTTGAGTGTACTTGTACAAAGAGCACAAAGTTAGCATGCAGGGTACAGCAAGGAATTAGGAAGGCAAATGGCATGTTGGCCTTCGTTGCAAGGGAATTAGAGTACAAGAATAAAGAGGTCTTGCTACAATTGTACAGGGCTTTGATGAGTCCACACCTAGAGCACTATGTGCAGTTTTGTCACAATGTCTAAGGAAGGATATACTTATTGGAGGCAGTACAGCGAAGGTTCACTAGATCGGTCCCTGGGAGGAGAGGGTTGTCCTATATCGAGAGGCTGAGTAAATTGGGTCGATAATCTCTGGAGTTTAGAAGAATGAGAGATGATCTCATTGAAACATATAAGATTCTGAAGGGCCTGACTGGGTAGACACACAAGTTGTCTCCCCTGGCTGGGGAATCTAGTACAGAGGGGCACAGACTCAGGATAAGGGGCCGATCATTTAGAATTGGGAGAAGAAATCTCTTCACTCAAAGGGTTGTGAATCTTGGGCATTCTCTAGCCCAGAGGGTTGTGGATGCTCCATCGTTGAATATATTTAAGGCGGAGACAGACAGAATTTTGGTCGCTCAGGGAATCAAGGGGTATGGGGAGTAGACGGGAAAGCAGAGCTGAAGCCAAAGATCAGCCATGATTGTACTGAATGGTACTGACCACAGGTTCTATGGTCTACTCTTGCTCCTATTTATGTTCTTATGGACTGCAGCAATTCTTGGACCTTCTCAAAGGCAAGCAGTCATGTGCAGTAAATGCTGGCCTTGCCAGTGACACCTATATCCTGTGAATTAGTTTAAAAGCAGCATTAGAATTACACTTGTGGTGCCAGGTCCCATCAGACTACATTTCACAACACACAGTGTTGGCAAATCTGGCAAATTTAATTTAGGATTGCTGTCAGCTGCATGATGACAGCTCCATGCACTGAGAGTCATCTGCTCAAGTATCCCTCGGAGACCAACATGAAAACAACTTTAAACTTCAGTTAAATAGGAGACTTTGAGCTGACTTAACAAACATGCAGCCCAATCTTCAATTAATCTTTTCTCATAACTTATCTTCACAGAGTTTCCATGCAGTCAATTCTGATCTTGGTAGTTATCGGCTGCAGCATTGAACTGAAGACCACAGTCTTTAAACAACAGACTTAATGGAGTTATAATTTCCCAAGTTCTAGAAAGGGCAGACAAGAACTGGATTTCTTCTCCCAGTGCAAAACCTGGGATACGTGTGCATATTAAATTAATAGTTTTATTTGCTGCCTCCCAAAATAAACCTTAAATTCCCCCCATTAGAACTCTTCTTTCTATTTGCCAATTTCAAGAATTGCTTCTATTTCACAAAGCAATGACACCTTCAAAAGGAAGGAGCAAGGACAACATAAGATGTGCCATTTGAACATAAAGTGAACACTATAATTAAATAGTTATCCTTAATCCTGACCCCAAAGTTAGTCAATGCACCAACAAGTAGTAAACTACCTGCCTGGCACCAGCAACAAATTCAATTTGGCAAGGCACAAACAGCTCAATTATATGAACTTTCTGGTAAGACAAGGGAGAAGGCAATTCTGCCCCTAGAGTCTGTTCAGCCAATCAATTAGATCATGACTGATCTGTACCTCAATTCCATACCCCTTGCTACCATTACTTATAAAAATCTTGTCAATATCAGTCTTGAAAATGTCAATTAGCACAGCATCTACAGCCTTTTGGGGCAGTGACTTCCAGGCAGGGCATTGAAGTTAGTTTGTAAACTGTGGTGTACAATCAGACTAAATACTGATTTCAAACGTCGTTATATAAGCAATGAGTCAGTTAAAAATTCACAACACAAAAGTAAGAAGTTTATACATAATTTTCAAATCTCAAGCTGATCCAAGACATTTCACTGTTTCCAGGTAAGTAGTTCTTGGACAGTTTGTTCTGTTCTTTAACAAAAAGTAAAATCTCATAGAAAAATCAATTATCTGGCTTGGGAAATAAACATTATGGTGGCAATTTATCAATGATAGATGCACAGTTGGATGTTCAGGCAGTTCTCAGCATGCTTATTTTCAGCAACAGAAGAGATCACTAATCAAATTTGATTTAAAAACAAAATGCAGCTGCCCAGATAATAATTTGAGGGCACAATAAGGCACACAGAACATTCAAGATGGAAGAAATGAAGAGCAGAACCTATTAACTGATGAAAGTCAAATCACACACATTTTGCAATTATAATGACAAGACACATTCATTCTTGTATTGAAGACTGTAAGCCACCAGCCTCAACTGTAGATGCTGACGTCCACAAGACATTACACTAGATCAATGAAGTTTAACAGATAGCTGTCTGCACTCCTGCTTCTATTTCTCCCCCCTAAGACTAACTTCAAACACTCTAAAAATTAAAAATGTTAGAGTAACACTGAAGTGTCAAGGTACAAATGAATCAAAGCTGGTTTACTTTCCTAAATGAGTGCTCTATTGATAGTCAAGTTACTTCTTCACCAACTGCAAAGTTAATATTTGTAACAAGTATGTCGCACCCAGAATTTCTGGAAGCAGTATAATGGTGCATTTATACCACAGCCTACTTCAAGAAATGCAGGAAGCCATGTTTCCAGCTTGCATATACAGGCTGCCCACAGTCAGAAACTAAAAAAAAAGGGAGGCAGCACTGTTGGTGGTATATGTTAACACTTCTGCCCGATCACACTATCTTGAGAAGTTTTCGATGCCTATGGTGGAATCAACAGAGCCTCATTTATCTTGCAAGGCTGTCAACTGCCAGAAGTTCTGCACAGTAAATTCAGTAATAATTTAGATTTTCAATCCAATTTCTCAAGAGTCTAAACATTTGAAGTTCCATTTCAAATTTACGAGTTTGCCTACAGATGTTACAAAGTTCACTGGCAAAGACTTCAAAAACTACCGTGTGGGAACTGGATTGATTGACCTTTTTTCACCACTGGGTTTTTTTTTAAATTTCTAATCCAGGCATAAATCTGCATACGCTTCCTGCTTCGGCATGGTTCCACTGCAAAGAACTGCCCCTAATTTGGCAATGTGTTGATAATTTCATTCAGAAAGACTCAGAAGCCATAAGAATGGCTAATGTGACAAGTGAAAAATTTCACACTGGTGCACTAATGGTGTGTCCTGAGGTATTGGTCTGAGAAATTTCTAATGCCAAACAAACGTGCTGCAAATGGATACTGACAAAGGGTAATTAAACCATTAGAGGTACCCCACTGCCCAGCACGGAGATCTTTCACCAGAAGTGAGAATTCATCCTAAAATTTAAAAAGCTATAAATAGATCTAAATCTATGACAGACTTTGACAATTCCTAAATAGTGTCAACAACTTGTTCTTTTTGCAATTCCCTGGATTCTGACCTGAATTCAGTTTCCGCACAAATTATAGATCTCACCACCACTAGAGAATGATGAGAAACTATCTTTTCATAATTGGATAAATCAGCAGCTGCTATTTAAAATTAGCTGCAACTTTCCCAAGTTAAGGGGATTTTATCAGGAAATCTCTGGCAGAAAATATCCACCAGGAACATAACTACTCATGGGGCTTACCCAATAAGAAAACCCCCTATTCTCTCATCTTTTCATCAATATCACCAACAAACCCACATTATTTAATATACATCAGGAACTGAACTGGATCAGCCATAAAAGTAGTGTAACTACAAGAGCAGGTCAGAGGCTGGGAGTTCTGTGGCGTGTACCTCACCTCCTGAATCCCCATCTACAAGGCACAAGTCAGGAGTGTGATGGAATACTCTCCACTTGTCTGGATGGTGCAGCTCCAACAACACTCAAGAAGCTCAACACCATCCAGGACAAAGCAGCCCACTTAATATGCACCCCATTCACCACCTTCAACATTCACTCCCTCCACCATTGACACAGAGTGGCAGCAATGTGTATCATATACAAGATACACTGCAATTCACCAAGGCTCCTTTGATAGCACCTTCCAAATCCGCAACCTCTACCACCTAGACGGTCAAGGGTAGCAGATACATGGGAACACCATCTGCAAGTTTCCCTCCAAGTCAAACACCATCCTGACCTGAACTGTATCCCTGTTCCTTCACTGTCGCTGGGTCAAAATCCTGGAACTCCCTTCCTAACAGCACTGGGGGTGTACCTACACAACGTACACTGTCGCGGTTCAGGAAATTGGCTACCACGACCTTCTCAAGGGAAATTAGGGATGGGCAATTAATCCACATCCCGTGAAAGAATTTTTTTAAAAATGGATAATGAAAATGTCAGTTTGCCCCGAATACAGGATATTATACACCTGTGAAAATGCTAAATAGTATGTAATTGCTTTGAAGATTCCAGAATCAGATCAGGAGAATACTGGCATAGTCTAGCAATACAATCATACAGCAACTGCCACTAAGCTAGTACCCATATGAAATGGGGCCAGAAATAGGGGTGAAATACAAAGCACACATGGAAGATATCAAGAAGAACTGGTCCTTCAGGTTTCTTTAAAAAAAGAATGAAACCCATAAAATCCAGTCTAGATTTGTGCAAGTTGTTTCCATGCAGTCTTCATTATCTTCTCATAGTGTATCAGTGGAACTGTAGATTCCTAATGACTTAGACAAACACCTTCATTTTGGCTGCTAGAAAAATCTGGGTATCCTTTGCTAAAATCCAAACTGTCTATACTTTTAACATTGAAAGATCTGTGCATTTATTTTACTTTACATTGGATATATCTATCTTAAAATACACAAACAGAAACAAGCCATTCGGCACAACCAGTCCAAGCTGGCATTTATGTTCCACTCAAGCCTCTTCCCATCTTTCCTCATCTAAATCTGTTATCATGACCCTCTATTCCCTTCTCCCTCACATGCTTGTCTAGTTTTCCCTTAAATGCATCTATATTATTCACTTCAACCACTCCCTGTGGTAGCAAGTTCCACATTCACACCACAGTTTGGGTAAAAGAAGTTTCTTCTGAATTCTCCATTGGATTTCTTGGTGACTATCTTATATTGATGACCTCTACTTATGCTGTTCCCCACAAGTGGAAACATTCTCTCTGTAATCACTATCAAAACTTTTCATAATTTTAAAAGACCTATAGAGGTCACCCCTCAATCTTTCTCCCCACCCCCCCCCCCCACCCCAAAAAAGGAAAAGAGACACAAACTGTTTACCCTTTCCGGACGTGTATCCCCATGCATTTCTGGCATCATCCTTGTAAATCTTCTCTGTACCCTCTCCAAAGCCTTTAATTTTTTTTTTTTTCAATTTTTGCATGGGATGTGAGCATCACTGGCATGGCCAGCATTTGTTACCCAACCCTAATTACTCTCGAGAAGGCAGCAGTGGTGAGCTGCCTTCTTGAACCGTTACAGTCCATCTGGTGTAGGTACGCCCACAGTGCTGTCAGGCAGGAAGTTCCAGGTTTTTGACCCAGTGAAGGAACAGTGATATAGTTCCAAGTCAAGATGGTGTGTGGCATGGAAAGAAACATGTAGGTGGTGGTGTTCTCATAGGTCTGCTGTCTTTGTCCTTCTAGGTGTTTGAGGTTGTGGGTTTGGGAGGTGCTATCGAAGGAGCCTTGGTGAATTGCTGCAGTGCATCCTGTATATGGTACACATTGCTGCCACTCTGCATCAGTGGTGGAGGGAGTGAATGTTTAAGGTGGTGAATGGGGTGAAAATTAAGCTTTGTCCTGGATGCTGTTGAGCTTCTTGAGTGTTGCTGGAGCTGCACTCATCCAGGCAAGTGGAGAGTATTCCATCACACTCCTGACTTGTGTCTTGTAGATGGTCGACAGGCTTTTGGGGAGTCAGGTGGTGAGTTATTTGCCACAGAATTCCCAGCCTCTAACCGGCTCTTGTAACCATAGTATTTATATGGCTGGTCCAGTTACATCTTTAGTCAATGGTGACCCCCAGGATGTAGATTGTGGGGGAATTCAGTGATGGTAATGCTGTTGAATGTCAAGGGCAGAGGGTTAGATTCTCTTTCTTGGAGATGGTCATTGCACTAGTGTAGCACGAATGTTACCTACAATATCCTTTTCATAATACAGCAACCAGAACTGCATGCAGTACTCCAACTGCGGTCTAACCAAGGTTCAATAAAGCCTGGCTCGGGTATAAAATTAAAACTCGACCCGGGCTGAAACCTTTAATTATTTCTCGTGCCCGCCCCAACCCGACACGAATATGGTTCATCCGTTCCGGCGGTACGCTATTCCTGCAGATGGAGTTGTGGGGAATCATGGATAAGCCTGATCCGTGACTTCCTGGAAGCAGCACTTTCCAGCCCGACCCGGCACGAGCCCGAATACTGGACTCGGAACACAGACCCGAGCCGATCCTGACACACGTAGTCGGGTCTCGTCGGGTTTGGGTCAGGTAGCCAGGCTTTAAGGTTTGATACAGGTTTAGCACAACTTCTTTTCAATTCTACTCCTCTAGAAATAAACCCTAGTGCTTATAGGAACATAGGAAGATAGGAACAGGAGTAGGCCATTCAGCCCCTCGAGCCTGTCCCGCCATTCAATGAGATCATGGCTGATCCGCGGCCTAACTCCATATACCTGCCTTTGGCCCATATCCCTCAATATCTTTGCTTAACAAAAATCTATCTCAGATTTAAAATTAACAACTGTTCCAGCTTCAACTGCTGTTTGTGGGAGAGAGTTCCCACTCTCTACCACCCTTTGCGTGAAGAAGTGCTTCCTAACATCTCTCCTGAACGGTCTGGTCCTAATTTTTAGATTATGCCCCCTAGTTTTAGAATCTCCAACCAGTGGAAATAGTTTATTCTTTATCTAGCCTGTCTATTCCTGTTAATATCTTGAAGACTTCTATCAGATCACCCCTTAACCTTCTAAATTCTAGCAAAAACAGGCCTAATTTGTGTATTCGCTCCTCGTAACTTCACCCCTGTAGTCCAGGTATCATTCTTGTAAACCTACGTTGCACTCCCTCCAAGGTCAATATATCCTTCATACGGTGTGGTGCCCAGAACTGCTCACAGTACTCCAAGTGGGGTCTAACCAGGGCTTTGTACAGCTGCAGCAGAACTTCTGTCTTTATACTCCAATCCTCTAGATATAAAGGCTAGCATTCCATTAGCCTTTTTGATTATTTTCTGCACTTGCTCGTGACATTTTAAATAGCTATGCACCTGAACCCCCACTGTACTTAACCTCTTCCCATTTAGAAAGTACCCTGCTCTATCCTTTTTTGGTCCAAAACGGATAACCTCACAGTTGCCCACATTGAAATCCATCTGCCACAGTTTTGCCCACTCACCTAGTCTGCCAATATCTCTTTTATGCTATCCAGAGTGTCTACAATGCCGCCTAACTTTGTATCAGAAAATTTGGATATATGACTTACTACGCCATCATCCAAGTCATTAATGAATAATAGAAGCCCCAACACAGATACTGCAGGACACCACTAGTTACATCCTGCCAAATCGGAGTACTTACCCATTATCCCCACTCTGTCGCCTACCACTCAACCAACTATCTAACTATGCCAATAATTTGCCCTCAACTCCATGGGCTTCTACCCGAGTTAACAGTCTCTTATGTGGGACTTTATCAAATGCGTTCGGGAAGTCCATATAAATAACATCCATAGACACTCCCCTGTCCACTACCTTAGCCACCTCATCAAAAAATTCAATGAGATTTGTCAGGCATGACCTTCCCGTCATGAATCCATGCTGCCTGTCCCTGATTAACTGAATTTTTTTTTTAATAAAAAGGTGTTCGGTCACCCTATCCTTGATTATAGACTCCAGCAACTTGCCCACCACAGATATCAGGCTAACTGGTCTGTAATTTCCTTGGTTCTCCCTTTCACCCTTCTTAAAAAGTGGAGTGACATGTTCAACTTTCCAATCCAGAGGGACCACTCCTGAATCTAGGGAACTCTGAAAGACTACAGTTAGGGCATCTACAATGTGCTCCCCTACTTCCTTTAACACCCTTGGATGGAAACCGTCAGGTCCTGGGGATTTCTCACTCTTTAGTTCCATTAATTTCCTTTGTTATTGAAGATTTATTTACGTTAATTGTATTAAGTCCCTGTCCTCTATCGGCTATTAATTTTTTCAGGACTACCGGCAAGTTATCCTCCTTTTCAACTGTAAATACTGAGGCAAAGTAATTGTTCAACATGTCTGCCATTTTCCCATTATCAATGACAATATCTCCAGTTTCAGCGTTTAGTGGGCCTACATTGCTCTTGACCATCCCTTTATGTAACTATAAAATTTCTTCTTACTGATTTTGATTTCCCTTGCAAGTTTCCTTTCATAATCTCTTTTAGTTGCTCTTATAAGCTGCTTTGTGACCCTTTGCTGGTCTTTGTATCGATCCCATTCAGCCGGATCTGTGCTGCGTTTTGCATTTTTGTAAGCCATTTCTTTTTGTTTTATGCTATCCCTAATCTCTTTAGTTGTCCATGGTTGTTTTTTTTCTGTAAAGTGGAGCTTTTTCCTCTCAGGGGTATATATTCACTCTGTATTTCGTTAAATGTTTCTTTAAATATTCTCCTCAGTCGTTTGACCCATTAACAGATCTACCCAGTTTACCGTGGACAGTCTCTGTCTCATCTAGGTAAAGTCAGCCTTACCCAAGTCTAAAATTCTAGTAGCTGATTCGTGCTTTTCACTTTCAAACACTACCTTGAATTCAATCATGTTGTGATCACTATTTGATAAATGGTCACGCACAGTTAGGCTACTAATTAAATTTGGCTCATTACTCAGAACGAAATTTCATATTGTCTGTCCCCTTGTTACATCTAGGACATATTGCTGTAGGAAACTATCCTGGACACATTCCAGAAATTCACTACCTTTCTGACAGGTGCTAGTCTGCCTCTCCCAATGTGCAAGTTAAAATCCCCCATTAATACTACTCTGCCTTTGTTACACACTCGCCTAATTTGTGCATTTATACAATCTAACACTTGGTTTGCTTTTTATGGCCTTGCTAACCAGTGGCGCAACTTTTGGTGATTGGTGTATTTGTATTCCATGATCTCTTTGTTCCTCTACCCTACCTAGACTTGCACCTTGCAAGTAATTATCCTTTCTACCAAAATGTACTACCTCACATTTATCGGTGTTGAACGTCATTTGCCAATTATTTGCCCATTCTGTAAGTTTAATAATAACCTCCTGTAATTTCTTGCAGTCCTCAGTATTGACTTTATTTTTAAACTCAACAGCCAATGGAGGAGGGAATTAATAAAAACAGAAAGACAGTCAACTTATCCTGGATAGAACGTGCAGGGACGGTGACCTTACACAAGTAGGCCAAAATTCCAAATAAGTGATGTATAAGTTTGTATTTTCAGTGACAGTCTCATTAGTTTAAGGGATTCCGTTACACAATTAATGCATAACAGCACATTTTGGCAACTCGATATCAAAAAAAAAGATAAAGTGCTGGAGGTTTGAAATGTGTTTTCAGATGCCATAGTGTCAGAATCAGAATGCATTCAAAAGTCATCCTGCCTGGTGCCATTTTTCTTCCTGTGCTCCAGTTGTCAGCCAGTATATTGGACAGTTTTCTTGCTGCAACTAAAACTAGAATGAAGCTAGTGATTCATACTTCAGTACAGTTACAGTGAATCTTCATCTCAAATAGCCACGGATCACGTACGAGGCTGAGCACCAAAATATTAAAGATCTATTCAGCAGAGCATTTTAACAAGCCTGATCCCATCCTTCCAGGGCGACCATATATATGCATTTTCCGCCAGGAGTCTCTAGATTACAGTAAACAATGGACACCATGGCTGACTCCCTCCATCCACCCCCCACCACCAGCCTTGGCATACGGAGGTTAATGGAACTGACCCCTTCCTCTCCACCCCCAGATCAGCTGACTCAGTACAAGGACTTAACCTAGATCCTTCACTGCTTGTATGATTCGAAATAAAAAAGGAAACCCACTGAATTATAACAGTATTTAAAAGTTTACAGGGTTTTTCATCTCAAGCTCTGTTGGACGGTGCCGAAGAGTTATTGTATCTCGTTTGTTGAATTGCGACTTTGAAAGCTTAAGTTCTTTTTAAAATATCAGTTCCAGAACACGTCAGATCCTTTCAACCCGAAGTCAGCTCGTCCACCATAGAAGTTTGAGCAGTTATTCCCTCATGTTTAAGTAAATAGACAGCGGTAACAGTGTACGGTTTCAGATTTAAGAAAAACATTCATCGCACCAGCAGCCGCCTGCTAAACCAGAGGCCGGCAACATTCTCAAGTAAATATAACTAGCACCAAATAACCACGAAGGCAGTAAACGGGAATCCCAAGTGAGTCATCGATCAAACGCCAGTCAAATTGGAAGAAAAGAAATAAATAAAAGAGACACCAGGTCTGCTCGTCCATTAATATTTTTTCAAGTAATATAAGTGAACACGGACAAGATTAAATTGAGGGAAAAAGTGAAAGATAAGACGACGTTCGGTTTTGTGACAAAAATAACATTTATACAACACTCCGATAAAAAATGTAAATGAAACTAATTCAAATCTTAAACGATGCCAAAACACGAGAATAGTTTTTTTTTAAATGCAGTCAGTTTGAACACAGCAACACAACGCTGAATAATCAGCTGTTAATATTACAAGAACATTTTTATGCTGGAAAAGCAATATTACTTCCTACGGTATATCCCGACTAAAGAGGTTGTCAAGAAGCGCAGCGACAAACAGCTGAAAGTTCTCACCTTTAATCCACTCCACCACTTGTTTCGGCGTCCACTTTGTGATAGGTTCCATTGATTTGAAAGATTGGGGAGGGGGGATTGTAGAAAGTATCTGTGTATCTATATGGATCTCTGTGAGAAAGTAGGAGTGTGAGAACCCGGCCACTGTCCTGCTGCCAATGTTGCGGCTTTCTCGAGCTCACATGGTCTTGATGCTGTGCTCGGGTCCGGGCCGCCTTCCACCTCCTCTGTGTCCCTGGAAACTCAGGCTCCGGCTCCAGGAGCTCCGCATCTCACTACGGTATCAGGTTGCATTCGCCACGACTTCCGTCGAAACTCCTTAAAGGGAAGGGACCGCTCCACCCAGCGTGCTTTGCTTATTATGATTATTATTGGATCTGCCGACTTATAAAGCGCGCGCGAGATGAAAACAAATCACAGTTGCGCTCTTTCTCCTTCTGCCTCAATAATTATACGTGAAAAAAATGAGGGGAAAATCTAGCCTTGGTCTCCCTACTTTACAAAAAGTCTGGATTTAAAGGCAGAGCTGCGCTCCGCCTTGTATACTACTCGGATAGGTGTTCTTTCCTCACTTAAAGGGCTCAGGAGCGCCTGTAAGTTACATTGGAAATCTTTCTCCATGTGTTCATAATTATATCTATTATTCACAACAGAGACAAAACTTCAGTGACACCTCTCGAGAACTTTTTAGTCACCCGGAAACAATGATAATTCATTTCCAAGAACGCGTTCTACAGATTACTCTTCCATAGTGCTCCTCGCTTGAAGATCTCAAAGCACTTTAACAGAGCGCAAAAAAACAGCAATATACGGTAGAGACCGGATCCTGTATAGTTCAAATCAAAAGATTAAAATAATTAGTTGATGGTACGTAAGAAATAACTTGTATTTATATAGCACCTTTCGCATACGAACATTGATGTACAGGAAAAGACTCATTGGTCCATTCAATCTGCCCCACCTTGTGCATCACAATATATGCGTTCTCATCCCATCCCCAAATTATGTAATCCCTGTGAAAGGCAAAAGATGATAAAAACCCATGCCTGTCGTAGGATGGGGGTGTGGGAAATCTGGAAAATTCCTCTCTGATCAAAACTAAACTAAAAGTTCATTCTACAACTAATGCACCTACATTTTCTACTGGGGTGATCTCTGCCCCAGGCAGGAACAGGTAAAGATCTCACTTGAAGGAATTCAGCAAATCAAGGTTCACCACAGGAGCCCAGCAGCCTGTTCCAGAGGTCCAATATTCTCTGGGAAAAGAACCATCTCCCAACTTCTAAACTAGTTCTGGCTTACATAACTTATATGGAGTCTCCTGGTTCTCCCCAACATATTTCATTGGAACAAACTGTCTGTGCAAACACAATCTATTCCTTTAATCATCCTATAAACCTCAATCAAATCACTCCAAAGGTCTATGCTTCTGTAAAATGGAGAGTGCCAGCTCTTTGAGCTTGTGTCGATAACTAAGATGCTTCAAACTGAGAAGCAGATGCATGGGAACACCACCTGCAAATTCCCCTCCATGCCATACACCAACCTGACTTGGAACTATATTGCCATTCCTTCACTGTTGCCAAGTCAAAATCCTGGAACTCCCTTCCTAACAGCACTGTGCTGTCCACTCAGTTACTGCTTGTAACAAAACTTCCAGTTTCTTCAGAAATGAACAGACAATCACATGGCTCTCTCACTTCCCTTTGTTTTTAACGAGATCCAAAGTCTAAAACCCAAAACGTCTCTTAGGTGAGGTTGGCAGAGTGTTTACCCCTGGAGGGACATCTCCATTTATGAATGTCCCGCTAATGAGGGTGATCTGGTTAATCTACTCAGTTAACCAAAGCATTGTTATGGCTGGACTTCTTGTTAGACTTTTTGTCTCCAGTTCATTCTCCTGGTATTTCAAATGTAAATGGCAGTGGCCATCTTGGCTGCTAGTCTTTTAAAAAGTTACTTGTAGGGTTTTTATCCCCAATAAAAGTCTAAGGTAAGTTTCCAACCAATTAAATTAATATTTCCCATTTGGCGTAGAGGGTTTTCTTGACACTTCAGTTTACAAAAATTAACCAATTTCAGATTTAAAATTAATGACCATTTGCAGAAGAGAATTCCAAACTTCTACCATCCTTTGCCTGTCGAATTATTTCCTAACTTCACACCTGAAAGATCTGACTAATTTTTTAGGTTATGCACCCAGTCCTAGACTCCCCAGCCAGAAGATTCTATCTATCTACCCGATCAGTTCCCCTTAATATGTTGAAACCTTCAACCTTCCAAATTCCAGGGAGTACAACCCTAGCCTGTGTAATCACTCCTCAGCTTAACCCTCCGAATCAAAGTATCATTCTGATTAATCAATGTTGCACTCCCTCCAATCCTTTCTACGCAAGATGTGGCCCAACCAATACTTTGTATAGCTGTAGCCTAAGTTTTATCTCTTCATATTCTAGTCCTCAAAGATACAAAGGCCAGAAATCCACTAGTTTTTAAAGATTATTTTCTGCACTTGTCCATGACATTTTAATGTATTAGATGGCAACCTGCCCCTTATCCCAGAAGCAATATCATTGGCAGCAATTGTGTCCAATGTTTTATATCTTGTAATGCATGTTAGCACACTAAAGTCTGACAAACCAGGTCTTGCTTCTTGACGCTTAGACTTGCTCCCATCATTTACATAAATCCAGACTGCTTAATACAGGGTCTGAAGAACTACAACAGTCAATAAACACAATGTATTCCTCCTGCCAGACAAGAAAGTAAACAATGCCATTAAACACCAGAAAGCTGGGAATGGAAGGATAATGCTGGCAGCTATCTATACTCAGTTTCACAATTATTGTAGCATAAAAGCATTACAAACTTATAATTCCTCACACAAAAACCCTCCACCAGTCTCACTCAGTAAGTGTTGGCTTTTAAGTGCTCAAGTAAGACCCTAATTAACACCCGCCACCTGCATATAATCAAACAATTGATACACAATTAACAGATTAATAAATGCCAGGGAACACTAGACTATTGGAGGACATGTCAACATCCAGGATTTGACATCATAAGATGAGGAAACAAAGGCCATAATTGGCTTCCACTTTGGCCTGACAGTTGGTTTGAAGATGTGCCAAACAATAGAATTATTACTTAAAGACTCCAAGGCACAACTCAATGAGCATCCTGATTTTGGCATATATATCATTATAATGTTCCTCTTGCCTGTTGATTATCATGGCAATGGCAGTTATCAGCCAAGTTGGGAGAAGGTAGCCGGAATTCCTTGGTAACCATTCCTCTAGTTTATCATCTCCATCAAACAGATCTTGAAAGCTGGGCTGTTGCAGGATGCAAGGGTTATGATAGTTTCCAGGATACGTGGACGATGCTCAGGTCAACATTGCATGTTACCAGCACATTGACCGAGCAATATCCCATGGCTGTCTGCTGCTAGAGGATTCAAGTGTTCAATGCAATCTATATTTCCTTTCAGATCTCTATTTCTTGTGCCTATCTACTAAATACAGACATTAGAAGTACTGCTCATTTCTGTAAATTGGGCAATATTTATTGCAGTCTTCTTATTTTAACTTTGCTTTAATTTAAGGACAGGCAATGACTGGATAATTTAAGTAGAGATCAAGGGAGGACAGTTTGAGTGGAACTACTAATGCTACAGCAAAGCCCGAGCCAACTTGGTGCTAACAAAAGTAATTCTTTACCAAAGATTGTAGCTCCAATTTGGATGGATAAAACCAACTTTTGTCTACAGTGACCCCAACCGCCACAGCTACATCAAAGTTCCAAATGATCTCCGTAGTGTTTAGAATCTCTAATTCTGAGACTATGGGAAAATCCCATCAGAAAAATTAGCTGCAGAAAGTCAAGGCTCAATTCCTAATTTGCACAGATTTAGGAAGAGGAAAATCAAACAGGATTCTTACTTCTAATTGCTATCTTGTGACTCCTCTTAGACAGTGCACAATGATTGGTGCTGAACATTGCACATTCGTTACACCTCAGATACCAAAGCAGTCAGTGTGGAAATGCAGCAAGACCTGGACAATATCCAGGTTCGGGCTGATAAGTGGCAAGTAACATTCGCGCTACACAAGTGCCAGCCAATAACCATCTCCAACAAGAAAGAATCTAACCATCTCCCCTTGACATTCAATGGCATTACCATCGCTGAATCCCCCACTATCAACATCCTGGGGGTCACCATTGACCAGAAACTGAACTGGGATAGCCATATAAATACCGTGGCTACAAGAGCAGGTCAGAGGTTAGGAATCCTGCAGCGAGTAAATCACCTCCTGACTCCCCAAAGCCTGTCCACCATCTACAAGGCACAAGTCAGGAGTGTGATGGAATACTCTCCACTTGCCTGGATGGGTGCAGCTCCAATAACACTCAAGAAGCTCAACACCATCCAGGACAAAGCAGCCCGCTTGATTGGCACCCCTTCAACAAACATTCAATCCCTCCACCACCAATGCACAGTGGCAGCAGTGTGTACCTTCTACAACATGCACTGCAGTAATGCACTAAGGCTCCTTAGACAGCACCTTCCAAACCCGCGACCTCTACCAACTAGAAGGACAAGGGCAGCAAATGCATGGGAACACCACCACCTGCAAGTTCCCCTCGAAGCCACACACCATCCTGACTTCAAACTATATCGCTGTTCCTTCACCATCGCTAGGTCAAAATCCTGGAACTCCCTTCCTAACAGCACTGTGGGTGTACCTACCCCATATGGACTGCAGTGGTTCAAGAAGGCAGCTCACCACCACCTTCTCAAGGGCAATTAGGGATGGGCAATAAATGCTGGCTTGGCCAGCAACACCCACATCCCATGAATGAATAAAAGAAACATAGGTTGAGTGGCAGGCCCGACATATTTCTGTGTCATTCTGCCAGACTCCTGCCAGAATTACAAAGCACGTCCACAGGAATGGTCCCACGACAGTGATGATGGCAGCAGTTTCCCAACAATCAAAGCAACACTCCTGTGGGAGGGTACTGATACGTTAGTCTTTTACAAGCAACCAGGAGACAAATCAACTTCTTGTCTGAGACAAAACCAGCTTTTAGTGCATCATACATGGTGACTTTAGGAACGTAGGAAATCGGAGCAGGAGTGGGCCATTCGGCCCCTCGAGCCTGCTCTGCTATTCAACTAGACTATGGCTAATCTACCTCAAAGCCATTTTCCCACACTATCCCCATATTCCTTGATATCTTTAATATCTAGAAATCTATCGATTTCTGTCTTGAACATACAGAATGATTGAGCCTCCACAGCTCTCTGGGGTAGAGAATTTACAAATTTACCACACTCTAGGTGAAGAAATTCCTCCTGATTTCAGTCCTAAATGGCCTACCTCTTATTCTGACTCTGTCTCCTGGTTCTAGACCCCCTCACCACCACCTTCCAGCCAGGGGAAACATCCTTCCTGCATCTACCCTGTTCAGCCCTGTAAGAATTTTGTATGCGTCAATGAGATCACCTATCATCCTATAGAGAAAGTGCAAGTGTTATTATATGTTAAGAAGGGCCATCATATTCCTGAAGCATTTAATATGAAGTATCACCCTGTGCTAACTTTCTGTGATGCATACTCCTTATTAACATTTCCCTACCTCAAACTCTAACTCTGCCTTTAACCTGAGCCTTAAGTACTTCTGATATGAAAACTACCATATTTGATGTTGAGGGCAGCTGAATAAAGAAGGCCTGCTGTCTCGGTGTGCAAATAATCCAGGACTGACCACTGTTGTGATGCTGGTCCTGAACTGTCACAGCTTCCTGTCAACCATCTTCAGGGTTCGCTCAGCCTCCCTCAGCCTCTTCTTGGTTCCTGTCGTTACAGCCAGGCAGTGAGAGGTTTGGGTGATTCCCACAGTTCAACTCCCACCTGACCACAGCAAGTGTGTTTTGTTATTAGGGTTCAATCCCTTTGTCTTTTATTTGTCAAAAAGATAGACAATGACAGGTTTTCTTGTAGGTTTAAAACAGAAAATCAGTTATTTATTGATCAATATGCCTTAACCTGAAATTGTCGCGACTACATCCACTCATGCATTAGCTCAAGTGCACACACACACACACACACACACACACACGAGACATCTAGAGAGGAAAGGGGGTAAGTGGGTTTAAGTGGTGTAGGTTTCGAGGGTTGTGGGTAAACCTGTTGAATTCTCTTGGAAGCCTATTTCTTGTTAGTTGCAGGCCTGAGGTGTTTGTAGGTTTCACTCTTGGTTGAATGTTCAGTTGAAACAGTGGGTCACTTCTAATTCACTGCTGTATAAGTATAGATGTAGAATTCTACAGCAGGGTGCGACCCTTCTCGTTGGATTTCTCTCAGCCCCTCAGTTGGAAACAAGCTTTTTAGATGCTTCATTTTGGATGTCTCTCTCTCAGGCTGCCTTTTAAGGTAAAAAGACAGGTATTTTCTTCCCTGTAGGGACCGACAGTAGCCGAGGATATGGCGACTTCACACCTTCTTTGTTTCAGAAGAACCCATTCAATTCAAAAGTGTCGCTTGATGGGTTCAGGATGAGAATAATCTGGTTATGATGTTTCCATTTCACACCTTCTGTTTCAGAAGGACCCATTCAATTCAGGAATATTTCAGGATGGGTGAATTGAACCTCTTAGCTTTGTCCCTGTCAGACAGTTTGAATATACAAAGGCCAAGCCTTTTAACCTTCAACAGCCATTTTGGAGCACACTGTTCACTTTTTAAAAGAGAGGTCCATTTTTCAAAAGACAAAGTCAATTTTTATTACTCTTCAGTTTTAGTCCATAATTTTTCATCGTCACACTTCTGTCATTAATATCTCCCATTGCTCTATCTGACTGCACCATACCCCAACCCAATAACCATTACTCATTTTATATACTTCCTTTCATGATTGAGCCCCTCCTTAATAGGTATACAGCTACTCTAGGCATCATCTCCTCTTTATACTGCAGCTTATTCCATTGGCTCCATCACACTGACTCATGTGTTTATCTTACCATACCATTTCCGAACATTACAACAGTGAATACACTTCAAAAATACTTCATTGGCTTTAAAATGCTTTGCGACGTCCTGAGGTTGAGAAAGGTACTACATAAATGCAAGTCTTTATTTCTTTCTTTCATAATCTGAAGCTGTCTTGGCACCACATTCCTTAAGACTCACCTTATGCTTCTCCTTCTTGCAAACTCTCATTCATCCTTCAACAGGATCTTCAAAACCTATTTCTTTGGCCATGTTTTTGGTCACCTCCTGTAAGTCTTTTCGTATCACTGCTTGATCTTGTATCTTGTTTCAAGTCTGCAAAGTGGTTTGGAGATTTATTATGTTAAAGGCATCATGTCAATACAAATTTTTGGTGCAGCAGTGAAAAGGGCACTGAAGTTTTGAAACAATGTGCGAGCAATTAGTGATTTCTTTTTCAAACTATTCATTTAAGGGCTTTAACAGAATGGCTGATATAAATGTATTGCTATTTATTTTAAAGGTTGTGCATTACTCACATGTAGTTACAGCATCATGAAATCTAAGGGTAAATTAAATGTTTAAAACAAATCTGCAAAGTGCAGATATCATCAAGGGATGATGATGCCTGTTACTATTTTAGAACAATAGATGTGATAACAGCTTTATGTTACATTCAAGCACAATGATATCACACACTTATTTGTCTCCAGGATTAAAGCTTTAATTTTTTTTGTCAAATTTCAATAACTCCAAGGGAGGGTCTGGGAAACAACTTTAACAGCAGTTGCCATATATAGATTTGTAAGCTGCAAACCAGATAAAAAGGTCACAATGAACAGTAAAAGTGAACAAAACTACATGGAGGATCCAGTAATATTTCCTAAAGTGGAAACAACAATAAGTAAAAATCTACTGACTGCCAAATATTGTGGTGAATAAGATAATAAGAACTGCACTGAACCTTCTGAGACTCTGAGATTTGACATTTGACTTTACATAGAATTACACAGAATTTATAGTACAGAAAGATCATTTGACCTGTCTGATCTGTGCTGTTGTTCATGTTCCACATGAGCCTCCTCCCACCCTACTTCATCTAATCCTATCTGCATTTCCTTCTATTACTTTCTTCCTCATGTACTTATCCAGCTTCCTCAATTACTCCATGTGGTAGTGAGCGTCACATTCTAAACATTCTCCAGAAAAGAGAGCCTGAGGGGTGACTTAACAGAAATTTTTAAAATTATGAAGAAATTTGATCGAGTAGACATAGAGAAAATGTTTTTACTTGTGGGAAAGTTCAAAAATAGGAGTCATAAATATAAGATAGTAACTAATAAATAGAATAAGGAACTCAGGAGAAACTTCTTTATGTAGACAGTGGTTACAATATGAACTTGCAGAGAAGGTTGATGAATGGAATGTGGTGGATGTTGTCCATATGGATTCTAAGAATGCGTTTGATAAAGTACCACATAAAAGGCTGGTTAACAAAATTGAGGCTCCTGGAATAGGAAAGTCAGTGTCAACTTGGATTAAAAAAAAATTGGCTTAAGGACAGAAAACAATGAGTCATCATAAATGGTTGTTTTTCAAACTCCGAAGGATGATTCCATTAAAAATTGAGGGCATTTGTTCAATGAAAAAGTAAGACTGAAACACTCAGCTTGTCAGCTTGACTCAGTAAAGAGCATGCTCATCTATGAGTCAGAAGGTTATGAGTTTGAACTAAGTACCAAACATAAAATATAGGATTATTCAACAGGTCAAGTAGTTTTTGTGGAGCAACAGAAATCAATTTATTCAGCATTTATGGGCCAGTACCCTGCCTCACAACTTAAACCTAAACCATGGACTGGCTGGTTTCTGTTTCTCCATAAATGCTGTCAGACCTGCAATTTTTAGCTTTCTCTGTTTTTGTTTTCATGGTTTTAGCATCTATAGTATTCTGCTCTTTATTCCAGAATCTAGACTTAGTTTTGCAATACTGAGTCAGTGCTGCACTGTAAGAGCTGCTGTTTTTAGGTTACAATATTAAACTAAAGACTCACTTCCCATCTTAGCTATATGTTAAGGATCCTTGGGTTGATATTAAAGTGGAGATGGGATCTGAGCAGGGGCGCCAATAGTCTACAGAAGCACAATAGTGCGAAATGCATGGTAGTGTCCAAGTTCATCAGGGTTGTCTCATGACACGATTTCACCTCAACTGTACAAAAGCCCAGTTCACAGATGCAATGTGTCACAGTGTCAGCCGCAAATATGCTAAGTACTGACAGTCCTGCCAGGCACACACTTCACAATGGCACATGGAATTGAAGAGTCCTCAGCAATAGCTCTTTAAATAGTAGTTATAAAGAGTATCAATGTTTTACTTATAAATATAAAATAACATGTTAACTTACAATAGTTTTCAGAGACTTCAAGTGTTTGCTGCTTGCCAGATCACATACAGAAGATAGAGAAAATAAAAAAGGAATCACCTGATGAATCACATAGTGAATTCCATGACTCAGACGCCATGTACTTACAACCAATGTGCATCTTGCGTCACAGCTTCCAGCTCAAACATTTGGAATGATGTTGCAGGCCCTTGGGAAAATGTCTTGAATCTTGAATCAAGTTGCACTAATAAGTCCCTGCAGGTCCAGATGGCAGCCTTGTAAGCTATATATGCCAAAACATCTACAGCCTTAGAGGATGACAGACAGATAAGACATGGGCTTCCAAGGCCGCACCAATTGCCTCCAACCTGCTTTGCCGCAGTGAGCCAGGAGTGATGTGTCATTGGTGTAGGAGAGACATGATGGTGATAGGGAAGATGAAGGTGCCAACTCCTCTCAAAGCATTTCCACATCTCACACTTTGCCCCACCCCGCCCCCCCCCACCCCCCGCACCCCCACCCCACTTCAACGATCACCGACATGGTGTCTCTAGTCATGCTGGCCGGACCTTCCTCTGCACAGATGCAGGTGGAGCAGTCTTTGGGAGGCCCTCATGGGATCCAACCCACAGTTGTCATTGGCCATGAACATCACAAAAGTCGGAGCAGCTTGCTGCTATCTCTACTGCAAACACAAGGATTGCACCATGTAGAACTGCCAAAGAGAGGAAGAGAAAGGTTTTGTAGTTTACAGAAGCTCCACACAGGTGTTTTTGAAAATTTGTTAAAATAATTAATTTATTAAGTCACATTATATATAATATTGCACACCATTATTGCATGGTGAGTGCCAACTCTGCTTTCCTTTTGAATGTGAAGGCATGAATTGACTGACAGCAATTAGTGGTTGTGGAACAAGCATATAGATGGTTACAGGATTGCTTGTGTAAGTGGCAGTGGAGGGCAGATAGAGTGGGGCAGGGTGGAGTTACTTTGGAGCAGTGTGGGTGACTAACTGAAGCTTCAGCTATTAGGACATCCCTGGCACCTCGATCAGCAATGTGATCGATATGTCTGGCGTGGGGTAGCCCATCTTCATGTTCCTTCTTGCCATTGGAATTCTCATCAGATGAGGAATACGGAGTGGCTTTTTCCTCCTAGACCTCTAGTCCTCACTGCTGCACCATGTTGTGCAGAACACAGCAACCAACCATTATCCTGGACAGCCGCGCTCGTAGGTACTGAAGGGCATCTCTAGATTTGTCCAGGGACCTGAAGTGCAACTTGAATTTGCTAATGGCTTTCTCAATGGCACGTCCAGCTGCCATATAGCTTATATTATACCACTCCTGGTACTCATCAGTGGGGGTCCTCAGAGGTGCCAACAGCCAGTTTTGAAGTGGGTAGTGCAACCCAGCAGCCACCCCTTACGGATTGATCCAAGTCTGAGCATGTTGGGGATGATGGACTGCCCAAGCGTCATGAAAGCATCATGGCAGCTCCCAAGAAACCTGGTGCAGACCTGCATGAACCACTTTTTTGTGGTTGCCTACCAGCTGACTATTGATGGAATTAATTCCTTTGTGGTTGATGAATGCTCCTGGTTGTGTAGGGGGCGTTTGCATTCCCATGCGTGTGCAGTCAATGGCATCCTGCACCTGTGGGAAGCCAAAGATGTGTCTGTGCATACTGGCTATTATTATCACAGGAGAAGTTTATATACTTCCAAATCCTGGCAAATAATCCATCTGTTATATTACTGGAAGCGGTAGCATAGTGGTTATGTAACTGGACTAGTCATCCGGAGGCCTGGACAAATTATCCTGAAACATGCATTCAAATTCTACCATGGCAGACGGGCATTTTAAATTGAGCTAATTAGGTAATAAATCTGGAATAAAAACCTATTATCAGTAATGGTTTTATTGTCAGTAATGACCATGAAAGTACTGGATTGTCATAAATACCCATCTGGTTTACTAATGTCCTTTAGTGAAGAAAATCTGCCGTCATTAACCGGTTTGGCCTATGTGTGACTTCAGACCTACAGCAATGTGGTTGACTCTTAACTGCCCTTTGAAATGACCTAGCAAACCACTCAGTTGTATCAATCTGTTATGTTACCTGCCTTTATGCATTTATGTGCAGTCGATTATGACACCTTCGCTGCCTTTAGTAGCACCCTGGAAAGAGCTGGAGGCAAAGAAATTGAGGGTGGTGGTGGTGATTTTCTGGCCACTAGGTCCAGCAAACAGCACATCTTCTTGCAGGAGGCTACACAAACACATGTGATAATCTCAGCATTTGGAAGCATTGTTCCTCCGACAGGTCAAGGAAGCATAGCCTCTGTATGTAGACTCTGTTGGGTGGATTGTGCCTCCTGAAAGTCTGACGCCTATGTTGTTGCCTTCTCTTCTGGACACCCGCAACTCAAAACTCTCCAAATAACTCTCATACCAGATAATCTCACCAGACAGTGTCCCATGGGGAACTGAGAAAACAGCTGTGGGAACTGAACCTTTATTCAGAACAGGCCTCCTGAACTTTAACCATCCCAACAAACATATGCTCCATTTTGCCTCAGTTTCTCTGCTGAGTTTACTTACTTATTGAAACAATGTCAAATATTCTTTGAGGCGAGGTGAGAGTGACTGCCCTTGACATCAAGGCAACATCTGACTGAGTATGGCGTCAAGGAGCCCTAGCAAAACTGGAGTCAATGGGAATCAGGGAAAACTCTCCACTGGTTGGAGTCATACCTAGCACAAAGGAGGATGGCTGTGGTTGTTGGAGGTCAATCATCTCTGTTCCAGGCCATTACTGCAGGAGTTCCCCAAGGTAGTCTGCTAGGCCTAACCATCTTCAGCTGCTTCATCAATGACCTACCCGCCATCATAAGGTCAGAAGTGGGAATATTCACTGATGATTGTACAATGTTCAGCACCATTCGTGCCTCCCCAGATACTGAAGCAGCCAATGTTCATATGCAGCAAGACCCGGACAACATCCAGGCTTGGACTGTTAAATGGCAAGTAACAGTCATACCACACAAGTGCCAGGCTTTGACCATGTCAAACAAGATAGAATCTAACCATCTCCCCTTGACGTTCAATGGCATTACATTCGCTGAATCCCCTACTATTAACATCCTGGGGGTCATCATTAACCAGAAATGGAACTGACCAACCACATAAATGCTGTGGCTACAAGAACAGGTCAGAGGCTGGGAATTTTATGGTGAGGAACTCACCTCCTGACTCCCCATTCCCAGCCCACCATCTCCGAGGCGAAAGTCAGGAGTGTGATGGAATACTCTCCACTTACTTGAATGGGTGCAGCTCCAACAACGCTCAAGAAGCTCGACACCGTCCAAGACAAAGCAGCCTGCTTGATTGGCACCCCATCCACCACCTTCAAAATGCACTCCCTCCACCACCGACACACAGTGGCAGCAGTGTGTACCATCTACAAGATGGACTGCAGCAACTCACCAAGCCTCCTTTGACAGCACCTCCCAAACCAGTGACCTCTACCACTTAGAAGGACAAGGGCACCTGATGCATGGGAACACCACCACCTGCAAATTCCCCTCCAAGACACACACCATCCTGGCTTGGAACTATATCGCCGTTCCTTCGCTGCCGCTGGGTCAAAATCCTGGAACTCGCTTCCTAACAGCACTGTTGGTGTACCTAAATCCCAAAGACTGCAGCAGTTCAAGAAGGCAGCTCACCACCTTCTCAAGGGCAATTAGGGATGGGCAATAAATGCTGGCATAGTCAGCGACGCCAACATCCCCCTGAACGAATAAAAAACAAAATTCTTCTATAAATAGGAACTGAACAGTCAAATTAGTATAGTAACAGTCCCATACTAGCCAGTTTGACAGCAGGGGAATTAATCCATTAAATGTCACTTCAGTTGGATAGTGAGGAGAGAAGAGGTAAATGGGTAGGTATTACACCTCCTGCAATTGCATGGGAAGGGGACAAAGTGTTGGGGGTAATGGAGGAGTGAACCAGGGTGTCACAGAGGGAATGATCCCTTCGGAATGCTGACAGGGAAGGGGAGGGGAAGATGTGTTTGGCAGTGGCATCACGCTGGATGTGGCGGAAATGGCGGAGGATGATCTTTGAGGCTAGTGGGGTGGAAAGTGAGTTCAAGGCGAACCCTGTTGCGGTTCTGGGAGGGAGGGGAAGGGGTGAGGGTAGAGGTGCGGGAAATGGGCTGGACAAGGTTGAGGGCCCTGTCAACCACAGTGGTGGGGGGGGGGGGGGGAGGGGGGCGGAGTTGGGAGAAATCCTTGGTTGTTACAAGTCAGCTCTACTGGAAGACAGGTATTTTCTTCCCTGTAGTGACCAACAGTAGCCTAGGATATAGCGATTTCACACATTCTTGGTTTAAGAACCCATTCAATGCAAAAGTGTTTCTTGATGGGTTCAGGATGAGAGTAATCTGGTTATGATGGTTCCATTTCACACCTTCATTTCAGAAGGACTCATACAATTCAGGAATATTTCAGGATGGATGTAGAATCATTCACCCGCACACTCCACCCGTGCACACACTCTCATCAGTGGGTATGCATTTGCAATTAGATTTGGTGTCACAAGCTGGTGAGCTCAGCACAGCACAGATGTGCCTGAGCAGTTGACAGAGGCTGTGACAGCCGAGGCCACTGGCAGTCAGAGTACTGTAGGAGGCAGGGCCCGTGCTGAGCCCTAGGCTGACAGTATGCCTTTGGAGTCAGCTGCAGGGGTTGGTAATGGAACAACTGGTGGAGCTGCCAGAGGCTATGCACGGACGATGGAGGAATCTATCCAGGCCTTGAGTTCTGCCATATCTCGGATGGGTGTGCACTTAGTTTCCTCCATCGAGAGATTGGCAACTCTCGTGGAAAGTCAGATCTAGCAGACCACTCAGTGGATGCAGACCAGCATGCCATTGCATTGGCCATGAGATCAATGCAGTGGCAAGGAGAGAGGGGGACCAGGTGTCTGCATTCACCACCAGGTCCTCGTCCTACTCAGGTGAGCAGGAAAGTACAAGTGTGCCTTCCACTTCTGGGGGCTCCTGATGTGAACAGCAGCTCTCAGCCCCTCTGTCAGTGACTAGCACCTCAAGTAGCCACAATGACAGAAGAGGGCTCTGCACCTGTGGAGAAACCCCTCAGCATGCTGGGACCCTCCAGGCCTCAGGCAGCCAGAGGATGGCCGCCAAGGTCACCCAGGCCATGGGCAGCACGATCAGCAGCCTGCTTCCACCTCAGCTGCAGGTGCAGGGGTGGCACCTCATAGGAGCACTCATAGAAGAGTACAGAAGAGCACCTAGCTGCACTTGGCGGTCACGGGTGATTTAAATATCTAGTTAAGTTTCCTTTCTGGTGCGTGCCTCAATAAATCTTTCACCCACTCTTCCCGCTTCTCATTCTAATTCTTGGTGCCCTGTGAGATTGCAACTGCATCCTTCCTCCCTCAATGGGGTTGAAATGGTGGAGTAAGGCACATCCGTTCAGCTCCTCAGCCTTGCCACTGCATTGTGCACCCGGGCACTGGGTGATGGAGTGCAAAATGAAAAAGGCAACATCAGGGCTGATTACAGGTAAAACTTTATTGCAATGTTTCGAAAAGTGGACAAGGGTCACAGGAAGCAGCTCTGTATGAGGGCATCCTGAGCCTCCCTTGTGTATCTCATTTCGCCTTGCCTGGGGTCCAAGAGGTTCCTCAGCTTGCATCGCCTGGTTAGCGGGCTCCTCCACATCCTCATCAGAGCAGGCTTCATGATCAATGAGATCCTCATTATTCAACGCCTCTACCTCTGCAGGGCTAGGTTGTGTAGCACACAGCAGACTACCACGATGCACAAGACAACCACTGGGGCATACTAAAGGCATCCACAGGATCGATCAAGGCACTTTAATCACATCTTTAAAAGGCCAATGGCCTGCTCCATGGTTGCTCTCGTTGACCCGTGCGTTGTTTCCTCACAGGCATGAGCAGCCATGGCTTAAGTGGGTGGTGCTTGTCTCCAAGTATCCACCCCTGAAAGCACATGGGGAGCCCAAAAATCTGTGGCAGCTGGGACTGGTAAAGTATTTATGCATTGTGGTTACTTCCCAGGAACACACACCTGAAGGATCCACTTTTGGTGGGCACAGACCAGTTGTACATTGAGCGAGTGGAAGCCCTTCCTGTTGACGAAGACTGATCTGAGGCAGCCTTGATGACCACATGGGTGCAGTCGATGACACCTTGCACCTAGGGGAATTCAGCGATGGCCCCGACCCCAATGGATCTTTCCAGCTGACTTTTCAGATCGGTGCAGGATCACAGTCACAGCCCTCTTGAACATGGCATTTGTCACCTCTTTGATGCATCAATGTACTGCAGACTGGGAGGTCCCACACATGTTCCCAGTGAATCCCTGTAAGGAGCTGGAGGCATAGAAGTTGAGAGGCAAAGTGATCTTCTGGGCCACTGGCACTGGGTGTCAACCAAATCAAATGGGTTTCAACTCATCCTGCAGCATGACTGATAGATTTTTTTTTGGGTCACAGAACCAAGGCAGGTAGATGGAGTTAAGAGACAGATCAGCCATGATCTAATTGAATGGCGGAACAGCCTGGAGGGGCTGAATGGTCTACTTCTGTTCCTATGTTCCTATGAATACCATTTTTTAAAAAATTCAGTCATTTTAGTTCCCCCCTCCCCCCCCCCCCCCCACACACTTGCACTTATGGGTCAGCCAGGTATTTTACCCTCTGCTTTTCACTAATGAACTAAATGTTCACCATTTTGATCAATAGAAATAAACTGGCAGAAAATTCTAAAATAGATAATTAGATACTTTACTGCATTGTTATTCATGCAGTTTAATCTAGGTAGATGTGAGCAGGACAAACCAGCAATTTGAGAGTTAATTCGAAGCAATCTTCTGTTTGCACGGGAAAAAAATGTTGCAATCTCCAATGTTGCTCAGCAAAAATGCTGAACAGCAGCAACAGTGTTGTTTCAAAGGTAAATAACAATGTTCGGAAGCAATAAATGCATGTTTGAATATCTACCATATTGGGCTGAATTTTTCAAGCCCCTCGACGCCATGGGTTGCGGTGGGGGGCTGGCAAAATTCTGTGGGGAGAGGCCCGCCTTGACCCGCAGCGTTGAAAGGGCCTGCCGCATATTTTCCCCCTGAACCCCGGCGGCAGGCCTTTCAGCTGAATATGCAAATTAACAATAAACACATGTAAATTAATTTACCTGCAGGCGGCAGCTGTCCCACACCAATTTTACGTCTGCCGTTCAGCCTTCGTGCGCCTTCGGAACATGGTATGGAGTTCCAAGGCGAGAACCTGGTGGGGAGGGGTGGGGAGAAATATAATTTTCAGGGCGTGAGGGGTGGGGAAGCAGGAAAATCACTTTTTATTGGATGTGGGGATGGTGGGAAGGGGTTGAAGGGCAAAAAAAAGTTAGCAAGTTGTGGGGGGGGGGTGTGGGGGGAAGTTCGGGTAGGGAAAAAGTCAAGTGTTGGTCATTTCGGACATTGAGATGATTATTGGGGGGTTGGGGGGAGGGGCTCCATATCTTTATTAATTGTTCATTAAAAATTCCCAGTGCTTTAGCTTTAAAAAAATCAAATTACCTCTAAGGGTTTACAGCCCTTTAAAAATGGCGCCGACGCCTGCGTAGTGGTGCCAGACACTATTGCCGGGGATGTGGCAGCCGCCCCTCTACGTCATCGGGGGCGGCTGCTCCGTCTCGTCTATTAAAACCAGCCCCCGCTCATAATATCGCGGGGGCTGTGCAGCGGCCCTTCCATGTCGGAAGGCTGCTGAATTGAAAGCGCGCTTCAAACAATTTGGTGAGAAACTGGTCTTGCTAGCCCCCTACGAGTGCTCTCAGAGCTCCGAAATGGCATCTGCAGTGCACGCATACACCTGTGGAGTGAATCACACTGGATACCATATTGATGAGGGTATTAGTGTGCAGTGAATCTCCTCGAACTATGCAGAGCAGGGAGATCATAACATCAGTGTGCAATGTTGATTTGATGGCAGGGAAGCCATTTTGGAGCTCAATGCTCCAGTTAATATCCTCTCTTAACCTCGCAACCCTGAACATGCAGAAGGAAGGATCCTCCCCCACCAGCTCAATTTAAAAGGGGTAATCAAATACTTACAGGTTAGTTGCTGGTTGATTTCTTCTGTTGCTATGATTCTATAAGTGTTTGGTACTTTCTATAGTTGTTTCATGTTGTTCAAGTCTACAGGGAGTGGTGTGGCAGGTGCTGAAGTAGTTTCTGTCTTCAAGGCATCTGCACAAACTAGTTTCACTTGTAGACATTTGCTTTGGAATACATCTTGACAATGAACAGAGGTCACATAGAACAGGACAAGCTGCTGTAAGAAGGGGGAGAAGGGCTTTCAGTAGGATGCCATATCTGCCCAGCGTGTTCAGGAAGCAATTCTCCTACTTGAACCTCAGTAAGGAACAATGTGTGAGGTGTTTGCACTTCAATAAGGATGTCCTTACTGAAATCTGCCACCTGCTGCAGTCACAACTGCGACCTCAGAACAGGGCAAGGACTGCATGGCCAGTGGTTATGAAAGTGATCGTGGCAATTAACTTCTTTGTTTCAGGCTCCTTCCAGGCTGGAATTGGAACTATTTGCAACATCTTGTAGTTTGCCATCCATTTTTTAGTAAGGGAGGTTTCCCTATAGTGCAGGATGCCATTGACTGCACACACATTGCTTTGTGGGCACCACATGTCAATACTGCCACATACCAGAACTGAAAGGGATTCCACTCACTCAACATGCCTGTGACCACAGGTAGCAAATCATGCAGATCAATGCTTGATATCTTGTACAAGGACAGGAAGGTCTTTCTCCAGAGCAGCTTTTGAACCAGGGGAGGCACATGTGACCATGTTCAGAAAGATTTTTTCTCACCCTGGACCCTTTAAAGAGCCTGTGAATTGGCCAAAGAACAGGCATTTGATATCTTTATTTGATTTGCCTGGAACAAGAGAGAAAAGACCCAGCAAAGTGTTACCTCTCTCTGGAAAGGAGACTTGCATCTCTTGAAAAGTGGCAGATTCCTATTGCCTCTGGTCTCTGAAGATTTCCTGCATCCAGTGAGATTCTTGCTGCCTCCTGTGTTCTAGGAAATCCGGAAATCTGAAGCATTCTTCCACTGCTAGACTGCTGCTTCAAAACCCAAGCACACCTTTTGCTTCACCCCTCATGGAAGACCTATGTGACGCCTGCTGCAGTTAAATTGCTGTGAACGCCTACCCATCACAGACTGTTCATCAATCTCGCCTGGAGAGACTTAGAGTGGCATCTCACTATTTGACTCTGGAGCACCTAACTGTAGCAAAAAACATCCTACCAGAATGTGAACCTCAATTATTTTTATTATTCCTTCTATTCCTAAGAAACAGCTGTAAACCAAAAATCCTTTTTCCCTGGTTAACTGGTTTCTTTTTGAATGTGTGTCTGCATGAGGGTCAAGGAAATAAGGGTTTTTTCATATAGATTTATCTGGTTAGTAATTAAGACCTATTATTTCCTTTCCAATAAGGAGTTAATGTTGTTGTTTAAAGAAACCTGGTTTGGTGTGCTTTATTCTGGGGGGGAAATACAGTGTTTAATTTGGCTATTCTTAGGTAGGTGGGAAACTTTATTTGATATGCTATGACCTGTGGACGAGTGGGACTGAATTAACAGTGCATTACCCCTGCCTTGGACCTAACACCAGAGAGGGATGGAATCAGTGAGGGCTGTACCGGGGGATTGGCCAGGATGAGAGAATAATGGTTTTAATGGGTACTAGGGCATTGAAGGTGGAGGTGAGGGTATGGTTGAGCACATCAGTAGCTGCAGAAATGTCATGGTGAGCCAAAGGCTAGATATTTGGAATTTTGAAATTGCAGTTGTAAGTGAATTTGGGATAATTTTTTCCAGCGGCAGACACAGAAGGCAGTATGGTTGGAATGTGGAAAGGAGATGTAGGGCGATTAGAAATTCCCTTATCTGTGATTGATACAATGGAAGTAGCGAGGCCACATGAGATGACAAGGTGGGGGGGGGGGGGGGGGGTGGTGGCGGGTGGTGGGGGCGGTTGGGGGACTGTGAATATGAGTTGGGCAATTTACTTGGAGGGAGTGACTATCATAAGAACATATGAAATAGGAGCAGAAATAGGCCATTTGGACCTTTAAGCCTCAACTCCACCTTCCTGAACTATCCCCATATCTCTAAATTCCTTTTGTTCCAAAAAAAAATCTATCAACCTCTGCCTTGAATATACTCAATGGTTGAGCATCCACAGCTGTCTGGAATAGAGAATTCCAATGATTCACAACTCAGTGAAGAAATTTCTCATCTCAATCCCAAATGGCTGACACCTTATGCGGAGACTGTGAACTCTTTTTTTTATTTCCAAAATATATTTTATTCATAAAAATCTGTAAAAAATACATTACCAAACAGTTTCTAACAGCACCAAGTCAAAATTTACAAACATTGCAAGGGAGATCAATTTCCTTCAATACAATCATGAGTTGCCTCACAACCCTTCCATTTCATTTGTCGTGCCAGATTCATTTTTACATTTTACAGCAAACGTAAAATTTCCCAATACAGTTTGAGGGGTTTCCCATGGATCCAGCCCCTCAGTTCAACTTGGTGGGGGGACCTTACACTGTGGTCTTTCCCCATTAAGCCTTTGCTGCGGCTGCCCCAAGCTTAATGTGTCCCTCAGCACGTAGTCCTGGACCTTGGAACGTGCCAGTCTGCAACATTTGGTCGTGGACAACTCTTTGCGCTGGAAGACCAGCAAGTTTCGGGCAGACCAAAGGACGTCTTTTACCGAATTGATAGTCCTCCAGCAGCAGTTGATGTTTGTCTCGGTGTGCGTCCCTGGGGGCAACAGCCCGTAGAATACAGACTCCTGTGTTAGAGCTGCTTGGGATGAACCTCGACAAAAACCACTGCATTTCTTTCCACACCTGCTTTGCAAAGACACATTCCAGGAGGAGGTGGGCAACCGTCTCTTCCCCACCATAGCCACTGCGGGGGCATTGTGCAGAGGGGGCGAGACTTCGGGCATGCAGGAAGGATCTGACGGCGAGGGCCCTTCTCACCACCAACCAAGCTACATCTTGGTGCTTGTTTGAAAGTTCTGGTGATGACGCATTCTGCCAAATAACTTTGGCAGTCTGCTTGGGGAACCATCCGACAGGATCCACCGTCTCCTTTTCCCGTAGGGTCTTGAGGACATTCCGTGCAGACCACTGCCTGATGGATCAGTGGTCAAAGGTGTTTTCCCGCAGAAACTGCTCCACGAAGGATAGGTGGTACGGCACGGTCCAACTGGATGGAGCGTTCCGCGACAATGTGACCAGGCCCATCCTTCGCAACACCGGGGACAGATAGAACCTCAGCACGTAGTGACACTTGGAGTTTGCATACTGGAGGTCTACACACAGCTTGATGCAGCCGCACACGAAGGCGGTCATCAGGATGAGGGCGACGTTGGGTACGTTTTTCCTGCCCTTATCCAGAGGTTTGAACATCGTGTCCCTCCGGACCCAGTCCATTTTAGATCCCCAGATGAAGCGGAAAATGGCTCGGGTGACTGCCACAGTGCAGGAGTGGGGTATGGGCCAGACCTGCGCCACGTACAGCAACAACGTGAGCGCCTCGCACCTGATGACCAGGTTCTTACCCACAATGGAGAGAGATCGCTGCTCCAACATGCTCAAACTCATGTTCTAGATTCTCCAGCCAAGGGAAATGTTTTGTCAGCATCTATCCTGTCAAGCCATTTTATATGTTTCAATTAGATCACCAGTCATTCTTCTAAACTCCAGGGAATACAGGCCTACTCTATTCAATCTCTCCTCATAGGACAATCTCCTCAACCCAGGAACCAGTCTAGTGAACCTTTGTCGTACTCCAAAACTCCTCAATACTCCAGGTGTGGCCTCACCAATGCCCTGTAGTCATAGGAAGACTTCTTTACTCTTATACTCCAAGCCCTTTGTACCAAAAGCTAACATACCATTTGCCTCCTAATTGCTTAACTGTACTTGCATGTTGACTTTGTGATTCATGTACAAGGACACTCAGTCCCTCTGAATGCAAACATTCCCCAATCTATCATTGAAAAAAAAATCTGTTTTTATTTTTCCTATCAAAGTGGATAACTTCACATTTCTCCACACTATTTCATCTGCCATGCAATTGCCCACTCACCCAACCTGTCCAAATCCCACTGCAGCTTCCGTGCATCCTCCTCACCACTTACTTTCCCATCCAACTTTGTATCATCAGCAAGCTTGGATATGTTACACTCACTCCTCTTATCCAATTCATTCATATAGATTGTAAATAGCTGAGGCCCAAGTACTGATCTTTGCGGTACCGCACTAGTTACAGCCCGCCAACCCGAAAATGTCCTGTTTATTCTTGCTCTTTTTTTTTTCTGTCCATTAACCAATCCTCAGTCCATACTAATATATTACCCCCAATCTTGAGTCCTAATTTTGTGTAAAGGCATCTTGTGTGGCACCTTATCAAATGCTTCTTGAAAATCCAAATGCACTAGATCCACTGGTTCACCCTTATCCATCCGACTAGTTACATTCTCAAAAAACTCTAACCAGATGTCAAACATGATCTCCCTTTCGTAAATCCGTGTTGACTCTGCTTAATTATATTATGATTTTCTAAGTGGCCTGTGACCATGTTTTTTATTTTTAAAAAATAAAATAAATGTCCCTAATCATAGATTGTAGAATTTTGCCTACTGCTGATGTTATACTAACTGGCCTTTAGTTCCCCATTTTCTCTTGTTGTCCTATCTTAAATAAAGGGGTTAGGTTAGCTACCTTCCAATCCTTGGGAATGGTTCCAGAATCTAGGTATTCTGGAAGATTAAAACCAATGCATCCACTAACTCTGCAGCTACCTCTTTTAAAACCCTGGGATGCAGATTCTCACGTCTAGGGATTTGTAGCTACTTAGTCCCATTAATTTCTTCAGTACTGTTTCTTCACTTAAGGGAGGGTAAGAGGGCAGTGAACTCAGAGGACAGAGATAAAAACAAGAAATGCTGGAACCACTCAGCAGGTCTGGCAGCATCTGTGAAAAGAGAAGCAGAGTTAACATTTCGGGTTCCGAAGAAGGGTCACTGGCCCAAAACGTTAACTCTGCTTCTCTTTTCACAGATGCTGCCAGACCTGCTGATTGGTTCCAGCATTTCTTGGTTTTATTTCAGATTTCCAGCATCCGCAGTATTTTGCTTTTATATCAGAGGACAGAGAGCTGAGTTCAAATGGAGGTTGAAATCACAGAGCATGAGAAGTAGTTCAGTGCAGAGACTGATGGATGCAATTTTATGATGTCAGCAGATGAAACACAAAAAACAACTTGCTTTATTTGCTCCAAAGTACTATTGGTACACAGCAAGAGCAAATCACCTTGCTGGGGACAGCATCACCCAATGCTTACCACAGAGGGTACAGAGGAGGATAAATTGGGATTGCAGAACCCAGATTAACAGCCTTCTTCTGATAAATCAGTAAGTGACAATATCTTTTCTGGTGACAGACACCTATTTGACAATTTTTAAAGATTAATATTCTCCCTTTTCCATTCTTGAATATGTTGAGTTTTGTCTCATACAGTTCCATAGACATGGCTGTTAATTGACACTTCTATCTCGTAATCATTGTAGGAGCATGGGCCTTCAAAAGCGTGTGTTAGCATGCTATGTAATAATGGGGATAGCAGAGTCAAACCTGACCTTGTTAATTGATTTCCACAGAAGTGCATTCTTGTAGGGGGCATTGAATATTCAGCAGGAGTCAGTCAATTTTCCCCTCTCTATCCCAGGTGCATTGAAACAAGCTCTGCAGCTATTAGCACCATCCTGGTTGAGATCAAGTAAGTTCGCATAAATCAGTCTCAAATCTGAAAACTGGGTTTTTACAGCTCAGTCTCAGATAAACCTGCCAAACTGTTGGAGTCCCGCTGTATTTTTTTTTTCATACAATTTCCTCGTTTTGGCTGCTGCTTTGGGAATATAATTCCATTGTTGTTGGTCATCTTCTGTTCTCTATCAGGTGACTTATTATACATTATGCTTGAGCCCAGACAGCAAACTGTTTACCATGGGAATCATCACAGCCAAACCCTATTCTCTCCCCACTGTAGTCCAGATTTTTTAATAGGGATTACTAGATAGCAAGAACTGTGGATATTTTTCCCCTTTCTTTTCTGGAACAATGAAGCCAATTGTAATGCCTTCACCACTATCCTTATTGAGATCAGCCAAGTTCTGAATTTAACTTGGTTTATCTATGTTGCTACCTTATTAAGTGTAAAAGAAGTAGTTCTTCCTCACATCCCCCCCGCATCTCTTGCCCAAAATCTTTAAACTGTGTCCCCTAATGCCATCAGTTAATGGAAACAGTTTAGCAAGTTGACAGATCATTGGAATCCCACAGCCTCATTAGCATATTGAGCCACATCTTGAAAGCAGAGTAGTTGCCTGCACTAACCCCACCCCCCCACCCCCACTCCACCAAAACCTGCCTGCTCAAGGTGGGTTGGAGCCAGGCTTCAGCTTTTTCAACATTTTAACTAACCCTTCTGCTCCTCTCCTGTCCATTATCAGAGGTTAAAATTCCCTCCACTGTATCAGCTAATGAGTTGGGATTTACGGCAGGACTCAACTAAAGTCTATTTTCTCAGCAAACACGGTCTGTTTAAACAGCAAACTACAGTTAACTGCCTAACAGCATCTATTTAAAACGAGTTTACGAAATACAACAAAAAGAACTTAGGACCGAAACTATGGGAACTTACCCCCATAAAAGCAGGATGATTTCTCCAGCAAAATACAATGAGTGGAGACTAGTTACATACAAAGTATGTGCATAAAATCAATTCCATTTGCTTGCAACATGGTTGATGGGACAATTATTCAATCATCTCCTTTCTGGCTGGGAATATTGGTGTCACTATGTCTTTTGACAAAAAGATCAAGAGATTTGCATCTTGAGCAGGATGCCATCACAAAAGCACATCTACCCGACCCCTGCCTGCCCCCTTCAGTATTCCAAAAGGCCTATTCCCTCTGACACTCTGGTCCATTCTTGCATCAAACCCAACAGCTACTCCACTTCCACTGCCATCTTCACATGCAAGGGCAGGAGATGCAACACCTGCCCTTTCACTTACTCCATTCCCACCTCCCACAACCCCAAACAATTCTTCTGGGTGAAACAATGATTTACTTGCACTTCTTCCAACTTACTATATTTGTATTTGCTGCTCACGAAGTCTCCTCCACATTGGGAGGACCAAACACAGATTTGGTTATCCTTTTGCAGAACATGGGCTGAATTTTGTGCCGACGGTGGGGCTCCTAGCACTGGGCTGAAATGGTGGGGAGAATCCCGCCTCGGCCAGCCGGAACCCCCACCCCCCCACAGAAGCAATTCTATGGCGCCAGGCCAATTAACAGCCCAGCACCGGGATTCCTGTCCCTTTAAAGACACCCAATCACAGGATCGGCAGCTCAGTATCAGCAGCACCAGCAGGAGTGGTGGCCACTGCCGGTACTGCAAGAGGCCTTAGACCCAGGCCTAGCACTGGAGCCTGAACCCAAGGCAGGTGAGACAGGGTCACTGGGGCCAGACTGGCAGGCCCTGGCAAGAGGGGGCTGAAGGAGGGTGGGTGTTTAGTGCAGGGGAGGGGTGTTTACAGGGGTAGAGTTTTTCCCAGCAGGGGCCATGAAGGAGCATTCCCCCCCCATCCGGCACCACCACCACCCCCCTTCCCCAAGCCTGCAGAAAAGTTGCTTCATTTTACTGGGAAACCTCCCTGCATGGGAGAGGCACCCGCACTACAGGTTAGGTCCCAGCGGTGGCACGAAGAGGCCCTTAATGGCCACTTAAGGCCTTCAATTTGCTTCTGGGTGTGAAGGCTGTCATCAGCTTATCCTGCCCCTGACAAAATCATGTGACGGGTAGGTAACAGGCCCTCTGCCTCCTGTCACAATTATATGGGCCCCCACACCTCCAAACCCAGTTCAGGTGGGCCCATAAAATTCAGCCCCATTTTGTTCAATCTGGAAGCATGACCCTGAGCTCCCTTGGCCACTAATCTGGCTAAGATGAGCCAAACTCTGAATTGTAACTGGTTTACCCATCTTTCTACCTTATTAACAACTTCTATTTTTGGCCGCTTAAATTCTCCATCCCACTCGGACCTCTGATCGCTCTGTTCTCTCTGATACAAAAGGTGAAGTCACATGGGATCAGAGGGGAGCTGGCAAGATGGATACAGAACTGGTTCAGTCATAGAAGACAGAGGGTAGCAGTGGAAAGGTGCTTTTCTGAATGGAGTGATGTGACTTGTGGTGTTCCGCAGGGATCAGTGCTGGGACCTTTGCCGTTTGTAGTATATATAATTGATTTGGAGGAAAAAGTAGCTGGTCTGATTAGTAAGTTTGCGGACGACACAAAGGTTGGTGGAGTTGCGGATAGTGATGAGGATTGTCAGAGGATACAGATCGGTTGGAGACTTGGGCGGAGAAATGGCAGATGGAGTTTAATCCGGACAAATGTGAGGTAATGCATTTTGGAAGGTCTAATGCAGGTGGGAAGCACAGTAAATGGCAGAACCCTTAGGGGTATTGACAGGCAGAGAGATCTGGGCGTACAGGTCCACAGGTCACTGAACGTGGCAACGCAGGTGGATAAGGTAGTCAAAAGGCATACGGCATGCTTGCCTTCATTGGTCGGGGCATAGAGTATAAAAATTGGCAAGTTATGCTGCAGCTGTACAGAACTTTAGTTAGGCCACACTTAGAATATTGCATGCAATTCTGGTCGCCACACTACCAGAAGGACGTGGAGGCTTTGGAGAGGGTACAGAGGAAGTTTACCAGGATGTTGCCTGGTCTGGAGGGCATTAGCTATGAGGAGAGGTTGGATAAACTCGGATTGTTTTCACTGGAACGACAGAGGTGGAGAGGCGACATGATAGAGATTTACAAAGTTATAAGCGGCATGGACAGAGTGGATAGTCAGAAGCTTTTTCCCAGGGTGGAAGAGTCAGTTACTAGGGGACATAGGTTTTAGGTGCGAGGGGCAAAGTTTAGAGGGGATGTGCGAGGCAAGTTCTTTACACAGAGGGTGGTGAGTGCCTGGAACTTTCTGCCGGGGGAGGTGGTGGAAGCAGGTACCATAGAGACGTTTAAGAGGCATCTTGACAAATACATGAATAGGATGGGAATAGAGGGATACGTACCCCGGAAGTGCAGAAGGTTTTAGTTTCGGCAGGTATCAAGATAGGCGCAGGCTTGGAGGGCCGAATGGCCTGTTCCTGTTCTGTACTGTTCTTTGTTCTTTTTTCTTTGTTCTACAACGTTTTACTGAATTTCAACACAAGCTCGATGAGCAGCACCTCATCTTTCTACTAGGCACTTTACAACCTTCCAGCCTTAACTTTAGATCTTAACTACCATTTACTCACTGACAAAATTTGGTAATGAAGGATGGCTGCACCACAGCCACTGAGAGTGGAGAACATGTGGGCTGGTGCTTGGGGTTGTGATTCCCTATCGGTACATGACCTACAGGTGATCCACCCCCTGGTGTCTACATGCCTTTCTACTGGCTAATTTTTGGGACACAGCAACTCTCTCCACTCAGCCAGATTTTCTATACTTCCTTCCCTTCTGCAATTCTGCTGTAAGTATTTACGCCTTCTCTCGACCCATCCTTTGTTTCATAGCAACAGGACCAGACATTTAGCCCCTCGAGCCTGTTCCCTTGTCATTCAATGAGATCATGGCTGTTCTGTGACCTCACTCCATATACCCACCTTTGCCTAACAAAAATCTATCAATCTCAGATGTCAAGTTTTCAACTGATCTAGCATCAATTGCCATTTCAGAGTTCCAAGCTTTTACCACCATTTGTTTGTAGAAGTGTTTCCTAATTTTACTCTGAAAGGTCTAGCTCTAAATTTTGAACTATGACTCCTAGTCCTGGAATTCTCCAACCAGCAGAAATAGTTTCTGTCAATCTAACCCTTGTTTGTCTAATATCTCCTTGTAATTTAACACTTGGGGCTGGATTTTATGCTCCGTTAGAAGGCAGGTTTTTTGGCGGGGTGGGGGGGGGGGGGGGGGGGGGGGTAAGAATCAGCACAGAATTGTCTGCCACAGAACCCAACATCATAGTGCCAGTTTCCAATTTTGTCAGAGGCAGCAAAGTTTCATGGTGGCACCTCTGCCACAATGGGATCATAATTTAAATCTATTATATGCTGTTTTACATGAATTTGTATCTAATTTGCTGCAATCATACCAGGCATTTGCAATCTTATGCATGATGAGTGGCACTCGCATGCCTTCACTATCTCATCTTTGGGAAGCTGGTGCCACCAAGGCGAGAATTTTTGGAGGACTTACCTAACCTTTGCAGGCACCGTCATTATCTTGTGGAATTTTTTTTCACATCGGACATTGCCGCTGAGCTCAATCTGCAGATGTGAGGGAAGAAGGGACTTTTGCAAGTGGAGACTGTTGGGTGGGGAGCGTTAAACAGGCAGATACCTATTCACCAAAATGAGGAAGCCAATAACAGCCTCTGATCCACAACTGTTTTATTGTCAATTCATAGTTCAGTCCAAACATCAGTTGCCACTCTTCCCTTCTGGACTAACTCTCTGTCCAGAGGCAACTCCCCAAATGGCCAAAAACCCAGCCCTTAAATGCAAAACTATAATGAGCATCAGCTGTTCTCTATTAACACTGAAATGAGACCTGTTCAATTCAAGGCATTTTCAATATTGTCAGGGAGGGAGGGCCTCTGCAAGTGGATACTGTTGTGGGGGAATGAGGGAACATTGCAAGTGGATACTGTTGGGGGGGGAGGGTGGAACTCTGCAATCCAACAGCAGGAGACGCTGTTAACAGCGTTGCCAATGCCACCCCGCCATTGTCATTATGCTAAATGGCCGCCCATCGCTGCCATTTTGTGCACTTGGAGTCCAAGGTTCCAAGGTTAATATATCCTTCCTAAAGTGTGGTATACAGAACTGGTCCAGGTCTAACCAGGGTTTTGTATAGCTGAAGTATGACTTCTATCTCCTTGTATTCTAGTCCTCTTTTTATATAAAGGTCAGAATTCCATTAGCCTTTTTGATTATATTTTGTGCCTGTTCATGATATTTTAATGATCTGTGTACCTGGACCCCCAAGTCTCTTTGGACTTCCAATGTTTCTTGCTTTTCCTGATTTAGAAAATATCCTGTTCTATCCTTTTCAGGTCGAAAATGAACGATCTCACATTTGTCTACATTGGAATCCAGTTGACACAGTTTTGCCCATTCTCTTAATCGATCAATGTCTCTTTGTAAATTTATGCTTCCATCTACTTTGCCTACAATATCAACTATTGTTGTGCCATCTGAAAATTTGGATATGAGGCTTCATCATCTAAGTCGGCATTAAAAATGGTGAATAGCTGAAGCCCCAGCACAGATCCTTGCGGGACACCATCAGTCACATATTGCCAATTAGAGTGCTTGCCTATTATCCATAATCTCTTTCTTCTGCTGCTCAACCAATTTCCCAACCAGGTCAATAATTTGCCTTCAATTCCATGGCCTTATACCTTAAGTAAAAGTCTCTTACGAGATGCTTTTATCAAATGCCTTCTGAAAGTCCATATAAATAACATCCATTGACATGCCCCTGTCCACTCTTTAGTCCCCCTTCAAAAAATTCAATCAGGTTCATCAGGCACGGCCTACCCTTAATAAATCCATGCTGGCTCTCTCTAATCAGCTGAACATTTTCAAGGTGTTCAGTCACCCTATCTTTAATTATAGTCTCTAGTAATTTCCCAAAAACAGAGGCCAGGCTAACAGGTCTATAATTTCCTGGTTTTCCTCTCATCTTTTTTAAATAACAGAGTGACATGCTCAATTTTCCAATCTAATGCAAAGGTTCCCAAATCATAGAGTGGTAGAGTCGTTACAGCACAGAAAGAGGCCATTTGGCATATTTCCTCAGTAAACCGTAAAGCTTTTATTTTCTAATCGCTGTCAGTTCTACATGGTACCATACATGTGGCTACAGCAGAGCTAGTGATGGGCTGCTTTCACCCCTGCTGTTTGAGGTGTTTGTTGCTGATGACCACTTGGTGTTATTGCCTGTCAAGGCCCTGCTAATATTTGCTCCACCCATGTAGGGGCAGACTCAGCATTCCAGAGAGGAGGCAGCCTGTCGGGTTGAGGGTGGGGGAAGAGGAAATGTGTGAGATAGGCAAAAGCTTTCAAAAGTGTGTGCACTTTCAACTCCATTATCATCATCCTCCCTTTCCTGGGCCAACACCATATCACTCCTGCTCTCTCTGTAGGAAAGCAGATTTGAGGAGATCAGTGATGCCTTGGAAGCCCATGTTATCTGTCTGTCATCCCCTGTAAGGCTGTAGACATGTTGACCCTCATAGTTTGCAAGGCTGCTGTCTGGCCTTGTAGGGACTCATTAGTGCTTAAGAACATAAGAAAAAGGAGCAGGATTAGACTATATGGCACCTTGAGCCTACTCCACCATTCAATACTATCATGGCTGATCTTCTGTCTTAACTCCACTTTCACGCCTGCTTCTCATATCCCTTGATTCACTGAGGGACCAAAAATCTGTCTATCTCAGCCTTGAACATACTCAACAATGGGTATCCATAATCCTCTGGCGTAGAGAATTTCAAAGATTCACAACACACTGAGTAAAGAAATTTCTCTTCATCTGCGTCCTAAATGATCAACCCCTTATCCTGAGATTGTGCTTCTGTGTACTAGATTACCCAGCCAGCAGAAAAAAAATCTCTCAATGTCTACCCTGTCAAGACCTTTCAGAATCACAGAGTCACAGAATTATTACAGCACAGAAGGAGGCCATTCAGCCCATCACATCTTCTTCGGCTCTCCGAATGAGCTATTCATCTAGTGCCATAGCTCTGCCTTCTACCCATAACCCTGCACCTTCTTCCCTTTTATATAACAGTCTAATTCCCTTTTGAATGCTTCAATTGAACCTGCCTCCACCACGCTCTCAGGCTGTGCATTCCAGACCTTAACCAATTGCTGTGTGAAAAATATTTTCCTCATGTCACTTTTGCTTCTTTTAACAATTACTTAAAATATGTGCCCTCTTGTTCTCAATCCTTTCATGAGTGGGGACAGTTTCTCCCGATCTACTCTGTCCAGACCCCTCATGATTTGAATATCTCTATCAAATCTCCTCTCAGCCTTCTCTTCTCCAAGGAAAACAGTTCCAACTTCTCCAATCTGTCTTCATAACAGAAGTTCCTAATCTCTGGAATTAATCTCGTGAATCTTTTCTGTACTCTCTCCAATGCCCTCACCTCCTTCCTAAAGTGCGGTGCCTAGAACTGGACGCAATACTCCAGCTGAGGCCGAACTAATGTATTATACAAGTTCAACATAATCTCCCTGCTCTTGTACGCTATGCCCTTATTAATAAAGCCCAGGATACTGTATGCTTTATTAACTGCTTTCTCAACCTGTCCTGCCACCTTCACTGACTTATGCACATATACACCCAGGTCCCTCTGCTCCTGTACCCCATTTAGAATTGTACCTTTTATTTTATATTGTCTCTCCATGTTCTTCCCACCAAAATGCATCACTTCACATTTCTCCGCATTGAACTTCATCTGCCACCTGTCCGCCCATTCCATCAACTTGTCTATGTCTTTTTGAAGTTCTACACTACCCTCCTTATAGTTCACAATGCTTCCAAGTTTCGTAACATCCGCAAACCTTGAAATTGTGCCCTGTACACCAAGGCCTAGGTCATTAATATATATCAGGAAGATTAAGCAAATGAAAAGGGAAGGGTGGGAAATAGAACGAAAGGGAAGGTCTGTAATAGGGTGGAAGATAGGAGAGATTAAATGACAAAAGGGTTCATGGTGCAAGGCAAAAGGAAGTGGTAATGGGACAAGTAAAGAAGCATAAAATGTGTCTAGAGGAGGTGTGAATGGCAGAATGATGTACAGTAGCCATCCGAAAGCCAAAACAAGAGAAAAACGAGTTAAAACCAAAACCTGTAAAGAAAATGGAAACAAAATGGGGGCAGAGGTTACGGTCTGGAACTGGTGAAATCACTTTGAATCTGGAAGGCTGTAAAATGCCTAATTGAAAGATGAGGTGAGGTTCCTTGAGCTTACATTGCACTTCAATGAGATCACATCTCATTCTTCTAAACTCCAGAGAGTATAGGCCCAATTTACTCAGCCTCTGATAATAGGACTATCCTCTCATCCCAGGAAACAATCTAGTGAACCTTCACCCTACTACCTCCAATGCAAGTATATCCTCCTTGGGTACTGTGCACAGTACACCAGGTATGTTCTCACCAAAACCCTATAGAATTGTAGAAAGACATGGTTGTTATTGTACTCCAATCCCCTTGCAATAAAGATCAACACGTAATTTTTCTTCCTAATTGCTTTCTGTACCCATATGCTAACTTCCTGTGTTTCTTGTAGAAGTACACCCAAGTCTTTCTGAACAACAACATTTACAAATTTCATGACTTTCTGCTTTTCTAGCCTTACTACTAAAGTAAATAACCTCACACTACCACATTATACTCCATCTGTCACCATGTTGCCCACTCACTTAACCTGTCTCTCTCTCTTTGCAGCCTCTATGTGTCCTGCTCACAGCTTACATTCCCAGCTAAGTTTGTATCATCAGCAAACTTAGATTAGATACTCTTTGTCTAAGTCGTTCATTCAGATTGTAAATAACTGAGGCCCCAGCACTGATCCTTGCTAGTTACAGCTTGCCAACTTGAAATTGCCCCGTATATGCCTATTCTGTGCTTCTGGTCTGTTATTCAATCCCCCATCCATGCTAATATATTGCCCTCAACTCCATGAGCCCTTACTTTGCTTATTAACCTTTTGTGTGGCACCTTATCGAAGGCCTTTTGGAAATCCAGGTATAATCCTGATCATACTATGATTTTCTAAATGCATTGTTAAGACTTCCTTAATAATAGATTCCAGCATTTTCCCAATGGCTGATGTCAGGCTAACTGGCCAGTAGTTCCTTGTTTTGTTTCTCTCTCTTTTCTTGAAAAGAGGTGTTACATTTACTAATGTCCAATTCACTGGGATCATTCTAGAATCTAGGAAAGTTTGGAAAATCATCATCTGCGCATTCACTGGGCTGGAATTTGTGCTGGAGGTGCGGCTCCTGGCACCGGACAGAAAAAGCGGAGGGAACCCTACCTTTGCCTTTTCGTGGCCTGCTGGAGTGATCCTCTGGTCTTTTTGATTCAAAGTTTTAGGAGGCGGGATCCCTGTCCTTTTAAAGACTTTAAAGGGATGGGGATCCCACTTCCAGCCAATCAGAGAGCTGGCAACTTAGCAGTATCGGCAGCATCACCAGGAGCGGAGGCCACTGCCGGTACTACAGAGGCCTCAGACCCAGGCACAGCTGTCGAACCCCGGAACAGAGGTTCGCCGGGGACAGTCTGGAAGGCCCCGGCGAGGTGGGGGGTGGGGGGGGTGGTGGTGCTTGGCGGTGTGGTCGTTCAGTCCGGGGTGGGGGGGGTTAAAGTTGTTCCCAGTAGTGGGGATCCTCCGTGGGCTGCCAGGCATTCTCCCCGCACGGCAGAGGCCCCTCCAGTCACTGGCAAGATCCCAGGGAAGAAGCCCTTAATTGAATGTTAATAGGCCACTTGAGGGCGTCAATTGGCCTCTGGGTGGGAAGGCCATCGTCGGCCTATCCTGCCTCTGGGAAGATTGCTTGGCGATGGGGAGGCAATGGGCCCTCCTCCCCGCCGTCCGCCCGGCACCCATCGCGATACTCCTTGCCCCCACCCCCTGATCTCCAATCCCGCCTTGGGTGGGAGGGGGGGGGCTCATAAATCCCCTGCCACTATCCCTGCAGCTACCTCTTTTGGAACCTGAGGGTGTAGGTCATCAGGTCCTCACGATTTGTTGGCTTTTAGCCCCTTAAGTTTCTCAAATAATTTTTCTCTGATGATATTAATTTCTTTAAGTTCCTCTCTCTTATTAACCCCTTGGTTACACTTTATTTCTGGTATGTAATTTGTGTCTTCCACAGTGAAGACAGACACAAAGGGCTGAATTTTAAATGGCCCTTGGAGATGGGAATGGAGGTGGGCGGGGTGGGGGATGCACGTAAAATCAGGACAGGAGAAGTCAGACCAGAAGTCCAACGCTGTGATGTCCCATCTCAATTTTATCAATAGTGGCAAATATGGAGGACAGAGATCTGACATTGATGTGACGGGCAGGCAATTAACGTAGTTAAGAGGCCTATTGACAGAGATTTGATTCTCAATTTTAAATCTCATTAACGGTGCTTGGGAATCACTGGGCTTCAGAGCCTCACCTGGATGAGGGAGGCAATGTGGAGGCAGGACTTCATTGCTGCCTACAAAGGGAGTCCATCAGGACAGGCAGCATCAATTGACTGACAGTGGGGAGAAGGGAGGGCATCAGGTAATCGACTGAGGAGTGGGGGCACAGGTGCCAGCACTATGGGTAGCCATACCAGAGGGGAACGGGCAAGTGCTACTTGAACAGATGTGACAAGTGGGGGAAAGGGGTGGGGGCAGTGCTGCCATTGGTAGTGAAGACTTTGAACGTAGGGAAATCCCACCTATCATGGGCCTCATGCATGCAGGCTTTGGGTGCCTCATTGAGGAGGAGGTACAGCAGAGAGGGAGGGAGGTCCAGGCACTGGCAGCAGCACAGCAGCGATCTGTGAGCCCACAGGAGGCTCAGCATCGGCCTCCAGGTGATGGAGAAGGGCACAGTTTACTGGCCGAGGTTTGACTACTTACAGTTGTCCAAGAAGCAGTTCCAACAAAGACTCGACCTCTCCATGGAGGCCATCACTGACCTATATGCTATGATGGAGGATGAGCTGAGCCCCAGGGGACTTGGTGGAATTCCAATGCCAGTGGCACTGCAGATCACCATGGCACTGAACATCTACACCTCTGGATCAGTCCAGGGATCCACAGCTGACATGTGTGGGAACTCACCCCAGTCAGTGGCCCATCAGTACATCAAGGAGGTGGCCAATGCTCTTTTCAGATGGCCAGCGACTATGTGCACTTCTGTGCAGATCTCTACAGTCATGCTGAGGGATCCATTGGATTTGGTGCCATTGCTGGATTCCCCCAGTGCAAGGTGTCATCGACTGCACACACGTGGCTATCAAGGCTCCTGCAGACTAGCCAGTGGCCGTCATCAACAGGTAGGTCTTCCACTCACTCAATGTGACCACCATAAATGGATCCTGGAGGTCTGTGCATGCTTCCTGGGAAGTTACCACAATGCCTACATTTTAAGGCAGCCCCAGGTGTCAGAGCTTTTCCAGCCCCCCGCATGACTTCAGGGATGGATGCTTGCTGACAAGGGCTACCCATTGAGGACATGGTTACTGACGCCTGTGAGGAACCCACACTCAGATGCAGAGGAGAGATACAACACTTGCCACGGGACAACGTGAGCGACCATCGAGCAGGCCACTGGTCTACTCAAGATGGGATTCAGGTGCCTCGATTGGTCCGATGGGGTCCTTATGTATGCCCTGGCGAGGGGCTCAAGTATCGTGGCGGTCTGCTGTGCATTGCACACCTGGTGCACAGAAGGGGGAGGCTTCGATCAATGAGGACATCGAGGAGCGCGATGCCTTCTTGGACGGAGGATGCGGAGGAGGAAGCTGGCCAAGCATTGCCAGATGAAGAACCCCAGTGACAAGGAAAGATGCCGTGAATTACGTGCAAGAGAGGCTCACGATGCCCTTCTCCATTCACATTTCCTTTGATCCTTACTACCAGTTGTAAGTTTATCAATAAAGCCTTGCCGTTATGCAGCCCTGTTGTTGCCTTCTTTCCTTTAGCAAGCCATCACCCATCGGCCAGATGCACGGCACTCAGCTGGTAAGGCTCAAGATTTCACCCCTCACAGCAGGATCCCTCACCTCAAGGCCCTGACAGAGCCTGGGTGAAAATGAAGCCCCAAAGACCATAAATAAGAGGAAGGAGATCTTGTGAGATAGAAGTTTATCTTTATTATCCCTGACAACAAAAGCTAGCCTTTCTATTTACATTAGACATGCACCAGTGAATCCCGTGTGCTTCCAGGTGCTCTTCTTTATTCTTTTGCGTGTAATCCTATGTGGTGCTCCCCCTGTGCAGTCAGCTGAAGTGGAGGCAGGCTGCTGACCTTGCTGCCCCTTGGCTAGGGATGCCCTTGCAGTCATCCTCTGGATGCCACAGCCTTGCAGGGCCCTGGCATGTTAGGGCCTCCTGCATTGAAGCAGTACCACCCTCTGTTGTCAGGGATGAAGGAGATCTGGTATCACTGGCAGAGGGGCAGAGGAACTGCTGGTCACACCAAGAGCATCCAAAGAGGAGCCCCCAGCTGCGGGATGCAGCCGCTCCTCCTCCCTAGCAAGGCAAACTTGTGCCTCCCTGCTGACGTGAGAGCGTAGAAGACGTGGTGGCGACTCTAGGTGCCTCGTCCCTCTTTTGCCTTGCCACTGCTGCCATGAGCTCATGGTCAAGACGAGGATATGCAGGTCTACACAAAACCCCTGCAGACATTGAGTGCTCTGCTGGATGTGGATCTCCAGGATCGTTGCCAATCTTTCAATGGAGGATGCCACTCCCGTACCACTCAGAGACTTTTCAGCACTCAAGGCCTGGATGGACTTCTCCATTGTCTGTGCCAGGGCCCACATAGCCTCTGGCATCTCTGCCGCATGTTGCCTGACCTCTCGTTGAAGCTGCAGCATTTCCCATGAAGCTGGTAACACTTGAGGCATGTCATCAGCCTTGGGCTCAGCATAGGCCTGGCCTCCCACAATCGTTCGACTGTCAGGAGCCTGGGCTGTCACAGCCTCTGTCAGCTGCTCGGGTGCGTCTGTGTTGTGCCCACCAAGTTGTGTGACCGAATCTAACTTCAAGCACATACCCACCAATGTGAGTGTATCCGCGCTGGTGGTGGGTGCGGGTGCTGGACGTGATGGTGCACCCTCTGAGGCTCCCTTGTCCTGCTCAGACGGGGCAGGCTCTCCCACAGTTTCTGTGGCTTCTTCTTGAAGTTCTGCGTGACCTGCAGGAGAGAACAGAGAGATTGAAGGGTCAAGGGCTTCCCTCACAATGTAGCAAACACCCCTACATTGGTGATCCCTATAGGCACTGGCTGCCTCAACAGCAGCATGACCCATCACTGCAGATGCATGCTTGTGTCCATGATGACCTTACTCACTGTCTTGGGAAGGCACCCCTGTTTCTCTATGCACTATAGAGTGTCTGTCCTGCGGTCTTGCTGGTTGCATGGCCTCCTCCTCCATTGGGCTCAGTACATGGAGATGTGGCTGTCCATTGCCAGTCTTGGCCCACTGTCTGTGATTGTGTGCTATCTTCTCCTGCAGACACAAAGATGAATGTTGTTGGTATCTCCTAGTTAGGTCATTACGATACTTCCTGGACTGGATCTGGTCCTCATCATTACATTCCTACTGTTCACTTCCTGTGCCACTTACAGCCACGTTTTCTTGGTTGTGCCAACAGGTTCCTTTTTCTCATTGCTGGGAAAGAGAACGTTCCTCCTTGCACTTACAGAGATGACTCACTGAACCTGAGTGCAGTCTTTGCTATCTTGACAGATGTTACGAACAGGCAGTTAATTTAATTTTTTTCCCTCTGATCCAATTTCCCTGTTTTTTTCAACCACCTGTCTGTAACTAGATTAGTGATTGAATTTCTTTCCCTCCCTTAAACTCTAATAATAAATGACCGCTTCAACAGCTCGGATTTTAAAGTTTAAACAAAGAAGTAGGGATTATTAACACATTCTTAAACTCGGGAAGGGCTTTAACTTTGCCATACACGCTTACAAACATTCAGGGAAAGGTTAAAGGCATAAAGAAGGGAAGGACATTTACTATATTGCAATATAAACTAACAAACTTTCAGTTAAAAGTAATGTCCATTTATATTATCAAAATAAAGTGTCCAAAAATTGGAGATCACCGATTAGAAATGCCGAATGGGGAGGAGCTGTTGTAGATATCTCTTCTCTTGCAAATTTCTTTTTCTTTGCACTCTCAAAGGACATAATGGAGACTGCTAAATTGCTGAAGTCAACTTATTTTAGACGGAGGGGAAACGGGTAGAAATCAGACCTTTTCTGCTATTACTGCAGCTTGTCTTCGGGTTGGTTTGTTTCTTGCTGGATTTTTCAAAGTGTGGCTTCTCTTTAATTTTTCTTGTTGAAAAGGTCTAAGAGAAAAAAGTTAATGCAGACTGAAGACAGGCTGTGGCTTCTTGCAGGGAGATGTGTCTCTAGCACATGTCAGCTGTATAACGGAAGACAGGCTGTACTCACAAACGTTTATAGTTTCGAGTCCACACACGTTGGATAGGGATCTCCTGGGTCCTAAAACTAGAGTCTTCTCAAGTGGCTGTCCCATTTCTCCTCCATTTTGAAAATCAGAACACAGAAGTACAAACTTAAAACATGCTGTATGAAATGGCAGTTGACATTAATACTCAAATGCACAACATAATTCTCAAGGGGGTTCGCATCCATTCATAAGAACAGATATGGTGCTCAATTTCCTCCTTCAAATAGCTCACTGCCAATCTCCAGACATCATCCTCCGAGGCATGTGTGAAGTGGGCTTTGAAATAGTTGAGATTCTTGGGTTCACATCACTCACTCACATGCATTGTAGACACGAAACCTGGAAGTAAAATTATAATGAGACATCCCATTGAAATCAAACATTCTCACTTGATGTTGTGCATTCATTGCTGCTATTTACCCCAACCCCACAACCCCACCTCTTTCGCTTCTTCCCTGACTCCCTGATAATATTACGGCCGTTAGTTCTGTTTCTCTCTCCACAGGTGCTGCTTGACCTGCTGAGTGTTTTCAACATTTTTGGTTTTTAATTAAGATTTTCAGCATCTGTACTATTTTGCTTTGGTCATCACATTCTTATTGAATTGTGTCACTTCGAGGATCTTTTAACCAGTAGTTATGTATTTAGATTGTGAATAGTAACATTTTAATAGTTGTTCTTGAATAGAGACTGACAGCTAAAATAAATTGAAGGGAAATTATTGACTTGGTTAAGAGTTTGTTTCGGTGGCAGAAAACAAAGAGAAACAATGGTGCGTACTCAAATTTGAAGGAAGTGACTTTTGATGTCCCACAAGGATCTGTGCTGGGGCCTCAGCTATTCACTATGGCCGGGATTTTATGAGTCCCGTGGCATGTCCAAAGGCGAGACCGGAAGTTGGCCTAACTTCTGCTTCCGCCATTTTCCCCGTATCCCACGCGATTTTATATTTAAATGAATGGGGCGGCGACGGGCATGGAAAACACGTGGGATCATGCGGCAGGGACAGCCTTTCATTGGCGGAACACACCCTCACTGGGCCAAGCACCATGACCGCCATGGGTATAGAGCATTCTGTGCTTGCAGCCTCAAGCCTTCCTGTTATGTACGTCTCTGCAGAATAACCTAAACTAAAGCTTGTACGTAATTCAAAATGCATTTGCTTTTCTTAATTTGTGAAACCCAGCACAATTACTAATTTTCCCTGCAGCTAAAGTGAATCAGATGTCAGCCAGCAGGTAGTGCCCCACCTCACAATTCAGTGATGCCTCCCTGCAGGTTCTCCTCCAGGTTGTCATGGGAAGGCGGGAGGTCCTCTTCCCTGCAGCTGGAGTCTGAAGACCCTCCCTCCTGACCAAGGCTGCCTGGATGGAGGTAGCAGAGGAGGTCTTGAACCGTGGGATGACGCGCAGAACTTGGATTCAGTGTCAGAAAGGGATCAATGCCTTGCTCAGATTGGTGAGGGTAAGTGGTTTTGGCAAAGCAGCTCCATTGTTTTCCTTCCTGGCTCTGTGTCTTTAAGACAGAGGTTTGACTAGGTATGCAGTGGAATGCGTGAGCAGCCTTAGTGCCATTCACTAAATGATTGTGTGCCAAGATGACAATTGGCATTATGTCCTTGGATGTGTTGTACGAAATCCACTGTGGAATGAGTGATGTTGATGCATGTGTGCAATAGTTGTGATGCATCTACTAACATGTCATTAAACTGCACTGTCTCCTGCAGGATAAATGCACCCACAACAAGTGTTAGTGCGCTAAAACGGGAAGAAGTGTCCCAGACACAGAGTGCTGACCCGGCTAAGGAGGAGGCATCAGAAATAGTGAAAGAGGAGGGAGGCAGGGCTATCACAGATGGCAAAGCAGGATCCTCAAGGTATAAGGATGAAGTGTCATCTCCATTTGTGCAGCCATATGTGGAAACTGTGTGAATTCATCTGCATCAGATGCTTAAAGTGCCTCTGTTTATGTCTCCACTGCAGGTGCCTACACTCGAGTCGTGAATTGCCACATGGTCCAAGGACCCTCCTCTGGGGAGGAAGAGTAATCCAATGCCCCAGAGGGTGCACCGTCACCTCCTCTTCTTCCACCTCCACCAGTGCAGATACTTCCACACAGTCTGCGGTGGGGGTTGTGGGGGGGTGACGGGTAGGAGGTGTGTGGTTAAGATTAGAATTCGGGTCACAATCTGGTGGTCATGACGGACACATGCCCCAGCAGCTAAGGGAGCATGTGCCAGCCGGGTCCCCTGACAATAGGAGGCCCCTGCTCAGCCCCACACTGACAATGATCCTCTGTCTGTTCAACGAGAAGTCTGCTGGATGTGGAGCAAAGCCACGTCGAAAATATGTTGGAGATACCTGAGGTCATGCATGGCTTTGCGTGTGCCATGGAGGGGTCCATGCAAGCCATGACATCTGCCATCTCCCAGTCATATGAGCATATGGCTTCCTCAGTAGAGAGTGTGGTGAGCTCTGTGGCGAGTCTGGTTGACCACTCGAGCCATATGCGATCTGACCTGCACACCATCGCTGTTGCCGTGGGCTCCATGTCGCAGAGGCTAAGCCAGAGGGGAATGAGGAACCTGGACCTCCATCCAGGTGCTCCCTCCCAATATTGACCCCCCTTACCTCCAGCAAGAGAGCACATGTGGGATACTCAAGCACCATTGCTGCCGACCCTCAGTAGGATAGAGCCATCAAGGCCCCGTTCCTCCAGAGACTGCCTGTCACGGTCATCCACAGCAACGGGCAGCATACTGAGCACACTGCCTCCACCTCAGCTGCTAATGTCGGGGTTTCAACTGGACATAGTGGGACAAAACATAAAATGAAAAAGTTATGAGCATGAAGGTGGCATGGGTGTTGTAAATAATGTTGCCATTTTGATCCATTTTCAATACATCTTTATTTACTTTATTTTTTAATCCACTCTCTTAAGTCATTTGCTTGTGTACTGGAGGCTTATGGCAGGAACACATTGATGTTTGCAAAGTCTTTCAGAAAGTGTCCAGTGTCCATTTATCATTTTGATAGCCTTAAGTCTTCAATGATGGCTGTATCACATTTGTATATTTGTCAATGGTCAAACTACAAACATGCCTTTCCTTTGTGGATCTGTGGTCACAACGTTATCTTCCTGGCATTGTTGCATTCCCCATTGCATCATAGTCCACAGAGCATTAGATCTGCTGGTCACATTAAACCTCTGCAACGTTGTAGCTTCCTATACATGTGGGTTAATGCCTTGATGCGTTAGAATATTTTCAATGTAGGCGCATGTCACCTTTAATGAAGTGGATAGTACAAAGGCCGTTTGCCAATTTCCACTTCAGGTTTCTATGATGTTGTCAGAAGAGCCCTTCTTTTTGATTGCAGAAATGATTAAGACCTCTGGCATTTGTGAACATATTGGGATAATGTATGTTTTCTGCTCTCAACCTAACTTTTTACATTGCGTTACTGATGTCTGAAAAGTGCAAATATGAGGTGTTCCCTGATGTCCCTTGCATGTCTCTCCATGGTCCTTATATCTATAACAGCATCGTTTGCATCGTTGACCTCCCCTTCATCCTCTTCATAGTGATCCTCATCTGCATACGACTGGTGTTCCTCCTGTTCCTCCGCCAGGAGAAAATAACTGTGCCTAAGTGCCAGGTTGTGTAATGCACAGCAGACATGATGACTCATGAGACCCTCTTTGGCATTTCATGATGAGCCCCTCCAGACTGGTCAAGGCAGCATAAAAAATGCCAATGCTGTTATCGATTATAGCTCTGGTGGATTCATGAGCAGTTTTGCATCTATCTTCAGCTCCACTTTGCGGACGACCCACTGGTGTCATCGACCACATACAAAGGAAGTAACTCCTGTCATGCAGGATACAGCCGTCCACTTTGACTTGTTCTTTAAAACCTTCTGGAAGCTGTGCTTTCCTCAAAATGGAAACGTTCGCAAACCTGCATTATTTTTCTCCTGTGGTCATAAATCAGTTGTACGTTCAAATATTGGAAGCCTTTGTGAATCATAAATACAGCAGTCTGTTCCCAGGGAGCTCTAATGGCCACATAAGTGCAGTCAATCACCCCTTGCACTCTAGGGAACCCAGCAATAGCAGCGAAGTCCTCAGGCCTTGCTGCATGGCTGTCCTCCTCTAAGGTAAGTAGATGAACTCATTGGCACGAAGAAATAGGGCATTGGTCACCTCTTTGATACCCTATGGGTTGCAGACAGTGATATGCCACATATGTCGCCCAATGATCCCTGAAAGACTCAGGTTGGCAATAAATTCGGTGCAGCAGTCACCTTGAGGGAAAGTGGCATGGGTTTCCCACCAAACCCAAGCAGCTACAGGTCATTCTGCAGGATCGTACAATTTTCTGTGACCATTACACAATATATCCTTATTCATCTCTGACATTGCCTCTCTGACATTTGAAGGTCACTTGTCCTTGTCCTGAGGATGTGATGATGTGCCAGTGCCAATCTTCTGAAATGTTATTCCTGTGTGTTGTCAGGTGCAGCATTCTCACCTTCCTGTTCTGCCTGTTACTGGCATTCAGTCATCATGACCCCCATGTGCCTCTCTTCCCATGGTATTAGAAAAACGGAGGGTCTTACACCCTGTCGCTGCAGCTTTGCAAATAATGAAGTGGGCATAACTTTCCAAATCTGCCTCTGATGCCAGTCAGCGGAAACATCCAGGCAATGTGCAGTCTTTTCTTCTGTGCCTTAGAAATGCAGCCAGATTGAGTAAACACTCATAATCATTTATCTCCTCCCACTCATTTCCAATCCTTGAGTGGCCACGTGGTTTTCATTATAGTTCAAGAAAATGGTGCGGGTGCAATTTAAGGGAATTCTCCCAGCCTTCGAACCTCCTCCTGCCACCTTCCAGCCTGAAACCATTACCCTTGACCCACCCAATATTACTGTTACCATTGAACCTCCCCCGATTACCGTGCACAGTGTCACAATCAATTTAGTCATGCCATCCTTCCTGCCATTTGAACTCCCGTTACCATCGAAATACCCATTCTGACCCTTGATCCCCCGAAATCAAACTGAATAAACTTGAAGACTACAGGAAACCAGCGACTTTTAGTGAAAATACAGGGGTACAACTTCGACGTCTGCTACAAACTGAGTACCAAAATGGTCGTCTCAGATACGCTGAGCAGATTGCCAAATCTGAACAAAAATGAAGAAGTCCCACTGGATCTACAAGTGGACAGCAGGGACATCGAGGTGGAAGATGCACTCAAAATCGATTTACTGCATTTTGATCACAAATGTGACCAACTTGAATCAGAAACAACCAATGATTCACAACTGAAGGCCCTGTGGAGAGTCATCTTAGAAGGATGACCTGATATGATTAAACAGGTGCCCGAAACGCTCAGATGCTTTTGGCCTTATAGAGATGAACCCGGTTTCTTGAGAAGCGTAACCTTCAAAGGAAAACAAGTGATTGTGCCAAAGCTCTCTGGTAGGACATGTTGTCACAACTTCACCAAGGCCATATGGGTATAGAGTGAATGAGAAAACTGGCATGAGGCACTGTTTTTATTGGCCAGGGATCAACAGTGACATCAAAAAGTAAGTGAGGATGTGCGAGACATGCCTAAGCCACCAGCTACAACAACATAAAGGACATCTACATCCTTACGAGATTCCGTCAGCCTCTTGGTCCAAAATCACCACTGATCTATTTACCATGAATGGATACGACTTTATCTCAGTCACCGATTATTCCTCCAAATATCCAATTGTCAGACAAGTAAAAGACACTTCAAGTGCTGTTGTCGCAGACACATTGAGTGCCATATTCAGTCTATTTGCTGCACCTGAAGAAATTATCTCTGACAATGGGCCACAGTGTATGGGCAGATCGTTCAGGAATACATGTGCCAAATGGGGCGTAAACCATGTGACATCCTCACATTGCCCGAGATCCAACGGTCTTACCGAGCGAATGGTTCACACAGTTAAATCGCTTGTCCTGAAGTGTAGGACAATGGAACAAGATTTTCGTGTTGCCATGCTCCAGCTTAAAGTTACACCTATGGATATGGGCTTATGTCACCAGCAGAGATCATGTTTGGCAGACAAGTGAGAACAATTCTACCAAGCCATCATCTGTCTAAATTCTCCAAGATGCAGGAGACACTGCTCAAAAAACAAGGGAGAATGAAGATGGTGCAGGGGTGGAATTACCTCCAACTATACGAAGGACAAAATATCAGGGTCATATACCCCACAATGAGAACATGGATACCCGCAGAGGTATCCAAAGTATGTGGTAAGCCTAGGTCTTGTGAGATTACAACATCTAACGTAGCAGTGTTGAGGAGGAACCAAAGCTAATTAAGAGAAGTGTGCAATACTCCAATTGTGCACAGTGGACTCGAAAGAACACACTCTGACGATGAGGGAGTGACAGAACAAGAGGACAATAACCAACGCATTGACAACACGTCTGCAAACCAAGAACAGCCAAGGGTGAAATCCACATCCCCAGAAGGTTATACCATAACAAGATCTGGAAGAGTTGTAAACAACTGAAATGGTATATGGACTCTTCAGCTTCTGCATTCGTAAATTTCACAATCCTTATCTTTGTACTTATAAATTTTATAATCTCTATCCCTGTACAACTAATTTTGATATTTTCCAATTTTATTTGTTTTTACTTGTAGTGTATGAGACTTATCTTTGGAAAGAAAGGGGATGTTGTATGATCTTTTTAAGAGTGATGTCCCTTTAAGAACTCAGTATGATAAGCTAAGTACCAAGATGTAATCATGTTACCGGAAGCCATAGTCACTCTGCACAGCAATACCCTGCACAAAGATTCTCTATATAGTTTGCTCTGTATTGTATATATGGGTTTAGCTGTTAATAAACCTTCTCGAGATCTTCAAGGAACTGGAATCCATATACTTCATTGTGTTGCTTAAGATAATGCAAAGAAACTCATGACAGTCTTTTTAAAATTCATTCATGGGATGAGGGTATCGCTGGCCGGGCCAGCATTTATTGTCCATCCCTAATTGCCCTTGAGAAGGTGGTGGTGAGCTGCCTTCTTGAACCGCTGCAGTCCATGTGGGATAGGTATACCCACAGTGCTGTTAGGAAGGGAGTTCCAGGATTTTGACCCAGCAGCAGTGAAGGAACGGCGAGGCGATATAGTTCCAAGTCAGGATGGTGTGTGACTTGGAGGGGAACTTGCAGTTGGTGGTGTTCCCATGCATTTGCTGCCCTTGTCCTTCTAGTTGGTAGAGGTCGAGGGTTTGGAAGATGCTGTCTAAGGAGCGTTGGTGTGTTGCTGCAGTGCATCTTGTGGATGGTACACACTGCTGCCACTGTGCATCGGTGGTGGAGGGAGTGAATGTTTGTGGATGGGGTGCCAATCAAGTGGACTGCTTTGTCCTGGATGGTGCCGAGCTTCTTGAGTGTTGTTGGAGCTGCACCCATCCAGGCAAGTGGAGAGTATTTCATCACACTCCTGACTTGTGCCTTGTAGATGGTGGACAGACTTTGGGGAGTCAGCAGGTGAGTTACTCGCCGCATGATTTCTAGCCTCTGACCTGCTCTTGTAGCCATGGTATTTATATGGCTACTCCAGTTCAGTCTCTGGTCAATGGTAGCCCCTAGGATGTTGATAGTGGGGGATTCAGCGATGGTAATGCCATTGAATGTCAAGGGGAGATGGTTAGATTCTCTCTTGTTGGAGATGGTCATTGCCTGGCACTTGTGTGGCGCAAATGTTACTTGCCACTTATCAGCCCAAACCTGGATATTGTCCAAGTTTTGCTGAATTTCTACATGGACTGCTTCAGTATCTGAGGAGTTGTGAATGGTGCTGAACATTGTGCAATCATCAGCAAACATCCAGACTTCTGACCTTATGATGGAGGGAAGGTCATTGATGAAGTAGCTGAAGATGGTTGGCCCTAGGACACTACCCTGAGGAACTCCTGCAGTGATGTCCTGGAGCTGAGATGATTGACCTACAACAACCACAACCATCTTCCTTTGCGTTAGGTATGACTCCAACCAGCGGAGGGTTTTCCCCCTGATTCCCATTGACTTCAGTTTTGCTCGGACTCCTTGATGCCATACTCCGTCAAATGCTGCCTTGATGTCAAGGGCAGTCACTCTCACATCACCAGCATATATCAGGGCCCATGGAGGGACAGGACGCTCCGTCTGATTATTTGATGGTGTCTTTCCTCTCCCGGTGTTGGTGATTGTTTGATTGAGTTCGAAGGAGCGGGAATTCTCCTCTTGGCTCCACAAACACATTGTGAGCAGCTGTCAGCTACCCACCCCCCTCCACCCCCACCCTGGGGTCTCTGCTGGTGTCCCGGACAATGTTCCTGAAGCTGCAGAGCACCGAGCTGCACCGGCACTCCTGTCTAGTGTTCACAACTCACCTGCCCAAATCATTCAAGACTGGGGCCTTGAAAATCACAGCGTCTCTTTTGCACAGGACGTAGTCGGGGCTGAGTGGGGTGCGGTTGGTGTACATGGGACGAGGGAAAGCAGGGTGGCCAGGGCACACAACTAATCGGCCTCCCTAAAGTCAACATCGAACCTGGCGGTGGTCATTTACACCATTAAAACGCGCAATGAAACCACTGGAAATGAAGGTCTGGCAGGTCTCTAACAGGCATCAATCCTCTCCGACACTTTACCCCTCAAACTGGAAGGGCACTAATATCTTGGCTGCAAGGTTTGCTAGCGTCACTCGGGAGGGTTTAAACTAGTGTGGCAGAGGGGTGGGAACCAGAGCAGTAGGACAGCTAGTGAAGTAAATGAGGACATAGTAAATAAGGCCAGTATGACTAAGAGGAAGAGCAGGCAGGGAGATGTTGCTGAGCACAGCGGGACTGGTGGTCTGAAGTGCATTTGTTTCAATGCGAGAAGTATAACAGGTAAGGCAGATGAACTTAGAGCTTGGATTCGTACTTGGAAATATGATGTTGTTGCTATTACAGAGACTTGGTTGAGGGAAGGGCAGGATTGGCAGCTAAATGTTCCGGGATTTTGAAGCTTCAGGCGGGATAGAGGGGGATGTAAAAGGGGTGGGTGATTTGCATGACTGGTTAAGGAGCATATCACAGCTGTACTGCGGGAGGATACCTCAGAGGGGTCATGCAGCGAGGCAATATGGGTGGAGCTCAGGAATAGGAAGGGTGCAGTCACGATGTTGGGGGTTTACTACAGGCCTCCCAACAGCCAGCGGGAGGTAGAGGAGCAGATATGTAGACAGATTTTGGAAAGATGTAAAGGTAACAGGGTTGTAGTGGTGGGTGATTTTAACTTCCCCAATATTGACTGGGACTCACTTAGTGCTAGGGGCTTGGATGGGGCAGAATTTGTGAGGAGCATCCAGGAGGCCTTCTTGAAACAGTATGTAGATAGTCCAACTCGGGATGGGGCCATTCTGGACCTGGTATTGGGGAATGAGCCCGGCCAGGTGGTCGAAGTTTTAGTGGGGGAGCATTTCGGGACCAGTGACCATAATTCCATAAGTTTTAAGGTACTTGTAGATAAGGATAAGAGTAGTCCTTGGGTGAAGGTGCTAAATTGGGGGAAGGCTAATTATAACAATATTAGGCAGGAACTGAAGAATTTAGATTGGCGCAGCTGTTTGAGGGTAAATCAACATCTGACATGTGGGAGTCTTTCAAACGTCAGTTGATTAGAATCCAGGACCAGCATGTTCCTGTGAGGAAGAAAGACAAGTTTGGCAAGTTTCGGGAAGCTTGGATAACACGGGATATTGTGAGCCTAGTCAAAAAGAAAAAGGAAGCATTTGTAAGGGCTGGAAGGCTAGGAACAGATGAAGCACTTGAAGAATATAAAGACAATAGGAAGGAACTTAAGCAAGGAGGTGGAGGGCTAAAAGGGGTCATGAAAAGTCATTGGCATACAGGATTAAGGAAAATCCCAAGGCTTTTTATACATATATAAAGAGCAAGAGGGTAACCAGGGAAAGGGTTGGCCCACTCAAGGACAGAGATGGGAATCTATGCGTGGAGCCAGAGGAATTGGGTGAGGTGCTAAATGAGTACTTTGCATCAGTATTCACCAAGGAGAAGGACTTGGTGGATGATGAGCCTAGGGAAGGGAGTGCAGATAGTCTCAGTCATCTCATTATCAAAAAGGAGGAGGTGTTGGGTGTCTTGCACAGCATTAAGGTAGATAAGTCCCCAGGGCCTGATGGGATCTACCCTAGAATACTGAGGGAGGCAAGGGAAGAAATTGCTGGGGCCTTGACAGAAATCTTTGCATCCTCATTGGCTACAGATGAGGTCCCAGAGGATGGGAGAATAGCCAATGTTGTTCCTTTGTTTAAGAAGGGTAGCAAGGATAATCCAGGAAATTATAGGCTGGTGAGCCTTACGTCAGTGGTAGGGAAACTATTAGAGAGGATTCTTCGGGACAGGATTTACTCCCATGTGGAAACAAATGAACTTATTAGCAAGAGACAGCATGGTTTTGTGAAGGGGAGGTCGTGTCTTACTAATTTGATTGAGTTTTTTGAGGAAGTGACGAAGATGATTGATGAGGGAAGGGCGGTGGATGTTGTCTATATGGACTTTAGTAAAGCCTTTGACAAGGTCCCGCATGGCAGACTGGTGCAAAAGGTGAAGTCACACGGGATCAGAGGAGTGCTGGCAAGATGGATACAGAAATGGCTTGATTGTAGAAGACAGAGGGTAGCAGTGGAAGGGTGCTTTTCTGAATGGAGGGATGTGACTAGTGGTGTTCCGCAGGGATCTTTGCTGGGACCGTTGCTGTTTGTAGTAGATATAAATGATTTGGAGGAAAATGTAGCTGGTCTGATTAGTAAGTTTGTGGACGACACAAAGATTGGTGGAGTTGCGGATAATGATGAGGATTGTCAGAGGATACAGCAGGATATAGATCGGTTGGAGACTTGGGCGGAGAAATGGCAGATGGAGTTTAATCCGGACAAATGTGAGGTAATGCATTTTGGAAGGTCTAATGCAGGTGGGAAGTATACAGTAAATGGCAGAACCCTTAGGAGTATTGTCAGGCAGAGAGATCTGGGCGTACAGGTCCACAGGTCACTGAAAGTGGCAAAGCAGGTGGATAAGGTAGTCAAGAAGGCATACGGCATGCTTGCCTTCATCGGTCGGGGCATAGAGTATAAAAATTGGCAAGTCATGTTGCAGCTGTACAAAACCTTAGTTAGGCCACACTTAGAATATTGCGTGCAATTCTGGTCGCCACACTACCAGAAGGATGTGGAGGCTTTGGAGAGGGTACAGAAGAGGTTTACCAGGATGTTGCCTGGTCTGGAGGGCATTAGCTATGAGGAGAGGTTGGAAAAACTCGGATTGTTTTCACTAGAACGACGGAGGTGGAGGGGCGACATGATAGAGGTTTACAAAGTTATGAGCGGCATGGACAGAGTGGATAGACAGAATCTTTTTCCTAGGGTGGAAGAGTCAGTTACTAGGGGACATAGGTTTAAGGTGAGAGGGGCAAAGTTTAGAGGGGATGTGCGAGGTAAGTTTTTTACACAGAGGGTGGTGAGTGCCTGGAACTTGCTGCCAGGGGAGGTGGTGGAAGCAGGTACGATAGCGACGTTTAAGAGACATCTTGACAAATATATGAATAGGATGGGAATGGAGAGATACGGACCCCGGAAGTGCAGAAGGTGTTAGTTTCGGCAGGCATCAAGATCGGTGCAAGCTTGGAGGGCCGAATGGCCTGTTCCTGTGCTGTACTGTTCTTTGTTCTTTGTTCAAAGTGGACAATGTCACACTTTCCCACATTATCCTCCATTTGCCAGGTCTTTCCCCATTCATTTAACCTATCTATATCGCTATTCAGCCTCCTTATGTCCTCTTCACAAGTTACTTTCCTACCTATCTTTGTGTCATCAGCAAATTTAGCAACTATACCTTCAGTGCCTTCATCTAAGTCATCTATATAAACTGTAAAAAGTTGAGGCCCCAGCACAGATCCCTGTGGCACACCACTCATTACATCTTGCCAACCAGAAAATGACCCATTTGTGCCTATTCTCTGTTTCCTGTTAGATAACCAATCTTCTATCCATGCTAATATGTCAGCTCCTACACCATGAGCTTTTATTTTCTGCAATATCCTTTGATGTGGCACCTTATCAAATGCCTTCTGGAAATCTAAAGGGCTAGAATTTCTTTTGTTTCCCACCAGGGATTCATCTAATAGATCTACCTGTTTTAGTCCTTTTGAATTAGTTTATGGACTTGAGATAAGAGGTCCTCTAAAACTAATTTTAAAAAGATTTTTGGACAGAGGGATGAATCGTTTCTGCTTGATTATGTATCCGTGTTCCGGGAACGGTTCACGAGAGCTTGCAAAGTGATTCAAGAACACCTTAAAGCTTCCCAAACAAGTATGCAGAAATGGGAAGCTAAGACCCGAATATTTCAACCAGGGGCTGAAGTGTTCATATTACTCCCTTTACGGGGTGATCCTTTGAAATCACGATTCAGTGGTCCATATAAAGTGGTCAAGAGAATTGGTAAATTATTTTATTGACATGCCAGATCGCCGGAAAAAGAATCAGCTGTGTCATATTAATATGTTGAAACAATATCACCGCCAGGAGGAGGATAAGCAAGAACAGGTATATCAAGTAGTAGGGACAGTGAAGCGTGAACGGGATAGTGAGGATCAGGCAGAAGGAGGCCTAGACAATTCTCAAATTGAACCTCCTAGTATCTGGTTAGCCAATACTGAATTGTTAGAGAGATTGGACACTATGCTTTCACATTTAGATGCAGAACAATGAGAAGACCTAACAAGGCTACTCATAGCATTTAAAAGAGTCTGTAGAGATAAGCAAGGATGTGCAACCTTAGCCACACATGATGTGGATGTAGGGGAATCCTTTCCTATAAAACAGCATCCTTATCACTTAAGTCTAAAGAAACAGGCCCAGGTAAAAGCAGAATTCCAATACATGTTGGAAAACCACCTAATTGAACCCAGTCAAAGTAGCTGGAGTTTGCTAGTGGTATTAGTGTCTAAAGCTGATGGTTCAACTAGACTTTGCATAGACTACAGAAAAGTTAATGCAGTAACAAAGGCAGACTCCTACCCAATTCCTCACTTGGAAGACTGTGTTGATGGAGTGGGCAGTGCCACATTTCTTACAAAAATAGATTTATTAAAGGGATACTGGCAAGTTCCTTTCACACACCAAGCTAAAGAAATATCGGCCTTTGTCACACCAGACGGTCTTTTCCAGTGCCGAGTAATGCCATTCAGGCTAGGGGATGCCACAGCCACTTTTCAGAGACCAGTGAAACAAGTAGTAGCGAGTGTTTCTAACTGTGTGGTTTACCTTGATGATGTGCTGGTCTACAGTGGCACCTGGAAGGACCAGTTGGAACAACTGGGGAGACTCTGTTTGGAAGAACAAAGAACAAAGAACAGTACAGCACAGGAACAGGCCATTATGCCCTCCAAGCCTGCGCCGATCTTGATGCCTGCCTAAACTAAAAACTTCTGCACTTCCGGGGACCATATCCCTCTATTCCCATCCTATTCATGTATTTGTTAAGATGCCTCTTAAACGTCGCTATCGTACCTGCTTGAGCATCCCCAAATTTAATCGCTCCAACATTGGCGGCTGTGCCTTCAGCTGCCAAGGCCCTAAGCTCTGGAATTCCTTCCCGAAACCTCTCTCTCTCTCTATTTCTCTTTCCCCTTCAAGACACTCCTTGAAACCTACTTCTTTGACCAAGCTTTTTAACAGCAAGTTGTTGTTGTTTCGTGTTATCTGCAAACTTTGAAATTATGTCCTGTATACCCAAGTCAATACCATCAATATATATCAGGAAGTGCAGTGGTCCTAATACCAACCATTGTGGGACATGATTGTATTCTTCTGTCTAGTCTGGAAAACAAGCACTCACCACTGCCCTCTGCTTTCTGTCCCTTAGGTAAATTTGGATCTAAGCTGCCACTGTCCTTTTAATCCCATGGGCTTCAATTTTGCTACCAAGTTTATTATGTGCTACTTTATCAACCGCCTTTTCAAGTCCAGATACACAACATCAACTGCCCTTATCAACTCTCTTTTTCATTACATCAAAGAAGTCAGTCAAGTTAGTCAAACAAGATTTGCCTTTAACAAATCCATGCTGGCTGTCATTTATTAACCAATATTATTCCAAGTGTCAGTTAATTTTGTCCCAGATTATTGTCTCTGACTGATTACCGCATCCGTATTTACTCTTTAAACATTGTGGAAGCTGGCTGTTATAAGTTTCAATTTTCCCTTCAGGAAAGAAAGTCAAAGATTCATTTTGGCTAATGTTGCTCAGCATTTAGTTTTGCTTTATCTTTTCTTGCAGGAATTTAAGATGAAACTGGGTGGTAGCAGAGGACCAAGCCAATGTACAAAGTTTATGATACTTCAGCTGTTCGAGATCAAACATAGGCTGGCTAACCCATTGCTGGTACAAAAGAATGTAAATATAGTGAGGATTATGCAATGTCCTGGAAAGGCCAATAGGAAACAGGAGGGGACAGATAATTCTTTGTGTCAAGTCAACCATCTGTTGGCTACTGTACAAAATAGATCTTTGATGTTAGAGAACCATTTTCTGAGTGGTATTTCCCTCCTTTTGCATTTTCATGAAATAAAGATGTTTCAAGTTGAGTTTTATAGAACTACTGAATGTTGAACACTACACAAGAGTCACTTCAAGTCAGTGGCAATGACGCATCCACTCACAAAGTGATGCTTGGGACAACATTCCATTCCGTACAATTGCTCCATAAGCTACACTAGCACCACCCAGGTCCCATCATAACTAATCTCATTGGGGGCTCACATTGTTACATTTCTTGAGTCACAGCCTTTCTTCCCCCTTCATTGGTACACAGAAATGTCAATCACAAAGAATAGTTGCACAGCAACAACTCTCGAAGTATCAGCTCTTATGCTGTGGATCGTGATATGTCATGGAATATTCCAAAAATTTCACACAAATCTTCTGTAATGTATATTGCCCTGTACTTCTGCGACCAATTTAAAAGCAGCAGGATGTGCATTGTCAGTGAATTTGCACTTCCACCAAAAGGAGTTAATTACTGCAGTTCAGTGTTATAAAAGAAATTCAGCAAATGACAACTGACAAGCACGCAGTGCTGAAGCCAAATCTTATTGCAGTGGGTAAACCAGCAATAGGTACAGTGAACGTGTCTAAAGTAATGTAATACCTGCAATTTCCTCATGGTATTGTTCAATACAGAATAGAGGGCTCTGGTTTGAATTCTAAGCAAGTTTGGTGCTGGCAGGTGTAATTTGGAAACTCACCCATTGGGCTAGAAATTAGGTCTGTTCTATTTTAACTCCCAGGCTTCATTAAAGCTACTCCTTCTCCCCTTGGCTCCAAAAGGGAAGTTAAAAAAAAACTGAGCCATCTCTGTCTTCAAACTTCTTCCCTGCTGTTTTCAACTGGTGGGAAAACTACTGTGGCTTCCTGCTCAGACTGTCCTGTTAAAATTGCAGTTGCATCCCAATGATGCTATCGGGACCTGACATACTTTTGTAGAAAAGGACCTTGCTGGCTTTGGCTGGGCTGGGCTGGGTGTCCTTGCCACCTGCTCAGTAGAGCAGGTTAAAATTGGGAATGGCTCTCAGCAGTTCTCAGCAATTCTCAGCAAGACGGTTAAGTATCCTGAATGATTTTAATGGCTTATCCACGTGCTTTTTATGTCAGGTGGATAGGATTAAAATCACCTCCTGGGCTCTTAATCCACATAAATGTAGAATTGGAGATAGGCCAGCAAAACTAGCTCCTATTGCCCGGATTGTAAAATTGCCAAAAGAGCACCAGACGCAGCCAGATCCTTAAGTTAGTTGCTACTCTTCAGAACACAGTGACTTTTTTTATCAGACAGGCTAATTTTAGGGTTATATATATGTCAGCTAACTTACATGGTAGGATGTGATTCACAAAGTTTCCATGGCATAAGCAAAAAGCAGTGCATAAACCAGAATGGAGATTGCTAGCAGATGCAGTGCAACTAACATAAGGTTAAACTGCTGCAATAGCATTGCTTGGCGGTGGTCTTGTTTGCATTTGGGTGAATGGATCTAGGACCATACTACACTGTAGCGAGCAGAGTTCCAAAGATAACAGTGGCACATTAGTCCAAAAGTATAGTATAGACAATATAAATAGATCATCAGTTCAATGTCTTAGATACATTATGAAGTGGAACTGTAAACAGGGTTCAGAGTGAGTAATATGTGTGGGCAAATTATTGGAGCTGTTCCAATCATGCTGGGTGTTCTTCAGCTGGGAACTGTGACACTGAACTCTTTGTGTGTTGTGCTCTTTTTCTCTTTTTGCCCACAGGCACAAATGCTAACTCTGGATATCAGCGTGGTAAATCCTTGAAATTTCTTTATTTTAAAAAGCAACAGCAAGTATCTCTCCCAGTGGCAATGAAGGTGCTGAGTGTGGTATTGAGGTTTCATGACCATGAAGGTCCCACGTTCAATATCCAGACAATGCTGATTTTGCAGATCTCTGCTGAGGCAACAGTGCGACTCCAACAATTGGTCTCAGTGTCCCCAGACTAGGGAAGACAAAATCATAATCTTGTAATCTCTATTGGAAGGTGTACGTGTGTGAGGACAGGTTTAGCTGTGATGCTGAGCCTTGCATTTGATGAGTGGGGTATTGATGGGCTCCAGGACTGCTATGAGAAGCATGTCATGTTAGGAGCCACTGGCTCCAGGAGAAGAAAGGAGCAAGTTGGAAGGGAAAATTCAACAGAAACAGACCCGGATATTAACAGGGGCAGGTTACATAGGTAGGGTGGATGGGGATGGAGTTTTGGACAGGAAACCCAGAAGTCCAGGTTTCCCTGCATGCTGTGGCATTTTAACTCCACAATGCACGTCTTTATACTTGACAGGTTCCCTGCCTAGAAGTCAGCCTGACTGGCAGGCCTGGCTTCCAGTTGTATGGGAAGGACTCTGGACCGGGGCATAGGAGCAGGTAGGCCTGATCCACCACCTGGTGGAGAGTGGGGTCGGATCCCAGGGTGGGGGTGGGGTGGGATTCCAATTCTGAGAGGTGGATCCAATACCTAAACCTGGGGATGGGGTCCAATCAGGGGCAAGTCCAATCCCAAACTGGTGTGACGGAATCCCGTGGGGTTACCCAGAGAGTAGTTAGAATGTGGACCTTGTGTGTCAGCTGTTGCTCAGCTGGTGGCACTCTTGCTTCTGAGTCCTAAGGTTTCAGGTTCAAGACCTACTCCAGGCCTTGAACACAAAAATCAAGGCTGCCACTCTAGTGCTACACTGTCAGAGGTGCTGTTTTTCAGATGAGATGTTAAACTGAGGCCCCATCTACCTGTTCAGGTGGATGTAAAAGGTCCTGTGGAATTATTTTGAGGAAGAGCAAGGGACTTATCTCTGGTGTCCTGGTCAATATTTATCCATTAGTCATCATCACAAAAGAACTGATTATCTGTTCGCTATCACATTGCTGTTTGTGGGAGTTTGCTGTGTGAAAATTGGCTGCTACGTTTCCTACATTACAACAGTGACTACACTTCAAAAGTACTTCATTGGCTAATTAGTTCCCAGACAGCTGGACGGGGGTTTCCCGCTCACATCCAAATCCGCCTGGGTGAAACCCGAAAGACGGCAGGCTGATGGCAGGTTCCCGCCCAACTCTACTTTTAAGGGAATAAAAGCAAAATACTGCGGATGCTGGAAATTTGAAATAAAAACAAGAAATGCTGGAACCACTCAGCAGGTCTGGCAGCATCTGTGGAAAGAGAAGCTGAGTTAACGTTTCGGGTCAGTGCCCCTTCTTCTGAACTAGCAAATATTAGAAATGTCAAAGGTTATAAGCAAGTGAGCCGGGGGTGGGGCAAGAGATAACAAAGGAGAAGGTGTAGATTGGACAAGGCCACGTAGCTGACCAAGAGGTCATGGAGCAAAGTCAAACAATATGTGAATGGTGTGTTGAAAGACAAAGCATTAGTACAGATAGGATGTTAACGAACTGAAGATTGAACAGCAGCAAGTACAAACATGAAAAAAAACAGTGGGGAAGCAAACTGAACAAACTACAATGAAATGAAATAAACAAAAGAAAAAAAATTGTAAAAAATGTAAAAAAAAAGAAAAAGTAACTAAAAATAAAAGTAAAATGGGGGTCCCGTCATGCTCTGAAATTATTGAACTCAATGTTCAGTCCGGCAGGCTGTAGTGTGCCTAATCGGAAAATGAGATGCTGTTCCTCGAGCTAGTTTTTGCTAGTTCTGAAGAAGGGTCACTGACCCGAAACGTTAACTCTGCTTCTCTTTCCACAGATGCTGCCAGACCTGCTGAGTGGTTCCAGCATTTCTTGTTTTTATTCTATTTTTAAGGGATTTAACTTCCGACATGAGATGTCGGGTGATTGTGAAAAAGCCCAATATAAATGCAAAATACAAGGAGTAGTTGGGGCAAATAGCAAAGATTTATTTAAGGGGAAGCCAGATAAGTACATGAGCGAGAAAGGAGTAGATGGATATGCTGATAGGGTTAAATGAAGTAGGGTGGGAGGAGGCTTATGTGGAGTATAAATGCCAGTATAAAACTGTTGGGCCAACTGACCTGTTTCTGTGCTGTAAATTCTACATCACTACCAGGTGCCATTCTCTTTGTTTGAAAAATGGTAGAAACCAGGTTTATTTAATTCTGTAGTACAGACACTAGTACCCCAATTTTAACTCAGGATGGAATGGGGGTGGTTGGTAACAGTGGGGGGAATTTTAACAGGCAAAGGCAGGTGGGTTCGGGCGCATGTGGGAAGTTAAATCCCTTAAAAGTAGAATTGGGCAGGAACCTGACATCAGGTGGATTTGGATGTGAGTGGGAAACCCCCGTCCAGCTGCCTGGGCACTAATTAAAATATTCAAGCTGATAATTCTTTAACCCTGCAATCTGGCTTTAAAAGCCAACACAAGGGTTTCCCCATCTCTCTGCATCTTGCCAGGGTGAAGGAGGCAAAAGCACAGGGGGGAGGGATTGTTGATTGAAATTGATCTGCTGGGAAGAATATAAGGACTGAAATAGACAAGCTTGTGGTTAGCCACAGTGAAAGGCATGTGCTTACAGGATTACTTCTGTCCGTCTAAAATCACTAGTTTCAGAGACAATTGCAACTTTTTGGACCTGCTTTCAAGTGCCTTGGAGTATACTGAGCTGCATGTCAACTTCCTTGCTGTTAGACTTCACTACGTGGGATCAGCAGTAGCCTGGAGTGTGTGGAGGAGCAACAGCATCAACCATCCCAGCAGCAACTGCCTTCTCCACAGTCATATGCCACTCCAAGGGACAGAGGGGTTGCTCGAAGGAGGCGATACCCTCAGCACAGGGTATATAGGTTGAGGGTGACCTTCCTCAATATGTCACCACAGCCCTGAATTTCTTCACCTCTGGCTCCTTCCAGGGATCCGCTGGAGCCATCGCCTGGATAACACAATCAGCTGTCCACAAGCGCATCACCCAGTTCACCGATGCCTTGTTTGCCAAGGCTGCTAATTACGTCAATTTTGGCATGGATGAGGCCACTCAAACTCCAGAGGGCTCTCAGATTCACATCATTGGCTGCATTTCCACAGGTCCAGGGGGTGTTTGATTGCACGCATCTGGCAATCAAGGCACCATCAGATCAGCCACTTGTCTTCATGAATCGTAAGGGCTTTCACTCCCTTAATGTCCTGCTAGTTTGTGGCCACTGCAAAATCATCATACTTTTTTTGTAATTCTTTGTTGCCCATCCCTAATTGCCCTTGATAACTGAGAGGCTTGCTAGGTCATTTCAGAGGGCAGTTAAGAGTCAACCACATTTCTATGGGTCTGGAGTCACATGCAGGCCGGACCAGGTAAGGACAGAAGCTTTCCTTCCCTAAAGGCCATTAGTGAACCAATGGGTTTTTATCGACCATCAATGTTAGTTTCATGGTGCCATTACTGAAGCTAGCTTTCAATTCTAGACTTTCAATAATTAATTGAATTTAGATTCCACCAGCTGTTGTGGTGGGATTCAAACCCATGTCCCCAGGGCATTAGCGTCTGGTTCTAGGCCTAGGCCTACCAGTTCAGTGACATTACCAGTAGGCGACCGTCTCCCCTGTGTCAGGTATCTAGGGATCTGCTGTGACTCCTTCATTCTTCGACAATCTCATCTACCACAGGTATTCCCTCCACCAAACAGCCTCAGCAACTGGCTCCTGCAAGAAAATGTATACCCACTTAAGGCCTGGCTGCTGGCCCAGAGAGGCATAGCAGAGATATAACAGGAGTCACATCACATGGAGGGCAATAATAGAGCAAGTGATTGGGTTGCTCAAGATGTAGTTTAGGTGCCTGGACAGTTCTGGAAGAATCCTTAAATATGCCTCAGCATGGGTCTCCAAGAATGTTGTGGTCTACTGTGCCCTGCACAACATGGTGCTGCAGAGAGGAGTGGAGCTGAAGCAAGCAGAATATGGAGAGTGCCCGCCATCCTCCTCTGAGAAGGGGAAGGAGGAGCCATGGTGTCTGGAGCTGCACACCTGGTTGCCAGAGAAGCCTGTGACAGATCCATCCAGGAACGTTTCACTTAAAAAGTGTGCATGCAAACATCTGAGGCCTTCAGAAACCCTATGGCACCACCCCACCTCCACGCCCCCTGAAAACACCCCATTCCAACAGTCAACCAACTATCAGATTTACACCCTTTCCTCCTCATCAAAGCTGATCATAGCATTCACCAGAAGGCTACTGTCCAGGTAGAATCGGGGATGCACCAAAGTAGAGGCCATGAGAATAAGGAGTTCACATAAAGTCACGCATTCCTTAAGAGAAAGATCATTATTAATACATTAACATTGTTACAAGCACCTAACTGAATCCCCTTATGAAACTGGAAGATAATTTACACACGTTTTGTCACATCTGAAACCAGTCAGATCCACTAGATGGATGATTGTTGGGAGTGGGAGTTTGGGCAGCAGGAGACTGCAGCCGGAGATTTGTAAGTATAGTCCCAGAAGTCAGGTATGTGGCGGGGCTGCGGGGGCTGGTTTGGTGGATGGAGGCGAGCCCACAAGGAGACCGAAAGTGTTCTGGCACTCATTCCAGCTCCTGACAGGTTTGGCCTGATGTGGAAGTTGTGATGCAACCCAGCTCAAGTCTCTGACTAAAATCGCAGGCAGATCAAATTTTGAAGCTACTAAATAATAACATAAGGCAGAAGCCAAAAATCTTACGCTTCTGTTTTGGCAGCTGTTCATTCTCCTGCTGAAAACATTTATTTGATGGTACCGTTCCATCTTTCTCTTTGTTTCACAAAGCATGAGTATGGATCATCTTTACCTTACTCACTGAATTAAGGCCATTAAGAATCAGCCCTCTTGAAGTCAACTGAAATCTCCTTGATATTGGAAATCTTGTGTATTGATGCTTTAACCTCTCCTGAGATACTTTGACATTCTCTTGTCATTGTTGATTCACTTTATCCAGCTATAATTTAATTATTTTAGTAATTTCTTTGGTGTTATTCAAGGTGAAAGGCATTAACACCGAGGAATGAAACTTTCCCATTTCACTCATCCAGAGGGTGAAATTAGTTCTTGTATAGAGTTAAGTGTGTGATGAATGTGCAGTATTTAGGTGCATTAGCACATTTTCTCACACTCACACAGCCCTTCCTGGGACTGAAATGGTTTAATGTATTTTAGGTATGAAGGAAGGAAGGAACATAGGAATAAGAGTAGGCCATTCACCACACCCCCCCCCCCACCCCAACCCTTTTCCACCATTCAATTTAATCACGGCTGATCTGTATCTTAATCCCATCTACCCGCCTTGGTTCCGTAACACTTATTACCTTTGCCTAACAAAAAACTATCAATCTCAGTTTTGAAATTTTCTGTTGACCTAGGCTCAATAGCTTTTTGGATGAGAGAGATCCATATTTTATACCACCCTTTGTGTGAAGCAGTATTTCCTGACATTGCTGTCAAATGGCCTAGATCTAACTTTAAGGTGTCATGCCCAGTACAGGCATGTCCTACTCATAACTTTGCACATAGACTATGTTCAGCATAGCACCTTCCAGAACGGAATTTTCCATTTGTTTTAAATGAACCACAATAGACATTAAAAGTGGACATGGGCTGCAAAGATGGCTGCCGAAGGTCAGCTGACTTTTGGCTTGTGTATTCAAGAACAGACTCACTCTCTCAAAGGACCAAAGGATACCTTCCAGACTAAGAGGTGTCTGCCCATCCTGAAACCATAGGGAGACATTCCTGAATTGAATGGTTTTCTCTTGAAACAATGAAGGTGATTGTCTTAAACCTCCTCAGGATGAATGTCTTAGAACAATTAACAGGATGAGGCTAATCAACTTAGACCCCCGCCATACTTGGAAAAGGAACTGTGAGAAGTTACATGGTGGGGCAGCCATGTTGGTCTCCTTTTAAAAATCTTTAAAGTACAAACTGAAGAAATATGCAGCACACAAACAGACCAGGCAGTACCATCATGCCTTAAAAGAACTGGTGACTGTAACATCTTAAGGTCTCCCAACCTGTTCCTTTACAAGTCCACCAGTACAGAAAACCAACTTGCTAGAAATAAGTCTACAAGTAACTAACTTTGTGACCTACTGAAAATCCTCCTCTTCAAGAGAATCCTGCAACGACTTCGACATACAACTGTGGCTATCGAATCCACCTAACTACACTTCGGGAGTGAAAACACCTTCCTAACTGGGCCCGCAAAGCATGCCTTTTCCCCAAGACGAGCCAAATCAGGTGACTTATGAACTATTCCTTTGCTTGTAATTTTTTAAAGAGCGCTATCCTTTTTAACAGCCTCCTTTCTCAAGCATACGTGTGTGTGAGTGACATAGCGTTAGACTTTCGCGTTGAATGGGTGAATAAAAATAATTCTCTTTTGTTACGACCAGGTGAGAATGGGGTCTAGGGTTCCCTCTCAGCCTTCACCTGGTCTTACCGTTACACAGTTTAATTTTAAACACACCGTGTTTTTAGCTCCCCCTTGGTGAATCCTTGTTCACTCCTTTCCAATTATAAGACAAAGAAACCAACACAAACAGGTTTTCTTAGGTTTAAAGAAGAAAGGTTGAAATTTATTAAACTTAAACTCTAATTCGGTTAACGCCTACGGATACACAACGTGCCCACGCTAGTAGGCATACGTGATACACGCATACAGATAGAGACAGAAAAGAGCAGAAGAAAAATAAAGTGGAAACGTTTGAGGCAATCTCTGAAGAGGGTTTTTGTTATAGTTCTTTGAGCTCACTTGATTGTAGGTACATCTTGCTTTTTGTTGGGGCCCAGTATTCATTTTAACCTTGTTCGCTGTAGGAGACTTTTCTCTCTTGGGGTTCATGTGTCTTCAGTGGATTTGGAGTTATAGAGTCATAGAGAGATACAGCACTGAAACAGGCCCTTCGGCCCACCAAGTCTGTGCTGACCAACAACTACCCATTTATACTAATCCCATATTCCCTACCACATCCCCACAATTCTCCTACCACCTACCTACACTAGGAGCAATTTACCATGGCCAGTTTACCTATCAACCTGCAAGTCTTTGGCTGTGGGAGGAAACCACAGCACCCGGCAGAAACCCACGCGGTCACAGGGAGAACCATTTCTGCGAGAAAGAGATGGGGAGCCAGACAGGAGAGGCTGTTGCGAGCCAGCCAGGAGAGGTTTTTTCAGTCCAGGAGCAAACAGACACTCCCATTTCAAAACTGTTTGTACAATTCAGAAAAACCAGGTTGCCAAGCAGGATAGTCATATGACCAACTGGTCTGACCATGTCTGTTTGTGGATTCGGCCATCCCAGCAGTCATCCAGAAATTTGAGCTCCCTCACCTTCAATGTCTGGTGCTCAAAGTCCATTACGGGTTAAGTTGGATAAGGGAAGTAACCCCTTTTGTCTCCACAAGCAATATGCAAATGTCTTTCCAGCCAAGGGCTGGTGATTTCTTTTTAACAAGTCCTTTCTTCACTTCAGCAACAGTTTTCAAATGAATGTTCATATGACAAAATTAATATGCCTTATTCTTGGCAGTTGGAGGTCTAGCATGACACATTATTTAAATCCACAAAAAGCGTGATGCTGGTTATTCAAATTGGTCATACACTCAGGGGTTAAGAAACACACACATCTTCCTTTTCAAGACACTCTCTGGGGAAAGTCAAGACTAATGGGTTGCTATTCGACATCGTCATATGGAGGGGAACAGGACTCGGCAACAATGGTCAGTTCAATGTGAGGAGGTTCAAGAGTAAGAGTCAGCACGTCCATAGTAACGTGGGTAGGAACAGGGAGGAGAGATGGCATGAATATATTGATGATTCCACTGTGGGCGGTAATGCAGGGAGGCTTAATGATAACGGAGGGAAGGGTAATGATAACATTGGGTGGGTCAAAGGTAATGGGTTCAAGCCGGAAGGTTGCAGGAGGAGGTTGGAACGTGGGGAGACTTGCCCTGAATTCCACACGCACCATTTTCTCCAACAATAATGGGAATGGCCTGTACACTCAAGGATTGCAAGGAGAGTGGGAGGAGGCAACGACAGTGGGTGTGTCTTCTACCTTGCTGCAATTTGAAGGCAGATATAAACGAACTGTTCATTGCCTCGAGGTTTCAGCTTAGTAGCAACAAAGGATTGAATCACCACGCTCTGCTTATTTATTGTTCAGAAAAGCCACTGACATAGGTCTCATACACCCAATTTGTCCAACACCACGGGAAGAAGAGCAAAGAGAGAGATTAAGGAGGGCTCTTTTCCCTCAACTCATGATGCCTGAACACCAGCAACAGGCAGAACAGAGACGCTTAAGGATGCCATGTGAAATGGTCACAGAAATTAGTAGGATCCTGCAGCATGACCTGCAGCCACTTTGCTTCGGTGGGAATCCCATGCCAGTTGCCCTCAAGGTGTCGGCTGCACTCAATTTTTTCTCCAGTGGCTCCTTCCAAGGATCAATGAGCGACATATGCAGCATCTCGCACTCTGCGACCAACAGGTGCATCAAAGTGGTGACCAATACCCTTTCTTGACATGCTAATGATTTCATCTACTTAACTGTTGACGAGGACAGCCAGGCAGCAAGGTCTGCGGCCTTTGGTGCCATTGCAGGCTCCCCGAGAGTGCAAGGGGTGATCAATTGTACTCATATGGCCATTAGAGGTCCCTGGGACCAGCCTGCTGTATTTGTTAATCACAAAGTCTTCCACTCTTTAAACTTACAGCTGGTTTGTTACAACAGGAAAAGAATCATGCATGTTTGCACATGCTTTCCAGGCAGCTGTCATGACTCCTACATTTTGAGGAATTCCCAGCTGCCAGCAGTTTTTGAGGAACCTGCTGAAGTGGACGGATGGATCCTGGGTGACAAAGGTTACCTTCTTTATACATGGTTAATGACATCAGTACATCATTCCCAAGAGCCATCATTGAACACACCATTGGCATGCTGAAAATGTGATTCTGTTGCCTTGACCAGTCTGAAGGAGCTCTTCAGTACGCGCCACAGAGGGTGTCACAAATAATCATTGTCTGCTGTGCCTTGCACACACTTACAATTAGACACGGCAACATTCTGCATATGGAGGAACAGGAGGAACACCAGTCCTCCTCAGATCAGGATGACTATGAAGAGGTGAGGAGGAACACAACAATGATAATGATGCCATCATCGATATGAGCGCCATGGAAAGACATGCAAGGGACATCAGGGAGAATCTCATTTATGCATTTTTCATCCAATAATAAGCCACATCATCAGGGAACATTGGGACGAGAAACATAACAATTCCCCACAGAAATTTCCTTTTGCATGAGATGTTACTGATTGCTGCAATCTGAACGAAGTGTTGCTACACTCTCATGTGATTGGCATTTGAAATCAACTATGGGCTAGGCTGAATGCAACTACACACCACTGCAAGCAGCGTAGAAAACAAAAGTAGGGCATGACAGTCATGGAAAAAGTTATTAATCATCAATAGGAAAACAGCCATAATTGAAGAGTGAAGGCTCAAATTCCAAAAGATATGGACTCTGGACATTTCCTGAGATGCTTTGCAAATATCATTGCATTCCTGCCATAGGCCTTCAAAAACTTCTTTGTGTCCATCTGTGACCAAGCAAAACATTAGCGAGAATGGATCAAATTTGCAATAAAAATGTTTGAATACATCTTTGCGTTTGTGACAATTTGTACAGCACCCGTGGCACCTTTGTGATCAATACTGTTTCAAATTTTCTTTTTCTCCCACTACATCTTGGTGCTACCCCAACATTAACAGCTGAGGTGGAGGCAGTCTGCTCAGTGCGCTGCCTCGTTGCTATGGATGACTGTGGCAGGCGCTTTCTGGAGGAACGGGGCCTTGATGGCTCCATCCAACTTGGGGTCTGCAGCAATGGTGCTTGAGTATCTGAGTATCCCCCGCGTGCTCTCCTGCTGGAGGTAAGGAGGTCAATGTCGGTGGAGGGTGGTGGGGGTGGGGGGGGGCGGGGAATGGTGGGACGAGACACTGCTTACCCAGGGGGTGTCCTGAGAGGAAGGCCCGGGGCAGCTGGCATGTGCTCCTTCTCCATCTGTGTGCACAATGGCACCTGCTTGTCTCCCTGAGGGGGAGGAGCACCTGAAGGGAGGTCCAGGTTCCTTTTCCCCCTCTCGTTTCAACTCTGCTGCACGGAGCCCATGGCAACAGCAATGGAGTGCAGGTCAGACAACTTCAGGTCCCACCATCGGGAACGCCGTGGCAACAATAAGATTCCACCCACTGTGTGCAGTTTTGGACTCCCTATTTAAGGAAGGATATACTTTCATTGGAAATAGTGTAGCAAAGGTTCACTAGATTGGTTCCTGGGATGAAAGAATTGTCCTATGATGAGAAGCTGAGTAAATTGGATCTATATTCTCTGGAATTTGGAAGAATGAGAGGTGATTTCACAGAAACATTCAAGATTCTGAAGGGGCTTAACAGGGTAAACACTGAGAGGTTGTTTCCCCTGGCTGAGGAATCTGGATTACAGGGACAAAGTCTCAAGATACAGGGTCAATCATTTAAGACTTGGATGAGGAGAAATGTCTTCACTAAAAAGGTTGTGAATCTTGGGAATTGTCTACTCCAGAGGGTTTCAGATGCTTCTTCATTGAGCATATTTGAGGCTGAGATAAACAGATTTTGGTCTCTCAAGGAAACAAGGGATATATGGAATGAGTGGGAAAGTGGAGTTAACACAAAAGATCAGCCATTGATCGTATTGAATGGTGGAACAGGCTTGAGGGACCATATGGTCTACTCCTGCTCCTATTTTTATGTTCTTATGTTCAGTCTTTGGCATAGTTGACCACACCATCCTTCTCCAACATCTCTCCACTGTATTCCAGCTGGCTGTGACTACACTTGCAAGGTTCCATTCTTACCTATCTCATCACTTGCAATGGCTTCTCTTCCTTCTCCTGCACCATTACCTCTGGTATCCCCCAAGGATCTATCCTTGGCCCCCTCCGATTTCTCAAGTATATGTTGTGCCTCGGAAGCATTATCCTAAAGTATGTAGTTACTTTGCATATGTATCTTGATGCCCATCTCTACCTCACCAACACCTTTCTTGACTTCTCCACTGTAGCTAAATTATCAGACTCTTGTCCAACATGAGCAGAAATTTCCTCCAATTAAATATTGGGAAGACCAAAACCAGTATCTACAGTCCCCGCTCCAAACTCTGTTCCCTAGCTACCGACTCCATCCCTCTCCCTGGCAACTGTCTGAGACTAAACCAGATTGTTCACAAACTTGGTGTCATATATGACCACGAGATGAGCTTCTGATCACCTATTCACGCCATCACTATTACCGCCTGCTACCAATTCCGTAACATCACCTGACTTCGCTCCTGTCTCAGTTCATCTTCTGCTGAAACCCTCATTCATGCATTTGTTACCACTAGACTTGATTATTCGAAAGCACTGCTGGCCGCTTCCCACATTTTACTCTCCATAAGCTTGAGGTCATCCAAAACCCTGCAGTCTGTACCCTAACTCACACCAAATCCCCTTCATCTATCACCCCTGTGCCCACTGACCTACATTGGCTCCCGGTCAAGCAACGCCTTGATTTTAAAAGTCTCAACTTTGTTTTTAAATCCGTCCATGGCCTTGCCCTCCCTGTCTCTGTAATCTCATCCAACCCCACAGCCCTCTGATACATCTGTGATCATCTAATTCTGGCCTCTTGAGCATCCCCAAATTTAATCGCTCCATCACTGGTGGCCGTGCCTTCAGCTACCTCAGCCCTTAGCTCTGGGACTTCCTTCCTAAATTTCTCAGACTCTATACCTCTCTTTCTTCCTTTGACATGCTCCTTAAAACCCACCTCTTTGACCAAGCTATGGGCCATCAGCCCCAATAATGTCTTATACGACTCGGTGTCTAATTTTGCTTTATAACGCTCCTGTGAAGTGCCTTGGGATGATTTATTACGTTAAATCTGTGAAATAAATATACATTGCCATTGTGATATATTTTGGTAGGAAGACTGAGGAGTGACAATATAAACTAAATGGTACAATTTTAAAGGGGGTGCAGGAACAAACCCACCTTGGGCCTAGGTATACAATTCCTTGAAGGTAGCCGAATAAGTTAAGAAGGCTGTTTATAAAAAATCATATAGGTCTTTAATTTTATTAATAGACTAGTAGAGTACAAAAGCAAGGAAGTTATGCTAAACCTTTGCAAAAGGAAATCTGGTTAGTTCTCAGCTGAAGTAATGTGTTCACTTCTGGGCACCACACTTCCAGAAGGATGTCAAAGCCTTGGAAGTTTACAAGCTTGGTACAAGGGATGAAGGACTTCAATTATGAAGAGAGAATGGAGAAGCTTTTGTTGTTCTATTTAGAGCAGAGATTCATTCATGAGCGGTTTTAATAGAGTAAATAAGAACAAAGAACAGTACAGAACAGGAACAGGCCATTCGGCCCTCCAAGCTTGCGCCGATCTTGATGCCTGCCTAAACTAAAACCTTCTGCACTTCCAGGGACCGTATCCCTCTATTCCCATCCTATTCATGTATTTGTCAAGATGCCTCTTAAACGTCGCTATCGTACCTGCTTCCACCACCTCCCCCAGCAGCAAGTTCCAGGCACTCACCACCTTCTGTGTAAAGAACTTGCCTCGCACATCCCCTCTAGACTTTGCCCCTCACACCTAAAACCTATGTCCCCTAGTAACTGACTCTTCCACCCTGGGAAAAAGCTTCTGACCATCCACTCTGTCCATGCCGCTCACAACTTTGTAAACCTCTATCATGTCGCCCCTCCACCTCCGTCATTCCAGTGAAAACAATCCGAGTTTATCCAACCTCTCCTCATAGCTAATGCCCTCCAGACCAGGCAACATCCTGGTAAACCTCTTCTGTACCCTCTCCAAAGCCTCCACGTCCTTCTGGTAGTGTGGCGACCAGAATTACTCGCAATATTCTAAGTGTGGCCTAACTAAAGTTCTGTACAGCTGCAGCATGACTTGCCAATTTTTATACTCTATGCCCCGACCGATGAAGGCAAGCATGCCGTATGCCTATTTGACTACCTTATCCACCTGCGTTGCCACTTTCAGTGACCTTTTTACCTGTACGCCCAGATTTCTCTGCCTGTCAATACTCCTAAGGGTTCTGCCATTTACTGTATACTTCCCACCTACATTAGACCTTCCAAAATGCATTACCTCACATTTGTCCAGATTAAACTCCATCTGCCATTTCTCCGCCCAAGTCTCCAACCGATCTATATCCTGCTGTATCCTCTGACAATCCTCATCACTGTCCACAACTCCACCAACCTTTGTGTCGTCCGCAAACTTACTAATCAGACCAGCTACATTTTCCTCCAAATCATTTATATATACTACAAACAGCAAAGGTCCCAGCACTGATCCCTGCGGAACACCACAAAAGGAGAAACTGTTTTCAGTGGCAGTGAGGTGAACACATATTTAAGGTGATTGTAAAAGACGCAGAGGTGACATGTGGAAATTTTTTTTTACACAGGTTGTTGTGATCTGGAATGAACAGCCTGAAAGGGTAGTGGAAGCAGATTCAATAGTAACATTCAAAAGAGAATTGGATAAATACTTTATGGGGGTTGATTATCTTAGTTGGCAAGACAGATGGAGTGTGATGCAAAAAGACGCCAACATTGCAGGTACAATCCTTGTACTGGCTGTGGTAATTTATGGAGGCTTGCCTCCTCATCTTGCCCCATGCTTGTGAGTGGTGACCTGCAAGCTATATAGTAACAACTGCCTCTCTCTAATGGCGAGAGATGCCTGTGGTCCTTAGGGATGTGACGAGAACAATAAATACCTGATGGGAAAAAAATTACAGTGATATGCAAAAACAGCAGGGAATTGGGATTAATTGGATAGCTCTACCAAAGAACCAGCACAGGCACGTTGGGCCAATTGGCCTCCTTCTATGCTGTGTCATACTAGGATTCTATGACCTGATAGAGTTGGTAGAGAGAAACAGTTTTCTCTGGTGGGAGAGTCCATAATAAAGGGGCATAACCTTTGTTACAGACAGAAATGCGAGAGAACTGAAACCACAGTTTTTTTCCCCTTTTTTGTCATTATTGTGGCTGCCATTTAACCACTGTGACTGGACGATGAAGAAGCACAAAAAAATTCATTTCCACCATGTCTCAGGAAAGCCAGGCGCCTGGACCCCAGCGCAGGGCAGCCCCTCGTTTTTCAGATGTGGACCTGAAGTATCTACAGATGGAATCACTCACACACTACAAGATCTTCCCAATGTTCGAAATGAGCTCACCTTTGCAACCACTTCTGATCTTGTATTACGCAACAACTGTATTGTCATTCCTTACACATTGAGGGAATGTGTTGTTGATATAGCACATGAAGGAGATCAGGGAATTGTCAAAACTAAACAACTCCTTAGGGAAAAGGTATGGTTCCCAGGAATTGAACGTATGGTAGAGCACAAAATCAAACCTTGAAAAAAGTGATACATACAGCTACAGATGAGAGCAAGTCATGGAAGCAAGAGCAATATTACTTTCTTCATAGCTATAGAGCAACTCATCACTCGATTACTGGAAAACCTCCAGCTACATTCATCTTTGCACATCTGATGCGCATACATCTTCCTGAGCTTCCTCGCGGAGCTAATGATCAACATGTACGTGAACAGATCGAGAACAGAAGGATCAAATGAATGTACATGCAGAGAAAAACATGAAATTTAGAGCTATGCCACTGAAGCCGTGAGATAAAGTACTTGTGAAATGTGATAGGCATGTTGGAAAACAAACAACCTCTTATGACATTCAACCATTTGTTGTGACCAATAAAAACGGATCAATGATCACTGCTAAGTGTGGTTCACAAATCATCACATGAAACGCATAATTCTTCCAAGCACTGAAAACACCATTCACAAACATTGACTCTGATTCTGTCGCCGACCTCAGATGAAGAACATGAGTCAAATGAGACTACACCTGATGTCAGACGATATCCTACTTGTGAGAGAAAATGCCCTCCATACTTAAGTAACTATGTTATGAAATGAACTATTTATGTTTAAGTTTATTGTTTACAGTTTTGGAAACAAACCATTGAAACATGCTATGTCTCTCATTTACTAAGAAAGGGAGGGATGTAGTGTTGTAGTGTTTTGAAATTGCATTTGCATTGTGCATTGGGTACACTTGGGGCTGCTGTAGAACACACATGCTAGCAAAGGGAAGGTGAACGTAAAAGAGAAATTGCTGCTTCTGTCTCAATCTTTGCCTCACATATCTTATACCAAACTCGGCTAAACCTCACTCCAGTCCCGAGAGAACATCACAACTGCCCTTGAGATCAAGGCAGCATTTGATGAGTGTGGCCTCAAGAAGTCCTAGCAAAACTGAAGTCAATGGGAATCAGGGGAAAACTCTCCAGAGTTTGGAGTCATACCTAGCACAAAGGAAGATAGTTATGATTGTTGGAGGCCAATCATTTCACCCCCAGGACATCGTTGCAGGAGTTCCTCAGGGTAGTCTCCTTAGCCCAACAATCTTCAGCTGCTTCATCAATGACCTTCCCTCCATCATAAAGTCAGAAGTGGGAATGTTTGCTGTTGATTGCACAGTGTTCATTTCCATTCACAACTCTTCAGATAATGAATCAGTTTGTGGTAAAGTGCAGCAAGACCTGGACAACATTTAGGCTGGGGCAATGAACATTTGTGCCACACAAGTGTCAGGAATGACCATCTCCAACAACAGAGAATCTAATCATTTCCCCTTGGCATTCCATGGCATTGCCATTGCTGAATCCCCCTACCATCAAAGTCCTGGGGGTGACCATTGACCAGAAAGTTAACTGGACCAGCCATATAAATACTGTGGCTACAAGAGCAGGTCAGAAGCTGGGAATTCTGTGGTGAGTAACTCACCTCCTGTCCACCATCTACAAGGCAGAAGTCAGGTATATAATGGAATATGCTCCACTTGCCTGGATGAGTGTAACTCCAACAACACTGAAGAAGCTCAACACCATCTGAGACTAAGCAGTCCGTTTGATCGGCACTCCATCCACCACCTTAAATATTTACTCCCTCCACCGCTGGCACATGGTGGCAGCAGTGTGTACCATCTACAAGATGCACTGCAGCAACTGGCCAAGCCTCCTTTGACAGCACCTTCCAAACCCTCAACCTCTACCACCTAGAAGGACAAGGGCCGCTGGCACAAGCGAACAGAACCACCTGTAAATTCCCCTCCAAGGCACACACCATCCTGACTTGAAACTATATCACTGTTCCTGCACTGTTGCTGGGTCAAAGTCCTGGAACTCCTTCCCTAACAGCACTGTGGGTGTACCTATACCACTTGGTCTGCAGCAGTTCAAGAAGGCAGCTCACCACCACCTTCTCAAGGGCAATTAGGGATGGGCAATAAATGCTGGCCTGGTCAGCAATGCTCACATACCAAGCACAAATTTTAAAAAAACTTGCCTCTTTAGATTTCTAAATCTTCTTTCATCTGACCCCTCCTCTAATTCTTTTTGTTTAAATCCCTATCCACAGCACTAGTTATATGATTTGCCTGGACACTGATCCCAGCCTTGTTTAAGTGAGCCTATCCAAAAGGAAAAGCTCCCTTTTTCCCAAGTACTTGTGCCAGTGCCCCATGAATTGTAACCCCTTCTTTTCACACTAGTCTTTGAGCCACACATTTAATTTTCTAATCTGCTTGACCCTATGCCAATTGGTGCTTGGCTGAGTTAACAATCCAGAAGTTATTACCTTTGAGGTTCTGAATTTTAATTTGGACCCTAACTCCTCAAACTCTCTTCGCAGAACATCATTCCTTGTTCTACCTATGTCTATGGTCCCTACCTTGACTTAGACAACTGGATCCTCTCCCTCCCACTCCAAGTTCATCTCTAGCCATAAGGAGATGTCTTTAACCCTGGCATCAGGCATGAAACACAACCTTCGGAACTCCCAGTTGCGTCTCCAGAGATCTGTATCTATCCTCCAGACTATACTGTTCCCTATTGCTACCACATTCATTTTCACTTCTCCCACTTGAATACCTTCCTACACCATGGCCAATTTGCTCAAACACCCTGCAATCCTTATTCCCATCCACATTGGTAATAAGTTCCTCCTACCTTTTGCTCAAAGTCAAGTGCTGAATCTCCTCAATCACTACATTCTGGATCCTCATACCTGTCTGACCCACAGTCACATCTTCCTTTCCCTGACCATTGGCCAACTCTCCAGTTCTACTTAACCTCAGGAGTGTGACTGCCTCCTGGAACAAAGTGTCCAGGTAAATCTCCCCCTCCCTGATGCCCTGCAATGTCTGCAGCTCGGACTCCAGCTCAACAAAGCTGAAGTTGCTCAAGCTGCAGACACTTACCATAGATACTGTTGTCTAGATTTGCAATGCTCTGTATAAGCTCCCACATGTTGCAGTTATGGCACACCACCTGCCCTGCTATGTCTGTCTAACATTTATTTATTTATTTGATTAATTAATTAGTTACTAATTTAGTAAAGTACAGCAATAGCAAGATATAATTTCCTAGCTTAGAAACAAAAGAAAAACACTCATCAGTTACTCAGGGTAAAATCAAAAGAATAAAAAGCAGCATCTCCTCCCTCTGCACTGATTTCCCACTTGGACCAAATTCCTGACTTTAGCACTCTGTTTACAAAGCACTCATTTCCATGATCACTCTGTGCTTCACATTCTGTATGGTAGCAAACACTGTCTACTTGTACAGAGAGTTTATGACTCACACCCAAGTTACAACTGCTTAGTAAGCTTCCTGCTATAGTAATTATCACTTATTCAGGCAACCCCTTTCAGCATTCTGAAGGAACCATTCCCTCCATGACACCCTGGCCCACTCCTCAGTCACCACCAACACTTGCCCCTTTTGTATGACACCTTTCCATGCAACACCTGCCCTTTTACCTCCTCCTTTTTCACCGTCCTGGACCCCATGTTAAACAGCAATTTTCGTGTACTTCTTTCAATTTAGTGTACTGTATTCACTGCTTTCAATGCAGTTTCTCTATATTGTGGAGACTAAATGCAAACTGGGTGACTGCTTTGCAGAACACCTCTATTCAGTCAGCAAGCACAACCCCGAGCTTCCTGTCACTTGCCATTTTAATTCGCTACCTTGCTCCCACTCTGACCTTTCTGTCCTTGGCTTGCAACGGTGTTCCAATGAAGTTCAACACAAGCTCGAGTAACAGCACCTCACCTTTCGACTGGGCACTTTACAACCTTTCAAACTCAACATTGAGTTCAATAATTTTAGATCATAACGCTGCCCCCACTTTTTCCACTTTCCTCATTTTTTTTTTTGCTGGTTTGTTTCCCCCCTGCCCCTCTCTAACCTTGTTTTTTTTCTTAATCCCTTTACTTTATGTCCAGATGGTTGCTATACTGCCATCTACACCTCACCCAGACACATATTTTGTTTCTTTTCTTGGCTTTGTACCATGAAACCTCTTGCCCTCTGCCCTATCACAGACCTTCCCTTTTGTTCCTCATCCTCGCTCCCCCTTTTCACTTGCTCAAAACCTATTACATTTCTAACCTTTGCCAGTTCTGATGAAGGGTCATTGACCTGAAATGTTAACTCTGCTTTTCCCTGCACAGATGCCGCCTGACCTGTTGAGTATTTCCAGCATTTTCTAAGCTACTTCCAGCTGATTGACAGTTAACTGCCACTGCCATTGACAGGCAGTTTCTGTTCACTACATATCTTAACTAGCTTTCAGTTTCTTTTGCACTTTTAAAGTTCTAAGTTAAATCCTAAATGTTAAACTAAGCATGAAGTTCAAGGACTTTGGAGAGAAAATGATGGTAGGAGATCAGTGATAGTTTGCAAGGATGGTGGGGTCAAGGGTTGGTTTTTGAGGAGAGGGATGATGATGGCAGATTTAAACATATGAACATATGAATTAGGAGCAGGAGTAGGCCACTCAGCCCCTCGTGTCTGCACTGCCATGCAATAAGATCATGGCTAATCTGATTGTAACCTCGGTTCCACATTCCCGCCTACCCCCGAAAACCTTTCACCCCCTTGCTTACCAAGAATCCAGCTCCCTCTGCCTTAAAAATATTCAAAGACTCTGCTTCCACTGCCTTTTGAGGAAGAGAGTTCCAAAGACTCATAACCCTCTGAGAGAAAAAAATTCTCCTCATCTCTGTTTAAAATGGGCAACCTCTTATTTTTAAATAGGTCCCTAGTTCTAGATTCTCCCACAAGGGTAAACATCCTTTCACATCCACCCTGTCAAGACCCCTCAGAATCAGATATGTTTCAATCAAGTCGCCTCTTACTCTTCCAAACTCCAGCGGATGCAAGCCTAGCCTGTCCAACCTTTCCTCATAAGGCAACATGCCCATTCCAGGTATTAGTCCAATAAACCTTCTCTGAATTTACATCCATCCCTAAATAAGGAGACCGATATTGCACACAGTACTCCAGATGTGGTCTCACCAATGCCATGTATAACTGAAGCATAACCTCCCTACTTTTGTATACTAACCTTTTGCAATTCATGCACCAGGACACCCAGATCCCTCTGCATCTCTAAGCTCTGCAATCTCTCACCATTTAGATAATAGGCTTCTTTTTAATTCTTCCTAGCAAAATGGACAATTTCCCACTTTCCCACATTATACTCCATTTTCCAGACCTTTGTCCACTCACTTAACCTATCTATATCCCTTTGTAGCCCCCTAATGTCTGAAACATAGAACATAGAACATAGAACATAGAACAGTACAGCACAGTGCAGGCCCTTCGGCCCACAATGTTGTGCTGACCCTTTAACCTACTCTAAGATCAAACTACCTACATACCCTTCATTCTACTATCATCCATGTACCTATCCAAGAGTCGCTTAAATGTCCCTAATGTATCTGCTTCTACTACCACCGCTGGCAGTGCATTCCACGCACCCACTAATCTCTGTGTAAAGAACCTACCTCTGACATCTCCCCTAAACCTTCCTCCAATCACCTTAAAATTATGCCCCCTGGTGATAGCCCTTTCCACCCTGGGAAAAAGTCTCTGGCTATCCACTCTATCTATGCCTCTCATCATCTTGTACACCTTTATCAAGTCACCTCTCATCCTTCTTCGCTCCAATGAGAAAAGCCCTAGCTCCCTCAACCTTTCTTCATAAGACATGCCCTCCAGTCCAGGCAGCATCCTGGTAAATCTCCTCTGCACCCTCTCTAAAGCTTCCACATCCTTCCTATAATGAGGCGACCAGAACTGAACACAATATTCCAAGTGTGGTCTAACCAGGGCTTTATAGAGCTGCAGCATAACCTCGCGGCTCTTAAACTCAATCCCCCTGTTAATGAAAGCCAACACCCCATACGGCTTCTTAACAACCCTATCAACTTGGGTGGCAACTTTGAGGGATCTATGGACGTGGACCCCAAGATCCCTCTGTTCCTCTACACTGCCAAGAATCCTGTCTTTAAGCTTGTATTCTGCATTCAAATTCGACCTTCCAAAATGAATCACTTCACACTTTTCCAGGTTGAACTCCATCTGCCACTTCTCAGCCCAGCTCTGCATCCTGTCAATGTCCCGTTGCAACCTACAACAGCCCTCCACACTATCCACAACTCCAGCAACCTTTGTGTCATCGGCAAACTTACTAACCCAGCCTTCCACTTCCTCATCCAAGTCATTTATAAAAATCACAAAGAGCAGAGGTCCCAGAACAGATCCCTGCGGAACACCACTGGTCACTGAGCTCCAGGCTGAATACTTTCCATCTACTACCACCCTCTGTCTTCTATGGGCCAGCCAATTCTGTATCCAGACAGCCAAATTTCCCTGTATCCCATGCCTCCTTACTTTCTGAATGAGCCTACCATGGGGAACCTTATCAAACGCCTTGCTAAAATCCATATACACCACATGAACTGCTCTTCCTTCATCAATGTGTTTTGTCACATCCTCAAAGAATTCAATAAGGCTTGTGAAGCATGACCTGCCCCTCACAAAGCCATGCTGACTATCTCTAATCAAACTATGCTTTTCCAAATAATCATAAATCCTGTCTCTCAGAATCCTCTCCAATAATTTGCCCACCACCGACATAAGACTGACTGGTCTGTAATTTCCAGGGTTATCCCTATTCCCTTTCTTGAACTTCAGAACTTACTTTCCCACCTGTCTTTGTGTCACCAGCAAATTTAGCAACCATACCTTCGGTCCCTTCATCCAAGTCATTTTTATAAATTGTAAAAAGTTGAGGCCCCAGCACTGATTCCTCCTGCACATCCACTCATTGCATCTTGCCAACCAGAAAATGATCCATTTATGCCTACTTTCTGTTTCCTGTTAGCTAGCCAATCTTTTATCCATGCCAATATGTTACCCCCTGCAGTATGAGCTTTTATTTTCCACAATAATGATGTGGCACCTTATAAAATGCCCTCTGGAAATCTAAGTACAGTATATCCACTGGTTCCCCTTTATCCACAGCACATGTTACTTCTTCAAAGAGCTCCAATAAATTGGTTAGACATGATTTCCCTTTCACAAAACCATGTTGATCCTGCCTGTTTACCTTGAATTTTTCTAAGTGTCCTGCTATAACATATTTAATAATAGCTTCTAACATTTTCCCTAAGACAGATGTTCAGCTAACTGGCCTGTAGTTTCCTGCTTTCTATCTCCCTCCCTTTTTGAACTAAGGAGTTACATTCGCCATTTTCCAATCCAATGGAACCTTCCCTGAATGTAGGGAATTTTGGAAAATTGAAACCAATGCATCAACTATCTCACTAGCCACTTCTTTTAACACCCTAGCATGAAGTCTATCAGGACCTGGGGACTAGTCGGCCCACAGCTCCAACAATTTGCTCAGTACCACTTCCCTGGTGATTGTAATTTTCTTGAGTTCCTCCCTCCCTTCCTTTATCTGATTTACAGCTATTTCTGGGATGTTACTTGTATCCTCTATGGTGAAGACCGATGCAAAATACCTGTTCAATTCATATTCTATCTCCTTATTTTCCCTTATTAATTCCCCAGACTCACTTTCTATTGGACCAACATTCACTTTGTTAACTCTTCTTTTTAAAATATCTATGGAAACTCTTACTATCTGTTTTTATATTTCTGGCTGGCTTTCTCTCATACTCTCATTTTCCCCTTCTTATCAATCTTTTAGTCATTCTTAACACACAATTTTCTTCTGCCATATGTCTCGCATTTCACCAATTTGTCTATCTCCCCCCGAAATCTGTTACTATCTGTCTCATTTTTTCAAACATTTCCGTGTTTCATATCATCTGGAAACTTTGAGATTATTTGTGCTGTATACCCAAGTAATTATCAAAAAAAATCAGTGGTCCTAATACTGACCCCTCTGGAACATCACTGTGTACTTCCCTCCTGTCTGAAAACAACTATTCACCACTACTCTCTGCTTTCTGTCCCTTAGCCAAATTTGTATCCATGCTGCCACTGTCCCCTTCATTATATGAGCTATAATATTGTTAACAAGTCTATTATGCGGTCCTTTGTCAAACGCCTTTTGAAAGCCTACATACACAAGTTCAAGTGCACTACCCTCATCAACCTCTCCATTACTTCATCAAAGGACACAATTATGTTAGTCAAACATAATTTGCCATAAACTCTGTGCTGGCTTTCATTTAATAGCTCATATTTTTCTAAATGCAAATTAACGTTGTTCTATTTAGTGCCCTAATATTAACGAGAAGCCAGATTGAGAGGCTGTCTGGCTGGTGGGCAGATCAGCCTTCTGCACCAGTCTGCAGCTGGGAAGCAGAGAGGATGGATGGTGAGGTCAGGAAGGTTGGACGTGGGGCTGGGCAGGATGGGGGAGATTGGAGCAAAACAGAGCGAGAGATCGGAAAGGCCAGGTTGGGGGGAGATTGTGACTTGGGTGTGTACTATCTTGTCAGTGTGCTATTAGTATTGAGCAATGGCAGCGAGGCCTGGACAACGTATGTCAGCCAAGAGCGACGTCTCAATTCATTCCATCTTCGCTGCCTCCGGAGAATACTTGGCATCAGGTGGCAGGACCGTATCTCCAACACAGAAGTCCTCGAGGCGGCCAACATTCCCAGCTTGTACACACTACTGAGTCAGCGGCGCTTGAGATGGCTTGGCCATGTGAGCCGTATGGAAGATGGCAGGATCCCCAAAGACACATTGTAAAGCGAGCTCGCCACTGGTATCAGACCCACCGGCCGTCCATGTCTCCGCTTTAAAGACGTCTGCAAACACGACATGAAATCCTGTGACATTGATCACAAGTCGTGGGAGTCAGTTGCCAGCGTTCGCCAGAGCTGGTGGGCAGCCATAAAGACGGGGCTAAAATGTGGCGAGTCGAAGAGACTTAGTAGTTGGCAGGAAAAAAGACAGAGGCGCAAGGGGAGAGCCAACTGTGCAACAGCCCCAACAAACAAATTTCTCTGCAGCACCTGTGGAAGAGTCTGTCACTCTAGAATTGGCCTTTATAGCCACTCCAGGCGCTGCTTCACAAACCACTGACCACCTCCAGGCGCGTATCCATTGTCTCTCGAGATAAGGAGGCCAAAGAAAGAAAGGAGAAAGATTAGTATTGAATAAGGAAAGTAGACTCTGGGTCAAAGTAACAGGAGTTAATTTACAGGGGTCTTCTAACTAACGTATCTACATGAACACTAAGTAGCACAAGGTACAGATTCGTGATATCACATCCTATGATGATGCTTAAAGTCTTTATACATAATCTATCCAGCAACAGCTTATATACATTATACTACTACATTGTTCCTAGCTATGCCTGTCTTTTTGTGGAATAGGAGGAACATTCCCTGTTCCAGTCTACTCAGGCCCCGTCCCTTACCTCTTTTTCTGGTACATTGACGACTGTATCAGTGCTGCTTCCTGTTCTCGCCCTGAACTAGAAAACTGAAGCAACTTTTCTTCCAGTTTCCATCCTTCCCTCACCTTCACATGGTCCATCTCCGACTCTTCCCTTCCCTGCCACAACTTCTGTCTCCATTTCTGGGGAGAGGCTATCAACAGATAGTCACTGTAATTCCACTCAACTACATTTCCTCACACCCTACTTTCTCTAAGGACACCATTCCATTCTCCCAGTATCTCCGTCTCAGTCGCATCTGTCCTGTACATTAAACTAATGGTGTGAAAACAGATCGTTGGGGGTGGGGGAGAGTCTGATTAAGTGGGCTGAGAACTGCAGATAGCGGAGGATGCATGTTTGCTCAGAGAGCCGGGGGAAAGCATTCCTGCTCCTCCAGTCCCACAAGCCGTGCTGGAAAGGCACTTGCCTCCTTCACTAGCAGTCCTCACTTCCCTTTAGCCCAGGAAATGTGGCTGGCCAGTGTTGAAACTAAAATGGAGAAAAGAAATCTGGGGCACACAGCCTCATTAAAATATTTAAATGAGCAACCAGCCTCCTGGGAGTAGATTGGCTGGCCACCCACTCCATTAAAGCAGGAAATGGGTGGGTCTGAGGTAGTTTGTGTTCGCTTTTGAGACTATTAACATTTTTATATCCCACCCAACCCAAAACCTCCTGTTTTTTGGGTTACATTCCCCTTATTGTCTCAAAAGTTTCCCCACCATCAACATTAGGCTGACTGTATACTGGGTTTATTCAGCTTCCCTTTTTTAATCATGGGTGTAACATTTACAATCCTCCAGTCCTCTGACTCTACCCCATATCCAAGGAGCATTTGAAAATTGTGACCAGAGCTTTATTTCCACCGTTCCTTCCCTCAGTAACCTAGGATGTGTCTTATCCAAACAGATGACTCTTTGAGCACTGCTAAGCTTTTAAGTATCTCCTCTTTATCTAATTTTATCCCATCCAGAATCACGACTGCCTTCTCCTTTACTCATATTCATAGCATTCTCTTCTCTAGTGAAGAGAATGCAAAATGCTTATTTATTACCTCAGCCATGCTCTTTGCCTCCAAAGGTAGATCTCCTTTTTAAACCCTAATCAGACCTACCTTTCATTTGACTATCCTTTAATCATCTTAAACAGCTAAATTAAATCACCCTTTAATTGTCTATATTCAAGAGAATATAACACTAGTCTATTTAAGCTTGCCTCATAATTTAACCCTTTTAGCCCAGTATCATTCTTGTGAATTTGCACTGAACCTCACTATATCCTTCCTGACGTGCGGTGCCCAGAACGGAATGTAGTACTCCAAGTGGGGTTTAACCAATGCTCTATACAGCTGTGCATAGCTTCCGCCTTTTGTATTCCATTCCTCTTGAGATAAAGGCCAGCAATCCATTAGCCTTTTAAATTATTTTTTGTATCTGTCCACTAGGTTTTAGTGATTTCTGCACGTAGACCTCAAACTATCTTAGCTCGTCCACAGTTCCTATTTAGAAAATAGCCTGATCTACCTTTCTTAGGTCCAGGATTGATGACCTCACACTTTCCCATATTGAATTTCATCTGCCCATTCACTTACACTATCAATATCGCTTTGCAACATTCTGCTCACATCTACACTATTTCTTGTGCCATCTAACTTACTGTCATCACCAAACTTAGACATATGGCTTTATTCCCTCATCCAATTCATTTATAAATAATATAAATGAACGATTATCAACCTAAAAAATAAAATATCTTTTTCTCTCCGCAGATGCTGCCTGAAACTGTTGAGTATTTCCAGTATTTTCATTTCAGATTTCCAGCATCTGCAGTATTTTGCATTTGTATCATTTATAAATATAGTGAAAGGTTGAGGCCTCAGTACAAATTCTTGGGGCCACCTGGAGTCGCATTCTGTCAACATGAGTATTTACCCATTATCCCTACTCTCTCTGTCCTACCTCCTAACCAATTTATTTTCCAAGCCAATAAGTTGCCTCCAATTCCCCAGCTCTCATTTTTGTTAACTGTCTGTTATCTGTAACCTTGTCAAATGCCTTCTGGTAGTCCCTATAAATAACACCCATAGACACTCCTTTATCTACCATTTAGTTACCTTCTCAAAAAATCAACTAAGTTCTTTAGACATGACTTATTCTTTCCAAATCCATGCTGGCTCTGCCTGATCAGTTCATGTTTGCCCAATGTTCAGTCATTCGGTCCCTAATAACAGATTCTAGTAACCTCCCCACAACTGGCATTAGACTGATAGGTCTATAATTTTCCAGCTCATCTCTCTTACCCTTCTTAACTTATTGGAGTGACATTGGCAGTTTTCCAATCCCAAGGGACAATTCCTGAATCAAGAGCGTTGCGACCAGGCGAGGAGGGGTCACAAGGCTCCCCTCTTGTACTTCCTCTTATTTGACCGCAACAGAGTTTATTCCTTTTAAAACAGTGTATACGTTTACCACTCTAGTGGGTGTTTTACCTTTTTACCTTTGTTGTGATCGTAAAAGAACCAATTGGACAGGTTTACTTGAGTTTAAACCAGAAAGAGGTGAGTTTATTATACTTAACAATCTAAACCTGAACTAAATAAAATAATAAAATTTACGCTACACATTCACGCACACACTCACACGAGAATTACACACACACAAATAAATTACAGAGTGATGAGGAGTAGATTTGTGGTTGGATTAGAGTCCAGAACAAATATAAATTAATACACAGTCTGTGGAGTTGGGTGATTCCATTGTCTTCTGGTTGATGTTGTGTTCTTTGTGGCTGGCCCACCCGGTTCAGGGTTTTCTTGGAGGCAGAATTGTGGGTGGTTTTCTTCCCCTGGTGTCTTTGAAACCTACAAAATACAAAAAGGGACAGGCAGGGCAGATGCAGGCAAGATGTTTCACTTGGTTGGGGAGTCTAGAACCGCAGGACACAATTTCAAAATAAGGGGAAGCCACTTAGGACAGAGATGAGGAGAAATTTCTTTACTCAGAGGGTTGTGAGTCTTTGGAATTTTCTACCCCAGAGGGCTGTGGAAGCTCAGTCATTGAGTATGTTTAAAGCAGAGATTGACATATTTCTAAATACCAATGACAATAAAGGGATATGGGGAAAGTGTGAGAAAAAGGCATTGAAGTGGATGATCAGCCATGATCGTATTGAATGGTGGGGCAGGCTCGACTGGCTGAATGGCCGACTCCTGGTCCTATGTTCCTATGTCTTGGGTCTAGCAACTGACAGCTAGGCTTTGCATGCTCCACCAGGCCTTCTGGAGACAAAAAGTGAGAGAGAGAGAAAGCAAGAGAGAGACAGTGGCCGGAATTTTATGCTACCTCAATGAGCTGGATGGTGGTGGGTGGGGGGGGGGGGGGGGTTGGCGTAAAATGGAGCAGCAGGCTCTGGGAGGCCTTCCCGACCCGCTCCCGCCCCCCCCTTTATGTAGGGCGGGGTGGGAAAAATGGGCCGCCCGCCCCAGGCCAATCAAGGCCCTTAAGTTTCCACTTAATAGCCACTTAAGGGCCTTCGACCGCCTCCAAGCGGGCATCCTGCAGCCAGGTAAGGCTGTCTTGTAAAAGATAGTGGCCACTCAACACCCCAGGTGTGGGCCCTGATAATCAGGCACAGGGTGCCTGATTGAGGGCTTCCCCCACTTCCCCGACCGCCCCCAAGACCCAACACGCTCCCCACTTCCACCCAAACAACCAATCTTGCCTCGCCGGGGCTAGACCGATTACCCCTGGTGAGGTAACCAAAACTCACCTGACATCCCGGCTCCATGTCTTCTGGCTGGGCTGCAGTTCCAACAGTGGTCACCGCTCCCGGGGTACTGCTGGGGCTAAGAGCTGCCAGCCCTCTGATTGGTTGGCAGCTCAATGAGGTGGGACTTCCTCCCTCAAGCGGGTGGAAGTCCCGCCTCAGAACAATTAAAGCCTGGGGACCCGTAAAATGTGAGACAGATCCCCAGGTGAGGCGGAAGTGGGTTCGCCACTGACTTTTACATCGGTGGCCAGCTCCCGTCCGCCCAACGTAAAATCCAGCCCAGTGTTTTCATGCTCCCTTGTGAAACTATTTAATTTGCATTGTTACTGCTAATGTTCAATTGGATGGTTTCAGTTAAAGCTCACATTGAAGTAAATTGTAAAAAAGCAGTAAATCACTTGTTAACACTTTGGGCAACAAATGCAGATATTTAGTCTGCATTTGTTACTAAAATCACCTTACCAACTCCAGCCTTGATGTTCTGCATTTTCTGAACAATATGCTAAAAACTTTCAACTTCATGATAACGTATTGGGCTGATCTTTCATTAACAATGAAAGTTATTTAAATTGTAAGCTGTGTTTTGTAAAATCCATTTGATGTTATATCCTTGAGATAATCCATCATCCTGACATCTTAACAGACTTTGTAATAACTGAAAAACTTCATTGGGATCTGAGATGACACAATAGCAAAGAAATTGTAAGTTTGTATTTCATAAAATTGATGGAAATATCAATTTCAAAGACCTGTTTGAGGTATGTATTGGCTTTTGTAATTTAAAAACAATCTCTGGACCAAGTATTATAGTCCAGTCGAGAATTGGCAGGTGACCTCTATCTGTTGCCATCCTTTAACCAGCTATTAGCTACTAGCCAGAAGTGACTTCTGATAATCTCTCTCTTTAACATTGTCAAGACCATATTTTAGAATCCGAACTCCAAAAGTGGAGGTGCTTAGTACAAGCAGTATTCCTTTTTTTAAAATCATGTTTTATAAAAATAGATGTTTGATGGGAGTTACAGTTTAATATTTAGTAAGCTTAATTAGATGGCAACTCACTGAAAAGCAATAATAGAAGAGGTTGCTGAATATATTGTTAAGACATAATAATCTTTATTTGCCTTTCTAATTCTGTAGCTCATACACAGAAAAGTTATTGCAAAGGAACTGCCAAACAGGATCATTTAAAATCTTTCACATTAGTTAACTCCTAACAGTCAAACTTAATCAGCAATTTGCATATGCAAATTAGATTCTACTCTCCTGTAATAATGAACAGGCAATTTATGCATCATTGTACAAACTTTATATGCAATTCATAGAGATATTACTACACATGCTATTTAATTCACTACAGTACAGCATCTACTAAACAACTTCAATTATTTGCAAAGTCATAAATTGTCACAAAAAGTTGATTTAAGCTCTTTTAATGGTTGGTTTAGTTGGTACAATGTCGAAGAAAACCAGTTGGAACAGGTTTGATCTATGTGTTAGCTGATCTCAGGCGGAGTGGCAGTAGAATGCTACAATTAGCCTTAGTACCTAGGGGCATTGAGTAGGAAAAATAAGCTAGGATTCCCACTCCTAATCATTACCCTATGCTATGCAGTTTTGTGGGCATAAAGTGAGGACAGGATTGTGTCTTGCTGAGATGAGCTCTCATAATCAAATAGTCTCACAATTCTCTGTCTGGATATAGATGAAGAGTGTGGCATTTTGAGGAGGTTGGTTACAAAATAAAAATCAGGTTATAGGAGGAAATATAGCTGTATAGATAGAAAGTTATTTGACAAATGGTTAGGGTTAATGAGGGTTGGTCAGATTAGAGAAGTTCTGGAAATGGCGTACCCCAAGACATTTGTTTTTGATATATATACCATTCATCATTCTGCCATTCACAGCTCCTCTAGTTTCTTTACTTGTCCCATTACCACTCTCTTTGATCCCGAACCATCAATTCTTCGACAGATAATCTCTCCTGTTTTCCACCCTATCACAGTCCTTTCCTTTTGTTTTTTTTCCATCCTCTCTGCTTTCACTTGCCCAAAACGTATTGCACTTCTAACTTTTCCCAGTTCTGATGAAAGGTCATTGACCTGAAAAGTTAGGCCAAATTTTCACCATGCATTGGGGGCAGGAATGGAGGCAGGCAGGCCTGCAATTTTGCACCACTGAGCCGGCGTGCCAGCTATCTGACACGATACCAACGTGCAGCAATTTTGATACTGGTGTCAGGAAGTGGGATCAGGCAACCCACTCGAAAAGGACGAATGAGCAATTGAGAATGCAAATAAGCTGTACAGCTCGTGTATATGCAGATCTCATGTGAATCTCACGTTGCACTCACTTTGCCAGACCTAAGAAGATCATTGAAGTGCTTGGATGTGGGCGTCACTGGCTAGGCCAGCATTTAATGCCCATCCCTAATTTCCCTTGAGAAGGTGATGGTGAGCTGCCTTCTTGAACCGCTGCAGTCCTCGGGGGGTAGGGACACCCACAGTGCTGTTAGCAAGGGACTTCTAGGATTTTGACCCAGCGACTGTGAATGAACAGCGATATAGTTTCAAGTCAGGATGGCGTGTGTCTTGGAGGGGAACTTGCAGGTGGTTGTGTTCCCATGCATTTGCTGCCCTTGTCCTTTTAGGTGGTAGAGATCGTGGCTTTGGAAGGTGCTGTCTAAGGAACCTTGGTGAGTTGCTGCAGTGCATCTTATAGATGATACACACTGCTGCCACTGTGCATTGCTGGTAAAGGGAGTGAATGTTGAAGGTGGTGGATGGGATGCTAATCAAGCAGGCTGCTTTGTCTTGGATGGTGTCGAGCTTCTTGAGTGTTGTCAGAGCTGCACCCATTTCTGCAAGGGGGGCGTATTCCATCACACTCCTGACTTGTGCCTTGTAGATCGTGGACAGGCATTGGGGATTCAGGAGGTGAATTACTCGCTGCAGAATTCCAATCCTCTGACCTGCTCTTGTAGCCACGGTATTCATGTGGTTGGTCCAGTTCAGTTTCTGGTCAATGCTAACTCCCAGGATGTTGATAGTGGGGGACTCAGTGATGGTGATGTTATTGAACATCAAGGGGAGATGGTTAGATTCTCTCTTGTTGGAGATGGTCATTGACTGGCATTTGTGTGGCGCGAATGTTACTTGCCATTTACCAGCCCAAGCCCGGAGGTTCTCCGGGTCTTGCTGCATATGGACACGGGCTACTTCAGTATCTGAGGAGTGATGAATGGTGCTGAACATTGTGCAATCATCAGCAAGTATCCCCACTTCTGACCTTATGATGGAGGGAAGGTCAGTGATGAAGCAGCTGAAGCTGATAGGGCTGAGGACACTACCCTGAGGAACTCCTGCAGTGATGTCCTGGGACTGTGATGATTGACCTCCAATAACCACAACCATCTTCCTTTGTGCTAGGTATGACTCCAACCAGTGGAGAGTTTTCACCCTGATTCCCGTTGACTCCAGTTTTGCTCAGGCTCCTTGATGCCACACCTTGATGTCAAGGGCAGTCACTCTCACCTCACCTCTAGAGTTCAGCTCTTTTGTCCATGTTTGGACCAAGGCTATAATGAGGTCAGGAGCTTAGTGGTCCCGGTGGAACCAAACTGAGCGTCAGTGAGCAGGTTATTGCTGAGCAAGTGTCGCTTGATAGCACTATTGATGACCCCCCCGTCCATCACTTTGCTGATGATCAAGAGTAGACTGATAGGGCGGTAGTTGGCCGGGTTGGATTTATCCTGTTTTTTGTGCACAGGACATACCTGGACAATTTTCCACATTGCCGGGTAGATGCCAGTATTGTAGCTGTACTGGAACAGCTTGGCTAGGGGTCGAGGCTAGTTCTGGAGCACGGGTCTTCAGTATTATTGCTGGAATATTGTCAGGGCCCATAGCCTTTGCAGTCTCCAGTGCCTTGAGCCATTTCTTGATATCTCATGGAGTGAATCGGATTGACTGAAGACAGGCATCTGTGATGCTGAGGACCTCAGGGGGAGGCCACTCGGCACATCTGGCTGGAGATGGATGCAAATGCTTCAGCCTTGTCTTTAGCACTGATGTGCTGGGCTCCCCCATCATTGAGGATGGGGACATTTGTGGCGCCTCCTCCTCCTTTTAGTTGTTTAATTGTCCACACCATTCATGACTGGATGTGGCAGGACTGCAGAGCTTAGATCTGATCCATTGGTTGTGGGATCGCTTAACCCAGTCTATTGCATGCTGCATCTGCCTCTTGGCATGCCAGTAGTCCTGTGTTATAGCTTCACCAGACTGACACCTCATTTTCAGGTATGCCTGGTGCTGCTCCTGACTTGTCCTCCTGCACTCTTCATTGAACCAGGGTTGGTCCCCCAGTTTGATGGTAATGGTAGAGTGCAGGATATGCTGGTCCATGAGGTTACAGATTGTGGTTAAATACAATTCTTCTGCTGGCCCACAGTATCTCAGGGATGCCCAGTTTTGTGCTGCTAGATCTGTTTGAAATCTATCCCATTTAGCACGGTGGTAGTGCCACACAACCCAATGGTGGGTGTCCTCAATGTGAAGATGGGATGTCGTTTCCACAAGGACTATGCGGTGGTCACTCCCACTAATACTGTCATGGACAGCTGCATCTGTGACAGATAGATTGGTGAGGACAAGGTCAAGTAGGTTTTTCCTGCTTGTTGGTTCCCACACCACCTGCAGCAGACCCAGTCTAGCAGCTGTGTCCTTTAGGATTTGGCCTCTTGGTCAGTAGTGGTGCTACCGAGCACTCATGGTGATGGACATTAAAGTCCCCGACCCAGAGTACATTCTGTGTCCTTGCTACCCTCAGTGCTTCTTCCAATTGGTGTTCAACATGGAGAAACACTGATTCATCAACTGAGGGAGGGATGCAGGTGGTAATCAGCAGGCAGTTTCCTTGCCCATGTTTGACCTGATGCCATGAGACTTCATGGAGTCCGAAGTCAATGTTGAGGACTCCCAGGGCAACTCCCTCCTGACTGTATACCACTGTGTAGCCACCTCTGGTGGGTCTGTCCTGCCGGTGGGACAGGGCATACCCCGGGATGTTGATGGCGGTGTCTGGAACATTGTCTGTAAGGTATGATTCCATGAGTATAACTATGTCAGGCTGTTGCTTCACTAGCCTGTGGGAAAGCTCTCCTAATTTTGGCACAAGCCCCCAGATGTTAATAAGGAGGACTTTGCAGGGTTGACAGGGCTTGGTTTTCGATTGTCGTTTGCAGTGGCTAGGTCAATGCCGGGTGGTCCGTTCAGTTTCATTCCTTTTCTTAGAGTTTGTAGTAGTTTGATAGAACTGAGTGGCTTGCTAGGCCATTCCAGAGAGTGTTTAAGAGTCAACCACATCCTCCTCACAACCCTAAGGCTCCTCACAGCATGTGTCACCTCCAACCATGCCTCCTCTGTTTGGCTGGATGGCCTTGTCCGACCGCTCTCAGAACAAAGACTGTTTCTCCTTGTTGCCATGGCTTCCAAAAGCACCTCTAGGGAGGCATCAGAAAAGTGTGCCAGACCTGGTGCTGGCCCACCTCTCTGCTCTCTCCTCCATCTGTGGATGAAACCTGTATTACCGGCTTTCATGAGAAAATAGCGGAAAGGTTTGAAGGAAAAAAAAGTCAGTTTATCCAATTATAATAAATAGTAAACTCTTATACTCCCAGAAATCCTGGCAAATTCCAGCCTCAATGGTATGGCTATTTAAAACAAGCATTAACATTGCAAAGATGGGGTAAATTTACTCCAAAACCAACACTAGATATATTGGAAAGTAACAACTAGCCTTTATTTTGCACTTTAACAAGTAACTCAGGATATCCCAAATACTTCACATCCAATGAACTCTTATTTAAAATGCAGTCACTGTTGTTACGTAGGAAAGCACAACAGCTATTTTTGTGCAGACGGCAGCATGGGAAATGATTAGATGAACAATCAGTTAACCTGTTTTCAGTTAGTTGAGAGTGGAATGCTGGCCATGAGACCAGAGAATCCTTCTTTCAATTATGCTATTAGATATTTTATGTCCACTAGAACCACTGAAATGGGCAGACAAGTTTAACATCCCAATGGAAGGACAGACACCTCCAACAATCCAGTACTCTCTCAGTACTGCAATCAGCCCAGATTATGGGCTCAGGCCCTGGAATGGAGCTTAAAAAACAGACGTTTGACTCAGAGACAAGAATGTTGCAAACTGAGCCGAACTGTTGGTTTTACTTTAACACTAATCTTATACAAATTAAATAGAGATAAAACACAATTTTATACAAAAATAAAAATGTCAAACATTTTACTTCCAATTGCTCTGACCCCATTTCCTCTCACTCCTATTTTTATTACTCTTACTTCATTTTTAAGCGAAATATACCTTACTCTATCTTTCTGCTTTTCCAATACTTAACTTATCTTTTTACTGAGCCATTTACTGAGACACTGAAGAGTACCTGCAGAGTCTCATCGACAGGTTTGCGGCTGCCTGCAATGAATTTGGCCTAACCATCAGCCTCAAGAAAACAAACATCATGGGGCAGGATGTCAGAAATGCTCCATCCATCAATATTGGCGACCACGCTCTGGAAGTGGTTCAAGAGTTCACCTACCTAGGCTCAACTATCACCAGTAACCTGTCTCGAGATGCAGAAATCAACAAGCGCATGGGAAAGGCTTCCACTGCTATGTCCAGACTGGCCAAGAGAGTGTGGGAAAATGGCGCACTGACACGGAACACAAAAGTCCGAGTGTATCAGGCCTGTGTCCTCAGTACCTTGCTCTATGGCAGCGAGGCCTGGACAACGTATGTCAGCCAAGAGCGACGTCTCAATTCATTCCATCTTCGCTGCCTCCGGAGAATACTTGGCATCAGGTGGCAGGACTGTATCTCCAACACAGAAGTCCTCGAGGCGGCCAACATCCCCAGCTTGTACACACTACTGAGTCAGCGGCGCTTGAGATGGCTTGGCCATGTGAGCCGCATGGAAGATGGCAGGATCCCCAAAGATACATTGTACAGCGAGCTCGCCACTGGTATCAGACCCACCGGCCGTCCATGTCTCCGCTATAAAGACGTCTGCAAACGCGACATGAAATCCTGTGACATTGATCACAAGTCGTGGGAGTCAGTTGCTAGCGTTCGCCAGAGCTGGCGGGCAGCCATAAAGACGGGGCTAAAATGTGGCGAGTCGAAGAGACTTAGTAGTTGGCAGGAAAAAAGACAGAGGCGCAAGGGGAGAGCCAACTGTGCAACAGCCCCGACAAACAAATTTCTCTGCAGCACCTGTGGAAGAGCCTGTCACTCTAGAATTGGCCTTTATAGCCACTCCAGGCGCTGCTTCACAAACCACTGACCACCTCCAGGCGCGTATCCATTGTCTCTCGAGATAAGGAGGCCCAAAGAAGTTCACTATTTTGGAACTGGGAAAGAAAAAACATTTAAGTGACTGAAACCAGCTCCCAAGATTTGATTTCCACATTTGGAATAGTCTGGGTTATGAGCAATGTTGTTGTAAGTCACTTTGTAACTTGCTGAGATTTCATAGCTGCTGATCTGCTCAGACCACGAAGCCTGCGAACACACTGATCAGGCAAGTGTCCTGCAAAAATGAGAGGCAATGACTGAAATTGTGAACTCAGCAAAAGACTGGGCCAGAAATTAGCCGTGCCTGCTATAGCTTTATTGATGCCTGTGAAAGGTACTTTTTTCTTTCTATTTAATGAACCCCCTCACTATTTTTTGATCATTCTCCATTTGTCATACCTTATGTTTCTGGTTCAGATTTTTTTTTAGTTCATTCATGGGATGTGGACATCGCAGGCCAGGCCAGCATTTATTGCCTATCCCTAATTGCCCTTGAACTGAGTGGCTTGCTAGGCTTGTAAGAGTCAACCGCATTGCTGTGGATCTGGAGTCATATGTAAGGACAACAGATTTCCTTCCCTAAAGGACATTAGTGAACCAGATGGGTTTTTACAACAATTGACAATGGTTTCATGGCCATCATCAGACTAGCTTTAAATTCCAGATTTTTATTAATTGAATTCAAATTCTACCTTCTGCTGTGGTGGGATTCAAACCCATGTCCCCAGAGCAATACCTGGGGTTTTGGGTTACTAGTCCAGTGACAATACCAGTACACCACCATGGATTCTTTGAAGGTTCTACTGGTTGCGGCAAAATGTAGATGAGCCATATAAATCCCTGTTTTGATCCAGTCTTTGTTGAGTTAGCTGGGGTAGTAAATTATTAATCTTAATGTCCCTGAGTTTGGGAGAGGAAAATTAGCTCAACTTTCCAATCTTGACTGCTATTCAGCAACAACTGCTGGACATGAATATGGATGGACAGTGGATGGGGATAGGATTTGACTGGGCTGTCATGCCCCCATCCTCAGATTGTCTGCCAATACTAAATATTTAGGTTCACAAATGAAGAGTCTCTGATTGAGTGACATAACAGAGGGTAATTGATGTTTGTGGAACCACACCCCCAAAACAAGGCAACAAGAGAGAACAGGTGCTCCCCACAGCTCCCACAATTCCATAGTTTCATTCTCCTTGGTCCTTGACAACTTGGGGAGAATTGAGTTCACAGTGTTGGAAGCTGACATTCCTGAGTCAACATGTATCCGTTCTCTGTCTACACATATAACTGCTGAGTAAACAGTAGGCAAGTGGGACAATCGACACAATGGGCTGGATTTTACAGCACCCCCCCCCCACCCCGACGTCGGAAGTCATGGTGGGGGGGTGCGGAAAATGCCTCAGGGAGATGCCCACTATGGGCCTCGATGCCAGGAAGGCCTGGCCCGACATTGGCGGCGGCGGCGGCGAAGCCTAGTGGCAGCCCTCCCCGCCACTTGGCAATGGGAGCCAAATCTAAATATGTTAATTTATTAAAATTAATGAATTAATGACTTATCCGCTTCCGCCATCCATTCCGCAGCGATATTGCTGCTGGTGCCCAGCACTCCCGTGCCTTCGGATACCCGTTTGGAGATCTGATGCAGGACACTGGTGGGGAGGGGGAGGCAGGGAAGTATTTCAGTGCAGGAGGCTGGGGAGTGGGGTCAAACTAATCTGATTGGTGTAGGGGATGGTGGAAAGGGTGAAGTTAAAGGTTTATAAACTTTGTGGGGTAAGGTCAGATACGGGAGGCTGGGAGAGGGGCTAGAAACATTTATTTTATTTTTTAAAATAACTTTAAATTCATTATCTCTTTAAAAATTTAAAGTACAATGTAGGCCTTGAAGCCTTTTACCGGGGATGGACAGACCACCCTCTCTACGTCATCAAAGGGCGTGGTTCTCCCTGGCCGCTTAAATGAGCCGCTGCGTTTAATATTGCGGCAGCCCCGCAAAGCACGGCCTGCGATCACAGCGGTAGCAACATAAATTTCTGCCCAATGTCTCCCTTTCTCTCCTGAAGGCATTGACTCTTGTAGAATCATTCCGTGGAGACTAGCCATTCCCCAGTACCTTACTGCAGTGGCCATTCTTTGGGCTGGATTTTATGATCCCGCCGCCAGGAGTAATGGCGGGTGTACAAAATGTCAGTGGTTCCATCTGTGATGTCAGTGGCTGCACTGCCACGATTATGCAGTAGATGGCCATTTTGCATAATGGAGATTGCACCCCTCCCACCCCCCCCACCACAAACGCATGGCGGAGGGTGGCAATGAAGATGCTGTTCATGGCATCACCTGATGCTGGAGCAGGTGTTGATATCGTCTTTAAAAGGCTGCCAGTCCTGCTGTTAGGGTCAGATGAGGAGAGGTCGAAGGGCTTCCCTCTTTTCTTTCTCCTTGTCTGACCACAACAGGTTTCATTAATTTTAAAGTGGATGTACTGGCCAATTCAGTCAGTCTTTGATTGCTTACTTGCTATGATCATAACAAGAACCAACCGGACAGGTTTTCTTGAGTTTAACAAAGAAAGAGGTGAACTTTATTGTACCCAAACCTTCCTTTTTGTCCTCCTTGTCTCGAGAGACAATGGGTAAGCGCCTAGAGGTGGTCAGTGGTTTGTGGAGCAGCGCCTGGAGTGGCTATAAAGGCCAATTCTAGAGTGACAGATGCTGTAGGTAAAGTTGGTTGTTGGGACTGTTACACAGTTGGCTCTCCCCTTGCGCTTCTGTCTTTTTTCTGCCAACTGCTAAGTCTCTTCGACTCGTCTCTATTCAGCCCCGCCTTTATAGCTGGCAACTGGCTCCCACGACTTGTGGTCAATGTCACAAAGAAGGGTCACTGACCCAAAACGTTAACTCTGCTTCTCTTTCCACAGATGTTGCCAGACCTGCTGAGTGGTTCCAGCATTTCTTGTTTTTATTTCACAAGACTTCATGTCGTGTTTGCAAACATTTTTAAAGCGGAGACATGGCCAGCCGGTGGGTCTGATACCAGTGATGTGCTCGCTGTACAATACGTCCTTGGGGATCCTGTCATCTTCCATGTGGCTCACATGGCCAAGCCATCCCAAGCGCTGCTGGCTCAGTAGGGAGTACATGCTGGGGATGTTGGCTGCCTGGAGGACTTCTGTGTTGGAGATACGGTCCTGCCACCTGATGCCAAGGATTCTCCGGAGACAGCGAAGTTGGAATGGGTTGAGACGTCGCTCTTGGCTGATTTACGTTGTCCAGGCCTCGTTGCCATAGAGCAAGGTACTGAGGACACTGGCTTGAAACACTCGGACTTTTGTGTTCAGTGTCAGTGCGCCATTTTCCCACACCCTCTAGGCCAGTCTGGACATAGCAGCAGATGCCTTTCCCATTCGCTTGTTGATTTCTGCATTGAGAGGCATGTTGCTGGTGATGGTTGAGCCCAGGTAGGTGAACTCTTGAACCACTTCCAGAGTGTGGTCGCCGATATTGATGGTTGGAGCATTTCTGACGTCCTGTCCCATGATGTTCATTTTCTTGAGGCTGATGGTTAGGCCAAATTCGTTGCAGGCAGCTGCAATCCTGTCGATGAGTCTCTGCAGACATTCTTCAGTGTGAGATATTAATGCAGCAACGTCAGCAAAGAGGAGTTCCCTGATAAGAACTTTCCGTACTTTGGTCTTCGCTCTAAGATGGGCATCTGATCTGATGTGGAGGAAAATTCCTTTTTCTGAAGACTTAAACACATGAGAGAACAGCAGAGAGAAGAAGATCCCAAACAGTGTGGGTGCGAGAACACAGCCCTGTTTCACACCACTCAGGATGGGTAAGGAGTCTGATGAGGCACCGTTATGCTGAATTGTGCCTTTCATATTGTCATGGAATGAGGTGACGATGCTTGGTAGCTTTGGTGGACATCTGATCTTTGCTAGTAGTCTGAAGAGACCACGCCTGCTGATGAGGTTAAAGGCTTTGGTGAGATCTATGAAGGCAACGAAGAGGGGCATCTGTTGTTCATGGCATTTCTCCTGTAGCTGGTGAAGGGAGAACAGCATATCAATAGTGGATCTCTCTGCTCGAAAGCTGCACTGTGTCTCAGGGTAGACACGCTCAGCCAGCTTCTGGAGCCTGTTTAAAATGACTTGAGCGAAGGCTTTCCCCACTATGCTGAGCAGGGAGATTCCACAGTAGTTGTTGCAATCACCGCGGTCACATTTGTTCCTATAGAGGGTGATAATATTGGCATCATCATGTCCTGTGGTACTGCACCCTCATCCCAGTACAGGCAAAGCAGTTCATGGAGTGCTGAGAGTATAACAGGCTTGGCACACTTGATTATTTCAGGGATAATGCCGACCTTTTCCGCTGGTTAGAGAATCGATGGCGTTACTGAGCTCCGATTTTGTTGGCTGTTCGTCCAGCTCATCCATGGCTGGCAGAGACTGGGCTGCAAAGAGGGCGGTATCAGTGACATCATTTTCCCTGGAGTACAGTTCGAGGTAGTGCTCCACCCAATGGTCCATTTGCTTGCTTCAGTCAATGAACGTTTCCCTTGATTTAGACTTGAGCGGGGGGCGATCATCTCAATGGTTGGCCCAAATGCTCTCTTAATGCCGTCATACATTCCTCTGATGTTTCCGGTGTCGGAGGCCAGCTGAATATGACTGCACGGGTGTTGCAAGTAGTCGTTTTCACAGCGCCTGGCTGTTCTTTGTGCAGTGCTTCTGGCGGCTTTAAGTGCTAAGGATGTTAACTCGCTGGGGGCTATCTTGTCGTTCAACAGTGCAGTGCACTTAACGGCTATGACAGGTTCCAGCTCTTCAATGTGAGATTGAAACCAGTTGGCATTCTCACTTTGCCAAAGGTGGTCATTGCTGAGTCATAGATGGCGTCTTTGATGTGGGCCCACTTGGTTTCTGCATCCCCTGTAGGAATGTTTTGAAGAACTTTTTCAAGCGAATTGAGTCTAACTTTGCTGCACACCAGGGAGTGGTCGGTGTCGCAGTCCACACTGTGGAAGCTGCGTGTGATTTGAACACTGTTTATGGAGGCTCGCCTTGTGACGATGCGGTCCAGCTGGTGCCAACGATGTGATCTTGGGTGTCTCCATGAAACCTGGTGACAGGGTTTAGTTTGAAAGAATGAGTTGGTGATGCAGAGGTTGTGGTAGATACATAACTCCAACAGTCTCTGTCCATTCTCATTCATCCTTCCAATGCCATAGAGCTGGGGGCAGGAGGGCCATGAATCACAGTTGGCCCCAACCCTGGCGTTAAAGTCCCCCAGCAGGAACAAATATTCAATATTAGGAATGCTACTAATGATATTATGGAGTTCCTCGTAGAACTGGTCTTTAACTTCAGGTGGGGAGCAGAGTGTTGGAGCATAAATGCTGTGTCGGCGTCTTGGACCAGAGGCGGTGAGCAGTCGGATGGACAGTATGCGTTTGGAGCCATTTGTAGGTGGCTCTATCGTGCTGAGCAAAGAGTTTCTGATGGCAAAGCCATGCTGTCTTGGTTCTTCAGGATCCCTGCCCTGCCAGAAGAAGGTGTAGTCTTGCTCCCTTCGTGATCTGCTCGCAGGGAGACATGTCTCCTGAAGTGCTGCAATGTCCACATTGAGTCTACTGAGCTCGTTGTTAATGATGGCGGTCTTCTGATCATTGATTTGTGTAACATCTTCCGACAGGCCAGGACACATAGTTCTGACGTTCCAGCTTGCAAAACGAAGGGCTGGTATCTTGTTTCCTTTTTTTGTCGTGCTGTTTGCTGCAGTGTTACAGTCCACTTGTCAGGCAATGACCCTGAGCTCCAAGCACCCATTGAAGCAGGTGGACTGTGGCGGGACAGAACCTTTCTGACCGGGGCCTGCGCGTTTTGAGGCGGGTGGTAGCTGTCCAATGAGATGCGATGACCTTTCCCACGGACAAAAGCAACCTGTGGCGCCCAATCTCGAAGCCAATTCAGCTGGACTTAAAACCTCTCCATGGCACATGACTGGGCGAATGCATGGAGGTTGTGAGTTGCCCAAGCGTCAAAACCCCCCTCTCGGCCTTCCTAGTGGGGTCCAAAGGAATGCAGAGCACGATGTTTGGTATCAGTTTGGCTGCAGGAACTGCCGGAAACATGCCAAAGGTGACACATGACCGCCTTAGGAGCTCCACTCCGGATTTTCTGTTCGGGTTTACTCCCTTAGTCTTAGTGTCTCCCCAGATGCCTACAAGGCAGTGGGGTCCCTGAGCAGGGGCCCTAACAAGTAGAGTACACACTCTATGCTGAAATACCCTCCACCATCCAAGATAGTTGTAGCAAAAGCCCCAAATATCAACAGCCACTTGGCCCATCGAGTCCATGCTATCGCCCAGACATAATTCGAGGCAAATGAGCGCTGAATGAAGAGAATCCTCCTTCACCCGGAGACATTTCCCCAGCAAAGCCACTCCCCGTACCCTGGATTCAAAGTAGTTTTTAAACTTTGTGAAGATCATCCAGTGCTTTTTGTACATATTTTTTCCTGTGCTCTACCAGGCCAACAGATTGCTTTGCAGAGCATTTTGCAAACCAATTGTCACCAAGTAAAACGGTGACTTCATTTGTGTGGATTAGCTGTCCTGGTATAAATGCAAATGGACAAATGGTGCCATAACATCATAAGATGCTTTGTCAGGCAACGTTTGAAGCCTGCCTTGAAGTGCTTCATAGTCATTTTGTACTTTAACCCAGTGCTGGATTTTTTTCTTTGCAGCTTGAGACCATGTATCAATTTCATCCTGCATCTCTTCCTGTTATTCCAGCTCATCCAGCCTGGCCCACAATTCCTCCTCAGTTAGGATACTTGATTTGCAGTCACCACCACCATCACCATCCTCCAAATCCGCCACAAAAACCTTTTAGATCTTGGGTTTTCCTTTGGCTTATGAGCTTTTCAGTGTCTCCCTTCAGAATTTAAATCTTTAATTTCTAGGTCTTCAGTCTGAATTTCCTCCTGAATCTGGGTCAGTTTTCTGGGACCTAGGTGATAGGGAATTTGTTTTATGGAAGGAGTCTCTCCTACATGCACATCATTTAGGGTTAGGGTTCCGCACCCTGGTTTGTCCATGCAGATCCCTTTAAATGCTCTGTTACGACTGGGTGAGGAAGGGATCTCAGGCTCCCCTCTTGCCCCTTTCCTGGATTGGCCGTAACAGGATTTAACTTTTAAAACACAGTGTTTTTAGCTTCACCTCAACGAGTCCTTGCTCACTTCTCTATAATTAGAATTGTAAAGGAATCAATCAGACAGTCTTTCTTAGGTTTAAACAAGAAAGATGTAAGTTTATTAGACTTCACACTCTAACTCAGTTAAAGTTACTAAAAATACTTGACACAACCACACTAGTATGCATGCGCGATAAACACACACACACACACACACACAAATAGATACAGAGGGGGAGAAAGAATAAAGAGGGGGGAGGGGTTTGGAGTAGTAAATGAAATTCTTTGGTTTGGATGTGAAGACCTTGATTGAAGTTAACTCTTGCAGTTCTCGTTAGGGCCCAGTGCACACGTTCAAACTTGTTTTGCTGGTACCAGAAGGCTGAAGAAGTCCTCTTAAGCTGATTCCGTGGGTCCTTGGAACTTTTCTGGAGAGAGACACACAGAGAGAGGGGTGCTTTCTTCTTGAAGCAGTCGCCGCAAAACTTTCTGTGAGGCACAATTCAATCAATTCCCAGGTTGGCCAGCAGGTTAGTCATGTGGTCAGCTCTTTACTTCAAATAGCATTGCCTGCTTCTTCAAAGCCTACTCGACACATTCGGTGGGGTGTGGGGGTGGTGGTGGAGTGCTGGCTGTTACACAGACAAGATGTGGATCATCACTGTTGCCCAGTCCAATCTTACGAGTTGAATCAGGGATCACTTCCATTGTCTTTCTATTCAACTGTCTCTCAGAATGCAAATATGCAGCCATGTCTTCAGCCGTTCAGCTCTGTGGTCTTTTTAAACAAGTTGGGTTCAATGTCCTGTAAAAGTTCAAATAGTGTTCCATTTGACAAAATTGTTATGTTTCCATTTGGCAGGTGTGGTCTCGTCACGCCTCCACCTCTCACCGAATGAAATGCGACATTAGGGCGAGCATGATGGGCCGAAGGGCCTGTTTCTGTGCTGTATAACTCTATGACTCTATTTCATTATAAATTAGAAGGAAGAGAAAGTACAGAAAAACACATATGCATCTCTCTCATTCATTCTCATTCATTCAGAAATCTTAAAATTGTTACAGCCTGTCTTTCCTTTGTAGCAGTGCTGCTTTGGACTGCCTCTTTGTTCTTGAGGTGGATCTGAGATAGTTATGTGTTGCCCAAGGGGTTTAAAGTTTCTTTACTATCAGCCTGCAATACCATGCGAATGGTCAACCCTATAAACATATGATATTTGGGGAGGCTTGAAGTTTGCACATTTTCATGATTCCATGTTCCTGTTGGGGTCTGCGGGGGATGGTTAGATTTAATTAGCCCTGGTTTGGAGCTCTGATCATGGGAGTCGGCAGTGGGTGGATCCACTCTGATCCCACTTTCAGTGCTCTGATGAGTTATGCAAGTGCTTTTCACTTTCGGGTTTTGTTGGCTCCCTTTTCTTCTGACTGTGGGGAAAGAATCTTTGCTCGTCTTCCCCTTGTCCTCTGGGACATTCCTGCTGACAGATATTTGTCCAAATCCTGCTGCACTCCCCAGCGGCACCTTGACTAGGTGAGGCATCACCTTCACGGTTTCTCTGCCCTCTTGAGGACTTTCTTCGTCCCTGCAGGTTTCTGTAAATGTTAGCAACTCTGGTGGGGTGCTTCTGGTGTCTGCTTTTATATAGGAGGATGTGGGGTTTAATTTTTCCAACACTTCGGGGTTGGCTGACCAGGCAGTAGGGGTTTTCATTTGGGAATCCTCTCAGACCTCCTTCAAACTGTCCTCTTTGTTCTTTTTTCCCCTTTCCTCTCTAACATTTTGCCAGTCCTATGCCTGTTTGTCCCCTTTTGTTTTCAGCAGGGGTCCCTAACAATTCACCAGCCCACTGCTGGGGTGGGGTGGGGGGTGGGGTGGTTTCCCAAAAGCCGATACAGGAATTAGGGGTGAAGATTTTACTGCAAGTTGGGCTTTCTCCTCAACCTGGCGCATGTGGCAACTCCTGCAGTGCTCTACCACATCTTTGTGGAGTTCTGGCCAGTCAAACTGCTGTCATATGTGGGCTTTGGTTTTTTGTATACCGACATGTACAGCCATTGTAATCTCATGGGCCCTTCTTAATATTTCTCTCTGCTACCTCTGTGGCACCACTAACTGGTGAACTACTGTCCGCTCTTTGTCCTCAGGTCTGTGAGGAGAACTCCATTTCCTCACCAGTACCTCATTCTTTAAATAATAGCAATCAGGGACTTGCTCTGCTTCAGTTTCAGTCTGGGCAGCCTGTGCTAACTCTCTCAGTTCTGGGTCAGCTCGCTGAGCTTCAGCCAGGGAAGATCCACTTAATCCACCCCTGGGTCCACTAACTTTCCAAAGAAAATTTCAGACAGACAGACTACATGGTCATCTGTCAGCAGTGCCAATTCAGTCTCCTCTGGGGGAGCTGGTTTGATCATGGCCCGAGTCACTACACATTCAGGGGAACTGCAGGGGACTGTCTCTTGCCACTGCCCTGTCTCCCGGATCTCCTTCAGTCTCTCTTTCACTACTAGGGAAATAACCACCTTTGCCCCCTCCAGATCATTACCTAGGAGCAGGTCAACCCAGTACACAGGCAAATTAGGGACAATCCCTATGGTCACCGGTCCCCAAACTAGGTCGCACTCCAAGCGCACCCGGTGTAAAGGTACAGGCATACACTGCCCTCCAATACCATTTACCACCATTCTGGCAATTACTGCACTCTCTCGGGAAAAGGTCAGGCCTTTTCCCAGCAAAAAAGATCTGGTGGCCCCTGTATCCCTAAGGATTACAATGGGCTTGCTTATCCCACTTGAGGGGTATGTGGTTACTCTCCCTTTCGACACAAAATTCTGATTAACTTCAGGGATCCTATTAAATTGTCCTGCACCCACAGCAATATTTTTTCTGGGTCTTACTGCTGCTGCAGTTAAAGCCACAACTTGTTCTCCTTCACTGAGCAGGTGTGCCCTGATTAACCCTATAGGCTTTCCCTGTAGTTTCCAGCGGTCAACTCTTAGATGACCTGCCTTAATACAATGGAAGCACACAGGTCTCCGGGTCTCACTCCAACTCTTTGGCTGGAGGAGGGTCCCCTCCGTGTCCTGCTTTTCTTTCTCTCCCAAGACTGCTTAGGCTCGTATTACCTTCCCACCCGTTGTCCTTTTCGGATTTGTGGGGGTGACTAGGAAAGATTTTCCCTGAGGAACCGAATTGTTTATTAGAGTAAACTCATCAGCCAGAACTGCGGCTTGCCTCACTCTATGCACTTTTTGTTCCTCCACATGGGTCTTTATGAAGTGGGGGAGAGAGTTTTTAAATTCCTCTAGCAAAATCACCTTTCTGAAATTTTCATAACTGGGCTGCACTTTACGACCTCTCAAGCACTGGTCAAAAGCCAGCTGCCTACTTCTCTCAAACACCAAGTAAGTTTGATCAGCTTGCTTCCTGAGGGTTTGGAGCTTCTGGCGGTTGGCTTCCGGTACTAGCTCATATGCCCTGAGGATAGCATTTTTTGTCAGTTCATAATTTGATGAACTTTCCTCTGGCAACAGGGAATAAACCTCATGAGCTTTTCCGGGGAGCTTACTTTGCAGCAGAAGAGTCCAACTTTCAGCCGGCCATTTTAACTGCCTTGCTAGCTTTTCAAAAGATACAAAAAATGCTTCCTCATCTCCCGCCTCCCTCATTGAATTTTGGAATCAGTTGGGAAAATTTAAAAAACTCAATTACTTGTATTTTCCATGCTTTCACTGCAGTTACTCTGTCGCCCCCTAGCTAACTCAAGCTGCCTCAGCTCTCTTTCCTCCCGTTCCTTCTGGAAATGTCTTTCTCTCTCTCTCTCGCTCTCTCTCTCCTGTCTTTCTGTCTCTCTCTCTCTCTTCTCTCTCTTTTTCTCTCTCCTCTCTTTTTCTTTCCCCTTCTCTTGTTTTTTTCTCTCCTGTCTCTCCCTTTCTCTCTCTTTCCCTGTCTTCTAATTCAAGTTTCCTCTATTCCAGTTGCATCTTTGCTAGCAATACCCCATCAGAGTCTATTTCTAACCCTGTCTCTGATTCTTCAGAGTCGAGGGAAAAATGGTTGGCTACTAGTCTTAGGAGTTCCGATTTTCCTAGCTTTGGCACAGAAAGTGATCCCACACTGCTGAGTCATATTCCTCAACTCTTCCGTAGACAGTGCCTTTAACATATCCCAAATTACTTCACCCTGGTTTGGGAGTTTATTGGCTTCGGTCGTGGACATGTTAGTATTCTAGCACACACAGCCACAAGAAAACCTGTTTTGAAATCTTTTCGCTTTTTGATTGGGATCAATTTGAGTTCCCACTTCCAATTTCACATTTGTCTATGGGTCCAATCTGGATGAGCTCCCAAAGTTCTATTATGACCGGGTGAGGAAGGGGTCTCAGGTTCCCCTCTCGACCCTTTCCTGGTTTGGCCGTAACAGGGTTTAACTTTTAAAACACAGTGTTTTTAGCTTCACCTCAGTGAGTCCTTGCTCACTGCTCTATAATTGTAATTGTAAAGCAACCAATCAGACAGGCTTTCTTGGGTTTAAACAAGAAAGATGTAAGTTTATTAGCCTTAACACTCTAACTCAGTTAAAGTGGGGCAGCACAGTGGCACAGTGGTTAGCACCGCAGCTTCATAGCTCTAGGGACCTGGGTTCAATTCTGGGTACTGACTGTGTGGAGTTTGCAAGTTCTCCCTATGACCATGTGAGTTTTCGCCGGGTGCTCTGGTTTCCTCCCACTGCCAAAGACTTGCAGGTGATAGGTAAATTGGCCATTGTAAATTGCTCCTAGTGTAGGTAGGTGGTAGGGAATGTGGGATTACTGTAGGGTTAGTATAAATGGATGGTTGTTGGTTGGCACAGACTTGGTGGGCCAAAGGGCCTGTTTCAGTGCTGTATCTCTAAATAAAATTAATAAATAAACAATCTGCAATGCAACCATGCATGTCCTGTAAAAGTTCAAATAGTGTTCCATATGACAAAATTGTCATATGTGTTTCCATTTGGCAGGTGTGGTTTCGTCACAACTGTGAGCAGCCTTGTTAGTCTCCTCTCTGTTTTGCATTTAGATAAGAGAGTACAGTGTTTAATTTCCCTCAGATTTCAATGTTAGCTAACCGGACGTTAGGGGTTCGATTTGGGAATCCTCTAGGCCTCCCTTTAATTCGTCCTCACAGTCCCTGTCATCCTCCTCTTTCCTGATTGCCTGACAGACCTGTGCTTGTGTGTCCCCTTCCCGGCTGTGATACCATTTTAACATATTGATGTGGCACAGCCTTTGCTTTTTCCAATGATCTGGGGGGTCAATTATATAATTCACCTGGCTAATTCTCTTTATTATTTTGTACGGCCACTGAACTGGGCTTTCAATGGTTCATCCTGTATTGGTAATAGCACTAACATATGGGGCTGAATTTTATAAGGCCCCTGACATTGGGGGTTGTGGCTGGGGTGGCCCAGAAAATACTTCTGGGAGAGGCCCGCCATGGGCCTTGCTGTTGGGAAGGCCTGCCTCATTTTATCGGTGGCAGCAAGGCCTTGCAGTGGCCTCACCGCGGCACGGCGGCGGAGACTTCATTTAAATATGTTAAATAAATGTCAATGAAAGACTAATGACTTATCTTGTAGCGACGGCTGTCCAGCCGGTTGCTGGAACTCCTGCACCTTCAGACCTCCATTCGGAGATCCGAGGCAGACCACTGGTGGGGAGGAGAGAAATTTTCAGGGTGGGAGGGGGTGGTAGTGGGGAGAACTCTTCTGATTGGTTGGGGGAATGGTGGGAAGGGGTTGAGGGTTAAAGTTAATAAAGTTTGGGGGAAAAGGTCATGATCTGAATAAAGGTTTTCTGGGGTCGAAAGCCAATTAATGAGATGATTACTGATTGGGTGAGTCCCTGGTAGCAAACAGAAGAAATTCCAGCCCTTTGTCCCAGTCATGGGGGTACTCATAGAAGTATGCCCTGATCATTGTCTTTAGGTTCTGCTGGTACCGCTCTAAAGCCCCTTGTGACTGCAGGTGGTAGGCGGAGGACTTTAGCTGGGTTATGCCCAGATTACCCATGACCTTTTGAAAAATACGGGACATAAAATTTGTGCCCTGATCTGACTGGATCTCAGCAGTCAGCCCATATCGGGTGAAGAATTGGGTTAGGCCCTCCACCACAACCTTGGCAGAGTTGGTTCTTAGAGGGATAGCCTCTATCCCTGGAAATAGGGGAGGGGCTTGTCACATGACAGTCACTCAGTGATTCAAACATAGCACTTAGCAGTATTTCTCTCTTGCTAAAAAGAACAGGTTCCCTTACACTTCCTGGGTCTTGGTTCTTGCTGGGGAATGAACAGACATTTTGTTTCCCTCCTCACAGGCCTTGCAATGTGGGATACAATGTTGTAAATTAGGTGGCCATCCTAAGCTGCCCGTAAAGTCATCTTTCCTCACTATTCAAGACCCCAAACACTTCTTTCAGGTGAAGTAGCGATTTACTTGTACTTCTTTCAATTTAGTATACTGTATTCGCTGCTCACAATGTGGTCTCCTCGACATTGTGGATACCAAACGCAGATTGGGTGACCGTTTTGTGGAACACCTCTGCTCAGTCCGTAAGCATGATCCCGAGCTTCCGGTTGCTGGCCATTTCAACAACCCCCTCTGCTCTAATGCTCACATCTCTGTCCTGAGATTGTTGCAGTGTTCCAGCGAACATCAATGCAAGTTCGAGGGATAGCATCTCATTTACCGATTAGGCACGCTATGGCCTGCCGGACTGAACATTGAATTCAATAATTTCAGAGCATGGTGGGCCCCCCATTTTATGTTTAGTTATTTTTTCTTTTTTTCTTTTTTATTGGTTATTTTATATTAGTTTTTTTAGTTTGTTAGTTTGTTTCTACTGTGCCTACCCACTGTTGCTGTTTTAAATTTTTTTTTTAATATTTGCGCTTGGAGTGCTTTGTGCTTTACAGTCAATTCACACCCTCTCTGTACTAATGCTTTGTCTTTCAGCACATCATTTACATACTGTTTGCCTTTGTTCCATGACCTTCTGGTCAGTTATTCTCTGTGACCTTGTCCTATCAACACCTTCTATTTTGTTATCTCTAGCCGCACCCCCCACTTTACTTGCTTAAAACCTTTTACATTTCTAATATTTGTCAGTTCTGAAGAAGGGTCACTGACCTGAAACGTTAACTCTGCTTCTCTCTCCACAGATGCAGCCAGACCTGCTGAGTATTTCCAGCATTTCTTGTTTTTAAGTCATCTTTTTTACCTGTTCTCTTTTTAAATTTCTTCAAAAAACATAAATTCGGATCTCAAGTCAGTGGATTAAAGAAAATTATCATTCAACAAAGCAAGTTGGCATGACTCCTGCATTTAGTCTTGTCTGGCATTGAGCAGCAGCTTATTCAATTAACTCCTCTGTGGTTTGCAATACATTTGTCACTCAGCAAGCTCCTGTCCCCAGCATCATTCTGACCCTGTCACATGCAAAAGCAAGGGTGATCTCTCCCCCCATTCACAAACAAGCTGCTTGCAGAGTTACCCCCCACCCATTTCCACACAGGTCCCTTGCAGACCCAGAATAGCTGCAATGGCCACGGCAAAGCCCATTTCCCCGAAAACAAAACCTTCCTTTTCATGACACTGAAAACTCTTGCCGCCTCAGTGGCGCCAGCTTTTGAAAGTTGAGAAACTGAAGGCACGTGAGTGCTGCATGTGACGCACAAAATTGAGAACCCTTCATTGGATTGCGGGGAATGAGATTCAAATTTATTTCAAGCAGTTTTTATAATATTTAAATGATGATGCCATCGCGTCGGGGTGTCAGTGACACCACAGTACTTCCCCACCTCTGACAAAATTGGCAAACAGCGTTACAGTGCCGGGTTCCACGGCAGATAGCACTGCCTGTGATTCTCCGGCCCCCTCATGCCAAAGAACCTGCCTCCAACAACAGAACAAAATTCAGCCCTTTATGTACAATCCTAGATCGTGATTTTGCTGTGAAATGCATCATATCCGAGTCAAATCTTTTTGTCACCTGACATCCTGTCCATATTTGTGCACTTTTCCAACAAGGGTCACTGAAAAGTATTCACTGGCATGTACGCTGCCTAATTATTTTCCCCTCCCTATTCCAAGGGAACTGAGGCCAATTGCAATGGTCCTTCTGCTGATCTGACGGAGAATCCTGACCAGGAATTGGTCCTGAGTCTTACTGGTCTGAATTGCTTAGTCCTACACCAGGCAATACCTTTAGTCACTAGACTATTGGAAGAGCTTCAGACTTGGCTTCATCACCCATGAGTTTTGTGTCATCTCATAAAGTTGAAGAGGTCTTGGAGTTCTTTGCCACAAATTTTGAGTGAAAACTTCTGTTTCCTCTGCAAGAAAATGTAACCTGTTCTGTATGTCTCATCACTGAGAAAAAGGAAAATAATATTGAATTACCCTCACGTTTCAATCATTGCTACTATGTTCTCACAAAAGTCTCACTCTTTGCACTGGTCTGACCTTAATATTACTGTAGATATGGCACTCTTGGGAAATTTGTGCCATTACTGTCTTTACTTGCCTTGAATAATGCCATAGGGATAGACCAGCACTACAATTCTAAATTAATATAACACATTTTCTACTTCTGCTCATTTGTGCTACAGTAGGGCTGAGATTATACAATGTAAAGAAAAATCATCATTCACATTATGGTAAACTTAATCTGTACAACAACAACTTGTATTTATATAGCACCCTTTATGTAACAAAACATCCCAAGGCACTTCACAGAAGCATTATGAAGCAAACTTTGACACTGAGCCAGATAAAGCGATATTAAGGGCAGATGGCCAAAACCATGGTCAAAGCGATAAGTTTTAAGGTGCGTCTTAAAGGAGAAAAGAGAGGTAGAGAGGCAAATGTAATTCCAGAGGTTAGGGCCTAGGCAGCTGAAGGCATGGCCAGCAATGGTGGAGCAATTAAAATCAGGGATTCTTAACAGGCCAAAATTAGACGAGTGCAGATATCTCAGAGGGCTGTGGGGCTGGAGAAGACTATCGTGATAGGGAAGAGTGAAGCCATGGATGGATTTGGAAATAAGGATTTTAAATTTGAGACTTGGCTTAACCGAGAGAAAGTGCAGGTCAGTGAGAACGGCACATGGTGCAAGTAAGGACATTCGTAACGGAGCTTTGAATTACCTTACATTTACGGAGGTTAGAATGTGGGAGGCTGGCCAGGAGTGTGTTGGGATAGTCAGGTGTAGAGGTAACAAAGGCATGAATGAGGGGTTCAGCAGCAGATGAACTAAGGCAGGAGTGGAGCCAGGTGATGTTACAGTGGTGGAAATAGGTGGTCTTGGTGATGGCCCAGATATGAGGTCCATCTTGTGGTCAAACACGAAGGTTGCAATCAGTCTGGTTCAGCCTCAGACAGTTGCCAGGGAGAGAGATGGATTCGATATTTAGGGAACAGATTTTGTGGTGGGGACCGAAGACAATGTTTATTTTATTTTAAGACACAGCACTGAAACAGGCCCTTCGGCCCACCGAATCTGTGCCGACCAACAACCACCCATTTATACTAACCCTACAGTAATCTCATATTCCCTACCACCTACCTACACTAGGGGCAATTTACAACGGCCAATTTACCTATCACCTGCAAGTCCTTGGCTGTGGGAGGAAACCGGAGCACCCAGCGAAAACCCATGCGGTCACAGAGAGAACTTGCAAACTCCGCACAGGCAGTACCCAGAATTGAACCCGGGTTCCTGGAGCTGTGAGGCTGTGGTGCTAACCACTGCGCCACTGTGCCGCCCCTTAATTGGAGGAAGTTTCTGCTCACCCAGTACTGGACATTGGACAAGCTATCGGTACCATAAGGCTTTGTGGTAAATGTATCACATACTGTGACACTGAGTCATACAGGCCTAGAAAGTCCCAGATTATGTTTTATAATTTTCTTCCTTCCTCTCCTGAAGGCAAATACTCCTGCTGGCCTATTGTTCCACAGGCGTCAGCAGGCATTTAGTTCCTTTTCCAACTGCACATTCTGCCCGTGTGAGCCTAGACAGTAAAAGGACTTCACAGCCAGACCCCAAGATGTCAACATGCTTTCCAGCAGGACTTGCTAGATAATGATCAAAAACAATGACACTGATTTTCACTTCCCTAGACCTTGGGTACTGTGTTTAGTTTTTGGCACTGTGCCTCAGGAAGGGTATATTGGCCTTGGCGAGGGTACAACACAGATTCACCAGAATGAAACTGGGGTTTTGAGGGTTAAATTAGGAGGACAGGTTGCAGAAATATGGCCTGCATTCATAGAGTGATGTCGATGCAAGTCATCGAGTCATTTATGGCACAGGAGGAGGCCATTTGGCCCATCGAGGCCATGCCGGCTTCCACGGAGCTATCCAGTCCCTCCCACTCTCCTGCTCGATCCCGGTAAGTCTGTTTCCCTCAAGTGGCCATCCAATTTCTCTTGATTGTCTCCACTTACACCACCACCCTTGTGGGCAGCGAGTTCCAGGTCATTATCAACCGTTGGTAAAAAATGTTCTTCATATTCCCCCTGCATCTCTTGCCCAAATCTTTTCAATCTGTATCCCCGCGTCCTTGTGCCATTAGTTAATGGAAAGAGCTTTTCCTTGTCTAATCTTGTACACTGCTTTGAATCTCCCCTCAATCTCCTTTGTTTTAATGAGAACAAACCCAGATTTTCCAACCAAACCTTGCAACTAAAATCCTCCATCCCTGGGATCATTCTCCTCTGCACCTTCTCGAGGACCTTCACATCCTTCCTAAAGTGTGGTGACCAGAATTGGATGCAATACTCCAGTTGGGGCCTACCCGGAGCATTATAAAGGTTCAGCATAGCTTCCCTGCTTTGGTACTCAATGCCTGTATTTATGAAGTCCAAGATCACATATGCTTTACTAACCACTCTCTCAAAATGTCCTGCCACCTTCAAGGATCAATGCACATGTACCCCCAGGTCCCTCTGCGCCTGCACACTCTTTAGAACTGTGCCATTAAGTTTATATTGCCTCTTGCAAGCAGTTCATATCATTCTCACTGTTTGTCTCACCTCCAATTTTGATGTCATCGGAAATTTGAGATTCTACTCTGTCTTCCAAGATCCAAGTCATTTATATATACCAAAAATTCAGTGGTCCCTGCACTGACCCTTGGGGAACACCACCGTCTACCATCCTCCAGTCTGAAAAACAACCATTTAACTATGACTCACTGTTTCCTGTACTTTAGCCAATTTTTTATCCAAGTGGACTCTGACCCTCCTATTCCATGAGACTCAATTCTGTTAACCAGCCTTTTGTGTGGTACCTTTTCAAATACTTTCTTATCCACATAAACAACATCCACCTCATTCCCTTCATCAACATTCTCTGTTACTTCATCAAAACATTCAATTAGATTAGTCAAGCATGATCTGTCTTCGACAAATCCATGCTAGCTATCCTTAATAACTCGAATCTCTCTAAGTGTCCATTGATATTTTTCCTGATTATTGTTTCTAAAACTTTACTCACCACTGATATCAAACTAACCAGCCTGTAGGACTGTCCTTACATCCTTTCTTGAACAAGTGTGTCACATTTGCCACTCACCAATCCTCTGGCACTTCCCCCGTATCCAGGGAAGATAGGAAGATTATGGCAAGCCTTCCGCTATCTCCACCCCACTTCCTTTAGAAACCTGGGATGTAAGCCATCGGACCAGGTGACATATCTACCTTAAACACAGCCAGACTGTAACGGAATGGCAGAGAGGGCTTAAGGGCCTGGACAGCCTTCTTCTGTTTGTATGTTCCTACTGACCCAGTTGCTGTTCAGGCTGAGATCAATTTGCTCAGTATAGAATAGGATTCAAACTTGACATCTTCTGATCTGTGTGGTATGTAGCTGCACTGGGTAGTGTCTTTACCCCTTGGCAAAAGCTGCAGATTTGATTCCTGTTCTGCAGTATATTAGCTAATGTAAGCCAAATTATATAAACTAAAATAAGTGGTGAGGGCTGTGAAATTGGTCTCACTGCCCTCTGGGGAGAAAGAGGAATAACAGACAGATTAACTGCTTCATCCAGTGATTTTCTGCCAGAAAATGTGTTTGCTGAGTGATTGTGTTGTTACGACCGAGAATGGAAGAGTGCACTGTCTTTCTCTAGTTCTACTTCTCCACGGGTCACAGCATATACTTAAATGTTTTACCCAATTACCAATACAGCCAATTATACATTCTATCTATTTTAGTTTCAGAATAAAAATCCACCAACCAGGTTTCTTTAATAAACAACAAAATTATTAATTTATTAGAAAATAAGTCTCACTCAATAAAGATGCAAAGCTTATTCACACACAGGTTGAAATATAAAAGTACAAATATATTCCCTTCTAAATATGCCAACAGACACACAAACACACACTGGTTAAAGAAAAAATAAAGAGGCTTTCTCTGCAGAGATCAACTTTACAAAAAAACAAAAAAGTATTTTGGTGAAATACTTGTTAGTTCTTGAAGAAATGGAATGTTCCAGTTGGTCTGGCTTCTGGATACACGTGGACAGGTGTCACTAGACACATGCGGTTGTCACTGGGATCTTTTTAGAAGCAGTTCGTTCAGGAGATGTCAAGAGAATGTCTTGCAGCATTTCTCCTGAGAAACTTCTTCATCAGTTTCTACAGTTCTCACACTGGATTCTCAGGGTTTCTCAAAGACAGGGTGAGCTGGTAGCCTCTCTCTCTAAGCAGACCTACACCCACAATTGCCCATTCAAAAAGTTCAAAAACAAAACCAACTCCTGACCACCATAAATCTAGACATGTCACTTCTCTGTAAACAACCCCAATAGTCAGCAAGGTTTCTGCTGTTTACTTAGCTTAGGACATGTGACTTCCAGTAAGCATTTGTTTTTAAACAAAGTCCCAAGTGTCCTTCCAGTGACCGTTTTTTAAAAAAAAACAAGTTCAGCATTTCCTCATGTATTTCCACAGTCTTTCGAACACAAATCCTCAAAAAATATTAACAATGGAAGCACCTTCATACTAGTGCGAAGACTAGCTTGGATGCAACTGTGTTGTTCACCTGAGTCAAAAAGGTCTGCCAGTGCTTATTGTTTTGGTACACACATGAAGAATGATTGCTTGAGCGAGGTGCTGGAGGGCTGCTGGTATACAGGCTGCTGTACAACAACAACTTGCATTTATATAGTACTTTAACATAGTAAAACATCTAAAGGTACTTCACAGTGTCTTATCAGACGGATAAAGAGATATTAAGATAGGTGATCAAAAGTTTGGTCAAAGAGGTAAATTTTAAGGAGTGACTGAAAGGAGGAGAGGGACAGAGAGAGATAGGGAGGTTTAGGGAGGGAATTCCAGAGTTAGACATCCGAATGAGTCTTGTCCCTTCAGAAATGGAAGAAAGGGCAAAACCTAGAAAAATAAACAAAAAAAATCATCAAACTTTTTCTTGCACAAGACAATGGGCTGGATTTTACTGTGAAAATAATGGTGAGGTGAACAGCAAGCATAATTATTTATGTGCAAGTCAGGCAGCAACTTCCAGCAAGTGCGACGGCAGTAAAATAGGAAAATCCAGAGGTTGGTGTGCAAAATGTGCTGCTCCTCTACAAGCTGTACAAAAACAGTATCTCACCACCTGGTTTCCCATTCAAATGCATTGAACAACATGAAGTTCCTGTACTGACATTTTAGATACGGACTAAACTCACCACAAAATATTACGGATCCCCATTTCAGTCTAATTACCCTTTTAACAGTGTGATAAGTCTTAATTATGAACAAACAACCACCCCCCAGCACTGAAAATTAACTTTTACAACGTCGAGTCTCTATCCTACCTTGATGTCGGGGCTCGTGGTGGGGGCAGAAAATTCCTCCGGCAGTGGCCCACAACGCTCTCTGATGCCGGGAAGGCCCGCCCCATATTACCAGTGGCGGCGAGGCCTCGAGACGACTTCCCCCGTCACTTGACGATGGGAGCCCAATTTAAATATTCAAAACGCTACTTGCCTTGCTGCATTATGCATCCTCCTGCCTCTTAGTCAACAGTTCTGCAACTATCACTTGCTCTCCTGTTCCCAGCTAATAAAGCCAATGAGACAGAGGTTGCAGTGCTCCGAGCCTGTGAAGGTAAGTCTTCCAAGACGGTCTCAACTCTGCATACACATGTAGGGATGTGGGAGGGGGGATGATATTACTGGGGGCACAACACTGCAGGCATGAAGGGAGGTGGGAGGGGATGGTATTACCGGGGGCACAACTCCTCAGGCATAAAGGGAGTAACTGCGTACACTCCCTCCATAAAGGGGGTCACTCTGTGCCATTGAATGTTTGTGTGAGTGAATGAACAATGGCACTCCGGGAACCCTTTGTGTGGGGTGGGTGCCATAAATGGTGGGTGTGTAAAGGTAATCCGGCTGCTGGGCCAATCTTAGTGGAAGCTAAGACAGGCATTACACTACTACGCCGCATAGTTGATGCCAGAAAGCACACAATGTACCAGTCAACATCATTCTTTGCCATGTTAGGTGCCTTCGAAGAAGTGAAGGAACTGAGTTTATTTGCACTTGGAGATGGGGATGGTTCACCCTATATTCATTTATCTGCTTGTCGTGAGGAGCCATATGCAGGCAAAACTAAGAGGCAGGTGCAGCCCACGTGGAAGGCCCTGGTCATGAGTAGCAGCAGCACCCAAGGAGAGCTCACCACTACAGATTGCCGCGCATCTACAGGTCCCGAATGACATACCTGCAGATGTCTGAGTGCCAGTGACAGAGGTGACTGCGGATGTCGAGAGAGGCGGTGACACATCTCTGTGCCCTGCTTAACGATGTCCTGCAGTCGATGGGCTTCGGTGGACATCCTGTGCCTGAGGCCCTCAAAGTGACAGTGGCTCTTAACTTTTATGCTTCTGTGTCAGTTCAGGGGCCCACCAGAGACCTTTGTGGGGTTACACAGTCAGCAGTGCACCCCTGCATCAGGAAGATCACGGAGGGCCGGTAACTATGTCCGCTTCAGGACGGACCCTGGAAGCCAGGCCCATATACCCTCAGGTGCAAGAGGTCATAGGCTGCACCCATGTGGCCGTTAAGGCTCCCGCTGGGCTACCAGCTGCATATGTAAATTGGAAGGGCTTCCACTCACTCAACGTACAACTAGTCTGTAATAACCGTAACTGCTTTATGCAAATCTGTGCCCCCTTTTCAGGCAGCTGCCTTGATGCCTTCATCCTGTGCCAGTCCCATCTGCCATTGCTGTTTACTGGACTGGCTCAGATGGAGGGGTGGCTTCTTGGAGACAAGGGATATCCCTTGCAGACATGGCTCCTGACACCAGTGAGACACCCACCACTGCTGCAGAGGAGAGATACCACGCCAGTCACGGAGCTACAGGAGCCACCATTGAGCAGGCGATCGGCATGCTGAAAATGCGCTTCTGCTGCCTGGATAGATCAGGTGGTGCCCTGCAGTATGAACCGGAAAGGATAGCACGTATCTTTGCTGTCTGCTGTGCTCTGCTCAACTACACACTCAATAGGGGGCGCAGGCCTTTCAGGATGAGGAAAGATGTGAGCACGACTCCTCCTTGGATGATGAGGATGCAGAGGACTTGCAGCAGGAAAGGTGCATGGGAGGACAGAGAGCATCCAGGCACCGCATGCACGGCAACGCCTTATTGATCAAAGGTTCTCCACACCATAAAGTCCACCATGTGCTCTGAAAGTCATACAGCACCCTCGTTCACCTGTTGTGCAGCAGTCTATATCTGCAACATCTTTGTCTCCACTATTACTGGCAGCAGCAGTCTGAGTCATTGTCCATGTTATTGCATCCGTGGAGAGGCACATGAGTAATGCTGGCATGGCAATGATGTTATTCCATGCATTGGCAGTTCTGAAAGGCCAATGATGTAATGGGAGGAGACACAATGCGTACATGCTGGTGCACTTCATTCACACAGTAAAAGCAACACACATCTTAGTGAAGAACATTTAGTGAATTAAATTTTTACAGTATAGTGTCACCCTTGCAGATCCATTTGTGTCAAGGCGTTTTTCTAAAACATTTATGAGTGCTCCTTTGTGGTGCCACCTCTGTGCCAGCAGCCTGACTGGAGGAAGGGTGCTGATCAGAGTGCCCTTTGGCTGTAGATGACTTTGGTTGTTGTCCTCTGTGTGCATGAGGCCTGGAGGGCCCTGGCTGGCTGGGGGAATCATGCGTAAGCGCAGAACTCTCCTCAGACCTTGTGACTGCTGGAGATTGACTCACTGGCAGAGGGGCAGAGGAGCCTGCGTCCACATTGGAATCACCTGGAGGGGGACCCCAGATATGGCACGCAAGCTTGCCTCCTCCATCTCAGGGTTCATTTGAACCCCTCTGCTCTCCCGGGACGGACCAGGGGCAGTCTCCATGCCCCTGGTCCCTCTCTCGCCTTGCCACTGCTGCGTGGATCTCATGGCCTCGGCGAGGGACTGCAGGTCAGCGTGGATTAATGGAATCTGTCTCATCAAGAGGGCCGCCGCCATCTCGATAGATGGAGCAATGTGCTCAATTGCATAGGACATGGCAGCTGTCATGGCCTGGATGGACTCCCCCAGCATCCTCTGTTAATCCATTCATGTCAATCGGAATCATTAATATGCAATAACCTCTTTCAATTTCAAAGGGGCTTTCCCCAGAGCTATTTCAGAAAAGGTTAACGAGTCTTCTCCTTGCAGATGAGTTTGTGGATTTCCAGTATAGGAGGGATAACATGACTGCTGCTCCATTTTTACTGTGTATAAGTGTCTGTGTTCTTGTGATTTGCTTTAGCAGTTGACTTTTATAAATTCATAATTCTTCCATTTCATTGTTTACTTCATCAATGCTCCTTCTGTGCATGACACATGTGAGGTAACTTAGCACAAACCAAACCTTTTTGCCTGTATAGTTTGGTACCATAATAAATGGCATATTTACCCACTCTGTCTTCAAGGAAACTTCAAAATTGTCAACATAAAACTGGCACCTTCTAATAGCCCAACCACCTCTCTGGCAGGGATCAGCTAACTGATCCCTGAAACCCCAGATTAGGGAAGGAAATGTCCCACTCTTCATTGATATCCAGCAATGCCTGTTGGGCGTATGCATGTTTGCACACTAAATTTGGAATTGATGCACTGCTGCTGTTGAATTGCTCAATGGTGCTCATTCCCCAGAGTCACTTATGAAGAATAACCAATTGGCTGAGGTACCAATGATGTCAATGGAAGGTATTCGCAGAAGGAGTCAATACCTTATGTTGAGGATTAGGGGAGGTAAGAAAATTGGTGCAAAAAAGAAAAAAGTGCAAGAAATACTCATTATGAAGGAATTTTGTTCAACTCAATCTGCTGCTGTGGCAGAGTTGCCATTCCAATAATTTTCTTGCCAGTAGTCTGCAAGTGCAGAACAGATGTTTACAAAGATATATACTTGAAATGTTTTTTTTTAAATAGAGGAAAATCAGTCTTCATCGTGTCTGCCATCTTGGCCCAGGCCCAGTTCAAGGAACTGCAGCTGCACATTCCTACCCACCTGCAGCTTGACCCCATTTCCTTAACAGTACATTGGACAAGGATAGATTCACTTTTGCGTGCGCCACCTCAATTCACACTGCGCTAATGTAGAAGGGAGGAGTTTGGCTTATTTAATAGTGTGCTACCCTAAGCATGTTAAATATAACTGTTTTAAAAGTGCAATTCATCAGTAGGAATGAGTCTGACTTTAAAATTTATTTAAGGCAACATTTACAAAAATAGCCCTCCTGCCTACACCCATTAAAATTAATTTTCTCAGTGCACTCTATAGTTATTTTTAAAGTAATTGCTTCGTTACTCTATATCAGAAAATAAAAATCTACTTCGAAAACTAGAAAGAGTTGAGCCAAATCCCAGGAGCAGATACTTATGTTACTTTATCTCTTTATTTAGACCGCCACACATTGTGCTGTTTCTAAATCAAATAATGTGCAACTTTCCCACCGTGCAGTACAACGCCCCTGTGTGAGCTCCTCCACAGAACTTTGGGGGACTGACTCTCCCAAAGGCACTTAGCACAGATGTTTTCATTCAGCCTTTTTATTAGATGTATTTTCCTTCACCTGCCGATGCCTTTTTGTTTCACGGTGAGAAGGTAACAAAAGAATAGGGACAGCTGGCATATGTAAACACCTCATGACATGCCTGTGTTTTCTTTTCCACTACACAGAAAGGAATGGGTCACAATGTGGAAACTTTTTTCCTTGCTTTGTCTCAGCTGTATTTCCAAAGTTATTTTAAAAAGGTTTAATTGTGGAGAATTGTTTTAAACAAGAGCACCTATCTGGGAGGAGGCAAAATTGCATCCAAGTGGAGTAGTTCTGAAAACAACCTCCTAAGACCTGACATGTTAAAAGAAAGGAGAAGACTTGTATTTATATAGTACCTTTCACAAACACAGGCACAGGACATTCCAAAGCACTTTACAGCCAATGAAGTACTTTTGAAGTGTAGTCACTGTCAGGAAACATGACAGCCTATGCACGCACAACAAGAACCCACAAACAGCAAGGACGGGATTATCTTTTTTAATGATGTCGATTGAGGGATTCACTTTTTGCAGAGGTATGCTTCTCTGGGTTCAAGCTAACCTTTAGCAGGTTGTGTTATTATTCATGTGCAAGCTTTCACAGTGGGCATCAGCAGAATATTTGACTATGAGTTATAGGCCAACCCTAAACATATGCTCATCTGAAGTCCAGACTTGCATTTCCAGTAGGGATCAGTGAATAGTTTTTTTTTAGAGATACAGCACTGAAACAGGCCCTTCGGCCCACCGAGTCTGTGCCGAACATCAACCACCCATTTATACTAATCCTACGCTAATCCCATATTCCTACCAAACATCCCCACCTGTTCCTATATTTCCCTACCACCTACCTATACTAGTGACAATTTATGATGGCCAATTTACCTATCAACCTGCAAGTCTTTTGGCTTGTGGGAGGAAACCGGAGCACCCGGAGAAAACCCACGCAGAGACAGGGAGAACTTGCAAACTCCACACAGGCAGTACCCGGAATCGAACCCGGGTCCCTGGAGCTGTGAGGCTGCGGTGCTAACCACTGCGCCACTGTGCCGCCCCTTCAAGTGCGGAAACCTTGTCAAATTTTTCTCTCCCTAATTCAGGGGCACAAGGTTTCATCCAGGTAAGTCATGTTTCCACAACAGATGCAATACCTTTTGCATTAATAAATATTCCTATTTCAATTTTAAAACCCTTTATCCTTGTTTTCAAATTCATCCATGGCCTCGCTCCTCCCTTTCTCCATAGCCTTATCCAGCCCTACAAGCATTTGTGACATCTGCGCTTCTTCAATTCTTGCCTCCTCTGCATCCCTGATTTGAATCATTTCACCATTAGTGGTGGTGCCTTTAGCTGCCTATGCCCTAGAGTTCTGGAATTCCCTCCCTAAACCTCAACACTTTACTGTCCTACTTTAAGACACTCCTTAATAATTAGTTCCTTGTCCAAGGTTTTGGTCCTCTGTTCTAATATTTCATATGACTCAGTGTCAAATTTTATTGCTAATACTCCTGTGAAGTGCCTAGGAACATCTTACCAATCTACCTGCCACAGATACATGTATCCATGACGGTATTGGTAGGAGTTACCACTGCACAGCCCTTGTGGAAACGAGGTCCCGTCTTCACATTGAAGACACCCACCATTGAGTTGTGTTGCACTACCACTGTGTGAAATGGAATAGATTCAGAACAGATGTAACAGCTCAAATCTGGGCATCCATGAAGCACTGTGGGTCACCAGCAGCAGCAGAATTATATTCAACTACAATCTGTAATCTCATGGCCTACAATTACTATCAAGCTAGGGGACCAATACTGGTTCAATGAGGAGTGCAGGAAACCATGACAGGAGCAGCAGTAGGGATACCTAAAAATGAGATGTCAACCTGGTGAAGCTGCAACACAGGACTACATGCATGCTAAACAGCAGAAGCAACATGCTATAGCAGAGCTAAGTGATTCAACAACCAATGGATCAGATCAAAGCTCTGCAGTCCTGCCACATTGAGTCGAGTGTGGTGATGGACAATTTGTCACGGAACTGTATTTTTTTCTCCTCTGTTTGAAACAGTGTGCCTTTAAGACTCTGTTAAAAACAGAGGAGAAAAAAATACAGTTCCTTGACAAATTGTCCACCACCACACTCGACTCAAAAACAGTGTGCCTTTAAGACTCTGTTAAAAACAGTGTGCCTTTAAGACAGGAGAGAAGTTTTAGATTTCTGAAAACAGTGTGCCACAACTGCACTTGTTACCTAGGCAACAGCAGAAGAAAGAGGTCTCATGGTGTAATGTTTCAAATGAACTGTGTGGAAAAAACAGCTAAAACCAGTTTTGAGAGATACCAGTGAAGCATGCTGACTAGAGGAAGGAACCATTTATCTCGGTAGAAATTCTACAATGATCTACAGGCTGTGTTAATTGCCTAAGGAGGAAAAAGCCCTTTGAAGAGACCATTTGTATTGTCGGAGGTAGCAAAATTTCTTTTCTTTACTTCCAATCCAAGGAGTCTTTGCTTCAAGATTGAATCTCTCTTGACCGATTGTGTTTTCTGGAATTCGCAATAAAGTTTCGACTGACAGACTGTTGGTTTTAAAATCCGAGTGGACCCATTGCTACACTCCTTGTTGAAAGAACTGTTTGATGCCTGCTGCAGACGAAGTGCTTTGAATGCCTATCTATTGAAGAACTGTTTCATCAAATCCGTGTGGAGACTTGGAATGGCATTTGATTATTTTTACACTATGATACCTCACCCATCAGGAACGTAATGCACAAAGACTTATACCCCAGTTATTTATTTATTCTTAAGAAACAGCTAATTTTTAAAACATAATTTAAAAAAAAAGGTTAACCATTGAATTTTGAGTGTATGTGTGTGAATCGGGAAGTTAGGTTCAAATAAGTTGTAAGGTCTTTAGACATAGGTTTATCTTAATAGTGCTTAAGGTTTAGTTTTTAATAAATAGTTAATTTGTTGTTGTCTACAGATACCCGGTTTGGTCTGTTTTATTCTGGGGGTTACTAGAGTGTTTAATTTGACTGTTTTCCAGTTGGGTGGGAAAACTTCAATAATATGCTGTGACCTGTGGAGTGATGGGACTGAATTGACAGTGCGTTGCTCCCGTCTCGGTCTTAACAAATTAATCAACTAACCAGAGGACCAGACTTCACAAACATCCCTATCCTCATCGATGGTGGAGCCCAGCACATCAGTGCAAAATACAAGCCTGAAATATTTGCATCCATCTTCAGCCAGAAGTGCCAAGTGGATGATCCATCTTGGTCTCCTCCTGAGGTGCCCAGCATCCCAGATGTCAGTCTTCAGCCAATTTGATTCACTCTGCGTGACATCAGGAAATGGCTAAAGGTACTGGATACAGTGAAGGTTATGGGCCCTGACAAAATCACGGCTGCAACACTGAAGATTTGTACTCCAAAATTATCCGCACCCCTAGCCAAGCTGTTCCAGTGGAACTACAATACAAATATCTACCTGACAATGCAGAAAATTGCCTAGGTATTTCCTGTCCACAATAAGCAGGACAAATCTATTGCTGCCCTAGCAGCATACTCTCAATCATCAGCAAAGTGATGGAAGGTGTCATTGATAGTGCCATCAAACAACCCTTAATCAGCAATAACCTGCTCACTGATGCTCAGTTTGGCTTCCACCGGGACTACTCAGCTCCAGACCTCATTACAGTCTTGGTTCAAACAAGGACAAAAGAGCTAAATTGCAGAGATGAGGTAAGAGTGACTGCGCTTGACACCAAGGTAGCATTTGACCAAGTATGGCATCAAGGAGCCAAGCAAAATTGAAGTCAATGGGACACAGGGGGAAAACTCTGCACTAAGTGGATTCATACTTAGCACAAACCAAGATGGTTGTGGTTGTTGGAGGTCAATCATCTCAGCCCCGAGACATTGCTGCAGGGGTTCCTCAGGGTAGTGTCTTAGGCCCAACTATCTTCAGCTGCTTCATCAATGACCTTCGCTCCAACATAAAGCCGAAAGTGGGGATGTTCGCTGATGATTGCTGAGTGTTCAGTCCCATTCGCAACTCCCTAGAGAATGAAGCAGTCCATGCCCACTTGCAACAAGGCCTGATAAGTGCGAAGTAACATTCGCATCAGACAAGTGTTAGACAATGACCATCTCCAACAAAAGAGAATTGAACCATTTCCCCTTGACATTCAACGGCATTACTGTGGGAGAATCCCTCGCCACCGACATCCTAAGGGCTACCGTGGAATGGAAACTTAACTGGTCCAACCATATAAATACTGTGGCTACAAGAGTAGATCAGAAGCTGGAAATTCTGTGGTAAGTCACATCATGACACCCCAAAGCCTGTCCACCATCTGTAAAACACAAGTCAAGAGTGTGATGGAATATTCTCCTCTTGCCTCGATGAGTGCAGCTCTAACCACACTCAAGAAGCTCGACACTTACCAGAACCAAGCAATCCGCTTGATCAGCATCCCATCCACCACCATAAACATTCATTTCCTTCATCATCAGCGCACAGTGGCAGCAGTTTGTACCTTCTACAAGATGCACTGTAGCAACGCACCAAGGCTCCTTCGACAGCACCTTCCAAACGACATCACTCACACACCACAAGGTCTTCACAATGTTCAAAATCGTTATAACAACATCTGATCTCATATTATTCAACACCTGTATTGTCATTCCCCACTCATTGTGGGGAATGTGTTGTCGATAAAGTACATGAAGGACACCAGGGAATAGTCAAGGCCAAACAATTCCTTAAGGAAAAGGTATGGTTCCCAGGAATTGATCACATGGTAGAGCACAAAATCAATCAGTGTTTGCCATGTCAAGCAACCACAATGTCAAATTTTCATGATCCTCTTAAGATGTCTGAACTACCTCCAGGACCATGGATTGAAATTAACATCGACTTCACAGATTTGCCCACAGGTGAAAACTTGCTTGTTGTCACTGACGAATACAGCATATTCCAATCGTGGAATTAGTTATGTCAACTTCAACGAAAGCAGTCATCCCAAAGCTTGACCAGATCTTCGCCTTGTTTGGAATTCCTCAAATGGTGAGAAGTAACAATGGACCCCCATTCAACAGTGATGAGTGATGAGTTCAGCAATTCACAAAATACCTCAGGTTCACTCATAGGAAAATCACACCCTGTTGGCCAAGAGATAATGGAGGACTCAAGAGATTTATGTGAACCTTGAAAAAAGTGATACATACAGCTTCAAGTCATGGAAGCAAGAGCTATATCATTTTCTTCATAATTGCAAAGCGATACCTCACTCGACTACTGGAAAACCTTCTGCTACCCTCATCTTTGCACATTCTAAGTGCACACATCTTCCTGAGCTACCCTGCGGAGCTAACAAATAACATGTATGCGAACGTCATCGAGAACAGAAAGATCAAATGAAAGAAAATGCAGAGCGAAACATGAAACTTAGAGGTACGCCTCTTCAGCCAGGAGATGAAGTACTTGTGAAATGTGATGTTCATGTTGGAAAACGAACAACCTCTTTTAACATCCAAACATTTGTTAAGACCAATAAAAATGGATCAATGATCACTTCTAAGTGCGGTTCACAAATCATCACAAGAAACGCATAATTCTTCAAAGCACTGAAAACACCATTCACAAACATTGAATCCGATTCTGACATCGACATCTCAGATGAAGAACATGTGTCAAATGAGACTACACCTGATGTCAGACGATGCTCTACTTGTGAGAGAAAATGCCCACCATACTTAAGTGACTATTTTACGAGATGAACTATTTATATTTACGCTTATTGTTTACAGTTTTGGAAACAAACCATTGAAACTTGCTATGCCTCTCATTTACTAAGAAGGGGAGGGATGTAGTGTTGGAGCATTTTGAAATTTCAATTGCATTGAGCATTGTGTACACTTGGGGCTGCTGTAGAACACACATGCTAGCAAAGGGAAAGTGAAAGTATAACAGAATAAAGAAAACTCCATTATGTTCAAAAGCCTGCAGTCTCTGTCTCGATGTCTCTGCCTCATACCTTATACTAAACTCAGCTAACCCTCACTCAAGTCTTGAGAACATCACAACCACCGAGAAGAACAAGGCAGCAGAAGCATGGGAACACCACCACCTACAAACTCCTCTCCAAGTCACACACCATCCTGAATTGGAACTATATTGCTGTTCCTTCACTGGTGCTGGGTCAAAATCCTGGAACTCCCTCCCTATCAGTCCTGAGGATGTACCTACACCACATGGGCTGCAGCGGTTCAAGAAGGCGTCTCACCAGCACCTTCTCAAGGGTAATTAAGGATGCACAATAAATGCTGCCTTGCCAGCAATGCCCACATTCCATGAATGAATGTAAAAAAAATGAAGGTGCTATATAAATGCAAGTTCTTAAGTACTGAAAAAATTCCCAGCATATGAAATTTGCCTTCCTGACTTTGCAGCTCTCTGAATGCCTACTGTTGATTTTACTTCTAAACTGTGTGTCAGATTCACTGATGGAATGACATAAATGATGGAATTTTCAAAAACCCGGACTTACAGGAGCAGTCAAAAGATGGCCAGATTACAACTCTACTTTGTTGCTGTTCTTAACATAGAGAAATTAATTTTGACATGACTTTCATTCTAGTATATGACATCACCAATACAGTCCACACAGAATGATCTTAAAGTCCCGAATTGTTTGTTGGAAACTTCATAGCATAGTTGGTGACAAGTTCCATTAACTGAGTGGACTTAGACAGAGAAGCTAATATTTATGTATCTTTTCTTGCAGTAGAATATCTACATATGTTACTGCAACATTACATCCACATAATAGATTGTCAGCCTGAAGTAGCACAACACATTTCAATTAGTCTGGTCAAAGCTCAGGGCGCTAGTTGCTATACTTTCCATTCATACTGTGAACGGTTCTATGGGATACATTGCCCTGTGAATTACAAAAGTTGAATGCTTAGATTTAGCTTCTGCAAAGGGAAGAAACAATTACAACCACCCTGTGCCGTTGTTAATACAAGCATTGCCATTTAATTTGCAGTCCATTTCCTGTCCCTTACAGTGAATTCCTACATTTTTTTTTAATTCATTCATGGGGATGTGGGCGTCACTGGCCAGGCCAGCATTTATTGCCCATCCCTAATTGCTCTTGAGAAGGTGGTGGTGAGCTGCCTTCTTGAACCGCTGCAGTCCATTTGGGGTAGGTATACCCACAGTGCTGTTAGGAAGGGAGTTCCAGGATTTTGATCCAGCGACAGTGAAGGAACGATGATATAGTTCCAAGTCAGGATGGTGTGTGACTTGGAGGGGAACTTGCAGGTGGTGGTGTTCCCATGTATTTGCTGCCCTTGTCCTTCTAGTTGGTAGAGGTCGCGGGTTTGGAAGGTGCTGTCTAAGGAGCCTTGGTGCATTGCTGCAATGCATCTCGTAGATGGTACACACTGCCACAGTGCGTCGGTGGTGGAGGGAGTGAATGTCTGTAGATGGGGTGCCAATCAAGCGGGCTGCTTTGTCCTGGATGGTGTCGAGCTTCTTGAGTGTTGTTGGAGCTGCACCCATCCAGGCAAGTGGAGAGTATTCCATCACACTCCTGACTTGTGCCTTGTAGATGGTGGACAGGCTTTGGGGAGTCAGGAGGTGAGTTATTCACCTCAGGATTCCTAGCCTCTGACCTGCTCTTGTAGCCACGGTATTTATATGGCTACTCCAGTTCAGTTTCCGGTCACACTATACATAGCAAGGAAGCTTCCCTCACTTGGGTGGGAAGAAAAGTCATTTAGACAATTTCCAGTTTCCTGGCCCTAACCGCCTCCTCTTCACTATGGACGTCCAATCTCTCTACATTTCCATCCCCCAGCAGGACGGTCTGAGGGCTCTCCTCTTCTTCCTTGAACAGAGGCCCAACCAGTCCCCATCCACCACCTCCCTCCTCCACCTGGCTGAATTGTTCTCACATTGAACAACCTCTCCTTCAACTCCACTCACTTCCTTCAACAAAAGGTGTTGCTATAGGTATCCGCATGGGTCCTAGTTATGCCTGTCTTTTTGTGGGCTATGTCGAACATTCCTTGTTCCAGTCCTACTCAGGCCCCCTCTCTCACCTCTTTTTCCGGTACATTGATGACTGTATCGATGCCGTTTCCTGTTCCCGCCCTGAACTGGAAAACTTCATCAACTTTGTTTCCAATTTCCACCCTTCTCTGACCTTTACATGGTCTGTCTCCAACACATCCCTTCCCCTGCTCGACTTCTCTGTCTCCATCTCCAGGAGTAGGCTGTCCACTAATATTCATTATAAGCCCACTGACTCTCACGGCTACCTTGACTACACTTCTTCACACTCTGTTTCCTGTAAGGATGCCATCCCATTCTCCCGTTTCTCCATCTCCCACGCATCTATTCTGGTGATGCAACCTTCCACAACAGTGCTTCTGACATGTCTTCCTTTTTCCTCAACCGAGGATTCCCCCCACTGTGGTTGACAGGGCCCTCAACTGCGTCCAACCTATTTCCTGCACTTCTGCCCTCACCCCTTCCCCTTCCTCCCAGAACCGCGACAGGTTTTCCCTTGCCCTCACTTTCCACCCCACCAGCCTCAACATCTTAAGGATCATTGTCTGCCATTTCCGCCACCTGCAGCGTGATGCCACCACCAAACAAATCTTCCCTTCCCCTCCCCTGTCAGGATTCCGAAGGGATTGCTCCCTCTGCTACACCATGGTCCACTCCTTGATCACTCCCGACACTTCATCCCCTTCCCATGGCACCTTCCCATGCAATTGCAGGAGGTGTAATGCCTGCCTTTTTCTTCCTCTCTCCTCACCATCCAAGGCCCCAAACACTCCTTGCAGGTGAAGCAGCGATTTCCTTGAACTCCTTTCAACTTGGTATATGGTATCTGCTGCTCACAATGCGGTCGCCTCAACATTGGGAAGACTAAACGCTGATTGGGTTCTGCGGAACACCTCCGCGGAACACCTCCGCTCAGTCCGCAAGCATGACCCCCAAGCTTCCGGTTGCTTGCTATTTCAACACATGCCCCTACTCTTATACCTACATTTCTGTCCTTGGCCGGCTGCAGTGTTCCAGTGAACATCAATGCAAGCTCGAGGAGCATCACTTCATCTTTTGATTAGGCACTCTACAGCCTCAACATTGAGTTCAATAATTGGAGAAGAGAGTGGAGATGCCTGAGCAGGGAGCTGCTGCCTGTGGCCTGAAGAGGAGAGAGTGGAGAGGCCTGAGGGGAGGTAGCTGCTTGTGCCTGGAGCCTGAGGCCTGAGGGGAGGGAGCTGTTGTTGCTTGCCATATTTGGAAGAGGAGAGTGAGTAGGAGTCATTTGCAGAATTAACAGCACCTGCTTCAGAGGAGGAAGAGAGGCCAGTTCATACAGCAAGAGGTGGGTGCTTGGCCCTCTTTTTCCTTTTGTGAAAGACTGTTGCTTGCAGGTAGTGGTAGGAAAGCAGAATAAGAAGAAGATAGAGTGAGAGGGGGTGATGTTGGTTCCCCCCCCCCACACTTTTTGCCTGGCCTGGAATAACTGGAATTGCCTGGGTGAAGTTTTTCTCTTTTTTTCTCTCTGTATTTCTCATCAATAAGACCTGGTGGAGGACAGTTCTGGCTGACCTGGGTGAAGACATCCCCTCCCCCTACCTGGAAGGTATCCAAGGACTCTCTTTCAACAAATTGAGTAGGGGCACCCCTACAGTATCTAACAAATCCAACCTTTGGGTGGAGCCCCTGCCCTGTGGCCTCCCTCCTCCTCTCTCTCATTTCTCTCTCTGCAAGGGGCAGCTGACCTGACTTTTGGACTCCTCGGCAATTGTATTTATTATTAACTTGGTGGGTGTAGCTCACAGAATTCCATAGCACCTTCATCTTTGTCAGTGATGGAATCTGCAAGGGCCTACATGGGAGTAGCTGCATCGGCTGCTCCTGCAGCCCTGTCACCTTTCACAGTACCAAGAAAGCAACATGGGGTGAACAGCTACTCATCCTAACATGACTATCGAGGCATGTGTCAAAGCCATGGCTGGGGTTGTCGGCTTTTCAGCCATCGTAGCTGCCTCAAATGCATGGGTAGGCCGTCTTCCTGAAGACTGAGTAGGTGCTGCACCTGGCCCTCAAAAGGGGGTTCAGTGGGCGGAACCTTCCTACCAGTGGACCCCCTTGAGGACACTATGTCGTGGCGAGGGATATTGAATGTCCAGCCCTTTATCTTGAGTGAGCTCCTCCTCCCCACCTTTGTTAACGGGGGGAGGGGGGGAGGTGAGGTCAGAGATAGCGCTGATTCCCGCTCGGCTTCAGGGAGGCCAACCTTCGATATGTTTTCTCCTTCCGGCATCAGGTCCTTGTGGAGGTGGTGTGGGAGGAGGACACAGAAGGTGGATTCACCATTCAACACAGGGGGCCTTTCATTGCAGCAGCTTTTTCGGGAGCAGAGTGCGAGCGAGTGAGCAGCTGGGAAGCAGCTTTTTCGGGAGCAGAGTGCGAGCGAGTGAGCAGCTGGGAAGCTTTTTCGGGAGCAGAGTGCGAGCGAGTGAGCAGCTGGGAAGGTCAGTTTGAAAGTAAACTTAATTTCCTTTTGTTTTCGGCGGAGGCCAGGGGGCTGCTGGGTAAGTAAAACACTATATATTTGGGCGGTTTCTGAACCCGAGACACCACACTTGTAGTGTCTCCCACCCGCCCTCCTCCTCTAACCAAAAAAAAAGGACTCGGTGGGGTGTATATAAGGTAAGGCTTTTTCTATTTCTCTGGTTTTATCGTGATTGGTAAAAACTTTTCGTTCCTTTTTCATTTAACTAAGTTAAGCTTAAGATTAAAAATGGCAGGAGTTCTCAGACCCGTGTCATGCTCCTCTTGCTCAATGTGGGAGCTCAGTGACATGGCTGGTGTCCCTGACTCCTTCACGTGCAGGAAGTGTGTCCAACTGCAGCTCTTGTTAGACCGCATGACGGCTCTTGAGCTGCGGATGGACTCACTTTGGAGCATGCGCGATGCTGAGGAGGTCGTGGATAGCACGTTTAGTGAATTGGTCACACCACAGATTAGGATTGCTGAGGGAGAAAGGGAATGGGTGACCAAAAGTCAGAGAAAGAGCAGGAAGGCAGCGCAGGAGTCCCCTGCGGTCATCTCCCTCCAAAACAAGTATACCGTTTTGGATACTGTTGAGGGAGATGGCTCACCAGGGGAAGGCAGCAGTAGCCAGGTTCATGGCACCGTGGCTGGCTCTGCTGTTCAGAAGGGCGGGAAAAAGAGTGGAAGGGCTATAGTCGTAGGGGATTCGATTGTAAGGGGTGTAGATAGGCGGTTCTGTGGTCGAAAACGAGGCTCCCAAATGGTATGTTGCCTCCCAGGTGCAAGGGTCAGGGATGTCTCAGATCGGCTGCAGAACATTCTAAAGGGGGAGGGTGAACAGCCAGTTGTCGTTGTGCACATAGGCACCAATGATATAGGTAAAAAACGGGATGAGGTCCTACAAGCAGAGTTTGGGGAGTTAGGAGCCAAGTTAAAAAGTAGGACCTCAGAGGTAGTAATCTCAGGATTGCTACCAGTGCCACGTGATAGTCAGAGTAAAAATGAAAGAATAGTCAGGATGAATGCGTGGCTTGAGAGATGGTGCAGGAAGGAGGGGTTCAGATTTTTGGGACATTGGGACCGGTTCTGGGGGAGGTGGGACTATTACAAATTGGACGGTCTACACCTGGGCCGGACTGGAACCAATGTCCTTGGGGGTGCTTTTGCTAACGCTGTTGGGGAGGGTTTAAACTAATGTGGCAGGGGGATGGGAACCAATTGAGGAGGTCAGTTGACAGTAAGGAGGTAGTAACAAAAGCCTGCAAGGAACTAGATAATGAAGTCAGTGTGACGAAGGGGAAGAGCAGGCAGGGAGCAGATGATGAATGTAAAGGGACTGGTGGTCTGAGGTGCATTTGTTTTAATGCAAGAAGTGTAGTAGGTAAGGCAGATGAACTTAGGGCTTGGATTAGTACCTGGGAGTATGATGTTATTGCTATTACTGAGACTTGGTTGAGGGAAGGGCATGATGGGCAACTAAATATCCCAGGATATCGATGCTTCAGGCGGGATAGAAAGGGAGGTAAAAGGGGTGGAGGAGTTGCATTACTGGTCAAAGAGGATATCACAGCTGTGCTGAAGGAGGGCACTATGGAGGACTCGAGCAGTGAGGCAATATGGACAGAACTCAGAAATAGGAAGGGTGCGGTAACAATGTTGGGGCTGTACTACAGGCTTCCCAACAGCGAGCGTGAGATAGAGGTACAAATATGTAAACAGATTATGGAAAGATGTAGGAGCAACAGGGTGGTGGTGATAGGAGATTTTAATTTTCCCAACATTGACTGGGATTCACAGTGTTAGAGGTCTAGATGGAGCAGAATTTGTAAGGAGCATCCAGGAGGGTTTTCTAGAGCAGTATGTAAATAGTCCAACTCGGGAAGGGGCCATACTGGACCTGGTGTTGGGGAATGAGCCCGGCCAGGTGTTTGAAGTTTCAGTAGGGGACTACTTTGGGAATAGTGATCACAATTCCGTAAGCTTTAAAATACTCATGGACAAAGACGAGAGTGGTCCTAAAGGAAGAGTGCTAAATTGGGGGAAGGCCAACTATACCAAAATTCGGCAGGAGCTGGGGAATTTAGATTGGGAGCAGCTGTTTGAAGGTAAATCCACATGTGATATGTGGGAGGCTTTTAAAGAGAGGTTGATTAGCGTGCAGGAGAGACATGTTCCTATGAAAATGAGGGATAGAAATGGCAAGATTAGGGAACCATGGATGACAGGTGAAATTGTGAGACTAGCGAAGAGGAAAAAGGAAGCATACATAAGGTCTAGGCGGCTGATGAAAGACGAAGCTTTGAAAGAATATCGGGAATGTCGGACCAATCTGAAACGAGGAATTAAGAGGGCTAAAAGGGGTCATGAAATATCTTTAGCAAACAGGGTTAAAGAAAATCCCAAAGCCTTTTATTCATATATAAGGAGAAAGAGGGTAACTAGAGAAAGAATTGGCCCACTAAAGGACAAACGAGGAATGTTATGCTTGGACTCAGAGAAAATGGGTGAGATTCTAAACGAGTACTTTGCATCGGTATTCACCGAGGAGAGGGACATGACGGATGTTGAGGTTAGGAACAGATGTTTGATTACTCTAGGTCAAGTCGGCATAAGGAGGGAGGAAGTGTTGGGTATTCTAAAGGGCATTAAGGTGGACAAGTCCCCAGGTCCGGATGGGATCTATCCCAGGTTACTGAGGGAAGCGAGAGAGGAAATAGCTGGGGCCTTAACAGATATCTTTGCAGCATCCTTAAACACGGGTGAGGTCCCGGAGGACTGGAGAATTGCTAATGTTGTCCCCTTGTTTAAGAAGGGTAGCAGGGATAATCCAGGTAATTATAGACCGGTGAGCCTGACGTCAGTGGTAGGGAAGCTGCTGGAGAAGATACTGAGGGATAGGATCTATTCCCATTTGGAAGAAAATGGACTTATCAGTGATAGGCAACATGGTTTTGTGCAGGGAAGGTCATGTCTTACCAACTTAATAGAATTCTTTGAGGAAGTGACAAAGTTGATTGATGAGGGAAGGGCTGTCGATGTCATATACATGGACTTCAGTAAGGCGTTTGATAAGGTTCCCCATGGCAGGCTGATGGAGAAAGTGAAGGCGCATGGGGTCCAAGGTGTACTAGCTAGATGGATAAAGAACTGGCTGGGCAACAGGAGACAGAGAGTAGCAGTAGAGGGGAGTTTCTCAAAATGGAGATGTGTGACCAGTGGTGTTCCACAGGGATCCATGCTGGGACCACTGTTGTTTGTGATATACATTAATGATTTGGAGGAAAGTATAGGTGGACTGATTAGCAAGTTTGCAGACGACACTAAGATTGGTGGAGTAGCAGATAGTGAAGGGGACTGTCAGAGAATACAGCAGAATATAGATAGATTGGAGAGTTGGGCAGAGAAATGGCAGATGGAGTTCAATCAGGGCAAATGTGAGGTGATGCATTTTGGAAGATCCAATTCAAGAGTGAACTATACAGTAAATGGAAAAGTCCTGGGGAAAATTGATGTCCAGAGAGATTTGGGTGTTCAGGTCCACTGTTCCCTGAAGGTGGCAACGCAGGTAAATAGAGTGGTCAAGAAGGCATACGGCATGCTTTCCTTCATCGGACGGGGTATTGAGTACAAGAGTTGGCAGGTCATGTTACAGTTGTATAGGACTTTGGTTCGGCCACATTTGGAATACTGCGTGCAGTTCTGGTCGCCACATTACCAAAAGGATGTGGATGCTTTGGAGAGGGTGCAGAGGAGGTTCACCAGGATGTTGCCTGGTATGGAGGGCGCTAGCTATGAAGAGAGGTTGAGCAGATTAGGATTATTTTCATTAGAAAGACGGAGGTTGAGGGGGGACCTGATTGAGGTGTACAAAATCATGAGAGGTATAGACAGGGTGGATAGCAAGAGGCTTTTTCCCAGAGTGGGGGATTCAATTACTAGAGGACACGATTTCAAAGTGAAAGGGGAAAAGTTTAGGGGGGATATGCGTGGAAAGTTCTTTACGCAGAGGGTGGTGGGTGCCTGGAACGCGTTGCCAGCGGAGGTGGTAGATGCGGGCACGATGGCGCCTTTTAAGATGTATCTAGACAGATACATGAATGGGCAGGAAGCAAAGAGATACAGACCCTTAGAAAATAGGCGACATGTTTAGATAGAGGATCTGGATCGGCGCAGGCTTGGAGGGCCGAAGGGCCTGTTCCTGTGCTGTAATTTTCTTTGTTCTTTGTTCTTTTATCTCCTGAGTCTTCTGGACATTGGACAATAAACAGTGCCACGCCTGTAAGGAGGTAGGACAGGTATGGAAAAACTGCCTTGTTTTCCATGCTGCCAAAACGTCGAAGGTGGCAGAGGCTGGTGCTGCCGCACCTCTACCCTTTATGGCTCAGTCAGCTTCGGTGGGCAACGTCACCACTATCACTGTCGGAAAGGGGAGAGAGCACATCTGAGTGGAAAGAAGGTGCGGTGTAAAAGTAAACACTCTGAGGTGAGCCCCTCCCCCCAGATGGTGGAAGTCAGCCTGCAAGTGACCCCCGCCTGTGTCACCATGCCAGTGAGCAACCCCATGTGTCCCTGTGTCTGGGGCTGTAGCAAAACCTTTACATCCCGCAGCCGGGCTCAGGAGTGACAGTGAAGAGGCAAGGGAGGGAATGGAGCCAGAGCCCAGATAGGCATGGAGGTCTCCATCCCTCCACGTCCCTCCCAGAAAAAGAAGAGGAGAAACCACTCCACTGAGTTAGGAGACACTGGACAAAGGATGTCCCTCTGTAGAAGTGGGATCCATGCCCCTTGTGGATCCTGCCCCACATTTCACCACCACGTTCCCTAGATGGGGGCCGTCCATCCTTCGGGAGCTTGTTACAGATCCTTCTGTCCAGTCTTTATCTCCCAGAAATGAGATGAGAGCCCTTCTGGGGGATAGGGGTGAGGATCCCACTAGAAAAGCCCAGGCACTCTCTACTGGGTTGAGCATCCTGGGAGACTGAGGTGGGCGAGGAGGCTGAGGCAGAACCTGCACAGCTGCATGCTGATGTCCCCAAGAATAGCTCAGCCAGTGGAGGATCCATTTAAAAAGACGTCACTGGCTGGGGGAGGGGAAGGCCCCCCTTCTCCATCTCTGACCTTGGCACCAGGAGAGCTGGGGATGGAGTGATCCCTGTGTCTCCACAGGAACCGGTGCCTGAAGTGGAGCTGGCCCTGAACTGCTCCCGCCTTCTGGCCCAGACTCTCAGGAGGAGCCAAGGGAAGTTCCCCCCACCACACCACTGATCTGGGTGGTATGGTGGCAGAGGTAGGGATGGTTGGTGCAGCCAGACACTCCACTGCACCCTGTGCAGTGGGAGGGCCGATTGCTGACAGTGACAACCCAGAGGATGATGGTGATTCTGTGGCGGGCACCGAGGATTATTTGGAGTCCATTGCCAGTGAGGCAGTGGATAATGTCATGCCCCTACCGAGCCTCCCCTTATCCCCCTTGAAGAACTCTGGGATTTACTATCGGATCACTTGGCTTGCTGTCACAAAGTCCAGCTGGCCTTTGACTAATGGTTAGAGCTGGCATTGCTTGCCAGGTCCGTCTGCTCTGCCGCAAAAGCCGCAAGCATGAGCAAGGACTTGAGCCAACTTGAGTGCCACCGGTTCAAGATGTTCCTCGCCAGGCTGCTCAGGGAGTGGAGAGTCAGGAATGAATCTGCTCCCTCTCCGCATTGGTACGTTGGCGAAGATATTCTTCATGGCAAGATTTTAGTACTATCATTTCCAGACTCAACATCAACAGCAACAGAGAGGCTCACTGTAGATATCTTAACTTCTCGCTCCTTTAAGGAAGGGAAGTAGGTGGTGTACCTCCTGCAGGAAAACCGCAACGTTTCAGGAGACAAAACTACGTGGTTGCTGGAGTGACAAGGAGGGGTCTACATGAGCCACCTAGACTCCAATTCAGGTGGAGTGACTGTCTTGCTGGGCCCACACTTTTAGCTGGAGATCTTGGGGGTCAAGGAGTCTATGCCAGGTTGCCTGCTCCATCTCACCGTCCAGCTGGGGTACATGCCGCTTCACTTAGTGAACGTGTACAGTCCCCAGACTGGCACACAGCAGGCGTGCTTCTCTGAAGAAATGTCCATTCATCTTGGCTCCATTGATGCCAGCGACTGCATTAACTTGGGGGAGAATTGAACTATCACCTGGAGGCGAGGGAGTGCTCCCAGACCTGCATCGCCTGGTGGTGATGGAGAAGTTGAGAGATCTGGTCAGGTCCTATGACCTGGACGTGTGGCGAAATCTCCATTCCAACTTCAGCACTTTCACCTTTGTGATGTCGGGAAGAGGAGGGTCCAGAATCGACTGCCTTAACATTTCTCAGAGGTCCGTCTCCTATGTCCCGGCATCTTCTGAATGGCTGGAGGTGCGCTCGGACCACTGCCTGGTGGGGTGATCCCAGCTGCATTCTGCGCATGGGTGGGATCCACGTACTGGCACTTTAAAAGCCTTCTGTTGGAGGACGAATGGTTCCAGGATACATTCCTTAATTCTGGGTCAACTGAAGAAGAAAACTGAAGCCTTCACCCTCCTCGAGGCAATGGTGGGACGTGGGCAAGGCTCCAGTCTGTGTCCTCTGTTAGAGGTACACAAAGGGGGGGTGATCAGGGGAGGAAGGCCTGATTGAGAGGTTGGACCAGGAGGTGTTCAACCTGGAATTCAGTCTTGGTCAGGCCCTTGATGATCCTGGAAATACCCGAAAATGTTCATCACCTCACCCACTTGCACATTCTCACACACAGAAAAGATAGAGAGTAGAGGGTAGCATGCTGTTGTAAGAGTTCTTTTTGGTAAAACTGGTAGGTCTGTGTGCCTTTAAGACTGAGAGGGAAAAGACTCTGGACAATGACTGAATTCAGGCTGCAAGGCAATTTATATCCAAGCATCAGGAAGATTTTATGACCGTCTTATGACTTCTGTGGAAAGACTTTAGTTTCAGTTCTGCAGAGAGAAACAAAACAGCGAGCAGTGGCTGGAGCTGAGATCTGCTGATAAACCAGGGAAAAAATACATATTCTCTCTGAAAATAAGCTCTACATTTCAAGGGAAAAAGTGCTGTATTTAAGGTGCGGTTTTGACCTGCCTGAAGAGAGAAGAGACCCAGAGAAAAGAGGAATTGCTACACTCTGGAGAAACACTGCTTTGGTGTAAAGAAGCTTGTGTTTCAGGTTGGGCAGTTTGCTGTTGCCTCCAGTCAAGAATCCCTGCCTGAAGAATGAATTCTGTAGTTGCTGTGTTCTGTGGAGAAGAACAAAGAACAAAGAACAGTACAGCACAGGAACAGGCCATTTGGCCCTCCAAGCCTGCGCCGATCTTGATGCCTGGCGAAACTAAAACCTTCTGCACTTCCGGGGACCGTACCCGTCCATTCCCATCCTATTCATGTATTTGTCAAGATGCCTCTTAAACGTCGCTATCGTACCTGCTTCCACCACCTCCCCTGGCAGCAAGTTCCAGGCACTCACCACCCTCTGTGTAAAGAACTTGCCTTGCACATCCCCTCTAAACTTTGCCCCTCTTAGCTTAAACCTATGTCGTCTTGTAACTGACTCTTCCACCCTGGGAAAAAGCTTCTGACTATCCACTCTGTCCATGCCACTCATAACTTTGTAAACCTCTATCATGTCGCCCCTCCACCTCCGTCGTTCCAGTGAAAACAATCCGAGTTTTTCCAACTTCTCCTCATAGCTAATGCCCTCCAGACCAGGCAACATCCTGGTAAACCTCTTCTGTACCCTCTCCAAAGCCTCCACGTCCTTCTGGTAGTGTGGCAACCAAAATTGCATGCAATATTCTAAGTGTGGCCTAACTAAAGTTCTGTACAGCTGCAGCATTACTTGCCAATTTTTATACTCTATGCCCCGACCGATGAAGGCAAGCATGCCGTATGCCTTCTTGACGACCGTTTCCACCTGCGTTGCCACTTTCAGTGACCTGTGGACCTGTACGCCCAGATCTCTCTGCCTGCCAATACTCCTAAGGGTTTTGCCATTTACTGTATACTCCCACCTGCATTAGACCTTCCAAAATACATTACCTCACATTTGTCCGGATTAAACTCCATCTGCCATTTCTCCGCCCAAGTCTTCAACCGATCTATATCCTGCTGTATCCTCCGACAATCCTCATCTCTATCCGCAACTCCACCAACCTTTGTGTCGTCCGCAAACTTACTCATCAGACCAGCTACATTTTCCTCCAAATCATTTATATATACTACAAACAGCAAAGGTCCCAGCACTGATCCCTGCGGAACACCACTAGTCACATCCCTCCAGTCAGAAAAGCATCCTTCCACTGTTACCCTCTATCTTCTATGACTGAGCCAATTCTGTATCCATCTTGCCAGCTCACCTCTGATCCCGTGTGACTTCACCTTTTGTACCAGTCTGCTATGAGGGATCTTGTCAAAGGCTTTACTGAAGTCCATATAGGTAACATCCACTGCCCTTCCTTCATCAATCATCTTTGTCACGTCCTCAAAAAACTCAATCAAATTAGTGAGACACAACCTCCCCTTCACAAAACCATGCTGCCTCTCGCTAATAAGTTGGTTTGTTTCCAAATGGGAGTAAATCCTGTCCCGAAGAATCCTCTCTAATAATTTCCCTACCACTGATGTAAGGCTCACCGGCCTATAATTTCCTGGATTATCCTTGCTACCCTTCTTAAACAAAGGAACAACATTGGCTATTCTTCAGTCCTCTGGGACCTCACCTGTAGCCAATGAGGATGCAAAGATTTCTGTCAAGGCCCCAGCAATTTCTTCCCTTGCCTCCCTCAGTATTCTGGGGTAGATCCCATCAGGCCCTGGGGACTTATCTACCTTAATGCTTTGCAAGACACCCAACACCTCCTCCTTTTCAATAATGAGATGACTGAGACTATCTACACTCCCTTCCCGAGGCTCATCATCCACCAAGTCCTTCTCTTTGGTGAATACTGATGCAAAGTACTCATTTAGTACCTCGCCCATTTCCTCTGGCTCCACACATAGATTCCCTCCTCTGTTCTTGAGTGGGCCAACCCTTTCCCTCGTTACTCTCTTGCTCTTTATATACGTATAAAAAGCCTCGGGATTTTCCTTAATCCTGCTTGCCAATGACTTTTCATGACCCCTTTTAGCCCTCCTGACTCCTTGCTTAAGTTCCTTCCTACTGTCTTTATAATCCTCAAGGGTTTCGTCTGTTCCTAGCCTTCCAGCCCTTACGAATGCTTCCTTTTTCTTTTTGACTAGGCTCACAATATCCCGTGTTATCCAAGGTTCCCGAAACTTGCCAAACTTATCCTTCTTCCTCACAGGAACATGCTGGTCCTGGATTCTAATCAACTGACGTTTGAAAGACTCCCACATGTCAGGTGTTGATTTACCATCAAACAGCCGCCCCCATCTAAATTCTTCAGTTCCTGCCTAATACTGTAATAATTAGCCTTCCCCCAATTTAGCACCTTCAACCGAGGACTACTCTTATCCTTATCCAAAAGTACCTTAAAAGGCTCCTTTGCTGAGAGTAAGTCCTGTTGACTTTTGTATTTTTTGGAAGTTCCTGAAATCTCAAAGTTTCTACTGTTACAGCACACACAATTTTCCCGATACAGTTCGAGGGGTTTCCCATGGATCCAGCCCCTCAGTTCAGCTTGGTGGGGGGACTTTACACTGTGGTCTTTCCCCATTGAGCCTTTGCTGTGGCTGCCCCAAGCTTTAGTGCGTCCCTCAGCCCGTAGTCCTGAACCTTGGAATGTGCCAGTCTGCAACATTCGATGGTGGATACCTCTTTGCGCTGGAAGACCAGCAAGTTTCGGGCAGACCAAAGGGCGTCTTTCACCGAATTGATAGTCCTCCAGCAGCAGTTGATGTTTGTCTCGGTGTGTGTCCCTGGGAACAGCCCGTAGAGCACAGACTCCTGTGTTACAGAGCTGCTTGGGATGAACCTCGACAAAAACCACTGCATCTCTTTCCACACCTGCTTTGCAAAGACACATTCCAGGAGGAGGTGGGCAACCGTCTCTTCCCCACCACAGCCACCGCGGGGGCATTACGCGGAGGGGGCGAGACTTCGGGAGTGCAGGAAGGATCTGACGGGGAGGGCCCTTCTCACCACCAGCCAAGCTAATTCTTGGCGCTTGTTTGAAAGTTCTGTTGATGAGGCATTCCGCCAAGTGACTTTGGTGGTCTGCTCGGGGAACCATCCGACAGGATCTCCCGTCTCCTTTTCCCGTAGGGCCTTGAGGACATTCCATGCAGACCACTGCCTGATGGACCGGTGGTCAAAGGTGTTTTCCCGCAGAAACTGCTCCACAAAGGATCAGTGGTACGGCACGGTCCAACTGCATGGAGCGTTCCGCGGCAATGTGACCAGGCCCATCCTTCGCAACACCGGGGACAGATAGAACCTCAGCACATAGTGACACTTGGAGTTTGCGTACTGGAGGTCTACACACAGCTTGATGCAGCCGTACACGAAGGGGGTCATTAGGATGAGGGCCACGTTGGATACATTTTTCCCGTCCTTATCCAGAGATTTGAACATCGTGTCCCTCCGGACCCGGTCCATTTTAGATCCCCAGATGAAGCGGAAAATGGCTCGGGTGACTGCCACAGCGCAGGAGTGGGGTTTGGGCCAGACCTGCGCCACGTACAGCAACAACGTGAGCACCTCGCATCTGATGACCAGGTTCTTACCCACAATGGAGAGAGATCGCTGCCCCCACATTCTCAGCTTGTGTTGTACCTTGGCTACTCGCTCCTCCCAGGTTTTGGTGCACGCCCCGGCCCTTCCGAACCATATCCCCAGCACCTTCAGGTAGTCTGACCTGACGGTGAAGGGGACAAAGGATCGGTCAGCCCAGTTCCCAAAGAACATGGCCTCGCTCTTGCCGTGGTTAACTTTGGCTCCCGAGGCCAGTTCAAACTGGTCGCAGATGCTCATCAGTCTGCGCACAGACAGCCGATCCGAGCAGAAGACGGCGACGTCATCCATGTACAGGGAGGTTTTAACCTGAGTGCCTCCGCTGCCTGGGATTGTCACCCCTCTTATGCTCGCATCCTTCCTAATAGACTCAGCAAAGGGTTCAATACAGCAAACAAACAAGACCGGGGAGAGAGGACAGCCCTGTCTGACTCCAGATTTGATCGGGAAACTTTCCGATTCCCACCCATTGATTGAGACTGCACTACTGATGTTTGTGTAGAGCAGTTTGATCCAATTGCAGATTCCCTCTCCAAACCCCATTTTGGAAAGCACGTCCATCATGTAGGTGTGCGATATCCTGTCAAAAGCCTTTTCCTGGACCAGGCTGATGAGGCAGGTGTCCACCCTCCTGTCCTGTACATAGGCGATCGTATCCCTGAGTAGCGCCAGGCTATCAGAGATCTTCCTGCCGGGTACAGTGCAGGTCTGATCAGGGTGAATCACCAACTCCAGAGCAGACTTGACTCGACTGGCTATGACTTTGGACAGAATCTTGTAGTCAACATTAAGCAGTGAGATGGGCCTCCAATTTCTGATTTCTGCCCTCTCCCCTTTCCGCTTGTAGATGAGGGTGATGGTGCCTTTCCTCATGGATTCTGACATGCTGCCGGCCAGGAGCATACTCTCGTATACTTCCAGCAGGTCCGGGCCGACCCACTCCCACAGGGCCGAGTACAACTCGACTGGTAAGCCGTCGCTTCCGGGAGTTTTACTCGTCTCGAAGGACTCGATGGCCTTTGTCACCTCATTTAGAGTTAGCGGCTTGTCCAGTCTCTCCCTCCTGCTGTCATCTAAAACCTCTGTGATAGATGACAGGAAGGACTGGGAGGCTCTGCTGTCTGTGGGCTTCGCGTCATACAGCCCAGCATAAAAGGATTTGCTGATCCTTAGTATGTCGAACTGCGAAGACGTTACCGAGCCATCCTCTTCCTTCAGGCCTGCTAATAACAGAGCTCTCTCTGTGTACCTTTTGGAAGAAGTAACGCAAGCACGTCTCATCCTGCTCAATGGAGCGGGCTCTGGACCGGAAGATGATCTTGGAGGCCTCCATGGCAAAGAGCGAGGTCTGCTGGCTCTTCACCTCTTGGAGGTCCTCCTTGACCTCGACCCCCATTGACTGCAACCGGGGCAGATTTTGCATACTTTTCTGGAGTTGGGACATTTCCCTCTGTCTCTCTCTCGCCCTCTGAACACCTTTGTGGATGAAGAACCTCTTGATGTTCTCCTTAATCGCTTCCCACCAGTGAACTGGAGACTCAAAGAGGGGTTTCATGGTCCTCCAACCTTTGTAATCCCTTTTGAGTTCCTCAACGTTTTCTGGGGTCAGCAGTGTAGCATTGAGCTTCCACGTCCCTCTGCCAACCCGCTGGTCGTCCTGTAAGTGACAGTCGGCCAGTGAGAGGCAGTGGTCAGAGAAGAACACCGGCTTGACGTCGGTGGATCCGACCATGACAGCACGGGACACAAACAGGAAGTCAATCCTGGAACGGGCAGACCCGTCTGATCTTGACCATGTGTATCTGCGCTGCGCTCCGTCTGCAGGTTTGCTGAAGACGTCGTGCAGTTTGGCATCCTTAACTGTTTCTACTAGGAATCTGGACGTAGCGTCCAGTTTGCTGTCGTCACTGCTGGATCGTCCAGCCGCATCGATGATGCAGTTGCAGTCACCGCCTAGGATGTCCGGCCTGGATGTCGCCAGCAGCACTGGGAGCTGCTGGAAGACGGTCAGCCGCTCGCTGCGTTGTACCGGGGCGTACACGTTGATCAACCAGAGCGGAGCATTGTTGTACATCACGTCTGCTACGAGGAGGCGACCGCCCACCACCTCCATAACTTCGGAGATGGTGATGTTACCTCCCCGCAGCAGAATACCCAGGCCGGAGGAACGGCAATCATTACCCCCCGACCAGATCAATGGCCCGTGGGACCACCATCGCGACCACTGCCTGTAGGTGCTGAGGTGTGGTATTCCACACTCCTGCAGAAACAGTAGGTCAGCTTTGACCTTGGCGAGGTAATCCAAGGTTGAAACACATCGCGTAGTAGATTTAATGCTATGCACATTAATGGAAGCAATCCTTACACCCATTTTTTAAAGTTAGTTGTTGCTTCCCATACCATTTGTCCTCGCTAGTCCCAGTTCTTCGGGATGTTCCTGCATACCCATCGTGCGCGCAAGCTGTTTCACGTTGGTTGGGCTCAGAAACCCCTCTTGGTTTTTCATGCAGGGTTTGTTCCACTGGGGTGACATCAGGGGGGTCTTGTCGGCAGAAAGGATTGGGTTGTTCTCTGCTGCTTCCATCTGTTCCTCCTCGAAAACATCACTGCTCCCGGCTTTCCAGAGCTGAGGTGCGCCAGACATGTCTTTGCTCCCGGTGTCCCGGAGCTGACACGCGTTGGCCACGTCGTTACGTGTGGCGCTTTGGGGTTGGGGCATGCCGGGCCCATCACAGCTTCCAGTACCCGGGGGCTGGGATGCTTTATCTTCCATATCCTTGGAGTTCTGCCGCCTCTTTTGAAGGGGCTGTCGTTCCAGCATTCCCCCATTCAGTGAAGAGGAGCTGTTGCAGTCTGATTCAGAAGGTAGCCTCCTCTTGCCACTGGTTTGGGTGTTGGCCTGTTCCGCTTTGGGGTGTTTTTTCTTTGTGGTTTTCCTCTGGACCACTTGCCACTGACCTGTTTGTCCATCTGCTGCCTCCTCCTCCATTGATTCTGTCTGTGGAGGAGGGGTTTCCGAGCACAGGGTAGGTGCTGGGTCGCTGGTTTCAGCTGCCTCCCCTTCCTTCTCCTTCTCAGGTTGAAGTTCCTCACTGCGGAGAAGGTTGCTGGTCTCCTTTCGAATACCGGACGCCTTCGTCGAACCTTCTCCCGGTCTTTCCTTGGACCTTGCCGCCTGAGCATAACTGAGGCAGCGTTTGGGGCAGGTTTTGTAGAGATGGCCTGCCACACCGCACAAGTTGCAACACTTAGCCTGCTTACAGTCCTTGGTCTGATGGCCTTCCTCCTTGCAGTTCTTGCAAACAACCGTGCTGCAGTTGGCTGCCACGTGACCAGATTTGCCACAGGTGCGGCAAACTCTGGGCTGCCCAGCGTAGACCAAGAAGCCTCGACTTCCCCCAATAGCGAAGCTGGAGGGAGAGTGAATGATGGCTCCACTGGGATCGACCTTCAAGGTGACCTTGACCTGCCGCTTGCTGGTCCAAATCCCAAAGGGGTCCTTGACATCAGTGCTGCTGCCGGCCACCTCGACGTACCTGGTGAGAAAGGTGAGTACATCCACCACTGGAACATGGGGGTTGTAGGGGTGAATCGTCACCACCCGGTCCTGTTGTGACGGAAGTGTGAAGAGCAGCTGCGCTGTGAGGATCGACAGTGGTGCCCGGTCCCCTTTCTCCTTGAACGCCTTCAGGAACTTGATGCATCCTGCCACGTTCCGGAACGTCACGTCGAAGTATCCACTGCTGGGGAAATCCTGCAGGCAGAAGACGTCCGTAGCTTGAAATCCACAGCACTCGAGGAGGATCCTCTTGATGAAGAAAGTGCGATCCACCGGTGCAGCTCCTTGCTTGTCCTTCACGACCACCCAAACGGTGTTGCGCACTCCCAGGCCTGAAGCTCGAAGATTGGTTATAGCCATTTTACTCAAAGCCTACCCAGGATCAAAAGGCAATGATCATGGTCTCTTCTCAACCAAGTAAGCACTGATAAGAACAGATACTACACTTGATCTTAGTCAAAAGGCCAGCAAGTTTCAGGCAGACCAAAGGGCATCTTTCACTGAATTGATAGTCCTCCAGCAGCAGTTGATGTTTGTCTCGGTGTGCGTCCCTGGGAACAGCATGTAGAGCACAAACTCCTGTGTTACAGAGCTGCTTGGGATGAACCTCAACAAAAAACCACTGCATCTCTTTCCACACCTGCTTTGCAAAGACACATTCCAGGAGGAGTTTACAGTGCAGTTTCTCATTTTAAGGTAAAACTTACCATGTTTTGGTTTCAGTCAGGTGACTCAATATGCTTGTCCCAGTTTGTGGGGACCATTGTTACATAATGGCTCCTGAATGTGGTCCATTTTGATAAATATGTGTTACTTCACAGTTATTATTTTGGTTTTGGCTTTGGAGTCAGTCTATCTCTAAAAGCATTTGCTGGTACAATTTTTGATGATGGGAGTTCTTAACATGGACTAGGCTGCTTTACATATCAATGTGCCTCCTCAAGGCAATTCCAGACATTAATAATGGTCTTGTCTTCAACAGGCAAAGATGTTGATTGGCATTAGAGGAGAGGATCCCCTGACCTCTCCTGCATTGCCAGGTAGCAAGGTATCCATTTTCTTGTATCTTAGTTCAACAGTTTACTTTTATTTCATAATTCCTCCCGTCCATTTCATATATCACTGTTCCCTCCATGAGCATGACAAGGCACAGAGATGATACAACTAAAGCCACCTGCTCACTAGGACCGCCATCGGGCTTCTCAAGATGTTCTTCCAGTGCCTGGGCTAGTCAGTCTGATGGTACCCTCCAATACTCTCCTGCCAGCGTCTCAGTCATTGTGGTGGTTTGCTGCATTCTCCATAACATGGTTCTCCAGAGAGCATGGTGAGGCCCTAGAAGGAGACAGCTCATCAGGAGAAAAGCAGGAGTAGGAGGTGAGAGAGGAGGAGGAATTGGAGGTGGAGGGAAATGACCTGAACAGAGAGGTGCCACTCAGGGATCTCCTGACTAGGAATGCTCCAACTGAGCCTGTCACCCAGGTGCATGACATGGAAGGGAGTCTGAGATACCTGTACTAACATATGCATGGAAGATCCAGTCTGGAACATCTAATCACTTCCTGCCAATGAAGGAAGCACATCTGGCAAGAGGCGTTGGCCCTCACCGTGGAGCATCCCGTTTTCTCTTTCACCATCTCATACCACTTTACCTGTCACGGCAGAAATAAAAGGAGTCCCAGATGTCTGGTTTAAGTGTCATCATTTATACAGTGCAAATAGAGAAAGCAGTAGACAGAGTTGGTAAGAACTCATCCCAATAACCCACTCAGTGCTCCCTGTGACCTGGTGACCCCCTTCTGCCGAAGCCTTCCACAGCACCATCAGCAGATCTCTCCCTTCGGACAACCAGCAGCCTCAGTAATGGCTGTCATGGGGTCTCTAAATCAGTCCTACTCTTTTTCTGACCCACCTCCGCTCCCGCTCCACTGGCACCAATTGGACAGGGAACCTGTCACCATACCAGTTAAGGGCTAACCCCCGTGAAAATCAGGACTTTAATCAGTTTCCCACCAGAGGTGGGTTCCTGACCTGAAAACAAACCTGACTCCTGTTTCCTGCCTCCGTTGCTAAAATTCAGCCCATGGTATCTCTCAACCTTCATCACTAAGGCCTCCAGCGCTGCTTCTAAAAGCCTGGGAGTGATCTCTGATCTGTTGCTCCATTTGAGTACTATACCTTCCACCAAAGCCTTCCTGAGACTTTCAGCAGCTCCAATAGCATGAGTGTAGTCCCCTTTAAGAGGGACAGGCTTCCTTTAAGAAATGCAGGCTAGCTTTATGTTGTGCTAATCGCACACGCACCTGGGCCCCCTGCTGAGCATTCAGCCAATCAGCAGCATGTTTCATGCTGGGCTGCCAGCTGCAATCATGTAGATCAGTAGGCAGCTCAAAGTTTGGATGCTGCCTACCTTAGTAGGAACTAGCTCGCGGTCACTCCCCTCACCCGGCATCAGGCCTAATCCATATTTTGCCCCATGTTACTCATGCTGCTGATGGCATATGATCAGATAGAGGAAGTAAACTCCATTTTTCCAATTGTGCTTTGGGTTCTGACTTTTCATGACTTTTGAAGAGGTTGAACATGGGGGCTGAACAGTATCGAAAAGGCTCCTATCAAAGTCATCTGTGATTGTGGTAAATGACATTTCTTTATCCTGGCAGTAGAATTTGACATGGTTGATCACACCATCTCCTCCAACACCTCTCCACCATCGTCCAGCTGGCTGGAACTGTAATTGCCTGGTTCCATTCTTATCAACCCAGTTGCAGCCAGAGAGTAACCTGCAATGACTTCTCTTTCCATTCTCACACTGTAAGCTTTCCAGTTCTCCAAGGATCTATCCTTGGTCTCCTCCAATTTCTCATCTACATGCTACTCCTCAGCGATTATCATCCAAAAACACAATATCAGGTTCCACATGTACGCTGACAATACCCAGCTCTACCACACCAGCACCTCTCTCAACCCCTCTGCAGCCTCTAACTTGTCAGACTGCTTGTTTGACGTCCAGTACTGGAGGCGCAGAAATTTCCTCCAACTAGATATTGGGAAGACTGAAGCCATTGTCCCTGCCACTGACTTCATCCCGCTCCCTGACAACTGGGAGGGCTGAACCAGACTGTTCAGAATCTTGGTGTTGTACTTAACCCGATTATAACTTAGATCTGTGGTCAGAAGCTTATCACTAAGACCTCCTACATCTACCTCTGCAACATCGCCTGATTCCGATGCATCTCAGCTCATCTGCTGCTGAAACCCTCATTCATGCCTTTGTAACCTCTAGACTTGTCTAATCCAATGCACTCTTGGTCAGTCTCCCATCGTCCACCCTCCATAAACTTAAGCACGTCCAAAACTCTGCTGCCCATTTCCTAACTCTCACCAAGTCACCCATCACTACTATGCTTGCTGGCCTACACTGGCTCGCAGCTGAGCAGCACTTTGATTTTAAAATTCTCATCCTTGTTTTCAAATCCCTCCATAGTCTTGTTCCTCCCTATCCCATAACCTCCTCCAGTCCTACAGCTCTCCAAGGTATCTGCACTCCTCCAATTCTGGCCTCTTGTACATTCTGATTTTACAATCTGATTTTATTCATTCCACCACCCGTGGCCATGCCTTCAGCTGCCAAGGCTCTAAGCTCTAAAATTTCCTCCTTAAATCTCTCTGCCTCTCTACCTCTTCCTTTAAGACGCTTCTTAAAACCTAGCTCTTTTGGCCATCTGCCTCAATATCTCTATGTGGCTTGGTATCCAATTTTGTTTGATAATTGCTCCTGTGAAGCACGTTTATTATGTTATAGGTGCTACATGAAGACAAATTGTTGCTGTTGTCGAAAGGAAGAGCCTCATTCTGCTTGTGGGCCATATAGAATATAAAAACATTTTAACAGCTCATCGTCAAATACACCTCTGAAATCTTATCATCACCATTGGTCAGACCTTTTTCTGAACTGGACTATATGAAATATTTGCACTCTTTGATCAGGACATCAGCAATCTCAGAGATGTATCAGTGAGCTTTCAGTGTGTGATGGTCACCTTTGGGCGACTTATTTCTTGGCTAAAAAGTCCAGAGTATCAGCACAAATACTACAATGCAAGACATTTAAATTGAAGGACAAAATGTGAAGACAGTGGATGAGTTAATCTATATATGTAGCTAACTGCCATCAGATGGGCGAAATAAGCCAATCTTGCTGAAGAGTATCTGCTTATCAGCTTCAGCTGAAAGACTGTGCGGTGTCTGGAGTCAACAGGTGAAAATCCCTACAAAAAGTACAAATCTAACAAACCTGCATCCTTCCAATATCTTTGTATGGATCTGAAACATGGACACTGCTTAAGCAAGACATCAAAAGGCCTGGAACATTCCAAATGCACTACAACACTGAGAACTGGATTTGAGAAGATTTAAGTCATCATTGACCATTGTTCCTGAACACTCATTGGTCAGCTCACCAGTGTTGGAGACAAGGTTCCCATAAACTGGGCACTCAAATAGCAATCAAGCTCAGGAAGGGACACTGATCCGGAGGTGGCTATGGGGTCGTCGTCACTTAACCTGGCTATACCAGATCAGTAATGGTCAAGTGGAATCCTCTGATGCTTAGAACAAATCCATAGTGTGCAGCCATGGACATTCAACACTGTGGACTTCTGCTGGCTAAGCAATTGCTTTGCTTGCTTGCTGAAAGCCCATTTTATGTCAACGCTACCATCTGTCCACTGCAGCTTTTACCAACCACCCAGAGCTTAAAAGACAGGCCCGCAATTTACTATCTCTGTAGAAGGACAACACCCTCTAGCAATGCAGCACTTCCTCCGTTCTTAAGCAGAATATGCACTCAAGTCCTGGTATGGGCCTTGAATTCACAAGCTTCACACTGCAGAGGTAAGTGTGCTATCAACCCAACAAAGTTGACATATATGGTATAATTTCTTGAACCTAAAGTTTTCCAAAATCTTTTAGTGGCAGACTGGCAGCTTCTTAGAAAATGATCTGTCACTAAGTATATGTAAAAAAGGATAATTAACGATAATCAAGCCCCAGGGTTGCAACATGGAATGGTACCAAATTAGCTGGTTCTCCGCCCTATTTGTTATGCACCATTGTTTATGCCAGCAGTGAAGGAGGGGACTTTGTGCACCTGTCTGTGCAGTCCTGTGGCTTGATTTTCAATCTGGGGTTGGGAACCTGACGCATGGATATTTTGGGGGTTCCAACCCCACACTGCATCTGCTTCGCTCATGCGACACATTCATCAAATGTAGATGCCTTAATTGGGCTGGGAGTGAGCTCAGCGCTTGATTCGTGGTGCTGAGCTCTGGCAGGAGGTGGGAGCTGCCTGCTGAGCACGATCGTCAAAGGCTGACACTAGTCATGACGGGGCCTACTGCTACCTTGCAAAAGAGAAGAGGCAGGATATCAGAGGTCCGGCAGCCTCACTGTACTGAGGTGCCCAATGGCCAACTAAAAGGTACAGTGCCTGATCTTGCATGAAAACCCCTAGTGGCAAAGATTTTTCTTCATTAAAAAAATTTACTTAATTGCTCCCCACATTGAACACGACAATTGTGCACTAACGTGCAACAGAGTGTTAGGGTTTGGTGGTTTGTGAATTGAAAATTGCCTTCTGGCCCTCCCTGGCCCGTTAATAAGCTCCTCAAGGAGCTTAACAGGCCATTAATTGGAGGCGAGTGGGTTCCCGGCTCCCCCACCCCCTCCACCGCCATTGCTTTGAAAATACTAGTGCGTCCTGGAGGCATTGGGACGCTGACATGCCATCTGGGAGTGCTTTTTTTCAAAGTGCGCCCCCTCCTGTTCTCACCTCATGGGAAATTGAAAATCTCAGCCTTGATGTTATTAAAAGAGGTGTGAATGGCATGGATGACATGTTGCACCAGAATTTCCACCAATTCCACCTTGTTATCCCCAAAGTTACATAAGCCGGTATGAAGCAGGTGTCTGTATTGTGCCAGGACCTCATCTGAGTTGGAGAGGCTTAGGAAATTTTGATAGGCTGTATTCCATAGGACAACAGATCATTGAACAATTGGCTGCTATAATATTAAAGGCCTTTTGGGGAAAGGATCTTCATCTGCTCTGCTGATTCTAGGACACAGCAAAACATCAATGCGAAAGATTCTCCCTCCCCCTCCCCAATCAGCAGGTATTCCAGCTGTGCTGCAAAGAACTTGAGTGCCCAAATACTTTATGCTAATATCCCTAACTAAGAATGTCAATGGTATAAGTGGCGAATCGAGCCAGCTGACAGAACCCCCACTCTGATAGTGGATCATGGGGCCTTCATATTTAGGATTTTATCATACAAAATGGAACATAGAAACAAAAAAAATCTGATATTCATGTATTGTTGATTGCACAATGTACCACAGCCTGCAAATCCATGTAGACTTGATGGGAAGTACACCTGGCACCACATTGCTGGAATACTTTGTCATAGTAGAATAGCAGAAGACTGTATGAGAAATCTATTCAGGGGATCACAAACTGGGATTCACATCCGCCAGGGGTCCATGAGAAGGTTTCAAAAGGTCCACAAATGTGTAAGCAAATGCATTACTTTTTTTTAGCCCTAACAGAATACGGTGGCACCCATTCTCAAATCGGCACAACTTCACAGTGTGCATGCATTGAGAGATCACTGGAAAATAAACAGTGATTGGAACCTTTCAGCAGCAACGCAATGTTTGTAAAAGGGGAATCATTATAAAGCAGTGCATGGAGGTGAAGGACGTACTTGGAGACAGACGTGGTACAGGTTCATGATATGACTTCTCAAAGCGGCCCCTTTATAGGGAAGTAAAAAACAAATTACGGCAACATAAATGGCATACTAGAAAAAAGGTCAGTCAACATTTACAAGAGGACTAGGTGACATTTCTTCAGTTCGGGTTGGGGTATCTGACCGTTTGTTCACCCACCTGGGGAATCTGATGCATCGGTCATCCCTGTGGAGTATCTTATGATACGTTTGACCATTTGAGGTTTGGATGTCATGCTTTATTGATCATCCCGGTGAGGGTTCGTAAATTAACATATATTTTGATTCTTGGGATGTGGGCAAGGTTGGCCCATCTCTAGTTGAAAGAGAAGAAATTAACATGTTCTCAGATTCGGTAATACTTTCTCTCTTCATGTATAATAGAGCTATTTCAATGGGAGCAAGATAAATTACAAAGAACAGGAAAAATCATTGTGAACGCACACAAAGAATACCAGATAAGGATACATTTTTAATTCCACCTTCAGCTTCAAAACAACAAAACCCACAGAGTGATGATATAGAGCTTCCTTCATCAAGTTCAACAGTAGCGGCTGAAGAACACTGGGGAGGGGGAGGTGAGCGCAAAGACATATTAACACTATTAGACACTATTAACCCTGAAAAATTAAGGAAATGTGAAGACAACTATTTGTATTTTGGTTTTATTTGAAATGGAACTGGAGATATAGCTCAACCACAGTGTTTAATTTGTGCACAAGTACTTTCCAATGAATCTTTGAAACTCATCAAATTACAGAGAAATTAATTTACCAAGCATCAAATGTATAAGTGCAAGCATTGTGCATTTTTTGTAATTGTATAACTAACTTTTATACAGAAAAAATACTTGCGTGGTAATATGGGGGTCTGTGGAATTTTTATAACACAGAGTGGGGGTTGGGGGGGAGGCGTGGTCAGAAGCAAAAGGACTGAATACCCCTGATTTACAGGATTCTCCACAGGGAAACCAAGTCGGTCAAATAAACTTCATTGTAAAACAGCTCCGGTTACCAAAGATATAACACCCATTGCAGGGAACATAGGGAAATAGAACAGTAACTGAGGTTGATTTTTAACAGCAACGCCCCTTTAAATGGAAAACTACTGTTTGTAGATGTTGGCTTGGAAGTTACAATTTCTAAGCTCATTAGTTTACAATGGTATTTTCTGTTTCCGAACAAGAAAGATGGAGATTAACTGTGATGTGAACCCATTAAAACATGCCAGCTAATCACCAAAGAAGAAAAGCAAGAAGATTCATTTTTCTTATCCCTCCTGAAATTCCTGAAAGCATTTTATGTTCTACAATATTGTTGAGTTTGACACAACGTGGCACACAAATCCAACATCACTGCATCACTGAATTGGGGTTAATAGCCTTCATTGTTTCTCCCTACTTTGGTTAACAACATTCCTCACACTGTGGCCTTCCATTCCAAATGTTAACATAGAACAAACTTTTAACAGCTGTTCCCAGCTCAGTAACTCTTGAATACAAACTATACACACAAACATGGTAATGACCCCTCTGCTGTTTACCCTCTTCGCTTCAAAACAAAACCAAGCAAAAATACTTGTTTAAATAGATTGTTCTGTAATCATTTAAAACACATTAAATTGTATTCGATTTGTGGAACAAGTCAACATTTGTGAAGTTACAACGGATTGTTGAATAACCTGACATTTAGTTTAATCTATTATTGGACCTTCTGTCAATAAGGATTAGGTTAATAATCTTCTAACTATCTGAAGAAAAGAATTAAAAAGCATTAACTGAAACAATAGGTTAGATATCACTTTGACACCAAACACACACAAGTCCAGGCTGTTTCTCTATTGTTCTGTTGACAGTTCAGCTATAAATTTGGAATTTGTTGTGAATTTGTAGCTGGTTTGTCGTTAAGGTGCTAATGAAATGCTGCAACACTATTTGCTCTAATCTCTGGATAACAGGTTTAATGCAAACAGGGTATCAGGGATTTGCATCAGCCAATGTGCTTGCACTTGAGATAAAAACAGAAACTGGTGGAAATACTCAGCAGGTCAGGCAGCGTTAGTGGGGAGAAAAGGAGAGTTAACGTTTCAGGTCTGTGATCTTTCATCAGAACTGGCAAATGTTAGAAAAGAATTAGGTTTTATGCAAGTGGGGGGTTGGTGGGGAACAGAACAAAAGGGAAGGTGTGTGATAGGGCAGAGAGCAGGAGAGATTAATTAACAAAGCTGTCATTGGACAAAGGCAAAGGGCATTTCAGTGAGCATCAATGAAAGCTCGAGGAGCAGCACTGATCTTTTGATTAGGCACTCTACAGCCTTGTGGACTCAATCTTAAATTCAATAATTTAAGAGCATGACTGGCCTTTTTTGATAATTTCAATTTTTAAAAATTATTTTATTTTAGTTTATCTTTGAACCATGTGCCTATTTTTCACGTGGACAGAGCTGCTCATTATTCTGCCATTAACACTCTCACTGGACTAATGCTTTGTCTTTCACCACAAGCATTAACAGCTCAGAATGGATCAGCTGGAGGCCAAGCTACAGACACAGCGATCAGGGAGGGGATAAGTTACTTGGATGCTTTGTTCCAGAAAGCAGTCACACCCCATAGGATAGGCTGTTCTGATTTGGTCAGTGGTCAGGGACAGGAGCGTGTGACTGCCAGTGAGGCAGGTAAGAGGATTGAGAAGGCAGAAGTGGAGGAGCCTTGCAATTGTCCAACAGGTTTGAGGTTCTTTCAGCTTGTATGGATGAGAGTGAGGGCTGCAGGGTGAATGAACAAACTGACCATGGCACCATGGTACAGGAAGCCATTCAAGTGGGGGGAGTAAATAGGAATGTAGTGGTAGTAGGGGACAGTATAGTCAGGGGGATAGACACAGTTCTCTGCAGCCAAGAGTGAAAATCCAGAAGGCTGTGTCACCTGTCTGGTGCCAGGGTTCAGGACATCTGCTCAGAGCTGGAGAGGAACTTGCAATGGGAAGGGGAGGATTCAGTTGTCATGGTCCACATGCATGCCAACACCATAGATAGGACTAGGAAAGAGGTTTTGCATAGAGAGTATGAGCAGCTAGGGGCTAAATTAAAAAGCAGAACCTCAAAGGTAATAATTTCTGGGCAAATTGGAGTAGGGTGAATAAGATTAGAGAGGTAAGTGTGTGACTCATAGATGTGGGAGAAATGGGTTTCGATTCATAGGGCATTGGCACCAGTACTGGGGAAAGTGGGAGCTGTACCGTTGGGACGGTCTTCACCTGAACCATACTGTGACCAGTGTTCTGGCAAGTCGTATAACCAGGGCGGTAGAGAGGGCTTTAAACTAAATAGTGGGGGCAAGGGATCAAGTGAGGGAAGATATGATAATTCAGAGAGGAGAAGGCAAGACAGTAAGATAGCAATAAGGGAATTGATGATCTTGTGTGGCAGGAAGGGAAGATTGGAGGGAAACAAAATTGGTAACAGGAGATAAAAAAGTAGTAAGAGAAATTAGAAGGCAGACGAAGTGAAGGTAAGCATCAAATAGGATCAGAATGCAGAATAATGTTAAAAAGACAAAGTTAATGGCACTCTATCTGAATGCACGCAGCATATGCAACAAGGTAGATGATTTGAAGGCACAATTAGTGGTAAATGGGTATGATTTAATTTCCATTACAGAGACGTGGTTATAGGGTGACCAAGACTGGGAACTGAATATGCCAGGATATTCGTCATTTAGGAAGGATAGGCAAAAAGGAAAAGGAGATGGGGTAGTGCTCTTAATGTGGGACGAGATCAGTACATTAGTGAGAGAGGATCTTAGATTGAAGGATCAACATGTAGAATCAATTTGGGTGGCGCTAATAAACAGCAAAGGGCAGCAAACATTGGCGGGAATTGTTTATAGGCCACCAAACAGTAGTGGTAATGTTGGACATGGTATAAATCAGGAAATTAGAGTTGCATGTAACATGGGTAATACAGTAATAATGGGCGACTTCAATTTACATAGAGACTGGGTAAACCTAATCAGCACTAGTGCTGTGGAGGATAATTCCTGGACTGTGTACGAGTTGGGTTTTTGGAGCAGTATGTTGAAGAACCAACTAGGGATTGGGCTATTTTAGATTTAGCATTATGTAATGAGAAAGGGCTAATTAATAACCTTGCTGTAAAGGAGCCTTTGGGAAATAGTGACCACAATATGATAGAATTCTACATTAAGTTTGAAAGTGGGATAGTTCATTCTGAAACTAGGGTCTTAAATCTGAACAAAGGAAACTATGAAAGTATGAGGGGCAGGTTGGCTATGGATTGAGAAAATACACAAAAAAGATTTGACCGTAGACAGGCAATGGCTAGTATTTAGAGGTATTACATGATCTACAACAAATATATATTTCTGTAAGACATAAAAACCCAATAGGAAAGATCAATCAACTGAGGCTAACAAAAGAAATTAAGGATTGCATTAAATGAAAGGAAGTGGCTTTATGAGGTTTCCAGGAAAAGTGGTAAGCTCGAGGATTGGAAGCAACTTAGAATACAGTAAAGGATGAACAAGAAACTGATAAAGGGAAAAGAGAATATGAATACAAGCTAGCAAGAAACAAAAGGCAAACTATACGATTTTCTTTTGTTATGTGAAAAGGAAAAGATGAGCAAGGACAAATGTGGGTCCATTACAGGCAGAGACAGGAGAATTTATAATGGAGAATAGGGAAATAGCAGAGAAACAAAACAATTACTTCATGTCTGTCTTCACGGAGTAAAATACAGAAAATCTCCCAGAAATACTAGGGAACCAAGGGACTTGTGAAAATGAGGAACTGAAAGAAATTAGTATTAATAAAGACATAGTACTTGAAAAATTAACTAAATTGAAGGTTGATAAATCGCTGGACCAGATGAGCTATATCCCAGAGTGTTGAAGGGGGTGGCTGTAAAGATAATGGATGCATTGGTGGTTATCTTTCAAAGTTCTATAGATTCTGGAAAAGTTCCTGCAGACTGGAAAGTAGCAAATGTAATCCCATTATTTAAGAAAGGAGGGAGAGAGAAAACGAAGAACTATAGACCTGTTAGTTTGATGTCAGCAGTAGGGAAAATGTTAGACTCTATTCTAAAGGATGTGATGACTGGGCACTTAGAAAATAATGATATGATTGGCAGAGTCAACATGGATTTATGAAAGGGAAATCATGTATGACAAACCTGTTAGAGTTTTTTGAGGCTGTTACTTGTAGCATAGATAAAGGAGAACAAGTGAAAGCAATGTATTTGGATTTTCAGAAGGCTTTTGATAAGGTCCCACACAGGAAACAGTAAACAAATTAGAGCACATGGGATTGGGGTTAATACACTTGGTATGGATTGAGAATTTGTTAACAGATAAAAAGCAGAGGGTAGAAATAAATGGGTCATTCTCAGGATGGCAGGCTTTTACTCATGGGGTACTGCAAGGATCAGTACCGGAGCCACAGCTCTTCACAATCTATATAAATTATTTGGATATGGGGGCCAAATGCAATATTTCCTAATTTGCTGATGACAAAAACTAGGTGGGAATGTAAGTTGTGAGGAGGATCCAAGGAAGCTTCAAGGGGACTTGGACAGGCTAAGTGTATGGGCAGGAACATGGCAGATGGAATAAGTGTGAAGTTATCCACTTTGGTAGAAAAAACAGGAAGACAGAGTATTTCTTGAATGCTGAGATTCTGGAAAGTGTTGATGTTTAATGGGACCTGGGTGCCATTGTTCATGAGTCACTAAAAGCTAGCATGCAGGTGCAGCAAGCAATTAGGAAGACAAATGGTATGTTGGCCTTCATTGCAAGGGGTTTTTGAGTACAGGAGTAAAGAGGTCTTGCTGCAATTGTATAGAACCTTGGTGAGACCGCACCTGGAGTATTGTGCATAGTTTTGGTCTCATCTAAGAAGGATATATTTGCCATAGAGGGAGTGCAATGGAGGTTCACCAAACTGAACCTTGGAATGGCAGGATTGTCTTATGAGCAGAAATTGAAGAAACTGGGAGTTCGAAGAATGAGAGGTGATCTCATTGAAAATTACAAAATTTTTACAGGGTGTGACTGGCTGGTGAGTACAGAACCAGGGGACATAGTCTCAGAATAAGGAGTAGTCCATTTAAGACTGAGATGAGGAGGAATTTCTTCACTCAGAGGGTGGTGAATCTTTGGAATTCTCTACTCTAGAGGGCTGTGGAAGCTCAATAATTGAGCATGTTCAAGACAGAAATCGATAGATATCTGGATACTAATGACATCAAATGATATGGGGATAGTGCAGGAAAGTGGCGTTGAGGTAGATGATTAGCCATGATCTAAGTGAATGGCGGAGCAGGCTCGATGGGCTGAATGGCATACTCCTGCTCTTATGTTCCTAAAAGGCTGGTTCACAATATTGAGGCTTATGGAATAACAAGGTCAGTGGCAGCTTGGATAAAAAAAACTGGCTTAGGACAGGGTCCTGGTAAATGGTTGTTTTTAAGACTGGAGAATACACAGTGGTGTGCCCCAAGGATCTGTGCTAGGTCTGCTACTTTTTTGATATTTACGAATGACTTGAATATTGGAATATGGAGTAAAATTTCAAAATTTGCCAGTGATACCAAACTTGGAGGTATGGAAAACAGTGAGGATGATACCAATCAATTGCAGCAGGACATAGATAGGCTAGAAGAATGGGCAGACAAGTGGCAAATGGAATTTAATACAGAGAAGTGTAAGGTAATCCATTTTCATAGAAGGGATAGAGTGAGGAAATATAGATTTACTGATACAATTCTAAAGAGTGTGCAAGGACAGAGGGACCTGGGGGTTCATGCGCATAGATCTTTGAAGGTGGCAGGACATAGTGAGAGAGTAATTAGAAAAGCATATGGGATCTTGGGCTTCATAAATAGAGGTATTGAGTACAAATGCGGGGAGTTATGCTTAACCTTTATAAAGCTCTGGGTCAGCCACATTTAGAATAATGTGTCCCCTTCTGGTCAGCACAATTTAGGAAAGATATGAGGATCCTTGAGAGGGTGCGGAGGAGAATGGTTCCAGGGATGAGGGATTTTAGCTACAAGGTTAGGTTGGAGAAGCTGGGGTTGTTCTCCTTGGAGCAAAGGGGGTTGAGGGAGGATTTTATAGAGGTGTGGAATATTATGACAGGTTTAGAAAAGGTAAAGAAAGAAAAGCTGTTCCCATGGTACAAGGGTCACAGGACTAGGGTCACAGATTTAAGGTTTTGGGCAACTGATGCAGGGGGGTTGTGAGGAAGAACATTTTTACACAGCACAGGTAATGACCTGAAGCTCACTGCCTACAAGGGTGGTGGAAGCAGAGACGATGAATGATTTCAAAATGAAATTGGATGGGCAGTTGAGGGAAACAAACTTGCAGGGCTACAAGGATATTGTGGGGAATAGCACAAACTGGATTACTCCACAGAGAGCTAGAATGGACTCGATGGACCGAATGGCTTCCTCTTATGCTGTAATGACTCGATGTCTCCATAATCTGGCGCATGTTTCTGTCTTAAAACTGTGCAGTTGATCAGTAATCGGATCCCTGTTAGTTTAAAATGCAACTTTGTATTGACAGTGGTTAGAGTGAGAAAGATCCAGAAGCCATTTTGTCTCTTTAAATTATAAGAGTCTATTCACCCAGGCCCTCTTTCTGAATTCCTGCTGCTGCTTTTTCTTCCAAGTCCCACTCCGGGACTCATGACTAATTCTCGCTGGTGATATCCTACTCCTTTATACAGCATTATGTTATGAACTAACTCCACCCTCCCAACAACAATCTCCCTTCCTCTGACGTTGAAGTACAGGCATGAACAACCCGCTGGTACATCATCCAAGTGACTGTACATGCTATCTGAGCATTAACAATGATGTCCTGTAGATATGTAACCACCATGGCAAGGGGGAGATTTAATGGTTTTATATTGTGCAAGTACTATCCCTTCCTGAAGTATGATTTGCCTGTATCTGGCTGTAAACCCAAAGTAAAACTGCTGGGATTCACAAGAGCAGCAGCCTGGAACACCTACTGAAGAGTTTATATTTGGCTGGAAGCTCATGGTAGAAGACCAATGCTTTCCATACGAGAGCAGGTCTTGCACAGAATAAAAATACTTAACCATAGAACCATAGAAAAATTACAGCAGAGAAGGAGGCCATTCAGCCCATCGTGTCCATGCCAACAATAGAAATTAGCCGCCCAATCTAATCCCACCTTCCGGCACCTGGTCCATAGCCTTGCAGGTAACAGCCCTTCAGATGCATGTCCAGGTACATTTTAAAAGAATTGAGGGTTTCTGCCTCTACCACCGTTCCTGGCAGTGAATTCCAGACAACCACCGCCCTCTGGGTGAAAAAGTTTTCCTCATGTACCCTCTAATCCCTCTACCAATCACCTTTAATCTGTGCCCCCTGGAAATTGACCTCTCTGCTAAGGGAAACAGGTCCTTCCTGTCTATTCCATCTCGGCCCCTCATAATTTTGTACACCTCAATTCAGTCACCCCTCAGCCTCCTCTGTTCTAAAGAAAACAACCCTCGCCTATCGAATCTTTTTGCATAGCTGCAACTTTCAAACCCTGGCAACATTCTCGTAAATCTCCTCTGTACTCTCTCCAGAGCAATTATGTCCTTTCTGTAATATGGTGACCAGAACTGTACACAATACTCCAACTGTGGCATTAAATCCCTGCTTTTGATTTCTACACCTCAGCCAATAAAGGAAAGCATTCCATATGCCTTTTTCACCACTTTACTTTCCTGTCCTGTCACCTTTAGGGACCTGTGGACATGCACTCCAAGATCTCCCACTTCTTCTACCCCTCTCAATATCCTTCCATTTATTGTGTAATCCCTCGCTTTATTTGCCCTCCCAAAATGCATTAACTCACACTTATCTGGATTGAATTCGATTTTCCAGTTTTCCACCCTCTCAACCAAACCATTGATATCTTTCTGGAGTCTACAGCTATCCCTTCACTATCAAGTACATGACCAATTTTTGTGTCACCTGCAAATTTCCCAATCATGCCTCCCACATTTAAGTCCAAATCATTAATATATACCACAAAGAGCAAGGGACCCAACACTGCGGCTTGTGGAACACCACTGGCAACAGCTTTCCATTCACAAAAACATCTGTCGATTGCTACCCTTTTTTTCCTGTCCCTGAGCCAATTCTGGATCCAACCTGCCACATTGCCCTGTATCTCATGGGCTTTCACTTTACTGATCAGTCTGCCATGTGTGACCTTGTCAAATGCCTTACTAAAATCCATGTAGACCACATCCGCTGCACTACCCTCATCAATCCTTCTTGTTACTTCCTCAAAAAACTCAATTAAGTTAGTAAGACATAACCTTCACTTAACAAATCCATACTGACTATCCCTGATTAATCCGTGCCTTTCTAAGTGGCAGTTTATCCTGTCCCTCAGAATAGATTCTAACAATTTACCCACCACCGAGGTCAGACTGACAGGCCTATAATTATTTGGTTTATCCCTCGCACCCTTTTTAAACAATGGTACAACATTCGTAGACCTCCAATCGTTTGGTACCTCTCCAGTATCTAGTGAGGATTTGAAGATGATCCTCAGCACATCCGTTATTTCCTCTCTGGCTTCCTTTAACAACCTAGGATGCAATCCACCCGGCCCTGGCGATTTATCCAATTTCAAGGATGTCAGACCCTCTAGTACTTCCTCTCTCATTATGCTTATCGGATCTAATATTTCACACTCTTTCTCTTTAACTACAATGTCTACATTAACCATCTCCTTTGTGAAGACAGAGACAAAATGCTCATTAAGAACCCTGCCCAAATCTTCTGCATCCATGCATAAGTTCCCTTGTACATCTCTGATAGGCCCTACCCTTTCCTTAGTTATCGTCTTGATCTTAATGTACTGATAAAACATCTTCGGGTTGTCCTTGATTTTACTTGCCAATGATTTTTCATGTCCTCTCTTTGCTTTTCTAATTTCCTTTTTTACTTCACCCCTGCACTTTCTATATTCCTCTAGGCTTTCTAAAGTATTAAGATTTTTGTGATCTTCATAAGCTTCCTTTTTCTGCTTTAACTTACCCTGTAAGGGTAACCAGGGGGCTCTAGATTTGGCCGTATCACCCTTTATCTTAGTGGGGACATGCCTAAACTGTGCCTGTAGTATCTTGCTTTTGAATGCCTCCCACTGGTTTGCCACTGATTTTCCCTCAAGTGGCTGTATCCAGTCCATTTTCGTGAGGTTACCTCTCAGTTTCTTAAAATTCGCCTAATTACCCCAAATTAGGACTTTTACTCCTGTTTTATCATTGTCCTATTCATGATTATGCTAAAACTAACTGTATTATGATCACTAGCTCCAAAATGGTCACCCACTGTCTCTTCATCCACTTGCCCAGCTTCATTACCTAAGACTAAATCTAGAATTGCGCCCCCCCTTGTTGGGCTTGTTACGTGCTGGCTAAAAAAGTTCTCTTGAATGCAGTTCAAGAATTTTGTCCCCTCTGTTCCCTTCACACTGTTTGTATCCCATTTGATATTCGGGTAGTTGAAATCCCCAACTATTACCACCCTATAGTTTTTGCGCTCAGAAATTTGCCTACATATTTGTTTTTCTACCTCCCTCTCACTATTTGGGGGTCTATTGTACACTCCTAGTTGTGTGGCTGCCCCTTTTTTATTTCTGAGCTCCACCCATATGGCCTCGTTTGATGATCCATTTAGCATATCATCCCTCCTCAAAGCTGTTATTGATTCCTTAACTTATAATGCTACACCCTCTCCTTTTTTACCTCCCTCTCTATCCCATCTGAAAACTCTATATCCAGGGATGTTGAGCTGCCATTCTTGCCCCTCTCTGAGCCAAGTTTCCATTCTGGCAACGATATCATGATGGATGCCATGTGTCTATCTGTGTCCTTAGCTCATCGGCTTTATTTACTATACTCCTTACATTTAAATAAATACCCTTTAACACTGCCAAATTCCTGTGCTGCACACTTTTTGACCTTTGCTTCTTCTGTCTTTCACAGTCACTTGCTAATTTTCTGCCTCCTGTTCTCTGCCCTGAAATTGTCTTATCTAAGACTTTGCTCATGTTCCCATCCTCCTGCCAAGCTAGTTTGAACCATCTCCAACAGCACTAGCAAACCTTCCTGCAAGGATATTTGTCCCAGTCCTGTTCAGTTACAGACCGGCTTGTACAGGTCCCACCTTCACCAAAACCGGTCCCAATGCCCCAGAAATCTGAAGCCCTCCCTCCTGCACCATCTCTCCAGCCACACAGATATCTGGTGTATTTTCCTATTCCTATACTCACTAGCTCGTGGCCTTGGGAGTAATCCGGAGATTATTATCTTTGAGGTCCTGCTTGCTAATCTCATTCCTAACTCCCTAAACTCAGCCTGCAGGACCTCATCCCTATTTCTTCCTATATTGTTGGTACCAATGTGGACCACGACCTCTGGGCTGTGCACCCTTCCCCTCCAGGATGCCCTGTAGCCGCTCTGTGATATCCAGGTCCCTTACACCAGGGAGGCAACATACCATCCTGGAATCATGTCTGCAACCACAGAAATGCCTATTTGTTCCCCGAACTGTAGAATTCCCTATCACTATTGCTCTCTTGTCCTTTCTGCTCCCTCCCTGCACAGCTGAGTTGCCCATGGTGCTCCGGTCATGACTCTCACTGCATTCTCCAGAGGAACCGTCTCTCCAATCAGTACTCAGAACTGAATACCGGTTAGAAAGTGGGGACTCCTGCACTACCTGCCTTGACCTTCTTGTCTGTCTGGCAGCCACCCAGTCTCTCTTTACCTATGTTCTCTTAAGCTCCAGGGTGACTACCTCCTGAAACGTGCTATCCACGTAGTTCGATGCCTGGCGGATGCACCACAGTGACTCCCGCCGCCACTCGAGTTCCGAAACCCAGAGCTCAAGCTTCTGCAGCCGGTGACGCTTGCTGCAGATGTGTTTGTCAAGAACATATGGTGCGTCCATGACTTCCCACAGTTGAGCATTATCCGATCCTCACCTGGTTTGTACACAGCAGGGATCACAAGATAATAATTAGGAGCTGGAAAATTAGCTGATTTTCTCCCTCTTTTCTTCACCCAGGGCACTAAGATTCTCATGCCCTATCCTCAACCTTACTCAACACATATTGTGATTTGAACCTTGGACGTTCCTGGTCTGCATGATATATGCCACACAAGTTTGTAATCTGTGGTGCTTCTCCTGATGGGGTGTAAGACCTGTCCATGTGGGGTGCAATGAGGAGTGTGGAAGGAACCTTTAGTTTTAACCTGACTGAATGATACCCCAGTGATACTCTGGAGATTGCTGATGACAGGCAGCTGTCCATGCCAGTCACACTGCCTTCTCTTTCTTCTGCTCTCCTCAGAGAAAATGTTTTGTTCTCGCATATACTGTCAACTATGATCTCTGCCAGATGGATGGTAACATGCTCTGCTCCCTTGATAGCTCAGCAAGTTTATCCAGTATATAGCTAAGCTGTACAGACTAAGAGCATTCCAGGTTTAGTTCCCAGTCACTGGTGACCTCAGGTAGATGCAGCTTCAAATTGGCCTCAGCAGCCTAATACAAAGAGGGAAACAATTGACCAGGGTTCCTGCACCTGATTCAGGAAACTCCACCTAACGCTGTGAAGTTTAGGACTAATTCATGATTGCTCTGCATTTCAATAGCCTGTCGACACTCACATTTGAGTTTCATACATGAGTAATAGTCACTTGGGTGAGCTAAACTGGGCACTAAGTGGTGTCAGATTGTACCCCAGTAAGAATTCAATGTCTTTACAAGAGGAGGGAAGGGGAAGGGATAACATTAGAGAGACAGAATGTCAAAACAGAAGTTTGTCTTTGTGCCAACTGCAGACATTTCTTCAAGTGATCTCATGACCAAAGCCATACTGCCATTTCTGAGATCAGCAGCATTGTGCTGCATGTTTGATCTTGGTACAGACAATAGCCATGTCTATGCCAAACCTGAAATGTAACAAATGTAAATGCTTTAGTGCAGATGATATGTGCTGAATCCTCAAAAATGTTGTGGAAGAGGACAAGCATCTGATTTCTGGAAGCTAAGTGACAAAGAGTGTTTATGCATCAGATGTGTGACAACCTGAGAAATGATGTGCTGAACTGATGTTTCGTGCTGGATTTCTTCAATGACTCAGCTATGATGGATTCAGACTGAATTACGAGCTGGTTGGTTGCAGGGCATAAATCTAGTTAATTCATTGCAACCTAGAAAAAAGGCATCCCTGCCACTTTACCAAATGGTTCATAAAGAAAAGACATCATGAAACTATGCCATACAGAACAGGAGATCTCAGGTGGAATTCCTGATTTGTGCTGAGTTTGATCTCAGATGAAGTGCTGTTAGCGGTGTTAGTTTGCCTCAGCATCACTGGACAAGGGAGGACTAAGTAAGCTTTAGGATCCGTGGTGGCGGGGGACTGGAAGATTGTGCCAGCAGCGGCCTGCCATGTCGCCTGTCACTGGGAGTGCCGGGCCTGATCTTCCCAGCAACGGTGAGGCTCTGAGGCAGCCCCCCCACTGCTGGGTGACGGGACACAACTTTGAATATGTAAATTAAGAAAATGAATACATTTAAATAAAATTGTCAGCGATCTTACCTACATGTAAATCTTTGGGGGGAGTGTGGGGGAGAGGGCAACTATTATCTGTAAGTGTTATAGGGCAGGGAAGGGGCAATATTTTCTATTGTGGTATACTGGGCGAGGGGTGGGTGGGTTATGGTTTTAAATATTTAAATTTAGCAGCAGGTCTGGCTGCCTTTTAAAAATGGCGGCAGTGCCTATGCACAGGCAGCTGACACTGTTGCCGGAGTTGCCGAACCTGCCCCCACTATCTGATTGGGCAGGGGTGGGTGGTGGTGGGTGGGCAGTCCGACAGAGTAGATCACAGCAGCATGGCAGCATGTGGCCCACACAGGTGGGCTGCCATTTTCTTTGCTCACTGGCGCTGCCATTGGCAGGAGAATAAAATTCAGCACACGTTCTGTACTCAATGACAACTGCTAATTAATACCTGTGTGTATGTGCATGTTTGTTTATGCGTGTGCGTATGTATGTGAGTGTGTATGTTTGGTGTGTATGTGGGTGGTCTAAGTGTGTATGTGTATGGATGTGTGTATGCAGGTGTATGTGGAAGTGGGTGTGTGTGTATAGGGGTGTGTGCATGCGAGTGTGCATGTTTTGTGTGTGTATGTGTGTATGTTTTGTGTGTATGGATATGTGAGTGGATGGATGTGCTTGTATGCCCATGTGTGTATGCCTGCATATGTGCATGCATGTCTGTGTGTGCGTGTGAGTGTGTGGTTGTCAGGTGAGGTTCTGATGTCCCAGCTATTGGGTAATTTGCCAACACTCATTATCTTGTCACACAGATGACGAATGCCCTAATGGACAAGGTGCCAGAGGGCAACCAACGCCAGTGAAATTCAACCTTCGCTAAAGTTAATGCCTTTGGGAACAGGAAAATTAAAGCAACACAGTTGGGAAAACAAAGTGCAGTTGTTGTACCTGCAAAGCCACAAAGTAATGAGACTTAAGTTTGACCTACAGTTCTGCCTATTATTTGCCTGTATCACTCCTGGAGAATCCTAGCAGAGGTCTGGCACTTCTCCAACAGAGAAAATCAGAGCGTGGTTCTGCCCAAATGTCCTGATACCTGGATTATAGCAGCTTTGGTGAAAGCTAGAGATCAATTGTTACATTAAAGCTCCAATTTTGACCTCCTGATGTACTCGATGAGCGAGATGGGTGGGGGCGGGGGTGGTGATGGCATGAGTGGGGTTAAAATATTAGCAGCATGGAACTCATTGTTCATGCCACACTCGTGCCCATTTTAACAGGTCTGTTTTGGGCAGAATGTGAGGCCTTCACCCTAGGTCTGATGATGTCATTCAAACCATATCTTTATTTAGATCCCAGACTGCGCAAATCACACACACTGTTTATCCTGCCCAAGGATGCTGCCATGAGAAGGCTTCAGGGCTAGAAAACATCTAGATTAAGTAACCTGGAGTTGACCCCCACCTGACTACTCGGATCATTCTTGCGGGTCCCTGCTGCACCTCTTGTCCCTCCTGTTGCGGTCGGATGGGAGTCAAGCCTGGATTATGTTCATGAAAGCCTAGGGATTAAAATGGCCCGGGCCCTGCCAGCCCCATGCTTGTGTCTTGTTCCAAGTTAAAATCATGGTCTACTTTCAGGCCCACAAATGGTGCACGACTTGGTGACACTGAGGAAAGAAAAGGACATGAGAGGGTAAAGCATATTTCGAAGAGATCTAAGGGAAAAAATTCCTGCCGTTGAAATAAATGAGGGAACATACACAGTCAATCTTTTTATTTAGATTTATTGATCAATCGAATGAATGATCAAATGTTCTGTGGAACAAATATTTACAGCTTGGTTGTTTAAAGAATCTCTGATTTAAGCAGTACATTTCTGGCAAACAAACAGTGTGTTTATTTTAATTATCAAAGGCACTTTTGAAAGATTTAAAGCTAATAAAAAAACAACCCAAACATTCTTTAGCATTGTGCAATGTTTTTCAAAATGTGGCATTTTCTGTGTAATTTTTTTTGGATAATGTTTTCATGTTGGCTCTACATCACTGGAAGGTTAAGAATATGGCAAGTGAATGAGTTTAACATCTTATCACTGTTTTTGATGAAAGTATTTGAAGGCTGATGAAACAGATGATATATGATAAAGTATTTTTACCCAGAACTCAGTGAACATAAAATGAGTTATGAATAATTCCGGTCAGGTTTTAACTATTGGATGATTACTGTTCTGTGTGTTTCTTTTGCTAAAATGTTCCTATTTTATTCTTTGCCCTTCTAGAACCATAGAATTTCACAGCATAGATAGTGGCCATTCAACCCATTGCATGTGTGCTAGTTCACCGCAAGAGTGATCCATTTAGCAGCGAGCCCATTCCACTGCACTTTCCCAAAACAGTATTTCAATTATTCATCTACTTCTCTTTTAAACACTATTATGAATTCTGCCTTGACCATTGTTTTTGGAAGAGCATTCCATGTCCTAATAACCTCCTACACAGAAAAACTTTAACCTCTCTTAGTACTTTTGAAGATGATCTTAAATTTATTCTCCCGAGTTACCAATCCATAATTTTGAATGCCACAATTAGTTTTTTATTCATTCATGGAATGTGAGCATCACTGGCTAGGCCAGCATTTGTTGTCCATCCCTATTTGCCCTTGAGAAGATGGTGGCGAGCCGCCTTCTTGAACCGCCGCAGTCTACGTGGTGCAGGTACCCTCACAATGCTGTTCGGGATGGAGTTCCAGGATATTGACCCAGCGACACTGAAGGAGCGATGATACAGTTCCAAGTCAGGATGGTGTGTGAATTGGAGAGGAAATGTAGTTGATGGTATTCCCACGCGTCGCCTGCATTAGGTCTTCTCAGTGGAAAAGGTCAGGGTTTGGAAAGTGCTGTTGGAGGAGCCTTGGTGAGTTGCTGTAATACATCTTGTAAATGGTACACACTGCAGCCATGATGTGCTGGTGGTGGAGGGAGTGAAGGTTTAAGGTGGTGGATGGGGTGCCAATCAAGTGGACTGCTTTGTCCTGGATGGTGTTCAGCTTCTTGAGCATTGTTGGAGCTACACTCATCGAGGCAGGTGAAGTATTCCATCACACTCCTGACTTGTGTCTTGTCGATGGTCATCAGGCTTTTGGGGAGTCAGGAGGTGAGTTACTCACCACAGAATTCCTAGCCTCTGACCTGCTCTTGTAGCCATGGTATTTATGTGCTGGTCCCGTTAAGTTTCTGGTCAATAGTAACCTCCAGGGTATTGATGGTGCGGGATTCAGCGATGGTAATGCCATTGAATATCAAGAGCTGAAGGTTAGATTCTCCCTCGTTAGAGATCATCATTGTTCGGCACTTGTGTGGCACGAATGTTCATTGCCACTTTTCAGCTCTAGTCTGAATATTGTCCATGTCTTGCTGCATATGGGAAAAAACTGCTTCAGTATTTTACTGAAGGGTGTGCAATCATTAGTTAACATCCCCACTTTTGACCTTATGTTCGAGGGAAGGCCCTCCTATGAAGTGTCTCGGGACAATTTACTTTGTTAAATGCACTGCATAAATGCAAATTGTTATTGTTGTTGAACTCCCAGGTTTCTCTGCTTCCCTACACCTTGGTTTCCCTGAGCTACGCATTGCATCTCAGCTGGAGTGAAGGGACAGTGATAACTTCCAAGGCCTCAGTCAATTGCAAATGTGAACGATCGCCACTTTATAAATTAATCAAAGCGAAAAAGAAAGGATTTATATTCTTGATGTATCTTTTAACATCCCCATGACATCCCAAAGAGCTTCCAAACTAATGATTTACTTTTGAAATGCAGTCATTATTATTATGCACAGAAATCATCAAATTATGCCATTGTGGATACAAAAGATCCATTTATCATAAGAACACATATTAAAACCACAGACTTACACACAACAGAAATTCAAGATGGACATTCTAATTAATCAAACTGGAGAACTGACTTTGGTACTACATTAGCCGTGAATATTAATTCAGAAGTTAATTGCAGAGCAAGTATGATAAGTTCATTCTGTAACTTAATATATATCTATTAATATGTTAAAAAATTGTGTACAGCACAAACTTCCTGTAATACTTACTACCTCTGACCCTATTTCTGTTACATAATTTTCATCAAGCCTTTCATGCTTAAAAGCTTGCTTATTTATTACTCTTATCCTGGATTCAATCCTCTTAGCTCTATCTCCAAGATAGGTGGTACCTTAACTATGTTCTCGGTATTAAGCCAGGAAGCAGCTTTATGTTGTTGAAAGCTTTACTGTGCTTTTACTGAGAATTTGCTTTACAGCCAATAAATTAAAAGAAGAACTTGCATTTGTACAGTGCCTTTCACAACCTGAGTGTGTCGCAAAGTGCTTTACAGCAAATGAAGTACATTAAAAAAATAATTACTGTTAAAGTGTAGGAAACGTGTCAGCCAATCTTCCCACAGCATGTTCGCACAAACGTCAATGTGATGATGGCCAGACAATCTGTTTTAGGTGTGGATGAGGGATAAATATTGGCCAGAGCACTGGGGAGAACTCTTCAAAATATTGCCATTGGATCTTTTTATGTCTACCTGAGAAGGCAAATGGGGTCTCAGTTGAACATCTCACTTGAAAGACGGCACCTCTGACAGTGCACCACTCCTTCAGTACTGCACTGAGTGTCATTCTGGATTATGTGCTGAGCCTTTGGATTGGGACTTGAACCCACAATCTTCTGACTCAGAGCCACAGAAACTAGTCATATTGCAAAAAAACTATGAATTATAATCACTATTGTTTTGTAGGCAAATGCAGAAGTCAATTTCTACACAGCAATGTCTCACAAACAGCAATTTATATGTATGGTCTTGCATATTGTTAACTGAATGCTAGATGACACCCTGGGCATAAGCACATTGTAGTAATTATATTCCAAGGTTTCTCTTGTTTTGCTATTGTAATCCTTTGCTGGGAATATTCTGGAAGGTCTGAAATTTAAAGCAGCTAGTTATTTGTAGTATACTGTCTTAAATTGGCTCAGTTGTATTGTTATATCTTTTTGTATATTGCCTCTCTGCTGCCCTCTCTGTTGGGAGGTGTAAATAAAGTTTCCAACATGGCTGCCCCCACTTAAAACTTCATGTTAGCTTTACTCAGCAAATGCACAACAGATACATGACGATGAAAGGATGGGATTAATTTTTTTTACATCTCATTCAAGAGATTACAGTCTGAGGAACATTCTGACACACCCAAAGTCAATTTTGAGGAAGCTTGAGTGATTTGAAAGATTGCTTCATGTGCCTGCAATTTGTGTTCAGCTACAACTCTGAGTATGTAATTTTAGAAATATGGCACTGAAGACTTATTTTGGAACAATGAGGGAATTCAACCCTAACAAAGAGGACTGATGTAATTATGAACGAATGTTACACATTTGGCTTAAAGCTAACAAAATCAGAGATCAGGATAAAGTGAATGCTTTCCTCGCCATGATGGGGCCGGATGCTTTTGAAATGGTGTTTACCCAATGTTGCCCATGAGACCCCAGTACTTTGGATTATTCGGAAGTAAGTGAGATTCTGGACTCATGTTATGGCTTGACAAAGACCAAAATTGTGCTGTGAGTTACATTCCATGAAAGGAAGCAGTTACCAGATGAGTCTATTGCAGATTATATCCTTGAATTAAAGAAACTCTCATCACTGTGGTTATGGTGCCAACTTAGAAGTGAACTTTAGAGACAAGCTTGTTGGGGGTTTAAGGAACAGTAAAATCCAGGCCAAGCTTTTGTGTAACGGCAATAAGCTGATGTGGAAGGAGGGCAGTGATAATGCCACAGCCATGGAAATGGCAGGAAGAGATAGCTGCAGATTGCAAGGAAGTTCTTTTCCTGAGTTGACAGGGAGGTAAACCAGATTTCAGCAGGAACCAGACAGCCAAGTTCACAAACTCAGAGTGAGAAATTTAGATGCTATCATTGCCATGATAGCCACCAACTATCTAACTGCTCCCATTTCCAGTCAAAGTGCTATGCCTCTGGAAAAGTCTGTCATACCCAGACAGCATGCAGGAGTAGAGGAAACAGTAATTCTCCAGGTCGCAGAAAAGTTCCAGGTCACAGCAATACACCAGGTCGAGGTCATGGTAGACATAAAGCTAGAAGTTGTCAAATGTACATATGGTAAATATGGAACAGAGAAATAGAAACAGAAAAACAACAACGCAGGTGGATAAGGTAGTCAAGAAGGCATACGGCATGCTTGCCTTCATCGGTCGGGGTATAGAGTATAAAAATTGGCAAGTCATGTTGCAGCTGTACAGAACTTTAGTTAGGCCACACTTAGAATATTGCGTGCAATTCTGGTCGCCACACTACCAGAAGGACATGGAGGCTTTGGAGAGGGTACAGAGGAGGTTTACCAGGATGTTGCCTGGTCTGGAGGGCATTAGCTATGAGGAGAGGTTGGAAAAACTCGGATTGTTTTCACTGGAACGACGGAGATGGAGGGGCGACATGATGGAGGTTTACAAAGTTATGAGTGGCATGGACAGAGTGGATAGTCAGAAGCTTTTTCCCAGGGTGGAAGAGTCAGTTACTAGGGTACATAGGTTTAAGGTGCGAGGGGCAAAGTTTAGAGGGGATGTGCGAGGCAAGTTTTTTACACAGAGGGTGGTGAGTGCCTGGAACTTGCTGCCAGGGGAGGTGGTGGAAGCAGATACGATAGCGACGTTTAAGAGACATCTTGACAAATCTCTGAATAGGAAGGGAATAGAGGGATATGGGCCCCAGAAGTGCAGCAGATGTTAGTTTAGGCAGGCATCAAGATCGGCGCAGGCTTGGAGGGCCGAATGGCCTGTTCCTGTGCTGTACTGTTCTTTGTTCAGGAAGATCAAGAGTTGTACTCAATCAGAGAGCAAGAAAAACAGCATATGAAAGTCGAGAGAAAAAGGGCTGAAGATATAATGCCTGCACTCACAGTAAAAATGAATGTCAGAATCACAAATTACTTTCGTAGTGGATGCAGTCACAGCAGTATTTGTTATCTTGGAAGGAGAGTACAAGAAATCCATAAGTCACATTCCTTTATGCAAAACTGGTGTGAAATTGACTGATTTCACCTAAACACTGAAATACTGTTATTGGAGTAGTTAGTGTTAGGGTGGAATACAAGGATGCATCCTATTACTTGCCATTGGTAGTAGTAGGAAGGAACAAAGCCTCCCTGATGGGAGGAAATTGGCTCAACAAAATACATTTAAACTGGGTCAAATTATTTACAGTAGGAATCAGTAAGAGTACCTCTGACACCGAGGAAGTGCTAAGAGTGCACAAAGTGGTCTTTGAACAAGGAGGATTAAATAATAAAATTAGGCATCACAAGGCCGAAGTCAAGATCAAGACCAATGTAGAGCAGACATTTTACAAAGCTAGACCAGTATCCTATGCACAGATAGAAGCAGTAAGTAAAGAGCTGGATAGATTAGAAAGAACGAGGTAAAATGTGAAGAGCAGTGAATGGGCAACACCCATTATGGTAGTTCAAAAAGCAGACAGGTTCATTGAATTTGTGGGAATTATAAACAAATGGTAAATAAGGTGATTAAAAATGATATTTACCCACTGCCTGTGATGATTTGTTTTCTAATCTAGCAAAGGAATAGGTGTTCAGTAAAATAGATCTGTCAAATGCATATTTGTAATTAGAATTAACTTAACAAAAGCATGGAATTGCTTACTATTCATACATACAAAGGGCTGTACCAGTACAAAATGTTACTGCTCCTACAGTGTTCCAGGGTGGCATGGATCAGGCAGTAAGCCAGATGAAAGGAATGTGAGGTTTCATTAGAACTAAGACAGAAAATGAACACATTTTAAGGTCCTAGATCAAGAGTATGGCATCAAAGCTAAAAAGCATGAGTGTTGCTTCATGGTGTCACCTAGGTCACCAAATAGACGGTGAAGGTATCCACCAAACACAGGAAAGATTGAGGGGATTTTGAAAGGAAAGAGACCAGAGAACAAAGAAAAACTTAGAACATTCATAGGAATTGTTGTATTTATTCTAAGTTCATCCATGACTTAGCTAATGCATTTGCTCCAATGTATCAGCTGCTCAAAGATGGAATAGATTGGGAGTGGTCTATGGAGTGTCAGAAAGAATTTGAAGAAGTGAAGAAAATACTGACCAGTGATGCTGTTTTGACCCACTATGATCCCAAGAAAGCATTGGTTTTAGTGTGCGATGCCTCACCACAAGGGTTGGGTGTGATGTTATCTCACATAATGGAAGACCGTGTGGAGAAGCCTGTAGCATATGCTTCATGTACTTTAACAAAGTCAGAGCAAAATTGCTCACCAGTTGAGAAAAGAGACATTAGCGATCACACATGGTGTTACAAAGTTCCATAAGTACCTATACGGTAGGAAGTTCACTTTGTTAACTGACCACCAAGCCCTTACGATCATATTTGGTTCACAGAAGGGAGTGCCATCTCCAGCGGCAGCATGGCTTCAAAGATGGGCATTGATTTTGATGACCCATCAGTACAATATTAAATATCGTAAGTCAGCAGATCATGCAAATGTGGATGTTCTTTCAAGACTTCCCGTGAAGACTGATTCATTTTTAGCCCATGAGTTACCTATTAATTACTGTACATAAACAAATGACATGCCGGTGTCTGCTCGAGAGATTTCTGAAGAAACTCGCAAGGAAGTGGAGCTCAGTAGAGTACACAATTATGCCATGAATGGTTGGTCTAAAGAGTGTGATGTTGAGAAATTTGCAGCAGTATTTCACATGTAGATATGAACTAAGAGTAGATCAAGGCTGTCTCCTCTGGGGTTTAAGGGTCATTATTCCACCAAGGTTTAGGAAGAGATTGTTAGAGGAACTTCATCAAGAACACACAGGGATAGTCCATAAGAAGGCAGTAGCAAGAAGCTATTTTTGGTATCCAAAGGTAGATATTGAAGAGTTGGTGAAAAGTTGTGAAGTATTTCTCAGAATGAGAAATGATCCAACCAAGGTTCCCTTTATTCCATGGTCAAACACGAGAAAACGGTGGGCATGAGTATATGTCGATTTCAAGAATGGAGTCAAACATACATCTAATACCACCATATCACCCAGCATCAAATGGTACTACAGAAAGAAGTATAGAAATTGTGAAGAGGTCTTTGCAGAAGTATTTACTCGGTGACAAGCTAGGCAGTAATTTCCACATTTCTCTTTGGCACAGGCTAATCAATTTTCTGTTTTCTTACAGAATAACTCCACAGTCTACAACAGGTAGCTCACCTTACAAGTTAGTGTTTAAACACGCTCCTCAGCCAAGATTTAGTTTGCTTAAGTCAGATGTCAATAGCAACGTAAGAGAAAAGCAAGACAGAGTGAAGATGAATCTTGATACTAAAAGTGTGAAACTTAGAGTTTAGTGTTGGTCAGAAGTCATGGTGAAAAAGCACAGAGGTAATATGGAGAAGTATGTGTGTGGCGTTGTTGTAAAAAGATGAGGTACATTCCCATATCTAGTGAAAGTTAGCGAGAGACTCCGTCAGTGTCATGTTGATCATTTGCTCTAAAGTGAAAATTTGACAATGGGAGAGCATGAGAAACCTTCTCTAGTCCAAATTCTTACAGTTCCAAATGAAAGTCAGAAAGAAAGTGGAAGTTACAAAGAAACTGGAGATATATCGGTATCACAGAATCCACCATTAGAGCAAAGTGAGTCAGTGTCTTTGATTAAGACTAATCAATCAATTTCACAGTCCCAGTCATTGGGTTGTATTTTACAGACTCCCCTAACATTGGGGGTCGTGGCGGTTGGGGGGCCAGAAAATGCCTGCGGGAGAGGGCCGCCAAGAACGCCAGGAGGGCCTGGCCCGATATTGCTGGCAGTGGCGAGTCCTCATGGCAGCCCCCCCACCGCTCAGCAACAGGACCACCATTTAAATATTTAATTAAATTAAAATTAATGAATTCATTATACTTGTGTTCCTGCCATCTGTCCGGGTGCCATCTTGCTGTCACTGGCCGTCACTCCTGTGCCTTCGGATCTGGGGATTCCGCGTATGGGGAAATGAGGTGGAACACTTGTGGGGAAGGGTGAGGAGTTAAGTTTCTCAGTGTGGTGGGGGGAAACGGGGTCAAAGTAACATTATTGGTGTAGGGGATGGTAGAAAGGGTTTTAGGGTAAAGTTTATGCACTTTGGGTGGGAGGGGGGCGAAGGTCAGGTGGACAAGGAAAGTATTTTGGGGGGGTGAGAGGGCAAGTTAATAACTTTATGGTTATAGAGGGGTGGGAGAGGGGCAAAAGAAAGGTTTTTTTTTATTCAATGTATCTTTAAATATTTTAATGTAATGGTAGGGCTCAAAGCCCTCTAAACATGACGTGAGCATCTGCGCACAGGCAGCTGACGCCATTGCTGGGGATGGCCAGCCCGCCTCCTCCTTGTGATTGGGGTCGTGGGTGACGGTGGGGGTGGGGGGGGGGGGGGGGGGGGAGCTGTCCCAGCTGTCCCTGCGTCAGGAATATAAATTTAAGCCCATTAAGTGGAGTTGGTAGTCTGAGATGTTTGGAGAGCAGAGTCAAACTAATGAAAATGGAAGAAGATATCCAGACAGAAAGAGAACAAAGCCAGATAGGTTAAATACAAGTATGGAGGAAGGAAGAAGAAATAATTTGTTTCTCTCCTTACTTCTTTTCAATGATGATAATTTTGTTAAAGACATACAAGTGTTAAGGAAAAACAATTTTTTTAACGTAAATTATTCTGCAAGTATTGGTTATATATGTTTTAGTTGTGATTACAGTAATACGTGTGCAATCCAACCTGTTTAATTTCAGAGTATTATTGTATTCTGGGAAATTATGTACAAGTTCCATTTTACATTTTAAGGTAATTTTTTTAAGTGGGTAGGAAGTGTAGGATACTGTAATAAACTGGCTTATTGTATTGTAATATCTTTTGTGTACTGCCTTCTCTGATGGGAGGTATAAATAAAGTTTCCAACATGGCTGCTCCCAGTTAAGACCTCGTTAATTTTAGTCAGTAAATACACAACATTATTACCACACCAATTTGAGTTATTTGGATGCAACTGCAATGAGATAGATAAGCAGAACTTTTCTATCCATCTGAGGAGGCAGATAGAGCCTTGGTTTAAAGTCCAAAGGTAACGGGCTTGATTTTTAGGCCTCACTTTGGGGTTGGGAGCAGAATTGGTCAGGCGCTAAAAATAGTGCCACCGGCTGGTGTGCCGGTTCCCCAGACCCATCCTTTGCCCGGGCCTTTTTCGAGGAGTCAGCATGGAGGGGGTGGGGCGACAAGGCTATCTGCCCCCTAGCAACAGGTAGTCGATCCGGCTCGTTAAGGGCCACTTGAGGTTGACTGGGATTTTCCAGATGGTCTCCCGGTTCCCACAGGTGGCAGGAGCCAGTTTAGTTGCCTGCAGGCGGCCCACCAGCGGTTGTCCGAGAGTCAGTGCTCCAGGCTGGCTTAGAGGCTCTCCCTGTCTTCCTGGGTGTAGCAGCAGCTGCAGGCCCTGTACAGGGGTTCCCCACCCCGTACCCCCCTCCCCCAACAGTGATGGCCCAGCTGAAAAAGCTATTCTTTATTTAAATATTAAAAAGTTGGAGAAAGGGCACCTCCATTTTGAAGTGCGTTCTCCCTCATTACATTGCATTTCACCCTGCTCATTGACCTCTCATTGACCCTCCAGCGTCGAGAGCCCACCCACATCCTTAATTGGATAGTGAGCCCTTTGGCCATTAATTGGCTGCTCGAGGGAAAATCACATTGAGTGACTGTTTTCCAAACAGTGCGGGCTTCTGACTCCCATTTGAGCGTGAGGGCAGTTTTCAGCAGCCCACAGTGAGAATCTTGCCCAACATCTCTGACGTTGAAACACTCCCTCACTCAACTGTCAACTTGGAACTTAACCCCACAACATTGTGATTCATAGGCAAGAATGCTAGCACTGAGTTAAGGCTGACAGCTAACAGTTTCAACAAGACATTTAATGCACAGTAAGTGATTTAAAAAAACTTAAACTGTCCAGAGTCATGTCACAAATATGATCTTAGGCCTTTTATGGGATGCTGTGGCATGTTCCTAAACCTGTATTCCCAGCATTGAGCTGAAAGTCTGCTTAATATTTAAAACACGTAGTGCGTTTATACTGAAATTGCCGATATACAGTCAACAATTACAGTATTATTGCTTAATTACTTTAAATAACCAAACCAGACTTCAAGCTCAGTGCTGCTAAAGCACTCATGCAATGCTTCTGCGGGGTGGAGGAGCAATTCAGGAAGGCTTGCCACCCTCATTCTTCCTCATTTCCTCACTTCAACAATACTACATCCCTCAATTACCCACTGTATCCCAGAATTTCCATAGTTCTGGAAGGGCAAAAACGGTTGCAAGAGCTACAAAGAGGGTCCCCCAGAATCTCCAATGCAGCTTTCGTGGCCCTTGTGCAGGCAGTCGACAAAAGGACGAGATCCTGAATCCGGAGCTACAGAAATCTCTCCAGGCAACACCTTTGAAGAGGTGTCTGAAGAGATCAATGCAAAGAGCTTAGCTTCAGTAGTGTGGCTGGATTGCATTAATAGTTTAGTGACCTCACTCGGGTTGTCAAGATAAGAATACTATCCCTCAGCTCAATTACTCTTGACTCTCATCTGCAGAACCATACTGATAACACTTCCCTCCCCCACTTCCCTTCACTCTCCTCCAATCACTGCACCACACTTCACTCCCCCTCCTCCTCCTGTTCGCACACGGTACAACATCTACTCTCAGCAAGATTCAAGCGCTCACTTCCCCAAAACTTGATTGAATTTTGTGCCCACAGTAGGGCTCCTGGCGCCGGACCAAAAAGGCAGAGGGAATCCAGCTGGAGACCTCTGCAGAGATTCTATGGCGCCGGTCCAATTAACAGCTCGGCACCAGGACCCTGTCCCTTTGAAGACGGGGATCCCACCTCCAAGGGCTGCCAGCCTTCCAAGCCTGCAGGGAAGTTTCCTCATTTTACTGGGTGACCTCCCTGTGTGGCAGAGGACACATCCCCCACTGGTTAAATCCCAGTAGCGGCAGGCAGGGGCCATTAAGTGGCCGTTATTAGACAGTCCAATCCAGATCCTAATCACTCGCTGCCTGACAAAGTTTTTCCTCATGGCGTGTGGCTTCTTTTGTTAATCACCTTAAATTGGTGTCCTCTGGTTCTTGATTTTTCTGCCAACAGGAACGGTTGCTCCGTATATACTCTGTCCGGACCCCTCATGATTGTGAACATCTCTATCAAATCTCTTAATCTTCTCTTCTCCAAGGAGAACAGCATCAGCTTCTCCAATCTATCCATATAACTGAAGTTCCTCATCCCTGGAACCATTCTCGTGAATCTTTTCTGCACCCTCTCTAATGCCATCGTATCCTTCCTAAGCTGTGGTGCTCAGAACTGGATGCAATACTCCAGTTGAGGCTGAACCAGAGTTTTATACAGGTTTATCATAACTTCCTTGCTTTTGTACTCTATGCCCCTACTTATAAAGTCCAGGATCCCGTATGCTTTATTAACTGCTTTTTCAACCTGCCCTGCACCTTCAATGATTTGTGCACATATACACCCACATCCCTCTGCTCCCGCACCCCCTTTTGAATTGTACCCTTTTTTATATTGCCTCTCCTTGTTCTTCCTTCCAAAATGAATCTATTCACACTTCTCTGCATTAAATTACATCTGCCAATTGCCCACCGAGTCAACCAGCCTGTCCATGTCCTCTTGTAGTTTATCACTATCCTCCTTACTGTTCGTAATACTTCCAAGTTTTGTTGAAATTGTGCACTGCACACCAAAGTCTAGGTCATGAATATATATCAGGAAAGGCAGGGGTCCTAACAGTGACCTCTGAGGAACCCCACTGTATATCTTCCTCCAGTGTGGAAAACAGCCATTCACCACTACACTCTATTTCCTGTTACTCAGCCAATATTGTATCTATGCTGATACTGTACATTTATTCCATGGACTCCAACTTTGCTGACAAACATGTTAAGTGGCACTTTATCAAATGCCTTTTGGAAGCCCATGTACACCACATCAACCATATTACCTTCATCAACCCACTCTGTTGCCTCATCAAAAAACTTAAGCAAGTTAGTTAAATACGATTTGCCCTTAACAAATATGTGCTGGCTTTCCTTAATTAATTTACATTTGACTTAATTTTGTCTTGAGTTATCATTTTAAAAAGCTTTCCCACACCAAGGTTAAACTGACTAGCCTGTAGTTCCTGGGCTCATCCTTCCATTCTTTCTCGAACAAAGGTTTAACATTTGCAATTCTCCAGTCCTCTGGCATCACACCGATTTCTAAGGAGGATTGGAAGATTATGGCCAGTGCCTCTGCAATTTCTGCCTTTACTTCCCTCTGTACCCTTGGATGCATCCCATTTGGTCCTGGTGACATATCAACTTTAAGGACAGCTCGCATATCTAATACTCATTATCAGTTTTTAGCCCATCCAGTGTCTCATCTACCTCCTTTTTCACTATGACTTGGGCAGCATCTTCTTCCTTGGTAAAGACAGATGCAAAGTATTCATTTAGTACCTCAGCCATGCCCCCTGCCTCCATGTGTAAATCTCCCTTTCAAGTCCCTAATCCACCCCACTCCTCCTTTTACCTATTTATATGCCATAGAAAACATTTGAAACTATGAGAAGGTAGGGAGAAAGTGAAGGAACAAATGGGGAGGAAGGGTTCACAATAGTAATATTTGGTGCAATGGTTAAATCGAAGCTGACATTGTTTTTTTCTCGTGAGCTCAGTGAATTTTTTCTGGTGCTGCAGGTACCATAGATTGTGGCATCTGCGTCGACCCGGCATATAAGCCGACCTCATTTTTCCGGCCCCAAAAATCATGTTTTTGCATATACTTGTTGTATAAGTTGACCCCCATGCCACATTAATTTAATATGAATTACTGATATTACGTTTTCTTTCACATTTCAAAATGGAAACCGCCCAAACTGACAGATCACATTTTATACTTGCGTATAAGTCGAACTCCGTTTTTGGAATGATATTTAGCAGCTTCAAAGGTCAACTTTACGCCTTGATCTACAGTATATCTGCTGTACAGTGTTGCTGGCATTGATGGTGCATCTAGGGAGAGGGGAAGCAGCTGGGCCTTGTAGATGTACACCCTTTGTCAGAACACAATGCAGAGAGAGTGGTTTGTTTTGATGATGTTGGCTTATTTTTATTTTTGCTTTCTGGCTGTTGGATTTACTGGGAATGAAATTCAATTTTGGCGTGTCACAAAACATGCATTAGCTGATCAGCCTTTCTATTAAATTCAATGTCACATGGTGTATAGTACACATCTGATCTGTTGCCATCCGTTCTGTGCCAACATTTTCTGGTTTCATTTCAGACCTTCTGCACCTTTTTTTTGTTTATGTGGGCTATCTCATGTCTTTTCATTTTCTTAACTATTTGTTTTATTAATGTCTTCCGTTGCCTCACTGAAGGAATCTTTTAAATTTTCTAACAGCTTTAAGCTGTTTGCAAATCATCTTAACTTCCTATCCATGATTGCAGTATCTGTTGATTCTCCCCCTCCCTTTTTAATCACAATTTTGACATTCTTGTTAAAATGCATGCTAATCTTTTAGTTTTCAATTCTGATGAATGGTTAAGCTATCTTTTCTTTTTATATATGCTGTCTGAGCTGTTGTTTATTATTGGTATTTTTGGTTTCTATGTTGGATTGCATAGCCAGTTTTTTCCTTTTTTATATATAGATTGGTGGCTTCTCCACAATGGTAGGAAATGGGAGTCAATTTGATGCTGTATATCCACCAGGAAGGTTTCTGTTCCCTCAATTGGCAGATGGTGTGCAATGCCTAGAAAATAATCAAAAGAGCTTGCCAATGTCTGTGTTCGTCCACCATCATTAACAGTGGATTGATGAGCTTGGTTATCAATCTTCTGCAAGATTATGATTAGTGCAGCACCACAAGAGTGCTGCTGTTTACATCAGGCCCGCTTGTTACCTCAAGATAAAAAATTGATGCAATTGCATCTCAGCAATATAAATCAGTAAAAAAAAACAACCTACAATACCAAAAGCCAAATTTTCACAAATCTTCTTTCCTGCCTATGGAGATATCTGGCAGACAGCATAGCTTGGAATTCTATTGTATTTATAAGTTTAAATTCAAAAGTTGAATTAATCTTCACTTGCTGACTCAGAGTTTTGGAGCAGGCATTAGGCTATGGGAAATCTGTAATCTGCCCTTTGGCTTCAAAGCACAATTTCTCCAAGTCTTTTGATGCTCCCAGCAACCACTAGTTACAAATATGTGAAACATTTGTCCTTCTTACAGTTGTCTCCTGTGAGCCCTGTTCCTTTAACATCTAATGTACAAAAATGGTTTTCTCTTAGAAACACAATATATTGAAAGAGATTAAAGCATCTTTTTAAATTCCTGCTTTATGCCTGAGTAACGAAAGTTGGTACATTTCCAAATGTTTTGAAGTTTATTTCATTGGACAAGTTCCAACAGAGACTACAATGTTCAAAAGAATCTTAAGGGAAACATGTGTCCAATGGTTGCCGCTCTAGTTTATGTGTTACTATTTCAGGTTTATCTAGATAAGCCATTGTATGGTCCAGCAATTACTGCTGATAGATTTGATTGTACTAGTGCCAGCACCAAACAATCCTCTAAGTTCTCTGACCTGGCTTACATATGGTTTTATCCATTTACTAAATATGATTTGTTTAGAAAAATACTACAAAGAATAATGTTCAGCCATGATGTATTAATCACAAACTTTCCGTCATTGTTCCTATAGCCATGGGATTTCTATGTTTTAAAGGACATCTTTTCATGTTTACCAGAAAGGAAAATGAAAATGAGGAAAGCTACTAATCTACAGAAATTATTACAGCTTTAAGAAATGTTTTAAACCTGCAGGTCTATTACAAACTAAGAGGCACGACTAATTTATGAACCATTTACATGTTTTTTTTCTTTTCATTTATTCTTGGGATACAGGCAGCACTAGCTAGATGATCTGAAGAGGTGATGGTGGGCTTTATTCTTGAACTGTTGCACTCTTGAAGGTGTTGGTGCTGTCACAATGGTGTTAGATAGGGACTTCAGGGCTTTTGACCCAGCAACTATGAAGGAACGTTAGCATATGTTCTAATCAGGGTGGTGTGTGACTTGGAAGGAATTTGGGGATGATGCTATTCCTATGCTGTTGCTGTTTTTGTTCTTTTGGTAGTAGAGGCTGTGCTGTCAAAGTAAGCCGCAAGAGTTTCTGCAATACATTCTGTAGACAGTACACATGGCAGCCAGAGTGTTCTGACGGTGGATATTGAATTTAGTGCAGGGACATCAAACTGAACTGCTCTTTCCTGGATAATGTCAATCTTCTTGAGAACTGACGGATTGAGAAAACTGAGGGTTTTCTTATTCATCCCTATTGACCTTATGCTGCACTCTCTAGTTGAATATTTCCAGGGCAGCGAGTTTCAACTCTCCTTTGATGGTAAGAAGGTTTTAGTGAGGAGCTGCTGTTGATTGCACTCTTGAATCCTCCTCCATCACTTTGCTAATGGTTGGGAGGAGACTGATAGGGCAGTAATTGGTGAAATTTGTCCTGTTCCTTGAGATAGGATTTGCTTAGACAACTTTCCACATCGTTGGGTAGATTCCAGTGTCATAGCTAAATATTTAAATATTAGTACATGGTACATAGGTCTTCAGCATTAACCAGAATGTTATCAGGACCTTCGCTCTATTCAGTGTCCTCAGTGTTCCATAATGTCACACGGAGTGAGCCAAATTGGCTGAATACTGGCATTTATGATAATAGGGCCTTGGGAGGATGCCAAATAAAGGGTATACTTGGTAATTTTCATTGAAGATGCTTGCAAACACTTCACATATTCTACCATGGTTGAAGATGAGAATGTTCCTGGAATCTTCTTCTGTCATTAGTTTCCTGATTTTCCACCACCATTCTTAACTAGTTGTGGTAGAACTGTAAAAGCTTGCTCTGGTCTGTTCGCTGTGAACTGCTTATCTCTATCTAGAACTTACTGTTTTTGGTGTTTACTATGCAGGTAACTCAATGAGGTTGGTGTCTCAATCTAAGGTGCTCCTCTTGCCATGTTTTTTTACTCTCCTCCTTGAACCAGAGTTGATATCTTGGCTTGATGGAGATGGAAAAGTAAACAATGTGATTAGCCATGAAGTTAGAAATTATGGTAGTATACAATCGTATTGTTGTTACCCCACAGTGCCCCTTGAATTCCCAGTTTTGAGCTGTTTGGTCTGTCCTTCATCTGTCCCACTTAGAATGGTGGTAGTGCGAAACTATACAATAAGAGTTCTCTCACTATGAAGACAAAGGCTCCTAACAATGCTATGGACAGACACGTCTGTGACAGGTAAATTGGGGAGATTGAGGTTACCTAAGTTATTCCCTTGTGTTGGCTCCCTGGCCAACTTGATGATGGATATTGAAATTACCCACTCATGGCACATTTTGTACCTTTTTGTTTTCCTCAGTGCTTTCATTAAGTGGGTGTTCAAAATGGAAAAGAACCGATTTATCCCTTGAAGGAGTGGTGACAGGTGATAATCAGAAGGTTTCCTTAGCCTCATTTAATCTAAAGCCATATGACTTTACAGGGTTCAGAGCCACTCTTGGAGCCATGCCCTGTGCGCCACTCTGACCCCACCTTTGGTGTATCTATCCTATTGTTGTGACAGGACATATCCAGGGGTGGTATGGAGGAGACTGAGATGTTGGCTGAAAGATATGATTCTGGGATGTTGATTAAAAGATAAATATATGCACAACTTGATTGAATTTCTTTAAGAAAGTAACAGGGAAGGTCGATGAGGGTAATTTGTTTAATGCAGTCTAGATGGACTTAAACATAGCTTTTGACAAAGTCCCATGTGGCAGACTGATCAGTAAATTAAAGGCTCATGGGATCCAAGGGAAAGTGGCAAATTGGATCCAAAATTGACTCAGTGGCAGGAAGCAAAGGGTTACGGTCGCGTGTGTTTTTGCGATTGAAAAGTTGTTTTCAGTGGGTTTCCACAGGACTCAGTGATGGGTCCCTTGCTGTTCGTGATATATGTCAATGATTTAGACTTTAATTTGGGGGCATGATGAAGAAGTTTGCAGATGATATGAAATTGGCCATGTGGCTGATAATGAGGAAGAAAGCTGCAGACTGCAGGAAGGTATCAATGGACTGGTCAGGTGGGCAGAAAAGTAGCAAATGAAAATCAATCTGGTGAAGTGTAAGGTAATGTATTTGGGGAGGACAAACAAGGCAAGGGAATACACAGTAAATGGTAGGATTCTAAGAACTGTAGAGGAACAGAGGGAGTTTGAGTGTTTGTCTTTAGATCCCTGAAGGTAGCAAGACAGGTAAATAATGTGGTCAAAAGGCATATGGGGATACTTTCCTTTATTGGCCGAAGCCTAGAGTATAAGAGCAGGGAGGTTATACTAGAACTTTATAAAACATTAGTTAGATGTTGTAGTTCTGGTCATGACATTACAGGAAGGATGTGATCACACGAGAGGGGGTACAGAAGATATTTATGAGGATGTTGCCAGGAATGGAGAATTTTAGCTATGAGGAAAGGTGGGATAGGCTGGGTTGTTTTCTTTGGAACAGAGGATGCTGAAGGGAGATTTAATTGAGGTATATAAAATTATGAGGCACCTAGATAGAGTATATAGGAAGGACCTATTTCCCTTAACAGAGAGTTCAATAAACAGGGGGCATACTTTCCCAACTTAGGCACTATTTCCAGTTGTTAACAAAGAGGGTTTTGCAGCATTGATTATGGAAAGTGGATTTTACCCAGACTCTGTAATGGGCGTTATATCTTATTTAGAATAATCACAGATTATAAAGTAATTTAAATTATGTTAAGAAGGCTAGGTAGGCACTATGTTAAAGGTCTGGTTCGAGAACCAGAAATTGTGGAAAATGGTCCTTGTCTGAAGATTCATGAATCAGGAATTGACTTAGTTGCTGAATGCATCTGTATTCCATGGTGGAGTTAATGTCTTCTGGAATGGCAGATATGGGAGAAAATTGGCAGAAAGTTGAGAAAAAATCTACATTGATTAAAACCTATCTGCTGTTTAAAAACTTTTAAACTGCATCAAGACTATAAGATTGTGTACACTATAATAGAAAACATAGCTTAATAATACAGAAATCATTATTAATATTATTATGGGAATGTATTCTGTGTGATAGAGGCTAACACATGGTTTAGATTAGGTCATTTGGATTCTGCTGCGGAATGCTAAATACCAATTTGCCGGGGTTAATTAAACATAATAAGTATTAAAGTGTTTGTGCAAGAATTATTTCTAGTTTGTAGTAGCATGTTTGGGTTTCAGTTGTTACTATTATTGTAAGGTGTGATGTTTATAACCATGCAAAAGTTTACTGATAAGAAATGAAATGCCTTTACATTTGAGAGAGAATAGAATGTAGTAGAGTGGTGCAGTGGTTAGCACCGCAGCCTCACAGCTCCAGTGACCCGGGTTCAGTTCTGGGTACTGCCTGTGCGGAGTTTGCAAGTTCTCCCTGTGACCGCGTGGGTTTCCACTATGTGCTTCGGTTTCCTCCCACAGCCAAAGACTTGCAGGTTGATAGGTAAATTGGCCATTGTAAATTGCCCCTAGTGTAGGTAGGTGGTAGGAGAATGGTGGGGATGTGGTAGGGAATATGGGATTAATGTAGGATTAGTATAAATGGGTGGTTGTTGGTTACCACAGACTCAGTGGGCTGAATGGCCTGTTTCAGTGCTGTATCTCTCTATGACTATGACTCTATGTATGTGATCCAACAATGCCAACCACTGGCGTAGAAACATATAGATCACATGATCATCTCAGAATTGATAGGTTCAGAGCAAGTCATTTGACAATGTCCATCTAGGTATATAAATGGGCTCACTTTTAGTAATGCTTTGGTATTCTGTGCTGAGAACTCGCCTGGATTGGTTAGTAGTTTGCAGCTCATGATGCATAGCCTACTCGTAAGTATACAAACATGTAACTTGCTTGTACTTTCTGTTGATATTGATAAAACCAGCTCCCTTTTCTTTCCTTATGTTGTTGATTCTTTGCTGGGTTAAATTTCCATGGAGCCTGGGTGTGCTTGAGTAGTTTGTCCAAGTGATCAATATTCTTGGTAATTCTCAAAGATGATTTGACTCTGGGGAGCATAAGAATAGAACCAAATCCTAAGCTTACCTAATATTTATGCATTTGCAGCTCTAACAGAGGTTACTAGATAATAATCATGCTGATTTCCCCTTGTCTAACCCAGGGGCATTGGAACAAATGTGGTTCCCAGACTGTCATTCCAGCAGAAATCAGCTAACTCAGCACAACCATGCTCTAAAATGCCATTATCACTCAGATAGACCACAAGGATGGCTGATGTGGGAAATGGAGATGCCACATTAACATTGTAAGAAATGTTATTTTGAGATTTGAGCTAAGCTACTCAGAGGCTGTTCATGCAACTTTAGGCTTACCCCGCGTCCTTATACAATCAGCTAATGCGAACAGCTTTTCTTTCTCTGCCTTATCTAAAATGGTCATAATCTTGTACACCTTTATCAAATCTCCCCTCAATCTCCTTTGCTCCAAGGAGAACAACCCCAACATCTCTATTCTGGTAAATCTCTTCTGCACCCTCTCAATGACCCTAACATTCTTTCTAAAGTTTGGTGGCTGGAACGGGACACAATACTCTAGTGGTCTAACCAGAGCTTTATAAAGGTTGAACATAACTTTATTGCTTTTGTACTCAATTTCTCTATTTATGAAGTGCAAGATCCCATATGCTTTGCTAACTATTCTCTCAATATGTCCTGCCATCTTCAAAGTTCTATGCACATGGACCCCCAGGTCCATCTGTCCCTGCACACTCTTTAAAACTGTGCCATTAAGTCTATATTTCCTCTCCCTATCCCTTCTAACAAAATGTGTCACCTCACACTTCTCTGTATTAAATTCCATCTGCCACTTGTTTGCCCAATCTGCTAGCCTATCTATATCCTGATTGGTTTCATCCTCACTGTCGGCCACACCTCCAAGTTTGATATCATCAGCAAATTTTGAAATTTTATTCTGTATTCCAATATCCAAGTCATTTATATATATCAAAAAAGCAGTGGTCCCAGCACTAAACCTTGGGGAACACCACTGTCTACCATCCTCCAGTCTGAAAAACAAAGATTTACTACGACTCGCTGTTTTCCATCCTTAAACCAATTTTTATCCAAGCTGACATTGACCCTCTTATTCCATGAGCCTCAGTTTTGTTAACCAGCCTTTTATTTGGTACTTTGTCAAAAGCTTTCTTAAAATCCAGATAGACAACATCCATTTCTTTTCCTTCATCAACCTACTCTATTACTTCATGAAAAAATTTAATTAGATTAGTCAAGCACGATCTGCCTTTTATAAATCCGTGCAGGCTCTCCTTTATTAACTCAAACCTCTCCAAGCGCATGATGATTTTTTTCCCCCTTATTATTGTTTCTAAAACCTTACCCACCACAGTTGTTAAACTGACCAGCCTAGTTACTAGGAATGTCCTAACACCCTTTCTTGAATAAGGGTGTCACATTTTCCACTCTCCAGTTCTCTGGCACTTCCCCCGTATCTAGGGAAGATTGGAAGATTATGGCAATTTCTTCCAATATCTCCACTCTCACTTCTTTAGCAATCTAGGATGCAAGCTGAGACCAGCTGACTTATCTACTCTAGGCGTAAGCGTAACCAGCCTTTCCAATACATCCTTCCTATCAATTTTCACCCCATCCTTTACCTCTAACATTTCCACTTCTACTGATGTTTTGTCAGCATCCTCTTCCTTAGTAAATACGATACAAAGTACTTATTAAATATTCTAGCCTTGCTCTGCGCCTCCAAGCATGTATCACCCTCTTTGTTCCTAATAGGCCCCATCCTGCCTCTTACTATCCACCTATTATTTACATGCCGATAGAAGATTTTTGGCTTTCCTTTTATGTTCACTGCATTCTATTCTCACTCTCTCTTCGCCAGTCTTATTTTCCCCTTCCTTTCTCAACTTAATTGTATTTGGCCTGGTTCTTGCTTGAAGAATTCACCTGACATGTATCATACACCCTCTTTTTTTGGTTTCATCATATTAGTTCTATTTAAATGACTCATTATGGGATGTCCAGGTGAGGTGCTTTTGACTTTTGCTGCTATAGAATGAGTTTTATTGTTACATTGAGCGTTATTAGAGGATTTTGGAAATGTTTGTGGATTCACGAAGGGGGTGGTGCTGGATGTTTATGAGAAAGTCAGGTTAGTTGAAAGGTCTGTCAGGGGAAAGCCTGCTTTCATTAATGGGGGCTGAAGTTTCAGTTCCACTTAGGCTGCAGCATAACTTGGCAATGGAACAGAGGCAGCAGAGAGGGATGAGGAAGTGGAAGAGGAAGAGGTGGAAAGGAGGAGGCATTGGGAAGTCTTCACAACAGATGGACTATCCATGACCGACTACTTAGACACCGGTTCTCCTGAAGTCACATCCGAACATCACTATTGCTCCATAATTCCACACCTTTCCCACCTTTCCATCCCTCTGCTGTGGATCATGACATCATCTACGGCCAAAATCCTGAAGTAAAAATCACCACAAATAATTCCATAACAACTTTATCCAACAACACTTCCAATAATACATACAAAACTATTCACCCTTGTGCATTCCCATAGTGCCTGTCTTGTGGGTGCCTGTGCCTGGCCTAGTGCTCCTACACAGGGTTACCCCAGTGGCTGCAGCATGGCTGGTACCAGGCTGCTGACTTTCACTGGGGAAGACTGCAGATGGCCTTGCAGGATGCCCTCAAACAGCTTTGGCCCTTGAGGGCCCAGTTTCTGACTGCACAACCTTGGCCTGGGAAGCAGCCAATGCGCCAAGGATCTCTGTGAGCATGCCCAACAATGTTCTCCTGTACATCGTCCCATCGAGGTCCTCATCTAAGTCTTCTGCAGCAGAGCTAATCTGAAACCTTGCCTCCGGTGAGCTGCACTACGCTATTCCTCCACCCTGGCTGCAGCTCACTCTTGTCCAGTGACTCGCCATGTGCTGATCCTGAATCATATCTCTCCTCTAACATATGTGCAGTACCAGTATCTGAGGTGGTGGCTGCACTTGTCAGATCAAGTGATGGTGCTTCTTCATCAGAGGCCTGTAGTTACTCACACCCTCAAGGTGAAGCTGCACTAGCTGGCCGGGCAGTAAATCTTCGGAACTTCGGAACATGGGTTGGCCATTTAGCTCCTAGAGCCTGTTCTCCATTGAATGAAATCATGGCTGATTTGGGACCTAACCCCATATACCTGCCTTTGCCCCATTATCACTTAATATCTTTGGCTAATCAATCTCAGTTTTAAAATTAACAATTAATCTAGCATCAATTGCCATTTGTGGAAGAGAGTTCCAAACTTCTACCACCCTTTGCATGAAGAAGTGTCTCCTACTTTCACTTCTGAAAGTTAGGGCTTTAATTTTTAAACTATGCCCCCTAGTCCCAGACTCCCCAATGAGCAGAAATAGTTTTTCCCAACCTACCCTGTCTGTTCCCTTTAATAGCTTGATAATTTCAATCAAACCAACCCTCAACTTTTTAAATTCGAGGGAATACAACTCAAGTTTGTTTAATCTCTCTTCATTGCTTAACCCTTGGAGTCCAGGTATTTTTCTGGTAAATCTGCACTGCACTCCCTCCAAGGCCAATTTATCCTTCCTAAGGTGTGGTGCCCAGAACTGCTCACAGGAACTCCAGGTGTAGTCTAACCAGGGCTTTGCATAGCTGAAGATGACTTATATCCCCTTGTGTTCAAGTCCTCTAGATTTAAAGGCCAGCATTCCATCAGCCTTTTTGATTATTTTCTGTACTTGTTCATGACATTTTAATGATATGTGTACCTGGACACATGATGCTGGGACCCTTGCTGAGCATGCAGCCAGTTAGCAGCACGATTTGTATGGGCTGCCTGTTGTATGACGGCTTCAAGAGTGATGTCTCTTTTAGAGCTCAATATGCAAATGAGCTAAGTACCAGGACATAGTCATGTGACTAGAAGGCATAGCCACTCTGCAATTGTAACAGCCCAGCCAAAGGTTTTGTACATAGTTTGCTCTGTATTGTATATACTCGCTTAGATGTTAATAAACCTGTTTGAGATGTTGAAGGAACTGAAATCCATGTACCTCATTGTGTTGCTTAAGATAACACAAAGAAACTCATGACACTGCCCACTGAAATCATGTTGACGAGCAGGCAGCACAAAATTTGCATGCTGCCTGCCTGACTGGGACTAGTGTATTGCAATCCTTGTGCCTGAAAATGGGCCTATTGAACTTTTCCCTCATTTTCTATGTATTTCTATGTATTGCAGAGAAGAGGGAACTTCAGTTTGTAGCTAGCACTGTTTACTGCTGAACTGGGTGCCTGGAATGCCTAGCTTGATGAACACAATAACTCACCAAAATATAAAGGAAAAGCAGAAATGTTTCAAATTCAGTCTAGGCTATAAATTATTACAAAAGGCTTGGATATATGTTCTAAGGCCATAATAAATTCTGAGAGTTAAAATGACTTTAGAAATCATTCACTCTTTGCTCTTACAACATTTGCTATTGGAACACTTTGACTGTACTCTTGATGTGTTGCACATTCCAAGTCAATAATCATTCCGTGTGCCAGTCTTCCCTACACTTGCTGAGTTGGAGACATTTGAGTTTCCTCCCCTATTCCAAATTTTACTATGGCTGACTGTATGAAAAACTTGTACCTCTTAGGTATTCGCAGTACATTCAATTTTCATAGAAACAATAAATATTACACTTCCAAAAGAATGTGGACCTTGTTTTGGGGAAGTGACGATAAATTATTTTGTTTGGCACTGCACTCAATAGCAATTATGATACAAAGAGCAGGTGGAACTTTTTCTGTTGACATGGTAAATTAATTTTCCCAGGCATTCTTTCACAAAGCTATTTCTCCAGAATGAGATGGCTGCTAAAGATCTGGACCATTTCTGTCTCTCAGGGACAGGACTGAGTGCTCATCAAAGAGTCCACAACACTTACATGGCAAGCTCCCCCCGCGGCTTCAGTATCTAAGTAGAAGGTTCCAGGTTTGATTTCTGTTGAGTTTGTCGATCTCAGCTGAGAAAGTGGCAGGAGTGCTACCGTTAGCCTCTGTGAGTCTTTGTCCGGGGGTGGGGTGGGGTGGGGGGGGGGGGGTGGAAATACAAGGTGGATTCCCACTCCACATTCAGTGACTTCTACTGGGATGGGACAGGATTGGGCCCAGTTTTGATGTACCCATGACTGAATAGCTTGTCAGTGCCCAGGGCAGAAATTTGGCTCCGTAGTACCGCTGGTTTCGGCGCTATGGAAACCCTGAAACAAAAAAATGGAACTGCCTGTGCTTCCGGCCACTTACAACATGGCTCATGTTGCATCCCATGCTGGCAACTGGGCTAGTGCGGGCATGCTGTATGTATGTGGAAGGGGCAGGAGTGGTGCTGTCATGACATTAAACAGTCATTGCGGCTGATTTGCCGTTACTTGCAGGAACTTGGTCATGTGCTGTGAATGCTTTTGCTGATCACTCCCCCAACTGAAAAAGCATTCAGCAGCATGAGGCACCCCACCACCTCCCCCCCCCCCCCCTCCCCCCACACTGCAGGCACCAACCTCCAGGTGAGATGCTTTTGACTTACGTCTATTTAGGTTGAGTTTGTGGAAGTATTGTGCTCCACTTTTGGAGGTGTTTTGGAAAACTGGTGCTGATAATCAGGGAGAACACAGGATTTGGTGACTGAAGTATGGTGGCTGTGATTGCAATGCCCTTGGTCTGCAACATGACCATGAAATGGAATGAAGGCCACAGAGAGGGAAAGTTCTGTGAAGAGGAAGGAGGAGGAGGGAGCTCCACTGAAGGCATTACCCACCAATGGTTTTTCAGGAGCACTTCGACCGCCACCTGACCCAGGAGCAATACCTAAGGTGACTCAGATTCAACAAGGAGATGCTCACTGAGCTGTACCATCACCTACAACCCGACCTGAGCCTCAAACCGGGTAGGACAGAGCTGCACTTTTATGTGTCCAGGTCTTTCCAGTTGGGAATGGGTGACATCTCAAACATTTCCCCGTATGCTGACCATCTATTCCAGAATAGGAGAGTATATTGTTTAGTCCCTCAGCACTGACAGGCAGGATGAGAGAGAGCACAGGATATCAGGATTGTTGATGGTGCAGGGTACCATCGACTGCATGCATGAGGTCCTTCGGGCCTCCATGTCAACGGGGAGTGGAACAGGAGCTGTAAAGGCTACTATTCTATAAGCATGCAATTGGTGTGCCAGTACTCCCAATATATCATGACAGTGAATGCCCGCTACCTTGGTAGCAGCCATGCAGCAGTTCATCTTGTGCCAGTCAGCCATACCCACCATCTTTGGGCTCCATGAAGAATCACAGGCTGGCTCCTCAGAGACAAAGGATAATCAGTATACGCATGGCTGATGACCACCCCCCACCACCGCCCACCCCCCCCCCCCCAACTCGACCACCTGACCATACGAGGACACGGGTGTATAATGAAAGCCATGAAGCCACAAAAAACATTATGGAGCAGATAATCGGCCTTCTCGAGCAATGGTTCTGCTGCCTTGACCGCTCATGGGGAGCTTTCGCGTACATGCTAGAGTGGGTTTAGAAGTTCATGCTGGTTGACTGCTTTCTCCATCGCGTTGCTGCCATGAAGGTGCAGCCAATGTCTCTAGGAATCCAGAGCCCACCTCGGCAGGAGCAAGAAAGGTAAGAGGCAGGGAGGATGTATCCTGGAACCCTTCACTGCTGACGGACTGTCAGAGAGCGCTTTCTCAGACTCTGCTTTCAATAAAACCACGATGCTTGACCATCATAGATCCACCATTCCCCACTGTCACATCCACCTGAGAGGCCTCATCACAACATCCCCTTAGCCACCATCCAACAATAAAAACCACCCATTAACATCTTTATTCCACAACACATCCAATTATATAAGCAGAAATGAACTAATTCCCCTTGTGAATTTCCTTTATTGCCTATCTTCAAGTGCCCTTGCCTGGCCTCGTGCTCCTACGAAGACCTACCTTAGTGGCTGCAGCATGGCTGGTGGAAGACTGCTGACTTTCACTGGGGGAGACTGTAGGTGACCTTGCAGGATGACCTTGAGCAGCTCTGGGCTTTATGGCCTGGCTTCAAGCTATTGACTTTAGACATGGATGGCAGCAGTCTGAGCTGGCTGGTTGGCTGAAAAGCAACAGCAAGGGCACTGGTGGAGTGGCAGTGATGGGAGCAGGAATGCTGTCATCCTGAGAGAGGACAGTAGGTTCATATTCCATGATGTCGCAGCCACTCCCACAGGGCAGCACCTCAGCAATCCTAGGAATCTGCTGTAGTACAGATTACTGGACTGAATCCACTGCTATGATGGCAGGAGTCTGAGACTGCATGGCAGCAAGCATGGATTTCCTGACCTCCATCTGAGCTTCCACTGCAGCACTGAGACATTGTGTGGTTTCTGCTTGCACTGTAGTGAAAGCTGAGACAGTGGTCACCAGACAGTTAGGTCTGCTATTGCTGTCATGGAGTTGGCCACCATGGATGGTGGGCTCCGAGCACTCCGCGATGCCCTCTGCCATGTTGAAGCCAGACTCCTCCATGCTGCTTGACAGTGAATGAAGGCTGATTGGCAGGCCTGCCAATGTCCCTGCGCCCAAAAACATGTGCAGACAAATTTTTCGCTCTCATGGGGCATGAAGTGTGGCTTCTAGATAGCTGCTGGCGTTCATAATGAAGTTCATCAGCAGTAGTCAATCAAGGGAAACCAGGGAAAAAGAAATAAAGAACTGAGTAAATAATCTGCCCATCATGGTGTTACACAGTATGGAGATTTAGTCATTGATTACAGCCAATGAACTGGTATAATATGGGCATAATCAATTGGAAAAAACAGATAAAGATCCGTTACCAGAATTCTGTCCAATTAGCCCCCCATTCAATTTTTTGGGGTTTGTACTGGCACCAAAAATCCACTTGTTTTCAGATTATTACAGCAGGTCCTGATGGTGCTATTTAGATGCTGAGGCAATTCCCAGTTGTTTATGCCAATGTAACAGTTATTTATAAAATGCTTGTCCAGAAATGCTAACAATTTCACTGCTTATGGAAATAGATTTAAAATGACCTATAGAAAGATTTGTAGTAACAGTTTGAGGTTATTTCTGACCATATTCTCCTGTTTTTTGTTTTATTAAACTATTTCAATTTAATTGGTCGGGGAGCTATGTGCCAAATTTTCTAGCACTGACATTCTCTTGGTATTTCCACAATGTTGGGACATTGGGAATTCCAATCAAAATTTCCCTTCATTATGCTTGTCAAGCAAGAAAAGAAGGAACAGTGGAGGGATGCCAGGTAGGTCAGGCTACACCAGGTAGGTCAGGTGGACTGTGCACGTTGGTCAGTAACCTTCCACTTGAATTTGTAGGCAGAGACTTCTCTCTCTTCATTCATGACAAAGTAAATGTCCACATTTACTACAAGTCCACTGATTATGACAGTTATTTAGTTTACATTTATTCACAACCCCTTTCCTGCAAAGTCTCCACACCTTTCTTCTGGCTTCTCCATCTCTGTTGTATCTGTCCGAATCATTACACTTTCCACACCCGATATTCTAAAATGAGTTGACATGTCTTCAGTCAGGGTTGTCCATTTTCTGTGTTTGGCCAAACCTTCAGGCACATCTGCCCCATCTCTTGTGTTTCTGATTTGAATCCACCCCCTTCCTCTCAGAATAATGACAGAATCCCCCTTATCTTTGCATTCCATCATACTAACCTTCAGATCCAGTAAATAAAGATCAAAATTGCATTTATAGAACATCTTACACAACCTTGACAATAACAATGACAATTTGTATTTATTTAGTGCCTTTAATTATAATAAAGCATCCCAAGGCATTTCACAGGGGTATTATAAAACAAAATATGACAACAAGCCACATTAGGAGATATTAGGACAGATGACTAAAAGTTTGGTCAAAGAAGTAGGTTTTAAGGAGTGTTTTAGAGGAGGAAAGCAAAATAGAGAGATGGAGGGGTTTAGGGAGCGTTCCCAGAGCTTAGGGCTTAGGCAGCTGAAGACATGGCCACCAATGGCGTAGTGATTAAAATTGGGGATGCTCAAGAGGCCAGAATTAGATGAGCATAGATATCTTTGAGGGTTGTGGGGCTGGAGATAGGGAAGGCCAAGCCATGGAGGGATTTCAAACAAGGTTGAGAATCTTAAAATCAAGTCTAGAGGTATCAAAGATGAAGGTTTCAGCAGCAGATGAGCTGAGGCAGGTGTGGAGTCGGGCAATGTTATGGAGGTGGAAATAATCAGTCTTGGTGATGGTGCAGATATGTGGTCAGAAGCTCATCTTGGCGTCAAATATGACACCGAAGTTGTAAACAGTCTTGTTCAGCCTCAGACAGTTTTCAGGGAGAGGGATGGAGTCGGTAGTTAGGGAGCAGAATTTGTGCAGGGACCATAAGAACATAGGACATAAGAAATAGGAGCAGCAGTAGACCATATGGCCCACTGAGCCTGCTCTGCTACTCATTGCGATTATGACTGATCTTCGGCTTCAACTTCACTTTCCTGCCTGCTCCCCTTACCCCTTGGCTCCCCGAGAGACAAAAAAACTATCTATCTCAACTTAAATGTATTCAATGATGGAGTGCCCACTACCCTCTGGGGTAGAAAATTCCAAAGATTCACAACCCTATGAGTGAAGAAATTTTGCCTCATCTCAGTCCTAAATGATAGCCCCCTTATCCTGAGACTGGTCCCCCATGTTTTAGATTCCCCAGCCAGAGGAAACAACCTCTCAGTGTCTACCCTGTCAAGCCCCTTCAGAATCTTGTTTGTTTCAATGAGATCACCTCTCATTCTTCTAAACTCCGGAGAATATAGACTCAATTTACTCAGCTTCTCATCACAGGACAACCCTTTCATCCCAGGGGCCAGTATAATGAATCTTTGCTGTACTGCCTCCAAGGCAAGTATATCCTTCCTTAAATATGGAGACAAAAATTGTACATAGTACTCCAGGTGTGATCTCACCATTGTAGCAAGACTTCTTTATTCTTGTACTCCAATCCCCTTGCAATGAAGGCCAACACACAATTTGATTTCCTAATTGCTTGCTGTACCTACATGCTAACTTTCTGTGTTCCTTGTACAAGTACACCCATGTCCCTCTGAGCATCAATATTTCAAAGCAATGGTTTTGCTTCTCAATATTTAATTGGAGGAATTTTCTGCTCATTCAGTACTGAATGTTGGACAACAAGTCTGACAATTTAGATACAGTGAAGGGGTGGAAAGAGGATGTCCCAAAGCATTTTGCAGCTAATGAAGTAGTTTTGAAGTGTAGCCATTTATATAATGTAGGTCATCTTCTATCATTTACATGATCCCACTGCCAAACACATCTTCCTGTCACCTCTGGACTTTCTGGAGTGATTGCTGCCTGTGTGATACCCTTGTTACCTCTTCATCATCCCTGTTTCTGGAAACTTCTTATAGAATTTTTAGTAGGTGCCACACGTGCCCATTAATCACATTGCACTCCATTATTCAGAACCACAAAAACTCTTCCTTCAATCTAGTATACTGTATTTGAAGCACAGAATGGACATATTTGACGAAGTGATTGCCCAATCTGTCTTTGGAGACTCCAGAAAGGTAGATTCCAAAGGTTTTCAAGGTGGGAAAGAATCTGAGCTAATTGTCTAAAGGATAAATGGAACTGATGATTTCAGTAGTAAATTACCAGCAGCAGTAAATTTATATTGCTGTCTCACAGAGTGTATTTGATATTGGTAGACAAATTCCTCAGTCCAGTAACATAAAATTAAGTTGATTTAATTAATAAGGGAAAGTGAGGGCATCTAGCATCTTAGTAAGTATGCATTTAGTACAGAAAAAAATGGTTCAATGAAATGAAATGATGGTTAAAAGATATATAACTGGCCAGTTTACTGATACTTTGAGGATTGAAATATAACAGTAAAAACCGTATTGGAAAGAACGGTACATGTGATCTGGTGTATAGTTGACCTGATTGGATGTGATTGATAAATTGAAATTCTCTTTTCCATTTCATAGGCAATTGGGGAAATCCCAGAAATTTCAAATTCATTCATTTCTCATATGGATGTTTCCTTCTCCAAAGCCACAATCTCCTTCAAGTGGTCACTCACTCAACCACCATCACATGCTTTTCCAGGCGTCTTGGGGAAAAATGCATACCGAAGTTCGTAGCTATAAAACATAAAACTCCTGCTTTCCTACCTGAACATTTGGTTTTATTTCCTTCCTTACTTGGTGAATTCTGTGTTTATCATGTTAGTGCTGGGGAATGGAATTTTTTCTACTGTTTTCACCCAGTTGTTGGCAACAGGTCAAGTATAGCATAGTTAGACAAAGAATAAAGGTCACTTTACTTTGCCCTGAAACTTATTAGTTTCTTTGAGTGGGACTGGCAACTTAATGACAACTAATCCCAAATTATGGACAGTTTGTTCGATAAACCCATATCCTCTACTAACTACCCTTATTCTGTAGAGTGTTTATAGCCAGCAGAGAGAATCTTGTCTGGATTTCAATTCAGGCCATATCCTAAGACATTGTGTCATGAAGCTCTCCAGTGTTAACACTTGTGAATTGGTGATGGCTTGTTCAGTTTCATCTTATGGGTTCAAGCTCCACTCTAGAGACTTGAGCAAATAATCTAAATTGCAGCAGAGCTGAAGGAGCGCTGCACTGTCTGAGATGTTGTCTTCCAGATAAGATGTTGAACATTAGACCTCTCAGTTGGACATAAAAGATCCAACAGCATTATTCGAAGAAGAGCAAGTAGTTCTCGCAGAGTCCTGGCCAACATCTTTCCCTCAAACAACAACTAAAAACAGATGATCTGATCATTTATTTCCCTATTGTCATTGGAACGTTGCTGTGTGCAAATTAGCTGCCGTGTTTCTTGCATTACAAGTGACGACACTTCAAAAGTACTTCTTTGGCTGTAAAGTGCTTTGGGATCTCCTGAGGTCACGATATATAAATGCAAGTCATTCTTTTCTCATTCATATGATCCTCACAACTGGAAAGAGACTTCTGTCCCAGTAGTCTGGATTGAAGTTTGGGTCAGAGAAGCACAAGGACAGTGTTGCAATTAACTGCAGCAGCAGTAACAATGATAGTTACCTTTTAACCTCCATATCCCACCAGTTTTCTCCCCTTCCCTTCCTTTCTTGCAAGCATTGACTCCTTGCTGTGGTATGGTCTCATACATTGCCCAAATAGCAAGTTACTCCTCATGGGTGGCCCTTGGCAGGGAATATTGGCAGACTGTTTGACTCCACTATAATCCAGAGACACTGAGGGCAATTGTAGTGCCCCTACTGCCTTCCCAGCTGAGACAGTAAAGCAGAAATAAAAACAGGAAATGCTCAAACACACAGCAGGACAATTAGAGAAAAGCCTGGGGAACCTTTTGCATGTGTATTCTTCATCAGAACTGAAGACAGGGAAAATCAATAGATACTGCAATCAGAGAACAAGAGAGTTAATGTGTTGAATAACTGGTATGCTGATTAACAGAAACCTGTTGACGAAATAAAAGATTATTGGTAAGATGATGGGAACATAAAAAGAACAAAATAATGTGCAAATAGTTCAGAGGTTGAAAAGACACTGACAGGGCCCCCATGCCCAAAAAGGCAAGAAAATTGGGAATTTGGAGAAAGAAAACAATAATATCATCTAGAATTGAACCTAGGAACATCTGCATCTTTATGGTTTACTGCTATTCACTGTAATACCTTTATCCACTGAGCTAATGGAAGACTAAATAGGCCCCTTTAATCAGGAATTGTTTCACTTAACATGAGAACATTGGCAGTTTTACAAACTGTGGGAGCACATAGCTTCCAACATTTATTTTCCCATTGCCTTTGCTGAATCATCTTTGTGTTGTTACAATATATAGACATTTCTGTCTAAAAGTCCATAATAACCAATTGTAGATATGACTGAAGGCCAGTTTCCATTTACAGTGCAGTGGCAACAATGAACAATGCAATACTGTATAAAGGGAACAGCAGCAGCCCACAGTTTGACATATTTTCCTCTTTGTACAATTCAAGTGCCAGCTACCCTTTAAAGAAAGTATTTTGGATTTAATGTCAAGGAAACAAGTTTTAATTTCCATATATTCTATTCATTGTACTTAATGCAAGGAGACTCCTACTAGAGTTGGGAATATTATTGAACAACATAGTTGGAAATGAGGTCACATCCTGTGTTAAGGCATACAACTTGTACCTATTTTAGTAGTGATTATTGTTTCAACTTTCTTCTTTATTTTAAGCACTTGTTGTATTTTACAGTCACTCTGCTTTAGCACAATGACCTGGCATTTATTTAAGAGATCTATATGATATTTCTCAGTGGCTAAAGACCTGATGTAACTCCCACTGGGACAAAGTGATACAGTAACACTTCAGTTCAGGTTATTGAACTGGGTCATGCATTCTATCACTGTCTACCAGTGCAGTACCGGGGGGTCCGCGGAGTGAGATATTGTCTTGTTATCAGACAAGGGCGGCACAGTGGCGCAGTGGTTAGCACCGCAGCCTCACAGCTCCAGCGACCCGGGTTCAGTTCTGGTTACTGCCTGTACGGAGTTTGCAAGTTCTCCCTGTGACCGCGTGGGTTTCCACTGGGTGCTTCGGTTTCCTCCCACAGCCAAAGACTTGCAGGTTGATAGGTAAATTGGCCATTGTAAATTGCCCGTAGTGTAGGTAGGTGGTAGGAGAATGGTGGGGATGTGGTAGGGAATATGGGATTAATGTAGGATTAGTATAAATGGGTGGTTGTTGGTTGGCACAGACTTGGTGGGCTAAATGGCCTGTTTCAGTGCTGTATGACTGTAAAAAAAAAAGGGCTGGAGAACAGGGATCTAGCTATGCAATGTGGTCGAAACTTGAGGATGAGGCTACCAAAAATAAGCAGATGTCAAAACCAGTGTAAGGTTGACCGACTGTGGCTGATATAGCACACCCGTGGCATTAGCAACAGCTGACTGACCAATCAGTGTACATCTGGTAGTCAGGTCCAGCCCATCCCAAGCTGATCACGCAGGTAGCATGCACGAAGCAGGATATTAGAAAGTGTGTTGTGAAGTGCTGGCTGGCTCGCTCAGGACTAAGTAGTCTGATCAACTACTTGGAGAATTAGAAGGGGAGGACTGATCATCTGCTCTGTTCCGACTCTCGGATGAACCTAAGTAATTTAGCTAACGTGGACACGTGAGTATAATCTCTGTTGAAGATAAGATTTTAAAACGCTCAATAAACGTGCTATGTGAGAACAATAATTTGGTAGTCTTGAGTTGTTGATACCCAGAGTAAACCTCCGGACCAGTAGTGGAGATCGACTACACCTTAATGGGATCAATACCTGCTGTCAGATAGCATGAGTTATGTTGAAACCAGTCAAGGGTATAATGGATAGAACTGCTAGGGAAGCCTGGGAAATCCCCCTAGGCATACCCCCTTGACATCTGAGGATGGAGCAGGCAGAAGATCTGTCCAAGCCAACCCCTCCATCAGAACATAAAGAAACAGTGTGAACAGGGCAGAATCCTTGGTGTAACCAGCTGCCACTCCCTGGACAGAACTCATTATTTACGACTCTCTCACCTCATGTATATCACAGCCTTACGGTCGAAGTGTACACATTGACAATAACTATTTTGGTAAGATACTGCAGCCATACTCCATTCTGGTCCCAGCTCATGTTTACATGCATTTATTTTCCAGTAGAGTTCACTAGATAGTGATTAACAACCAGGGGATCTGGAGCTAGGGAGGCTTAAAACAGACCACAGAGATCATTGCTGGCTAGTGTATTTGCTGTAACATTAATTTTAACATTACACACTGCCTCCGAGTGTACATAAACAAAATGCTATTGTTTCTTTCATGCTCTTTGCAAATCAGTTTTTATGATTTGTTAGATAAGGTTACATTGGGATATGGAGCAAAAGCAGTGCAAATGGAGTTACAGAAGAAGATAAGAATCCAGGAAAAGAAATAGGTCAGTCAGCACCTTGAGTCATTCATTTAGATCATGGTTGATCTATACCTTAATTCCATTTACCTGTTTTTTTTTTCATATCCCTCAATACACTTACCAAACAAAATCACTTCTCAGTCTTAGAAATTGTAATAAACCCAACATCCACTGGCTACTGGGGAATTCCAGATCCGCTAACCTTTGCATGAAGAAGTACTTTCTGATTTCACTTTTAAATGACCAACTCTAATTTTAAGACTATGGTCCCTTGTTTTGGATTTCCCCATCAGAGGAAAGAGTTTCCCTATATCTACCCTATTGAACGCTTCGATTATTTAAAATACCTAAATTAGATCTCTATTGTCAAGGGAATACAAGCCAGGTTTATGTAATCTGTTTTAATACTTTAACTCTTCAAGCCTCAGTGTTATTCTGATGAATTTGAACTGTATCACATCCATGGCCAATTCTGAAGTTTCGTGCCCAAAACTGAATGCGGTACTCCAGTCAGGCTCTGAGCAAGGCTCTGGACAAAAAAATCTCCACCCCTTTGTAATCCAGCCATCCTGAGATAAAAGCCATCGTTCCATCAGCCTTTTTGATTACTTTTGTTGCTGTGTACTAGCTTTCATTGATTCGCAGTGCTGCGCAGTCATGCCTCCTTCTTAGCATGGGAGGCACCATTGGCCATTTTCCGTGTGAACCGCACAGCATCAGGCAACTGAAGTGACACACGCAGGTGCATCCCCTGCGTGCAGCCGAAGAGGTTGAAAGAGTGAAATCATAATGGCTGATGCAACACACAAATTCTGAAATTGGCCAATGAATGTGCAGGGAATGCTTTCATTACTCACTCTTGAAACAATAAGCATTAGCAAAGCAAGAAGAAATCTGTTCCGGGGCTATTTAAAGGGCTGTTCAACAAGTTTCAGCTGAGGTGGTTTTGACTTACTGGTGCTCAGATAAAGTTGTTGGAAGCACTGTGATGAGTTGCTGGAGGTCTTTGAAGGTTCCTCTGCTGACCACAGAAAGGCTGAGAGAATTGTATTGTCTTGCATAATACGGGGGCAGTGGTTGCAGTGCCACTTGCTCTTCAACCTGAGCAGGACATGCAGAGGAGGAGGCAGAGAGGGGAACCTCTGCAAGCACAGAGGAGAAGGAGGGGTCTCCATAGAAATAAATGAGCGAGGAGACCAATTTTCTGTCTTATCCAGCCTGCTTCCAATGGGCACGTCACGAATCATGGCCCCTGCGTCCAAAAATCGGGGTGATAGAGTTTTGCGCCTAATCTCAGGTTAATAAATGCAAAATACTGTGGATGCTGGAAATCTGAAATAAAAACAGAAAGTGCTGGAAATACACAGCAGGTCTGGCAACATCTGTGGAGAGAGAAACAGAGTTATCTAATGTTTTAGGTCTGTAATCTTTCATCAGAACTGGCAAAGGTTAAAATTTAATAGTTTTTGAGCAAGAGATAGGGGGGAGGAGGGAAGAAGAAGAAGAGGGAGGGTGTGTGATAGGGTAGGAGAGATTAAATGACAAAGATGTCATGGAATGAAAGGTGAAGGGAGTAGTAATAGCCCCAGTAAAATAATCTCAGGTTAAACTGTGTAAGAGTAAATGCTACACTATTTAATAACAAATATCTCGTTCTTCACATCAAAGGATAGTATACAGTAACTCTGCTGGAAGTTTGTGTAGAGGACAGAATAAGACTTTTTCAAAATTTATTCTTGGGATGTAGGCAACACTGGCAAGGCAGCATTTATTGTCCATCCCTGGTTGAGTGCATTAAAATTCAAGCACACAGCAGGCCTGAATCCTCATGTAAATTTGATCCTTCCCTGAAGGACATTTGTGAAACAGTTGGGTTTTAGCAACAATCTAGTAGCCCGGAACTTATTTATTGAATTCAATTTCACAACTTGTCAGGGTTGGAACTCACAATCTTTGGGTTTCTAGTCGCCAGTATTATAACCTTACCCATAGCACTGCTGTGACGCCCTTTCATGGCAGAATATATTATTGATATTACATGTGCTGTGGCTTGGTGGGCAGTGCTCTTACCTCTGAGGTAGAAGGTTGTGGGTTCAAATCCCACTCTTGAGACTTGAATCACAGACATGGAGTACTACCTTTGGAGCAAGGATTTAAAAGCATCCTTATCTCTAAGTCATAATGTTGTGGGTTGAAGTCCCACAGCAGAGATCGGAGCACATTATCTCGGCTGGCACTCCAGCAGTATGGGCACCAGAAAGGCTGCAGTGCATCATTGCTGCTGAAAATCCCAGTTTGGTTTGTTAAGTTTCCTTTAAAGTTTTGGTGTTTTTGTTCCAGTTTTTTAGTGGTGCCCCCTTCAGAAGGGGACACTTATTACCTCTTTGAAATATTGATTTAAAACCTGTTATCATTGGTTTACATAAAAGTGATAGAAATCTGTTTGTCTTGGCAATGGTCCCCTTGAGTGAAATTTTCTTTAAATTTTCTGTTTAAGTTGGTTTATTCATGGTGCCCTTTGAGAAGCGGACACTTATTACCTCTTTTAATTGATCGACACCTGTCATTGGTTGAATCTAAAAGAGGTAGAATAGATTACTGACTAACGAGGCTACAACATGAAGATTGGCCACTTTGAACTGGAATGCATGGAACCCTAGTGCAGCAAGTGAGTCAACATCTTCAGGATGGGAGGGGAGTGAGGAACTGGTGGAGAAAGAATGGTGAAAGAGTTTGCATATATCTCTGCCAGCAGAAGGCATCATGAAAGGTAGTTTGAAGACATGAGATTGAAAGTGCACACGCTATTGCATGTATTGGATCCTAATGAGTTCATTTTCAGTGATTATCATCGAGTAACTTTGAAATCTGGTGCAGAAGCTGAACTTTGACCTGAGAATGCAGTATCTGCATTGATTTTTATGGTTGCGAGGAGTCTGGAACTTAAATCAGAAGATTGGAGAAAATGTTCCTCTCTAAATTTGTTCTTAGTTTACAGGTGAAATGCTGGAAATGAATTCTTGCTTGTAGAGAGTCCTGTGAATTGGATATTTGTAAGTACATTTCTTGATCAATGTATGGAGGTGGACCATATGGGATTTTTTCAAGGTTGTAATGTGTCCAAGGCTATTATAGTAAGGAGCTGATTTATGTCCAGCTCTGCTCAGTTGTAAACCTCATTTTCAGCTGTTTTTTGAATGAACAATTTCCATTCTAAACAGTGTACTTATTTACTCTGCTTTTACAAAAAGCATCTGTCCACTGACAGCAGTTGAAAGACAGCTGCAGATCATTGGAGACCCTTAGTCTAACTGTCAGTTGTTAACCAGATAATGTCCAGTGTAAGAACAGTATGTGAGAGAATTCTGGGCAAGCTACTACTTTTTAATACAGAGAGACAAATGAATACATGGGTTTGTTTGTGTGCGAGTATTCTGAATGAAGAATTCAGATGATGTTATAAAACCTGAGAGGCCATCTCAAGCAGTTAATAAGCACAAGAGGTGAAGGGCGGTGCGGCCATGCCGGGCTCCAGGGAGGCGGCCGTTCTGAGTGAGTGAGGATCACTAGTGGACAATGGTGGGAGCGGATGAAATGTTTTATTACCTGTACCCCCTTACCCCACCCCCTCCCCCCTTGCTCCCCCCTCCCAACTCACCCCCCCCGCACCCCTTTTCCCCCCCACCCCCCTCGCACAATCTTGCCCTCGCACCCCCTTCCCCTGCACTCCCTCCCCTACCCCCTTCCCAGCTCCCCCTCGCACCCCCTTCCCTCCACCCCTTCCCCCTCCGCACCCCCTTCCCCCCCCCAGCATCCACCTACCCCTGAGCAGGGGCCCTCAGCTAATGACTTGCTACTCCTCCATGTTGAACACTACGTCGAGGAAGCACTGAGGGTGGCAAGGGCACAAAATGTACTCTGGGTGGGGGACTTCAATGTCCATCACCGAATGGCTCGGTAGCACCACTACTGACCGAGCTGGTCGAGTCCCAAAGGACATAGCTGCTAGACTGGGTCTGCGGCAGGTGGTGGGGGAACCAACACGAGGGAAAAACATACTTGACCTCGTCCTCACCAATCTGCCTGCCGCAGATGCTTCTGTCCATGACAGTATTGGTAGGAGTGACCACCGCACAGTACTTGTGGAGATGAAGGCCCGCCTTCACATTGAGGATACCGTCCATCGTGTTGTGTGGCACTATCACCGTGCTAAATGGGAAAGATTTCGAACAGATCTAGCAATGCAAAACTGGGCATCCATGAGGCGCTGTGGTCCATCAGCAGGAGCAGAATTGTACTCATCCACAATTTGTAACCTCATGGCCCGGCATATCCCCCACTCTACCATTACCATTAAGCCAGGAGACCAACCCTGGTGCATTGAAGAGTGCAGGAGGGCATGCCAGGAGCAGCACCAGGTACACCTCAAAATGAGATGTCAACCTGGTGAAGCTACAACCCAGGACTACTTGCATGCCAAACTGCATAAGCAGCATGCGATAGACAGAGCTAAGCGATCCCATAACCAACGGATCAGATCTAAGCTCTGCAGTCCTGCCACATCCAGCCATGAATGGTGGTGGACAATTAAACAACTAACTGGAGGAGGTGGCTCCACAAATATCCCCATCCTCAATGATGGGAGAGCCCAGCACATCAGTGCGAAAGAGAAGGCTAAAGCATTTGCAACAATCTTCAGCCAGAAATGCCGAGTTGATGATCCATCTCGGCCTCCTCCTGAAGTCCCCAACATCACAGATGCCAGACTTCAGCCAATTCGATTCATTTCGCGTGATATCAAGAAACGACTGAAGGCACTGGATACTGCAAAAGCTAAAGGCCCTGACAATATTCCGGCAATAGTACTGAAGACCTGTGCTCCAGAACCTGCCACACCCCTAGCCAAGCTGTTCCAGTACAGCTACAACACTGGCATCTACCCTGCAATGTGGAAAATTGCCCAGGTATGTCCTGGACACAAAAAGCAGGACATGTCCAACCTGGCCAATTACCGCCCCATCAGCCTACTCTCAGTCATCAGTAAAGTGATGGAAGGTGTCATCAACAGTGCCATTAAGCGGCACTTGCTTAGCAACAACCTGCTCAGTGACGCTCATTTTGGGTTCCGCCAGGGCCACTCAGCTCCTGACCTCATTACAGCCTTGGTTCAAACATGGACAAAAGGGCTGAACTCAAGAGGTGAGGTGAGAGTGACTGCCCTTGACATCAAGGCAGCATTTGACCGAGTATGGAATCAAGGAGTCCTAGCAAAACTGAGGTAAATGGGAATCAGGGGGAAAACTCTCCACTGGTTGGAGTCATACCGAGTGCAAAGGAAGATGGTTGTGATTGTTGGAGGTCAATCATCTGAGCTCCAGGACATCACTGCAGGAGTTCCTCAGGGTAGTGTCCTGGGCCCAACCATCTTCAGCTGCTTCATCAATGTCCTTCCTTCAATCATAAGGTCAGAAGTGGGGATGTTCGCAGATGATTGCACAATGTTCAGCACCATTCGTGACTCAGATACTTAAGCAGTCCGTGGAGAAATGCAGCAAGACCTGGACAATATCCAGGTTTGGGCTGATAAGTGGCAAGTAACATTCGCGCCACACAAATGCCAGGCAATGACCATCTCCAACATGAGAGAATCTAACCATCTCCCCTTGACATTCAACGGCATTACCATTGCTAAATCCCCCACTATCAACATCCTAGGGGCTACCATTGACCAGAAACTGAACTGGAGTAGCCATATAAATACCATGGCTACAAGAGCAGGTCAGAGGCTAGGAATCCTGAGGCGAGTAACTCACCTCCTGACTCCCCAAAGCCTGTCCACCAACTACAAGGCACAAGTCAGGAGTATGATGGAATAGTCTCCACTTGCCTGGATGGGTTCAACTCCAACAACACTCAAGAAGCTCGACACCATCTAGGACAAAGCAGCCCGCTTGATTGGCATACCATCTACAAACATCAGCGGAATGTATGATGGCATTAAGAGAGCTTTTGGGCCAACCATCAAGAAGATCGCCCCCCTCAAATCTAAATCAGGGGACACAATCACTGACCAATGCAAGCAAATGGACCGCTGGGTGGAGCACTACCTACAACTGTACTCCAGGGAAAATGTTGTCACTGAGACCGCCCTCAATGCAGCCCAGTCTCTGCCAGTCATGGATGAGCTGGACGTACAGCCAACAAAATCGGAACTCAGTGATGCCATTGATTCTCTAGCCAGCAGAAAAGCCCCTGGGAAGGACGGCATTACCCCTGAAATAATCAAGAGTGCCAAGCCTGCTATACTTTCAGCACTCTACGATCTGCTTTGCCTGTGCTGGGATGAGGGAGCAGTACCACAGGACATGTGCAATGCCAATATCATCACCCTCTTTAAGAACAAGGGTGACAGCAGTGACTGCAACAACTACCGTGGAATCTCCCTGCTCAGCATAGTGGGGAAAGTCTTTGCTCGAGTCGCTTTAAACAGGCTCCAGAAGCTGGCTGAGCGTGTCTACCCTGAGGCACAGTGTGGCTTTCGAGCAGAGAGATCCACCATTGACATGCTGTTCTCCCTTCGCCAGCTACAGGAGAAATGCCGTGAACAACAGATGCCTCTCTACGTTGCTTTCATTGATCTCACCAAAGCCTTTGACATTGTCAGCAGACGTGGTCTCTTCAGACTACTAGAAAAGATTGGATGTCCACCAAAGCTACTAAGTATCATCACCTCCTTCCATGACAATATGAAAGGCACAATTCAGCATAGCGGCGCCTCATCAGACCCCTTTCCTATCCTGAGTGGCGTGAAGCAGGGCTGTATTCTCGCACCTACGCTGTTTGGGATCTTCTTCTCCCTGCTGCTCTCACATGCGTTTAAATCTTCAGAAGAAGGAATTATCCTCCACACAAGATCAGGGGGCAGGTTGTTCAACCTTGCCCGTCTAAGAGTGAAGACCAAAGTACGGAAAGTCCTCATCAGGGAACTCTTCTTTGCTGACGATGCTGCATTAACATCTGACACTGAAGAGTGTCTGTGGAGGCTCATCGACAGGATTGCAGCTGCCTGCAACGAATTTGGCCTAACCATCAGCCTCAAGAAAATGAACATCATGGGACAGGACGTCAGAAATGCTCCATCCATCAATATCGGTGACCACGCTCTGGAAGTGGTTCAAAAGTTCACCTACCTAGGCTCAACTATCACCTGTAATCTGTTTCTCGATGCAGAAATCAACAAGTGCATGGGAAAGGCTTCCACTGCTATGTCCAGACTGGCCAAGAGAGTGTGGGAAAATGGCGCACTGACACGGACCACAAAAGTCCTCAGTACCTTGCTCTACGGCAGCGAGGCCTGAACAACGTATGTCAGCCAAGAGCGACGTCTTAATTCATTCCATTTTCGTTGCCTCCGGAGAATCCTTGGCATCAGGTGGCAGGACCGTATCTCCAACACAGAAGTCCTCGAGGTGGCCAACATCCCTAGCATATACACCATACTGAGCCAGCGGCGCTTGAGATAGCTTGGCCATGTGAGCCGCATGGAAGATGGCAGGATCCCCAAGGACACATTGTACAGCGAGCTCGTCACTGGTATCAGACCCACTGGCCGTCCATGTCTTCGCTTTAAAGACGTCTGCAAACGCGACATGAAGTCCTGTGACATTGATCACAAGTCGTGGGAGTCAGTTGCCAGCGATCGCCAGAGCTGGCAGGCAGCCATAAAGGCGGGGCTAAAGTGTGACGAGTCGAAGAGACTTAGCAGTTGGCAGGAAAAAAGACAGAAGCGCAAGGGGAGAGCCATCTGTGTAACAGCCCCGACAACCAATTTTATCTGTAGCACCTGTGGAAGAGTATGTCACTCTAGAATTGGCCTTTATAGCCACTGCAGGCGCTGCTTCACAAACGACTGGCCACTTCCAGGCGCTTAACCATTGTCTCTCGAGACCTGGAGGCCAAAGAAGAAGAAGATGAAATTCTGCTACTGGGCATTGCCTGTAAGATGGAACACTTTCAAGAAGTGCAATTCTCGAAACAAAGGGCTTGTATCCTGTGATTTCTGTATATTAATTTTAATGGATGAAAAATGACTGGGTATTCTCTTACGATACCCTGACCAGTGTCCTCCATGAGCATTGCCTCTTATTAGAAGCATCTAATTACAAAATCAGCCCTTAGATTGTAGTCCTGAAAATTTGGATGTTTGGGTTGGGTAAAAAGAAAATTTGTTAAAAGTGTAAAATCTGAATCTAAACTATCCACTTGCAGTTTTAATGGAGGTAGGACAAGGGCAGGTGGCCAATCCACTATTGGGAGACAGCTCGGTCGTGAATGGTCAGGGGAAGAGAGAGTAATGATCATATTTGGACAAGGGTATAAAAGATGATGCTGAAGGTATGGTTGAGCAGATGTGTAACTGCAGTAGTGGTGGTAGAGGAAGTGAATGTATGTTTGTGGATGGGGTGGCAAAAAAGCCGGCTGCATTGTCCTGGATGATGTCGAGCTTCTTGAGTGTTGTTGGAGCTACACACATCTAGGTAAGTGGAGAGCATTCCATCATACTCCTTGCTTGTGCTTTGTAGATGGTGGACAGGCTTTGGGGAGTCAGGAGGTGAGTTACTCGCCTCAGGATTCCTAGCCTCTGACCTGCTCTTGTAGCCACGGTATTTATATGGCTACTCCAGTTCAGTTTCTGGTCAATGGTAGCCCCTAGGATGTTGATAGTGGGGGATTCAGTGATGATAATGCCATTGAATGTCAAGGGGAGATGGTTAGATTCTCTCTTGTTGGAGATGGTCATTGCCCGGCACTTGTGTGGCACGAATGTTACTTGCCACTTATCAGCACAAGCTGGATATTGTCCAGGTCTTGCTGCATTTCTTCATAGACTGCTTCAGTATCTGAGGAGTGACGAATGGTGCTGAACATTGTGCAATCATCAACGCATATCCCCACTTCTGACCTTATGATTGAAGGAAGGTCATTGATGAAGCAGCTGAAGATGGTTGGGCCTAGGACACTACCCTGAGGAACTCCGGCAGTTATCTCCTGTAGCTCAGATGATTGACCTCCAACAACCACAACCATCTTCCTTTGTGCTAGGTATGACTCCAACCAGTGGAGAGTTTTCCCCCTGATTCCCATTTACCTCAGTTTTGCTACGACTCCTTGATGCCATACTCGGTCAAATGCCGCCTTGATGTCAAGGGCAGTCACTCTCACCTCACCTCTTGAGTTCAGCTCTTTTGTCCATGTTTGAACCAAGGCTGTAATGAGGTCAGGAGCTGAGTGGCCCTGGCGGAACCCCAAGTGAGCAGGTTATTGCTCAGCAAGTGCCGCTTGATGACATCTTCCATCGCTTTACTGATGATTGAGAGTAGACTGATGGTGCGGTAATTGGCCGGGTTGTACCTGTCCTGCTTTTTGTGTACAGGACATACCTGGGCAATTTTCCACATTGCAGGATAGATGCCAATGTTGTAGTTCTACTGGACCAGTTTGGTTAGGGGCACGGCAGGTTCTGGAGCACAGGTCTTCGGCACCATTGCCGGAATATTGTCAAGACCCATAGCCTTTGCAGTATCCAGTGCCTTCAGTCGTTTCTTCATATCACACGGAGTGAATCGAATTGGCTGAAATCTGGCATCTGTGATGCTGGGGACTTCAGGAGGAGGCTGAGATGGAACATCAACTCTGCATTTCTGGCTGAAGGTTGTTGCAAATGCTTAAGCCTTCTCTTTCGCACTGATGTGCTGGGCTCCTCCATCATTGAGGATGGGGATATTTGTGGAGCCACCTCCTCCTGTTCGTTGTTTAATTGTCCACCACCATTTATGGCTGGATGTGGCAGGACTGCAGAGCTTAGATCTGATCCATTGGTTATGGGATCGCTTAGCTCTATCACATGCTGCTTATGCAGTTTGGCACACAAGTAATCCTGTGTTGTAGCTTCACCAGGTTGACACCCCATTTTGAGGTATGCCTGGTGCTGCTCCTGGCATGCCCTCCTGCACTCTTCTTTGAACCAGGGTTGGTCTCCTATCTTGATGGTAATGGTAGAGTGGGGGATATGCTGGGCCATGAGGTTACAGATTGTGGTTGAGTACAATTCCGCTGCTGCTGATGGCCCACAGCGCCTCATGGATGCCCAGTTTTGCATTGCTAGATCTGTTTGAAATCTATCCCATGTAGCACGGTGGTAGTGCCACACAACACGATGGAGGGTATTCTCAATGTGAAGGCGGGACTTCGTCTCCACAAGGACTGTGCGGTGGTCACTCCTACTAATACTGTTATGGACAGAAGCATCTGCGGCAGGCAGATGCATCTGCAGCAGGCAGATTGGTGAGGACGAAGTCAAGTATGTTTTTACCTCTTGTTGGCTCAATCACCACCTGCCGCATACCCAGTCTAGCAGTTATGTGCTTTGGAGTTCGTTCAGTAGTTCTGCTCCCGAGCCACTCATGGTGTTGGACATTGAAGTCCCCCACCAAGAGTACATTCTGCACCCTTGCCACCCTCCAAGTGTTGTTCAACATGTACTGACTCATCAGTTGAAGGAGGATGGTAGGTGGTAATCAGCAGGAGGTTTCCTTGCCTATGTTTGAACCGATGCCATGAGACTTCTTGAGGTCCGGAGTCGATGTTGAGGACTCCCAGGGTGACTCCCTCCTGACTGTGTACCACTGCGCTTCCACCTCTGCTGGGTCTGTCCTGCCGGTGGGACAGGACATACCTAGGGATGGTGATGGCATCGTCTGGGACATTGTCTGGTCATGTAAGGTATGATTCCATGAGTATGACTTTGTCAGGCTGTTGTTTGACTAGTCTGTGGAACAGTTCTCCCAACTTTGGCACAAGCCCCCCAATGTTAGTAAGTAGGGCTTTGCAGGGTCGACAAGGCTGGTTTTGCCGTTGTTGTTTCTGGTGCCTAGGTCGATGGCGGGTGGTCCGTCTGATTTCATTCTTTTTTTTTATTGACTTCATAGTGGTCATATACAACTGAGTGGCTTGCTAGGCCATTTCAGAGGGCATATAAGAGTCAACAATATTGTTATGGGTCTGGAGTCACATGTCGGCCAGACCAGGTAAGGACAGTAGATTTCCTTCCCTAAAGGACATTCGTGAACCAGATGGGTTTTTACAACAATCCACAATGGTTTCATGGCCATCAATAGACCAGCCTTTAATGGCAGATTTTATTCATTGAATTCAAATTCCACCTTCTGCTGTGGTGGAATTCGGACCCAAGTCCCCAGAGCAATATCCTGGGTCTCTGGGTTACTAGTCCAGTGACAATACCACTACGCCACTGCCTCCCCATCTTCACCAAAACAAGGAATATCAGCCTTGCAGAATGGAACACTTTCCATTTTAGGCATCCGATATTAACATTAAATGTCAAATGCTCTGAACTTCTATGGTACAGCTTGGGTTAGCAAATGGACTAAAGCTCTTTCTGTTACAAAAGTGACCACACTTCAAAAGTACTTCACCAGCTGTAAAACTCATTGTGATTCCTGAGGTTGTAAAAAGCATTTTTATATACATGTATCGATGTGATATATGATTTGGTTTTCTTAGTGAAAATGATAATTTACTGCAGTCAGTTTTATGGTGCAGGTCCATCTGCACTAGGAATTGGAATGGCCAAACCTATTGTTAGGATTTTTAGAGCTAGCAGAAGGAATGGGTTTTCAACTAGTCTATATGGGACTAAACTGGTCTCCATATTAGAAAAAAAAAGAGGCACTTGAGAAGGTGCCAGTAAGATTTACTAAAATGATAGCAAACCACTCAGTTTTGCTATCAGGAAAGATTAAACAGACTGCGGCTCTTTTCTCTGATAGAGGCTTTTAAGATTATGAAAGGATTTGAGAGGGTAGATGTAGAAAAGATGGGGAGACAAGAACTGGGGACCATAAGTATAAGATAGTCACTAACAGATCCAATAGGGAATTCAGGATAAACTTCTTTACCCAGAGAATGGTTCGAATTTGAAACTCACTACCACAAGGAGTAGTTGAGGCAAATATTATATGCATTTAAGGGTAAGCTAGATAAACACGAGGCAGAAGGGAATGGAAGGCTATGCTGATGGGGTTGGATGAAGAAAGGTGGCTGAATGACCTATTTCAGTGTCAGTATTATGTAAACTGAACCCAGGTCTCAGCTCTCTAATGCAAAATGTGCTGGTCAGACCCTCTTATTGTGAATATTTAAATGTTACAGGCTTTGAAGCTTAAGCTGAAAATGAAACCCAGGAAAAAATTGTTTCACTACCTCTAATCTTAAAAGGATTTACAGTGTTGCATAAAGTATACTTAAATGGAATGGTTAAGAGTCACTCGTGCATTTTAAGTCAACTGGAGCCAGCAAGAATGTCAGCTTGACAATTATGTAGAGAAAGTGCTCTCTTGTTTTTCACTAGCTCTTGGCCATAAAGAAGGAATTCTGAAATATTGTTAAACCTTTTTTAGTGCCACCTGGAAAAAATAATACGACAACATGAGCTATAGTCTTTTTTAATCCAGCGTTCGGTCTCAGAAGAAATGAATCTTTTCTTGAGTCATTAGCAAATCTAAGCCTCCAATTTATGTTCAATCTCCAAACTTTTCAGATTCTTCAAATAGTTGGTATTTCATTCCCAGTGTAAATGTTGAACTATTTCATTCAGTATAAGCCAATGTGATTGAATTTGATTTTTCATTGTAGCATAAATGCATCTATCATGCATGCCTTTACTATGAACTCTCAATAAAAGAAATTCTATATTCCCGTACAACTGCACAGAAACATTATCTACCTTTTTAACTCAGTCAGAAAGATGTCTCAAATACCTTTACAATTTTACAATGGAGATGAAGTTCCTTATATAGAAATACAAATCGATGACATTCTCCTTCTTCAAAAACAGTTATTTTGTTTTCTTTCCCTCTTTTAGCCTCCATGCGTTGCATGCCATACCTGGATTGAGGTGGAAGCCAGGCAGCCTGTTCCCATATTCCGACGACAGGTCATTGACCTGTAACGTTAACTCTATTCTGTCTTCACAGATACTGCCAGACCTGCTGAGTATTTCTAGCATTTTCTATTTTTATGCCAGATTTCCAGCATCAGCAATAGCTTGCCTTTGAAACCTGTTCCCAGTCTTTTTCCGATGCTGCTTTTCAGTTGCCCAGGAGGAGACAAACATAGAACATAGAACATAGAACATAGAAAATACAGCACAGAACAGGCCCTTCGGCCCACGATGTTGTGCCGATCCTTTGTCCTCTGTCAAGGACAATTTAATCTATACCCCATCATTCTCCTTTATCCATATACCTATCTAAAAGCCGTTTGAAAGTCCCTAAAGTTTCTGACTCAACAACTTCCCCAGGCAAGGCATTCCATGCCCCGACCACTCTCTGGGTAAAGAACCTTCCCCTGACATCCCCCTTATATCTCCCACCCTTCACCTTAAATTTATGACCCCTTGTAACGCTTTGCTCCACCCGGGGAAAAAGTTTCTGACTGTCTACCCTATCTATTCCCCTGATCATCTTATAAACCTCTATCATGTCACCCCTCATCCTTCTCCGTTCTAATGAGAAGAGGCCTAGAATGTTCAGCCTTTCCTCGTAAGACTTATTCTCCATTCCAGGCAACATCCTGGTAAATCTCCTCTGCACCCTCTCCAAGGCTTCCACATCCTTCCTAAAATGAGGCGACCAGAACTGCACACAGTACTCCAAATGAGGCCTTACCAAGGTCCTGTACAGCTGCATCATCACCTCACGGCTCTTAAATTCAATCCCTCTGCTAATGAACGCTAACACCCCATATGCCTTCTTCACAGCCCTATCCACTTGAGTTGCAACTTTCAACGATCTATGCACATAGACCCCAAGGTCTCTCTGCTCCTCCACATGCCCAAGAACCCTACCGTTAACCCAGTATTTTGCATTCGTGTTTGTCCTTCCAAAATGGACGACCTCACACTTTTCAGGGTTAAACTCCATCTGCCACTTTTCAGCCCAGCACTGCAACCTATCCAAGTCCCTTTGCAGACGACAATAGCCCTCCTCGGTATCCACAACTCCACCAACCTTTGTATCATCTGCAAATTTACTGACCCACCCTTCGACTTCCTCATCCAAGTCGTTAATAAAAATCACAAACAGGAGAGGACCCAGAACTGATCCCTGTGGCACGCCACTGGTAACTGGGCTCCAGGCTGAGTATTTACCATCTAAGACCACTCTCTGCCTTCTATCAGTTAGCCAATTCTTAATCCAACTGGCCACATTCCCCACTATCCCATGCCTCCTGACTTTCTCCATAAGTCTACCATGGGGGACCTTATCAAATGCCTTACTAAAATCCATGTACACCACATCCACTGGTTTACCCTCATCCACTTGCTTGGTCACCTGCTCAAAGAATTCAATCAGGCTTGTGAGGCAAGACCTACCCCTCACAAAACCGTGCTGACTGTCCCGAATCAAGCAGTGTCTTTCCAGATGCTCAGAAATCCTATCCCTCAGCACCTTTTCCATCAACTTGCCTACCACCGAAGTAAGACTAACTGGCCTGTAATTCCCAGGGTTGTTCCTATTCCCTTTCTTGAACAGGGGCACAACATTTGCCACCCTCCAATCACCTGGTACCACCCCCGTCAACAGAGAAGATGAAAAGATCATTGCCAGCGGCTCTGCAATTTCATCCCTTGCTTCCCATAACATCCTTGGATATACCCCGTCAGGCCCGGGAGACTTGTCTATCTTCAAGTTATTCAAAAACCCCAACACATCTTCCCTCCTAACGAGCACTTCCTCGAGCTTACCAGTCTGTTTCACACCGTCCTCTTCAGTAATACACCCCTTCTCATTCGTAAATACCGAAGAGAAGTACTCATTCAAAACCTCACTTATCTCTTCCGGCTCAACACACAGTCTCCCGCTATTGTCCTTGACCGGACCTACGGTCCCCCTAGTCATCCTCATATTTCTGACATACGCGTAAAAGGCCTTGGGGTTTTCTTTTATCCTACCCGCCAAGCATTTTTCATGCCCTCTCTTAGCTCTCCTAATCCCTTTCTTCAGATCCTTCCTGGCCATCTTGTATCCCTCCAGAGCTATGCCTGTGCCCTTTTTCCTCAACCTTATATACGCATCCTTCTTCTTCCTAACAAGACTCTCAACCTCTCTTGTCAACCACGGTTCCCTCACATGACCATCCCTTCCCTGTCTGACAGGGACATGCTTATCAATGGCCCCTACTATCTGCTCCTTGAAAAAGTTCCACATTTCGACCGTGCCCTTCCCTGCCAGCATATGCTCCCAACTTATGCTCCTCAGTTCCTGCCTGACAGCATCATATCTACCCTTCCCCCAATTGTAAACCTTGCCCTGTTGCACATACCTATCCCTCTCCATTACCACAGTGAATGCTACAGAATTGTGATCACTATCTCCAAAGTGCTCGCCCACCAACAGCTCTATCACTTGCCCTGGTTCATTACCTAGTACCAAATCCAATATTGCCTCCCCTCTGGTCGGGCAGTCTACATACTGAGTCAGAAAAGCTTCCTGGACATACTGCACAAACACTACCCCATCCAAACTACTGACCAGGGCTGAATCCCCCTCCAATTTCTCCTTGATGTGGGTAAGTTCCAGACCTTTTGTTTTATACAACAGCTCTTCTTGGGTTCAAACATGACAAGTAAAGCAAATGGGTTAAATAGAGTAACTAGAAAAATATTACATTGGTTTAATGTTAATGTAGACTAGCCACAGAAAAACACTAATTGTATTCTAAAGAGACCCAGAAGCTCCATTGAGATTGGCGTTCCACATAGACACTAGTAGTCCTCAAAAAAAGCTACCCTGAGTATAGGCGTGACTCTAACATGAGCAGTCAGCCTGAATGCAATGAGATGTGGGTCTTCCACACATTAAGCTGCAGGTAACCTTCACATTCAGCTACCTTTTTTTGCATGCTTAGAAAAAGGCTTAAAGTACATGCAGAAATGTACAGTTTGCAACACTGGTCCATATAAAAATCATTGAAGTGAGTGATAAAAGACTGAGAATTGTTTTAGCTGTGATTGGTGAGTATGCCCTCAGAAATGTATTTATACCTTATCTGGCATTTTGGAGCCTGCTGTAATCATGGGTAGGATTTTGCCATTTGGGGTGGGATCCTGATGTTGAGGTCAAATGGAGGTCAACATCGCACTGTGTGGAGAATAGTTACTCAGCAGTGGTTTTCCCCAAATTGACCAATTGGTGGCCAGAGGGCGGGCTTGCTGTCCAATTAAGGTCAGTAGACGGGCTCGTGAAGCTGTAAACCAATAGGAGGCCCTCCAGCACTGAAGAAGCTTTTTGCTTCTGCCTTTTCAGGTAAGAGAGAGAGAGCGGGCACCTCCAGCTAGAGGCGCCCTCACTCCAAATTTTTAAACTTTTAACTAAAAAAATGTCCTCAGCAGCCGGGCCATCATTGCGGAGGGGGAATACCTCAAAGGGTGGCCTGTAGCTGAAGCCAGGCAGGCAGGGAGGGCCTCAAAGCCTGTCTTGCGTGCTGAGCCCCCAGTATGCAGCTGGGAGGCAGCCTCCAGGCAGCTGGCCTAGTCCCCAGTGCCTCTGGGGGCCCGGAAGCTGACTGGAAAATTCCAGTTGGCCTCTGAAAATAGACCTTAATTGGCCTTGAAGACCCTTAATTGGCTGCCCTGGTTGCAGGCGGGTAGCCCTGCTACTTCCCACCTGCCTCTGGAAAAATGGCCTGGGCAGCAGGATGGTGCCAGCAAATCAGCACACTGGCCAGCAACATGAACTTTCAAACCTGTCTGCCTCCGTGCTCACCCCCATTGGGGGCTAAAAATCCAGCCCTTTATCTTTTATCCATAAACTTCTATAAATATGAAAATAGAAGTAGCAGTAGGGATGTCAATTAAATGTTAAAGGGTTTGGTTGCTTTCATTGGCAACTAATTCCCAAGCCCCAATTTTAACTTGGGTTCGAGCTGAAGGGAATACAACCATTGCCTCAGCACTGAGGCCCAGACTATTTTACCTCCTGGGCCCAACTTTATTCCTGCTGGCTGACTTCCCTCCCAGAACTGGTGGGAAGTTGGCAGGAAGCAGTTGAAAATCATACGGGCCACCCGCTGACAATATAGGTTGTAGGATCAGCTTCTGAGCCCATCTCATGGGGGGGTCTTGCATATGGGACAGGGGATGCCTAAGCTTTGTTTGTCGTGCCTGGAGGAGCACTCCTTGCTGCTTGCTCAATAGAGAAACTTAAAATCCCAGGCCATGGAATCCAGATGGCTTCCTGCCGGGTAAGTAACCTGGGAAATTTTAGCTGCTGATTATCCGGCCATGCATTGAATGCATTTTGGGGGGATTTTCCTCCATAATTCCCACCCTTCGTCAGGAGGGATTGAGGTGGTACTGGTGAAAGCATTGTGTGGTGAGGCTCAGTGCTGCCTCACTGCCCTGAACAGGATTCCCTCCAAGTTCAGGACTGCTGCTGCTTCCCTGCTGCTGGATACAAATAGTGTTAGATTCTGGGACTCTGGTCCCCAGCTGATTTTCCTCCATTCTGCCTGTTGTTGCCGGGGCTGCCATGGGGAAGGTGGCAGAAGACTGCAGACAGTGGTAGTAACAGTTCTGAAGAATCCCCAAAGGAAGGACAGAGTCTTGAAATCGAAATCACGCCCTCCCTACTGCCCCCAACATTTACCTGTTGAAGGTCCTCTTCTTGAACGAGGCCTTAAGTGGAACATCCATTGCAATCCTTGAGTGCTCCTGACCCTTTATGCAGCTTCAGGACCTTTTCTGATGCTGCAGTGTTGGTCTCATTGCAGCCCTAGTAGGATTTGCTGTCCTTGTACTGTTGGGCTCTTTCTTGATGTGGGAATCCAACCATCAGCCTTCCATACAAATGTGATTAGCCCGATCCAAGGAAATGGGTAGGGGATGGAGCAGGATGGAAATACCATCCTGCTGTAAACACCCCCCTCCTCCCCCACTTTCTGTTTTTGGAAACATGAGGTGAGCTGCACTCATCCAGGCAAGCGGAGGGTACCTGACTTGTGCCTTGTAGATGGGGGATAGGCTTTGGGGAGTCAGGAGGTGAATTACCTGCTTTTGTAGCCACAGTATTTATATGGCTGGTCCAGTTCAGTTTCTCATCAATGGTAGCCCCATGGATGTTGGTGGCGGATTCAGCAATGGTAAAGCTGTTGAATGTCAAGGGGAGGTGATTAGATTCTCTCTTGTTGAAGATGGCTATTGCATGCAACTTGTGTGGCGTGAAGGCTACTTGCCATTTATCAGCCCAAGCCTGAATGTGTTCCAGGGCTTCTGCATGTGGGCACAGACTGCTTCAGTGTCTGAGGAGTCTCGAATGGTACTGAACACTATGCAATCATCGAACATCACCTCTTCTGACCTTTTGTAGGAGGGAAGGTCATTGATGAAGCAGCTGATGATGGCTGGGTCTGGGGGCTACCCTGAGGATCTCCTGCAGCAATGTCCTGGGGCTGAGATAATGGCCTCCAACAAACACAACCATCTTCCTTCGTGTTAGGTATGACTCCAACCAGTGGAGAGTTTTGCCCCGATTCCCATTAATTTCAATTTTGCATGGACTCCTTGATGCCATACTCTGTCAAATGCTGCCTTGATGTCAAAGGCAGTCACTCTCACCTCACCTCTGGAATTCAGTTCTTTTGTTCATGTTTGGACCAAGGCTGAAATGAGAGCCAAAATGAGTGGCCCTGGAGGAACCCAAACTGAGCATCAGTGAGCAGGTTGTTGCTGAGTAAGTGCCGCTTGATAGCACTGTTGACGACCCCTTCCATCACGTTGCTGATGATTGAGAGTAGGGATGGTAATTGGCCAGATTGGATTTGTGTTTTTTTTTATGTGGACAGGACATATCCGGGCAATTTTCCACATTGTTGGGGAGATGCCAGTGGTGCAGCTGTACTGGAACAGCTTGGTTAGGGGTGCAGCTAGTTATGGAGCACAGGTCTTCAGTACTATAGCCGGGATGTTGTCAGGGCCCATAACCTTTGTTGTATTCAGTGCCTTCAGCTGTTTCTCGATGTCACGTGGAGTGAATTGAATTGGCTGAAGACTGGCATCTATGATGGTGGGGGCCCCAGGAGGAGGCCGAGATGGATCATCCACTCAGCACTTCTGCGAACTAACTGAAGGCGGCCTTCAGAATTAGAAGACAAAGCTGAGCTCTGCAGCTTAATCACAAACAATACTGTCTATCTTGTGAAAGTACACAATGTTGAGATTCTGAATATGAGAATCTCAGTGAGCTGTTATAAACAATGTAAAATTTATCATCACTCCTACCCCATTCCCTATTTTATTTCCAAACGCAGGCAGTTCTGCAAGTGCAGTGAAAGGAATGCTCAACTAAAGCTATGCAATATGGTCACATCAGGAGCATTTTACTTACCTCCCAAAAAATAATGACTGTAACCTTGAAGAAAATAAACCTTCACCTAAGAAAAGTAAACTTATTAGAATACAAACAAACTTTTGGAAATACATGGATGATCAGTTAGTATCTTTTAAAAAAAAATATAGTTTATGATATTTGGAAATGTGATGTTCATCAGAATTAGATGACTAAAAGATAAGCGAGCATTTTTTCGTAAGGTTGGGAAAAATAGAAGTGGTGGGAAGAGTCAATAGATACACCAGTCACAGAGAGGGTGAGCTAATGGGTTGAATGATTGGCAAACTTCTCAATTTATATAAAGAGGATATAAAATATAGCAAGTGAAGCGATGGAGCGATGTAAAAAAGATAAAAGCTCCAGTGGGCTAACGCACTTCTTGGGCTGGATTTTGAACCCCCCCCAGGGCAGGGAATGGAGGTGGGGAGGATGCTAAAAATAGCGAAGCCAGCCTGGGTGCTGGTTCCCTGTTCCATCACATCCCTGGGCCACTTTCCTGGAGGTGGGATGGATTGGGGGAGGTGGGGGGGAAGGTGGGTCACAGGGCTATGTGCCTGTATGTGGTAATTGTCATTGAAGGCCAGTTGAAGGAGGCTAACTGGGATTTTCCAGTTAGCCTCCAGTTTCTTGGATGCAACAGGGGCCAGTTTAGCTGTCTGGAGGCGGCCTCCTGGAGGCAGACTATGGGTCCAGTGCTCCAGGCATGCCGCATGCTGCACACCAGAAGGATTCCGCACACCCCAGCCCTCAACTTCCCCAGCTACTGTGTGGCCAGACTGGAAAGGCCATTTTTTATTTTAAATTTGAAAAAGTTGGAGAGAGGGTGCCTCTATTTTAAAGCATCCTCTCTCTCTCCTATACCTGCCATGGTATCCTGCTGATGCTTTCAAGCTGGAAGGCCTCTGATTGCCCCTCCTGCTCGAGAGCCCTCCCTCTGGCTATTAATTGGCCACTCCAGGGAAAAACACAAGTGACTTTTTCCCCACACAGTGCAGGGTTCTGACCCCCATTTGAGCGTGACAGTGGGGTTCAGAAGCCCAGAGTGATGATTCAGCCCTTCATCTCTGGAATATAGGCTCAAATTTAGACTGGATGATTGGAATCCTGTCTCACTGCTTGCAGTAAGGGTCTTGCATAAATTTAATTTGGACAATTAAACATGACTCTTAGTAGAAGTTAACTATGGCAGTGGTTCTCAAATCTTTTTGGTATAAGGACCTCTTTTCAAATGGATTATTAATCACAAACTCCTCTTGTTTAAATTATACTAATTCTCATAAAATGAAATTTCTGCATGTAAAGAGTATTTTAATATTGCTTTTTAAGAAAACAGGTGTTTACTAGTATCCGTGAGATGGGTGTGCTAGCTTCTCATTATCGAGTCTGTTTGTTCTTGGCAGGGGCCTGGAGAAAGCACTAGGGGAGCCTGCAGACTACAGGAGCATGGGGCAGGATTTTACTTCTGGGTGCGGGAAACAGATGTACGGACTGTTACCGGGTCCCAATCTAACCACCAGGGGGGAAGCAGTCACATCGCTCAATTTGCATGGGGGCGGACTACTAATTGGCTGGAGGGAGTGTTGGGTGGTCAGTTAGCAGCTGAGGGAGTGGGAACAGAGCAGGTCTGAAAGAGTGCCGACCTAATTTAAATCTAGCGCGGCAGTCATTACTAAGACAGTGAAGGAGAGGAAGGAGGTCATCTTCCAGACAGGTGGCAGGAGAAGGCCCCCTTTCCAGACCAAGCAGGCCTGGATCAGGGTGATTGAGACTGAGAGTGATGGAGGAGGGTCTGCAAGAACTGGGTCCAGTGGTAGAAGAGGTTCAATGATTTTATTCACTGTGGCAAGGTGAGTGCAATGCCAAATCTTCAGGACAGGCCTCTGAGAATTCACCCTCCAGCAGACACATCAGCTGAGGAGCCTCAGAAGTATTCTGCTTCTGAACATGGTGGAGTGTGTGCCCAGGGTACTGACTGATCCCTTAACAAGGCTCAGATGCATAGTGCAGCTGAGGACCCACCAGCACTGAGACATACCCTTTCCTATGTATATTAGCCATTGATATTAGCCATAGAGGCCGGCACTGCCTTATCTCTTTTTTTTTTTGTTCTTGCAGGAGAAATGGCACTTAATGCCTGGAAGAGGGCCCAGACAGGAAGATGGGTTCTCTTGCTTCACATGATCACCACAATGAAAGAGTAAGTTATGGAGATTGCCAGGGTCGCCGACGAAGAGCAACTCGGGGCAGGCAAGATGGGGCATCCCTGGTGGAGCAGGTGAATAGAGACTGCAATGCGATTATTAAGCGGGTGCAATGAATTCCAGCCCATCCAACAACATTCCAAAGACTGAGCTGCATTGGGAAGACTCGGCACTGCAGAGGCTTCTGCTCTCCAAAGGTTTGTTCTTGTTGTGATATCACTTTAACTACTTGAGTATATTATAAATCATCACAGGGAATGATATCAAACAACATGTGATATAGCAGTTGGAGTAATGTTAATTACCTATCAGCACATTTAATTAATTTAATTCATGAATTGATTTTAAATTCCACCTGCTGCCATGGTGGGATTTGAACCTTTGTCCCCAGAGCATTAGCCTGGGCATCTAGATTACTAGTTCAGTGACATTACCTCTATGCCACCATCTCCCTGGCACACGAAGCCAGACTTGTGAGCCTCCTTTTATTAAAGGCAGCACAGGAAAAGAGAGGTAATGTGATGAAAGGAAGCAAAGGTCTGGGAATGGTGAGAGTGAAACCTCTGGGTAGATTTGCATCCTTCATTTGCGATAAGAGTTCAGCTGTTCCAAATGGCTTTAATGGAAGTGTTCTCACAGGCATCTTAAAATGACTTTCATACCTTGCCATTCCTCATGGGTTAGAGGGGCTCAGCTGAAACAAGCCTGAATCAGATGATCCTTGACATTAATAGCATCCTGACAAGATCCTCGAGCTCTGCGCCGAGCCCTGTGCCAGGCCCTGCCACCACCCTCTGTGTTCTGCATGTTCTCCTTTTCTTGCATGTTCAGTTCCTCCTCTATATCCAATGAGCTGTGTCCATCCAGCGCTTTACTCTCTTCAAGGTTCACATCTTCCTGGAGGGCCATGTCACGAAGGGCACAGCAGACCACCTCCATGCATGAGACTCTTGCAGGAGTGTACTGCTGGGTGCTACCTGACTGGTCCAGGCAACAGAATGGCATCTTCAGGAGTCTGATGGCCTGCTCAATTATTGTCCTAGTGAGCAGCTGGCTTTGGTTGTCATGCCTCTGTGTCAGGATCTCGTAAAGGGGTTAGTAGGCCATCTCTTAAAGGGATATCCCTTGTCACTGAGAATCCATGCACGGAGTTTGGTCTGAGTGAAGAGCTGCAGTAGCCTAGTCTGCTGGAAGATGGAGTCATCACATCTTCCAGGAAAGTGAGTGCATACAAGCAGAAAGCTCTAGTTGTGGTCACTGTCTAGTCGATGGTTGAGGGAGTGGAAGCCCTTCCAGTTGATGAATCTCACTGCACGCTCGGTCGGTGACTTGATGGGCACAGGATGCAATCGATGATGATTGCAATTGGGAATTGATGGGAAATCCAGTGATAAAAGCAAAACCCATTGCCCTCTGGCCCTCCAAGGCCCCATCTCTCTGGAAATGAATGTACTGCCCAGCTTTTGCAAAAAGGGCAGCACTGACCTGCGAGATGCAGTGATGTGCTGCCATTTGTGACATGTCACCAGGGTTAACAGCAGAACCACGAAGTTCAAGGCCACAGTGACTTTAATGGTTACTAGGGTGTGGCGAGCAGCACCGTGAGATGTGAGGTCTTCTGCAATGAGGGCACAGAGGTCTGTGACCATCTGCCTGGTGAGCCGCAATCTCCTGCGGCACTGGGTCTCGGTCATAGCAAGGTAGCTCAATCTTCAGCAATAGATCCTATGCAGAAGGTATGGCCTCTGTATTCTTCCTGACACTCGTCTCTCTTCTCTGCCATCCTGATGCCTGGGGCCCTGTCCTTCCTGCAAAGGATGTTGCTCCTCATCTCTACTGGATCTAAAATCTGAGAGTCACACTCCCAATGCCAGCTACTGCCTTCCTTGTGCTCAGGTGGCTGCCCCCAATTATGTTTGGCAGCCTTGCCCCCAACCCTTATATCCTCACGATGCCAGCAGGGTGACGACCTCCTGCGCTGCCTGAGCACTTACTGACCACTCTCACCACAACCAACGCCTACCAAGGCACCTGTGTGGCAATGGCAGAGTCTCCTTTTTATATGTCCACCTAATTCCCTGGGGCAGACATGACTGGCTCCCCTCTCTGTATTCACCCAATGCATCTAGACTGCCCCAGACCAAGTGTGCAGCCCTGCCAAAATCTGAACATGGCTCTCAATGAGCTCTTTAAGTTAATTACAGCTATTAACAGATCGGACGGGTTCTTGGGGCTTGCCTCCCACCCTGCCATGGTGAAAATTGGAGGCGATGGGAAACCGACACGCTGGCTGTCGCTGGTATTTTTATCCCCTGCCCACCGCTGTTCCCACCCCCGATGGGACCTTAAAACTCCAACCCACTGTCGGAGCAGAGTATGGAAAGTGCAGAAATCTGAAGAAAGCAGGACACGAAAAGCAAAGCATGGAGGGGAGAACTAGAGGAGCATGGGGGTTGGGGTGGGGAGTGAGCACTGAGGGGAGAACTACAGGAACATGGGCTGGGGGAGCAGAGCATGCCTCCAACTGCTGCTCACCCACTTACCTTTGACCACGGCATTCAGCCATATAGTCTGCCCTGCGTTAAGGACTCCCTGGAAGGTCTCTGCGGGAGAACCATTGAACTATGGCACAAAAGTGCTAAAAGTTTTGTACTGATTTACGCCGAGCATCATCTTGGGCATTCAGTGGAGAAATTCACAATGGATCAGTAGAGATTGACTCCTGCAGTCTCACATCTACCAGATTCTCTGAGATATCTTGCCCAAGTTGTACTATTTGTCTGTTGTAACAGTAACAGCGACACACAAGCACAACTCCACAGACCTTGCATCTGGTAAGGGTTTTGGGGCAGCAGTCAAGAGCTAGAACTCTGTCTGACTTCCTCTCCTTAACCAGGGACTCTGCAGCCAATTGCAGCACCCTACTACTGTGATGTGAATGCAAGGTGAGGCCTCAATCTGGGGGTGTATCAAAGTAGATAGCCTGCTGACACTCACTGTCCAAGTTCATGCTTGGCTGAGGTCTGAAAGCTATGTGAACAACTGTACCCCAGTAAAGCAATCAATACAAAATAACATCAAGAATATATGTAAAATAAAAAGGGTATGTTAGAATAGTGGTTATGTTACTGGCCTAGGAATCCAGAGGCCTGGACGAAATGATCTGGAGACATGAGTTCAAATTTCATCGTGGCAGCTTGGGAATATAATTCAATTAATAATTAAATCTAGAGTAAAAAGCTGATATCAGTAATGGTGACCCATGAAACTACTGGATTGTCGTAAGTCTATCTGGTTCACTAATGCCCTGAAGGGAAGGAAAACTGTTGTCCTTAGCTGGTCCAGTCTACATGTGACTCCAGACTCACAGCAATGTGGTTGACACTTAACTGCCCTCCGAAATGGTCTAGCAAGCTACTCAGTTGTATTCAAGTAGGAGGCTCAGCACCATTTTCTCAAGGGCAATTAGGGATGGGCAATAAATGCTGGCCTTGCCAGGGACGGCCACATCCCATGAATAAATAAAAACAGGTTCAGAAGACGATGGGAATGGAACAAATTCAGAGATGAAAATTGGAGGAAAGAAGTCTGCATGGATAATTGATTATTCTCTAGAAGCTTACAAACTTTACAAAGTGGTCTCAGTTCTATGTCAAATCACAGCTTCCGGGCTCTTTGCCTGAAAGTTTTATGTGACAGGTGTTCAGAGTGTCTTGTAACAACAGCTGTATAGTAATGAGCAGAAAAATGTCACTGTGGAACGTGATGGGTTGTTTCTCTGTTACATGAGTTCAGGAATATTTGCCTAGTTGTGGAAAAACAGCAGCAGAAAGACAGAGGCTGTGCTGTGTCAAACCAGGATCTGGAGTCAAATATCCAGACTGTTTCAAGTCCTCCTTCCCAAACAAAAACCCAGTGATTCTGCATCATCTCTGGCATTCTATGGGAATAAAACCTAGATGAATATAGAATCATACAGCACAGAAGGAGGTCATTCAATCCATCATGCCTACGCCAGCTCTTTGAAAGAGCTATCCGATTATCCTGCTCTTTCCCCATAGCCCTGCAAATGTTTTGCCTTCAAGTATTTATCCAGTTCCATTTTGATAGTTACTAATGAATCTGCTTTTTTAGTACATTCCAGGTTGTAACAAGTCACTGTCGCTTAGAGTCAGAGTCAGAGAGATACAGCACTGAAACAGGCCCTTCGGCCCACTGAGTCTGTGCCGACCAATAACCACCCATTTATACTAATCCTACATTAATCCCATATTCCCTACTACATCCCCACCATTCTCCTACCACCTACCTACACTAGGGGCAATTTACAATGGCCAATATACCTATCAACCTGCAAGTCTTTGGCTGTGGGAGGAAACTGGAGCACCCGGCGGAAACCCACACGGTCACAGGGAGAACTTGTAAACTCCACACAGGCAGTACCCAGAATCGAACCCAGGTCACTGGAGCTGTGAGGCTGCGGTGCTAACCATTGTGCCGCCACTCACCACCTCACCTCTTTGGTTCTTTTGCCAATTACCTTAAACCTGTTCTCTCTAGTTGCTGATCCTCCTGCCACTGGAAACAAAGTTTCTTATTTATGCTATCTGAATCATTCATCATTTTGAAACACATCTCCTCTTAACCTGCTCTGCTCGAAGGAGAACATCTCCAGTCTCTCCACATAACTGAAGTTGCTTTATTCATAGTATCCTTCTAGTACATCTCTTCTGTACTCTTTCCAAGGCCTTGACATTTTTCCTGAAGTGTGGTGCCCAGAATTGGGCACCAATTCTACCAGTGGTGCAGTGGTTAGCACCGCAGCCTCACAGCTCCAGCAACCTGGGTTCGGTTCTGGGTACTGCCTGTGTGGAGTTTGCAAGTTCTCCCTGTGACCGCGTGGGTTTCTGCCGGGTGCTCTAGTTTCCTCCCACAGCCAAAGACTTGCAGGTTGATAAGTAAATTGGTCATTGTGAATTGCCCCTAGTGTAGGTAGGTGGTAGGAGAATGGTGGGGATGTGATAGGGAATATGGGATTAATGTAGAATTAGTATAAATGGGTGGTTGTTGGTCAGCACAGACTCAGTGGGCCAAAGGTCCTGTTTCCGTGCTGTATCTCTCTGTGACTCTATGACATACTCCAGCTGGGGCCTAACCAGTGATTTTATAAAGGTTCAACATAAATTGTTTCTATGACAGAAACAGGAATGGTTTTAACAACCTACTGTTAAAATGCTGGGAACTGGCAATCATCTGTGTGGGTTGCTGATTTATTCAGTTGCCTCCTCAGTGATGTTCCATATCTATTCATTCCATTCATATTAATACTGATAGGAGCTAAGGTCAAAGGGATGATGATTTCCAGTGTGTGCAACTTTGATTTTGGCCAGTGCCTCCTTGCAATCATTGGGCCAATTCCCCTACAGTATGATAAAAGCAAAATACTGCAGATGCTGGAAATCTGAAATAAAAGTAGAAAGTGCTAGAAATACTCAGCAGGTCAGGCAGCATCTGTGGAGAGAGAAACAGAGTTAAAGTTTCAGTTCTGTGACCTTTCATCAGAACTGGCAAAGGCTGGTGGGAAGGTGCTTGATAGGGCAGAGGGCAGGAGAGATTAAATAACAAAGCTGTCATGGGACAAAGGCATAGAGGGTGTTAATGCTTGTGGTGAAAGACAAAGCATTAGTCCAGAGAGGGTGTTAATGGTAGAGCAATGAAGAACTCTGTCCACATGAAAAAACAGGCATTGTTATATTTTTTTTAACCATGTGCCTGTGGAGAACTATTGTGATCCTTACAAGGTGATAAAACAAGTCCAGGGAACTATAGACCAATTTGCTTAACACTGGTGATATGAAAAATAATGGAACCTTCAAAGATTTAATAGAAAAACATCTAGAGATTGAAAATGTAATAAAGAATAATCAGCATGGGTTTCATAGGAAAATTCATATCTAATTAACCTTATTGAATTCTTTGAAGAATTAACAGAGTAGAAAAGGGTAATGTAGTAGATGGAATACACTTGAATTTTCAAAAGGCTTTGAACAAAGTATAGCATAGACTCATGATTACATGCGAAGTGAGGGGCTAAGTGGCAGAATGGATAGCAAGCTAGCTGTAGAACACAAGACAGAGAGCAAGGCTTAGTTATTTACTCAGCCTGGTAGAAGATGAGAAGTTGTGCTAACAGAGATCAGTGCTGTGTCATTATGGGCTCCCAACCTGCCAAGAAAGAGGCATATTAATTTTGCCATATGGACATTAAATTTCAAATTGTTGCTGGGAGGAAAAGGCCTGTTACAAGGGCTGCCAGACTTGGATGGAGGACATTTGCATACCAATAGGGATGAGAGGTGACTTCCCTTATCCACTTATCCTAAAATGAACTTTGATCACCAGGTATTGTGTGTAAGAGGAGCATTCCAGAGTCTGCTAAGGTGATACAATCCACAAACTGGTTAAACCAGGTTTTTTTTTGAACTAGCCAGAGTTTTTGCGCTCAGACTGTTTGCTCCTGGACTGAGAAGACCTCTCCCGTCTGCTCCCATCTCTTTCTCACAACCCTCTGGACCCACTGAAAAGACGTGAACCTCAAAGAAGTCTCCTACACTGAACATGTTTAAGAAGAATACTTGCATGCAGCAAGACCTGGACAACATTCAGACATGGGATGATAACTAACAAGTAACATTGTGCCACACAAGTGCCAGGCAATGACCATCTTCAACAAGAGACTGTCTAGCCACCATTTTTGGCATTTAGTGGCATTGCCTGTCCAATCCCCCACCATCAACATTGAGCAGAAACTTTGCTGGTCTAACCATGTAAATTCTATGGCTACAAGAGCAGATCAGAGGCTGGGTATACTGTGACGAGTACCTCACCACCTGATTACCCAAAGCCTGTCCATCATCTACAAGGCACAAGCCAGGATTGTGATGGAATACTCTCCACTTGCCTGGAGTGCATCTCCAACAACACTCAACATCAAAAAGCTCAATATCATCCAGGACACAGCATCCTGCTTGATAGGCAACCTGTCCATCACCGTGAAACATTCACACCCTACACCATTGATGCATAGTGGCAGCAGTGTGTACCATTTACAACATGCACTGCAGTAACTCACCACGACTCTTTCAACAGCACCGTCCAAATCTGCCACCTATACCACCTAGAAGGACAAGGGCAGCAAGTGCATGGGAACACCACCACCTGCAATTTCTCCTCCTAGCCATATCCCATGAATGTAAATAATCAAACTCAGTGAATGTATCTTCAAATGTAATAGTAAAAGGGGAATGGTAGCACAGTGGCAATATTATTGGGCTAGTTGTCCAGAGGCTTGGACTAATGCTCCACAGACATGGGTTCACATGCCTCCATGGCAGTCAGAGGAATTTTTTTTTTATATCAGTGGTGGGTAAAGTTTTAGAAAATCAACAGACGCTTGGAGAGGATTGAGTTTATTAAGGAAGGCCAGCATGGATTAGTAAAAGGCAGATTGTGCTTGATTAATCTAATTGAATTTTTTTTGATGAAGTAACAGAAAAGATTGATGAAGGAAATGCAATGACTACTGCTTATATGCATTGACAAACTTTGAGCGCTAACCAGACAAGACCCCAGTGGGACTGTGTGTCACTGTCAAGTTTACCATTGCTATTGACAGACACCCTGAGGAAGAAAACCACCTACAACTCTATCTCCAAGAAAAAGCTAAACCAGGTGGGCCAGCCACAAAGTGCACTCCTACCAGTCAGAGACTTCAAGATCACAATTTCATCTGAAGACAATGTAATTACCTGACCCCACAGACTGTATATTATTTTTTTTACTTGTTTTGGATTCTAATCCAAACCAGACTATTTCTTATCACTCTATACTCTGTTTGCATACGTGATTCTCGAGTGTGTGTGTGTGAGTGAAAGTGTAGTGTTATGACCAGGTGAGAAAGGTGTCTAGGGATCTCTCTGAGCCTTCACCTAGTCTTACCCAAACAGGCTTTAATTTTAAACACACTTTTTAGCTTCCCCCCTTGGTTCATTGCTTTTTTGATGTATATAAGTGACTTGGATATTGAAATACAGAGTCAATTTGCCGATGATACCAAACTTGTAGGTGTGGCAAACAGTGAGGATGATACCAATCGACTGCAACAGGACATAGATAGGCTAGCAGAATGGTCAGACAAGTGGCCGGTGTAATTTAATACAGAGAAGTGTGAGGTGATGTATTTTGTCGGCAGGGGCAGGGAGAGGCAAAAAAAGAAAATGGCAGAGTTCTAAAGAATGTGCAGGGACAGAGGGACCTGGAGGTTCATGTGCACAGATCTTTGAAGATGGCAGGACATATTGAGAAGTAGTTGGCAAAGCATAGGAAATCTTGGGCTTCACACATATAGATATTGAGTACAAAAGCAGGGAAGTAATGCTGAACCTTTATAAAGCTCTGGTTAGGCTACAACTAGAGTAATGCACCCAATTCTGGTCACCATACTTCAGGAAGGGTGTGAAGGTCCTTGAGAGGGTGCAGAGATTATTTACCAGAAAGGCTGCAGGCATGAGGGATTTTAGCCAGAAGGCTAGGTTGGAGAAGCTGGGGTTGTTCTATCTGGAGCAAAGGAGGTAGAGGGAAGATTTGATAGAGGTGTACAAGATTATGACAGGTTTAGATAAGGTAGACAAAGAAAGGCTGTTCCCATTTGCTGATCATACAAGGACAGGGGGCACAGATTTAAGGTTTTGGGCAAGAGATGCAGGGGGAATGTGAGTAGCAATGACCTGGAACATGCTGCCATACAAGGGTGATCGAGGCAGAGATGATGAATGATTTGAAAAAGAAGTTGGATGGGCACTTGAGGGAAATAAACATGCAGGGCTATGGGCATACAGCCAGGGAATGGGACTGATTGGATTGCTTTGCCAGCGTGATCTCGATGGAACAAATGGCCTGTTTCTCTGTGTTAATGACTCTATATCCCATCAACTGCACCACTAGTCACACACGGTGCTCAGTGCACCAAATTCCCATCCCTTACCTACCAACAATCTCTATCAACCATGACTCATACCTAAAATTGAGCATCACCAGAACCTCACACATTTAACGCTGTTGCAAGCCTCACACCCGCATCTCAGAGCTTGTACACACTGCCAGTTATTCAATCATGACACCCATATCACCCAAAAACATTGCACCACACTCGCTGACACACTTCCCTTTCTCTTGTAGGACAAGGTGGCACATAATCTAAGGCAGCAGGAGCAAATTGGCAGGGAACAGAATTGGCTGCATGTCCTTATGTGACAGAGGACATGGTGCTCACCATCATTTGTGAGGCTATGGCCTGTAGTAGGGCTGAAACCATCAAAAATGATGGTATGTTGATAACTAATCCTCCTTCTCATATCTCACTTGTCCCTTATCCCACAATCTCTTGTAATTTACCAACTGCAGATCCTGTAAGCATACACTCTTGCTTTCTCTCCTTCCCCTCCTCACAACCCTACATGTCTGCCTTTTTCCTTTCTGATACCCAAGAACAACAACCTGGTCAGGCAGTGGTAGGACAGTAAGAGATGGATGAGCAGGGAAACAGTGGTGAAGACACACCGTCATTTGCTCTCATGCTCTCAGCCACCTGTTCAGATAATGACACTGAACTAACATTAGATGATAGCGTAGAGGCAGGAGCTGCACGTGGTGAGACTCTGGGCATGAGTGACCTGCATCCAGGGCAGGGAACAAGGGTCACAGATCACTGGAGTTCATGGTCATCCATGAGTTCTAATGCAGAGTATTACTTTGGGTGATTACTTCGATGGGGCAGCATAGAGAAGAAGGCTGATGGGTGCGCTCAATGAGATAATTGGTGCATTGGCAGGCCTACCATTAAAAACCTGGGATCAATGTCAAGGAGCATGGAGGAGGTTGGCGTCAACTTCGCACAGGGCCTTGTGTGGCACTTGGGGCCCATCCTGTCCAGTGTGGAAGTGGTGGCCAACTTCCAACTGCAGACTTGCAGACCCAACCATGATGCAGCATCTGATAGTCGATATCTCAGCACAAAAAGAAACTACCCAATGTTTGGGTGCTGTGGTGGAAGCTCAGACTGAAGTCCTGCAAGCTCAGTTTGATGCCACGCAAGCTTAGACTGCTGCCATCATAGCTGTGGATACCAGTATTCAAAGGAGCTTGCAGGGCATGACAGCAGTCCGGCACTATGTCCTCCAACAATTTATTAGGATTACCAAGGTGCCATCCCATGAGAAGGACAGTCACACCTTGGAGCACAAACCTGTTGCTGATGCCTCTCAGGATAAGAGCATTCCTGCACCCACCACTGCCACTCTGCCAATGCCCTTGCTGCTGCTTCTCAGCTAGCCAGCCCAGACTGCTACTGTCCATGCCAAGGTGGTGCAGTCTGAAGCAGGGCCTTCTAGGCCTGGAGCTGCTTGAGGTCATCCTGTAAGGCTATCTGCAGTTTCCCTCAGTGAAAGTCAGCAACATTCCAGCAGCTATGCTGCAGCCACTGGAGTAGCACTGCATAGGTGCAGTAAGACAGGCAAAGGCACACATAAGACAAGCATTAAGGGAATGCACCAGGGTGGTTGGTTGACATTTGTAAGCAGCATGGCATGATTTGAGTTATCAATTTGGTTTGAAATGTTTATTTTATGATGGATTTTATTTTTGCGTTGTGGCTAAGCGGATGCTGTGATGGTCAATGACAGAGGAACGTAAGTTGAGGAATTGTTGGTGAATGGGATATTGGGGTTGCATTTACTAGTATCACAATCAAATGTGTTGATTATAGACAGCTTGCCACTATGGTGCTGTGTTAGTTTCATCCTTCCTTCCTTCCTTCTCCTGCTCCTCACCCTGCTCCTTTGCTGGTCACTGTAGAGCTGATGGCGAAGGGCTGTGCTCTCAGAATGGCGAGGTTTTTCAGCATTCAGCAGTCCACCACGGATCTTGACACCCACTCTGCTGCGTACTGCAGGGCTCCTCCAAAATGGCCCAGGCAGCTGAAGCATTGTTTAAGAACCCCAAGGGTCTGCTCTATCACATTTCGTGTGGCAACAGAGGGGTTGGTGGGGGAGGAATTTCCTTACTGCTACCGACATATGTTCAGCTATGCACATTAAACAGGTGGCGTTAGCTGGAGCAATGAGCTCCAAAATGGCAGCACTGGCATCAAATCAGCTTTACATGCCAATTGACATCATGATCTGCTTACTCTTCATACTTCTGGCAGACATTCCCTACGCACTCAGTAACACCCTCACCAATATGGCGGCCGGCGCCAGAGGTGTACATGTGTGCCGCAGACACCATTTTGGAGGCAAAATGGCACTCATTGAACCAATTAAACAATACTACAGAACTGAATTTCACAGCTGGAGTATTTGAGAAGAATATCATGGATCCATTTAAGGGGAATCTAGATATGTACATGATGGAACATAAGAGCATAAGAAATAGGAGCAGGAGTAGACCAGACAGCCCCTCAAGCCTGCTGCACCATTCAATGAGATCATGGCTGATCCTTGGCTACAGCTCCACTTTTCTGCCCACTCCCCATATCCCTTGATTCTCTGAGAGACCAAAAATTGAAAAGAGTAAAAGTAAAAAGGAACCATGTTTCTTGTGCACTAGAATAAAGTTTACTCTACTGGAATGTCTTTAGCAGTTGCTGCAACAGTTCTGGGGAAGGAGGATGTATCCCAAAGTGATTTGAGATGCATAACCAAGGTTAGACTAAAGGATTTGGCAGACCTGTTGGCACTAGAGTAAAAACCAGGAGCTAAGAAAGCAGACATAATTGAAGCAATAGCACACCAGTTAAAATTGGAGGAAGAAGAAAGTAAACCAGAGGGTAGTGCAATTGAATTAGCTAAAATTCAGTTACAGAGGAGGCAGCTTGAACTTGACAAAGAAGAAGAAAAAGAAATAGAATTGGAAAAACTTAAGTTTCAACAGGAAAAAGAAAAATCAATAGATTTGAAAAAACGTGAACTTGAAAGAGAATTGACAATGAAGAAACTTGAACGTGAGGAAAGGGAAAGAGAAAGACAAGGAAAGGAATTTGAATTTAAAAAGATGGAACTAAGACAAAGGGGTGGTCTTGACTCCAGTGAAAGTTTTAGTGGGGAAAGATCTGACTCCAGCTCAGGACCCAGCGGAGAGCTGTTTAAATTTGTGCAAGCCCTCCCGAAGTTTGAGGAAAGGGACATAGAGGCATTTTTCATTTCTTTTGAAAGGATAACCAGACAGATGAAGTGACCAAAGGAAGGCTGGACACTGCTTATGCAAAGCAGGTTGATGAGCAGAGCTCATGAAGTTTATGCCATGCTTTCTAAGGAGGTTTCTGCAGATTATGAGATGGGAAAAAAGGCTATTCTCGCTGCATATGAGTTAGTCCATGAAGCATACCGACAGAAACTTTGGAACCTCCAGAGATTGTCTGGGCAGACTTGTATAGAATTTGAGAGGGTAAAGCAAATTAATTTTGATCATTGGTACTAAAGATAGAGGCCATGTATGAGAACTTTAGCTAATTAATTCTCTTGGAAGAATTTAAAATTCACTTCCTCCATCCGTAAGAACCCATGTAGAGAGCCAAAAGGTTTCAATGGCCAGACAGGCAGCGGAACGTGCTGATGATTATGAGCTTGTTTATAAGCCCAAACCCTTTTTCCGTCACCCCCACAAACCCGAGAAGGATAGAAGGTGGGAGGGTGAAAGGAAGGCAAGGAACCAGCGACAAGAAGGGACCACTCGGAACAACCTGGGATCTCTTCCTCAGGCCAGAAAGGAAGATGCTGAGGGTGGAAGTGAGATCCACAAGCCTAAGTGTTACCATTGTCACAATGCAGAATGCTGGAAGTTGCAGGGTAAACCTGTGGGACTTATTGGGATACACAAAGGCAATATAGAGAAAGTGGCCCTGACCGAGAGTATGACAGATCAAGCTGTAGCTCTGACTGTAAGGCTAAATACAAAAACCATGTGGGGGACGTGAGTAAGATACCTGAGAGTTACAGGGAATTCTTGTCAAAAGGAAAAGTAACTCCTTATCCCTCAAGTGAGGCAGATAAACCTACAGTTACACTTAGGGATACAGAATTATCCAAACTATTTTGCTGTGGAAAGGCATAACATTTCCAGCAGGGAGAACAATGAATGCCAAGGTTTTAGTGAATGGTATTGGCGGGAAATATATACCCATACCTTTGTATCGGGTACACCCAAGAGTGTGACCTAATGTCTGGAACTAGAACTGTAGGAGTTGTCCATAGCTTGCCAGTGGACGGACTTGACCTACTTCTGGGGAATGATTTGGCTGGAGCGAAGGGTGTAGCTTCTCCGGTAGTCACGGAAAAGCCAAGTTAAGTTAAAGAGACGGAACAGTTGCAGGAAAAGGTTCCAGGAATTTTTCCTTCATGTGTAGTAACCCGAGCAATGGCTAAACAAGTTCTATTGTCAGAGGTAAAATTGGCACCGCAGACAGATAGTCGAATATCTGAAACTTTCTTTGGGGATTTGGATAATCGGAAGGAAATGTTTAATAAGTCTTCTCTAATCAAGGCTCAGCAAGCTGATCCAGAGTTAAATAAAGTGGCACAATCAGCTCTAACAAGCTGAAGCAAAAGAAGTTCCAGTAGGTTACTATATTAAAAATGGGATTCTGATGAGGAAGTGGAGACCTCCTCACAGACCTGCGTATGAAGAATGGACGGTAGTTCATCAGTTAGTGGTACTGCCAAAGTATCGCTGGGAGCTATTAAGGATAGTCCATGAAATTCCTAAAGTGGGACATGTGGGGATCCAGAAGACCCAATCACGTATAGGTCAATGTTTTTACTGGCCAGGTCTTGCCAAGGACATGGTGCAGTTTTGTAAAACATGTCATACGTGCCAGATTGTGGAAAAACCACAACTTGCCGCCTCTAATTCCCATACCAGTTTTTGGTGAACCATTTAGTAGGGTATTAGTAGACTGTGTAGGCCTTTACCGCAAACAAAAGCGGGACACCACATCATGGATATGGCTACTCAGTTCCCAGAGGCCATTTCCTTGAAGACAATTTCTACTAAGGTAGTGGTAGAGAAGTTAACCCAGTTCTTCACTAGATATGGATTACCGATTGAGATTCAGTCGGATCAAGGTTCCAATTTTATGTCTAATATTTTTCAGGAAGTTATGGGTAATTTGGGTAAATAAGACAGTTAAAGTCTTCAGCATGCCACCCACAGACACTGGGAGCTTTAAAAAGGTACTATCCGACCCTCAAAACGATGATCAGGGCATATTGTTATGACTATCCCCATGATTGGGACAAAGGGCTAGAATTTCTTTTGTTTGTAGAGCAGAGGGACAAATCTTCTGTGCTAGATTATGAATCTGTGTTCCGGGAATGGCTCACGAGAGCTTGCAAAGTGGCTCAAGAACACCTTAAAGCTTCCCAAACAACCGTGAAGAAATGGGCAGACAAGCATGCTAAGACCCGAACATATCAACCAGGGGATGAGGTGTTGGTGTTACTGCCTTAACAGGGTGAACTGCTGAAAGCACGGTTCAGTGGTCCATATAAAGTGGCCAAAAGAATCGGTAAAGTAAATTATTTGATTGACACCCCAGATCGCCGGAAAACGAATCAGCTGTGTCATATCAATATGTTGAAACAATACCATCACCACAAGGATGATAAGCAAGCACAGGTAGTAGGGACAGTGAAGGATGAAAGAGATAGTGAGGATGAGGCAGAAAGAGGCCTAGACAATTCTCAAATTGAACCTCCTATTATCCCGTTAGTTAATACTGAATTGTTAGAGAGATTGGACACTATACTTTCATATTTAGATGCGGAACAAGGAGAAGACCTAACAAGGCTACTCACAGCACTTAAAAGAGTCTGTAGGGATAAGCCAGGATGTACAACCTTAGCCACACATGATGTGGATGTAGGGGAATCCTTTCCTATAAAATAGCATCCTTACCGCTTAAGTCCAGAGAAATAGGCAGAAATCCAATACATGCTGGAAAACCACCTAATTGAACCCAACAAAGCAGCTGGAGTTCTACAGTAATATTAGTGCCTAATCCTGACAGTTCAACTAGACTCTGCATAGACTGCAGAAAAGTTAATGTAGTAACAAAGGCAGACTCCTACCCAATTCCTCGCTTGGAAGACTGTTTTGACAGAGTGGACAGTGCCACATTTCTTACAAAAATAGATTTGTTAAAGGGATACTGACAATGTGGACATTGACAACTGGATCCTCCCCCTCCCACTCCACGTTCATCTCCAGCCCTGAGGAGATGTCCTTAACCCTGGCACTGGGCAGGCAACACTACCTTTGGAACTCATGGTTGCGATGACGGAGAACAGTATCTACGTCCCTGACTATACTGTTCCCCATTACTACCAGATTCCTTTACACTCCCCCTACTTGAATGGCATCCTGCACCATGGTGCCATGGTCAGTTTACTCATCACCCAGCAGTTCTTGTTCTCATCCACAACGGTAGCAAATATCCCTTACCTGTTCGTCAAAGTCAACTATTGAGGCTCGTCCATCACTACATGCTGGATCCCTATACCTGCCTGACTTGCAGGAGAAAGGAATAGAAGGATATTCTGACAGGATTAGCTGAAGTCAAGTGGCAAGAGGCTTGTGCAGTGCATAGACACTGGCATTGACCAGTTTGGCTGAATGGCCTATTTCTGAGCTGTAAATGCTATGTAACCGTAGCAGCAGGTCTAGGATAGAGATGCCAGTAGTCCTGAGGTCAAGGTCTTTGAGGAGAGATACTTGTACAGACCTCCTCTTCCTCCATGCAGTCCTCACTCATTTACTTGTTTAGACCTTTAAGACTACAGCTCTTGATATTTAGGGCTCCTGACCCTTTAAATGCAGTGGTGGTTCAGAAGTTCAAAACCATCAATGCATCACCTCGAAGAGGAGAATTCAGTCCCAGAAACTCCTTATTGAGTCAAACCACATGCTTGGAATAATTACGTGCATTAGTTTTCCAAGCTGAAGTCAGAGTCTAGAAATTCCTGTTGGAAAGGTGCTAAAGGCTGAGAGACAAATTAGAGAGAGTGGGGTGGTGAGAAAAACAACGGATACACTAATCAAGCAAAGTCGTTCATGGTTCATTTACATAGATATTTGGAATATGTCATGTTCACCAGGTACTTACTATAAGGTGTTAGCTGTGGCTCAGTGGGTAGCATTTTTGCCTCTGAATTAGAGGTGCGGGTACAAGTTCCTACTTCAGAGATTTTGAGTACAAAATCAAGGCTGACACACCAATGCAGTACTGAAGGAGTGTTGCACTGTTAGAGGTGCTGTTTTTTAAGAACAAAAAGAACAAAGAAAATTACAGCACAGGAACAGGCCCTTCGGCCCTCCAAGCCTGCGCCGATCCAGATCCTCTATCTAAACCTGTCGCCTAAAAGAACAAACTGAGCATCCATCTATCCTCTTGGGTGGACTTAAAAGACTCTATGGCATTATTTCAAAGAACAACAGTGGCATTTACCTCAGTGTCCTGGTCAATATCATTTTTAAAAATCTACATTAGAAAAGTGACTACACTTTAAAAGTACATAATTGACTGTGAATGGCTTTGAGATTGTGAGATAAATGCAAGTTTTTCTTTTGTTATGAATGGACTTTTTAGCAGTCAAGACCAGCTGACAGGACAACAGGGTCTTTGCAGTATGAATAGCAGTGTAGCTGTAGAAATAAGTTTGTCAGCTATGGTTCAGTTGGTAGCACTCTCGCCTCTGCCAGAAGGTTTCAGGTCCAGGACTCAAGCATGCTCCGATACAGTACTGAGGGAGTGCTGCACTGTTGGAGGTGCCATCTTTTGGATGAGATGTTAAACTGAGGCTTTATCTGCCCTCTCAGGTGGGTGTAAAAGATACCATGGCACTACTTCGAAGAAGAGCAGGGGAGCTATCCCCTGTGTCCTGGCCTATATTTATCCCTCAATCAACATCACAAAAACAGATTATCTGGTCATTATCACAATGCTGTTGGTGGGAGCTTGCTATGCATAAATTGGCTGCCACATTTCCTATATTACAGCAATGACTACACTTCAAAAGTACTTCATTGGCTGTAAAGCACTTTGAGATGTCCGGTGGTCGTGAAAGGTGCTATATAAATGCAAGTCTCTCTCCGCAGCAGGTTATCAAAGTTTGTTTCACTTTTTAAAACATAACCTTTTATGGTTGCAGTTCCCTGCACACTACAGCCAAAGTCCATCTTCCACAGTGTGCAACCACTGTTTAAGGATGATCCTTGATTGGTGGTTGCCTGAAAACGCTTCTTGTGGTTACCTGGAGATGTGACTCAGCTGCTTTGATGATAACCATAGAAAATGAGTGACTCAGAGCAGCTACCTCAGAAAAAGTAGGTCAGTGATGCACTAGAATTAAAGCACAGTTAGACTGACTAATGCAATCTATAGGATGGAAGCAGCTTGCTGCATTTAACTATATAATCATACAGGACAGAAGGTGGCTATTTGGCCCATTGTCTCTTTGAAAGAGTTATTCAATTAGTCCCACTCCCTCCTCTATCCCCCTAGTCCTGCAAATAATTCCTTTTCAAGTATATATCCAATTACCATGTCTATAGCTTTACAGCGAGGTGGTGCCTCTGGTACATGGCTGACTTATGACTGAAAATCTAAAAGTTGCTGAATGTTGACAGCTCTGATAAATAGCCTGTTGATACTCATGTCTCAGATTTCCGACTGGCCTTACCAGCTGACAGTAATCTATTTAGGCCATGCACTGGAGAGTAACTGGTAACTGTGGGACTGTACCCCAGTGGAACTGCAATCCAACAAAAGTCAGACCTTTAGGCAAGTGGGGAGGAATATTGGAGAAAAAATATACTTTTCAAAAGATTTCTGGAAGTTTCAGGCAATAGTTGAATATCAGTGATAAAACCATGTCATAAACTAAAGGAGCGACATTCTGCAGATTTGTGACATCTTGGATCCCATAATGAGTCAGCCCCTCTTTTTGTCTCTCACCATCAGGAATCTATTCTTTGGTCAATTAAACTTCACTCTTGGAGTCTGAGCATAGTTCCTTTGTTTTTCTTGAATTGCCCCTTAAACAACCTTTATTGTGCATCAATTTTTTTTTACAACTGCGACTGCTCATTTTTAAAATTCGTTCATTGGATATGGTTGTCGCTGGCTAGGCTAACGTTTGTCGCCCATCCCTAATTGCCCTTGAGAAAGTGGTGGTGAGCTGCCTTCTTGAACTGCTGCAGTCCTTGAGGTGTTGGCACACTCACAATGCTGTTAGGAAGGGAGTTCCAGGATTTTGACCCAACAACAGTAAAGGAGCAACGATATAGTCCCAAGTCAGGATGGTGCGTGACTTGGACGGGAACTTGCAGGTGGTGGTATTCCCATACATCTGCTGCCCTTGTCCTTCTAAGCGATAGAGGTCGCGGGTTTGGAAGGTGCTGTCAAAGGAGCCTTGGTCAGTTGCTACTGTCATCTTGTAGATGGTACATACTGCTGCCACTGTGCATCGGTGGTGAAGGGAATGAATGTTGAAGGTGGTTGATGGAGTGTCAATCAAGCAGGCTGCTTTGTCCTGGATGCTGTTGGGCTTCTTGAGTATTGTTGAAACTGCCCCCATCCAGGCAAGTGGAGATTATTAACTCATTCCTTTAGTAGGTATTTAAGAATCAACTACTGGAGTCCTCTGAGGGCAGAAGTGTGAACCAATTGGGTGTTTGCGATATGCTGCTTTATTGCTAGTGCTAGATTCAGTGAATTCAATTTCACTTGTTATAATGAGATTTTAAGTCACCAGCAGCACCATAACCTACAACCATATCAGTGTATAGATGACACTATTTACGTTTCATACTATATAGCATTTATATTTTTTCACTGTGTATATTGCCAAAACTATAAACATCATACACTGGTAAATCCACCCTTTTCACTTGAATCGTCCACAGTTTTCCTTTCTGATTCCTTTTTATTCCATTTAAATGACATAGTTTGTTCTCTCTATTTTTATAATTCAATCAGCTCTTCAAACTTTGCTGTGCATCATGTATATGTGAAATATTGGCAAAACCAACTTTTATTTCAATTTTGAAAAGGCAGAGTATAATTCAGGACACCTCCCTAAATAATTTAATTGTAATTACACAGCCTTCCAGCAACAATGATTTTGATACTTCTATCTTTCAAAGACCACTTCAAAACTTACCTCTTTCGCCATATCTTTGATAACCTTTCTTAGTTCATCTAGAATCATAGAAATTTAAGTGCTGAAGCAGACATTGCTACAAGCCTTGAATGGCTCAACCAGCTGTTCTCAAGTTGACTGCTCCACTGACTGGGGCTCAGTGGCAACACTCTCACCTCTGACTCAAAGTTGTGGGTTCAACTTCCACTCCAGAGACTTGAGCGTAAAGTGTAGGCTGAAACTCTAGTGCTATACAAAGGGAGTGCTATAGTAATGGAGGTCCTGTCTTTTGGATTATACGTTGAACTGAGGCCACATTTGCTCTCTCAGGTAGAAGTAAAAGATTCCATGACTCTACATCAAAGAGCTGGGAGTTCCCCCTGGTGTCCTGGCCAACATTTATTTCTCAATCACCATCACTAAAACAGATTATCTGGTTATTATCTAGTTTGCGGAATCTAGCTATGCACAAACTGACTGCTGTGTTTCCTGCATTACTATAGTGACTACGCTTCAAAAGTACTTTATCGGCTGTAAAACACTTCAGGGTGTTCTGAGGATCTGGAAGGTGCTGTATAAATGCAAGTCATAGAGTCGTACAGCTCTGAAACAGGCCCTTCGGCCCACTAATTCTGTGCTGACCATCAACCACCCATTTATACTAATCCTATGTTAATCCCATATTCCCTGCCACATCCCCACCATTCTCCTACCACCCACCTACACTAGGGGCAATTTACAATGGCCAATTTACCTATCAACCTGCAAGTCTTTGGCTGTGGGAGGAAACCCACACCGTTATAGAGAGAACTTGCAAACTCTATACAGGCAGTACCCAGAACTGAACCCGGCTCACTGGAGTTCTGAGGCTGCAGTGCTAACCACTGCATCACTGTGCTGCCCACCTCAAGTCTTTCTTTGCTGCAGGCTATTCAAAAATCGGTCAGGCAACCTTTTAAAATTATTTTTTTAAGTTCACCTCATCGCATATTGAGGAGATTTTGAGGTCGCTTGTCTGATGGAACCAGGGTGGCAGTGCCCCAAAAATGGTGGGGAATGACTTACACCCCATGCCCTTCCTTGCTTTGACCACAGCAATCTTTCCCAGGGCAGCTGATGCATCTCCATGATCAACTGATAAGTCCATTTAGTAGATAAATCAGGGTCCTTTGACATACAGCCAATAAAGTACTTTGTCCTTGTGCTTGTTGTCATATGGGCAAATGAAGCGACCAATTTTCACACAAACTCTCACAAATAGCAAGAAATAAATGACCAAAAAAAGTCTGTATTTAGTGACATCGGTTGATGGATAAATGTTGGGTACAGCAGTGGGAGAACTCCCCTTCCAGTTGTACCATGGGATCTTTTAGCACTATCTGAGAGGAAGGTGAAGCCTCAGACAAGTTAACATCTTGTCGAAAGACAGCACCTCCAACAGTGCAGCACTCCCTTGGTACTGCACTGAAATGTCAGCCTACATTTTGTACATAAATATTTGGAGTAAGGCTTGAAGGCATGAGCTGCTGACTAAGAGGTACAAGTGCTACCACTGAGCCAAGGCTGAAACCCTAATTATATGCCCTACATGCTCAATTCTGGGGAATGAAGCTGTAACCTTCAATTATTGGACGAGATGATTGACTGTTATTTTTGATTTTTAATTTCAGCTGGGCTGGCATTTACTTCCCATTCTAGTTAGCTTGAGAAGGTGGTTGTGGGCTGCCTTCGAGAACCACCACAGTTCTAGTGTAATTCTTTGGAGTGGTTCAATTCAACTGTGTGGATTGTTAGGCCACTTAAGAAGGCACATTGGTGTTGAGACAGGAGGCACATATAGACCAAATCAGCTCAGGCAGGTTTCCTTCTCTGAACCAATTCGGATTTTTAAAACATTCCAATAGTTTCATGGTCACTTTTTCCGATACTTTAAACTGAAATCAAAGGGCTAGGAACTGGATTGTCCCATTTATTGGGCATGGGGATTGCGATTCATGACCTGCCCCCCGCACCAGTTCAAAACAAGGTGGCCAGCACATAAAATTGGTGCACTCACCTCATCTCCATGATTGGCCATGAGTGTCTCCCACTCAGCACTGCTCTGAAGCACTGCTGGCATCCTCTGTGCATCACAGGAGGCTGAGTAGCGTTCTGAATTAACCACTTGTTCCAGACAGCCTTTCCTTTTCAAAGGCGCAGTGCCTAGAAAAGGGAAGTTACAGGAATACACTGCAGGATGCTGGATAATCATGTTGGAGCACTGAGGGAAAAGGAGAATTTCGCATTGCACCAGGGAAAGGGCTCCCCACTTCAATGACACCACCCTGGAGGATTGGAAGGAGGCCATGTTTCCACCGGGGGCAGGAAACATCAAGAATGAGCCCCAGAAGGGAATGGGAGCAGGTGGCATGGGCGGTTAATGTCCAGAGTGTGAACCCAGGACATGGCAGCAGGGCCAAAAGAAGCATAACGACCGCACTAGGATCGTCAAGATGAGTGAATGAATTTGGACAAGACATCTCAGATCCACCACACCACCCAACTCTCACACGGCTCAATGCATCATACCCCCATCACTCAGTAATCTCATAGCAAAAGATCCATTGGGAAATAGTGATTATAATACAATTGAATTCTATGTTAAGTTTGAAAGCGACATACTCCAATCACAGAATCTTAAGAATCTGAAACATAAACAAAGCCAATTACACAATATTCCAGATAGATGGTAAGTGGTATGGGTAGATTCCCCTTTTCACCTCCCAACTGACCATAGATAGCGTTTTGTTAAAAATGGTGTGTTAATCCCTGAGTGTTTTTTTGGGTCAAATAAACAGACAGGTTTTCTCATAGGTTAAAAAAGAAAGATAACTATTTTTTTTAAATTCCCAAAATGGTCACAACCTCACCCACACACACATTCATGCACACATAAGAATAGATAGATAGGGAGAAATGGGCAGGATGCAGTTAAAGTCCAAATTACTGTACAAGAGTCTGTTATTAAAAAATCTTCAGAGTTTCTATTTGCATTTGAACACCTTGCACATTCCAAGGGCTCAAAGAGGAGACATATGTCTGATGAGCCTGTACCCAAAACAATGGCTTGCTCTATTGAGTGAACCACAGGATATTGCTTTCAATAGCAAGACATCCAAAGCCATCCTGGGACATTAACATTGAAAGGGTCAACCCTTCCAGGTGTAAACAATTAACATCCTGAGGAATGAGGGGCTGAAATTCCTAAACTTGAATCTCATTAGAAAGTTCCAGACAATATACTGAGGCAAAAACAAGAAATGCTGGATTCACTCAGCAGGTCTGGCAGCATCTGTGGAAAGAGAAGCAGAGTTAACGTTTCGGGTCAGTGACCCTTCTTCGAAACGTTAACTCTGCTTCTCTTTCCACAGATGCTGCCAGACCTGCTGAGTGAATCCAGCATTTCTTGTTTTTGTTTCAGATTTCCAGCATCCGCAGTATTTTGCTTTTAATATACTGAGGCAGTCATGTGACTATCCATCTCTGTGAAAGCTGGGAGTATTCCCTTGGACAAAGCAGACAAGCCAGTGACTCACTCTGGGCATTCTCTCTCTCTCTCCAGAAGGCCTGGTAGGGTATGCGAATCAGAGCTGCTGGGTGCTGGATCCAAGATAAAGACACCAGGGGAAGAAAGCCACCGACAATTCTGCCTCCAAGAAAACCATGAGCCAGGTGGGCCAGCTACAAAGTACACTTCTACCAGCCAAAGACTTCAAGAACATAACTTTAGCCAGAAGATAACGGAATCACCCAACTCCACAGTCTGTGTATTAATTTTTATTTTTTCTGGACTTTAATCCAACATAAATCATCATTCTGTAATCTATTTGTGATTTTTGTGTGAGTTTGTGCATGAATGTGTAGCTTAATTTTATCATTTCATTTAGATTGGATTTAGATTGTTAAGTATAATAAACTCATCTCTTTCTTGTTTAAACTCAAGTAAATCCATCCAATTGGTTCTTTTACGATCACAACAAAGGAAAAATGTAAAACACTCACCGAAGTTGCAAGCACATCCACTGTTTAAAAAGGAATATAAACCCTGTTGCAATCAAATAAGAGGAAGGACAAGAGGGGAGCCTTGTGATCCCTCCTCACCTGATCTTAACAGGCTCCTTTCAATGTCAATGCGTTCTCCCCAGAGCTAATTCAGGCAAGGTTATGAGTTTCATCCTCAACAGACAGATGTGTTTATTGACAGTAGAGGAGGGGGTCACCTGACCTCTACTCCATTTTGTCTGTGGTATAAGTGTGCCCATTTTTTTGTGGTTCAGTTCAACGGTTGACTTGTTTCATAATTCCTCCAGTTCTTTGTTTATTTCACCACAGCTCCTTCTGAGCATGACAATAGGTATGAGGAGAGAGCTGGCTGAGGTTGATTGGGTAATTAGGGATGGGCAATAAGTGCTGTCCTAGCCAGCGATGCCCACATCCCATGAATGAATAATAAAAAAAGTAGACTAAAAGGTATGGCGGTGAATAAACAGTGGGAAGCATTAAAAAGAAAAATCAAACTGTTCCACAAAAATGCATTCAAATTAAAAATAAAAATTCAGCAAGAAAGATACATGCGTGGCTTACTCAGGAAGTTTTGGATAGTGTTACATTAAAAGAATTATTCTTGCAAAGAATAGTAACAAGCCTAAGGATTGGGCATGTTTTAGACACCAGAAATTTGATAAGGGAAAAAATAGAATGAGAGTAAATTAGCTAGGAATATTAAGACAAATTTTAAGAGCTTTTACAAGTATATAAAAAGGAAGAGAGTAGCTAAAATCAATGTTGGTCCCTTAGAAACAGTGACAGGAGAAATTATTATGGGGAATGAGGAAATGGCAGAGACATTGAACAAATATTTTCTGTCTGTCTTCACAATAGAAGACACAAGTTGCATACCAGAAATAGAGGATAACCTCGAGGCTAAAAAGAGTGAGGAAATTAAGGTAATTAATATCAGTAGAGAAAAGGTATTGGAGTAACTTAGGGAACTAAACTATGATAAATCTCCTGGACCTGATAGCCTATATCCTATGGTTCTAAAAAAAGATAGCTGCAGACATAGTGGATGCACAGGCTATAATTTTCCAAAATTCCCTGGATTCTGGATCATTCCCAGCAAATTGGAAGTTAGAACATGTAACACTGCTATTCAAGAAAGGAGGGAGAGAGAAAACAGGGAACTTCAGGCCAGTTAGCCTGACATCAGTCGTCAGGAAAATGCTGGAATCTATTATTAAGTCCTAACAATGCATTTAGAAAATCATAGTATGATCAGGCAAAGTCAACATAGTTTTATGAAAGGAAAATCATGTTTGATAAATTTATTAGAGTTTTTTGGTGCTGTAACTAGTAGGGTAGATAAAGAGGAACCAGTAGATGTAATGTGTAATTCCAAAAGACGCTTGAAAAGGTGCCACACAGGCAAAATAAGGGCTCATGGAGTTGGGGGCTATATATTAGCATGGATAGAGGATTGGTTAACAGACAGGAAGCAAAGAGTAAGCATAAATAGGATATTTTCAAATTGACAGGCTTTGACTAGTGGAGTGCTGCAAGGATCAGTGCTGGGGCCTCAGCTATTTACAAACTATATTAATGACTTAGATGAAGCGACAATGGTCACAGACCTGCAAGTTAGCTCTGCTTCTCTCTCCACAGATGCTGCCAGACCTGCTGAGTTTCTCCATCACTTTCTGCTTTGCTGCCTCGTACTGCTCTAGAAATTGCCACCTTCTTCAGGACCACTGGCTCCAGTAAAACTTTGATTTTTGAGAAATTGATCTGCACCCATTTTGCAGGCAAACTTCATGCTGCCTCCTCATTTGAATGATTTCAGCGTACTGCCCAACTGCTGGCTGGCTGCAAGCTCAACAATGGGCCTAACAGTGTGTGAGGCTGGCACATGTTCCAACCAGCATCCAGCTCTTAAAGGCAAACTGTCCCTCTTAAAGGGAAGCTGCACTGGGTCACAAGAGGCTGCGAATGAATGCTATCGTTGCAATTGTCAACAAAGAAAATGGAACACAAGGGAAATGTAAAAGGCAGAGAGAGAGGGCTCCCAGATTCACAGATGTGGTAGTGAGTCCATGTTTCCATGGGGGAGGCCAGGAGGCCCTCAAGGCAGACATTCCGAAGGAAATGGGAGTAAGCGGCAAGGGAGGTCAATGCCTGGAGTCTGGCCCCGAAGCAGTGCCGGAAGAAGGTCAATAGAAGTTCAAATACCTCATATGTGTGGTTTCGGTTAGTGCATGCATCTTCACAGGACATCTCGTACCCACTAAATCACCAGCCTCTCACACTGAGCAATGCACCACACCCCCATCACTCACCCATCAGTAGTCCCTAGCATTCATGTCGCAGGCCTAACAATCACACACTCCACCTCACCCTCACACACTCAGTAAAGATGCCAGCCTCACACCCATCTCTTGCTGCCTCCACATACCTCCTATTCAGCTATGACCTGCACATCACCCAAACCCAATGCAACATAATCATTGACATTCTGCCCTGTCTCTTGCAAGACACGGTCACCCATAACAGGTGGAAGCTGGACCTGCGAGGGGCTGGTGTGACTTCACCCACTGAGCCTGCCGGAGGAGATGGTTCTCTGCCTCATGGGGCTGGCTGTGACAGAGCCTGTAGCATCTGGCATTGCCAAGACCATCCAGGAAGATGGTATGTTCCTGCCTTGTGCCCCTTCTCAACTCCCTCCTCACTCTCATCCTGCTATCTGACATGAAGTGAAAGCTACAGATGGTGTGACCAGGGACCTCCAGGCTTTACACCCCACTCTCACCCCCCTCACATCAACCCTCCACTTCTACTTTTATACTTTCCGATACCCAAGAACTGTCACCTGCCCAGCCATAACACACCAGGAGAAAGAGAGAGAGAGCAACCTAAACCAGTGATGAGGAAGCACCATTACTTGATCTGACACTTGCAGCTACCAGCTCAGATACTGTGACTGCACATACCTTAGAGGGTAGTATAGAGTTGGGACCTGCACGTGGTAAGTCAACGGGCACAAATGGGCTGTGGCCATGGCAGGGGGACAGGGTAGTTTGTGTGGCAGTTGTCTGGAGGGCATGGTCGCAGATGGGTTCTGATACAAGGGATTGGATGAGGAACTACAATGGGGAAGCCTACAGGAAAACACTGATGAGGATGCACACTGAGATGCTTGGTGCATTGGCAGGCCTGCCAGACAGCCCGTCATCACTGTAAGGGAGTATGGAGGAATTCGGCTTCAATGTGGCACAGGACTTCGCGCAGTGCTTAGAGCTCATTCTTTCCAGCGTGGCAGTGGTGGCCAACTCTATAACAGCACTTGCAGACCCACCCATGATGCAACGTCGGGTGGCCACTGTCTCAACTTCGACTCTAGCACAGGCAGAAGCCACTTACCATCTCAGTGCTGGAGTGGAAGCTCAAACAGAGGCTATGTGATCCATGTTTGCTGCTATGCAGGCTCAGACTGCTGCCACAATGGCTGCAGATCTCAGTGTTCAAAGGGCTTTACAGGCTCTCACAGCAGTCCAGAAATGTGTACTCTGGCAGATTCCTAGGACTGCACAGGTACTGCTCAGTGGGAGTGGCAGTGGCACTGTGGAGCATGAACCTGCTGCCCTCTCTCAGGATGAGAGCATTCATGCTGCCACCACTGTCACTATTCAGTGCCTCTCAGCCAGCCAGCCAGCTAGCCAGCCCAGACTGTTGCCACCCACACTGAAGTGATGCAGTCCGAAACCAGGCCTTCAAGGCCCAGAGTTGCTCAAGGTCGCTCCACAAGGCCATCTGCAGTTTCCTGTTGTGAAAGTCAGCACCATTCTGCCTGGCCTGCTTCAGCCACTAGGAAAGCTCTGCATAGGAGCACTAGGATAGGCAAAGGCACCCACAGGACAGGCACTAAAAGAATACACAAGGGTGAATAGTTCATTTCTGCTTGTATAATTGGATATGTTGTTGGATTAAGAGGTTAATGAGAAATATTTTGTGGCTGGTTTTCATTGTTGGACATTGGCCAAGAAGCCAATGTGTTGGGGCCTCTCAGATTGATGTGACGGTGGGGAATGGTGGATCAATGATGTTCAGGGGAAGCAGTGTCACTGAAAATGGAGTCTGAGATTGCACTCCCTGATGGCCCATCTGGAGTGAAGGGGTCCAGGATAAATTCTCCCTGCTTCCTTCTCTTCTTCCTCCTCCTCCTCCTTTTGAGGTGGTCTCTGGACTCCTGAAGGCAATGGCTGCTTCCTCATGATGACAATGTTATTCCCACTAACACGAATTTCGAAACCCTCTCCGGCATGTACTGACAGCTCTGCCCAAGTGCTATAGGCGGCTGCAGCATTGCTTGATCAGGCCGATTGTCTGTTCCATGATGTTTCTTGTGGGTCCATGACTCTCATTATTCACCGCTGCCCTTGCGCGGTCAGATGGTAGAGTAAGGTGTCATTAGCCATGTGCACATATGCCACGCGTTCCACGCTGGAAGTAGCCAGAAGCATGGGTGTCGCCATTTTCTTGCCGCAGGATTGGCATCATGGAGCCCAATTTTGCATCCTAAGGCTGTCTCTGCTGAAGAGGTACTTCTGGGAACTCCTCTAGCTATTTTGTCCTGTTAGCCATCCTTCAATAGAATATTCCTTTAAGGGTGCTGCACTCCTAGTACCATGACCCCTTTTCACAAAAGAAAATTGCACAGGTTTAAATGATGGCAACCCCATGCAATTTGTTTGGCTACTACACAATCAGTGCAAATACACTCAAATGCACTGAGGATCATGGGCCAACTTTTGGCCTGATGAAGGATTCAATGCTACAAATTACTGTGTCACAGGATGAGATTTGTGCTTGTGAATTCAGACCCTACATATAGCACATCAACACAAGATCATAAGATAGGTTGGGATGAAGAAGGCCCCTAACCCATTTGATCTTATCCTTACAGTATACCCAACTCTACCTATGCTTCATCAATGTTTTGATGCTATAGCCACATAAGAATGTAAGAAATAGGAGCTGGAGTTTTTCAATGTGAGAACAAGGTCAGCCAGGCAGAGGAAGATGGTGGTGGATGGGGACTAGTTGGGCCTCTGTTCAAGGATGAAATGGAGAGCCTTCAGGCTGTCCTGATGGAAGATGGAGGTGTAGATGGAGGTATTGAATGTCTCTGATGCAAAGACATTTGTTGGGGCCAGGAAACTGGAAGTTGTTAAAGTAGAAGAGGGTGGTGGAAGAATCATGGATGGAGATTGAAATAGACAGGACAAGGAGAGTGAAGACAGAGTCGAGATAGGAAGAAGTAAGTTCCATGGAGCAGGAACAAGTTGAAATGATGGATCTACCAGGGAAGTCCTGTTTGTAGATCGTGGGAAAGAGGCAGAAGCACACTGTTGGAGTTGGGCAACTTTGAGGTCAGTCGGCCAAATAATGACTTGATATTCGGTGCTGGGGTCAGGACCCAAATATAGGTAGGAGGAGGCATCGGAGAGTTCGCGCTCAGCCTCCTCAGGGTAGCATCTGTTTGCCAAACAGCAATGGCATGGCCCTTGTCAGCAGTCTTAATGACAATGTCAGGGTTGAACCTGAGAGAATGGAGTGCTGCAAGTTCAGAAGAGAGGTAGGTTAGTGTGAGGGAGGGAATTACTGCTCTGTGGAATGAAGATTTTTAAAAATTCTTTCATGGGATGTGGGAATCACCGGCAAGGTCAGCATTTGTTGTCTATCTTTAATTGGCCTTAACAGCTGAATGGCTTGCTAGGCCATTTCACAAGCAGCTAAGAGTCAACCACATTGCTGTAGGTCTACAGTCACATATAGACCAGACCAGACCAGGAAAGGACAGCAGATTTCCTTCCCTAAAGGACACTAATGAACCAGATGGGCTTTTATGACAATTGATGGTAATTTCTTGGCACCATTACTGAGACTAGCTTTCAATTCCAAGTTTTTATTAATTAATTAATTGATTTAAAAAAACATTTCACCAGCTGCCATGGTGGGATTTGAACCCATGTCCCCAGGGCATTAGCCTGGGTCTCAGGATTACTAGTTCAGTGCCATCACCACTACACTGTCATTTCTGATCACTGAGTTACCACCATTCTTCAACAACTCAAATCAGCTTTGGATAAATACATTAATGTATTTCAGAAATTTTGAAAGTACTGTAGCATACCAGCATAGCACAGCAACTCGTGGAGTGAAACGTGCCGTGTACTTGCACAGAAAATGATTGGTTAAAAAATTCACTTACACCAGATTATGGTAAACACTGCCATCTAATGGCATAATGTAACCTTTTATAACAGGCTCACTAAATAATGTTTTATATCATATTCTGCTTTAAGATTAGTGTCGATGAGCTTGAATATCAAGTTACCTCATGTATCAAACTATGCATTCAAGAGCATTTTCTGCTCAATGAAATACTGTCAGTGGAAAATTCTGTGTAGGCTCATTCCAGATCTCAGTGTTGTCTATGTAAACCTAATGAGGAATATGAATCAATTCCACACATCAACAAGTAAAATATGAGTAGAATTTTCCATTGGTTTTAAACTGAGCTTTTACAGAAAAGCACAGTCCATGTATCTGGATTTATACAATGTGATGGTGTGATTTTTGCAGACCTGAAACTATGGGAATGAGGTCAAACCAGTGAAAAACAAATCTGGAGTGATGTCAGGAAATTTCTCTTCACACAAAAATTGATCAATACGTGGTATAGACTTCCAGGTAGGCGAGTGGAGATGAATCTCTATATCTTAGTTGGATTCTGTGATGGGGAGACTACAGGTCTTTCTGAATAAAAGAACTGTATCTAGCTTAATCTGACTGTTATACATTTCTTGGCATTTGTTATAAAACCCAGATGCTAAACAGTGGACAGAATAGGTCAAGACTGGCTCCCCAAGTTACATGCAGAAATATGGCTATGTGTGCATCAGTGGTGTGTGAAGGAACAAATCTATCCATTTTCATAACTAAAATGGGTAAGGAAAACACCATAGCCTAGGCTTTCCAATCAGGTGGAATCTTTGGGAGGGCAGGACATCTGTTTGCCTTGAGCTGACCCCTGATTGTGGCCATATTTTTGGCCCTGAGGTTATTTGCATTCCCTATTTGGACCGAAAATCAGTAGTGGTAGGTGACGTGGGCCAGCCATTACATGGAAATGGTGGCAGCTTTTTGTTATTCATTCACAGAATAGTCATTGCACATCCCTAATTGCCCTTGAAAAGATGCTGGTGGTCTGCTTTCTTGAACTGCTGGAGTCCACGTGATGAAGATACTCACACAGTGCTATTAGATGGGGAGTTCCAGGATTTTGACCCAACAATGATGAAGAAAAGAAAATATATTTCAAAGACAGGATGGGGCAGGTTGAGAGAGTGGTTGATGGGGCATGCAGATCCTGGGCTTTATAGGTGGAGGCATGGAGTGCAGGTACAGGGTAGTTGTGTTGGACATTTGTGGAGCACTGGTTCAGCCTCAAATGGAGTATTGTGTACAATTCTGGGCACCACTCTTCAGGAAGGATGTGAAGGCATTAGAGAGAGTGCAGAAAAGATTGATAGGAATGGTTCCAGGGATGAGAGACTTCAGTTCTGTAAACTGGGACTGTTCTACTTAGAGAAGAGAATGTTAAGAGGAGATTTGATAGAGGTGTTCAAAATCATGAGGGGTCTGGACAGGGTAGATAGGGAGAAACTCTGTTCCCATTGGTGAAAGGATCAAGAACCAAAGGACACCGATTTAAAGTGATTGGCAGAAGAACCAGAGCTGGCATGAGAAAAATCTTTTTACAAAGCGAGTGGTTATGATCTAGGATATACTGCCTGAGAGTGTGGTGGAAGCAGATACGATTGTGGCTTTCAAAAGGGAATTGGAAAAGCACCTGAAGAGAAAAGATTTGCAGGGCGAGGGGGAAAAGGTGGTGAATGGGACGAGCTGAGTTGCTCTTTTAGAAAGTCAGCATAGAGACAATGGGCTGAATAGCCTCCTTATGTGCTGTAACTATTCTATGATTCTATGGTTGTGTGACACAGAAGCAGACTGAGCGATGGTAAGGCCTGCTACCTTTGTCCTTGGTGGTAGAGTTTATCATAACTTCCTTGTTTTGTACTCTATGCCCTGACTTATAAAGCCCAGGAGCCTGCATGCTTTATAAACTGCTTTCTCAACCTGCCCTGCCACCTTCAATGATGTGTGCATATATACCCCCAGGTCCCTCTGCTCCTTTAGAATTGTACTCTTTATATTATATTGCCTTTCCTCATTCTTTCCACCAAAAAGAATCACTTCAGACTTCTCTGCATTCAATTTCATCTGCCACCTGTCCGCCCATTCCGCCAACCTGTTTATGTCCTCCTGAAGTTTAGAATCATAGAATGTTAACGGCTGAGAAAGAGGCCATTTGGCCCATCGTGTCTGTGCCAGCCAAAAATTGGGCCACCCAGCCTAATTCCACTTTCCAGCATTTGATCTGTAGCCCTGCAGGTTGTGGCACTTGGGATGCATATCCAGACACTTTTAAAATGAGTTGAGCATTTCTGCCTCTACTACCATTACAGGTAGTGAGTTCCAGACCCCCTCCACCCTCTGGGTGAAAAGACTTTTCCTCATCTTCCCTCTAATCTTTCAACCAATCACTTTAAATCTATTCCCCCTAGTCACTGACCTCTCTACTAAGGTAAATAGGCCCTTCACATCCACTCTATCCAAGCCCCTCACAATTTTGTACATCTCAATTAAATCTCCCCTTAGCCTCATCTGTTCCAAGAAGAACAACCCCAGCCTATCCAATCTTTCCTCATAGCTGCATTTTTCCAGTCCTGGCAATATCCTCATAAATCTCCTCTGCACCCTCTCTAGTGCAATTACATCCTTTCTGTAATGAGGTGACCAGACCTGCACACAGTACTCAGGTTGTGGCCAAACTAATGATTTATACAGTTCCAGCATAACCTCCCTGCTCTTATATTCTATACCTTGGCTAATAAAGGAATGGATTCCATATGCCTTCTTAACCACCTTATTGACCTGTCCTTCAACCTTCAGGGATCTGTGGACATTCACTCCAAGGTCCCTTACTTCCTCTGCACCTCTCAGTATTCGCCCATTAATTGTATATTCCTTTGCCTTATTTGACCTCCCCAAATGCATCACCTCACAGTTCTCCGAGTTGAATTCCATTTGCCACTTTTCTGCCCACCTGACCAGTCCATTGATATCATCCTGCAGTTTACAGCTATCCTCCTCACAATCAACCACACGGCCAATTTTCATGTCATCTGCAAACTTCTTGATCGTGCCCCCTACATTTACGTCCAAATCGTTAATGTATACCTCAAAGAGCAGGGGACCTAGTACTGAGCCCTGCGGAACACCACTGGAAACAGCCTTCCAGTCTGAAAAACAACCGTCAACAATTACCCTTTGTTTCCTGCCAATGAGCCAGTTTTGTATCCAGCTTGCTACATTGCCCTGGATCCCATGGGCTTTTATTTTCTAACTGGTCTGCTATGTGGGACCTTGTCAAAAGCCTTGCTAAAATCCATGTAGACCACTTCAACTGCACTACCCTCATCAATCCTCCTTGTTACTTCTTCAAAAAATTCAATCAAGTTAGTTAGACATGATGGGCTGGATTTTACAGCCCCCCTTGACGTGGGGGTCGTGGCAGGGGTGGGGGGGCTGGAAAATGCCTCTGTGAGAGGCTCGCCATGGGCCTCAACGCCGGGAAGGCCTGGCCTGATGTTGCTGGCGGTGGCGAGGCCTTGTGGGGCCGCGTTTAATATAACAGCGGCTCCGCAACGAGTGGTCGGTACGGACCATCATTTAGGTCCACACTGAAACATGTAAAATTGAACACATTCTTCCCTTAATAAATTTATGCTGACTATCCTTGATTAATCATGCCTTTCTAAGTGACAGTTTATCCTGTCTCACAGAATTGATTCTTCTAATTCCACTATGGTTAGACTGACTGACCCGTAATTATTTGATCCATCCCTCACTCTCTTTTTAAAGAAAGGTACAACATTAGCAGTCCTCCAATCCTTCGGCACCACACCTGTATCCAGTGAGGATTGGAAAATAATGGTCAGACCTTCTGCTATTTCCTCCCTGGCTTCTTTCATCTGGCCCTGGTGAATTATCCACTTTCAAGGATGCTAATCCCCTTAATACTTCCTCTCTCCCTATGTTTATCACATCCAATACTTCACATTCCTCCTTAACTACAATATCTGCATCATCCCTCGCTTTTGTGAAGACAGACATCTTCTGTCCCTGCACATAGGTTACCTTTTTGGTCTTTTATGGGCCCTACCCTTTCCTAGTTATCCTCTTACTCTTAATGTATTGATAAACGATCTTTAAATTTGCTTGCCAATATTCTTTCATGCCTCTCTTTGCTTTCCTAATTTCCTTTTTGATTTCACTCCTTCACTTTCTATACTCCTCTCAGCTTTCTGTAGTATTGAGTTCTTGGTGTCAGACATAAGCTTTGTTTTTTTTTATTTGTTCCTGGGATGTGGGTGTCATGGACTAGGCCAGCATTTATTGCCCATCCCTAATTGCCCTTGAGAAGGTGGTGGTGAGCTGCTTTCTTGAACTGCTGCAGTCCATGTGGGATAGCTGCACCTACACGGCTGTTAGGAAGGGAGTTCCAGGATTTTGACCCAGTGACAGTGAAGGAACAGCGATATAGTTCCAAGTCAGAATGATGTGTGGCTTAGAGGGGAACTTGCAGGTGGTAGTGTCCTCATGTATCTGTTGCCTATGACCTTCCAGCTGGTAGAGGCTGCGGGTTGGGAAGGTGCTATCTAAGGAGCCTTGGTGCCTTGCTGCAGTGATGGTACACACTGCTGCCAGTGTGTGTCAGTGGTGGAAGGAGTGAATGTTTGTGGATGGGGAGCCAATCAAGCGGGCTACTTTGTCCTGGATGGTGTCAAGCTTCTTGACTGTTGTTGGAGCTGCACCCATCCAGGCAAGTGGACAGTATTCCATCATACTCCTGACTTGTGCCTTGAAGATGGTGGACAGGCTTTGGGGAGTCAGGAGGTGAGTTACCCGTCACAGGATTCCTAGCCTCTGACCTGCTCTTGTAGCCACGGTATTTACATGGCTACTCCAGTTCAGTTTCTGGTCAATGGTAACCCCCAGGATGTTGATAGTGGGGGATTCAGCGATCATAATGCCGTTGAATGTCAAGGGGAGATGGTCAGATTCTCTCATGTTTGAGATGATCATTGCCTGGCACTTGTGTGGCATGAACGTTACTTGCCACTTATCAGCCCAAGGCTGGATATTGTCCAGGTCTTACTGCATTTCTACACGGACTGCTTCAGTATCTGAGGAGCCGCAAATGGTGCTGAACACTGTGCAATCATCAGTGAACATCCCCACTTCTGACCTTATGATTGAAGGAAGGTCATTGATGAAACAGCTGAAGATGGTTGGGCCTAGGACACTACGCTGAAGAGCTCCTGCAGTGTTGTCCTGGAGCTGAGATGATTGACCTCAACAACCACAACCATCTTCCTTTGTGCTAGGTATGACTACATCCAGTGGAGAGTTTTCTCCCTGATTCCCATTGACTCCAGTTTTGCTAGGGCTCCTTGATGCCATACTTGGTCAAATGCTGCCTTGATGTCAAGGGCAGTCACTCTCACCTCACCTCTTGAGTTCAGCTCTTTTGTTCATGTTTGAACCAAGGCTGTAATGAGGTCAGGAGCTGAGTGGCCCTGGCGGAATCCAAACTGAGCTTCAGTGAGCAGGTTATTGCCAAGCAAGTGCTGCTTGATAGCACTGTTGACAACACCTTCCATCACTTTACTGATGTTTGAGAGCAGATTGATGGAGTGGTACTTGGCCGGGTTGGACTTGTCCTGCTTTTTGTCTACAGGACAAACCTGGGTAATTTCCACATTGCCGGTGTTGTAGCTGTACTGGAACAGCTTGGCTAGGGGCACGGCAGGTTCTGGAGCACAGGTCTTCAGTACTATTGCCGGAATGTTGTAAGGGCCCATAGCCTTTGCAATATCCAGTGCCTTCAGTTGTTTCTTGATATCATGTGGAGTGAATCGAATTGGCTGAAGACTGGCATCTGTGATGCTGGGGACTTCAGGAGGAGGCCGAGATGGATCATCCACTCGGCACTTCTGGCTGAAGATTGTTGCAAGTGCTTCAGCCTTATCTTTTGCACTGATGTGCTGGGCTCCCCCATCACTGAGGATGGGGATATTTGTGAAGCCACCTCCTCCAGTTAGTTGTTTAATTGTCCACCACCATTCATGGCTGGATGTGGCAGGACTGCAGAGCTTAGATCTGATCTGTTGGTTATGGGATGTCTTAGCTCTATCGCATGCTGCTTACGTTGTTTGGCACGCAAGTCGTCCTGTGTTGTAGCTTCACCAGGTTGACACCTCATTTTGAGATAATTCTGATGCTGCTCCTGGCATGCCCTCCTGCATTCTTCATTGAACCTTTCCATAAGCTTTCCTTTTCTGCCTTATCTTACCCTGTAAGCTGTTTGACTTCCAGGGGCTCTGGATTTGGCTGTCTCACCCTTTTTCATTGTGGGAACTTGTTTACTGTGAACCCTTTGAATCTCCCCTTTGAATGTCTCCCAATGTTCTGACACTGATTTACCTTCAAGTAACTGCTTCCAGTCCACTTTTGCTAAATCACTCCTCAGCTTATTAAAATTGGCCTTGCCCCAATTGAGAACTCTAACTCCTCTTCTATCCTTGTCCTTTTCCATAGTTATGTTAAAACTAACTGAATTATGATCACTACCACCAAAATGCTCTCCCACTGCCAGTCCTTCCACCTGCCCAGCTTCAATTTCGGAAATTACATCCGAAACTGCACCCTCTCTTCTTGTACTTGTTAAATATTGGCTAGAAAAGTTCTCCTGAATACACCTGAAGAATTCTGCTCTCTCAATTCCTTTCACATTCAAATATCCCAGTTAATACTGGGGTAGTTAAAATCCCCTACTATTACTGCCCTATTGTTTTTGCACGTCTCAGAAATTTGCCTACATATTTGCTCTTCTATCTCCCTCTGACTGTTTGGGGGTCTATAGTACACTCCCAGCAGTGTGATTACCCCTTTTTTGTTCCTTAGCTCAATCCATATGGCCTCATTTGATGATCCTTCTAACATATCATCCCTCCTCACAGCTGTAATTGTTTCTTTGACCAAAATTGCCACCACCCCCCTCCTTTTTTATCCCCCTTTCGAGTCTGAAAACGCATTGACCAGGAACATTGAGCTGCCATTCTGTCCCTCCTCAAGCCATGTTTCTGTAACAGCTATCATATCATGTTGTCACGTGTCTCTCTGTGCTCTCAGCTCATCTGCTTTATTTGCTATGCTCCTTGCATTTAAGTACTTGAGCACTGCCAAACTCTTTTTTTATTTTCTAACCTTTGTTCCCTCTGCCTTCCAGACTCATCCACTTATTTTTTGCCTTCCATTTTCATTTCTGATTTTGTCCCAACTGAGTCTGCCCTCAAGTCCCCATCCCCCTGCCAAACTATTTTATTACTATCCTTCTCACAGTTCACAATAATTCCAAATGTTGTGTCATCTGCAAATTTTGAAAATGTGCCCTGTGCACTCAATCTAGGTCATTAATATATATCAGGAAAAGCAGAGATCCTAACAGTGACCTCTGGGGAAATCCACTGTATACCTTCCTCCAGTCCGATAAATAACCATTCACCACTACCCTCTGTTTTCTGCCACTCATCCAATTTTGTATCCATGCTGTTACTGTCCCTTTTATTCCATAGGCTCTAACTTTGCCAACAAGCCTGTTATGTGGCACTTTATCAAATTCCCTTTGGACGTCAACATACACCACATCAACCGCATTACCCTCATCAACCCTGTCTGTATTCTCATCAAAAAACTCAAACAAGTTAGTTAAACATGATTTGCTGTTAACAAATTTGTGCTGGCTTTCCTTAATTAATTCACATTTGTCCAAGTGACTTAATTTTGTCCTGAATTATCTCAAAGTAAAACTGACTGGCCGGTAGTTGCTGGGCTCATCTTTATACTTTTTCTTGAACAAGGTTGTAACATTTGCAATACTCCAGTCCTCTGCAACCACCCCTGTATCTGAGGAGGTTTCGAAGATTATCACCAATGCCTCTACAATTTCCACTCTTACTTCCCTCTGTATCCTTGAATGCACTCATCTGGTCCTGGTGACTTATCAACTTGAAGGACTGCATCCTATCTAATACCTTCTCTTTATCAATTTTTAGCCCATCCAGTGTCTCATCTACCTCCACTTTCACTAAGACTTGGCAGCATCTTTTTCCTTGGTGAAGACAGATGCGATGTATGCAATTAGTAGCTCAGCCATGCCCCTGCCTCCATGTATTAATTCCCTTTTAGGTCCCTAATCAACCCCACTCCTCCTTTTAACACCTTTTTACTATTTATGTGCCGATAGAAGACTTTTGGATTCCTTTTCAGGTTAGCTACCAGTCTCTTCGCACATCTCTGTTTGCTCTCTTATTTGTTTCGTCACTTCCCCTCTGAACCTTCTATATTCAGCCTGGTTCTTAATTGTATTGTCCATTGGACATCTGTCATATGCACCCTTTTTCCACTTCATCTTACTCTCTATCTCTTTCATCATCCAGGGAACTCAGGATTTATTTGCCCTCTCTTTCCCCCTCAGAGGAATGTACCTTGACTGTGCCTGAACTATCTCCTCTTTGAAAGCACTCCATTGTTCCATTAGGGCTTTACCAGCCAATCTTTGATTGCAATTTACCTGGGCCAGATCTGTTCTCATGTGATTCAAGTTGGCCCTCCCCAATATAATTATTTTTTACCCTGGATTGTTCCTTGTCCTTTTTCATTGTTAAACTAAACCTTATGATACTATGATCACTGTCCCCTAAACGTTCTCCTTCTGACACTTGATTCACTGACCCACCTCATTCCCCAGAACCAGATCCAGCAATGGCTCTTTTCTTGTTGGACTAGAAACATACTGATATAGAAAATTCTCCTGAACACACTTCAGAAACTCTTGCCCCTCTCTGCCCTTGACACTATTACAATCCCTGTCTATATTAGGACAATTGAAGTCCCCATTATAGTTACTCTATAATTTTTGCACCTCTCTGTAATTTCCTTGAAAATGTATTCCTCTATATTTTTTCCATTAGTTGGTGGTCTGTAGGATACTCCCAACAATGTAATGGTACCGCTACTGTTTCTGAGCTCTAACCAAATAGATTCTGTCCTTGAGGACATCCTCTCTCTCCAGCATTGTAATGTTCTCCTTAATCAATACTGCTACCCCTTCTCCTTTCTTTCCTTCCATACCTTTCATGAACACCTTGTATCCAGGAATATTTAGTACCCGGCCCTGCCCTTCTTTTGAGCCATGTCTCTGATATCATCATTATATATTTCCATGTGGCCATCTGCACCTGCAGCTCACCAACTTTATTTACTACATTCAGTACATTCACATACATGCACAGTAAAGCTAATTTAAACCTTATTACATTCCATCTTACTCTAACCCCACCTATGATCTTACTATTTCCTACGCCAGTGCCATCTGACTTTCCCAAATCTCTGTGCACCTTGGTTTTCCTCTGTAATATTACCTCCTGATTCTCATTCCCCTGCAAGGTTAGGTTAAACCCTCCCCAATAGCACTAGGAAATCTCCCCGCAAGGACATTTGTCCCTGCTCTGTTCAGGTGCAACCTGTCCAGCCTGTACAGGTCCCATCTCCCCAGAACTGGTCCCAATGTCCCAGGAATCTAAAACCCTCCCTCCTGCACCATCTCTCCAGTCATCCACTCTATCCTCATATTTCTATACTCACTAGCACGTGGTACTGAGAGTAATCTGGAGATTACTACCTTTGAGGTCCCCCTTTCTAGTTTCTTCCCTAGCTCTTAAACTCTGCCTGCAGGACCTCATCCCTCTTTCTACCTGCATCATTGGTACTGATGTGGACCATGACCACTGGCTGTCCACTCTCCCCTCTCAGACTGCTCTGCAGCTGCTTAGCGGCATCCTTGACTCTAGCAGCCAGAAGGTAACATACCATCCTGGATTCTTGTCTGCAGCCACAGAAATGCTGTTCCACTAACTATCAAATTCCCCTATCAGTATTGCTTTTCTAATCTGCCTCCCGCCCCCCCTGTACAGTTGATCCAGCCTTAGTGCTGTCCGAATGTTACTTGCCACTTCAGTATTCAAGAAGTTGCGAAGGGAACTGAACACTGCAATCATCAGCGAACACTACTGATCTTAAACTGTAGACAAGGTCATTGATGAAGGAGCTAAAGATGGTTAGGCCTAGGACACTGCCCTGAAGAAGTCCTGCAGCGATGTTCTTGGGCTGATATGATTGGCCTCCAACAGCCACAACCATCTTCCTTTGTGCCAGGCATGACTCCAACCAGAGAAGAGTCTTATCCCTGATTCCCATTAACTTCAATTTTACTAGGGCTCTTTGGTGCCACACTCTGTCAAATTCTGTCTTGACATCAAGGGCAGTTACTCTCAGCTCTTCCCAATCATTGCCACACACAGGCCCCCAGATAAAGGTAAGACATTTCAGCACAGAAGCAAAATACTGCAGATGCTGGGAATTTGAAATGAAAACAGAAAATGCTGGAATTGAGCACTTTTGTTCATAGAACAAAGAACAAAGAAAATTACAGCACAGGAACAGGCCCTTCGGCCCTCCAAGCCTGCGCCGATCCAGATCCTCTATCTAAACATGTCGCCTATTTTCTAAGGGTCTGTATCTCTTTGCTTCCTGCCCATTCATGTATCTGTCTAGATACATCTTAAAAGACGCTATCGTGCCCGCGTCTACCACCTCCGCTGGCAACGCGTTCCAGGCACCCACCACCCTCTGCGTAAAGAACTTTGCACGCATATCCCCCCTAAACTTTTCCCCTCTCACTTTGAACTCGTGACCCCTAGTAATTGAATCCCCCACTCTGGGAAAAAGCTTCTTGCTATCCACCCTGTCTATACCTCTCATGATTTTGTACACCTCAATCAGGTCCCCCCTCAACCTCCGTCTTTCTAATGAAAATAATCCTAACCTACTCAACCTCTCTTCATAGCTAGCGCCCTCCATACCAGGCAACATCCTGGTGAACCTCCTCTGCACCCTCTCCAAAGCATCTACATCCTTTTGGTAATGTGGCGACCAGAACTGCACGCAGTATTCCAAATGTGGCCGAACCAAAGTCTTATACAACTGTAACATGACCCTTGTACTCAATACCCCGTCCGATGAAGGAAAGCATGCCGTATGCCTTCTTGACCACTCTATTGACCTGCGTTGCCACCTTCAGGGAACAATGGACCTGAACACCCAAATCTCTCTGTACATCAATTTTCCCCAGGACTTTTCCATTTACTGTATAGTTCACTCTTGAATTGGATCTTCCAAAATGCATCACCTTGCATTTGCCCTGATTGAACTCCATCTGCCATTTCTCTGCCCAACTCTCCAATCTATCTATATTCTGCTGTATCCCCTTCACTATCTGCTACTCCACCAATCTTAGTGTCGTCTGCAAACTTGCTAATCAGTCCACCTATACTTTCCTCCAAATCATTAATGTATATCACAAACAACAGTGGTCCCAGCACGGATCCCTGTGGAACACCACTGGTCACACGTCTCCATTTTGAGAAACTCCCTTCCACTGCTACTCTCTGTCTCCTGTTGCCCAGCCAGTTCTTTATCCATCTAGCTAGTACACCTTGGACCCCATGCGTCTTCACTTTCTCCATCAGCCTACCATGGGGAACCTTATCGAACGCCTTACTGAAGTCCATGTAACTGACATCTACAGCCCTTCCCTCATCAATCAAGTTTGTCACTTCCTCAAAAAATTCTATTAAGTTGGTAAGACATGACCTTCCCTGCACAAAACCATGTTGCCTATCACTGATAAGCCCATTTTCTTCCAAATGGGAATAGATCCTATCCCTCAGTATCTTCTCCAGCAGCTTCCCTACCACTGACGTCAGGCTCACCGGTCTATAATTACCTGGATTATCCCTGCTACCCTTCTTAAACAAGGGGACAACATTAGCAATTCTCCAATCCTCCGGGACCTCACCCGTGTTTAAGGATGCTGCAAAGATATCTGTTAAGGCCCCAGCTATTTCCTCTCTCGCTTCCCTCAGTAACCTGGGATAGATCCCATCCGGACCTGGGGACTTGTCCACCTTAATGCCTTTTAGAATACCCAACACTTCCTCCCTCCTTATGCCGACTTGACCTAGAGTAATCAAACATCTGTCCCTAACCTCAACATCCATCATGTCCCTCTCCTCAGTGAATACCGATGCAAAGTACTCGTTTAGAATCTCACCCATTTTCTCTGACTCCACGCATAACTTTCGTCCTTTGTCCTTGAGTGGGCCAATCCTTTCTCTAGTTACCCTCTTGTTCCTTATATATGAATAAAAGGCTTTGGGATTTTCCTTAACCCTGTTTGCTAAAGATATTTCATGACCCCTTTTAGCCCTCTTAATTCCTCGTTTCAGATATTCTTTCAAAGCTTCGTCTTTCTTCAGCCTCCTAGACCTTATGTATGCTTCCTTTTTCCTCTTAGCTAGTCTCACAATTTCACCTGTCATCCATGGTTCCCTAATCTTGCCATTTCTATCCCTCATTTTCACAGGAACATGTCTCTCCTGCACGCTAATCAACCTCTCTTTAAAAGCCTCCCACATATCAAATGTGGATTTACCTTCAAACAGCTGCTCCCAATCTACATTCCCCAGTTCCTGCCGAATTTTGGTATAGTTGGCCTTCCTCCAATTTATCACTCTTCCTTTAGGACCACTCTCGTCTTTGTCCATGAGTATTCTAAAACTTACGGAATTGTGATCACTATTCCCAAAGTAGTCCCCTACTGAAACTTCAACCACCTGGCCGGGCTCATTCCCCAACACCAGGTCCAGTATGGCCCCTTCCCGAGTTGGACTATTTACATACTGCTCTAGAAAACCCTCCTGGATGCTCCTTACAAATTCTGCTCCATCTAGACCTCTAACACTGAGTGAATCCCAGTCAATGTTGGGAAAATTAAAATCTCCTATCACCACCACCCTGTTGCTCCTACATCTTTCCATAATCTGTTTACATATTTGTACCTCTAGCTTGCTGTTGGGAGGCCTGTAGTACAGCCCCAACATTGTTACCGCACCCTTCCTATTTCTGAGTTCTGCCCATATTGCCTCACTGCTCGAGTCCTCCATAGTGCCCTCCTTCAGCACAGCTGTGATATCCCCTTTGACCAGTAATGCAACTCCTCCACCCCTTTTACCTCCCTCTCTATCCTGCCTGAAGCATCGACATCCTGGGATATTTAGTTGCCAATCATGCCCTTCCCTCATGTTTGAATGAAGGCTGAAATGAGTTCTGGAGCCGAGCGGTCCTGGTGGAACCCAAACTAAGCAATGGTGAGAAGGTTATTGGTGAGCAAGTACATCTTGCTAATGCTGCCGACAACATCTTCCCTCACTTTGCTGATGATTGAGTGTAGACTGATGGAGTGGTAACTGGCCAGATTGGATTTGTCCTGTTTTTCTTTTCCAGACCTACTGGTAAAATGTTAACAAGAAATTCTGAAATGTTTTACATGAGTTCTGATGAAAGGTCATCAAGCTGAAATATTAACACTGGTTCGCTACAGATGCTGCCAGACTTGCTGAGTTTTTCCAGCATTTTCTGTTTTCATTTTCATTTTCCAGCATCCACAGTATTTTGCTTTTGTGCTCAAACGTCTTACCTTTTTCTGGGGGCCTGTGTGTAGCAATGATTGGGGAGCCAATCATGAAGGACTGCACCCCCCCCCCCCCCACCACACCCCTCCCCACATCCCCCAGCAGGGATCATGGAGCCATTGCCACTCACTGGGGAAGTCTAAGCAATCTTAGCAATGTGTCAGAGGACAGATTGCTGCACGGCTGTGACACCCTGCAAGCCCATTTGAACACTGGTATCCACAGGCATGATGGCAGCAGTCTGACCTTTCATGACAGCAAATTGACCTTGCATGACTTCAGTCTGAGCTTCCACTGCAACACTCAGACTTTTGATGGCTGCTGCGTATGCTGCAATGGAAGTTAAGACATCGGGCCATCAGATGCTACATCATTGTTAGTTTCACAAGTGTATTGATGGAGTTGGTCACCAGGTTCCTGCTGGAAAGGATGGGCTCCAGGCTGTGCACAAAGTCCTGTGCCAGGTTGGTGCCGGACTCCTCCATGCTCCTTGACATTGAATGCAGGCTTTCTGGCAGGATTCCCAATGCCTCAAGCATTTTGTTGTGTTCACCCATGAACCTTCTTCTGTAGCCTGACCCATCGCAGTCCTCTGCAGCAGAACCCATGTGCGACCTGATCCACTGGTGGGCTGACACCTGCGCTATCCTTGCCCCCTGCCCTGGCTGCAGCACACTTGTGTCCAGTGTCTCACCATATGCAGATGCTGCTTCTATGCTATCCTCTAAAATACCTACTATGTCAGTATCTGATCTGGTGGCTGTGAGTGTGAAATAAATTGATAGTGCATCTTCATCATCACTGTCTTTTTGGTTTTCCTCCACTGCCTCGGCAGACTGTACATTCTGGGTATCTGAAAGGAAAAAGGCACAACAGTAAGGTTGTGCGAGAGGTGAGAGGAGGGGATGGTAAGAAGTGCATGCTTACACAATCAGCACTTTCTCAGTCAGAGGAGATTGTGAGATGAGGGGGAAGTGGGATGTGAGAAGGAGAATTAGGCATAAAGATGTAATCATCTTCAGTAGATTCAGCCCCACCTCTGACCACAGGCTCAACAATGGCTAACACTGTTTCCTCAATGGGGGCTAGAACATGCAGATGTGCCTTTCTCCCTCCAGTTACCTCCTGCTGCCTCTGATTGTGCACCACCTTGTCCTGTAAGAGAGAGAGAGGTGTGTCAGTGAGTGTAGTGTAATGTGTTTGGTGATGTGGCTGCCATAGTTGAATAGCTGGAAGTGCGTGCAAGCTGTGAGCTGTGGGTGTGAGGCTTGCAACAGTGCTAAGTGTGTGACAGTGAGGTGACACATATGAATGTTAGGTATGAGTCCTGATTGATAGAGATTGTTGGTGGATGAGTGATGGGGGTGTGGCAAATTGAGCAGTGACTGTCACTGGGATATGGCATTTGAAGATGCATTCACTACCCTTGACCACTCATGTTAGATAATTAAACTGCTTGCGGCACTATATCCAGGTCCTCCGGGCTTGGCTCCTGTTGTTGACATCCATGGCTATCTGCTCTCACTGCCTTCTCATCGTGTATCCAGAGAGCCTGCTGCCCCACTACTGATACAGGGCATCCTTTTCACCTCCCCCACCAAGTGCAGTGTCGGAAAACCTTGGTGCACGCTCTCTACAGTGGTCAGCCATTGTTCTTTGTTGCACAGCACTATTCTATACTGTGTCAGCACCTCCAACAGCCACAATGCATCTTCTCTTTGAGGTGGAGCCTAGCTTTAAGAGGTGCAGGCTAGCTTTAAGTAGTGCTAACAAGTAATAATGTATGCCTGTAAAAAAATTGGTCCACTAACAAAGTGAACTTCCTTCCTGACCTTTGCTTGTGATAGTGACTTTATTGAAAAAAAATGATTTGCTTTTGTTGTAATTATTTCAGTGCTTTTGCTTTTTGCTTTTTTACTGCTTCCTCATTAGCTTCCCTTTCACTTTATTTATTCCTGTGGCTTCTGCTATTCCCACCACCACAGCAAAGGCTGACAAGCTTTATAAAAGTTTAATGAATCAGCAATTTACCTTTAAGTTTATCTTTTTTTCATATTTAACCTGCTGACCAGCTTTCTTGCATTCACCATTAGATGGTTCCCTCTCCAGGTCAAAGCTATGTAGGCAGCTATGGATGATTATTCAATTCAGGTGAAGGTGGGATATTGGCTATTCAGTTCACTGCACTGCTGGGCAGAAAATCATAGGGTAAGGGTGTAATGTGTACTTTATGTTGCCTGATGCAACATAAATGAAATGCGTGGAGTCCAGTTATGCTGAAGATCTCTAACAGATTTATCATAGCTAAACTATTATATATAGTACAGAGAAAACTACTTACTCTGGGTGTTACAGTTGCAGAGTGACTCTGGCTTGTAGTCACATGACTTTATCCTGGTCCTTAACTCATTAGCATCCTTTGATCTTAAAGGATATCACTCTTAATGGAAGTCGTACAACATCCCCTTTCTTTCCAAAGATAAGTCTCATATGCTACAAGTAAAAATACATAAAATTAGGTAACATCAAAACTAGTTACACAGGGATGGAGATTGTGAAATTTAAAGTGGAGAAGCTTAAAAGTCCAGATATCATTCCAATGGTGTTATGAGAGTGCTTCTTTTTTAAAAATATGTTTATAAGGACTCATATTTAAATTGTGGAACTGGATTAATTTGGAAGTCTGAAGAAATCCTGGACTTTGTTTTTTATTCACTGGGGCCATTGAAAGGACGCTTGACTGTGAAAACAATTACTGGAAGAATCAGGGAGTACTAAAAACAACCTTTACTGGAGATCACCTGCCTTAAGATAAATAAACAATAGGAACCTTGGCTAAGGGGAGATGTTACAGAGAAGCCAAATGTGACAGTTTATGGCGGTCAGGAGGCTGACTTTCTGTTTGGGGTTTGGATATCGTTTTCAGTTCAGTTGGGAGGTGAACTGTTTTGAAGATGGTTGAAGATCAGCCTGCCAAGGGAAAAAACACCCAACTCATCTCTTTCCTCCTGTCGCTAAAAAACCCTGTGTATTCAGTGTGATAGCCAAAATCCTTGATGCCACATTTCTCCTGAGAGGCTGGTAAAAACCTACCAGATTAATTCTCAATGCCGCCTGAAAAGAATTGCTCCAGAAAGATCCTAGTGACTTATCTACATGTACTCGGATGCTAGACCAAAAGGGAAAACTGACATTTTTCCATATCGTCTTTTTTCACTTCAAGAATTAGCTAGTATTTGTCCAAAGTATTCTATTTTCTTTTTTTTTTTTACCGAGCTCTGCAGAGAGAATTTCTTTATTCTTTTCAGTGTGTGTGTGTGAGTTTGTGTGTGAGGGTTTTAAAAGAGGAACTTTCATATTTCAATTGGTGCGTTAATACTTTGCTTCATTACTGGATAAAGTCTTGTTTTTATAATAAACCTATAATTTTGTTTATTAAAGAAACCTGGTTGGTGTATTTTATTCTGGGATAAAGAGTAAAGTATATGATTGACCGTATCAGGAACTGGGTAAAGATTTTCAAAATATATTTTGTGACCTGCGGAGAAGTGGGATTCGAAAAGACAGTGCACTCCTCTTACCTCGGTCATAACAGTGGTTTGACAACTCTTCCAGATCTGTTTATGGTATAAACTTCTGGGGATGTGGATTTCACCTTCAGCTGCTTTGGTTTTGCAGGCATGTTGTCAATGTGTTGGTTCGTCACACCCTCATCATCGGAGTGTGTTCTTTCTAGTCTGCTGTGCGCAATTGGAGTATTGTACACTTCTCTTATTTGGCTTCGGTTCCTTCTCAACACCATTCCGCTAGATGTTGCAATCTAATACGACTTAAGCTCACTACAAACCTTGGATACTTCTGTGGGTAACCATGTTCTCATTGTGGGGTGTATGACCTTGACCTTTTGTCCTACGTGTAGCTGAGGTAGTTCCGCCCCGTGTATCAGTCATTCACCATCTTCATTCTCCCCTAGTTTTGAGCAGTGTCTCCTGCATCTCGGAGAATTTGGACAGATGATGGCTTGGCAGAGTCATTCGCACTTGTCTGCCAAACATGATCTCTGCTGGTGGTAATAAGCCCATATCCATAGGTGTAGCTCTGAGGTGGAGCATGGCAACATGAAAATCTTGTTTCGTTCTCCTACACTTCAAGATAAGTGATTTGACTGTGTGAACCATTCGCTCGACAAGACCATTAGATCTAGAGTAATGTGGTGAGGACGTCACATGGTTTACGCACCATTTGGCACACATATCCCTGAAAGGTTTGCCCATACACTGTGGCCCATTGTCAGAAATGATTTCTTCGGGTCCACTGAATTGACTGAATATGGCACTCAATGTGTCTGCGATGAGTACGCTTGAAGTGTCTTTTACCCGACCAACAATTGGACATTTGGAGAAATCATCAGTGACTAAGATAAAGTCATCTTCATTAACGGAAAATAGGTAAGTGGCAATTTTGGACTGAGGGACTGATGGAATCTCTTGAGGGTGTAGAGGTTCTTTGTGTTGTTGTGGTTGGTGGTTCTGGCATGCCTCATACATTCTCACTAACCTTTTGATGTCACTGTTGATCCCTGGCCAATAAACAGTGTCTCATGCCAGTCGTCTTTTTTGCTCTGTAACCATGTGGCCTTGGTGAAGTTGTGACAAGATGTCCTGTTGGGAACTTTGGGCACAAGCACTTCTTTTCTGTTGAAGGTGTTGCCTCTTGAGATACCGAGTTCATCTCTATAAGGCCAAAAGCATCTGAAGGTTTCTGGCACCTCTTTTACCATATCTGGCCAAGCTTCTACGATGACTCTCCACAGTGCCTTCAGTTTTGGGTCATTGGCTGTTTCTGATTGCAGTTGGTCACATTTGTGCTGACCAAAATGCATTAAATCGATCTTGAGGACATCTTCCACCTCGATGTCCATGCTGTTTACTGGTAGATCCAGTGGAACTTCTTCATTCTTGTTCAGATTTGGCAATCTGCTCAGCGTATCCGAAGTGACCATTTTGGTACCCAGTTTGCAGTAGATGTCGAAGTTGTACTCCAGTACTTACACTAAAATTCGCTGTAGTCAAGGTGGCGCCCTTGTCAATGTTTACACCAGATCATCTCCAATGATTTTTGGTCAGTTTCCACAGTGAACTGCTTACCAAACAGGTTGGTGTTGAACCTTGTGATCCCAAACACCAGAGCAAGTGTTTCACGCTCTATCTTTGAGTAATTGGATTGTGCTAGGGATAAACATTTGGATCTGAATGCAATTGGTTTGCCATCCTGCAGGATGCACGCTCCTGGCCCTTTCTGTGAGGTGTTGATTTCCAGGATTGTCTTCTTCCTTGAATCATAGTACTGCAGGGTACAGGTTTCTGCTGGCAATGCTTGTTTCAGAGACTCAAACATACGCTGGTGGTCCTCGTGCCATTAAAATGGTATGTCTTTCTTTAAGAGCTCTCTCAGCGATGATGCTTAGTCTGAAAAATTTGGAATGTATAGTGCCAAGAAGTTGGAAAATCCATGATATCTCTGGAGGTTTTCCTTGTCTTGTCGGGTAGGCATATGCCTTACATCTTTGACTTTGCCTGGGTCAGGACCGATTCCACAACTGAAATAGATGGAGTCAAAGAAATTGATCTGACTTACATTCACCTGGCACTTTTTGCTGTTAAAAACAAGCACTTCATGATGAGCTACTGCCATCAGTGAATGAAGATTTTGATCATGTTCTTCTTTGGTTTTGGCCATTAACGCAATATCATTGGCAATGCATATGCAGCCATGCACATTTTCTATAATTCTGTCCATATGTTGCTGAAACAGATCTTGACTGACAGATAATGGAATCTTCAGAAAAAAATCAATCTTTTAAGTACTTCAAAGCTTGTTTCTTTTAAACCAGTATCCCTCGACTCACCTGATTTACTTGCAGTCTGTCATTCTGTGCTCCGTTTTCTACAGCTTGAGGTAAATACTTTTTCACTGTTTGAGCCAGTATTTTGTTTTTTGAACTTTCTCTCCAGTGGCTGTAGGAAGGGTCGTTTTCAAAGCTGTTTTACCTGTGGTCTTCAAACCTAGACTTTGTCTTCTCACCACAGCTTCCACATGTAATATGTTATTTATGTGGTCTGATGCAACATAAATGAGATGCCTGGAGTCCAGTTATGCTGAAGATCTCAAACTGGTTTATCTCAGCTAAACTATTATATATAGTACAGAGCAAACTATTTACAGAACCTTACTCTGGGCGTTACAGTTGGAGAGTCACTCTGGCTTGTAGTCGCAGGACTGCATCCTGGTACTAGGTTGATTAACATACTAAGATCTTAAAGGGATATCACTCTTAAAGGCAATCATACAACAGAGGGTGTGTAGAATGCATCAGGAGCATACAATTTTATTGTCCTGTATCTTTCTGCTTCTGTATATAATTTTATTTGCTAATAAGCCAGGGTGTCTGCATTGGTCTAGCAGTGTGGTAATTTCTCCCCTCTAGGGTGATGGGAGAACATGATGGACATTCAATATATTCTCCAGTAAGTAACACAGTATTCCTGTGATTTGGGATAAGTATACCTGGGCTATGCTTCTGGAAACTGTAGCCTACATGGTTGACAACTGTTCAAGTTTTGCACAGATGTTATGCATTTTTGGATTCATTTATGCTGCTTACTTTGAGCCTTAAAAGGCCACTGAACTTCTGACAGTATAAATTACCCTGAACTGCCCCCTAATGCATTGCATGCTGTCTCTGTAACATTATACAAACACAGTAGAGATAACCAACAATGTATTTAATATACTTTGATTGGTCCTCAGGACTGTCCTTGTGCAAGAAACATTGGGAGGTATGAATAGGGTATTCCAGTGTCCAAATTTGTGTGTCACATCACCCTGTTGGATCTAGTGTTATGACTAAGACAAGAGGAGTGCACTGTTAATTCTGTCCCACTTCTCTACGGGTCACAGCATATCAATAACTTTTCCCACCTACTGAAAAACAGTCAATGACATACTCTATTTGTCCCCCAGAATAAAGCACACCAACCAGGTTTCTTTAATCAACAACAAAATTAACTATTTATTATAAAACAAGTCTGAACCAATAATGAGATAACTCTATATATGAAAAGTTCCTTATTTCCCTAGCCCTCATGCACACACACATAGGGCTGAATTTTACCAGCCCCTCGATGCCACGGGTCATGGCATGGGGGCTGGTAAAAAACTGCGGGGAGAGGCCCACCTCGACCTGTGACGTTGAGAAGGGTCCGCTGTATATTACTGGCGGCGGTGGGACCTCGGTGCGGCCCTTGTCCCCCACCGCACAGCGGCAACACCACAATTAACATATGGTAAAGAGTACTCACCTTTGCTGATTATGCAGTCCGCTGCCTCTTCACTGACACTTCAGGATTTTTCGCTGAATGGGCAGCCATCACATGCCATCCCGTTCACAAATTGAAAAGCTGGCGAGTCCTCAGAGGCAGTAGTTGTCGTCAGTGAAGGTAAGTTCTATTATTCAGGGGTCTAACTCTGCATGCTGGAAGGGAGGAGGGAGGGGGAATATGCCGGGGTCTAACTTTGCTTTCTGGAAGGGAGGAGGGAGGGGGAATATGCCGGGGTCTAACTCTGCATTCTTAAAGGAGGGAGGGATACACAGGTGCCTCACTCTGCATTCTTAAAAGGAGGACAGAGTGGGGATATTCATGGGTCTAACTCTACATTCTGGAAGGGAGGGGGGGATATGCAGGGGTCTAACTCTGCATTCTTAAAGAGAGGAGGGGGATACACAGGGGTCTCACTTTGTATTCTGAAAGGGAGGGGGTCTGGGATTACTGGAGGGAAAGCTGTGCTGACATGAAGAGAGGTACTGTGTACCATCCCTCCATTAATAGTGTATGCTCTGTGTTTGTGAGGGGGCAATGGCACACTAGGCACCCTGTGTATGGGGAGGGTGCCAGAAAGGGAAGGAGCATTAGAGTTATATGGATGATGGGGGCAATCGATTCAGCTGGTAGGATCTTGATGTGGTCATGCTGTGCCACTCTGAGTGTTGGCTAAGATGGACAATGCCATGGCACACCACATAGTTGATCCAGGAAAGCAGCTGATGTACCCATCAACCCCAATCCATGTCCTGTTAGGAACCTTCGAATACATGCAAGGTTCAACTTTATTTATCATATGGAAATCACAGGCAGGTGCGATCCACGTAGAGACACCGGGTTGTGAGCAGCAGCCCCCAAGGGGAGCTTGCCATTACGATTGCTGTGCATCTACAAGCCTCACATGACATGCCATCGATGTCAGAGTACCAGTGTCAGAGGAGATTGCGCATATAGAGAGGGTGGTGACACGTCTCTGTGCCCTGCTCAAGGATGACCTGCAGCCGATGGGCTCCGGTGGACATCCCATGCCTTTGCTCCTCATAGTGGCAGCAGATCTCAAGTCTGACACCTCTGTAGCCTTTCTGGGCCCACCAGAGACTTTGTGGGGTCACACAGTGCACCGCTGCATTAGGGAAGTCACCAATACTCTGCACCTGAGGGCCAGTGACTATGTCTGCTTCAGGATGGACTCTCACAGTCAGGCCCAGAGGGCCATTGGTTCTGGCACCATTGCCAGAGAACCATAGGTTGTAATGTTTATAGACTGCACTTATGTGGCCATCAGGCCTCCCACCAGGCTACCACCTGCAGACGTCACCATTAAAGGAGCCCTCTCAATCTAGGTGAAGCTGGTATGTGAACACCGCAGATGCTTGCAGCGAATGTGTGACAGCTTCTCAGCCAGCTGCCATGACACCTGGGTCTTGCGCCAGTCCTGGCTGCCACCTTTGTTTACTGAACTGGCTCAGATGGAGGGGTGGCTTCTTGCAGATAAGGGCTATCATTTGCATACATGGCTCCCAACACCAGTGACAGACCCCACCACTGCTGCAGAGGAGAGAAACAACTCCAGCCACTGAGCTACATGAGCCACCATTGAGCAGGAGATCGGCATGCTAAAAGAGCGCCTCCAGTGCCTGCATGGATAGGGTGATACCCTGTACTATGGGCCGAAAAGGCCAGCTCCTTTCTTTGCTGCTCTGCCCAACTACATACCCAATAGGGGCCAGGCCTGGCATGATGAGTAGAGACGTCAACAGGATTCCTCCTCGGACTGTGAGGAAACCAAGGACCTATAAAATGAAAGACGCATGGGAGGGCAGATGGCACCCAGGCTCTGCATGCAGGACTAGCAGTGAGCTAAGGATATACGAAAGTGGCTTATCAGATAAAGGCTGTCTGCTCCGTAGGAACCGACATGAGCTCTGCAAGCCACACATCACCCTCGCTCACCTGCTGTGCACCAGTCCACATCTGCAGCATCCTTGTGTAAACCATTAGAGACAGCAGCTGACTGAGTCAATGTCCATGTCACTGCATCCGTGGAGGCACTCATGAGTAATGGTGGAATGGCAATGATGTTATTGCATACGTTGGGTCTCCTGAAAGGCCAACGGTGTAAAGGGATGTGACATTGGCGCTACATGCTGGCACACATTATTCACACAGAGAAAAGGACACACATGTTGGTGAGGAACATGTTGTGAAAGACGTATTTACATTGCTGTGACACCTGTGCATTCCCATTTGTATCAGTGTGTTCTCTGTAAACTTCTGCAATACCTCTTATGGTCGATTTAAGTGTCACGTCCTGGAATATGCAAAATTAAGATTATTCACCAGGTGCGGCACGCCTCCATGAAGGAATGTTACACTTGAGTGGGAGAAGAGGATTACAACTTCACAGGACACTAGGACACAGTAGGGTAAGTGTGTGGTGGCAAAGTGGAAAATGCTGGGGTAAGTCAGCAGGTCAGGCAGCACTTGTGGAGAAAGAAGCAGAGTTAACTTTCTGGTCTGTGAACTTAGACAAGTTAACTCTGCTTCTCTCTCCACAGATGCTGCCTGACCTGCTGGATTTCTGCAGCACTTTCTGCTTTGCTGCCAGATTGACAGCAGCCACTCTTCAGCAGTCAGGTAAGTATTCTTTGACAGCTGTCAGGAAGCAGGTGCTGGGGCGCTTTAAATAGGGCCCCAGCACCTGCTGCACAACTGACAAAAACTCTCTCACTGCGCCAAATGTCCCGCCTCTCCCCAGGTAGTATGGGGAGGGCGGCTTGGTGCCATGACTCGAATAAGCCCTCGCAAGTAATATCGCTGGGGTTGTGCGGTGTCTGCTAAATGCGAGCGCCACGTTGAGTTGAAAGGGTGCCGCCGCGCAGCGCGGTGCCTGAATAAAATTCAGCCCATACATTCAAAAAAATGGTTAACTAGGGAAAAAGGATTTTTGGTTTACAGCTGTTTCATAGGAATGAAAGGAATAATAAAATAACTTAGGTTGTCACGTTCTGGTAGGAAGTTATTTGTTTGGTGAGGTGTCCCAGAGTTGAATAATCAGATGCCACTCAAAGACTCTCCAGGAACAGTCCGTGATAGGTGGACATTCAAGGCAATTCCACTGTAGTAGGTTTCACATAGATCTTTCATCAGGGGTGTGCAACAGTTCTTCTTAGGTTTTACAGCAACAGTATAGCAGTAGAAGATTTCTTTAGATTTCAGGATTTCCTACTACACAGGAGGCAACTGGAACCACATTTGATGCAGGGATTCTTCAGAGACAGGAGACAATGAATCTGCCACCTTTGAAATATAGGGTTTCTTCTCAAGAGATGCAGGATTCCTTTACAGAGAGTGGTAACACTTTCTCTCTGATCTCAGGCAGGTCAAAACCAAATTTCTAATGCTTGCTTTTTGTCTAACTCACTGGCTTTTTAAAGGGTTCAAAGTGAAAGCAAACCTTCCTGAACAAGTGACATGTCCAGACATAGAGTCTCTCTTGTCATTCAAAGTGTTGTTCTGAGGATGCCAAACCCCTTGCTGGTTTCTTTGAAATTGCCTGCTTTCCTGTCCTTGTATACATGTTTAGCTTCCTTTCAAACATCCAAAAACTTCACCTATTTTCAGGTGTCAATGTCCACTGAAAATTCTTTCTCGGTTTTTTTTAACACACAGAATTCTAAGTTTTTAATCCAAAAATAAGAGTCTTGTAATACCTCTGCCCTTGGCAATATGAAATGAAATGAAGTGCTGTAACCTGCAAGGCTATGGGCCAGGTGCTGGAAAGTGAAATTAGATTGGATGAGTAGTTTTTCTGGCTGGCATGGACATGATGGGCTGAATGGCCTCCTTCTGTGCCATAATTTTTCTATGGTTCTATGAATGCATTTCATTACAATGTAAAACAAAAGTTGAAAACATTTTCAACACATTTTCGCACTCATGCTGCCCATTCACTCTACTTGTGGTTAATATAGTTTTTCTTTGCACCATCTTTACTCATGTAACTCAACAAACTTAAATTAATGACAAAGCATTTGCGATAACATTGCTTTTTCCTGAAATGTGTACAATCTTTAAGTGTTAAGGGGTGTAACAGTAAACTCCATTGGAATATTCTAGCATTTAGGGTTTCAAATTTTTTTTACATAGGTTAATGGATTATGGTCAATATATATCAGTGTTTCTTTGTAGTCATTGCAGACATATACTTCAAAATGTTTAAGAGCCAACAATAGGCCTAATGTTTCTTTTTCCATGGTGGAATACTTATTTTGGTGCCACACCAGTTTTTATGAAAAGCATCCCTCTGGTTTTTCTATGCCCGATCTGTCATCTTGTAGTAGGACTGCTCGGACCCTCAGGTCATTAACATCAATTGCTACCTTGAAGGGCTTAGTAAAATCTGGTTCATTCGACAAAATTGCCTTTAGCTTTTTAAAAGATGCCTGGCACACCTCTGACCTCACTATCTTGGTTTTCTTTTTCTGTAGCAAATCTGTTAGTGGAGCAGCTATAGTACTGAAATTTGGTACAAACTTCCTGTAGAAACCATACATTTCCAAAAACCTCATGATTTCACACTTAGTCTTAGGGATTGGGAACTCCACCAAGGCTTGTACTTTTGCCATTCTTGGCAATACTTGTCCTTGCCTTACTATATGCCTGAGGTAGGTCACTGTTGCTTTTGCAAATTCACTTTTTGCTAGATTTAGCACTAAATCAGTGGCTTGTAATTTTTTAAACAGAGGTTCTAGCTGTTTTAAGTGTTCCTTCCAAGTGTTGCTGTATATTAGCACATCATCAAGATACACTACACTGTTGGGAACACTGGCTACCACTTGATTCATTAGTATGTGAAAGGTTGCAGGAGCATTTTTAGTTCAAATGGCATCACTCAGCACTGGTAAAGACCGTCTAGTGTTTCAACAGCTGATATTGCTTTAGCTTGGGGTGTTCAAGGAACTTACCAGTATCCCTTTAACAAATGTATTTTTGTAAGAAACATGGCACTGCCCACTCTGTCAATACAGTCTTCCAAGCAAGGAATTGAGTAGGAGTCTGCCTATGTTACTGCATTGAATTTTCTGTAGTCTATGCAAAGTTAGGTTGACTGATCAGGTTTAAGCACTAATACTATTGGTGAACTCCAGCTGCTTTGACTAGATTCAATTATGTTGTTTTCTAGCATGTATTGGATTTCTGCTTTTACTTGGGCCTGTTTGTCTGAACTTAAGCGGTAAGGATGCTATTTTATAGGAACTGATTCCCCTACATCCACATCGTGTGTGGCTAAGGTTGTACATCCTGGCTTATCCCTGCAGACTCTTAAATGTTGTGAGTAGCTTTGTTAGGCCTTCTTGTTGTTCTGCATCTAAATACGAAAGCATGTTGTCCAATTTTCCTGGCCATTTTGTATTAATTAACTGGATAGTAGAAGGTTCAATTTGAGAATTGTTTACGCCTCCTTCTGCCTCATCCTCACTATCCCTTTCATTTTAACTGTCCCTATTACCTAACATACCTGTACTGGCTTATCCTCCTCCCTGCAATAATATTGGTTTAACGTATTGATATGACACAGCCAATTCTTTTTCTGATGATCTGGGGCGTCAATCAAATACTTACCAACTCTTTGGCCACTTCATATGGACCATTGAGCTATGCTTTTAATGGCTCACCCCATAAAGGGAATAATACAAATACTTCATCCTTGGTTTAAATATTCGGGTCTTTGCGTTTTTGTCTGTCCATTTTTTCATAGTGTTTTGGGATGCTATAAGCTGTTCCTGAGCCACATTGAAAGCTTTTGTGAGCCTTTCCCAGAATACGGATACATAGTCTAGTACAGAAGATTCATCCCTCTGTTCTAAGAACCTGTCTTTGATTAGTTTTAGAGGACCTCTAATCTCATGTCCGTAAATGAATTCGAAAGGACTAAAACCAGTTGACTCATTAGGTGAATCTCTAATGGCAAATAAAGTCTATCCCTTTATCCCAATCATGGGGATACTCATGACAGTGTACCCTAATCATTGTTTTGAGTGTTTGATGGTACCTTTCTAAAGTTTCCTGTGTCTGTGGGTGATATGCTGAAGATTTTAACTGTTTAATACCAAAATTACCCGTGACTTCTTGAAATATCTTAGACATAAACTTGGAACCTTGATCCGATTGAACTTCAATTGGTAATCTATATCTAGTAAAGAATTGGGTTAACTTCTCTACTACTACCTTAGCAGTAATTGTCCTCAAGGGAATGGCCTCTGGGAATCGAGTAGCCATATCCATGATAGTATGCATAAATTGGTGTCCCACCTTTGTTTACGGCAAAGATTCTACGCAGTCTACCAACATCCTACTAAATAGTTCCTCAATAACTGGTATGGGAATTAGAGGTGCCTGTCTTATGGCAGGTTACGGTTTTCCCACAATCTGGCATGTTTTACAAAACTGCACCACACCCTTTGTAAGACCTGACCAGTAATAATGTTGACTTATACATGATTTAGTCTTCCAGATCCCGATGTGTCCTGCTATAGGAATGTCAGGTGCTAACCTTAATAATTCCCGGTGATATTTAGGTGGTACCACTACCTGTCATACAACCATCCAATCTTCGTCCACAGGCCTATGAGTCAGTCACCATTTCCTCATCAGAACCCTGTCTCCAACATAGTAGCCTCCTGGAACTCTTCTTGCCTCAGCTTCTGTCAGAGCTGACTGTGCTATTTTATCTAACTCTGGATCAGCTTGTTATGCTGTAATTAAAGAAGATCTGTTAAACATCTCATTTGGATTATCTAAGTCCCCAAAGAAAGTTTCAGATATTCGCCTATCTGTCTGTGGTGCCAATTTTATCTCCGACATTGGAACTTGTTTAGCCATTGCTCAGATTACTACACACGAAGGAAATATTCCTGGAACTTGTTCCTGTAATTATTCTGTTTCTTCAACCTCACTTGCTTTTTCTGTGACTGCGGGAGAAACTGATACTTTTGCTCCAGCCAAATCATTCCCTAGGAGTCAGTCAATTCCATCTACTGGCAAACTATGGATAACTGTATGGAGTTTGCAAGTTCTCCCTGTGACCGCGTGGTGTTTCGTCGGGTCTCCGGTTTCCTCCCACAGCCAAAGACTTGCAGGTTGATAGGTAAATTGGCCATTGTAAATTGCCCCTGTATAGGTAGGGGAATTAAGGGAAGGTAGGAACATGGTATTAATGTAGGATTAGTATAAATGGGTGGTTGCTGGTCGGCACAGACTTGGTGGGCCGAAGGGCCTGTTTCAGTGCTGTATCTCTAAATTAAAAAAAAATAAAAACTCCTACAGTTACCATCCCAGACTCTCTAGGTGCACTCGATACAAAGGTTCGGGTATATACTCCCCGCCAATACCATTAACTAAAACTTTGGCATTCAGTGCGCTTTCTGTTGGAAATGTTATACCTTGCCCCAGCAAAAGAGTTTGGATTTCTCCTGTATCCCTAAGTATAATAATAGGTTTGCCTGCCTCACTTGAGGGATATGGAGTTACTTTTCCTTGCGATATGAATTCCCTAAAACTTTCAGGTACCTGATTCTCAACCATTACACTCACTTTGGTTTTTGTATCTGGTTTTACTGCTACTGTTAAAGCTACAGCCTGATCTGTTGTACTCTCAGTCAAATCCCTTTCTCTGCATTAGCTTTGTGCACCCCATCATGTCCCATGGGTTTACCTTGCAACTTCCAGCATTCTGAATGAAGATGTCCCACCTTGTGACAATCATAACACTTCGTCTTGGGGACCTCTCTTCTACCCTCAACACCTTCCTTTCTAGCCTGAGGAGGGGATGCTGGGGTGTTCCAGCTGTCCCTGCTTGTCCCTGACTACTTGCCTGCCTTTCACTCTCCCAACTTCTATCCTTCTTGGGTTTGTTACGGTGACGGACAAGGGTTTGGGCTTATTTACAAGCTCAAAATCATTAGCGATTTCTGCTGCCTGACTGGCCCTTGCAACTTTTTTTTTCTCTACATGAGTTCTCACTACTGGAGAGATTGAACTTTTAAAGTTCTCCAAGGTTCTCATACGTATTTTCCATCTTTATTGCTCATATCCAACGATCAAAATTTGCTTTACTCTCTCAATTTCTACATAAGTCTGCCCAACCATTCACCGGAGGTTCCGAAATTTCTGTCGGTAAGCTTCAGGGACTAACTCATATGCAGTGAGAATAGCCTTTTTTGCATCTCATAATATGCAGAAACCTCTTCAGAAAGCATGATATAAACTTCATGAGCACTGCCCATCAACCTGCTTTGCATAAGCAGTGTCCAGCTTTCCTTTAGCCATTTCATTTGTTTGGCTATTTTTTCAAAGGCAATGAAAAATGCCTCTGCGTCCCATTCCTCAAACTTACAGAGAGTTTGTATAAATTTAAACAGCTTTTCGCTGAGTCCTGGGCTGGATTTAGATTCTTCCTGACCAGAATTTTTCCTGGAGTCAAGACTATCCTTTTGTCTTAGTTCCATCTCTTTTAATTTGAATTCCTTTGCTTCTCTTTCACTTTCTCTCTGAAATCCAAGCCTAAGTCATTTTCAACGCTATTGCTGTTTCTTTTTCTTTTTCCTGTTGAAGCCTAAGTTTTTTCATTTCTTTATCTTGCTTAAGTCTTTTCAGTTGTAACTGAATTTTAGTCAATTCAATTGCATTACCCTCTGACTTATGACCTTTTTCTTCTTCTTAAAATTTCAAATATTGGGCTATTGCTTCAATTATCTCTGCTTATGTAGCACCTGATTTCTACCTCAATTGTGCTGCCATTTCATTTAGTTTAACCTTGGTTAAAGTTTCCAAGTCACTGAGGGACACATTCTTCTTTCCCAGAAAAGCTGCAGCAACTGCTAATGCCATTCTGGTAGTGTAGACCTTACCCCATTACACAAGAAACCTTGTTCTTTTATTTTCCTCTTTCAATTATTATTACTCCCCTTACAATTAGCGTTATCGGCATTGAATTTGATCCCGACAAGACCCCTCAATTAATACGTTACATGGAGGGGTGGTAGAGGCAAGAACCCTCACAACATTTAAGAAGTATTTAGATGAGCACTTGAAATGCCATAGCATACAAGGCTACGGGCCAAGTGCTGGAAAATGGGATTAGATTGTATGGGTGCTTGATGGTCGGTGCAGGTGCGTTGGGCTGAAGGGCCTGTTTCTCTGCTGTATAACTCTATGACTCTATGACTCTAACCGAGGTGGGATTCAGTTAATTCAGTCCCACTTCTCCACAGGTCACAGCATATCAATAAATTTTCCCACCTATGGAAAAACAGCCAATTACATACTCCATTTGTCCCCGAGAATAAAGCACACCAACCAGGTTTCTTTAAATCAACAACAAAATTAACTACTTATGATGTTATGACCAGGTGCAAAAGGGGTCCAGGGTTTCCTCTCAGCCTTCACCTGGTCTTACTGAAACAGAGTTTAATTTTAAACACACCGCGTTTTTAGCTCCCCCTTGGTGAATCCTTATACACTTCTTTGGCCTCCTTGTCTTGAGAGACAATGGGTAAGCGACTGGAGGTGGTCAGTGGTTTGTGCAGCAGCGCCTGGAGTGGCTACAAAGGCCAATTCTAGAGTGACAGACTCTTCCACAGGTGCTGCAGATAAAATTGGTTGTCGGGACTGTTACACAGTTGGTTCTCTCCTTGCTCTTCTGTCTTTTTTCCTGCCAACTGTTAAGTCTCTTCGACTCGCCACGCTTTAGCCCCGCCTTTATGGCTGCCCGCCAGCTCTGGCGATCGCTGGCAACTGACTCCCACGACTTGTGATCAATGTCACAGGACTTCATGTCGCGTTTGCAGACATCTTTAAAGCGAATCCATGGACGGCCGGTGGGTCTGGTACCAATGACGAGCTCGCAGTACAATGTGTCCTTGGGGATCCTCCCATCTTCCATGCGGCTCACATGGCCAAGCCATCTCAGGCGCCGCTGGCTTAGTAGGGTGTATATGCTGGGGATGTTGGCCACCTCGAGTACTTCTGTGTTGGAGATATGGTCCTGCCACCTGATGCCAAGGATTCTCCGGAGGCAGCAAAGATGGAATGAATTGAGACGTCGCTCTTGGCTGACGTACGTTGTCCAGGCCTCGCTGCCGCAGAGCAAGGTACTGAGGACACAGGCTTGATACACTTGGACTTTTGTGTTCTGTGTCAGTGCGCCATTTTCCCACACTCTCTAGGTCAGAGTGGACATAGCAGAGGAAGCCTTTCCCATGAGCTTGTTTAATTCTGCATCGTGAGACAGGTTACTGGTGATAGTTGAGCCTAGGTAGGTGAACTCTTGAACCACTTCGAGAGTGTCACCGATATTGATAGATGGGGCATTTCTGACGTCCTGTCCCATGATGTTTGTTTTCTTGAGGCTGATGGTTAGGCCAAATTCATTGCAGGCAGCCGCAAACCTGTCCATGAGTCTCTGCAGACACTCTTCAGTGTGAGATGTTAATACAGCATCGTCAGCAAAGAGGAGTTCCCTGATGAGGACTTTCCGTACTTTGGTCTTCGCTTTTAGACGGGCAAGGTTGAACAACCTGCCACCTGATCTTGTGTGGAGGAAAATTCCTTCTTCTGAGGACTTAAATGCATGTGAGAGCAGCAATGAGAAGAAGATCCCAAACAGTGTAGGTGCAAGAACACAGCCCTGTTTCACGCCGCTCAGGAAAGGGGTCTGATGAGGCGCCGCTTTGCTGAATTGTGCCTTTCATATTGTCATGGAATGAGGTGATGATACTTAGTAGATTTGGTGGACATCCGATCTATTCTAGTAGTCTGAAGAGACCACGTCAGCTGACGAGGTCAAAGGCTTTGGTGAGATCAATGAAAGCAACGTAGAGAGGCATCTGTTGTTCACGGCATTTCTCCTGTAGCTGGTGAAGGGAGAACAGCATGTCAATGGTGGATCTCTCTGCTCGAATGCCACACTGTGCCTCAGGGTAGACATGCTCAGCCAGCTTCCGGAGCCTGTTTAAAGCGACTCGAGCGAAGACTTTCCCCACTATGCTGAGCAGGGAGATTCCACGGTAGTTGTTGCAGTCACCGCGGTCAACCTTGTTCTTATAGAGGGTGATGATATTGGCATTGCGCATGTCCTGTGGTACTGCTCCCTCATCCCAGCACAGGCAAAGCATTTCGTGCAGAGCTGAAAGTATAGCAGGCTTGGCACTCTTGATGATTTCAAGGGTAATGCTGTCCTTCCCAGGGGCTTTTCCGCTGGCTAGAGAATCAATGGCATCACTGAGTTCCGATTTTGTTGGCTGTACGTCCAGCTCATCCATGACTGGCAGAGACAGGGTTGCATTGAGGGCGGTCTCAGTGACAACATTTTCCCTGGAGTACAGTTCCAGGTAGTGCTCCACCCAGTGGTCCACTTGCTTGCGTTGGTCAGTGATTGTGTTCCCTGATTTAGATTTGAGGGGGGCAATCTTCTTGACGGTTGGCCCAAAAGCTCTCTTAATGCCATCATACATCCCTCTGATATTTCCTGTGTCAGAGGCCAGCTGAATATGACTGCATAGGTGTTGCCAGTAGTCATTTGCGCAGCACCTGGCTGTTCTTTGTGCAGCGCTTCTGGCTGCTTTAAGTGCTACGGATGTTAACTCGCTGGGGGCTTTCTTGTAGTTCAGCAGTGCAATGCGCTTAGCGGCTATGACAGGTTCCAGCTCTTCAATGTGAGATTGAAACCAGTCTGCATTCCACTTCACACAATTTCCATAGGTGGTCATTGCTGAGTCATAGATGGCGTCTCTAATGTGGGCCCACTTGGTCTCTGCATCCCCTGTGGGAGTGTTTTGGAGTGCTTTTTCAAGTGAATTTAGAAACTTGTGTGACAGCTGTGGATGAGAGATTCTGCTGGTGTTGATGCCCTTCTGCTTGGAGTGATGCAGCTTCTTTGGTTTGAAGCTAACCTTGCTGCACACCAGGGAGTGGTCGGTGTCGCAGTCCGCACTGTGGAAGCTGCGTGTGATTTGAACATTGTTTAAAGAGGCTCGCCTTGTGACGATGAGGTCCAGCTGGTGCCAGCGACGTGATCTTGGGTGCCTCCAAGAAACCTGGTGAAAGGGTTTAGTGTGAAAAAATGAATTGGTGATGCAGAGGTTATGATAGGTACACAACTCAAGCAGTCTCTGTCCTTTCTCATTCATCCTTCCAATGCCATAGCGCCCAAGGCAGGAGGGCCATGAGTCATGGTCGGCCCCAACCCTGGCATTAAAGTCCCCCAGCAGGAATAGGTGTTCGGTGTTGGGGATGCTACTGATGATATTATGGAGTTCTTCATAGAACTGGTCTTTAGCTTCAGGTGAGGAGCAGAGTGTTGGAGCATAGATGCTGAGTAGGTGTACTAGACCAGAGGTGGTGAACAGTCGGATGGACAGTATGCGTTACGAGCCATTTGAGGGTGGCTCTATCATGCTGAGCAAAGAGTTTCTGATGGCAAAGCCCACTCCGTGCTGTCTTGGTTCTTCAGGATCCCTACCCTGCCAGAAGAAGGTGTAGTCTTGCTCTCTTAGAGATCCGCTTGCAGGGAGGCATGTCTCCTGAAGTGCCGCAATGTCCACATTGAGTCTACTGAGCTCGTTGTTGATGATGGCGGTCTTCCGAGAATCGTTGATTTGTGTAGACTTCCAATTATAAGGCAAAGAAACTAGCCAAACAGGTTTTCTTAGGGTTAAAGAAAAAGTTTGAAATTTATTAAACTTAAACTCTAATTCAGTTAACGCCTAAGGATACGCAACGCGCCCACACTAACATGCATACGCGATACACATATGCAAATAGAGACAGAAAAGAGCAGAGAAATAAAGTGGAAAAGTTAGAGGCAATATCTGAAGATGGTTTTGGTTACTGTTCTTCGAGCTCGCTGTAAAGTCCTTGATTGTAGGTAGGTCTTGCTTTTCGTTAGGGACCAGTATTCTTCTTAAACCTTGTTCGATGTAGGAGACTTTTCTCTCTTGAAGTTCATGTGCCCTCAGTGAGTCCAGAGGCTTGCCAGAGAGAGATGGGAGCAGACAGGAGAGGCCTTCTCGCTCTAGGAACAAACAATCTTTCCTGAGTTCACAAACTCTGTGGCTATTTCAAAAAAGCCTGGACCAGCCAGTTAGTCATGTGACCAGCTGGTTTAACCAGTCCTGGTTTTTGTGGATTGTATCATCTTAGCAGTCTCTGGAATGCTCATCCTTACACCTTCAATGTCTGATGATCAAAATCCATTGTGGGTTGAATGTGTCAGGGAATGGTCCTTTTGTCTCCATAAGCACTGTCTCTTAGTATGCAATTATTTTTCAGCTAAGTGTCTTGCAGCCCTTGTAACAGGCCTTTTCTTCTCAGCAATTTTAAAATCAATGTTCATATGAAAAAATTAATATGCCTCATTCTTGGCAATGGGGGCTTGCATGATAACTATAAAACAAGTCTTAACCAATAATGAGATAACTCTATGTATGGAAAGCTCCTTATTTCCCTAGCTCTCATGCACATGTACACATACATAAAAAAACACAGTTAACTGGGGAAAAAGAATTTTTGTTTTACAGTTGTTTCATAAGAATGAAAGGAGTAATAAAATAACTTAGGTTGTCACATTCTGGTAGGAATTTCTTTGGTTTGGTGAGGTGTCCCAGAGTTGAATAGTTGGATGCCACTCAAAGTCTCTCCATGCGAGGTTGATGAAGACAATTCCACTGCAATAGACTTCACATAGGTCTTTCATTAGGGATGAAGCAACAGGTCTTCTTAGGTTTTACAGCAGCAGTATAGCAGTAGAAGTTTTCTTTAGATTTCAGGAGTTCTTAAAACGCAGGAGGCAACAGGAACCACACTTATTGCAGGGATTCTTCAGAGACAGGAGGCAATAGGAATTTTCCGCCTTTGAAATACAGGGTTTCCTCTCAAGAGATGCAGGATTTTTTTACAGTGAAAGGTAACACTTTCTCTGAGTCTTCCTCTCTGATCTCCAGGCAGGTCAAAACCCAATTTCAAATGCCTGCTCTTTGTCCAACACACTGGCTTTTTAAAGTGAACGCAAACCTTCCTGAACAAGTCACATGTCCAGACATAGAGTTTCCCTTGTCATTCAAAGTGTTGCTCTGAGGCGGTCAAACCCATTCTGGTTTCCTTGAAATTGCCTGCTTTCCTGTCCTTGTATACAAGTTCAGCTTCCTTTCAAACATCCAAAAATTTCAGCTATTTGCTGGTCCACTGAATATCCTTTTTCTGTTTTTTTTTTTAACACACAGAATTCTAAGTTTTTAACCCAAAAATAAGAGCCTTATAACACTAGGAACATACTTCCAGTCTGTCTGAGTTTTCTAATGGTCAAAAAGCTGTGTATTCAAGGTAATCCAGGAAGGATCTTCACCTCTTTTCACTGATTTTTCACTGAAGGAGTTAAGTCACAGTCTGCAGTGGAGAGGGGCTCTCTTATCACCCTCTGCTGGCAGAATTTTATTGTTGCATGCTGCAGTGATCTGAATGTTGTGTGAACAATATTAGTTTTCAAACTCAAATTCAAATTTAAATCACCATCATTTTTAATTTCTGAATCTGAATCAGAAGATCTAAAGAAAGTTAGATTATCTGGGTTCTCTCTATAATGACATCAGTTCCGTTTTGGAGTTAAATTTAGCCTCCCACATGACAATATTTCAAGTACTTGTCTTTATTTTGGTAGCACACCAACTGTTCTTGTTCATTTGGCAACTAAATGGTTATATAGTGTCTTTAGAATGTAAGTGTGATGCACAATGCTGAGAAACTAAAAATAATGCCACCAAGGAGAGGAAAAAGTCAGTCATTTATGCCTAAGTTTAATTGATAAATGACACTTTGTGCCATGAATTCTCATTCCTTACTAAGAGAACTGCAGTAAAACACTGAATTTGTGCCTTTGACCATCATGTAATAGAACAAAATCCTTATATAAAGGCAAGTAGGCACAACTTAGAGAGACTGTAGTGATCTATCCCAGAAAGCCTGCTCATGAAGGATAGAACTGGAGCTAATCTTTATGCACTTTACATTTATTTGCAGAATTACACATTACAATCATATACCTCCTAACTCCCACACCACAGTTTCGGTTTGTGTCTATTTTTTGGGATTCAAGTGAATCACAGTTAATGCCCACCTTCTGAATACAATTAAACACAATTAACATGCAATTAACAAGTAGCAGCCTTCATCAATTGAAAATGAAAGGAAGTTAATGTTAACCTTTTGCCTTTGAGTTTGAAAGTAAATAGTAATGGTAATATCTCTTTGATGTTTTGTTTTAAAAAAATTGCTGGGATTCATTTTGAAATTTATTAAATCCTATTGGGGAGATTCATTATGAAAAATAAAGGCAGCAGTTTTATTTTAAAGTGAAATGTAGCTCTTGGCTTCAGTAAAATGTTAATAACACAAGATATAAAGGAGGTGAACAAATTTCCACTACCGTCTGCATGAACAAGTACTCCCTAATTTCACTCTTGAATAACCTCTCTCTAATTTTAAGATTTTGCCCCCTGGCCCTGGATTTACCTGATAGAGGAAGCAGTTTCTCTGTATCTTTTGTATTGAATCTCTTTATCATTTTAAACAGCTCAATTCGATCATCTCTCAACTTTCAAAGAGATTCAATACAAAGATACAGAGAAACTGCTTCCTCTATCAGGTAATCCAGGGCCAAGTTGGAGCGCCCAAAATTCTTAAACCTTAGAGAGTGGTTATTCCACAGCAGTGCCAATATTCAGGGCCAGTACTGATTGCAGTGCTCTGTATGGGGTTTAACCAAGGTTCTGCGTAACTGACGCATAGCTTGCTCCCCTTTGAATTCCTGCCCCCTTGAGATAAAGACCAACATTCAATCAGCCTTTTTGATTACTTTTTGTAGCGATGATTTGTGAACATGGACACTTAAATCATTGGCACCTCTACTTCTTCTAATCTGTCACCATTAAGAAAATATTGAAATTTGTCTTCCTTTCATCTGAAATGGATGACTCATACTCACCCATATTGAACTCCATCTGCTACTTTTGCCCACTCATACTGTCTGTGTATGCTCTTCTATATCGATATCTTACTTGCCCAATAAATTACCAATCCATGCCACTAAGCTACTTGCAATTCTGTGCCCCCTTATTTTTGCCAATAATTTCTTGTGTGGCACTTGATCAAATGCTGTCGTCCATAGACACTCTATTATCCACCCTGCTAGTGACTTTGAACAAGTATTTTGTATCTGTCTTCACAGCAGAAGACACAAAAAGCCTCCCAAGGACAGCAGAAAATCAAAAGGCAAAAGGGAGGGAGGAACTTTAAAAAATCACCATCATCAGAGAAGAAATACTGTGAAAACTAATGGGACCAAAGGCTGACAAGTCCCCTGGACCTGATGGCCTGCATCCTAGGGTCTTAGAGAAGTGGCTGCATTAGTTGTAATCTTCCAAAATTCCCTGGATTCTGGAAAGGTCCCAGCGGATTGGAAAATGACATATGTAACACCTCTATTCAAGAAAGGTAGGGGTGGGGGTGGGGGGGGGGGGGGGTGGGGGAGTGGGTGGAGTGGTGGGTGACGGAAAGCAGGAAACTATAAACCAGTTAGCCTAACATCAGTCATTGAGAAAATGCTAGAATCGATTATTAAGGAAGTAGTAGCAGGACATTTAGAAAATCATAATACAATCATGCAGCGTTAACCTATGAAAGGGAAATTGTACTTGACAAATTTGAGGATGTAACAAGCAGGGTGGATAAAGGGGAACCAGTAGATGTAGTGTATTTGGATTTCCAAAAGGCCTTCAATAAGATGCCACATAAAAGGTTACTGCACAATGGCGCAGTGGTTAGCACCGCAGCCTCACAGCTCCAGCGACCCGGGTTCAATTCTGGGTACTGCCTGTGTGGAGTTTGCAAGTTCTCCCTGTGTCTCCGTGGGTTTTCTCCGGGTGCTCCGGTTTCCTCCCACAAGCCAAAAGACTTGCAGGTTGGTAGGTAAATTGGCCATTATAAATTGCCCCTAAAATAGGTAGGTGGTAGGGAAATATAGGGACAGGTGGGGATGTGGTAGGAATATGGGATTAGTGTAGGATTAGTATAAATGGGTGGTTGATGGTCGGCACAGACTCGGTGGGCCGAAGGGCCTGTTTCAATGCTGTATCTCTAAACTAAACTAAAACTAAAGATCAGAGTTCATGGTGTTGGGGGTAAAATATTAGCATGGATACAAGATTGGCTAGCGAACAGGAAACAGAGAGTCTGAATAAATGGGGCATTTTCTGATTGGCAAACAGTAACTAGCGGGGAGTGCCACAGGGATCAGTCCTGGGTCCTCAATTATTTACGATCTATATTAATGACTTGTGTCATGCAGACCCTCACCTGCCAAGAATGAGACACATATTTCGCCACATGAACGTTAATTTTTAAACAGTTACTGGAGTAAAGAAAAACTTGTTTTAAAAAAAAACCAGACCCTTCACTGGAATGACATTTGCATAGTAACAGACAGTGCTTGGAAAGGACAAAGGGGCCACTCCCTGCTCCAATTTAATCCACAATGGACTTCTGATTACCAGACGTTGAAGGTGGAGAGACTAGCATTCCAGGTTAACTGATAAGATGGCCGAATACACAACCAGATGTGGTAAGACCAGTTTAGTCACATGACTAACTGGCTGTTGGAGTTTTTTGAATTTGAACTTGCCACAGAGAATTTGAACTCAGAAAGCTGTTTTCTCCTGAACTGGAAAAGACCTCTTGTGGCTGGCTTGCCACCACCTCTCTCCTATCTGCTCATCTCTTTCTCACCAGCTTTGGAATCCATTGAAGACACAGGAACCCCAAGAGAGAAAAGTCTCCTACAGTGAACAAGGTTTAATAGGAATACTGGGCCCCAACAAAAAGCAAGACTTACCTACAAAAGGACGACAGTGAGCTCGAAGCACAGTAACAAGAAACTCTTCTGATATTGCCTCAAACCTCTTGACTTTATTTTTCTTCTGCTCTTTTCTGTCTCTATTTGGTTGAGCGTATCGCGTATGCATGCTAGGGTGGGCGCTGCGTGTATCCGTAGGCGTTAACTAAATTAGAGTTTAAGTTTAAGTTTTAATAAATTTCACTTTTCTTCTTTAAACCTAAGAAGGCCTGTTTGTGCTCATTTCTTTGCCTTACAATTGGAAAACAGTGAACAAGGATTCACCAAAGTCGGAGCTCAAAACACAGTGTGTTTAAAATTAAACACTGTTACAAAACATCAGGTGAAGGCTGAGAAAGACCCTTAGCCACCTTACACACCTGGTCGTAACACTTGGATGAAGGGACTAAGCATATTGTAGCCAAATTTGCGGATGATACAAAAATAGGTCGGAAAGCAAGTTGTGAGGAAGACACAAACTGTCGGCAAAGAGAATAGATCGGTTAAGTGAGTTGGCAGAAAATTGGCAGATGGTGTATAATGTGGGGAAATATGAGGTTGCCCAGTTAAGCAGGAATAATAGAAAAGCAGACTATTATTAAAGTGGAGTGAGACTACAGAATGCTGCAGTACAGAGGGATCTGGATGTCCTCGTACATGAATCACAAAATGTTAGCATGCAGGTACAGCAGGTTATTAGGAAAGCAAATGGAATGTTGGCATTCATTGCAAGGGGGATGGAGTATGAAAGTAGGGAAGTCTTGCTACAACTGTACAGGGCATTGGTGAGACCTTACCTTTTTTTTATTCTTTCACAGGATGTGGGCGTCGCTGTCCAGGCCAGTGTTTATTGTCCATCCTTAATCGCCCTTGAGAAGGTGGTGGTGAGCCACCTTCTTGAACCGTTGCAGTCCATGTGGCGTCGATACACCCACAGTGCTGTTAGGAAGGGAGTTCCAGGAATTTGACCCAGCGACAGTGAAGTAACGGTGATATAGTTCCAAGTCAGGATGGTGTGTGGCTTGGAAGGGAACTTGCAGGTGATGGTGTTCCCATGCGTCCGCTGTCCTTGCAATAATGGAAGCTTGGCTTAAAGAGGGGCAAAAATGGCAACTCAACATCCCTGGATATAGAATTTTCAGGCAGGATAGCGAGGAGAATAAAAAAAGAGGGGGTGTAGCATTATTGGTTAAAGAATCAATTACAGCTGTGAGGAAGGATGATATGCTAAATGAACCATCAAATGAGGCCATACGGGTTGAGTTCAGAAATGATAAAAGGGGCATCCACGCTACTGGGAGTGTACTATAGACCCCCAAATAGTGGGATGGAGATGGAAGAACAAATATGCAGGCAAATTTCTGAGTGCAAAAACAACAGGGCAATACTAATTGAGATTTCAACTACCCTAATATCAACTGGGATGCGAACAGTGTGAAGAGCACAGAGGGCACAAAATTCTTGATCTGCATTCAAGAGAACTTTTTTAGCCAGCACCGAACAAGCCCAATGAGAGGGAACACAATTCTAGATTTAGTCTTCGGAAGTAAAGCTGGGCAAGTGGATGAAGTAGCAGTGGATGACCATTTTGGAGATGGTGACCATAATACAGTTATATTTAGCATTATTATGGAAATGGTCAAAGATAGAGCAGGAGTAAAAGTCCTAAATTGGGGGAAGGAAAATTTTACAAAGCTGAGAGGTGATTTGGCGAAAGTGGACTGGATACAGCTACTTGATGGAAAATCATTGGCAAACCAGTGGGAGGCATTCAAAAGTGAGATTATATGGACACAGTGTAGACATGACCCCACAAAGAAAAAGGGTGGTACTGCCAAATCTAGAGCCCCCTGGATACCTAGAAGCATACAGGTTAAGATAAAGCAGAAAAAAAAGCTTATGACAGTCACAAAAAACTTAATACTTTAGAAAGCCTGGAAGAGTATAGAAAGTGCAGGGGTGAAATAAAAAAGGAAATTAGGAAAGCAAAGTGGACATGAAAAAAAAATTGGCAGGTAAAATCAAGGAAAACCCAAAGATGTCTTATCAGTACATTAAGAGCAAGAGGATAACTGAGGAAAGGGTAGGGCCTATCAGAGATGTACAAGGTAACTTATGCGTGGATACAGAAGATATGGGCAGGGTTCTTAATGAGTACTTTGTTTCTGTCTTCACAAAGGAGAGGGATGATACAGACATTGTAGTTAAAGAGGAGGAGTGTGAAATATTAGATACAATAAGCATAATGAGAGAGGAAGTACGAGAAGGTCTGACATCCTTGAAAGTGGATAAGTCATCAGGGCCGGATGGATTGTATCCCAGGCTGTTAAAGGAAGCCAGGGAGGAAATAGCAGATGCTCTGAGGATCATCTTCAAATCCTCACTAGATACAGGCAAGGTACCAAAGGACTGGGGTCTGCAAACGTTGTACCATTGTGTAAAAAGGGTGAGAGGGATAGGCCAGATAATTATAGGCCGGTCAGTCTGATCTCGGTGGTGGGCAAATTATTAGAATCATTTCTGAGAGATAGGATAAACTGTCACTTAGAAAGGCACAGATTAATCAGGGGTAGTCAGCATGGATTTGTTAAGGGAAGGTCATGTCTTACTAATTTAATTGAATTTTTGAGGAAGTAACAAGGAGAATTGATGAGGATAGTACAATGAATGTTGTCTATGTGGATTTTAGTAAGGCATTTCACAAGGTCCCACATGACAGACGGATCAGAAAAGTAAAAGCCCATGGGATACAGGGGAATGTGTCAAGTTGGATCCAAAATTGGCTCAGTGACAGGAAACAAAGGGTAATGGTTAATGGATGTTTTTGTGAATGGAAAGCGGTTTCCAGTGGCGTTCCACAGGGCTCAGTGTTGGGTTCCTTGCTGTTTGTGGTATATATTAATGATTTGGACTTAAATGTGGGAGGCATAATTGGGAAATTTGCATATGACACAAAAATTGGCCATGTAGTTGATAGTGAAGAGGATAGCTGTAGATTCCAGAATTATATCAATAGTTAGATTGAATAGGTGGAAAAGTGGCAAATGGAATTCAGTCTGGAGAAATGTGAGGTAATGTATTTGGGGAGGGCAAATAAAGCAAGGGAATACACAATAAACGGGAGGATATTGAGAGGGATAGAAGAAGTGAGAGACCTTGGAGTGCATGTCCACAGGTCCCTGAAGGTGGCAGGACAGGTAGATAAAGTGGTGAAGGCTGCATATGAAATGCTTTCTTTCATTTTAAAGGTACCTGGACCTGCACCTGAACTGTTGTAACCTGCAAGGCTACGGACCAGGTGCTGGAAGGTTGGATTAGATTGGGCGGTTAGTTTTTTCAGCCAGCGCAGACATTTTGGGCTGAATGGCCTCTTTCTGTGCCTTAACCTTTCTGTGGTTCCATGGTTGTCCTTCTAGGTGTTAGAGGTCGCAGGTCTGGAAGGTGCTGTCGAAGGAGCCTTGGTGAGTTGCTGCAGTGCATCTTGTAGATGGTACACACTGCTGCCACTTTGTGTCAGTGGTGGAGGGAGTGAGTGTTGAAGGTGGTGGATGGGGTGCCAATCAAGCGGGCTGCTTTGGCCTGGATGGTGTCGAGCTTCTTGAGTGTTGTTGGCGCTGCACTCATCCAGGCAAGTGAAGAGTATTCCATCACACTTCTGACCTGTGCCTTGTAAATGGTGGACAGGCTCTGGGGAGTAATGAGGTGAGTTACGCGCCTCAGAATTCCCAACCTCTGACCTGCTCTTGTAGCTACAGTACTTATATAGCCGGTCCAGTTCAGTTTCTGGTCAATGGTCACCCCAGGATATTGATAGTGAGGCATTCAGCGATGATAATGTCGTTGAATATCAAGGGGAGATGGTTGGATTCTCTCTTGTTGGAGATGGTTATTGCCTGGCACTTGTATGGCATGAATGTAACTTGCCACTTATCAGCCCAAGCCTGGATGTTGTCTCTGTCTTGCTGCATATGGACATTGAGTGCTTCAGTATCTGAGGAGAGCACTACATACAGTTTCGGTCTCCTTTCTTAAGGAGGGATATACTTGCATTGGAAGCAGTTCAGAGAAGGTTCATTCGGCTGATTCCTGGGATGAAGGGGTGGTCTTATGAGGATGAGTTGAGCAGGTTGGGCCTATACTCACATTGGAGTTTAGAAGAACGAGAGGTGATCTTATTGAAACATAAAAGATTCTGAGGGGGCTTGACAAGGTAGATGCTGAGAGGATGTTTCCCCTTGTGGGAGAATCTAGAACTAAGTCATAGAGTCATAGAGCTATACAGCGCAGAAACAGGCTCTTCGGCCCATTGAGTCTGTGCCGGCTATCAAGCACCTAACTATTCTAATCCCATTTTCCAGCACTTGGCCCGTAGCCTTGTATGTTATGGCATTTCAAGTGCTCATCTAAATACTTCTTAAATGTTCTGAGTGTTCCTGCCTCTACCACCCCCTCAGGCAGTGCGTTCCAGATTCCAACCACCCTCTGGGTGAAAATTTGTTTCCTCAACTCGCCTCTAAACCTCCTGCCCCTTACCTTAAATCTATGCCTCCTGGTTATTGACCCCTCTGCTAAGGGAAAAAGCTCCTTCCTAGATAACCTATCAATGCCCCTCATAATTTTTTATACCTCAATCAGGTCCCCCCTCAGCCTTCTTTGCTCTAAGGACAACAACCCTAGCCTTTCCAGTCTCTCTTCATAGCTGAAATGCTCCAGCCCAGGCAACATCCTGGTGAATCTCCTCTGCACCTTCTCCAGTGCAATCACATCCTCCCTATAGTGTGGTGCCCAGAACAGTACACAGTACTCCAGCTGTGGCCTAACTAGCATTTTATACAGCTCCATCATAACCTCCCTGCTCTTATATTCTATGCCTCGGCTAATAAAGGCAAGTATCCCATATGCATTCCTGACCATCTTATCTACCTGTGCTGCTGCCTTCAGTGATCTATGGACAAGTACACCAAGGTCCCTCTGACCCTCTGTACTTCCTAGGGTCCTACCATCCATTGTATATTGTCAGTGATACAGTTTCACAATAAGGGGTCTCCCTTTTAAGGCTGAGATGAGGAGGAATTTCATCTCTCAGACAGTCATTAATCTTAGGAATTCTCTTCCCCAGAGAGCAGTGGAGGCTGGATCGTTGAATATATTCAAGGCTGTGTTAGACAGATTTTTGATCTACAAGGGATTCAAGCGTTATGGGGGGCGGGGGGGGGGGGGGGGGTGTGGTCAGGAAGGAAAGTGGAGTTAAGGCCACAATTGGATCAACCATTATCTTACTAAATGGCAGAGCAGTCTTGAGGGGCCGCATGGCCTACTGCTTCTCCTATTTCTTATGTCCTTATGACTTCCTCAATAAATCCAACTAGATTAGTTGGCCATAACCTACCCTTCACAAATTCATGTTGACTCTCTTTGACCAGCTCAATCTTGTCCAAATTCATTCTGATGCTGATCTTGACAGGGGAAGATTGCCGTGTTGGTGATAAGGCCGGTGGTAGTGGCCGAACCCCAGCACCGGGCAGTCTTTGTACGGGGGAGGGGTGGTCTGACAGGGATCCAAGGGAAGGAGATTAGTTTTGGGACAAGGGAGAGGCACTCATACTCCTCCTGGCCTGCAAGCAGCGCTGTAAGGACATTTATCTTCTCCACAAAGCTGTCCTCGCCTCACTTGAGCTGCCACATTTCCTGAGGCTTGAGAAACACAACCATCCAAATTAAACCTGCAAAGAACGTTAAATCAGAGACTGCCAGCCTCAATTAAATATTTAAATTGTCAAACTGCCTTCTGGGAGTGGGTTGATCTTCCACTACCCCATCCCACTTCCGTTAAACCTGGAAGTTAGTAGATTGGGGTTGGCTTTGAGATTTTTAAAATTTTAACATTGCACCTGACCCCAACCCACCCATATTTAGTATTAAAGTTTACCCCTCTGTCTTTGATATGTTTTCATGCAATTTCATCACAATTAATGTTAAACTGACACCTCTGTAGTTTCCTTGTTTCTCCCTTCTTCCCTTCTGAAATTATCAATCCAAAGGCATGTTTCACAAATCTAGAGAGCTTTGGAAAATTATGATTGATGCATCTGCAATTTACTCATATTTCTTTTCGTACCCTGGGTCGAAATCATCATGTTCTGGGAATTTGCTTAACTTAAGTCTGGATATTTTCTCCCTTGCTATATTTAACCTATAACTTATTTTTAGGTTCTCTTGTAGCGCTGGTGATTTGTGCTCCTCATCTACTATATACTTCTGTCCACTATAGTCTTGCCTGCGTCTATCTTTAATGGGCCCAAATTTTCGTTTACCACTCTCTTTCTCTTAACATTTTTTTTTTTAAAAACCTATAGTTTTAATATCCCTTGCAAGTTTTCTTTCATGTTCCATTTTTTAAATTCAAGGAGGATGCAGCCCTCCAGATATTACACAACACCATCATAGGCAGCGCAGGTCATTTGAGGACCTTACTGTGGAGATGTGTATAAGAAGAATGGGCTTCATTAAAAAGGTCATACAGCAGGTCTGTCACTTACTGTTTGATGATCTGCAGCCATGTTCATCCGCCTGCACTGCTCTCTTTGTGGTTATCAAGGTGACCATTGCATTCAACCATGGAATAGGTTCAATTTCAGCAACCATGAGTGATCAGTGTAATATCAGTCCAGCTGCAATAATTGGGAAGATACTTGTCAGGTCATTGCTGCATTTCATAGAGGAGCTGGCGACTTCATCACTGTTACAACCCGTGAGAGGGGGTCTAGGGTTCCCCCTCAGCCTTCACCTGGTCTTATCGTAACAATGTTTAATTTTAAATACACTGTGTTTTTAGCTCCCCCTTGCTTAATCTTTGTTCATGCTTTCCAATTGTAAGGCAAAGAAACCAGCCAAACAGGTTTTCTTAGGTTTAGAGATGAAAGGTTGAACTTTATTAAACTTAAACTCTAATTCGGTTAACGCTTATGGATACGTGACGCGCCCATGCTAGTATGCAAATGCGATATACACATGCAGATCGAGATAGAAAAGAGCAGAAGAAATAAAGTGAAAAAGTTTGAGGCAATATCTGAAGATGGTTTTGGTTACTGTTCTTAGAGCTCGCTGTAGAGTCCTTGAATGTAGGTAGGTCTTACTTTTCATTGGGGTCCAGTTTTTCTTCATAAACCTTGTTTGATGTAGGAGACTTTTCTCTCTTGAGGTTCACATGTCTTCAATGGGTTTAGAGTTCCATGAAAAAGAGATGGAAGCAGACAGGAGAGGCTGTGGTGAGCCAGGCAGGAGAGGTCTTCACAGTCCAGGAGCAAACAGTCTCTCTCTTTCAAACTGTCTGAACAATTCACAAAAACTCAGGTTGCCCAGCAGGTTAGTCATGTGACTAGCTGGTTTGACCATGCCTGTTTGTGGATTTGGCCATCTTAGCAGTCATCTTGGAATGTGAGCTTCCTCATCTTCAATGTCTGGTGATTAAAGTCCATTGTGGATTGAATGTGTCAGGGAATGGTCTTTTGTCTCCACAAGCACTGTCTGTTAGAATGTAAATGTTTTTTCCCAGCTATAGCTGATCTGTTTAACAAGTCACTTCCTCACTCCAGCAGCATTTTAAAATCAAGAGTCATGTGACACAATTAATCTGCCTCATTATTGGCAGGTGGGATCTGCATGACACCTCCACACAAAGTGAAATAAAATGCAATTTGAGAAAAGTGCATTTCATTAAGAGGGTCGAGAGAGAAAATATAAGATACAGGGGAAAAACATGCGTCTCTCTTCCTCATTCATTCACATTCATTCATAAGACCTAAAACTTATTGCAGCCTGTCTTTTCTTGGTGCCAGTGCTGCTTTAATTGCCCCCTTTTTGGCATCCCAGTAAACATGTGGTTTTTGGGGACGATTTTTTCAGTTTGCCCGTTTCCATGTCTCCCTAGGGTCTTTGTTCCTGTTGAGGTCAGCAAAGGGCTGGGGGGTGGTGGGGCGTGGGGGGTGGTGGGGGAGGATTAGACTTAATTAGCCCTAAGTTGGAATTTTTTTCCTCAGGAGAGTCAGTGGTGGGAGGGTCTATCCTGAACTCTCTTTCAGTACTTTGCTGAGTCATGCAAAGGCTTTTGGCTTCAGGGGATGGGTGGTTCTCTTTTTTTCTGACTGTGGGGGAGAATTCTTTGCTAATTTCCCCTTTGTCCTCTGGGACAATCCTGCCTGCAGGTATTTGTGCAGACTCTACTGCACTTCCCTGTGGCACTTTGACTAGGCGAGGTATCACCTTCACAGTTTCTCTGCCCCCTAGAGGTCTTTATTTGTCTCCTTAGGTTCCTGTAAATGCTGTTAGCAACTCTGGTCAGGTTCCTTCTCGCGTCTCCATTTATATAGGAGGATGTGGGGTCTAACTTTTCAAATTTTTCAAGGTTGGCTGACTGGATAGTAGGGGTTTTCATCTAGGATTCCTCCTGCACTTTCTTTAACCTGCCCTCGGTCACTTTTTCTCCTTCCCTTTCTATACTTTTGCTAGCCTTGTGCCTGCCTGTCCCCTTTGGTTCTTGGCAGGGGTCCCTTACAGTTCACCAGCCCTCTGCTGGAGTGTCCTCCTAACACCGGTACAGGACTTAGGGGTGCAGGTTTTAATGTAGGTTGGGGTTTCCCCTCAACCTTGCACATATGGCAACTCCTGTAGTACTCCACCACATCTTTGTGGAGTTTTGGCTAGTCAAACTGCTGTCTTATGTGGGCTTTGGTCTTTCGTATACCGGCATGTACAGCCACTGTAGTCTCGTGGGCCCTTCTTAATATTTCTCTCCGGTACCTCTGCGGCACCACTAACTGGTGAACTACTGTCCACTCCTGGCTCTCAGGTCTGTGAGGAGAACTCCATTTCCTCATCAGTACCTCATTCTGTAAACAGTAGCAATCAGGGACTCGCTCTGCTTCACTTTCAGATTGGGCAGCCTGTGCTAACTCTCGCAACACTGGGTCGGCTTGCTGAGCCTCAGCTAGGAAAAAATTGTTTAATTCAATCCCCGAGTCTTCTAACTTCCCAAAGAAAGTCTTGGACTGACAGACCTCATGGTCATTTGCTTGCAGTGCCAATTCAGTCTCCTCTGGGGGAGCTGGTTTGATCATGGCCTGATTCATTACACATTCAGGGAAACTGCAGGGGACCGTCTCCTGCCAATGCCCTGTCTCTCTGACCTCCTGCGGTCTTTCTTTTACTACTGGGGTAGCTACCACTTTCACCCCCGCCAGATCATTACCTAGGAGCAGGTCTACCCCATCCACAGGCAAACTAGGGACAATTCCATCGATCACCGGTCCCAAAACTAGGTCGCACTCCAGGTGCACCCGGTGTACAGGTACAGGCATACACTGCCCTCCCATACCATTCATCCCCATTCTGGTGTTCACTGCATTCTCTGGAGGAAAGGTCAGGCCTTTTCCCAGTAAAAGTGATCTAGTGGTGTCTGTGTCCCTAAGAATTACTATGGGCTTGCTTGCCGCACTCGAGGGGTATGGAGTTACTCTCCCTTCAGACACAAACCCCTGATAACCATCAGGAATCCTATTAAATTTTCCCGCACTTGCAGCTGTGAGATGCCTGGGTCTCACTCTTACTGCTGTCAAAGCGACAGCTTGTTCTGTTGTGCTTTCCATCAGGGTCCCTTCTCCTTCACTGAGCAGGTGTGCCCTGATTAACCCTCCAGGTTTTCCCTTTAATTTCCAGCAGTCAGCTTTTAGATGACCTGTCTTATTACAATGGAAGCACACAGGTCTCCGGGTCTCACTCCTGCTCACAGCACCTTCCTTTTTGGATAGAGGAGGACCTCCTGTGTCTCCTGCTTTCCTTTCTCTCCCAGGACTGCTGGGGCTCCTATCACCTTCACACCCTTTGTCCTTTTTGGATTTGTGGGGGTGACTAGGAAAGGTTCTCCCCTGGGAAACCGACTTATAAATTAAAGCAAACTCATCAGCCTAAACGGCTGCTTACCGGCTCTCTGAACCCGCCACTCCTCTACATGTGTCTTTATGGAGAGTGGGAGAGAGTTTTTAAATTCCTCTAACAGAATTACTTCTCTGAGATTCTCATAGCTGTGCTGTACTTTAAGAGCCCTTAGCCACTGGTCAAAAGCCAGCTGCTTACTTCTTTCAAACATCAGGTAAGTTTGATTAACTTCCTTCTTGAAGATTTTGGTGAACTTTTGGCGATAGGCTTTGGGTACTAATTTATATGCCCTGAGGATAACATTTTTCATCAGTTCATAATTTGATGAACTATCATCTTGCAACAGGGAACAAACCTCATGGGCTTTTCCAGTTAGCTTGCTTTGTAATAAAAGAGGCCAAGTCTCAGCTGGCCATTTTAGCTGCCTTGCCAGTTTCCCAAAAGACACAAAAAATTCTTCTATGTCTCCCTCATTGAATTTTGGGATTAGTTGAGACAGTTTTAACAATTCTGTACCCAGCCCTGAATTATTCTCCTCCATATTGGCCATGTTTTCACTGGGGTTACTCTGTCGCCCCCTAGTTAACTCAAGTCGTCTCAGCTCTCTTTCTTCGCATTCTTTCTGGAAGGTTCTTTCTCTTTCTCTCTCCAGTCTCTTTCTTTCTTTCTCCTCTCTTGCTTTCTCTCTCTCCTCTCTCTTTCTCAACATTCTTTCTGGAAGGCTCTTTCTTTCTCCCACTCCTGCCTCTGTCTCTCTTTTTTTCCCTTTCCTCAAATTTAAGTTTCCTCTGTTCCCATTGTATCGTTGCTAACAATGCCCTGTTGAAGTCAACTACTAACCCTGTTTCTGCTTCTTCAGATTCAGGGGAAAAATGGTTGGCCACTAGTCTTCGGAATTCAGACTTTCTAGTCTTGCCATGTACAGTGATCCCACACTGCTCAGTCATTTTTCTCAGCTCCTCCGTAGACAGTGTTTTTAAGTTATCCTAAGTTCCTTCACCCTGGCTTCGGGAGCTACTAGCTTCAGTTGCAGATATATTAGTATTCTAGCACACGCAACCACAAGAAAACCTGTATTGAAATCTTGCTCTTTTTTGATTGGGAACAATTTGGCTTCCCACTTCCAATTTCTCTCATTTGTTTGTGGGTAAAATCCAGGACAGTAGCCCCCAAATTTCTGTTATGACCAGGTGAGAAGGGGGTCTAGGGTTCCCTCTCAGCTTTAACCTGATCTTACCATAACAGGGTTTAATTTTAAACACACTGTGTTTATAGCTCCCCCTTGCTGAATCTTTGTTCACTGTTTTCCAATTGTAAGGCAAAGAAACCAGCCAAACAGATTTTCTTCGGTTTAAAGAAGAAAGGTTGAACTTTATTAAACTTAAACTCTAATTCGGTTAACGCCTACGGATACGCGATGCGCCCACACTAGCATACATACGTGATACACACATGCAGATAGAGATAGAAAAGGGCAGAAGAAATAAAGTGGAAAAGTTTGAGGCAATAGCTGAAGATGGTTTTGGTTACTGTTCTTAGAGTTGCTGTAGAGTCCTTGATTGTAGGTAGGTCTTACTTTTTGTTGGGGTTTAGTATTATTCTTAAACCTTGTTTGATGTACGAGACTTTTCTCTCTTGAGGTTCACATGTCTTCAATGGGTTTAGAGTTCCATGAAAAAGAGATGGGAGCAGACAGGAGAGGCTATGGCGAACCAGCCAGGAGAGGTCTTTACAGTCCAGGAGCAAACAGTCTCTCTCTTTCAAACTGTCTGAACAATTCACAAAAACTCAGGTTGCCCAGCAGGTTAGTCATGTGACTAGCTGGTTTTACCATGTCTGTTTGTGGATTCAGCCATCTTAGCAGTCATCCTGGAAAGTGAGCTTCCTCACCTTCAGTGTCTGGTTATCAAAGTCCATTGTGGATTGAATGTGTCAGGGAATGGTCCTTTGTCTCCACAAACACTGTCTTTTAGTATGTAAATGTTTTTTCCCAGCCACGGCTGGTCTGTTTAACAAGTAATTTCCTCGCTCCAGCAGCAGTTTAAAATCAAGATTCATATGACACAATTAATATGCCTCATTCTTGGCAGGTGGAGGTCTGCATGACACCACGTTTGACCTTAGTGAGGTAGGGCCATCCGGCTTAACAGAGTTCCTCATGGTTCTTGTTCAGTCAATGGCATTCATGCTTCTTTGAGGGGGAGGAGGAGGAGGAGGGGAAGCATAATGTGGTATAAAAACAGAAAGTTCTGGAAATACTCAGCAGGTCAGGCAGCATCTGTGGAGAGACAAGCAGAGTTAATGTTTCAGGTCTGTGACCTTTCATCAGAACTCTGATCTCTGTTCTGCTGAGAAGGCTTCAAGTGTAGAATTAAAAGGAGACTAGACTGTAGTGGGAGTTCAGTAGCAGTTGTGAAGTGCTAAATCGTATAAATTGAGTGATGAGACAAAGGGTGGTATTTTACGAGCGGGGTAGCATTTCCGACGGCAGAACCAGACATTGGCGGCACTTCTGCTTCCACCATTTTTTTCGGTTCACACGCAATTACAAATGTAAATTAAAGGTCTGGCGATGGGCATGGGAGACACATGCGATCATGCAGCAGGGACAGACTTGATTGGTGGAACGCCCCATCATTCTTCAAAGTACCATGAATGCCACAGCTATAAATCTTTCAGCGTTGTAAGCCTGAAGGATCAGCAGCCTTAGGGTTTTTGAAGCGACTGTTGACCAATAAAATAGTTGATCATTTATTTCCTGGTTCTTCCTTTGTGATTTCTCCTACTCCATCACCAACTCCCCTTTATATTTTTGTTTTTGTTTCAGTAACACCTAAACCATGTCAGCCAGCAGGCAGCATCCCACTCCATGGTTCAGTGATGCCTCCCTGCAGGTTCTCCTCCAAGACATACATACATACGAGCTTACGAATTAGGAGCAGGAATCGGCCACTGGGCCCCTCTAGCCTGCTCTGCCATTCATTAAGTTCACGGCTGAACTGATTACTCCACATTTCCACCTACCTCCGATAAACTTTCACTCCTTTGCTTATCAAGAATCTATCTACCTCTGCCTTAAAAATATTCTAAGACTCTCAGATGATCTCAGAAGGCCCTCCTGCTTGACCAAGGTGTTCTGGATGAAGGTGGCGGAGGAGGTTTTGAACCGTGGGGTAACATGCCACACCTAGGTGCAGTGTCGGAAATGCATCAATGATTTGCTGAGATTGGCAAAGGTAAGTGATGTTGCCAAAGCAGTTGTAATGCTTTTCTCCTTCGCTCATGTGCTTAAGGTAGTGTTATGGTTAAGTGAGAAGGGGTCGAAGGGTCTCCCTCTTTTCCCTTTCCTTGTTTGACCACAACAGGTTTAATTCTTTCTTAAAGTGGATGTACTGGTCAATTTAGTAGGTGTTTGATTACTTGCTTGCTATGATCATAACAAGAACCAATCAGACAGGTTTTCTTGAGTTGAACAAAGAAAGAAGTTAACTTTATTGTACCTAAACTGAACTAATGAAAATAATAAACTACGCGCCAACTTTCACTCTCACACATGTACACACTAGAGGTTTGCACACACACAAATAGGTTACTGAGTGAGGAAAGGTAGATTGGTTGAGTTAGAGTCCATAGCAAAAAGGGGTATACGGTCTGTGGTGTTTGGTGATTCACTGGCTTCTAGCTGAATTGGGTGGTCCTGAGGCTTTTAGTTTGAAGAGGTAGATGACTAGTTCGGTGTGTTTCCTGGAGACAGCGATGTGGATGATTTGCTCCAATGGGGTTTCTGATTGTAGCCGAAGTATGCACAGGTGGTCAGTCAACAAGCAGGATTTGAAACTTTCAAGCTGGAATGGAAAGAGAGAACAAGGGACCCCCCCCCCCCCCCCTCCTCACTTGGGTCTGCACATGTCTCCTCTACTGCAGAGAAACACAAACTTAAAACCATAGATGGGGAGGGGCTTGTCACATGACTGTCACTCAGTGAATCAAGCATAGCAGTTAGCAGTATTTCTTCTTGCTAAAAAGAACAGGTAATTCCCTTAAACTTCCTGGGTCTTGGTTCTTGCTGGGGACTGAGCAGACATTTTGTCTTCAGCTAAGTAAACAGCAGGAGCCTTGTAGCAATGTAGGATACAGTGTTACAAGCTAGGAGACCATCATAAGCTGCCAGAAAAGTTACCATTTTTTATCTGTTCTTTCTTTTAAATGTCTTCAAACAATATAAATTCAGATCCCCAGTCAGTGGATTAAAGACAATTATCATTCAGCAAAGCAAGTTGGCATGCCACATCCCTACCATGTGAAATGAAATGTGAGAGTATGAACATTTCATTATGAGGTCAAAACTTTAAAAGAAACTGTACACACACGCACTCACCAGTCTCACTGTCATAGCCATGCTCTGTTTCATTTTTTAAAAATCCAGGATAGTGCACAAGGACAACTGGGGAACTCCAATTGCTTTGACTGGGCTCAATCAGCTTGTGCTGCAGCATATACTGAATTTCCTAGTGTATTTCAACAATATCTTCCTTTTCTAGTTTCTCTATATCAGTGAAGTCAACCCTGGATTCAAAGTTCTTCATAACTTTGTTAAGATCATTCAGTGCTTTTTGTACATATTTTTTCCTGTGCTCTACCAGGCCAACAGATTGCTTTGCAGAGCACTTTGCAAACCAATTGTCACCTCGTAAAGCAGTGACTTCATTTGTGTGGATTAGCTGTTCTGGCATAAATGCAAATGGGCCATATGGTGCCATAACACCATAAGACACTTTGTCAGGCAAAGTTTTAAGCCTGCCTTGAAGTGCTTCATAGTCATTTTGTACTTTAACCCAGTGCTGGATTTTTTTTTCCTTGCAGCTTGAAACCATGTATCAATTTCATCCTGCATCTCTTCCTGTTGTTCCAGCTCACCCGGCCTGGCCCACAATTCCTCCTCAGTTAGGATACTTGACCTGTAGTCACCACCACCATCACCACCCTCCAAATCTGCCACAAAAACGTTTTTGGGCTTAGGGTTTTCCTTTTGGCTTATGAGCTTCACTGCATCAGTGTCTCCTTTCAGAATTTAAATCTTTAATTTCTAGGTCTTCAGTCTGAATTTCCTCCCGAACCTGGGTCAGTTTCCTGGGACATAGGCAGTAGGGATTTTGGTTTATGGGAAGGGTCTCTCCTACATCCACATCATTTAGGGTTAGGGTTGTGCACCATTGTTTGTACCTGAAGATCCCTTTAAATGCTGTGAGCAGCCTTGTTAGGTCTCCTCCCTGATCTGTGTTTAATTAGGTGGGTACGGTGTCTAAATTCCCGAATATTTCAGTGTTAGCTAATTGGATGGTAGGGGGTTCGATTTGGGAATCCTCCAGGCATCCCTCTAACTTGTCCTCACTGTCCCTTTTGCCCTCCGCTTTCCTGATTGCCTGTCAGACCTGTGCTTGTTTGTCCCCTTCCCGGCTGTGATACCGTTTTAACATATTGATCCTTTGCTTTTTCCTATGATCTGGGATGTCAATTATATCATTCACCTTGCTAATTCTGTTTATTATTCTGTATAGGTCACAGGGTGGTACAGTGGTACAGTGGTTAGCACCGCAGCCTCACAGCTCCAGTGACCCAGGTTCAGTTCTGGGTACTGCCTGTGCGGAGTTTGCAAATTCTCCCTGTGACCGCTGAACTGATTACTCCACATTACCACCTACCCCTGATAACCTTTAGCCCCCTTGCTTATCAAGAATCTATCTACCTTTGACTTAAACATATTCAAAGACTCTGCTTGCACTGCCTTTTGAGGAAGAGAATTCCAAAGACTTATGACCCTCTGAGAGAAAAAATTTCTCCTCATCTCTATCTTAAATGGACGATCCCTTACTTTTAAATGGTGACCCCTGATTCTAGATTCTCCCACAAGGGGAAACATCCTTTCCACATCCTGTCCGCATTGCATTTCCAGGTCGTGCAGTGCACAGTGGACAATGATTATTCGAGAGAGCCTCTGTGGCACGTACTGAAGAGCCACTCCAGACTGCTCAAGGCAGCAGAAGCACGTTTTCAGCATTCCAATGCTGTGTTCGATGATTGCTCTGATGATGTGTGAGCAGCATTGGATCACCCTTCTGCTTCACTTTGGGGATATCTCACTGGTGTCATTAACCATGACCAAAAGGCGATAACCCTCGTCACCCAGGATCCAGCCATTTCTTGGGCTGGTGCTTCAAAAATTCCTGGTAGCTGTGAGCTCCTCAAAATGTATGAGTCATGACAGCTGCCAGGGGAATGAGCGCAAACCTGCATGATTCTTCTCCTGTGGTTGCAACCAGTTGTACGTTAAAAGAGTGGAAGCCTTTGTGATTGACAAGTGTAGCAGACTGGTCCCAGGGAGCTCTAATGGCCACATGAGTGCAGTCGATCACCCCTTGCACTCTAGGAGAATGAACAATGGTGCCGAAGGCTACTGACCTTGGTGCCTGCCTGTCCTTGTCTTAGGAGAAATAGATGAAATCATTGGCACGATGGAACGGGGCATTGATCATCTCATTGATGCACCTATGAGTTGCAGCCTGTGAGATACCACATATGATGCCCAGTGATCCCTGGAAGGTACTACGAGCAAAGAAACTGAGTGCAGCAGTCAGCTTGAGGGCAACTGGCATGGGGTTCCCACCAAAACATCGCAGTTGCATGTCATGTTGAATGATCCTATAAATGTCATTGACCATCTCACATGACATTCTCAGGCATCTCTAGAATTGCCTCTCTGACATCTGAAGGTAATTTGTCCTTGTCCTAAGGATGTGATTACACACCAGCGCCTGCCTATGATAATGTCTTTCCTGATTGGCATCATTCTAAGAAGCCTCACCCTCTTGTGCTGCCTGTTGCTGGCGTTGCAACATCATTCACTAAGTAGCAAGAGCCCTCCTCAAGTCGCTCCCTCCACTATTCCTCCTGTGGTAGGAGGCAAATTAGGAGTATGAGACCCATGTTTTTGCAGCTTTACAACTGTTGAAATGGGAAGAGCGTTCCAAATCAGCCGTCTTTTGCCATTCAGCTGAATCATGGAAGTAGTGAGCAGGTAACCTTTATGCACCTAAAATTGCACCCAGCAAGAAATCCCACCCACCATCATTGTCTCCTCCCAATTGATTTGCAATCCTTGGGTGGCCACGTGGTTTGTAGCAGCCTACGTCAAAATGGTGCGTGTGAGATTCCAGGCAAGATTCCTACCTTCAAACCTCTTCCTGCCACCTTCCAGTCTGCACCCATCACCTTCGACCCACCCAATATCACCTTACACCTTCCCTCTATCACCATTGAACCTTTCCCCATTACGTTGGACCAGATCATTATCAACTTATTCATGCCATCCCTGCCCCCAGTTCCTACTTCCGTGATCATCCAAATGCCAACTCTCACCCTTGATCCTCCGAAAATCCACCTTGATGTAATTGCCAGGTCCCATTCCCCTCCCTATAATGCCGTTGAATACCCAACCTTAAGTCTCGACCTTCCTGCGTACGAAATCTAATTGCCCCCTATAACTGTGACCGTTCCCTCTGCCAACGAGTCCCCTGATTTCACCCCATAGGACTCTGATGTGGACAGCACTCACCCTTCCCTTTTGGCCCCTCATGAACATCGGTTTGCTGTTATGCCCAAAAGAAACTCCCCAGCCCCCAGCCAACTTCAGCATCAATAATATCAAAGTGGATAAAGCACCAGGACCAGATTTGATGCATCCAAGGACACTGAGGGAAGTAAGGGTGGAAATCACAGAGGCACTGGCCAGAGGACTAGAGAATTTCAAATGTTACGCCCTTGTTCAAAAAAGGGTGTAAAGGTAAGGCCAGCAACTACATGCCAGTCAGTTTAACTTCAGTGGTGGGAAAACTTCTGGAAAAAAATAGTTTGGGACAAAATCAATAGTCACATGGACAAATGTGAATTAATTTAGGAAAGCCAGCATGGATTTCTTAAGGGAATATCGTGTTTAACTCACTTGCTGGAGTTTTTTGAGGAGGTAACAGAGAGGGTTGATGAGGGCAATGCTGTTGATGCGGTGCACATGGACTATATCAAAAGGCTTTTGATACAATGCTACACAACAGACTTGTGAGCAAACTTGTAGCTCATGGAATAAAAGGGATGGTAGCAACATGGATACGAAATTGACTGAGTGACAGGAAACAAAGAGTAGTGGTGAATGGATGTTTTTTGGGCTGGAGGAAGGTTTGTAGTGGAGTTCCCCAGGGATCAGTGTTGGAACCCTTGCTTTTCCTGATATATATTAATGATCTAGACCTTAGTGTACAGGACACAATTTCAAAGTTTTTGAATGATACGAAACTTAGAAGCATTGTGAGGAGGATCGTGTAGAACTTCAAAAGGACATAAAACAATTTGGTGGAATCAGCAGGCAGATGGCAGATGAAGCTCAATGTAGAGAAATGTGAAGTGATTCATTTTGGTAGGGAGAATATGGAGAGACAATATAAAATAAAGGGTACAATTCTAAAGGGGATGCAGGAGTAGAGGGACCTAGGTGTATATGCGCATAAGTCATTCAAGGTGGAAGGACAGGTTGACAGAGCATGCAGTATCCTAGGCTTTATTTATAGGGGCATAGAATACAAGAGCAAGGAAGTTATATTGAACTTGTATATAATACTAGTTCGGCCTCAGCTGGAGTATTGCGTCCAGTTCTGGGCGCCGCACTTTAGGAAAGACGTGGTGGCATTGGAAAGAGTACAGAAAAGATTCATGAGAATGAATCCAGGGATGAGGAGCTTCAGTTTTGAAGATAGATTGGAGAAGTTGGGACTGTTTTCGTTGGAGAAGAGAAGACTGAGAGGTGATTTGATGGAGGTATTCAAAATCATGAGGGGTCTGGACAGAGTTGATAGAGAGAAACTGTTCCCACTTGTGAAAGGATCAAGAACGAGAGGGCACAGATGGAAAGTATTTGGTAAGAGAAGCAAAAGTGACATGTGGAAAAACTTTTTCACACAGCGAGCGGTTAAGGTCTGGAATGCGCTACCTGAGAACATGATGGAGGCAGGTGTAATTGAAGCATTTAAAAGGCAATTAGATAGTTATATGAAAAGAAAAAAACAGCCCTGCACCATTTTAAAATCCATCTAAACAATATCCACCACATTCCCTTCATCAACCTTCTCTGTTACTTCATCAAAAAATTCAAATTCAAAATGATGGGGATCATTTCCACTTTTTACCTCTCAACTGATCAAAGACGGTGTGTTTTTATTTGAATTGTGTTTCAACCCTTGAGAACTTTAGTGTCAATAAATAGACAGATAACAGGTTTTCTAATAGGTTTAAAGAACGATAAATGCTTATTAAACAATACCCGGAAATATTCACAACTTCACCCACTTCACACACACACACACACACACACACACACACACACACACACACACACACATGGACACACGCAAGAAAAGATAGAGATTAACAGATAGCATGCATTTAGGTCTGATGGTGTGAACAAACAGTTCATTGTGAAACCTTGTTTGATTCCCTGGAAGGAAGATTTAAAATGGAGCAGGGCTGTTTTTCCTTTTCCGTGGTTCACTGACGTCAAACTTTAGAAAGTTTTAGGTGGACGGATTATTTGCTATAGACTTCTTTGCTTAAATCTCAGTCACAATTCAATGGCAAAAAACCTTTTACAATTGCTCAGGTAGGGAGTTTCAAGGTCACATTTTGTCTCAGCCTCTAAGTAGTTTAAAGATGGTATTCTGGTAGGGTCATTTTTCTTGCTGGGATGGGTCTCTTTTCCTTTTGGTTTCTGGCTTTCTGCACAAAAAAATGTCTCTTATTAAAAACTCCTTATCAGTGACTTGGTTTCTGACCGAAGTTTCTCTTTTATTCTGTTTTCATAAATGGTGTTTGATGGTGTGACTATTGTTAAGCAATGAGTTCGGATGTTGCTTATCTATGCCATCTTGATAAAGTGGTGTTTTTGTCACACCCATTATCTTGAGTTTGAGTCTGAAGTCTATATATCTGTAAAGTAATTGTTAACCCAACTTGTTGACGAGGGGTAGCCAATAATATTGAATGGTCCATTTACATTTCTCATGCTTTCTTCAACACTTGATCAGACATGACAATTGGTTCAGGGTTCCAGCAGTTGCAATGTGTGTTCGCAGTACAGGAGAGATCACCTGATCTCTTACTCCATCTTGTTTTGTAGCAATAGGTGCCAGTTTTGAGTTCAATTCATTAGTTCATTTTATAGTTCATAATTTCTCCGTGCATGAACATGACACTGGTCTTTTATTGTACCTTATTACTCAGGGTAATGTTTAAAGTTATATATCATTGCAAAAGAGCAACTTCATTCTGAAATTCTAGGTGTAAAATTCAGTCTTTATTTTTTGCACTTTTCTCGCCTGGTGATTTTTCTATCATTCTGTCTCATATTAACACCTTACAGAAAGCACTTTTTTGCCAATATATATGTACTTTGAATAGTTATAACCTGAAACTGTGTCATCCTTGGCTCAGTGGTAGCACTCTCACCTCTGAGTCAATGGCTGTGGGTTCAACCCCATTACAGAAATCTGACACTTCTGTCCCACAGGTGCCATCTTTTAGATCAAGGTTGTCCAACATTTTTGCGTGGAGGGTGCCACGTTACAATTTTTCTCCTGCATAGGGGCTGGTGAGACAATTTCAGAAAGCTAAAGGCATTAAAAATGTATCTTACTATTAACCAAATCAACAACAAATGTGCATTTTTGTGAAGAAGCTTTAAATGAGAAGATTAATTTATTGACGTTCTTTCTCGTCACTATGTTGAACACTGACTTAGTGACATACCCGGCATTTTTTTGCTTGCACAAGTAGTCAGTGCTTACCCGCACGCTTGTGTAGTGATGCGGATTATTCCGGATAGATGTCCATCAGTCAGGAGTGATCTTGATCACTCTCTCTCCTTCTCGGTCTCTCTTCCTGTGTTCCCCGCTTTGTGTTCTCCCCTCTCTGTGTTGTTCCCCCATCTCTGTGTCGGCCTCGCTCTCTGTGTCCCCCTCGTCTCCCCCTCTTTCTCTCTCTCTTCCCCATCTCTCTCCCTGTCACCTTCTCTGTCTCTGCCCCCCTCTCTATTTCTCTGCCCCCCTCTCTCTCTGTCCCCTCTCACTCTCTGCTCCCTCTCTCTCTCTCTGCCCCTACCTCTCAGTCTCTCTGTCCCCTTTCTCTCTGTGCACCTCTCTCTCCCTCTCTATCTCCTTTAAAAAAAGTCAGAACCCGCTGGAAAACTCTGAACCTGTCTGAAGTTGGGAAACCTCTGTTCCCGATGTCAGCACCTATCAGCTGTAAAACTGTCAGCGCAAATTTTTTGAAAAGTCGGTCTGAAAGAAGAAGACAATGGAAAATTTCTCATCTCTGAAATACATCCGTAGGCTGGATGGAAATCTTTGGTTGGCCAGTTCCTGGCCCGTGGGCCATAAGTTGGAATACCCTGTTTTAGATGAAACATTAAACTGAGGCCTTGTCTACCCTCTCAGGTAACCATAAAAGATCTTACTGCACTACTTGAAGAAGATTAGAATTCCAGAGCCCTGATCACATTTATCCCTCAACCAACACCACAAACGCAGATTATCTGGTCGTTTATCTCAATGCAGTTTGTGGGACATTGCTCTGCACAAACTTGCTGCTGTGTTACCTACATTACAACAGTATCTACATTTCAAAAGTACTTCATTGACTCTGAAGCAATTTGAGATAACCTGTAAGTTCTTTAACAAGAAGTCTATTTCTGCTTCTGGCTTCCTTTTTCCTTTTTGTTCTTCTGTTCTGTTTTACAATCAATAAATGCTGACCTCTCACTTATGATTCTACAGTATTCAGGTCCATTCCCATTTCTATCTTTGTAACACTTATTTTAAAATAAATATTTTTGTTTTGATTGGGTTTATACTTAAAATTGTGTTTAATGCTTTAAGTCAAAGGCTGGCAGTATACTGAGATCCATCCTTTCTTTATTGTCAGAGGCTGCTAGTGTGGTGGAATTCTCTTTTAATAGCAGAACCTAGCATGTGAGTGCAAGAGACAAGAATTTCCAGCCAAAGTCCACAAAAAACAGGACTGATCTAACCCAGTTAATTCTCACCTTATCATCCTTTTCCCAATCCTCAGGAAAGTGATGGAAGGAGCCATCAACAATGCCTTCAAGTGACACGTACTGACCAGTGACCTGCTTGTCAATGCTATTTGGTTTCCACCGTAACCACTAAGCTCCGGATGACATCACAACTTCGATCCAGACATGGACATAGGAACTGTATTCCAAAGGTGAGATTCGAGCTTTCCTTTAATTCATTCTGGGAATAAGGGTGTTCCTTGCGAGATCAGCATTTATTGCCTATCCCTAGTTTCCCATGAAAAAGTGGTGGTGAGGGTTCTTCTTGAACCATTGCAGTCTATGTATTATAGGTACTCACACAATGTTGTTAGCTAGGAAAAAATTGGAGAGTGAGTTCCCTTGACATCAATGCAGCATTCGACTATATATAGTACCAAGAATCCGTAGTAAAACTGAAGTCAATCGGGGTCAAGGAGGAAACACTGCAGTGGCTGGATTCAGACCTGGCACAAAGGAAGATGGTGGTGGTTACTGGAGCCCAATCTGCAGCCCTTCATCAGTGACATGCACACTGTCACAAACAGAGGAGTAGGCTGATCACTTATTATTCTACAGTATTCAGGTCCATTCACAACTGCTCCACTAATGGAGCAGCACATGTTAGCCCCAGCCGGACTTAGACAATATCCAATTATCCCATTGACTCCTTGTCAAGGTATGGTATGATAGGCACCAATCATGTTTTATTATTATGGCCATTTGGCTATTCTTCATGCATGATCCCAGACAATGAATGTGGACTAAAAACAAGAAATGCTGGAAATACTCAGCAGGTCTGGCAGCATCTGTGGAGAGAGAAGCAGAGTTAACGTTTCGGGTCAGTGACCTTTCTTTGGAACCCTGAAGAAGTATTTTGCTTTTATTATAATGAATGTGGACTGTCTGATTCTGGAGGATTCACAGCTGAACCTGGTCCTTTCCTCACAGTGTCTACTCACAGGCACTTCCAGCAAAAATTGCTGGAAAGTGAACAACACTTGGAACCCTTGGAAATTTTCCTTTACCCTTAGTCAGAATAACTGACATCAGATGGCATCATTGACAGCACATGCTGGCAATGAATCCAGGAAACTTTCTGGATTGCTTAATTGGCTTGTACTGTACTGAACAGCCTTGCTGCCAAAGTCAGAATTACTAATGTTTTCAGATGATTTGATACCAGATTAGAATCCTATATTGAGGTTTGAGGGAGGAATATGCAAGCATACTGACTAATTGGACAAAAGAACATACTTCAGTTTGATAACTAGTACTGGCACTGTTATATAAATGCCCAGCCTGCTTTATCAAACTCCTGTATCCACTATTGTAGTGATGGTGTTAACTTGTTTCAAATAAAGTTAGTGTCTCTATCAACAGGATAGAGAGAAGGATTTGATCTAACTATGTTAAACACTAAACAGTAACTGCTCACTGCAATTTCGAGCCTTCGTTTTTTTCTATGTTTCTATGGTTTTGTACAATAAATAAGTTGCATCAGAAATTTCATCACCTAGGCTGTGAGGGATGTCATGCACAGAGAAGTTGGTGAGTGGTTTCCTCTTCGACTTACATAATGACAGGCACTCAAGTTCTTTACATTTGTCAGAGATGGTGCAGCAAGAGAAATGAAATACTACCTCAGTCATGGAATTGGACTTTGGCTCCACAAAGATCAATCAGCAAATAATCTCTTATTTTATAATATTGGCTGAGGAAGAAATGCTGGCCAGGACTGGAAGGACTCCTTATCTTTCTTCAAATAGTGCCTTGGAATCTTTGACATCCAGCCTAGGCAGGCTGGCTCTCCATTTAATGACTTATCTGAAGACCTGCACCTCTGGGAATGTAGAATATCCTTCCTGCACTTGATGGTCAGCCTTAATTGAGCCAAGCTGCCAAATTAGGCCTACTTTTGCAAGGCTCCATCAGTGGTGGAAAGTCTCACTGGCACCAAGTGTGGGGGATGAGATGTGTGGGGTCATGTGCCTGATTCAGCGTGTTAAATTTTGCGATTGTTGATTATGAGGACACAAATGGGGCTACATCTCAGCTAAGTACAATGCTCATTTAAAATAAATAATCACGTAAAAGATGTATCATGCCATATTTCATGAATTGTTCTGAGATTCAACTCTCCACCACATACTTCACACATGGAAAATGGGCCCATGACTGATCAAAGGGCCTTCAAGCACAATTGTGCGTTATTTTGATAGTGAGCATTTATGTACGTCTGTGTTTAACATTTTGTGGAGCTATTATTATAGCCTGTGGATTCTTTTTTGTTAATGGCTTATAAAGGGTACAATTGCCTAGTTGCTCTGATACTGAATGAGCAATACAGATGTCACAAGTTCAAACTCAACTATGACAATTTATAAAATTGAATTAAAATCTGCTCATTTGTGAACTACAACCAGAAAATGACCATGATAGTTACCTCAAACATGGTTCCTTAATGTTGGAGAATCGAGGGATCCTCCATGCTGAGAGTTTCCTCAATCCAAGCCTGTCATTACTTTGAGCACTGACATGAATTCAGTATAAAGTTCTGTAAAGAAGGCGGAAATGGGGCCCACTACGGTCTGCAAGTGAGTGTGATAACCCAGAAAGTCTTGGAATTCAAAAGGATGATAAGCCTTGATCTTTGATCTTCAGGAAAGTGGAGAGGGGGGTGGGGTAGGTGGGTGTCTGCTGGTGGTACCCCCCAACTTAAGTGGTTATCCCCTGCCACTTTTCCTGTGTTCCCTCCTATAATGGGCACCAAAGATGCGCCCATACAGACATGGACACCCAATGACTTTATTATAATTAACATACTGCAGCTGAGTCAGGAGCAGAGGTCAGCAATGCAAACTCTGCTGCATTTACTCTGCTAGAGTGTAGCAGTGGCTTTTTAGGCCCAGAATCTTCAGGTTCAAAGACACAGGATAGTGGTGTAGCAATTATGTTAAAAGCAAAGTAATTAAGAGACCCGGACTAATAACACAGCAAAACTTGAGTTCAAATCATTTCATGGCAGTTTGAGAATTTGAACTCAGTTTTTAAAAGAATCTGGAAATAAAAAACTGGTATTCGTAAAAGTGATCATGAAGCGGATACAGTTTTGTAAAAACTCAACCGGTTCATTAATGCACCTTAGGGAAGGAAATCTGCCATCCATACCTGATCTGACCCTATATGTCAACATGGTTCACTCTTAACTGCCCTCTGAAGTGGGCCAACAAGATACTCAGTTGTATCTTGTATCAAACTGCTACAAGGAATGAGAAGAATAATACTGGCAGACCACTTGCCTGTGACTAAGGCATTGAATCAGGACACGATAAATGTACACCCAGCCCAGTCAACCCTGTAAAGTCCTCCTCACTAACATCTGGGGACTGGTGGAGGCCAAGTCCATCTTCACATTGAGGACATCATCTATTGTGTCATGTGGCACTACCAATGTGCTATATGGGATAGACTAAGAGTGGATCAAGCAGATCAACATGTGACACTGTGGCCACCAGCAGCAACAGAATTGTATTCCACCACAATCATAATATCTTGGCCCATCATATTCCTTGCTGCTCAATTACCACCAAGCCAGATGGCCAACCCTGTTTCAATAAGGCGTGTAGAAGAGTGTGCTAGCAATAACAGGCATACTTAAAAATGGGATATCAACCTGGTGAAACAACAACACAGCTTGTTAAACTTTGTGCATGTTAAGTAGCAGAGGTACTAGAGCGAAGCAATCCCACAATCAATAGATCAGACCAAAGCTTTGAAACCCTAATACAGCCTGTAATGAATGGTGGTGAACAATTTAAGCAACTATTGGGAGCAGAAGGCTCCATAAACATTCCCATCTTCAACAATGGCAGAATACAGCTTGTGAGCTCAAAAGACAAGGTTGAAGCATTCAAAAGCATCTTCAGCCAGAAATGCTGAGTGGATAATCCTTCTCAGCTTCCTTTTCAGATCCACAGTATCACAGATACAAGTCTTCAAACAATTCATCTCATTCTACTAGACTCCGTCTTATTGGAGATGATCACAGGCTGGCACGTGTGTGGTACAGGCGTTACTTGCCACTTATCCACCCAAGCCTGAGTACTTTTCAGGCCTTGCTGCATGCGAACATGGATTGCTTCATTATCTGAGGAGTTGCGAATGGAACTGAACACTGTGCAATCATCAGTGAACATCCCCACTTCAGACCTTATGATGGAGGGGAGGTCATTGATGAAGCAGCTGAAGATGTTTGGGCCTAGGATATTACCCTGAGGAATTCCTGCAACAATGTCCTGGGGCCGAGATGATGGGCTGAGATGATTGGCCTCCAGCAACTGCAGCCATCTCCTTTGTGCTAGATATGACTCCAGCTAGTGGAGAGTCTTACCCCTGATTTGTATTAACTTCAATTTTACTCGGGCTCCTTGATGTCACACTCAATCAACTGCTGTTTTGCCGTCAAGGGCAGTCACTCTCACTTCACATCTGGAATTCAGCTCTTTTATCCATGTTTGGGCCAAGACTATAATGAGATTTGGAGCCAAGTGGTGCTGTCAGAACCCAAACTGAGAATTGGTGAGCGTTATTTTTAAATACTGCTTGATAGCATTGTCGCCATCATCTTTCATCACTTTGCTGATGTTTGAGAGTAAACTGATGTGGCAGTAATTGACCGGATTGGATTTGCCCTACTTTTGTGGACTTTTAGCGGAGGCAGTGTGAGATCATGCCGCTGGAAGTGCTGACACCATATTTAAACAGCTGCTAACACTCTCTGAAATTGATTCTCCCAACGATACTGCACCTACTGAAGTCCTGAGGAAGAAGGCTTCTGAAGGAATGGCAGAAGGAAGATCCAGCACAGCCCCACTGCTCACCAATGCTTCCCTGCAAGTTCTCCTCCAGGCTGCTTGGGAAAGGCGGGAGGTCCTCTTCCTCCAGGATGGGAGGAGGAGATTGACCTGCTTGATCATGCAAACCTGGACAGAGATTGCAGAAGAGGTCAGTAGACATGGGGTCATCCCTTGAACCTGGCTGCAGTGCTGCATGTATTAATTACCTCATGCAATCTGCCAAGATGAGTATGTTGTATGATTGCTTTAAGAGTGATGTCCCTTTAAGAGCTCAATATGCCAATGAGCTAAGTACCAGGGTGCAGTCATGTAACTAGAAGCCATAGTCACTCATAGTATTGAAAGGGAGGAAGTATTAGCTGTTTTAGCGGGCTTAAAAGTGGATAAATCCCCAGGCCCAGATGAGATGTATCCCAGGCTGTTATGTGAGGCAAGGGAGGAGATAGCAGGGGCTCTGACACAAATTTTCAAATCCTCTCTGGTTACAGGAGAGGTACCAGAGGATTGGAGAACAGCGAATGTGGTACCATTATTCAAGAAGGGTAGCGGGGATAAACCAGGTAATTACCGGCCGGTTAGTCTAACATCAGTGGTTGGGAAACTATTGGAAAAAATTCTGAGGGACAGGATTAATCTACACTTGGAGAGGCAGGGATTAATCAGGGATAGTCAGCATGGCTTTGTCAGGGAAAGATCATGTCTAACTAACTTGATTGAATTTTTTGAGACGGTGGCTAGATGTGTAGATGAGGGTAAAGCAGTTGATGTAGTCTACATGGACTTCAGTAAGGCTTTTGATAAGGTCCTGCATGGGAGATTGGTTAAGAAGGTAAGAGTCCAGGGATCCAGGGCAATTTTTTAAATTGGATCCAAAATTGGCTTGGTGGCAGGAAAAAGAGGGTAATGGTCAAGGGTTGTTTTTGTGAGTGGAAGCCTGTGACCAGTGGTGTACCACAGGCATCAGTGCTGGGACCCTTGCTGTTTGTAGTGTACATTAATGGTTTAGACGTGAATATAGGAGGTATGATCAGTAAGTTCGCAGATGACACGAAAATTGGTGTTATTGTAAATAGTGAGGAGGAAAGCCTTAGATTACTGGATGATATAGATGGGCTGGTAAGATGGGCAGAGCAGTGACAAATGGAATTTAATTCTGATAAGTGTGAGGTGATGCATTTTGGGAGGACTTACAAGGCCAGGGAATATACAATGGATGGTAGGACCCTAGGAAGTACAGAGGATCAGAGGGACCTTGGTGTACTTGTCCATAGATCACTGAAGGCAGCAGCACAGGTAGATAAGGTGGTTAGGAAGGCATATGGGATACTTGCCTTTATTAGCCGAGGCAAGGCATAGAATATAAGAGCAGGGAGGTTATGTTGGAGCTGTATAAAACACTAGTTATGCCACAGCTGGAGTACTGTGTACAGTTCTGGAACCACACTATAGGAAGGATATGATTGCCTTGGAGAGGGTGCAGAGGAGATTCACCAGAATGTTGCCTGGGCTGGAGCATTTCAGCTATGAAGCGAGACTGAAAAGGCTGGGGTTGTTTTCCTTAGAGCAGAGAAGGCTGAGGGGAGATATGATTGAGGTATACAAAATTATGAGGGGCATTGATGGGTTAGATAGGAAGAAACTTTTTCCCTTAGCATAGGGGTCAATAACGAGTGGACCAGCAGTGGCAGGAATGCCAGCATGTAAGGACCTCAACATCGTGACTATCAACGAGATCACCAAGGCATCCATTACAGCAGAAGAAACCAAGGGTACCCGCATTGAGTCAGTCCAGGACTTACAGCAAATGCACCCGGACAATTTCGATGCCTTGGGAGATTTCAAAGGCGATGCTGTACTGCACCTCAGAGAGGATGCAATTCCGTCAATTGACCCTCTCGTGTACAAGAAAAGCTTAAATGCAAGTTGGATGACATGGATGCAATGGCATCATCCATTGCATGCATCATCACACAGACTGGTGCAGCTCAATTATGTGTGTGCTAAAGAAGGATGGAGCAATCAGGGTATGTATAGATCTGAGGCGTCTAAACCCCTCCCTAAAGAGATGCCCCCACAGGATTCCAACACTAGAGGAATTGAATCCCAAGTTCACAGGAACCAAATTCTTCTCCAAGTTCGAGGCTAAACATGGATATTGGTCGGTAGACTTAGCTAAGGAATCTTAGGAAGTCACCACCTTCAAAAGATCATTTGGAAGATATTGCTTTCAGAGACTACCGTTCAGCTTATCTGTCAGTCAAGATCTGTTTCAGCAGCATATGGGCAGGATTATAGAAAATGTGTCTAGATGTACACGCATTGCCGATGGTATTGTGGTAATGGGCAAAACCAAAGAAGAGCATGATCGAAAAATTCACTCACTGATGGCAGTAGCTTGTCACAAAGGGCTCATTTGGAACAGCAAGAAGTGCCAGGTGAATGTAAGTCAGATTAATTTCTTTGGCTCCATCTATTCAGGTTATGAAATCTATCCTGATCTAGGTGAAGTCGAAGATCTAAGGCATATGCCTACCTCACAAGACAAAGAAGGTCTACAGAGATGTCTTGGATTTTCCAACTTCTTTGCACCATACATTCCAAATTTTTCTGACAAAGCATCATCATTGAGAGCTCTTAAAGAAAGACATGTCACAGGTATGGTGGGAGGACCATCAGCACATGTTTGAGTCTCTCAAACAAGCATTGTCAGCAGAAACCTGTACCCTACAGTACTATGATACGAGGAAGAAGACAATCCTGGACGTCGACGCCTCACAGAAAGGGCCAGGAGAGTGCATCCTGTAGGATGGCAAACCAATTGTATTCGGATCCAAAAGTTTATCCTCAGCACAATCCAACTACTCAAGCATAGAGCATGAAACGCTTGCTCTGGTGTTTGGGATCACAAGGTTCCACACCTACCTGTTTGGTAAGCAGTTCACTGTGGAAACTGATCACAAACCACTGGAGATGATCTGGTGCAAACAATTGACAAGCACACCACCTCGACTACAGCAACTTTTAATGAAAGTACAAGGGTATGACTTCGATGTCTGCTCCAAACCGGATACCAAAATGGTCACCTCGCATACGCTGAGCAGATTGCCAAATCCGAACAAGAATGAAGAAGTTCCACTGGATCTACAAGTAGACAGCATGGACGTTGAAGTGGAAGATGTCCTCAAAATCAATTTATTGCATTTTGGTCAGCACAAATGTGACCAACTACTATCAGAAACAACCAGTTATTCACAACTGAAGACACTGTGGAGAGTAATCATAGAAGGATGGCCTGATACGATAAATGAGGTGACAGAAACCCTCAGATGCTTTTAGCCTTCTGGAGATGAATTCGGTATCTCGAGAGGCATAACCTTCAAAGGAAAACAAGTGATTGTGCCCAAAGTGCTCCAACAGGACATCTTGTCACAACTTCACCAAGGCCATATGGGTATAGAGCGAATGAGACAACTGGCTTGAGACCCTGTTTATTGGCCAGGGATCAACGTTGACATCGAAAATTTAATGAGTATGTGCGAGGCATGCCAACGCCACCAGCCACAACAACATAAAGAACCTTATAACCCTCATGAGATTCCGTCAGTCCCTTGGTCCAAAATCGCCACTGACCTATTTACCTTTATCTTAGTCACTGATTATTTCTCCAAATTTCCAATTGTCAGACAGGTAAAAGACACTTCAAGCACAGTCATTGCAGACACATCGTGTGCCATATTCAGTCTATTCGGTACACCTGAAGAAATTATTCCTGACAATGGGCCACAGTATACAGGCAAACCTTTCAGGGATATGAGTGCCAAATGGGGCGTAAACTATATGACGTCCTCACCACATTACGCTAGATCTAATGGTCTTGTCAAGCGAATGGTTCACACAGTTAAATCCTGAAGCGCAGGATAACGAAACAAGATGTTTGTATTGCCATGTTACACCTCAGAGCTACACCTATGGATATGAGCTTACCATCACCAGCAGAGATCATGTTTGGCAGACAAGTGATAATGATTCTGCCAAGCCATCATCTGTCTAAATTCTCTGAGATGCAGGAGACATTGCTCAAAAAACAAGGGAGAATGAAGATGGTGCATGACCGGCATGCAGGGGCGGAACTACCTCAGCTATATGTAGTTCAAAAGGTCAGAGTCATCCCACAATGTGAATATGGATACCCACAAAGGTATCCAAAGTATGTAGTGAGACTAGGTCTTACGAGGTTACAACATCTAACAGAGCAGGAAGCGAAGCCAATTAAGAGAAGTATGCAATACTCCAATTGCGCACAGCGGACTCAAAACAACACAATCCGACGATGAGTGTGTGATGCAACCACAGGACAACAATCAACACATTGACAACATGTCTGCAAACCAAAAACAGCCAAGGGTGAAATCCACATCCCCAGAAGGTTATACCATAACAAGATCTGGAAGAGTTGTCAAACCACCAAAATGATATCAATACTCTTAAGCTTCTACACTTGTACATTTCACAATCCCTATCCATATATTTGTAAATGTTATAATCTATATCCCTGTATAACTAATTTTGATATTATCCAATTTTATATGTTTTCAGTGTAGCGTACAAGACTCTATGTAAAGAAAGGGGATGTTGTATGATTGCTTTAAGAGTGATGTCCCTTTAAGAACTCAGTATGCTAATGAGTTAAGTATCAGGATGTAGTCTGTGACTAGAAGCCATAGTCACTCTGCACTGGAACACCCTAAACAAAGGTTCTGTATATAGTTTGCTCTGTATTGTATATACGAGTTTAACTGTTAATAAATGAAGGAACTGGCATCCTCATACCTCATTGTGTTGCTTAAGATAGCACTCATGACAGAGTGCACCACGCATTGCTTTCCTTAGGGGCTTACATGTGGCTATGCGTGAGGGTGAGATTAGTTAAAAGGGAATGCCAACCCAGTCAGTGGCAATGGGGCCAAGCAGCAGCATTGCCTGTCATAGCCATGGTAGCCTCTCAGTGAATGGCCCCAGTGTGTCAGAGTTGATTCCTGCATTGCTGCTTCTGAGCGGCCGCATGCAGGAAGCATTCCTGTGGCTCCATCATGGACAATTAGGCTGCCACCAGTATAGGTGTTGTGCATGTCTTTGTCAGGCAACTAACAATGATCATTTATGTGCTTGCTAGAGAAGACTGCGCACAAGCCAAAGAAAGGGCCAAGACTGGGGGCAGGGTCCCTTACCTCACCATCTTAATCCCCATAGAGGAGGGGGCTCTCAAACTCAGAGGCCAGCGTAGGGGCTGGCCCATTGCAGATGGTGAGACAGGAGTGGTGACACGCGAAACTAAATAGCTTAATGGATGGGCACAAGAGAGCCTCTGACAAACACGAGGCGTAGTGCTCACGCCTATGACCGGTCACATGGAGCTTCACACAAGGAGTAGTCTGAAGGACATGATGGAATGTGCATTGCCATCTAATTAATCTTCTCTCTCACGCGGGTCATAGACAAGAGCAGACAGCTCCAATGGCCTAGGGACAGCTGTCCACCTCTAAGGAGGAGGAGAGGATCTCAGAGGGTGCACTGTCACATCATTCTCCAGCACCTTGCACCAACGCAGATAGTCTCATGTTGGTAGCTATCCATTCATGAGTAGACTTGGGGTCACAATCTGGTGAGCACAGCACAGAAGCACCCGAGCAGCTGATGGAGGTTGTGACAGCCGAGGCCAAACTTGGAGGATAGTGGGACGCCAGGATGATACTGAGTCTCAGGCTGGTGACATACCTCTAGAGTTGTCAGCAAGGCGGCAGATGCTGGAGCTGCAGCGTGAGGTGTGGGAACATCTGGTGGAGCTTCCAGAGGATACGCTCACCCTGTCATGGATGATGAAAGACATGTGCACACTTGGCTTCCTCTATTGAGAGATTGTTGACCCTCATGGCAAGCCATATCCAGCAGACTACTCAGTGCTGCCAGAGGTGCGCACAGACCTTCATGCCATTGCCAAATCCATGAGCTTTGTGCAGCAATGGATGGGCAAGAGGGGGCCAAGGCCCTTGAACTCACTGCCAAATCCTTGGACTTCTCACGTGAGCAGTGAGGTACAAGTGTGCCTGTGCTTCTGGGAGCTGCTGTCAGGGCATTCCTGGTCTGGGTAGTGGCCCCTCGGCCCCTCTGTCAGTGACATCAGCGCCTCACACAGCTGTGATGAAAGAGGGAGGTCCTGCACTTGTGTAGGAGGCCCTCAATATGACAGGACCCTCCAGGCCTCAGGCAGTCAGAGGACAATTGCCAAGGTCATCCAAAGCCACAGGGTAGCAAGGTCAGCAGGCTGCCTCCTCCTCAGTTGACAGCACAGAAGCACATGTCAGAGATTTAAGAAGAGCATCTAGCTACACTCGGGGTTCATGGGTTAATAGTTTGTTAAAGTATGCTGCCTTGCAATTTGTTATTGTGATGTGGCAAGGCAAGAGTTATCCTTCCATTTCTTGAGGGTCACTGAAACTTCAGGAGTACCCTGCCTCTCTCAAAGGGTGGATTGGGAGGGACCACATCATGTAAGGTCAATATATTCTTCATGCTGCAGTCTAATGACTTACTGGTTGCAGGTAAACAGCAAGCTCAATGAAGGAGACAGCAACAGGGCTGGAGAAAGGTGAAGCTTAATTAGATTGCATGGATCTGTTAGTAAGGATCATGTGAAATGTGCCTGTATTAGCATGGCCCAAGCCTCTCTTGCAAGTATCTCATAACACCTTTCCTGTGGTCCCTGGGCCTTATCAACATCCTGTGCCTGGTCATCACCTTCCTCCATCCCCCCATCATCGGAGGAGGCATCACAATATCCTCATTATTCAAATGCTATCCCCTTTGTAGTGCCAGACACAGGCACATCACACCACCATGATATGCAAGACCCTTGCTGGGGCATACTGAAGGGCACTCCTGGATCAATCGAGGTATCTGAACTGCATCTCCGGAGGCCCTATAGCTTGCTCAAGTTGCACTGAGGCAGCTGTTTTACCTCTCCTCTATATCATAGAGTCATACAGCACTGAAACAGGCCCTTCGGCCCACTGAGTCTGTGCCGCCCATCAACCACCCATTTATACTAATCCTACATTAATCCCATTTTCCCTACACATCCCCACCCTACCACCTACCTACACTAGGGGCAATTTACAATGACCAATTTACCTATCAACCTGTAAGTCTTTGGCTGTGGGAGGAAACTGGAGCACCCGGCGAAAACCCATGCGGTCACAGGGAGAACCTGCAAACTCCACACAGGCAGCACCCAGAACCGAACCCAGGAGGCTGGAGCTGTGAGGCTGCAGTGCTAACCACTGCACCACTCTAGTGGCTGCAGGCCTTTCCTTCTCTGATGCTCCTCTTCACTAGAGGTCCCAAAGCCTGAATGAATGAAGCCTATGGCAGGTAGTTTCACTCCCTTTCCAAGGCCCCTTACACCCTCTGCTTTATCAGTAGCCACATCTTCAGTGGGTAGCCCGTGTCATCCAGTATCCATCCTTGAAGGCATGTTGGGGGGGTGGGGGGGGGGGTCTGAAAATCTCTAGCACCTGGGACTGCCTTAGCATTGGGTGGCCATCACTTCCTATGGTGCTCAGTCATCCTCCATCATAGCACACAGCTCTGTGATGGCCTCCCTGCAGGGGCGGTGTCTTCGGGGACACTACTGTTCTAACACTTAAACGTTGCTGAGCCTCAGATGCAGGACCCTTTCTGAAGGGTAACCTCTTCTGTGTGCAGGAGGTTGGTTGCATTCCCCTCCCCACCTCCTGCAATTCCCCCCCTCCCCCACCCTCCCCGAGGTTGGCACTTTTGTTAGCCTAGAGGTTGCTGCTGTCCCACTGTCTATGGCTGCAGGTCTCTCCCTCTCTGATGCTCTTCTTCACTAGAGATCCCAAAGCCTGAATGAATGAAGCCTATGGCAGGTAGTTTCACTCCCTTTCCAAGGCTCCTTACACCCTCTGCTTTATCCACACAAGTACCAATCCCGATATGGCACTCTGGCGGTATGCCCCTGCAGTGCTGGCAACTTTTTCCCTCCTCCCAACTGACACTGCCAATGCCCATACTGTTCCACCCTCCCTGCCAATCTACACAAACATTCACGATGGCTGTTGTCTGGAGCCAACACTGGTCTCCTGCTAACTTATTGCATTGCTATACCTGGCGAGGCTCTGAGGCCTCATGGTTCCTGTGCTGCTTTTGAAAAATTTGAAAACCCCAGTAAAATAGCAGTTTTAAAATAAGCCTGTTTAACAGGCTTAATTACTTTCCCCCGCGTTTGAACACAAGGCCCTCCCACCATGCCGCCCACCCTTCGGAATATCCGGATGCAACGTAAAGACGTTGGGCTTCTGTCCCAATGCCTTCTGTTATGATATTCTGGCTCCTTCCACCTCCCAGTCCATACTCAAAGGGCCAGGAAAATCTAGCCCTCAGTTTCTGCCTCCCCTCTTCTTAAATAATGGTGAGATTTGTAAATACCTCACAATTCCTGAATCTAGTGCTCTTTAGAAAATTATGACTAATGCACCTGCAATCTCCTCACCTATTTCTTTTCATATTATGGGGTGGAAACCTTCAGATCCTCTGCCACCTTTCAACCACCTCCCAGCAATTAGTATCTTTCCGCAACACTACCCCGTAAACACTGTTCACATCAAAGAAAAATAAAAAGATCAATATTTACTTTTTTTTACATCAGTTATGAGATGTAAACCCTACAACGATACTTCTATTTCATGACCCTACAACTTTTAGATGTCCTATCCCATAAACTGAGGCTTCCTGAGTAGGAGGAGCAACTGTGCGACAGATTATTGTTGGATGTTTTGACCTTGTAGTGATGGTGATGGTCTCTAACTACTAAATGCACATCATGTTAATCTTTCAATACTTGGAGTCTTTTCCAATAACGTATTGGCTTCCAATGATGGTCCACTCTCTGATATCTCAACAATAATTTGGCAGAAATAAAAACAAGAAATGCTGGAACCACTCAGCAGGTCTGGCAGCATCTGTGGAAAGAGAAGCAGAGTTAACGTCTCGGGTCAGTGACCCTTCTTCGGAATAATTTGGCAGACTTGGCTAGAGTGTGGGGGCAGCTTGAGAACTTAACCAGCACTTTATCAAACTGACGCGAGGTATCATGATGTGGTAGGGTGCGGGTCCATGCCTGCAACCCTTCTCTTCACACGACTGACTTCTCGATGTCACCATGTTGTTATTAAGAAACATGGATCAGATTTTTGCGCTTCCCTGCAGGAAGAAGACAAATGATCACCTGTGGGCTGAATGTTCAGATCTTCAGTGGTTTGCTTCTGAATGATAACGCTGGAGTCTTGAAAGCTTAAAAAAAGATAGATAATTACCATGGCAAACAAGCAAAAATACCAATTCCTTTTATTATACACATAATTTCTGATTGTTGTCCATGCTGATAATCTTTGCATGTGCGTGTTTTTGTGGCTCTTTGATTTATTCTGTGCTTCCTTTCTCCAGTAGTGCATTTTTGGATACAGAATGAAAGATTGTCCAATAACATTTGACTCAGATGAAATTGCATAAATTAGTTTGGTGTGTGATGGTTGAGACTGAGCTTGTCGATGAAGGTTCAGGATCACTGGCAGTCTTTAGTATTCCAAACTAGAATAAAGCGACAATTAATATTTCTTTAATTAACCACCGCAGCTCAAAACAAAGGATGTGGGAGTATAGTTATTACCAACAATAATAGACTGACTCTAAAACAAGCGTTGTGATAGGTAGTAGAAAAAAAATGACCTTTTTTAAATTGCACATATCAGTGAAATTGTTTTTGGAATCCATTTTAGAATACAGAATAAAGGAATGAATGACTGCAGCCACTCAAAAACTGACCCATGGAAAAAGAGATTCAACAAAAGCTCAAATTATATTAAAAATTAATACTTCATGCAAGATTACATTAGGACACTGAACATTCTTGCAATTAGAAAAGTTTTTTGGTTTCAAGGAGAATCTACCAAATGTGGCTTGCTGGTTTCCTATCCCTATGGCAACAATGTTCCACATGGATTTGCTTTCAGGTTGAAGACAATATACTGTCAGTGGTAGAATAATGAGAGATGATTCAGAATGTATTGCGATCAAGGACATGCTGGATCTATAAGAACACAAAGCTGTCTGTGGGAGAGTTTATTTGACATAGGTGGGAGGGAGTCTATACTTCATTTGATAAGTGATAAAGCTAATTTATTTCGAAGTAAATGCATTTTATTTCAACTTTTCTCTCCTTTTACATAGGATTACATAGAATGTACCGCACAGAAACAGGTGTTATGACGAGGTGAGAAAGATGTCTAGGGGTCTTTCTCAGCCTTCACTTGGTCTTATTGTAACAGGGTTTAATTTTTAAACACACTTTTTTGAGCCCCCCCAGCCCCCTTGGTGACTCCTTGTTCACCACTTTCCAATTATAAGGCAAAGAAATGAGCACAAACAGGCCTTCTTAGGTTTGAAGAAGAAAAGTGTAATTTATTAAAATTTAAACTTAAACTCTAATTCTGATAATACCTATAGATACACACTGTGCCCCACGCTAGCATGTCATATGCGATACGCACATGCAACTAGAGACGGAAAAGAACAGAAGAAAAGATAAAGTGGAACAGTTTGAGGCAATCTCTCAGGAGGGGTTTTTGTTACTGTGCTTTGAGCTTGTTGTAATCCTTGATTGAAGATATGGTCTTGCTTTTCGTTGGGGCCCAGTATTCTTCTTAAACCTTGTTCACTCTTGGAGACTATTCTCTTTTGAGGTTCCTGTGTCTTCAATGGATTCCAAAGTTGGTGAGAGAGAGATTAGCAGACAGGAGAGAGGCAGCAGCAAGCCAGCCACGAGAGGTCTTTTCTAGTTCAGGAGCAAACAGACTTCTGAGTTTTAAAACTCTGTGGCAAGTTCAAATGCAAAAAACTCCAACAGCCAGTTAGTCATGTGACTAAACTGGTCTGAGCACGTCTGTTTGTGTATTCGGCAATCTTGGCAGTTAACCTGGAAAGCTAGCTTCAACGTCTGGTAATCAAAAATCCATTGTAGATTAAATTGGAGCAGGGAGTGGGCGGCACAGTGGCGCAGTGGTTAGCACCGTAGCCTCACAGCTCCAGCGACCCGGGTTCAATTCTGGGTACTGCCTGTATGGAGTTTGCAAGTTCTCCCTGTGTCTGCGTGGGTTTCCTCCGGGTGCTCCGGTTTCCTCCCACATACCAAAGACTCGCAGGTTGATAGGTAAATTGGCCATTAGCAATTGCCCCTAGTACAGGTAGGTGGTAGGGAAATATTGGGACAGGTGGGGATGTGGTAGGAATATGGAATTAGTGTAGGATTAGTATAAATGGGTGGTTGATGGTTGGCACAGACTCGGTGGGCCGAAGGGCCTGTTTCAGTGCTGTATCTCTAAACTAAACTAAACTAAACGTTGTCCTTTCCAAGTACTGTCTGTTACTATGCAAATATCTTACCAGTCCAGGATCTGGTGTTTTTTTTCAAAAAAAGTTCTTTCATTACGCCAGTAACAGTTTAAAAATCAATGTTCATGTGGCAAAATTAATGTGTCTCATTCTTGGCAGGTGGGGGCCTGCATGACACCGGCTATTCAGTCCAACTGGGCTATGCCAGTGTTTATGCTCCACATGAAACTCCTCTTACCCTTTTCATCAGCACAACCTTCCATTCTCTTCTCTCTCATGTCTTTATCTAGCTTCCCCTTAAATACAGATATGCTATTCACCTCAACTACTACTTAAGATATTGAGCTCCATATTCTAACCACTCTTTGGGTAAAGAAGGTTCTTCTGAATTCCCTATCGGACTTCTTGGTGATTATCGTATATTCATTGGCCCTAGTTTTGGTCTCCCCACAAGTGGAAAAATTTTCTCTACATCTACCTTATCAAACCCTTTTGTAATCTTAAAGATATCCAGCAGGTCACCCCTCCGTCTTATTTTTTTCCAGAGAAAAGAGCCCCTGTTTAATCTCTCCTGATAGATATAACCTCTCGGTTTTAGTATCGTGCTTGTACATATTTTTGCACCTTCTGCAGTGCCTCTACATCTTTTTTAAAATATGGAGATTTGAAGTGTTCCCAGCACTCTTAAGTATGTTTTAACCATGGTTCGATACAAGTTGAACACAAATTCTCTGTTTTTCAATTCTATTCCTCTAGGAATAAACCCCGGTGCTTTGTTTGCTTTTCTTATCAACCTGTATCACTACTTTGAGTAATTCATGTATCTGTACCCCTACATCCCTTTGCTCCTCTAACCTGCTTAGAGTATTTTCCAAGGAGTATGCAGCCTCCTTATTCTTCTGACTGAAATGCACCACCTCACAAATATCTATATTGAAATTAATTAATCAATAAACATTTGGATAGTTTATTAATGCCTTCTTGTATTTTGTCTTTCCTGAAGGTAGCAACATGTGCTGGGATTTAAGAGCAAATTTTCTGATCGTGGCACAGTGGCACTGCAACCAAATGACACAAGTTTATCTTGTGTTCCAAACAGACTGAGACCATGTATGAGTTTGCAAGGCCTGCTTAATTGTACAACTATTCAGCACTTCTTGCATGCATTGCACTCAATAGAGGTGCCGTACAAGCCTCAGGCGTATTGATCAATAACTCTCCAGCCAGTGGTCCTGTGATAGGCAGAGGCAATGATAAAGGGTCATGCAGAAATGTATCCATAGAACTGGACTAGCACCTACCATTGGTTCTCAATCTTCTTCCCCTAATTATTCACAAACTCAGGTAGTCCTAAATTTAACATGCACAATAGCATCATAACACACCATGTATTGGGAAGTCACATTTACTCGAAGTACTGTTGTTTCCATTGTAATACTTGTTCCTCTTATGTTTCCATAGAGGTATCTGAGGAAATACCAATCACACTGCCTGAGGATGCTGAGCTTACCGTCTCACAACAGACAGCCATGCCCACCTGTCACAAGCATCAGCACAAGTACATCTGCCATGAGGAAATCTCAATCTTGGGATTCAGGAGGGAGCATGGGATTAAGTATATAGCATGGGTGAAATGGAGCAACTGAAGGTGTCAGAATAGGAATTAAGAGCATAGGATCAGGAGTAGGCCATTTAGTCCCTTGAGTCTGTTCTGTCATTCAGTGAGATCAGGCTGATCTGTGACCTAAAATAAAAGCAAAATACTGCGGATGCTGGAAATCTGAAACAAAAACAAGAAATGCTGGAATCACTCAGCAGGTCTGGCAGCATCTGTGGAAAGAGAAGCATAGTTAACGTTTCGGGTCAGTGACCCTTCTTCGGAACTGACAAATATTAGAAAAGTCACAGATTATAAACAAGTGAGGTCGGGGTGGGGCAAGCGATAACAAAGGAGAAGGTGCAGATTGGACCAGGCCACATAGCTGACCAAAAGGTCACGGAGCAAAGGCAAACAATATGTTAATAGTGTGTTGAAAGACAAAGCATTAGTACAGATTAGGTGTGAATACACTGAATATTGAACAGCAGCAAGTGCAAACCTGAAGAAAAACAACCTGAAAAAAACAGTGGGTAAGCAAACTGAACAAACTAAGATGAAATGAAATAAATGCAAAAAAAAAATTGTAAAAAATATAAAAAGGAATGTAAAAAAAAGGAAGAAAAAATAACTAAAAATGAAAGTAAAATGGGGGACTGTCATGCTCTGAAATTATTGAACTCAATGTTCAGTCCGGCATGCTGTAGTGTGCCTAATCGGTAGATGAGATGCTGTTCCTCGAGCTTGCGTTGATGTTCACTGGAACACTGCAGCAATCCCAGGACAGAGATGTGAGCATGAGAGCAGGGGGGAGTGTTGAAATGGCAAGCAACCGGAAGATCAGGGTCCTGCTTGCGGACTGAGCGGAGATGTTTCGCAAAGCGGTCACCCAGTCTGCGCTTGGTCTCCCCAATGTAGAGGAGACCACACTGTGAGCAGCGAATACAGTATACTACATTGAAAGAAGTACAAGTAAATTGCTGCTTCACCTGAAAGGAGTGTTTGGGGCCTGGGATAGTGAGGAGAGAGGAGGTAAATGGGCAGGTATTACACCTCCTGCGATTGCAGGGGAAGGTGCCCTGGGACGGGGACGAGGTGGTGGGGGTAATGGAGGAGTGGACCAGGGTGTCGCGGAGGGAACGATCCCTTCGGAATGCTGACAGGGGAAGGGAGGGGAAGATGTGACTGGTAGTGGCATCACGCTGGAGGTGGCGAAAATGGCGGAGGATGATCCTTTGGATATGGAGGCTGGTGGGATGAAAAGTGAGGACAAGGGGAACCCTGTCATGGTTCTGGGAGGGAGGGGAAGGGGTGAGGGTAGAGGTGCGGGGAATGGGTCGGACACGGTTGAGGGCCCTGTCAACCACAGTGGGGGGAAATCCTCGGTTGAGGAAAGAGGAGGTCATATCAGAAGCACCGTCATGGAAGGTAGCATCATCAGAGCAGATGCGTTGGAGACGGAGAAACTGGGAGAATGGAATGGAGTCCTTAGAGGAGGTAGGGTGTGAAGAAATGTAGTCAAGGTAGCTGTGGGAGTCAGTGGGCTTATAATGGATCTTGGTAGACAACCTATCCCCAGAGAAGGAGACAGAGAAGTCGAGGAAGGGAAGGGAAGTGTCAGAGATGGACCATGTAAAGGTGAGAGAAGGGTGGAAATTGGAAGCAAAGTTGATAAAGTTTTCTAGTTCGGGGCGGGAGCAGGAAACGGCACCAATACAGTCATCAATGTACCGGAAAAAGAGTTGGGGGAGGGAGCCTGAGTAGGACTGGAACAAAGAATGCTCGACATATCCCACAAAAAGACAGGCATAACTAGGACCCATGCGGGTACCCATAGCGACACCTTTTACTTGAAGGAAGTGCATGGAGTTGAAGGAGAAGTTGTTCAATGTGAGAACAAGTTCAGCCAGGCGGAGGAGGGTGGTGGTGGATGGGGACTGGTTGGGCCTCTGTTCCAGGAAGAAGCGGAGAGCCCTCAAACCATCCTGGTGGGGGATGGAGGTGTAGAGCGATTGGACGTCCATAGTGAAGAGGAGGCGGTTGGGACCAGGAAACTGGAAATTGTCAAAATGACGTAGGGCGTCAGAAGAGTCACGGATGTAGATGGAAAGAGACTGGACCAGCGGAGAAAAGATAGAGTCTAGATAGGAAGAAATAAGTTCAGTGGGGCAGGAGCAGGCTGACACAATGGGTCTGCCGGGACAGTCCCGTTTGTGGATTTTGGGAAGGAGGTAGAAGCGGGCTGTCCGGGGTTGTGGGACTATGAGGTTGGAAGCCGTAGAGGGAAGATCTCCAGAGGAGATGAGGTTAGTGACAGTCCTTTGGACGGTGGCTTGATGTTCGGTGGTGGGGTCATGGTCCAGAGGGAGGTAGGAAGAGGTGTCTGTGAGTTGGCGTTGAGCTTCTGCAAGGTAGAGGTCGGTACGCCATACAACAACAGCACCACCCTTGTCTGCAGGTTTGATGACCATGTCGGGGTTAGACCTGAGAGAACGGAGTGCCTCAAGTTCAGAGGGGGACAGGTTAGAATGAGTGAGGGGGGCAGAGAAATTGAGATGACCAATGTCTCGCCGACAGTTTTCAATTAAGAGATCAAGAGCGGGTAAGAGGCCAGGGGGAGGGGTCCAGGTAGAGGGAGAATGCTGGAGGCGGGTGAATGGGTCTGCTGGTCGGGGGGTGGACTCCTGGTCGAAGAAGTGAGCCCGGAGGCGGAGGCGACGGAAGAAGAGCTCAACGTCATGCCGAGCGCGAAATTCATTGAGGTGGGGGCGTATGGGGATAAAACTGAGACCTTTGCTGAGTACAGAACGCTCAGCATCAGAGAGGGGGAGGTCAGAGGGTATAGTGAATACACGGCAAGGGGTCAGATCAGAAGGGGTGGGGTCAGAGGGAAGTGAAGCAGAAGGAGGATCTGGAGGGGCATTAGTCCCCATCAGCTGCTGGAGCTTGCGTTCCTTAACACCTGAAAGGAAGAAAAAAAGTTTTTTGTTAATGCGTCGGATGAGACGTAAGATGAGATGAAACTGCGGAGTAGAACAGCTTTGAGATAAGGTGAGACGGTGCTGCTGGAGAGAGAGGTCCAGTGTGTGCATATGGCGGCGCATAGCACTGAGTGTGGATCTCAGGATGCGGCGAGAGTAGCAGTCCGAGGAACGTTGTATTTCTCGGAGATACCTGTGATCTTGGGTGGATTCAAAGCATGATGGGTGAAACTGCAGTCTAACTGCAGTTAGATCTGTGACCTAACTCCTTATACCTGCCTTTGCCCTATATCCCTTAATAACTTTGTATTACAAAAATCTATCAATCTCAAATTCAAAATTAATAATTGATCTAGCATTAACTGACATTTGTGAGAGTGAGTTCCAAATGTCTACAATAGGCTTTCAAAAGCAAACAGCACATTTGGCAGACTCTACAATGAGTGTGGAGCAACCACAGCCTCAGAGCACAGACCAAACTCAATGTGTACAAAGTCGTGGTCCTCACCACCCTTCTGTATGGCATCGAGTCATGGGTCCTATACCGCCATCATGCACGCCTTCTGGAGCGCTTCCATCAGTGCTGCCTCCGCAGCATCTTCAAGATCCACTGGCAGGACCACATCTCAAATATTGAAGTCCTGGAAACAGCCAACATCACCAGCATCAAGCCCATCCTTCTGCAAAGCCAACAGAGTTGGGTGGGTCATGTTGCCTGGATGGACGACAGTTGCCTGCCCAAGATCGTGTTGGGGTACGGAGAGCTGACCACTGGTAAACAGAACAGAGGGGTCCCACACAAACACGTTTCAAGGGCTCCCTGAAGAAGTCCCGCTCTGTGTGCCACATCGACCATCACTAGTGGGAAGTGCAAGCCATAGATTGTGATGCCTGGAGATGCTACATCAGGAGGACTTCAGACACCTTTGAGACTGTGCGAAGAACCAGCATGAAAGAGAAAAGGAGGAGAAGGATTGACCCAATTGCCCCCTGCAGTGACTACACCTTCACTTGCACCCACTGTGGGAGAACCTGCTGGTCATGGATAGGCCTGACTAGCCACCAGCGGGCCTGCAACAGATGAGTACAACCTTCCTAAAATCTTCGTCTGCAAAGAAATGCCAAGAGAAGAGACTGAGGGGATGATGTTGCTGACTTTTTAGGAGCGAATTCCTGTTTTCAGAAAATGCCATTGTGTTCTAGGAAGAGGCAATTATGCTGCATCCTTGACCACAGGGGCATGTCCAGGCATACCTATGAACTTCTTTTAACCTTTCAGGAAGATGAACTCTGCTTTTAATTATTTAATCCCTAATTCATAGGAAAATAACTCTTTTAACCTTATTATAGCTGGAATTTTTTAACAGTTACACCACATGGGAGTAGCAGAACATGGAAGAATAAAGATTTCTAGTAGCAGAAGGGTATGCACATGGGTGCGTACCATAATGTTAGATTGTTAAGTTTCTGTTTATCGCTTATTGTTTGCACCACTCTTCCATCTTGCCCATTTTTGCCTATTGCCTGGCAAGTGGCCTTCTCACTTGTAATGAATGATGAGGCAGGACTTGAAGGCAAGCAATGGGTGTCTGTGACAGAGATTCTTTGTTGATTGCAGGACTGTTTTGTGTTGGAGGAGGGGAGGACAAATAGGTTCAGAATTCAGCTGCCAAATGGGTGCACTGGTGAAACGTAACTAAATTGTGCTATTATAAGGGCATCCTGGGCAGCAAGGTGCGTCACTGCTGGTGCCACAGCCACTTCCTCCTTCTCCACTGAAGAGTCAATGCAATCTGCGTCTTGTTCCTCCTGCAGCTCTAAACCTTGCTGATGCACTATGTTGTGCAGAGCACAGCACACAGCGATCATTCTCGAGTCCCTGGCTAGTGTTTCCAGATCTGTCCAGGCATCTGTAGTGCATCTTCAACATCCCGATTACTTGCTCTATTACATATCTCATCAACATATGGCTACAATTGTAGCGTGCTTGGACTCCTCATTGGTGTCATCAGCCTTGTCTTAAGTTGGTAGCCCTTGTCTCCAAAGAGCCAGCTGGTAAGTCTGTTCCAAGGTCCAAAGAGCTCAGGGTGGGTAGACTGGAGCAGGATGAATGATTTGTGGCAGCTCCCTGGGAATCATGCAGGCACCTGCATTGTGATCTTTTTGTGGTTGCGTGTGAGCTGCACATTAATGCAGTGGAAGCCCTTATGGTTCATGAACATTTCTGGGTCATCTCAGCGAGGCCTTGATTGCCACATGTCGATCATGTCCTGCACCTGTGGGAAGCCAGCCAGAACCACAAACCTGAGCTCCCACCCATTGCGATTCTGATTGGCATCATCAGTGGCAAAGTCTATGTAATATCCTGCCCTGGCAAACATGGCATCAATCACCTGTGTTATGCATTTGTGGGCGGCAGAACATGATATTCTGCAAATATCTCCTGCAGATCTCTGGAATGAGCCATAGCCAAAGAAGTTAAGGGTGATGGTCACTTTGACAGCCACTGACAAAGCATGGTCACCAGGTCTACTTTGCAGCACATCTTCTTCCAGCAGGTTGCAAATGTCTACCACAACCTGATGGGATACCCTGAGCTTCCTGAGGCACTAGTGTTCAGACATGTCCAGGAAGCTGATCCACTGCCTATAAACCCTGTGTTGCATGTATTGTTTCCTGCGAGCTGCACTGCTGTGTTCATCCCCTCTTTCCTATGGAGCAGCAGTTCTGTCAGGTGAAGGCTGCTGTGGCTGCTCCTGCTGGTGGTGTTTCTGCTGCTGGTGGCCCTGCTACTAGTGCGCTTGCTGCTGCTACTTATCTTGGACTTCATCTGAGATCCAAGGTAGAGTACCGTAAGTGGCATCCATGCTGAGCTGATGTATGGCAGTTGGAAAATGAAGATCAGATGCGCAAACCTCCAATGTAGTGAAATTAACTTCTAATGCAATGAAAGTCACCTCCAAAGGAGTAGAAATGACCGCTAAAGTAGTGGAAATAATTTCCAAAGCAGTGAAAGCACACTATCAGTGCAAGTACTATGAGAAAAATACTTTCATTTAGGCAAGGAAACAGGTATGAGGAATATTTGCCTGTCATTTCTTCAGCCCCTTTATAATTGTATCATTTAGTTTACATTATAAAAAGAACATTAAATCCATACAATGTGGATGGATTCATGTGTATGATACCAGTGATTGGAAACTATATTTACGAAGAGACACTTGAAATACTGGGACTATTTCTCCCTGGCAGTAAAAGCTAAGAGAAAATTTATAGAGGCTTTTAAAATTATGAATAGGAAAAGATTAATTCTGTCACTTGGGGAGTTAGTGATGACGGGTCATCATTTTCAAATGGTCACTAAGAGGGTAAGGAGGAAGATTAGGATAAATCTTTAAATAGCAGCTTGTTGGGATATTTACTTCCAAATGTACTTTTTTATATGAATGTTGTACTATTTGTTTGATTAGCTAGTGGTCTGTACATTCTGTGACACCTTAGCCTTAGCGTTCCACCTAATTTTCACAACAAATAAAGATATTTTCATGAGCTGGTGAAATATCTCAGGAATTATTTGCTGTTTCCGTATTGTCCCTCCCCCTCCAAACCCAAACTTTTCTCTTTTTTTCCACTGAAGTTGCTGACTTATGACAGGTTATGATTCCACAAGCATTACCACCTATGTAGACCTTTCCCTCCATGGCCATTCTTCATGTGAGAGTTGGTTAGTTACTCGTTTGGGGCAGATGTACATCACAACCCCATTAGATGGTATCATAAGCTGACAGTCACAAACATCATTCTTCAGGAGGGAAGCCAAGTCCAGGATGGCCCTTGGAGAGACATAATCACAATTCTGCTTGGAATCAGCTAACTCAACACAGAGCTGGAACTAAACCTGGGAACTTCAGAGTCCTTGGCGAATCAATTGGACCTTGCTGCACCCATTAAAACTATCAATTTCTAGAGGCATTGCACCACGACTCAAGAACACATAAAAGATGCTTAACCCCATACTGAGTTGGGGGATTTTGCAGGTGTTATGTCACTTACATGTGCAAAAGAGGGGCCTATGCCTGTTTTCAAACCCCGTTTCAAATGCTGGCACTCGGCAGAGTATGTTCTGGGCCTGCACCCCTCAGGAATCTTCAGCAGTTCAGCACCAGCTATCAACAAAAAATAAATACAGTTTTTAAAAAGTTTTATCCGGTGCTGTGTGCTCCATTTGGTTCCACATCCAAGGGTGTAAGGACAGTCCTAGCAACTACAGGCCTGTTCATTTAACATCAGTGGTGGGTAAGGTTTAGAAACAATAATCAGGGAGAAAAATAAACTTGGAGAGATTTGAGTTACATAAAGATAGCCAGCATGGAGTTGTAAAAGGCAGATCATGCTTGACTAATCTAAATGAATTTTTTGATGAAGTAGCAGAGAAGGTTGATGAAGGGAATGTGGTGGATGTTGTTTATGTGGATTTCAGGAAAGCATTTTATAAGGTACCACATAAAAGGCTAGTTAACATAACTGAGGCTTGATGAATAGGAGGGTCAGTGTCCAGTTGGATAAAAAATTGGCTTAAGGTCAGAGAACAGTGAGTCAAAGTAAATGTTTGCTTTTCAGACTGGAGGATGGTAAACAGTGGTGCTCACCAAGGGTCAGTGCTAGGACCACTGTTTTTTTTTGCTCTATATAAATGGCTTGGATCTTGAAATACAGAGTGGAATCTCAAAATTTGCTGAGGACACCAAACTTGGAGGTGCGGCAAACAGTGAGGATGATATGAACCGCCTGCAACAGGACATTGATAAGCTAGAAAAATGGGCATACAGGTGCCAGATGGAATTTAATACTGACAAGTGTGAGGTGATGCATTTTGGCAGAAGGAATAAGGAGAGGCAATATATACTTCATGGCACAACTCTAAAGAGAGTGCAGGAACAGAGGGACTTGGGGGACGGGGGAGTGGGGTGCTTGTCTATTGATCTTTGAAGGTGGTAGGACATATTGAGAAAGTGGACAGTAAAGCATACGTGAGCCTGGGCTTCATAAATAGAGGTATTGAGTACAGAAGCAGGGAAGTTATCCTCAATCTTTATAAAGTTCTGGAATACTGCACCACACTTTAGGAAGGATGTGATGGTCTTTGAGAGGGTGCAGAGGAGATTTACTGGAATGTTTCCAGGATGGGGCATTTTAGTTGCAAGGTTAAGTTGGAAAAGCTGGGTTTGTTCTCCTTAGAACAAAGGAGATCAAGGGGAGATTTAATAGAAGTGTACAAGATTATGACATGCTTACATATGTTAGACAAGGAAAAACTGTTCCCATTAACAAGTACAAGGACTAGGGAACATAGATTAAAGGTTTTGGGAAAAAGATGCAGGGGGAATATGAGGAAGCTGCAGCTCCTGGAAGCTCGGGTTTCAGAGCTGGAATGGCGGCTGGAAACACTGTGAAGCATCCGCGAGTCTGAGAGCATCGTGGATAGCAGGTTTAGAGAGGTGGTCACACTGCAGCTGAAGGGACTTGAAGAAGAAAGGGAATGGGTGACCACCAGGCAGTCCAAGAGAGACAGGCAGGTAGTTCAAGAGTCCCCTGGGGTCCCACTTGCAAATCGGTATTCTATTTTGGAGGCTGATGAGGCTGGTTTCTCCAGGGAGTGCGGACAGAGCCAAGCTTCTGGCACCACAAGCAGCCTGTCTGCACAGGAAGGGGGAAAGAGAGGAAGAGCAATAGTAATAGGGGATTCTATAGTCAGGGGAACAGATAGGCGCTACTGTGGCCGTCAACGTGACTCCAGGATGGTGTGTTGCCTCCCTGGTGCCAGGGTCCGGGATGTCACTGAACGGCTGCAGAGCATCCTGAAGGGGGAGGGTGATAAGGCAGAGGTCATGGTGCATGTTGGTACCAATGACATAGGTAGAAAGAGGGATGAGGTCTTGCATCAAGAATTCAGGGAGTTAGGCAGTAGACTAAAAAGTAGGACCTCTCGGGTTGTAATCTCTGGATTACTCCCAGTGCCACGTGCTAGTGAGTATAGAAATAGGAGAATAGCACAGATGAATGCGTGGCTTAAGAGTTGGTGCAGGAGGGAGGGTTTTAGATTCCTGGACCACTGGGATCGTTTCTGGGGAAGGTAAGACCTGTACAAGCGGGACAGTCTACATCTGAACCAGAGGGGGACTAACATCCTTGCTGGCGGGTTTGCTAGTGCTGTTGGGAGGAGTTTAAACTAATTTGGCAGGGGGAGGGGACGCAGACTCCTAGCAGAATAGGGACACAGCTGAATACAGGAAAGCAAACAAGTCAGAGGGAATACAGCGGAAGTAAGTTTCAAGGGAGTAAGACCAGGATGGATGACCTCAACTTTAATGCCAGGAGTATTAATGAGTTAAGGGCAAGGATTGACACGTGGAATTGTGATATAGTAGCCATCACGGAGACATGGTTGAGGGAGGGGCAGGATTGGCAGCTCAATATCCCGGGATGTAGAATCTTAAGGCGAGACAGAGGAAGGGGTAAAAGAGGAGGGGGCATTACAATATTAGTTAAGGAGTCAGTTACTGCAGTAAGGAGAGATGATATCTTGGAGGGGGCATCAAATGAAGCTTTATGGGTAGAGTTTAGGAATAAAAAAGGGACAGCCACATTGCTCGATGTTTATTATAGACCCCCAGATAGTCAGCGGGAAATTGAGGAGCAAATAAGTGTGCAATTCGCAGAGGTGTGTAAAAATAATAATAAGGTAATTATATGAGGTGATTTCAACTTTCCCAACATTAATTGGGATAGTCATCATGTTAAGGGCTTAGATGGAGTGGAGTTCTTAAAATGTATACAGGAAAACTTTTTAGCTCAATATGTGGAGGATCAAACAAGGGAGGGTGCAGTGCTGGACCTAATTCTGGGGAATGAAGCCAGACAGGTAGTTGATGTGTTGGTGGGGGAGCATTTTGGTGATAGAGACCACAACATGGTACAATTTAAGCTTGTTATGGAGAAAGAAATAGACAAGTTTCAAAAAAAGGTTTTGGATTGGGGGAGAGCGAATTTTAGTAAAATAAGGCAGGATCTGGCCAAGGTAGACTGGAAAGAGTTACTTGTCAGGAAATCTACAGAAGAGCAGTGGGGGGCATTCAAAAAGGAAATGGGGAGGGTACAGGCCCAACATGTTCCCTCTAGGGTAATAGGTAGGAGCAACAAGCCCAGAGAACCATGGATGACCAGAAACATTCAGGGTACGATGAGAAGGAAAAGAGAGGCTTTTAGAAAATACAAGGAGAGCAAATCAACGGAAGCATTAGTGGAGTACAGAAAGTGTAGGATGGAGCTTAAGAAAGCAATTAGGAGAGCAAAGAGGGGATATGAGAAAGCTTTGGCTGGTAAAAGTAGGGAAAATCCCAAGATATTCTATAAGTATATCAATGGGAAGAGGATAACCAGGGAAACGGTAGGACCCATTAGGGACCAAGGGGGAAATCTGTGGGTGGAGCCAGAGGACATTGGTAGGGTGTTGAACGAATACTTCACATCTGGCTTCACCCAAGAGAATGAGGATGTAGATATGGAACTCAGAGACAGAGACTGTGAGGTTCTTGAGCAAATTGTCATCTGGAGTGACAAGGTATTGGAGGTTTTGGCAGGCTTAAAAGTGGACAAAGCTCCAGGTCTGGACTATTTGTGTCCTAGGATGCAGTGGGAGGCGATGGTGGAGATTGCAGGGGCTCTGACCCAAAATTTTTAATTCCTCTCTGGCCACGGGGGAGGTGCCAGAGGACTGGAGAACAGCTAATGTGGTCCCACTATTTAAGAAAGGTTGTAGAGATAAGCCAGGGAACTACAGACCAGTGAGTCTCACGTCAGTGGTAGGGAACGTATTGGAGAAAATTCTGAAGGAGAGAATCTATCTCCACTTGGAGGGGCAAAATTTGATCAGGAATAGTCAGCATGGCTTTGTCAGAGGGAAATCGTGCCTAACAAATTTGATTGAATTTTTTGAGCATGTGACCAGGTGTGTAGATAAGGGTAGTGCAGTTGATGTAGTTTACATGGATTTCAGTAAAGCCTTTGACAAGGTCCCACATGGGAGACTTATCAAGAAAGCAAATGCACATGGGATACAGGGTAACCTGATAAGGTGGATTCAAAATTGGCTTAGCTGTAGGAGACAGAGAGTGATGACAGACGGCTGTTTTAGTGACTGGAAGCCAGTGTCCAGTGGCGTACCACAGGGATCTGTGCTGGGTCCCCAATTGTTTGTCATTTATATAAACGACATAGATGACTATGTGGGGAGTAGGATCAGTAAGTTCGCGGATGACACAAATATTGGCCTAGTGGTTAACAGTGAGGGTGAGTGTCTTGGGTTACAGGACGATATAGACGGGATGGTCAAATGGGCAGAAGAGTGGCAGATGGAATTTGACCCTGAAAAGTGTGAGGTGATACACTTTGGAAGGAGTAATGTGACACGGGGAAGTTCCGAGGAACAAAGGGACCTTGGCGTGTTTGTCCATAGATCTCTGAAGGCAGAAGGGCAGTTTAATAGGGTGGTGAAAAAGGCATATGGGACACTTGCCTTTATCAATCGAGGCATAGATTACAAAAGCAAAGAGGTCATGTTGGAGTTGTATAGAACTTTGGTAAGGCCACAGCTGGAGTACTGTGTGCAATTCTGGTTGCCACATTCTAGGAAGGATGTGATTGCACTGGAGGGGGTGCAGAGGCGATTCACCAGGATGTTGCCTGGGATGGAACATTTAAGTTATGAAGAGAGGTTGGATAGGCTTGGGTTGTTTTCGCTGGAACAGAAAAGACTGAGGGGTGACCTGATCGAGGTGTACAAGATTATGAGGGGCATGGACAGGGTGGATAGGGAGCAGCTGTTCCCCTTAGTCGAAGGGTCAGTTACGTGGGGACACAAGTTTAAGGTGAGGGGCAGGAGGTTTAAGGTGGACTTGAGGAAGAACTTGTTTTACCCAGAGGGTGGTGACGGTCTGGAATGCACTGCCTGGGAGGGTGGTAGAGGCGGGTTGCCTCACATCCTTTAAAAAGTTCCTAGATGAGCACTTAGCACGTCATAACATTCAAAGCTATGGGCCAAGTGCTGGCAAATGGGATTAGGTGGACAGGTCTGGTGTCTTTAATGCATTGGTGCAGACTCGATGGGCCGAAGGTCCTCGTCTGTACTGTATTATTCTGTGATTCTGGTATAGTATTCCATAGTTCCGAAGAAGGGTCACTGGCCCGAAACGTTAACTCTGCTTCTGTTTCCACAGATGCTGCCAGACTTGCTGAGTGGTTCCAGCATTTCTTGTTTTTATTTTAGTATTCCATGGTATAGTCTGACTTCCTAAAGCTTTTCCACCACCTACAAGACGCAAGTCAGGAGTGTGATGGAATACTCTCAATTTGTCTGAATGAATGCAGCTGCAACAACACTCCAAAAACTCAACACCATCCTGGACAAAGCAATCTGCTTGATTGACAGCCCATCCACGAGCTAAAATATCCACACCCTCCACCACCAGAGCACAGTGGTGGCAGTGTGTACCATCTACAAGATGCACTGCAGCAAATCACCAAGGCCTCTTTAACAGCACCTCCTTAACCCATAACCTCTTCTACCAATGGCAGCAGGTGCATGAAAACAACACGACCCGAGTTCTCCTTTAAGTCACACATTATCCTGACATGGAAACATATCACCTTTTCTTTATCATTGCTGGGTAAAAATCCCGGAACTCACCCACCCAATAACACTGTGGGAGAACCTTCACCACACAGGCTGCAGCGGTTCATGAAGAACGCTCATGACCACCTTCTTACAGGCAATTAGGGATGGGCAATGAATGCTGACCTTGTTAGCAACACTCATATCGCAAGAATGAATGAAACAACTCCCAGGTGGCAGGGAGCAAGTAATTTATGATACAAGGAAAACAGGAAATTAAATAAAGTGTACAAGGATCTGGTGAAATCTGTCAAAGTAGGTTGAATGATGCATCACTGCCGCTAACAATACTTTGACAGGCAATGACTTAGTGTAATTCTAACTGACATTTGTTGTCTATTAGTAGAGTATGTCAGAGTATTATTACATTATCTACCTCTCTCTCCAGAAACATCATTAATTAGGTATCTCTAACATACATTGTTAATCTTTAATATATGATAACATAAAGTTAAGTAGACTGAGAATGGTGAACACACACACACATAAGTGGCATAATAAGATTCATTGCCTTCTATGAGCTGATGGTTCAGATATTGTTATATTAGTCACTAACTGAACCACATGTTCTAGTCTAACCACAGACAGGAATTGATCAAAACCAAACCTCTCACTCTTCTTGACACCTTTCTCACTACCACAAAATCTCCCAGCTGCGGTTGCTTCTGTTTTTTGTCCGCCAAGCTTGAGTAGGTAATGAAGAAAATGTAAAAGGTAGGAAAGCTTTATTATCTGAGGCATAAAAAAACACAGAATCATGCGAGAGAAGTTGTCTAACCCCTGAAAACGGGTATGGGGATCACGGTAAGCAACTAACCAGTGTCTGTTCATTACACTGGAGTCAGCATGGTAAATTCACACTGCCTGCTGCTTTACATGATTGCTGCATGCAGCCAGTGCACCCCGTGCTGTTCACTGACTGCATGCATTAGCAGAGAACCCAATTTCATGAGCGATCTAGTACTACTTAAAGTCAACCTGCACCTCTCAAAAGTGAGGTGCATTGTGATTGCAAGAAGTGGTGAGAGTCATTTGAAAACTGAACCTGTGCTCTGATACTTTTGAACAATGGCTGAACATGCGAGAGAGTGCGCATCAAGGTTTTCAGTCAACACAGTGGAGATCTTGGTGGAAGAGGTGGGTAAAAGGAGAGATGTCCAGTATCCACAGAGGTGACAGAAGGCCCTCCATACAGGTGCTCAGGTGGCAATGAGAAGAAGTAATGCTGGAGGTCAAAACCAAGAGTGTTGGTCATGATGCAGTGCAGAAAGAAGTTTAATTATCTCACACGAGTTGTCAAGGTCAGCGAGGTACTCTCCAACTGGCATATCCTACCACTGCACCATTAGCCTCATTCACTACTCAATTCACTACACACCCATTACCCACCTACCAGCAAGCTCTATCATTCAGTATTCAATCAATCAGCACTCAATCCTATCATTCATATGCTTGACCTCACCTTCACTCACTTAGCACTGTTGCAAACTTCGCAACCACAAGCCCCCAGCTCGAACACACTGACAGCTATTCAATTATGACAGCCATATCATCCAAACATATTGTATGACATTCACTGACACACTTCCCTGTTTGTTGCAAGAGAAGGTGGTGCATAACAGGAGGCAGCAGCAGCAAAGGACTGGAGGAGAACAAGCTTGCCTGCATGTTTTAACCCACATGGAGGAGACAGTCCTGGCCATCGTGGGGCATCGCTGAGACCATGGCTGCTGGCGAGGCTGAAGCGATCAATGATGAGGGAATCTGTATACCTAATCCCCCTTCTCTTATCCCACATCTCCCTGGGCTGGATTTTCATGATAGAGGTAGGAAACAGGAACCGGGTCAGAAATCTGCCTTTGGTGGGAAACTGATTCAGATTTAGGTTTTCAAATGTGTAAGCCCTTAATTAGTATGGAGATGGGTTTCCTGTCCACTTCGAGGCAGTGGGGCCGAGAATGGAGGTGAATCAGATCAAATATTGGATTCATGTAGACTCCCACACAGCCATCACTAAGGCCACTAGTTGTCCTGAGGCAGAGATCTGCCTTCTACAGCACCCAAGAAAGCAAGACATCACAGGGGAGTTGGAGGCCTGGCACTTGGAGCGGGGAAGAACCTTGCTTCATTGATGTCAACCTGGATCTAATGCTGGGGCTGTGAGGGAGAGGATGGAGGTCCACTTCCCAGAAAGTGGTAGGAGGAAGCCACTTCCTCATGCAGCTGGGAACCTCTCTGATCAGAGTACAAAGATCTGAGACGATCTGCCTGGATAGGAGCAGCCTACTACAACACTGGCGCTCTGTCATTTGCAGGTGGCTGATTCTTGGGCAGTAGACTCGATGTCTTGGGTAGTGCCTTCTTCCCTTTGCAGCCCCCTGCTTTGCTCCTCTGGCCTCCTCCTGACTCGGAGGTTGCATCTGCTGCAGCTCATCCTGGCTTCTCTGTCCAATGGCAGAGTCGCCTATTCCCATATCAACTGTCTTAGCTGGGCTTTATGCATTGACCAGGCCTTCCCCTGCCAACCGCAGGTGCCCAAGTGATGCCAGCGGTGTCACGTCCCTCTCCAGATTCCTGCCACTCACCACTGAGAAAAGCAAGTCTTTCAGCTCCAGCAATGACTACTCTGTGGCACTTTTGGAGGAGCTGTGCTTTATTTTGTACCTCCGCATCATTTTAGTCAGCCCTTCCCATGGCCCTCAGAGCCCCCCACAGTGTTCATAACTTGTACACCATGCCGTGTTCCAGACATGAGATTCTCCCCATTCCTTCCTCTAAAAATTGTAAACTGCTTCTGAAAAGCCTGTTAATGAGCTCGTCAATGAGCCCAACAGGCACTTAATTGGAGGCGTGTGATGTTGCCGTTCTATCCCTCCGGGCATCCCTTTAAAAATGGCATTATGTTCCTGAGGTGGTGGGACCCAGTGCCAACCTCCGAGAACACAATCTTTAAATCGTGCTTGCACCTTCCCCTGGACTCAGCGGGTTTTATAAATCTGGACCACTGTCATTCAATTTTACACTTGCAGCCACCAGTTTAGATATGGACACTGTGGGTGGAATCTTTTGCACTTAGAATATTTGCTTTCGTCTAGACCATGCTGGGTTGCGACCCTGCATGGGTCAGAGGTGTGCCAAAAGGGGAAATCGTTTGGAATGCAGCCAATTTAGAGGGCACCTCTGCGTTTGCCATCCAATTAAGGATGGCGGGCAGGTTCTGAAGGAAGGAGCACTGGAAATCATGGCCCACTCCAATGGAGGCTCTCAGCCCACTATGAAACCAGTGGGAACACTGCTGATGGAGCAGCAGGGAGGCACTGCAGCTGCCATAGCACATGTGGAACGAATACAAGGTTAACTGCATATGCCATCAGAGACCTCAGTCTCCATGATTTTATCATTCAATGGCAAGGCTGCGATAAGGGCTGACAGCAGCCTTGTCATTTGCTGCCAGTGAGCTATTCAGCAACCTCAAAAGTATCAAGGTTCCCATCTCCCACTGTAAAACCACCTGCTCTCACCGATTGGGGGAGCCAACAGAGTCCATGTGCCGCTTGCAAGATCTCATGGCACTCTCTGTATGCTGCTTAATTGGCATTTAATTGACCCAATTGCTTACCCGCCACTGCCGGGTGGATAGACACTGCCACGTTAACTCCAACTCGGGCAAGATTTCTCAGAGGCAAGAATGTGTTGGAGAACCAACCCGATGTGCAATTTCCAAATTTTGCTCCCAGTTCCACCTCCAAACCTGCCTCCATGGGTCGAGAGGAGGGCTAGGAGAAAGGAGAAATCGGCACATGGTGAGAAATTAGACACAGTAGCCAGGCCAGGGGAAAGGATAGTGCAGATGGCAGCTTACCGGAGGTCAAGGTTACACACAAGTTCTGCTGCAGAGAACTCAATTGAGGACTTTGATGGGCCCGGCTACAAAGGAAGGCTGAAGGGTGTACATCACCAAATGTTTGATGCACTGGAAAGCCTTCCAGAAAGGACCATTGGGTAGTCCAGCACCAACTTGGCATAGGCCTTTGTGCAGATCTCAAAGTCTATCCTTTTCTTCATGGAATGGCGGTCACCAATGTAATTGCAAGAGAGAGGGTACAGAGGAGATTTACGAGGATGTTGCAAGGACTGGAAAAATGCAGCTATGAGGAAAGATTGTATAGGCTGGGGGTGTTCTCCTTGGAGCAGAGAAGGCTGAGGGGAGATCTGATTGAAATGTACAATATTTTGAGGAGCCTGGATAGAGTGGATGTGAAGGGCCTATTTACATTAGCAGAGAGATCAGTAACTATAGGGCAGAGATTTAAAGTGATTGGTAGAAAGATTAGTGGGGAGGTGAGGAAAAGTGTTTCCATCTAGAGGGTGTTGGGGTCTGGAACTCTTTGTCTGAAAGGGTAGTAGAGGCAGAAATCCCCAACTCATTTAAAAGGTGTCTGGATATGCATCTCAAGTGCCATAACCTGCAGGGCCACAGATCAAATGCTGGAAGGTGGGATTTGACTGGGTGTCTCGTTAATCAGCTGGCATCAGATAGTCCAAGTGGCCTCTTTCTGTGCCGTAAACCTTCTATGATTTCTATGACCTCAATCAGCATACCTGTGGAACCAACCATGATGCACTATCTGATGGCCAATGTCACAGCTTCAATTTTTTTAAATTCTTTCTCAGGATGTGGGCATCGCTGGCAAGGCCAGCCCATCCCTAATTGCCCTTGATCTGAGTGGCTTGCTAGGCCATTTCAGAGGGCAGTTAACAGTCAACCACATTACTGTGGGTCTGGAGTCAGATGTAGGCCAGATCAGGTAAGGATGGCAGATTTCCTTCCCTAAAGGACATTAGTGAACCAGGTGGGTTTTTACAACAATCGATGGTAGTTTCATGGCACCATTACTGAGACTAGCTTTCAATTCCAGATTTTAATTAATTGAATTTAAATCCCACCAATTGATGAGGTGGGATTTGAACCCGTGTCCCCAGGGCATTAGCCCAGGCCTCTGGATTGCTAGTCCAGTGACATTAGAACTATGCCACCGTCTCCCAGAATTGCAGCACCAACAGTTTCCATCAAAGTTCTCAGTGATGCAGTGGAAGCTCAGACTGCTGCAATCATCGCTCTGGATACCAGAGTTCAAAGGGACATCAAGGGTGGAACAGAATTCCATCAATTGGTTCTCCAGGAGATCAGCAGTATTGCCGAGGCACCACACAGGGAGACTGGCAGTAACTCCATGGAGTACAAACCTGCTGTCCCCTCTCAGGATGACAGAATTTGTGATCCACACCTGACATTCTACCATTGCCCTAGTCGTTGCCTTTCAGCCAGCCAGCCCAAACGGCTGCAGACCAGGCTGACATGGTGCAGTCTGAATCCAGGCCTTTGAGGTCCAGAGCTGCTTGCTGTAAGCCTCTGAGGCCATCCGCACTATCCTCAATTGTAGATCAGCAGCCTTCCAACATCCATGCTGCAGCACCAAGTAGGAGCATCAGGAGAGAAAAGGGCAGGCACTAAGAGAATGTACAAAGGTAATTAATTTATATTTGTATGCATTATGCCATGACTGAATTCATTGATTTGGATTGGAATGTACATTTTCTGTTTTTTTTTGGGTTGCTGGAAAGGGGATGATATGATAGCCAGTGATAGAGCAAAGGTAAAAAGTGTGGGACTGTTGGTAAATCGGGAGGTGTGGTTGAGTTTACTGGTATTGGTCATGAATTATTTCATCACGTAGAGCCCAGGTGGAAATGAGCTGTCCACAATGTAGCCTTCCTTCTTCTTCCTGTTCCTCCACTTCCTGTTGCACTTCCCTCTCCTCCACCTTCTCTTCCTCCTCTTCCTCTTCCTTGTGCTACTGCTCATTAGCTTCTTGCCTAATCAGTGGTGTCAAGCGCTGTTCCCTCAGAAAGGTCAGAGTGTGCAGCATGCAGCATACTCTCATAAATCTTGATACTCGTTCAGCTGAGTCCTGTAGGTCTCCACCACAGTGGTCCAGACAGTAGAAATTTTGCTGAAGGATGCCGATGGTCTGCTCGATAATGTTCCTTGTGGTAACATGGCTTTCATTGTTGACCTGCTGCACTTGTGTGCAAGGGTTCCGGCCTGGAGTCATGAGCCATGTCAAAGTTGTTGTCCAGTGGCCAGACTTTGACTTGCTGTGGTGGGTCAAATATAGGTGGCACAGAGGACTGGTGCAGAGTGAAGGAATCATTCACCTGTATGATGTATGCCTGTGATCGCGCACCAGCTCCACATTGAGGGAGTGGAATCTCTTTCTGTTCTTGAAAATAGCAGAGTTGACATGAGGCGTATGCAAGGCAATGTGAATATAGTCAATGGCACCCTGCAACATGGGGAAGCCTGCAATTCGTGCAAACTCTCATCCTTCACACCTGGCTTTAGTGCCGCAAGTGGGTTAATGAATTCATGCGATCCACCAAGGTGAATGGCTAGGCATAAAGTGAAATTGGTAGAAAGGACATACCCACCCAATCACTGGCAATGGTCAGGCAGCAGCATTGCCTGTCAGAGACATGCCCGCCTCTCTGTGAAGGGCTCCAGTCCATCAGAGTTGACTCCTGCACTGTCGCTACTGAGTGGCCGCCTGCAGGAGGCAGTCCTGTGGATCCATCATGGACAGTCTGGCTGCCACCAGCACTGGTGTTGTGCATGTCTTTGCTGGGTGACCAACAATGGTCATTTATGTGCTTTCAGGAGAAGACTGCGCCCAGTGCCAAAGAAAGGGCCAAGACTAGCAGCAAGGTCCCTTACCCAGTGATCCTGATTCTAATGGAGTCTGGATCTCAGAGGCCAGCATGTGAGTCGATCCATAGCAGATGATGAGACAGGAGTGGTGCCACGAGAGAGTGAATGGCCTAATTGATGGGCACAAGAAAGACTCTGGCGAACATGAAGCATATTGCTCCTCTGTCCATTACTGGTCACATGGAGCTCCACAGTAGGAGTATATGTGAAGGATGTGATGAAATGAGCATTACCCTCTAATTAATCTTCTCTCTCAGGCAGGTCAATGACAAGAGCAGAGAGCTGCTGTGACCGGGGATAGCCATCTACCTCTGAGGAGGAGGAGGGGACCTCACAGGATGCACTGCCACATCACTCCCCTGCACCCTCTACCAGCACAGATACAAATGCAGGTCAAGAGTCAACATGATCCACTCAGATATTCTACTTAGTGGATGTGTCAGGACCAGCTGTAGCAGGGTTGCTGGCGTGCAACGAACTTAAGATGGTCACCATCCATGAGCTGACCCAGTCAGAAGACCACAGCAGTCAAAACAGTTGCACACCCATTGGATCAGCACAAGACCTCCAGAGGTTGTACCCAGACCAGTTTGATACGGTTGGGAATTTCCACATGGACACAGTCCTACACCTTAAAGAAAGTGTAATGCTGTCAATCGACCCCTCATGAAAATTCAGTGTGCATAATCGAGAAAACTTAAAGATGGAACTGGATGGAATGAAAAAACAAGGCATTATTCGACAAGTGCAACATCACACAGACTGGTGCACTTCCATCACTACCGCAATCAAGAAGGATGGTTCAATTCGACCATGTTTAGACCCAAGGGAACTAAACAAAGCCTTAAAGAGATGTCCTCATAAGAAACCAACACAAGAAGAGTGAAACCCAACATTTACTGGAGCAAAACACTTTTCCAAATTAGATGCAAAAAATATGGATATTGGTCCATACACTTGTTCACAAGAGCTAACGAGGTTCAGAACTCCCTTTGACAAGTATTGTTTCCTCCGTTTACCATTCGGACTGTTGATCAGCATATGGACCGGATAACCGAACGAGTCCCAGACTATGTGTGTATTGTGGACGACATCACCGGAGCAGGACGCATGGAAGAAGAGCATGACAGAAACCTACACTTATTAATGGAGTAATAAAAGCAAAATACTGCAGATGCTGGAAATCTGAAATAAAAACAAGAAATGCTGGAAATACTCAGCAGGTCTGGCATCTGTGGAAAGAGAAGCAGAGTTAACGGTTCAGGTCAGTGACCCTTCATCAGACCTGGCAGAGCCAGAAATGTAATAGGTTTTATGCAAGTAAAGCGGGGGTGGGGCAAGAGATAACAAAAGAGAAGGTCTTGATAGGATAAGATCACAAAGAATAACTGACCAGAAGGTCGTGGACCAAAGGCAAATGGTATTTTATTTATTTATTTTTATTTAGAGATACGGCACTGAAACAGGCCCTTCGGCCCACCGTGTCTGTGCCGACCAACAACCACCCATTTATACTAATCCTGCATTAACCCCATATTCCCTACCACATCCCCACCATTCTCCTACCACCTACCTACAGTAGGGGCAATTTACAATGGCCAATTTACCTATCAACCTGCAAGTCTTTGGCTGTGGGAGGAGACCGGAGCACCCAGTGGAAACCCACGTGGTCACAGGGAGAACTTGCAAACTCCGCACAGGCAGTACCCAGAACTAAACCGGGGTCGCTGGAGCTGTGAGGCTGCGGTGCTAGCCACTGCGCCACTGTGCCACCCATGTATGTTAAGGGTTTGTTAATGGTGTGGTGAAAGACAAAGCGTTAGTACAGAGAGGGTGTTAATTGACAGAAAACTGAACAGCCTGGCCCAAGCACAAATATGAAAAAAACATGAAAAAAGCAATGGGTAGGCACAGTAGAAACAAAGATGAAATAAAATAAACATGTAAAAAATAAAAAATAAAAAAATAACTAAAAATAAAAAGGGGGGCCCGCCATGTTCTGAAATTATTGAACTCAATGTTCAGTCCGGCAGGCTGTAGTGTGCCTAATTGATAAATGAGATGCTGTTCCTCGAGCATGTGTTGATGTTAACTGGAACACTGCAGCAATCCCAGGACAGAGATGTGGGCGTGAGAGCAGAGGGGAGTGTTGAAATGGCCAGCAACCGAAAGCTCGGGGCCATGCTTTCGGAGTGAGCGGAGGTGTTTTGCAAAGCGGTCACCCAGTCTGCGTTTGGTCTCCCCAGTGTGGAGGAGACCACATTGTGAGCAGCGAATACAGTATACTAAATTGAAAGAAGTACAAGTAAATCGCTGCTTCACCTGAAAGGAGTCTTTGGGGCCTTGGATAATGAGGAGAGAGGAGGTAAATGGGCAGGTATTACACCTCTGTGATTGCAGGGGAAGGCGCCGTGGGAAGGGGACGAGGTGGTGGGGGTAATGGAGGAGTGGACGAGGGTGTTGCGGGGGGAATGATCCCTTTAGAACGCTGCCAGGGGAAGGGAGGGGAAGATGCGTTTGGTGGTGGCATCACGCTGGAGTTGGCGGAAATGGCGGAGGATGATCCTTTGGATGTGGAGGCAGCTGGGGTGGAAAGTGAGGACAAGGGGAACCCTGTCGCAGTTCTGGGAGGGAGAGGAAGGGGTGAGGGTAGAGGTGCGGGAAATGGACTGGACTTGGTTGAGGGCCCTGTCAACCACAGTTGGGGGGAACCCTCGGTTGAGGAAAAAGGAAGACATATCAGAAGTGCTGTCATGGAAGGTTGCATCATCAGAGAAGATGCGTCGGAGACGGAGAAACTGGAAGAATGGAATGGAGTCCTCACAGGAGGCAGGGTGTGAAGAAATGTAGTTGAGGTAGCTGTGGGAATCGGTGGGCTTATAATGAATATTAGTAGACAGCCTATCTCCAGCTGTGTCCGGCCCATTTCCCACACCTCTACCCTTATCCCTTCCCCTCCCTCCCAGAACAGCGACAAGGTTCCCCTTGTCCTCACTTATAGCCCCATCAGCCTGCATATCCAAAGGATCATCCTCCGCCATTTCCGCCACCTCCAGCGTAATGCCACTACCAAACACATCTTCCCCTCCCTTCCCCTGGCAGCGTTCTAAAGGGATCATTCCCCCCGCAACACCCTCGTCCACTCCTCCATTACCCCCACCACCTCGTCCCCTTCCCATGGCGCCTTCCCCTGCAATCACAGAGGTGTAATACCTGCCCATTTACCTCCTCTCTCCTCACTATCCCAGGCCCCAAACACTCCTTTCAGGTGAAACAGCGATTTACTTGTACTTCTTTCAATGTAGTATACTGTATTCGCTGCTCACAATGTGGTCTCCTCTACATTGGGGAGACCAAACGCAGACTGGGTGACCGCTTTGCGGAACACTTCCGCTCAGTCCGTAAGCAGGACCCCGAGCTTCCAGTTGCTTGTTATTTCAGCACTCCCCCCTGCTCTCACGCCCACATCTCTGTCCTGGGATTGCTGCAGTGTTCCAGTGAACATCAACGCAAGCTCGAGGAACAGCATCTCATTTACCGATTAGGCACACTACAGCCTGCCGGACTGAACATTGAGTTCAATAATTTCAGAGCATGGCGGGCCCCCCATTTTACTTTTATTTTTCGTTATTTTTTTCTTTTTCCCTTTTTAAAATTTTTTTCGTGTTTATTTTATTTTACTTCATCTTTGTTTGTTCAGTTTGCTTACCCACTGTTTTTTTTCATGTTCGTACTTGCGGCTGTTCAGTTTTCAGTCCATTAACACCCTATCTGTACGAATACTTTGTCTTTCAACACACCATTGACTTATTGTTTGCCTTTGCTCCACGACCTTCTGGTCAGCTATTCTGTGACCTTGTCCTATTCACACCTTCTCCTTTGTTATCTCTTGCCCCACCCCTGCTTTACTTGCTTATAACCTTTCACATTTCTTACTTAAGGGTGAGGAAGCAAGGATCAGACAGGGGTCTAGAGGGTTACAAGGTAGCCAGGAAGGAACAGAAGAATGGACTTAGGAGAGCTAGAAGGGGACATGAAAAAGTCTTGGCAGGTAGGATTAAGGAAAATCCCAAGGCGTTCTACACTTATGTGAGGAACAAGAGGATGGCCAGAGTGAGGGTAGGGCCGATCAGGGATAGTGGAGGGAACTTGTGCCTGGAGTCGGAGGAGGTAGGGGAGGTCCTAAATGAATACTTTGCTTCAGTATTCACTAGTGAGAGGGACCTGGTCGTTTGTGAGGACAGCGTGGAACAGGCTGATATGCTCGAACAGGTTGAGGTTAAGAGGGAGGATGTGCTGGAAATTTTGAATGATATGAGGACAGCTTAGTCCCCGGGTCCAGAAGGGATATACCCAAGGATATTACGGGAAGCGAGGGAAGAGATTGCTGCGCCTTTGGCGATGATCTTTGCGTCTTCACTGTCCACTGGAGTAGTACCGGATGATTGGAGGGTGGCAAATGTTGTTCCCTTGTTCAAGAAAGGGAATAGGGATAACCCTGGGAATTATAGACCAGTCCAGTCAGTCTTACGTCGGTAGTGGGCAAATTATTGGAGAGGATTCTGAGAGACAGGATTTATGATTATTTGGAAAAGCATGGTTTGATTAGAGACAGTCAGCATTGCTTTGTAAGGGGCAGGTCATGCCTCACAAGCCTTATTGAATTCTTTGAAAATGTGACAAAACACATTGATGAAGGAAGAGCAGTGGATGTGGTGTATATGGATTTTAGCAAGGCGTTTGATAAGGTTCCCCATGGTAGGCTCATTCAGAAAGTAAGGAGGCATGGGATTCAGGGAAAGTTGGCTGTCTGGATACAAAATTGGCTGGCCCATAGAAGACAGAGGGTGGTAGTAGATGGAAAGTATTCAGCATGCAGCTCGGTGACCAGTGGTGTTCCACAAGGCTCTGTTCTGGGACCTCTGCTCTTTGTTATTTTTATAAATGACTTGGATGAGGAAGCGGAAGGCTGGGTTAGCAAGTTTGCCGATGACACGAAGGTTGCTGGAGTTGTGGATAATGTGGAAGGCTGTTGTAGGTTGCAACGGGACATTGACAGGATGCAGAGCTGGGCTGAGAAGTGGCAGATGGAGTTCAACCTGGAAAAGTGTGAACTGATTCATTTTGGAAGATCGAATTTGAATGCGGAATACAGGCTTAAAGACAGGATTCTTGGTAGTGTGGAGGAACAGAGGGATCTTGGGGTCCATGTCCAAAGATCGCTAAAGTTGCCACCCAAGTTGATAGGGTTGTTAAGAAGGCGTATGGTGTGTTGGCTTTCATTAGCAGGGGGATTGAGTTTATGCAAGGTTATGCTGCAGCTCGAGAAGGCCCTGGTTCGACCACACTTGGAATATTGTGTTCAGTTCTGGTCGCCTCATTATAGGAAGGATGTGGAAGCTTTAGAGAGGGTGCAGAGGAGATTTACCAGGATGCTGCCTGGACTGGAGGGCATGTCCTACGAAGAAAGATTGAGGGAGCTAGGGCTTTTCTCATTGGAGTGAAGAAGGATGAGAGGTGACTTGATAGAGGGGTACAAGATGATGAGAGGCACAGATAGAGTGGATAGCCAGAGACTTTTTCCCAGGGTGGAAAGGGCTATCACCAGGGGGCATAATTTTAAGGTGATTGGAGGAAGGTTTCGGGGAGATGTCAGAGGTAGGTTCTTTACACAGAGAGTGGTGGGTGCGTGGAATGCGCTACCAGCGGTGGTATCTACCAGAAGCAGATACATTAGGGGCATTTAAGCGACTCTTGGATAGGTACATGGATGATAGTAGAATGAAGGGTAGGTAGTTAGTTTGATCTTAGAGTAGGTTAAAGGTTCGGCACAACATCGTGGGCCGAAGGTCCTGTACTGTGCTGTACTGTTCTATGTTCTATGTTCTATTTCTAATATTTGCCAGTTCTGAAGAAAGGTCACTGACATGAAACCTTAACTCTGCTTCTCTCTCCACAGATGCTGCCAGACCTGCTGAGTATTTCCAGCATTTCTTGATTATATTTCAGATTTCCAGCATCCACAATATTTTGCTTTTAACTTAATGCCATAATTGTCTGTGTCAAAGTATTTTATCCTAATGATCCCAGAGTTTACTGTAACCCCAAACATTGTTCATCCTCTGGCATTTTGTTACCTTCTTATAGACTCAAAGAGTTATACAGCACAGAAACAAGCCCTTCGGCCCATCAAGTCTGTGCCGGCCACCAAGCACCTAACTATTCTATTCCCATTTTCCAGCACTTGGCCCGTTTCAAGTGCTCATCTAAATACTTCTTAAATGTTGTGATGGTTGCTGCCTCAACCACCTCTTCAAGCAGTGCGTTCCAGATTCCAACCACGCTCTGGGTGAAATTTTTTCCTCAAATCCCCTCTAAACCTCCTGCCGTCTACCTTAAATCTATGCCCCATGGTTATTGACCCCTCTGCTAAGGGAAAAACTTTCTTCCTATCTAACCTATCAATGCCCCTCACAATTTTGTATACCTCAATCATGTCCCCCTCATCCTTCTCTGCTCTAAGGAAAACAACCCTAACCTTTTCAGTCTCTCTTCATAGCTGAAATGCTCCAGCCCAGGCAACAACCTGGTGAATCTCCTCTGCACCCTCTCCAATGCAATCACATCCTTCCTATAGAGTGGTGCCCAGAACTGTACGCAGTACTCCTATAATCTAATAATATTATACATTTTCCCTTTTGCAAATAGTAATTGCTGCCTAAGATATGGTAAAAGGCCCACAAAAGTCACTAATATTTTAAGTGTTGAGCCAATGTTATTGTTGCACCTGCCCTGAAGATGTTCGAAGTTATATGTCGTATTTGTCTGAGACAAAAGAAAAACAGGAGAGACGCTGTGTGTACGTTGAAGTAGCATAAAGAAGTTATAAAGTTGCTATTTCAGGGCATAGTATGTCCCTCTGCTGGGCAGACTTGTCCATTGTCTGTGTGGGAGTGTTTGATTGTGAATTGACTTTTAAGCGAAAAAGCTAACAGAAGGTATATTTGCAACCAATTACATATTAAACACAGAATGTTGAAAAACCAAATATATGAAGGAAAATAACAAAAAATGGTGGGTGTGATTTCCTATGGGTCTCATATTAGTATATTGAAATAGTATTGTCATAGAACTTTTTTTTCTCCTGTGTTTAAAACTGTGCCTTTAAGACTTTGTCTAAAATCAGTGTACCTTTAAGCCAGAGAGCGAAGTCTTTAGATTCATTGAGAACAGTGTGCCACAGCAAGCATATTGCCTAGGCAACAGCAGGAGAGAGAAGCCATGTTTTGTAAATGTATCAATTTAACTGTTTATGGACTGGCTGAAGTCAATCTGATCTGGAGCCCAACGAAGTATGCTTACCAAAAAAGAAGCTGTCTATATCTCAGCAGAAAATCTATATTGAGCTCAGACTGTATTTGCCTAAGGAGGACAAAAACTCTGGAAAGAACATTTTCATTGTTGGAGGTAGTCAATTCTTTTTTACGTCGAAACTCTAAGAAGTCTCTGCTAGAGAAGTGACTCTCTCTATTGCCTGTTTGTGTTTGTTGAAATTATCAGTAAAGATTCTACCGAAAGACTGCCAATTTATAAATCCAAATAGACTGGTTGCTATACTCCTCATTGAAAGAACTGTGTGACGCCTGCTGCAGCTGAAGTACTTTGAATGCCTATCCATTAAATATTGTTCATCAAATTCACCTGGAGACTTTGAATGGCATCTGATTATTCTACTCTGGGACACCTCATCAACTGGGAATGTAACCCACCAAGACTTACAAGCCAGCTACTTATTTTATTCCTAAGAAATACCATTCTTAAAACCGGTTAACCATTGGTTTTGGAATGTATGTGTGTGTGTATGGGGGTGAGGATAAATAAGAGATTATAAGTTTATTAGACATAAATTTATCTTAATAGTGTTTAAGATTTAGCTTATTAATAAACAGTTAATTTGTTGTTGTTTAAAGATACCTGGTTTGGTGTATTTTATTCTGGAAGTTAATAAAGTGTTTAATTTGGCTGTTTTCCGGGAGGTGGGAAAACTTTAATATTATGCTATGACCTGTGGGGTAATGGGACTGAATTGATAGTGCATTGCTCCCGCCTTGGTTGTAACAGTATAAAGAAAGAGCTTGTATTTACATAGGGTCTTTCATGGTCCTCAGAACATCCCAAAGCACTTCATAGCCAAGTACTTTTGAAGGGTAGTCACAACAATGTAGGCAAATATAACAGTGGATTTGTACACAGCAAGGACCCACAAGCAGCAATGCGATAAATAATCAGATAATTTGTTCCAGTGATGTTGGTTGAGGGATAAGTGTTAGTCAGAATACCTCCCCTGCTCTTCTTCAAATGGTTTCACAGGATCTTTTACCTCAACCTGAGAGGGCAGATGAGGACTCAGTTTAACATCTCATGCAACCAAGATCACTTCTAATGGGTAGATTTAATGGGGCCCCCTAGAGACGGGCCAAGTGTACTTATTGCAAAATGGCAGACCCTTAACCTTGAGTTTCCAATCATGAATTTTAACGAATGGTGAAACAGACTGTCTTGATTTATAAGCTCAAGGCCAGAGATGACTCTGGCATTTCAGTGGACAAATACTGTGTTTGTTTGATATTCATCCCTCCAATAAAATAGCAGAGAGAGGAACTGTAGATGATTGAGGTTTCCTCAGGGAAATCATAGTAACATATCACAGAATCACAGAATGGTTACAGCACAGAAGGAGGACATTCAGCCTGTCACGTCTGTGCTGGCTCTTTGAAGGAGCAATTCACCTAGTGTCATTCTCCTACCTTCTCCCTGTTGCCCTGCACATTCTTTCTTTTCAGGTAATAATCTAATTCCCTCTTGAATGTCTCAATTTCACCTGCCTCTTCTACACTCACAGGCAGTGCATTCCAGACCCTAACTGTTCTTTGCCATTTCGCCCCTCGTGCCTGCACAGCCATTCAATTTGATGATTGTTGATCCATGCTTCATAGAACCATTGAAAAGTTATGGTACAGAAGGAAGCCATTCAGCCCATCTTGTCTGCGCCAGCTGAAAAAACTAACCACCTAATTTACTCCCATCTTTCAACACCTGATCTGTAGCCTAGCAGGTTACAGCACTTCAGCTGTGTGTCCAAGTACCTTTTAAATGGGTTGAGGGTTTCTGCCTCCACCACTGATACGGGCAGTGAATTCCAGACACCCAGCACCCTCTGGGTGAAAACGTTTTTCCTCATGTCCCCTCTAAACCTTCTACCAATTACCTTAAATCTATGCCCCCTGGTAATTGACCTCTCCACCAGGGGAAACAGGTCCTTCCTGTCTGCTCTATCTAGGCCCCTTATAATTTTGTACTCCTCAATTAAGTCACCCCTCAGCATCCTCTGTTCTAAGGAAAACAACCCTAGCCGATCCAATCTTTTCTCATAGCTGCAACTTTCAAGCCTTGGCAACATTCTTGTAAATCTCCCCTGTACTCTCTCTAGAGCAATTATGTCCTTCCTGTAATGTGGTGACCAGGCCTGCACACAATACTCGAGCTTCATTTCTGCTTTTCTCCATATCACCAATACTTTTACTTTGCAGAAAACTATTGATCAGACTAGATAGTTCTAATTGACCCAACATCCAAAACCTGTTGAGTGATAGAATTCCAGTTTTTCCACAACCATTTGTGTGAAAAAGTACTTCCTGATTTATTTTGTAGGTGCCTTAGCTCACATTTTAAGATTATGGCTGGTATTTAACGAGGAGGCAGTGGCCCCACCCACCATCTGCAAAGTCAGGGGCGAGCCCACATCCACCAGCCATGATGGATTTTGCATCGGTCGGGGAATTAATTGCCTGAAGTTGTGGCTTCCACCCATCTGAGGTAGGAAGGCCTGCCTCCAAGAGCGGCTGGTCAATCAGAGGGCCAGCAGTCCTTCAATCCCAGCAGTGCCACTAGGAGTTGTGGCCACTCAACCCTCGAGCAGTAGCCATCGAGGATGCCCTGGACTGCAAGTAAGTGGGGTTGGGGCTCGCTGGGGACAATCAGCCAGGCCGCGAGGAGGAAGAGGGTCAATTGTGAAGGTGGAGTGGGGGGTCTTCCACTGTGTGTGGCCCATGCTCCTGGCGGGGGTGGGGGGGGGGAGCCCTCCGTCCCTCCGTGGGGCACAGAGTGCCCAATCAGGAGGGACCACCTACCCAAAACCATGGGTAGGCTGCCCTGGTTTTACTGGCCATTAATTGGCCACTTATGGGCCTCAATTGGCTTGAGGGCGGATGGGCCAACCACCACCTCCCACTCTGGTGATAAAATCCTGGGGGAGGGGGGCATAAAACTCTGGGCTATGTACCCTCATTCTTGATTCCCCCACCAGAGGAAATAGTTTCACTGCATTGTTTCTGTCATATCCCTTTATCATTTTAAACACTTCAATCAAATCACCCTTCAATCTCCTGTACTCAAATGATTACAAGCTAATTTATGCAACCTGTCCTCATGATTTAACCCTCGAAGCAATTTTATCATTCAGTATATGTGCATACAAACATAATATAAAAATGATGACAAAGAAAAGATCTCAAGATTCATCCAGCCTGTGCCTCACAGATGTCTTGTGCATCACAATATAAGCAATCCGTACCTACCTGGACCCATGCGCTCCCCTGGGAGAGGCAAAAAAAGATGAAAAACCCAGGCCAATTAAGGGAAAAAATGGAAAATTCCTCTCCAACCCTCTGAGACAATCACAACCATCCCAGGAGATCCTACTGGCCCAGATTTACATTACTTCATACTCCAGCTCTTGTATGAGGTCATCTCTGCCTCAGCCAGAAGCAGGTCCAGATCTTGCTTAAAGGAATACAGCAAATCTGCATTCACCACACAGTGGACAATTTGCTCCACAGATCCACCATTATCTGGGAAAGAAATTACTGCCTAACATTCAACCGAGTAATGTCCTTACATATTTTGTAAGAATTGCAACACATTGAGTAACTCCTCCAATCCCTGAGAAAAACATTGAGTATCTCCGCCATACTCTGAGAAACACATTGAGTATTTCCCCCAAAGCCTGAGAAACACATTGAGTATGACTAGCTTACCCTGAGATACACATTGAACATCTCCTCCAATGCCTGGGAAGCTCATTGAGTATGTTCGCTTTATACTAAGAAACACATTTAGTATCTCCGACACTTCCTGTGAAACACACTGAGTGTCTACTCCAATTCCTGAGATGCACATTGAGCATTTCCTCCAACCCCTAAGAAATACATTTAGTATCTCTGCCATCCCTGGGAAACACATTGAGAATCTCCACCAATCCCTGAGAAGCACATTGAACATCTCCTCCACTGCCTGAGATACAAATTGAGTATTTCCTCTAGTCCCTCAGAAACACATTGAGTATCTCTGCCAATCCCTGATAAGCACATTGAACATCTCCTCCAATCTTTGGGAAACACATGGAGTACCTCCTCCAATCCCTGAGAAACACATTGGGCTGGATTTTGTTCGCAGCCTGACATCAGGTTTCGTGGCGGGAGGGGCTAGAGAATCAGGTCGGCAGCGGCCGCCAAGGAGCCTGGCACCGGAATTACTGGGCCTGATCTTCTTGGCGACACATCCGCTGCTCTGCGACGGGACCCTACTTTACATATTTAAAATATCTCTCAGCATGAATTAAAAGTTATTTCCCCGCATTCTTACCTTCAATTCCTAATCTTGAGCACGTTGTGCAGCACTCACACACCTTCACTTTCCTGTCCAGGAGAAGATGGCATCAACGAGGTGGGGAAGGGGTCGCCTCTGCATTATTTAGTGTATGGGAGGGCAGGGGCCAACTCTGTGTTATTTAATGCATGGGGGAAGAGGTGAACTCTGCATTATTTAGTGCATGGGGAGGAAGGGGCCAACTCTGTGTTATTTAATGCATGGGGGAAGAGGTGAACTCTGCATTATTTAGTGCATGGGGAGGAAGGGGCCAACTCTGCATTATTTAGTGCATGGGGAGGAAGAGGCCAACTCTGCATTATTTACTGTATGGGGAGGAAGGGGTCAACTCTGCATTATTTAGTGTATGGGTGGGGAAGGGGCCAACTCTGCTTTATTTACTGTATGGGGAGGAAGGGGTCAACTCTGCATTATTTAATGTATGGGGTGAAGGTGTCAACTCAGCAATATTTAGTGTGTGGGGAGGAAGGGATCAACTCTGTGTTATTCAGTGTATGGGAGGGGAAAGTGTCAACTCTGCATTATTTAGTGAACGGGGGAAGGGGTCAACTCTACATTATTTAGTGTATGGGAGGGGATGGTGTCAGCTCTACATTATTTAGTGTATAGGAGGGGAAAGGGTCAACTCTGCATTATTAAGTGTATGGGTGGGAAAGGATTAATTTTGCACTATTCAGTGTATGGGTGGGGAAGGGATCAATTATGCATTATTTAGTGAATGGGGGGAAGGGGTCAACTGTGCATTATTTACTGTATGGGAAAGGGGTCAGCTCTGCATTATTTAGTGTATGGGTGGGGAAGGGATCAATTCTGCATTGTTGAGTGTATGGGTGGGGAAGGGGTCAACTCTGCATTATTTAGTGTATGGGGTCAAGGGGTCAACTTTGCATTATTTAGTGTATGGGAGGGGAAGGAGTCAACATTGCATTATTTAGTTAATGGGGCGAAGGGATCAACTTTGCATTATGTAGTGTATGGGAGGGGAAGGTGTCATCTCTGCATTAGTTAGTCTATGGGAGGCATGGGGTCAACTCTGCATTATATTGTGTATTGGGGGAGGGGTCAGCTCTGCATATTTTAGTGTATGGGGGTGAAGGAATCAATGCTGCATTATTTAGTGAATAGGGGGAAGGGATCAACTGTGCATTATTTACTGTATGGGGAAGAGGTCAGCACTGCATTATTTAGTTAATGGCAAAGCGGTCGACTCTGCATTATTTCGTGTGGGAGGGGAAGGGGTCAACTTTGCATTATTTAGTGTATGGGGGGGGAAGGAGTCAGCTCTGAATTATTTAGTGTATGGGGTGGAAGGGTACCAGTCTGCATTATTTAGTGAATGGATAGAAGGGGTCAACTCTGCATGATTTAATGTATGGGGGCAAGGGGTCCACTCTGCAATATTTAGAGTATGGAGGGGGAAGGAATCAATTCTGCCTTATTTAGTGTATCTGTGGGGAAGGGGTCAACTCTGCATTATTTAGTGTATGAGGGGGAAGGGGTCAGCTTTGAATTATTTAGCGTATGGGGTGGAAGGGTTCCGGTCTGCATTATTTAGGGAATGGATGGAAGGGGTCAACTCTGCCTTACTTAGTGTATAGCTGGGGAAGGGATCAATTCTGCATTATTTAGTGAATGGGGGGGGGAAGGGGTCAACTCTTCATTATGTAGTGTATGGGAGGGGATATTGTCATTTTTGCATTAGTTATTCTATGGCAAGGAAGTGGTCAACACTGCATTATTTAGTGTGTGGGAAAGGGGTCAACTCAGCATTATTTAGTGTATGGGAGGGTAGGGGTCAGCTCTGCATTATTTAGTTAATGGGGGGAAGCGGTTGACCCTGTATTATTTAGTGTATGGGAGGGCAGCGGTCAACTCTGTCTTATTTAATGTATGGGGGAAGGGGTGAACTCTGCATTATTTAGTGGATAGGAGATGAAGGCGTCAACTCTGCATTATTTAGTATATGGTGAGGAAGGGGCCAACTCTGCATTATTTAGTGCGTGGGGGGAAGGGGTCAACTGTACATTATTTCGTGTTTGGGGAAGGGGTCAACTCTGCATTATTTATTGCATGGGAGGGTAGGGGGCAACTCTGCATTATTTAGTGCATGGGAGAGGAAGGGGTCAACTCAACATTATTTACTATATGGGGAAGGGGTCAACTCTGCATTATTTTGTGAATGGGAGGGGAAGGCGGTAGCTCTGCATTATTTAGTGTATGGAAGGGATGGGGTCAACTCGGCATTATTTGTGTATGGGAAGGAAGGGGTCAACTCTGCATTATTTAGTGTATTGGGGGGAAGGTGCCGCTCACCATTATTTAGTTTGTGGGGTGGAAGTGTTCCAGTCTGCATTATTTAGTGAATGGGGTGAAGAGGACTGATCTGCATAATTTAGTGTATAGGAGGGGATGGGATCAATTCTGCATTGTTGAGTGTATGGGTGGGGAAGGGGTCAACTCTGCATTATTTAGTGCATGGGAGGGGAAGGGGTCAGCTTTGCATTATTTAGTGTATGGGAGGGGAAGGGGTCAAGTCTGCATTATTTAGTGTATGGGAGGCAAAGGGGACAACTCTGCATTATGTAGTATATGGGGGAAGGTGTCAGCTCTGCATTATTTCGTGCATGGGAGGGGAAGGGGTCAACTCTGCATTATTTAGTGATGGGGTGAAGGGGTCATCTCTGCATTATTTAATGTATGGGAGGGGAAGGGGTCCACTCTGCATTATTTAGTTAATGGGGGAAGGGAGCAACTCTGCATTATGTAGTGTATGGGAGGGGAAGGTGTCATCTCTGCATTAGTTAGGCTATGGGAGGCAAGGGGCCAACTCTGCATTATATAGTGTATTGGGGGGAAGTGGCCAGCTCTGCATATTTTAGTGTATGGGGGTGAAGGGATCAATGCTGCATTATTTAGTGAATGGGGGAAGGGACCAACTGTGCATTATTTACTGTATGGGGAAGAGGTCAGTACTGCATTAACTAGTTAATGGGGGAAGTGGTCAACTCTTGCATTATTTAGTGTATGGGAGGCGAAGGTGTCAAATCTGCATTATTTAGTGTATGGGGGAAGGGGTCAACACGACATTCTTTAGTGCATGGGAAGGGAAGGGATCTATTCTGCATTATTTAGTGTATGGGTGGGGAAGGGGTCAACTCTGCATTTTTTAGTAAATGGGGGAACAGGAGTCAACTCTGCATTATGTAGTGTATGGGAGGGGAAGGTGTCATCACCCAGAGCGTAGTTGGAATCTGGAACACACTGCCTGAAGGGGTGGTAGACACAGGAACCCTCACAACATTTAAGAAGTATTTAGATGAGCACTTGAAACGCCATAGCATAAAAGGCTATGGGACAAGTGTGGAAAATGGGATTGGAATAGATCGGTGCTTGATGGCCGGCAGGGACACAATGGGCCGAGGGGCCTGTTTCTGTGCTGTATAACTCTATGACGCTATGACCTATAACCAAAGAGAGTGGACCAATTGGGGTGGTGTCCCAGATCCTTGTCTCCTGACCCCAGCAGAGGAGGAGGCAGCACAGATTGCAGGAGAGGAGGGAGGAAGAGCAATAGCAGACGGTGAGGCAGAATCATCAAGGCGTAAGCACGAAGTGTCAACTTTCCTGTTGCAGCCAGGAGAATCATGTGAAAATGTGACGGCCTCATGCTGTGATGATGCTTCATGTGCTTCTGTTTGTTTTCCACTGTACACTCAAACGATGGGCGCCATGAAGCCGAAGACACCAGCTCTGGGGAAGATGCCACCAATGCCCCAGAGGACAGACTGTAACCTGCCTCTTCTTCCACCTCCATCAGCACAGATACATCCACACAGTCGGCAGAGGGTTTGTGATTAGAATCAGGGTCACAATCTGGTGAACACAACAACGCACATCCCAGCAGCTGAGGGAGTATGTGCCATCCAGGTTCCCTGACAATCGGAGGACTGCTGGGGACCAGGCCTCTGCTCAGCCCCATGCTGTTGATGATCCTGTCTGAGACTACAAGAAGTCTGCTGGAAGTGCAGCAATCTCATGGGGAAAATATGTCGGAGATGCCTGAGCTCATGTGTGGCTTTGCGCATGCCATGGAAGAGTGCATGCAAGCCATGACTCCTGCCATGTCCCAGGCATATGAGTTTTAGGCTTCCTCAGTCAAGGCTTTGGCAAGCTCCATGGCGTACCTGGCTGAGGACTCGACCCATATGCACTCTGATCTACACTTCATCACTGTAGCCATGGGCTCCATGCAGCAGTATCTAAGCGAGAGGCGGACGAGAACCTCCCTCCAGCTGCTCCTTCCCCTCAGGGAGACAGGCAGGTGCCATTGTACACACAGATGGAGGAGGAGCGTGTTCCAGCAGCCCTGGGACCTTCCTCTCAGGACACCCCCAGGGTAAGCAGCATCTTATCTTCCCCCCCCCGACATTGACCCCCTTATCTCCATAAGGCGAATCCAAGGGGAAAGCTGCAGCACCATTGTTGGAGACCCCGAGCAGGATGGGAAAGGGGTGTTAGAAATTTAGTTGATAAATTTTGTGGGGGGGCGGGGGTATCTTTAAAAATTTAAATATGCCGGCAGGACTGGCTGCCCTTTGAAAATGGCGCCAGCGCTTGCGCACAGGCAGCTGATGTCATTGACGGTGACGGACAGCTCGCCCCTCCACATGATTAGGAGGGTGGGCTGCCCCGGCTATTTAAATGGGTCGCCGTGTGGGAGATCGCGGCAGCTCTTTGGCTTGTTGGGCTGCCATTTTTTGAGCTCGCAGCTGTGATTGGCGGCAGGCTCTTAAAATCCAGCCCAGTGTGAGGGAAAAATTTACAATTGGCGCACATGCCTTGTTGGCTGGTGATAAAGGATCCGATGTGGCATTTGATGAGTCATTCTGAAGCATCCTCAACACAATGACGAGTGTGAGGACTATTTTGTCATGTTTAGGAGGGAATACAGGGATCTCTTATCTCTTTGTCAAAGAATTGACATGTTGTTTATTTTTTGAAAGTGTGTGTGTGTGTGTCTGTGAAACGTGATCTCAAAAGCCACTGATTTTCAGTGGAATAACAGTTTGATGTGCCATCAATGTACTGCTGGCTGTAAGTCATTAGAGTACAGTGAAAGTGTATCACATTCACACAAGGTACAATGTTTGTGTAGGAACAAGTGACCTTGTTTTCTTTTATCATTTCCAGAAACCTTGTTCTATGTTATCAATGTCGAGTGTGAGGCTTGTGGTGGAAATTGCATAATTTCCTGTACCAGACTGGTAGTAGCTCTCAGGGCAAAGTGCTCAAGTTCCTTTTTGAGTGATAAAATTCTACATTGTCCATTTTTAATGCTGAGAAAGTTATCGTGTTACAAGAATGTGGAAGCTTTTAATTTTTCGTAACAAAAAATCAGCGAGAGTGGTGAGTTTACCAACGTGTGTTTGTTTGTTGAACAGTCTTCTTATGCTTTTGATAAAACGGCCTTATGGACTAAAGACATAATGGGACAGGCCCTGCAGTACCATCATTACTTTTATTTTTTAACCTAGGTGAGACTAATTTTTTTGTTCCGTTTCTTTCATAAACTCCTCAGAATCGAGAGCTAGCATGGAATGAGAACTTCTGTGTAAATGAACACTTTGAGGAGGTAAGATGTCTTTTTAGTGTCATTTAGGTGTCATTATTAACTGCAGCAGAAAGTCTGGGTGCACTGAGGTCTATATCATTGCCAGATACCTTTGATAGTTTAACCACAAAGTAAAATCTTGGGACAGTGCTACAGAATTCTATGCATGTGCCACATTGCATAGAATTTATGATATAATTTTGATAAGCTCTAAGTAGAGTGTGAATAGAAGTTGTCTTGAATTATACTTCCATTTCAGTTTCCAGTCAAAGGCTTGCAGTATGTTTTCTGAAATTGCAACAGTGAGCTGTACTTGTCAGTTCTGGTCACAACATAGTGGAAGGATGATTTTATTCGAAGGCTCGTTTCACTTATCTGAAAACTCAAAATGGTTCTAGTTTTTGAAGATATCATAAAATTGAAAAGGAGAAATATAGTTTGTGTGTGCAGAAGGTAAGGTTTTAGTGTAGTCAGCATATATTGTATGTTGGCTCTATATCCATAAAGACCCAGCCTTGTTTAACTTACTGACTGATATGAACTATCTGTCAAATATATTTATTTCAGCCATTCATTTTGTCATTTTATTTGATGTTGATTCATTAGAGGTGACTCTGCCTACTTTGTGGAAACCATGCCAGTAGGCAGTTAATACTGCTCGTGCGACTTACCCACTGAGGTCTCACTGTCTTCCTGCATGTTCCAAGCTTAACCTGCTCTTTTGAACAGGCAAGAGAGACACCTGTCGGAAGCTGGTGGTGTTCTTCTTGAAATATACAGATCAGGTTCTGATGACATGTTTGAAGCCTGACCCCTATTTTAACAGACAGCCTAACCACCAGGCCAAGTTAGCAGGAAGAAGAACCACAGTCGCATTCTTTTTTAGTTAATTTCCTAGTGGGGCCAGGAAGACTAGGACTAGTCCTTTGAGTCCCACAAGGAAAGTTTAGACCTTTCCTGTTCTGGGCTTTCCATCCTCATCCCCCACCCTTCTTTCTGTGTGGGGGTGGGGATGGTATGATGGTGTGAGGTATGTGTGTGGTGTGTGTGTGTTGTATGATATGTCTGTGTTTGGTGGTGTGTGTAGTGTATGGAGTATTGGTGTGTGTGTGTTGGTATGTGTGTGTCGTGTGTGTTGGTGTGTGTTGGCGTGTGTGGTGGTATGTGTGTGGCGGTGTGTGTAGTGTAGTGTGGTGTGTGTCTGTGTGTGTGTTGTTCTTGTGGTGTGATGCTGTGGTGTGTGTATGTGTTGGTTTGTTCGTGTGTGTTTGTAATGTCACTAGCTGTTAGAGCAGGTAGAAAATGCAGCTACAGTATTCTCACCCTAATTCTCCAACCCACACTGGTGTCTGGCAAGGCTCCATATCAGCAGTAGGGCTCTTACCACCTTATGGAGGAATTATAAAGAAAGAAAACCTGGAAAAAACTTTTAAAAATAACAAAGTAGAAGTGTTCTGTTTGTGTGTGTATCTGTGTATGGTGTTGGTGTGTTGTGGTGAATGTATGTGGCTGAAAGTCTTACCCTAGGATTTAGACAATTTTAGGAAGCTTTTCTTTCACACGGATGTTGGTGCATGCTGTGTGTGTGAAAAGGGAGATAAAACTAGGAGATTTGGAAAACCCATTGTCCATTTCTTATACACAGAAACCTTGGGGAAGGGTCAAAGCCAGTAGTGCAGAACACCACAAAGGATCAAAAGGATTGGAGAGAAGATGTATTTATCATGATAAATCAAGGAATTTTTGTCAGGTGACATAATGGCCAAGAATTTCTCTTGGCAACATGGGTCTCAACCATCAGCCAAAGCGCCGGCGAGAGCCCCACAATGCCTCCTCTAGGGAAGCTCGCCAAAATAAGTGCCAATTAAGGGCCGTTAAGTGGCCACTGAAGGGTTTTGATTGGCCTCGGGCGGGCGGGCCATTTCCCATTCCCCGTCCCCCCACCGGACCTCCGTAAACTTGTCCGGAGGCAGAATTGGGGTGGGTAGGCCTCCCAGAGCCTGCTGCTCAATTTTACGCCGCCGCCACGCCACAATCTGCCTAGCTGGGGCGGCGTAAAATTCCGGCCCATATGTTTGGTTGCCAAGGAGCAGTACTCAAGTGTGTCCTACAATGCCATGACCAAACAGCTATCAACCCAAGAGAGAGGTTGGATGTCAACAAGGTGACCCCTGTACCAAAACTGATGAGGAAGAAGAGCATGTTACTTTGGCCTCAGCGCCCATTGAGGCAGTGTGCCGGTCATGCAGAAGATGCGCAGGCAGAAACAACTTATCTTTTTGTTTGAAGCCTGCAGTGGACCCTTTAAGGACCACTAGTGTGGCTGCTCTGTGTAGCATAAGGGTTTGATAGGGTCAATGTTTGAGACAGTGAGAGGAATACCTCCCACAGTGATGATGTAAGAGATCACATGTGAGAGAGACTTGAAGAAGAAGGAGCTTCAGAGAAGTCATACAGATTTGGCTCAGTGGCAGGAAACAAAGGGTAATTGTTGATGGGTGTTTTTGTGACTGGAGGGCTGTTTCCAGTGGCATTCCGCAGGGCTCAGTACTGGGTCCCCTGCTTTTTGTGGTATATATTAACGATTTGGACCTAAATGTAGGGGGCATGATCAAGAAGTTTGCAGATGACACAAAAATTGGTCATGTGGTAGATAGCGAGGAGGATAGCTGTAGGCTGCCTGAAGATATTGATGGTCTGGTCAGATGGGCAAAAAAGTGGCAAATGGAATTTAACTTGGAGAAGTGTGAGGTGATGCATTCGGGAGGCCAAACAAGGCAAAGGAATACACGATTAATGGGAAAATACTGAGAAGTATAGAGGAAGTGAGGGACCTTGGAGTGAATATTCACAGATCCCTGAAGGTAGCAGGACAGGTGGATAAGTTGGTTAAGAAGGCATATGGAATCCTTTGTTTTATTAGCCAAGGTATAGAATATAAGAGCAGGGAGGCTATGCTGGAACTGTATAAATCATTCATTAGGCCACAACTTGAGTACTGTGTGCAGTTCTGGTCACCTCATTACAGAAAGGATGGAAGTGCACTAGAGAGGGTGCAGAGGAGATTTACGAGGATGTTGCCAGGACTGGAAAAATGCAGCAATGAGGAAAGATTGGATAGGCTGGGGTTGTTGTCCATGGAACAGAGAAGGCTGAGAGGAGATCTGATTGAAATGTACAAAATTTTGAGGGGCCTGGATAGTGTGGAGTTGAAGGGTCTAGTCAGAGAGGTCAGTAACGAGGGGGCATAGATTTAAAGTGATTGGTAGAAAAATTAGAGGGGAGCTGAGGAAAAACTTTTTCACCCAGAGGGTGGTGGGGGTCTGGAACTCACTGTCCAAAAGGGTAGTTGAGGCAGAGACCCTCAACTCATTCAAAAGATGTCTGGATATGTACCTCAAGTGCTGTAATCTAGAGGGCTATGGACCAAATGCTGGAAGGTGGGATTGTAATAGGTGGATCGTTTTTCAGCCGGTACAGGCACGATGGGCCAATTGGCCTCTTTCTGTGCCTTAAACTTCCTATGATTCTATGATTTATATAGCTGTATATAGTTAAAATGTAATAAATGAGTTAATGTGAAAATTACAGAAGACTCAGTAATCCCTCCTTGCTTGACTAACCAAATATGCAACACTCTGCACCTGAGAACTGACCACAACATACACTGCAAATGCTGCACTCTTCGAAAAAGGGTCTGAAATACATGTGCCTCCAATTTACATAGGCAATGAGCCTAACACCTGTTTAGAGTGGGTATCCCAGACAACTACAGGCGCCCTGACCAACATGGCATGTCACGTAAGCCAGTGTGGAATGCATGTGTGCATACCATATTGGATCCTCTTTTAGGCAATAAACCAATGCTATACAATCCAATTTCTAGGCTGATGTTTGTAGAGGTTAAGATTCAATAAGACTGTGACAGTGGTGTATGTGGCCTGCACCAAGCACCAGGAAGGACATGGCACTGCGTTGGTTGTCAAGGTTGAGTAGACCTCAACCTTTTTTGTCTCAGGCTCATTCCAAGCTGCCACAGAGGGCATCAAGTAATCTGCAGTGCTCAGAAGTGTGAGGTAGATGCCAGATGCATTGTTGCGGGAGTCAGCAATTTTATCATCCTTCCCATGGAAAACCTGCAAGAGTATGCGGAGGGAGCTGCATTTTTCAAATGTCAGAATTTCCCAAAGCCCATGGTATCTTTGATGGTACCTATGTAGCACATGGGTTTTTGCACATACTAATAGGTCATTTATGAACTCAACTCCACTCCTCTGATGTGTAGTGCATCAGTAACCATCTGCATAGGATCATGCAGTTAGTGCCTGATTCTTACTGCCTTTATGACAGACAATCCATTGTGCTGTCATCATTTGATCTGGAAAGAAAACACAAAGGCTGGCTTCTCCCCATCACCTAGGATTACTTGATGCTCATATGGCTACTAAAAGTGTAAAAATATTCCAAGGCCCACATTGACATCCTTCACCTTAATGACAAGAAAATACTTAATTATTGAAATAATATTTAGATTCATCAAGCAATCCCGGCTAAAAAGCCACCCGGACTGCCGTGCAAGGACCAAATTGTGAATTGGTAGGTTGATGAGCTGTCATACTAGATGTTGTGAGGTCAGCTCATGAATGTCCTTAACATGTATTACTTTTGTGAGGCATGAGATGAAATGGGGCATCATTGTATATTACCTGCATGAAGTGTTTAAGGGCAGCAGTTTAAAATTAAATGCATACAGTTACTTAAAAGGATAGTAACTGAATTTCCACAGGAGGTGGCAGCAAAAATTCATTGCTGTCCATAGTACCTGACAGCAAATGTGGGAGAAGAAGGCACACTTCTACAAAATCTGCCATAGGATCACTGACCAGCAATACCACACATAAGGTTGTTGATCCAAAATCCAAGCCACAAAATGCTACTGTCACCCATGCCAAGTCATATAAAACTTAATAGCCCAGAATAAATTTGAAGTAAATGATTTAACCTTGTTATTAAAATCATGGCAATCGAAAATTCTAGGCTTGTCTCCCTTGTGCACTTATACATCAACAGGCACACAGCTAAGATAAGCTGACAACTGAAAGCCTTGCCACAGCCCATGGACTTCAAGTTGTCCCCCTATGTCCCCTGCTCCCCCAATCCTCGCTCTGTACTTTGGGAAATGCATTAGTGCGATGACATTAATGACCATGCTGTTCAGTGGGAAATGAAAATGTTGGTCTTGTTGACCAACGGATCCATCACTTGATTCATTCAAGTGTGAGCACATTGGATATTGTAGTTCAAACCTTAGAATGAATCTGGACATAACAGTTGATGGGCAATGGTGACATTGCCAGTCACTGGCAGTGCCATCCCTATGTTGCAAGTTTCTGCAGATGTGCCTGCTGCAAATAGCAAAACTCTGCCTGCTGACCCAGAGTAAACTGAGGTAGTTGTTCTCCATCATTGCCAATATCCTAAGGAATGCTGATCTCCCAATTCCTTCTTTCATCTTCCACCACCTCAGACATTAGTTATATATTTAGGCAATTTAGAAACAATTTTAAAGAATAAAAAAAAGCTTGAAGGAATTTTTGCAAACATATATTGATAAACATTTCAGAAAAAAGGAAAAAAAACTTAACTAAAGAGTACTTAAAATATATGGTAAACTTTGAAAAAATTATAAAATCTGTGGTAATTTAAGAGCTGTTTCACCCTTTGTGCTGCCCTTGTGCACAAGGTAAAAAGAATAAAAACAGGACATGGTCTACAGAATTATATTAGGTGTTCATCTGATATTCTTTCTTCAGAACTCGGGTCTAAATGAGACTTGCACATGAAATGGGCACCTCAGCTCGCTACATGTTGTACAGGGTGCGAACTGCAGCCCAATAGAAAGAAAAGAAAGACTTGCATTTATTTTTTTATTTTTAGAGATACAGCACTGAAACAGGCCCTTCGGCCCACCGAGTCTGTGCCGACCATCAACCACCCATTTATACTAATCCTACACTAATTCCATATTCCTATCACATCCCCACCTGTCCCTATATTTCCCTACCATCTACCTATACTAGTGGCAATTTATAATGGTCAATTAACCTATCAACCTGCAAGTCTTTGGCATGTGGGAGGAAACCCACGCAGACACAGGGAGAACTTGCAAACTCCACACAGGCAGTACCCAGAATTGAACCCGGGTCGCTGGAGCTGTGAGGCTGCGGTGCAAACCACTGCGCCACTGTGCCACCCTATATAGCACCTTTCTTGACCACTGGATGTTCCAAAGTGCTTACAGCCAATGAAGTACTTTTGAAGTTGTAATTTGGGAAACACAGCAGCCAATTGTGCACAACAAGCTCCCACAACTGGCAATGACCAGATAATCTGTTTCTGTGATGCTGAGTGAGGGATAAATATTGGCTAGGTCACTGGGGATAACTCGCCTGCTCTTCTTCAAAATAGTGTCAAAGGATTTTTTACGTCCACCTGAGGGGACAGACAAGGCCTCCGATTAACGTCTCATCCAAAAGATGGCACCTCCAACAGTGCCGCAGAGGCACATAGCACATGGTACACTCTCCCACTTCTCTCCACACCAAGGTACACCTCCTCTCCCAACCATAGAAATGCTAAATTGACAATAATAAGCAAATACAGTAATGCCACTTATGCATCGTGACCCTAGTGAACAGAATTTTATGTATTTGAGCAATTAACCACATTAACCCATAACCTTACTACAGAGGCATATGGAATCATGGAATTTTACAGCACAGAGGAGACCCTAATGCCAGTTCTTTGAAATAATTATTCAATTAGTCTCACTCCTCTCCTCTAGCCTTTTGCTCTTTTGCCAATTACCATAAATTTATGTCCTCTGTTATCCATCCTTCTGCAAGAGGGAACAATTTCTAATTATTCACTCTACCAAAACACTTCGGAATTTTTGAACAGCTCTATCAAATCTCCCTGTAACCTTCTTTGCTCTAAGGAGAACCATCCCAACTTCTTAACTCTCTCATCCTCGTACCATTCTAAGAAATCTTGTCTGCACCCTTTGCAAAGCCTTTCCATCATTCTTAAAGTGTGGTGATCAGAATTGAACACAATGGGCTGTATTTTATTAGTGCGCCGCACATCCCGATGACATAGAGGGAGCAGCCGCCGCGTCCCTGGCAATGGCATCCGGTGCCACTGCGCAGGCGCCGGCGCCATTTTTAAAGGGCTTCAAGCCCTTAGATGAAATTTTAATATTTAAAGGGGAATTCATTTACAACTCATTTTAAAATTTTATTCATACCTGGAGGCCCTTTCAACCCAACCCCCCAATGTCTGTTTTAGGGCCACCTAACCTGAATAAACTTTATTGACATCGCAACCTTTCCCCCCAACCTCATAACATTTGCCCTTCAACCCCTTCCCACCACCCCCACAGCCAATAAAAAATGTTTTCCCCACTCCCCCATCCCTTCCTCCCTGAAATTTTCAGTCCTCCCCCCTCCCTACCAGTGTCTCGCCTCGGAACTCCATATGGAGTTGCGGCTGGTGGCCATTAAATTGGCGTGGGCCTGCCGCCATGACCAGGCCAGTTAACCTGCATTCCATTGTAATGAATTCTAAGATTTAAATGAAGGCCCTGCCGCTTGCCGTCGGATGGCCGCACCGAGGCCTTGCCGCCACCGGTAATATGCAACGAGGCCTTTTCGCATTGTGGGTCATGGTGGGCCTCTACCGCAAATATTTTACGCCCCCCCCACCGTCATGACCCCCGACGCCAATGGGCTGTTAAAATTCAGCCCAATATCCCAGTTGAGGCAGAGCCAGTGATTTATAAAGGTTTAGCATGGCTTCCTTGCTTTTGCACTCTATGTCTCTAGTTATGAAGTCAAAAATCAAGTATGCCTTTTTTACAGTCTTATCAACTTATCCTGCCATCTTCAAATATTTCTGTTGGTAAACCTCCAGATCTCTCTGTTCCTGAAACTCCTTTAAAATTGTACAATTAGTTCATATTGCCTCTACTCCTTCTTCCTTCCAAAATGCATCGTTTCACACTCATCAGCATTAACTTTCATCTGCCATGTGTCTTCTCATTTTACCAGTCTGCCTCTGTCCTCCTAAAGTCTGTTATTATCTTCCTTACTTTTCCAGTTTTGTAACAGCTGCAAATTTTGAAAGTATGCTGTTTACCCAGGTCATTAATATATATCAAAAAGAACGGTGGTCCTGATACCAATCCTTGGGGTGCACCGCTGTATATTTCATTCCAGCTTGAAAAATAACCGGTCGCCACTATGCTCTGCTTCCTGTCCTTTAGCCAATTTTGTATCAATCCTGCCACTGTCCTTTTAATCGCTTGGTCTTTAATTTTGCTAATAATGGAAAATAAGAAAATGGCAGACTTGTTAAATGTGTGCTTTGGGCTGTATTTTATTGTGTAGATGTGCTGGGGATTAGTGGGGGTAGAGTGGGAGGGAGATGCGATAAGACATGGGAAACCTACAAGTAAGTGCAGTACACCTGTCAGTGGCTTTTTAACTCAGCCACCTCATTATCATTTTACTTTCGAATTTCCCGTCCAAATAGCATCAAAGGACGTGATGGCAACACACATAATGCAATTTCAACTCCAGTGTTTGAAGGCACACTTCATACATGCAAGTTGATGGAGTTTGGAGTTGTCATGGACAGCCACATTCCTGTTGCTATGAAGTCGAGATGGGCAAAGGCTGCACCCCACTTTGCCAATCAAAATACATCACTTCACACTTCTTTGTGTTAAATTTCATCTGTCATAGTCACTGCCCATTTCACCAGTCTGTCTATAGCTCTTGTAGTCTATTCCTATCCTCCTTACTGTTACCACGTTTCTGAGTTTTGTGTCATCTACTAAATTTGAAGTTGTCCCCTGTAAGCCCAAGTCCAGATCATCAGTACATTAAAAACAGCAGTGGTCCTAACACTGACCTCAGGGGTGGGCTCCACTGTAAACTTCTCTCCAACCTGAAAACAACCATTCACCACTACTCTCTGCTTTCTGTCCTTTAGCCAATTTTGTATCCATGTTGACACTGTCCCTTTAATCTCAAACGCTTCAGTTTTGCGAACAAGTCGATTATGTGGTACTATATCAAACACCTTATGAAAGTCCATTTACACATCAACTTCACTACCCTTATTAAACCTCTCAAATGCTTCATCAAAGAACTCAATCAAATTTGCCATGATTAGCCTTCAACAATTCAGTGCTGGCTGTCATTGGTTAACACATGGTCTGGGATTTAATGAAGAGGCGGTGGCTTCCACCCCTCTGAGGCAGGATGTCTCACCTCGAAGAGTTGTTGGCCAATCAGAGGGCTGGCAGCTCTTCAGTCTGGGATTGCAGCAGGCCCCAGGCCAAGCTAGCGATGGAGGCTGGAGAAGAAGGTAAGTGGGCCCCAGCGAGGGGGAGGGGGTCATCGAATGGGGGTGGCTCATGCTGTTGGGTGGGCCCTCCATGGAGCACAGAGTGCCTGGTCAGTAGAGCCCCACCCCCGCTCCCCCCACAGCCTGCAAGGAGGCCACCAGGTTTTACTGGGCGGCCTCCCCAGGTAAAATGTCAGCAGCAGCAGGAAGAGGCCCTTAAATTGCCATTAATTGGCTACTTAAGGGTCTCAATTGGCCGAAGGGTGGGCAAGCTGCACACCACCTTCCCTGGCGCTGGGAATATACTGGCAGAGACTTGTAGGCGATGGGCACAGCACCCCACTGCCATCCCACCCACTTTTACAGCCCCCTGCCTCCCAGCCCACTCCCAGGGCTGGGGGGGTGGTGGTGGCTCTGTGGCCGTGTTAAATTCCGGTCATGGTTTCCAAGTGATGACTAATTTTGCTATGTTGTGCTGCACTCTGTATAACATTGCACAGCAGCAAGGTTTGGACTTACAGGAGGAATAAGGCATCGAGCACGGATCCTCTTTGGATGATTCTGAAGAGGTGGAGAAGGAGGAAGACAAGGAGGAGGACAGTGATATGGGTATTGCAGCACTAGCTATCAAACTACTGCCAGGGATACCCTTATTAATACAAGGGTCACTTAGGCTGCACCAGTGGGCAATGTCAGAAGCACATGCAAAGTGCCCTCTTTCCAAACCTCCAAAGCCACTGACACAAAGCAGTCCTGCAACCAACTGCCCCTTGCACATCTCCATATTGGTCCTCATCAATTCATGTCTTCCCATTAAACAAGTTAAAAGGCAACTTATCACCCAACAACCAAAAATGGGCAAGATGGGAAAGTGGTGCAAAAGAATAAAGTTTATGTTCTCTAACTAAACAATAGAACCTTAACATAATATTTTCCCCTCTTACCAGGTGCATGTCCTTGTGCAACTACAAAGCTTTACTCTTCCCTTTCCTTCTACTTCTATGTGGTGCAACCCCTGTGGCTTCAGCAGAGGTAGATGCAGGCTGATCAGATCCCTGCTCTGACTGCTGAGATGCTCTTGGTCAACGACTTGTGGGTTTTGGAGCCCACGAGGGCCCTGCTAAAGACAGCTCCACCTACACTTCTTCAAGGAAAGACCTGGCCATTTGGACACGAGGCAGCATGTTGGCTACTGACTGGGAGTTTGGGTGGAGGTGGGCAATGTGTGAGAAGCTGAAGCACTTTGTGTGGAGTTCCGATTTTCACCTCCTGTTTTGCCATCAGACTTCTCATGACCTATCTGCATTTCACTGCTATCACTGTGCTGGAGAGCAGATTAGTGAAGCACTGTAAGTTCAGGGTAAGGTAACTGTCATCCTACTTAAATTGGCAAATATCATGGAATCCAGAGTGTGCACGACTATGGTTAAGGTATGCAGAGGCTCACTTGATTGGAGCATTGATGTTCCATGGAATTGGCCACTCTATCCATGCAAGAAGACATCATCACAATGCCCTGTGACATCATCCCACTCATGCATGAGGTGGACTCAGCCATTCCCTCTGCAATTATGGACATTGTGCAAGGGAGGCCTGTCACGGCATCGCACATTTGCTGCTGCTACTCAGTGATTCTCTTTTTCATTGGTGATCCTCGGCATACATCATCTGTGTCCATCTGAGCAGAGTTTGGAGAGGGCTGTACCCTTCAATGCAGACTCACCACAGCTGTTGCTGTTACCACCATCTGGTCTTGCTAATTTGTGAAGTGCGAACCATCAGATGAAAACCCAACTATCTACCTTACTGGTCCCACCGAACTGCAAAAATCTGAGCTGGTGCATGATGAGAATGGGTCCTGTGATGGTGCACCCTCAGAATGATTTAGCTCCTCTGAGGAATCATCATCCGCTAACTCCACAAACATTTGCTGCACGTGTAAAGGCCCTATTGGAGATAAAAGAGATGAATGAGTACCAACAAGATAGGAATGTTACAAGTTATAGAATCATCAAAAGGTTATTGCATGGAAGGATACCATGTGGCCTGTTGAGTCTGTGTCAGCTCTCTGCAAGGACAATTTAGTTAGCCCCACTCCCCGGCCCTCACAGTAGGATATAGGTGAATGTGAAACTGCACTCATCTTTCTTTATCTGGTTAGGTCATTAAAGCACCTCCTGCACTTAATCCATGAGTGTGCCACTATGCTCACGCTGCTGACCTTCTGGGCCACCTCCAGCTATACCTTCTTTGTGGCAGCAGCAGGTTTCTACCTCTCACTACTGGGAAGAGTATTTCTCTCTGGATTTTCACTGACCCCAGTAGCACATCGAGAAAGGTGTAATTGAAACAGAGCACAGTCTTTACATGTCTCAGATCCATTCTTTAACTTGCAATTCCTTTGTTTCAAATTTCAACTCCTCCAACTTCCATCTACAGATTGGCCCTTTAAATACTGGAGTTGAGATTCTGTCACGCCCACTGCTGCAGGTTGGCTGCCAAACCCAGAGGTAAAATGCGAATGGCTGAGTTATAAAGCCACAACAGGTGCTCTGAACTTAATTCCGGGTTTCCTGTGCATTATGGCTCTTAGCACATCTCTGAGTTAATATCAAGGCTATTGTCTCAAATAGTTTTCCACCACTGACATTAGGCTGACTGGTCTGTGATTATGTAATTTAATCTCACCTCTTTTTGAATAGGGGTGTAACATGTGTAACCCTCCATTTCTCCGCCAGCACTTCCATGTAGAAGGAGGATTGAAAAATTGTGTCCAGAGCCTCTGTTATTTCTATCCTTAGTTCCCCCATCTGAACCGGGTAATTTTTCTACTTTTAGCACTGCCAATCATTTAAGTATCTCCTCTTTGTCTACTTTTATCCTATCCTATTTCTCTACTACATCCTCCTTTAGTGTGGCATTGGTCACATTCTCTTCTTTAGTGAAAACAGATGCAAAATATTAATTCAGTACCTCGGCTATGTCCTTTGCCTTCAAAAAAGGATGCCCATTTTGGTCCCTAATAAGCCCCACCCTTCCTTTGATGATCCTTTTACTACTTATGTGATTATAAAAGACTTTGGTGTTTCCTATTATGTTACCTACTAATCTCATACATTCTCTTTATCCCTCTTATTTCCTTTTACAATTCCCCTTTGCACTTTCTGTAATCAGTTTGCTTCCTAACCCTGTTATAAACCTGACATTTATCATAAGCGTCCTTTTTCTATTTAATTTTAATTTCTCTGGCCTGAAGTTTTCACTAAGTCGTGCTAGTTTGTTCAGCGCAATTTGTCTGAAATCAAGCAAACCAGACGAATTTCAAGCGCAGGTTACGTCCAGCCCGAATCAAGTTTCCATGATCTTTTGCATAAGTTTAAATAGCATCATGCTAGAAGTCAGCCCTGTCCACAAAACAGGCCACACCCCCAACTCAAACTAATGGTGAGTTTCCGCTATTTGCATCCATTTGCGTGCCTTTGAGGAGGCTCTTAAAATTAAGCTTTGTGTTAAAAACAAGAATACTAATTGGCATGTTTTAAAAGCTTTTAAATATTGTCTTTTAATTTACTAGGAAACTGACAACTGTACCCCAATGTAACTAGTAACTAGTTCTGCATAGGTTTTTAAAGTAATTTTCAGTTACTTAAAATGGGTTACTCACAGGTGGTAGACTAGACACTTTGGGTTGAATTTTCCCACCCCGCAGAGGTGGACCTGGAGGTGGAGCTGGGAGCAAATTCATAAAGTAGCATGTTGAGCCAGCTTCCTGATGCGCTCCCACCTCCGAGTGCTTTTGCCGGAAACGGGTTCAGTGTAGCACCAGCCACCCGCTCGGCAGCGGCGGATAGACAATTAGCCCAATTAGATGCCCACCTGGGGGTAGGTTGAGGATGCCACTGACATCTTCCTGGTGTCAGACCTGCCCCCAGCTGAGTCGGAAGGGCGGTGGCAGCTCGGAGGTGGCCTCCTGGCAGCAGCCTGTCGGGCCATCAGTGCGTTATCTCATTGACCCCCACGAAGGGACCGCAAAAATACAAAGACCACAGCCTCCGCCATAACGCTTCCTGTGGAGGGATTTCCCCTCCACAATAATGGTCTAATGAGCTCCGTGCCCTCGGCATTTTTACATAATAAGGCTTCCAAGGGTGCCTCCATTTTGAGGCGCCCTCATGCTCCCCTACCTGCTTCAGCAGTGCCCACTTTTGCCTGTGGGGCTGTTGTCCATCCAATGCTGTGGGTTCTCCTATTTGACCTCCCATCTCAGGAACCTGGCTGCCATCCTTAATTGGACAGTGAACACGGAGGTGGCCTGTCAATTGACCACCTACTGGAAGATTCCAGCTGTTGGCGCACATCTGACCTGTACGGGGTCAGGACCAGGAAATGATCCCAATGATGTCAGAAAAATTCAGCCCTTTGATTAAAAATATTAATTTTTTGTAATAGAGCCATTCTCGGTTGTATTAATTAAACAATACCAGGTTACCACTCTTAAATATATCATAAAATACTTTTCAATGCAAATATTTATTTGAAATATTACATTCTAAAGTTCTGCATGAATGTGCTGATTTTTTGGATGCTTTTACATTCAGCGATATGTAAATTAGTTTGAGTGGAAACTTGAACAAAAATACACTTTTTAAAATTTGCACAATTATGGTGCAATATATCACTCATTGTGCTCAAAGCAGAATTCTTGGTCCATGTCTTTAATCATCCAGGGAACTCTAACTTTGGATTCCCTTCCTTTCTTTCTTGTGTGAATGATTTTATTCTATACCTGAACTAGTTCCTCCTTGCAGACCTCTCATAGCTTATTTACTGTTTTACCTGCCAAACTTTTATTCCAATCCACATGGGTCAGTTCCTCTTCAACTCATTGAAATTAGCCCTCCTCCAGATGAATATTTTTATATTTGATTGCTCTTTGTTCTTTTGCATAACTATTCAAAACATAATGATATTGTGATCACTATTTCCCTAAAGCTCACTTACTAAAACATGCTCCACTTGTTCCACTTCATTCCCTAGAACTAGATCGAGCATTGCTTCCTATCTCATTGTGCTGGAAACATAAGAATCAGGAATGTACACATTTCAGGAATTCTTCCCCCATTTTGCCCTTTGCACTGTTACTATGCCAGTCTATATGAGGATAATTGCATCTTTCAGAAATTTGTCTTGAAAATTTGCCCCTCTATCTCCTCCCCACTGCTTAGTGGCCTATAATATATAGCTGCATGTCACTGTACCCCACTGCAGGGGATAATTGTCACACGTATCTAATGCTTGTCAGCTGCACCCTGAATATAGCAGATCACTCATTGTCTACTAATCTTTGGCAGGTCAGTTCATTCTGATATCACTTTGCCATAGCGTTATTTATATTTTCACATGAAGGTAGGTGACCCACTGAGAATTTCCTTGCAGCTTCCAAATAATCTTCTGTCACAAAAGAGTTGCTAATAATTATTGCAAAAGCTGATCCTAGAGAACAAGATTTAATGAAACATCAGAGAATTTCACAGCACAGAAAGAGGTCAATTGGCCCTACTATTCTATGCCAGTGTTAATGCTCCACATGAGCCTCCTCACACTCTTCATCTAATCCTATCTGCATATCCTTCTATTCCTTTTTCCCTGAAGTAGTTATCTAGCTTTCCCTTAAGGGTATCTATACTATTTGCTTCAACCATGTAGTAGCAGGTTCTACATTCTCACCACTTTGAATAATGCAGCGCTCAATGTTTTTTGTGGAACAAATAAACAAATGACAACCTCGTTCTGTTTTTAAATGTCAAGCTACTTTGCATGATTATCAATGTGTCTGATGTCTAACGGAATTTGAGTCATTTTAACAAAAATAAACTCTCCTAATTTGTGATCTCAGCAAAGATATTAAACAGCCCATGACATCAATGGACTAAGAATAAGAAAATCAGTTGGAAGGTTTGTTGTGTGGGTGAGGTTAGGGCCATGATTGGTAATGACATCACACATTTACCTTGCTGATAACTATTTGCCATAATAAAATGCAACATTGCATTTGGTGTGCTTATTAGGTCTAATATCCATTTTAATGCCACTGAAAACTGTTTTTATCACTCTGGTTGAATAATCCATGATTTGTTTAGTCCCCATTAGGAGCAAAGTAGTTGACCCCCCAAGAAGGATTTCACTGCACATATCAATGAATATGATGTGCTACCCTATTGCAGCATGTGATATTCGTGTGTAGAATTCCAGGTGTGGTAGTATGCAGGAGAGTGTTGATTGTATAGTCAGTAAATAATATAAATGGGAGTAGAAAGTTGCAAAGGGACATTGACAGGTTAAGAGAGTGGTCAAAACTATTAAAATGATTAGCAGTTCTGAAAGTTGGTAAATCACCTGGTCCAGGTGGAATGCATCCTGGGTTGCTGAAAAAAGCAAAGATGAAAATAGCAGAGGCATTAGTCCCAATCTTTCACTCCTCATTGAATTCAAGAGTAGTGTTGAAGGAGTGGAGGGTTGCTAATATTATACCACCATTCAAGATAGGGAAGAGGAAAACTACAGGCTAATCAGTCTAACATTGCTGATGGGGATGTTATTCAAACTCCTTATCAGGGACAAAATAAACCTTTATTTGGAAAGGCATGGGTTAATCAAGGAGAGCCAGCATGGATTTGTTAAAGGTAAATTGTGTCTGACTAACTTGATTGAATTTGAGTCATAGAGTCATTTACTGCACAGAAGGAGGCCATTCGACCCATCGAGTCCATGCCGGCTCTCCATGGAGCTATGCAGTCAGTCCCACTTCCCATCTCAATGCCTGTAGCCCTGCAAGTCTATTTCTCTCGGGTAGCCATCCAACCTCCTCTTGAAGTCATTGATTGTCTCCGCTTCCATCACCCTTGTGGGCAGTGAGTTCTGGGTCATCGCCACTCGCTCAATAAAAAAGTCCTTCTTCATATCCCTCCTGCATCTTTTGCCCAAAACTTTCAATCTGTGCCCCTTTTCCTTGAACCATTTTTGCCTTGTCTAACTTATCTAAGCCTGTCATAATCTTGTATACTTCTATTAAATCTCCCTCAATCTCCTTTATTCTAAGGAGAACAAACCCTGCTTTTCCAACTTAAGCTTGTAACTAAAATCCTCATTCCTCTGTACCCTCTCAAGGGCCCTCATATCCTTTCTAAAGTTTGGTGACCAGAACTGGACGCAGTACTTCAGTTGCGGCCTAACCAGAACTTTATAAAGTTTCAGCATAACTTCCCTGCTTTTGTACTCAATACCTCTATTTATAAAGCCCAAGAACCCATATGAATTACTAACCACTCTTTCAATATGTCCTGCCACCTTCAAAGATCTATGCACATGCACCCCCAGGTCGCTTTGTTCCTGCACACACTTTAGAACTGTGCCATTAAGTATATATTGTCTCTCCCTATTACTTTTGCCAAAATGCATCCCCTTACACTTGTCAGTATTAAATTCCATTTGCCACCTCTCTGCCCATTTTGTTCGCATATCCATGTTCTGTTGCAAGTGGTTCATATCATCTTCACTGTTTGCCTCATTTCCAAGTTTCGTGTCGTCGGCAAATTTTGAAATTCTACTCTGCATTCCAAGATCCAAGTCATTTATATATAGGAAGAAATATCAGTGGTCCCAGCATTGACCCTTGGGGAACACCACCGTTTACCATTCTCCAGTCTGAAAAACAACCATTTACTATGACTCACAGTTTTCTGTCCTTAAGCCAATTTCTTATCCAATTGGACTCTGACCCTCCTATTCCATGAGCCTCAATTTTGTCAACCAGCCTTTTATGTGGTATCTTCTCAAATGATTTTTTAAAATCCATATAAACAACATTTACCGCATTCCTTTCATCACACTTCTCTGTTACTTCATCAAAAAATTTGATTAGTTTAATCAAGGATGATCTGCATTTTACAAATCTATGTTGGCTATCCTTAATTAACTTGACAGTCTCTAAGTATCCATTGATATTTTCCTTGATTATCATTTCTATAACCTTACCCACCACTGATGTTAAACCAACTGGCCCAGTTGCTACGACCACCCTTACACCCTTTCTTGAATAACCAGGACCAGCACTGTGGAGACCTGGACCCCCAGTTAGGTGTGGCAGGGTCATTGGGGCCAGTCTGCCAGGCCCTGGCAAGTGGGGGGGAGGGTGGTTGTTGAGGGCAGGGCGACCTTTGCCATTGGGGACCCTCTGTGGGCCACAAATTGCCCATGGACGAGGCCCCTCCACTCCCTTAAGCCTTGTTTTACTGGGTGAGCTCCCCACATGGCAGGGCTCCCATCAGCTGCTGATAAAATACCAGCATTGGTGGGAAGAGGTCCTTAAATGGCTGTTAAATAGCCACTTAAGAGCCTTAATTGGCCTCTGGGCAATTTTATGCACCCCCCACCTCCCTAAGGTGGGGGGGGGGGGCCATAAAATTCAAACATCAGCGGACAAGGCTCTCCATCAGTAGTGTGATGTCAGAAATCTATCCCTAATGTATTTGATAGAAAACCCATTTAAACTCAATTTTTAAAATGTGTAAAATTTGGGACATTGCTCCAGAATTGTAAAATTTACATACTTTACTCATTTGAAAACAACTGGAATAAAACCGTGAGCTGTTCCCCTTTTTTCCAGATATTCTCTTTGAAGCTGGTTTGCACTGTCAATGTTTTAATCATCTGCTATTCACTTCAGCATTGAAGCTTCAAAAGTCAATGTCTTTCAGAATTCCCTATAGTTTTCTATATTGTCAAAGCCAGTCTGCTAAACAACAACATAAAAATGTAATTGAGAAATCAAACCAGCTAATATAGACATGTCCTTGGAATTTGTTTCTACGTAAAATTGGAACACAATAGGTGCCTGCTTCAGTTTACCAAAGTCATCATGTTTCTAGATTAAGGATCAATACAAATTTATAAAACCTGTAGAAGTGCCCACTCATGAGTATTGGTTACTGTTTTCATATGCAGACTATCGGGATGACTATAGATTGTGCAAGTAGTGCGAAATGCGAAAATGCTATTAAATCGATTATAAAATTGTTCAGGATAATATCTGTTCATTCTACTCTAGCCTTTCTCATTTTCTAGTTCAGGAACGCATTATATTGGCAAACACTGAGATAGATTCTCCTCCAAGTAGCAATAGAACAATTGCAATTACGTTGGCTTTGTAAACTATAAATAATTCTTGTAATTGTCTGTACCAGAATTACTTCATAAATCTCCATTTGATCAAAATAAAGGAAGACCACAGCAGTTCAAGAGTTACCACATACAGATCCTCTTGACAGTGTGGTTAGATGATTGGGAGATAAAGTACTTCACAACATAACTCATGCTGCGTTAGATTTCTTGTGAAATCTTCTCCAAACTGGCGTAAGAAATCCCAATATGCATTTTGTTCGATGAAACAGATTTTATTTGTTCACTCTCCAGTGTAATTCACATATAATTGGGGCATTCTGATTTCATTTTGGCTATTTTGAAATGCGTAGTTCTCTTTTGGCAGCAATGCACCAAAAGTATAGCTTGAAGAGAATGACTGACAAGTAGTTTAGAATATATATGTTATGGTTTGTGTGCCTCCAATCAATCTGTTGGATAGGGGGCAAACCATCTGACAATGCTGGAAGATGTCTAAAAATGTACAAGTCATATTGAAAGCACAACAAATTTTGATTTTGGGGGCAAACTGCTGATGGTGCTTTTAAGAACAAAGGAACAGTGACTGAGGAGGGGGATATGCATTTACACCATCACCTGGATGTGGCCAGGAAGGGAAGATATAGCTAAGTTTATTTTTATTATAAAGAATAATAACACAACTTGGGGTTAAGTTTCTTTCTAATGCATTGTGATGTTGTCTCAAATGTTCACTCTATTGCTGCACTGTAATGTATTGCAGATGGCTGCCCTGATTTTAACCCAGCTCACATGACAGGAATGGTGTAGATGGGGAGTTAAAATTGTAAGAGGTAACCTTCTACCCCTTGACAGGTTACTCTATTTTTTGAATACAAGAATTATGACAAATAATGAGACAATGCTCAAAGCCCAAATCAAACACTGATGTCTTTACGAGGTTTGGTAGGAATATCAGTTACTAATAAAATACACCTGTTAGCCACAAATATGTTACAAGGAGTTATACATACGATCACCCAGCGAGCAGTCACTTCCCATCGATAGTTCTCTTCAGCAACTGACCAAGTTGCTTGCCTTAAGCACCAAATCACTCTTTACAATGATTTTTATACCTTTCTTTGCAAGGTGGGCAGGATGCTCCATTGTACTATCCTATGAAAATCCATCTTAAGCTCCAATTGTCCAATAAGGCATCACATCCTTTGTTCAAACTATGAAAGTAGAGACTGCCTGATGATGAACATATATTTACATTATTTCAGTAATTTCATCACCTCTGGTGGATGTTACAGATGCCTTCAAAATCTTTATCAGTAAACACAATAGCAACTTCTGTTCCTGGTCACACACACACATTTAAAACCACATGACAATTAAACAATCCAAGTTCCTTAAACTGTTAGCTCTTACAAACTGTTGCTTGGAGCATTTCTAGTTTCTATGCCTTTATAAAAAAGGAAAACTCTGACATCATCAATCAATGTCAGTTTGTGTCACTCTCTCGCAGCTTTTCAAAATACTTTGGACCACTTAGGCAAACTAAATTAGCATTTCTTAAAAACATGTCAATCTCTTATCTTCATGTTTGCAGACACAATGACTCCCATAGAATCATAGAAAGTGTACAGCACAGAAACAGACCACATGGCCCATCATGACTGTGCCGGCTAAAAAATAAGCCACCCAGTCTAATCCCACCTTCCAGCACTTGGTACGCAGCCCTGCAGGTTACAGCACTTGAGGTGCATATCAGACACCTTTTCAATGAATTGAGAGTTTCTGCCTCTACTACCCTTTCAAGCAGTGAGTTTCAGACACCCACCACCCTCTGGGTGAAAACATTTTTCCTCATCTCCCTTCTAATCTTTCTACCAATCACTGTAAATCTATACCCTCTAGTCACTGACCTCTCTGTTAAGGTACATAGGTCCTTCACCTTCACTCAATCCGGGTGCATCAAAATTTTGTACATTTCAATCAAATCTCCCCTCAGCCTTTTCTGTTCCAAGCAGAACAACCTTTCCTCATTGCTGCATTTTTCCAGTCCTGGAAACATCCTCGTAAATCTCCTCTGTACCCTCTCTTGTGCAATTACATCCTTTTCAGTAATGAGATGACCAGAACTGCACACAGTACTCAAGTTGTGGCCTAACCAATGATTTATACAGTTCCAGCATAACCGCCCTGATCTTATATTCTATACCTTGGCTAATAAAGAAAAAGATTCCATATGCTTTCTTAACCACCTTATCGACCTGTCCTGCTACCATCAAGGATCTGTGGACATTCACTCCAAGGTCCCTCACTTCCTCTACACCTCTCAATATTCTCCCATTAATCGTGTATTCCTTTGCCTTGTTGGGCCTCCCCAAATGCATCACCTGACACTTCTCCAAGTTGAATTCCATTTGCCATTTTTCTGCCCACTTGACCAGTCCATCAATATCTTCCTGCAGTCCATAGCTATCCTTCTCATTATCTGCCACATGGCCAATCTTTGTGTCGTCCGCAAACTTCTTGATCATGCCCCTACATTTACGTCCAAAGCGTTAATATATACTACAAAAAGAAGGGGACCCAGTACTGAGCCCTGCAGAATGCCACTGGAAACAGCCCTCCAGTCACCAAAACACCCATCCACAATTACCCTTTGTTTCCTGCCACTGAGCCAATTTTGTATCCACCTCGTTACATTTCCTGGGATTTTATTTTTTAACCAGTCTGCCATGTGGCACCTTGTCAAAAGCCTTGAAAGAATCCATGTAGACTACATCAACTGCACAACCCTTATCAATCTGCCTTGTCACTTCTTCAAAAAATTCAATTAAGTTGGTTGGCCCTCTAACAGCAACTACACTGTAGGACAGAGTATAAATCAAGAAATAATTGGGGCTTGTAACAAAAGATATTGCAACAATCGTGGATGATTTTAATCTTCCTATAGATAGGACAAATCAAATTGGCAAAGATAGCCTTGAGGTCAAGTTCATATTTGGGACAGTTTCTTAGAACAATATGTTGCGGAACCACCCAGGGAACTGGCTATTTTAGATCTGGTAATGTGTAATGAGACAGGATGAATTAATGATCTCATGGTAAAGGATCTTCGAGGGAAGAGTGATCATAGCGTGATAGAATTTTACACTCAGCTTGCGGGTGATAAACTTGGGTCTGAAACTAGTGTTTTAAAGTTAAATAAAGATAATTACAAAGATATGAAGACAGAGTTGTCTAAAGTAGACTAGTAAAATAGATTAAAAGGTAAGACAGTAGATAAGCAGTGGCAGACTTTTAAGGAGATATTTCATAACGCTCAACAAAGATATATTCCATTGAGAAAGAAAGACTCAATGAGAAGGATGCACCATTTGTGGCTAACTAAGGAAATTGAGGATGGTATCAATTTGGAAGAAAAGGTTTCCAAGCTGTGAAGATTAATGGTAGGCCAAAAGATTGGGAAAATTTTAGAAACCAGCAAAGGATAACTAAAGTAAAAACAAAGAGGGAGAAAATAGAATGAGAGTGAACTAGTAAGAAATATAAAAACAGACAGTAAGAGCTTCAAGTATATAAAAAGGAAGAGAGTAGCTAAAGTCAGTGTTGGTCCCTTAGAGGATAAGACTGGGGAATTAATGATGGGAAACAAGGAAACGACAGAGACTTTGAACAAGGATTTTGTATCAGTCTTCACAGTAGAAGACACTAAAAACATCCCAATTTTAGTAGAAAATCAAGGGATAAAAGGGAGCAAGGACCCTATCACTAGAGCAAAAGTACTAGGCAAACTAATGGGACTAAAGGCTGACAGGTGCTCTGGGCCTGATGGCCTGCACCCTAGGGTCTTAAAAAATGTAGCTGCAAAGATTTTGGTTGTAGTCTTCCAAAATTCCTTAGATTCTGGAAAGGTCTCAGTGGATTGGAGAACCACAAATGTAATGGTGCTATTCAAGAAAGGAGGGAGACAAAAAGCTGGAAAGTATAGACCAGTCAGCGTAACATCTGTACCTGAGAAAATGCTGGAATCCATTATCAAGGAAGTTAGTAGCAGGACATTCAGAAAATTATTATGCAATCAGAGTCAATATGATTTTATGAAAGGGAAATCGTGCTTGACAAATTTATTGGAGGTTTTTGTGGATGAAGCCAGCAGGGTATATAAAGGTGAACCAGTAGATATAGGATATTTGGATTTCCAAAAGGCATTCAATAAGATGCCACATAAAAGGTTATTACACAAGATAAGAGCTCATGGTGTTGAGGGTGATATATAGCATGGATAGAGGATTGGCTAACTAACAGAAAACAGAGAGTCATAATAAATGGGTCATTTTCAGGTTGGCAAACTGTAACTAGTGGGGAGCCACAGGAGTTAGAGCTGGGGCTTCAACTATTTACAATCTATATTAATGATTTGGTTGAAGGGACCAAGTGTATTGTAGTCAAATTTGCTGACAATGCAAAGATAGGTAGCAAAGGAAGTTGTGAGGAGGACATGAAAGAGCTGAATTGTTGGGCCCTGCTGGGGGCAGGAAAAGAGGCAGATGGGACCCGAAGATACCAGCAATCACTGGTTTACCAGTTTCGCAATGCCGTTCCCAGTGCTGGCTATGTTAACCAGGGTGGGGGAAGAGCCAGATTGCGATCTCACACATCACTCATTAAGGCCAATTAAAGTGCTCGCTTTGCTAATTAAGAGCTTGTTAATGGGTGGTGTTGAGAGTTTCATGGGGGCGCTTGGACTAGACGTGCTGTCTGGGGTAGACCAGGCGAAAGGAGACAGGTAGAGTGTGGGGAGCCAGTCATGGCCACTCCAGGGAATTAACCCGGATCCATAAAATCTGAAAGGGCACAGAGGGGAACTCGGACATTGGTAGAAAGATGCCTTTGGTACCGCCATGACTCCTTTATTCTCCTCCAGTCCAGGCTGCCGCAAATCTTCACTCCAACCCCCCAAGGCCATGGATGGATCCTAGAGGACAAAGGATATCCCTTGAGGATATGGCTACTGACCCCTCTACGTGACTCCCAGACCCCCACAAAGGTGATACAACTAATGCCACCTGCTCACGAGGACCACCACTGAGCAGGCCATTGGGCTTCTGAAGATATGATTCTGGTGCCAGGTCCAGTCAGGTGGCACCCTCCAATACTCTCCTGCCTCAGTCCTTGTGGTGGTCTGCTGTGCTTTCCAGAGAGGAGTGGACCTGGAGGATGGTAAGACCCTGGAACCACGTAGCTTATCAGAGGAAGAGGAGGAACAGAAGGTGAGAGGAGGAGGAAGTGGAAGCTGAGTGGAAGGATGCAGAACATTGAGCTGCTTTGCTGCACAGGGAGATGCCCATGCACAGGATGCCATGAACATCAAGGATCATTTTATCCAGGAACGTTTCAGCAATGCCCCTCTGATCCAGGATGAAGGGACTGCTATGGATGTCAGCCGAGGTACCTGCGCTAACACCTAAATGCAAGACACAGCCTGAAATATCTAATCATTTACCACCAATGAAGGATGCATATCTGACCAGAGGCTTCACTCTTACTGTGGAGGGAGCCTTCATTTCCTTCCTCACCTCATACCACTTACCTTGTCACTTCTGCTATGAAAAGAGACTCAGATTTGTGGTTTAAAATCACACTATTTATACAGTGTAAAGAAATAGACATTGCGCTCAGAGACAGTAAGAAGACACCCAGTCACCCACGCAGTGTTCCACAGTACACGATGGCCTCTGTGCTCAGCACTCCTATGCGATGTTCCCAATGTGGCCTCGGAGGAGTTGGAGGCAGCCTGCTTATTTGTCTCTGATGTCGGCTGAGATGTACGCGTTGGTCGTCCTCATCGTGGAGGTGCCTGAGGGGGCATCTCCAGAGGTGCTGCACTGGAATCATTGCAAAGTCAGCCTCTGTCACATGGCCCTGCAGCATGGAAGCTCCCACTGTCAGAAGAGCTGAGTAGGGCAAAGGCCATCTCAGAGCCCTGTAAGAGGTGGCATCCTCATCCACCTCTGTGACACCCTCAGTCCTTGCCAGGCACATCGGATGCCTGGAGGTGGACACCAGCTGGGTCGCAGCTGGCATTCACTCCAAACATCTCTGCGCCAGCAGTGCCACTGATCGTTCCATTCTACACCGTGTGGCATCCATCCAATGCATGCCAGTGCGCTGCTTCTGCACCTACTCAGAGTGATGCCACCTATGGCTCTCCATGAGGTTGGCCAGTCTCTCAATGGAGGAGCTCATGCACTCATAGCCCTGAACCGTGGTGGCGCACATGAACTGGATGGACTCTTCCATTCACTGCCCATGTCCCCGCACTACATGAGGGATCTCTGACATGTGGGAGCATGTCTCCCCCTGCTGTTCCAGGTACAGCCTTCTTTCTTGTGACTCCTGAGGCCCTATATCTGTGCCCAGCTGAGCAGGACTGTGTCTTCCCTCCCTCCTCAGAGTGGAACTGACCACAGCTCCTTCTGCCTCTGGCACCTCTTCCTACCCATTAGTGCCATGCTCCTCACCAAGTGACACACTCTCTATCCGCATGTGAGGACTCTTGGTGGTGGGAGTATCTGTACTTGTGGACAGTGTGCTTTTAGGTATGCCAGTGTCTCTTCTGTCTTGAGCTCCTCCTCCTGGGCCATTGCTTGGGAGGGAGAGGGTCTCTGTTGCTGGATGGCTGCATCGCTGGGAAACACAAGAAAAGATAATGAGAGCTAACCTTGCAGAGCAGAAATCTCTGCAGTGCTGAGGCTTCCTAATGGAAATCGATGTTTGCCAAGCTGTCAGACACAGTGGAGTTCAATTCACCCCCTTAATGAACGCAGTGCCCTCTGAAATCACCATCTGCTCCATGACTGCCAATTTGCCAGGGCTAACTTCCTCCTGGTCAGCAATTCTAGCAATCTCCATTGCTCTGTCCTCGTTGGCAGTAATGATATGAAGGTAGGGGACACCCATTCCCATCTGGACTCTTTCCCTTGCATTGTGTGCCTGATTTTTCCCACATAGACAAAAGAGAGCAAGATATGGCACTGTTGTGCTGTTTGGCCCATGGCTGCTGCTCCTATTCATATGTAGCTGCATGTCCCAGTGGTGACAGGTCCTCATCAGCACTATGGCTCTGAGCCATTCGGAGGGGTCATTAAGTGCCCTAGACACATACTCTTCCCATGTCAGGAGCAGCATGCATCTCGAGGCTCCTCAGTTTGTGTGTCTGCTGGAGGATGAATACCTAGAGGCCTGTCCTGAGGCTGGGGGTTGCACTCACCATGCCACAGTGTATGAAGTCATTGAACCATTTCCGGCACTGGATTCAGGATCTAATCATTATGCTTCTGCCGCTCACAATCCCTGCTATCTCCTGCCAGGCCTGCTTTGTTTGTGAAGGTGGCCTCCTCCCCCCACCCTCAAGGAAGAGGACCTCCCTTCTCTCACTCACAGCCTCCAACATTGCATTTAGATCAGAGAACCTGGGGGCAGCCCTGCCCTGGCTTTCAGGCCTCCAACTCTCCTGGGGCATCTTCCAAAGGTCACCAAACTGATTTAAACAGCAACCACAGTAATGGCTGCCGTGGTCTGTTTAAATCACCTCTGTTCCTGCCCTGCAGCTGCTAATTGCACGGCGAAACTGTCTCCGTATCAGCTAAGGGGTCGCCTCCATGAATATCATGAATTATTTCTGTTTCCCCCGAGTAACCCGGAAATCATCCTGGCTAATGTTCCCCACCCTGAACCTGAAAATGCAGCCCAAGGTGTCTGCAAAGAGATATAGATAGAAATAGTCATTTGGTGGTACAGAAATTGAGTATTGCTGAAAATAGAGACATTTTGTCAAAGCTTTTCATCTTGCTCCCATCAGGACAATTCGCAAGAATACCAATTAAAGGGAAGCAACAAATTTATACTGTATGAGAAGAGAGTGCTGATTGGTTGGCAAGTGAACTCTGATTGGTAGAGGCGTTGCCATGGAGAATGCGCCAGTTTTTGGTGACTGACAGTGAACTGCCAAGCTTGACCCTGATTGGTCCAGCGAATGGCTGTCACTTATTTTATTCAGCTGAAACAGGCACAATGTCTGTGCATGTTCTTCTGTCTGCAAATAACAGGGTCCTGTGTATTAATATATGTAGCTTCCAGTATGCGCAAATGTGCCACACTGCGAGCCCTACTGACAATCTTAAATTGGTTGTCAGCATAATTCTTAGCACAGTGAGGGCTATTTAGCAAATGCTGTCCAATTGTGGAATCACATCTAATGTTGGACACTGTGTTTTGAGTTTTGCAATCACGGGCTGGTTGGGTACGGCCTGTACCTTGCCCATTGAGAACAGCAGAAGGGACACGTTGTTTGATACGATCTGCCAGTCTTTGGGCTGTATGGCCTATATAACTAGCATCACACTGGCATTGAAATTCATATATCACATTATTCATTTGTGTGATAGGCAGGATGTCTTTTTGGTTTAACGGCAGCATTCTGTTAGTGGCGAACACCACACGTGTTGCTATTACATAGTAGCAGCATGAAACAGCTAACATCATCTGTTGCTCAAACGTTTTGGATATATTATCCTTCCAGGGTAATCTGAGGTAGACTGGCACTTTCCAGGGCCAAAAATGACAGCTTTGGGCCCATTCATAAGTTTGCGTGATATGCAGCGAGAAACGATCTGATCAGGGGTAGCCATTGTCATGCAGGATGTCTTTGATTCGCCCTACTTCAGCATCAAGCTTGCATGGTGAGCAAATGGCTTGGGCCCTATTTACAAGATTAAGATTGTCAGTCAGGCTCGCAGTGTGCCCTGTTCTTTGCAAACAGAAAGAGCATGTACACACATTGCACCTGTTACAGCTAAGCAAAATAAGTGACAGCCATTCGCTGGTTCATTCCTCAGGGCAATGCCTTGACCAATAAGAGTCAAGCTGCCTGGTTTAAATTTCAAACAAAGCTTGGCAGTTAACTGTCAGTCACCATGAACTGGTGCATTCTCCATGGCAACACCTCTACCAATCAGAGTCCACTTGCCAACCAATCAGCATTCTCTTCTCATACAATATAAATTTGTTGCTTCCCTTACATTGGTATTCTTGCGAATTATCCTGATGAGTGCAAGACGAAAAGCTTCGACAAAATGTCTCTATTTTCAGCAATACTCGAGATATAGATAGGTTAAGTGAGTGGGCAAAAATTTGACAGATGGAGTATAATGTGGAAAATGTGTAGTTGTCCACTTTAGTAGGAAGAATAGAAAAGCAAACTATTATTTAAATGGAGAGAGACTGCAGAATGCTGCGGTACAGAGGGATCTGGGTGTCCTTGTACATGACTCACAAAAAGTTAGCATGCAGGTACAGCAAGTAAGTAGGAAGGCAAATGGAATGTTTGGCTTTATTGCAAGGGGGATGGAGTATAAAGGTAGGGAAGTCATGCTACAACCGTACAGGGTGTTGGTGAGACTACACATAGAGTACTGCATACAGTTTTGGTCTCCTTATTTAAAGGCTGAACTTGTTGGGCCTATACTGATTGGAATTTAGAAGAATGAGAGGTGATCTTTTTGCAACATATCACATTCTGAAGGGCCTTTACGGGGTAGATGTTGAGAGGATGTTTCCCCTCATGGGGAAATCTAGAACTGGGGACATAGTTTCAACATAAGGGGTCTCCCATTTAAGACAGAGATGAGGAGGAATTTCTTCTCTCAAAGGGTCATTAATCTTTGGAATTCTCTACACCGGAGAGCTGTGGAGGCTGAATCATTGAATATATTCAAGATTGAGTTAGACAGATTTTTGAACTACAAGGGAGTCAAGGATTATGGGGAACAGGCAGGAAAGTTGAGTTGAGTTGAGGCCAAGATCTGATCAGCCATGATCTTATTGAATGGTGGAGCAGGCTCGAGGGACCAAATGGCATATTCCTGCTTCTATTTCCTATGTTCTTATGTAAATTTCAGGTCTGGGGTATTTAAACTCATGGGCCTAATTTAAATGCCACCGGTGCACTAACCACCCATAATGACTGCTGACAGAGGTGGAATGAGCAGCCCTTTCCCCCACTGCCAGAATGCAGGTAAGGGGTAAGAGGGAGTTTTGGGTGGTCTAATGGATGGGGAGAGCAGGGTGGGTGGAAGACAGGGGAGGCTGTGATTTTGGGGAGGCTGTGATCTTCCTTGCATTGCCCAGAAGAACCCTCCTGATCCTTCAAAAAAGTTTTCAATTACCTGGAGGACCTCTTTGTCCTTTCCACCAGCTGCCAAAAGGCTATGGAGACATCCCTGTTTAGGCCCCAGCTAAACTATCATTTGGGTCCTATTGTTTTCATGGACCTCCTATTAGCAGTTATGAATGAGGCTTCCACTGGAATCCAGTATCATTTAAATCAAATATTGATGTAAAATGAGCACATAGCTGCACACCCACTCCAGTTTGTCCTCACTCCCCAATGTTTAATATCTGAAGCATTATAGTCAGATAGAGAGTGTTTGGGACTACCAACAGTCAACTGACATTGAAGAGGAAAAATGTTACCATATGACATGGAAGAGTAATGTTTGTGTTTGATATACTTGATTCTGGTGAGATTTTTATCTCAGTAAATTTTTAATAATCATCCTCATGAATATATATCCCATCGAGCCTTTGGAAGAAAATGTTTTGCTGATTGAATCAAACACCAGGCTTCAAAGAGCTCGCTGGCCAAATGGTTTCTTAAAGATAGCCGTAAGATTCTTCTGGAAGGCCTATTTCCATCTTATAATCAGATGACACAAAATTATTTTATTTCAGATCAAAATAGAACAGAACATAACAAAGCAAAAATTACAAACAGAGGATATAAGGATCTGTTTTAAATTGGTTAATAGCGTTCTGACTAGTTTGCTGCTGAAAGTGCTTATCTGTGCTAGATTACATTTTCTTGTTTCATGTTATGAGGATATAATTGGACCAGAATTTGCAGGCAAAATATCAGAGAGTTAAAGACACATGTCATTATTAGTGTGTAAAAAATCCAGCAATTTGGGTTGAGGAAGAGATATGGCATCAATTGCAATTCACCGCTAGTTGGTGATGATTTGTGCCTTCGGGTACATTAACACACCAACTTCACAATGCACAAGTTTTCTAACGTGCTATCACATGACGTTCCTGTGTGACCAGGGAATGAGACCAATGATCTGAGTAGATTGCATTAGAGCCGGCGAAGTGAAATCTCCAAGAGCTGGTGGTTTTCCACCTCACCTGCAGTGTAAATGTCCTCTTCTGAAGTTCAGTTTCAAAAAGGGCAAACTGTGCCATCAAGACAAGTACAATTGGAAATTTAAAGAAAGCATAATTGTCTCTTTTCGGGCTAATTTACATAATGCATCCTTTGCTCATGAATTGAACTGATTGTTTAAACTAAGTTTGGCTCCACTATTGGGCAGGATATTTAAGAAATGGCAAGAAAATGGAGGAGTGAGGCCTCTACTGCCTCCCTGTCACAGCCTCACTTTCCAACCTCTTGATGGTGCCAATTTTAAAAGCTGACCAGAGGACAGGGGCAGGAAGAGATGGGGGGGGTGGGGGGGAAGTGAAATTGGTATGATCCTGATCTCCTATCCCATTTCCCCTCCACTGCTTTTGTTACCACCCCTCCCCATGACCACTTGGTTGTAGTAATCCTGGGGTAATGGTTGCAATGGCCCCAATCTAGCACAGGCAATGCCAATCGCCATCTTAGGAACAGTGTTGGCACAGGTGTGCTATGCATTCACCAGAAGCATGCAGTGTGAGTAGATCATGATGTTAGTCAGTGTCAAACACTGTTTTGGCACCCGACCTGCCATTTTGGACCTCACAGGTCCTGTTAATACCCTCTCTTAAACACGCACAGCTGACTATGTATTCATGAGGGGCTCCCCTCACTAGTGCTATTTAAAGAGATCAACTTGGGACTTACATGTGAACTGCTTTTGACTTTCATTTGGTGCTGCAAAGTTAGTGGAGGTGCTGTGTTCAGTGTTGTTGGAGGAACCGTCAGAGGTTTTTTGTGTCAGAAGGTAGTGGTGTTGTACCTTTGCTCGGAGTTGAGTAGAGTTTCAAGGCCTCTGAGCAGAAAACTTGGTCTCATTCAAAGTGGCTATCATTGCAGTCCCACTTGAGCTGCAGCATGATAGGGACATGGAGCAGAGACAGCAGAGAGGAGAAGCTGTACACAGTGGGAGGAAGAGAAAGGCTCTCAATAGACAGCACTCATACAATGCGAGCCACATTGCAACCAAGAACATTGTGGAGAAAACCATAGCAATGACTTTGCTGCCTGGAGCCCTCCAATATTTGCAGCAATGTGTCTCCAATTTCTTGATGGTCTGCTGCATTGTACACAATCATACAGCTGCAGCCCTTGCCACCAGGCCTTCAGGAAATACCTCGGGAGGAGGAAGAATAAGAAAAGATACACACGAGATATCCTAGCTCTAGATGGGCTGTCCGTGAGCACCTCATCAGACTCCATTTCCCATGAAAATATCCCCACATCACCATTGCTCAACAATTCCTCACTTTTCTATCCCTCTGCCATGGACCACCACAGGGCTGTCTTGGCAAAAATCCTGAAATAAAAGACACCACAAACCAACAATTCCATACTTTGTCCAACAACACTTCCAATAATACATGCAATAGTCAACTATTCACCCTTATGCATTCCCTTAGTGCCTGTCTTGAGGGTGCCTTTGTCTTAGGTGCTCTTGTCCTGAGTGGCTGCAGCATGGCTGGTGGAAGGCTGCTGACTTTCACTGGTGGAAGCTGTAGATGGCCTTGCAGAACAACCTTGAGTAGCTCTAGCCTTGAGGGCCTGACTTCAGACTGGACTGCCTTGGCATGGTTGGCTGACTGAGAGCCAGTGGTTGGAGCATGAATTCTGCCTTCCAGATAGATGACAACAGGTTTGTGCACCACAGAGCCACTGCCACTCCTCCAGGCCAGCACTCAGCAATCCTAGTAAGTTTGCTGGACTGTTGTGAGACTCTGCAAGCCCCTTTGAACACTGGTATCTGCAGTCATGATAGCAGCAGTCTGAGCCTGCATGGCACCAAGCTGCACCTGGATGGCATTGAGACAGGCGAATATACAATGGTAGCTAGTTGACTTTTGTATGGAATATTGGATGGTTTATTGGAAAAAGTTGATTCGGAATGATTGCTTAGTGATGGCTTTTACTAGAGCATTGTGGTTAATAGAATGATGTGATGGTCATAGACTGAAGCAAAGTGAGAACATAGAACATAAGAACTAGAAGCAGGAGTAGGCAATTCAGCCCCTCAAACCTGCTCCGCCATTCAATACAATCATGGCTGATTTCATCTGGGCCTCAACTCCACTTTCCTGCCTGTTCTTCATAATCCTTCAACCCATTACTAATTAAAAATCTGTCTATCTCCTCCTTAAAGTTACTCAATGTCCTGGCATCCACTGTACTCTGGGGTAACGAATTCCACAGACTCACGACCCTTTGAGAGAAGTAATTTCTCCTCATCTCTGTTTTAAATCTGCTACCCCTTATCCTAAAACTATGACCTCTCGTTCTAGATTGCCCCACCAGAGGAAGCATCCTCTCTACGTCTACTTTGTCAATCCCCTTAATCATCGTATATACCTCAATTAGATCTCCTCTTATTCTTCTAAACTCTAGAGAGTAAAGGCCTAAACTGCTCAATCTCTCTTCATAAGACAAACCCCTCATCTCTAGAATCAATCTAGTGAACCTCCTCTGAACTGCCTCCAATGCAACTACATCCCTCCTCAAGTAAAGGGACCAAAACTGTATGCAATACTCCTGGTGCGGTCTCACTAATGCCTTGTACAGTTGCAGCATCACTTTCCTACTTTTATACTCTATTCCTTTAGCAATAAATGCCAAAATTCCATTTGCCTTCCTTATTACCTGCTGTACCTGCATACTAGTTTTCTGCGATTCATGCACGAGGACATCCAGACCCCTCTGCACCGAAGCACTCTGAAGTTTCTCTTCATTTAGATAATAATTTGCCTTTCATTCTTCCGACCAAAATGGATAACCTCACACTTATCCACGTTAAACACCATCTGCCAAATTTTGGCCCGTTCACCTAACCTATCCATATCCATTTGTAAATTTCTTATTTCTTTATTGCAACTTACTATCCCACCTATTTTAGTGCCATCTGCAAATTTGGCTATAGTACCTTCTATCCCTGCATCCAAGTTATTAATATAGATTGTAAATAGTTGAGGCTTGAGGACCGAACCCTGTGGCATCCACTTGTTACATCTTGCCAACCAGAAAAGGACCCATTTATCCCAACTCTCTTTTCTGTCGGTGAGCCAATCCTCTATCCAAGCAAATAAATTGCCCCTAACCCCATGTGATCTTATCTTGTGTATTAACCTTTTGTGCAGCACCTTATTAAATGCCTTCTGGAAGTCTAGATATACTACATCTACAGGATCCCCATTATCCACTTTACTTGTTACATCTTCGAAGAACTCTAGCAAATTAGTCAAATAAGATTTACCCTTCATAAAACCATGCTGACTCTGATGGATTGTGTTTCTAAATGTCCTGTTATTACTTCCTTAATAATGGATTCTAACAATTTCCCAACGACAGATGTTAAACTAACTGGTCTATACTTTCCTATTTTCTGCCTCCCACCCTTTTTGTATAAAGGCGTTATATTAGCATTTTTCCAATCCACTGGAACTTTTCCCACATCCAGGGAATTTTAGAATATTATAACCAATGGATCCACTATCTCCACTGCCACTTCCTTTAAGACCCTGGGATGTAGGCCATCAGGCCCTGGGGACTTGTCTGCCTTCAATCCCAGTAGTTTGCTCAGTACTTTTTCCCTAGCGATGATGATAGTGAGGTGTGGGACTGTTGTAGAATGGGGAATTGGGGTTGTGTTCACTGGTAACCCAGTCAGATGTATTATTATGGAAAGGGGATGTGTTGGTTTCCTTCTCCCTTCCTCTGCTCCTATTTTTCTTCTTCCTCCTCCTTCTTCTCAGCTGTTTGCCATATAGCCAATGGCAAAGGTAGTGCCCTCATGATGTTGTGCAGAATACAACAGACCATGATGAATCGTGACACATGCTCTGGTGAGTACTGCAGGGCTCCTCCAGAGCGCTCCAGGCAGCAGAAGCGTTGTTTGAGCATCCAAGTCCTATTTTTGATGTTTGATGTTTGATGTGGCAGCATGGCTCTCATTATATAAATGTGTTTGGGTTGTGGATCGGAATCATGAGCCACGGTTTCAGCGGATTGCCCTCATCACCCAGCAACCACCCTCTGCTTTGATATGGTTGCTGAAATACTGATGGTACAGTGGACTGGCATGGAATGAAGGCATCACGACTGCTTCCAGAATACTGGGCATTCACCTGCATGATGTGCTGAGCATAGTCACACACCAACCCCTTGTGGTTGCAGTACCTCTCTGCATTTAGATGTAGTGCCTGCAAAGCCATGTGTGTGCAGTCAGTGGCAGTTCGCACCATCGGAAAGACCGCTATACTGGTGAAGCCAAGTGCATGCTCAAGTTGCTTCGCTCTGGTCAGAAAGAATTCTATGTACTCCTCTCTCCTGGCATAAAGAGCTTCAGTCTCCTCCCTTGTACAGCAGTGGATGGCCAACTGGAAGATGTTAGAGATCCACCCTGGAAGGTTCTTGACACAAAAAAGTTCATGGCCCTGGTTACCTTCACAGCCACTGGTAGTGCTGTCCTTGCCCTGCTGTGAGTTTGCAGGTCTACCTGCAAGAAGTGGCAGGTTTCAGTAAACAACTTCTTCATAAAACTGAGACATCGCACGCACTGTTCCTCGCTGAGGTTGAGGTTAGGAAAATGTTCCCTGAAGATACTGAGGAGATAAAGCCTCCTGCTGAAATCCCTATCCCAATCCTCCTCCTCCCTCTGTGAGCAGCTCATCCTTCTATGTGTTGCCTTGCTCAATCTCCCAGTCATGCTGCATGCCAAGTGGGATAGAATCTGCAGCACCTGGGAGTAAGTTATCTGAGCAGAACCTTTGAAGTCAGAAATTCACCACACCCGAGACCACTCCTTGTCAACTTCACCAACTTTAAATCGCAGTAGAAAACACAAGCTTTTCTAAAAACTCAGATGGAGCCAGCAGAAATCAATCCTACTGACTTCCGTGGTAACTTATGTACTCAGAAGTAATCGGCACATGGTGCATGACCATCTAAATTATATCTCGTTGCTCAGAGGCCTAGTGGGTGCGTATGGTTCCAGGCGTTAACGTTGAGAGTTCAATTGTTTGTTCTTGTTTGCTGTTCCTCTTTGGTCTGTTCTTTGGTTTGTTAATAAAGTAATGAATCAGATGATGTATATAAGGGTAGCGCTCCGGACCTGAATTCAGTTGCACCTCTGTTGGTGCGGTGTTCCATGCTTGGTAGACATTGAAGGCACAGTTGTATCACAAAATTAGATCACACTGGTCCTGGTCCTCCTCCTGAAGACGGTTGAATTCCTTCGGTTGTGATCACTCCTAGATAGTACTTTGAACGTGGACGATCCATGTGAAAATTCAGATTGGGCACTCCAGGCAATGCAAGTAAAATTGCACTAGTGGTGGGTCTTTCCTGGTGCTCAGTGTGTTGTGGACTGACCTTAAGGGACTACATCAGAGGAAGTGATGTCCAGTCACAAATGACCAGTCAGTTGTGGGCAGAGCCCGATATAGTAAGACATGTTTAGATGTGCTCCTGCAGTTAATACAGTTATGATATATGTATATATGTTCCAGTTCTATTACAATAAAACCCCACATTTATTTTGAATTTATACTTGTATTCCTATGACTTTTAAGAACAGATCACACACCAAAGGGCAAGTAATATTGCAGAATGCAGGTTCAGCTGTGCAAGGTTAAGAGAAGGAGTTTACTGCAGTGCTCAGGTCAAAAATGGCAATGTTATAGTCAAGTCAGCATTACAAACTAACGTCACAATCTGCTGACTCTATATGCTCCTAACTCCTGTGCTAACGCTATCACCAAAATGGCGTCAACATGACCGCGCCATAAGTTTGCGGTACCTAAGTCTTCATCAAATGTCGTCATAAACAGGCATTGTCTTGAGTAATCTAGTTAGATTTATTTCTAAATAATCCCTAATGTTCCATGCAAACCCAGTGCTGTATTTAATAATACCATATCATTAGATGACATTGTTGCTGAAAGATGTAATTCTATTTCCTTTCTTAGTTCTACTTACTCCTTGCATTTTATTTTTAGATACAAATCAAAGAGCCTTAAAATGAAGGATTAGTTTTCCAATAATCCGGTAATAACAACAAAAAATGTCTTCGCCTCATCAGTCATCCTCTTTTCCTTGCTTTGATGGCTGAATAAAGAAGCTCAGCTTGAGTAGTGAAAGACAAAATGGCAAAGCAAATCTTTGTGTTTAGAGAGAAAGGATAGCCTCTAATGACTTGACTTCAATGAGCAGGAGGCCTGTATTAACTGCAGGCAGGCAGCTGGAGTTCAATAATCTTTGACTCTTTTTTGGGGTGGCAGCGCGGGGGGGGGCGGGGGGGAACATTCAGGCTAACTGATTTGTTTTAAAGTGGATTTTGTGCTGGCAGCAGGTTTGGGACAGCCACTCAAATTGATGAGCCCATCCATTTTTTTCTCTGCTATATAAACATAAGAAATATATTATTCCATCTGTAAACAGATAGAGAGGCTGTGTGTTAGGAACTGCTGGTCTTGCTTGCAGCTTTCCCTCAGTGTGATGAAAAACCGAGTCATGAGAGGATGGTGGCTGTGCACTGTTTTCACCTGATATTGGCTGTAAATCACAACCTGCATGATCTTTTTAAATCTGTTGCTACGTTTGCGGGTGATATCTATGCGGTGACGCGATTAAGCTAAGCGGGTCACAGAGGTTATTAGCAAAGAAGATGAGAGGTGTTTGTCTAGTTGAAAAGCTTTCTCCGAGTTTCTGTAGCAGATAACTGTGGTTTTAAGCAGGAAAATGATGAAACTGCCTCAGCAAAAACTCAGAAGGTTCTTTATAAAGAGGGTGAGTAAAATTGTTTCCTTCTTTTGAGATAATTAATGATATTATTTGAAGGACAGACCTTTGAAGAGTTTTACCATTACAAGTTAGTTTAAATACAGGCAGCTAGTATATGATCTAATATGAGCTATTAACCCTTAGACAACTCCTGTGATAGTTTTGCACCAAAATTTTAATATGTAGAGAATAACTGAGAGCTGACATAGAATTGTACAGACAATAATAGATACTTCAAACAAAGTTGGTTGATAGTTGTCATCTAAAATGCAGAATCATAAATAACTGAATTATTATGAGGAAGTAATATTATCAAAAGTCTCACATGATATCCAAACCATGCAAGGAAATAGTTGTGCCATATGCAATTGTCATTTCTGATCCTTGATGAAATTATCATCTTGAAATTAAACAATCTTAGAAATTACAGTGCAGAAGGAAATCATGCAGTTGGCAGTGATAACTCTTCAAACAACCTAATCCCATTTCCCTGCTGTTCCCTCATTGAATCCTTAAGTTCAATTCTCTTTTAAATATTGTCATAATCTCTGTCTAATTAGCCACTGGTGGTCAAATATTCATGTCTTAATGATCTTCTGTGTGAAAATATTTCTTTTAATTTCCTTCAGCATTCTTCTATTAATAATCCTGATTCTGGACTCCTTTCCTTTTCGATTTCCCAGCCAGTGGAAACAATCTTTTACTATTTACCTTCTGAAAAGCTTTCAGAATTTTCAAAACCTCGATTAAATTCCCCCTTAATCTGTGTTCCAATGAGATGTCATTGCTGGTTCCGAAAGATTTCCACTGTACCCTTTCCCTGGCTCTAATTTCCTTCCATCAGTACCCAGATTCGGAATAGGTGGTTAATCAACCTCTTCTGTTATTTTCAAAGTAGCTGTTTATTTCTATTTCACTCTCTCATGCACACACATGCATCCACATATACACAAATAATATTTCTGCTGTAAATAACAGTTAAGGTCTGATATTCTAGTCTCAGCCAAGACATCGGAACATAGGATCAATAGGGACAGAGTAGGCCATTTAGTTCCTCAGACTCTTTAGGTAGATCATGGCTGATCTCCCCCTTCACTCCATTTTCGTGCCTTTGCTCCATGTCCCTTGATACTGTTAGCTAACAAAGATATATTACTCTCAGTATTGAAAGCTCCAACTGTCCCAGCATTCATAGCCATTTGGGGAGAAAGTTCCAAATTTCTACTACGCTTTGTGCATAAATGGGGTAGATCTCCTATCAGTCATCTGGTGGAACTTGTTGGCACCAGAAGTACACTGGATTTGCATCGTTACAACAATTTTCAATGGGGCATTTGCCCACATCAAGGAAGCATTTCTGATTAAGTGCATAGAATGTCTGCCCATTCCGCAATCGGTAGGGCGCAACAGAATTCTTTGGAATCATTACCTTTCTAAGGAGGCAGCGTGACTCTCTTCAGAGCTAAAGGCCCCAATATTAACTCTGTTGGGGTGTTGGGAACAGGATGTTCGATATTATGTGGGAAACTTAAAGTAAGTTCAGTGCGCTTATCATTGGCATTTTAATATAGGCATCATATTCTGATTTTACTTATGAATTTGCCATTAATTGTGTGGCAGCAGTGTGATGAGGACCCACATGATGATAAGGGGGATGTCAGGGGAAGGTTCTTTACCCAGAGAGTGGTCGAGGCATGGAATGCCTTGCCCGGGGAAGTTGTTGAGTCAGAAACTTTAGGGACTTTCAAAAGGCTTTTGGATAGGTATATGGATAAAGGAGAATGATGGGGTATAGATTAAATTGTCCTTGACAGAGGACAAAGGATCGGCACAACATTGTGGGCCGAAGGGCCTGTTCTGTGCTGTATGTTCTATGTTCTATGTTCTATGTTCTATGATGAGATCGCAACTCCAGTATTTAAAGGGCCGATGCAAAAATGGAATTTGGAGGAGTTGGGAGTTGGAATCAAAAGGGGAAGAACTTTGACAATTGATTCAGAATTGTCAAAGGCTGTTCCCCACTTCTTTGATGCCTCCCTTGATGTACTGCTCAGGGCAGAGGAGCTCAAGAGAGAGAAATACTCTTCCCCAGCAATGGGAGGAAGAAACCTGCTGCTAACACAAGAAAGGATGCCTGGAGGTATACCAGAAGGACAGCAGCAGGAACATTATGCCATGCTTCAGGATTCTTGGTTAGCTTTAATGACCTAACCAGGTCAGGAAAGGTGAGTCCAGTTGCACATTTGTCTACGTCCTGCTGTGTGCATAACACCCCCATACCCACCCCCACCCTGCTCACTCTGCCTTGTCAAATCTACTCCATCACATCCGGTTACCTTGCAAGTGCACCAACTACATTTCTATGCTTTTTCTCACATCCTCATCAATCAATCCAGCACTGCCACACCACCTGTTCCTTAAGTAGTTTCCTGTCTCTCCCGGATGTGCAACGTTGTTTGCTGGACTGCTTTGTGTCAGTGACATTGCGAGGGGGGGTGGGGCAAGAGTGGCCACTGCACGTAGTGCTAACATTCGTCCAGAGGTGGTAACTAACTGAATATTGCATTAATAAGGCCATCCCTGGCATCCTGGACAGCAGTGTGAGTAGCTGCAGCTGCAATGGCATTATCACCATCCCTCTCCTCATCATCCTTCTCTTCATCCTATTCCCTCTCCTCTTCCTCTTTCTTCTCCTTCTCCTCAGATTTGTCTGCTGAAAATCAGCGCTGTTTTCCTTGTTCATCCTGCAGATTCAATCCCTGAAGTGTGTCAGATCTGGGAAGGATGGTTAGTCCTGCCATATCTAGGGACCCTCCCATATTTGGATCTTGCTCCAATGTTGCTAAACCCCAGGAACAGCTGAAAGAAAAAACATACCAAGGCTGTGGGGACTGCCAGCATTGGTAAAGAGTCAATAGGGGTGAATTTCCTTGGAGTTGCGCCTGCTCCACTCCCATAACTTCACCAACAGTGAGGCGGAAAACCCATTTACACACATTCGTCGTACTGGCAGAGCTGGAGCAGGAGTAGAAGTAGGTCAAAAGAAATTCCCGGCCCTGAGGACTGGCAGCAATGAAGGGCAGGGATCCTGGGAACTAGTAACAATGGGAAGACAGTCCTCAGGTCTGTAAACAAAGGATAATCAGACAGAGAATTACTGCCCGCTGCAGTCTCATGTACTTATGCAGCTGTGGTGTCCCCTTGCAATGAATTGCAGCCAGACTCCAGATCTTCCCACTCTCACCAATCTCACCACCTTCCCTGGTCTCCTGCCCTCCTGTGTTACTATACTGGTACTTGCTGCCCAATAGATGGTTGGGCAGTTGGGCACCAAGGAACAGCAATAGGCCATTTAGCACCTTGTGCCTATTCTGCCATTCAATGAGATCATGGCTGATCCGTGACCTTTGCCCCATATTCCTTAATACTTTTGGATAGCAAAAAGCTATCATTCTCAGATTTAAAATTGAACAATGGATCTAGCATCAATCGCCACTTGCAGAAGAGGGTTCCAAACTTCAATTTGTGTGTAGAATTGCTTCCTAATTTCACTCCTGAAAGGACTGGCTCTAATTTTTAGACAATGCCTAGTCCTAGACTCCCCAACTAGTAGAAACAGTTTCTCTCTATCTGTTCCACTTAATAATTTGAAAACTGCGATCAAATCATCCCTTAACCTTCTAAATTCCAGGGAATACAACCCTAGTCTGTGTAATCTCTCCTCATAGCTTAACCCTTGGAGTTCAGGTTTCAGTCTGGTAAATCTACACTGCGCTCCTTCCAACATCAAAATATTCTTCCTAAGGCTTGCGGGTCTGGATTTGTTTATTTGTACGTTGGATGTGGACCTCACTGGCAAGGCCAGTGTTTATTGCCCATCCATAATTTCCCTTGAGAAAAGAGTTGGAGGACAATAGAATATTAACCTTCATCTTACTATGTCCCTTGTCTCCTCCCCTCTCACTCTCCCTGCCCTTCCCACACACAACCCATCTCATTGAATTCTCTTCTCTCCTTCATCTGCACCTCTTGCCTTTCCTTTTTCCTGGCCTACCCCACTTCACCCACTCCCTCACCTTATCCTTGTTTGTACGCCATCATTAGATGCTGATGTCCTGTTGTCAATGTGTAATGATTGTCGCACTGGCAGATTGGTAATCATGTCCAATGCAGGTTTATTGGGCGATTATAAAGAGTTGAATAGCAGGATAAAATATGATCAGTGTAGATTATAACAAGATCTCTTCTAGATTGTTCTGCAAATACCATGAGCGGGCTGCGTGGAGGATCAACTGCCTGCACCACGGAGGTGGGCAACCATTTTAAGGGGCTGCCGGCATTTTACGATGGTGGGGCAACTCACTCGCTGCATGGGGAGGCTGCTAGCTTTATGGAGGTGGTGTCTCTGCAGCAGCCCATGGGGCCCTTGGAGACAAAGACTCCATGGACCAAAGAGGGCCGCAGACACAAAAGCTCCTATGGCCTCAATGAGCCCCCCAGAGGAGTTTCCTCTCGACCCATGGGGCCTACTGTCCTCAGCCCCTAAATTTTAATTGTTACGTACATGTCCAAGGTCGCCTCAATTTTGAGGTAACCCCCGAGGTCTCCGACTTTCCACTGGGGCCATAGAAGCTTTAGAGATGCCAGCCCTCTGATAGGAAGCCTCCTGTGTAAAATCACTAAGCTGGTCCCACTGCCGACAAGTGTGGGCTTGAAACCTGTTTTTCGCATCCTGAAGCCCATTCGGTGAATTTCAGCCGAATGGGTCTGGAAATTGTTGTGGAATGACCTTAAGAAGGGACTACCTTAAGAACAGACCACCTTAAGAGCTGCAAGTGAAGATACCAGAGGAAGTGATGTTATGTTACACATGAGCAGGCAGTTGTGGGTGGAACCTGGAAGAGTGAGAGGTGTTTGGATCTAGCTTGTGTAGTAACTATTTGTATATATATGTTCCTGTTCAGTTATTATAAAACCTACGTTTTGTTAGGATATCACTTGTAGTCCTGTGAGTCTTGCAACAGATCACAGAGCAAAGGGACAAGTAATAATACAGAAATTAATGTTGCCAATCATTTTGAGCATTAAATGTGCTCATATCAAGGTCTTCTTGTTGTTTGCCAGTTTATTTTAAACCCCAAAGATTAATATTTGAAGCCAATTTCCAACAATCCTGAACTCATCCTGAAATGGTGCTATAATTATTAAAGGGTGAATGTTCACTGAGGACCATTTGCTTCCTTCCTCAGTGTCAGCACCTGCAGACAGATGGTTGAGAATTTCCACTGGTTTGCCATGATTCTGCCTGAAACTGGCAAAACCTGTGCAAAAGATTGCAGAATTATAAACACAAGTTACGTCCAGTGTAAATTGAGTTTCCGGAATGTTTAATGGCGGTTTAGAAAACATTTTGCTGGAACTCAGGCTCACCCACAAAATTGGCCATATCCCTAGATCAAAATAATGAACATGGTGAGTTCTTTCGATTGTACTCAGACCAACCATTTGAGGAGGCTTTTTGAATTGAGTTTGATTTTAGGTGCACAGGCCCCAGTAGGCATGTTTTTCAAAAGATTATAAGTGTTAAAAAATATTTAATTTACTAAGAAACTGCTTAGTGTATACTAATGAAACTAGTAAATGGCTAGGTAAGGTTTTTTTTAAAACTCATTTTAACTAATTTAAAATCAGGTTACTCACAGGTACAGGATTAGATACCAATTTAAACATGCTTATTTTTGTGATAAATTCATTTTCAAGTGCATTAAGTTACAACTCTTAGTATTTCTGAAAAAAGACATGCTGTCGAAGCTTTTCACCTTGCACTCGTCAGGACAGATGCAAGAATGCCAAATTTCAAAGGGAGCAACAATTTATATTGCATGAGAAAAGGATGCTGATTGGTTGACAAGTTGCCATAGAGAATACACCAGGAACTCCTAAATACATCAAGGAATATGTTTTAATGGAAAAAATAATAATTACATTCTATTGCATAGACTGATTCATGGAAAAAACTACATTTGTGATTATACAAATGAGTTTGGACAGAAACTTGAACCATTATTTCACTTTGGAAAAGCAGCAGAATGTTGAGCGCAATTTGTGCCCAGAATGCTGATTACACTAAAATGGAACTTGTACCCTTTAAAGTTTCTCTTCATTCCTACCACATTGAACTAATTTTGAGGCTGATTATTGATTTTATTTTTGGTTTGATGCATTAACACTATTGAGAGCTCGGTTGTAATATTCAGCATTAGAAACATGGAGGAGTTCCTTCTCCCCTTACTCTCCAGGTGTTGATTGAAATATTATTTGAAAGCGAGGGCAGTCTTGTCAAAGAGTTAAACCTAAGGTTTAGGTTGTTAGTGGACTGCTTGTCCAGGTATTAGTATTCAGTCCAGCTTAATGTGAACGACCTCAGAACAGTTTATTCTACTGTAACTAAGTTCAAATGTATTTGGATCAATTGATTCAGTGTGATAGGGTATCCTAGCAGCAGAGCTAGTGCTGGTATGATGTACTGTTTCACATTAAAAACATTGTAAGAATTAATTAGCAACTGTCACCTGCTCTTCTGTCGCAAGCAATTACCATTCAGTTTGGTCTTTTATAATTTTTTGAAATAGATTTTTCCCCTCTCCTCAACTCTGGTCTCCTCTCAGGCCTCTCTCCATTCAGAGAATGTGAAGCTCCCACTATGGATGCTAAAGATGCACAAGTCTGGCATGGGGCACTTATAGATTTTTCCTCCCTCCTTCTCCATGTGAGTGACAAGCCCCACCTATACTAAATGCTTATCGATCTGCAATAATAGGGGAAATCTGATTGCAGACCCACAAGCTACCACCATGCAGAATTTCATGTGCTGATATGCTGTATTGCCCCTGCAGGATCTTTTAAAGAAAAATCTAGCTCACTGAAAAGCATTGTCATTTGCAAAGACCCATCTCCACATTCAGTCCAGACTAACAAATTTACCTTGGCACACATGGGCAGAAGTTTAACACATGATGTACAGTCTATTCAGATTGCCAGGTTTGATCTGGATTTGAATTGCGTTTCAGTGACCTCAATTGGAAATGGTCAGCTTTGCTCATACAGTATTGGGACAGCAATCAGCAAAGTGCTCCAGGATGGAGGAGAGACTAACATTCTGTACTGGAGTATCAGCCTAATTTATGTGCTCAAATCCTGAAGTGGGACTTGACCTCTTAAACCTTTGATTCGAGCTGAAATGCTACCAGCTGAGCCAAGATGACACAAGTTATTGCACATGTGAGCACATTTAAAGGCTGGCTGAAGAAAAACATTGCATGAGTCTGGCCACAGGTAAACCACCCTCTTGGCTCTTGGAGGTGTGTGCTCTAGTGACACTTGGGCAAGGAGAAAATGAAGGCCTTGGCACCCTCATTTTTTTTTAAATGCCCAACGCTTTGATATACTTGGACTGATTTTCCTATACTTTGCAGCTAGGAATGATTTTCCATGGCTGTAAGGCACAGGAGAAAGGGGAAAAGACCTGTGACTGTACCCACTTTACAATCTTTTGGTGGTTTCATGACTACCTATTAGGGCGAAGAATGCTTGTGCCCACAATAAGCATAGGCTAAGAACTGCCACGGTAATGAAGCAGGCAGTGATGTTCCTGATCCAGCTGCTTCCTTTTCCTCCCCCAATACTGGAAGTGCACCTATTTTGAGCTCACAAAGAGGAAGTGGGCCTTAGGCCCCGAGTCAAGACCCTATCTGATCAGAGTAGTGGAAATAACAGAACTCAAAGTAAGTTGATTTTTTTTTTTGCAGGGTAGGGATTGGTGTGGAAGGCCTTGTGACTGCTGTTTTTGGACAGCAACCAGCAAGTACAAATGCTGGAAGCTGTTCCTGTTACGACAGGCCACCAGCGGCTGACTTCTCGAACTTTCAGGTGCTAGGCCCTGCCAGAGGACAGGATTGTATTGGGGGATGATCTAGTCTTTTTAAATGAACTGACCCTGAAAATACAGGTGGATCCATATCATTGTAGGTGGAGGACACTTCCAAAGTGCTCTGTCATTAGTGCACCCAAATGCAGAGGAAAATTGGCCTCTCAGTACTTCAACTTAAGAAAGACAGAAAAAAGTCTATTTCAACCTTGAACAGGTTGCACATCTTGGTCTCAATGTATTTAGATAATGGACTTTGGAACACAGGGACAGGAGTCTGCTATTCAGCTCATCCAGCCTGTTCTACTATTCAATTCAATGTTAGCTGATCTGTACCTCTTTTCTCCATGTCCCTTGATAACCTTATCCAACAAAAATCATTCCATCTCAGTCTTGAAAATTTCAATTGATCCAGCATCCATCGTCTTTGGGTGTACAGTGGTCTTCCTGATTTCACTCCTATATGGCCTAGCTCAAATATTAAAGTTCCGCCCCTTTGTTCTATATTCCCCCACCATACAATTTGTTTTTATCTACCCTATCAAATTGCTTTATCATTTTAAACAACTTAATTAGATCACTCCACAACCTTCTAAACTCAAAGGAATATAAGCCAAGTTGATGCAAACCTCTCCTCGTGACTTAACTCCTTGACCTCCAGTATTGTTTCGATCAATCCATGTTGCTCACTCTCCAAGTCAAATATATCTTTCCTGAGGCTCAGGGTAGAATTTAATTCGGGCTTTGTAGGCGGATATGGTGGCATGGGGGGACAGAGAATTGCATCGGAACTGTCCGCCCGGAAATCTGGTGTCGTGACATTGGTTCCAGATTTTGTCAGTGGTGGGAAAGCCCAAATGCGATGGGAAGCTATTTTACATTGCTGAACATCTCTTAAAATGAATTTAAATATAATTATTTCCAATTTAATGATTGGTCCTCAATTTTGTGAATGGCGGGGGGCACTCACGTGCCTTCGGGTTCACAATCATTGAAACCTGGCAGCACTGAGGTGAGAGGCCATATTGATGCAATGAGGAAGCAGTCCTGAACATAGGGGAAGGGAGGGTTCAGAGGCCATTATCGGACTATTTTGCTGTGTGCCTGCAAGGGAGGTCAGTGTCTTGGGGGCTCTGCAAATAGGGTTCAGGGTCTTGGGAGCTCTGCAAGGGGGTTCGGGACCTTGCGGGCTCTGCAAGAGTTCAGTGTGGACTTGGGGAGGTGCTGAATTGAGTTACCAAACTGCAACCAGTGTGTTTGGTCACTCACACTGCTGGAACAGAAGGGGGCCATCAGCAAGTTTGACGTCCATCAGTGACTTCACCAAGAGAATTGTCAAAAGCTCTGTTCCCAAGGCAGGGTCTTCTCTGCATTGACTGTGATCTACATGCCTACAGGTCACCTGGCATGGGTCTCATACACCCTGTACTGTTGCTGTGATGTGCTGCCTCCAACAGAGGGAGGGTCAGCAAGCTTCTGTGCCTGTCTGTGAAGCTCCACAACAAGAGCAACACCAGCCGGGCATACCAAGAAGGCCCACCTGTGCCAGAGAGTGTACTGAACTCAGATCAGCTACCTCCAAACCTCCAAGTGCCACTGCCAGCGAAGACTATGGCTCTCCAGGGAAACCATCATCAACTTAAGCATCCTGCTGCAGGATGAGTTGCGACCTGTGGGATTTGGAGGTCATCCTATGCCAGTGGCCCTGATGATCACCATGGCACTTCATGTCTATGAATCTGGATCTTTCTGGGAATCCACCAGGGACGTGTGTAGGGCCTCCCAGACAGCAGCCCACTGCTGCATCAAGGAGGTGACGAATGCTCTGTTGAAGAGGGTCGGCGACTACGTGCACTACTGGACAGACCCTGACAGTCTGGTCGAGAGGACCATCGGATCCGGGGCCATCATTGGATTCCCCCAGATGTGAGTTGTAATAAATTGCATGTATGTGGCCATTGAGGCTCCCATGGACCAGCCAGTGGCCTTCATAAACAGGAAGGGCTTCCATTCCATCAACGTTCAACTGGTCTGTGACACTGAAAGTGTTTCCTGCAGATTTTTGCCTGCTTTCCAGGAAGGGGCCACAACACCTATATACTTCACCAGTCCCAGGTGCCACAGCTTTTCAGGCCCCACCCTCTCACCTTCAGGGATAGATTCTTGGGTTCAAGGGATACCCATTCAAGACATGGCTTCTTATGCCTGTGAGGAACCCTCGCACTGCAGCGGAGGAAAGGTACAACAATTGCCACTACTCCACTCGAGCGACTATTGAGCAGGCCATTGGGCTACTGAAGATGAGATTCTGTTGCCTTGATCGATCTGGTGGAACCCTGCAGTATACCCCAGTGAGGATCCCACATATCATTGCTTTCTTTTGTGCTCTACACAATCTAGCGTTGCGGGGGGTGGGGCGGGGGGAGACCTTACATGATGATGAGGTGCCTGAGTGACACTCCTTCACTGATGAGGACGCAGTGGAGGGAGAGGGGAAGCAGAAATTGATGGTGATGTCCTGCACAGGATGCCAGACAGGTTGAGCAACAACCTCATAATTACCTGTTTCTAGCCATGCTGATGTCCATTCACTGAGAATCCAATAAAGACTCACCTTAATTGTCGTGTATTGAAATAGCTGAAGTGTATGGAACTGGCTGAGCTCGTGTATTGTGATAGCTAAGCATTTGTATACTGTTATACTGCCTCTCTGCTGCCTTCTCTGTTGGGGAGGTGTAAATAAAAAAGTTCTAAAATGGCTCCTTACAATAAGACCTCATGTTAGACATGCTCAGTGAATACACAACATTAATGCATGTAGTCTGTCACCTCCTTTCCGTTTGTGTTCCCTGACTTTCGACTGGCTACAATGTGCGCTCGTGCCCATGGAAGAACCTATGTTAACAAGGGTGCTGATCACATTAGCATGTTAATGAGGGCTGTGGTCACACTGGCATTGCCCTGCTCATTGGCTGGCTTTGTTGGTGACGCCCACATCTCATGAAAAAAGAATTTAAAAATGTTTTAAAAGGGGGAAGGAGGAAGTCAACAGCTCACAGTTAAGGCATAATGGAACATGGATTTTAGACACTGATGGCTAATGATTGTCACAAAAGAACTTTTAATTAATCACTACATTACATATTTCCTGCACCCATGAAATCCCAAAGTGTAGCTAGGTGGTCTTAATAAGTTTGCAAGTGCTCCTATGTGGTGCGATCCCTGAACAGCAGCTGGGCTGGAGGCAGGCTGCTGATCAGGCTGCCCCTTGGCTTGTGATGACTTTGGCAGCTGTCCTCTGGCTGCCTGAGGCCTAGAAGACCCTGGCTGCCTGAGGGTAGCCTGTACTGATGCAGGACTCTCCTCAGGCGTTGTGGCTACTGGAGCTGGGCTCAGTTGCAGAGGGGCTGAGAAGCCGGTGTCCACACTCGGAGAGATCTAAGGGGAGCCGCCGGATGTGCATGATAGCCTCTCTTCCTCCCTTTGAAGGCTCAATTGAACCTCCCTGCTCACCAGAGGAGGAGGAGCTGGAGAAGTCTCCAGGCTCCTGTTCCTTCTCTCGTCTTGCCACTGATGTGTCGAGTTCATGGCCTAGGTGATGATGTGCAGGTCTGCACGCATCTGTGGGATCTGGCTCTCCATGAGGGTCGCCAACCTCTTGATGGAGGAAGCCATGCACTGACATGCCTGAAACATGGCAGCACGGATGGACTCCTCCATTGTCTGCTCATGGCTGCGCATGGCCTTTGGCATCTCCACCAGATGTTGCCTTACCTCTCTCTGCAACTCCAGCATGCCCTGTGCTATCGACACCAGAGGCTCCTCATCAGCCTGGGGCTCAGCATGGTCTTTGCCACCCACTATCCTACGAATGTTGGAGGCTGTGGCTGTCTCAGCCTCAGCCAGCTTGTGACCCTGATTCTGATGCCGAGCGGGTACCCACCGAGGTGAAAGTATCTGTGCTGGTGGAAGGTGCAGGAGAGTCAGGGGATGGTGCATCCCCTGAGTGGTCCTCTTCCTCAGAGGTTGTTGGCTGTCCCCTTGTGGCTGCCTCCTGTGCATGCCAACCTGCATAAGGGAACACAAACAAGTGTGAGTTAGGCTGTGCAGATCTCTTCATGCCAACCATGCGTGATGTGAGTCACCAACATTATTGAGTATGCTGATCGAAGCAAATCTTCACTCTCTTGCACAGGGACTCCAGCCTCCCTGTCCAAAATTGTGCAGCTGCCCTGGGTCCCAGACAGTTCCAAGGCCTCTTCCTTGGCAGTGGAAAAAGGATGCAGATCAGGAACTCCTCTACCAGTCCGGGCCATCTCCCTTCTGTTGTGGGCCCTCTTGCCTTGCAAAAAGGATGGAGATAATAGAGATTGGCTGAGCGACCAACATGACAGTTCTGCTGCTGTCAGCCTCTCGTCCCCTACTTGGGGACTTGATATCTCTCCTGCTTTCACGCGCTGTCAGGAAAGTTAATGGGGGTGAGCTATGAAGGAAGGTGGCCTGTGGCTGAGATGCAGCCATGCATCTGTCAGGATGAGGTAATACCCTAACTCCTCTGCCATCACCTTTGCAGTGCCACATTCCCCCTGTCGCACACCCTTCCGCGTAGTCACATGCAATCCCCAAAAATGAGAATGGTATGGAGCACTCACTTTGGCTGAACGTAGGAGATCCTTGATTCTCTTTCAGTGCTGGACCCAGTTCCTGTGGGTGACCCCATGGCTGCTGACCTCCTCTGAGATCTCCATCCAAGCTTGCTTGGTTCGGCCGGAGGACCTCTTCTTGCCATCACTGGGGAAGAGAACCTTTCGCTTTTCCCTTGCAGCTGGAGGAGAATCTGCAGGGAGACATCTCTGAACTGTGGGCTACCCTTTGTTGTGCCTCGGATATCCTGTTATGGGGTCCAAGAATAAGTCCCAGCAACATTTTCAACAGTCAAATGAAAGCTGCCAGTAACTCTAAGGCAGGAGTGAATTCAGAGCTGACAGGTCTTTAAATATGGTGATAGTACCTGCTCTGGAGTCATCTGATGCCATAATCGGTGACTTGTCTTTCACCCTGCCATGTGATTGGAGAGGACGCAGGCCTCCACGATGCAAAATGGCCGCCCACTGCATGATCACGGTGGGGCAGTTACACACACGATGGACGGGAATGGTGCCCATTTCTGGGCCTGCCTCTGGGACTGGCAACAGGGTCATTAAATTCAGCCTGCGGTGTGCAAAACTGAATGCAACACTTCAGGTGGGGTCTACCCAAGGCACTATATAACTGAAGCAACACTTCCTCACTTTTGTACTCAAACACACTTGAGCTAAAGGCCCACATTCCATGAGCATTTTGGTTACTTTTTGTACCTGTGCATTAGTTCTAAGTGATTTGTGTAAATAGACACCTAAATGCCTTTGCTCTTCCACAGCTCCCAGTCTCTTACCATTAAGAAAATATTCTGATTTGCCTTTCTCAGATCCAAAATAAATGTCCGCATACCTCCACACATTAAACTCCATCTGCCATAGTTTTGTCCACTTGCTTGGCTTGCCTGTGTCTCTTTCTAATTTCCTGCTTCCATTCCACGTTACTTACTTTGCCTCTGAACTTAGCGCCATCAGCAAACTTGGATAAGGAACTTTCTATACCATCATCTGAGTCATTGATAAACATGGTGAAAAACTGATGACATAGTACAGACCCCTGGGGAACACCACTGGTTACATCCCACCAATCAGAGAGCGTTTTCTTTATCCCTGCTCTCTAACTCCGACCTACTAACTAATTACTAACCCATTTCACAGGGATCTGGCCAACTCCATGAGCTTTCAGTTTTGTTAATAATCACGTGTGCGGAACCTTGTCAAATGGCTTCTGGAAGTCCATATGGCCAACATCCATAGACACTTCCCTATCCATGTTACTGGCTTCCTCAAAATATTTAACTAGATTAGGTAGACATGGCCTATCCATTACAATTTAGTGTTGCGTCTCTTTAATCAGCTGATTCTTGTTTAGATGCTCATCCACACTGGGCTGAATTTTATGACGGAGGCTGAATTCCCACTGCCAGAGCTGAAAGTAGGAGGCAACACTGCTTCAGCCAGCGATGGGATTCGGGGTAGCATATTCATGATGGTGGCCAATTAAGTGGCCCCCATTAGGGCTGCCATCCCTATTAAGGATGGTGGCCCACCCACAAGAGCTCCTTGCCCAATCAGAGGGCTGGCAGCTCATAAGCGCTACTGCTAGCGGTGGTCACTGCAAAGGATGTACCTGCAGGATGAGGGCACTGAGGCCATGTGGCGCTGTTGCCATGAAGGCGGCCATTGACGCTGCGGGGGGCCCCTTTATGGGCCATGGAGTGCCCAAAATGGAATTCCCTCCCCGGAGCCCACTGGGAGATGGCCAGGTTTTACCAGATGGCCTCCCCATGTGGTGTCGGCCCCCTCGCCTCTGGCAAAATGCCCACAGAGGCAGTAAGAAGCCCTTAATTGGCTCAATTAAGTTCGTGGCAGGCAGCGCATCTGCCAGATTTCCCACCGCTGGCAAAATGATATGGCAGTGGGAAGAGATTGAGCACACTAACTGATACCTTCCTGCATCATTTTCCCAGCCTTCTCACCTCCCAGCTTGTCGCCAAGGGGCTGTTAAAATCCAGTTACTGTCCCTAATGATAGCACAAAGGAATATGGCTGTAGGTTGTTGGAGGTCAATCGTCTCGGTCCCAGGATATCACTGCAGGAGTTCCTCAGGATAGTGTCCTAGGCCCAACCATCCTCAGCTGCTTCAGTGACCTTCCCTCCATCATAAGGTCAGAAATGGGAATGTTCACTGATGATTGTGTAATGTTCAGTAGCATTCGCAACTCCTCAGATGATGAAGCAGCCCATGTCCATTTGCAGTGAGATCTGGACAACATCCAGGCTTGGGCTGCTAAGTGGCAAGTAACATTTGTACCACGCAAGTGCTAGGCAATAACCATCTCAAACATGAGAGAATCTAACCATCTCCCTTTGACGTTCAATGGCATTACCATCGCTGAATTCCCCACTATCAACATCCTGGTGATTACCATTGACTAGAAACTGAACTGGACAGCCACATAAATGCTGTGGCTACAAGAGCAGGTCAGAGGCTGGGAATTCTGCGGCAAGTAACTCACCTCCTGACTCCCCAGTGCCTACCTACCATCTACAAGATACAAGTCAGGAGTGTGATGGAATACTCTCCACTTGCCTGCATGGGTGCAGCACCAATAACACTCAAGAAGCTCGATCCCATCCAGGACAAAGGGGCTCAACTGACCGGCACCCCATCCACCACCCTCAACATTCACTCCCTTTACCACTGACTCAGTAGTGGCAGTAGTGTGTACCATCTACAAGATGCACTGCAGCTGTGCACCAAGGCTCCTTCAACAGCACCTTCCAAATCCGCGACCTCTACCACCTGGAAGGAAAGGGCAGCAGGTGCATGGGAACACCACCACTTGCAAGTTCCTCTCCAAGCCACACACCATTCTGACTTGGAACTATATTGCCATTCCTTCACTGTCACTGGGTCAAAATTCTGGAGCTCCCTTCCTAACAGCTCTGTGGGTGTACGTACCCCACATGGACTGCAGCGGTTCAAGAAGGCAGCTCACCACCACTTCTCGAGGGCAGTTAGCAATGGGCAATAAATGCTGGCCTAGCCAGCGACTCCCACATCCCACGAATGAATTTTAAAAAGATTCTAGTAGCTTCTCCAGAATAAACTGAGAGGTCTGTAGTTTCTTTGTTTTTCCCTCCCTGAAATAATGGAATTTGTAATCCAAAAGCACAATCCCTGAATTTAGAGAGCTTTGGAAAATTCTGACTAAAGTATCTGAAATTTTCTTAATTACTTTCTTTAATATTCCAGTGTGGCAACCATCAGGTCCTGGGGATTTGTCTAGCAAAATCCCATTATTTTTTATATTTTTTAATATTTATATTCAATAATATTCAATTGATAATATTAATTGTTGGCATTCTTCGATGAAAGATGATGGGCACGTAACAAACAATCCATTTAGGTGGGGTGTCTTCTCTTGGTGCAGCTTTGTTGATGGCTGTGAAGGCCAATCCTTGAGATGCAGTTTCTGCCACAAGTGCTGCACATGAAGCTGTGAGTTGTTGTTTTTGACATTGGCGCCTGTTGCCAAGCTGCTGTAGCAACTAGTCGTCGTGGTAGCGCACACCAGTTCACAGGATGTGTCACCACTTCCCTCTGTTGCCAGCCAGTGACTCACAGGTGTGATAGTTCACATTCAGGGCCTTCATTTCATGCTTGCAAGTATCCTCGAAGTGGAGCTTTGGGTGCCCCACTGGTCATCTGGCATGAGCTACCTCACCATACAGAAGGTCCTTGAGTATGCAACCATCTTCCATCCTGCAGACGCATCCGAACCACAGAATCCGCCGTTGTTTGATTAGTGCCAACACACTTGGGGAGCTATGCCTTTGAGAGGAATACTGCATTTGTAATTTTGTCCTGCCAGGATATACCCATAATGCGCTGCAGACAACATTATTAATATTAACATTAACATTAATATTAATATTAATTGGCATATTACCTTCTTGGTCCAGTGTGAAGGCAGATACAAAAAATTCATTTAACAAGTCTACCACTTCCTTATTGTCCAAAATTGAAGTCTATGGGATTAAAGGGATAATGGCAGCATTGATTTAACAAAATGGACCAAGCGACAGAACGCATAGAGTAGTGATGAACTACTCCAGTAGTTGTTTTTCAGACTGAAGGGAGGTATGCAGTGGTGTTTTCCAGGGGTTGGTATTGGGGCCATTGTTCTTTTTGATATATATTAATGACCTGGAATTGGGTAAACAGGGCATAATTTCAAAGTTACAGATGATACTAACATCAGAAATGTAATAAACAATGAGCAGGACAGTAACAAACTTCAAGAGGGCATAAACAGATTGTAAAATTGGCAAACACTTAGGGTTGGATTCAGTCATCGTGGCGGGGATCCCGTCAATGAACTTGAAAGCAGGGAGTGGGGGTAACCGCACTTCAGTGGTCTACAGGTCCAGGGGCCACATCTTGCCAGTGCCGGCCAATTTATTGACTGCTGCCAGAGTGCCCTAGTGTCCCTAGTAAGGATAGCTGCCAGAACCCAGGAGCTGGGGCCAATCAGGGGGCCGGCAGCTCAGCAGCACCACCAGGAGCAGTGGCCGCTGCTGGGACTACACCTGGCAGAAGAGGACGCAATGGATGGACGGCGCCCTCATAATCAGGTAAGTGGGGTCTGGGGGCACCGGGGCCAGTCAAGCAGGTCCTGGTGAGTGGGGGTGGTGGGGGAGTGATGTGGTTGGTGACGGCAGGCACCGGTATTGCCATGGGGAAGCCGTTGCCGCCAGGGGCCCCTCCTTGGGCCAAAGAGTGCCCGATTAGGCAGGCCTCCTATGTGGCGGACGGCTCCCCCGCTGCTGGTAAAATGTGAGTGGTTCAATTGGCCTCTGGGTAAGAGGGTGATCCATCACCTTGCCCACCAGTGGCAAGATGGCATGGAAGCGGGAAGATGATGGGCACGCCATCCCCTGCCTTCCCACGCCATTTTACAGGTCCCCTCGCCCTAGCCACCTCCCCAGAGTGCTGGTAAAATCCAGCCCTTCTTAGAGCATAGGAGATCATTCAGAGAGTTTGTGCTGGCTCTCTACAAGAGCAATTTTGCTAGTCCCATTTCCCCACCCTTTCCCCATAGCCCTGCAAATATTTTCTCTTCAGCTGCTTATCCAATTTCCTTTTGAAAACCACAATTGAATCTGCCTCTTAGGCAACGCATTCCAGATCCTAATTGCAGGCACAATTGCCACATCGATTTATGATATAATGGAGTCCTGGCTCAACCAAGGGAAGAATTGGAAGTTTGATATTCTTGGGCTACAAAGAAAGGAAAGATAGGAAAGGAAAAAAAGGAGGCGGGTAGCAATATTGATCAAAGATTCTGTTAGAGGGATGACGTACTTGAGGGTTCAAAGACAGAATCTATTTGGTTAGAATTAAGGAACAATAGAGGAGCTATTGCACTGCTGGGTTTATACTATGGGCCACCAAATAGTGGGAAGGAGATAGAGGAGCAGATTTGTAGGCAAATTTCAGGGAGATGCAAGAGCTACAGTGTAGTAATAATGAGGACTTCAATTATCCTAATATAGATTGGGATAGTAACAGTGTAAAGAATAAAGAGCGGGAGGAATTCATGAAATGTGTACAAGAGAACTTTTTTGATCAGTATCAATGCAGAAGGAAGGAGAGCTGGATCCTGTTCTGGATAATGAAGTGGGGCAAGTGGAGCATGTTTCGGTGGGGGAGACTTTGGGAAACAGTGACCATAATATCATCAGGTTTAAAGCAGTCAATGAAAAGGACAAGGAAAAATCAAATGTGAAGATACACAATTGGAGGAGGGGTAATTGTGGTTAGTTGAAACGGGATCTGGTCCAGGAGGTTTTGAAATGAAAATTGAAAAGTAAAACGGTAAATGAGAAAAGGGAGGTCTTCAAAGAGAAGATAGATCAGTTAAAACTGGGTACAGCCCCATGACGGGGAAAGGAAGGACATCCAAAGCTAGAGCTCCCTAGATGACTAACAATGGAGACGTTAAAATGAAACATTAAAGGGAGGCTTATGATAAATGTCAGACTCATAATACAGTGGAGAACCAAGCTGAACACAGAGTGTACAGAGAACTATACAAGGGAATGAGGGGTACTGAGAATGCATGAGAATAGATTAATGGATAACATAAAAAGGAATCGAAAAGCCTTTTATAAAGATACAAATAATAAAATGGTAAACAAAAGAAGTGAAGGACCAAAAACAAGATCTTTTTGTGGAAGCAGTGGGCATGGCTGAGGTACTAAATGAGTACTTTGTACCTGTCTTCACTTGAGAAGAGGATGCTGCCAATGTCACAGTAAAGGAGGGGGTAGAACAGAGATTGGATAGGATAAAATAGACAAAGATGAGTTACTTTAACAGTTGGCAGCGCTCAGAGTAAAAAAAGTCACTTGGTCCGAATGGAATGCATCCTAGGTTGCAAAGAAAGTTAAGAGTGGAGATAGCATAGATTCTGGTCACAATCTTCCAATCCTCTTTTTATAAGGGAGTGGTGCCAGACTACTGCAGGTTTGCAGATACAACAGTCCTGTTCAAAAAGGGGAGAGAGAGAAACTTGACAACTATCGGCCAGGCAGCTTAACATTGGTGGTGGGGAAATGTTTAGAGACAGTGGACCTGATTTTAACTCTGTGTAAATGAATGGGTTTTGAGTGAGTTAAAATCGCACCCAAAAATCCGAGACAAAACTGTCACTTAGAAAAATATGGGTTAATAAATGACAGTCAGCAAGGACCTAACTTGACTGAATTCTTTGATGAAGTAATTGAGAAGGCTGATGAAGATGAATGGTTGATGTTGTGTACATGGACTTTCAAAAGGAGTGTGATAAAGTACCACATAATGGACTTATTAACAAAATTGAAGTCCATGGGATTAAAGGCACAGTGGCAGCATGGATACAAAATTGGCTAAAGGACAGAAAGCAGAGCGTAGTGATCAGACAAGAGGGATGTAGACAATTGTGTCCCCCAGCGGTGGGTGTTGTGTTTGATTGCTCTGTGATTGATTGCTCTGTGCTGTGTTTGTAAAATTGCTCACTATGCTGTCAGTCAAACCTGACGGGCATGATTCCAAAAGTGATACTAAAACTGATTCAGGCAGCCATCTGAATAAAGCCTACACCCACAGAGAAATCATGGGCTGGATTTTATGGGCCCCCCAAAGGTGGTGTTGGAAGCAGGGGACCTGTAGAATGGGGGTCGGGGTGGCTGAGGGCCTGTCGCTGCCCCATCACCAAACGACTTTGCCGGGGGCACGATAGGCCGATGTTTGCCTTCCCATGCAGACGCCAATTAAGGCCCTTACGCGTCTATTAACAGCCACTTAAGGGCCTCTTCCCGCCGCCGCTGGGATCGAATGAGTGATGGGTGGGTGCCTCCACCATGCGGGGAGGTTGCCTTGTAGAACCTAGGGGAGTATCCCTCCTCCCTGGGCAACCTGTGGCCCACAGAGGAACCACACCAGCAAAACCTCCATCTCCGTGACCCCTGCTTCACCTGGAGTTCACGCCCACCCCCCACACCACCTAGTCAAGACCTTCCGAATTAGCCCCAGTGATCTCACCTCGTTTACCTGAGGTCCAGGATTCCAGCGTTGAGCCTGGGTCCAAGACCTCTGCAGTACTGGCAGTGGCCACCACTTCCAGTGGCACTGCCAATACTGCTGAGCTGCCAACCCTCTGAATGGCTGGCAGCTCTTAGAGGTGGGATCCCCGTCTTTGAAGGGATGGATTTCCCGGCGCCAGAAACTTTGCCTCTGGAACAACAAAGGATCGCACTGGGAGGGCACGAGAAGGCCAAGGCAGGGTTCTCCCACCTTTTCGGCCTGCTGCCGGGAGCCCTGCCACCTCCACAAGATCCTGGCCTCTTGTTTATTCATGCTTGGGGTACAAAACATAACAGTCAGTATTAGGACCACTGATCATTTTGAGCTATCTCTATGATCTAGAAAATAAAGCATAATTTCGAAGTTTACAGATGACACAGCACTCAGAAATGTAGTAAACAGTGAGGAGGACAGTAGCAGACATCAAGAGGATATAGACAATCTAAATGGGCAGGTGTGTGGCAAATGAAAATTAACGCTGAGAAGTGTGAAATGATGCATTTTGGTAGGCAAAATGAGGAGAAGTAATATAAACTAAATGGTACCATTTTGAACAGGGTGCAGGACCAGTGAGACCTGAAGGTGTACATACACAAATCTTTGAAGGTGGCAGGACAAGTTAATAAGGCTCTTAAAAAGGCACATGGGATCTTTGGCTTTATAGACAGCAGAATGGAATACAACTGCAGTAAGATATTCTTGCTCCTGTACTCAAATCCTCTTGCAATGAAGGCCAACATACCATTCGCCTTCCTAACTGCTTGCTGCACCTGAATGCTTGCTTTCGGCGACTGGTGTACAAGGACACCCAGGTCTTGTTGCACCTCCCTCTTTCCCAATCTATCACCATTCAGATAATCTGCCTTTCTGTTTTTACAACCAAAGTGGATAACCTCACATTTATCCATGTTATACTGCATCTGCCATGCATTTGCCCACGCACCCAACTTGTCCAAATCACATTAGAGCCTCTTTGCATCCTCCTCACAGCTCACATTCCCCCCCAAGCTTTGTGTCGTCTGCAATGAAATGTTACTAAACATCCCCTTAGCTACAGAGCATTCAATAGAGCATTTTGGAGCAGATATAAAGGAGTGATTTCCATATTCCCGATTAATATTATTCTGGAGCAATCAGAAAAAACATTTGAATTAACATTTATGATTTAATGAGTTACAGATCGGAAAACTATTTAAATATTTAGAAGTGGACTTATTTTTCAAAGTGGCACATATAAAAAAGATAAACCAGAATTAATAAATTTCATAACTGTTGTTTTCTAAAAAAATTTTTTTTCAATTAAGTTTTAAAAGAGTTGGTGAAAGGAGGAAGCTGTTTTACTGCTTACATTATAATGGTGTCATCATGCAGTCTTTGGCAAGAATACCTGCCTGTTATATCCATTCCATTTCTGGATTGTCATTACCAATAAATGCTAAACATAAACATTTTCCTGCCCAATTAAAAAAACTGGTGAACAATCAAGATTCTAGTCTTGTAAAATAAAGAGTCTTAAGGTGATTAATTAGAGTTAGTGAACTGTGAACTGCTGCTCTGAGATTTATGTGATAACTTTTAAATCATCAGCTTGCAGTAAACTCTACCATGAAGAACAATAGCACTGCCTCTGTATTTCAGCTACTGATAATTCCTCTCAACATGACACAACACAAGGACTCCTCACAAAAATGGACACTTACATGTCAACCTTTGAACTCGGTAACACTGTCCACTGTCCTATTTGTTAGTGCCTCATGGCCTCGTGTAATTACTCGCAATGGTGCTGACCCTGCCTGAACAACATGAAACTGCTTGGTGAGTTGAGAGAGTGGTCCTGAAATGATGTGTATAGCTGCTGGTTTCCACTGCTCTGCGAGGTGGGCCTGTGGTACCATCAACGGCAATTCCTGCTCTTTTGAGCAAATGATCCTAGAGAATAAGAGATAAAGAAATGAGTCAATACAATGCCTTCAGTGGATTGAGTGGGAGTACCACGAGTGACTGGGAGCTGCTGTGCCCAGGTCTGGATGCACTCTCTGTGGACAGCACCTTCGCATCGCTGGCTCAGGGTGAGGGGTTGCCTGATGCTTCTCCATGTCTTCAGTGGTGGGTGTATACTAAACCTATGTGAGGAGTTATTACTTCCTTTCTGATATTTTACTGAAACTCACCCTAAATTGGTAAGGAATCATTTGACTTAACGCTCTGTCATCCACAATGAGCATATGTTGAAACTTATACAGATGTTGTATGTCAGGAGGTTGGACAAGGAACCCAAGATCAGTGCCAGCACAATGCAGACCATATAAAACTACATGGTTCTGACTATGTAAATGAAGTCCAAATGCATGAGAGCCTTACATCAATTCAGCAACTCAACCTCAGTGACACCACAGAAACAGCCCACACAAAGGAAGGCTTAACATTAAACAAGAGTAGAATGTCTTTTTTTTTTGCATGAAAAATGTCATTTTACAGACAATAGTTAAGGGCTTCTGACTCTTGGCTGTTTGTATTTTGACACTGTTGAATATTCATAAGTAAATAAAATGCAAGATTATGAAGAGTAGCTGCAGTATGTTGCTGCCCTGAGTGACTTGGCTAAAAGCATTCAGAATAAGGAACCAGCTGCAGTGTTGCTATAGTAACTGAAGCCAACTTGTTGCCAGGGGTTTTGTGACATGGTTCTTTCAACATGAGTGACATAGAAAAGTAGAGGGGTGACTGTTGTTGAGTGTAACTGAACAGGACTCTGCTTGCTGCTGTTTGAAGTTAACTCACAATGTCTTGATTTTTAGTAGAAACCCAGGATATTTTTAATTTTGGGCCTTGGCATTTTGAAAAGGCTGTTCTAGGTAATGTTGCCTCATTAGTGGAAAAATCTGAAATCAGAACATCAAGTTCTGTTACTATCTGTAGCTTTAGATATATTCAAATACATGGGACTATCCTTTTATATATTAGAGGCAAAGATTGCTCTGCTTTGGATGTAAAACTCAATTCTGGGTACTGCCTGCGTGGAGTTTGCAAGTTCTCCCTGTGTCTGCGTGGGTTTTCTCCGGGTGCTCCGGTTTCCTCCCACATGCCAAAAGACTTGCAGGTTGATAGGTAAATTGGCCATTAGCAATTGCCCCTAGTATAGGTAGGTGGTAGGGAAATATAGGGACAGGTGGGGATGTGGTAGGAATATGGGATTAGTGTAGGATTAGTATAAATGGGTGGTTGATGGTCGGCACAGACTCGGTGGGCCGAAAGGCCTGTTTTAGTGCTGTATCTCTAAACTAAACTAAACTAAAGTCAATGTGATGGAGTTTGTCACTGCCTGATTTCCCCCCTAATTCTTGCAGTGAATTATTTTGGGAATCATCCTCAGTCATCAGTTTGACAGGCTTCCAGCAGCATTCAGATCTATGCCCAGGAAATGGCTGGTGCTGGGGTTGGTGGGGCAGTGTGAGGGTGCAGGGGGACAGGAGATAAACAGCTAGAGTGGGTTCCAGGCGCCTGCAGCAATGGAGCAGAGTCAAGTGCATCCAGCTAAAGAGGAAGGTATGACTATTAAAAAAGTTTGAAAAATTGTTCCGTGCAAATTGGCCTGTAATCATGTGCACTTCTTTAAGTGGCCTTTCAGATCACAAATCCCTTGCCTTCTGCCATTCGCAACACTGGATACCAGTAACATACAGATCATAGAGTCATTTACGGCATAGATGGAGGTCATTCGGCCCATCAAGTCCATGCCGGCTCTCCACAGAGCAATCCAGTCAGTTCCACCCCACGCTAGATCTGTGTAGCCCTGCAAGTTTATTTCCTTCAAGTGCCCGTGCAATTTTCTTTTGAAATCAGATTGTCTCTGCTTCCACCACTCTTGTGGACAGCAAATTCCAGGTTATTACCAATTGTTATGTAAAAAAGTTCTTCTTGACATTCCCCCTGCATCTCCTGCCCAAAACTTTCAATCTGTGTCCCCTAGTCATTGTACCATCAGTTAATGGGAACAATTTTTCCTTGTCTAATTTATCTAAGCCTGTCATAATCTTGTACCCCTCTATCAAATCTCCCCTTAATCTCCTTTGCTCCAGAGAGAACAACCCCAGCTTTTCCAACCTAACTTTGTAACTAAAATCCCCATCCCTGGAACCATTCTGGTAAATCTTCTCTGCACCCTCTCAAGGACCCTCACATCCTTCCCAAAATATGGTGACCAGAACTGGATGCAATACTCTAGTTGCGGCCTAACCAGAGCTTTATAAAGGCTCAGTGTAACTTCCCTGCTTTTGTACTCTATGCCTCTATTTTTGAAGCCCAAGATCCTATAAGCTTTGCTAACCACTCTCTCAATATGTCCTGCCACCTTCAAATATCGATGCACACGCACCCCAGATCCTACTGTTCCTGCACACTCTTTAGAATTGAGCCATTAAGTCTATATTGCCTCACCCTATCCCTTCTGTCAAAATGCATGACCTCACACTTGTTTGTATTAAATTCCATCTTCCACTTGTCTTCCCTTTCTGCTAGCCTATCTATGTCCTGTTGCAGGTGGTTTGTATCATCCTTACTGTTTGCCATTCCTTCAAGTTTGGTATCATTGGCAAATTTAGAAATTCTACTCTGCATTCCAAGATCCAAATCATTTATATACAGCAAATAAAGCTGTGGTCCTAGCACTGACCCTTGGGGAACACCACCGTCTACCATCGTCCCGTCTAAAAAACAACCATTTACCAAGACTTGCTGTTTTCTGTCCTTGAGCCAATTTTTTTATCCAATTGGACACTGACCTTCCTGTTTCATGAGCTTCAATTTTGTTAACCATCAAAACATTCAATTAGATTAGTCAAGCAATAATTGGATGGATTAATCGCGCAAATAGATGTAAACGGCTATGGTATAGTCGGGATTACGGAGACATGGCTGGAGGGTGACCAGGGATGGGAAATGAACATCCAGGGGTATTCAGTATTTAGGAAGGACAGACAAAAAGCAAAAGGTGATGGAGTTGCATTGATGGTTAAAGAGGAAATTAATGCAATAGTGAGGAAAGATAGTAGCTCTGACGATGTAGAATCTGTATGGGTAGAGCTAAGAAACACTAAGGGGCAAAAAACGTTAGTGGGGGTTGTATATAGACCCCCAAACTGTAGTGGTGATGTTGGGAATGGCATTAAACAGGAAATTAGAGATGCATGCGAGAAAGGAACATCTGTAATTATGGGTGAGTTTAATCTGCATATAGATTGGGCAAATCAAATTAGTCACAATTCTTGGAGTGTATACAGGATGGTTTTCTGGACCAATAAGTCAAGGAACCAACTGGAAAATAGGCCATCCTAGACTGGGTATTGTGTAATGAGAGAGAGGTAATTGACAATCTAGTGTTGCGAGACCCCTTGGGAATGAGCGACCATAATATGATAGAATCCTTCATCAAGATGGGGATTGACGTAGTTGATTCTGAGACTAGGGTCTTGAATCTTAGTAAAGGAAACTACGAAGGTAGTGGCGCGAGCTGGCTATGATGGAATGGGAATCGTTTCTTAAAGGGATGACGGGGATAGGCAATGGCAAACATTTAAAGAGCACATAGATGAACTGCAACAATTGTTTATCCCTGACTGGCACAAAAGTAAAATGGGGAAGGTAGCCAAACCATGGCTTACAAGGGGAATTAGAGATAGCATTAGATCCAAGGAAGAGACATATAAATTTGCCAAGAAAAACAATAGACCTGTAGATTGGGAGCAGTTTAGAATTCAGCAAAGGAGGACCAAGGGATTGATTAAGAAGGGGAAAATAGAATACGAGAGCAAGCTTGCGGGGAACATAAAAACTGACTGTAAAGGTTTCTATAGGTATGTGAAGAGAAAAAGATTGGTGAAGACAAATGTAGGTCCCTTACAGTCAGAAACAGGGGAATTTATTATGGGGAACAAAGAAATGGCTGACCAACTAAGTGCATACTTTAATTCTGTCTTCACAAATGAGGACACAAGTATCATACCAGAAATGTTGGGGAACACAGGGCTTAGTGAGAGGGAGGAACTGAAGGAAATCAGTATTCGGAGAGAAATGGTGTTGGAGAAATTGATAGGATTGAAGGCCGATAAATCCCCGGGGCCTGATGGTATGCATCCCTGAGTACTTAAGGAAGTGGCCATGGAAATGGTGGATGCATTGGTGGTCATATTCCAAGATTCTATAGACTCTGGAACAGTTCCTACAGATTAGAGGGTAGCTAATGTGACCCCACTATTTAAAAAGGGAGGTAGAGAGAAAGCAGGGAATTATAGACCAGTCAGCCTGACCTCGGTAGTGGGGAAAATGCTCGAGTCCATTGTCAAAGATTTTATAGCAAAGCATTTGGAGAACAGTGGTAGAATCGGGCAGAGTTAGCATGGATTTACAAAAAGGAAATCATGCTTGAAAAATCTACTAGAATTCTTCGAGGATGTAACTAGTAGAGTTGATGAGGGGGTGCCAGTGGATATGGTTTATTTGGACATTCAGAAGGCTTTCGACAAAATCCCACATAAGAGATTAGCATGTAAAATTAAAGCACATGGGATTGGGGGTAGTGTATTGCGATGGATAGAAAATTGGTTGGCAGACTGGAAACAAAGAGTAGGGATAAATGGATCTTTTTCCGAATGGCAGGCAGTAACTAGTGGGGTACCACAGGGATCGGTGCTAGGACCCCAGCTATTCACAATATATATTAATGGTTTAGATAAGGGAGCTAAATGTAATATCTCCAAATTTGAAGATGACACAAAACTGGGTGGGAGGGTGAGTTGGGAAGAGGACGTAGAGAGGCTTCAGGGTGATTTGGATAAGTTGAGTGAGTGAGCTAATGCATGGCAGATGCAGTATAATGTGGATAAATGTGAGGTTATCCACTTTGGTAGCAAAAACAGGAAGGCAGATTATTATCTGAACGACTATAAACTGAGAGAGGGGAATATGCAGCGAGACCTGGGTGTTCTCGTACACCAGTCGCTGAAGGTAAGCATGCAGGTGCAACAGACGGTAAAAAAGGCAAATGGTATGTTGGCCTTCATAGCGAGAGGATTCGAGTACAGGAGCAGGGATGTCTTGCTGCAATTATACAGGGCCTTGGTGAGGCCACACCTGGAATATTGTGTGCAGTTTTGGTCTCCTTATCTGAGGAAGGATGTTCTTGCTATAGAGGGAGTGCAGCGAAGGTTTACCAGACTGACTCCTGGGATGGCGGGACTGACGTATGAGGAGAGATTGAGTCGGTTAGGATTATATTCGCTGGAGTTCAGAAGAGTGAGGGGGGATCTCATAGAAACCTATAAAATTCTAACAGGACTTGACAGGGTAGATGCAGGAAGGATGTTCCTGATGGTGGGGGAGTCCAGAACCAGGGGTCATAGTCTAAAGATACGGGATAAACCTTTCAGGACTGAGATGAGGAGAAATTTCTTCACCCAGAGAGTGGTGAGCCTGTGGAATTCGCTACCACAGAAAGCAATTGAGACCAAAACATTTTATGTTTTCAAGAAGGAGTTAGATATAGCTCTTGGGTCTGAAGGGATCAAAGGGTATGGGGAAAAAGCGGGAACAGGTTACTGAGTTGGATGATCAGTTATGATCATAATGGATGGCGGAGCAGGTTCGAAGGGCTGTATGGCCTACTCCTGCTCCTATTTTCTATGTTTCTATGTTTCTAAGCATGATCTGCCTTTTATAGATCTGTGCTGGCTCTCCTTAATAAACTCAAACCTCTTCAATGCCTGTTGATTTTTTCCCTGATTATTGTTTCCAAAACCTTACCCACCACTGATGTTAAACTAACTAGCCTCTAGTTGCTAGTAGTGGCCCTATACCCTTTCTTGAATAAGGGTGTCACATTTGCCACTCTCCAATTCTCTGGCACCTCCTCCCTATTTAGGAAAGATTGGAAGATTATGGTAAGCCCTTCCACTACCTCCACCCCCACTTCCTTTAACAACCTGGGATGCAACATCTGGACCAAGTGACTTATCTACCCTAAGCATAGCCAGCCTTTCCAGTACCTCTTCTCTCTCAATTTTTACCCTATCCATTGCCTCTACTCTCTCCGCTTCTACTGATATTTTGTCAGGAATCATCTTCCTTTGTAAATACTAATACAAAGTACTCATTAAGTATTCTAGGTGTTCTCTATATCCAGCATTATATGGTGATATTGATAGAAAATTTATGTACGAAGTCACTTTATCATTGTCACACAACTTGACTATGCCAACCACTATTTTGGCAGACCATAATCAACAGCTGCTGTCACATCTGGTAGGAAATGCCAAAATCGGCAGCAATGATAGGGAGCTAGAGACAAATCACGTCAGCAAATTTCCCACTTCAGCCTGCTGAAATGCCCAAAATCGGGCAAAAAAGTACTAAAACCGTAGATGAATATGAGATTCATGAGGCTTCATGGAATGGATCTAAGTGGCCCACAAAATATTTGATCTGAAACTTATCTCCTCGCTGCCTTAAGTATGCTGTACAACCTAAATAAGATAATGAGAATATCAGTTTTCTGGCCAAATATCTTAAGGTCAGATTTTTTAGGCACCTTAACCTAGTTATTATATTGTAGGTTCTATTTCTTACTTCCTTATTCATTAGTTAGTCTATTGCTGCTTCCTCAGGATTACAGTCCCCACTTTCTGCTTCCTGCTCGTTGCACACTTGGGTAATGTATCATTTCCCAGCAAAAAGAGAGACAAGTGATACTGGTCAACACCAGCTTACACAGCCTCAGTGGTTCCCTCTTTCCACTCGCACATCATTTAGATGGAGATTTTAATATCTGAGGTACCACTTGGGAAAAGGACAGGGATTTCAGAGTTTCTTGTGCCTGTATTTTGCTGCTTGTGTAGTGCATGTGAGTAAGAATTCAAACAATTTAACAAAAGGGGAAATCCTCAGCCAGTTAATTTAAAAAACTGACTGTGGTTTAATTGTATAAATGATGAGAGGCACAGTTGTGAGCAGTTTAGTGACATAAATATGTAGAGGTTGGAAGTGGAAAATTTTCTATCTCTGCTTTTGTTCACTGCGAATCAGGAATGACTCTGGAGTATTGGGATCTTTTCCCCTCACATTTCTATGGCAACCCTTTTGAAGCTTCACTAAATGGCTTTATGACAAGATAGTGAGTTCTAGCAAGTTATCCAACTCACCGAGTCCTCAGGTCACATCCATACATGTCCATTTTCCAACAAAGTCGATTGGTTTGTGATCAGGATTGGTAACCATAACTGATTTCTTTCCTTTCCTTTCTTGCCGCCACAATCCGGCCTCCGCTGAAATTTAGTCCAGGATGGGAAGGCCTATGAACGGCCTTCCTGCCCCACCACCAATTGATGCCCTTAACTGGGTAGCACATGTTGGGTGAAATCACTTCCTGTGATGGTATATGAAGTACTCAAACTGTTAAAGTGGTATCACAACATCCCCCTTTCCTTAGATAGAAATACACAAAAGATAAACTATGTACATAATGAAATAGGACAGTTGTGAACAATATTTACATCTGCATTGACTCTTATGACCTTTAATCAAGTGTCTCTGAAACATACTGACTCAACCTGATCTTGTCACATTGTAGCTTGGTTGAGAACTAGATTTGTCAACTTTTTTCTCTTGACCTGTATGTGTGTTCTGACAGACATCCAGTGCTTCAGCATAACGCTTGTCACTTTTCTTCACTATGTTCTGTGGATGCGAATGTTCTTGATACAATAGGATTGTTAGGCACAATGTTGTTCGCTAGTTCCCTCAGCTGATATCTGTTTCTTCTTAATTCTTCTCCATTAGGGGTGGTTACTTCATATGATCTTGGCTCGTGGCAGCTATTGGACACTTCTGCAGGGAACCATGTCTTCTCTTGCGGATGGATCACTCTGACGTTCTGTCCGATCTATAACGGTGATAGTTCCACGCCAGCTTATCATATGCAACTTTCATCTTTTCTTGTTTTGCCAACAGTTTGTCCTGGATCCACAAAGATTTCATGGAATGATTACTTGGAAGAGTTGTCTTGACTTGCCTTCCAAGCATAATTCCAGCAGGTGATGTTAATCCTGTGTCGATTGATGTTGCCCTTAAGTGCACCATGGCTAGGTGCAAATCCTGTTAAATCTCTCGACATTTTACAATCAATGACTTAACTGTATGTACCATTCTTTCTACTAGGCCATTCAACCTAGGGTAGTGCAGTGATGATGTAACATGGTTCATAGCCCATTTCTCACACATGTCTTGGAATGGTTTGGCGGTGTATTGCAATCATTATCCAACACTATCTCCTCTGGAGGACCAAATAAACTGAAAATTGCGCTGATAGTGGTGGCAACTGATGTGCTTGATGTGTCCCTCAATTTACGGATTATGGGGAACTTGGAGAAGTAGTCAGTAATCAACAGAAAATCATCACCTTTAACGGAGAAGAAGTCAGAGGCTATCCTTGACCATGGTTGTAATGGAGCATCGTAAGAATGGAGTGACTCTTTACATTGGCTTGGTTGATGCTGTTGGCATGCATCGCATAACCTTAATGCTCGCTCGATGTCTCTGTTAATTCCTGGCCAATCATTTCACCTGCACGTCTTCTGGACCTCTTGATGCCCATATGACTTGGTGCAACTGTGAGAGAATGTCAAGATGAAGCATTTGTGGAATTAACACTTGTCTTCCTTTGAAGATAATGCCACTAGATATCCCCAACTCATCTCGGTATGGCCAAAAGGTTCTGAGTTCTGGAAGAATCTCTGGTATTGTGTCAGGCCATCCTTTGACAATGAATTACCATAAGTCCTTCAAAACAGGGTCTTTGGAAGTCTCTTTCTGTAGTCCTACAGGTTTCCTTCGTCTGAAACGCATCAAATATATCTGGTATATATCTTGTTGCTCTATGTCAACTTCATCAACTTGGATGTCTAGTGGAATACCTTCACACTTTCTGGGATTGGATAATCTGCTTAGTGTGTCAGAAGTCACCATAAGATTTCCAGGCTTATATCTGACCTCGCAGTCGTACCCTTGACTCTATGATTAATAGTCGTTGTATTCGAGGTGGTGCGCTGGTGAGTGGTTTTTGCCAAATCATCGTCAATGGTTTGTGATCCATCTCGACTAAAGACAAGTGTGAAACCTTGTGATCCTGAATACCAGTGATAGTGTTTCCCTTTATAGGTTGAAATATTTGGCCTGTATGGACGATAAACATTTTGACGTGATGCAATTTGACGACCTTCTTGCAATAGGCATGCTCCGAGTCCTTTTTGCAAAGCATCTACTTCAAGAATAGTATCTTTATTCAGGTCATAATTTAGCAAACGTACGTCTGTCAACAGTGACTGCTTCAGCAAATCGAATGCAAGCTTGTGATCCTCGTGCCACAGGAATGACATATCCTTTTTGAGGAGTTCTCATTGAGATGAAGGCTTCTCAGAAAAATTTGAGATGCAAGGATCTAGGAAATTAAATAGACCAAGATATCTCTGTAAGTCTTCCTTGTCTTTGGATTAGGCAAGGACTGAATGTCCTCTACCTTGCTGGGATCTGGTCTTATGACTGCATCAGAGCCGAATTGAGCCAAAAAAGTTGATGTGGCTCAAGGTAATGGCACACTTCTTGCTGTTGAATACAAGGCCTTCTTTTCTGGCTGTTTCCTTCAGGATGTGCAGATTCCTGTTGTGCTCTTCTTTTCTGCTGCCCATGACTACTATGTCATCTGCAATATAGACACATCCTTGAACATTCTCAGTAGTATGATCCATACATTGTTGGAATAAATCCTGGCTTACTAACAGACTAAATGGTAGGCACAAAAAACAATATCTTCCTAATGGAGTTCTGAAAGTTGTTAACTCCTGTGAACTTTCAGAGTGATGGACTGCCCAGTATACGTGTTTTGCATTGAGCTTTGAAAAGAATTTGGCCCTCGCAAACTTTGGATTTAACTATTCCAAAGTGGGGATTTTATGAAGACGTCGTTTTAACACCTAGTTCAGCCTTCTAGGGTCTAAACATACTCTGATGGTGTTGTCTTTTTTGATCACAGTGTTGTGGAGCTGCACAAATCTGTGTGCTGCTGAACATACCAAATATTTTCTTGCCTCTCCATAGTGTTCAGCTTGGCTTTCAGTTTGTCCTTGATAAGGATGCTACATTTCCTTGGTGGATCTTTAGAAGGAACTGCATCATCTCTTGCATGCAGAATAGCATCTCCTTTGAAACTTCCAACGGTAAATCAGTCTGGGCACATTTGTTGCAAATCTTGAAAAGACTCAGTGGGGTCACATCTATTTTGGTCATGTGTCCTTGGCACACTGCTGACCTCATGGATTGTCACGATTCGACGCTGGCTACATGCCGGTAGCCCTGTAACTGCTGGACCATTAGTGTCAACAACATAAAAGACTTGTGGTGACCATGCAGAGTTTTCATAACTGTACTCTAACGTTAGTGCTCCTATGCAGTTGATTGGTGAACTGTTGTATGCAGTGAGTCTAGCTTTCGTAGGCTGTATCATGGCTTCCCATCTTGCTAGGTACATATGCTTCAGTATTCTCAGCAGCAAAATATTTGCACTTGCCCCTATATCAACCTTGGGTGCAAGCTGGTGGTGTCCACTCTTCTTTGGATATATGATGTCAGTGGTAGTGAATTCTTCCTGCTGTGTACCTGCATCCATCTGGTGAGTACCTGTTACTGTGTGAAAAGCTTGTTCACCTTCAGTGCCTTCTTTGTTACTCACGTCCTTGTCTATCTCATGGACATGTCTGTGTTTAGATTGGGCTCTTACGAATGCATCCCTGTTTCTCCCACAAGGTGGTGTTTGCTTCTTGTCAGGGCATGGCCTGGTGTGACTTCTGGCCAATTTTCCATTACCAGCCTTGCCCAGTGCCTTTTCTTGCCACACAGGTATCCATATAAGCAGGACAATAAGCAAGTTGGTGCATCAGACCAGACTTGCCACATATCTTGCCTCGCTGAGATGACCTGGTGGCAGTGGTGTGTATTTGAAGACCACAGTGTGGAGGTAGCAGAACACATCGAAGTAGCAGTATTGCAGAGAGGCTCAGAAATGGTGTTCAAAGGGGGCAGCAAACTCGAGCAAAAGCATAATAAGAATAAAACTGGACAGATCACTTGGATTCGCCTTTGGCATCGCATTTGGATGTGTCACTGCGAACTGCTCCTCGCTTACATCGGGGGACTTGTGGCAAAATTTGGAGAACTGACCTACAGACTAGTCAAGGAACAGCCTGACAGAGTCATACTCACAGAATAATACCTTTTACCCAATGTCCCATACGGCTACATCATCATCCCTGGGTATGTCCTGTCCCACCAGCAGGACAGACCCATGAGAGGGGGTGGTACAGTGGTATACAGTCGGGAAGGAGTTGCCTTGGGAGTCCTCAACATTGACTCTGCACCCAAAGAAGTCTCATGACATCAGGTCAAACATGGGCAAGGAAACCTCCTGCTGATTACCACCTACCGCTCTCCCTCAGCTGATGAATCTATGTTGAACACTACTTGGAAGAAGCACTGAGGGTAGCAAGGGCATAGAAATTACTCTGGGTGGGGGACTTCAATGTCCATCATCAAGAGTGGCTCAATAGTACCACTATAGACTGAGCTGGCTGAGTCCTGAAGGACAGAACTGCCAGACCAGGCCTGCAGCAAATGGTGAGAAAATCAACAAAAGGGAAAAACCTACTTGGCCTCGTCTTCACCAATCTACCTGTCGCTGATGTATCTAGCCAGGACAGTATTGGTAGGAGTGACCACTGCACAATCTTTGTGGAGAGGAAGCCCCTTCTTCATCGCTGAGGACATCGTCCACCATTCAGTGTGGCACTGCCAGTGTGATAAATTGGCTAGATTAAGAGCAGATCTAGCAGTTGAAAAGGGCGTATCAATGAGTAGCTGCAGACCATCAGCAGCAGTGGAATTATATTCCACCACCATCTGCAACCTCATGGTGCATAACCACCAAGCCGGGGACCAGCCCTGGTTCAATGAGGAGTGTAGAACATCACCAGGACCTAAAACTGATGTGCCAGCCTGGAGAAGCTACGGCACAGGTCTACACGCAAGTGGAAACAGCATGCTATAGGCAGAACTAAGCAATCCCACACCAATGGATCATATCAAAACTCTGTGGTCTTGCCACATCCAGTCATGAATGGTGGACAATTAAACAACCAACAGGAGGAAGAGGCTCCATAGAACATCCCTATCTTCAATAATGACAGAGCCAAGCATATGAGTGCAAAAGACAAGGAAAAAGTGTTTGCAACCATCTTCAGCCAGAAGTGCTCAGCAGATGATCCATCTTGGCCTTCTACTGAGCTCACCACCATCACAGAAGCCAGTCTTCAGCCAATTTGATTCACTCCATGTGATATCAAGAAATGGCTGAGCACACTGGATATAGCAAAGGCTATGGGCCCTGTCAATATCCTGGCTGTAATGCTGAAGACTTGCGCTCAAGAACTAGCTGTGCCCCTAGCCAAGCTATTCCAATACAGCTGAACACTGCATCTACCCAGAAAACTGCCCAGACATGACCTGTCCACAAAAAGCAGGACAAATCCAATCTGACCAATTACCGCCCCATCAAATACTCTCGATCGTCAGCAAACTGATGGAAGGGGTCACTGCCAGAGCTATCAAGTGACACTTACTCACCAATAACTTGATCATTAATGTTCAGTTTGGGTTCAGCCAACATTACTTGGCTCCAGATCTCATTGCAGCCTTGTTCCAAAAATGGACAAAGGAGCTGAATTCCAGAGGTGAAATGAGAGTGACTGCCCTTGACATCAAGGCAGCAATTGACCGAGTGGGCTCAAGAAGCCCTAGTAAAATTGAATTCAATAGGAATCAGGGGAAAACTCTCCACTGATTGGAGTCATACCTAGCACAAAGGAAAATGATTGTGGTTGTTGGAGGATTGGAGGACAATCATATCAGCCCCAGGACATCACTGGAGGAGTTTCTCAGGATAGTGTCCTAGGCCCAACCATCTTCAGCTGCTTCATCAGTGACTTTCCCTCCATCATAAGGTCAGAGTGGTGTTATCAGTGTTCACTGATAAATTGCACAGTGTTCAGTTCCATTTGCACTTCCTCAGACAATGGGCTTGATTTTCAAAGGGCCGTTGGGACAATAACTGGAGCGGACGTGATTTGAAAATTGTGGTCCCAGAGGTCGTCTCCAGAACCCGATGCCTCTGGGACCGTCTGCAATTTGCAATGTGAGGGCAGTGGGGTAGGAATGGGGAAGCCTCTCGCCTCCAATTAAGGGCCCATTAAGCTCCATTGGGAGCTTGTTCAAGGGCCGGGGCATTCGGGAAGACAATTTTCAATTATGATTTCAGCGATCCCAACCAATTTGTTGCACATTATTGCACAGCTGTCAGGGTCACCGCGCAGTCAAATAAATTTTATTAGAAAGTGTGATGGAAATAAATTTGAGGGGCCAACTAGCGTCAGGTCAAGCACTGTACCTTCACTTGGCCTCCATGGCCAATTTCTGTCCTTGTCACTGTGGGAGTAACTACACCATACAGAATGCAGCAGTTCAAGGAGGCAGTTCACCACCACCTTCTCAACATCAATTTTGGATGGGCAATAAATGCTGTCCTTGCCAGCAATGCTCACATCCTGTAAATGTATAAAAAGAAGATCCAAACTACTCATTCAGGACCTCAGCCATATTCTCATCCTCCATAAAATTTCCTTCTTTGTTCTTAATCAGCCCCACCATTCCTTTTACTTTTCATATGTTTATGAAAGATTTTTGAGTTCCCTTTTATATTATCTATTAATCTTTTCTCATATTCTCTCTTTGCTCTTCTTATACCCTTTTTCAATATCCCCCTGCACTTGCTGTATTTGGCCTGGTTTTCTACTGTATTCTGTACCTGACGTTTGACATAAAACTCCTTTTTCTGTTTTACTTTAATCTCTATTTCCTTTATTATCCAGGGAGCTCTAGTTTTGGATGCCCCATCTTTCCTCCTTAAGGAAATATGCCTGGTTTATACCCAAACTGTCTCTACCTTGAATGCCTACCATTTCTCATTTGCTGTTTTCTTGGCCAGTCTTTGTTTCTAATTCACTTGTGCTCATTCTCTTCTCAAATCACCGATATTGGCTCTCTCCACTTGGGTACTTTCTCCTTTGATTTTTTTTTTGTCCCTTTGCATAACTACTTTAATCCAAATTATATTATGACCATTATTATCCAAAAGTTCACCCACTGAAATACACTCCTGCTTCGTTCTCTAGAACTTGATGTTGGGCAGGAAACATACTGATTCAGTACACATTTTAGGAATTCTTCACATTCCTCGCCCTTTACCAGTTATAGATGCAAAGCAGGCTATGCCATGATTCAAAGTCAAACTGAGGTTTCTGCAACCACAATACTACCGACTACGATATGAACATGGCGCTAAGAGATCAAAGTGTGCTAAAGGCCTGCTCAAGTCTGGAAAAATAACCCGACCCGAACCCGATAGAACCACATCGGGCCCAAGCCCAACCTGGCCTGAGTCCTTCCATTTTTTTCCCACGCCCGACTTGATCCGACCATAGTGCACTCACTGTACTTACCACTTTTGGATGGATCGAATGGAAGGAACCTGCACTGCTGCAGCATGAGCGCGATGACATCATAGAGACGCTCACTCGCTCACTGCGCAAACTCAGAGTCTGTGGAGTACTGTGTATGTCCGATCCAGACCCGGCTCGACCCGGACCCGGCCCGAATTGACCCAAGCCCGAAAGCCAGACCTGGAAGAGCGACCCAACCCGACCTGAACCTGACATGTTGTAAGGTCCCGTCGGGTTCGGTTCGGGTAGCAGACCTTTAAAGCGTGCAACACCACAAACACCAGCAGTGGTGGTATTTGAACCCATGTTCTCGCAGAGACTAGCGTCTTAACTCAGCATCTTGAACTGCTCAGTCATGCTACCACAGTACCACAAGAAAGCAGAAAAAAAATTGACTTTCCTTCCCTTGTTTTTATAATTATTTTGACACTTTAAATGTAATATCTGGAGTATTATGGAGTCATGTTTATTATTAAGAAGGAGAAATATCAGAGTAGATCATACTTTAAATTAAAATAATGAACCTCAGTCCAAAGGAGTGTGAATAGACAGAAACCTATAGCTGTGTGTCTACAACCTCCCGAGATGTGCTCCCTGTAAGTGCCACTGTCTGCTTGATGCACAGAATCACTGAATCTCCACTTTTTTTTAGGAACATTAATAACATTCTGCCACCCTGGCCTGCTCTGTTATTTAATTAAATGATGGCTCATTTCCATTTTAACTCCATTTTCTTCTTACTCAGCACTGCTTCATCCTGCACTTACATTACAGCATTGTTTCCAAACACACTTCAACTCAAACACGAGTGCTGCAATATAAATAGTGATGGAGGTGACTCTGCCCACGTCAAGGGGCAGTGCTTTCCTGCACTAAGAGACAGAATTTTAACTGCCAAGGGGGGCAGATTCATGTGCAGGTGGGGGTATAAAGACCCAAAAAGTGGCGTCAGGTCAGGAACACGTCACGATTCCGCCCACTTCCAGGATTAACCTGGGCAGGTTTGCAGACGAACGGGAAAGCCTTGTGGAACTTCTGGGTAAGTATTTTTATTATTTAAATACCCAGTTAACCCAGGATATAACCCAGGATTCTGGCTTTAAGAAGCAGCATATGGGTTTCCCAAGCTGTGTGGAACTCGCCAGGGTCAACAAGGCTTGAGCAGAGCACGGAAGGGAGTCACTGTTCAATGAAACTGACATGGTGGGAAGCCTTTAAAGAGTGAAATTGCAAAGCTTGTGGACAGCCACAATGAAAGGCGTGTGCTCACAGAACTCATTTTGAGCACCTGATTTCACTGCTTTGAAGGTGATTTTCTTGTTTTTGGAAGTCATTTCACCTACTATTTACTCACCTTGACCCCAATTTCCCGCCTGTCAGCCTTCACTGCAGCTTGGGAATAACTTATCCAGCTATATCCACCTTTTTTGAGGGGCAACCGAAGCAACCACCCCAGCAACACCATTACCTCACTATTGCTACTCATCCAAAATATTTTTGAAAGTGCTTCAATATTGCTAGAAAATTTAATTTTTTCAATCCATTCATAACATATGATAATTTAGGTAACATGCATCTTGGCCGATAAGCACCAGGAGCCACACCAACAGCTGCAGCACGAGCAGCAACAGGAACAGCAACAACACCAACAGCAGCTGGTTCCTCCGCAGCTACATGCTACTCGACAGAATAGAGGGGATGGACACAGAGCTCCAGCTCAAAGAAGGCGATATCTCTGGCACAGGATATACAGACAGAGGGTGAGCTTCCTCAATTGGACGGAGCAACAGTGTCTCAGGAGGCACAGGCTGTCATGGCAGGTCATTGCTGACATCCACAGCCTCCTGGGAGAAGACCTCTTTCCAAGAGGATCAGGTGGGCACACATTGCCAGTGGTCGTCAAGGCCACCACAGCCCTGAATTTCTTCGCCTCCGGGTCCTTCCAGGGATCTGTTGGTGACATCTCCGGGATCTCACAACCTGTTGCCCATAAGTGCATCTCCCAGGTTATTGAAGCCATATTTTCCAAGGCCATTACCTATGTGCACTTTGCCACAGATGAGACCAGTTGGACGCAGAGGGCTGTTGGCTTCTCTGCAGTGTTTGGATTCCCACAGGTGTAGGGAGTCATTGACTGCTCACATCTGGCAATCAAGGCGCCCTCAGATCAGCCGGGTATTTTCATCAATCGCAAGGGATTCCACTCCCTCAATGTTCAGCTGGTATGTGGCCATCAGAAGGTTATCATGCATGTCTGTGCAAGATATCCTGGGAGCTGCCATGTTTCAGTCATTCTGTGGCAGCCATATTTTCCACAGGTTTTCACATCTTCAAACAGTGTCAGCGGCTGACTCCTTAGAGACAAGGGCTACCCTGTGAGGACCTGGCTGCTGACTGTTGTAAGGAACCCTACAAGTGATGCAGAAGAGCGATACAACTGGAGACACAGGATCAAAAAGGTGATAATAGAAAAAAGCTATTAGGTTTCTCAAGATGCAGTTCAGGTGCCGCATCTGTGCAAAGTTTGGAGTCTCTTGCACCCTCCAACAAGGATTCTCCACTGCTTCTGCACCTGCTCTGTTCACGTGATGTTTGCCTCACCATATGACAACCTAGCTATCTCCAATGCAGGACCCACCACGGTGTGTGTATTTGTGGTTGTGGAGGGTGTGCATGAGTCATGTGATGGCGCGTTGTCAGAGTGCTCCCCCTCTTATGAGGACTCCTCAGCCTCCTCTCACAGCAGCTTCTCTGTCACCCTTGAAGGACCTGTGGGAAATCAAAAACATGAGTCAGTGCTGACATGGGGAAAGGATTCGAATTTGACATAGTGCATATCATATAATTTCAGTTAGTGGTGACATCAATTCAGCATGAGTGACTGTTATGTACTAACTGATAGTTTGATATCTAATGCTGTCACCAGGTCTCTGGGCTACTCCATCCCTCCATTAACGATGCCCAATGTGTGTGCCACCCTGCTGATCTCCAGGGCATCCTCCTCCATCAGCTGCAGGTCCAGCCCCGGTTCTGTGTCTCTCCCTGAAGTTGTGCACTATTTTCTCCAGCAAGAATAGAAAGCAGAGAGTTATGAGTGTGAGAAGTGGAATGTGGGCTGAGGATGGAATAAGAACATTTGTGGAAGGTGACTGTGAGGGATGGGTGTGAGATGATAATAGGATGAGGATGAGTGTGAGTATTGGCTGTTCAGATGGAGATTATAGGAGGTGTCTGGAGACAAAGGAATGTGTGGAGCTGCAAGGAGTGTTGGTCAGAGGAATGCTGTGCAGGAGAATGCTGGGGAAGGCAAAGTGTGACGGATCTGACCTGAAAGTAGTAGGGCAGTCACCTTTCCTGATGTAGTGAGGCCATTAAACATTTTTCAACACTGTGTTCGTGTCCTGGGCCCAACATTCCTATTGCTCCATAACTTCCAGCCACATCAATTTAGTTTGGGTGGCTATCCTCTTCCTTCCCTCCTGAGGAAAGAGCAACCTCCCTTCTGGCCCTCACTGCCTCCAGGTTAACCTCTGGGGAAGAGTCAGAAAACTAGGGGGCAACCTTCTCATGTTTTCCTTCCATTTATTTGCCTCCACTAGCCTTCGGATCAAGGTTTCCTGCAGCCATTCTGCTCCCTGCAGGGTGCCTTTAAATACAGATCCTTCACTGACAGGATCATCATCATGCGCACACTCTGTGGTTGAACAGGAAATCTGCATGTGGGATGTTAATGCTGTGGCTGAGTTAAAGAGTCACAGCAAAGCCCACTTCAATGACAAATGGGTTCCCGACCCGCAACCAACCTCCCCGCCGTGACTGGCTGTGTTTAGATAAAAGTCCGGACCAAGTGTCAATCCTGGCAAAAAAGCACACCTGCCACTGTCTGTCCTTTTGTTGTAGGCAGGGATGGAGTGAACTCAACTTTTTGCATTGCTAGACCTTCCTTGAACAAGTAACCAGTAACAAAGATGAACTTGTGACTTTTGAACAACTGCAGTTGCAATAGAGACGTGAGCGGAGTTAACACATCATGGAGCTGTTTGTAGTCAAAGTAGACCCACAATGTTATCAAAACAACAACTAACAGTGATGCAGCACCTTTAATGTAGGTATGCTCTCCAGGGTACTTCACAGGAGCACAATCAAAAAAGTAACACCACATCAAAGAAGGCGGTATTAGGAGGAGTGGCCAAAACCTTGGTTAATGAGGTGGATTTTAAGGAGAATCTAAAAGGAACAGGGAGATGAAGAGGCAGAGGAGCTTAGGGAGAAAATTCCAAAACATGGTCCTTAGGTGAATGAAATTGTGGCCACAAAAGGTGGTGAAGGGGACTACAAAAGAGGCTAGAGTCAGAGTTCTTGGAGAGTTTGGAGGCTGAGGTTGTAGGTTTGGAGGAGGTCACAGACATAGGGAGAGGCAAGGCCTTGGAGGGATTTAAACACAATGTTGAAAATATTATACTTAAGGCATTCGGGGAACCAGGTGCCAATGTAGGTCAGTGGGAGGATTAATGATGTGAAATAGGATACAGACATCAGAGGTTTGGATGCGCTGAAGTTTACAGTGGATGGAACATCAGCCAGGAGAACTTTGGAATAGTTGAATCTGAGAGTGATAACTAGAATTAGATGAAATACTGCAGTTTGTTCTGAGCAGAAGCCATATTTACTCTTGTGTAAAATAGCTTGAACTGGATGCTTCACTTGGCACAAAAGGACATTTTGCTAACAAAAGGGACACAGGTTTCAGAATTCTGTCCATGAGAGTCACATGGCAGGGTGTTGCAGGCTTAGTTTGAAGCAAATGCTTGGCAAACGGTAAAACATTAATATGTGTGTCTTTATGGAGGTCACTGTGGGATTAAGGGCTCACAGAAATCTGGTTCTGGATGGAATGAAGGGTTAAAAGCTTTCAGTCTGTTAATTCCACTCAGGCCTAAATTAATGCAGTTGATCTGTAGATAATCCTTCATTGCAGTTTAAGACTATAGGGCAGAGTCTGTGTCCTGAAGGAACTTTCCCTTTGGCATTTTGGACTGAATGTGAACTTGGCCTAGATTGAACAATGTGTAATTTTCACCCACTGGGTTCGATATACATGTGTCTGATTCCATGAGGACTGAGGCTGGTGGTGCAAGTTCACTCTGTTTCACAACATAAATAAAAGTTCCCACTTGGCATTCACACATGTCCACTTTCCAACAGGAGCAAATGGAGTTCAAAAGGGATGCCAACCTTCCAGGATTGTCCTGGACTGTCCATGAATTAAAGGTTGATTTGCAGGTCACTGCTGCAAGCACCTCGGAGAATCTTTTTCCCCATTGTCTTTGAAAATTCTCATTTATTGGTTTCTAAAAATGTTGGAGATGGAAAAAGATTGTTTGACTGATGTTCAAGAATCACCCAGTTGAGTAACAGAGACAGTTCAATTTCCAATTGTTAGTGAGGATTGACATGACAGGCAGCCAATGGTGGTAGTGAGGGGCCGGGGGTGGGGGGCAGGGTGGTGGGGGCTGGCTGTTGGGGGTGGGAGGTCATATGACAAATCTCCATTGATATGTCCAATCAGAGTTGGCAACCCTTGAAATCAGAGCAAGAATTCCAGCTGATTTATTTTTCTCTCCCTAGCCCATGAGCACCAGATGCCAGTTGTAGGACCACTACTGCCAGTATAGCTGAGAACAGCGAACTCAGCAGAGACTAAGATCAACCCTAGGACCTCTCTGGTCTGTAGAGCTCCCAAGTAGAGCCCTAAGTGCAGTGCACTTAACAACCAAGCCAACAGGTAAACTAATAAATGCAGCATTATAAACAAGAGAATAATTGATAGACGGTTCCTTACTTATTAATCAATGCTTTCTTATAGCAGTACTGATCGTTCATCTTTCTTGGTAATAACATAAACTATCAATTTGACAAGGCAGTATATGTATCATAATTCCAGCTATTCAGTCATCCCCGAAAGATTCAGTTGCACAATAACTTCAGATAGTGACAAGCTTGGTAAAAATTAGAGTGTAAAGTGAGATTCTCTAGTTCAAGGAAGTTGCATTTCCTGCACCTTTGCAACCTCCCATGTTGGATGACACACTTTCTCACTGATGAGAAAAAAAACTCATAATATTATAGAATTTGCTGTAACAATTCCAAAACTTATAAATATTTAAGAAAGTTTCAGGGGACAGTATAACCTTGGAATAAACTATTTGTTATAAAAACAAGAAATGCTGGAACCACTCAGCAGGTCTGGCAGCATCTGTGGAAAGAGAAGCAGAGTTAACGTTTCGGGTCAGTGACCCTTCTTCGGAACTGGCAAATATTAGAAATGTCACAGGTTATAAGCAAGTGAGCCGGGGGTGGGGCAAGAGATAACAAAGGAGAAGGTGTAGATTGGACAAGGCCACATAGCTGACCAGAAGGTCATGGAGTAAAGGCAAACAGTATGTTAATGGTGTGTTGAAAGACAAAGCATTAGTACAGATCGGGTGTTAACGGACTGAAGATTGAACAGCAGCAAGTACAAACATGAAAAAAAAACAGTGGGTAAGCAAACTGAACAAACTAAGATGAAATGAAATAAACATTTAAAAAAATTGTAAAAAATGTAAAAAAGAAAAAAAGAAAAAATAACTAAAAATAAAAGTAAAATGGGGGGCCCGCCATGCTCTGAAATTATTGAACTCAAAGTTCAGTCCAGCAGGCTGTAGTTTGCTTTTATAAACTATTTGTTATTAGTCTTGCAAGTGACAGGATATATAATCTTAAAACAGACATAATCCTGCCCACTTCCGGGTTTAACCCGGACAGGTTTGCAGACGAGTGGGGAACCCTGTGCAGCTATCGGGTAAGTAATTAAAATGCGGAAATATGCAATTAACTGAGGATTTAACCCAGTATTCCGGCTTTAACAGCCAGCATACATGTTTGCTGAGCTGTGTGGAACTTACTCGGATCAATAAGCCGAGAACACAGCAGGGAGTCATTGAACATTGAAACTGACAGGCTGGGAAGCCTTTAAAGAGTGATATTGCAAAGCTTGTGGTCAACTTCTGTGAAAAGCTTGAGCTCACAGGATATTTTCTGAAAGCATGATTTCAGTACTTTGAAGATCATTTACAATTTTTTGGATGTACTTCCACCTATGTTTGTTCACATTTATCTCAACTTCCCTGCTATCATCCTTCACTACAGCAAGGGATCAACTTACACAGCTTTAGAATCGTAGAATCATAGAATGGCTAAAGCACATAAGGAGGCCATTCTGCCCATTGTGTCCATGCTGGCTCTCTGCAAGAGCAACTCAGCTAGTCTCAATGCACACCCCCCCCCAATCCTCTTTCCCCTTAGCCCTGAAATATTTTCCTCTTCAAATGCTTATTCAATTATCTTTTGAAAGCCACGATTGAATCTGCCTCCACTACACTGTCAAGCATCACATTCCAGAACATAAGCACTTGTTGTGTAAAAACATTTTTTCTCATGTTTCCATTATCTCTTTTGCCAAGGGCAGCACAGTGGCGCAGTGGTTAGCACCGCAGCCTCACAGCTCCAGTGACCTGGGCCTGATTCTGGGTACTACCTGTGCGGAGTTTGCAAGTTCTCCCTGTGACCGCGTGGGTTTCTGTCAGGTGCTCCGGTTTACTCCCACAACCAAAGACTTGCAGGTTGATGGGTAAATTGGCCTTTGTAATTTGCCCCTAGTGTAGGTAGGTGGTAGGGGAATTAAGGGGATGTGGGAGGAATATGGAATTAATGTACGATTAATATAAATGGGTGGTTGATGGTCGGTACAGACTCGGTGGGCCGAAGGGCCTGTTTCAGTGCTGTATCAATAAAAAAAAAAATAATAAATCATGTTGAATTGATGTCCTCTGGTTCTCAACCCTACTGCCAATGGGAACAGTTTCTCTGTCTCGATGCCTCATGATTTTGGACACCTCTATCACATTTCCTCTCAATCTTCTGTAAGGAAAACAGCCCCAGCTTCTCTAATCTATCCACGTAACTGAAGTTTCCCATCCCTGGAACCAATCTTTTAACGCCTTCTTAAAGTGCAGTGCCCAGAATTGGACACAATACTCCAGTTGAGGCCGAACCAGTGTTTTATAAAAGATCATCATATCTTCCTTGCTTTTGTACTCTATTCCTCTATTTATAAAGCCCAGGGTTGCGTATTTTCTAACTGCTTTCTCAACCTGCCCTGCCACCTGCTAAGATCTGTGCACATATAACCACCAGTCTCTCTGTTCCTGCAACCACTTTAGAATTTTACCCTTTATTTTATATCACCTTTCCTGATTCTTCCTATGAAAGCATATCACTTACACTCATCAGTGCAATAAATTTCATCTGCCACGTGTCCCTCCATTCCACCAGCCGATATCCTCTAGAAGTCTATCACCATCCTCCTCACAGTTCACAATATTTTCAAGCTTTGTGCCTTCTGCAAATTTCGAAATTGTCTGCTGTACACCCAAGTCTAAGTCATTTTTATATATCAAGAAAAGCAATGGTCCAAATACTGACATGTGGGGAACCCTACTGTATACCTTCTTCCGGTCTGAAAAACAACAGCTCCCCACTGTTCTGTTTCCTGTCACTGAGCCAACTTTGTATCAATTCCTTTGTATTCCATATGTTTCAACTTTGCTGGCAAGCCTATTATGTCCATCTAGTCCACATCAACCACATTACCCACATCTCTATTACCTCAACAAAAACTCAATCAAGTTAATTAAACACAATTTGTCTTTTAAAAAACCATGCTGGCTTTCCTTAATTAATCTGGACTTGACCAAGTGACTGTTAATTTTGTCCTGGATTATCGTTTCTTAACATTTTCCCAACACCGAGGTTACTGGTCTGCAATTGCTGGGTTTATCATTGCTGGGGAGGCGGTGGCATAGTGGTATTGTCACTGGACTAGTAACCCAGAGACCCAGGGTATTGCTCTGGGGACATGGGGTCAGATCCCACCACAGCAGAAGGTGGAATTTGAATTCAATTAATAAATCTGGAATTAAAAAGCTAGTCTAATGATGGCCATGAAACCATTGTCAGTTGTTGTAAAAACCCATCTGGATCACTAATGTCCTTGAGGGAAGGAAATCTGCTGTCCTTACCTGGTCTGGTCTACATGTGACTCCAGACCCACAGCAATGTGGTTGACTCTTACATGCCCTCGGAAATGGCCGAGCAAGCCACTCAGTTGTATCGAACTGCTACAAAGTCAATAAAAAGGAATGAAACTGGACAGACCACCTGGCATTGACCTAGGCACTGGAAACGACAACGGCAAACCCATCCCTGTCGACCCTGCAAAGTCCTCCTTACTAACATCTGGGGGCTTGGGCCAAAGTTAGGAGAGCTGTCCCACAGACTAGTCAAGCAATAGCCTGACATAGTCATAATCACGGAATCATACCTAACAAACAATGTCCCAGACACTGCCATCACCATTTCCGGGTATGTCCTGTCCTACTGGCAGGACAGACCCAGCAGAGGTGAGGGCACAGTTGTATACAGTAGGGAGGTAGTTGCCCTGGGAGTCCTCAACATCGACTCCGGACCCTATGAAGTCTCATGGCATCAGGTCAAACATGGACAAGGAAACTTCCTGCTGATTACCACCTACCGCCCTCCCTCAGCTGATGAGTCAGTACTCCTCCATATTGAACAGCACTTGGAGGAAGTTCTGAGGGTGGCAAGGGCACAGAATGTACTCAAGGTGGGAGACTTCAATGTCCATCACCAAGTTGCTCGGTATCACCAGTACTGACCGAGCTGGCCGAGTCCGAAAGGACATATTTGCTAGACTGGGTATGCGGCAGGTGGTGAGCTACAAAACAGGACTATCTGCGTGCCAAGCTACGTAAGCAGCATGCAATAGACAGAGCTAAGTGATCCCATAACCAACGGATCAGATCTAAGCTCTGCAGTCCTGTCACATCCAGCCATGAATGATGCTGGAGAATTAAACAACTAATTCCTCAGGGTAGTGTCCTAGGCCCAACCATCTTCAGCTGCCTCATCAATGACCTTCCTTCAATCATAAGGTGAGAAGTGGGGAGGTGGTTCCACAAATATCCCCATCCTCAATGATGGGGGAGCCCAGAACTTCAGTGCGAAAGATAAGGCTGAAGCATTTGCAACAATCTTCAGGCAGAAGTGCCAAGTTGATGATCCATCTCAGCCTCTTCCTGAAGTCCCCAGCATAACAGATGCCAGACTTCAGCCAATTCGATTCACTCCGCGTGATATCAAGAAAGGACTGAAGACACTGGATACTGCAAAGGCGATGGGCCCTGACAATATTCCGGCAATATTACTGAAGACCTGTGCTCCAGAACTTGCCACGCCCCTAGCCAAGCTGTTCCAGTACAGCTACAAAACTGGCATCTACCCTGCAATGTGGAAAATTGCCCAGGTATGTCCTGTACACAAAAAGCAGGAGATGTCCAACCCGGCCAATTACCGCCCCATCAGCCTACACGCAATCATCAGTAAAGTGATGGAAGGTGTCATCAACAGTGCCATCAAGCAGCATTTGCTTAGCAATAACCTGCTCAGTGATGCTCAGTTTGGGTTCCGCCAGGGCCACTCAGCTCCTGACCTCATTACAGCCTTGGTTCAAACATGGACAAAAGAGCTGAACTCAAGAGGTGAGGTGAGAGTGACTGCCCTTGACATCAAGGCAGCATTTGGCTGAGTAGGGCATCAAGGAGCCCTAGCAAAACTAATGTCAATGGAAATCAGGGGGAAAACCCCCCACTGACTGGAGTCATACCTAGCGCAAAGGAAGATGGTTGTGCTTGTTGGAGGTCAATCATCTGAGCTCCAGGACATCACAGCAGGAGTTCCTCAGGGTAGTGTCCTAGGCCCAACCATCTTCAGCTGCCTCATCAATGACCTTCCTTCAATCATAAGGTGAGAAGTGGGGATGTTCGCTGATGTTTGCACAATGTTCAGCACCATTCGTGACTCCTCAGATACTGAAGCAGTCCTTGTAGAAATGCAGCAAGACTTGGACAATATCCAGGTTTGGGCTGATAAGTGGCAAGTACCATTCACGCCACACAACTGCCAGGCAATGACCATCTCCATAAAGAGAGAATCTAACCATCTCCCCTTGACATTCAATGGCATTACCATCGCTGAATCCCCCACTATCAACATCCTCGGGGCTAACATTGACCAGAAACTGAACTGGAGTAGCCATATAAATACCATGGCTACAAGAGCAGGTCAGAGGCTAGGAATCCTGCGGCGAGTAACTCACCTCCTGACTCCCCAAAGCCTGTCCACCATCTACAAGGCACAAGTCAGGAGTGTGATGGAATACTGTCCACTTGGCTGGATGGGTGCAGTTCCAACAACATTCAAGAAGTTCGACACCATCCAGGACAAAACAACCGCTTGATTGGCACCCCATCTACAAACATTCACTCCCACCACCACCGGCGCACAGTGGCAGCAGTGTGTACCATCTACAACATGCACTGCAGGAATGCACCAAGGCTCCTTAGACAGCACCTTCCAAACCCACGACCTCTACCAACTAGAAGGACAAGGGCAGCAGATGCATGGGAACACTACCACGTGCAAGATCCCCTCCAAGTCACACACCATCCTGACTTGGAACTCTATCGCTGTTCCTTCACTGTCGCTGGGTCAAAATCCTGGAACTCCCTTCCTAACAGCACTGTGGGTGTACCGACCCCCCCGTGAACTGCAGCGATTCAAGAAGGCAGCTCACCATCACCTTCTCAAGGGCAATTAACGATGGGCAATAAATGCTGGCCTGGCCAGCGATGCCCACATCCCATGAATGAATTTAAAAAAGCACTGTTTTTTGAACAAGGCTGTAACATTTGCAATTCTCCAGTCCTCTGGCACCACCCATGTATCAAAGGAGAATTGGAAGATTATGGCTAGTACCTCCGCAATTTCCATCCTTACTTCTCTCTGCATCCTCTCTGCACCATCTGGTCCTGGTGACTTATCAACTTTAAGTACAACCAGCCTTTGTGATACCTCCTCTTTATCAATTTTTAGCTCATCCGGTATCTCAACAATCTCCTTTTTCATGATGACTTTGGCAGCATTTTCTGCCTTGGTAAAGATAGATGCAAAGTACGCATTTTGCATCTCAGCCATACCCTCTGCCTCTATGCATAGATCCCTTTTTCATCCCTAATTGGCCCCACCCCCGCTCTTATTACTCTTTTACTATTACTACCATTTTACAATTTATATGCCGACAGAGGGCTTTTGGATTCCCTTTTATGTTAGCTCCCAAACTCTTCTCATACTCTCCCTTTGCTTCTCTTATTTCCTTTTCCACTCCCTCTCAGCTTTCTATATTCAGCCTGGATCTCAATAGAAGTCAACCTGATATTTGTTATATGCACCCTTTTTCTGCTTCATCTTACTCTCTATCTCTTTCATCATCAAGGGAGCTCTGGCTTTGGTTGTCTTACCTATCCCCTTCTTGGGAATGCACCCTGACTGCACCATCTCCACTTTAATGGCAGCCATTGTTCCATTACAGTTTTGCCTGTCAATCTTTGATTCCAATTGACCTGGAACAGATCTAGTCTCACCACACTGAAATTGGCCCTCCTCCATTTAAGTGTTTTTACTCTAGATTGCTCCTTGTCCTTTTCCATAGCAACCTATGTCTTATGATAATATGATCATTGTTCCCTAAATAGTCCCTACTGACACTTGATCCACTCGACCCAGCTCATTCCTCAGAATAGATCAGCAATGCCTCCTTCCTCATTAGGCTGGGAACATACTGATCAAGAGAGTTCTCCTGAACACATAGCAGTGACATCTGATGAGGAGCAGCAGCAGCTGCCACAGCAGCATCACCAGAAGCCACACCAACAACTGCAGCACTCATAACAACAGCAAGAACACCAAAAAAAAAGAGCAACAGGAGTAGCAACAACACCAACAGCAGCTGCTTCTCCTCATGCTACTCCACAGGACAAAGGATCATGACAGAGCAACAGTACCTCAAGAGGCTCAGGCTTTTGCAGCAGTTCATTGGTCACATTTTCAGCCTCCTGGAAGAAGAGCTATTTCCAAGTGGGCCAAGCGGGCACATGCTGTCAGCAGCTGTCAAGGTCACCGCAGCCCTGAATGCCTTTGATTCCAGCTCTTTCCAGGGATCTGCTGGTGACAACTGGAGGATTTCACAATCTGCTGCCCATATATACATCTCCTAGGTCACCGCAGCCTTGTTTTCCAAGGCCACCACTTATTACCACCTTGACATGGATGAGGTCAGTCAGACAAAGAGGACTGTCAGCTTCGCTGCAGTGTCTGGATTCCCATAGGTGCAGGGAGCCATTGACTGCACACATGGCAATCAAGGCACTTTCAGCTCATCTCTTTATCAATTGCAAGGGAGTTGCTCCCTCATGGTTCAGATCGTTTGTGACGACTGGAAGGTGATCATGCATATTTGCACAAGATAACCTGGAAGCTGCCACGCTTCATTCATTCTGTTGCAATTGCTTCTCCCACAGGTTTTCACTCCTCCACACAGTGTCAGTGGCTCTCTTTGGAGATAAGGGCTAGCCTCTGATGACTTTGCTGCTGACTCCTGCAAGGAACCCTACCAATGAACCAGAGGAGAGATACAACACTAGCCACGTGACCTAAAGGACTATCATATAGCAAGCCATTTGGATGCTCTAATGCAGTTCAGGTGCCTCAACAGATCGGAAACATCCTTCAGTATGCACCAAAAAGGGTCTCCAGAATAGTTAGGTCTGCTGTGCCCTTCACAACATCATGCTGCAGAGAGGAGTGGGAGAAGTGTAGCTGCGGCAAGAGGAAGCTGCAAAATGATTGGCATCTTCCTCCTCCTCCAAGGATAAGAACATAAGAACATCAGAAATAGGAGAAGGAGTAGGCCATTTGGCCCCTCAAGCCTGCCCCGTCATTCAATAAAATCATGGCTGATCTGCCCCAGACCTCAACTCCTCTTTCGCACCAGCTCCCCATAGCCCTAAACTCCCCGATATTTCAAAATCTATCAGCCTCCTCTTTAAATACTTTCAGTGATCTAGCTTCCACAACTCTCTGGGGTAGAGAATTCCAGACATTCACTACCCTCTGAGAAAAGAAATTACTTCGCATCTCAGTTTTAAATGAGTGTCCCCTTATTCTGTAACTATGCCCCCTAGTTTGAGATTCCCCCACTAGTGGAAACATCTTCTCAACATTTACCCTGTCAAGTCCCCTCTGAGTCTTGTACGTTTCAATAAGATCATCCCTCATTCTTCTTAGCTCTAATGAATAAAGGCCTAAACTGTTTCGCTGATCTTGATCAGTCAACCCCTCCATCCCAGGAATCAGCCCAGTGAATCTCTTTTGAACTGCCTCCAATGCCAGTATGTCCTTTCTTAAATACAGGGACCAAAACTGTACACAGTACTCCAGGTGTAGCCTGTACAGTTGTAACAAGACTTCCCTATTTTTAAACTCCAACCCACTAGCAATAAAGGCCAAAATTCCATTTGCCTTCTTAATTACTTGCTGCACTTGCATGCTAACTTTTTGTGTTTCATGCACAAGAACACCCAGATCCCTCTGTGCTGCACTTTTTTGGAGTCTCTCTCCATTTAAATAATAGTCTGCCTTTTGATTCTTCCTACCAAAGTGCATGACCTCACACTTTCCTACATTAAACTCCATCTGCCAAGTTTTTGGCTACTCACTCAACCTATCTATATCCCCTTGCAGATTCTTTATGTCCTCATCACAACATGCCCTCCCACCTATTTTTGTATCATCAGCAAATTTGGATATATTACACTTTGTCCCCTCCTCCAAGTCATTAATATAGATCGTAAATAATTGAGGCCCTAGGACTGATCCTTGTGACACTCCACTAGTTATGTCTTTCCAACCTGAAAAAGAGCCATTAATCCCGACCCTCTGTCTTCTGTGAGTTAATCAATCCTCAATCCATGCTAATACATTACCCCCAATACCGTGAGCTCCTATCTTGTGCAATAATCTATTATGTGGCACCTTATCGAATGCCTTCTGAAAATCCGAATACATTACATCTACCGGTTCCCCTTTATCAACTCTGCTTGTTATATCCTCAAAGAACTCAAGCAAATTTGTCAAACATGATTTCCCTTTCACAAAACCATGTTGACTCTGTTTGAATCTGTTAAGCTTTTCTAAATGTCCTGCTATTTCTTCCTTAATAATAGACTCCAGCATTTTCCCAACGACCGATGTTAGGCTGACTGGCCTATAGTTTCCTGCTTTTTGTCTCCTTCCCTTATTGAACGGGGTGTCACATTAACGGTTTTCCAATCTACTGGGACCCTCCTGGAATCCAGTGAGTTCTGGAATATTTCGACCAATGCCTTCACTATCTTTGCAGCCGCTTCCTTTAAAACCTTGGATGCAGGCCATTCGGTCCTGGCGACTTGTTTGCCTTTAGTCCCATTAGTTTGTCAAATACTTTGTCCCTCGTGATAGAGACTGTTACAAGATCTTTCCTCCCATTAGCTCCTTGCTTATCTGATATCTGTGGGATGTTTATTGTCTCCTCTACCGTGAAGACCAATGCAAAATATTGGTTTCAATTATCTGCCATTTCCCTGTCCCCCATTAGCAATCTTCCAGTCGCATCCTCCAAGGGTCCCACGCTCACTTTAGCTACTCTTTTTCTTTTTATATACCCATAGAAGCTCTTGCTGTTTGTTTTTATATTTCTTGTCAATTTACTTTCAGAATCAGTTTTCTCCCTCTTTATTAGCATTTTAGTCATCTGCTGCTGGTTCCTAAAAAATTCCCAATCCTCTGGCCTACCACTAGTTTTCGCCACTTTGTATGCCTTAGTTTTTGATTGGATTCTATCCTTGACCGCCTTTGTTAACCACGGGTGGTTCATTCCTCTCATCGGGTCCTTCTTTTTGACCGGGATAAATTTTTGCTGAGCGTTATGAAATATCTGCTTAAATGACTGCCACTGCTCATCCACTGACCTTCCCCTTAGTCTATTTTCCCAAGGCTGAGCCAAAAGAAGCCAAGGTGCCTGCAGCCAATCACCTGGTTACCGGAGAAGCTCACAACACCCTCATTCAGGCACAGTTCATCTAATCTGAATGTGGGAGGCCATATGGCAGTGCAATCAGAAACTCTGTATCCATGTCACCTCCCAACATAATTTAATCTACCAGCTAAAAATCAAACCGTCATTTTCACAGCCTTTCCTCCTCACACAACCCGGTCATACCAATAACCAGATGGCTACTGTCCAAGGGATGCAACAAAATAGAGGGGAGAATGAGGAATTTGAATAAAGTGTTTCCTTTATCGAAATAAATGTTAACATAATGTCATTATTACGAACAGGTGATAAGTGGTGTGGGTGGCTTCTACTTTTCACCTTCCAAATGATCGCAGATAGTTTTTTGTTTAAAATGGTGTATCAGTCCCTGAGTGTTTTTAGGATCAAATAAACAGACAAATGACAGGTTTTCTAGTAGGTTAGAAAAAAAGGTTAAATTTTTATTTAGACAGCAAAACCTAAATTGTTCGCAACCTTCACCACTCACCCATTCACACACAAATGCACACATAGATATACATAGATAGAAGGGAAAGGGTAGATTGCAGTTAAAGTCCAAGTGATGTAAGAGTTTGTGGTTCAAAGAAACCTGCTGAATCTTCTTGGGAGGAAAGTCTTTTCAAAGTTGCTGGCATGGGTGTTTGCAGTTGTAAACTTGCTGAGGTGTTGTAGATTTCTGGTGGTTAAAACCTTAAGTCTGGAACCTTTAAAGTTCTCTGCTGCAGCAGGTTGAAGTATAGTAACAGCAGAAGGGTTTCTTCCTTAGCTGGACCAATCTCGTGGCTTTTGGAAGGAACTGGCTTTCTGTAATCTTGCTTGATTTTTCCTCTCTCTCCAGAGGGCTATCTTTTAAGGCAAAAATCCATTATGTTTGAGTCTCTGTCAGGTGACACAGGCCCCTGTCCCCTGGTGTGATCACACAATAGTCCAGGATATGGAAACTATTGCTAACTACCGCGATAGTCAGCACGGTTTTGTGAAGGGTAGGTCGTGCCTCACAAACCTTATTGAGTTTTTCGAGAAGGTGACCAAACAGGTGGATGAGGGTAAAGCAGTGGATGTAGTGTATATGGATTTCAGTAAGGCGTTTGATAAGGTTCCCCACGGTAGGCTATTGCAGAAAATACGGAAGTATGGGGTTGAAGGTGATTTAGAGCTTTGGATCAGAAATTGGCTATCTGAAAGAAGACAGAGGGTGGTGGTTGATGGCAAATGTTCATCCTGGAGTTTAGTCACTAGTGGTGTACCGCAAGGTTCTGTTTTGGGGCCACTGCTGTTTGTCATTTTTATAAATGACCTGGAAGAGGGTGTAGAAGGGTGGGTTAGTAAATTTGTGGATGACACGAAGGTCGGTGGAGTTGTGGATAGTGCCGAAGGCTGTTGTAGGTTACAGAGGGACATAGATAGGCTGCAGAGCTGGGCTGAGAGATGGCAAATGGAGTTTAATGCGGAAAAGTGTGAGGTGATTCACTTTGGAAGGAGTAACAGGAATGCAGAGTACTGGGCTAATGGGAAGATTCTTGGTAGTGTAGATGAACAGAGAGATCTTGGTGTCCAGGTACATAAATCCCTGAAAGTTGCTACCCAGGTTAATAGGGCTGTTAAGAAGGCATATGGTGTGTTAGCTTTTATTAGTAGGGGGATCGAGTTTCGGAGCCACGAGGTCATGCTGCAGCTGTACAAAACTCTGGTGAGGCCGCACCTGGAGTATTGCGTGCAGTTCTGGTCACCGCATTATAGGAAGGATGTGGAAGCTTTGGAAAGGGTGCAGAGGAGATTTACTAGGATGTTGCCTGGTATGGAGGGAAGGTCGTACAAGGAAAGGCTGAGGGACTTGAGGTTGTTTTCGTTGGAGAGAAGGAGGAGGAGAGGTGACTTAATAGAGACATAAAAGATAATCAGAGGGTTAGATAGGGTGGATAGTGAGAGTCTTTTTCCTCGGATGGTGATGGCAAACACGAGGGGACATGGCTTTAAGTTGAGGGGAGATAGATATAGGACAGATGTCAGAGGTAGTTTCTTTACTCAGAGAGTAGTAGGGGTGTGGAACGCCCTGCCTGCAACAGTAGTAGACTCGCCAACTTTAAGGGCATTTAAGTGGTCATTGGATAGACATATGGATGAAAATGGAATAGTGTAGGTCAGATAGTTTCACAGGTCGGCGCAACATTGAGGGCCGAAGGGCCTGTACTGCGCTGTAATGTTCTAATTCTAAATCTGTTGCATATGGATGAGGACCAGTCTGTCACAATGGTGCTACTTCACCCCTATTCATCTTGGTTTGGGCTATGGAGTCAGTTTGTCTACAGAACCTTTGTTGGCCCCATTTCTGTAGGTAGGAGTCATTAACATGGAATGGACGCCTTTTAATTTCAATGGATTTTCCCCAGAGGTAATTCAGATGCAGTTTGAGTTTCATCTTTGCAGACATACTTGTTTATTGGCAGTACAGGAGGGGTCACCTGACCTCTACTCCATTTGTGTCTGTGATACAAATGTGCTCATTTTCTCGTGGTTCTGTTTGACAGTTGATTTTTTTATTTCATAATTCCTCCAGTTCATTGTTTATTTCATCAGAGCTCCTTCCGAGCATGACGCCATAAGCATTGCTATACGTGAATCCCCTTGTGCAAGTAATAATTCTTTCTCATCTGCTTCCTTTTACTCCTTTGTGGTGCAACCCCCATGGCTTCAACAGAGCTGGAGGCATCCATCTCGTTCCCCTGCTCTGACAATGAGATGCCCATGGCGAATGTCCTCTGGGTTTTGGAGCCATGAAGGTCCTGCCAAAGACTGCTGCACCCTGCACCCTGCACGTGTGCAGGGGCAGACTCGGTCAACAGGGTGGGACACAGCATGATGGCCTTTGTCTGAGAGGGGTTGGGGAAGGGATGAGAAATGGGAACGCCTTGAGAAAAGTTGTCAGTGCCAAGTTCCCTTTCTCCATCTTTCCTCTCATGATCCACCTGCACTTCCCTGTTATCCAAGAGCTGGAGAGCATTTAGCTGCATGTCAGTGAGGAGTTGAAAGGTGAGGCTTTCCTTCACCCTATCTAAAGTGTAAGACAGAGGACTGAATTTAGTCAAGCCAGTGGGGGTCCTGGCACTAGGCCAAAAAGCCAAGAGGAACCCCAGCTCAGTGGTTCAGAGGCACCCCCCACCCGCCGCAATTCAACAGTGCATAGGCACTTAACTGCCTGCACCAGGATCCCTGTCCCTATAAGGATGGGAATCCCGCCTCCAAGAGCTGCCAGCCGATCAGAGAGCCAGCAGCTCAGTATGATCCTCAGTGCCACTGGAAGTAGTGGCCATTGCCAGTCCTGAGACCAGGCCCAGTACTAGAGGCCCGGACCCCAGGTAAATGAGCCGAGGTCGCCGGGGCCAGTCGGGCAGGCCCTGGTGAGAGGGAAGGGTGGGCCGAGAGGAGGTGGTGTTTGCGGAGGTGGCCTTTGCCACTGGGGCCCTCCCTGGGTCACAGATTGCCCACAGAGGAGGCCTCCCCGTAACCCTGCAGGGAGGCTGCCTTGTTTTTCTGCGTGACCTCCCCTCCTCCCCTGTTGCTGGTTTAATTCCAGTTGTGACAGGAAGAGGCCCTTAAGTGGGTTGTGATTGGCCACTTAAGGGCCTGAATTGGCCTGTGAGTGAGAAGGCCATCTTTGGCCTTTCCCATCCCCAATTTAATTGCAGTGTGAAAAGAAGACAACGGGCCCTCCATCCTCTGCCTTCCATTGCAATTCTATGCTTCCCCCCCACCCCCACCCCCGTACCCCTGCCTCCCAGCCCATCTCCTAGGGGTCCATTAAGTTCTGCCCAGAATATGCAGGCTGTTGTATGATTGCTTCAAGAGTGATATCCCTTTAAGAACTCAGTATGCTAATAAGCTAAGTGCTGGGACATAGTCCTGTGACTAGAAGCCATAGTCACTCTGCAACTGTAACACCCTAGACAAAGGTTCTGTACATAATTTGGGCTGTATTGTATATACTAGTTCAGCTGTTCACAAACCTGTTAGAGATCTTCAAGGCTCTGGAATCCATGTACTTCATTGTGTTGCTTAACACTGCACAAAGACCACATGACACAAGCCATTGGTTAGGGCCAGCATGCATTCATTAGCCTGTGTCTGATTCTCTATGCAGGTGGCCACTCTTTCCATGGAGGTGGACATCAGTGAAAATGCCTGAGACATCATGACACTCACACAAGAGATGGACTCTTGCAATCTGTCTCCAAGTGTGCATTCTGTCTCTGGAAATGCTGACAGACGCACACACATTTCTTGTTGCTGGTCTACAAATTCCCTTTATGTGGATGACCCCCGAGGCTCAGTATCTGCATCCACCTGAGCAGAGCTTGGAGTATCCTACACCCTCAAATCGGCACTCTCCAGTGTTTTCCCTGTCTCCAACACCGGCTCCTGCTCACATGTGATGCGTGCCTCACCATGTAACAACCTAATTAGTAGGGTGCGGATGAGTCATGTGATGGTACTTCCAGTATGCTCGCCCTCCTTTGAGGACTCCTCAGCCTCCTCCCTAATCATCTTCTCCGTCACACTTGAAGGACCTATGTGAGATCAATAACATGACTTAATGCTGACTTGGGGAAAGTGTTCAAACTCCATGTAGTGCATATCATGGCATTACAGTTAATGGTGCCATCAATTGAAAATGAATGACTGTAGAGAGTGAAGAGGTAGTCTGGTATCTAATGCTGTCAGCATGTCAAATGGGTGATCCCATTTCTCCATTATTGACGCCCAATGTGTGTGTCGCTCTGTTGATCTCCAAGGCATTCTCCTCCATTGCAGTCAGGGTGGCTATGGCTGCAGGTGCCTGCCCCCTTCCCCCCGAGTCTCAGTCTCTCCCTGGAGTTCTGCGCTGTCCTCCTGCAAGGAGAGAAAGCAGAGAGTTATGAGTGTGAGATGGTAATAGGATGAGTGTGAGTGTTGGCTGTTCAGCTGGAGATTTGAGGAGTTGCCTGGAGGGAAAGAAATGTGTGGATCTGCAAGGTGTGTTGGTCAGAGAAATGCTGTGCAGGGAGAATGCTGGGGAAGTCAGAGAGTGATAGATGGCACCTGTAAGTGGTAGGGCACTCACCTTTCCTGATGTAATGAGGTTATTAAGCATTTTCTGACACTGTATCCGGGTCCCAGGCACCAAACTCCTGCTGTTCAAAGCCACTGCAACTTCCAGCCACACCTGTTTAGTTTGTGTGACTGGCCTTTTCCTCCCGCCCTGAGGAATGAGCACCTCCCTTCTGACCCTCACTGCCTCCAGCAAATCTTCAGGGAAGAGTCAGAAAAACACTGGGCAGCCTTTCCACATCTTCCTTCCATTTCCTTGCATCCACTACCCTTCACAATCATGGTTTCCTGCAGCCATTCTGACCCCTGCTGGGATCCCTTTAATTAGAAACCCTTCATCATCATGCCTGCGCTCGTGTGATTGGTCAGGAAACCTGGAAGCAGGATGCTAATGCCGTGGCTAAGTTAAACAGCCACTGTAAAGCCTGCTGATAGAACAAACAGTTTTCGAACCCGCTACCAGCCTCCCCACTGTGAGCGTGTCTGTTGGAATAAAATTCCACCCATGGTAATGGAAACCACTTGGAGGAACTGTTGCTGCTGCCATACTTTTCTTCTTCCTGTTGGTGTCACTACACTTTGGTATAAACATAGTATCATGTGTTAGTGACTCTGAATATGGCTGTTGGCCTGTGTACATTATTTGCTGAGCTATGAAGTACTAATTTCATTTGGGTCACTATGGAGATCAATGCTTTCCTGCAGGAAGGAAAAACCATAATAAATTATGGTCTTTTTTGCCGTGCCTGGAGACTCCACAATACCCAAGGTCAGCAAAGAGGAAAAGATAAGGAAGAGTCATTACAGGAAATCTCCACGCCCACCGTGCTGCCGTCAGGTCTTCTAGATTTCCTTGAGTGAGCATTGCTGGCCCTGTGTTTGTAATGTTCCTAAGTTAATGAGGCAGGAGGGGGAATTCCTGGCCCTTCCTCCTTACTGTCCTGCAAGTCCATACTTGCACAAGAACCCACCTCTGACTCTCTGCCAGCTCTTTAACAGAAACTTGAAGATAAAATCTGGAGCAGGTAATGTTCTCTTCCTCCTTCCCAAGACTGATATTTGTGTTCTCCAGCAGCAGCAAAGTCCTGAGGCTGGTGGCCAGGAGTGCTATTGCATTTGCTGTTCCCTTGCACTACCCCACCTCAACTCCCACATTCCCAATGTAAGGCCTTGTCAGCGGGACTGCATCAGAGGTGGCAACCAAACTACAGTAACGACCTAGGACAGAAAAGCTGGGCAATCCCCCACCTCACAAGCATAGCGCACCTCATGTAATCCGCAACTGCCCAGAATGAGGAGGGGTGTGCAGTAGCTGAGAGAGAAACTTTATCCAATGCATGAATAGTTCCACCTTCTAATAGTGATCAATTGCCATGTTTTGCTGGAAAATGACCAGCACTGAACTGCATTTCAATCAACATCCCACAGCCAAGCAAGTCCAGAGATATGTAGATCAGACAATGTCAAGGTTCACAGGTGACACAGAGAAGTGCCACAAGTTTCCCCTGGGTACCACTGTCCTATAGTAGGCAGGAAAAATTATATAAGAAATATAGAATACTGTTAGTCTTTCTCTCCCTTGTACCTCACATAAAGTTCTGTTGCTGGATCTCCAAGGTTCCATTAGCATTGATGTCCTTGCAATACTAATGCAGTGGAGGTATCATTGTATAATACTGCTTTAGATTATACTGGCACATCACCTAGGTGACCCAGCTTTCTGCAAAAACTCAGAGCACCTTGGTACCTGTGCAGTCGTGGTCAGACTTTCACAGAAAGTTGGAACCCACTGTGTACTGGCACACTACCAAATCAGGAAGCTAGTAAGTAAATTTAAATATCGAGCAGTTCCAAAGGCCACTGTGGTGTTTTAATTTACATTGGGTTATGTGTGTTGTGTTGCCTCAAATTAGTAGACTAGAAACAACTGTTTACTCCACAGCAGGACCACCAACAAATGAGGCTATAGGAATTTTCACAGTCAGAGTGACTGAAAGTTGACAGTTCCACACTGTGATTTTTAAGCTGTTTATACACAGCTATAACAATAACTGGGGTGTGAACATCTGAAAGCAACAAGGGTGTTAGCCCATCTTTGAAACAGAATACATTGTATTTGTGAGCTGAATACCAGTTTGTCAAATAATCCTGAAGTTTGATTTTAAGGCTGTAAGCATCTGTAACACAGTACTGCTTGAACTTTTGTTTTCCCCATTCTGCCCCAGAAACATGTCTGATAGGAATATGAATTAAGTCAGGCCACTGGCCTTGTGTCTCTCTGTAAATACAGCATCCTGGAATTTCCATTAAATTGTGCTGGTTTTTCTGTGCAATTTTCCCAGTCAGCCAAATCAGCACAGATGATCAAGGAATTTCAAGTGCAAGTTATGTCCTGCGCAAATCGAGTTTCCGCAATCTTTGGTCCGGTTTAAAAAATATTGTGCTAGATGCCGAGCCCACCGACAAAAGTGGCCACGTCCCTAGATCAAATTAATCACCATTGCAGGTTTCTGTTAGTTGCAGCCATTCGCAGGCCTTCGAGGAGGCTCTAGAAATTAAGGTTATTTAATGTGCAAGGACACTAATAGACATGTCTTAAAAGCTTATAAGTATACATTCTTTTTAATTTACTATGAAACTGACTACTTACATGAATGTAACTAGTAACTGGTTCTGTACAATTGTTTTTTAAAATCACTTTCAGTGATTTAAATTCAGGTTACTCACAGGTCGAGGAGTTGACATTCTGACTAAAAATATTTTATTTTTTGTGATAAAGCTATTTTTAGCTCCATTAATCAATATGCACCGGGTTACTACTCTTAAATATATAAAGGAATATTTTTAAAGCAAAATAGCTTTTTAAAAAATTACATTCTAAATCATTGCCTGATTACTCTGATTCAGGGAAAATTTTACATTTGGCAATATGCAAATGACTTTGAGCAGAAACTTGAATGAACAAACCACTTCTGAAAACTAGCGCAATTTTGAGCAGAATTTGTGACAGATCACTGCTTGCGTCCAAAGCGTCAACTCTTGGCCAACTTTTCTCAACCCTTGTTGTGCTTCATAGAACTACCCCACCATGAGGCATCAACTTTCCAACATCATGGAATTCAAGGTGACAACATTTATGTTAAATCCGTGGGCAGAATAAAGTTTTGAGAACAGCTACATTCATACCCTTTTCATTTTATTACTCCAGAGAACTATTTAAAAAGCCTTACAGATGTTTGTCTTTTCATTCCAACATCTAATTCACACACTAACTCACTGTACTGTAGAGAAATGAATTTCTGCATTTAGAGGTTAGGACACATTTTGAGATAGAGTAAAGGGTATATGGTAAAGAGTATAAGCGATTGCTTTATAAGGGATTCTAACACAGGTTAGAGAAAATGGTAAAACATGCCATTACTAAGTAATGCATTTTTGATACACCTTAATGGGCAGGATTTTACCACGGGCTCCGGGACGCAGATGTTGGGACCAAATTGGGGTCTTGAGCCTGCACTTACCAGCCGCGGGACTGGCTCAGCTATTTTCCCAAAGGTGGTCTCTTAATTGGCTGCCTCCAGGCTCACCATCCAATTAAGGACAGCGGGTATGGTGTAGATGCTGCTGGCCCAATCAGAGGGCTGGCAGCTCTGGAGCCTCAGTAGCCCCACCAAGCGAGGTGGGCAGGTTGGGGAAGATAACGCTGGAGAGGTAAGATAAAAATTAATATCATGAGGGGCCAAGCAGGCTGGCCCCTCCAGATGGTCCGCTGGGGCCGTGGGGGTGGCCTGCTCCGCCCCCACCCCCCCTCCACAGCCCCCTCTTTGGGTCATGGATCCTGCAGTTCCAATGCCCCCCTCCCCCACCCCCAGGCTGCTGCACAATGCTGACAGGCCTGAGGAATTGACCCTAATTGAGTCATTAAATATTTAAATTGTCTGCCCATCTCCATTTGCCGGGCACCCACTCTGCATTCTATCCCGCCACTGGGAAACATCCGACACAGTTCCCTTGCTATTTTTCCGCCCCCCCCCCCACCCCGCAACCCCCACCCCATCTCCCAGACTGCCACCCTGGGGTCAGGAAAATCAAGCCCAATGACTTGTACTTGGGGTACAGGGCACAAATTCAAAATTTGCAGATGCCACGAAACTTGGAAGTGTAGTAAACTGTGAGAAATATAGTAATAGATTTCAAGAGGACATAGACAGGCTAGTGGAATGGGTGCACACATGGAAGATGAAATTTAAAGCAGTAACGTGTAAGTTGATATATTTTGGTAGGAAGAATGGGGAAAGACATTACATGCTAAATGGGGGTGCAAGAAGCGGAAGACCTGTTGGTTTTTATGCACAAATCTTTGAAAGGAGCAAGACAGGTTAACAAAGCAGTTAATAAAGCATATGGGATCCTGGGTTATTTAAATAGAGGCATAGAGTACAAAACCCATACATCACACTGAAACTATATGAAACACTAGTTTGGACCCAGCTGGAGTATTATGTCCAATTCTCGACACCGTACTTTAGGAAGTATGTGAAGGTTTTGGAGAAGCTCCAAAACAGATGAACTAGAATGGTTGCAGGGATGAGGGATTCTAGTTACGTAGGTAAACTAGAGAAGCTGTGTTGCTGTCCTGGGAGCAGAGAAGGCTAAGAGGAAGTTTGATAGAGGGTTTTAAAATCATGAATGATCTAGATAGAGTAAATAAAGAGGAACTGTTTCTAATGGCTTAAGTGTCGATAATGAGAGGGCATACATTTAAGGTGATTTGCAAAAGAACCAGAGACAATCATGAGAAAAAAACTTTGCTGCACAACAAGTGGTTAGGATTTGGAATGGACTGACTGATAGGGTGGTGGTTACAAATTCCCGTTCACCCGTCACCCCTGTGCTCGCTGCCCTACATTGGCTCCTGGTCCACCTTTGCCTCAGATTTAAAATTCTTATCCATGTGTTCAAATCGCTACATGGCCTCAACCCTTTCCTATCTTTTTAATCACCTCCATGCCTACATAACCCCTGAAAACTCTGCGTTCTTCCAACTCTGACCTCTTGCGCATCTGCAATTTCCTTTGCATCGCAATTGCTGACAGTACCTTCAGCCAACTAGGCCCTAAGCGCTGAAATTGCCTCTCAAAACCTCATTGGATGGTAGGTTTAAAAGGACCTGCACTGTCCAGGAGTGTTATCAGACTCTTTTCTGTTTGTTTCCAAGGATTGGATGCAATGAAACAGCTTGCATCACAATTATCACTCTGTAGCAAAGACACAGTGGGCGGCACAGTGGCGCAGTGGTTGGGCGGCACAGTGGCGCAGTGGTTAGCACTGCAGCCTCATAACTCCAGCGACCTGGGTTCGATTCTGGGGACTGCCTGTGCGGAGTTTTCAAGTTCTCCCTGTGACCGTGTGGGTTTTCGCCGGGTGCTCCAGTTTCCTCCCACAGCCAAAGACTTGCAGGTTGATAGGTAAATTGGCCATTATAAATTGCCCCTAGTATAGGTAGGTGGTAGGGGAATTGAGGGAAGGTGGGGAGGTGGTAGGAATATGGGATTAATGTAGGATTAGTATAAATAGGTGGTTGATGGTTGGCACAGACTCGGTGGGCCGAAGGGCCTGTTTCAGTGCTGTATCTCTAAATAAATAAATCACTTGCATGTGATAGCACTGAAAGAAAGATTTTCATTTATTATAGTGCTTTTCACAATCACTGGACATCTAAAAGCTTTTTACAGCCAATGAAGTACTTTTTGAAGTATAGTCACCATTGTAATGCAGGAAATGTGGCACCCAGTGTGCACACAGCAAACTGCCACAAACAGCAATGTGATAATGCCCAGATAATCTGTTTTTGTGATGTTGATTGAGGGATAAATATTAGCCAGGACACCAAGGATAACTCCTCTGCTCTTCTTTGAAATAGTGCTATGGGATTTTTTACATCCACCAGAGCAGGCTGATAGGGTCTCAGTTTAACATTTCATTCAAAAGACGGCACCGCCAACACTGCAGTACACCCTCAGTGTTGCACTGCAGTGCCAGCCTTGATTTTTGTTCCCAAGTCCTGGGGCCTTTGAACCCAGAAGGCAATTGTGTTAACAACTGAGCCACAGCTGACACTGTGACCAAAATGATAGCTGCTTGTTGGCTCCTTCTTTCTGCCCAGCAGAAGAACAGTATTTCTTTAATTACGTAGTGTGATAGTTTATTTTCCTTTTCATTTCTATTTTCCTGTATTTTAATCTGATAAGTGCAGACATTGAGCAATTTACCAGCACCGGTTGCTTTCTCCACAGAATTAGGTATTAATTTGCCCTCCACTAGGAGGAGACAAAGGCAGAGATTTTGCTTTGTGCTTTGTTCAAAATTCTGAACTATTGTCTACCTTGAGGACAGAATGAATGATGCATAGTCTGTACATAGATTCTTGATTCAGCAATGATATAGACCAGCCCAGAGGGCATTTTTCCTTAACATTTTCCTGATTGGGAGTTATTTTCATTATTTTTAACAGCTGGTCATAGAAATTCCTCACTCCTTTGAATGCGAATGGGTTAATTTTCTCCTGTATCCCAATTACACTCAGACCCAAAGCCATGTTGTAGGTCTGGACCTCAGTTGCTGTTCACTCCTTGTACTTGCGAGCTGGTTTCATGAAAAGTAAGGGATAAAATATAGATCTAATTTCACAAAAATTGGGTCTTCTCTGCATCTGAAATGACACACACTAACACACACTAATGCACACTAACACACACACACCCACACAGAGGGCTGGATTTTCTTCTCCTGCCGCCAGCAGCGGCGGCGGGTGAAGAAAATGGCATCCCGCACATGCGCGACGCCAGGCGCTCAGGATAATGAGTTAGTCGACCCGCCCCCCCCCCCACCCCCGCATCACATGGAGGGGGCGGGCTCTCTGATGCCGGCAATGGTGTCAGCTGCCTGTGCGCAGATACTGGCACCATTTTTAAAGGGCAGCCAGCCCTGCCGGGTCATTTAAATTTTTAAAGGGCTACCCCCACTCAATGTATCACTGATAAATCTGTCACCCCTTTCCCTCCAATAATAATTAAATTCAACATTTGCCCTCTTCACCCCCCCCCCCCCCCAAAACACTTACCTTCAAGACTTGACTTTTGCCCCCAAACCGATCAAAGTGCAGAGGTTATATATGTATATATTGTTATGCTATCTGTAAAGTGTTAGAAACTAAGTAGCTAGGAACTAGTAGTTATATTTAAGCATTCCAGTGGGGGGCCTCATTCACGGCTGCACTGGGGAGTCATGTTATATGTAAAACAAGAATCAGATTCGATAACACAAAGCATGGTGCTGAATTAAACAAGACTGACTCCAGCCTTTTCCAAGTTTTAAAGTGTGATTCTTTCCAACATCTGGGAACCAGAAACAACATAAAGATGAAACATGGTGGCAGTGAGTGTCTATGAGTAAACCTACAACATTTTTAAAAGCATCAGTTCGAGAAAAGTGATCCAAATTAGTGCCAGAGAAATAGAAAGGAAAACTGAGTGACCTGTCCAAAAACTCTTAAATAAAAATGAAATGTCAGCTGGGACAGGAATGAATGCACTGCTGCAGTCCATCATGAATTGGGAAGCTGATGATGTCATACAGGCATTTGAGAAGTTTAAACAAAAGTGCAATTTGGCATTCGGTAGTTTCCTAAAAGGCACTAGTGCAGAGGAGAGGGTCAGCTATATCCTTCTGTAGGCTGGAGATAAAGGATTACATTTATTTGACAGCTGGGACCCTAAGCGAAGAGGACTGCAGAAACCCAGACAAAAGTTTTGAAAGATTCAGCACCCATCTCCAGCCAAAATCAAATCATCAGATATACTGAAATGAATTTCAAGGCCTCAGACAGGAATTAGGTGAGCCTATTGACAATTTTGTTGCAAGATTGAAAAATGCAGCCAGAAAATGTAAATTTAAAGACACAGATGAACGGCTGATAGATCAACTCATTTGGGGTTCTGCACATCCTGAAGTACAGAAAGCTCTAATCGGACAGGACAAGCTCACAATATTGTAGGCTGTAGTCACTTCCACAGCACATGAAGCCACGAGCAGACAGATGAAGACTCTGACCTCCCAAATGGCTAGCCTTCAGTTAAGCCAAGAGACAGGCAGCAGGATCGATGCAGTGAAACAACAACTAAAGAATGTACACCAGAGAGAAAGACATGCAGGGGCTGTGGACGACCACATGAATTGACAGATAAAAGGAAATGTCCCGCATATGGATCAATCTGCAGAGCCTCCGGAAAGACCAATCACTGGGAAAAGATGTGCAGAACAAGGCAAGAAGGTGGTAGACGAGTCATCAGAGCCAGAGGAACAGGGCGAAGGAATAGTGAAAGAAACTGAAACATCCATACCCTGGAAGCTGCGATGGGTTTGAGAGCATGATAGACATAGGAATTGCATGAAATGTCTGGATGTGACAGTTCCCAGAGAAAAGAAATTCATACAACCATTCAGATCAGGAAGAAGCCCACAATGATAAATCTGAAGGTGAAGATCGATACTGGAGTGCAGAGTAACATCATCCCACTCAGACTATACCAGAAGATCTTTCCTGAAAATTTGGAGAAAAATGGTTATCCAAGGGAAGGTGCTCTGAAACCAAACAACGTCATGCTAACAGCATACGGGGGAACTGAGATTCAACCTACATCTGAGCTGGAACAACAGAAAAGACCATCAACAACACCGGAAACATCACCAGCGAGACAACATTAACAACATCACCAGCAAGTGACACAACATCGCCTGTACAGCATGCCAACTGACCACTGAGAGAAACAAATGCCAAATCCACAAGATGGAGGCACAACATCTTACCACCCAAGCGTTAAAAAAAAGAATACATGCTATAAAAGACTCTAAAAAGGGGTTCAGATTATTTCCACAAGTCGGATGATAATCTTTTTTGTTTATATTGATAGTTACATTGATATAGGGGCATCATGTTTTAAAGAAAGAGGGAAGTTATATATGTATATATTGTTATACTATCTGTTAAGTGTTAGGAACTATTTAGCTAGGAACTAGTTGTTATGTTTAAGTGTTCCAGTGGGGGGCCTCATTCATGTCTGCACTGGAGAGTCATGTTATATGTAACACAAGAATCAGGTTCTATAGCACAGAGCATGGTGCTGAATTAAACAAGACTGGCTCCAGCCTTTTCCAAGTTTTAAAGTGTGATTCTTTCCAACATCTGGGAACCAGAAACAACATAAAGATGAAACACTCCCCTTCTCACCCTCCCCTACACTGGTAATTTGCATTATAACCCATTCCCCCCGCACTGCACTAAAAATCATAAGTTCCCCCCTTCCCCACCACAGTGGTGCCTGCTTTCCTTGGACAGAAAAATAAAGGCATGAGTGCCAGCCGCTGCTTGGCAGATCGTGGACCAAAGGTAAGATCTCTGTTGATTTTATTTAAATATATTAATTTCATTCAATTAAATGTGTGAATCCAAATCTCGTCACCCAGCGGCGGGGGTGGGGGGGGGGGGCCACCACTGAGCCTCTCAGCCGCTGGGAATATCGGGCTTGGCACTCCTGGCTTCGGGATCTGTGGCCAGCACCACCCCCACCAGAGCCCGACGTCGTAAAATCCCAGCCATAATCTTCATGCTTCATTTTGCCATTTTGTGTTTCTTACACAACAAGCAGAAGGTGAATGCAATGTAAATGAGTGAGGGAGGGCAAGACAGCTTTCAGAGGGCAAAAGACAGATGAGCTAGCAGTAGCCATGTTTTGAGGCTATGAATATGAGGTATGAGTTCAGCTTGATAGAAAATGTTGGCATGTGAGTGATGGGGGTGTGGTGAATTGAGCAGAGTGTTAGGCTAGTGGTTCATTTGTAAGAACATGATGATGCATTCACTGACCTTGACCACTCGTGTGAAGTCATTAAACTTCTTCCTGCACTGCTTCCAGGTCCTCGGGGCTACACTGCTTGCATTGCCAGCAATGGCTATCTGCTTACACTGCCCTCGCAGTGTCTGACTGGAGGACCTCCTGGACCCCTCTGAATAGAAGCCCTCTTTCCTCCTGTCCCCCTCCTGCCCCAAGGTCTCCAGTGCTGCACAATAAAACTTTGGAGCATGCTCTCTGCCTTGTGCCTTTTTCAGTCTTGTCCCTGCTCACACACTCCACTCCAGTCAGTTGCAGCACCTGCTGCAGCCACAATTCATCACCACCCCCCCTCGCCCCCACCACCATTTAAGAGGTGCAGGCTAACTTTAAGTTGTGCAGGTTAACTTTCAGTGCAGCTAGCCTCGCACAAAGTTGAACTCTCTGCTGAGGTGTTTGGTCACTCAGCAGTGCATTTGGCACTGGGCTGCATTCTACGAGCATTTAAATTAGCAGGAAGCACAAAGTTTGTTTGCTGCCTGCATTGCAATGAACTGGCATAGATTAATCGCTCATCGTAATCCCCACATCCATTTTCAGGCCTTATCTAAATTTTCCCCTATTATGTCAAGATTCCACGACCACAACAGTTCCCTTGATTACCTGGGTTTCCCTAAATGGTTGAAACTAGGCCTGAGCCTTGGCCTGGGCCAGGCCTGCTGTACCGTCCAGAGAAGTGCTCAGTAAACCTGCCACACTGGCCTACGTTGAGATTTCCACAAATTACAGGTGACTTCAGGTTGGTCAGATCTATTAACCTGCCACACACACCCCCAAGCCCCCATTCTTCAGGACAAGCTTCAGCCCTCAGGGCCATATGGCTACCATTTCCATTAGGTAAGGGTATCAAGGGGTATGTATCGAAGGTGGTAAAATAGAGCTGAGATACAGATTGACCATGATCTAATTGAATGGTGGAACAGGGTCAAGAGCTGAATGGCCTCATCCTGTTCTTACATTTTAGTGTTCCACTTTTCCATGCATATTAGAACATTACAGCGCAGTACAGGCCCTTCGGCCCTCGATGTTGCGCCGACCTGTGAAACCATCTGACCTACACTATTCCATTTTCATCCATATGTCTATCCAATGACCACTTAAATGCCCTTCAAGTTGGCGAGTTGCAGGCAGGGCGTTCCACGCCCCTACTACTCTCTGAGTAAAGAAACTACCTCTGACATCTGTCCTATACCTATCACCCCTCAACTTAAAGCTATGTCCCCTCGTGTTTGCCATCACCATCCGAGGAAAAAGACTCTCACTATCCACCCTATCTAACCCACTGATTATCTTATATGTCTCTATTAAGTCACCTCTCCTCCTCCTTCTCTCTAACGAAAACAACCATATGGTCCATGCTCGGAAATTGGAAGCACTGGCACAATGCAACTACAATAACCTGCGGCTGTTGGCTGCCCCTCGGTGACTTGAGACAAAAATTGGGTCCCATTTCTGTATTGTTTCCCGCTTTTATGTTTTTCCTTTCTTCCTCTTGTGAAGTTGCAGACTCATTTTTGAGTCACTACAGACCATAGCTGCACCCCGCCCCCCCACCCCCCCACCCCCCGCACACAGTGTCACACCCAACTGGCCAATCTGCATGTTTGGCCTGTTATCCTCCTTGATGGAGGATAAGTCACTTTCCCTGCTTTCTGTAAAAGTGACTTCACATAATACATATTCATAGGTAAAGTGCACCGAGGTTTTTGCCCTGGTCCTGCAATACATTGCGTTATATGACAAATATCGTACCACTACTCAGGATAATGGCATCTTTCTCAATAGTGACATCACCAGTCTGTCAGATAAAAATATATATAATTTGTAAAATGTGTTGTTTCATGCTGAGATACAGTTCTGCTCTCCTACCAATGTTGCCACTGGGTGAGCTGAGCAGATTACTAATGGGCCTCACAGTCAGGCTCATCCTTCTCATTGCCTAGGTAACCTCTGGGACACTGACAGACACTGCGGGGTCACAATCACATCCATTACTGCTTTCAGCCCATCTGCATGTTTTGGCTGCCACTCTGAACCCAAGCCCATCACTTCTATTTCCATCTTTTTCTCCTCCTTTTCTGTATCTTATTTACTGCCTACCCCACCTAGACCCCTCTCTGCTGTCATCATGCCTCCTTTAATTTCTCCTCGGTCAGGTACTCTGCCCTCCAAATTTTCCTACCCCCAACCTTCCAGCATTCCTTGACCTTCCTATTCTCCTGCCACTTTCCCAGGCTCGACCCCTTCTTAGATAAACTAACAGCTTCCCTCTGTGCCTTTCTTGGTATCCTCCAAAGAGCCCATCGATGTACTTGGCGTAGTCTCCTCATGAGCAACAACCCCAAATGCGCCATGCTTCTCTCTCACCGAACCACCTACCCAGCGAGTCCACTGGAGGCTGATCCTTCCAATCACCTTCCTGTCCAGCTCAACCCTCCCACTGCTGACCCTATGGACTCTACCACCGGATCAGATCTCACCACCCCTCTCCACATCTCCCTCTAGAATGTCCATTCACTCATTAACAAGGCCCTTGCCCTCCATGAGCTTATTGCAGATGATTGCATTGACATCATGCCTGGCTTAGGGGTGATGGCACCTTCGCCCTTAATGAAGCCTCTTTGGTTATAACCTCCACCACTTGCCCCACCCAAACTGTCAGGTGGCAGTATCACTAAATCATACCTTGGTATGTCCCCCTACTCCTCTAGCACTTTCTCCTCCCTTGAACATCTCCCCTCATTCCACCCCCTCACCTCTCATTTAAAATCCTGCTTCTCTCCCATCAACCTACATTCTTACCAATTTTGTCACCACGATACCTTCACCTCTGTCCTCTCTCTGCCTCTGCACTGAGCAACCTCTCAGGTCATCATGTTCTCTCTCCTGGGAGTTCAATGCCCCCTTAATCTCTCTCTCCATATAAACTCCCCAACCCATTTTCACGACCATCCCCTTTACTTTCTATCTCACACGGCCTCGTTATTTCAAAGAACAAACAAAGAACAAAGAACAGCACATCACAGGAACAGGCCATTCAGCCCTCCAAACCTTGATGTCTGCCTAAACTAAAACCTTCTGCACTTCCGGGGTCCGTATCCCTCTATTCCATTCCTATTCATGTATTTGTCAAGATGCCTCTTAAACGTCTCTATGGTACCTGCTTCCATCACCTCCCCCGGCAACAAGTTCCAGGCACTCACCACCCTCTGTGTAAAGAACTTGCCTCGCACATCCCCTCTAAACTTTGCCCCTCGCACCTTAAACCTATGTCCCCTAGTAACTAACTCTTCCACCCTGGGAAAAAGCTTCTGACTATCCACTCTGTCCATGCCGCTTATAACTTTGTAAATCTCTATCATGTCGCCCCTCCACCTCCGTCGTTCCAGTGAAAACAATCCGAGTTTATCCAACCTCTCCTCATAGCTAATGCCCTCCAGACCAGGCAACATCCTGGTAAACCTCTTCTGTACCCTCTCCAAAGCCTCCACGTCCTTCTGGTAGTGTGGCGACCAGAATTGCACACAATATTCTAAGTGTGGCCTAACTAAAGTTCTGTACAGCTGCAGCATGACTTGCCAATTTTTATACTCTATGCCCCGACCAATGAAGGCAAGCATGCCATATGCCTTCTTGACTACCTTATCCACCTGCGTTGCCACTATCAGTGACCTGTGGACCTGTACGCCCAGATTTCTCTGCCTGTCAATACTCCTAAGGGTTCCGCCATTTACTGTATACTTCCCACCTACATTAGACCTTCCAAAATGCATTACCTCACATTTGTCCGGATTAAACTCCATCTGCCATTTCTCCACCCAAGTCTCCAACCGATCTATATCCTGCTGTATCCTTTGACAATCCTCATCACTGTCCGCAACTCCACCAACCTTTGTGTCGTCCGCAAACTTACTCATCAGACCAGCTACATTTTCCTCTAAATCATTTATATATACTACAAACAGCAAAGGTCCCAGCACTGATCCCTGCGGAACACCACTAGTCACATCCCTCCATTCAGAAAAGCACCCTTCCACTGCTACCCTCTGTCTTCTATGACCGAGCCAGTTCTGTATCCATCTTGCCAGCTCCCCTCTGATCCCGTGTGACTTCACCTTTTGTACCAATCTGCCATGAGGGACCTTGTCAAAGGCTTTACTGAAGTCCATATAGATAACATCTACTGCCCTTCCTTCATCAATCATTTTCATCACTTCCTCAAAAAACTCAATCAAATTAGTGAGACACGACCTCCCGTTCACAAAATTATATAAATCACAGATAAGGCCATCTCTGATCACTCCCTTGTATCACCCTCTACCCACATAACCCATTCTCCCTCCCATCTCTACTTTTTGTCTCCGCACTGGGAAATACTCTCTCCAAATTCACTTACAACTACACTTTCAAAATCCCAACTGTCCAGCCTTTGAACCTCCGTTCACTATGACAATTCTGCAGCTCCTCACCTTCACCTTTGATACACTAACCTGCGTTAAAACCATTATTCTCTCTCACCCTGGCCAAGGGACACAAACTTGAATGTTTATGATGGACAACTGTTTTAATCATTGATTGCTAGATCTGCCTAAACCACATAGAGTACCATTGGGTCCTGCTCTCCTCTGCCAAAATTGCTCACTATTCCAGGATCATCCTGGAATGCAAAGAATACCCCAAGCTTCTTTTCTCTTCTGTGAACCATCATCTTAAACCCCTCTCCCATGTCTCCTTCACGCTCACCTCCAATAATAAGTGTGAGGAGATCATGGACTTCTTTGTCACTAAGATTAGGACCATCTCTTCAACTACCTCCGCTGCTTCTCCTAGCCCATCAGGCCAAGCTTCTTCTAAGGTTCTCCCCTACCCTATCTATATCTGAACTCGCACCTTTGTCAAGTTTCACTCTCATCTCTCTGCATGCCCTGTCCAAGCTCATCTTGTCCATAAGACCCACCTCCTGCTCTCTCGATCCTGCTGACGGCCCTATTTCTCCTCCTGGTCCCCATGTTAGCTGATATTGTTAATGGTTCTGTCTCCTCAATGAAACACCTTTGATCCCCTCTGTCATTGCAAACTATCACCTCATCCCAAACCTCCTGTCCTCTCTAAAGTCCTCGAATGTGCTCCCACCTTCAAACTCCGTGCCTACCTATCCACGGAATGCCGTGTTGAATCCCTCCAATCCACTCCTGTTACAGTATCAAAATGGCTCTTATCAAAGTCTCAAATAGCATTCTATGTGACTATTATCTTGTTAAACTATTCCTCCTTGTCTTTCTCAACCTGTCTATAGCCTTTGACACGGTTGACCACACCATCCTCCTCCAACACCTCTCTACTGTTGTTCAGCTGTGTAGAATTACACTCGTTTGATTCCATTTTTATCTAATCATAGCCAGTGTATCACTTGCAATGGCTTCTCTTCCCTTTCCCTCACCGTTAACTGTGGCGTCCCTATCCTCGACCCCCTTCTATTTTGCATCTACATGCTACCCCTCAGTGACAACATCCAGCTCTACCTTACCATCATCTCTCTCAACCCTCTTCTGTATCTAAATTGTCAGACTGCTTCTCCGACATCCAGTACCGGATGAGCAGAAATTTCCTCCAACTAAATATTGGCAAGACTGAAGCCATTTTCTTCATTATATGCTACAAATTTCATTCCCTAGCCACCGACACCTTCCCTTTCCCTGGCAAATGTCTGAGACTAAACCAGACAGTTCACAACCTTGATGTTGTATTTAACCACAAGATGAGCTTCCATCCACTGTGCCATCATTAATATTGCCTACTTCCTCTTATGTAACATTGCCCATCTCTGCTCCTGCCTCAGTTAATCTGCTGCTGAAACCCTTAACCATGCTTTTATTACCTCTAGACTTGACTGTTACAACATACTCCTGGCCAGCCTCCCATCTTTGACTTTCATCTGAAACTCTGCTGCATCCTAACGCACCAAGTCCCAGTCACCCATCACCCTGTGCTCACTCCTTACATTGGCTCCTGGTCCAGCAATGTCTTGTTTTTAAAATTCTCATCCTTATTTTCAAATTCCTTCAAGGCCTCGCCCCCTCCCTATTTCTGTAATCTCTTCCAGCAGGATAACCTTCCAAGATATCTGTGCTTCTTCAATTTTGGCTTTTTGCACATTACCAATTTTAATCACTCCACCATTGGCAGTTATGACATCAAATGCCAAGGTTCTAAGCTCTGGAATTCACTCCCTAAACTTCTGTCCCTCTCTACCTCTCTTTCATTCTTTATGATGCTCCTTAAAACCTACCTCTTTGATCTAGCTTTTGGTCATTTACACTGATATCTCCTTTTGTGGCTCTGTGTCAACTTCTATTTGATATTTACTCCTTTGAAGCACCTTACTATGTTATAAGATGCCATATAAATACAAGTTGTTATTGGACAGAGAGTGATGGCAATAAGTGGCGCAGTGGTTAGCACTGCAGCCTCACAGCTCCAAGGACCCGGGTTCGATTCCGGGTACTGCCTGTGTGGAGTTTGCAAGTTCTCCCTGTGTCTGCGTGGGTTTTCTCCGGGTGCTCCGGTTTCCTCCCACAAGCCAAAAAAAGACTTGCAGGTTGATAGGTAAATTGGCCATTATAAATTGTCACTAGTATAGGTAGGTGGTAGGGAAATATAGGGACAGGTGGGGATGTTTGGTAGGAATATGGAATTAGTGTAGGATTAGTATAAATGGGTGGTTGATGTTCGGCACAGACTCGGTAGGCCGAAGGGCCTGTTTCAGTGCTGTATCTCTAATCTAATCTAATCTATAGCTTGTACTAAGGAATCAATGTAATAACTACTTTAACTGATGATTAAAAATTAAGCTGTGCAATGAAGGGATGAGGTTACTTTGAAGTTATATTAAAAACTAAGAATGGACTGTGTATAAATGTTCTCAGACTTTACCACACAGGTAGAATCAGCCACCAGTCCAGCTGAGCACTCGTTCCAAAATGCTTAGCTGAGTTCTTATCGCAGAACCTCAAGCTTCTCGTAATGTTTTGCTTCTGTGACTTATATTCCTGCAGCAAAGATTAAAACTGAATGAGGTCAGTGTTGTGCCTGCAGCACGTACATGAATAACATTGTGTTACAACCACGTGAGAAAGGTGTCTAGGGGTCCCTTTCAGCCTTCACCTGGTCTTCCTATAACAGAGTTTAATTTTAAACACACTGTGTTTTTAGCTCCCCCTTGCTGAACCCTTGTTCACTACTTTCCAATTGTAAGGCAAAGAAACCAGCACAAACAGGTTTTCTTAGGTTTAAAGAAGAAAAGTTGAAATTTATTAAACTTGAACTTAAACTCCAATTCGGTTGATGCCTACGAATATAGAACACGCCCACGCTAGCATGCATACGCAATGCACACATGCAAATAGAGACAGTAAAGAGAGAAGAAAAATAAAGTGAAAAAGTTTGAGGCAATATCTGAAGAGTTTTTGTTACGGTTCTTCGAGCTCACTGTAGAGCCCTTGATTGTAGGTAGACTGTGCTTTTCGTTGGGACCCAGTATTCTTCCTAAACCTTATTCACTGTAGCGGACTTTTCTCTCTTGGGGTCATGTGTCTTCAGTGAATTCAGAGGCTTGTGAGAAAGAGATGGGAGCAGACAGGAGAGAGATCTTCTCAGTCCAGGAGCAAACAGACTCTCTCTTCAAACTGTTTGTACAATTCAGAAAAACCCAGGTTGCCAAGCAGGTTAGTTATGTGACTAAATTGTTCTGACCACGTCTTGGATTGTATCACCTTAGCAGTCTCTGGAATGCTCCTCTTACACACAATACCTGGTGATCAAGGTCCATTGTGGGTTGAATGTGTCAGGGAATGGTCCTTTGTCCTTCCAAGCACCACCTGTTAATATGCAAATGTTGTTTCCAGCCACGGCTGATCTGCTTAACAAGTCCTTTCTTCACTCCAATAACAGTTTAAAATCAATGTTCATGACAAAATTAATATGCCTCATTCTTGGCAGGTTGTGGCCTAGCATGACAATTGTATAACTGACCCTGAGATATAGGTGTGGAAAAATCCATTCAAATGCAATATATCACGACAAAAAAAACAGTAAGATTGTACCTAAAGATGTGTGTTCAAAAAAGAAAATACAGCATTTTAACCAGGGTGGTCCCAGGGATGGGAAGCTATAGATATGAGGAGACCTAAGGTACTGGGTCTATTTCCACTGGAGCAGATAAGACTATGAGCAGATTTAATAGAGGGTTTTACAATTATGAAAAATTTGGATGTAATGAACAGGGAAAGGTTATTTCCTCTGGTTGAAGACTCAGTGATAAGTCATCAATTTAAAATAGATATTAAAAGACTAAGGAGAGAGGTCAGCTGAGAGTTCTTTATTGCAGTCAATTTAATTTGTTATAAGTGACTCATGCATGTGGCTAGTGTTTTCGCCCTGGTGATAGTGTCTGTTTTGTGTGTTATACAACTAACATATTGCTTCTTATAAATGCTTCCCAATGACAGGGATAAGTGAGATGGCTGTCTGCTTGGTGTGAGTGAGCATCTCTTGTATTGAAGTCATTCTTTACCTCCTTGTGGTGGGTCCTGAGATGGCCCTGGTGCAGTCAATCCAATGCTGTGCTGGTCCTGCCCATGTTCCAGCACATTGCTTCTCATTTGAGGAGGTGAAGCTGAATGGGCCCTGTAGTAGAAATGTGGATGCTGGTACAATTGGAACTTTCAAGACTGGGATCAATAGATTTTTGTTAGGTAAGAGTATCAAGGGATACAGAGCAAAGATGGATAAATGGAGTTGAGGTACAGACAAGCCATGATCAACTGAATGGTGGAACAGGTTTGAGGGGCTGAATGGCCTACTCCTGTTCCTATATTCCTTGATGTAGAGCCACTCGAAGGAAAGCATTGATAGCCATTCCAACCATGCCTCTGCTGGCAATCCTCCAGAGATCTATTGTTCTACATCTACAACTACATACAGTAATTGGATTGAATTATCAGCCTTTATGCTACATTATGTTACAGAAACAATTTTACTTGATGCCATTGTGTAAGATGGGGGAAATATAAAACATTTGGGAATGAGTTAACTGTAATTTTACAATTTATGCAGTGGTGTTGTATATTATTTAACTATTTTATTGAAATTCTATATTGTATTAAGCACTTGAGCATAAACGATACAGGAGCTGAAATTCCGGGTGTTAATTGGAATTTTCTCCTTCACACCTAGAGCAAGTTTATTGAAAACAATAAACAGGTGAACTGAGTGCCACCTCTGTATTGGTTAATGATAATAGGTAAAGAATAAGGAAGGGGAAGTGAAATGCAACTATAAATAAATGATGCTTCTGATTGGTGAATGGTTTGCTTCATTATAAGGTGCTACAACTTAATGCTGTAGAATATAAATATTTAATTGTGCAGTGTCAGCCGGTGAGTCCAATGGGCGATTTTAACCACCTGCCCACCCAGATTCTGCTGAGCAGGTGGGGCTAAAATCTCCTCTCTCGGTTTTCTGATAGGTGTTATTTTAATGTTGGAAGCAGTCTATATAAGCTGTTTGTATTAAATAGGTTACTGTCAGCACTAAAACAACCCATATCAGAAAGTATTGCCTTCAAACATGCATTCATTCACTCTTGTAGTGCCTTATTAAATTACTGAAATATGCTCTCATAAATCACTCGAGCTGAATTAAGGAATCTTGGGATCTTGGACAGCTAGAACACTCAGAGCTCCTGCCACCTTGTAACTTGTGGAAAGCACGCACCAAAGCCTGAGCACATTCACTCCTCTCACCAAGTACAGGGTCCCCGCTCAGGTTTACAGTCTGGTTCTGAGAGGCGGCACTGTAAGATCAGCTCACCTGACTGCAGTGCCAGTGAATGCGACCCCAATTCTCCATTCACTGATAGATCCATGCCTTGCCTTCTCTCTGTTATCATGGTGGTGTAGTGGTAAAGTTACTGAACTAGTAATCCAGAGGCTCAGGCTAATGCCCTGGGGACATGGGTTCAGTGAATTAATAAAAGAAAATCTGGAATTGACAGCTAGTCTCAATAAGGACACCAGGAAACTACAATTGATGGTGGTAAAAACTCATCTGGTTCATTACTGTCCTTTAGAGACAAAATCTGCCGTCCTTACCTGGTTTGGTCTACTTGTGACTCCAGATCCACAGCCATATGGTTGTCTTGTAACTGCCCTCTGAAATGGCCTACCAAGCCATTCAGATGTCAAGGGCAATGAGGGATGGGCAACAAATGCTGACCTTGCCAGTGATGCTCACATCCCATGAAAGCATAAGAAAAATCACAGCTTCCTCTTGGCCACAATGCTGAAATAAAGAACATCACAAAACAAGCATTGCAAATCAACTTTATCAATCAACCATACAATATTCCATACAAAAATAAACTGATCACCCTTATGCATCCCTTAGTGTCCTTTGTGTGCCTTTGCCTGTCCTCATGCATCTGTGCAGTTCTACCCCAGTGACTGCAGCGTGTGCAGTGATGGAGCTTCAGATGGATTTGCAGGACAACCTCACCCTGCTCTGGGTTTGGAAGGCCCAGTTTTGGACTGTACCACCTCGCCATGCACATCAGCAGACAGGAAAAAGTAAGGGCACTAGAGGAGTGACAGTGGTGGGAGGATGAGTATTGTTATCCTGAGAGAGCGGTTCATGCTCCATGGATCCACTGTCACTCTCCCAGGATGGTGCCTCAGTAATTCTAGCAATGTGTTGGAGGACAGATTGCTGGACTGTGATGAGACACTGCAAGCCCCATTGAACACTGGTATCCGCAGCCATGATGACAGCTGCCTGAGTGTGCGTGGCAACAAGCTGAGCTTTCATGTCCTCAGTCTGGGTTTCCACTGTAGCTCGCAGCAGTTGGGTGAGATCTGCTTATGCTGCAATGGAAGCTGAGACATCGGTCACTAGACATTGCATCATGATTGGGTCTGCAAGTGTTCTCATGTAGTTGGCCACCACTTTCACACTGGAAATGATGGGCTGCAAGCTCTGCGCAGAGCATGGTTGATGCCGGACTCCTCCGTGTTCCTTGACGGTGACCTCAGATTTTCTGGCATCTCTGTCAATGCACCGAACATTTCTTGTGCATACCCACCAGCCTTTTTCTGTAAGTTACCTCATCAAAGTCCTCATCTGAACCCCTGCAGCAAAACTCATGTACGACTTTGCCCTCTGAGGAGCTGGCACCTGCCCTACCTTTTCCCCTACCATGCCTGGTGACTCACGATTTGTAAATTCCACCTCTAAGCTACCACTATCTGGTGGCTGTGAGTGTGGTTTCCTTATCATCAGTCTCTTGTTTGTCTTCCACTTGCTCCTGCAGCACTGCCTGGCCAGGTTGCAGTTCATGGGTATCTGAAAGGACAAAGGCACATGGGTAGGTTTGTGGTGAGGGATGGGGTGAAAGCAAAAGGTGCATGCTCAGATCTTTTGCAGCTTGTAAATCAGAAGAGATTGTGCGATGAGTGGTAAGTGAGATTTGAGAAGGTGCATTAGGTGTGAACATACTGTTATCCTCGATCCATTCATCCCTGCTGCTGGCCACAACTTCAGTCATGGCTGCTCCAATGTTAGTGAGAACTGTCTCCTTCATTAGGGTGAGGAAATGCAGCAATGCCTGTCCCCCGCTAGTTAGCACCTTAATTGGACAGCAAGCCCACCCTCTGGCCATTAATTGGCCAATTCAGGGAAAATCACAGCCGGGTGACTGTACCCCACACAGTGCGAGGACATGACCCCCATTTGAGTCTGGCAGCAAGGGTCCTGAAGTCCACGTGGAAAATCCTGCCCCAGTTGTCACGTCCTGTCCTGCGCAAAAGATTTATGTAATGGCTTAAGGGAATGCAGTAGAACAATTAAAATGTTTTGCGGGCCACAATCATTTATCAGGAATTTGGATACAACCGATACATGATCCATTAATTTTAATGGATGGAAGATCATTAAGGCTACAAATTAGAGTCTGCATGAAATCCTGATGGATAATTTCGCTGCCTATCAAATTTGCACCAGGGAGGCTAAAGACAAATAGTTAACCCAATGGTTGAATCTTTATTTATTCACAATGCATCAGTAATCCAGTAATGGAATTTCTGGTATAACCGTGTAGCCCAAGATATCTGAAAAATAAAGACTAAGCTGGCAGCTCTCTGAATTACGATCAAAGGAAATTATTGTAGTATATTTTAAAGACAGAAACAACTGAGGCTGAGCTTATGGCAACAAATATACATCATCATGAAGTTAAATTGTTCCCAATTACAAATAAACTGTTGATTATTATCATTATCTCAGCCACTTACCACAGTCTCAGAATATTATTTTGAAGTAATACCTTGTCTATACATATTTCTTACTCTGTGGCAAGTGCCAGCTTGGCTCAGTTGGTAGCCCTCTTGCTTTTAAGTCAGAAGGTTCTGGGCTCAAGTGTTACTCCAGGATTTCAGCACATAATCGAGGCCTGAGAGTGGTTTGTCAGATGTGCTGTCTTTCGGATGACGTATTAAACTGAGACTCCATCTGTCTGTTCACGTGCGTGTAAAAGATCCTATAACACCAGTTGAAGAAACTCGGGGAGTTTTCTTAGTGCCCTGGACGATATTCCTTCCTACAACGACCACTTCTTTCACTGTCTGTGGAATATTGACTACAGCATTTGTCGACAATGCAACTTTTCTCTACATTTCAAATAAAAAAGTAATTAATTGTTTCTGAAATGCTTTGAGACATGGTATGGTGCTATATTAAGTGTTTCTTCCATGTTAAGAAAATGTCTCCAAATAGTACCACTGAACAACTTTTAATCATATAATTATGGAGGTCCGAGGGGAATTTCCTTGGGGTAGAAACCCCATTTTCATGCATACATGGGATTTTCACTGAAGTTATGGTACAGGGATGGGAGAAATCCCAGGGTGATTTAGCCCCATGGTATTTACCAACTACTGAAGGCAGAGACACACAGCAAGATAGATATTAGTTTTATAACAAACATGGCTGAAAATATGAAGGATTCTGGCAACTGGTGACAGGTTAGAAATGCAGTACAAATATTACAGACTTGAAACTGTAGAACTAGTTCACTCATCAGAACAAATTTATCTGAAAAAATTGTGCAAAATGTTGGCAGATCAAATGTCTTCCGGCCTTGCAAGTAATACAGCTCAGAAACATCAGAGGGCAAAGCAGTTGAAGCAGGTGATGGCATCACTGGATCCCCTCTTTTGTCAATGCACACTGTCCTGCACTATCTGCCTAAAACGGGCGCAAAGTCAATGGGATGGCCGCACCACTACCTATTATTGCCGGAGTGAACCCCAACTTAATTTGCACTCGAGACTCATGAACATACCTGTAGTGAGTCCCTGGCACTAAGTGGGCAACTTGTTGCAACTCACCACTTGTGGGAGGGTGGGAAAATCGGTTGGTTCCCACACTGAGCTGGCAGGGGTGGGAGAGTTGGATCTGGGGCTTGGGGAGGGTGGGGGGAGGCGACTGGAGAAGGTAATTGCGTGGGTTGCGGGCCTTGAATGGGGTAGCAGTGGGCCAGAGTCGTTTTGGGGGGTGCTCAGGAGGTGTCAATGGAGACTAAAATTGAGCCAGGTATAAAATAGGCATCAGATTCAAAGCTACCCATTTCCTGCCTGGTGAGTTAGGTTAAAATGGATCCTTTGATATTTAGTTGGTAGGATTCTCAGTTGATTTTCTGTTGTGTATTGGATCTGACACCTCTCCCCATCGAAAGCATAAATATTAATATGCTGTGCCATCGTAATATTGCCTTATAGTATGGATAAATCTGGGATGCATTTGGTTTTATCTTGATTATCTGATGTTGCTTTTCAGAACACTTTTGATCAAGCAGTGTTTTTTTGTACAATGATATGAGCATGTCAAATTTCTTGTATTATCCTGATTGCAGTTGCCATTAATAGATCTATTTCAATTAAACATTACTGCTCCTTGTCTCCAAAGCATTGCTTTAATCAGTCCCAATACAAGGCTGAGATCTAATCAGCAACAAGCAAACAACAAATAGTGCAATTTCTTTTGTGCAAGACACTAAATAGAAAAGAGTAGCTTGAAACTTATAAAATGACTGGTAAAATCTGCACCCCCTCCCAAGTTTCAGGATCATTTGATGAACTTCCCTGATGATTTAGTAAATAACTGTGCCGTGTGATGTGGTGCTGATTCACAAAGAATCTATCTCAAATCTTTCTGATTTCAGGTAGGATAGCAATGCTAAAATAAAAGCAAAATACTGCAGCTGCTGGAAATCTGAAAGAAAAACAAAAAATGCTGGAAATACTCAGCAGGTCTGGCAGCATCTGTGCAGAGAGAAGCAGAGTTAACGTTTCAGGTCAGAGACCCTTCTTCAGAACTGGTAAATATTAGAAATGTAAAAGGTTTTAAGCAAGTAAAGCAGGGGTGGGGCAAGAGATAACAAAGGTGAAAGTGTTGATAGGACAAGGTCACAGAGAATAACTGACCAGAAGGTCATGGTATGTTAATGGTGTGCTGAAAGACAAAGCGTTAGTACAGATAGAGTGTGAATGACTGTAAAGCACAGAGCACTCCAAGCACAAACAGAAAAAAACACATTAAAAAAACCAAAACAGTGGGTAAGCACAGTGGAAACAAACTAAACAAACTGAAAAAGCTAAAATAAAATAACCAAATAAAAAAAGGAAAAAGAAAATAGAAAAAATAACGAAGCATAAAGAGGGGGACCCGTCATGCTCTGAAATTATTGAACTCAATCTTCAGTCCAGCAGGCTGTGGTGTGCCTAATCAGTAAATGAGATGCCGTTCCTCGAGCTTGCGTTGATGTTCACTGGAACACTGCAGCAATCCCAGGACAGAGATGTGAGCATGAGAGCAGGGGGGAGTGTTGAAATGGCAAGCAACCAGAAGCTCGGGGTCATGCTTACGGACTGAGCGGAGGTGTTCCGCAAAGCGGTCACCCAATCTGTGTTTAGTCTCCCCAATGTAGAGGAGACCACATTGTGATCGGCGAATACAGTATACTAAATTGAAAGAAGTACAAGTAAATCGCTGCTTCGCCTGAAAGGACTGTTTGGGGCCTGGGATAGTGAGGAGAGAGGAGGTAAATGGACAGGTATTACACCTCCTGCGATTGCAGGGGAAGGTGCTGTGGGAAGGGGACGAGGTGGTGGGAGTAATGGAGGAGTGGACAAGGGTGTCGCGGAGGGAACGATCCCTTCGGAATGCTGACAGGGGAAGGGAGGGGAAGATGCATTTGGTAGTGTCATCACACTGGTGGCGGAAATGGCGGAGGATGATTCTTTGGATCTGGAGGCTGATGGGTGGAAAGTGAGGACAAGGGGAACCCTGTCATGGTTCTGGGAGGGAGGGGACGGGGGTGAGGGTAGAGGTGCAGGAAATGGTTCGGACACGGTTGAGGGCCCTGTCAACCACAGTGGGAGGGAATCCTCGGTTGAGGAAAAAGGAAGACATATCAGACGCACTGTCGTGGAAAGTAGCATCATCAGAGCAGATGCGTTGGTGATGGAGAAACTGGGAGAATGGAATGGAGTCCTTACTGGAGGCAGGGTGTGAAGAAGTGTAGTCGAGGTAGCTGTGGGAGTCAGTGGGCTTATAATGAATATTCGTAGACAACCTATCCTCAGAGATGGAAACAGAGAGGTCGAGGAAGGGAAGGGAAGTGTCGGAAATGGACCATGTGAAGGTGAGAGAAGGGTGGAAATTAGAAGCAAAGTTAATAAAGTATTCTAGTTCTGGGCGGGAGCAGGAAACGGCACCGATACAGTCATCAGTGTACCGGAAAAAGAGTTGGGGGGGGGGGGGGGCCTGAGTAGGACTAGAACAAGGAATGTTCGACATATCCCACAAAAAGACAGGTATAACTGGGACCCATGCGGGTCCCCATAGCAACACCTTTTACCTGGAGGAAGTGAGTGGAGTTGAAGGAGAAGTTGTTCAATGAGAGAACAAGTTCAGCCAGGCGGAGGAGGATGGTGATGGATGGGAACTGGTTGGGCCTCTGTTCAAGGAAGAAGCGGAGAGCCCTCAAACCATCCTGGTGGGGAATGGAGGTGTAGAGAGATTGGACGTCCATAGTGAAGAGGAGGTGGTTAGGGCCAGGTAACTGGAAATTGTCAAAATGACGTTGGGCATCAGAAGAGTCACGGATGTAGATGGGAAGAGACTGGACCAGGAGAGAAAAGATAGAGTCAAGATAGGAAGAAATAAGTTCTGAAACAATGGATCTGCCGGGACAGTCCTGTTTGTGGATTTTGGGAAGGAGGTAGAAGCGGGCTGTCTGGGCTTGCGGGACTTTGAGGTTGGAAGCTGTAGAGGGAAGATCTCCAGAGGAGATGAGATCAGTAACAGTTCTGTGGACAGTAACTTGATGTTCGGTGGTGGGGTCATGGTCCAGGGGGAGGTAGGAAGAAGTGTCTGAGAGTTGGCGCTGAGCCTCTGCAAGGTAGAGGTCAGTACGCCAGACAACAGCAGCACCACCCTTATCTGCAGGTTTGATGACAATGTTGGGGTTAGACCTGAGAGAACGGAGTGTGGCAAGTTCACAGAGGGTCAGGTTAGAGTGAGTGAGGGGGGCAGAGAAATTGAGATGGCTGATGTCTCGCCGATAGTTTTCAATGAAAAGATCAAGAGCGGGTAAGAGGCCAGAGGGAGGGGTCCAGGTAGAGGGAGAATGCTGGAGGCGGGCAAATGGGTCCACTGGGCGGGGGGAGGACTGCTGGTCAAAGAAGTGAGCCCGAACGCGAAGGCAACGGAAGAAGAGCTCAACATCATGCCGAGCACGGAATTCATTGAGATGGGGGCGTAAGGGGATAAAACTGAGTCCTTTGCTGAGGACAGAACGTTCAGCATCAAAGAGGGGAAGGTCAGAGGGTAGAGTGAATACACGGCAAGTAGTCAGATCAGAAGGGGTGGGGTCAGAGGGAAGTGAAGGGGAAGAAGGATCTGGAGGGGCATTAGTCCCCATCAGCTGCTGGAGCTTGCATTCCTTGACACCTGAAAGGAAGAAAAAAAGTTTTTTTGTTAGTGCAAAAAACCCTTTTTATGCTTAATTATTTTTTATTTTTCCTTTTTTATTTGGTTATTTTATTTTAGGTTTTTCAGTTTGTTTAGTTTGTTTCCACTGTGCTAACCCACTGTTCTGTTTTTTTAATGTGTTTTTTTCTGTTTGTGCTTTGAGTGCTCTATGCTTTACAGTCATTCACACCCTCTCTATACTAACGCTTTGTCTTTCAGCACACCATTAACATACCGTTCGCCTTTGTTCCATGACCTTCTGGTCAGTTATTCTCTGTGACCTTGTCTTATCAATACCTTCACCTTTGTTATCTCTTGCCCCAGCCCCACTTTACTTGCTTAAAACCTTTTACATTTCTAATATTTACCAGTTCTGAAGAAGGGTCTCTGACCTGAAACGTTAACTCTGCTTCTCTCTGCACAAATGCTGCCAGACCTGCTAGGATAGCAATGCTATATTGGGGCTTCATGAAAAGGAAACATCAACCAAAGCTCTGTCTCCCAAGCACTGTCAATTGCTACCTTTCAGATGGTGTAAGATTAGGCAAGGACAAGGCTGGGATTGATTGTGATGCCCCTTTGATTAAATAACCTGACAGTCATTGCCTAGCCACATACATGGAGAATGGCAACTTGGTCAAGGTACAGAAGAGCTGCCAGTCCCCATGGAACTGGATCCCAGCAAGAGTTAGTGCCTTTGCGAAAGGAGGGAAACCACTGGGGAAAAAAAAGGTACAGCAAGATTAATTTATAACATCACAGAGGAGCATTGCCACAGGACTCTAGGTTTAGTTTTAATTGGGAGCCTGCAGTATATATCATTCAGTCATTCCATTTTAGGCTGATGAGTAAGTAAAATAAAATATTGAAAGTTGCTCTATGTGAGTTGTAAAATGTTCAGCTTTAATTGATGATAGAACATAGAAATTAAAGTTAGTTAATATTAATTTGTAAAGCAGGTCATGCTTGAGATAGGCATTGCTTTGTTCCCCGCAGACAATCATCATTGTATAATGGAGGAGCTGAAAAAACAGTGCCTTCTTTAGCAATGCAAAGGCTGAAGTCATTTTCAACATAATGCAATCTGCTCCATTTATCGCCTGTCATTTTTACCATTCAAAATTCAATATTCATGATGTGGGCACTGTGAAGCAGCCTGGTTAAAAATATATTAAAAAGAATAGAACAGAGGGACAGAGTGTAATGTGACTTGTAAACAGGCTGTGCAATCTAACCATGTTATCCAATAGAACAATTTGTACCAAAAGAGTCTCTCTCAGATTCACGATACATCCAGTCACAGTCAGAGAATCATTTAATTTAAAGTTGTCCATTTAGCTTGGACCTCACTGACAAATTAGGAACATTATATTTATGAGTATGCCAGTATTACAATCTTTTCACAATGTTTTGAAATTATGTTCTCTATTGGAGTCTCCAATTGATTTACAGTGGTACATCAGATATCATCAATATGAGAGACTGTAAAATCTGGCCTGTAGGCTCTTCTTCAAAGAATACGATCACGAGTTCAAGTCCAGTTAGGATCTGAAGGCATAATCTACGTTGACCTGTGGGAGTGCTTCATTGTCAGAGGTACCATCTTTCGGATGAGAGGTTAAACCAGACCCAGTTCTGTTTGCCCAGGTGAATGTAAAGATCCTATGGCTTTATTTGAAAAAGAACAGAGACTTTTCCTGGGCTCTTGACCAACATTCCTCCCTCAACCAACACCACCAGAAATAGACTACCTAGTCATTCATTTGCTGTTTGTAAGACATTGCTGTGTTCAAGAAGGCTGTGATGTTTTCCAGACAATAAAACAGTGTTTACAACTGAAAAGTAATCCATTCGTTTAGAGGAAGTGACAAAGATGCTATATAAATCCTAGTCTTTCTTTCTTATCATTTGTTCAGTTTTGGTCAATTGGATTTTTCAGTGGACTGTTTGACATTTCTGAAATTTATAAAGATGAGATTTAAAAAAAAAATTTAAATCAAAGTTTTTTTTCACTTCTGTCTGTTTCATGATAGTACTGCATCAATTAGTAGCGCTTTTAAGGTTTTCAATGAATTAGCATAATTGCCAAAACAAATTACAATACCAAAGACTTGACCGCAGTTCCCAACATCTCATCCCTGTTTGATTTTGGAATTTGCAAAAGGTGTCACCGTACACCATCAAGGATGATTCTGTAATCTTCAGATCTGCCAGTGACTTCATGCATTTAAGATATTACCACCGAATAGTATAAAACTGTGGATGTTCGTAATAAGTCTGTACAATTTGCACACTGAGCATGATGAGAGTAAGAAACATTTTCAGACAATTTAGATGAAACATTCTACTATAATTTAGGACTTTCATGTGGTTTCCACCGCTGAACTCTTAATGCAGTACATTCCAGATTACAACAACATGCTGCATAACCTAATTTGCACCAAGTCCCATTCATCCATTACCCCTATTTCTGCTGACTTACATTGGCTGTTGGTCCAACAGTGCGTAGGTTTTAAAGTTTTCATTCTTGTTCCCAAATCCCTCCAAGATCTTTCCTGTCCTGTGTAATGTCCTCCAACCCTACAACCCTCCAAGATCTTGCACACCTCCAATTTTAATCGTTCCACCATTGGCAGCCGTGCCTACAGCTGCCTAGATCCTAGGCTGTGAGATTCCCTCCCTATGCTTTACTGCCTCACTACATCTCTCTGCTCCTTTAAGATGCTACTTAAAAGTACTTCTTTACCTATTCTAACATCTTGTTACATGGCTTGGTGCCAAATCTTGTTTGATAATACTCCTCTGAACTGCCTTGGGATGTTTTACTACATTAAAGGCGCTATATAAAAGATGTTGTTGTTGCATAAAATTTTTCTCCCTCAAGTCACTTCTGAAATTTTTGCAAACACCAAATCTGTAGCCTCTGGTTACTGACCCTGGAAACACTTTATCCTTATTTACTCTATCAAAACCATTCATGATTTTGAACACCTCTATCAAATCTCCGCTTAACCTTCTCTGATCTGAGGCGAACAACCCCAACTTCTCCAGTCTCTCCACATAAATGAAGACCTTCATTGCTGGTACCATTCTAGTAAATCTCTTTTGCATCCTCTCTAAGGCCTGTTCATGTTGGGTTGCCCAGAATTGGCCATAATACCCAAGCTGAGTCCTAACTTGTGTTTTATAAAGGTTTAACATAAGGGTTGGGCTCTTTGATGTGATTCCTCCTGTTTAGGGGGGACGCTGACTTAGAGGCGTTCAGTCATAATCCCACAGATGGTAGCATTGCACCATTGACTCCTCAGCAGAGCACATACACCAAATGTCTGAACCTGCGGTTCCTCTCGTACTGAGCAGGCTTATTATTGCAACAACACACTATCAGTAGGTTAATATTAGCCTGTCTCATGATGGTCTAATCCCAGCTCATGCTCCCTATTAGTGGGAGCAGATATTTCAAATCTTCCAGCTTACTTATTTGTTTTGGTGTTGTTTTTATTTGATGATATTGTTGTCCGACTTGTATATATTTATAGATTTTTTTTAGTTGAGCTTTTAGTTGAAGAAATTTCAAAAAAAGATCTGATGTGTGAAATAATGACAAACTTACACTAAAAAGCACCTATCATTTTAAGATTATTTTTATTTGTTCTCGGGATGTGGGCAACTCTGGGAAGACAACATTTATTGTCCATCCCTGGCTGCCCTAAGAAGGAGGTAGTGGCTCATGTCCTTGAACTGCTGCAGTATCTGTGGTGGTGGTGGTGGTGTTCTGGCAATGGTGACAGGTAGAATTTCTAGGATATTGACCCAGCAATGATGAAGGAACGGCAGTATATGGCGAACCAAGTTGGTGTGTGACTAGGAAGGGAACATGGCGGTAACTGTGCTACCATAATATTGCTGCTCCTGGAGGTTGCAGAGGAAAGAGGTGCTGTTGAATTAACCTTGATAAGTTGCTGCAAAAACGTGCAGAAAATTTAATGCAACAAACATCCCAGGAACTTTACAGGGAGCCAAAGGACATTGAGTAAAAAGTGGGAGAAGGTATGGGCGGTGATTGAAGTAACATTGGTACAAATTGTTTGCTGGAGATTTCATTGTTCTTTTGATAGTTGACAGTCTACATTTCAACCTTAGCAGAGCAATATTTTAATGCCTGTCATTCAGTCCTTCACAATGTTTTTCCAGGCTCTGTCTTGATAGAGAGCTCATAGCATTCTTAGCAGGTATGAAATGCACTCAGATTAATCACCTTTATTCAATGATCTTCAGATTGAAGTGATGGGTATTTTAAAGGACTATAGTACAATCTAACTAAATTTTTTTTCCACATTTTTCTCCACTTTCCTTCTATGCTCACTTAACGCACTGCTTCATACTTGTCTTAGTGATTTGAACTGTAGCAAACATCTCCTTTTAGAAATATATTATCCATATACCTGCAATTTAAAAACTGATGTTCAAGGGTCGTTTTTAACTCCCAGCGAGAAGCTTGCTGGAACAGACTGCATTCCTGCCCGGCAGATCTGAACTTTCAGGCCTAATTTGAAAGCTGCCAGTTAATTGCTCACGTACTGTGGGCAGTAAATGACAGCTGGCTGGTGAGATGGGCAATGGGCGATGGTGGTGGACAAGGATCGAGTCATCTGGAGGCTACCTGCTGGCACCAAGAGAAGGCTGCTTGCAGGAAATCTGGGTGAGGTGGAGAGGGGCATTGTAAGGGTCTTGGGACTGGAAAGGGTCGGGAGTCCAGAGCAGCAGAGATCCAGATTTTCCTTGTTGGGCCCAGAGGAGCACCTACTCCTTGTGGCCTCACAATGGAATGTTTTTTCACTTACCTTCAGTAGCTTCATTGGCTTCCTGACAGCTTTTCCTCGTGGGATGGCTAAAGTAGGCACTCACTCAGGAACAGGTCCAAGACACTAATTTACATTTATTAATGTGGCTGCTGCCAAAATTCAGCAAGAGCTTCCTCGATTACCAAAACTAACTCTGTTAAAATGAAGAATTGGTGGGAATGGAGCTGTTCCATTTTAACCATTCTCCTCTTCCTTTCCCAATGATTGGCGAGAATTATAATTCCCTTGAATCTGAAGTATTAGGAACAGGCTTTTGATCTAATCAAATTCAGCTTCTCCTCTGAAATAATTTGTCATATAATCACAATATGACATGCATCGCTGCAGTGCTGACAGCAATATTTAGTACAGGTTGTATGTATTTGTTCAGTGAGAACTGGGAATGCTTACATCTAGATGATGTGACAAGAAAATGATTACTAAGTCAGGGAATGTTTGTGTGGAAATGTGATTATGTACAGGAACTTACAAGGAACATAGTAACAGTATCAGTAAAACATGGAGCTATGAAGCAATGTCATCTCTATAACAGGAATGTGTTGTATTTGAGTTAAAGAGTGTAGTCAATTTTCAATTACCTTCACTTACATATGCAAATTTTATATAGTTAGCATCATTATTTGACATGAGGAAAATATGTGCAGCAGCAGAATGTGGGGCCAATCCCCCAATTCCTCCTGCACCAATATTCACAATCTTGGTCGTACTGGTTGGAAGGGTAGACTAATTTAGCACTGGAGTGGTGGTATGCAACACTCTGCAAGATTCAACAGATGGGTCCAGAAACCAGGTGAACCGGTAGATGGTTTTATTAATGACCTTTACAGGCTAGTTAAAGGATATGAATATGGAGACCTAAAAGCAAAATTAATACAAAACCGCATTGTAGTAGGTATTGCTGATGAACCCCTATCAGATTTATTACAGTCTAAGGACGACCTCAGACGAGAGAAAACAATACAGCTGGTGAGACAAGCAGAGGTCCATAAGCAAAACAGAACAATCCTGAGAGGTGAAGAAAAACCTTGGTTTAGGAAACCTCCAGTGACCATACAGTTCCTTGAACACAGGACTGTAAAAAAAGCACTAGAAAAGAGGTACACTTGCGAGGAAAGTGCAAGATGCCATGAAATCTTGCCAGTGCTGTGGCACCTAAAAGACCCACAGGCGCAAACGATGTCCAGCAAGCAAAGCTTTCACTGGAAGAAAGTCGGTCATTTTGGGAAGATGTGCCAGAGTAAAACCTCTACTTTCATAGGTTCTAAAGGAAAAGTCTTCATGCATAGAGCTATTATTGAAGTGGAACAATCTCCATCAGAAGAGAAATCAGAAAACTTCCTTGGTGAGATCAATGACCCTAATCATGCATTCTGGACAGCAGATATATATGTCAACAGACACATCACCAATTTTAAGCTAGACATTGGAGCAAGTGTAACAGTTTTATCAGACAATGAACCATGGTTATCAACACATTGCCTGCAACCAACAGAAATGCAGTTACACGGCCCAGGAGGGATTGAACTGAAAGTCAAAGGACAGCTACAGGCAACACTCCAGTACAGGGGAAAGCAGATACTGGAAACACTGTATGTTCTACAGAATCAAAAATTTTCTCTTTTAAGTAGAAGAGCTTGTATAGACATTCACCTTATCAAGAAAGTGGAAGAAATTAAGCAGCTGAAATCCAGGAGTCACTTCCAAAAAGACTTTGCAAAATTATTTACTGGTCTAGGAAGACGTAAGACCGAATATAGTATAACTTTGTGAAAAGATGTTAATTTTTTACACACCTGGGAAGATACCACACCTACTAAAGAAGCAAGTCCAACTTCAGCTAGAAAAGATGACCAGGGTGGGAGTCATTTCTGCCATCATTAAGCCTGCACAGTGGTGCTCTGGAATTTTTTCTGTTCCTAAACCTAACAGTATTCTTTGCATTTGTGTAGACTTAACTCAACTTAATAAGGCTGTAGCCAAAGAAATTCATCCATGTCCTCAGTAGATGAAAGCTTGGCAAAGTTATAAATAAGTACGATGTTCACAAAGCTCGGCAGGAATGTGGCTTTTGGCAAGTCCCGTTGGATTGAGAAGTCATGGTTATTGACAACCCTCATTACTCTGTTCAGAAGATTTTGTTTTAATCGTTTACCATTTGGTATAACATCAGCACTGGAAATATTCCAAAGAACTATGTCGAACATTCTACAGGGCCTTAAAGGAGTAATATGCCATTTGGACGACATCTAAGTCCATGGGGAATCCGTAGAAGAACCTGACCTGAGGGTTAGAGCGGTTTTGAATCGTCTACAAGAAGGAAGTCTTACACTTAATGAAAAGAGTGAATTCTGGAAAACGTCTATTCATTTCTTAGGGCACATTGTTAGTAGCAAGGGCATAATGGCAGACCAGCAAAGATGAGAGCCATTAGTGAATTCCCAATTCCTACTTCTGTCCAAGATCTTCAATGTGGTTAGAGTGGTTAATCAGTTTGCAAAATTTTTACCCAATCTAGCACAAGTTACTGAACCATTATGATAACTATTAAGGAAAGCTCAAGCATGGTGTTGGGATGCACATCAGGAGCAGACATTTCAAATGATCAAGGAAATGCTGATTTCGCAAGATATCTTAGCGCATTAAAACCCCTCACTGCCAACCACAATTGCAGCAGACGTCTACAGGGGTAGAGACAGTCCCTTTTCAAGAACAGTCAGATGGATGTCGCAGACCAGTTTATTATGTGTCTTGAGCATTGTCTGAGACTGAGACGAGGTACGCCATCATAGAGAAAGAAGCTTTCATAGACATGTGCGCTTGTGAAAAGTTCTCAGCTTATATCATCGGCTTAAAGTTAGTCATAAAGACAGACTTCAAACCCTTAGTTTTCTAACTTGATGAAAAGGAATTCACTAGAATGCCTTCGAGAATCTAGAAATTCCTGTTGAGGCTAATGAGATTCACCTATGAAATGGTATATGTACAGAGCAAGCTGCAAACGTCAGCAGATGCATTGTCCAGAGCTACTGTTGACCATCCTGCTTAACAGGATGTTAACTTCATTAATGCAATTGAGTCATATTCTCAGTTCACTGCATCACAATGGCCGGCAAGCTCAAAAAGGGTCCAAGAAATTCAACATGCTCAGATGCAAGATGAGGAATGTATCCATATCTGTCAATATTGCACGCAAGCTTCACCACATCAGCGTCCTAGTGGCACGGGAATGAAAATCTTCTTTGAGCACAGAAAGCACTTTACGATTGTGAATGATTTGTTGGTATATGACGAGCAGCTGATCATTCCGGTCTCACTCCGGGCAGACATCTTGGAGAAAATACCTGAAATTCAGAAAGCACCGGATACTACAAACCTCAATGAAGGCCATCCAAATCAAGGAACAAGAGTTCAGAGAAAGACTACTGATCTTCTCAGCCTGCCAACCACATGTTCAGGGAAAGTTGTGAAGCCTCCTGACAGATTGAATCTGTGATGTCAGAGACTTGGGAAGAGATGGGATAGTATGTAAAAGTAAAAATTAATGTACAAAAAAATATATGGACAAAGACTTGGGGGAGATGTAATATAAGGGTTTGAAAGGGTTAATGTTTGGTACAGTGTGAGTAAAACCTCCCACTATGATGATGTAAGAGATCACATGCTAGAGACAACTGAAGAAGAAATAGCATGGCATCAGTGGAGTTAGACATACTTATGTAAAGCTGCAGATAGTTCTCTAATATGTAATAAACTAGTTATTGTTAAAAATTTACTGTAGACTCTGTGATCTCTCCTAGCTGTCTAACCAAACATACAACAACTGCTATCCTATATTGGTTCCTGTTCCACCAGTGCCTCAGATTTAAAACTCTCATCCGTGTGTTTAAATCCCTCCATGGCCTCAGCCCTCCCTATTTCCATAGGCTCCACCAGCACTACTACCTCATCTCCAAAATCTCCGTTCCTCTGACTCCATTATATTGTGAATACCCCACTTGACCCACCACTGTTGGTTGTTCCTTCAACCCACTAGGCCCCATACTCTGGACTTTCCTGTCTAAGCCCCTCTATGTCTTAATCTCCTTTACCTCCTCTAAGATCCACCTTAAAACCAATCTCTTTGACAAAGTTTATGCTCATCCTTCCTAAAATTGCCGTCTTTGGCTCGGTGCCCATTGTTACAACCACATGATGTGACGTGGGTGGTTCCCACTGTTCAACTCCCCACCTGACTGCAGCAAATGTATTTGTAATAGAGTTTAGCCCCTTGGTGTTTTATTTTTCAAATAAGCAAACAGCAATAGGTTTTCTTGTAGGTTTTAAAAACAGAAAATCAATTTTCAATTGATCAATATGCCTTATCCCGAAATTGTCACAGCCGCATCCACTCACGCTTTGGCTCGCACACACATGCACACACACACACACGAAGAAACAGATTGAGAAGGAAAAATTAAAAATGGCTTTAGTGGAGGGAAAGGTTATGATAAACCTGTTGAATGCTCTTGGACATCAAGTTCTAAATGGATGCAGGCTTGAGATGCGTGCAGATTTCTCTGTTAGCTGAAGGTTCAATTGAAGATGTTGGGTTACTTCTAGCTCTCACTGTTGTGTACTGTAGATGTCGGTTTCTGCAGCAGGGCATGTGCTTTCTGGCTTGGCTGGAACACGAGCTGTTAGATGTTGCTTCTCTGCTGGTGAGTCTCTTTCTCTCTCTCTCTCTCTAGCTGTTTTTTAAGATAATGCTGTTATTTCTCACCTCTTGTTAGGTGATGCTCTGCTTTCTTCCCCATGGTGATTGCACAATGCTTGAGGACGTGGCTACTTCAAACCTCCTTTGTTTCAGAGGAAGGCATTCAATTCTGGAATGTTCTAGGATAGCTTTAGGATGGGTTCCATGAACATCTTTTAGCTTTGAAGATTTGTCCTTCGTCTTTGTCACACAGTTTGAATACACAAAAAAAAATCCTGTTTTTCTTCAGCGGTCATTTTGGACCATTGTTCACTTTTTAAAATAAAGGTTCATTTTTTAAAGACAAAGTCCATTTTTCATAACTCTTCAGAGTTAGTCCATGATTGTTGTATCATTGCACTTATGGTGTGTGTGACACCAGTTTTCCTTTGTACCTCTTGTGAAGCAACTTGGGATGTTTTTCTATATTATATGTGAATGCGCCCCTCAAATCTAAATCAGGGGACATAATCACTGACCAACGCAATCAAATGGACCGTTGGGTTGAGCACTACCTAGAACTGTACTCCAGGGAGAATGTTGTCACTGAGACTGCCCTCAATGCAGCCCAGCCTCTAACAGTCATGATGAGCTGGACGTACAGCCAACAAAATCGGAACCCAGTGATGCCATTGATTCTCTAGCCAGCGGAAAAGCCCCTGGGAAGGACAGCATTACCCCTGAAATAATCAAGAGTGCCAAGCCTGCTATACTCTCAGCACTACATGAACTGCTTTGCCTGTGCTGGGACGAGGGAGCAGTACCCCAGGACATGCGCGATGCCAATATCATCACCCTCTATAAAAACAAAGGTGACCGCGGTGACTGCAACATGGAAAGTCTTTGCTCGAGTCGCTTTAAACAGGTTCCAGAAGCTGGCTGAGCGCGTCTACCCTGAGGCACAGTGTGGCTTTCGTGCAGAGAGATTGACCATTGACATGCTGTTCTCCCTTCGTCAGATACAGGAGAAATGCTGTGAACAACAGATGCCCCTCTACATTGCTTTCATTGATCTCACCAAAGCCTTTGACCTCGTCAGCAGACGTGGTCTCTTCAGACTACTAGAAAAGATTGGATGTCCACCAAAGCTACTAAGTATCATCATCTCAGTCCATGACAATATGCCTTATCCCGAAATTGACAAATCTTCAAAGCGAAAAGATGTTCATGGAACCCATCCTAAAGCTATCCTAGAACATTCCAGAATTGAATGCCTTCCTCTGAAACAAAGGAGGTTTGAAGTAGCCACGTCCTCAAGCATTGTGCAATCACCATGGGGAAGGAAGCAGAGCATCACCTAACAAGAGGTGAGAGATAACAGCTTTATCTTAAAAAACAGCTAGAGAGAGAGAGAGAGAAAGAGACTCACCAGCAGAGAAGCAACATCTAACAGCTCGTGTTCCAGCCAAACCAGAAAGCACATGCCCTGCTGCAGAAACCGACATCTACAGTACACAACAGTGAGAGCTAGAAGTAACCCAACGTCTTCAATTGAACCTCCATGAAAGGCACAATTCAACATAGCGGCACCTCATCAGACCCCTTTCCTATCCTGAGTGGCGTGAAACAGGACTGTGTTCTCGCACCCACACTTTTTGGGATTTTCTTCTCCCTACTGCTTTCACATGCGTTCAAGTCCTCGGAAGAAGGAATTTTCCTCCACACAAGATCAGGGGACAGGTTGTTCCACCTTGCCCGTCTAAGAGCGAAGTCCAAAGTACGGAAAGTCCTCATCAGGGAACTCCTCTTTGCTGACGATGCTGCTTTAACATCTCACACTGAAGAGTGCCTGCAGAGTCTCATCGACAGGTTTGCGGCTGCCTGCAATGAATTTGGCCTAACCATCAGCCTCAAGAAAACGAACATCATGGGACAGGACGTCAGAAATGCTCCATCCATCAATATTGGCGACCACACTCTGGAAGTGGTTCAAGAGTTCACCTACCTAGGCTCAACTATCACCAGTAACTTGTCTCTAGATGCAGAAATCAACAAGCGCATGGGAAAGGCTTCCACTGCTATGTCCAGACTGGCCAACAGAGTGTGGGAAAATGGCGCACTGACACGGAACACAAAAGTCCGAGTGTATCAAGCCTGTGTCCTCAGTACCTTGCTCTATGGCAGCGAGGCCTGGACAACGTATGTCAGCCAAGAGCGACGTCTCAATTCATTCCATCTTCGCTGCCTCCAGAGAATACTTGGCATCAGATGGCACGACTGTATCTCCAACACAGAAGTCCTCGAGGCGGCCAACATCCCCAGCTTATACACACTACTGAGTCAGCGGCACTTGAGATGGCTTGGCCATGTGAGCCGCATGGAAGATGGCAGGATCCCCAAAGACGCATTATACAGCGAGCTCGCCACTGGTATCAGACCCACCGGCCATCCATGTCTCCGCTTTAAAGACGTCTGCAAACACGACATGAAGTCCTGTAACATTGATCACAAGTCGTGGGAGTCAGTTGCCAGCGTTCGCCAGAGCTGGCGGGCAGCCATAAAGGCGGGGCTAAAGTGTGGCGAGTCGAAGAGACTTAGCAGTTGGCAGGAAAAAAGACAGAAGCGCAAGGGGAGAGCCAACTGTGTAACAGCCCCGACAAACAAATGTTTCTGCAGCACCTGTGGAAGAGCCTGTCACTCTAGAATTGGCCTTTATAGCCACTCCAGGCGCTGCTCCACACATCACTGACCACCTCCAGGCACTTACCCATTGTCTCTTGAGATAAGGAGGCCAAAGAAAGATGTGAATGCCAATTGTTGACATTGTTGTTAGAAACAGGTGCATATATACTTTAATATCGCAAATTTTTATGCATATTTTATGGATATTTTATCATTGCACTAATCATGCAAAAGCACAATGGCTTATAAGAAATGCACTAAAACAGGGATTAAAACATTATTTTTTGTTTTTTCCCCATTTTATAATTTCAGATCGTGAAGAAGTTTAAATTGTAATGTCAAATTTATATTATTCAACCATTCTTACTGGAAACAACATGGTAAGTTTGTTGCAGCTGGGCTTGCCAATTTATATTATAAAACACAGAGACAACATTCAGTCCGAATATGCTCAACTTTTGGAGTCTCAGGCAATCTCAAAGTAAACTTGCTGCTAATAAAACCTAACATTAACCCTGCGTGTACTGCAGCCAATACTGACTGAATTTGCTAAGGCCAATTTGCCCATCTTTTTGGTTAGCAAATTCTGCAATTTTACTCTTAGATTCCTGCCTACTGCACGAGATCCATCAAGTGGGAGCTGGCGACCCAAGAAGTACACTAAGCACAGGGCAAAAGCAGTTTTTAACTATCTAGCTGAGGGTTTGCATGCCTGCAGCCAGATTTAAATAGTGCCAAGTGCTGGTGATGCCAGCAGCCATTAACGTTTGCAGTTGGTAGTACTTTGCCTCCCGAAGTGCAGGGAGAAAGCTATTTTTGAACTTCTCTCCATGCTAATGTGGCCACTAGTGCCAGTTTGTTTACAATATAGTATTGCTGCTTGTGACAGGGTGATCTCAGGTACCAGCATTGTAAGGCAAGTACAACACTGAATGATACTGCCACTCATGACAAAAACACAACATTAAACAAATGAGTTTTATCACTGCCAGGGAATTAACATTTGAAAGTGTTATACTTCAACATTACATTAACAGAGGATTATGGTGTTTGACAGCAGGCAGGAAGGAAATGGCGATGCTATGCCCATTATCTAATTATCTCCTTTGTTGTCCAACTTGACAGATGCTGGTTGCCTTTCAGCAGCTGAGGCATTTTGCCTGAAGGCAGCACCATCTGAATTCTCTCATGGAGATGTCAACGGGAACAAAGGAGATCCCGCTTAAAACTGAGCACCTTCAGTGTTGGCTATGGAGCAATAGTCATGCCACCATATATCACTATTCATAGTATTTACCATTGTCAATGTAGTGGTAAATATAACATTTATTGCACTCATTTGGAAGACCTGATAATGCATGAGTGATAACATTTAAGTGAGTTATCAAGGACTTTCTCCTGTGTAGAATAACATTTTTATTCCCCATTTCCCTATTAACTGTTTTATTTGTATTACAAAAACATCACTTAAAAGATAACTAACTGAGGCATTTTAAAAACTTCCAATGATTGACTATTGTAAGTCTTAATTCTACACAATAGATTATGAGAGTTGTTTCCTTACATGCCATACCTATTATACCTTAAAGATTCCATGTGGAGTACAATTTTCATGAAGTATAGCACCCAGGTTCATTGTTATATCTGAAATATATCTTCTCTTTTTTGTCAGAGCTCTTGACTACACGAGGAATGGAAACACAGTCAGCACAATTTTTTTAAACTTCATAAATAAATTGCTCAGGATTTAAAAAACTGCGCCTTCTATTTTGGAATAATGGGTGCAGTTCAGAGTGGGTTGGAACATTGTTTTTTTTTTAAAAAAGTTAATGGAGTTTGTGACAAAAATAGTGTTTTTCCCTGTGTTAATTTATTGATTGCTGTCTTGATTATTGGCTGCAGTACAAATAGGATTTATTAACTGTTTCTGAAAGGTATAGGAAGATACATTTCATTCAGGCAGCTCAAAGTCAATTATGTGCACTTGAATTTTGGTTCCTGTCTAACAAAGAGGATTTTACTATGCTAATGTTGATTGGCTACCGACTCATTAGTGTGATTCTCTCCAATAGTGCTTTTAATAGCTGACTGGATAATGTGCTAATTGCTAGCCATGGCAAGTACCTCAGGTTACTTGGCCTAGCTCAAAGATCTAAGGGGCGGTGGTTTTAGTTTATAGCTATGAGAAAGGAAAACAACAACTGCATTTATATAGCAGCTTTAATGTAGAAAATGTCCCAAGGTGCTTACATAGGTGTAATCAGACAAAAATGGATGCTAAGGCAGTGAAGGAGATATTAGGAGGGGTGAATAAAAGTTTGATCTGAGAAGTTAGTTTAAGCAGGGTCTTTTAGTTTTTAGATACAGCACTGAAACAGGCCCTTCGGCCCACCGAGTCTGTGCCGACCATCAACCACCCATTTATACTAATCCTACACTAATCCCATATTCCTACCACATCCCCACCTGTCCCTATATTTCCCTACCACCTACCTATACTATGGGCAATTTATAATGGCCAATTTACCTACCAACCTGCAAGTCTTTTGGCTTGTGGGAGGAAACCAGAGCACCCGGAGGAAACCCACGCAGACACAAGGAGAACTTGCAAACTCCACACAGTCAGTGCCCAGAATTGAACCAGGGTCACTGGAGCTGTGAGGCTGCGGTGCTAACCACTGCGCCACTGTGCCGTCTTAAAGGAGGAGAGGGAATTGGAGAGCCAGTGAGGTTTAGGAAGGGGCCTACATGGCTAATGGCATGGTCACCAATAGTGAAGCAAAGGCGGTGGGGCAGGATAGAAATGCATGAGGCCATAGTCAGCGAAATTGAAAGTTTGTTAGGTGAGGTGTTGGTGTGGAGGAGGTTACAGAAATAAGTAGGTGCAAAGCCACAAATTGGTTTAAAAAGGAGAATGGAAATTTTACATTGGAGGTTGAGGGACCAGGAGAGTTAGATATTAACTGTAGCCTTTTGAGAAACACTGTTGTGCTTGGACGTTTCTAGTGTGGGCCTATTTAGGGCATCCAGAATGTTGATCAGTCTGAAGCTCGCCTAGAGACTGCACTAAATCAGTAACTGCAGTGCATATAGTGAACATCTGTTTTAAAGTTTTAATATGTGTTGAGAGATAATTTAAAGAGAAATGTTTTTATATATTGAGGGGAATAGTCAAGTTTATAATTGCTGCCAAACCTGCTGAGTATTTCCAGCACTTTCTGTTTTTATTTGTAATTGCTGTAGTGCATAGTATTTTTAACTAAATGCTATTCATTCCCTGTTCTATGTTAAATAAGCTGTTAGTTGGCTTGTAACCTGAGCCTCTGTCTGATAGTATGCAAATTATGCACACTCTAAGGACAAAAAGAATAACATTTTACATTCAGATAAACCAGTCTACAGTGGTAAGGGTTCACTGCTCAATCTCTGGGTCTTGCTATAGTTGACCGAGATGCTGTGTAGGAAAAAGCATGCTCTGATGCAAAGTGGATTGGAAATCCTCTTATGGAAGTGATCAGTGATATTAAGCCTGAGTGGAATAGCAAATATAATAGATGATGTGGAATATTCGGTTGAAGTGTTTTGTGTCATGGGGAAATAAAATTCCCTTAGGAAAGGTGGAACATTGCACAAAGTGTGAAGCACTTAAGAGGTTTGTGTATTTCTCCAGAAATGGCTGGCTGACAACTTGAAAATCCATTATTGGCTTTGAAGAATTCAGTTGATTGTTCCATCTGAGCCAGAGGAGAATGTATTGTCAGACTAAGCCACAGAAGAAAGTGAGAGGAAAGATGTATCTTTATGAATCAAAGTGTGCACTTTTGTATCCAACATGTGATAGGCTACAACCACTTATGTCATTAGATTTACATGGGCATTTTGGTATAAACAAATGACTCTATTTGTCAACTGATCACTAAGGATAATTAAATTGGTTTATTCCTTAAATTCCTACTACTCCCAATACAATCGCAACATATCAACATAGTTCTCCTGCAAGCCCTTTTTAATGAAAATGTGCCACGATTGCACATAACCCTTGAGAATACAACAAAAAGAAGCAACAAAACTCAAATACTGCAGATGCTGGAAATCTGAAATAAAAACAAAAAATACTGGAAATTCTCAGCAGGTCAGGTAGCATTTGTGGAGAGAGAAATAAGTAAACATTCCAGCTTGATGATCTTTTGTCAGAACTGGAAAAAGTTAGAGATGTAACAGGTATTAAGCAAGTACAGAGGCAGGACAAGTAGGGGGGGGAAAGATCCATGATAGCGTGGAAGGCAGGAGAGATAAGAACATAGGAACAGGAGTAGACCATTTAGTTCCTCGAACCTGTTCTGCAATTCAATAAGATCGTGGCTGATCTACGAACTATACCATACCTGAACTCCATATTCCTGCCTTTTCCCCAAATCCGTTAATACCTTTGGTTAATAAAAATCTATCAATCTTAATTTAAAATTTACAATTGATCTAGCGTCAATTGGCATTGGTGGAAGAGAGTTCCAAACTTCTCCCACCCTTTGCGTGTAGAAAAGTTTCCTAATTACACCACTGAAAGGTCTGGCTCTAATTTTTAAACTATGCCTCCTAGACTTAAACTACCCAACTAGCAGAAACAGTTTCTCTCTCTCCCTCTAACCTGTTTTTTTCCCCCGTAATATCTTGAAAACTTCAATGAAATCACCATTTACCCTTCTAAATTGCAGGGAATACATCCCTAGTTTGTGAAATCTTTCCTCATAATTTAACCCTTGTTGTCAAGGTATCATTCTGCTAAATCTATGCTGCACTTCCTCTAAGGTCAATATATTCTTAATGTTTGGTACCCATAACTGCTCACAGTACCCCAGGTGTGGTCTAAGCAGGACTTTGTACAGCTGAAGCATAACTTCTACCCCCTTGTATTCTAATCCTCCAGATACATAAACATCAGCATTCTGTTAGCCTTTTTGATTGTTTTCTGAACCTGGTCACGGCCTATGTACCTGGACCCCCAAGTCTCTTTGGACCTCCACTGTTTCTTGTTCTTCACCATTTAGAAAGTACCCTGTTCTATCCCTTTTAGGTTCAAAGTGGATGACCTCACATTGGCCTACATTGAAATCCATTTGCCACAGTTTTGTCCACTCACTTAATCTATCAATGGTAGTGGTGATCTGCCCAAGGGCCGGTCCTTTGCTCATTTCTCCACACCTCATGGTCCTGCACTTGCTGGTAAGAGCCTCCTATTTTTTAACTTCCATGAGAAATGAGCAATATGACGAGGGAAAAAGTATATGAGGTGGTTTCCTGCTGCCTTCCTCAAATGTGCTTTGAAGGAAATACAAGTCCTCTTCCCGAAGGATCCTCCACCTGTAAGCAGCCATTGTCCCTAGGTTCTGGCTCTTTTGCCACCACCACCAAAAATGCGCTGGTTCTGCAATTGGCCATGGCTCGTAACCCTGAGCTTGAGACCCTCACCTGGGCCTGGGGTGCCTCGCAAAAGGGTAGGGGGATGACCACGCTCTGAGATCTCAAACGACCCTGCAACATTCTATCAATATCTAGCAATATTTCTTTGCAATTTTATGCTTCCATCTATGTTGCTTATAATGCTGCCTATCTTTGTGTCACTGGCAAATTTGGAGGTGTGGCTTTCTATTCCATCATCTTAGTTAATAAATACAGTGAGTAGTTGAAGCCCCAACACAGATCTTGCGGGACACCACTAGCCACATTCTACGAATTAGAGTACTGGCCCATTATCGCTACTCTCTGTCTCCTGCTGCTCAGTCTATAAATTGATAATAATTAGACTACAATTCCATGAGCTATCACTTTAGCTAGCAGTCTCTTATGAAGGAGCTTGTCAAATGCTTTCTGGAAGCCCATATAAATAGCATCCATTGACATTCCCCTGTCCACTACTTAAGATTAAATGACAAAAGGGATGATAATGCAAGGCAAAAGTGGGTGGAAATGTGATAAATAAAGAAAGAAAATAAGTTTCTAGAGGAACTGGAAATGACAAAAGCAGAATCATTACTAACAACTGTTGTCTGAAAAAATGGGAACGGCAGTTATGACCTGAAATTGTTGAATCCAGAGGGCTGTCAAGTGCCTAATCAAAAGAGATGTTGATCCTCAAGCTTCCATTGAGCTTCATTCCAACATTGGAGGAGGCTGAGGACAGAGATTAGGATTATGGTGGAGAATTAAATGACATGACCGGAAGCTCAAGGTCATGTTTGTGGATTGAACGGAGATGGTCTGCAAAGTAGTCAGCCGATCATTGTTTCATTTCCCCAATGAAGAGGAGATGGAATTGTAAGCAGTGAATACAATATACTACATTGAAAGTAGTACAATATATCACTGTTTCACCTGGAAGGAGTGTTTGGAGTCCTACTTGGTGGGAAGGGAGGAGCTAAAGGAGCAGGTGGTGTATCCCTTGTGCTTGCATGAGAAGGTGCCGTGGGATGGGTAGGAGTTGTTGGGGATGATTAAAGAGTGAACCAGGGCATTACGGAGGGAACAGTCCCTTCAAAATGCTGAAAGGGGAAGGGAAGATGTGTTGGGCTGGTGGCATCATGCTGGAGGTGGCGGAAATGGCAGAGATGATCCATTGAATATGGAGGCTGGTGAAGTGGAAGGTGAGGACTAAGAAAAAGGAAGACATGGCAAATATACTGGTATGGAAGGTGGCATTGTCAGAACAGATGCAATGGAGACAGAGAAACTGGGAGAATAGAATGGAGTCCTTACAGGAAGCAGGGTGGACAGAAGTGTAATCAAATAGCTCTGGGAGTTAGTGGGATTTTAGTAGATATCGGTCAATAGTCTATCCCCAGAAATGTCTATCGAGAAGTCGAGGAAGGGAAGAGTCAGAGATAGACCATATGAAGGAGAGGGAGGGATGGGAATTGGAAGAAAAAATGACAAACTTTTCCAGTTCAGGTCGAGAGTAGGAAGCGACACCGATACTGTCATCAACGTACTAGAAAAAGAGGTGAAGGAAGGGGCCTGAGTTGGACTGGAACAAAGACTGTTCCACGTATCCCACATAAAGGCAGGCATAGCTAGGTCCTATAGAGGTTCCCATAGCTGTACCCTTTATTTGGAGGAAGTGAGTGAAGTCAAAGGAAATGTTGTTCAATGCAAGAACAAATTCAGCCAGGTGGGGGAGGGTGGTGGTGGATGGGGACTGTTTGGGCCTCTGTTACGGGAACAAGTGGAGGGCCCTTACGTTGTCCTGGTGGGGGATAGAGGTTTAGAGGGACCGAATGCCTATGGTGAAAAAGAGAAAGGTAAGGCCAGGAAGCTGGAAATTATTAAAATGGCGGAGAATGTTGGAAGAGGCGCAAATGTAAATGGGAAGAGACTGAACAAGTGGAGAAGGAACTTAGGGGGAGTGTAACCAGTGATGATATTGGTGAAAATGTGTCTCAATTGAGTAGAAACAACAACGACAACATTTTGCATTTATATAGCACCTTTAATGTAGTAAAATGTCTCAAGGTGCTTCACAGGAGCACTATCAAATAAAAGTTGACACTGAGCCAAATAAGGCGATATTAAGACAGGTGACCAAAAACTTGGTTAAAGAGTCAGGTTTTAAGGAATATCTTAAAGGAGGAGAGGGAATTGGAGAGGCAGAGGGGTTTAGGGTGTGAATTTCAGAGCTTAGGATCTAGCTTCGGCAGCTGAAAGCACAGCCGCCCATGGTGGAACCATTAAAATCAGGGATGCACATGAGGCCAGAATTGAAGGAACACAGAGATCTGAGAGCATTGTATGACATGAAGTTATCGAGATAGGGATGGATGAGACCATAGAGAGATTTGAAAGCAAGAATGAGAATTTAAAGTGTAGGTGATGTCAGATTGGGAACCAATGCTGGTCAGCGAGCTCAGGGGTGATGAGTGAATGGGACTTAGTGAGAGTTAGAGCATGGCTATCCAACCCGAGCCCAACGGGACCTGACAACATGTGCCAGGTTCGGGTCGGGTCACTCTTCCCAGTCCGGCATTCGGGCTTGGGTCCACTCGGGGCGGGGTCGGACACGCTCTATCACCACCTCTGGTAAGTGGCTCCAATGTTAATGTACTTTTTGGATTTGAAAGGTTGTTCAGTTACAGTTTTTTTAAGCTTGTGCAGATAAGCAACAAAGAGAAAAATGGAAGCTAGGTTAACTGGTGGTCGGGTCGGTTCGGGCCTGGGAAAAAATGAAAGGACTCCATCCGAGATGGGCTCAGGTCGGATGTGGTTCTGTCGGGCTCGGATTGGGTTTCACTTGCAGATCCGAGCCGGCCTTTAGTGACAGTTAAAGAAAAAAAAAAGAATTGCACTTATGTAGCACCATTCATAACCTCAGGATATCCCAAAGAGCTTTACAGTCAATGAAAAACTTTTGAGATGTCATTGTTGTTGTAATGTGGAAAATGCAGCAACCAATTTGCAGACAGCAAGGCCCCACAAACAGCAAAGTAACAATGACTAGACAATTTGCTTTCTTCCAACAATATTGATTGAGAGATAAATATTGACCAGGCCAGGAGGACTCCCTTTTTTTTCAAAATAGTGCCATAAGATCTTTTATAGCTACCTGAGATGGCAGATAGAGGCTGAATTTTTGCCCCCATGCGAGGTCAAGAACGGAGGCAGGTGTGGAGGGGGGTGTGGCCGAAAATACTGGCGCTGGTCAGCGTATCGGTTTTGAGACACCATTCCTGGTGCTGGCAATGTTCGCCAGGGCAGGGCGAGGGGGAACAGCGATTGCACCCACCTCCCAATTAAAGTTGTTAAGCAGCTTGTTAAGAGCTTGTTAGAGGTGGCGGTTGAAATTTAGATGAGGTGCACAAGGGTTACACCCTCTGCCTGTTGCTGATCAGCTGAAGGGAGATGGGTACAGAGTGGGGAGCCAGTCATGGCTCACCCAGGGAATTACCCCAGCCACACAAGAAGGTCAGTGGAGCAGAGGGGGCTCGGCCTTTGGAAAGGAGGTGCTCTTGGCACTGCATAGGTGACAGGGAGAGTGGGGTCTCTGTGCTCGGACATTGAATGGGGTCGTCAACCCCCCCCCACTTCCTGGCATCATGGGGATGGAAGAGCAGGGGACAAGGCTGCCAATCACACTAGGGCAGCCAATTGTCAAAAAGAAAGCTGCAGGTGGCAATGGGGACAAGACTGTCAGATCCTGGGCCCAGTGGCGATAAGGGGCAATACCCTCTGCTGGAAGGGCAGAACCACGAACAGCAGGAGGGCATGGGAGAGGAAAAAGGGGCAGGAAGGCAATGGAAGCCATACCCTCAATACAGGATTTACCGCTAAAGATGTAGCTACCGGGAGATGACCAAGACCCAGTGCCTCAGGAGACCGCAACTGTCCAGGCAGATAGTCTCAGAGATCTGTGCCCTTATTGCCGAAGACCTCAGTGCTCACAGCACTGCTTGCTATGCTGTGACAGTAGCCATCAAAATCACTGTGTATTAACTTCTTCACTTCTGGCTCCTCCCGAGGACCAGTTGCAGACCTTGGTGGCATTTCGCAAATGGCAGCACACCACTGCATCTTGAAGGACACTGATGTCCTCTTCAGCAGAGCTGGAAAGTACATTCATTTCACAATGCATGGGGCCCCGCAGGGACAGAGAGCATTGGGTTTTGCCGCCATCGTTAGATTCCCCCAGGTACAGGACATCATCGATTGCATCCATGTGGCCATCGAGGCACCCAGTGACTGCTTAATCGGTTCATCAACAGGAAGGGCTTCCACCCCTTCAACATCCAATTGCTCTGCAACCACAACAAGAGCTTCCTCCACATGTGTGCTCACTTTCCAGCTGCCATGACTCATTCGTCCCTCACCAGTCCATACTGTCTCTGATCTTCACTTCAAACCTCCAAAGTCCATGGTTGGATCCTAGGGGACAAGGGATATTCCTTGAAGACATGGCTACCCACTCCTCTACGGGAGCCCCAGACAGAGGTGCTGAGGCGATACAACCAATGCCACCTGCTCACTAGGATAACCATTGAGCAGGCTACCGGACTTCTGAAGATGTGCTTCCGGTGCCTGGACTGTCAGGTGGTGCCCTCCAAAACACTCCTGCAAAGATCTCACTCATTGTGGTGGTCTGCTGCGCTCTCCATAATATGCCCCTCAAGAGAGGTGTGGACTTTGAGGATGGTGAGGCCCTGGAAGGTGGCAACTCATCAGGGAGGAGCAGGAGGTGAGAAAGGACGAGAAAGTTGAGGCAGAGAGAGACAACGCTGAACAGTGAAGTGCCCCTGCTGCACAACAAGATGGCCAGGCACAGCTTGGGGCGTGAAGGTCTCATCAGGATGCTATGAATGTCAAGGATCTCCTGATTCAGGAATGTTTCAACTGAGCCCCTCTGACCCAGGTTGAGATATGGTCTGAGATGCCTGCACTAACACATGCAAGGAAGACGCAGCCTAAAACATCTAATCACTTATCACCAATGAAGGAAGCACATTCACTGAGAGGCTTTTCCCTCTTTCATAGCATCCTTATGAGACCTTCATGCCCCAAGCTGTGCCTGGCCATCTTGTTGTGCAGCAGGGGACACTTCGCTGTTTTCCCTTACTGTGGAGGATCCCGTTACCTCTTTCACCATCTTATACCACTTTTCCTGTCACAACAGCAAAGAAAGGAATCCTAGATGTGCGGCTTAAAGTGCCATCATTTATACAGTACAAAGAGAGGAAGACAGGAAACAGAGTCAGTAAGAACCCCAGTGACCCACTCAGTGCTCCATGCTTGACCACTCCTACGCTGTTCTCCCCTTGTGGCCTCAAAAGAGGTGGAGGCAGCCTGCTGACTTGCCTCAGTTTACGGCTGAGATGCATGTGGCAGTCATCCTCGTCATGAAGGTGCCCATGGAGGCATCTCCAGAGACTGCTATAACTGCATCATTGCAGAGGCAGGCTCTGTCACTTTGCTATGCTGCACAGATTGTCCCTCAGTCAGAAGGGCCAAGGAGGCTGGGATGATGAGGATGCCCTGTGAGGTGTGGAACTCTCATCCTCCTTGGTGACATCCTCAGCCCTTGCTAGGTGCTCTAGATGCCTGGCAGAGGACATCAGCTGGGGCACAGCTGGCATTCCCTCCAAAGATCTCTCTGCCACCAGCATTACTGATCTCCCAAAGTCTCATGGATCCTGTGGATATCAGTGCACAGTTCCTGCATGCACTCCGAGTGATGCCACAAATGGCACTCCTAGAGGTTGTCCAATATCTTGATTGAGGACATTTTGTGCTGATAGCCCTGAGCCATTGTGGTGCACATAATCTGGATGGATTCCTCCATCCTCTGCCCAAGACACCAAACTGCCTCAGGGAACCCCGACATGGGGGAGCACATCTCCTGCTGCCGTTGAAGATAGAGCCTTCTTTCCAGAGATTCCTCAGGCCCTGCATCTCTGTCCAGCTGAGCAGGGTTGTGTTGGTCCTCCCTCCTCTAAGGGGAACTGAGTACAGCTCCCTCTGTCTCTAGCACCTCCTCCTGCACACTTGCACTGTGATCATCACCTGTGCCACCCTATCTACACGTGTGCGGGGAACCACTGAGATGACTGTGTCTGCGCTGGTGGATGGTGCATTCGTAAGGAGTGACGGTGCTTCTTCATCTCCTTCTTGCTGTGGAGGGAGGGGAAGAGACTGCTGGGAGTTGGACAGCTACACCTGTGGGAGACACAAGAAGAGATGATGACAGCTGGTGTAGGAGAGTACAAGCCGCTCTAGTACTGAGGCTACCCAATGTTAATCATTTCATGACACACTACAGGAAGAGGTGAAGTACACTGCTCCCCATTAATGACCACATTTCACCACTGTAATCACCAGGTCCACCAAGAGCTCCATCTAGCTAGGCCAGACTGCCTGCTCTTCCACCAGCCTGGCTATCTACATCGCTGTCTGCTCCATTGGGGTGATGAGGTAGGAGAACGGCACCACTCCTCTCATCTGGGCCCTCTCCTGGACATTGTGTGCCTGTTTTTTACCTGCAGGGGCAAAAGAGATTGAGACAAGGCACTGTTGTCCTCTGTGTCCAAAGTCATCTGCTCCTATCCATTAGGAGGTCTTAGTGATGACAGGTCCTCAGCAGCACTCTGGCTGTGAGCCATTCTGAGGGGTCAGTAAGTGGCCTGGGTGCACACCCCTCCCATGTTTAAGAGCAGCAGGTGACTTGGAGCTTCTCAGGTGGTGTGTCTGCTGGAGGGTGCAAACCCTGAGACATCACCTTGCAAGAGCCTATGAGGTCATTGAATCTTTCATGGCACAGAATCCAGGTTCTTCTCAATTTGCTTCTGCCGCTGATGGCAGCAGCAATCTGCAGCCAGGCCTCTTTGGTTTCGGCTGGTGGCCTCCTCCTGTCACCCTCCAGGCAGAGGACCTGCCTCCTCTCCTTGATTAGATCCAGGTTGGCATCAATGAAGTGAAGAACAGCCCTGCTCTGGGTGCCAGGCCTCCAGCTCTCCCATGACATCTCACTTCCCTCTGGTGGAAGGCTTTGGCACAATCAGCAGATCTCTCTTAGGACAACCTGCAGCCGCAGTGATGGCTGTCATGGGGTGTCTTAATCAGTCCCCCACTTCATCTGGCCCCCCAGTTCCCACCCCACTGGCTCTAATTGGACAGGAAACCCATCTCCATATGAATTAAGGGCTAACCCCTGCGAAAATCAAGACTTTGATTAGTTTTCAACCATTGGCGGATTCTCAGGGGAAAACTTAGCCTAGGGCCTCAGTTTTACATCTATCTAAACAACAACCCCAACAGCATAACACTTCTTTAGTATAGCAGAGGACCGTCAGCTTGATTTTGTGCTCAAGTTTCTAGAGTGGGACTTGTACCCACAATCTTACGTCTCAGAGACAAGAGTGCCTTTAGCATAATAAAACATCCCAAGATGCTTCACAGATGCATTATAAAACAAAATCTGATACAGGGCCACATAAGGAGATATTAGGTCAGATGACCAAAAGCTTGGTCAAAGAGGGGGGTTTTAAGGAGTGTCTTAAAGGAGGACAATGAGGTAGGGAGGGAATTCCAGAGCTTAGGGCCGAGCCAGCTGAAGGCGTAGCCCTCAATGGTGGAGCCATTAAAATTGGGGATGCTCAAAAGGCCAGAATTGGATGAGAGCAAACATCTTAGAGGTTTGGGGGGGTGCAGGAGGAGATTCCAGAGATAGGGAGCGGTGAGGCCATGGAGGGATATGAAAACAAGGATGTGAATTTTAAAATCATGACGTTGCTTGACTGGAAGCTAATGTAAGTTAGTCAGTACAGGTGTGATAGGTGCAAGGGACTTGGTGCGAGCTAAGGTACAGGCTGCAGAGTTTTGGATGACCTCAAGTTTACGGTGGTTCGAATGTGGGAGACCAGCCAGGAATGTTTGATAAGGTTCCCCATGGTAGGCTCATTCAGAAAGTGAGGAGGCATGGGATACAGGGGAAGCTGGCTGTCTGGATACAAAATTGGCTAGCCCATAGAAGACAGAGGGTGGTAGTAGATGGAAAGTATTCAGCCTGGAGCTCGGTGACCAGTGGTGTTCCGCAGGGATCTGTTCTGGACCTCTGCTCTTTGTGATTTTTATAAATGACTTGGATGAGGAAGTGGAAGGCTGGGTTAGCATGTTTGCGATGACACGAAGGTTGCTGGAGTTGTGGATAGTGTGGAAGGCTGTTGTAGGTTGCAGTGGGACATTGACAGGATGCAGAGCTGGGCTGAGAAGTGGCAGATGGAGTTCAACCTGGAAAAGTGTGAAGTGATTCATTTTGGAAGGTCGAATTTGAATGCGGAATACAGGCTTAAAGACAGGATTCTTGGTAGTGTGGAGGAACAGAGAGATCTTGGGGTCCATGTCCATAGATCGCTCAAAGTTGCCACCCAAGTTGATAGGGTTGTTAAGAAGGCGTATGGTGTGTTGGCTTTCATTAACAGGGGGATTGAGTTTAAGAGCCGTGAGGTTATGCTGCAGCTCTATAAAGCCCTGGTTCGACCACACTTGGAATATTGTGTTCAATTCTGGTCGCCTCATTATAGGAAGGATGTGGAAGCTTTAGAGAGGGTGCAGAGGAGATTTACCAGGATGCTGCCTGGACTGGAGGGCATGTCTTATGAAGAAAGGTTGAGGGAGCTAGGGCTTTTCTCATTGGAGCGAAGAAGGATGAGAGGTGACTTGATAGAGGGGTACATGATGATGAGAGGCACAGATAGAGTGGACAGCCAGAGACTTTTTCCCAGGGCGGAAAGGGCTATCACCAGGGGGCATAATTTTAAGGTGATTGGAGGAAGGTTTCGGGGAGATGTCAGAGGTAGGTTCTTTACACAGAGTGGTGGGTGCGTGGAATGCGCTGCCAGCGGTGGTAGTAGAAGCAGATACATTAGGGACATTTAAGCGACTCTTGGATAGGTACATGGATGATAGTAGAATGAAGGGTCGGTAGTTAGTTTGATCTCGGAGTAGGTTAAAGGTTCGGCACAACATCGTGGGCCGAAGGGCCTGTACTGTGCTGTACTGTTCTATGTTCTATATGTTCTAAGAGTGCTATCACCACGCCACAGCTATATTAAGACTATATTAAGATACACGTAGCAGAGTTTTACATAAGTTCAAGTTTATGGAGCCCGAAAAATGGAAGCCACCCAGAAGAGCATTGGATAATGAAGTCTAGAGCTAGTCAAGGCATGGATAAGTGGATCAGCAGATGAGCTAGAGGAGGGCCAGAGACAAGTGATGTTATGGAGGTGGAAGTAACTGGCTTCAGTGATGGAGGAGCTATGTGGTCAAAAGCTCATCTCAGGGTCAAATAGGACGCCAAGTTTGCAAATGATCAGGTTCAACTTCAGACAGGGATGGGGTATATGGCAAGGTTCGAAAATAATGGCTTCAGTCTTCCCAATATTCATCCAGTACTGGATGTCAGACAAGTAGTGTGAAAAATCAAAGACAGTGAAGTAGTCGAGAGAGGTGGTGGTGAGGTACAGCTGGGTATTGTCAGTGTACATGTGGAATCTGATGTTAGGTTGTGAATGACATTGACGAGGGGCAGCATGTAGATGAGAAATAGGAGGGGGTGAAGGATGGATCCTTGGTTGGATATTTCAGATTCCTTTTTTTAAAAGTGTAACTATTGCTATGATTAGGTGAGGAGGGGTCAAAATGCTCCCTCCTTGTCCCTCTCCTTGTTTGACTGCAATAGGGTTTATTTCTTTTAAACAATGGATGTGCTTACCAATTCAGTGAGTGTTGAACCCTTTATATGCTATGATCATACAAGAACCCAATCAGACAGGTTTTCTTGAGTTTATACAAGAAAGAGGTTAGTTTATTGTACTTAAAATCAAAACCTGATCTAAGTAAAATAATAAACTATGCTGTAGCTTTCATGCGCACACAGACACACACACACATAAGAATCATACACACACAAATAGGTTACAGAGTGGAGAAGAATTGATTGATTACAGTCCGGAACGATAAAAAAAAATATATATAGTCTATGGAGTCTGGTACTTCAGTTGTCTTCCAGCTGACTCAATGGTCCTGAAGTTCCTGGCTGGTAGATGTGGCCAACTGGTTCAGAGTTTTCTTGGAGACAGTGATGCAGATGGTTTTTTGCCTGGGGTCTCTGTCTGCAGCATTGATAGAATGGGATGTTTTGCAGCCAGCAGGGTTCGAACTTACAAGGTCGCCTGGACAGCAACAGAGAGAGAAAGAGAGAGAGACTCCACTTGGGTCCTTCACTGGTCAAATGCTTATGCTTGATGCTGTAGAGAGAAGGGGCAACTAGTTTCACACAGATAGAAAGTCTGTCACACGATCTCTTTTGCAAAATAATTGGATCATGTCTAAGAATTCCAATGTCTCAGGGTCCCATTGTTCCCTTTGAGTGGTTGGTCTCCACCAGTTAATGTTCCAAGAATGCCTTTAATGTTAATGAAGGCAGGTCCAGGTAATCCATTCAAATTTCTCACCATTGTTCTGGATGAGGACGAACCAGACATTCATCTCCACCTCGATACCTTGGAATGTATGGTATTTAGATGCAAATTGTGGTGGCTATTTTAGCTGCTAGCATTGATCCTTTATTAGTTCTTTGTCTCCTGTTTTTTTTAAAAGTTTAATTAAGCAGTTTAGGCCTTTACTCTCTAGAGTTTAGAAGAATGAGAGGAGATCCAATTGAGGTATATAAAATGATTAAGGGGATTGACAAAGTAGACGTAGAGAGGATGTTTCCTCTGGTGGGGCAATCTAGAATGAGAGGCCATAGTTTTAGGATAAGGGGTAGCAGATTTAAAACAGAGTTGAGGAGAAATTACTTCTCTCAAAGGGTCGTGAGTCTGTGGAATTCAATACCCCAGAGTGCGGTGGATGCCAGGACATTGAGTAAATTTAAGGAGGGGATAGACAGATTTTTAATTAGTAATGGGTTGAAGGGTTATGGAGAACAGGCAGGAAAGTGGAGTTGAGGCCGAGATGAGATCAGCCATGATTGTATTGAATGGCGGGGCAGCCTCAAGGGGCTGAATTGTCTACTCCTGCTCCTAGTTCTTATGTTCTAATTTAGGTTTCCAACAAATGGATTTTTAAAAAATCATCATTTGGTACAGCACTTATGACACCTCCATACCACATGGAATGAAATGTGACAACAGGAGCATTTCATTGAAAAGCCATAGGTAAACAAAGAAACTGTACACATTAATCTTCAAACACTCACTTCTCAATCTCACACTGCCATAACTATGCTCTGATTTAGTTTCCATCTGGAATGATTCTGTGTTGAGTTAGACTCTGGATAAAGGGTTAGCTATCACATTGTTTTTCCTGCAGTGTGGGTAATTTTTAAGTGTTAGGGTTGCAAATGCAGGCTCCATTGAAACAGCCTTGCATTCTGATTTTTTGAACTTCTTCTTCTTCTTTGGGCCTCCTTATCTCGAGAGACAATGGATACGCGCCTGGAGGTGGTCAGTGGTTTGTGAAGCAGCGCCTGGAGTGGCTATAAAGGCCAATTCTGGAGTGACAGGCTCTTCCACAGGTGCTGCAGAGAAATTTGTTTGTCGGGGCTGTTGCACAGTTGGCTCTCCCCTTGCGCCTCTGTCTTTTTTCCTGCCAACTACTAAGTCTCTTCGACTCGCCACAATTTAGCCCTGTCTTTATGGCTGCCCGCCAGCTCTGGCGAATGCTGGCAACTGACTCCCACGACTTGTGATCAATGTCACACGATTTCATGTCGCGTTTGCAGACGTCTTTATAGCGGAGACATGGACGGCCGGTGGGTCTGATACCAGTGGCGAGCTCGCTGTACAATGTGTCTTTGGGGATCCTGCCATCTTCCATGCGGCTCACATGGCCAAGCCATCTCAAGCGCCGCTGACTCAGTAGTGTGTATAAGCTGGGGATGTTGGCCGCTTCAAGGACTTCTGTGTTGGAGATATAGTCGTGCCACCTGATGCCAAGTATTCTCCGGAGGCAGCGAAGATGGAATGAATTGAGACGTCGCTCTTGGCTGGCATACGTTGTCCAGGCCTCGCTGCCATAGAGCAAGGTACTGAGGACACAGGCCTGATACACTCGGACTTTTGTGTTCCGTGTCAGTGCGCCATTTTCCCACACTCTCTTGGCCAGTCTGGACATAGCAGTGGAAGCCTTACCCATGCGCTTGTTGATTTCTGCAACTAGGGACAGATTACTGGTGATAGTTGAGCCTAGGTAGGTGAACTCTTGAACCACTGCCAGAACGTGGTCGCCAATATTGATGGATGGAGCATTTCTGACGTCCTGCCCCATGATGTTCGTTTTCTTGAGGCTGATGGTTAGGCCAAATTCATTGCAGGCAGCCGCAAACCTGTCGATGAGACTCTGCAGGCACTCTTCAGTGTGAGATGTTAAAGCAGCATCGTCAGCAAAGAGGAGTTCTCTGATGAGGACTTTCCGTACTTTGGACTTCGCTCTTAGACGGGCAAGGTTGAACAACCTGCCCCCTGATCTTGTGTGGAGGAAAATTCCTTCTTCGGAGGATTTGAACGCATGTGAAAGCAGCAGGGAGAAGAAAATCCCAAAAAGTGTGGGTGCGAGAACACAGCCCTGTTTCACATCACTCAGGATAGGAAAGGGCTCTGATGAGGAGCCACCATGTTGAATTGTGCCTTTCATATTGTCATGGAATGAGGTGATGATACTTAGTAGCTTTGGTGGACATCCAATCTTTTCTAGTAGTCTGAAGAGACCACGTCTGCTGACGAGGTCAAAGGCTTTGGTGAGATCAATGAAAGCAATGTAGAGGGGCATCTGTTGTTCACGGCATTTCTCCTGTATCTGACGAAGGGAGAACAGCATGTCAATGGTCGATCTCTCTGCACGAAAGCCACACTGAACTTCTCCACAAAGGTTAAAGGATTATAGTCAATATAGACTACAGTCTCCCGGTATCATTTTGGACATAGACCTCAAAGTGCTGGAGAGCTGGCAACATTTCCAGTGTTTCCTTTTCCACAGTGGAATACCTCTTTTGGTGTTGGTTTAATTGTTTGGAGAAATACCCAACTGGTCTCTCAATGCCTGACTCATCATCATGGAGCAGGACGGCACCTACCCCTAGTTAACTCACATCAACTGCCACTTTAAATGGTTTATTAAAATTTGGAGCTGTGAGCACCAGTTAAGTGGTTAAGATGACTTTTAGCCTCTCAAAAGCTGTTTGGGTACCCCTCTGACCACACTACTTTCACTCTTTTCTGTAACAGGTCTGTCAGTGGGGCAGCTATAGTGCTAAAGTTTGGGACAAACTTGTGGTAAAACCCACACATCCCAAAAATCACATTATTTCCCATTTTGGTCGTAGGGATGGGAAAATCCATCAACGCCTGTACTTTTGTTGCTCTGGGCAGCACTTGCACCTGACCTACAACATGCCCTAGGTAGGTTATTTGAACTCTAGCAAACTCACTTTTTGCATGGTTTACCACTAAGTCGGCTGACTGTACCCTTTGGAAGAGGGCTTCTAACTGGTCTAGGTGCTCACCACCCGCCCCCCCCGCCCCCCCCCCCAGGTGTTACTCTACACTAGCAAATCATCCAGGTACACCACACAGTTGTGTAGGCCAGCCACTACCTGCTTCATCAGCCTTTGGAAGGTGGCTGGGGCATTCCTTAATCCAAAGGGTATGACTTGGCACTGGAATAAGCCATCTGGGGTGACAAAAGCCATGATCTCTTTGGCTCAGGGTGTTAAGGGCAGGCAGCAACCCTGGCTGATGAATTTATACTTGTCCACAAGTCCTTACCCCAAGGGCTCAGGGTGTTAAGGGAACCTGCCAGTATCCTTTCAGCAAGAAAAGGGAGTTAAGGCAGCTCGAACTAACTAGGGGAAGACCCAATGCTCCCAGTAAAGTTACCGCTAGTCACCTCCAAAAACTCACCATCATCCTTCTCCTCTGGAAAGCTTTTTCCTTTTCCCTTTCCTGATACTCTCTCTCCTCATTTTCCTTCTTGAATTCTCTCTCCCTTTCTTTTTTTTTCTTGGAATTCTAACTCTAGTTTCCTCTGTTATAGCTGTATCTTAGCTAATGTTACTCTGTTTTCGACTCTAAACCTATCTCTGATTCTTCAGTTTCAACTGCAAAATGGTTGGCCACATACCTGAAAGCAGGACCAGGTAATCCATTCAAAATTCTTACCATTGTTCTGGATGAGGACTAACCAGACATCCGTCTCCACCTCAAGACCTTGGAATGTTAGGTATTTAGATGTAAATTGTGTTGGCCATTTTAGCTGCTAGCCATGCCCCTTTGTCAGTTCTTTGTCTCCTTTTTTAAAAAAGTTTAATTCAGATTTCCAACTGATGGACTAAAAAAAAGAATTTGGCACAGCAGTTGTCATGACACCAAAAATAAGTGGTGTTAAACTAATCCTACTTAGAAATATTAATTCAACATTTTTCCTTAACAAAAATGTTTTCTTTAAATTGTAGCATTAGGTATTTGGGTAACAGATAAAATGTTGGGTAAGAGACGATTATCTGCATTTAAATAAAAGCAAAATACTGCGGATGCTGGAAATCTGAAATAAAAACAAGAAATGCTGGAACCACTCAGCAGGTCTGGCAGCATCTGTGGAAAGAGAAGCAGAGTTAACGTTTCGGATCAGTGACCCTTCTTCGGAACTAGCAAATATTAGAAATGTCAAAGGTTATAAGCAAGTGAGCCGGGGGTGGGGCAAGAGATAACAAAGGAGAAGGTGTAGATTGGACAAGGCCACATAGCTGACCAAGAGGTCATGGAGCAAAGGCAAGCAATATGTTAATGGTGTGTTGAAAGACAAAGCATTAGTACAGATAGGGTGTTAACGGACTGAAGACTGAACAGCAGCAAGTACAAACATGAAAAAAACTGTGGGTAAGCAAACTGAACAAACTCCGATGAAATGAAATAAACAAAAGAAAAAAAATTGCAAAAAATGTAAAAAAGAAAAAAGGAAAAAGTAACTAAAAATAAAAGTAAAATGGGGGGCCCATCATGCTCTGAAATTATTGAACTCAATGTTCAGTCCGGCAGGCTGTAATGTGCCTAATCGGTAAATGAGATGCTGTTCCTCGAGCTTGCGTTGATGTTCAGTGGAACACTGCAGCAAGCCCAGGATTATCTGCATTTATTGTGTTGATGAAGTGTTCAAACCAATCAGAACTGAGGAACCTGACAGCCAATCACCAACTACTTTTTTTGTCATGTGATGATTGCGTAGTGATAATAACTGGAGCAAAGTGGTCAGTTTGTCTACAATATGCTTGTTCTTCACCAAGACAAAGTCTGATTAAACTTATCCTTGGATGTCAGGAATAACTACAGTGAAAGATAAATATCTACAGTTTAAAATTTACAACACATCAGCTATTAATATGCTGAATCCATGTAAGCTTACAATGTATTATATCTCATATCTCAATATTTGTACACCTCTTAAATCTATCCCACTGCCTGTAATACGCCAAATATTTTAAAACGAAAATTTAGCAAATACTGTAAGAATATTTGAAAGAACGGTGTACACTGTCATGAAAGGTTAAGTAGTCTTGGCACTACTGCTACTAACTAGAGCCTTCCATAACACTGAGGATATATTCAGTATTATTGAAGTCATGACTGCTCAACTGTATTCGAACAAACATGTCAAGAAAGCAACCCAAAATATAGCATGAAGCTTTCATTCATCCTGAGTAAAACATCAAAAACACAGCATCCGTCTTTTTTTTAAATGCCACAGCAGTTTTCTGCTTCATACAGGAAGCAGCCACTTTGTGACAAAGTGGTTTGAGATCTTGTAGGTAACGATGTCAATCAGCTGGAGTTTCTTTCTCATTCACTGCTCCCTCCATCAAACCAGATTTTTGTTGCTTTTTCTTCATTCCATTAATAAAGCCAATTCAGCCACATTTAGGTTGCTAAGCATGGCAAGAAGTATTTGTAACTTTGTTGTCTTGTTTTTAAACTACTGCAGAAGGATATGTAATTTTGGCCAGTGAGTGACAATCAGATTACAGTTGTCAAAACATGAAATAAATTTCCAGACACAGCAGTGGAGACAAGTGACCTAGAATTGTTTAGGAAACAACTGGGTTGGCAGTGGCTTAGTGGTATTGTCACTCGACTAGTAACCCAGAGACCCAGGGTTTTGCTCTGGGGACATGGTTTCAAATCCCACTACGTCAGAGGTGGAATTTGAATTCAAGTAATAAAAATCTGGAATTTAAAAGCTAGTTGAATGATAATGATGGCCATGCAACCATTGTCGATTGTTGTAAAAACCCATCTAGTTCACGAATGTCCTTGTCTGGCCGACATGTGACTCCAGACCCACAACAATGTGGTTAACTCTTACATGCCCTCTGAAATGGCCTAGCAAGCCACTCAGTTGTATCAAACCGCTACGAAGTCAATAAGGAATGAAACCGGACAGACCACCCAGCATCGACCTAGGCACCGGTAATGACAACGACAAAGCCAGCCCTGTCGACCCTGCAAAGTCCTCCTTACTAACATTTGGGGGCTTGTGCCAAAGTTGGGAGAGCTGTCCCACAGACCAGTCAAGCAACAGCCTGACATAGTCATACTCACCAAATCATACTTTGCAGACAATGTCCCAGACACCGCCATCACCGTCCCTGGGTATGTTCTGCCCCACCGGCAGGACAGACCCAGCAGAGGTGGTGGCACAGTGGTATACAGTCGTGAGGGAGTTGCCCTGAGAGTCCTCAACATCGACTCCAGACCACATGAATTCTCATGGCATTAGGTCAAACAGGGGCAAGAAAACTTCCTGCTGATTACCACCTACTGCCCCTCCCCCCACCTCAGCTGATGAGTCAGTACTCCTCCATGTTTAACAGCATTTGGAGCAAGCACTGAGGGTGGCAAGGGTGCAGAATGTCCATCACCAAGAGTGGCGCGGTAGCACCACAACTGGCCGAGTCCTAAAGGACATAGCTGCTAGACTGGGTATGTGGCAGGTGGTGAGGGAAACAACAAGAAAGAAAAATATACTTTACCTTGTTCGCACCAATCTACCTGCCATAGATGCATGGCAGTATTGGTAGGAGTGACTACCGCACAGTCCTTATGGAGACAAAGTCTTCACATTGAGGATACCCTCCATCGTGTTGTGTGGCACGACCACCGTGCTAGATGGGATACATTTCGAACAGATCTAGCAATGCAAAACTGGGCATCCATGAGGTACTGTGGGCCATCAACAGCATCAGAATTGTACTCAACCACAATCTGTAACATCATGGTCTGGCATATCCCCCACTCTACCATCACCATCAAGCTGGGGGAACAAACCTGGTTCAATGAAGAGTGCAGGAGGGCATACCAGGAGCAGCACCGGGCATACCTCAAAATGAGGTGTCAACCTGGTGAAGCTACAACCCAGAACTACTTGTGTGTCAAACAGCGAAAGAAGCATGCGATAGACAGAACTAAGCGATCCCATAACCAATGGATTAGATCTAAGCTCTGCAGTCCTGCCACATCCAGTTGTAAATGATGGTGGACAATTAAACAACTAACTGGAGGAGGTGCTCCACAAATATCCCCATCCTCAATGATGGGGGCGCCCAGCACATCAGGACAAAAGATAAGGCTGAAGCATTTGCAACAATCTTCAGCCAGAAGATGATCCAACTCGGCCTCCTCCTGAACTCCCCAGCATCACAGATGCCAGTTTTCAACCAATTTGATTCACTCCGCGTGATATCAAGAAATGACTGAAGGTACTGGATACTGCAAAGGCTATGGGCCCTGACAACATTCTGGCAATATTACTGAAGACCTGTGCTCCAAGCTGTTCGAGTACGGTTACAAAACAGGCATCTACCCGGCAATGTGGAAAATTGCCCAGGTATGTCTTGTACACAAAAAGCAGGACAAGTCTAACCCAACCAATTACCGCCCCATCAGTCTACTCTCAATCATCAGTAAAGTGATGGAAGGTGTCGTCAACAGTGCTATCAAGCAGCATTTGCTTAGCAATAACCTGCTCACTGACACTCAGTTTGGGTTCCGCCAAGGCCACTCAGCTCCAGACCTCATCACAGCCTTGGTTCAAACATGGGCAAACGAGCTGAACTCAAGTGATGAGGTGAGAGTAACTGCCCTTGACATCAAGGCAGTATTTGACCGAGTATGGCATCAAGGAGCCCTAGCAAAACTGAAGTCAATGGGAATCGAGGGAAAACTCCCCACTGGTTGGAGTCATACCTAGCACAAAAGAAGATGGTTGTAGTTGTTGGAGTTCAGTCATCTCACCTCCAGAACATCACTGGAGGAGTTCCTCAGGGTAGTGTCCCAGGCCCAATCATCTTCAGCTGCTTCATCAATGACCTTCCTTCAATCATAAGGTCAGAAGTGGGGATGTTTGCTGATGATTGCACAATGTTCAGCACCATTTGTCACTCCTCAGATACCGAAGCAGTCCGTGTCGACATGCAGCAAGGCCGGGACAATACCCAGGCTTGGGCTGATAAGCGGCAAGTAACATTCGTGCCACACAAGTGCCAGGCAATGACCATCTCCAACAAGAGAGAGTCTAACCATCTCCCCTTGACATTCAATGGTATTATGATCACTGAATACCCCACTATCAACATCCTGGGGGTTACCATTGACCAGAAACTGAACTGGAGTCGCCATATAAATACCATGGCTACAAGAGCAGGTCAGAGGCTAGGAATCCTGCGGCGAGTAACTCACCTCCTGACTCCCCAAAGCCTGTCCACCATCAACAAGGCACAAGTCAGGAGTGTGATGGAATATTCTCCACTTGCCTGGAAGGTTGCAGCTCCAACAACACTCAAGAAGCTTGACACCATCCAGGACAAAGCAGCCCACTTGATTGGCAACCCATTCACAAACATTCACTCCCTCCACCTCCCACGCACAGTGGCAGCAGTGTGTACCACCTGCAAGATGCACTGCAACAACACACCAAGGCTCCTTCAACAGCACCTTCCAAACCCGCAACCTCTACCAACTAGAAGGACAAGGGCAGCAGATACATGGGAACACCACCACCCGCAAGTTCCCCTCCAAGCCACACATCATTCTGACTTGGAACTATATCGCCGTTCCTTCACTGTCGCTGGATCAAAATCCTGGAACTCGTTTCCTAACAGCACTGTGGGTGTATCTACCCAACATTGACTGCAGCGGTTCATGAAGGCAGCTCACCACCACCTTCTCAAGGGCAATTAGGGATGGGCAAGAAATGCCAGCCTAGCCAGCGATGCCCACATCCCAGGAATGAATAAAAAAAACTGTAAGCTTTAAAAAGTGACCAGATGAACTAAGATTGGCCAAATGGCCTTCCTCATCTGTAATTACCTTACAAACTATTGATAATCTTGCCAGAGTTTTCTTAAGGTGTTGTTGTATTATAGGAGTGCAGTCAATGGGAGATGCCTAAGTTTCCTTGTATTGGCTGCTCCATTCTATGGCAGAGGCAATTTCGTGACCTTAGCCTATGTTTTTGTCAAAACTGCTTGTTAATCAACCGCAAGATTTTCTATGACAGAAGTCCAACAATGACTTTCCCTCCAATTTTGCTTACCTTGTTAGGGAGCTGTACAGCTTTGACTTGCCATTTCTTCAGGGCAGTATGGCTGAACCCAGTAATTCCACAGAGTGCTCGTCCTGTGCCTTTTCACACCATGACACCATGGATGACCAAGCTTTTGTTTTTGTAGGTCAAATAAGTACATACCATGAAGGCTTGGGGAAAGTATCTAAAATTTCAGTACATGTTCCTATGAATGGCCTGGATTTTCGATCCCAATAGTGGTGAAGGCTAATATGCTCACTGCTGTTGAGGGCCGCAACAGCACCTCAACTTCCAGCGATCGCATTACCGCCGAAAACCAGAAGTTACGGTCACCCTGGAGGAGAGCACGCTAACGGCCCTACTATCTGAAGTTGGTGATATTATTGGGAGTTGTATTTTGATTTATCCAACAATGAGGCAATCACACTTAACAACTACCTCCATTTAGCTAGCATCTTTAATATAGAAAATATAGAAGCAAATTTCCAAAGGTGCTTCACAGAGGCACAAGCAAAAAAAATTGACATTGAGCCAAAGAAGAAGGGTCACTGACCTGAAATGTTAACTCTGCTTCTCTCTCCACAGATGCTGCCAGACCTGCTGTATATTTCCAGAATTTCTTGTTTTTATTTCAGATTTCGAACATTTGCAGCACTTTGCTTTTATTATATAAGGAGAGTCTTTAATTGTCTACCATATATCAGAAAAATAAAACATTTACCAAATAGAAGTAGAAAATACTGGAGGAATATAACAGGTCAGACAACATCTGAAAGAAGGAGATAAGGTGCAAAACTTCATCATAGAGTCATAGAGATATACAACACAGAAACGAGCCCTTCGGCCATCGTGTCCCTGCCAACCATCAAGCACCTATCCTAATCCCATTTTCCAGCACTCGGCCCATAGCCTTGTATGTTATGGCGTTTCAAGTGCTCATCTAAATACTTCTTAAATGTTGTGAGGGTTCCTGCCTCTACCACCCCCTTCAGACAGTGCGTTCCAGATTCCAACCACCCTCTGGGTGAAAATTTGTTTCCTCAAATCCCCTCTAAACCTCCTGCCCCTTACCTTAAATCTATGCCCCCTGGTTATTGACCCCTCCACTAAGGGAAAAAGTTTTTTCCTATCTACCCTATCTATGCCGCTCATAATTTTGTATACCTCAATCAGGTCCCCCCTCAGCCTTCTCTGCTCTAAGGAAAACAACCCTAGCCTATCCAGTCTCTCTTCATAGCTGAAATGCTCCAGCCCAGGCAACATCCTGATGAATCTCCTCTGCACCCTCTCCAGTGCAATCATATCCTACCTATAGTGTGGCTTGAACCATTAACCTGCCTTTTCTCTTACAGATGCTGATTTACTGTGTATTTCTTGCATTTTCTGTCTATTCAGACTTTTCAGTGCATATTAAACACCCAGTTCCCACTGATTACTGTATTAGAACTGCAGTGCCCCCAGAAACCAGACAATACAGTGCTGACAATTATTTGAATGAGTAATGTTGATGGGGATTGCAGAATGTGTCTGAGGGACAAAGTGTTCTCAGTTATTGTTACGTTTGTATAATACCTCCAATAAACCAGCCTTTATTGATGAAGCTGCATTGATTTTAACTTCTACAGGTCCCCTCGTGTTGGAAACTGTAAGGAATCAATTTTCAATCCCAATGCGTGCTGCTGTTATCCACAATGAGCAAATGTAACTGCATGAATTATATCGTCAATAACTGTCTTATTATAACAGAAGATGAATTCACTGATTCTGTGCTGCCAGTAGGAAACTATGCTAGAAGGGAGCAATGGTGGTGATTCAGCGCTACAGTGTTATCACCCAGCCTCTGACTCGCACTCCCTTTAGAGTACAGCTCAGGGCCTGTGAATTTACCTTTAAATGCACCAGAGGGGGAAAGTTACTGCAATCCATTGATGACTGGTAAAGGAACTGATTGAACAAAAATACATTGAAGGAAAGAGTGTCTGCTAGCACAGAGTGCTGGTCCATGGCAGTGAGTAATGTCAGATTCTTTGACTACAGAAAAGTCCAACCATGTCCTCATCCAATATCTGTAAATGTACACTTTCCAATAGGGACCACAAGATGCTGATCAGAAATGGAAGCCCTGGCTGACCTTTCCTCTCTCCAGACCAGAGGCATTGCAGCCAATTGTGGTGCTGCTAATCCCATCCTGGCTAAACTCAGCTAACACAGAACTAGCCAGGGTTAAACGTGGGATGTTCTGGTCCGCATAGTGGTTGTCCATTTAGTTGAGGCATTTGGAAGGCAGTTTTTAATCTCAGTGTTTGAACTTTTCTAAAGATGCTATACATGGCCACATAAACCAGATGTAAAAGAAGTTTCAGTCCTATAGCTAATATAATGTGGGTGTTGTAAATGACAGTTTGTTGCACCTCAGTAGAGGATGACCTCTGAAATGAATCATGTACTTTTGTGTAAATTAAAACAGATTTTAAGAGCTACAAAAAGGGAGTATAAAAAGAGCTTGCAAGGGATATCAAAATCAACACTATTTTTTTACAATTACATTAAGAAAATGAGATTGGTGAGGAATAATGTGGGTCCTTTAAAAACCGTTGGCAATGAAAATAACAGAATGGCAAGCATGCTGAATAATTACTTTGTGTGAAAATTTACAGGAGAGAAAGAAGTCAGCATGCCAGACATCCAAAAGAAATAAATATTGAATTACAGTCAGAGACTCACCAAAATTAGTGTAATCAAAATATTAGCAATGAAGAAAATAATGGCACAATAGAAGTGATAAATCCCCAGGACCAGATGGTTTCCATCCCAGGGTTTTGAAGGAAGTAAGTGAGAACATTGAAGATGCTCTAACTAAATCCTCCAAAGTTCTCTACATTCGGAAACCGTTCCTTCAGATAGGAAAATTGCACAGGTCAATCCGCTAAATTTTCAGCTGATCAAAGGCAGCCAGCATGGATTTGTAAAGGATAGATCATACCTGATGAATCTGATTGAATTTTTCTGAAGAGGTGACTAAAGTAGTAGACAGGGCAATGTCTATGGATGTTGTTTATATGGACTTCCAGAAGGTATTTGATGAAGCTCCTCATAAGAAGTAGCTAAAGTTGAAACTCATGGAATTGACAGCAAATTATTGACCTGGTTAGGAAATTAGCTGAGTGGCAGGAGACAGAGAATGGGGATAATGGGCAGGTGTTCTAATTGGCAGAATGTGATTAATGGTGTCCCACAAGGATCTGTGTTGGGGCTTCAACTATTCATTTTGTTTATTAATGAGTTAGATGAATGGACAGAAAGCCACATATTCAAATTAGTTGATGACACAAAGATAGGTGACATTGTAAGCAGTGTAGATGGAGCGTAACATTGCATGTAGATATTGATAGGTTAAGTGGTTAAATATTGCACTTGGGAGTCACTAGCTGGCTAAAAAGGGAAATGGCAATACATCCTGTGACTGGTGTGCACTACCACGATGACCAGTTGCTACATCAGCTTGGCAACAGGCGCCAACATCAAAAACAACAACTCACAGCATCACTTGGCAGCTTCATGTGCAGCACTTGTGGCAGAACCTGCCTCTCAAGGATTGGCCTTCACAGCTATCAGCAAAGGTGCACCAAGAGAAGACACCCCCACTTAAATGGATTGTTTGCTGCGTGTCCATCATCTTTCGTAGATGGAAGGATGCCGAACCAAGTGCTGATTTAATCATGATATTAAAGGGAACAGGTAGGGTAGATAGAGAGAAACTATTTACACCGGTTAGGAAGTTTAGGACTAGTGGGAATAGTCTAAAAATTAGAGCCAGAACTTTTATGAGTGAAATTAGGAAGCACTTTTAAACACAAAGGGTGGTAGAAGTTTGGAACTCTTTTCCACAAATGGCAATTAATGCTCGATCAATTGTTAACTTTAAATCTGAGATTGATATGTTTTTGTTAACCAATGATATTAAGGGATATGGGGCAAAGGCAGGTATATGGAGTTAGGTCACAGATCAGCCATTGAATGGCAGAACAGGATCGAGGGGCTAAATGGCCTACTCCTGTTCCTATGTTCCTATGGAAGCTTGTTGGTAACATTCTCTCATTTACAATACGTGTGTAGACTGGAAATCAACTAAATAATATAGTAATAACAAATGACAGGATGCTTAGTACTGTAGTCTTCTCCTTCATTTGACCTGTCCTAAACTCCAGGGCAGTGCAGGAAGGATCGATAGAGGTTACAATATGAATTATATCCCACGGGTGAGGTTGTGACCAGTTAGCCAATGTTGTCAAAGTCAGTGTGGCCAGCCCTCCAGAAGGATTATAATTCTTGTCCCATAGGCTTTTACAATCTATTTTGTTCATATTAATTAATGACAAATTAATCAGCTTAAAATAAGGTAAAGATAAATTTGTATAGAAGTGAAAAAAATGGGTTTAATGTATTCCTTTGCGATTTAGGTCTGTTGTAGCTGGACATTATTAGCACTGATTAGTCTGATCTTGTGGGATGTAAATACGTTCAAAATTTGCTTAAGGCTAATTTTATCAGCAATTAATCTGGTATGATGTGATGTGATCTGGATGAAAAATTAAATGTATTTAATAGAAATCATCACACTTGGTAATACTGTGTTGATATTAATATTCATTCTTAGTTTTTGCAGCAGTTTCAGCCAATGCCGTGCTACTCTGGTCCCTTGCAGGTTTGAAAAGCTTTTGTATGATGAAACTTGGTTAACACCCTATAATACTTCACCAGGTTCTGAAATTGAATCCATTGCAAGCTGATGAGGTGAAAGTCTTCTTCTGCTGTTAGTAAGGGCCCATGCAAAATGAATGCAGGGATGATTCTAATGGATGTGAGTCTATAGCACTAACTACCTACAATTGAATACAAATTAGAATCTACTCCACAGGGTACTTCAGAAGAGCTAGTATAAAACACTGGTGCTTTCAGATTGCACCTCAAGTGATGGCAGTAAGTTGTGTTCTTGAGACAGAAAACAGGAGCCTTACTCTGTATCGATAATACTGCTTCTGACCCAGGAGTGCTTTATGCTGCAACTTGATGCTCAAATTCTCAATTACTACCACAGACAATGCTCTCTTTAATAAGCACAAATGACATTGTACTCACCCCACCCCCAGAAAAAATCAGTACTGGTTCCAACAGTAGTGGCTAATTCTCTTTTGCTGTTGACCTGATGAAATAAATGCAATCCTAATACATCTGATAGCATGGTACTTAGAAGTGGGCTGTTTGTACATGTCATTTCTATACATGTTTATGCAGCATAAAAGTATGACACACAGTGGCATATGACACTAGTTTCTATGACTCCTGTCATTAAGTTTTGACCAGTGCTTGAGATGTGGGTGGTGCAGTAATACATGCTATGTGTGTGTGGGATCCGGGCTGCCTGTTGAGAGTTTATTTCAATGTGATTAACCTTTCTCATGTGAGGTTCTCAGTGTATTGAGTATTGAACCAGTTTACTCGTGTAAGAGCTTCTGCGCATCATTATGTTTTTCACTGCCTTCATTGCTGCTGCTGCAGATACTGACCCCATTTCCAAGTGTTTGGCATTCCACAGATTGTGTACAATCTAGTATGGATTTTATGTGATCTATTTGATTCCCTGTGTAAAGATTCTGCAAAATTTCCTCTTGCACATCAGTGTTTGGAAATTGGTATGGATTTCACAATTTTTTTTTACTTTAAAAGCATACCAAGTTAACCATGGGATAGCCTGTGCTCAATCTCCTCAGGCATTGGGTCGAACGCTAAAGACTTCAGGCCCACTTCTTGTGTGGGTGGCTGCTAAAAACAGGCATTAGGCCCATTGCATATGACAATTAGCTCCAACCTTGAGGATTGCTGTGGGTGTGGCAGACAGGCCGAAATTGAGCTTTATCATCTGGTGAGAAGCTTCTAGATGTGCAACTGGCACCAGCATCTACTTTGCATATGTAGACGAGGCTGGAGGAACAATTCCTGGTAATCTTTAAGGCTCTCGGTTCGGGTATGCAGTGCCTCTGCAATACCTAGTCTGGAAATGGGCCCAAAGGAAAACATGCCTTCAGGACACCTATCTAAGCTTCTATCATATGTTATCAATCTGCAGGCAATTGCCTACCGGGGCATGGCATTCATACAGTGACCACGCCATCCACCTGAAGCTGACATTGGGAAGCCTGAACCATTTTCAGGTTCCTGCCATTAATAAGGGATTTTTAAATAATTTTATGCAGAATGGATGGGCTGGAGTTTCCTTCTGGGGTCGGGAAACCGACTTCGGGTGAATGTCCGAATCCTGACTTTGCAACGTGTCAGAGGTAGACACCCGAGGCAATTTTTCAGTGCCAGGCCAATTAATGGCCAGAGCGCACATTTGTGTCCAATTAAGGAGAGTGGACAGGCTCCCAAGGCTGGAGGCCCAATCGGAAGCCCTCCACCAATAACACATTGGCAGCTCTACTGTCTGAGGTGAGAGATGCCGATGTGTATAGGAAAAAGAGAGACGGCACCTCTATTTTGAGGCACCCTCTGAACATTTTTCAAAAATATAAAAATAGAAAGAGGCCACAGCTGCCAGGCAGTCCTCGAGAGGGGGGAACCCCTCGACAGGATGGCCTGTGGCCATAGCTGTGGCCATCGTGGTATGGCAGCTGCAGGGGAGATGGTTGTTTAAAAGGCCATTGGAGTGCTGGTCCCTCAGTCTGCCAGTGGGAAGCCACCTCCTGTCACTGGCCATGTTATGGCCACCACAGGCGGCCTGCCTGTTGACTGGAAAATTCCAGTCAGCAAGCATTTATTGGCGACCCACCACTTGTAGGCATATAGGCGTTCTGTCCCTGACCCGGCCTTTACGAAAATGGCTTGGGGGTGGAACTCTGTCGGTAAACCAGCACGCTGGCTGGTGGAGAGAAATTCTGGGCCCACCTGCCCCCGTTCCCAACCCCAGGGCTTCAAAAATTCAGCCCGATGTCACTGATCTGTTGTTTCCTGGGTCACTTTTGCTATCCTTCTAAAAAGTCAGAGCTATTTTAAACAGGTTAATGCCTCCTTTAAAATAGCAGACAGATCAATATGCGAATCTGTAAAACATTCATCTGCTATTAAACAAGTGTAATTTCTACACCAAGGTTTTAAGGTTTTAAAGATAGAAAATCCTTTGAAAGAAAGAAAGACATGCATTTATATCATTCCTTTCACAACCCCAGGTCATCCCAAAGTGCTTTACAACCAATTAAGTACTTTTGAAGTATAGTCACTGTCGTAGGAAACATGACAGCCAATTTGCGCGCAGCAATGTCCCACTAACAGCAGTGTGATAATGACCAGATACTCTGTTTTTGTGATGTTGCTTGAGAGATAAATATTGGCCAGGACACCTGGGTTAACTCGTCTCCTCTTCTTCCAAATAATGCCATGAGATCTTTTACGTCCAGCTGAGAGGGCAGACGGGGTCTCGATTTAAAGTCTCATCCAAAAGATGGCACCACCAACATTGCAGCACTCTCTTAGAACTGCACTACACTGTCAGCCTAGATTTTTGTGCTAAAGTCCTGGAGTAGGCCTTGAACCTACACCTGGTTGGTCAATGTCTAAAAGAGAAAAAGACAGATTAATATTAGAGAGTAACCTTTCACCAGAATTTGGCTCCAAACATTTTATTATAATGAAAACAACATATCCTTAAACCGGGTAAACCCTGCTTGACTCTGAGCTGCCATTTGGTCTGGGCTAGAGATAAACACAATAGTGAGTCAGTCTATTCTTGTGCACGTTTTATCTCAGTTCTTCATCACTACCCCTGCTACTTTCATTTTCAGATGTAAAATATTTTTAAGCTTTTTTGGAGCAATTTTGGCTCAAGAAGCACATGATGGCCGGGATTTAATCCTGGGCGAACGGGATCCGGCCACCGACTAAAAAGTCGGTGGCGAACCCACTTCCGCCTCACCTGGGGATCAGACCCATATTTTGTGTCCCCGGGCTTTAATTACTCTGAGGTGGGACTTCCACCCGCTTGAGGTAGGAAGTCCCGTCTAATAGAGTGCCAGCCAATCAGTGGGCCGGCAGCTAACTGTCCCAGCAGCGCCAACGGGAGCAGTGGCCACTGCTGGGACTACAACCCAGCGTCTAAAGAACATGTTGGGGACCCCGGAACGCAAGTAAGTTTTGGTTGCCTCGCCGGGGGTGATCGAGCGGGCCTCAGTGAAGCAAGGGTGGTTGATTGGGGGTACGGGGCACGTGCTAGGTGTTGAGGGTTTTTGGGGCATCGGGGGCAGTACTCCGTCGGGCACAAGGTGCAGGATCATGAGGGCCCCCCCCCCCACCTCCCAAGGACGTCTAAGAGCTGCCTGTTTTTAACAGGCGGCTTTTCTCGGGCATGAGCTGCCCAACCAGTCATGGATAAAATTCTTGTGGAGGCGGGCAAAGGCCTTTAAGTGGCCGTTAAGTGGCCACTTAAGGGCCTTGATTGGTCTGGGGCAGGCGGACTGTTTTTCGCTGCTGCCACCCTGTGTAAATTGGCAGTGGAGGCGGGAGAAGGTCAGGAAGGGCTCCCGGAGCCTCCCGCTCCATTTTACGCCATCCCACCACCACCAGCCCCCACCCCCGTCACCATCCCGCTTTTTGAGGGGGCGTAAAATTCAGCCCAATGTATCAAATAAAGGTCAAAAATCTACATTACTAGGAGGAGGGAGGGGGAAATTGCCCGGAGGCCCATTAGGAAATAAGGGATAGATTTTACAAATAAGCACATCCAGCACAGAGCTTTGTATGACAGGAACACATCAGGCAATGAGGTCATTGATTTTCCATCCATTCAAATTAAATGATGTAAAGTGATGTAGATACACTGTACAAAGCTGTGTGCTGGGAGCGATAAATTCTAAGTTCTACCTTTAATTTACATGATTCAGAACTTTCTAAATCCATCACAGTGTACTGTGTTTCTGTGTACTTCTCCATCGCAATAAAATAAAATGTTGGAAATATCTGCAGTATCCATCATGACAATTCCTGTACTTCCTGTCTAACTCGTCGTTTTCATGTGTCATAAGACCTATACTCCCAGCTGTTTTTGAGCCATCAGGTATTTTTTTGAAGCTTTTGGGTAATGTTTGATGTTTTTCTTGGGAGTGTCAGCCTAGAATTTGCGTATAAATCTCTGGAGTGAGGTTTGAAACCACAACCTTTCTGATTCAGAAGTGAGAATGTGCTCATCTGAATCACAGCTAACAGTTGTACTTTGTAGATATTGGCATTTTCAGAATTTACATTGTCTAATCCATAATTCATCCTTTAGGGTATCATGTGTAATCGGGGCTAAATTCTGAAATCTGAAGACTTCAGTATAATACACAAAGATGACTCAAACATCCTGTAGTTTTGGGACACTATTTTCCATCAATCTATGAGAAATAGCTTATTGTCAGGAATAGCACAATGATACAGAAATGATCATCATACATAGTGTTATACAGGCCCCCAACTATCAAGAATGAAGCATATTAATTTTGTTACATTGATTTTTAAACTGTTACTGGAGCAAAGAAAGAACTTGTTTTTTAAAAATACACCAGACCCTTGACTGGAAAGACATTTACATATTTACAAACTGTGCTTAAAAGGGACAAAAGACCATTCCCTGAGACATTCAATCCACAATGGACTTTTGATTACCAGACATTGAAGGTGGAGGAGCTAGCATTCCAGGTTGTCTGCTAAGAAGGCCGAATACACAAACAGACGTGGTCAGACCAGTTTAGTCACATGATTAACTGGCTGTTGCAGGTTTTTTTTTGAACTTGTCACAGAGAATTTGAACTCAGAAAGCTGTTTGCTCCTGGACTGAAGAGACCTCTCGTGGTTGGTTCGCCACAGCCTCTCTTGTCTGCTCTCATCTTTCTCTCCAGCTTTGGAATCCATTGAAGACACATGAACCCCAAGAGAGAAAAGTCTCCTGCAGTGAACAAGGTTTAAAAAGAATACTGGGCCCCAACAAAAAGCAAGAATTAACTACAAGCAAGGACTCTACGGTGAGCCTGAAGCACAGTAACAAGAAACGTTTCAGATATTCACTCAAAACTCTCCACTTTATTTTTCTTCAGCTCTTTTTTGTCTCAATTTGCATGTATTTATTGCGTATGCATGCTAGCTTGGGGCACAGCATGTCTCCATAGGCGTTAAAGGTATTAGAGTTTAAGTATAAGTTTTAATAAATTTCACTTTTCTCCCTTAAGTGAAGAATGCATATTTGTGATTATTTCTTTGCCTTATAATTGGAAAGCAGTGAACAAGGATTCACCAAATAGGAGCTCAAAACATGGGGTGTTTAAAATTAAATCCTCTCACAGTAAGACCAGGTGAAGGCTGAAAGGGAACCCTAGTCCTCTTCCTCACCTGGTCGTAACAGAAATTTGGGTGTTAGTGTCTGGGATTTTACCCACAGACAAATGAGAAATTGGAAGTGGGAAGCCAAATTGTTCCCAATCACAAAAAGGAGAAAAATTAATACAGGTTTTCTTGTGGTTGTGTGTGATTGAATACTAACATGTCTGCAACTGAAGCGAGTAGCTCTCCAAGCTAGGGTGAAGTAACAAGGGATAAGTTAAAAGCACTGTCTATGGAGGAGTTGAGAAAAATGGCTGAGCAGTGTGGGATCACTGTACGTGGCAAGGTTAGGAAGTCTGAACTCCTAAGGCTAGCGGCCAACCAGTTTTCCCTTAAATCTGAAGAAACAGAAGCAGTGTTAGAAGTAGACCCAGATAGGGTACTGTTAGCAAAGATACAATTGGAACAAGGAAACTTGAATTAGAGGAAAAAGAGAGAGAGGCAGGAGAGGGAAAAAGAGAGAACCTTCCAGAAGGAACGTGAAGAAGCCGAAAGACAGGAGAAAGAAAGAGAGGCAGGAGAGAGAGAGGGAAAAAGAATATTCCAGAAAAAATCTGAAGAAAGAGAACTGAAGCGGCCTGAGTTAACTAGGGGGTGACAGAGTAACCCCAGTGAAAACATGGCCAAAATGGAGGAGCATAATTCACTGCTGGGTACAAAATTGCTAAATCTTGCTCAGATAATTCCAAAAATCAATGAGGAAGATGTGGAAGAATTTTTTGTGTCTTTTGAAAAACTGACAAGGCAGTTAAAATGGCCAGCTGAGACCTTGTTTCTTTTACTACAAAGCAAGCCACCTTGAAAAACCCATGAAGTTTATTCCCTGTTGCCAGATGAGAGTTCATCACATTATGAACTGACCAAAAATGCTATCCTTGGGGCATATGAATTAGTACCTGAAGCCTATTGCCAAAAGTTTAGAACCCTCAAAAAGCAAGCTAATCAAACTTATCCGGAGTTTGAAAGAAGTAAACAGCTGGCTTTTGACTAATGGCTGAGGGCTGTTAAAATACTGCTCAGCTATGAGAATCTCAGGGAAGTAGTTCTGTTAGAAGAATTTAAAAACTCTCTCCCACTCTCAATAAAGACCCATGTACAGGTGCAACGGGTCAAGAGAGCCTAGCAAGCGGCCGTTCTGGCTGATGAGTTTGCTTTAATTTATAAATGTGTTTCCAGGGGAGAACCTTTCCTAATCACCCCCACAATCCGAAAGGACAAGGGTGGGAAGGTGATCTCTGCCCAGGCAGTCCTGGGAGAGAAAGGAAAGCAGGAGACATAGGGGGCTCTCCTCCAGCCAAAAAGGAAGGTGCTGTGAGCAAGAGTGAGACCTGGAGATTTGTGTGCATCCATTATAATAAAACCGCAATTGTTGACAACGCGATCGGTAGGTGGCGCTGTTTTGGCACATGCGCAAATACAGCATGTGCCACGAAAAACGTCACAGCTTGCGACTGTAGCAGCTGCCAGGACTAAAGATGGCGCTGCTCAAAGAATCACAGAGATGAAACCTAACAAACACGTGGCAAAATACAATGGCCAGCGTGAGAGAGTGGAGCGGGCTGGGGAGAGCAGCATGGGGGCGGGGAGGGGAGACCAACGGTAGCGGTGACGGGGGGGGTGGGGGGAAAGAGGGAGGAGGAGGAGGAGGGGGGGGGAAAGAGGGAGGAGGAGGAGGAGGGGGGGAAAGAGGGAGGAGGAGGAGGGGGGAAAGAGGGAGGAGGAGGGGGGGAAAGATGGAGGAGGAGGAGGGGGGGAAAGAGGGAGGAGGAGGAGGGGGAGAGGGAGGAGGGGGGGGGGAGGAGGAGGGGGGGAAAGAGGGAGGAGGAGGAGGAGGGGGGAAAGAGGGAGCAGGAGGAGGGGGGAAGAGGGGGAGGAGGGGGGAAAGAGGGAGGAGGAGGGGGGAAGAGGGAGGAGGAGGAGGGGGAGAGGGAGGAGGAGGGGGGAGGAGGAGGGGGGAAGAGGGAGAAGGAGGAGGGGGGAAAGAGGGAGAGGGAGGAGGAGGAGGAGGGGGGAAAGAGGGAGAGGGAGGAGGAGGAGGGGGGAAAGAGGGAGGAGGAGGAGGGGGGAGAAAGAGGGAGGAGGAGGAGGAGGGGGGAAGAGGGAGGAGGAGGAGGGGGGAAAGAGGGAGGAGGAGGGGGGAAAGAGGGAGGAGGAGGAGGGGGGGAAAGAGGGAGGAGGAGGAGGGGGGGAAGAGGGAGGAGGAGGAGGAGGGGGGAAAGAGGGAGGAGGAGGAGGGGGGTAAAGAGGGGGGAGGAGGGGGGAAGAGGGAGGAGGTGGGGGGGAAAGAGGGAGGAGGGGGGAAAAGAAGGAGGAGGGGGGAAGAGGAGGGAGGAGGGGGGAAAGAGGGAGGAAGGGGGAACGAGGGAGGAGGGGGGAAAGAGGGAGGAGGGGGGGAAAGAGGGAGGAGGGGGGAAAGAGGGAGGGGGAAGAGGGAGGAGGAGGGGGGAAAGAGGGAGGAGGAGGGGAAAGTGGGAGAAGGAGGGAGGGGGAGGGAGGGGGGGAAGAGGGAGAGGGGAGGGAGGGGGGAAAAGAGGGAGTGGGTAAAAGAGGGAGGGGGGAAGAGGGAGAGGGAGGGAGGGGGGGAAAGAGGAGAGGAGGGAGGGGGGGAGGGGGTGAAGAGGGAGAGGGAGGGGGGGTAGAGGGAGGAGGGGAAGGAGAGGGGGAAGAGGAGAGAGTGGGGGCGGGGGGGGAGCAGCGGAATGGAAGAAGAGTGCCTTTTTCTGTGCATGCGCCATAAACACAACAGCAAAAGACTTACTGGCCAGTCCCTGGACCCGATGACACCAAGGTCTTCGCACGCTCGCTCCCCGCGGCTCTCTACGGCCTCTCGTTTCCGGCCCTCTCTATTCAGCCGTTCCCTCCAGCTGCGGATGCCAATCCAGTTGCTTTCTCCCCTACCCAGTTGCTTTCTCTACTTCTTCACAGTACTTCAGGCATTGCAACTGTCTGGCCCCTGCATTTTGCATGCTCCCTCTCCACACCCCTCCCCGCTCTCCCCAACCCTCCCCGCTCTCTCCCACCCCTCCCCCTTCTTCACCCACCCCTCCCTCCCCCTCTTCACCAACCCCCCCTCTACCCCCCTACCTCCAACCCCCTCCCTCTACCCCTCCACCATAGTTGAATATCTGAAGTGCAGTTGCAAAGTCGGGGAAATAGCATGCAAAACAAAACCTCAACAATTCTGGGTTTAATTATTGAAAAGTTTTATTAAGTTCATTAAGTATCCGAGGAACTGCTGTACATGGATACATGAGTGTTGTGTCCAGCATTCCATGAGACAGACAGGCCGAGGTCTCTGCTATGCACAGCTAAAGAGATTGTTCCTGGGAAAGCCTTGTGGTGAATGAACGCTTGGCTCTCTATTCCACTACTGTATTGTCCATATGAAGAAGGCAAAGTCACAAGAGTCTGAGCTCAGTCTATTCTTGGTGAATGTTCCCCAAGCGCATCCCAATGTGCATTCCCAATTCATCCATAAATGCAATGTTCCTTTCCACATCATGACAAGCTCCGCAGCATGATCCAGTTGCCTTCGTTGCTTGATTGCTGACCGTAAGTCTCGAGGATTGTTTTCTCGATAGCATGTTTTACATGAAAAGAAGAAAAGCAAATCAGAGTCAGAGCTTGCCTCCCTCCATCCACTGAAATTACTGTTGTGCACACCTTTTTAAGTTCTGCAGTGAAGGCACCAATTGATAACGTCGCCAATGAAGCACTTATTACCCACCTCAGATGCAGGAATCATCACATCCTTGCGTCATCTCCTGCACTGCCTCCTTTGCTGGAATGCCGTCCTTAAGTGTCAAGGATTGTTTTCTCAAGGGCACATTTTACATGAAAGGAAATAATGAAAGAACATCAGTGTCAGAGCTTCCCTCCCTCCAATGAAATTACTGTTGCGCATGCTTTATGCTCTGCAGTATAGGCCAATGAATCACTTAGTACCCACCTCAGCTGTAGGAGTCAGGATGATGTAACTGCCCCTATCTTGTGATGGTTCAATGCTGCTCTCAGGGAAAACATGAATGATGTGAGGGTGCTGGAAAAAGAAGCACATTTCTTTTGGACTATGAACATAAAGCAGGCCATTTAACCCAGCTGTTCCCTGCTAGTGGTTATGCTACTCGTGCGTCTTCCCATCCATTCCCATTTAATCCTGCCTACTACTATCAGCATCATCTTCCATTTCTTTCACTCTTATCTACCTTTGCCTTAAAGCAACACTGAGGATGGAGAATGGTGTGGCTGCACTCCCACCTCACCAGTTGTGTACGCAGCAAGAGCATTCACATTTGTGCTACCACTGGACAAAGCATGCTTGTTTCTTTTAGTGCTCAGTCTCTTCTTGCTGAATGTTCCCCAAGTGCTTGACCCCTTTGGACGCCTTCTCTGCTTGACAGGCAGCAGCTGGCAATTGCGGAGTCTCACAAGGCTCTGCATGGTTGTTTCAAGGGCGGATGGGGAAACATGTGGCTGTGTGTCCACGTGCACTGCTCGGATGGGTGCAGGAATAGGTGGCTGTGTGTCCATGTGCACTGCTTGGATGGGTGCAGGAACAGGTGACTGTGTAACTGAACAGCAAGGAGAGGGTACCGCAGGTGGGGGAAGTGGAGCTTTGAACAGGCAGGCGTATGTATGGTCCATCAGATCATTAGGCCAGGGGGTGAAACGCTCAGGATCCATGGATTGTGGCACGCGACTGATGTCCAGCGCGTGGCCACCTCCATCCGAAGGTGCTTCCGGGCAATTGTTGGGCAAATTAATTGGCTCCATCTCATCAGCCAGTCCTTGTGTTTATGGCGCATGCACAGAAAAAGGCACTCCTCTTCCGCTCCGCTGCTCCCCCCCTTCCCCCCTCCCTTCCCCTCTCGTCCCTCCCTCCCTTCCTCCTTCCCTCCCTCCCTCCTTCCCTTCCCTCCCTCCTTCCCTTCCTCCTTCCCTTCCTCCCTTCCCTCCCTCCTTCCCTTCTTCCCTCCCTCCCTCCTTTCCCCCCTCCTTCCCTCCCTCCTTCCCTCCCTCCTTCCCTCCCTTGAAATGTTTTCAGACCAACTTAACAAAAGGGACTGGAGCACATGCAGTGCCCTAGACAATGTAAATATTTTCAGAGCAACTTACCTTGGAACAATCTCCTCTGTCTAATAAAAATGAAGCAAATGTCCAAAAAGACTAAATAATTGAGATAAAATGCCCAACGAAACCTCTCCTCCTTCCATTTTCAAAAACTCGCGCCGAAGCTTTCGGAAGATTGACGCACATGCGCACACGGGCTCCCGTCATCTGCGCATGCGCTGCGGTCCGGCTTGCCAGGACCAGTTTGCGCATGCGCAGAGGCCAACCTGGCTTGTTCCCCGAGGAAGATGACGTTACGCGATGACGTCATCTGCGCATGCGCAAACTGGTCCTGGCAAGCCGGACCGCAGCGCATGCGCAGAGGACCTGAGACCGTGTGCGCATGTGCGCACCGCGGCGCATCCTGATGACGTAGCGTTGTCATCAATCACTTTGTTATAATAAAGCAGGGCATTTAAAAGCTCACTGTTGGAAACTAAAGGGAAAACTGGTAGGGTTAATCAGGGCACACCCGCTCAGTGAAGACAGGACCCTGATGGAAAGCACAGCAGAACAAGCTATGGCTTTCACTGCAGTAAGAGTGCAACCCAGGAAGCTTACTACAGCCAGTGCAGGAAAATTTAATAGGATTCCTGAAGGTTATCAGGGTTTTGTGTTTGAAGGGAAAGTAACCCCATACCCCTTGAGTGGGGCAAGCAAGCCCATAGTGATTCTCAGGGACACAGGTGCCACGAGATCCCTTTTACTGGGAAAAGGCCTGATCTTTCCCCAGAGAGTGCAGTGAACACCAAAATGGTGGAGAATGGTATTGGGAGGGTAGTTTATGCCTGTACCTGTATACCAGGTGCACCTGGAATGTCACCTAATTTCGGGACCGGTGACTATAGGGATCGTCCCGAGTTTGCCTGTGGACGGGGTTGACCTGCTCCTAGGTAACGATCTGGTGGGGGTGAAGGTGATAGCCCCCCCAGTAGTGAAAGAAAGACCGCAGGAGATCAGAGGGACAGGGCAGTGGCAGGAGGCAGTTCCTTGCAGTTTCCCTGAATGTGTAGTGGGTCAGGCCATGATCAAACCAGCTCCCCCAGAGGAGACTGCATTGGCACTGCAGGCAGATGACCGTGAAGTCTGCCTGTCTGAGACTTTCTTTAGAAAGTTAGGAGACCCAGGGAATGACTTAAAAGGAGTTTCCCTAGCTGAGGCTCAGCGAGCCGACCCAGTATTGCGAGAGTTAGCGCAGGTTGTCGAGTCTGAAAGTGAAGCAGAGGGAGTCCCTGATTCCTACTATTTAAATAATGAGGTACTGATGAGGAAATGGAGTTCTCCTCACAGACCTGAGAGCAAGGAGTGGAGAGTAGTTCACCAGTTAATAGTGCCGCAGAGGTACCGGGGAGAAATATTAAGAAGGGCTCACGAGACTACAGTGGCTGTACATGCCAGTATATGAAAGACCAAAACCCGCATAAGACAGCAGTTTGACAGGCCAAAAATCCAGAAAGATGTGGTGGAGTACTGCAGGAGTTGCCCCATGTGCAAGATTGAGGGGAAACCCCAACCTACAGTGAAACATGCACCTCTTCATCCTGTACCGGTGTTAGGAGGACTCTCCAGCAGAGGGCTGGTGAACTGTAAGGGACCTCCCCCCCACCAAGAACAAAAGGAGACAGGCAGGCACATGGCTGGTAAAAGTTTAGAAAGAGAAGGGGAAAAGTGACCAAGAGGGCAGGTTAAAGGAATTCCGGAAGGAATCCCAGATGAAAACCCCTACTGTCCCGTCAGCCAAACCCAAAAAATGTGAAAAGTTAGACCCCACATCCTCCTATGTAAATGCAGACCCTAGAAGCACTCCACAGAGTTGCTAACAGCATTTACAGTAACCTGCAGAGACAAAGAGAGACCTCTAAGGGGCTCAGAAACAGTGAGGGTGATGCCTCATCTAGTTAAAGTGCCAGGAGAGTGCAGTCAATTCTGCACAAATACCTACAGGTCGGAGTGTCCCAAAAAACAAAGGGGAGATTAACAAAGAGTCCTCCCCCACAATCAGAGTAAAAGCCTTTGCAAGGCTCAGCAAAGCACTGATAGAGAGTTCAGGATCTACCTGCCCACTACTAACTCTCCTGAGGTAAAAAAAAATAATGACCTCAACAGAACCAAGACTCTAAACAGTCATGGCAATGGACAGATTGAATTAAAGCTTCCTCAAAGAACCACATGATTACTGGGATGGTGAAAAGGGGAAAGTAAAGCAGCACTGGCACCCAGGAAAGACAATTTTAATAGGCTTTAAGATTTATAAATGAATGGAAATGAATGAGAAAAATGCATGGTTTTCTTTCTGTATCTTATATTTTTTCAAAACCTTTTAATGAAATGCGCTGTTTTTTTTTCTAACCGCATTTCATTCCCCTGGGTGTGGAGGAGTCATGGAGGCCCCCACCTGTCAAAAATGAGGCATATTAATTTTACCACATGAACATTGATTTTTAAACTGTCACTGGAGTAAAGAACTTGTTTCAAAAAATACACCAGACCCTTGACTGGAAAGACATTTGCATATTTACAGACTGTGCTTAAAATGGACAAAGGGCCATTCCCTGAGACATTCAATCCACAATGGACATTTGATTACCAGACGTTGAATGTGGAGGAGCTAACATTCCAGGTTGACGACTAAGATGGCCGAGTACACAAAGAGACGTGGCTAGACCAGTTTAGTCACATTACTAACTGGTTGGTGCAGGGTTTCTTTTTTGAACTCGCCACAGAGAATTTGAACTCAGAAAGCTGTTTGTTCTTGGACTGAAAAGACCTCTCGTAGCTGGCTCACTGCAGCCTCTCCTGTCAGCTCTCATCTTTCTTTCCAGCTTTGGAATCTATTGAAGACACATGAATCCCAAGAGGGAAAAGTCTCCTACAGTGACAAGGTTTAAGAAGAATACTGGGCCCCAACAGAAAGCAAGAATTACCTACAAGCAAGGACTCTATAGTGAGCTTGAAGCACAGTAACAAGACAGTCTTCAAATATTGCCTCAAACCTCTCTACTTTATTTTTCTTCAGCTCTTTTCTGTCTCTATTTGCATGTGTGCATCACGTATGCATGCTATGTGCAGTGTGGCGTGCATCCGTAGGTGTTAACTGTATTAGAGTTTAAGGTTAAGTTTTAATAAATTTCACTTTACTTCTTTAAACCTAAGAAAGCACGTTTGTGCTCGAGGAGCAGCATCTCATTTACCGATTAGACACACTACAGCCTGCCGGACTGAACATTGAGTTCAATAATTTCAGAGAATGATGGGCCCCCCATTTTACTTTTATTTTCAGTTATTTTTTTTTTCCTTTTTAAAATATTTTTTTTGTGTTTATTTTATTTTATTTCATCTTAGTTTGTTCAGTTTACTTACCCACTTTTTTTCATGTTTGTATTTGCGGCTGTTCAATTTTCAGTCCATTAACACCCTATCTGTACTTCTTCTTCTTTGGCCTCCTTATCTCGAGAGACAATGGGTAAGCGCCTGGAGGTGGTCAGTGGTGTGTGGAGCAGCGCCTGGAGTGACTATAAAGGTGCTATCTGTACTAATTCTTTGTTTTTCAACACACCATTAACATATTGTTTGCCTTTGCTCCACGACCTCCTGGTCAGCTATTCTGTGACCTTGTCCTATTTACATCTTCTCCTTTGTTATCTCTTGCCCCACCCCTGCTTTACTTGCTTATAACCTTTTACATTTCTAGCATTTGCTAGTTCTGAAGAAGGGTCACTGACCTGAAATGTTAACTCTGCTTCTCTCTCCATAGATGCTGCCAGACCTGCTGAGTATTTCCAGCATTTCTTGTTTTTATTTGTGTCATTCCTTAAGCTCATGTTATACATGATTGGGCACTTCATTTGATTCCCTCCTATATACAGAATTGCACAATATAGAAATTCACTATAATAAGGCTTTGCTGCAATCAACATTGTAACATTACATCAGGTGTCATATTGGTAGGTGACTTGTCAAACGTTCAGATGTTCTGGGGGTGTTGGATGCGCGAGCTATCTGTGGCAGCATTGTTCAAAAAACGATTGCCAGAAAATTTTGAATGGTGAGATACAGTTTGACCTTTGTTAACTTGCAAAGCTTAATGGATTGATTAGAGAATTGAAAAGAAGCTCCCTGAGAGCTGGAGGTGTATCTTCAACGATACACAATGTAATTTAACATCACAGTAGTTCTATTAGTGAAATTAAACCACAGAATATGAACAACAGTTCTACTGAAAAATCCATTAGGTATTCAATTTCTAGATACATGGAAGAAATGATGTTCCAGTGAGTTCTTTAATGGTTGGTGACAGTGTGCACCCTCACCTTGAAATTCTGTACAAATACATTCCCTTGATAATCGCTCTACATTTTAGCTAAAAGCACCAATTAGGCTAATGATAGGAAAAGGTTAAAAAGACAATTATTGTTTTCATTACCTGCTTTACTCCCAGTTAAACTGAAGCCTGTATTGATTAAAGGACACAAAGGGCAGGATTTTTAGCCCCGACTGAGTCCAGGAACAGAAGTGGGCAGGCACTAAAAGTACCTCCGCCAGTCCGCATGCCGGTTTCCCAGTTCTATCCTGCCCCCAGGCCATTTTCCAGGAGACAGTAGGGGGAGGGGGGTTGGGGCACAGTAGAGCTACCTGACACTTGCTAATTAAACTAATTAGAAGCATATTGAGTCCGATTGTTGGAGGCTGGCTGGGATTTTCCACTCCAGGTCCTCGCAGGCAGCAAGAGACAGGACAGCTGTCTGGAGGCAGCCTCCCAGTGGCAGACTGAGAGGCCAGTGCTCCAGGCAGGTTTAGAAGCCCTCCCTGCCTGTCTGGGTTTAGCAGCAGCCACAGGCCACCCTGTGGAGGGGTCCCCTCTGCCACAGTGGTGGCCTGGCTGCAAAGGCCTTTTTTTAAGTTCAAATTTAAAAATGTTGGCAAGTGAGAACCCCCATTTTGGGGTGCCCTTTCTCTCACTTCACTGCCATGGCATTATTTTGCAGCTTTCAAGCTAGGGGGCTTCCTATTGGCCTTCCAGCTTTGAGAGCCCACCCACTCTCCTGAATTGGACAACGAGCTCAACCTCTGGTCATTAATTGGCTAATTTGGGGAAACCACAGGTGAGTGACTGTTTCCCACATAGTATGGGCTTCAGACTCTCATTTGAGACTGATGGTGAGGTTCAGAAGTCTGCAGGAAAATTCTGCCCATTGTTTTATCGTTGCTATGTGGCATTATTGATAAACTTAGAAAGGAAATAGTGTTCCTGCTTCTAATAATTCTTAATGCTTATTTGTGAATAAGGACACAGGTAGTAGAGAACAGGGAACATGTTAAAATGTACCCTTATTTTGCACATTTGGATGGAAAGGAACACAACTGCTTCAGGATGTATGAAAGGAGCTGACTTATGTAAATTCGGCCCAACTAAGGCCGAGAAAGGTGTTATGCCAATGTGTTTTGTTGAATGATAATTTTCTTTAATCCACTGGCTGGAGAGGTTTTTGGGACACAGGGACAAATCTTGTCTCTTAAACTACATCTCGATGTTCCGAGAAGGGCTCACAAGAGCCTGTGCAGGTGGATAAACATGCCAAGGCCAGAACATTTCAGCCAAAAGACCATGTGTTAGTGCTATTACCAATACAGGGAGAACCATTGAAAGTCCATTTCAGTGGGCCATACAGAGTAGTAAAGAGAATTAGCCAGGTGAATTATATAATTGACACCCCAGATCGTAGGAAAAAGCAAAGGCTGTGCCACATCAATATGTTAAAATGGTATCACAGCCGGGAAGGGGACAATCAAGCACAGGTCTGACAGGCAGTCAGGAAAGAGGAGGGCAAAAGGGACAGTGAGGATGAGTTAGAGGGAGGCCTGGAGGATTCCAAAATCAAACCCCCTACCGTCTGGTTAGCTGACACTGAAATGTTCCAGCAATTAGACACCATACTCTCCTATTTAAACGCAGAACAGAGAGGAGACTAATCAGGCTTCTCACAGCATTTAAAGGGATCTGCAGGGACAAAGATGCTTCACAACCCTAACCCTACACCATGTGGATGTAGGAGAGACCCCTCCCATAAACCAAATTCCCTATCACCTAGGTCCCAGGAAACTGACCCAGGTTCGGGAGGAAATTCAGAATGAAGACCTAGAAATTAAAGATTTAAATTCTGAAGGGAGACACTGAAAAGTTAATAAGCCAAAGGAAAACCCAAGACCAAAAAGGTTTTTGTGGCAGATTTGGAGGATGGTGATGGTGGTGGTGACTACAAGTCAAGAATCCTAACTGAGGAGGAATTGTGGGCCAGGCTGGGTGAGCTGGAACAATAGGAAGAGATGCAGGATGAAATTGATACATGGTCTCAAGCTGCAAAGAAAAAAATCCAGCACTGGGTTAAAGTACAAAATGACTATGAAGCACTTGAAGTCAGGCTTAAATCTTTGCCTGACAAAGTATCTTATGATGTCATGGTGCCATTTGGCCACTTGCATTTATACCAGGACAGCTAATCCACACAAATGAAGTCACCATTTTACTCGGTGACAATTGGTTTGCAAAGTGCTCTGCAAAGCAATCTGTGGGCCTGGTGGAGCACAGAAAAACACATGTACACAAAACATTGGATGGTCTTCACAAAGTTATGAACAACTTTGAATCCAGGGTTGAGTTCACTGATATAGAGAAACTTGAAAAGGAAGATATTGTAGAAACACATGAGGAAATTCAATATATGCTGGAGCACAGGCTGACTGAGCCCACTCAGATCAGTTGGAGTTTCCCAGTTGTGCTCGTGCCCAATCCCGGATGAAAATTAAACTAGAGTATGGCTATGACAGTGAGACTGATGAGTATGTGTTTACAGTTTCTTTTTAACTTGTGACCTCATAATAAAATGTTCCTGTTGTCACATTTCATTTCACATGGTGGGGAGGTGTTACACCAGTGTGTTTTGTTGAATGATAATTTTTTTTCATCCATTGGCTGGAGATCTGAATTTATACTTGTTTTAAAAGACATTTTTAAAAGACATTTAAAACAGGATGACTGCTAGCAGCTTAAGATGATCACTTAGTTTGCTACACTGTATCCTACATTGCAAAGGAATGTGAAGAGGGAGATGAAATGTCTGCTAATATCCCAGCAAGAACCAAGACCCAGGAAGTTTAAGGGAAACTGTTTGTTCTCTTTCTTTTAGCAAGAAGAAGAAATATTGCTAAATGCTATGTTTGTATCTCTGAGTCACTGTCATGTGACAAGCCCCTTCCCATCTGTAGTTTTAAGCTAGTGTTTTCTCTGCAGTAGAGGAGAAGCAACTTGACTCTGACATGAGTTGACCTTAAGTGGGATCCTACTCTCTCCCCATTCCAGCATGAAAGCTTTCAAATCCAGCTTGTTGACTGACTACCTTTGCATACTCCAGCTACAATCAGAAACCCCGTTGGAGGAAATCATCTGCATTGCTATCTTGAAGAGACTCACTGAACCAGTCATCTACCTCTTCAAACTAAAAGCCTCAGGACCACTGAATTCAGCTAGAAGCCAGCTGAATCACCAAACTCCCCAGATTGTATATTTTTTTTATGGACTCCAACTCAACCAATCTACCTTTCCCTGCCCTGTAAACTACCTGTGTGTGTGTAAACCTCCAGAGTGTGTGTGTGAGTGAAAGTTGCCGCATTGTTTATTATTTTTATTAGCTCGGTTTATGCACAATAAAGTTAACCTCTTCCTTTGTTAACACAAGAAAACATGTCTGATTGGTTCTTGTTATGATCATAGCAAGTAAGTAATCAAACACCTACTGAGTTTGGCCAGTATATCCACTTTAATAAAGAGTTAAACCTGTTGTGGTCAAACAAGGAGAGGGAAAAGAGGGAACCCCTTCGACCCCTCCTCACTTGACTGTAACAAAGGTCTTTGCTGGAGTGATAACTATTGACTTCTTCTGGTGGCTGAATCCATTTCTTCTGAATCATCTATTCATTGTTTTTAAATGAAACTAGATTTTGCTGCAGTAACATAATAATTGGATGCTGGCAACACAAGCTTAGCTGACTAAGAAACTGCTCATTTCTGGCCATCATACAGGCATTTTCTGCCTTCTTGTCAATTTTTTTCATGCTTTCTCTGTTTTCCTACTCAGTGCTCATATCTATTCATTTCTGATAATCTAACATACAAACATACAATCCAGGAGCAGGAGTAGGCCACTCGGCCCTTCAAGCCTGCTCTGCCATTCAGTACGTTCATGGCTGAACTGGTTATTCCACATTGCCACCTACCTCCGATAACCTTTCACCCCTTTGCTTATCAAGAATCTATCTACCTCTGCCTTAAAAATATTCAAAGACTCTGCTTCCACTGCCTTTTGAAGAAGAAAATTCCAAAGACTCACGACCCTCTGAGAGAAAAAATTTCTCCTCATCTCTGTCTTAAATGGGCGACCCGTTATTTTTAAACAGTGACCCCCTAGCTCTTGATTCTCCCACAAGGGGAAACATTCTTTCCACTTCCACCCTGTCAAGACCCCTCAGGATCTTATATGTTTCAATCAAGTCACCTCTTACTCTTCTAAATTCCAGCGGATACAAGCCCAGCCTGTCCAATCTTTCCTCATAAGACAGCCTGCCCATTCCAGGTATTAGTCCAGTAAACCTTCTCTGTACTGCCTCCAACGCATTTACATCCTTCCTTAAATAAGGAGACCAGTACTGTACACAATACTCCAGATGTGGTCTCACTAATGCCCTGTATAGCTGAAGCATAACTTCCCAACAATAACATTCTATTTGCTTTCCTAATTACGTGCTGTACCTGCATACTAACCTTTTGCAATTCATGCACTAGGACACCCAGATCCCTTTGCATCTCAGAGCTCTGCAATCTCTCACCATTTAGATAATATGCTTTTTTATTCTTCCTGCCAAAGTGGACAATTTCACACTTTCCCACATTATACTCCATTTGCCAGGTCTTTACCCACTCACCTAACCTATCTATATCCCTTTGTAGCCCCCTTCTACCCTCTTCACAAGTTACTTTCCTACTTCTCCTTGTGTCATCAGCAAATTTAGCGACCATACCTTCAGTCACTTCATCTAAGTCATTTATATAAATTATAAAAAGTTGAGACCCCAGCACAGATCCCTGTGGCACATCACTTGTTACATCTTGCTAGCCAGAAAATGACCCATTTATGCCTACTCTCTGTTTCCTGTTTGCTAGCCAATCTTCTATCCATGCCAATATGTTACCCCTACACCATGAGCTTTTATTTTCTGCAATAACTTTTGATGTGGCACCTTATCAAATGCCTTCTGGAAATCTAAGTACAATACATCACTCGTTCCCCTTTATCCACAGCACATGTAACTCCCTCAAAGAACTCCAATAAATTGGTTAAACATGATTTCCCTTTCACAAATCCATGTTGACTCTGCCTGATTACCTTGAATTTTTCTAAATGTCCTGCTGTAACATCTTTAATAATAGCTTCTAACATTTCCCTAAGACAGATGTTAAGCTAACTGGCCTGTAGTTTCCTGCTTTCTGTCTCCCTCCCTTTTTGAATAAAGGAGTTACATTTGCTATTTTCCAATCTAATGGAACCTTCCTCAAATCTAGGGAATTTTGGAAAATTAAAACTAACCCATCAACTATCTCGCTAGCCACTTCTTTTAACACTGTAAGATGAAGTCCATCAGGACCCAGGGACTTGTCAGCCTGCAGCTCCAACAATTTGTTCAGTACCACTTCCCTGGTGATTGTAATCTTCTTGAGTTCCTCCCTCCCTTCCACTTCCTGACTTACTGCTAATACTGGGATGTTACTTGTATTCTCAATAGTGAAGACTGATGCAAAATATCTGTTCAATTCATCTGCCATCTCCTTATTATCTGTTATTAGTTCCCCAGACTCACTTTCTATAGGACCAATGCTCACTTTGTTAGGTCTTTTCTTTTTTAAGTATCTGTAGAAACTCTTACTATCTGTCTTTATATTTCTAGCTAGCCTTTTCTCGTACTCTAATTTTACCTGCCTTATCAATCTTTTAGTCATTCTTTGCTGTTTTTTATATTCTGTCCAATCTTCTGACCTGTCTCCCATCTTTCCGCAATTATAGGCTTTTTCTTGTGTTTGATACTGTCCTTAACTGCTTTAGTTAACCACGGATGGCGGGTCCCACCTTTGGAATTTTTTTCTCATTGAAATGTATCTATTCTGTGTATTCTGAAATATCCCTTTAAATGTCTGCCACTGCATCTCTATTGACCTATCCCTTAACCTAATTTGCCAGTTCACTTTAGATGGCTTTGCTTTTATGCCCTCATAATTGCCCTTATTTAAGTTTAAAATACTAGTCTTGAACCCACTCTTCTCTCCCTCAAACTGAATGTAAAATTCAATCATATTATGATTGCTAGTACCTAGGGCACCTTAAATATGAGGTCATTAATTAATCCTATCTCGTTGCACAATACCAGGTCTAGTATAGCCTGCTCTCTGGTTGGCTCCAAACCCTATTGTTCCAAGAAATTATCCCGAAAACATTCTATGCCCTCCTCATCTAGGCTACCTCTGCCCATCTGATTTTTCCAGTCTATATGTAGGTTAAAATCCCCCATAATTATCGCTGTATCTTTCTGACAATTTGCCATTATTTCTTCCTTGATACCCTGTCTTAGTGTGGTTAATGTTAGGTGGCCTGTACACCACTCCCACAAGTGACTTCTTGCCTTTATCATTTCCCATCTCTACCCAAACAGCTTCTACATCCTGGTCTCCTGAACTTAGGTCATTCCTCTCTATTGTGCTAATACCATCATTAATTAACAGAGCTACCCGTCCACCTTTTCCTAGCTTCCTGTCCTTCCTAAATGCCATGTACCCTTCAATATTCAGATCCCAATCTATGTCATCCTGCAGCCATGTCTCTGTAATGGCTATCAGATCATACTTATTTATTTCTATTTGCGATCTCAGTTCATCTGTTTTGTTTCAAATGCTATGTGCATTCAGATACAGAGCCATTAATTTTGTCCTTTTATTATTTTTGTAACCTCTAGCCTTCTCTGTTGATTTACTCTTCGATTTGTACGCTCTAATCCTTCTTGTCACAGTCTGTTTATCATTTCCCATATTAATACCTTTCTCTCTTACCTTGTCTCTACTCCTTGATTTACAATATCGTTCCAAATTTGATCCCATGCCCCCACTATTCAGTTTAAAACCCTCTCTACTTCCCTAGTTATGTGGCTCGCTAGAACACCGGCCCCAGCATGGTTCAGGTGTTGATCGTCCCAACAGTACAGCCACCACTTTCCCCAGTACCAGTGCCAGTGCCCCACAAACCGGTACCCACTTCTACCACACCAGTCTTTGAGCCACGCATTAATTTCTCTAATCTTATTTGCCCTATGCCAATTTGCACGTGGCTTGAGGTTCTGCTTCTTAATTTGGCACCTAGTTCTTCATACTATGCAGAACCTCTCCTTGTCCTGCCTATGTCGTTGGTACCTACATAGACCATGGTGACTGGATCCTACCCCTCCCTCTGCAAGTTCCTCTCCAGCCCTGAGCAGATGTCCCAAACCCTGGCACGGGGCAGGCAACACAGCTGTCTATACTCTTGCTCTTTGCTGCAGAGAACAGTGTCAATCCCCCTCACTATACTGTCCCCCTACTACCACTACATTCCTTTTTCTCCCTCCACTCAAATGGCTTCCTGTATCATGGTGCCATGGTCAGGTTGCTCATCCACCCTGCAGCCCCCACTCTCATCCAAACAAGCTGAAAGAACCTCAAACCTGCTAGACAATTGCAAAGGCTGAGGCTCCTGCACTCCTGCCCTCTGGGTCCCCTTACCTGCCTCAGCTGCAGTCAGACTCTCCTGTCTCTGACCACTGACCAAATCAGAAGACCCTATCCTAAAGGGTGTGACCGACTCCTGGTACAAAATGTCCAGGTAAAATTCCCCCTCCCTGATGTGTCGCAGTGTCTGCAGCTTGGCCTCCAGTTCAGTGACTCTGAGCCAAAGCTCTTCGAGCGGCAAATACTTAGTGCAGACTTGTTTGCTCTGGATCACACCGGCATCCAGGAGCTCCCACAAGCTGCAGCCATGACACACCACCTGTCCTGCCATCCTTAATGTGTTTTAATGAACTGCTTAATAATTTAATTCAATTATTTATTTTATTTTCATTTTTTTATATATTTTATTAAGCTTACCACTAGTTCCTTTACTATTTTAAACGTTAGGATTAGAATGGACATTAATCACTTACCAGATACTCATCAAACAGGTAGCTTCTTCCCAAACCAGTCACCTACCTGCTTGCCTGTGATGTCACAGCTTACCAGGTCCTCACCAAACAGCTCCTTCCACTGCACCAAAGCAAGAAGCAAATACTGGAGGGTTAAAAATGTACAAAAAAAAAGGAAGAATTGAAACATGGAGCACCTCGGCCCCCTTCACCGAACTTGCCACTCACCAAACTTGAATCTCCACACTCAGCTTTTAATCTGCACTCCGTGAACCTAATAGATGTTACCAATGATAATAAAGCTTTGCCAATACTAATAAACCTTACTACTATTAGTAAACCTTACAAATACTGATAAATCCTAATAACATTTAATACAGCTTATGTATTAAGTTGTCCTAATTTGAACTAATACACTCACTACTGGTCTCTCTTTCACTCCGTATTATAAATGATAAAATTCACTTTAATTTTTAGTTTATATACTAATAAATCGATCAAGTGTTATGCTATGTTTGATTTTAATTAAATTAAATTAAAAGCTTACCTGAATACTCACCCTGGCAGCTCCCTGTTTCCCTGCTCTCACTGTTGATTGTGACGTCACTCTGATGTCACTTTTCGATTTTTCCCTGCTCCGCTTCTGCCGTGCTCCTCTCTCTCTCACGCTCTGTCTGTCTCTGGTCTCCGACTCTGGGCTTTTGGCACACTTTTTAAATCTCCGCTCCCGCCGTGTTCCTCTCTCTCGCTCTGTCTGTGTTCATCTACCTTTTGAACCACAGTGCAGCTTTCTTGTCCCTTCCTTCTCAGTATGTTGGTTTCTCTTCATTCTTGGCACTTTTACTACCTTCCTCTCCATAGAATGGTAGAAGTTTAAAGCACAGGAGACCATTCTCCCCATCGTGTCTGGACTGCCTGTTTTTTAGAGCAATCTAGAATGTATCTATTGCTTTCCTCCCTCCCCATAATACTGCATCTTCCTTTGCTTCTCGTGTTCATCCACTTTTCACTTTGAAGCAATAATGTTTGCTTGAACTCTTCTCTGTGGTCAAGCATTCTATGCTGAAACTGCATTCTTTGCAAAGACTTATTATCCTCTTTCCTCACATTCCAAGTAGGCAGTTTTAAATTGCTGACTCCTCATCACTGACTCTCAAATCCATGGTGAATGGTCATCAATTTCCCTATTCACTCTTCGGAATTTTTAAAAAACTCTATGATATCTTCTCTTAGTCCACTGGAAATCTGCCATTATCTGAAGTCACTCTTCACAACTATAGTTTGCCATCCTCCCCTCCACTTCTTCTGCCTGAGCTTCTTTCTTCTTCTCCTTAAACTCATTTATTGCTCTCTTCAGTTAGGAAAACATTGAAAATTGTTGTTGTAATCTTCAGCTAAATCCTGAAATAAGATCAGAGCATTGATGCCTTGCAATCTCATCGTATTCAACTCTTAAGCTGAGTTTCTGACTCCATAACCTCGCCATCACAAAGACTGCCTATTTCCACCTCCATAATCTGTCTCTGGCCCTGCTTCAGCCCATCTGAATCGTACCTTTCAGCCAATGTACCAGACTCCTCCATGATCATCCCTGGATATGTCCTGTCCCATCTGCAGGGCAGACCCACCAAAGATGGTGGTACAGCATTATACTGTTAGGGGGGAGTGGCCCTCAACATTAATTCCAGACCCCATGAAGTCTCATGGCATCAGGTTAAATACGGGTAAGGAAATCTCCTGCTATTTACCACCTAGTGCCTTCCGTCAGCTGATGAATCAGTGCTACTTCATATTGAACACCACTTGAAAGAAGCACTGTGGGTAGCTATGGCACAGAATGTACTCTGGGTGAGGGACTTCAATGTCCAGCAACAAGAGTGGTTCTGTAGCCACTACTGACCGAGCTGGCCAAGTTCAGAATGATATAGCTGCCAGACTGGGCCTGCAGCAGCACATGAGAGAACCAACATGAAGGATAAATCTACTTGACTTCGTCCTCACCAATACACCTATCGCAGATGCATCTGTCCATGGCACAGTTCTTGTGGAGGTGAAGTCCCATCTTCACTTTAAGAACACCCTCCATCGTATTATGTGGCACTACCACAATGCTAAATGGGATAGATTCAGAACAGATCTAGCAGCTCAAAACTGAGGATCCATGAGATGCTATAGGTTATTAGTAACAGCAGAATTGTATTCCACAACAACCAGTAGCCTCATGGCCCAGAATATCGCTTATTCTACTATTACTATCAAGTATTATAGGAGTACATGCCCAGAGCAGCACCAGGCATACCTAAAAATGAAATGCCAACCTGGTAAAACTACAACACAGGACCACATGCTTGCTGAAGAGGGGAAGCAGCATGTTACAGACAGAGGTAAGCAATTCCACAACCAACAGATCAGATCAAAGTTCTGTAGTCCTGCCACATCTAGTCGTGAATAGTGGTGGACAATTAAGCAATTAATGGGAGGAGGAGGCTTCATAAACATCCCATCCTCACTGATGGGGGAACCCTGCACATTGAGTGCAAAAGACAAGGCTTTGAAGTTCCCTTAGCCAATATTTACCTGCAGAGTAAGTTGGTCACCAGGGTAGTGACAGTCAGGATAATTTTGAGCTTACCCATGCAGGGGGTAGACCTGTTGCTGGGCAATATCTTAGTACAAAGCACAGTATTGTACCCAGAGGGTCCAAAGCACCCACAGAAACTGGAGAAACTGATGGAAGAAAACAAAACTCTGTACAACTGCAGAGGGCTGGGGAAGTCCCAAAAAACCCACAGGGGGCAATAGAGCTAGAAACATTTAAAAGGGCCCAGATAGAGCCAAAAATATTTAAAGAAGCTAAAATAATCGTCGCAAAAGCTGAAAGGAGAGCAACCGAGATACGATTAGCTGAAACCTTTTTTAAACATTTCAATAGGGATGAGGAAAGTTCCCAAACAGCAAAACCAAGAGTAAGGGAGATGCCTCACCTAGCTGAAGTGCCGCAGAGGAGTGCAGTGGAAGCTGGACGACCACCTGCGAGCATTAGTGTCCCAGAGGACATGCGGCAGATTAGGGAAACACCTATCTCTGAAGTAAAAGGAAAAGGGAAGCTAACATGCCCTAAAGTGAACCACACTTGTGAAAATCACAAGAGACTGAAAAGTGAGGTCAGCATGGATCTACCCACTGAAGAATCACACAATCAGGTTCCAAATCCAAAACTAATCAAACCCAACAATTTAGAGTCAGAACTCAGCAAGAACAAAGGGGCAGGAAGAAATCCTAGATGCCTCACAGGGTCTAAAAAATAATGCATCACCCACAATCACCCTAGATATAAGAACTATCAATGTGCCAGAACCTGAATGGTTAACACTATGTATTGTGGAAGCAGTAGTTAAGCTGTCAAAGCTTGTACAAACAGGGAACCTCACAACAAGCAGTAACAAAAATTTGCATACTACAAGCTTCACCAAAAATCACATGGTCCTGGAGATTTAACATTCCTAAAGTAGTACAAACTGGTGTGAGATAAACTACAACTCCATTTGACAACACATTACCAAAAAAATGCAATTTTTCGATGGTACCTCATCCAAAGGAAGGATGATGAAATAAATGTAGGCTGGAAGCCTAAGGAATGAATGAAATGAATGTGTACAGTGGTGTGAGCATAAACTGTCTTACTGTTTATTTTTTTCTTTCTAAACCCCCAAAAAACCATAAAAATGAAATTCAAGGAATTTCATTTATTCCCTTTTGGGGGAGGTGCCATGCACACCAAAAGTGCGATGATACAACAATAATGTACTAACTCTGAAGAGTTATGAAAAACAGACTTTGTGTTTAAAAAATGAACCTTTATTTTAACAAGAGGCTAAATTGTGATACAAACACACTTATTGCAGTCACGTGGGGAGTTGAACAGGGGGTAACACCCACATCACACCACGTGGCTGTAACACTATGTCTCCTTGTTTTAAAACCTCAACGTTGTTTGTTTCTATCTACTCTGTCGCATCGCTTCATAATTTTAAATGTATATTTCAAATCACCCTATAATTTTCTCTCTTCTAATAAAAACAATCCAATTATTCAAGTCTTTCTTTGTCTTTGTATTTGTATTTGTTTTTCCTCATAGCCAGCAGGATCATTTAGATTTTGCACTGTACCCACTCTAATGAGTAACGTGGTATATGAATTCCTGTTCTGATGCAATGCCAGGTACATAGGCTGATAACCTTTCACTCCCTTGCTTATCCAAACGGCTGACTGATCGTATCAAACTGCACTTCCCTTCGGCAGTTCGCAATAGGCAGAGTACTAACTGTATTCAACCAGCCTGTACTTGCAAAACTCAGAACACAATGTCTAACGTTAGATGTGATTCCGCAATTGGATAGTACTTACTGAACAATCCCAAGTGTGCTAAGAACCACACTAACAACCAATTTAAGATTATCAGTCAGGCTTGAAATGTGGCAGTAGAAGCAGAGTCTTTGAATATTTTTAAGGCAGAGGTAGATAGAGACTTGATAAGCAAGGGGGTGAAAGGTTATCAGAGGTAGGTGGAAATGTGGAGTAATCAGTTCAGCCATGAACTTATTAAATGGCGGAGCAAGCTCGAGTGGCCTACTCCTGCTCTTAATTCAAATGTTCGTATGTGGCTCACCTACGCTTGCCAAAAGCTACATATATGCATATGCAGGAACCTGTCCTCTACAGGCAAAAGGAACATGTCCAGGTGTTGCACCTTTTTTGAATTAAACAAAAGCGTGAGGGACGATAGTTCCTTGGTGCATTCTCCATAGCAACGTCTCGACCAATCATAGTCGACTTGCCAACCAATCAGCACCCTTTTCTCTTGCAGATGCTCCCTTTGAAATTTGGCATTCTTGTATCTGTTCTGATGAGTGCAAGACAAACAAGTTCCATTTTATGGCCTTTCTTCATTTAAGGTGATGCTTTTAATGTCTTATGAACCTGAACTTCCAAATCAATATCTTCCAACTTTCCCCATTCAAAATATAATGAATTTATTTTTTACCAAAAATATACCACCCCACATTTATGAATCTCTTCTAAACAGCAAAGTGAAGTACTTATTAAGTATCCCCAACATTTTCAGCTTAACGCCTACTAACTCAATGTCGTCTCCTCTCTGAGACCTCAGATCATGATTAACAATTCTCTTTTATTTAAATAAGATAAAAGATGGTGGAAATACACAGCAGGTCAAATTATGTCTGAGAGAAGCGTAAAGTCAGCTTATTCACCAAGAATATTTTATCAAAAAGTTTCTATGTTAAGTATCTAAATACACATACAGGGCTGGATTTAATGAAGCCATCAAGGGCAGATATGGTGGCATGGGAGGATGGAGAATAGCAGCGCAACCATCTGCCCAGAAATCTGGCGTCGTCACGTTGGTTCTGGATTTTGTCAGTGGTGGGAAAGCATGATGGTGGCACTGTCGCCGCAATGCGATGGAAACCTATTTTAAATAGCTGAAATGACAATTTACATGCATTTAATGATGGGAGTGTCAGCATAGAGTTGGCAAACTGCTGTGCAATGGGTCTGTTTGCTCACGCTGCTGGAAATGAAGGTGGGCTATCACCAAGGTTGGGCTCTGAGGTCCATCAGCAACTCTGCTGACAGAATTGGCACATCCTCAGCTGCCAAGGCAGGAGGCCAGATGGGTTGAACAACACCCGAAGGAGGCAACAGACAACCTCATAATGACTCACTTATAGCCATCCTAATGTTCATTCACAGAGAAGGAAATAAAGGCTCATCTTAATGCCTGACCTCTGTCACGTCCTTTCCACTTGTGGTCCCTGTCTTGCTAGTGGATGCAATGTGCACTAGTGACCATAAGAGACCATATATTAACAAGGGCTCTCATCACATTGGCATGTTAATGAGGGCTGTGGTCACATTGGCGTAACCCTAAGAGGGAAAGAGGAGGTCAACATCTCACAGCTAAGGCATAATGGCACATGGCTTTCAGACAATGAAGCCTAATGATTTAAAAGGATCTTTTAAATATTAACACAAAACGTATATGGTACACCCATGAGACCCAAAGTGTGGCTATGTGCTCTTCTTAATACATTTGCGAGTGCTCCTATGCAGTGTGATCTCTGCAACAGCAGCTGGGCTGGAGGCAGGCTGTGTTCAGGCTGCTCTTGGCCTGTGGGCATTGGTGGGTGTCCTCTGGCTGCCTGAGGCCAGGAAGGCCCCAGCTGCCTGGTGGTGTCCCGGACTGGTGCAGAATCTCCTCAGGCATTGTGGCTACTGGAGCTGGGCTCACTGGCGGAGTGGCTGAGGAGCCTGTGGCCACACTCAGATTGCCCTGAGGGGAGCCCCCAGATGTGGATGGTAGCCTCTCCTCCTCCCTTTGAAGGCTCTCTTGAGCCTTCCTGCTCACCAGAGAAGGATCAGGAGCTGCAGTAGCCTCCGGGCTCCTGTTCCTTTTCTCGCCTTGCCACTGGCCAAGGTGATGGTGTGCAGGTCTGCGCGTATCTGTGGGATCTGGATATCCATGAGGGTCGGCAACTTCTCAATGAAGGATGCCATATGCTCATAAGGCTGAGACATGCAGCAGTCATGGCATGATGGACTCCTCCATTGTCTGTTCATGGCAGCGCATGACCTCTGGCATCTCTCTGCAACCCAGCATGCCCTGTGTTGTCGACACCAGAGGGTCCTCATCATCCTGGTGCACTCATCAGCTTGTGCCCCTGATTCTGATGCCAAGCAGGTACCCACCAAGGTGGAAGTATCCACACTGCTCGAGGGTGCAAGAGAGTCATAGGACAGTGCATCCTCTGAGTGGTCCTCCTGCTCAGAGGTGGATGCCTGTCCCCCTGTGGCCACGGGCTCCTGCAAATGTGTATCTGCTTGAGAGAACACAAACATATGTGAGTTAGGCTGTGCAGATCTCCTGATGCCAACCATGTGTTATGTGGATAATCAACATTGATGCTTACAGGATGCAATCCTCACGCTCCTGCACAGGGACTTCGATCTCCCCATCTGATATTATGTGGCTGCCCTGGGTGCCCACCAGCTCCAAAGTCTCTTCCGCGGCAGAGGTGAGTGGACGTAGATCTAGGAGCCCTCCACCTGTCCAGGCCATCTCCCTCCTATTATGGGCTGTCCTGTCCTGCAAGAGGACGGATGGAGATTCTAGAGAATAGCATAGAGACCAACATGGCAGTTCTGCTCATTTCAGCCCCTCAGCCTCTACTGGGGAGTCTGATGTCTCTCATGCCAACACTCACTGTCATGGGAGTTAAGGGGGGTCAGCAATGAAGGAAGGTGGCCTGTGGCTGAGAGACAGTCATGTATCTGTCAGGAAGAGGCAGAACCCTCGCCACTCAGGCAATGCCACAGCATTGCAACCTTCCCCATGTCGCGCAACCTCCCGCGTACTCATGTGTGAAGCTCAGAATGGCGATTGGTATGAAGCACTCATCTTGGCACAGCACAGGAGGTCATTGACCCTCTTTCTGCACTTGACCCAGTTGCGCTGGGTGTCCCCACAGCTGCTAATCTCCTCTGTGATCTCCACTCAGGCACTCAGGCGTGCTTGGTCAGGCAGGAGGACCTCTTCTTGCCTGCGTGGCAGAAGAGAACCTCCCACCTTTCCCTTGCAGCCTGGAGGAGAATCTGCAGGGAGGCATCACTGAACCGTGGGGCCACCCTGTGTCTTTGCCCTCCTCGGAGGGTGGGAAGGGCACAGGAACCAGTCGGACAAAATTGTAGGCTGCACCATGCTGACAATGTATCTAGGACAGGAGTGATTGCACAGCTGGCAGGCCTTTAAATATGGGGCCAGAACCTGCGCTGGTATCATCTGGGGCTGTAATCAACAATTCGCCTCCCACGGCATTGGGTGGGGGAGACCCTACCTCCCAGATGCAAAATGGCCGCCCGCGCATTATCACGATGGGGCAAATGCCCACATGATATAAGGGAATGACAGCCTTTACCAAGCCTGCTGCCGGGACCAACAGTGGGCTCATTAAATTCAGCCCATAGACACACAGACTGAATTCAGTGGCGCCGGCGGGGCTCCCGGCACAGGGCTGAAAAGGCGGGGGGAATCCTGCCTCTGACATTCGGAGCCCTCCCCCACCACGATGAGATTCTACAACGTGAGGCCAATTCACAGCCCAGCGCTGGCATCCCCGCCCTTTTAAAGAGGGGATCCCACCTCCAAGAGGTGCTGGCCAATCAGAAGGCTGATAGCTCAGTAATATCAGCAGTGCCACTGTGAGTGGTGACCACTGCCAGTACTGCACCAGGCCTTGGACCCAAGCCCAGCGATGGAGACTTGGACCTGAAGTAAGTGAGTTGAGGTCACCGGGCCAGTCTAGCATGCCCCGGTGATGGGGGGGGTGGGGGAAGAGTAGGCGTTGAGTACAGTGGGGACAGGCTTACAGGGAGATGTTTTGTTTCCTGGCAGGGGCCCCCCTTGGGCCACAGATTACCCACAGGAGAGGGCCCCCCACCCAAGCCAGCAGGGAGGGCGCCTCATTTTACTGGGTGACCTCCCCGCTTGTCGGAGAGCTCCCCTGCCAGTGGTGGCAGGAAGAGGCCCTTAAGTGACTGATAATAAGCCTCTTAAGGGCTTCAGTTGACCTTTGGTGGGAAGGTCATCGTTGGCCTATCCTGACCCCGACTAAATTGAGGTGGGACGGGAAGGTGACGGGCCCGCCGCGCCCAGCCTCCCGTCACAATTCTATGGCCCACCCTGCCGCCTCCAAACCCGTCTCCAGAGGGGCCCATATATTCTGCCCACACGTGCAACATACTGTCACTATCGTAATGGATTCTTTCCATAGAGCTCAGTAGTTGCATGCCCTGTAAAGTAGCAGAGGCTACAACATTGCCCCTGACATGATTTAAATTTTTGCTATATTAACAATGAGCCACTGATTCCATTTAAGAACTCTATTTTTATCTTTCCTGCCATTCAGGTCACCACATTTCATTTAGATTTGCTTTACTGGCAGTATTGCCCAACTTAACATCTGTTTCTCTCTGCATGGTCAGCGTACTTCAAACTGAACAGCTGCTGTGCCTACATGATAAAAATTTGTTTTACATCCAGTGTCAGATGGAGGTTTGCACAGTGTATTCTCATTTACCCTATAGGAAGAAAATGACCTTTGGTAACCTGTAATTTCACCAATTAACCTCATCCAACTCCAACTTTGTGGAGGTATAAAGAATGTTGTTGAAAGGTCATGACAAGAATAATGTCAAATTAACACCTTTTATTCAGGTCAGAACATTAATATTTTAGAACAGGATGATATTTAAAGGCACTTAGAATCTGCAGATCAGGGCCAAGTTTCCACAAGTGATACAATCGGGAAAATGCACTTAAAATGTGCTGGAAATTGTGAGGTGAAGTGACATCAAGGGTTCCTCTCAAACTAATTTGCATAAACCCAAATGTTTGGCTAGTCTAACTAGGACAGATTACTGAGTCTTTGGTAAGTTTAAACAATAACTCGTTTATAACATATTAAAGAACTATAGACAGCTTGACTGAAATATGTAACTCCGCTGATGCCATGCTGCTTCTTCTTTAGATCCCTCTTGCTGATGTGATCTCTTTCATCATCATAGTGGAAGATGTTAGTCACACTGTCCCAAACATTAACTCTTTCAAACCCTTGTACTACAAACGCAAACTCTGCCAAGAATCATCACAATCAAGCTGTGTTAGCAATTATAATCGATGAAAATGGCCAATGGGGCCTCAAAGTTATTGAAGTAAACTAGTTTGTTTAAATCATTGCTGCTGCTGAAGAACCAGGCCAATCAGTGGTTTCAATTGACTTTTGGTCACCGGTCTTTTGTATCAAGGGCAGACCAATTGGCTGAATCTGACCTAATTTAAACAGAATTTAAAGTAATGGCGACATCAGTAGGAAAAACAGACTTGAATGAGACTTCAATTGCCTGATGGTCATTGTAACTGTCGATCTTAGTGATGGATTAACATGAACACAGGAACCTGAATGCCAGTTTTGTGGGTGGGGACTTCTTCAGGCAAATTGATTTTTCAACCAGTGTTATAGGTCGCAGAAACTCGAGTATAAATGATTATGGGCAGAACTCATTTCCATTTTAAATTCTGCAATCTTTTGTGCTATTTCAGCATTGCACTGATAGCTGGGTGTAAACCAAGGAGAAACTTAAGCTGCAGACTATTGAAGTGTACTAATCAATTGACTGAGCGAATTAAAGAAGTACACCTAATCTCAGTTTGGGTAATGAGTTAAGAAATGCTGGCAAGAATAGCATTGATACAGTATGTTAGAAGAAGATAATGGATTTTCCTACTGCAGTCACCAAGGACCCAATATTTATGGGGGGAGGTGAGATGGGTGAGGCAGTAAACCGCCAAAGAACCTGGAAAGGCTGGGGACATGGTGGTCCTGCCGATCTTAATGGCAGAACCTCAAATAACATTTTTTAGCTCTGTTTCGCAGCCAGCCAAATAGACAGCCTGACTGTGGTTGGAAGATAATATCAATGGCAGAAGGCTGCAGCCAGAGTGGGCCCAGCAATTGTAGGCCAGTAATGCCTGTGATCGGGAGGACTGGGGGCAGGTTTGCAATCAGGACTAGGGAAGGTCAACGACTTCCTTGAGGACCTGGGGACAAGCATTCCTGATTCTCCTGGCCCACATGGAATGCTGAAGGGGGAGCTTCGGCACACATGCACAGCAGGTTGGGGTCACATGCCCTTTATTTCAATTTTTAACCCACCCAATTCTTTCCTGCCTATCATGCAAGGGTTAACATTGAGGTCTTAGAGTCAGCATCATGTATCAAAGCCCAGGTGTAACAGCTTGTAACAGACTACAGAGTAAACATCATTCCACTCTGTACCAACATAGTGCCTTAAAGCAAAAGAAAGTTTAGGGGAAATACTTTGCCATTTCATCGAGGAGAAAAGATATACTCAAAAGAATTTTGTTGACTCTTTTTTGAGAAGTTTTATTTCTCTAAACTGCAGGGAGATGTACACAGGCATAGCTTACTTCCTGAATGACCCTTCCTTGTTGTTATTGATGATGAGTTTCCCGTACCTTCCAAGCATCTCCATTCAAAGCAATGAAGTCATAGCCTCAGATTAGCCTATGTTACCATAACCCTAGGAATCCAAAGTGCCCCTCAAGCAACCAATGGTTATGATCCCTCTAGATTTCAGTGAAGATACTCTGGGATGCATAGAGATGCTTCAAAGTGATTAAAACATGGAGGCAATGTGCCATTGGTCCATGTTCCACCAACATTATTACCTCTCCCGACACTTCCACTGTCTTTTATTTGTCTCGTTGGTTGCTGGACACCCAGTACAGGATGAGTACTCTCCTTCAACTAAACATTGGAAAGACTCAAGCTATTATCTTCAATTCCCTTCATGAACTCCACTCCCTAGACAGTGACCCCCTTCCCTCTTTCTGGCAACTGTCTGATTCTGAACCAGATCTTTCGCAACCTTAGTATCGTAATTGACTTTGTGATGAGCTTCTGGCCACATATCCACTTGATCACCAAGACCGCCTACTTCTTCCTTTGTAATGTTGCTTGACTCCACCCCTGCCTCAGCTCATCGACTGCTGAAAATCTCATGCCTTTGTTACCTTTAGACTAGACTATTCCAATGCTCTCCTGTGGTAGCATTGACCAGAAACTTAACCAGACCCACCACATAAATACTGTGTGCTAAGCTCCAGAAAGCTTGTTATGGAAGGATAAGGCTGGAGCCTATATTTACTCAGTTTCACATTTATTGGGCAGAGTAAAAGGATTACAAACATGTAGCTCCTCACTCCAAACCCTCCCCCAGTCCCAGTGAGTGTCTCCTTTTAAGTGCTCAACTAAAACTCCAGTTAACTCCCTTTACCTACATATAATCACACAATTAACACTGTGGCTACAAGAGCGGGTCAGAGGTTGGGAATTCAGCAGTAACTCACCTCCTGACTACCCAAAGCCTGTCCACCACCTACAAGACATAAGTCAGGAGTGTGATGGAATGCTCCTCACTTGTCTGGAAGAGTGCAGCTCCAACAACACTTAAGAAACTCAACACCATCGAGGACAAAATAGCCTGCTTGATCAAGACCCCATCCACCACCTGAAACATTCACCCCCTCTCCACTGGTGCATTGTGGCAGCAGTGTGTACCATCTACAAGATGCACTGCAGCAACTCACCAAGGCTCCTTGAACAGCACCTTCCAAACCTTGAATCTCTACCACCTAGAAGATCAAGGGTAGCAGGTGCATGGGAACACCATCACCTGCAAGTTCCCCTTCAGGTCACACACCATCCTGACTTGGGAATATATTGCTGTTTCTTCACTGTCACATGGTCAAAATCCTGGAACTGTCTCCTTCACAGCGTTGTGGGTGTATTTACTGGAGCAGTTCAAGAAGGCAGCTCACCACCACCTACTCAAGGGCAATCAAGGATGGGCAATAAATGCTGGTCTTGCCAGCAATGCTCACATCCCATTAATGAATAAAAATTATTGTTTGCACATAACTATAATGTGGCTAAGATCACAGTGTTGAGGAAAGAAACGTCTGGACCTGGTCCATTAGCAGCCAGGCTTAGGTAGGAGTGAGATGGAGAAATCAATTGTATCAAGGAGATTGTAGTGTATTGTATTGAACAGGCTTAGCTTGTGTATTGTGACAGCTAAGCATTTGTATACTGCCTCTCTGCTGCCGCCTCTGTTGGGGAGGTGTAAATAAAAGTTCCACAATGGCTGCTTACAGTAAGAACTCATGTTAGGCTTACTCAGTGAATACACAACAGAAAGATGATGATGAGATGGGATTAAATTTTTTTTTACATTTAATTCGAGAGATTATAGTCTGTGAAGAACATTGTGAGACATTTTTTGGAACTCCCAAAGTCAATTTTGAGGAAGTTTGGCTGATGTGAAAGATTACTTCAGGTGTGTCTGCACATCGTATTCAAATACAACTCTGTGAGTAAACACGGTAAGTAATTGAAAAAATGGCACTGAAGAATATTTTGGGGCAATCCAAACAAAGAGGATTGGTATAATTATGTGTGAAGGTTACACATTTAGCTGCAAGATAATAAAATAGGTGATAAGGATAAAGTGATTTTTTTTTCCTCACCATGATGGGGCCAGATGCTTTTGAGGTGGTGTTTAACCAACGTTGCCTGTGAGACCCCAGTATTTTGGACTATTCTGAAATTAATGAGATTCTGGACTCATATTATTGACAATAAGAAATGCAAGTTGCATTTCATGAAAGGAAGCAGTTGACAAGTGAGTCTATTGCAGATTGTATTCTTAAATTACAGAAACCCCTGTCACTGTGTTTATGGTGCGAACTTACAAGTCAACCTTAGGGACACGTTCATTGGAGGTCTAAACAACAGTAAAATCCAGGCCAAGCTTTTGAGTAAAGGCAATACACTGACATGGAAAGAGGCCAGCAATGAAGCCACAGCCATGGAAATGGCAGGAAGAGATAATGGCAGATTGTAGGAAAGTTCTTTTCCTGAGCCAGCATTTCAGCAGGAACCATATCACAGCAGCCAAGTTCACAGACTCAGAGTCAAAAATTTAGATGCTACCATTGCCATGGTAGCCACCAACCATCTAAATTCCCCCATTTCCAGTCAAAGTGCTATGCCTGTGGAAAAGTCAGACATATCCAGACAGCACACAGGGGTAGAGGAAACAGTAATGCTCCAGGTTGGGGTAAAGCTCCAGGTCACAGCAATGCACCAGGTCGAGGTCATGCTGGACCTAAAGCTAGTTCAGGAAGCTGGAAGTCCTCAAATCCGCACACGATAGATATGGAAACAGAAGCTGATGTTATCGAGCAGGAAGATCAAGAGTTGTTCCTCAGTCAGAAAGCAAGGAAAACAGCACATGGAAGATGAGAGAAAAGGGCTGAAGATATTGGGCGGCACAGTGGCGCAGTGGTTAGCACCGCAGCCTCACAGCTCCAGCGACCCGGGTTCGATTCTGGGTACTGCCTGTGCGGAGTTTGCAAGTTCTCCCTGTGATCACGTGGGTTTTCGCTGGGTGCTCCGATTTCCTCCCACAGCCAAAGACTTGCAGGTTGATAGGTAAATTGGCCATTATAAATTGTCCCTAGTATAGGTAGGTGGTAGGGGAATTGTGGGGAAGTTGTAGGAATATGGGATTCATGTAGGATTAGTATAAATGGATGGTTGATGGTCGGCACAGACTCGGTGGGCCGAAGGGCCTGTTTCAGTGCTGTATCTCTAAATAAAATAAAAATAATTCCAGTGCCCACAGTAAAAATGAAAGTCGGAGATTCACAACTTACTTTCATCGTTAATACAGCTGCAGCTGTGTCTGTTATCTCAGGAGAGTACAAAAAGTTCCTAAGTCACATCCCTTTATGAAAATTGGTATGAAACTGACTGGTTATTCCAATAACTATTCCAGTGTCAGATGAAGTTAGTGTTAGGGTGGAATATAGTGATGCATCCTATTACTTGCCATTGGTACTAGTTGGAGGGAAAAAAGTATACATGATGGGAAGAAATTGGTTTCAGAAAATACATTTAAACTGGGCTGAGTTATTTACAGTAGGGATCAGGGATATGTGTGAAAACATGAACATTACGATTTTGAATACTGCAGCTGAAAGTTCTTTCAGCAATGGGCTTTGTGAAAGGAATCACGCAGTGTTTGATGAAATGTTACATAAAATCTTAGCTGACCAACCAAACTGCAAGTTAACAACTGCCCTGGTAGGGCGGTTCATGCGAAGAATTCATTTCAGATGGTTGGAGGATATAGTCTGTATCAATTGGTCTATGGACAAAATCCCAAATTGCTTTCTGTACTATGTGACAGTCTTCCTGCTCTAGAAGGTACTACAATTAGTTTAATTTTTTATATAGATTTGAATGCTTTACATGCAGGGAAACAGGCTTTCATCAAGGCTGAGGTCTCTGAGAAAATTCGGAGAGCTCTGAGGCGTCATATAAGGCCATCTGAGGTGGAATTTAGTTCAGAAGATTTGGTCTATTATAAAAGAGAGGGCCATAGGGAATGGAAGGGCCCTGGTAAGATAATTGGTCAGGATGATAAAACAATAATTATCAAGCTTGGAAATCAAACTGTTAAGGTTCATTCTTCACGATTAAATAGGGGTTGATTACAAATTCTCAGAATCTGAGTAGCTGATAGAAGAAAAAGCTCAAATACTCATGTGGTTTTGTGATGGAGGTCCTGAGGCACAGGTAGATCAAGAGTTGGATAGTAATGTAACTGATCATGATGCTCAGGAAAGAGCTATCACATGCAAAGGCCAATTGCCTCGAGTATGTACTCGGGTGACATATATTCCAGAGGTGTCTGGTAAATGGAGGGATGTGACAATTGTGGAGTGTGCAGGAACATCTACAGGTAAGTTTAAATATCGGTTAAATGTTCATGATGATGGCCAAGAAGCAAGGTCCATGGATTGGCAGAATGGGGTGAAAGAGTGGAGGGTAAGAAAGCGCAGTGGAAGTTTTGATAGTGGGTCAGGAAGTGACTCTTGCGTAAGGAAGTGATCACGTACTGGAGAAAGAACCTCCGATAAAGTGCGAGGGAGATTTTTTAGCAGTAGTTCCGAAAGACATCAAAGTGCTAACAGGCTATAGAATGAACAGATTCCACAATGAAACAAAGGCTAGAGGGAAGTCTCGGAATAGAACTAGAAGCAGAAGTCCTCATAACCATGAAGTTTTAGTGGCTGCCAATAAACTTTGAGGATAAACTAATAAGAGAAGCAAAACAGAAGGAATTAAAGAGTTGGAGAGAGTTGGGAGTCTATTCTGAGGTACCAGATAGGGGACAGACAGCCTTGTCACATAAATGGATTTGTACTGAAAAAGTCTTTCACACTAGAACTTATAAGGCTAAAGCGAGGTTAGTTGTGAGGGGTTTGGAAGAGTGACTAGGGGATACCGATGTTAGAGTGGACTCTCCCACAGCTAGAAAAGTAATCTTGAAAATCTTTTTGGCTCTTTTGGCCACATATTCATGGGAATGTGGATCCATTGACATAAAAGCTGCATTTCTGCAAGGTGATACTTTTCAGAGAGAAGTGTATCCAAAATCACTTAAAGAGGCAGCAGATACAGAAGGAAAATTATGGAAATTGAACAAATGCGTCTATGGCCTTAATGATGCTTCCAGGGTGTGGTATTTCTCAGTGAGATCTGTTTTGTTGAAAATTGTTTGTGTTCAACTAAAAGCAGATCCTGCAATGATTTATTGGTATAAAGGGAAACTTTCAGGCATCTTCATGATGCACATTGATGATTTCTTATGGGGTGGTACTGCAGATTTTGAGAAATATGTTAAGATTAAAGCAGAATTTAAGATTGGGAGTCAGGCTTGTGGGGCCTTTAAATATATTGGTTTAGATATTAAGCAGTCTAAGTCTGGAATAAGTTTGAATCACCAATCCTATTTAGAGAGTGTTACTCCCATCCCGGTTAATCGTGTTAGGTCATCACAGAAAGAGGATGATGATCTATCTAAAGCAGAGATTGAGCAATTGTGAAGCCTGGTGGGTCAATTAAACTGGTTGTGCTCTCAGACTAGGCCTGATGTTAGTTTTGATGTGCTGGAGTTAAGCACAATGATGAAACATCCAGAAGCTGAGAATATTTTCAGGGCAAATAAAATGTTGAAAAAACTTGTATACTGAAGTTCCCATCCTTAGGTGACCCAAAGAACACGAAGCTAATAATTTTTAGTGATGCTTCACATGCTAATCTTACTGATGGGTATTAGAGTGCAGCTGGCTTCATAATATTTCTGATGGGTGAAAATGGGAAATGTTGTCCTTTAGCTTGGGAGGCTAAGAAAATAAAATTGTCTGACATTGAGGAAGTACTAAGAGAATACAAAGTGATCTTTGAGCAAGGAGGACCAAAATGATCCAACCAAGGTTCCTTTCTCTCCATGGCTAAACAAAAGAGATCCCTGGGAATGAGTGTATGTCAATTTCTTTGAAGTGGAAGGGAAAGAGTATTTTATATTGGTCGATAGTTATAGCAAGTGGATAAATGTTGAGTCTATGCCCAATACCAAAAGTGCCAAAACTATTGAGGTTTTGAGAAGTTGGTTTGAAATTTACGGGTATGTTACGGCCAGGTGGGTGATAGTGTGGCTGGTTTCCACTGTTCACCTCCCAACCAACCACAAAGTTTTGGTTTAAATTAGTGTTTCAGCCCCTGTGTTTTGTTTGCCGAATAAACAAACAGTGACATGTTTTCTCGTGGGTTTAAAAGAGAAGATCAAATATTTATTGAACAACATTCATCGCCCAAAATGTTCGCAAAACCGGCCAAGCACGCATTCACTCTCCCAGGTGCACACAAGAGAAGATAGATAAAAGGGAAAGAGTAAGAGGTGTTAAGAGTTCAAGATGTAAAAGTCTGTTGTTTCAGGATAACCTGTGGGGTCCTCTTGGACGTTCAGTTTTAAAGTTGCAGGCCTGTCTGCTGCTTGTCTTGTATTTGCTGGGTTATACAAACATACGAACACACGAATTAGGATCAGGAGTAGGCCACTAGGCCCTTTGAGCCTGCTCCACCATTCACTAAGTTCATAGCTGAACTGATTACTCCACATTTCCACCTACCCCCGATAACCTTCCACCCCCTTGCTTATCAAGAATCTATCTACCTCTGCCTTAAAAATATTCAAAGACTCTGCTTCAACTGCCTTTTGAGGAAGAGAATTCCAAAGACTCACGACCCTCTGAGAGAAAAAATTTCTCCTTATCTCTGTCTTAAATGGGTGACCCGTTATTTTTAAACCGTGACCCCTAGTTCTAGGTTCTCCCACAAGGGGAAACATCCTTTCCACATCCACCCTGTCAAAACCCCTCAGGATCTTATATGTTTCAATTAAGTTGCCTCTTTCTCTTCTAAATTCCAGCAGATACAAGCCCATCCTGTCCAATCTTTCCTCATAAGGCAGCCTGCCCATTCCAGGTATTAGTCTAGTAAACCTTCTCTGTACTACCTCCAACGCATTTACATCCTTCCTTAAATAAGGAGACTGTAAGTACTGTACTGTACACAATACTCCAGATGTGGTCTCACAAATGCCCTGTATAGCTGAAGCATAACGTCCCTAGTTTTGTATTCAATTCCCCTCGTGATAAACAATAGCATTCTATTAGCTTTCCTAATTTTGTTCTGTATCTGCATACTAACCTTTTGTGATTCATGCACGAGGACACCCAGATCCCTTTGCATCTCAGAGCTTTGCAATCTATCACTATTTAGATAATTTGCTTCTTTTTTATTCTTCTTGCCAAAGTGGACAATTTCACACTTTGCCATATTATACTCCATTTGCCAGGTCTTTGCCCACTCACTTAACCTATCTATATCCCTTTGTAGCCTCCTTATGTCCTCTTCACAAGTTACATTCCTACCTTTCTTTGTATCATCAGCAAATTTAGCGACCATACCCTTCATCTAAGTCATTTATATAAATTGTAAAAAGTTGAGGCCCCAGCACAGATCCCTGTGGCACACCACTCATTATATCTTGCCAACCAGAAAATGACCCATTTATGCCTACTCTCTGTTTCCTGTTAGCTAGCCAATCTTCTATTCATGCCAATATGTCACCCCCCACTCCATGAGCTTTTATTTTCTGCAATAACCTTTGATGTGGCACCTTATCAAATGCCTTCTGGAAATCTATGTATAATACATCACTCGTTCCCCTTTATCCACAGCACATGTAACTCCCTCAAAGAACTCCAATAAATTGGTGAAACATGATTTCCCTTTCACAAAACCATGTTGATTCTGCCTGATTACCTTGATTATTTCCAAATGCCCCGCCATAACATCTTTAATAATAGCTTCTAACATTTTCCCTAAAACAGATGTGAAGCTAACTGGCCTGTAGTTTCCTGCTTTCTGTCTCCCTCCCTTTTTGAATAAAGGAGTTACGTTCACTATTTTCCAATCTAATGGAACCTTCCCGGAATCTAGAGAATTTTGGAAAATTAAAACTAACTCATCAACTATCTCACTAGCCACTTCTTTTAACACCCTAGGATGAAGTCCATCAGGATCCGAGGACTTGTCAGCCCACAGCTCCAACAGTTTTTTCAATACCATTTCCTGACTTACAGCTAATACTGGGATGTTACTTGTATCCTCAATAGTGAAGACTGATGCAAAATATCTGTTCAATTCATCTGCCATCTCCTTATTATCCATTATTAATTCCCCAGACTCACTTTCTATAGGGCCAACGCTCACTTTGTTAACTCTTTTCTTTTTAAAATATCTATAGAAACTCTTACTATCTGCCTTTATATTTCTAGTTAGCTTTCTCTCGTTGCTGAAAACTTCTGGCGGTTCACTTCAGTTTGATGACGGTGCTGATTTCTTAGTTCAGTTTTCACAGGTGGAGGAGTTGTTTCAAAGGCACTCCCGTTTCTCTGCTGCAGTTGGCTTTCAACGTGTCTCAGCAGGGTTCAACGGTGTTAGCTGGAACTGATATCTCTCTGAGCCTTGTGCTGGAATCCGAGATGGCTTTCAATGTTGACCATTGCTGGAGAATCCAGACTGATATTGATGACTTGATGACTGAAGTAGAAAGACCCCCTTTGTTCTTCAAAATGATTACCTTTAAAGGTAAACTCATTAATTGTTGGTTTTTGCCCATGTGACCTTAGGTTTCAGTTCCTGATGGGCTGTACAATAGCTTTTGATGACCCTTTTTTGATAAGACGAGGGCTGTTCACACTCTGTTGTGGTAAGAGCAGCTGGAGATGCAGAGTCTGGGAGTGCCTTTGTTTTAGCTTTTTTTGTGTATAGCTCACATCCATATGTGATAAGCTGTCGCTTTTCTATGTAGATGGGGTTAATAGGTTTTAGTTCTAGTCGAAATGGATGTGTATTTTATTGTAGTATTTGGTATGGATCATGTGATCGGTCCTCCAGTTTGTTGACAGCAAATGTACCAATCTTCCGAAATTGTTCTAATTTTTAAAAATTCCTCCATTTGTTTCTGCATTTTCATCACTGCACTTCTCAGGCGTGTGACAGTTGCCAGAAGTATTGGTGTCAGATAATGGTCCACAGTTTATGTCAGAAGAGTTTGAAATATTTCTGAGTAAGAATGGAGTCAGACATACCCCAAATCACCATATCACCCAGCAACGAATGGTGCTGCAGAAAGAAATGCACAAATTGTGAAGAGGTATTTGCTATGTGACAAGCTAGGTAGTAATTTCCATGTTTCTCTTTGACACAGGCTAGATAATTTTCTGTTCTCTTTGTTATGGCCAAGGTGGGAGCAATGCACAGTCCATTCAGTCCCATCACTCCACAGGTCGCAGCATATTGTTAAAGTTTTCCCACCCAACCGGAAAACAGCTAAATTAAACACTCCAGTAACCCCCAATATAAAACAGACCAAACCAGGTATCTTTAGACAGCAACAAATTAACCATTTATTAAATACTAAATCTTAAACACTATTAAGATAAACCTATGCCTAAAGCCCTTATAACTTCTTATTTTAATCTAACTCCCCCATTCACACGCAAACACTCAAAAATCATAGTTAACCGCTTTTTTTTTAAATGCTGTTTTTAAAAATTAGCTGTTTCTTAAGAATAAATAAATAAGTCTTTGTGGGTTACGTTCCCGATGGGTGAGGTATCCTAGTGTGAAAACAATCAAATGCCTCTCGAAGTCTTCACACGGATTTGTTGAAACAGTCCTTTTGAAGAAAGGCATTCAAAACACTTGAGCTGCAGCAGGCATCAAGATCACTGGCGAATTCTAGAATTCTAGAAAATACAATCAGTCAAGAGGGATTCAATCTTAAAGCAAATACTTCCTGGCTTGGAAGTAAAGAAAAGGAGTTTTGCTACCTTTAGCAATTCAAAGTGGTCTCTTCAATAAAGGTTTGTTTTTTTTATCCTTAGGCAATTAATTTGGCCTCCAGCTCCTTGTAGAATTTCTTCTGTGAGAGAATAGACAGCTCTTTTCTTCAGTAGCATGCCTCACTGGAGAGTCTCTTTTTACAATTTTACACACAGTCAAATTGAAACATTATACCATGTGACCTATCTCGCCTGCTGTTGTCTAGGTAACAAGTACAGCTGGCATACTGCGCCTCAGAAATCCAGAAGCTTCTCTCTCTCTGTCTCAAAGGTGCACTGTTTTTAACAGTCTTAAAGGCACACCCTTTTAATCCAAATAGAAAATAAATATAGTTCCATGACATCTTACAGAACAACCCCGCAGTCTACAACAGATTGCTCACCCTACGAGTTAGTGTTTAGAAATGCTCCTAGGACAAGGTTTAGTTTGCTTAAGCCTGATGTCAATAGCAAAGTAAGAGAAAAGCAAGACAGAGTGTAGATGAGTCATGATACACGAGGCATGACACTTAGAGAGTTCAGTGCAGGTCAGAGGTCATGGTGAAAAAAGACTGAGGTGATAAGGAGAAGTATGTGTGTGGAGTTGTTGTAAAAAGACTCGGTGCATTCACATATCTAGTGAGGATTGGAGAGAGACTCCATTAGTGTCATGTAGATTATTTGCTTGAAAGATGAAATTTGACAAAGGGAGAGCATGAGAAATCTCCTACAAATTCCTAAATAGTGCCAAATGAAAGTCATAAAGAAAGTACAAGTCACAAAGAAACTGAAAGTTTATTGGTATCACAGAATTCACCAGTAAAGCAAAGTGAATCAGAGTTTTTGATTAAGACAAATCAATCAATTTCACAGTTCCAATCATTAAGTGGAGCTGGTAGTTCAAGTTAAAGTTCATGGTTGACATAGTCTGAGGTGTTGGGAGTGTAGCACAAGTTAATGGAAATGGAAGAAGATACCTAGACAGAAAGAGAGAGAAGCCAGATAGGTTAATTGAAAACATGTAGGAAGGAATAAGAAACAAGTTGTTCTTTTCATTACTTTTTGTCAAATAATGATATTTTTGTTAAAGACTTACTGGTGTTAAGGAAAAACAATTTTTTTAACATGTAAATTATTCTGGAAATTTTGGTCATATATGTTTAGTTGTGACTACAGTAACAAGCATGCAACCCGACCTGTTAAATTTCAGGGTATTGTTATTGTATTCTGGGAAATTATGTTCATGTACCATTTTACAATTTACTGTATAAGTTATTTTTTAAGTGAGGAGGAAGTGTAGTGCATTGTATTGAATTGGCTGAGCTAGTGTATTGTGATAGTTAAGTATTTATATACTGCCTCTTTGCTGCCCTCTCTGTTGTGGAGGTGCAAATAAAAGTTCCACAATGGCTTTTTTTAATTCATTCATGGGATGTGTGCATCGCTGGCTAGGACAGCATTTATTGCCCATCCCTAATTGCCCTTGAGAAGGTGTTTACAGTTAGACCTCATGTTAGACTTACTCAGTGAATACACAATAGGGATGTCACTGGATGTTACTGAAGGCAGAATGGATAGCAATAGGGAGGTAATAGAGGGCACTGAAGTTCTTAATTGACGGTAATGCATTGGGATAGGAATGCAATAAGGAGGAAAATAGAGAGGACAAAGAGGCAGAAATTAGGAGAGACAGTTTAATGAGGAAGGAGAATGAAAGCGTTAATTGAGGAAGTGTGAGAAGAAAGCTTCCAGCATTAATTGTAGGGCTGATGGGGGGATGGGCTTAGGGTTAAGTATGAAGAGGAGGGAATAAGTGGCAGCTCAAGCTAAAGGTTTGGAGGGAGCAATGATTACTGCCTTAAAGTAGGGGTGGGAGTTGGGCTAGAAGAGTCCCAGTTTAAATGGTTGGTAGAAGACAAACACTGTTTAAATGGGGTATGGCAGGGTAGGGCAAGTGCCTTATTGCATTGAGGGGGAAAAGAGAAGAGTGCTAATATTAACGCGAAGATGGAGGTGAGAGTTGGCTTGATTTTAAGCCAGTCTGTTCACCATAAACTGGGTAGTCTTGGCCAAACATGGCAACAGATCCCTTACTGCCGAATTTACAATGGCATTGTAGGGATTGTAAGATTGAAAGTTCAGCTTGTTGGACTGCAAGCTGTAATGAGTTCTTTATGTTGTCTGCTGTAACATAAATGAGATGCATAGAGTCCAGTTGCTTGAAGATCTCAAACAGGTTTATTACAACTAAATTATTATGTACAGTACAGAGCAAACTATTTACAGAACCTTCCTCTACGTGTTACAGTTGCAGTGACCCTGGCTTGTAGTCACATGACTACATTCTGGTACTTAGCTCACTAGCATGCTGCAATGGCGCGGACCTTGATCAGTCTGGGAGAGGAGTCAGGTCTTCCCTTTTTTATGGAGTCTCTTATGGAAAAAAAATCAATCTTTTAAGCACTTCAGATCTTGTTTTTTTAAACCAGTAACCCTCGACCGTTGGCACAATGACTCACCCGATTTACTTGCAGCCTGTCGTTCTCTGCCCTTGCCTTCTGCAGTTGGAGGTAGGTTCTTTCTGCTTTTCACTTTTTGGGACAGTATCGCTTTTGAATTTACTCTCCTGTGGCTGTAGGAAAGGTCATTTTCAAAGCTGTTTGATCTGTGCTCTTCAACTTAGACTTTGTCATCTCACCACCACTGCCACCATATAATGAGTTCTTTATGCTGTCGGATGCAACATAAATGAGATGCATGGAGTCCAGTTGGTTGAAGATCTCAGACAGATTTATTACAGATAAACTGTTATATATGGTACAGAGCAAACTATTTACAGAACCTTCCTCTAGGTGTTGCAGTTGCAGAGTAATCCTGGCTTGTAGTCATGTGACTACATCCTAGTACTTAGTTCATTCGCATACTGAGATTTTAAAAAGACATCACTCTCAAAGCGATCATACAACATAAGCTAGGACAATAACCAAGACTGTTATTAATTATGTCTGTTTATTATCCATCATTCGACAATATAAACACATAATAGTGATGCTTATGACTGTGAAGCATGGTCTAGAATGTGGGGAATCAAGCATTTGTCCTGGGAATACTGGAAATGACTACTTTGGTGCATTTTCATTCTTTTCTTTATGTTGTCAGTTGATAGCTCACAGTAACCAATGGTTAGATACTCTACTGCAGTGCCGCTTTGTTCTCAAGCTTGCAGTGTCTCTCTTTTACACTTTCCAGTGGGTTGTTGTGTGTCTTGCTGTATAAGGATCCTTCTTCTGGTACTGGACACAATAATCAGTGGTTGATTCAATTAACATAGTTCCATTATCTCAGCACTTTAGCTGATCCTGAGCAACAAACATGCTCATGCAACTCCATCATGCACTGCACTAGCCTTCTGTGCTGATATTACAGTGCTATGACCACTGATATCTTGGAGGGGGCATGTCATTGTGTGGCTGGAGTGCTGCATGCTTGTAGCTGTACATCCTTTTAAAATGTTATTCATAGGACTGTGATTGCCATTTTGAGGGGCAGTATGCGAAGTCAGCGTGTGCTTCTCTCATTTATTTCACAAGTTAATTTAGAAAAAGGTTCCAAATTTTTGAGCCTGAAGTGCTCCTCCAAATTCCACATGTACACTTTGGGTCACTGCACTATAAACATCCACTCCTTCCCACGACTGGTATCCCTGTGGATTGATCTGCTTCAGATGCTGGCTCAGCATCTAGGCCAGCCAGATTTCATAATAACATAAGAACTAGGAGCTGGAGTTGACCATTTGGCCCTTCGAGCCTGCTCCACCATTCAACAAGATCATGGGTGATCTTTTACCTCAACTCCGCCTTTCTGCACTATCCCCTTGGCCCTTCATTTCCTCAGTAATCTATAGACCTGTGTATTGAATATATTCAATGACTGAACATCCACAGCTGTCTGGGGGAGAGGTTTCCAAAAATTCACGACCCTTTGAGGGAAGAGCTTTCTCCTCATCTCGGTCCTAAATGGCCAACTCCTTCTGAGAGTGCAGTCCTGTGTTCTTGATTCCCCGGTCAGGGGAAACATTTTCTTAGCATCTATCCTGTCAAGACCCTTAAGAATTTCACATGTTTCAATTAGATCACATCTCATTCTTCTAAACTCCGCGGAATATAGGGCGAGTGTACTCAATCTCTCCTCAGAGCACAATTCCCTCATCCCAGGAATCAGCCTAGTGAACCTTCACTACAACCCTTTGAAGGCAAGTATGTTCTTCTTTTAGATCGGGAGACCAAAGCTGCACACAATATTTCACATGTGGCCTCGCCAATATTCTTTATAATAGTAGTAAGATTTCTTTACTCTTATAATCAAATCCCTTTGTATCAAAAGCTAACATACCATATGCTTTCTGAATTTCTTGGTGTACCTGCATGTTAACTTTCTGTGATTGATGCACAAGGATAACCAGAATGCAAACATTTCCCAGTATCTAACCATTTAAAAAATATGCTTTTTTATTTTTCCTATCAAAGTGGATAACTTCACACTTCACCACATGGTATTCCATCTGCCATGTCTTACCCACTCACCCAGCCTGACTACATCCCTCTGCAGCCTCTTTGCATGCTCCGTGCCGCTTACTTGGATGAGATACAGTATCTCTGTGAAAGAATATGAAAGGATGTGGAGTTGCATGGGGTACTGTGTCTGTAAACTGGAGTTAGAACGTTAAATATGTGAGTGTGACCATTAAGGTAACAAGTTATGGCTTGTTGAAAATCTAAACATCACCTGTTTTTCTTTTTCGTGTTAACATCTATTAATTGCTGTTAAAAGTTAAAAAAATAACCAGAAGACATAATTGTAATATAAAAATTAGTTTTCTGGGGGAAGAAGTCTCCTGCGATCCCATCGAAATGCACCATCAATTTTGTGCCTTTGACATTTGAATTTTTCTCCTCAAGCTTTTGTGAAAGATGTTATTGTCCTTCAATACAAGTCATGTATTTTCTGTATACTTACAGCTTCAGTTACAAAGCTCATATAACTACAATATTTTAATATCTGTTGAAGTATTTGCATGAGTGTATTGTTTCATGGAGATACTAGAACTGTTTTTCTAGTGCATGTTTTGTTAATTTAGTGCATAAATGAGCAATTGTTTGATATAATGACAATGTTGCAATAGCTAATTATTCAACAGGCTCCTGAAAAAAGTGAGATGAAGCAATTCTACTTTCTAGCAGTTTGACATTGAAATAAAAATCACATAGGAATTTCCATACAGTCAATTCATGATTCTATATATCAAACATCAGACCTGGAATAATTTATCAATGTCACAAAATGTAATGTTTTTCTGGGTTGTCTGACAAATTGGATTAAGTTGACTTAATTTCACAAAAACAAGTGATTTGAAACAAATCTGATGTCCACCATGACACATGTAAATGGGATTGTTCCCACGTGCAGCATCAGGTCAGTTTATTTTCATGCATTTGTGTAGATAAAGGCTGTGTCTCTGTTAGAGATGTGTGGAGCAGCTATATGGTTTACTGGTTCAGCTTAGTTTAAATGGGCAGAACTGGAAAATAAAGCATCTGAAAAATAATAAGCCATCATATGGCATTGAAGCGCAAGTACATTATGGCTTTACAAAGCTAAGGGTTGTTCAAACACCAGGAGAAAATGGCTGCTAATTTGACATGTTAATTACCCCGATATACAGGTGCTTTGGAGTTCACTATGTTTTTATTTATATGTTTTGGATCTAGCATGCGTCTGTCACGCTTGAGATTTTACATTTCAGATGTCAAATTTACTATGTAAAATGTATAAGAAAAAAGCCAGTCATTTCCTTCTGCTTTTTCTGACCCCCATTTCCTTGTTTCCTCCCTAAGGCATGAGTCAGGGCTTTTCTGTCAATGTACAGAAACATCCTTTAATGATTAGTTTCCAATTGACCTCAGAATCTGCCTGTTTAGGCCACAATACAGAAGTTTCTGATGTTTTCCAACACATTTGAATGCATTTGTTTCAGCAGTGATTACATCCCCAACAGCAATGGAAGCAAGTAATCAATGCTATTGCAAAAATTTAAACCTCACTACTCAGGAATGCAGACGTGTACTGTTCCCCTGCTTGAATCTGCTACTTTTTACCTTTATTCCTCTTCAATTCGTGACTTTTGTTGGTGTACAACTCTAAAGGTGTTGGTTATCCTTAGGTGCCTAATTCAAATGATCATTCTTCATGTATGAGCCAGGACAATGAAAGGCTGTGTACTGCAGTTGACACTGCAGGCAGAGGAGGCCTGCTAGCTGAGGTGTAATTGGAAACTTTCGACTTGGTGCACCAACTTTACCTGTGCCATAGATACATGATACAGATAGGGTATAGAGATGATTCGGTTATTACTTTGCAGCCCTACTGTTAAATCAAACTATGCATTGGTTTGGCCTGTGCTGTGCTGTGTTTGTCAACAGCGATTTGATCATGAAAAGCAAAATATATGTGATGCAAATTGAATATAGTGATGGTTCAGTTGCTAATTTTCACTTCCTGTGCTGGAATTAAGCCATGCACAGCAGGAGAGTCCCAGGATCAATCTCTGGTCTTTGCTGTTTTTTTTCCTGAACTCAGGACAGCAGCAGGATCATTAAATTTCACCTCAGTTAGTAAGAGGAAATTCATCAACCAGAGCTCCTGTTCTTGTCTGGCTGGAAAGGACACATATGCATTCATAGTTAAATGGCCAACTGATACTTGGGGAGAGGTTGCCAATCCAGCCTCCAATCAGACATTAGTCAGATGATGCCTTTATCAGCATTTATCTGATAATATTGAGCCTGCCATTGGGAGCTTGTCAGAGGGGAGGCAGAACATCTTATAAATAAGAAGTATTTAAAAAGATGTTTACAACAGACATGTAAAATTAAAGGGACACTGAAAGATCAGTGGTTGCATATGGGGCTGACATTATTGATTGCTAATATCTTTTATGCAAATATTGCACTTTCTTAAGGTTGTTTGGGTAACAAAACAAAGTGACCTCCCACAAAAAGTAATGTCCCAATATCATGGAGATACCAAAAGAAAATGGAATGCTTGGCACAAAACTTCCTAATCAACCAAAACAAGGCAAAAGAAATAACCTCACCATGTTGTTACAAATCTTACTACATGGCTCTTTAAATACACTTCCATAAGTAGACCTCTCCAGCAGCCCTGGATCCCATTTGATATGGTTGGATAGATGACTGAGCAGAACACTCGCATACACACCAGGGAAAAGCATGATTGATGTGGTTAATGGTGGCTAATTTTAGGATAGTTCACCAAAATCTGGTATTTATTTATGGCTAAAGAAATTGGATGGATGCCAAATGGGTGGAATCTAGGGTTATGGGTTTCCACCCATTTTGGTTGCATTTCCTTTTTGCATGTTAATTGCTTTTAACCAATCATAAATCCCTCTTATACTTAACCTAACCCATGAAGAATGGTTAGTTACTTAAGGTTCACCTGGTACCAGTGAAACCATGGGCTGGAATGTTACACCCATCCCAATGAGCGAGATGGTGGCGGGTGGGGGGTAGCATGAAATGGAGAGGGAGGCTCCAGGAGGCTTTCCCGATCCGCTCCCGCCTCTGCCGCCCTTTACGCAGGGCGGGGGGAGAAACTGCCCACCCACCCCAGGCCTATCAAGGTCCTTAAGTGGCAACTTAACGGCCAATTAAGGGCCTTCGCCCACCTCCACGCAGATTTTATGCATGGCAAGCGGGCGTCCTGGAGTCGGGAAAAGCCACCTGGGAAAACTAGGCGGCTGCTGATCGTCCACTGGCTGCTAAGCCAGCCACCCCCACTACCCTAACCACCCCCAGCATCCAACATGCCCCCCCTTCCCCCCAACTGACCACCCTTGCCTCGCTGGGTCCCGACTGATTACCCCCCGGCGAGGCAACCAAAACTTACCTTGCCTCCCAGCTCCACGTCTTCTATTTTCGGCTGGGCTGCAGTCCCAGCAGTGGCCACTGCTCCTGGTAGCGCTGCTGGGACTAATAGCTGCTGGCCCACTGATTGGCTGGCAGCTCAATGAGGCGGGACTTCCTCCCTCAAGCGGGTGGAAGTCCTGCCACGGCACAATTAAAGCCTGGGGACCCGAAACGGATCCCAAGGCAAGGCGGAAGCGGGTTCGCCACCAACCTTTACATCAGAAGCCGGCTTCCGGCCGCTCACCATAAAATTCCGACCCATACCTTCGTTTGAATTCACTCTCATAGGAAGGGAAAGGACAACATTGGAGGACGGGAAAAAATGGATAGGAATTTAAAACAATACTAACTATAATACTAATATGTTAAAAAAAATTCAGTAATCTTGCAATTTCATTTTTAATTCAGATTGTGATTCATATTCATTCAATACAGGAGGAAATGAAGTTTGACGCTGAGTTGTATTAGCTTTAAACCTTTCACTGTTTACATCTGTTGGTTCTGGACGTAGATATATCACTGCTGTCCAATAAATCAATCAATATAGAATTGTTAATGGCAGCACAGGTAGTGTGATACAACTGCAGAATGTGGGAGTTTGTAGACATTGAGACTGTCTCGGATGACCACTTCTGCAAACAATCGCTGTGGAGTCACTTTGGCTCAGAGTCAATGAAAGAGTGGTATGGGAAGGAGGGATTCTATTTTTTGGGACACTGACACCAGTACTAGGACAGGAAGGGTCTGTATTGCTGGGACAGGCTACATCTGAACCAGGCTGGGGCAAAGGTCCTGGACGAAACAGTGAATAGGATTGTGAAAAGGATTTTAACCCATTAGGGGAGGAAAGGCGTAAATGGAATAAGATCAATAGTCAGGGTATAAAAAGTTACAAAAATATAGATACTCTGGGAACAGAAATGTTTACAGGAATTAACAATTATTGAAAACAAAGTAGGATTGATGAAAAATAAGAACATAGAAACTTATCTGTATAGCAATGTACAGCGCATGAGCAATCACAAGTGTGATAGATCAACAAGTGGAGGAAATACGCCATCAGGGTATATGGGTAGAATAGGGGCATTTACTCAAAAAAGCACTTTTTCACACAAAGTTTAGTGGAAATCTGGTATTCTCACAGCCAAAAAAGCTGTTCGTGATAAATCAATAGGAAATTTTCAATTCTTACATTTTCTGTTACATAAAAGTATCAAAGGATGTGGATCAAAGACTCAAAGATTAATTGAAGTAGAGATCAACTACAATCTGGTTGAACGGTGAAACCGGCTTGAAGGTTGAAGGGCTGAATGGCCTACTCCTGTTGCTATGTTTCTCTTTTGTGTTGTGGAAATATCAAAGTATTGTGTACATCTAATTGTGTTACTTGCTTCTGATGTGAAGGTGAGAAAGCTGACCCTTATCTCCTTTAGGCTCCTTTACTCCCCAAAGCAATTCTCTTTCGGAAGAACTATTTATGTATTCAGTAAATAAAATGTTATTGAAGAATAAATAATAAGTCATGCAGAAGTAGATGGATAATTTGGATATGTATTTGATTTTCATTGGTAAAGTGCAGGGAGAAACTTTTCCTCAGGGGATTAAATAAATTCAGATTATCTGTGAAAGAACAATGAGCATTTTTTGTTGAAGATTTAGCATCTTCTTTAATTCTGGTACAGTACAGAAGGGGATAAAAAGTAATTGCGCTCATAGGAATCATGCAGAACTTCAATTGATACAATTGTGATAGATTTTTGTCAATCTGTACCCAGTGTCTAATGCAGAGGATTGAAACTCAATTCAAACACAAAACATCGTATGGGAGTTGTTCAAACATGTGTTTGCAGGCTTTTTATTGTTCAGTTGAGCACAGTTATTTAAATCAGTCTGGTCCCAAGCACTTTCTTAAAGGTAATTACTACCCTATTTTGCTCAAGTCAGAGAGTTTGTGTAAATCCTTTGAAGTGAGATGAGATAGCTTCATAGATGGTAAGAAAAATAAATAAAACTGCCATGTAAGAATATTACTTGTATTATAGTCAGACATGGTAGTTACAAACTACTGTTTTGTACTACTTAGCTAAACTTAGAGTCTGCCGTAAAAATGAATGTTGCGCTAGTAATGCTATTTGTTTATATCTATATCTATTTAAGGAATTTGTGTGGAAGTTAAAACCTAAGTCAAAGTCGAATTGGTATTATTGGGGGGAATTTTATGCTCTCCCCATGTCGGGTTTGGAGGCAGGGAAAGCATATAATTGGGCAGGATGGTGGTGGGGGGATCCTCACCACCTTCCCACCTCCAACCAAATTAAGTATGGGGTGAGAAGGCCTGTGAACGGCCTTCCCACCCCATTGTCAATTTAGGCCCTTAAAGGCGGCAAGTAATACCCAATTAAGGGCCTCATCCTGCTGCCGCCAGAATTAGCCCTGCAGCTGGCGGGCCTGTCACCACACAGGGAGCACGCCATGAAAACCCATGCGGGTTGCTTGCTGACTCCTGCCAGTTCTTTGTTGCTACCTCCTATTATGTGCAACCTTATCCTGCACAAGAGAGAAAAGAGTGTCAGTGAATGTGTTTTAATGTGTTTGGTGATGTGTTTGTCCTAGCTGAATAGCTGGCAGAATGTGGAAGCTGTGAGATGTAGGTGTGAGGTTTGCAGCTTTGGTAAGTATGTGAGGGTGAGGTGAAGCATCTGAATGTTAGGCATGTGTACTGGTTGCTGATGGGTGAGTGATGGGGCTGTGATGTGTGAGACTGGTGGTGAGGTGGGTAGGAGACAGCATTTGAAGACGCATTCACTGACCTTGACCACTTGTGTGAGGTCAGTGAACTTTTTCCAGTACTGCAGCCAGGTTCTCGGGGCCAGACTCCTTGCATTAAACGCTTTCTATTCTCTTTGCAATGTGTGCCCAGAGGACATCTTGGCCCTGGCAGAAACATGACCTCTCTCCTCCTTTCCAACACCTGGACTAAGGCCTGCCATGCCACATCAGAGAACCTGAGAACCCTCTCTTTGGCCTGCTACTGTATTGGTAGTCTCATTCCTTCTCCGAAAATTTTTTTGAGACAGTTCCACTGGCTGGGAAGCCTGAATGCACTTCCCTTTTAAAAGGCACAGACCTGGGCCCCTTGCTGAATGTGCAGCCAGTCTCGCACCAAATCCAGTGCTAGGATGCACACCACAATCTGAGATGAACAGAAAGCTTGCATACTGCCTGTATCACCTCGACTGGATGTGGGGTAACAGCACATCGTGATCCCTGTGCCTGCTATTGGGCCTTGTTGAATTTTTAGCCCATTGATCCATAAATGGCACAGCCCTGATTTCCATGTTAAAAAAGAATAGAAACACAGATAGATTCATTTCTACTAAGGCTGTGTTATTCTGTTTGTTGAGTTAAATGGTTGATTTAGGGTAAGAGGTTCCGTGTTGCTGTGGTAAATATATCATTCTATATGCTCTACTGGAATTGGTTGTGGTGTGCTTGTAACAAAGCAGGCAGATCTAATTAGTGAATTAGAAGCATGTCAATTCAGTAAGCACATCTTACCAAAGATTTGATCAATTCTAACCCCAGAGTGGCATAATATAATGTTCGAGACAGTAAATCAATAAGGAGCAAGAGCTTTTATTGCACAATATATAAATAAATTATATTTGATTAATATCCAATTGTGCATTAACTGGATCTGTCCTACTTTATCAATCATGTCCTTAAACCCAGGGAATGTTTAGAATGTGGACCCTGCTTTCACATGGCGTTGTTGAGGTAAATAGTATAGATGCATTTAAGAGGAAGCTAGATAGATATATGACAAAGAAAGGAATATCGGTAGGGCAAGATGAGGTAGGATGGAATGAGGCTCGTGAGAAGCAATAGGCCGGCATAGACCTGTTGGACCAAATGGCTTATGTCTATGCTGAAAATACTACGTAATTCTATGTTGTAATTATTAAGTCTTCATAGATCCCAATGCTTGTAAATCTAGCTTCCTGACAGAAAAAATAATAAGAATAAGTTTTAATTGTAGAAATAATTTCAGGGATAACTTCAGTCCAGTTTCAAAACTGTCAAACTACGACCATACGAATTAGGAGCAGGAGTAGGCCACTCGGCCCCTTGAGCTTGCTCCGCCATTCAACAAGATCATGGCTGATCTTATTGTAACTTTGACTCCACTACCCCCAATAACCTTTCACCCCCTTGCTTATCAAGAATCTATCTAACTCTGCCTTAAAAATATCCAAAGACTCTGCTCCACTGCCTTTTGAGGAAGAGAGTTCCAAAGACTCATTACCCTCTGAGAAAAAAAATTTCTCCTCATCTCTGTCTTAAATGGGTGACCCCTTATTTTTAAATAGTGACCCCTAGTTCTAAATTCTCCCACACGAGGAAACATCATTTCCACATCCACCATGTCAAGACCCCTCAGGATCTACATATCATTAAAGTCAGTTTTTATTGCTAACTTAAAAACTCATAATTTTGAGTTTTCACAGTTTATTTGTAGTCTAATAAAACAGGAGAAACTCAATGCAAAACAAATTGGATCCCAACAATCTTGGGTAATTTGGGGAGAATCAATAAATGCCAGTTTTTATTTGAATGACTACTAACATAAAGGGAAACGAACAATGTCAGCATTAGCTCAGTGGTAGCACTTGTCCTTCTGAGTCAGAAGGTTGTTGATTCAAGTTCACTCCAGTACTAAGCATATAAATCTTAGTGACACTTCAGCACTGTACTGTTGGAAATGCTGACTTACAGACGAGATGTTAAACTGCAGTCTCATCTGTCCTCTCAGGTAAAAGTTCCCATGCTGCTATTTGCAAAAGATGAGGGGAGTACTTTAGGTGTCATGTTCAATATTTATCCCTCAACCAATGGCTAAAACAAATAATCCCATCATTTATCTAATTACTGTTTGTGGGAGCTTGTGGTGCACAAATTGGCTACAGTACAAATCCTGACTGATCTTTCCTCTCCCTCCCCAGGAGATGCTGAGGCCAATTACAGCATTTTTTCCACTTATGTTTCCCAACCTTCCCAGAATGACGAGGGACTTTCCGAAATTGGGGTTGCTATCCTAAGTATTGCCTCCAGCAACCTGGGAGATCAGTAATTTAAATTTCTCACCACCGTGCACACATATGAAAAGCAGATACCTCACTAAGGTACCGTAAATAATGACTAACTGTAGCCTGGCATCACGAGTCAGAACAAGGTTACACTGCATTAATTATAAACTGAGTCATTCCTGCATTTTCCATGGAGCTTGTCACTGGCTGCTGCTCAGGGCTGTCACCCATTGAAAGCCATAACCAGTCGGGTTGGTGGGGGAGTGGAATCAAGAATCAGGGCTCCTGTAATCGCTGGGAGGGTGGGTGCTGCTGAAATCTCAGGGGGTGGGGGAACGGGTCTTGAAATCTTGGTGGGGGGATCTGAAAGCTTGTGGGGAGCCATTGAAATCTTGCAGGGGCTCAAGAGATGGAGGATGTTGTATGCCTTTAAGAGTGGTAACCCTTTAAGATCTTAGTATGCTAATGAGCTAATTACCAGGATGTAGTCATGTCACTCCAAGCCTGAGTCACTCTGCAACTGTAACACCTAGAGGCAAGTTCTGTAAATAGTTAACTCTGTACTGTATAATAGTTTTGTTGTAATAAACTTGTTTGAGATCTTCAACCAACTGAACTCCACACAAAAAAAAAATCAATTATGTTGCATCAGACAACATAAAAGTACTCATTGCATGGTGGCAGCTGTGGTGAGAAGAAAAAAAGTCTAAGTTTATAACCATGGGCAAAACAGCTTTAAAAATTACCCTTCCTACAGCCACTAAAGAGAAAGTTTAAAAAATGGCTCAAACATAAAAAGAAAAGAACTCACCTCAAGCTGTAGAAGACAGAGCACAGAACAAAAGGCTGCAAGTCAATCAGGTGAGTCATTGTTCTGGCAGTCGAGGGATACTGCTTTATAAAAAAGCTGTGAAATGCTTAAATAATGATCTTCCTCAAAGCCTCTGTTAGAAAAAGGGGAAAAACCCGACTCCCCTCCCAGGCTGATTGAGGTCAGCACCATTACAGGAGGCATCTGTTAGAAGAAGCACAGGGAAAACCCGATCACTTTCATCCACACAGCCAAAGTGTTTAAAAAAAATTAAACCACTTGAATGTGAATAACATCAACAAACTCTAAAAAAAACTATTGAACTGCCTATTGAACACCTGTGTAAACAGTTGAGGCTTAAGTACTGGAAACAAGATAAACATACAAAACTAGCAAGCACCCACTCCTGTCAATCAAAGTAACTAGTCTAAAGAACAGTCAGTTTCTTAAAGGGGAAACAGTGCAGAGCCACAGTACAAATCTTAAAGCAAGTTTTAAGTGAGAGAATAGCAAGAAGATGAATACCAAATTTCCCAGCATGAACTGGAAGGCCTTGGATATCCTATCTGAGTTTCAACTGTTCAAACAAAGAATGCAGTTATGCTTTACAGACCAAGTGATTGCAGAACCAGAAAAACAGGCTGTAAAATGCTTATAACAATTGGAAACGAGGGATTACACAGAATAAATACCTCAGGTTTATCTGAAGCGGACTAGAAAGATCCCACAAAGATATGGAAAGTGCTAGAAGATCAGCTCCAATTAAGAGTGAATTTTGGAAGTCACTGCCCAGAATTGATGTCCTACAGGCAACAACCATAGGAATCAATGTACCAGTTCATCAATAGATGCTGTAGCAAGAGCAATGAATGAGACTTCTCAGAAACTGAGCTGATGGACTGAATAACAGAGCTGATGATTGTATCGACAACCATTGAACCCTTTTAGAAAGACCTCTTGGGAAAAAGAAAGGTCAAAGTATTGATGCGCTGCTAGAAAATGGCAGAAAATATGAAGTCATTGTAGCTGGACAACAGCACCTGCAAGCACTAGTGTAGCCAACGGTATCAGCACTATAACCAGATCGAAAAGAGCAAGCAAGCTGTGTGTTAAGTATGGTTGGTCCCACTCACCTAGAGGCAAGTTCTGTAAATAGTTAGCTTTGTACTGTATAATAGTTTAACTGTAATAAACCTGTTTGAGATCTTCAACCAACTGGACTCCACGCATTTCATTTATGTTGCATCAGGCAACAGAAAATAACTAATTTCAGGGGAGAGAAAAACTGGGGAATTGGGGCTTGGGGTGAGAGATGGAGGGAATAGTTCTCCTTTTCTCTAGCCTTGGTTTCCCCCTTCTCTTGCTCACGGGTCGCCAACTGGTTGTTGGAACTTGTCACACAACAGCTGCTTGCACAAAACCACAAATAAAGATTCTCAACCACAGTGTATCCAACCTAATGCAGATAAATCAAAATACATTTGTCGAAGCTATGTGATCTAATGTCAGGTGATCTGATGTTATGTTGTCAGAACAGAATGTGGTCAGAACATCACGTGATCAAACTTCCTGCAATGCCTCAAACCAGCATTGACAACCCTACCCTGACTGTGATCTGTTAACCTCAGCACAAACCTAATACCTGGTCTGCATGGCTCATGGGCTTTTGTATTTACTCACTCAGACAGTGGAGAGCTTTGTAAACTCTTTTGTTGGAGAAATTGACAGCACATATTGCAGCCAATTGTACATTGAAGTTTCATTTCAGGATTGAAACATTTCACAAGATTGAGTTTCAGTAAATTCCTTTTTCAAGGTTAGTAGACAAAGAATAACGAGAAGATTTCTTCTATGCATTAGATGAAATAAGGTTGTAAACACCTTATTAAAGAACTGGTTTACAATTTTGCTAAACATTACAATCAAAGAAAATCTTTGTCCAGTTTAATGTAATTTGCAAGCCCTGTGAAGCAAAGTTAATGTTGCAGCTCTGCTTTTCTGTCAATAGAGGGAATCCTAATTTCCAAAAGCAAAATACTGCAGATGCTAGAAATCTGAAACAAAAACAGAAAGTGTTGGAAATATTCAGCAGGTCAGGCAGCATCTGTGGAGAGAAAAACAGAGTTAACGTTTCAGGTCTGTGACCTTTCATCTGAAAGACAAGTTCATTCAGACTGAAGAAGGCGTATGGCATGCTTGCCTTCATCGGCTGAGGCATCGAGCACAAGAGTTGGGACGTCATGTTACAGTTGTACATAACGTTGGTTAGGCTGCATTTGGAGTACTGTGTGCAGTTCTGGTCGCCGCACTACAGGAAAGATGTGATTAAGCTAGAGAGGGTGCAGAAAAGATTCACAAGGATGTTGCCTGGTTTGGAGGGCTTGATTTATAAAGAGAGATTGGATAGGCTGGGTCTGTTTTCCCTGGAGCGAGAGGGAGCATGATCGAGGTATATAAAATTATGAGAGGCATAGATAGGGTAGATAGCCAGAGTCTGTTTCCCATGGACGGGGTGACTAAAACTAGAGGGCATAGATTTAAGGTGAGCGGGAGGAGGTTTAAAGGGGATCAAAGGGGTAAATTTTTCACACAAAGAATAGTGAATATCATGAGCTGCCAGAGGAGGTGGCGGAGGCAGGAACAGTAGCAACATTTAAGAGGCATCTGGACAGGTACTTGAATGAGCAAGGCATAGAGGGATATGGAATTAATGCAGGCAGGTGGGATTAGTATAGATAGGCATTATGGTCGGCATGGACATGGTGGACTGAAGGGCCTGTTTCTATGCTGTATGACTCTATGACTCTATGACTTTATGACCTGAAACGTTAACTCTGCTTTTCTCTCCACTTATGCTGCCTGACCTGCTGTGCTCTTACTTCCTATGGTTTATCAGGAGCTTTTGCTGAAAGATGCAAGGTCACAAAGAGAAGTTTAAAATTAGGAAGAGAGGGGACAGGATAGATAGAAACAGACTGTTTCCAGCTATTGAGGGGTCTACAATAAGGGGATCTAGATATAAGATTAAATGTAATAGATTTACAAAAGGAAGCAGGAAAAACCTTTTTTATACAGAGTTGTGAGGCAGTGGACTGCTGGAGTTCTTGAGTGAAGTAGAGAACACATCAATGTTTAATAATAGGCTGGATAGGTGATTGAATCATAAACCCTTACAGCACAGAAGGAGGCTATTCGGTCCGTCACACCTGTGCCAGCTCTTTGAAAGAGCTGTCTAGTTTAGTCCCATGTCTCGGCTTTTTTCACTGTAACCCTGCAAATTAGTCCTCTTCAAGTACATGTCCGATTTCTTTTTAAAAGTTGCTATGGAATCTGATTCCACCACCCTTTCAGGTAGTGTGTTCCAGATCTTAACAACACTTGGTGTGAAGAAATATCTCCTCATTACCTCTCTCATCTTTTAATCAATAAATCTATAACCTCTGGTTACCATTCTACTTGCCACAGAAAATACTTTCTCCCAATTTGCTCTATCAAAACCCTCATAATTTTGAGTACCTCCATTAGGTGTCCCCCGAACCTTCCCTGCTCCAAGGAGAACAAGCCTAGCCTCCTGATGTCTGCTACTATTATGTTCACTATTTACTGTGTTGCCAAGCTTTGTATTGTCTACAAACTTCAAATTTGTACTCCCTATACCCACGTCCAGGTCATTCATATATAATAAGGAAAGAAATGGTCGTGATACCAATCCCTAGGGGTCGCCACTGTATTCTTCCCTCCTGTCATAAAAATATCCATTCACCACTGCTCTCTGACCCCTCTCTCATAGCTAATTTCATACCCAAGTTATTACCTCGAATAACCTGTTCTTCTATTTTCTGAATAAGTCAATTATGAGATACTTTATCAAATGCCTTTTGAAAGTACACATATACAACATCCGCTGCACCAACAATATCAAAATCTTCTGTTACTTCATCAAAGAACTCAAATAACTTAGTCAGAAATGATTTGCCTTTACCAAATCCATGCTAACTCTCCTTAATAGGGTTTGCCCTTGACAATGGTCTCTAATAGTTTCTGACCACTGATGTTAGACTAATTGGCCTGTAGTTATTATGTTAATCCCTCTCCCCCTTTTTGAAGAGGAGTGTAAATTTTGCAATCCACTAGTCCTCTGGCATCACTCTAATATCCAAGGAAGAGTGAAAGATTGTGTTCAAAACTTCTGTTATCTCCATCCTAGTTCACCCTCAACAACCGAGGATGTATCCCATCTGGACCTGGTGGCTTAATGACTTTGAGTGATGCCAACCTATTTAGCACAGGAGAGGAGCTCACATTTATTGCACCAGTGTGACATTTTTCCATTTTCCTTGCCATCCTGTGACCTTTTGAGGGAAATTGCCAAATGAGAGGCAGTTTTATGGCACATCCCAAAACACTGGGTTAACACTATCCAAGAACATTGTGTATAGAATACTCACTGTCATCCCAATAGTTAGGGCTAGATTTGAACTGAGGTCCAAACAGTGAAAGGTCAGTGTCTAACCTTTTGCACCTACCACCCGTAACAGTATTAATCACCATTCTATGTCGCAAACTGGGAAAAACTGCTCCCAAATAGCTTGCAGTAAGAATAAAGGGAGTCAATGATGTTATGAAAAATATCTAGCTTGCAAGCTAGCAATTGCTGTATACAAGTAGCTACAAGAATTGAGGATCCAAGTTGATGCTAATTCACACTTGCTGTGGATTGCACGTTGTTTTTGTTTTTGAGACAGTTTGCATTGTGTAATCTCATCTTTTCTAATTGTCCAAAAGAAACTTTCTAGTAAAAGTCACAACAGCTCTGCATTACCTCCAACTTCACTCCTCCAAACCATCTGCTGCTTTACGCAGAATTTCTGTCATTGAAGCTTGTAGCCAGAAATTCTCGATGTCACTGCTCCCTAATGATATAACCTCAGATTGACGTCAGTTATTTATTTTTACGTTGTATTGCATTTTGGCAGTATGTTAAGTAGCTTTTAATTTTTGCACCTCTTGGCATGGAGACAACAATGAATTCATCTGGTTCACTGCAGGTGCCTTATTCCTGTTGGTACATCTTTCTGGGTAGTTATTGCAAGGAAGAATTAATTCGACAACTGCTGTACAGTGGGTGTGTTTGTTGTGGACTGGAGCAGTTTGTTATCCAGTATACAGTTGAACTTCACTTAGTACTTTTAGTTCTTTTGTTTATCAAAGTGGCAGGAGGGAATAGCATTTCAGCATGGACTCAGTGGGAGTGTTGTTGAATTTGCTATACTGTATTTCACATACTCACTGAGGCATGACTAATTTTTAGTCTTTGCATGGAGCGGAAAAATGGAATGGACTTAAATGAACTGCAACAAATGAGTGCACTTAACCTTTATAATGCACCCCTTGAAAATGATGCTTAGGTCTTGGAAAACACCACAGTCTGGAGTGTGCCACAAGGCAGTAATGGAACCCTGGCTTCAAATGATACCACAAATGTTGCTTGTTTCATCAGTGTCATCTCATCCGCAATTGTTACATCCTTGAACCACACTTCAGTCTGAGTTTACAGGGATGGTTTGTGTCAAGTTTTTTTCTATTTGGCTAAGGTCATGGCAGGTACAGATATCTACATACATAACTGTATAATATGATTAGAATTGACATGATGTTCGACCACAATCAGCACATCATGTTTTCTTCCATCTCTGCCTCCCCTCCTCTTCTTCCGAAGACATTGATCCCTCCCTGTGCTGCTATTTCAGGAGTATTACGTACACTTGTCCAAATAGCCAATCTTCACATGTAAGCCTCCATTGTGTAACAGTAACTTAGCATCAAAGTATGGGCCATGCTGATGAAAACATGAATCAATAATTGTCCAAAGTCATTACGCAAAGCTCCCTTGCTGCCTTCTGCCTGGGCATAACTAGCAAACTAGCTAATCATGAAAGGTATCACAGCTCAACTTGCCCTTTTCCTCATCTGATATCCACACGTTTCCAGCAGAGCATCAGTACTATAAACCAAGCTGACTTTCTCCCACATACCTAAACCAAGGATGTTGAAGACAATTATTAGTGTTACTCCAAGTTGTGATCCATTAACTTCATATAGACCTAACGATTCAACCTGTGACTTTTATTGCCTTAATTGAGCTAAGCAATTTGGAATGCATATTATTTTTAATGTTCCTTTTTCTTGGGGATTACTTTCCATATTTTACTCTATATTCTGTCTTATTTCTCCTTTGCACAGCATACAGCTGAGAAGGGGCATGCACATGGTGTTGCAAATGCCAGTTCAGATTGGACAAAAGAAGTGTCAGATACTGCTCTGGAATGATTCTCTCAACTGTTTTTTTTCCTACCCCTTTGCTGAGGGACTCTACAGTCTGCTTGGCATCTCACCACCTGATGCCATCAAATCCCTTGTCTATTTAGTGGCACCTTATACACGTCATATCACATTATATTCACAGAGTTAGAGCATGGTCTGTGAAAGAAAATAATAAAATGTGTATTAGCATCCAAAGACAAAGGTCAAAAGTGCTGTTCTTGATGAGAAACTCCAGGTCTATATATTGCGATCCAAATATGATCAGTAGTGGGCAGGAACATGAGTTTAAAAATATCATAAATTAAGGCATGCAGGAAAGTCTCCATAATGTACAAAGGCTGAAACAAGATAGTGTTGTTGTATCGAGATCTATGATTAACAAAATCAGTATAATGAACTTCTCTCAGCCATGAATACAATTTTTTTAATGCATTGAAATAGAATGTGACTTTATAAGGATTGTAATGGGATTGTACAGTAGGTTTGTAAAATAAGATTGCAGAACAGAACCACGTAATATGACTGTGTAGTGTGACTATATTATAGGACTCACTTTACTTTGGAAAGGAAGAGAAAGCTCCGTGGAACAGCAATGAATCAAGGCTTCTCTGCAAATAAAGAACTTTAATTTTGAAAATTGAATTTTCCGTTTGTGGAAAATATGACAGCGTGAGAGACCAACTCTGTTATTTCTATAAGGTGCATGCTGATTAATCTGCCCCAATTCTTGTGACCTGTGTATTGTAGCACATGCTGACTTTCAGTGTGGTTCAGTAATTCTATCAGTAGAAATTATGGTGTTTTTGGAGGCGTTTTTTTGATTATTCCCTATGTAACTCTCTTCTCAAGGTGCATCATTCTTTATTCAACTCCCTTCTCAGTGGGTATTATTCCCTATGTAACTTCTTCCTTGGTGAGCGTTATTCTTTCTGTATCACTCCCTCAGAGCTATTCCACCACATGCTTCTTTTTTATTAAAAAAAAGTCAGCAATAAGGGCACCATCAGTACTGTGAAAACTGCATATTCCTGTATGCCTTGCTTTTTCAGATTGGGTGCCTGGAATATATGTTGTATACAAGGATCGATATGTATGGTACACAGTCATGTGCCAGGAATTATATCTGGCTGCTTCTCACAACCATTCTCTGAGACTGTTTTTGTAAGTGGACAATATTTATTTTTCACAAACAAAAATAAGAAACTTGTGGATGTACACAGGCCTGCCAGCATCAGCAAGGAGAAAATGCTTGGTAAGATTTTGGGTATCAGAACTGAAAGGAAAGGAGGCATTTTAGTAGGGGTCAGTGTGGGTATTAGCACCAAATGCAGGAAGTATGCAGAATTGGCAGATTGTGATGTCAGTCAGCATGTAATGCTAATTTGATGCCAGCATTGTCATTTTCAGCCTTACTGCTGCAAGTAACTCCCTCTCTTAATCTCGCACAGCTGAACATGCGTTCAGCAGCAGGAAGGACTCATAGGAACAGGTGCAGGCCATTTAGCTGCTTGAGCCTGTTCCCTCCAGAGCTATTTAAAGGGATTATCAACTTGCAGATTAGTTGATGATTATGCACTACTGACTCTGTTGGAGTTTGTGGAGTGCTTGGTGTTTTCAGGAGTTGGTGAAAGTTGGTGAAGTCTGCAGTGATGCTGCACATGGAGTGACTGTGAAGGTGACCATGGCCCTGAATTTCTTCACGCTGGGATCTGTCCAGGCTGGAGCAGGTGACATCTGTAACATCTCCCAATTTGCCATCCATTGCCGCATCAGAGAGATAACAGACGCTCTTTATGCCAAGAGAGGGAAGTTCATTGCAGGATACCGCTTCCCCATGGTGCAGGGTGCTATTGACTGTACGCATGTGGTTTTACAGGCATCACATCTGAATACTGAGATGCACCACAACTGCAATGGATGCCACTCGTTGAATGTGCAATTGGTGTGCCACCACGCCCAGGACATCATGCTGGTGAATGCCCACTATCTTGGCAGCTGTCATGACGTTTTCATGCTGTGCTAATCTGCTGTTCCCTCAGTCTTTCAGGCACCACATCGAACCAAAGGGTGGCTGTTGGGTGAAAAGCGTGATCCGAGAAACAGATGGAAGTTTAATGGTAGAAGCCCATTGGGATGTTGAAGCAAAGTTCTGCGGCCTGGACCACACTGGAAAAGTGGTCGCCAAGGCGTGACTCCTGATTGGTCGTTGTCTACTATATCCTCCACAACCTGGCTATCATGAGGATACAGCCCTTGCCACCAGGGATACTTAAGCACCTCAGGAGGAGGAGGAGGAGAAGGAGAAGGAAAAGTAGGAGAAGGGAGGAGGCAGCTGCCATATCCACATTTTGGCTGGGCTGTCCATGCTGTCTGTGATTGCCTCATTTGACAGCTGTTCGCATGAACACAACCCCAAATCCCCATCCTACAACAGTCGTACACCTTACTATCTCTCTGCTACATACCATCACAGCATCCTCTTGGCCAAAACACTGAACTAAAATCCACCACTAAACAACCATTCAAGAACAACTTTATTCACCAAAACATCCAACATTCATTACAAAATTCAACTAATCACCCTTGTACATTCTCTTAGTGCCTGTCCTGCAGTGTCTTTGCTTGGCCTAGTGTTCCTATACAGTACTACCCCCAGTGGCTGCAGCCAAGCTAGTAGAAGGTTGTTGACTTTCAATGCAGGAGGCCTTGCAGGACAGCCTCGAGCAACTCTGGGCCCAGAAGGCTCAGCTTCAGACTGCACTACCTCAGCATGGGCGAGAGCAGTCCAGGCTGGTTGGTTGACAGATAACAGCAGGGGCACTGGTAGAGTTGCAGTGGTGGGAGCATGAATGCTGTCATCCTGAGAGAGGACAGAAAGTTTGTGGTCCACAGAGTCACTGCCACTCCCTCAAGGCGGCACCTCAGCAACCCTAGTAAACTGCTTGAGCACAGATTGCTGGACTGCTGTGAGAGCCTGCAAACCCGTTTGAGCACTGGTTTCTGCAGGCACGAAGACAGCAGTCTGAGTCTGCTTGGTAACAAGCTGAGATTTCATGACCTCAGACTGAGCTTCCACAGCAGCACTCAGACATTGGGTGGCTTCTGCTTGTGCTGCAATGGAAGCTGAGGCATCGACCATCAGACACTGCATGAAGTTGGTGTACAGCCTACATTACTTTGAACGGGTGTGAATTAATCAGAAAAATTTTGGAACCGCAGTATATTTACCCGATCCAAATGGTGAAAAGACAGGTTTAATGTCCCAAAGACACACCCCTTTCCCTCTTTAGAAAGGGTCTGCATCAAGACAAACAGTCCACCTTTCTTCCACCCAGATTTGACAGATCAGTCCCACATCACCAGCTGTCCTGCAGTTAACAGCTAAAGCTATTGAAGGTGGTGTTCAGAATCAGTCAAGTATCCAGGGGAAGGATGAGATACTGTTCCTGAACCTTGTGTTTATCTTGGTTGGAACAATGTAGTAGGTTAAAGAAAGAAAGGTCGGAGAGGGGTAGGAGGCGGGGGTTTAAATGGTGAGACACAGTGAGGTCAGAGTGCAATTGGAACAGGAGTTAAAATGGTGAGACACAAAGGGTGAGAACAGGATTGGGAGGGAGAGTTAAACTGGTGAAACACAGGGAAGTAAGAGCAGGATTGGGGGGTTAAGATGATGAAATGCAGGAAAGTGGGAGCAGGAGTTAAAGTGGTAAGACATGGAGGTAAGAGCAAGATTGGGGGGGAGCGATTCAAAGTGGTGAGATCAGGGAGGTGGGAGCAAGAGTTAAAATGGTAAGACACAGGGAGGTGAAAGTGAGAGTTAAAGTGGAAAAACACAGGAAAGTGAGAGTGGGAATTAAAGTGCTGAGACATGGAGGTGAGAGCAGGATGGGGCGGTGGGGTGCGGGGGGGGGCGCTGCGGTTTACTGGTGAGGTCAGGGAGGTGAGAATGAGAGTTAAAATGGTGAGACACGGGGACATCAGAGAGGGTTTGGGGTGGGGAGTGAATGTGGTGAGGTCAGGATGACAACAAATGTTGATTCGTGAGCTATAAATGGTGGTACGCAGATACAATTGGGACTAGTACGCAAGTGATTTTTTTTTAAAAAGCTGATTTTCTGCTGTATTTGAATTATTAACATTACATTCATTTAGAATGTTTCATTGGAGACACCTTCTCAAATAGATAAAAGTATTAAATAATTAAGCATATCACTCACTCTGTAGTTGGGTGTTATATCAATCTGTTAGCATTTAACGTTCCAGTAATTTCCCTTTAATGTGCTGTTTCATATTAACACTGAAGCCTATTTTCTTTTCGAAAGGTCTTTATTGAATTGATGATTTGCTTGTTGTTGAAAAGGTAATGACAGGTGGCTGGTGGTTTGAAAATTTAGCATCAATTATTTTCATACAATTTAATAAAACGCATGTGAAATCATATGTGATGACATGCACCAAAAAGGGAGTCATATATTCAGCATAAAATGAAAGAGGGAGTTACATGAACAATGACAGACACTAAAAGAGGGAATTACATGGCTAATTAAACAAACTGAGAAGGAAAATACATAGAAAATGATACACAATGAGAAAGAAGTTACATACAGAATAATACCCACCAAGCAGGGAGTTACATGCAGAATAATTTCCACATAAAAGAGGACATCCACTGCAAAGGCATTTGCACAGAAAATTATATGTGAATAGAAGAGTTTCAAGCTGAGAATAATAACAGATACCCAGAATTTTCTTCCCTTAACTAGATGGAAGGTGGTTTAGTCATATCCCACAGCACGATCGTTGGAGCTGAACTAAAACAAAATAAATAGTGAAGCGAGGAATGTGAGTGGATATGAATTAGGAAAGGTGATAAGAAACTCTGGACCACATGAAAAAATCTGCATGTAACCACAATGATTGTGAAATCCATCAAGTATAATAGAGAGTGGCGCAGTGGTTAGCCTCACAGCTCTAGTGACCCGGATTTGATTCTGGGTACTGCCTGTGCGGAGTTTGCAAGTTCTCCCTGTGACCGCGTGGGTTTTTGCCGGGTTCTCCGGCTTTCTCCCACAGCCAGACTTGCAGGTTGATAGGTAAATAGGCCATTGTAAATTTCCCCTTGTGTAGGTAGGTGGTAGGGGAATTGAGGGAAGGTGGGGATGTGGTAGGAATATGGGATCCATGTAGGATTAGTATAAATGGGTCGTTGATGGTCAGCGCAGACTCGGTGGGCCGAAGGGCCTATTTCAGTGCTGTATCTCTAAAATAAAAAATATATATAATTTATTCATGCAATGGAACCTAGGTAAGTTAGTACAATTTTACAACATCAGCACAATGTTCAAATGGATCAAAGATGATTTAATTAAAATTTTAACATTGGTTTGAAAATACCTCAACATTTAAGGCCATTAAAACACATTGTCTATCACAAAAATGTCTTACTGTAGTGTCTTTTCCCTGGAATTGCAGCCTTAGCATGGCACCTCTACTGGGGCTGCCAAGCTGCTGGCCCTCTGATTAGGCTAACAGCTCTTGGGGGCAGGCAGCTTCCTCTTAATTGGCCGCCACTGGCATTATGCTGCCCCAGGTCCCACCGCCCGCTGAAGCGGGGTCACCTCCTGCTTTCAGCCCCAGCGGCAAGACTTCCAGGCAAACATAAAAATTCAGCCCATAGAGCCAACCCAACGTACCTGTCTTCAAAGGCATCTGGCCATTGAGACCCCCTCTCCCTGCAGCTGCAGCCTCAGCAATCGCCAGTTCTAAAGGTGGCACTGCTGAGCTGCCAGCACTCTGTTTGGACTGGAAGCTCTTGGGGGTAGGCTACCATTCTTAATTGGATGAGAACCCTGGCAGCAGCCACATAATTGGCTGCCACTGGAGAAATGCGGCCCCAGGTCCCACTGCCAGCTAAAGCGGGGTCAGCTTTCACTTTCAGCCCCAGCAGCGGGACTTCTGCTGTCCTTGTAAAATTTAGCCCCACATGTTCTGACCTTAGTTAATAATCTATCAAAGGAGTTCTGAAAATCCAAATATATAACATCTACTACTTTACCCTTATCTACACTTTCTGTTACTTCTACAAAGAATTCAATTAGGTGCATAGTCTTCCAGTTTTCAATTTATGCTGACTACTCTTTATTATATTTCATATATTGAGATGAGGTGCTCCACAGGGATCAGTGCTGGAACTACTGTTGTTCACGATTTCTATGAACAATTTGAACTCGGGAATCAGAAGAATAATTTCAGAATTTGCAGACAGTACCAAACTGGGCGTTATAGTTTCTACTGAGGACAAAGACAACAAAATACATAAAGTCATCAATAAACGAGAAGAATTGGCAAACGAACTTCAAATATAGGTAAGTGTGAGGTGGTGCATTTTGAACGTCCAAAATCCATCATCCTCGGGACCAAGACCATGGCGGATTTCAGATTATCCCAGATTTTGGAGTCACTTGCACACAGAATGCCTGTTTGAGGTAGCAGCTTTGCATTTTGATTTAATGCAAGAGTAGCAGAGTGCTCGGCTCACCCTGATGAACCGAAGAAGTGAATTGAGGCCACATTTCACTCACGGGATATTTATAATATCTGCTGTGTCCCATGTTGTGGCAGTGCCAACAGTCACTTAGGGGCTGCAGCCAATGCTTCGATATCTAGTCAGTAACAGCAAAGGGTCGTGTGATGCTTTCTTGAAAATAAAGTATGAAAAAGAATACATAATAATGTATACATAAAGTGTTGTTCTTAGCAAGTATTCTTCCTGTTATCCACTTCCAAAGTGAGATGCACAAAAATGGATACTGGGTTATTTACATCTGGTTGAAGGTTGAGCTTGAGGGAGAGAATGAGGGAAAGGGCTCAGCTAGGATGTCACGGGTTGATGATGGGCCAGCAATAGGATTTTCCCATGTGGAAATTGCATTTGAAGTTGCAGTTGAAGTTGAAGTCAGGTCAATAGCACTCTGCTGGGATGCTTTGTTCAAGAGATCAGCTAATTTCATTTGCTTCATGAACTCAGGCTTCTCTTTGATTAGTTTTGCTTGAATCTTGTAAACCTGTATTATCGCTGCCTCCATTATGAAGCTACGTTGCTCAAGGGCATTAATTAAATCTTCACACATACTTATACATTTGTTTATGGACACTTTCTACCTGATCACCAATGTCATCATCGTCATCCTCAGTGTTTTTATCTTTCTCCTCTGGATGTGAAACCACTTCCACAATTTCACCATCTGTAAGTTTGTGAACAATGGAAGCATCATCATCTATGTTCATATCTTCTGCGATATCTTGTTCATCCAATGATTGCGCAGCTTGAGAAGACAACACTTTCCCATACTCGACAGTTCCAAAATCACTTTCTTCTCATTCGACAAACAAAATCCTTCAAAATCAGCACCAGCATCTTCATCAGCATCAATCATAGTTGCCGGCCACAGGCTGTGCCAAGCATTAGTCATGGTGTCTTTAGTCACTTGGTTCCATGCATGCACAGCAGCCCAGATGGCGTCCGTCACTGAAAATTCTTTTTGGAACCCTTCTATCCACAGGCCTCAGTTCACAGCACTAAGCATACGCCTCATAAATTCGTCTTTGTACTTACACGTCATGGACTTTAAGATTCCTTGGTCCATTGGCTGTACAAATTATATTACGTTTGGTGTAAATATATGCCAAACACATTGTTGTTCACGGGAAGTTCAGCATCGGGATGTGCTGAGCAATTGTCAATCAAGAGCAATATCGACACTTTTCGTCAAGCCCAACTGACTTACAATGAGCACAAGCCTCGGGAACAAAGTGCTTTTCAAACCAGTCCAAACAAATTTGCCTGGTTATCCATGCTCTCCTATTAGCATAATAATGAACTGGAAATATTCTCACCCCCTTGAAATATCTTGGACGCTGACTTTTTCCAATACACATCAGCTTACCCTTATGTGTCCCAGCTGCATTAGCACAACCAAGCACAGTAAGCCCATCTTTTGCATCTTTTACACCTGCTGTTGCCTTCTCATCAGCTGTTGCTAAGATTTTCCTTGGCATGTAACGCCAATATACGGATGTTTCATTGCTATTATAGATTTGTGCAGCAAAAAGGTTTTCATCAGTAATTAACTTGGCAAACTCGTCTATGTAATTTTCAGCTGCCTCATGATCTGCTGACGCTTTATCCCCACACACTTATAATTGCCTTATTCCATGATGCCTTTTAAATTTGGTTAACCAACCTGAAGTGTAGTTGCATGGAGCTGAAACAGAAAAATTCAGTTCATCGTGGAAATTCTTGCCTCGCTTAATCAACATCTGTCCAGTCAGTGGCATTCTCTCACTCCTCCTCTGTCACATCCATTCCATCATCACTCTATCTAATTCATCACTTTTAGGTTTATGCATAGTTTTCCATTTGTTCATTTTTTTCTGAATGTCACTTTCAGCATACAACTTCATGATCTGGTATTTCTGTTTCTTTAAATTGTAAATGGTGGAGGTGCCCACCCCATGCTCCTCACTCAGCTTTCGCACTGATGCACCTCTATCTAATTTCTGCTGTAATTCTACTTTCTTGGCTATAGACAACAAATGATGCTTCCTTTTTGCAGAGCTACTCATGGGGGTATCTGCTGGCCTTTTTGACATGATGGCAAAAAACACAGGAAATCACAGGGCGGGCAGTTTGGGCAAGGTCGAGGGTCATTCAGGTCAACTTGGAACGTGGAAACTAAAACTAACATCAAGCTGATCTGTCCCGGTATTTGGACAATAAGTCTGAATTTCATTTACCTGAATGTCAAATGCAATATTTTCAAAAACATCCTGTTTTCGGCTAATTCCGATTTTCAGACAGCCAGATTTTGGAAGTCATCCTGTAGATGCATAATCTTCTCTTTTTAAATTCATGCTGACCACTATTATATTTGTATATGTTATATTTTTTGTTTCTAAATGTTTTTCTATACATCTTTGAGTAAAGATTCCACTATCTTTCCCACGACCAATGTTAATCTAACTATATGCCTTCTCTTTATTTTCAATTTTGACCTTATTTCTATATTCATCCATGGTGTTCCATTATTGGCTTGTATGTTCTTTTATTAGTGGAATATATTTCTTCTTAACTCGCTTGATCACCTTTTCATATATTTGCCGCAGCTGTTCCATCCTTTTGTCAATTTCTGTTTTCCAGTTTAGCTTCACAAGTTCTATCCTCATCCCTTCAAAATTTACTTTTTTCCAATCTATTACTTTGGTCTATGACTTATTTAAGTCTTTCTGAAGCTTTATGTTAAATCATGTTGTGATTACTTCTTTCCTAAATATTCCTCTAGGCTTACTTTTCTTATCTGGTCTGGTTCATTTCCCATTACAAAATCCAACAGTGATTCCTCCCTTGTTGGGCGACTTAGGTATTGTGTTCTTCGGAAAGGTGTTCTGAATATATTGTAAAAACTCATTCCCTTTTCACCTTTCCTTACCTCTTACCAGTTTATTTGGGGGTAGTTGAAATCTCTTACTTTTTTTCTGTGTCTTTTACTCATTTTATATATTTGCTTACATATTTCTTCCTCAACTTCCCTTCATTGTTAGGTGGTCTGCAGAATACCCCTTTCAGTATGATCAATCCATTCTTATCTTTTACCACAATTCATATGGATCTTGTTTCTGTCTTAATGTTAGTCATGTTCCTTTTATCTACTGGCATTATGTTACCTGTAATAAGTACAGCTATCCCATTCAGCTTCTTCCTTTGCTAACCATTCTAAATACATTGGCCTGAAAATTTGCTGGCATAGCCCTGTATTTTTGGTGCTATGGGTGTGCCTGATGCCATTTTGGGTGGAACGTTAATGCGGACACTGGGAGCATGTGCTGGAAATATGCAGAGTAGGCAGATCATGACATTATGTTGATTTGACATCAGTGGTGCTATTTCCAACCCGAATATTCCAACGAATGCATGACTTCAGTCTGAGCTTCCACTGCAGCACTCAGACATTGGGTGGCTTCTATTTGTGCTGCAATGGAAGTGTGGGAATGGAGTTGTCCATAACTTTCATGCTGGAAAGGATGGTCTTTGAGCTGTTGGCAAAGCCCTGTGCAAAGTTGGTGCTAGACTCCTCCGTGCACTTTGGCAGTGACAGCAGGCTCTCCCGCACCAAGCATTTCTGTGTGCATGCCCATCAGCCTTTCTCCTGTATGCCACCCTATTGAAGCTCTCATCTAAGTCCTCTGCAGCAGAACTCATGTGCAACCTTGCCCAGCCACCTGCGCTACCCTGTCTCCTGCCCTGACTGTAGACCAAATGGACTCTGTAACTCAGCACATACAGATCCCGCCTGTAAGCTCTCTTCTAACGTACTCACAATGTCAATATCTGAGCTGGTGGCTGTGAGTGTGAGAGTGAATGACAGTGTTCCTCCATCGTAGTATCTTCTTCCTCTTTCCCTTCTTGCTTCTGCACCACAGCCTGGCCAGATTGAAGATCTTGGATATCTGAATGGAGAAAGGCACAAGTTATGGTTGTGGTGAGGGAAGGTGGGGAGGGAAAGCAAGAGGTGTTGGCTTACACCATTGTTACAACCGGTGAGAAAGGTGTCAAGGGGTCCTTCAGTCTTTACCTGGTCATAGCGTAACAGGGTTTAATTTTAAACACACTGTGTTTTTTGCTCACCTTAGTGAATCCTTGTTCACTACTTTCAAATTATAAGGCAAAGAAACCAGCACAAATATGCTTTTTTAGGTTTAAAGCAGAAAGGTTGAAATTGATTAAACTTAAACTTAAACTCTAATTCGGTCGATGCCTACAGATACACGACACACCCACGCTAGCACGCATATGTGATACACACATGCAAATAGAGACAGAAAAGAGCAGGAAAAAAATAAAGTGGAAAAGTTTGAGGCAATATCTGAAGAGTTTGTGTTACGGTTCTTTGAGCTCACTATAGAGTCCTTGATTGCAGGTAGTTCTTGCTTTACATTGGGGCCCAGTATTCTTCTTAAACCTTGTGTGCTGTAGGAGACTTTTCTCTCTTGGAGTTCATGTGTCTTCACTGGATTCAGAGGCTTGTGAGAAAGAGATGGGAGCAGACAGGAGAGAGATCTTCTCAGTTCAGGAGCAAACAGACTTTCTCCGTTCAAGCTCTCTGTGGCCAGTTCAAAAGAAAACCCTGAAACAGCCAGGTAGTCATGTGACCAGCTGGTCTAACCAGTCCTGGCCCTTGTGGATCATATCCTCCTTAGCAGGCTCTGGAATGCTCTTCCTCACCTTCAATGTCTGTTAATATGTAAATGTTTTTTTCCAGCTATGGCTGATCTGTTTAACAAGTCATTTCCTTGCTCCAGCAACAGCTAAAAATCAATGTTCATGACAAAACCAATGTGCCTCATTCTTAGCAGGTGGGGGCCTACATGACACCATCAACAGCTTCGAAATCAGAAGAGATTGTGGGATGAGGTGGAAATGGGATATGAGAAGGAGGAATAGGTGTGAGCATACCATCAACTTCAATGCTTTCAGCCCTGCCACTGGCCATGAATGGCAAACACCTTCTTGCCCATGGGGGTAAGGACATACAGCCGTGCCTGACACTGCTGTTTAGATGCTGCTGCCTGTCCTACAAGAGAGAGTTTGGTCAGTGAGTGTGGTGCAATGTATTTGTGTGGGTGCCTGCTGTGGTTGAATAGCTGGCAGTGTGTGCAAGCTGTGAGATGTGGCTTGTAGCAGTGCTACACGCGCAAGGGTGAGATGAAGCTATAAGTGTGAAACATGAGTATGGTTGATAGAGAATGTTGGTAGCTGAGTGACGGGGGATGATGAATTGAGCAGTGTGTGAGGCGAGTGGATCAGTTGTCAGGATATGGCATTTGAAGATGTATTCACTGACCTTGGCTTCTTGTGTGAGGTCATTCAATTTCTTGCAGAACTGCAACCAGATCCTTGGGACTCCACTGCTGCATTGACCGCGATGGCTATCTGTTCCTAATGCCTTTTCAGTGTCTATCTGAGGGACTTCTTGGTCCTCTGTAGACAAAGGACTTCTGTCTTCCTGTCCTCCTCTTGCACTAAGGCCTCCAGTGGTGCATCAGAGAACCTTGAAGCACACTTTCTTCCCTGTTTCACCATTATTCAGTGTTCTTTCTGCTCAGATACTTTTTTACAATTACTTTCTGTGGCCACAAACGTGACTCCAGGATGCTATGTTGTCTCCCTGGTGTTAGGGACAAGGATGTCTTGGAGTGGCTGCAGGACATTCTGAAGGGGGAGTGTGAATGGTCAGAGGTCGTGGTTCACATTGGTACCAACGACATAGGTAGAAAGAGGGATGAGGCCCTGCAACAAGAATTTAGGGAGCTAGGTAGCAGATTAAAAAGCAGGACCTCAAAAATTGTAATCTCTGGATTACTCCCGGTGCCACATAATAGTGAGTATAGGAATAGGAGGATAGAGCAGATGAATGCGTGGTTGAAGACGTGGTACAGGAGGGAGGGCTTTAGTTTCTTGGATCCCTGGGTCCATTTTTGGCGAAGCTGGGACCTGTACAAGTTGGATGGGTTGCACCTGAATTGGATTGGGACCAACATCTTTGCTGGGAGGTTTGCTAGGGCTGTTAGGGGTTGGGGTTTAAACTAATTTGGCAGGGGGATGTTGAGTTACAGTAGGGGGTGATGCACAGTCAAATATAGAAGAGAAACTAAGTCAGTCTGGAAGGCAGAGCAAATATAGACCTGTTGAGGCACAAGCGAATAATGCAAGGCTGGATTGCAATTATTTTAATGCAAGGAGTCGACTAGTAAGACAGATGAACTGAGGGCGTTGATTAACACATGGGAATATGATATTATTGCTATCACAGAGACATGGTTAAGGGAAGGTCAGGACTGGCAGCTCAATATTCCAGGGTAGAGAATCTTCAGTCGTGATAGGGGAGGGTGTAAAAGAGGAGGTGGCATTGCACTGTTGATCAAGGCATCATTTTTTCTTTTTATTCATTCTTGGGATGTGGGCATCACTGGCTATGTCAGCATTTATTGCCCATCCCTAATTGCCCTTGAGAAGGTGGTGGTGAGCTGCCTTCTTGAACCGCTGCAGTCCATGTGAGCTAGGTACACTCACAGTGCTGTTAGGAAGGGAGTTCCAGGATTTTGACCCAGCGACAGTGAAGGAACAGCGATATAGTTCCAAGTCAGGATGGTGTGTGACTTGGATGCGAACTTGCAGGTGGTGTTGTTCCCACGCATCTGCTGCTCTTGTCCTTTGAGGTGGTAGAGGTCACGGGTTTGGAAGGTGCTGTCTAAGGAGCCTTGGTGCATTGCTGCAGTGCATCTTGTCGATGGTACACACTGCTGCCACTGTGTGTCGGTGGTAGAGGGAGTGAATGTTTGTGGATGGGATGCCAATCAAGTGGGCTGCTTTGTCCTGGATGGCGTCGAGCTTCTTGAGTTTTGTTGGAGCTGCACCCAACCAGGCAGGTGGGGAGAATTCCATCACACTCCTGATTTGTGCCTTGTAGATGGTGGACAGGCTTTGGGGAGTCAGGAGGTGAGTTACTCGCCGCAGGATTCCTAGCCTCTGACCTGCTCTTGTAGCCACGGTATTTATATGGCTACTGCAGCTCAGTTTCTGGTCAATGGTAGCCCCTAGGATGTTGATAGTGGGGGATTCAGCGATGGTAATGTCATTGAATGTCAAGGGCAGATGGTTAGATTCTCTCTTGTTGGAGATGGTCATTGCCTGGCACTTGTGTGGCGCAAATGTTACTTGCCATTTATCAGCCCAAGCCGAGATATTGTCCAGGTCTTGCTGCATTTCTACACGGACTGCTTCAGTATTTGAGGAGTCGCGAATGGTGCTGAACATTGTGCAATCATCAGCGAACATCCCGACTTCTGACCTTATGATTGAAGGAAGGTCATTGATGAAGCAGCTGAAGATGGTTGGGCCGAGGACACTACCCTGAGGGACTCCTGCATGATGTCCTGGAGCTCAGATGATTGACCTCCAACAACCACAGCCATCTTCCTTTGCGCTAGGTATGACTCTAACCAGCAGAGTTTTACCCTTGATTCCCATTGACTCCAGTTTTGCTAGGGCTCCTTGATGCTATACTCGGTCAAATGCTGCCTTGATGTCAAGAGCAGTCACTCTCACCTCACCTCTTGAGTTCAGATCTTTTGTCCATATTTGAACCAAGGCTGTTATGAGGTCAGGTGCTGAGTGGCCCTGTCTGAACCCAAACTGGGTATCACCGAGCAGGTTATTGCTACGCCAGTGCTGCTTGATGGCACTGTTGATGTCACCTTCCATTGCTTTGCTGATGATTGAGAGTAGACTGCTGGGGCAGTAATTGGCCAGGTTGGACTTGTCCTGCTTTTTGTGTACAGGACAGACCAGGGCAATTTTCCACATTGCCGGGTAGATGCCAGTGTTGTAGCTCTACTGGAACAGCTTGGCTAGGGGTGCGGCAAGTTCTGGAGCACAGGTCTTCAGTACTATTGCCGGAATATTACTACAGTAAGGAGGGATGATATCTTCGAAAGTTCCTCAAATTAGACCATATGGGCAGAACTTATAAACAAAAATGGGGAAATCATTTGGCTGGGAGTATACTATAGGCCTCTAAACAGTCAGGGAGAGATAGAAGAGCAGATATGTAGGCAAATTTCAGAGAGGTGTAAAAATAATAGGGTAATAATAGTACAGGATTTCAACTTCCCCAATATTAACAGGGATGGTCTTAGTGCAACAGGCTTAAAGGGGGCAGAATTCTTAAAGTGCATACAGGAGAGCTTTTTGAGCCAGCACGTAGAAAGTCCTACAAGAGAAGGGGCGGTACTGGGCCTAATCCTATGGAATGAAGCTGGACAAGTGGTAGAAGTGTCACTGGGGGAGCATTTCGGGGATAGTGACCATAACTCTGTAAGATTTAAAGTATTTATGGAGAAGGACAAAGAGGGATCGGAAATAAATGTACTGAATTGGGGGAAGGCCGATTTCAATATGATAAAGCAGGATTTGGCCAAAGTGGACTGGGAGCAGCTACTTGTAGGAAAGTCTACATCAGGAGCCATTCAAAAAGGAAACAGTGAGAGTTCAGGGCCAACATGTTCCCATAAAATTGAAGGATAGGACCAACAAGTCCAGGGAACCCTGAAGGGCAAGGGATATAGAGGATTGGATAAGGAAAAATAAAGCAGGCTTATAGCAGATTCAGAACGCTGAAAACAGTGGAGACCCCAGAGGAGTATAGAAAGTGTAGGGGGGTACTTAAAAAAGTAATTAGGAGAGCGAAGAGGGCACATGAAAAAACACTGGCGGGCAAGATAAAGGAAAATCCCAATGTATCTTATAAGTATATTAAGGGCAAGAGGATAACCAGGGAAAGAGTAGGGCCCTTTAGGGACCAAAGTGGCAATCTGTGTGTGGAGCCAGAGGACATAGCTGAGGTTTTAAATTATTACTTTTCATCTGTGTTCACTATGGAGAAGGACTATGTAGGTGTAGAAATCAGGGAGGGGGATTGTGAGATACTTGAACAAATTAGCATTGAAAGGGAGAAAGTATTAGCTGTTTTAGCGGGCTTAAAAGTGGATAAATCCCCAGGCTCAGATGAGATGTATCCCAGGCTGTTAGGTAAGGCAAGGGAGGAGATAGCAGGAGCTCTGATACAAATTTTCAAATTCTCTCTGGCCACAGGAGAGGTATCAGAGGACTGGAGGACAGCGAATGTGGTACCATTATTCAAGAAGGGTAGCAGGGATAAACCAGGTAATTACAGGCCAGTGAGTCTAACATCAGTGGTTGGAAAACTGTGGGGAATAAATTTGAGTGACAGGATTAATCTCCACTTGGAGAGGCAGGGATTAATCAAGAATAGTCAGCATGGCTTTGTCAGGGGGAGATCATGTCTAACAAACTTGATTGAATTTTTTGAGGAGGTGACTAGATGTGTAGATGAGGGTAAAGCAATTGATGTAGTCTACATGGACTTCAGTAAGGCTTTTTATAAGTCCCATGGGAGACTGGTTCGGATGGTAAGAGCCCATGGGATCCAGGGCAATTTGACAAATTGGATCCAAAATTGGCATAGTGGCAGGAGGCAGAGGGTGATGTTTGAAGGTTGTTTTTGTGAGTGGAAGCCTGTGAGCGGTGGTGTACCGCAGGGATTTGTGCTGGGACCCTTGCTGTTTGTAGTGTGTACAATAATGATTTCGATGTGAATATAGGAGGTAGGATCAGTAAGTTCACAGATGACATGAAAATTGGTGGTGTCATAAATAGTGAGGAGGAAAGCCTTAGATTACAGGACAATATAGATGGGCTGGTAAGATGGGCAGAGCAGTGGCAAATAGAATTTAATCCTGAGAAGTGTGAGGTGATGCATTTTGGGAGGACTAACAAGGCAAGGGAAAATACAGTGGATGGTGGGACACTAAGAAGTACAAAGGGTCAGAGGGACCTTGGTGTACTTGTCCATTGATCACTGAAGGCAGCAGCACAGGTAGATAAGGTGGTTAGGAAGGCATATGGGATACTTGCCTTTATTAGTCAAGGCATAGAATATAGCTAAAGGCATTGTGTCTCAATGTGCGGAGTATTCGCAATAAGGTAGGCGAATTAACCATGCAAATAGATGTAAGTGGATACGAGATAGTTGTGATTATGGAGACATGGCTGCAGAGTGACCAAGGATGGGAATTGTTAGTAAAAGAGGAAATCAATACAATAGTGAGGAAGGATATTCGCTCAGAGAATCCTGATGTGGAATCTGTAAGGGTGGAACTAAGCAACACCAAGGGGCAGAAAACATTGGTGGGGGTTGTATATAGACCCCCAAACAGCAGTGATGATTTAGAGGATGGCATTAAACAGGAAATTAGAGACGCATGCAATAAGGGTGCAACTGTAATTATGGGTGACTTTAACCTACATATAGATTGGGCAAACCAAATTTGCAATAATACTGTAGAGGAGGAATTCCTGGAGTATGTACATGATGATTTTTTGGGCCAATACATTGAGGAACCAACTAGAGAACAGGCCATCCTAGACTGGATATTGTGTAATGAGAAAGGATTAGTTAATAATCTTGTTGTGCAGGGGCCCTTGGGAAAGAGCGACCATAATATTATAGAATTCTTCATTCAGATGGAGAGTGAGAGAGTTGATTCTGAGACAAGGGTCCTGAATCTAAATAAAGGAAACGTTGAAGGTTTGAGGCGCGAGTGGGCTATGATAGACTGGGGAATGTTACTTAAAGGGTTGACAGTGAATAGGCAATGGCTGGCATTTAAAGAGTGCATGGATGAATTACAACAATTGTTCATTCCTGTCTGGCACAAAAATAAAACAGGAAGGGTGGCTCAACCGTGGCTGACAAAAGAAATTAGGGATAGTATTAGATCCAAGGAGGAGAAATATAAAACGGCCAGAAACAGCAAGTCTGAGGATTGGGAGCAGTTTAGAATTCAGCAAAGGAGGACAAAGGGATTGATTAAAAACGGGAAAATAGAGAATGAGAGTAAGCTTGCAGAGAACATAAAAACTGACTGTAAAAGCTTCTGGAGGTATGTGAAGAGAAAAAGATTAGTGAAGACAAATGTGGGTCTCTTACAGTCAGAAATGGGGGAATTTATAATGGGGAACAAAGAAATGGCAAACCAATTAGATATATACTTTGGTTCTGGCTTCACAAAGGAGGACACAGATTATCTCCCAGAAATGTTGGGGAACATAGGGTCTAGTGAGAAGGAGGAACTGTATGAAATCAGTATTAGTAGGGAAATGGTGTTAGGGAAATTGATGGGATTGAAGGCTGATAAATCCCCAGGGCCTGATAATCTACATCCCAGAGTACTTAAGGAAGTGGCCCTAGAAATAGATGCATTGCTGGTCATTTTTCAAAATTCTATAGACTCTGGAACATGTTGGAGGGTAGCTAATGTAACCCCACTATTTAAAAAAGGAGGTAGAGAGAAAACAGAGAGCTATAGACTGTTTAGCCTGACATCAGTAGAGGGGAAAATGCTGGAGTCCATTATAAAAGATGTAATAGCAGAGCACTTGGAAAACAATGACAGGATTGGACAAAGTCAACATGGATTTACGAAAGGGAAATCATGCTTGACAAATCTACTGGAATTTTTTGAGGATTTAACTAGTAGAATAGACAAGGGAGAACAAGTGGATGTGGTTTATTTGGACTTTCAGAAGACTTTCGATAAGGTCCCACATGAGATTAGCATCCAAAATTAAAGCATATGGGATTGGGGGGTAAGATACTGACATGGATAGAGAACTAGTCGGCAGACAGAAAACAAAGAGTAGGAATAAAAGGGTCTTTTTCCGTGTGGCAGGCAGTGACTAGTGGGGTACCGCAGGGATTGGTGCTAGGACCCCAGCTATTCACAATATATATTAATCATATAGATGAGGGAATTAAATGTAATATATCCAAGTTTGCAGATGACCCAAAGCTGGGTGGGTGTGTAAGCTGTGAGGAGGATGCAGAGAAGCTCCAGTGTGATTTGGACAAGTTGAGTGAGTGGGCAAATGCATGGCAGATGCAGTATAATGTGGATAAATGTGAGGTTATCCACTTTGGTGGCAAAAACAGGAGGGCAGATTATTATCTGAACGGCTATAAACTGAGAGAGGGGAATATGCAACGAGACCTGGGTGTTCCCGTACACCAGTCACTGAAGATAAGCATGCAGGTCCAACAGGCGGTAAAAAAGGCAAATGGTATGTTGGCCTTCATAACAAGAGGATTCGAGTATAGGAGCAGGGATGTCTTGCTGCAATTATACAGGGCCTTGCTGAGGCCACACCTGGAATATTGTGTGCAGTTTTGGTCTTCTTATCTGAGGAAGGATGTTCTTGCTATAGAGGCAGTCCAGTGAAGATTTACCAGACTGATTCCTGGGATGACGGGACTGATGTATGAGGAGAGATTGAGTCGGTTAGGATTATATTCGCTGGAGTTCAGAAGAGTGAGGGGGGATCTCATAGAAACCTATAAAATTCTAACAGGACTTGACAGGGTAGGTGCAGGAAGGATGTTCCCGATGATGGGGGAGTCCAGAACCAGGGGTCATAGTCTCAGGATACGGGGTAAACATTTCAGGACTGAGATGAAGAGAAATTACTTCACCCAGAGAGTGGTGAGCCTGTGGAATTCACCACCACAGAAAGCAGTTGAGGCCAAAACATTGTAGGTTTTCAAGAAGGAGTTAGATATAGCTCTTGGGTCTAAAGGGATCAAAGGATATGGGGGGAAAGTGGGAACAGGTTACTGAGTTGGATGATCAGCCATGATCATAATGAATGGCGGAGCAGGCTCAATGGGCCAAATGTCCTACTCCTGTTCCTATTTTATGTTTCTATGTTTCTATGACTGGACAGACTAGTTACAGGAAGGATGTTCCCAATAGCAGGGGAGTCCAGGACCAGGGGTCACAGTCTAAGGCTAAGGGGTAAGCCATTTAGGACTAAGATGAGGAGGGATTTCTTCACCCAAAGAATGGTGAACCTGTGGAATTCTCTACCACAGAAAGCAGTTGAGGCCAAATCATTAAATATATTCAAGAAAGAGTTAAATATAGTTCTTAGAGCTAAAGGGTAAGAGATATGGGGAGAAAGCGGGAACAGGGTACTGAGTTTGGATGATCAGTCATGATCTATTGAATGGCGGTGCAGGCTCGAAGGGCCGAATGGCCTACTCCTGCTCCTGCTCCTATTTTTCAATGCTCTGTGTTCCTATAAGAACAGGGAGGTTATGATGGAGCTGAGGAAAATGCGAGTGAGGCCACAGCTGGAGTACTGTGTACAGTTCTGGTCATCACACTATAGGAAGGATGTGATTGCACTGGAGAGGGTGCAGAGGAGATTCACCAGGGTGTTGCCTGGGCTGGAGCATTTCAGCTATGAAGAGACTGGATAGACTTGGGTTGTTTTCCTTAGAGCAGAGAAGGCTGAGAGGGGAACTGATTGAGGTATACAAAATTATGAGCGGCACAAAATTATGAGGGGCATTGATAGGATAGATAGAAAGAAACTTTTTCCCTTAGCCGAGGGCTCAATAACCAGGGGGCATAGATTTAAGGTAAGGGGCAGGACGTTTAGAGGGGATTTGAGGAAACATTTTTTCACCCAGAGGGTGGTTGGAATCTGGAACACACTGGTTGAAGGGGTGGTAGAGGCAGGAACCCTCACAACATTTAAGAAGTATTTAGATGAGCACTTGAAACACCATAGCCTACAAGGCTACGGGCCAAGTGTTCAAAAATTGGATTAGAATAGGGCTTGACAGCTGGCACAGACATGATGGGCCGATGGGCCGACGGGCCTGTTTCTGTGCTGCATAACTCTATGGCTCTATGACTTCTGGCACCTGCTGCAGCCAGAATGCACCCTTCCTTTAAGAGTTGTTGGCTGGCTTTAAGTAGTGCAAGCTAGCTTTAAGGGGTGATAGCCTCAGATGAACTTGGGCCCCTTACTGAGGTGTGCAGCCACTCAATGGTGCAAATAATGCTGGCTGCATGCTATAATCATGGTAATAAGCAGGCAACACAAAGTTTGCTTCTCCCTGCATCAGAATGAACAGCAGCGAGTTAATTTACATCTCCGTGCCTGTTTTCACGGTGTATCCAATTTTGCCCCCATTATATCCTGCAATATTTAACTGCCAGTCCTGCCCTTTATAAGCAATGTTTCAGTTATCCCTATGCATTTGGATCCCTGCTATGAATTATTGCCTCAAGTTCCATTTTTATCAATGTTGTGTACATTGCTCTACAGGCAATTTAGTTTGCTTTTATTAGTTGTTCCACTCATTATGTTTAAGTCATTTTATACTTATGTTCTGTAACTGTATCTGTTCCTTCATCATTTACCTAATCTTTATTCCTTACCCTTCTGACCTATACTGTCATCTCCTATTTCTTTTACCCCCTGAATTGTGTTATTTTCACCAGAGCCCTCCTCCATTTTATCAGTTTAAAGCCTTATCCAAAGCCCTATCTATCCTTTCCACTAAGACTCTGTTCCCATTCTGTTTTAGGTGGAGCCCATCTCAGCAGTACAGCTCCTTCCTGTTCCAGTACTGGTGCCAGTGTCCCAAGAAATGGAATCCGTTCTTTCCACATCAATTTTTCAGCCATGCAGTCACCTTCCTGATCTGTCTACCTGTATGCCAATTAACACATAGCTCAGGTAGTAATCTGAAGATTACCACCATAAGGTGTTGTTTTTTAACATTTATTTCCTAGCTTCTGACATTCCCTGAGCAGGACCTGCTCAAGTTTTACTTGAAAGGTAAATGAGGAGAGGTGTATACGGGTTACTGGTCCGATATCACCTATTTTACTCTAGCAACTAAAATTATAATGATTCCTCTTGCACTTCCCTCCAGGCTTGTGACCCCTACAAGTGCTCTCCCTCAAATTCATGGAATTCTGCATGTTTTAAATCTTTAACCGCCAATTGCTAGGATTAGGATAGCTCTTGTGGAGTTTGCCTGATGTTAGCAGTTACAAATAAAATATGATACTTGTTGCCTCTTCTTTGTCTGCTACTGTCTCGGGACTTTTACTTGTGCATTAGGCCTCTCTGGTTAACTTTACTTGCCATGGCTGCATGACTTTGTGGCTCCTACATATATAAAGTACACACCCCCATCATGGAAGGAGGGCAATCTGAAATAAAAAAGGTATTCAGTATCTGTAGGGTCCACAGAAAACATTAATTTGATCTAGTCAGGAAATGCATTCATTTTATTTATATTAATGAGGAGTAATTTCACTTACATATAGAAGCTCGAGCTCTTCCTAACTATTGATTATTTTTATTATATTGTAGCATTTGCAGTTTCACTCATTTCTTGACAGAGGAAAAATGACATTATTAGTGCTGGACTTAAAAGTTTCCATGAGACATTATTGCATACTTGCCAATGGAAGTTCAGTGATTTCAGCTTCAGTAGTGTCAGAAAAAATCTCTTCTAATTTGTAACGAAATTATGCTTTACACATACTGGGTAAAAACTTTCCACTAACAGTCGCAAAGAGGGACACAGTGTATGATATGAAGACATTGGAACATTGTATTCAATTATGCCTCAATATTCTCAGGAAACTCAGTTTACCTGAACGATCAGAGCGAGGTCAGTGATTAACTAGTGCATACTGAAGAAACAAATTAAGTATAAAATACTAGAAATACTCAGCAGTTCAGGCCAGGTAAGTTTGTGGATTATTTGTTCTTTATGGAGACTAGATGGCTTTGATGTAGGCTGTATCCCCATGCATCAAAGCCATCTAGTCTCCATAAAGAACAAATAATCCAAAAACTTACCTGGTAGAAATTTCCAGTCAATGAAATGAGTGCCCATTGCAGCACAGGTAGAAACAGAAGTATATCTCTAGAGTTAAAAAAACACTTGTTTCAGTATACATCTAGATTTGCACTAGGCTTCAAAATGTTTAAGTAGATTAGTACTTTACTGCAGCATACTTCCTGTTTATATGTTTCTCACTCGAAGTTTTTAAGTTCTGCTCAGGGAGAAAAATAAATTCAATATTGTATCATAGCACAGAGTAGACTGACAAGTCAGCTACAGACTGGTCGCCACACTACCAGAAGGACGTGGAGGCTTTGGAGAGGGTACAGAAGAGGTTTACCAGTATGGTACCTGGTCTGGAGGGCATTAGCTATGAGGAGAGGTTGGATAACTCGGATTGTTTTCACTGGAACGACAGAGCTGGAGGGGTGACATGATAGAGGTTTACAAAGTTATGAGTGGCATGGATAGAGTGGGTAGTCAGAAGCTTTTTCCCAGGGTGGAAGAGTCAGTTACGAGGGGACACAGGTTTAAGGTGAGAGGGGCAAAGTTTAGAGGGGATGTGCGAGGCAAGTTCTTTACACAGAGGGTGGTGAGTGCCTGGAACTTGCTGCCGGGGGAGGTGGTGGAAGCAGGTACGATAGCGACGTTTAAGAGGCATCTTGACAAATACATGAATAGGATGGGAATAGAGGGATACGGTCCCCGGAAGTGCAGAAGGTTTTAGGCAGTCATCAAGAGCGGCGCAGGCGTGGAGGGCCGAATGGCCTGTTCCTGTGCTGTACTGTTCTTTGTTCTTTGTTCTTTGTACAGACCTTAGGAACTGCTCAGCTGATTTCTGCTAAGGGTTCAGTGATTTCCTACTTTCACTGAGATAATAGTAATTCCCAGTATTTCCATTCCTGAATGGAAACTGGGAGTTGTCCAATACTCAATAGAGGCTGTACCTTCCTATGTACTGGCTGGCTATGTCAGTGGCTGAACTGACTGAGTCTGTCATGATCATTTCTATTAAAAATATTCTCAAGCTACCCCAATGGCTCAGTAGGTTTAGCCAATGAATAAGTGGCTGGTCTATGCTGAGTTAGCTGATCTCAGTTGACGTGACAGTAGACACTACAACTAGCTTCAGCATTCCTGGATATGTTGCCATCCAGTGATCTCTGCTGGAAGTGTATGTGGACACTGGGTGAGGTCAGATTAGGTTCAGCTGTAATGCCTCATGTGATAGAATAGAAACATAGAAATATAGGAGCAGGAGTAGGCCATTCGGCCCTACGAGCCTGCACCACCATTCAATACGATCATGGCTCATCATCCAAACTCAGTACACTGTTACCGCTTTCTCCCCGTATCCCTTGATCCCTTTAGCCCTAAGAACTATATCTAACTCTTTCTTATATCTAACAGTCACTGGTGAGGCTCACCCCTAAACCCAGAAAAGTGTTAGCATCTTCAGGAAAGAAAGACTTGCATTTATATACTGCCTCTCGCAACCTCAGCATGTCGCAAAGTGCTTTACAGCCAGTGAACTACTTTTTAAATGTCGTCACTGTCATAAGGTAGGAAAATGCAACAGCCAATTTGAACACAGCAAGACACCACAGTGAAACAGTAATGAGATAATGACCAAATAATCTGTTTTAGCGATGTTGGTTGAGGATAAATGTTAGCTAGGACACCAGAGGACACCCCTTCTCTTCTTGGAATAGTGTTGAGATCTTTTATGTCCACCCGAGAGAGCAGATGGGGCCTTGTTTTTTTGACTCATCCAAACGACGGTGTCTTTGAAATTTTAGCACTCCCTCTGCACTGCAGTGTCAGCCTATATTTTGTGATGTCTGATCAAATGACGTGTGATCACGGACATCTGCAAATGTTATTTATTGCATTTACCTTATAAAGGTTGAGTCCCCATAATTGAATATTTCTGAAATGTCAGCCGAGATTGTATGTTCAAGTCTCCGGAGTGGGACAAATCCACAACTTTCTGACTCACAGGTTAGAGTGCCCACACTGAGACAAGTGAGAGGTGGTTAGAGGAAACACTGACCCAGAAAATTGGTGCAAATAAAGTTATCAAATAAAAAGATAACATCCCAATGCCTTAGTCGGCTTTCTGTATAACTGAACAGAACAACACTCCTACTATAGTAAAACTGCTGTCTTTTGATAGAAAACCTGAATGTCAATGTTGGATTGTGCTGAAACAGCAGATTATTTCTCATACACCAGTTGGTTATAAAAAAACTTTAATCTTTGCAGTGACTGATTCCATTCATCAAACTCTCAAATTGCAGTTATTAAAGTGGATCTGCAGGAATCTGTAATCCTATTCCAAGATAGGCTGATGCTTTCAGATAAAGCTAACAATCTTAAAAAGCAATGAATGCAGCAAGCTTTTTATGAATTTAAGAACCTTTTATTTTGTATTTTGCGGCAAGCAGGAAAGTCCAGAACAAATCAAATACCCTTTTTTCATGAGTTTTGTTCCTAATTTTGTACATGCTTAATTTCCACTGGCAGACTTCACATGGTGATTATGGTGGCTAGTGATGGCTACTAGCCTGTTTGCCTTCCAGCTTTCCTGAGTCTGTTGGGAGTGCTCAATGAAATCTAGCTGAAAACAAATTATAAATGTCAGCACATAGCCTGTGTACAAAATGCAGTGGTACCTGTGTAAGTACATAACACATTTCACCAGCTTCTTTCACCCCATTTTTGAACATTGTTAAGAGGAGCCACATGAGCATAATTCCAACAAAATGGCCATAAAACAGATGGTACAGAAACAGGGATTTGGGTGGCAGCCATCTGGGAGTGTTAACAGTCAAATAACATAGCTGACATGGCATCCTCTCTTCTGTTGGTGGAACCATCCACAGTACAAACAGAATAGTTTTATCTGCAGGAGGGAGATACTTTGATTGCAACTTTGAGCATAAAAGAGAGCTGGTAGGCGAATGGGGATCCTCCAATCCATATTCGTATGTGGGATATATGTAGACTGTTGGGAATGCTTTATTTGTTCACTAGTTTTTTTTTTACCTTGATAGCTAAGTGAAGAGAGTAGTAGGTACCCATTGACCTAGTAGTAAGAGAGAAACAACTTACAGCTTATGTGTACGTCCACTCAGTTCATTGATTGGCAACCCATTTACCACCTGAAATATTGGCTGCCTCCACCACTGACACATCATAATTGCAGTACATACTATCTGCAGGATGCACTGCAGCAGCTTGCTAAGGCTTCTTTAACAGCATCTTCCAAAACCCTTGACCTTCACTACCTAGAAGGGCAAGGGCAGCAGGGAACACCATCACCCCCAAGTTCCCCTCCAAGTCGCACACCATCCTGACTTGGACCTATATTCCTACTTCTTCATTGTTGCTGGGCCAAAATCCTGAATCTCCCAATCTAACAGTGCTATGGGAGTGCCTTCATCACACTGACTGAAGCAGTTCAAGTAGATGGTTCACTATCTTCTCCAGGGAAACTAGGGATGTGCAATATATGCCAACTTTGCCAGTGATGCCAATATCTTGAGAATTAATATAAAAAAGCCTTATGCTATTAAGTCCTAAATGGCAATTTTAGCCAAGCTAATGGTGCGGGAAGAGGAATGATAGTTGAGAGACAGTGAAGGTGAAAAAATTCCACACAGGAAGTCATGTGAGACAACGTAAATTGGCTGACTGAAGTTGCCAAGTGGAAGGAGCCCACTGATTGTTTAAGATTGAACCTTGTATAAAAGAAAAAAGAAAGCTCTTGAAACTATTTTGCATTGTTCATGACCTCAGGATATCTCAAGGTGCATTAAAATCGAATAATTATTTTTGAAGTGCAATCACTGTTTTTATGTACACAAAGGCAGCAGTCAATATGTGCAGGACTTCGGGGACAGGGGAACAGGCGAACAATGATTCCATTGGTGGGTGAATTAGCAACTAGGGGACAGAGACCCCAAGGTTTTTCACTTGAAGAACCAAGGGAGGAGGGAGGAGGAAAAGTTTTGGACTTAAAGCTATGAGACCTTGGGATGCTTCACCAAAAGTAATTATTGAGGCAGAAACTAGAATATCTTCCAAAGGGAATGAGATAAGTATTTGAAAATGAGGAATATAAAAATGTCTGAGTTGAATGGGGTGACAAGAGAGAGTACCAGCTGTACAGGCATCGGGGACTTAATGGCTCCTCCTGTGCAATAATTTCTATAATTCTATGAAAACTCTCCTTCATTAAGTCCGAAACCAGGGAGTGGTTTAGAAATGGTGGTACTGACTGAGGAAGCAATTTTTCATTATTTACCCACAGTAAAGTCGCCAAGTGCCACTCACTCACTTTTTTGGCTGCTCTTTTCTCAGTATTGCATCCTCAGATCAAATTGCTGTTGTTGCTGCTCCCAGCTCTGCGGGCATTGCTGTGACCCACTCCTACTGCCCTTCATCTCCTTCTCTTCCCCTCAATGCTCAAAATCCTATTCCCCTAATTCCCCGTCCCTCAGATAAAATGCTCTGTGAGACATCCCAAATACTGAGTCTGCTGCTGCTTATACTATTTTCGGTTTGATATAGGTCATTCTGTACCATAACTGTTTTGAAAAAAATATCTTGCTCAGTATATTTCCAGACCAATGAGGAAGGAGGCATTGTTGGGTCTGGTTCTAGGGAATGAGGTGGGTAGCATAGAAACATAGAAACATAGAAAATAGGAGCAGGGGTAGGCCATTCGGCCCATCAAGCCTGCTCCGCCATTCATTATGATCATGGCTGATCATCCAACTCAGAAACCTGTTCCCGCTTTCCCCCGATATCCTTTGACCCCTTTCGCCCCAAGAGCTCTATCCAACTCCTTCTTGAAAACATATAATGTTTTGGCCTCAACTGCTTGCTGGGGTAGCGAATTCCACAGGCTCACCACTCTCTGGGTGAAGAAATTTCTCCTCATCTCAGTCCTGAAAGGTTTACCCCGTATCCTTAGACTTTGACCCCTGGTCCTGGTCTCCCCCACCATCAGGAACATCCTTCCTGCATCTACCCTGTCAAGTCCTTTTAGAATTTTCTCAGTTTCTATGAGATCCCCAAAACTCTTCTGAACTCCAGCGAATATAATCCTAACCGACTCAATCTCTCCTCATACGTCAGTCCTGCTATCCCAGGAATCAGTTTGGTAAACCTTTGCTGCACTCCCTCAATAGCACATCCTTCCTCAGATAAGGAGACCAAAACTGCACACAATATTCCAGGCCTCACTAAGACCCTGTATAATTGCAGCAAGACATCCCTGCTCCTGTACTCGAATCCTCTCGCTATGAAAGCCACATACCATTTACCTTTTTGCTGCCTGTTGGACCTGCATGCTTACCTTCAGCGACTTGTGTATGAGAACACTTAGGTCTCGTTGCATATTCCCCTCTCTCAGTTTATAGCCGTTCAGATAATAATCTGACTTCCTGTTTTTGCCACCAAAGTGGATAACCTCACATTTATCCACATTATACAGCATCTGCCATGCATTTGCCCACTCACTCAACTTGTCCAAATCACCCTGAAGCCTCTCTGCATCCTCCTCACACCTCACCCTCCCACCCAGTTTTGTGTCATCTGCAAATCTGGAGATATCACATTTAGTTCCTTCATCTAAATCATTAATATATATTGTGAATAGCTGGGGTCCTAGCGCAGATCCCTGCAGTACCCCACTAGTCACTGCCTGCCATTCGAAAAAAGACCCGTTTATTCCTACTCTTTGTTTCTTGTCTGCCAACCAATTTTCTATCCATTGCAATACACTACCCCAATCCCATGCGCTTTACTTTTACATGTTGATCTCTGATGTGGGACTTTGTCAAAAGCCTTCTGAATGTCCAAATAAACCACATCCACTGGCTGTCCCTCATCAACTCTACTAGTTACATCCTCGAAGAATTCTAGTAAATTTGTTAAGCACGATTTCCGTTTTGTAAATCCATGCTGACTCTGTCCAATTCTACCACTGTTCTCCAAATGCTCTGCTATAAAATCTTTGATAATGGACTCTAGGATTTTCCCCACTACCGATGTCAGGCTGACTGGTCTATAATTCCCTGTTTTCTCTCTACCTCCCTTTTTAAATAGTGGGGTTACATTAGCTACCCTCCAATCTGTAGGAACTGTTCCAGAATCGAGAGAATCTTGGAAGATGACCACCAATACATCCACTATTTCTAGGGCCACTTCCTTAAGTACTCTGGGATGTAGATTATCAGGCCCTGGGAATTTATCGGCCTTCAATCCCATCAATTTCCCCAACACCATATCTCAACGAATACTGATTTCCTTCAGTTCCTCCCTCTCAGTAAACCCTGTGTTCCCCAACATTTCTGGTATGATATTTGTGTCCTCCTTTATGAAGACAGAACTAATGTATGCATTTAGTTGGTCAGCCATTTCTTTATTCCCCATAATAAATTCCCCTGTTTCTCACTGTAAGGGACCTACATTTATCTTCACCAATCTTTTGGATAAGGATAAGAGTAGTCCTTGGGTGAAGGTGCTAAATTGGGGGAAGGCTAATTTGAATAATATTAGGCAGGAACTGAAGAATTTAGATTGGGGGCGGCTGTTTGAGGGTAAATCAACATCTGACATGTGGGAGTCTTTCAAACGTCAGTTGATTAGAATCCAGGACCAGCACGTTCCTGTGAGGAAGAAGGATAAGTTTGGCAAGTTTCGGGAACCTTGGATAACGCGGGATAAAGAAAAAGGAAGCATTCGTAAAGGCTGAAAGGCTAGGAACAGACGAATCCCTTGAGGAATATAAAGACAGTAGGAAGGAACTTAAGCAAGGAGTCAGGAGAGCTAAAAGGGGTCATGAAAAGTCATTGGCAAACAGGATTAAGGAAAATCCCAAGGCTTTTTATACGTATAGAAAGAGCAAGAGGGTAACCAGGGAAAGCGTTGGCCCACTCAAGGACAGAGGTGGGAATCTATGTATGGAGCCAGAGGAAATGGGCGGTACTAAATGAGTACTTTGCATCAGCATTCACCAAAGAGAAGGACTTGGTGGATGATGAGCCTAGGGAAGGGAGTGTAGATAGGCTCAGTCATCTCATTATCAAAAAGGAGGAGATGTTGGGTGTCTTGCAAAGCATTAAAGTAGATAAGTCCCCAGGGCCTGATGGGATCTACCCCAGAATACTGAGGGAGGCAAGGGAAGAAATTGCTGGGGCCTTGACAGAAATCTTTGCATCCTCAGAAGACTGGAGAATAGCCAATGTTGTTCCTTTGTTTAAGAAGGGTAGCAAGGTTAATCCAGGAAATTATAGGCCGGTGAGCCTTACGCCAGTGGTAGGGAAATTATTAGAGAGGATTCTTTGGGACAGGATTTATTCCCATTTGGAAACAAACAAACTTATTAGCGAGAGACAGCATGGTTTGTGAAGGGGAGGTCGTGTCTCACTAATTTGATTGAGTTTTTTGAGGAAGTGACAAAGATGATTGATGAAGGAAGGGCAGTGGATGTTATCTATATGGACTTCAGTATAGCCTTTGACAAGGTCCCTCATGGCAGACTGGTACAAAAAGTGAAGTCACATGGGATCAGAGGTGAGCTTGCAAGATGGATACGAAATTGGCTCAGTCATAGAAGACAGAGGGTAACAGTGGAAGGGTGCTTTTCTGAATGGAGTGATGTGACTAGTGGTGTTCCGCAGGGAGCAGTGCTGGGACCTTTGCTCTTTGTAGTATATATAAATGATTTGGTGGAAAATGTAGCGGTCTGATTAGTAAGTTTGCGGAAGACACAAAGGTTGGTGGAGTTGCAGATAGTGATGAGGATTGTCAGAGGATACAGCAGGATATAGATCGGTTGGAGACTTGGGCGGAGAGATGGCAGATGGAGTTTAATCTGGACAAATGTGAGGTAATGCATTTTGGAAGGTCTAATGTAGGTGGGAAGTATACAGTAAATGGCAGAACCTTAGGAGTATTGACAGGCAGAGAGATCTGGGCGTACAGGTCCACAGGTCACTGAAAGTGGCAACGTAGGTGGATAAGGTAGTCAAGAAGGCATATGGCATGCTTGCCTTCATTGGTCGGGGCATAGAGTATAAAAATTGGCAAGTCATTCTGCAGCTGTACAGAACTTTAGTTAGGCCATACTTAGAATATTGCGTGCAATTCTGTGCGCCACACTACCAGAAGGACGTGGAGGCTTTGGAGAGGGTACAGAAGAGGTTTACCAGGATGTTGCCTGGTCTGGAGGGCATTAGCTATGAGGAGAGGTTGGATAAACTCGGATTGTTTTCACTGGAACGACGGAGGTGGAGGGGCGACATGATAGAGGTTTACAAAGTTATGAGCGGCATGGACAGAGTGGATAGTCAGAAGCCTTTTCCCAGGGTGGAAGAGTCAGTTACTAGGGGACATAGGTTTAAGGTGCGAGGGGCAAAGTTTAGAGGGGATGTGCGAGGCAAGTTCTTTACACAGAGGGTGGTGAGTGCCTGGAACTTGCTGCCGGGGGAGGTGGTGGAAGCAGGTACGATAGCGACGTTTAAGAGGCATCTTGACAAATACATGAATAGGAATGGAATAGAGGGATACGGACCCCGGAAGTGCAGAAGGTTTTAGTTTAGGCAGGCATCAAGATCGGCGCAGGCTTGCAGAGCCAAATGGCCTGTTCCTGTGCTGTACTGTTCTTCGTTCTGTGTTCTTTTTCTCTTCACATACCTATAGAAACTTTTACAGTCAGTTTTTATGTTCCCCGCAAGCTTGCTCTCGTACTCTATTTTCACCTTATTAATTAATCCCTTGATTCTCCTTTGCTGAATTCTAAAGTGCTCTCAATCTTCAGGTCGGTTGTTTTTTCTGGCAAATTTGTATGCCGCTTCCTTGGATCTAATGCTATCTCTAATTTCCCTTATAAGCCATGGTTTGGCTACCTTTCCCGCTTTACTTTTGCGCCAGACAGGAATAAACAATTGTTGCAGTTCATCCATGCGCTCTTTGAATGTTTGCCATTGCCTATCCACTATCCACCATCATCCCTTTCGGTAACGTTTCCCAATCCATCATAACCAACTCGCACCTCATACCTTCGTAGTTTCCTTTATTAAGATTCAGAACCCTAGTCTCAGAATCAACTAAAGTGGATCTAGTGTCAGTAGGAAAATACTTTGGGAACAGTGATCATTGCATGATAAGTTTTAGGCTAGCTATGGAAAAGGATAAGGAGCAATCTAGTGTAAAAATACTTAACTGGTGGAGGGCCAATTTCAGTGGGCTGAGAATGGATCTGTCCCAGGTAAATTAGAATCAGAGATTGACAGGCAAAATTGTAAAGAAACAATAAGATGCCCTTAAAAAAGAGATGGTTCAGGTACAGGTGAGGTACATTCCTACAAACAGGAAGGTAAGGCAACCAAAGCCATTGCTCGCTAGATGATGAAAGAGATAGAGAATAATATGAAGCAGAAACATGATGTATATGACAGATGTCAGGTTGATAATACAAAAGAGAACCAGGCTGAATATAGCTAGTTCAAAGGGCAAATGAAAAAGGAAATAAGAGAGGCAAAGAGAGAGCATGAGAAGAGACTGGGAGCCTACATTAAAGTGAATCCAGAAGGTCTCTGTAGGCATACAAATCGTAAAGTGGCAGTAATAGTAACATGGCAGTAAGAGTAGGGGTGGGGTTGAGTAGGGACCAAAAAGGGGATTCATGCATGGAAACAGAAGGCATGGTTGAGGTACTAAATGAGTACTTTGCACATGTCTTTACCAAGGGAGATGATGCTGCCAAAGTCATAGTGAAAGAAGAGGTAGTTGAGATACTAGATGGGCTAACAATTGATAAAGAAGAGGTATTATAAAGGTTTGCTGTACTTAAAGTTGATAAGTCATCAGGACCAGATGGGATGCATCCGAGGATGCAGAGGGAATTACGGATGAAAATTGTGCAGGTACTAGCCATAATTATCCAATCCTCTTTACATATGGGGATGCTGCCAGATGACTGGAAAATTACAAATGTTATACCCTCGTTCAAAAAAGGGTTTAAGGATAAATCCAGCAACTGCAGGCTAATCAGTTTAACCTTAATGATGGAAACTCTTTTAGAAATGATAATCTGGGGCAAAATTAACAGTAACTTGGACAAGTAAGGAATAATTAAGCAAAGCCAGCATAGATTTGTTAAAGACAAATAGTGTTTAACTAATTTTATTGAGTTTTTTGATGAGGTAACAGGGAGGGTTGATGAGGGCAATGCAGTTGATATGCTGCACGTGGACTTTGAAAAGGCGTTTGGTAAATTGCCATATAGTAGGCTTGCTGCAAAGTTGAAGCCCATGGAATTAAAAAGATAGTGGCAGCATGGATATGAAGTTGGATGAGCGATAGGAAACAGGGAGTAGTGGCAAACAGTTGTTTTTCAGACTGCAGGAAGGCATACAGTAGGGCTCCCCAGGGGTTAATATTACACCGTTGCTTTTTTAAAATCTGTATTAATGACCTTGACTTGGATGTACAGGGCACAATTTCAAAATTCGCAGATGACACAAAACTTGGAAATATTGTGAACCATGAGGACAAAAATGATAGACTTTTTAATAGGGCATAGACAGGTTGGTGGAATAGGCGGACACTTGACAGATGAAATCTAATGCAGAGAAGTGTGAAATGATACATTTTGGTAGGAAGAATGAGGAGAGGTAATATAAAATAAAGGGTGCAATTCTCAAGAAGGTGTAGGAGCAGAGGGATCTGAGGAGTTGTGTGCACAAATCATTGAAGTTTGCAGTGCAGGTTGAGAAAGTGGTTAAAAAGGCATACAGGATCCGGGGCTTCATAATCGAGGCACAGAGTTGAAAAACAAGGAAGTTATGTTGATCCTTTATAAAATACTGTTTCAGCCTCAACTGAAGTATTATGTCCAATTCTGGGCAACACACTTTAAGAAGGCTTTAGAGAGGGTACGGAAAAGGTTTACTAGAATGGTTCCAGGAATGAGCAACTTCAGTTACATGCATAGATTGGAAAAGCTGGGGTTGCTTTCCTTAGAGAATAGAAGATTGAGAGGAGATTTGATAGAGGTGTTCAAAATCATGAGAGGTCTTGAAAGACGATAAACTGTTCCCGCTGGCAGAAGGGTTAAGAACCAGAGGATACAGATTTAGGGCAATTGGCAAAAGAGGCAATGGTGACATGAGGAAATACTTTTTTTGCAGTGAGTGGTTATGACCTGGAATGCACTGCCTGACAGTGTGGTTGAGGCAGATATAATCAGGGCTTTCAAAAGGGAATTGGATAAGCATCTGAACAAAGAACAAAGAACAGTACAGCATAGGAACAGGCCATTCGGCCCTCCAAGCCTGCGCCGATCTTGATGCCTGCCGAAACTAACACCTTCTGCACTTCCGGGGCCCATATCCCTCTATTCCATTCCTATTCATATATTTGTCAAGATGTCTCTTAAACGTCGCTATCATATCTGCTTCCACCACCTCCCCTGGCAGCAAGTTCCAGGCACTCACCACCCTCTATGTAAAAAACTTGCCTCGCACATCCCCTCTAAACTTTGCCCCTCGCACCTTAAACCTATGTCCCCTAGTAACTGACTCTTCCACCCTGGGGAAAAGCTTCTGACTATCCACTCTGTCCATACCGCTCATAACTTTGTAAACCTCTATCATGTCGCCCCTCCACCCCCATCGTTCCAGTGAAGGGAAAGAAAATTTGCAGGTTTACAGGGAAAAGTGGGTGGGGGGTGGGGAGTGGGATAGCTGAGTTGCTCGTAAAGAACCGGCACAGACATGACAGGCCGAATGGCTTCCTTCTTTCTATGCTTTGACTAGTCTATGATTCTATGATTCTATGACACTGGAGGTCCAAGTGCAAATCAGCTCTGACTGAGGCTTCCAGATCAGAATGGTCACTTTCACATGAAACTGAAGTTCAAACTAAAATCCAAGGAAAAAGGGAGAGAGATCCAGCCTGTTCATAGTGGCATTGACTGGGGAGCCTGACTACATCGTCCACTGTGCAGGAGATTTCTGGCTATGGTTTCATGGTGTATATCTGTGGGTTATAGGATCGCTACTAGTTACAGGTAAGATATTGGGGTGTTACACCTGCTACTACCAGTTACATTTGGACTATTGGTGAGTAAACAACACAAGAACATAAGAAATAGGAGCAGGAGTAGACCATTTAGCCCTTGATCTTTTACCTCAACTCCACCTCTGTATTCCTATTGAATATGAGGGAATCTGATCAGTATTACTATCATTTATTGGTACAATTTCAGTGAGTTTCCATGAACCCAATCTTTATAATATAACATTTGTAGATGTCCATGATCAGATGTCATGTGAGCAGACATCACAAGTTCTAGGCTGAAACTGCGGTGCAGTACTGAGAGTGTGAAGCACTGATGGAGGTACCATCTTTTGGTGAGATGTTAAACCAAAGCCTTGTCCTCTTTGGTGGATGTAAAATGTGCCATAGCACTACTTCGAAGAAAAGCAGAGGAGACCTCAAGTTGGCTGGCACATCTCCCCCAGTTACAACAGTGCTAATATTTCAAAAGTTCTTTGTTGGTTGTACAGCACTTTGGGTTGACCTGAGGTTGTGAAAGGTGCTATATTAATGCAAGTCTTTATTTGTGTTTAGGACCTGGAGTGGGGATTGAAACCACAACCTTGTCTTTTAGAGGTGAAGTGTTCCTTTCATTAATGCTGACTGGATTCTTACCACTCCCCACTCCCCACTTCCCCCCGCCCAAATCTACCTTTACAGAAGTTCATTGAGCATATCAAAGAATAGTGTTCTGCCATTCCATGTTGTGTTACTTCAGCTCACCAATGTGCTACCCTACCTGGTTAGCTTATTTTGCTGTTTTAAAATGCAACTCTGAATAAAGTCGAACCTATAAATTAAAATTTTTGCTCACTGCCAACTGAACTCACTTGTTAAGAAGGGTAACATGACACCTGGTACAAAACAGCCTCACTGAGGGTGGGACACTCACCAAAATCCTGTACCCTGGAATTAGCACAAGCTGACAAATAGTTTTTTAAAAAACTGATTTTCTTCACCTAATGATTCTGTCCACTTTTAATTCCTTCAGTTTTTATCACAGCAAGTAGTAGTCTTAAAGTATTTGAGTTAAAGCTCCAACCTGTCCCCCTTTGATGTGGAATTGAACACTGCGGCACTGATTCTGGTATGTTTTGTGTAACTTTAATTATACCTTTTTTGTCTGGCCGAGGGACTGAAATTACTGGAGGTAGTAGGGTTTGTGGTGACAAAGTGAAGCGTGATTTGATGCTCGAGAAGCTATAAACCTCCCTAATGTGCAGCAGGAATGCGAGGACCATTTGCCGTTTCGAGCCAGCATTGTGCAGATGATGACACGCTTTCTCCTCCCTGCAGCCTCTTTCCCACCAGTATTGACCACTTGGCCATAACTGAGGCACATCTTGCTGGGCGAGCTTCTGATGCAGTCGGAGCTGGGGAGGGGATACCTCTTGGTCCCAGAAGTTCAGAAATGTGCAGAGCGGAGCATCCATAATACATAAAGCAGGGTGTCAGATGCGCCGTGGCGGCGAGCTGCCATCTGCCAGCGCCTGCTGTGCTTGAAGCGTTTGCTGAGGGACTGACCGGGCGTTGTGGCACCAGAGGCAGGGGAGGAAGTGGAGAAGAGAAGTGAGTGAGTTGACCTGTAGCAGTGCAGCAGTGTAAACAGAGCGGAGTCCGTGCCAGCCGAGTGCTGAAGACAGCAGCTCGACTCCTCAGCACTGCTGGATGAGATTGAGAAGAAAGATGCAGGGCTTAGCTATTTGCACCCATTGTTCAGAGATCGCCACCTTTTCCGTGGCCGATTGAACTGCAGACCAGTTTTGAGGTGAAGGATACTCGGGATTAACTGTCCACGCCGGGGACTTGCGAAGTTCTTCATTGGCCAAATATTCCTGTCAATTGTGAGCAGAAAGACAGCAATGGACATGAACGTAAAGAAATTCACAGTGCGCCGCTTCTTCTCCGTTTACCTGCGCAAGAAATCTCGCTCCAAGAGCTCGAGTTTAAGCAAATATGAGGTTTGTGTCCAAATTTTGCTGAATGGAAAGAAAATAGCTTGGGTTGTTGTACAGTGTCTAATGGTGATTTCTGACGGGAATGAAGTTCTGTTGTTGGAAGCTATTAAATGGACATACGAGACAATGCGGAGAGAAGGGATTGGTGTGGATGGAATGCAATGACTGGGGATCCATTAAAATAACTAGAGTTAGCTGTAGATCTTGCTGAATTTGGACAAACAAGTGACAATTGCACGTTAAATAGACCAGGTACTACCCATAGTTTTGTCAGAATTTCATCTTCAAAGGGCTGAGATTCTCAAAGGCACCTATCAGCATTTTTTTATGATCACCCTTCGGGATATTTGCGGCTCAGGATTATCTCTTGCCACCCCCTTTCCTAGCATTAATGTCTCGGTATGATTCCTCTTCCCCTGTGATAAACGAGTTAACAACGACAATCTTGAAATCTTGCTTAATTGTTGTTCAAAAATACGCCTAGAAGTTAGGTCATTGAAAATTGTTTAAAAAATAATAAGGCTTTTTACCTCTCTCGGAGGCTCACCTCAGATTCACAAGAGTAAGATACACTCACTGCTGCTTATACAGTGATTTAAAATAAGTCCAACAACTGCAGAGCTGATTAGAAAGGGCAGTTGTATGACTGCAGTCTGAAGGGCCAATGCACAATTGATTCCATTTAGGTTCGGTACAGTCAGCGTTGTGTAGCAGGTGAACACAGATCGCAGTGTTGGATGTGTGGAGACCAGATTGAGTTTGTTCGAAGTGAAAATCCAACAAAGACGAGGTATCCAGGCCAGGCCAATTTACTCCTTTCGTCTCCTTTGTAGGTTTGAAATCAAATCTCCAGCAGTCGTCCCTTCTCATGCTATCTCTTCCTTTGCATGACAACAGCTCGCTCATGCTCACAATCTAAACAAAAACCTTTGTGTGGAGACAGGAAATATCTTCACCCTTCAGAATATGCCGACAATGGCATGAAATTTGATATCTGGCATGTACGCAAACCAAAATAATGCAAAATCGGGTCACTGGTGTCCGTTTCATCTGCTGCATCTTATATTGTTTTATTTCCCTTCCAATTTTTCTCCCCTCCTCTCCTGAAAACAGCGACTGATGCTGGTATATCGCTCCACGGGCACCAGCAGCCCTCCCAAGTGACTCACGCTTTCTTTGTGAGGCTGAACAGGAATTGTCAGTTGCATATTCGACTACAGAAAGCATCTCAACGACGGTCCCCAACCGACTTTCGAGCATCCACTCCTTCAGCATGATTCCCTTTGGGAATAGCTACCTTTCCTGCTGATCTTTTTTGCTGTTCCCTCCCCCACCACTCCCCACAGCCCAGAAGTGCTGAGGCTCATTGCAGCAGCCACACCATCACACTAGCAGAGATCAGTTAACTCAGCACAAAAAAGCAACTGAATGTGGGATCTTCCTGTTCCCTATGGTTCAGTTTCGCACTAGTTCTGGAATTCCCTCCCTAAACCTCTCGGCCTCTCTATCTCGCTTTCCTCCTGAAAACCTACCTCTTTGACCAAGCTTTGTTCACTTTTCCTGCTGTCTCTTTATGTAGCTCGGTGTCAACATTTCTGTCTGCTTACCCTCCTATGATGTGCCTTAGAGGTTTTGCTATGTTAAAGATGCTATATAAATGCAAGTTATTGTTATTATGAACAGAGTCACCAAGGGAGCTTTCTGCACTGACCAAGCATGTCTCCTGTTGTATTGACCTGGCAGCAACATTTGTCTGCAGACTGGCCAAGGAGAACGGTGCATTTGTGGGTACCAGTGAGAAACATAAAAAGGAGTGGGTTGGGTGGTTGGTGGCAATATGATATTGTGAACAGGCAGGATAAGAGGGCAGATGGTTCACACAATGCGTGAACAGCATCAATGCTGTAACGTTACAAACCACTTGTATTAACTTATAACATCAGAAAGCAAATGCACAATGTATTTTCACTGCCGTCATCAATAGAATAAATATACAATACATCAAAACAATCTCAGTGTTAATGATAAGATCGGAATAAATTATAAACTCTAAGCATTATAAAGACTAGGATCTGGTTGCCCGCACAGTCCCTTTGCAAAGGAGCCTGCTTTAGAAGGTTGAACAAAGTCCGGCCTTTCCTCATCTTTGAGCATCCAGGCCCTGCTCCTGGTCATGTCCCCCAAATGGAGCCTATTTCCACCAGTTTTGGCCAGGTACACCTGGTGAGATCAGATGTACCAGCACTAATACCATCCAGGTCCAGACTGAGGGCAGGAATGCTGGAACTCCCCATCTACAGAGTGTGTCCCAGGCACTGCCCACCTTATGTTGATGACATTGTAGAGTTGGGTGAAGATTCTGTTTTACAGAGGACATCTCTGAAACTCTACCTTAAGAGTAGACTCTGTTGTATCTAGGTCCTGGTTAAATTTTCAGTTGTTATGGAGTGAACAAGCAATTTCAGACCCTTATATGTGTATAATTAAACACCTCTGCTGATCATCAGCAAAAAACTGCCTCAGTAGTGCAAACATTCACCACAAAATGTCATGAAATACATGTCAAACATTTAGCTTTAAGGAAATTGTCCTAGTCCTTAAAGGAGGAATCCATATTCAGTTAACGTATTTTGTAGATGTCATGGTCTTACATTGCTTCATTAAAACATTCTATTCTGGTCATTTACAAATTTCCACTACAAACAGTTATTTTGGATGATGTTTTTAATGCTCAGTTTCCAGGTGCAAATGGGGATGAGGACCCATGATAATGGTTCCCCGCCCCCTTTACTGAGATTTCCTGGTATTCCTGACATGAGTGCTTGCTGCTGGAGTTGAAGCACGCATGGAATGAAGTGGGAGGGAGTCTTCCCTCATTTTCCTCCAGCTCAGGTGAGTGGGTGCCAATTTGAAGGGCTGCTTAAAGAAATTGGTGATAGCTCTTGCGCCTGGCCCTCCCTTGATTGGAGGATCCAAGAGCACAAGCAGCATGGTCTCAAAAGATAAGTGAACATTTTTTTTCAGATCTTCAATGCATCGTTGGGGCTGAAGGCCTTCTGGCTGGTGTCTGTGGATTGCTCATTTATTTGCCATTCCTGATTATATGGGAGCATTCCTAACTGTGCTTTATCCCATAATTCGAGAGATGTAGGTGGATTCAAATATCCAGAATGGAAATTATGACAGATGGAAGCTTTTTAGCCTGACTAGGTGCATTCATGAATTGACTGGTGCAGTGTAAGCAATTGATTGTTAGTTCATGGAGCTGTATTGATTATTTACTGAAGCATACAGTCTTTAGCCTTGCACATGTAAATGCAATCTATGCTCAGGTGAATGTGGGGCAAAGCTCTGTGAGTTATAAGACTAATGTTGCAAAGAACATGAATGAATAGCATTGATAAAACTAACAGTAAACAACATTTTTTGGATGATTTATTTTGTTAGAATTGTCAGTATTGCTTGATAATATAATGCGTGAGACCCAAGAGCTTTATTCAACTTGGCATGTACCCCTTTGTGTTCTTGGTTACATTTTCTTTAACCATTTTGTATTACTTTTTGGAGGTGTACACCCTTCAACAATGACATGCAGTTTCTTTTTTTTTGTTAACTTCTTGCCTCCAACAGGCAATGCCATTGCAGGTGAAGCACTTCTTGTGCCCGAGAGCAGGGTGGACAAATTGTTCCCAAGCTTCCAGGAGTGTTTCGAATGAGTTTTGCTAGACATTTATCCTTTGATTTTCCTTCCTTCTGCAAAGTGGTCTCTACTGTCTGGTCAGCACAACTTCACAAACCATGACTGAGATTTCCCGATCCAAACATGGATGGAGATCTAACCTGTGTCCCTTCACTGTGTGGCAGCACACTACTATTTTGTTTCAATTCTCATGCCGCTTCCCCCGCTGTTTATCTCTGCCTGGAACATGTTCACAATTCATTAGCTGAGATGGTGGGTGGCAGGGTATCCTTTTGTTATTATTTGTTCATAGGATGTGGGATTCACTGGCAAGGCCAGCGTTTATTACCCAACCTTAATTGGCCTTGAGCAGGTGAGGGCAAGATGCCTTCTTGAACTGCTGCAGTCAGTGTGGTGAAGGTACTCCCACAGTGCTGCTAGGTAAAGAGTTCAAGTATTTTGACCCAGCGATGATGAAGGAACAGCAATATATTTCCAAGTAAAGATGGTGAATGCCTAGGAGGGGAACTTTCAGGTGGTGGTGTTTCCATGCACCTGCTGCTCTTGTCCTTCTAGGCAGAAGACTCATGGGTTTGGAAGTTGCCGTGGAAAAAGCCTTGGCAATTGCTGCAGTGCATCTTATAGATGGTACGCGCTACAGCCGTGGTGAGCCGATGGTGGAGGGAGTGAATGTTTAAGGTGGTGGATGGGATGCTGATCAAATGGGCTGCTTTGTCCTGGATGGTGTCAAGCTTCATGAGTGCTGTTGAAGCTGTACCCATCCAGGCAAGGGGCCAGTGTTCTGAATTGTGCCTTGTAGATGGTGGAAAGGCTCTGGGGAGTCAGGAGGTGAGTTACCCAGCACAGAATTCCCAGCCTCTGACCTGATCTTGTAGCCACAGTATTTATGTGACTGGTCCAGTTCAGTTTCTGGTTAATGTTGACCCCCCACCCACCCAGAATGATGATGGTGGGGGATTTGGTGATGGCAATGCCATTGAATGTCAAGGGGAGGTGATTAGATTCTCTGGTGTTGAAAGTAGTCATTACCTGGTACCTGTGTGATGTGAATGTTATTTGGCATTTATCAATGCGGTGTAGTGGTAATGTCACTGAGCTAGTAATCCAGAGGCCCAGGCTAATGTGCTGGGGACATGGGTTCAAAGCCCACCATAACAGATTGTGGAATTTAAATTCAAGTAATTAATAAATTCAATTAATCAACAAAAACAAATTTGGAATTGAAAGCTAGTGCCATGAAACTATCATCAATTGTCGTAAAAACACATCCGGTTCACGAATGTCCTTTCTGGAAAGAAATCTGTCGTCCTTACCTGGTCTGGTCTACATGTGACTTCAGATCCACAGAAATGTGGTTGACTCTTAACTGTCCTCTGGAATGTTCTAGCAAGCCACTCAGTTGTCAAGGGCAATTAGGGATGGTCAACAAATGCTGGCCTTGCCAGCAAAGCCCACATCCCATGAAAGAACAACAACAAAAAGCCTGAATGTTGTCCGGGTCTTTCTGGACAATGCGGGCACGGATTCATTATCTGAGGACTTGAAAATAGAACTGAACATGATGCAATCATCAGTAAACCTCCCCACTTCTGACCTTATGATGGAGGAAAGGTCACTGACGAAGTCGCTAAGATAGTTGGGCCTAGGACACTGTATTGAGGAACTCCTGCAGTGATGTCTGAGATGATTGGCCTCCAACAATCACAACCATCTTCCTTAGGTATGACTCCAGCTAGTGTTGTGTTTTTGGTGTGATTCCCATTGACTTCTAATTTACTAGGGTTGCTTGATGCCATACTCAGTCAAATGCTGCCTTGCTGTCAAAGCAATCACTCTCACCTCGCTTCTGGAATTCAACTCCTTTGTCTATATTTGGTCTAAGGCTGTAATGAGGACTGGAGCCAAATGGTCCTGGCAGAACACCAACTGAGTGCTGGTGAGCAGGATATTAGAAAGTGCTGCTTGATAGCAGTATCAATGACACGTTCTATCACTTTGCTGATGAATGAGAGTAGACTGATGGGGTGGTAATTGGTCAGATTGGATTTGTCCTGCTTTTGTGGACAGGACATACCTGGGAGATTTTCCACATTGTCGGGTAGTTGCCAATGTTGTAGCTGTACTGGAACAGCTTAGCCAGGGGCATGGCTAGTTCTGGAGCACAAGTCTACAGCACTTCAGCTGGGATGTTGTCAGGGCCCAAAGCCTTTGCTGTATACAGTGCAGTGGACTGAATCAAATTAGCCGAAGACTGGCTTCTGTGATGGTGGGGACCTCAGTAGGAGGCCGAGATAGATCACCCAATTGGTAGTTTTGGCTGAAGTCTTTTGCACCCACATGCTGGGCAATGCCATCATTGAGGCCGGGAATGTTTTTGGAGCCTCCTTCTCACGTTAGTTGCTTAATTGTTCACCATCATCATGATTGGATCTGGAGTCACCTGTAGGCCCGATTTTCTTCTCTTAAGGGCATTATTGAGCCAGATGTGGTTTTATAACAATCGGGTAGTTTTATAGTCACCATTTCTGATACTAGTTTTTTTTATTCCAGACTTTATTGAATTAACTGAATTTAAACTCCTCAGCTGTTGTGGTGGAATTTGAACTCATGTCTCTATTATTAGTCCAAGCCTTTAGATTACTAGTCCAGTAAAATAACCACTATGCTACTCTACCCTTCTCCAGTTCTTCTCCAGTTCTATGGCTTCACTTGAGCCAGCAGCTAGGATGTGGGTGATAGCTACCTGTATGATATGTCCATTAGTTTCACCTTCTTCAGTGGATAAGTACCTTCTTCATTGTTGGACAACAAAGCAGCTATCTCCCATACTGCAGCAGCAAGATCAATGGAATGCAAGAGTATTAGAATTACTGAAATATTGATATATTATCCAACCATCACTGTGCCCTCCTCTAACTTCCTTTTGGAGATTTCTACTCAATGATCTTGAATATATACTTGACTCCCTCATACAATTGACTCCTTTGAACAACTATCTTGCATCTTGACCTTCTTGGTAAATGCAAGATTCCCTGCACAGATAATGGTGGCAATTTGTAGACCCATGGTAGCAAGCCAGAAATCCTGGCATGCTATTTACTACCCTGTTCCCAACAACATCTGGCCTACAATGATTTTAGAGCAGATCTGGAAACAGGTGGGAGCCTACATGAATATGCAAATTGGGATCTTTTGATGTAAGTGGGACCCTGAAGTAATTTTCAAGTTCCAATGGGAGGAGCGCTGGTTGTTCAGCAGTCTAACCACTGGTCCTTAAAGGAATAGCTGTCGGCTGCTCTGGAAAGAGGAAACAATGGTTTGGCACTGATGTTTGTGGGGTCAGGAAAAGCATAAACACTCCTCCTGACCCCACAAAAATCTTTCCACCTGCTACCCATCCCTCCGTGCCCCTTTCCCCTTTATGTGCCTACCTTCTGCTTTGTTCTGCAGAAGAGCCTCCAGATTTCCCTCCTTCTCATCAATGAACTGCCTTCACTGCTCATTGAGCACCGGCAGCTCTCAGAAGATTTTGTCATAGCACTGGCCATCAAAATGGTTCAGGACTCATCATGGTGCCATCAGATGGGTGATGCAATTTCTTGGCCTACCACCCATCCAATGTGCCTCCAATAAGGCAAAGCTTCTCTTGTCATGGACACCTTTAATGATGAAGGCTTTATGCTGCTCCACCAAATCTGCATCATGGCTCCAAGGTGATCCTGCATGTGTTCTCCAGGACCCTGGGTGATCAGTTCAGTGTTGGCCAGATACTCATAATGACAATTGTGCCAGGCTTCTCATAGGTCCTTCAGTGTCCTGACAGTGATCTTAAGCTTCTCTTAATTAGTTGCTTCAAATGGTGATGTTATCATTTGCAGTTTAAACCTGGAGACAATGGCTCCAGGCTTTTCCATTGCATGTAAAGTTTGGACTATATCTCCAGGTTTCTCTGCACTGGTTCGAGTCAACAGCTTCATATTTGCCCATGTCAGGCTTCTCAGCACTGATGTTCAGAAGGTATCTGTTGACAGCTGCAAGCTCCTTTGCTCGAAAGAATTTGGTCAATAACTCTAATTTTCAGAACAGGGATTTTCCTGTGAAAAATCACCAAGCTACTGTATTCCAAGCTGGCATTTTGGTTCTGGCAGGATCACTTCAGATATGTCATCCTGTCACTGCTGTAAAACATCAGCCTGGGCCACAACTGTCCTTAAAACATAAAGTTCAATCTGGCCAAAGTCAACTAAAGTGGTCAAGTTTGCTTGGATTCTAACATAAGGTTTGGTTCCAAATTCATCAACAATAGGACTGGTTAACATTCTGTCTTGATTCTTGATGTACAACACAGTCACTGTTCAGTACAAACAGTTTTGTTAATCAGGATATGGACATAAAGTGACTGAAGTCTAAAGCCAAGCCGAAAAGTGTTTTCATTTTCTCATTTTACATGCTGAAAAAAGCTATGTCACCTTCTGACTTTGCTTTCCAGACACTCACACAGTTAATTTAAATTATAATTGAAAATGGTAGGGAATGATTTCGTATTTGCAAATGGCATGATATTGTGATTTATTCCAAGGATATAAATTAGAATACTTCTGTCCAGTGGCGTATGAATTATTGTGAGCTGATCTAAGACTTGCAGGTTGATAGGTAAATTGCCCCTGGTAGTAGGAGAATGGTGGGAATGTGGTAGGGAATATGGGATTAATGTAGGATTAGTATAAGTGGGTGGTTGTTGGTCGGCACAGACTTGGTGGGCTGAAGGGCCTGTTTCAGTGCTGTATCTCTCTATGGCTCTATGACTCTAGTCCAGAGACACCTTTTACAGAGTATTTAAAATTTAAATTAATCCTCCATGGAATACATTGGATATTTCAACCATTGTCAGTGTTACTGAGCTTCTTCTAGTTGTGTGAAAAACCATTAGAACTTTCTCCTATCTACAGGGTATATGAGTTAATGGCTTTAATGGAAGAACTGCTATGATCCCTATCATACTATAACTCATATGCCTTAATACATTTCTGATAGAGGACAGACAGTGATCACAAGAATTATAATCCAATTGAGTAGTTCACATGGACATTGTCTAAAGTAATGATGTCGGATTACATCCTTGAAACTTCCCAAATCTCAGTTATTCCCATGCAGTAAGTTTCCCAGATTCAAGTCAAGTAACCTTGTACCTTTGATGCCACAAATGTAATCCTTTATTTCTGGTGGTAAATGTAACAGTACTGTGTGTATTATTATAAAGAATCTACATTAGAACAGGAGTAGGCCATTCAGCCCCTTCAGCCTACTGTAGCATTTAATTAGATCATGTCTGATCTGTACCTCCATGCCTTTACCTACATTTGCCCCATGTCCCTTGATACCCTGACCTAACAATGATCTATTGATAAATCTTGAAATTGTTAATTGACCCAGCATCCACAGCCTTTTGGAGGAAAGAGTTCCAGATTTCCATGACCTTTTATGCAAAAAAGTGCTTCCTGGTTTCATTCCAGAATGAGCTAGCTCTAATTTTCTGATTGCAGCTCTTTGTTCTGGATTCTCCACCAGAAGAAAGAGCTTTTTGTAGCTATCCTATTGAATTCTTATATCATGTTAAGCACCTCAATTTGATCACCTATCTATCTTCTTAACTCAAGGGAACGCAAGTCAAGATTACAGAAAAATAAAAGCAAAATACTGTGGATGCTGGAAATCTGAAATAAAAACAGAAAGTGCTGGAAAAACTCAGCAGGTCTGGCAGCATCTGTGGAGAGACAAGCAGAGTTAACGTTTCAGGTCAGTGACCCTTCTTCAGAACTGGTTCTGATGAAAGGTCACTGACCTGAAACGTTAACTCTGCTTCTCTCTCCACAGATGCTGCCAGACCTGCTGAGTTTTTCCAGCACTTTCTGTTTTTATTTCTAGTTTACACAACCTGTGCCTTGTAATTTAACCCTCTAACTCTTGGTATCATTCTGGTGAAACTGCACTTTATTCCCTCCAAGACCAGTATATCCTTTCCAAAACTGAATGCAGAACTCCAGATGAGATCTCACCAAGGCTCTGGAAAGCTGAAGCCTAAGTTCCTCCCTTTGTCTTCAACATGCTTGAGCTAAAGGTCAATGTTCTTTTAGGCTTTTTGATTACAATTTTTCACCTGTGTATTAACTTTTAGTGATTTCTGTATCTGGACATCCCGATTCTTTTTCTTTTCCACATTTGCAAGTCTCTCATCAATATAAAAATATTCTGATTTGTCTTTCTTTGATCCATTATGTGTCAAGCAATGTCAGCTGTGGTTCAGTTGGTAACACACTCATCTCTGAGCCAAGAAGGTTGTGGGTTCATGTCCTACTCCAGGACTTCAGCACAAAAATCAAGGCTGATACTCCAGTGCAGTACTGAGGGAATGTTGCACTGTCAGAGGTGGTGTCTCTCTGATGAGATGTTAAACCAAGGCCCCATCTTCCCTGTCAAGTAGATGTAAAAGATCCCATGGCACTATTTCAAAGAAGAACAAGGGAGTTATCCCTGATGTCCTGGTCAATATTTATCTCTCAATCAACATCATGTAAAATACAGATTTATCTGATCATTATCAGATAATGCTGCTTGTGGGAGCTTGCTATGTGTAATTTGGCTGCTGTATTTCCTACATTACAGCAGTGTCTACACTTCAAAAGTACTTCATTGTCTGTAATGTGCTTTGGCATGTCTGGTGGTCATGAAAGGCTCTATATAAATGCATGCCTTTCTTTCAAAATGGATGACCTCACACTTCCTCACATTCACATTCAGAGTCCATTGGCTTTATCCCTACTCTCAGTCTCCTACCTCCCAACTAATACTAATCTATATAACAAGGTTACCTCAACTTCCATGTGCTCTCATTTTTGCTAATTATCTCTTCTGCAGAACAAATGCTTTCTTGAAGCCTAAACAATTTCCATATACTCTATCCACCATGTTAGTGACATCCTCAAAAAATTCAACAACGTTACTGAGAAATGATGTACCCTTCACAAATCCATGCTAACTCTCTTTGATCAGTTTAAACTTAGTCAAGAGCTCAGTTACTCTGTGCCCGATAATAGATTCCAGTAACTTCCCTACAGCTGATGCTAAACCAGCAGCTCTGTAGTTTGCTAGTTTCTCCCTCCGTCACTTCTTAAATAATGGAGTAACATTTGCAATTTTCCAATCTGAATACACAATTCCTGAAAGTAGAGAGCTTTGGAAAATAATGACTAACCAATCTGCAATTTCCCACCTGTTTCTTTAAATATATTTGAGTGGAAACCATCAGGTTCCCATTTTTTCTCCATTATAATTTGTTAAAAATTATAGTGAATCCAATAAATTCTTCCTTTGTAGCACCTTCTTTGTTCTTTTTTAACTATGAAAATGAATTAAAAGTATTAATTTAACAAGTCTGCCATTTCCTTATTATCTATTATAGCATCACTTGCACCTGTCTGTAATGGATTCGCCCCCCCCCTCGCACCCCCCCCCCCCCCCGCGCCCCGCCCCCTTTCTCTTAACATATGTATATAAACCTTTACTGTTAGCTGGCATGTCTTTTTCATTTCCCCTTTTGCACCTCTTATTACTTTCTTTGTATCCTTTTGTTTCCACTGTTCCTTACATTTATGTCAGCCTTTTCTTTTAACTTGATACTGCTTCTTCCCTCGTTTCTTGACTATGATTGTTTAAATACACAAGTGGAGCTTTTGCTTTTAGGGGTATATACTGGTTTTGTAATGGACCAAAAATATCTTTGAATATTTCCCACTGTTTGCAGGTTTATCCATTAACAGTTAAACTCAGTGTCTTGCAGTAAATTTATTTCCCCTTCAAAGTTTGCTTTAATTAAATTTAACACATTGGTTTTTGGCTTCTCCGTCTCAAATGTAAAATCAACTTGAATTATATTATGGTCACTGTTCACAAGATATTCCCTTACCATCAGATTGTTAACAAATTCTGGTCTGTTACTTATCTTTGAATCTAATATGGTGTGTTCCCTTGTTGATTCCAAAGCATGTTGCTCTGGAAAACTCTCACAAATACAAGCTAGAAATTACAACTTCAGCTGTTTTATTTCTCCCAGTCTTATGTGAAAATTAACATATCCTGTTATAATTACTTTGCTTCTGATACATGTTTTCCTGATCTCTATATTTATACATTCCCCACAACATTGCTACTGTGTCAAATGTGTCAAAAATTGTCAACTGGGCTCAGCTGGTAACACTCTTACCTCTGAGGCAGAAGGTCTGGGATCAAGTCCCACGCCACGTGCACAAAAATGTAGGCTGATACTGCATTCCTAGCTCACTTGCTCAGCTCTCTGCTCAAGTTCTCAGGGCTCCACATATCATGGACATTCGTACCTTTCATAAATCAATCTCCCATGGCATTGCACATATGGGAAGTCAAGACCAAATGTAGCTTTCAGGTACATGACTAGAGAGGTTGACGGGAATAATTTGATTGGGATGCACAAATGTAATTCAGTACCAGTTTTAAAGTCATACACTGTGTCCTTAGATTTATATAGCACTTTGGTTTGATAGTTTTTCTAGTTAATAGCAATTTGAGAAGCAGAGCAGATAGAGTAAGTTGGAGTTTAAGAATTTGTCTGCAGTACAGGATTGAGGAGCTTGGAGATGCAAGGTTGAGTTTCATCACTGGGACTGTGTGATTGTAGTGCCACAAATTTACATTGGCACTTTTCATTATAAAAGTGAACAAAGGTATTTATAATGGAAAACATTCACACAAAATTGTGACAAAACCATGACAAAAAGAAGTAAGGATTTGTAGACAGGAATTGCAGACTAATGTAAGATTTTTAATATTGATGTATTGGCTTGGTTCAGCTGGGAGCAGCAGCAGTCTTACATCTGAATCAAAACACTGTAGATTTGAGCCCCACTAGAAATTTGAGCATGTATTCAGGCCGATATTTCAGTACTGAAGGTTCTGTCTTATGGATGAAGTGTTAAGCTGAAGTCCTGCCTGTCTGTTCAGGAGATGTGAAAAAGCACATGGTACTATTTGAAGAAAAACATGGAATTTTCTTGGTGGCCTTGTCAACATTCCTCCCTTACTGATCACATAAATAAATCATCTATTTATTCATTCATTTTTTGTTCATGGGACCTTGTCATGCACAAATTTGGCTGTCATATTTGTACATATAACAATTTATACATAATTTATGTAACCCATTGGTTGTAATAGATAATGAGGTGATATCTATACAAGTTCTTTCTTTAAGATATGCTTTTGGTTGTACTGCAGATGCTGTGTGCATTGAGAAACTTGCAGGTAATTTGTTTTTGCAAGTTTTTAAGTGTTCTGGGATGACCTTAAGAGGAACATCTTAAGAAGCTGTAAGTGAAGGTCACCAGAGGAAGTGATATCACATCACACATGAACAGGGAGTTGTGGGTGTAGCCCAACAGAGTGAGGTGTGTGTTGGTGTGGCTCCTGCAGTAGATGTATGTATATATATGTTCTCGTTAAGTTATAATAAAAACCCATGTTTTCTTTGGATATTTCTTATAGTCCTGTGAACCTGACAATAGTTCATATATCAAAGGAACAAGTAATAATACAGTAAGTGGATGTAGATATATATATTTTCTCACCATTATGTTGCCCCATTTGCTCTCCTGAGGCATTGACTCCTGAATTCAGCTGTTTGGATATCAGTCACTGTTCAGTTTCTTGCTCCTATGCAAGCCTTGACAATGATTGTGTGGGCTCTCTGGCTATAGAGAGGTACTGAGGCAAATCGTAGGTGAGATAAGCCGAGAACAGACCAGCAAACTATTGAACTCTAACAGACAGGTAAATAGCCTTTCGTTCATCCAGCCTGTCCCACACAATTGTGATACCTTGTGTACCACAATATATACACTCCATCCCACCTAAGATGACATGATCTCCTGGGAGAGGTGAAAAAACAGCTAAAGAGGAAGGTCAGTTTGGGGGGGAAAATCTGGGAAACTCCTCTCTGACTCATCTAGGCACCTTTTGTAAGAGGTGGTGTCTGCTCCAGCCAAAAACAGATCCCGCTCTCGCTTGAAGGAACTCAACAAATTGGCATCCACTGTCCGAGCTGGCAGCCTGTTCCAGGGGTCCATGATTTTCTGGGAAAAGAATCAACTCCTGATATCTAACCTGGATCTGGCTTTATACAACTTAAAATTGTGACTCCTCGTCCTCCCTAATCTATTTAATTGGCACAAACTGTCAACTGGGATTAAATCTTTTATTATCTCATAAACCTAAACAGATTACCCCTAAGTCTGTCGTTCTCTAAAATGTAGAGACCTACACACTTTTAGCCTTTCTTAATAACTAAGATGCATTAGACTGGGTATTAGTTTTGTGATCCTCATCTGCACCCTTTCCAAAGCTCGATGTCACCCACCATGTGAGAAGACCCAAAGTGGGCACTGTAGACAGGAATGTAACATGTAATTGGTGGGGGAGAGGGAGGTGTTGGCATGAGCAGGGGCGGGCGGGGGTTAAGTCAGCAAAGAAATACTGGTGTGTTGGAAACCTGACATGGCCATGCTCATTTCCACCTTTAACATTTGGAGGGGTGTGGGAAATCCCTGTGGGGATGTCAGGATCTGATATTTAAATATGTCAGGCAATTAAATTGAAATTCAGCCCTGCATTCTGGCACTAACAGCCAGCACATAGGTTTTCTGAGCTGTCTGAAACTCGGCAGGAGCAACAGGCGAGAGGACAGTGGGAATTAATGACTTTGCAATTTGACAGGCTGGAAAGCCTTTAAAAAGTGAAAGTGCACACTGTTTCCTTGCCTATGTGAAAGGTTTTTGCTCACAGAACATATTCTGAGAGTGCGATTTCACTGGTTTACAGGTAGTTTCTTGGAAGTCATTTCACCTATCTTGGATTTTACTCATCTTGATCTCTACTTCCCTACTGTCAACCTTCACTGCAGCATGGGAGCAGTTTATGCAGTTCAATCTTGGATCTATGATGAGGAAGCTGAGGAGCAGCATCAGCCATGCCAACAGCACCAGGAGCAGCTGGGGCCATAACAGCTGCCTCAGCAGCTGCCTTCTCCTCAGCCACATATTGATGCAGAGGGCAGAGGGAATGGACACAGAACTCCAGCTCGAAGGAGGTGATACCCCCAGCACAGGGCACAGGGACAGCACAGACAGAGGATCAGCTTTCTCGACATGAATGAGTAACAGTGCCTCAGGAGGCTCAGACTATCTTGGCAGGTAGTTGCTGACGTCTGCGACTTCTTGGAGTCAGACCTCCTTCCACGTGGATCAGGTGCATGCACATTGCCAGTGGCCATCAAGGTCATCATAGCCTTGAATTTCATCATCTGCACTCCTTCCAAGATTTCACAATTTGCAGCAAACTGATGCAGAGGAAAGACACAACTGAAGCTACATGAGCATAAGGGTAATACTTGAGCAAACCACTGAGTTGCTTAAGGTGCACTTCAGGTGCCTGGACAGATCTGGGCATACCCTTCAGTACGCTCACCTAGCTGCCACAGAAGTTCACGGTCGATTCACGCAGGCACCATTCAGATAACCTGAGTGTATGAAGCCTTATGGCATAACGATGCTGAAACCAATGTCCCCTGCTGCACTCCCCACCCCCCCCCCCACCCCACCCCACCACCCAAACATTCCCATAGTTAATAATCCCTCCAACTCATTCCCAACCTTTGCTCATCCTCCACTTTGGTCATACCATTCTCCTCACGGCTAATGTCCATTTGGAAGCGGGAGATGGCAATGGAGGCTTGGAATAAAGGTCCTGATTTATTAACATTTTCAAATACATTAAGGCAGTGACATTGTTATAAACACCCAAGTGAAACAAAAGTATTTGCCTCTTCCATTTCCTATTACTTCTACATGGTGCTACTTCTGTGACTTCAGCAGAGTGAGGTGCAAGCTGCGCTGACAGCTGCAATGCCCATGGCCGATGTCCTCTGCCTTTTGGAGCCCATGACGGCCTGGTGAAAGACTGCCCCACTTGCACCTGTGCAGGGGCACACTTGGTCATTGATGCAGGAAGCAACATGTGGTGCTCTGACTGAGGAAGGAGGGCAAAGGAATGAGAAGTGGGAGCACATTTAGCAGAATCCCCACTTCCTTGTACCTTTTCTCCATCTTCCCTCTCATGGACACCCGAACTTCCTGCTAGCCAAGAGCTGGAAAGCACTTTGTGACACTTCAGTGAGGCACTGATCGACTAAGGTAAGGTTTTCCTCTATTCTATTTAAAATGACAGACTGAGTATGCAGGCCATTGGTCAGGGCCAGCATGTACTCAGTTTCCTTCTGCATCTGATTCTTCAGGCAGGTGGTGTTATGAAGGTGCTTCCATTTTTAATATTTTTAAGGACTGAGGAGATGCAGGACTTGTTTGTTTTAAGAAAAAAGGGTCACTGGAATGACACGTGGGACTTTGTTTAAAAACAACCACTTACTGGAAGTCACAAATCTTCAGCTAAGTAAACAGCAGGAGCCTTGCTGACTATTGGAGTTGTTTGCAGAGAAGTGACATGTCCAGATTTATGGTGGTCAAGAGTTGGTTTCATTTTTGGATACTATTTGGAGTTCAGTTGGGGTGTAAGTCTGCTAAGAGAGAGAGACTATCAACTCACCCTGTTCCACCTCTTTGAAAAACCATGAGAATCCAGTGTGAGAACTGGAGAAAATGATGCAGCATTTCTCCAGAGAAGCTTCTGTTAGACTTTCTCTCAACATCTCCTGAACAAACTGCTTCTGAAAGGATCCCAGTGACCACCGCATGTGTCTAGTGACACCCATCTATATGCACCTGGACACTAGACTGAAGAACCAATGGGAAAATTCCATATCTTATCCTCTTTCATTAAGAATTAACAAGTATTTGGCCAAAGTACTTTTTATTTTTTGTAAAGTTGATCTCTGCAGAGAAAGCTTCTTTATTTTTTCTTTAACCAGTATGTGTGCACATGTGTGTTGGGCTGTTTAAAAGGGAACATATTTATACTTTCATATTTCAACCTGTGTGTTAATAAGCTTTGCATCTTTATCTTCCGGGAGTGGCTCATGAGAGCCTGCAAAGTGGCTCAGGAGCACCTTAAAGCTACTCAAGCAAGCAAGACCCAAACATTTCAACCAGGGGATGAGGTGTTAGTATTGCTGGCTTTCCAGGGTGAACCGGTGAAATCATGCTTCAGTGATCCATATTGAGTAGTCAAAAGGCTTGGTAAAGTAAATTATTTGATGAACAACCCAGATCGCCGGAAAAAGAATCGGCTGTGTCACATCAATGTGTTGAAACAATATCAGTGCCGGTAGGAGGAGAAACAAGCACAGGCATGTCAGGTAGTAGGGACAGTGAATGATGAAAGGGATAGTGAGGATGAGGTAGAAGGAGGTCCAGACAATTCCCAAAGTGAACCTCCTACTATCCAGTTAGCTAACACTGAATTGATAGGGAGATTAGACACGATGCAATCATATTTAGATGCAGAACAATGAGGAGACCTAACAAGACTACTCATAGCATTTAAAGAAGTTTATAGGGACAAACCTTAGTAGCTTTGGTGGACATCCGATCTTTTCCAGTAGTCTGAAGAGACCACGTCTGCTGACGAGGTCAAAGGCTTTGGTGAGATCAATGAAAGCAATGTAGAGGGGCATCTGTTGTTCATGGCATTTCTCCTGTATCTGACGAAGGGAGAACAGCATGTCAATGGTCTATCTCTCTGCACGAAAGCCACACTGTGCCTCAGGGTAGACGCGCTCGGCCAGCTTCTGGAGCCTGTTCAGCGCGACTCGAGCAAAGACTTTCCCCACTATGCTGAGCAGGGTGATTCCACGGTAGTTGTTGCAGTCACTGCGGTCACCTTTGTTTTTATAGAGGGTGATGATATTGGCATTGCGCATGTCCTGTGGTACTGCTCCCTCGTCCCAGCACAGGCAAAGCAGTTCATGTAGTGCTGAGAGTATAGCAGGCTTGGCACTCTTGATTATTTCAGGGGTAATGCTGTCCTTCCCAGGGGTTTTTCCGCTGGCTAGAGAATCAATGGCATCACTGAGTTCTGATTTGGTTGGCTGTATGTCCAGCTCATCCATGATTGGTAGAGGCTGGGCTGCATTGAGGGCAGTCTCAGTGACAGCATTCTCCCTGGAGTACAGTTCTAAGCAGTGCTCAACCCAGCAGTCCATTTGTTTGTGTTGGTCAGTGATTATGTCCCCTGATTTAGATTTGAGGGGGGCGATCTTCTTGATGGTTGGCCCAAGAGCTCTCTTCATGCCATCATACATTCCTCTGATGTTTCCGGTGTCTGAGGCCAGCTGAATATGACTGCATAGGTGTTGCCAGTAGTTGTTTGTGCAGCGCCTGGCTGTTCTTTGTGCAGTGCTTCTGGCTGCTTTAAGTGCTGCGGATGTTAAATCGCTGGGGGCTTTCTTGTAGTTTCACAGTGCAATGCGCTTAGCGGCTATGACAGGTTCCAGCTCTTCATTATGAGATTGAAACCAGTCTGCATTTCTCTTCGCACTTTTGCTGTAGGTGGTCAAAGCTGACTCATAGATGGCGTCTCTGATGTGGGCCCACTTGGTCTCAGCATCCCCTGTGGGAGTGTTTTGAAGGGCTGTTACAAGTAAATCTAGAAATTTTTGTAACAGCTGTGGGTGAGAAATTCTGCTCGTGTTGATGCGCGGGTGGCCCTTCTGCTTGGAATGATGCAACTTCTTTGGTCTGAGTCTAATCTTGCTGCACACCAGGGAGTGGTTGGTGTCGCAGTCTGCACTGTGGAAGCTGCATGTGATTTGAACACTGTTTAAGGCGGCTCGCCTTGTGACCATGAGGTCTAGCTGGTGTCAACGACGTGATCTTGGGTGCCTCCATGAAACCTGGTGACAGGGTTTAGTGTGAAAGAACGAGTTGGTGATGCAGAGGTTATGATAGGTACACAACTCAAGCAGTCTCTGCCCGTTCTCATTCATCCTTCCAACGCCATAGCGCCCAAGGCAGGAGGGCCATGAGTCATGGTCGGCCCCAACCCTGGCATTAAAGTCCCCCAGCAGGAATAGGTGTTCGGTGTTGGGGATGCTGCTAATGATGTTATGGAGTTACTCGTAGAACTGGCTCCTCATCAGAGCCCTTTCCTATCCTGAGTGGCGTGAAACAGGGCTGTGTTCTCGCACCCACACTTTTTGGGATTTTCTTCTCCCTGCTGCTTTCACATGCGTTCAAGTCCTCTGAAGAAGGAATTTTCCACCACACAAGATCAGGGGGCAGGTTGTTCAACCTTGCCCGTCTAAGAGCCAAGTCCAAAGTACGGAAAGTCCTCTCAGGGAACTCCTCTTTGCTGACGATGCTGCTTTAACATCTCACACTGAAGAGTGCCTGCAGAGTCTCATTGACAGGTTTGCGGCTGCCTGCAATGAATTTGGCCTAACCATCAGCCTCAAGAAAACAAACATCATGGGGCAGGACGTCAGAAATGCTCCATCCATCAATATTGGCGACCACGCTCTGGAAGTGGTTCAAGAGTTCACCTACCTAGGCTCAACTATCACCAGTAACCTGTCTCTAGATGCAGAAATCAACAAGCGCATGGGTAAGGCTTCCACTGCTATGTCCAGACTGGCCAAGAGAGTGTGGGAAAATGGCGCACTGACATGGAACACAAAAGTCCGAGTGTATCAGGCCTGTGTCCTCAGTACCTTGCTCTATGGCAGCGAGGTCTGGACAACGTATGCCAGCCAAGAGCGACGTCTCAATTCATTCCATCTTCGCTGCCTGCGGAGAATACTTGGCATCAGGTGGCAGGACCGTATCTCCAACACAGAAGTCCTCGAGGCGGCCAACATCCCCAGCTTGTACACACTACTGAGTCAGCGGCGCTTGAGATGGCTTGGCCATGTGAGATGCATGGAAGATGGCAGGATCCCCAAAGACACATTGTACAGAGAGCTCGCCACTGGTACCAGACCCACCGGCCGTCCACGTCTCCGCTTTAAAGACGTCTGCAAACGCGACATGAAATCCTGTGACATTGATCACAAGTCGTGGGAGTCAGTTGCCAGCGTTTGCCAGAGCTGGCAGGCAGCCATAAAGACAGGGCTAAAATGTGGCGAGTCGAAGAGACTTAGTAGTTGGCAGGAAAAAAAGACAGAGGCGCAAGGGGAGAGCCAACTGTGCAACAGCCCCGACAAACAAATTTTTCTGCAGCACCTGTGGAAGAGCCTGTCACTCTAGAATTGGCCTTTATAGCCACTCCAGGCGCTGCTTCACAAACCACTGACCACCTCCAGGCGCGTATCCATTGTCTCTCGAGATAAGGAGGCCCAAAAGAAAGAAGAAAGAAGGGACAAACCAGGATATACAACCTTAGTCATACGTGATGTGGATGTAGAAAAATCCTCTCCTATAAAACAGCATCCTTATTGCTTAAGTCCACAGAAACAGTCCCAGGTGAAAGTAGAAATCCAATACATGTTGGAAAACAATTTAATTGAACCCAGAGCTAGAGTTCCCTAGTGGTGTTAAGCCTACACCTGACGGTTCAACAAGATTTTGCATAGACTACAGAAAGGTTATTGCAGTAACCAAGTCAGACCCCTACCCAATTCGTTGCTTGGAAGACTGTATTGACAGAGCTGGCAGTGCCATATCTCTTACCTGAATAGATTTGTTAAAGGGATACTGGCAGGTTCATTTAACACCCCAAGCTAAAGAAATATCGGCCTTTGTCACACCAGACGGTCTTTTCCAATGTTGAATCATGCCATTCAGGTGAAAAAATGCCCCAGCATCTTTCCAGAGACCTATGAATCAAGTGGTAGCCGGTGTTCCTAATTGTGTGGTTGACCTTGGTGATGTGCTGGTATACAGTGACACTTGGAAGGACCACTTGGAACAACTAAAAGCTCTGTTGAGAAGATTACAGTCGGCTGATTTGGTGATAAACCTTGCCAGAAGTGAATTTGCAAAAGCACGGGTAACCTACCAACAGCATATAGTAGGGCAAGGACAAGTGTTGCCAAGAACAAGAACAGCAAAAGTACAAGTATTGGTGGGGTTCCCTGTCCCTAAGACTAAACGGGAAATCATGAGGTGTTTGGGGATGTGTGGTTTCTCCTGCAAGTTTGTACCAAATGTCAGTACAATAGCTGCTCCACTGACAGATTTGCTACAAAAAAAAAGACAAGGTGTGTGGTCAGGGAAGTGCCAAGCATCTTTTGAGAGGCGAAAAGCAATATTTTGATCAATGAACCAGTGTTGGCTGCCCAAATTTCACTAAGCCCTTCTAGGTAGCAACTGATGCTAGTGACCTGGAGGTATATGCAGTCCTATTACAAGACGACGAATCGGGCATAGAAATACCAGTGGGATACTTTTCCAAAAAGTTAAATCGACACAAAAAGAGCTACTCTATAGTGGAAAAAGAAACCCTGGGCTTACTACTAGCTCTTAAGCAGTTTGAAGTCTATGTCCACCACGGCTACAGAGAGACATTGGTATATACTGATCATAACTCCCAACCCTTTGTGAAGAAATTCGAAAACCACAATGCCAGACTACTTTGATGGAGTTTACTATTGCAATCCTATCACTTAAAGATTATCCATATTGTAGGGAAAAACAGTGTAATTGTTGATGTTTTGTCTGGAATTTAACTTTGCTTTGAGTTATCTGAGTACAAAGATGGTACAGGGCACAAGGTATTAGTTACAGTTAAAGAGTGAATGAAAATGAGTGTGTAAATGTGTTATAATATTTTTCCATTTTTTTTGTCCGCACTTCGTAATGAAATGCATTTACAAATGGCGTTTAATTCCTCCAAGGGTGGGGGATGTTATGAAGGTGCTTCCCATTTTTAATAATTTTCGAGGACTCATGTGGTGGGAAAGTTATTGGAAGGGATTCTGACAGACAGGATTTATATGCATCTGGAAAGGCATGGTCTGATTAGGGATAGTCAGCATGGCTTTGTGTGTGGGAAATCATGTCTCACGAATTTGATTGATTTTTTTGAGGAGGTGACCAAGAGGATTGATGAGGGCAGGGTGTTGGACGTTGTCTACATGGAATTTAGCAAGGCCTTTGACAAGGTCCCGCATGGTAGGCTGATCCAAAAGGTTCAAACACATGGGATCCAAGGTGAGCTAGCAAATTGGATACAAAATTGGCTTGGTGATAGGAGGCAGAGGGTGGTACTAGAGGGTTGTTTTTCAGATTGGAGGCCGGTGACCAGTGGTGTACTGCAGGGATCGGTGCTGGGCCCTCTGTTGTTTGTCATATATATCAATGACTTGGATGTGAATGTAGGGGGCATGATTAGTAAGTTTGCAGATGACACCAAAATTGGTGGTATAGTGGACAGTGAAGAAGGTTGTCTAAGGTTACAACAGGATATAGATAAACTGGGAAAGTGGGCAAGGGATTGGCAAATGAAATTTGATGTAGACAAGTGCATAGTGATGCATTTTGGGAAGTTAAACGAGGGCAGGACATATACAGTGAATGGCAGAGCCCGGAGGAGTGTTGTTGAGCAGAGGGACCTTGGGGTGCAAGTACATAGTTCCCTGAAAGTGGCAACACAGGTAGACAGGGTGGTGAAGAAAGCGTATGGCATGCTTGCCTTCATCAGCCGAGGCACTGAGTACAAGAGTTGGGACATCATGTTACAGTTGTACATAACGTTGGTTAAGCCACATTTGGAGTACTGTGTGCAGTTTTGGTTGCCGCAGTATAGGAAAGATGTGCTTAAGCTAGAGAGGGTTTAGGAAAGATTCACAAGGATGTTGCCTGGTTTAAAGGGCTTGAGTTATAAAGAGAGATTGGATAGGCTGGGTCTGTTTTCCCTGGAGCGAAGGAGGCTGAGAGAGGACGTGATAGAGGTGTATAAAATTATGTGAGGAATAGATAGGGTAGATAGCCAGAGTCTGTTTTCCATGGTAGGGGTGACTAAAACTAGAGGGCATAGATTTAAGGTGAGAGGGAGAAGATTTAAAGGGGATCAAAGACGTAAATTTTTCACACAAAGAATAGTAGGTATCTGGAATGAGCTGCCAGAGGAGGTGGTGGAGGCAGGAACAGTAGCAACATTTAAGAGGCATCTGGACAGGTAATGAATGAGCAAGGCATAGAGGGATATGGAATTAATGCAGGCAGGTGGGATTAGTATAGATAGGCATTATGGTCGGCATGGACGCGGTGGGCCGAAGGGCCTGTTTCTATGCTGTACGACTCTATGACTCTATGATTGTGGAAATACCTGAGGAGATGCTGGACTTGTTATTTTTTAAATGGGTCCCTGGAATGACACTTGGGACTTTGTTTAAAAACAAACACTTACTGGAATTCACATTTTATCAGCTAAGTAAACAGCAGGAGCCTTGCTGACTATTGGAGTTGTTTACAGAGAAGTGACATGTCTCGATTTAAGGCCGTCAAGAGTTGGCTTCATTTTTGGGTATTGTTTGGGGTTCAGTTGATGTGTAAGCCTGCGAAGAGAGAGAGGCTACCAGCTTACCCTGTTCCACCTCTTTGAAAAACCCTGAGAATCTAGTGTGAGAACTGGAGAAACTGATGCAGCATTTCTCCTGAGAAATTTCTGCAAGACTTTCTCTCCTGAATGAACTGTTTCTGAAAAGATCCCGGTGACCACTGCATGTGTCTCATGACACCCGTCTACATATACCTGGAAGCTAGACTAAAGAGCCAACTGGAAAATTCCATATCTCATCCTTTTTCTTCAACAATTAATTAGCATTTGGCCAAAGTACTTTTTTGTTTTTTTGTAAAGTTGATCTCTGCAGAGAAAGCTTCTTCTTTTTTAACCAGTGTGTGTGTGTGCCTGTATGTTGAACTATTTAGAAGGGAATATATTTATACTTTTGTATTTCAACCTGTGTATTAATCCGCTTTGCATCTTATTGAATGAGTCTTGTTTTATAATAAATTAATAATTTTGTCATTTATTAAGGAAACCTGGTTGGTGGATTTTTATTCTGAAACTAAAATAGATAAAGTATATAATTGGCTGTATCGGTAACTGGGTAAACCACTTAAATATATGTTGTGACCAGTGGAGAAGTGGAACTGGAGAAAGACAGTGCACTCCTCCATCCTCTGTCATAACAGTAGCCATTCTTTCCAGAGGTGGACATCAGCACAAATGCCTGAGAGATCATGGTAATCATGGTAGAGACACACTCCTCCAATCTGTCTACAAGGGTGTGCAGTGCCTCTGGAAATGCTGCCAGAACCTCATATTCTTTGTCGCTGCTCCAGAATTGCCCTTTTTGTTGATGATTCCTGAGGCTCAGAATCTGTATCCAGCTAAGCAGAGATTAGAGTGTCCTGCGCCCTCTGACAGAGACTTACCACTGCGCCCCTGCCTGTAAAACCTGCTGCTGCTCACTTGTGATGAATGCCTCACCATGCGACATCCTAGTTATCTCCCTTGGAGGTCCCATTAAGGTGTGTGTACCTGCGCTGGTGGATGGTATGCATGAGTCGTGTGATGGTGCTTCCTCAGAGTATGCGATCTCCCGCTCCAGCTCCTGCTTCAGGCTTGAAGGACCTGTGGGAAATGAAAGACATGAATTTGAACTAACATGAGGAAAGGGTTCAAAGTCATAATTGTGCAGGTGTTCATATTTCGCTTAGTGGTGACAGAAATTCAACATGAGTGATTGTTCTGTGTCATATCGTAGTGTGATATGTAAGTCTGTCAGCTGTTATCTTGAAGATCCCCATCTCTCCATAGCCAATAGTGATGCACTTTGCCAACCTGCCAGTTGTCCATGGCCTCTTTCTCCACAGTGCTCAAGGTGGCTATCACTGGAGGGCTGCTAGAGGGATTCTCTGCCTCTCCCTGTTGTTCTGCACTCTCTTCTGAAAGGAGAGAAAGCAGAGAATTATGAATGTTAGTTTATGTGGAGAGGATGGAATGACAGCAGTTGTGGAGGGTGACCATGAGGGATAGGTGTGAGATGGCAATATGATGGGGAGTGTCAGTGTTGGCTGTACAGATGAGGATGTGAGGAGGTACCTTGAGAGAGAGGAATGAGTGGAGCTGCAAGGTATGCTGGTCTGAGGAGTGCTGTGCGGGAAAATGCTGAGGGATGTGCATGTTGGCACCTGAAAGTGGGATGCTGCTCACCTTTCCTGCCCTTATGAGGTCATTGAACTGAACTGAATCCAGTTGTGAGGGGCCACAGCCCTGCTACTAGGTGTCAGCCACTTCCAGCCATGCCAGTTTGGTCTGAGAGGCTGGCCTCTTCCTCCCATCTGTGGGAAATAATACTTCTTTGCGGTTTGAAGCAGGACCTCCAGGGAAGCATTCAAGGGCTGAGGGGCAGCCTTCCAATCTTGTGCATCCATCCTCTGGTTGTTGAATGCTTAGTGAAGACCTGCATTGGAGCCATTCTGAGCCCTGGTAGTGTCTACTTAATTAGAGATCCTTCAATTGAAAGGTGTGGTTTGTCAGCACGCCTACACTCTGTGATTGATCAGGAAATCTGAAAGCTAATACCATGGCTGAGTTAAACAACCATGACAATGGTCGCTCCAGCTACAGTTGGGTTCCTGACCTGCTGCAGGCCCAGGTCTTGCAAACAGGTTGTTTTCTTTAAAATTCTGCCCAGTATTCTAAGTGAGATCTGATCAAGATCTTGTACAGGGACAAAATAGTACGCCTCATCTTTTCACCAATTTTTCTATGACCGCACCCCAACATCCTATTTGCTCTAGTTTGGCCTTTATCAGTCTGTATGGATCAGCTGTTCACTGATTCTGCTATCAGAGGAGTTAGATGCTGCTACCTCTGTCCTGTTGGTAGTAGTGATAAAAACGAGAGTATGTGGAAGCTAAAACGTTTGTTTTAGCTCAGACCACAATCTTAGACACACTTTCTCTCTCCTTCCCATATATAATATATGGTCTCATTCCATGTTATTTATGGTTTGAGTGCCTGGATTACTGTGGGTTTCATTGTAAGTAACCTTCAGTTGATCAGAGAAGTATGGTATATACTGTACATATTATAAGAGGTTACAGCCTTAAACTTAGAAGAGAAAGGTTGAAAAGAGAGTTTAGATTTAGCTACTTTACACAGAAGTTATGTATGTGCGGCAAATTTGGCAATGGGGGTTGAAAATATCAGAAAACTCAAAAAAGAGTTGGATACATACCGGGAGAAAAGATTGCTAGATAGATATGTCTACGTTTGGGATACAGTTTATTCTCACCGGTGTGAAGGATATCATTAATGGAGTCTAGGAAATCTGATCAGGGCCCCTTACTAAAGCACTCTGCACTACATCTTTCTGATATTTTGATTGGCTGCATCATGCCAATTTGTAGACGGTTTTGCATGATGGACTTCTGTTTACTAGGAATTTCATTAAACTACCTCAACACTTTTCATTTAGGATGCTTGCAGCTACCAGGGAGAGGAAACTCCATCTATCAGTCTGGGCAGGAATCAAATCCAGGTCTCAGAGATGAAATGTGTGTGTCCATTACACCACCCAGGTACCCTGCCCAATACATGTTATGACATTAAAAAATAATTGTTCATCACTTTTCCTTTACGTTGGAAAGACTTTGCACCTAATCACGTTTATGAGAACAGTTTCAAGGTACTTCCCATGAAATAGCTTAGCTGAGGGAAGAACGTTTACCAGAACTCTTAGTAACATCCTTTGCTCTTCAAAATAGAACAATGAACAGTGAAACCCCACCTCAACCACACAGACTTAATTAGTTAAATTTTCACCTGAAGAGGGCACCATTAACAAACTCCCAAAGCTGCAGTCGCCTGCCAGCAGAGATTTCTATTCAAATCTCAGCCTGGGGCTTGAATTCAAAATCTTTGACCAAGAGACTGAACCAAGCAGACATAATTAACTGCAACCGTCTTGGGTTAGGGAAAAATAAATCATTGCATTGCCATGTAAAAGGTTCAATTCCATAATAAGCAGCACAATTATTAATATTTGTTAAAATGATAGATATTGAAACCATAAATGATTTATTAACAAAGTAATTTAATGTGACATTTCATTAATGTGAGTCATCTGAGGGTAATATGTTAAAGCCCAGGAACAAAAACCATTTCGTGCCTTAGGAAAATAAAATCATTAGTAATGTAGCAGTGCACATACACTAACAGAAACCCTGGGAGGAATTTTATGGAGGCAATGGGGGTCTCAGCCACTGGCTAGAGAGCCAGCAAGAGACTCGCTTTGGGGAAGGCCCACCATATTACAAAGCACTTAGGCAATTAACAGGCCACAGGTGGGCCTTTCCCGGGATTAGGAACCCGGGGATGAGATGTCCCGCCTGCCGGGAGCTGCCAGCCAATCAGAGCCCGGCAACTCTTTTGCTCAGCAGTGCCATTGGGCGGATGGTGGCTGCTGCCGGAACAGCACTCACCAGAGCCCCAGGATCACAGTGCGACCCAGGCCAGAGGTAAGTGATAAAGAGAGGGGTTTCATGGGGTAGGGGTCGCGGGGCAGGGGGGTGTAAGGGGATCGGCAGCAAGGGCAGGGGTGTGACTCCCAGTGGTCCCCCCATTCCTGATGCCGGGACCCTTAATCAGGCACTGAGTGCCTTTGAACGAGGGACCACTCCCCCCCAGTCCACTGGAAGATCACAAGCAACCCCACACGGGTTTGCATGTCATGCTCCCTGCGTGGTGACAGGCCTGCCTGCCTCTGGGTTAATACCAGCAACACCAGGAAGAGGCCCTTAATTGGGCATTAATAGCCTGTTAACGACCTCAATTGGCAGCGGGGGCAGGAAGGCCATCCATGGACCTTTCTGCCACGGTCCCCACCTGCCACCATCTCGACCAATTAAATGCCCTCCCCACTCCACACTTACCAGGGGGGCTAGCATAAAATACTGCCTCTTGAGAGCCTGCAGGAGATAAAGCAGGGATTTCCATTCAGCTTATTACAGTTAAGGTGAAATTACTGTGACAAATGTCCCATTTTCAAATAATTTTACCAACACAGAGGATTAATATGCATTTGAATGAAGATTGATGAGAAACTTAGAGTAAAGAACACAATTCGGAGGAAATTACTTGCAGCAGAATTTTGTTTTAGAAATAAAAATAGAAAATGCTGGAAATACTCAGCAGGTCTGGAGGCATCTGTGGGGAGAGAAACAGAGTTAACATTTCAGGTTTCTTTCTCCACAAACACTATCTGTCATGCCGAGTATTTCCAGCATTCTCTGTTTTTATTTGAGATTTATAGCATCTGTAGTATTTTGCTTTTTTATTTGTTTTAGCATTGATTGGTCATGAGCTTTGAAAGAATTCAGGCCTACAATGCCTTTCACCATCTGACTATGCTCTCCCCGTGGTGATTTGGAGGTGGGGAGAGCGTGTAATCAGATGGGATCATAGTGGGGGTGGGGGGGGGGGGGGGGGTCCCCTCCACCTTGCCACCTCTGCCGAAATTCAGTCGAGGACAGGAAGGCCTGTTAGGCTGTTGCTGCATGAGGAGCACAGCAAGAGAAAACGCGTGGTTGCTTGCTGGCTCTGAGGTGGGGAGTGCCTTGTTAAAAGGCATTTAGTGTCTGAACAAGGGACTCGGCATCGGGAAGGGGGATCCCCTGAGAGGCACCCCCCTGCCTTTGCTGCCGACTGTCCTACACACCCCTCCCCCACGGCCCCCACACGCGAGGCCCCTCCCGTCCTGACCTACTGTGGCCTGGGTCCAGCGCCGCTCCTAGGCCATGGGCGGGTGTTCCACCGGCAACAGCTGCTGCCTCTGCGGTGGTGCTGCTCAGTTAAAGAGCTGCCTGCCTCTGATTGGCCAGCAGCTCTCAGTGGGCGGGACTTCTGTCGCCGGGGTTCTTAATCCTGTGAAAGGCCAGCGTTGTCCAGTTAAGTGCCTAATTGGCACTTGATTCAGCGGGACACCCACAGAAGAGGCGACGCAGGTTTCTCACCGGCGCTTTTCCCGGAGGTTGAGGCCCCTGTTGCCCGGATGAAATCCCAGCCTAAGTGTGTATTACTGACTGTAACAAGAACCGCTAAGTAGGATATTCCCTACGTGGATGAAGTTCAGCAGAGTAGAACATAACAATGCGAGTTTGAATTTTTGAGAATTGAAACCATGGTAATGGTTTTTCTTAACCACGGTTGTACCTCATAGCGAAATAATTGCTCTGCTCACAGTATGCAATGGTGTCGGAACTGTGATTTTCATGGTTTGTAAATGCATTTTTAACAACATATTTATGATTTCACTGGAATACTGAACAAAGAAAATCTTTGTCAATGCATGTACATCATCACTACACATGGCAACTGGCAGAATTCTTAACCATAGTTAAGTGACATTTCTGCCTCTGGACTGTCATCTTAAAGAGACCAGCATCGTAAAGTCATCTGTGCTATTACTTGCACATACCAAATACTGAGACTTATTTAGTTTGTTGTTCCCATATGCAAATTTTCATCACTTTAAATTTAAAACAACGGTAATCTGTATAATACAATTCGATTTTCCTATAGGAGGATGTGTGGCTGAGGATGCTCATGAGCAGTTAATGGCATGTGATGACAATAATATTTGACAGAATAGTTACTCAATCTTAAGTGCTTTCCAGTAATGCATTAGCACCGTTAGTTCTCCTATTGGTCCACATTCTCTGATACACTGGCCGGTAATTTAGGTGGCCCCCTGAGGCAAGGCAGGGGCACATGGTGTATCATGACGGGTGGGGGGGGTGCTGGTGGTTGCTGGTGGGGACGCGAACGGCCTGTCGCCTCCCCGTTGCCAAGCAATCGTCCCAGGGGTGGTATAGGCTGACAATGGCCGTCCCACCCGGAGGCCAATTGAGGCCTTTAATTGACCTATAAATGTCTAATTAAGGGCCTCTTCCTGCCACCACTGGGATTTTGCCAGCGGGGAGGAGGAGCAGGCCTCGCCACATGGGGAGAATGCCTTGTAACACGAGTTGTCCTCCCTGCAGGCTTGGGGGGTTGGGGTCCCTCTTCCATGGGCAATCTGTGGCCCATGGAGGACCCCCACCAGAACCCAGTTTACCCCCCCCCCCTGCAAGATCCCCCTCCACCTGGACTGCACGACCAGTCCCCTACCCTGCCTCGCTGGGGCCTTCCGGACTGGCCCTGGCAACCCCACCTCACTTTCCTGAGGTCCGGGGTTCCTGCGCTGGGCCTGGGTCCAAGGCCTGTGCAGTACCAGCAGTGGCCACCGCTCCCAGTGGTGCTGTTGATACTGCTGACATGCCGGTCCTCCTGTGATTGGCTGACAGCTTCTGGAGGCGGTATCGCTGTCTGTAAAGGGATGGGGATCCCAATTCCTGAAACTTCGATTTCAAAAGACTGGAGGATAGCTCCGGGGAGGTCGGGGAGGCGTGCAGGCGGGTGGTTGTGGGTGGTGGGCATGAAAAGGGAGAGGCAGATTTTCCGCTGCCTTTCAGCCTGCCGCTGGGAGCCCCACCTCCAACACAAATCCAGGCCACCATTTTTGAAGCATTCAGTGCACCTTTGCACCCCTCAATTGTTTGCCATGAATTTTCAGGCTTGTTGAATCAATACCTGATGTGTAGACCTCTGAATACATTTGTATAAGCGATGGCTGACTATAGTTTTTTTTATTCATTCATGGGATGTGGGCGTCACTGGCTAGGCCAGCATTTATTGCCCATCCCTAATTGCCCTTGAGAAGGTGGTGGTGAGCTGCCTTCTTGAACTGCTGCAGTCCATGTGGGGTAGGTACACACACAGCGTTGTTAGGAAGGGAGTTCCAGGATTTTGACCCAGCGACTGTGAAGGAACGACGATATAGCTCCAAGTCAGGATGGTGTGTGACTTGGAGGGGAACTTGCAGGTGGTGGTGTTCCCATGCATTTGTTGCCCTTGTCCTTCTAGTTGGTAGAGGTCTAGATTGGTCGAGGTGCTGTCTAAGGAGCCTTGGTGCGTTGCTGCAGTGCATCTTGTAGATGGTACACACTGCTGCCACCATGCGTGGGTGGTGGAGGGAGTGAATGTTTGTGGATGGAGTGCCAGTCAAGCAGGCTGCTTTGTCCAGAATGGTGTCGAGCTTCTTCAGTGTTGTTGGAGCTACACCCATCCAGGCAAGTGAGGAGTATTCCATCACACTCCTGACTTTTGCCTTGTAGATGGTGGACAGGCTTTGTGGAGTCAGGAGGTGAGTTACTCGCCGCAGGATTCCTAGCCTCTGACCTGATCTTTTACCACGGTATTTATATGGCTACTCCAGTTCAGTTTCTGGTCAATGGTAGCCCCTAGGATGTTGATAGTGGAGGATTCAGCAATGGTAATGCCATTGAATGTCAAGGGGAGATGGTTAGATCCTCATTGCCTGGCACTTGTGTGGCACGAATGTTACTTGCTACTTATCAGCCCAAGCCTGGATATTGTCCAGGTCTTGCTGCATTTCTACATGGACTGCTTCAGTATCTGAGGAGTCAAGAATGGTGCTGAACATTGTGCAATCATCAGCGAACATCCCCACTTCTGACCTTATGATTGACGGAAGGTCATTGATGAAGCAGCTTCACTACCCTGAGGAACTCCTGCAGTGATGTCCTGGAGCTCAGACGATTGACCTGCAACATTTACAACCATCTTTCTTTGCACTAGGTATGACTTCAACCAGCGGAGAGTTTTCCCCCTGATTCCCATTGACTTCAGTTTTGCTCGGGCTCCATGATGCCATACTCAATCAAATGCTGCCTTGATGTCAAGGGAAATCACTCTCATCTCACCTCTTGAGTTCAGCTCTTTTGCCCATATTTGAACCAAGGCTGTAATGAGGTCAGGAACTGAGTGGCCCTGGCGGAACCCAAACTGAGCATCACTGAGCAGGTTATTGCGAAGCAAGTGCCGCTTGATGGCACTGTTGATGACACCTTCCATCACTTTACTGATGATTGAGAGTAGGCTGATGGGGCGGTAATTGGCCGGGTTGGACTTGTCCTGCTTTTTGTGGACAGGACAAACCAGGGCAATTTCCACATTACCAGGTGTTGTAGCTGTACTGGAACAGCTTGGCTAGAGGCGCAGCACAGATCGTCTGTACTATTGCTGGAATGTTGTCAGGGCCCATAGCCTTTGCAGTATCCAGTGCCTTTAGTCGTTTCTTGATATCATGTGTAGTGAATCGAATTGGCTGAAGTCTGGCATCTGTGATACTCGGGACTTCAGTAGGAGGCCGAGATGGATCATCAATTCGGCACTTCTGGCTGAAGATTGTTGCAAATGCTTCAGCCTTATCATTTGCATTGATGTGCTGGGCTTCCCCCATCATTGAGGATGGGGATAATTGTGAAGCCACCTCCTGCAGTTAGTTGTTTAATTATCCACCACCATTCATGGCTGGATGTGGCAGGACTGCAGAACGTAGATCTGATCTGTTGGTCATGGGATCGCTTAGCTCTGTCTATCTCATGCTGCTTATGCAGTTTGACACGCAAGTAATCCTGTGTTGTAGCTTCACCAGGTTGACACCTCATTTTGAGGTATGCCTGGTGCTGCTCCTGGCATGCCCTCCTGCACTCTTCATTGAACCAAGGTTGGTCTCCTGGCTTGATGGTAATGGTAGAGTGGGGGATATGCTGGGCCATGAGGTTACAAATTGTGGTTGAGTACAATTCAGCTGCTGCTGATGGCCCACAGTGCCTCATGGATGCCCAGTTTTGCATTGCTAGATCTGTTCGAAATCTATCCCATTTAGCACGGTGGTAGTGCCACACAACATAATGGAGGGTATCCTCAATGTGAAGGCGGGACTTCGTCTCCACACCAACTGTGCGGTGGTCACTCCTATCAATACTGTCATGGACAGATGCATCTGCAGCAGGCATATTGGTGAGGACGAGGTCAAGTATGTTTTTCCCTCGTGTTGGTTCCTTCACCACCTGCCGCGTACCCAGTCTAGCAGCTATGTTCTTTAGGACTCGGCCATCTCAGTCAGTAGTGGTGCTACCGAGCCACTCTTGGTGATGGACATTGATGTCCCCCACCCAGAGCACATTCTGTGCCCTTGCCACCCTCAGTGCTTCCTCCAACATGGAGGAGTACTGATTCATCAGTTGAAGGAGGGCAGTAGGTGGCAATCAGCAGGAGGTTTCCTTGCCCATGTTTGACCTGATGCCATGAGACTTCATGGGGTCTGGATTCGATGTTGAGGACTCCCAGGGCAACTCCATCCTGACTGTATACCACTGTGCCGCCACCTCTGCTCGGTCTGTCCTGCTGGTGGGACAGGACATACCCGGGGATGGTGATGGCAGTGTCTGGGACATTGTATGTAAGGTATGATTCCGTGAGTATGACTATGTCAGGCTGTTGCTTGACTAGTCTGTGGGACAGCTCTCCCAATTTTGGCACAAGTCCCCAGATGTGAGTAAACGGGACTTTGCAGGGTCGACAGGGCTGGGTTTGCTGGCCACTTAAGGGTCTTGATTGGCCTGGTGCGGGTGGGCCGTTGTTTGCAGCCGCCACCCTGCGTAAAATGGCAGCAGAGACAGGAGCGGGTCGGGAAGGGCCGCCCGAGCCTCCTGCTCCATTTTACGACCTCCTGCTGCCATCCTGCTCTTTGGGGGGGCATGTAAAATTCCGGCCAATACCATAGTGCCTAGAGCAAGTGGTCACGTCTGTGTTATTTCCAGCACCTTAAGAATAACTGTGTTGAAAGGTCATGTGCATCTACATGAAACCTTATTGCTTTAGCCCTCTCAATTGCAATTAGAAGTCAATCATCTGTCCGTAATGTACACTGCAGTTCACACCAACAGATGATAATACTAATTTTTCAAATTTAGTCGTAGAAATTGAACAGTTGCTATTCAATATTTCTGTTCATTGTAGATTTTTGTGAATATAATTTTATAATTATGGCACAGGTATTTGATCAGATTAACATTACACAATAGTATATTTCTATTCAAATATTAAAAGGGCATTGTAGTCTAGTTCATTATCTTGTAAACAATCTATTTGGTTAATAAACAGAGAAGAGTGCAAAAACTTGATTGTGCTACCACTGCCTCAGCAATTACAGTTGTTAACTTTTATTAAAAAAAAGTAGTGAAAAGGGTGAATTGTATTGTGAATGAGAAAGAGCACAACAACTGCAGTGTGAACATTTCTGGTGGCCTACAGTCTCGCGGGGGTTCTGGACATGCTGCTCTGCCTTTGCTGGGAAGTTTCTGATCAGTTGAACTGATCATCAAGGGGATGTTTTCAGAACACTAGCAGAGTACAGGTTGGTCTAGACTTTGTTGCCAAAATAATGGCAAGTTTAATGTGCATGCCATTATTCGTGTGTAAATCGTCCAGCAACTTGTGGCAAGGAGGAGATACCCCATGAATTGTGAATCAGCACAAGTTTTTGGATGACTTGCTCCACTGTTAGCCTTGCTAAAACGGCATCCAGCCCTCAACCTCCCTGTGAGTTTCAAGAAATTACTGCATTTACACATTTATTAAGGTAAAGGGGTAAAGAGATCTGGCAGCACAAATACACAAAGCACAATAAACAGCAACACAGTTATTAAGGCCATAACAACAGTGAACTAAGCACAAGGGTTTATTTCTAGATGAATAGAGTTGAAAAGTAAAGAAGCTATGCTAAACTTGTATCGCACTTTGTTTAGACCACACTTGGAGTACTGTGTACAGTTCTGGTCACCATATTATAAAAAGGTATAGAGAACTGGAGAGGGTGTAAAAAAGATTTACAAGGATGGTATCAGAAGTACGAGGTTATACCTATAAGGAAAGAATGAACAAGCTTCTCTTTTCTCTTGAAAAGAGAAGGCTCAGGGTGACCTAATCGTGTTCTTTAAAATTATGAATGACTTTGATGGACACAGATTGTTTCTACTTGTTGGGAAGAGCAAAACTCTAGGCCGCCAATATAAGATAGTCACCAAGAAAACAAATAAGGAATTCTGGAGAAACTTCTTTGTCCAGAGAGTGGTGAGAATGTGGAATTCACTACCGCAGGGAGTGGTTGAAACGAATGCTATAGATGCATTTTGTGAGGATCACACTGATTGAGTTGAATTTTGTTATTGCGTGCCGGGAATGGCTATGGAACGTGTATGACTTTCGCAGCCACAAGCCGTGATTATGCGGTGGGCGGCCACTTAGATTAGCGATAGCGGCTGTCGTCCCCACCAATCACGTAGTGGGGGGGCATTGGCAATGCTGTTTACTGCATCTCCTGATGTTGGATTGCAGAGTTCAACCCTCCCCGCTCCCAACAGTATCCACTTGCAGAGCTCCCCCTTCCCCCGCAACAGTATACACTTGCAGAGTTCAAACCTCTCCTCACATCTGCAGATTGATCTTGTGGCAATGTCTGATGTTAAAACAAATTCAACAGGATAACAACATGTAACTTACCTAACCTTTGCAGGCATTGAGGACTCTCTCCTCGGTGGTGCCAGCTTTTCATAGACGGGAAACTGAAGGCCATCCTTGTAAATCTTTTTTACACCCTCTCCACTCACATGCCTTCAAGCAGAAGATTGTGAATGGCTGGTAGGGTCACAGCGAATTACATTCTAATTCATGCAAAATGGTATTTAACATATTTAAAGTATGGTCCCGTCGCAGAGCGACGGATGTGCCACCAAGGAACTTCGTCGCCTCCGAGAAAATCGGAAACTGGCATTACGAGTCAGATTCCATGGCAGACGGTTCTGCGCCAATTTTCCAAACCCGCCTTCAAACCGAGCACAAAATCCAACCCATTGAGTTATATGCGGAAGGATGGGAGGATGCTCGAGTGTATCATAAACACCAGCACAGACTGGTTGGACCAACTTGCCTGTTTCTCTACTGTATATTCTATGTAATTCTATGTAATATGAGAAAACTGATATTATCTGGCTCACTCTGTATGCCTTCCAGAGACTGATCAGACAGCAGCGTGGGAAAGGAAGCTTATGTGTATGTGTCAATCCACTCTCCTGATTGTAAGAGGGTGGGTGATTGTAAGTAGCTTAAAGAGATCATAAAGCTCACAAAATAAAAAAATCTATAACAAATTAAATTGACAGTTTTAGATCTGTTTGCCAAGATAGTCTTTTTATTGAAACAGTGCTGGATTCACCTAAGGCTGTCTGTAAGCATACAATGTGACCCTGAAATCATGTGAAATGCATCATGTTACAGGGCTTTTACGACACAAAAAGGGAAAACAATAAGGTTTCCCAAAAACAATTTTTAAACGATTGCTCATGAACAATATAAATACAAAAAGCTTAAATGCAATGTACAACAAAGGGAACAGTAAAATAATTCTACAAGAATGAAAGGTACTTAATGGTGGAATCCTACATCTAAATGGAGTCTTCATAACGAAAAACAATATGTGCATTCTTCAACTCTTACATCTCATGGCTTAATAAGTAAGGTGAAAGCTGAGTTGGTGTCCCTGAGGAATTGGAGGATGGCGGAGGGATCAGTGCCAAAATGCATTTCATGGTCACAGTATTGTTCAACTTTGAAATATAGAATACTTCTTTCCGTAATTAATCACACAGAACATTTTGGCAATATATATCAGATCAGAGAGTATCTAAAATAGAAAAGATTGGAAAATATTTCAGCTTGACGAGAATAGACTTTTGAAGTATTAATTTATCTCTGACAGGTACTGCCTGACCTGCTGTGTAGTCATGACATTTTTGTTTCCAGAATTTGATGTTTTGATTTCTGTATTTCCCCAGACATTATGGGCTGGATTTTTCGTCCCCGCCAGGGGCAGGAATGGAGGTGGGCAGGCTCAGAATTTTGCGTCGCCGGCCTACCTGCCAGTTCCCCAGCTCCATCTTGCCCCCGGGCCATTTTCCCGCAGGGAGGGTGGGGCGGCAGAGCTACCCGCCCACTAGCCGCAGGGAGCCAATGGACGTAGCCAATGGCCACTTGTAACGAAGGTCAACGGGGATTGTCCAATCGGCCTCCTGGGTTCCGGAGCTGGGGTTGAGGGTGGGGGAAGGGTGGGTGGGGTGACAGTTTAGCTGCCTGGAGGCGGCTTCCCAATGGCAGATCGTGGGGGGGCAGCACTCCAGGCAGGATGAGAGGCCTTCCCTGCCAGCTTGGGTGCAGTAGCAGCTGCAGCCCATCCTGTGGAGGGGTTCGCCTCCACCACATTGGTAACCTGGCTGCAAAGGCCATTCTTAATTGAAGATTTGAAAAAGTTAGAGAAAGGCTGCCCCCATTTTGAAGCGTCCTCTCCCTCACTTACCTGCCATGGCATCCTGCTGCTGCTTTCATGTTGGCAGGCCTCTGATTGGCCCTCCAGCTTTGAGAGCCTACCCACCATCCTTAATTGGACAGTGAGCCCGCTCTCTGACCATTAATTGGCTGCTCCAGGGCAAAGCACTGTAAGTGATGGCTTCCCACACAATGCGGACTTCAGAGCTCCATTTGAGTCCGACGGCAGGGTTCAGGGGCCCGCAGGGAAAATCCTGCCTATTATGTTTGTAATATTACTGATAACATCTGTTTCTAAAGTATTATTTAATATAACAAGAAGTATTTAGCATAATAGTGATGCAGGATGATCAGCTCATTATATACCCTGCGAAAATTTGGATTTATTCGCTGCCTTCCCTACATCTCTGCCTCACAATTTGCCGACAAGTAATCTTTTGCCAGACTTTCAAAATGTTGGCGTAGCTATTTTTAGCATATTAAAATTCATTATTGCATGATATCTCTAGTATTTGTACAGTATGTGAGGGAAATACATTTATTAGGATTGATTTTTTTTTTTAATTACAATTTAATTATTCTTTTCCCTTATCCATGTTCCTCTGTTGAATTCATCTCAGGTCCAAGATATATCAGAATAATCACTAATATTTCTTCATTAAATACTTGAACTGCAGGGCTTCAAGAAAGCGGCTCGCCACCACCTTCTTAAGGGCAATTACAGATGGGCAGCAAATGCTGGTCTTGCCAGTGATGCTCCCATCCCATGTAAGAATAAAAAAAACATAAATGTGTTCTACATCTGATACTTAGTAATTGAAATTATGCTGCAAGATATAAATAATAAACATCAAGTGAGAATCAGGCCGTATACAATAAGTTGAGAGGGGAGGTGAAGAGGAAAATAAGACTAGCAAAGAGAGAATATGAGAATAGAATGGCAGTCAACCGAAAAGGAAACCCAAAGATCTACCAGCATCTAAATAGTAAGCAAGTAGTTAGAGGAGGAGTGGGGTCTATTAGGGACAGAGACATGCTTAGAGATGCAGAGCAAGGCTAATATACTTAATGAGTACTTTGTATCAGTGTTCACTAAGGAAACAAAGGCTGACAAAATATCAGTAGAAACAGAGAGAATAGAGGCAATGGAACAGATAAAAATTGAGATGGGGGAGGTACTAAAAAAGCTGGCTATGCTTCAGGAAGATACGTCTCCTGGTCTGGATGGCTTGCATCCAGGAAACGATGTGGGTATGGAGATAGCAGAAGGGCTTGCCATTATCTTGCAATCTTCCCTGGATACAGGGAAGGTACCAGAGGATTGGAGAGTGGCAAATGTGACATATTTATTCAAGGACGTGTGTAAGGACAATCCTAGCAACTGCAGGCCAATTAGTTTAACATCAGTGGTGGGTAAGGTTTTAGAAACTATAATGAGGGAAAATAGCAACAGACACTTAGAGAGGTTTGAGTTCATTAGTGATAGCCAGCATGGATTTGTAAAAGGCAGATCATACTTGACTAATCTAATTGAATGTTTTGATGAAGTAACGGAGAAGGTAGATGAAGGGAATGTGGTGGATGATGTTTATATCGATTTTAAGAAAGCATTTGATAAAGTACCACATAAAAGGCTGGTTAACAAAATTGAGGCTCATGGAATAGGAGGGTTAGTGTCCAATTGGTTAAAAAATTGGCTTAAGGACAGAAAACAGAGAGTCATAGTAAATGTTTGCTTTTCAGACTGCAGAATGGTAGACAGTGGAGTTCCCCAAGGGTCAGTGCTTGGACGCTGCTTTTTTTGCTATGTATAAATGACTTGGCTCTTGGAATAAAGAATAGAATCTCAAAAATTTCTGACAACACCAAACTTGGAGGTGTGGCAAACAGTGAGGATGATATGAATCTCCTGCAACAGGATATGGATAGGCTTGCAGAATGGGTAGCGAGGTGGCAGATGGAATTTAATACTGACAAGATGCATTTTGGCAGAAGGAAGAGGGAGAGGCAAAATATACTTAATGGCACAGTTCTAAAGAGTGATCGGGAACAGAAGGACCTGGGGGTGCATGTGCATCAATCTTTGAAGGTGGTAGGACATATTGAGAAAGTGATTAGTAAAGCACATGGGATCTTGGGCTACATAAATAGAGGCATTGAGTACAAAAGCAGGGAAGTTATGCTGAACATTTACAAGGCTCTGGTTAAGCCCCAACGAAAGTATTGCGTCAAGTTCTGGCCACCACACTTTAGGAAGAATGTAAGGGTCCTTGAGAGGGTGCAGAGGAGATTTACCAGAATGGTTCCAGGGATGGAGGATTTTAGTTACAAGGTTAGGTTGGAAAAGCTGGCTTTGTTCTCCTTCGCACAAAGGAGGTTGAAGGGAAATTTAATAGAATTGTACAAGATTATGACAGGCTAAGTTAGACAAGGAGACAATGTTCCCATTAACAAATGGTACAAGGACCATTGAAAACTTTGGGCAAAAGATGCAGGGGGAATATGAGGAAGCAATCTTTTACGCAGTGGGTGGTAATGACCTGGAACTCGCTGTGCACCAGGGCAGTGGAAGTGGAGACAATCACTGACTTCAAAAGGAAGTTGGATGGCCACCTGAGAGAAATAGACTTGCAGGGCTACGGGGATTGAGCTAGGGAGTGGGACTGATTACGCAGCTCTGTGGAGAGCCAGCATGGACTTGATGGACCGAATGGCCTCCTGTGTGGTAAATGACTCTAAAACTGTATACTAACATGATCATATGATATTTCATTGTCTAATATTTTAGGATAGAATCAGACCCATTTACTCAAATGCCTTTGTTAAAATGCCAGACAAAATACTACCAAGTAACTCCATTGATGCATTTGTTACTAATGTCACACAGCACAATTGTTTTTACTTTCTATATAAATAATTAAGTGCAAGGTAAATTTCAAGTAACACAACATGTTGCTACATCACCTCATTGAATTGGTTGGGTACAGGTTTACCACGAGTTCCCAATGTAGTTAAGTTGTGATCTTAGCTGTGGAAGGCGAAATAGGTAGAATTTATAATTAGTTAACATATTAAGATGTCCTCAAGATGCCCCAAAATGGATCATTGTATAGAGATAGGTTGCAGATAAGCCATGATCTCATTGAATTTATTTATTTATTTTTTATTTAGAGATACAGCACTGAAACAGGCCCTTCGGCCCACCGAGTCTGTGCCGACCAACAACCACCCATTTATACTAACCCTACAGTAATCCCATATTCCCTATCACCTACCTACACTAAGGGCAATTGACAATGGCCAATTTACCTATCAGAATGGCAGAACAGGCTTGAGGGGTTAAATGGCCTACTACTGTTCCTATGACTAATGGAGTACTTTTGAAGTGTAGCGGCAACCTACCCACAAAAACCAATTTTCACATAGGAAAGTCCCACAAACAGCACATGGGAATGCTACCAACTGAGTCAAGCACATTTTTGTCCTGTAGCTGTGATGGAACTACAGAATAGATGTAAGTCTTCTCGGGTCAGTCTTGGGTACCATCTAGGAGCTGGTTGGAATAGCAGCATTGGTGGAGGCACAGGACCAGGTTATCTTGCTGTGCTCTCAGCTGAAGAATGTGTTATATGGGGAGACTTAAAGAAGGGAATGGGAGAAAATATGAAAAAACTTAACACCCCAGAAAAACGAATAGTGTTTTTTCTGAAATAAAAAAAGAAAATGCTGGAAACACTCAGCTGGTCAGGCAGCATCAATGGAGGGAGAAACAGAGTTAACATTTCAGGTGGATGACCCTTTATCCAAACTGGGAAAAGTTAGAAATGTAATAGGTTTTAACTGGGTCAAATAGGGATGGCGCGGTGGAAAAGAAGAGCAACTGTTCTGTACATTATGACTTGCATCATCCTTTTGGGAAGAATTGAGATTCTTTAGCTAGACTGAGTTAAATACCACCAGACAGTTGGAGCATATTCATAGGTTGGATCAAAAACGATGCTTCTTAAAAACTACATGATTATTATATAACCATTATAATAAAATTATTACTGTTGTTCTTGATACAGAAATTTAGTTTAAAAAGGTATCTCTCAGCAGCTGCAGATAAACAGATAGTCCTGTAGGGGGAAGTTTTAACCCTGGGTTGGGTTTGGATTAGGTGTCAGGTTAAAATATAAAAATCTGAATGCCAACCCCAACACATCTACTTCCGTTTTAACATTGGTCGGAAGGTGGGAGCAACCCACCCGCTTACAGGTGGTGGGTTGACAATTTATATATTATAATGAGGCTGACAACCTCCAGCAGCCTCCAATCTTCCTCCTCTCCCCCACCCACCCTGGCCTCCGCTCTCTGCCCACCACCTGGCCTCCAATTTCCTAAACAGCCCCCCGTCTCCGATTCTCCCCCAGCCTCCGATCTCTCTCCACTGCCATCCTGTTGCCACCCCACCATCATTGGGTTTCAACCTACAATCTTCTGTCTCAGAAGCTACGATGCTATAAATGAAACCAAGTTGGAACTTAAGTGATAAATATAAATAATAAGTGATTAGAATATAATGACTCAGTGATTACTGGACAACAGTCACTATATTTCAAAGTAGTTCATCGTATATGATGTGCTTTGAGTTCTCTATGAAAGATGTGAAAAGGTGTTTGAAATTGCAAGACTTTTGTTCTGTTATTTGTTAGCATTTCCTGAGTTTGTGTTCATGTGGCAAAGATTTCTTCTTTGAAAACCTATTTTTTTTAATCATTTCTATTCTGCTGAGGGTAAAATACTTCATACCATTCTTTCCCTGAGTCTCTGGTTTGTGTGCATGCTGCAATAGTTTTTCCTTTCCACAAAGCAGAAAAATTAGGACAACCACAAAGACTAAACAGCTCAATCAGGCAATAAGCAACTGTGTCTTAACACAATCGTGTCAATTTTAAATTTACATTCCAAAAAGGGCATGGAGTTGAGAGTTGCACGCACTCTGCCTGCGTGCCCAAACCCTTCAGTGGGAGACATTTCCAATAATCATCCATTTTACAATATAGCCCAAAGTCAAAGTTATCCCAAAGTGTTTTTTGGCTTTCTGGGCACCCTTCAGCTCTCTGGCCTGAACATTGGCTTCAACAATGCCAGTTCTCAACTGTCTGATGTTCATGCTGGTCTCTCCCATAAATATTCCGCTGCTTTTCCTTCCGTTTTGGAGCCATGCCTGACAGCCTTTCCAAAACCTTTTCAATTGCTTGACTGAGATGACTTTTGCATTTTATAGCATTCGACACATCTTTCTTGTATTTAAAAGTCTGTTCACAGACTATTAAATCCACTGGTTGGCTCTTTATGAAAGTAGATAGTGTCTTTAAACTCTTGCCCTGAACCTGGTGTTTCCTCTTTCCTCTTGATTTTGGCCAGCCATCTAAAGAAGCTTCTCTAACCTGTATGGTTATGAAGAAAACTTGAAAAGTTAGGACTTTTTTTCCACTGGAGCTGAGGATGTTGAGGGGTAACCTCATTATGAAGGGCTATGATAGGATAAATAGCGATAGATTTGATTGGTCAGTGGTACAATAATGAAAAGGCACAAATTTCAGGTAATCACAAAAAAAATTAAAGAGGAGGTTAACAAATATTTCTTTACACTGAGGGTGGTTCGAAGGTGAAATTCTCTGTCACAAGTCTTTGCTGAAGTACAATCCATAAGTATTTCACAAAGGAATTAGTTGTTTGAAAAAGAGGAACAGAAGACAACATGGGAATCGAGCAGAAGAGGGCTGATGCAACTCTTTTGGTGTGCAGCATTCTTTGATTCTGTGTTTGATGTTTCAGCTCACAGCACACTCCATGAAATATCCATAGTTTAGCTAAGCTGTACAGATATAAAAACAAGAAATGCTGGAAATGCTCAGCAGGTCTGGCAGCATCTGTGGAGAGAGAAGCAGAGTTAACGTTTCAGGTCAGTGACCCTTCTTTGGAATTGACCTGAAACGTTAACTCTGCTTCTGTCTCCACAGATGCAGCCAGACCTGCTGAGTATTTCCAGCGTTTCTTGTTTTTATTTCAGATTTCCAGCATCTGCAGCATTTTGCTTTTAAGCTTTAAAGATCACTGTTCTTTACTCAACTGGAGTTTGCAATATTAGTTTTTGGAATAACTCAGGTTATTATCCACAGGCATTAGGTAACAGTCATAGTTCATATTTTCCCTGGCTACATGCACTGGCATATTTTAAATTCAAAGCTCAGGAGAATGATCACACCTTCCCAACAATATAAGAACCTAAGAAACAGAAGCAGGAGTAGGCCTTATGGCCCCTCGAGTCTGCTCTGCCACTCAATATGATCATGGCTGATCTTTTGCCTCAACTCCACTTTCCCACCCACCCAGCCCATATCCCTTGATTCCTCGAGAGATCAGTCTATCTCAGCCTTGAATATATGATGGAGCATCCATAACCCTCTGGGGTAGACATTTCCAAAGATTCATAATCCTCTGGGTGGAGAAATTTCTCCCGATCTCAGTCCTAAACGATCGACCCCTTATCCCGAGGCTGTGCCCCTGTGTTCTAGATTCCCCAGCTTGGGGAAACACTTATGGATGGTGTTTGCCTCACTTGAAGAATGGCGTGTTTTGTGTGCTGATTTGTGAACCAGACTTAGCAGTGATCAGTGATCCTTTTGTGTTGATCACAACAAATGGTTGGATGTCAAAAGAGGTTGTTTGCTTTCCAACATAACCATCATGTTTTACAAGCACTTTGTCTCCTGGCTTTAGTGATGCAGTTCTGAATTTCATGTTTCACTCTGTGTTTGCTTTCATGCGATCTTTCGGTCCTTGATCGCGCTCACATATGTGTTGATTATTAGCTTTTTGGGGTAGCTCAGGAAGACATGTACTGATAGGATTTGAGAAGATGAGCATAGCTGAAGGCTGTCCAGTGGTCGAGTGAGGAGTCGCTTTGTAATTGCGAAGGAAATGATACAATTCCTGCTTTCACGACTGGCTCTCAGCAGTAGCTGTATGGATCACTTTTTATTCATTTATTTATTTATTTTTTCTTTTGTCAAGGTACACCTGAATTTCTCAACTTCTCCATTAGCTCTTGGGCAACAGAGTATGATTTTTTGGTGAATGAAGCCCAGGTAGTTTGCAACATCACTGTTGAATGGGAGGGTCAGTTTTGAGGGACTCCAAACAAAGCGAAAATCTGGTTGAGCTTTGGGATGACTGATTTGCTGAGGTAGACATAACTATTTCTATGATTGGGAATCTGCTGTAGTTGTCAGTGACAACACGCAAGTGCTCGTCATTGGGCAAGTCTGCAAAGTCTATGCTAACTTCAGTCTATGGGCCTGTAGGCAGCTTAAACATGTTGAGTGGCTCATGAAGATTTGACATTATGGTTGCTTGGCATGGTAAGCACTGATTGATTTTGTGCTCCGCCATGCGGGAACCATACCTTTTTCCTGAAGAAATTGCTTGCTTTTGACAATTCCCTAGAGACCATAATGTGCTATTTCTACAACACATTTTCTTAATGACTGTGGAATGACAATGCAGTTGCCACGTAACACAAGATCAAAAATGTTGCAACTGTGAGCTCATTTTGAACATTGTGATGACCTCATAGCATGTGTGCGACTTCTCAATCATGTCTTTCCAGTTTTGTGGTTCCATAACTGTCATACATAGCTGCAATACTACATCTTGATGCCAATTAATTTTAGTGACTTTGGCACCATGTTTACGCTCACATAGTTTAAGATGTTGTTCGGCAGTCTGTTCTTCGCAACTAGTAGGACTGATTGTCGGCAAAGGATAGCACGAGAGGCAGTCCGCTGGGTTGAACTTGCCTGGCTGATATTCAACATGGAACTCATATTCTTGGAGCTTGAGTATCCAATGCTCTACTCGAGTAGGTAGCTTGCTATGCAGATTGTTGAACAGGCCCACTAGTGGCCTATGATCAGTTATCACTTCAAGCTTGCTTCCAAACAAGTAGAGGTGAATGTGTAAGATACCCCATGTAATTGAGAGTGCTTCTCTCTCTGTTTGTAAATATCATTGTTCTATGGATGTTAACAATCTGCTTGCTATCGCAACAATTGATGGGTTGCCTGTCTTGTCTTTCTGTACGAGAACTGCACCTAAGCCAACCAGGCTCACATCTATGCCTAGCTGGGTGTTTTTCTCGGGTCGAAGTCGGCATTTGTGAAACTTGCTGACAACCATCGTTTGATCTGGTGTATTGCCTGTTCGTGTGATTTAGTCCACTCCCACTTGGTGGTCTCTTTTGTCAGATCACGTGGCCGGGGTGGGGGGTGGTGGCAGTTGTGGGGGCAGACAGCGTAGCCAGGTCAGGAATGAAATGATGACAGTATGTGATGAGCCAAGCAGACTTTGGACTTCTTGCACATTCATAGGATCTGCAGCATTTGCAATGGCTTCAACTTTCCATGAATCAGTTGATACTCATGAATACATGATCGAAGAATTCAATTTTGCTTTCATTGAACAGGCATTTATCTTTGTTCAGGGTGAGGTTGCATTCTGTAAGACGCTGTAGGTATGCAACATCAGATAAGAATATCATCGCTGATATTCGGTGTGCCTTCAAGTCCTTGCAATGCAGACTGAATCAAGTACTGGAATACCTCAGCTGCTGACTTGTCTCCAAAATTCAGCCTCGTGCATCGAAAGAACCTGATGTGAGTGGAAACATTGTAAGATACCTCGATTCTTCTGCAAGCTCAATTTGATGGTAGCCTGCATTGAGGTCAAGTTGAGCAGGACGGTAGGTACCATTCACTTGCTCTATGATATCATCAATTGATGGCGTCAAATGTCTTTCTTGTTGTATTGCTTGGTTTGGTGACTGCATTTCGATGCAGATTCTGATCTTGTTCTTGCTTTTGAGTTTCTTGACAACCTGTATGGGTGAAACCCAAAGGGTGGATTCATCCCTAACATTCTCAATGATGTCAAGGTCAAGCAAGTGCTGAAGTTCCTTCTCTGTCTGCTTTTTGGCATGGAACAGTATGGTAATGCATGACTGGACGCACCTTGGGATCTGCATGCAGCTTGCATGTAGCACCCTTCAGTTTACCAATACCTGTGAAATGGTCAGTATACAGTTCAAGAACGTTGTTGGTACCCATAGGAACTGCAATCACGTGCTGTGTGGAAACTAATGAGTGTGTCACTTTCTCCAAATATGACAAAATACAGCATTAATTCTGGTGTCTTTGAATGTGACTGGGATTTCAAAATTTCCAAGAAATTTCCATAGTTTGTTACCATTGTAGGGGAAGATTTTTGCATTCCTTGGTTTGCAAAGGATGGGGCAGTCCTGAAGTTTGTTGAGCTTTTTGTCTCCCATGACGTTGACAGATGCTCCTGCATCTATGAGAGCATCTACTTTCAAATAGCCAATGGTCACTGTCACATGTGGCAGGTTGCTGTGTCTGGTGAAGAGCATAAAAGTATATTCAGAGTCATCTATCTAAACATTGGCTACATTCTCTCATCCTTTTGGTGTGGTACATGTGTCTGGCACCCATTTGGTAGTTTTTGTCTTAACAGTTGATTTTGCTGATGAGCGTCAAACATGAGCAAAATGGTGAGTTTCCCACAAGCTTTACACTGCTGGCGAGGGAATACTGTCTGGTGTGGATAAGCACCACCATAGTGGAAGATTGCTTGGACAAGTCATGATCCTGTTTACGAGATTGCTGTCTTTGCTTTGCAGGTGGTTGCCTGGCACATGAGCGGTGAACACTGTTCACAGGACTTGAGCTTGAAGTGTGGCAGTTGCTGTTGGCAGCCTCAACTTCAGCAGCTCTGGACTTGGAAAGTGATAGCGATCTTGCTAACTCCAGCAGCTCTGAAAATTTTCTGTCTTGACCAGAGAGTCAACCTTCATCACTAAGTTCTGATGAAAGGTCATCGACCTGAAACATTAACTCTATTTCTCTCTCCACAGTTGCTGCCATATCTTCTGAGTATTTCCAGCACTTTCTGTTTTTATTTCAGATTTCCAGCATCCGCAGTATTTTGCTTTTACTTTATTATTGGTGTTTCATTTCTCATTCAACATGTGCAATGTCAGCAAAGTCACATTTGTTTGCCAGTTCTCTCAATCGTGTGCAACATTGGTCAATTGTCTCATTTGCTTCTTGCATGGTTTGTCGGAAAATAATTCTTTTGTATATTGCATTCTTCTTGGGCATGAAATAAGTTACTAGTTCATTTTTTGCTGAGTAATAGTTGTTTCGCGCAGGTGCAAGTGTCTCAAAAACATTTTCCAATTCTTCACCTCTATAGTAGAGAAATTAGGCCTTATTTCTCTTACCAGTGATTTCAAAACCCACCATTGCACCCTCAAATTGTCGCAGCCACTTTTGCTAATGGGGGAACACAGATGAGGGCTGGGAGTGTACATCAAAATGTGATAGGTTGGGCATAGCTAACATCTTGATCTTCAGTACAGCAATAGTTCATGATTAAGGATCCAGGATAGTGTTCTGCAGGCACAATCACACAGATGTTCTCACTGAGAGGCTGCAGAGCATCCTGAGTGGGGAGGGTGAACAGCCAGCAGTCATGGTCCACATTGGTACCAATGACACAGGTAGAAAGAGGGATGAGGTCCTGCAGAAAGAGTTTACTGAGCTAGGTAAGAAATTAACAAGCAGGACCTCAAAAGTAGTAATCTCCAGATTACCCCCAGTGCCACGTGCAAGTGAGTACAGGAATAGAAGGATAAGACAGAAGAAAGCTGAGGGAGGGCTTTAGATTCTTGGGACATTGGGACTGGCTCTGGGGAAGATGGGACCTGTACAGGCCGAATGGGTCGCACCTGAACAGTAGCCAGGACTGAGTTACTTGCGGGATGTTTTGCTGGTGCTGTTGGGAAGGGTTTAAACTAGTTTGGAAGGGGGATGGGGACCTGAGGGTAGACTCAGTTGGGAGAAAATCGGAAATGAAAATGGAAGGCAAAAAATTAATGGATGAGTCTGGAAGGCAGTGAAACAACGGTTAGAAAATTTAAAAAAAAAGTTTGGCAGTGCTCAAGGGCATCTACTTCAATGTAAGGAGTATAGCAAATAAAGCAGATGAGCTGTGGGTACAGATAGACACGTGGCAGTATGATATGATAGCTATTACAGAAACATGGCTTAAGGAGGGGCAGGAATGGCAGCTCAACATTCCTGGTTACAGGGTCTTCAGATCTGATAGGGAGGGAGATAAGAAAGGAGAGAGGAGTGGCAATTTTGGTCAAAGAAACAATTACAGCTGTGAGGAGGATGATATGTTAGGAGGGTCATCAAATGAGGCCATATGGATTGAGCTATGGAACAAAAAAGGGGCAATCACACTACTGGGAGTGTACTATAGACCCCTAAACAGTCAGGGGGAGTTAGAAGAGCAAATTTCTGAGGTGCTAAAACAATATGGCAGTAATAGTAGGGGATTTTAAGTACCCCAATATTAACTGGGATAATTTTAGTGTGAAAGGAATTGAGGGAGCAGAATTCTTGAGGTGCATTCAGGAGAACTTTTTTGGCCAGTATGTAGCAAATTCAATAAGAGAGGGTGCAGTTATAGACTTAGTTTTAGGAAATGAAGCTGGGCAGGTGGAAGGAGTGCCAGTTGGAGAGCATTTTGGTGGTAGCGATCATAATTCAGTTAGTTTTAACATAATTATGGAAAAGGACAAGGATAGAACAGGAGTTAGAGTTCTCAATTGGGGCAAGCCAATTTTACTAAGCTGCGGAATGCTTTAGCAAAAGTGGACTGTAGACAGCTACTTGAAGGTAAATCAGTGTCAGAGCAGTGATAGGTATTCAAAGGGGAGATTCAGGGGGTTCAGAGTAAACATGTTCCACAACGAAAAAGGGTGGGGCGGCCAAATCTAGAGCCCCATGGATGTCAAGGAGCTTACAGGGTAAGGTAAGGCAAAAAAGGAAAGCTTATGTCCAACACCGAGAACTCAATACTACAGAAAGATGAGGGAGTATAGAAAGTGGAGGGGTGAAATCAAAAAGGAAATTCAGAAAGCTAAGAGAGTAAGAATATTGGCAAACAAAATTAAGGTGAACCCAAAGATCAATACATTAAGAGTAAGAGGATAACTAAGGAAAGGTATGGCCCATAAAAGACCAGAAAGGTAATCTATGTGTAGGGGCAGATGATGTTGGTATTGTTCTTAATGAATACTTTGCGTCTGTCTTCACTAAAGAGGGGGACGATGCAAGTATTGTGGTTGAGGAACAGAGGTGTGAAGTATTGGATATGATAAACATAGGGAGAAAGGAAGTATTAATGGGATTAGCATCCTTGAAAGTTGATAAATCACCAGAGCAGGGTGAAATGTATCCCGGGCTGTTAAAAGAAGCCAGAGAAGAAATAGCGGAAGGTCTGACCATCATTTTCCTGTCCTCACTGGATACAGGTGTGATGACTGAGGATTGGAGAACTATTAACATTGTACTGGGGCGAGGGATAGACCGAATAATTACAGGCTAGTCAATCTAACCTCAGTAGTGGGCGCATTATTGGAATCAATTCTGAGAGACAGGATATACTGTCACTTAGAAGGGCACAGGTTAATCAAGGATAGTCAGCATGGATTTATTAAGGGAAGATCTTGTTTGACCAACTTGATCCACTTTTTTTGAAGAAGTAACAAGGATATTGATGAGGGTAGTGCAGCTGATGTGGTCTACATGGATTTTAGTAAGGCTTTTGACAAGGTCCCATATAGCACTTTGGTTAAAAAACCCCATGGGATCCTGGGAAATGTAGCAAGGTGGATACAAAATTGGCTCAGTGGCAGGCAACAAAGGATAATTGTTGACAGATGTTTTTGTGACTGGAGGGCTGTTTCCAGTGGCATTCCGCAGGGCTTAGTACTGGGTTTCCTGCTTTTTGTGATATATGTTAATGATTTGGACATAAATGTAGGGGGCATGATCAAGATGTTTGCAGACAACACAAAGACTGGCCGTGTGGTTGATATCGAGGAGGATAGCTGTAAGATGCAGCAATGGTATCGATGGATTGGTCAGGTGGGCAGAAAAGTGGCAAATGGAATTCAATCCGGAGAAGTGTGAGGTGATGCATTTGGGGAGGTCAAACAAGGCAAAAGAATACACGATTAATGGGAGAACACTGAGAGGTGTAGAGGAAGTGAGGGATCTTGGAGTTAATGTCCACAGATCCCTGAAGGTAGCAGGACAGGTCAATAAGGTGATTAAGAAGGCATATGAAATCCTTTCCTTTATTAGCCGAGGTATAAAATATAAGAGCAGGGAGGTTATGCTGTAACTGTATAAATCAATGGTTAGGCCACAACTTGAGTACTGTGTGCAGTTCTGGTCACATCTTTACAGACAGAATGTAATTGTACTAGAGAGGGTACAGAGGAGATTTATGAGGATGTTGCCGGGACTGGAAAAATGCAGCTATGAGGAAAGATTGGATAGGCTGGGGTTGTTCTCCTTGGAACAGAGAAGGCTGAGGGGAGATCTGATTGAAATGTACAAAATTTTGAAGGGCCTGGATAGATTGGTAGAAAGATTAGAGGGGAGTTTTTCACCCAGAGGGTGATGGAGTCTGGAACTCACTGCCTGAAAGGGTAGTAGGGCTATGGACTTACAGGGCTATGGACCAAATGCTGGAAGGTGAGATTAGGCTGGGTGGCTCGTTTTTTGGCCGGTTCAGACATGATGGGCCAAGTGGTCTCTTCTTGTGCTGTAAACTTTCTATGATTCTATGAAAGGTAATAATTGCAGGTGGATGAATCAAATGCACATTTCGTGGGGTGCTGCAATCCTGCAATAAATTCTTCTCTAAGGTTTAAGCAGACCAAACTACTCTTGCATTGGTGTATGAGACAAAATGGCTGTCCTACATTAGTTGCACAAAGATACAAGGCCTGCTGTGTACAAACTTCAACACTCTCCATATTTGACAATCTGCATTGCCTGGACTTCACAACCGAAAGCACAGCAAATTACATCTGGCTATAAATTAAATGCAGATTCCATCCTCATAGCCATTGTAAGATCTCACATTGTAGATCTGCTATTGTAAAATCTCGGGAAGAAACACATGGCACTACCTTCTGGATTGCTGCTGTAAACCGACGATCAACCGATTATCAACTCCTTCTAGTGGCACACTGTGCCACTAGACCAAGCATATGCAATGGCCTCAAATGCAGTACATATCAAATGAACAATAAATGAACAATACTCTCTGTTTCTTGTCCATTAACCAATCCTCCATCCATGCTAATATATTACCATCAACTTCATGAGCATTTATCTTGCATATTAACCTCTTATGTGACACCTTATCAAATGCCTTTTGGAAATCCAAGCATGCTACATATTCCGGCTTCCTTTTGTCTATCCTAGTTACATCTTCAAAAACCAATAATAAATCTGTGAAATACAATTTCCCTTTCATAAAACTGTGTTCACTCTGATCATTCTAAAAAATTTTAAGTTCGTCGTTATGACCTCCTTCAGGTTTATAGTGAGAATTGTGCCAATTGTTCTATGTATTTGAATTACCATACTTGTAAAGTGTGCATTAAGGTGCAGTAGTTTTGTGCATTTGCAATAATGAGGCAGTTGCTAACCTTTGCTCATATTCACAAAATTGTTCCTGGTAGTAAACCACAAAGTAATGCACATAAATCCAAAGGGCTGGATTTTACAGTCCCCCGATGTCACGGGTTGTGGTGGGGGTGCTGGAAAATGCCTCTAGGAGAGGCCCGCTACGGGCCTTGATTGCGGGAAGGCCTGGCCCCATATTGCCAGCGGTGGCAAGGCCTCGTGGTGGCCCCCCGCCGCTCGGCGACACGAGCCAAATTTGCAAAGGTAAATTTATTTAAAGAAATGAATGAATTACTTACCTGCTCCCGCCATCTGTGTCGGTGCCATATTGGTGCCAGTGGCCGGCACTCCTGCGCCTTCGGATTCCTGTCCGGGTATCCAAGGAGCAACACTGGTGGGGAGGGGAGAGCAGGTAAGTTTTTCAGTGAGGGGAGGGGGTGGGGGAGCGGGGTCTGATTAACTTAATTGGTCTTAGGGTGGTGGGAAAGGGTAAAGTTTAAAGTTGATGAACTTTGGCGGGGGAGGGGGAAGGTTGGCAGCACAAGATAAGTGTTTTGTGGGGGTAGAGGGCAGGTAATTACTTCTATGTTTATTGAGGGGGGCTGCTGGGAGAGAGTCGGGATCACTTTATATATTTTTTTAAAATGAGTATTCCATTAAAAATTTAAATTGCAATGTAGGGCTTGAAGCCCTTTAAAAATAGCGTTGGTGCCTGTGCAGTGGCACCTGCGCCATTGCCGGGGACAGACTGCCCGCCCCCTCCCCGTTATCAGGGTGGGGTGTGGGGGCGGCGGTCCGCCCCGGCCATTTAAATGAGCCTCCGCGTTGAATATCGCGGTAGCTCCGTGACGTGCGGTCCGCGTGGGCAGACAGCAATTTTTGAAGCTTCCCGCAGCTTATAAAATCCATCCCAGGGACTTGATGTTAAATTTTCTTTGGCTTCTTAAAGGATTCTTAAGGGTATTTGAACAGTATCCTCCAAAATTAGTCAGGCTTGCCTTTAGACAGAAATGGTATATGGCACACATGTTAAGAGCTGGTGAGTTGAGTGACCAAAAGCAGAGTAAACTGGCACAAATTGTTCAGAAGCTGAAGTGCATAGATTGACAAGCAGAGCATAGAATACTGCAGGCTATTTTAATGGATGAGTGATCAACATGCCACAAACAACCACTGTGTGCACTGAGATCATACGCTACCAATATTATTAAAAGAAGAAAAGAAAGAAATTGCATTTATATAGCACCTATCATGACCTCAGGACATAGCAAATGACTTTACATCCAATAACATACTTTTGAAATGTAATCACTGTTGTAACATGACAGCCAATCTCTGCACAACAAGGTCCCACAAACAGCATTGAGATATAGACCACATAATCTGTTTTAGTGATGTTGCTGGAGGGATAAATATTTGGCCAACTGGGGAAACTCTCTTGCACTTCTTTGAAATAGTGCTATATGATCTTCTACATCTATCTCAGAGGGTGGATGGGGCTTTAGTTTAACATCTCTTCCAAAAAATGGTACTTCTGACAATGCAGCACTCCATCAGTACTGCACTGAAGTGTCAGCCTAGTTTTTGTGCTCAAGTAGCTGGAGTAGGACTTGAACCTACAAATCTTCTGACTCTTAAGTGCTATCACTGAACCAAGGCTAGCTACTAAGGTTTCGATAATAGGCTATACCTGTATACCAGAAGGCAGAGCTGAAAAGTAATGTTACATAATTCCATAAAAATATTGACCTTATATCATGAATTATTTTATACAAGATCAGAATGTTACTAAGAGGAGTGCAATTATTTAACCTGATATTATCATTGTGATTGTGTTTCACTTTTCATACACTACATTCAAATTATGAAGCCAGTGAAGATACCTGATTTTAAAACGACATTCCAAGTTGCAATGCATCCAAAATAATGCTTCTGAATCGATCATAGGAGTTGACTATTGTTAATTGAAGTTTATTAATACTTGCTTAATTAGTTTCTGTTATCTACAGCTCACAATAATAAGTTTACAAATATGATGTATATGTACCTGAAATAAATGACATTCCCAATATAAGGGGCATTTTTTTTTGGCTGTTTACATTTCTAATACATAACTCTTGTTTTAACTTCAGAATTTTGAAAAAATACTGTCATATTTCACTGAGTGTTTTAAAACTCTACATCTTTGGGTTAGTTTTCATCTCACCGCACTTCTACCAAAATTTGGCAGTGGATTGATCCACTGACCTACAGCCCACTGTTGATGTTCTGCCCATTCCGAATTTCGGGGAACACAATTTAGGCAGCCAGAGCTCCTGCCTGGATCGGGGGCCTCATTGAGTGTTGTTGGAGCTGCACTCACGCGGGAGAGTGGAGAGTATTCCGTCACACTTCTGACTTGTGCCTTGTAGATGGTGGACAGGCTTTGGGATGTCAGGAGATGAGTTACTCACTGCAGGATTCCCAGCCTCTGACCTGCTCTTGTAGCCACAGTATTTATGTGGCTGGTTCAGTTAGGTTTCTGGTCAATGGTAACTCCCAGGATGTTAATGGTGGGGGAATTCATCGAGGGTAATGCATTGAATGTTAAGGGGAGATGGTTAGATTCTCTCTTGTTGGAGATATGCCTGGGCACTTGTGTGGCGTGACTGTCACTTGCTACTTATCAGCCCAAGTCTGAATGTTGTCCAGGTCTTGCTGTATGCAGGCATAGACTGCTTCAGTATCTGAGGATTCAATGGTGGTCAGACCTGACCATGAAATATGATTGAACCTCACTCCAATGGCACTGGGTGGGCAAAGCGAGATCTTTCCCATTGCCTGCCTGAAATATGCTAGAATGGAAAATTGCCACCACACCCTTCTCAATTGTCTTTTCTCAAGATAATGCAAGGCTCTGTGAACATTTCTTCCTGGTTTGGAGCCTTCACACCTTGACTCATAGTTGTCAGTCTTGTTAGAAGCTTCTCTATTGTAAATAGTTCTTTTCACAAGATTAGAAGATATAGAGATGAAAGAGGGCTTTTAGTCAGAAAGAACCCTTTACTGTCCACTATTTTTTCCTCCATTACCCATTCCATGGAGTGATAATTCTTGGTGTGAAGAAGAACTTTCTGATGCTCGTCCTAACATTTATTTTCATGAATTTTTATCATATAGCCATGCTTTTATTACATTTGTGTTCTAGATTCATTTTTTCTATACCATTTATTATCTATGCACCTCTAAAAGCTTACCTCTCAGTTGCCTGGCTTTAATACTGAAAAGCCGAAGTTTCTCCACACTTTTCTCATCACTCAGTCCTCTGACACTATGGCTTGGAGTTTCCTTTACATTTGCATCAAGCTACATACATAATTTGGCCACAAACATTTTTTTTAAATTGCAGAATTTTGAATGTAAGTGTCTGACACTTGTAACTCCAATGTACCCAAGTCTCCTTGCTCTTTTATGTCCTCTGGCCAAACGAATCTCACAAAAGTGGCCATTCTACTGTATCTCAAATGTAAGCGCCCTCCAACTGTGGTTCTTCGGGGGAGTCTCCAGATTGTCAGGTGCAGCAGGAAACTAAATCATTTTCCTGGTCTTTTAATTGCAATTTTTGGAGTGTTTCTAAAGAAAAATTAACCTCACTGAGACCTGATTTGTATTTTCTATTTCTTTTCTTGCATATTTATGTGCTTGAATGATGGATAAATGAGTTGAAACTTTAAATTTTAAGATTCAAAGAAGAAAAAAACTGGTGTAGGTTCAGCAGTTCCCTGGGCACCAATTGTTTCTGCTGATCTATGCCCATTTTGAATTTGGGCATATTCTAATGAGATTGGGAGGATACTTGGCCATTTTCCTATATTGGTCAGATGGGCACAGCTTCTGGCACAATTTCAGGTTCAACTTCCAGTTTTTAACCCTTGCAGAAATGCCAAGCCTGTAGATCAGTTTTATGGTTCTTCTCTGAATCCCCTTCAGGACTTAAATATTTCCCTTATGTGTCAGTGACCAGAACAGGCACAGTTTACACAGTGTGATGTGACCAGAACACTGCACAATTTAAGCATTCCTTCCTGTACTACTTTGATGATGTAGTTGAGCATTTTTATTTATTTTGATTGTTGTACTACAGTGATTGACAACCCAGATTTCTTCCAACTTGCCCTCAGCTATTTCAACACAATTCATGCAATATTTTAATAAAAGCAAAATACTGCGGATGCTGGAAATCTGAAATAAAAACAAGAAATGCTGGAAATACTCATCAGGTCTGGCAGCATCTGCAGAGAGAGAAGCAGAGTTAACATTTCAGGTCAGTGACCCTTCTTCAGAACTGGCAAATATTAGAAATATAAAAGGTTATAAGCAAGTAAAGCGGTCACCCAGTTTACAATTTACTTGTACTTCTCTCAATGTAGTATACTGTATTCACTGCTCACAATGTGGTCTCCTCTACATTGGGGAGACCAAACGCAGACTGGTTGACCGCTTTGCGGAACACCTCCGCTCAGTCTGTAAGCAGGACCCCGAGCTTCCGGTTGCTTGCCACTTCAACACTCCCCCTGCTCTCATGCTCACATCTCGTGTCCTGGAATTGCTGCAGTGTTCCAATGAGCATCAACGCAAGCTCGAGGAACAGCATCTCATTTACCGATTAGGCATACTACAACCTGCTGGACTGAACATTGAGTTCAATAATTTCAGAGCATGACGGGCCCCCCATTTTACTTTTATTTTTAGTTATTATTTTCTTTTTCATTTTTTTTATATATAATTTTTTGTGTTTATTTTATTTTATTTCATCTTAGTTTGTTCAGTTTGCTTACCCACTGTTTTTTTTTCATGTTTGTACTTGCGGCTGTTCAATTTTCAGTCCGTTAACACCCTATCTATACTAATGCTTTGTCTTTCAATACACCATTAACACATTGTTTGCCTTTGCTTCATGACCTTCTGGTCAGCTATTCTGTGACCTTGTCCTATCTACACCTTCTCCTTTGTTATCTCTTGCCCCACCCCTGCTTTACTTGCTGATAACCTTTTATATTTCTAATATTTGCCAGTTCTGAAAAAGGGTCACTGCCCTGAAACGTTAACTCTGCTTCTCTCTCCACAGGTGCTGCCAGATTTGCTGAGTATTTCCAACATTTCTTGTTTTTATTTCATGCAATACTTTGTTTTCTTACAATACCAGTACCTAAAGGTTGCCTGTATTAAATTCAGCTAAACTTCCATTCACAAAAATATTTTGTTTAACTCATTTTGTAGCTCCTAAGATGCCACATTGGGTTCAACTGTCTGTTATATATGTATATATTGTTATACTATCTGTAAAGTGTTAGGAATTAATTAGCTAGGAACGAGTTGTTATGTTTAAGTGTTCCAGAAGGGGGCCACATTCATGGCTGCACTGGGGAGTCATGTTATATGTAACACAAGAATCAGATTCTATAGCACAAAGCATGGTGCTGAATTAAATAAGACTGACTCCTGCCTTTTCCAAGTTTAAAGTGTGATTCTTTCCAACATCTGGGAACCAGAAACAACATAAAGACAAAACATGGTGGCAGCGAGTGTCTGCGAGTAAACCTACAACATTTTTAAAAGCATCAGATTGAGAAAAGTGACCCAAAATAGTGCTACAGAGAGAGACAGAAAAACTGAGTGACTCGTGCGAAAACTCTAAAAAAAAAGATTAAATGCCAGCTGGGACAGGAATGAATGCACTGCTTCAGCCCATCCTGAATTGGGAGCTGATGATGTCATAGATGCATTTGAGAACAAAGAACAAAGAACCGTGCAGCACAGGAACAGGCCATTCGGCCCTCCAAGCCTGTGCCGATCTTGATGCCTGCCTAAACTAAAACCTTCTGCACTTCTGGGGACCGTATCCCTCTATTCCCATCCTATTCATGTATTTGTCAGGATGCCTCTTAAACATCGCTATCGTACTCGCTTCCACCACCTCCCCCGGCAGCAAGTTCCAGGCACTCACTACCCTCTGTGTAAAGAACTTGCTTCGCACATCCCCTCTAAACTTTGCCCCTCGCACCTTAAACCTATGTCCCCTAGTAACTGACTCTTCCACCCTGGGAAAAAGCTTCTGACTATCCACTCTGTCCATGCCGCTCATAACTTTGTAAACCTCTATCATGTCGCCCCTCCACCTCCGTTGTTCCAATGAAAATAATCCGAGTTTATCCAACCTCTCCTCATAGCTAATGCCCTCTAGACCAGGCAACATCCTGGTAAACCTCTTCTGTACCCTCTCCAAAGCCTCCACGTCCTTCTGGTAGTGTGGCGACCAGAATTGCACGCAATATTCTAAGTGTGGCCTAACTAAAGTTCTGTACAGCTGCAGCATGACTTGCCAATTTTTATACTCTATGCGGCGACTGATGAAGGCAAGTATGCCGTATGCCTTCTTGACTACCTTATCCACCTGCGTTGCCACTTTCAGTGACCTGTGGACCTGTACGCCCAGATCTCTCTGCCTGTCAATACTCCTAAGGGTTCTGCCATTTACTGTATACTTCCCACCTACATTAGACCTTCCAAAATGCATTACCTCACATTTGTCTGGATGAAACTCCATCTGCCATTTTCCGCCCAAGTCTCCAACCGATCTATATCCTGCTGTATCCTCTGACAATCCTCATCACTATCTGCAACTCCACCAACCTTTGTGTCGTCCGCAAACTTACTAATCAGACCAGCTACATTTTCCTCCAAATCATTTATATATGCTACAAACAGTAAAGGGCCCAGCACTGATCCCTGCGGAACACCACTAGACACATCCCTCCATTCAGAAAAGCACCCTTCCACTGCTACCCTCTGTCTTCTATGACTGAGCCAGTTCTGTATCCATCTTGCCAGCTCACCTCTGATCCCGTGTGACTTCACCTTTTGTACCAGTCTGCCATGAGGGACCTTGTCAAAGGCTTTACTGAAGTCCATATAGATAACATCCACTGCCCTTCCTTCATCAATCATCTTCGTCACTTCCTCAAAAAACTCAATCAAATTTGTGAGACATGACCTCCCCTTCACAAAACCATGCTGCCTCTCGCTAATAAGTTTGTTTGTTTCCAAATGGGAGGAAATCCTGTCCCGAAGAACAAAAGTGCAATTTGGCATTTGGTAGTTTCCTAAAAGGCACTAGTGCAGAGGAGAGGGTTAGTTATATGCTTCTGTGGGCTGGAGATAAAGGATTACATTTATTTAACAGCTGGGACCAAAACGAAGAGGACAGCAGAAACCCACCCAAAATTTTTGAAAGATTCAGCATCCATCTCCTGTATATCATCGGATATACTGATATGAATTTCAAGGCCTCAGACAGGAACTAGGTGAGCCTATTGACAATTTTGTTACAAGGTTAGAAAATGCAGCCAAAAAATGTAAATTTAAGGACACAGATGAACGGCTGATAGATCAACTCATTTGAGGTGCTGAAGTACAGAAAGCTCTAATTGGACAGGATAAGCTCACAATATTGCAGGCTGTAGACACTGTCAGAGCGCATGAAGCCACGAGCAGACAGATGAAGACTCTGACCTCCCAAATGGCTAGACTTCAGTTAAGCCAAGAGACAGGCAGCAGGGTCGATGCAGTGAAACAACAACTAAAGAATGTACACCAAACAGAGAGTAAGACATGCAGGAGCTGTGGACGACCACATGAATTGACAGATAGAAGGAAATGTCCCGCATATGGATCAATCTGTAGAACTTGCGGAAAGACTAGTCACTGGGAAAAGATGCACAGAACAAGGCAAGATGGTGGTAGACGAGTCATCAGAGCCAGAGGAACAGGGCGAAGGAATAGTGAAAAAAACCAAAACATCCATTACTGGAAGATGGCGATGGGTTTAAGAACATGATAGACATAGGAATCATAGAATTGCATGAAATGTCTGGATGTGACAGTTCCCAGAGAAAAGAAATTCACACAACCATTCAGATCAGGAAGAGGGTGAGAAATAAACCCACAATTATAAATCTGAAGGTGAAGATTGATACTGGAGCGCAGAGTAACATCATCCCGCTCAGACTATACCAGCAGATCTTTCCTGGAAGTATGGAGAAAAATGGTTATCCAAGGGAAGGTGCTCTGAAACTAAACAATGTCATGCTAACAGCATACGGGGGAACTGAGATTCGACAGCTAGGAACAACCCAAATCAGAGGGACACACAAAGGAAAAGATGTTAACTGTATGTTCTACGTCACAGAAACAGATGGTCCAGCTATCCTGTGAAGAGCTGCAGGTTATCTCAGTAAACCATGAGGTGAAGTAAGTGACACTGAGGGTTGAAGATAGTACACCCATTGAAAAGCACCCTCCGATAAGAAGCAAAGAAGATCTGGTACAAATTTATCCAGAGTGTTTTGATGAGACGGTTGGATGCTTCGAAGAGTTTGAGTATCACATCACTATTGACCCAGCAATGAAACCAGTGATTCAACCCCATGTAAAGTACCAGTAGAACTAAAAGGAAAGCTTGAAAGAGAGCTCCGAGAAATGGAAGAAAAGAAGATGATCACCAGAGTCTCAGAGCCTACAGATTGGGTAAATTCCATCGTGGTGAGAGAGATGCCAAATGGATGGCTAAGAATTTGCCTGGATCCCAAAGATCTTAACCAAGCAATAAAGAGGGACCACTACCCTATTCCAACCTTGGAAGAAATCACACCAGCACTGGCAAGGGCAAACGCTTTCAGCAAGCTTGATGCCAGAAATGGCTACTGGAATGTGAAGCTAGATGCAGAATCTTCACTGTTGACAACATTGAACACACCCTTTGGACGGTACAAATTCCTGTTGCTACCCTTTGGCCTCAAAGTGAGCCAGGATGTGTTCCAACAGAAAGTAGACGAGACATACAGGGGATACAAAAGAGCAGTCGGCATAGCTGATGATATCCAGATATATGGTGTATATGGACAAGATCATGACAACCATCTACATGAAGCCATGGAGAGAACCAGGAAAGCTAGGATTAAGCTAAATGCAGACAAATGCTTTGTGAAAGTGACAGAATGTCAGTTCTTCAGAATGGTGTACACACCTGACCGAGTTAAGCCGAGCCATGAAAGAATCTCAGCCATCTCGGGAATGGAAGCTCCACGAGATATGAGATAGTTGAGAAGTTTCCTTGGTTTGATACAATACATGAGCTCCTTTATTCCGCACATGTTGGAACACACAGCAAACTTGTGGGAGCTGATGAAAGAACATGTAGCGTACCAGTGGTCAGAGTCACATGACAGGAGTTTCAACAAACTCAAAAAGGTAGTTTGCAAGGAGACAAGTCTGTCATACTACGACAGAAAGAAACCTGTCACTCTACAAGTAGATGCTTCCACAAAAGGACTGGGAGCAGCCCTGGTACAAGAGGGAAAGCCAATAGCATTTGCATCCAAAACTCTGACATCAGCTGAGATAAGATATGCCAACACATAGCGAGAGCTTTTGGCAGTCATGTATGGATGTGAGAAATTCCACACATATCTCTCTGGGAGGAAATTCACAGTGAAGAGTGATCATCATCCACTGGAGCAGATCTACAAGAAAAATCCATGTAAAGCACCAGCAAGACTGCAGAGGTTACTCTTGAGGCTTCAGAGTTACGATTTCAGTCTGAAATATAAGCCAGGAAGCGACATGGTACTGGCAGATACCCTATCTCGGCTGTCACCACAGGAGAAGCAATAGATAGAAAATTTAGGCATAAAGATTCATCACCTAGTGAACGTAACACCACTGAAACTGAGTCAAATTAAAGATGAGACCAGCAAAGACGAGGAGTTACAGAAGCTATCTCAGCAAATGATCCAGAGATGGCCTCATAAGATACAGCACACGCAGCCAGCAATACGGCAGTACTGGTCTATCAGAGATGACATTTCACTTGAAGATGGTGTTCTGCTGGCCGAATCCTGAATAATCATACCCAAAACAATGCAGGAAGAACTTCTCCAAAAGATACACGAAATCCATATCGGAATGGAGACGTGCAAGAGATCAGCGGTTTACTGGATAGACATATTCAAAGGTATTGAAAATATGGTGTCTATGTGCAATGTATGCCAGCAGTACAGAAACTCACAACAGAAAGAGGAGATGATAGCTACTGAAGTACCACCCAGACTATGGCATACTGTAGGAGTCAATTTATTTATACATAATCAAGAATGGTATCTCATTGTCGCCGACTACTACTCAAAATTCCCTTTTATCCAGAAGATGAAAGACTTGAGAGCCATAACAATAATTTCAGCAGTACGAGTTCTGTTCGCTGAGCAAGGGATTCCTGAAAGGTTTATATGTGACAATGGCACCCAATTTACATCCAGAGAATTTCAGGAATTCGCTGACCAGTATGGGTTCAACACCATCACCTCAGCATCACACTACCCATGGGGACACGGACTTATAGAAAGACACGTCCAGATGGTCAAAAGAACACTTGTGAAATGCCAAGAGATGAAGGAAGACCCAAACCTGGCCTTATTGCCAATCCAATCCACACCTCTCAAGGCTGACATGAAATCACCCACAGAGCTGTTAAATGGAAGAAAATATAAGACAACTCTGCCAAGCAAAATACATCCTTCAAGTGACTGGGAGGAAGTGAGACAACAAATCACTGAAGCACAGGTAAGAGGAGAGCAACACTTCAAAAAATGTGCTAAATCCTTACCCGAGCTGTTGAAAGGACAAACTGTACATGTACAGGATCCAATCATGAAAACCTGGAGCCCAGCAAAAGTTGTTAGTGAAGCTGAGACTCCAAGGTCATATATCATTGAGACCGAAACAATAAACAAATGAGAAGGAACAGAATCCATATTCGACCTGCAGCTGAGCTGGAACAACAGAAAAGACCATCAACAACACCGGAAACAGCACTACCCAGTGAGACAACATTAACAACATCACCAGCAAGTGGCACAACATTGCCTGTGCAGCGAGCCAACTCACCACTGAGAGCAACAAATGCCAAACCTACAAGATGGAGGCACAACATCTTACCACGCAAGCGATACCGTGAATAATATTTTTTAAATGAATACACGCTATAAAGGACTCTAAAAAGGGGTTCAGATTATTTCCACAAGTTGGATGATAATCTTTTTTATTTACATTGACAGATATATTGATATACGGGCATCATATTTTAAAGAAAGAGGGATGTAAAGTGTTAGGAAGTAATTAGCGAGGAAGTAGTTGTTATGCGTAAGTGTTCCAGTAGGGGGCCACATTCACAGCTGCACTGGGGAGCCATTGTTCTATGTAACACAAGAACCAGTTGAACCAGATTCCACAGCACAAAGCATAGTGCTGAATTAAACAAGACTGACCCCAGCCTTTTCCAAACTTAAAGTGTGATTCTTTCCAACATCTGGGAACCAGAAGCAACATAAAGCCCTTCTAGTTTGGAGCCATGCCATGGCAGTGGTCTGCCCAAGGACAAGTCCTCTACTCTTTTTCTCCACACTGGAAAGATAAGCATGACTGCAGAAGAAGGTATATGAGATGGTTTCCTATTGCCTTCCTCAGACCAGAATGGGAATTGAACCTATATTGTTGATGTTGTTCTAAATCACACACTAGCCATCTAAGCTGCATGGTCCCTCTAGTTTGCTATCATCCACAATTTAACCAGTTTGCATCAATATTCTGAATCCAGTTTATATTGTACTTTAGAAACAATAGAATCTTTACACTAATCTCTGAGGGACCCTCCATAACACATTTTTTACCCCAACATCAGTCCCCATTTCAAGTACAATTGCTTCTTAACTTTCAGCTGATTTATTATGCATACCAAGGTGTTGTATGTCTATTGCTTTAAACTTAAGTGGAAGCGTTTCATAGCTCTTTTGGAAGTCTAGGTATGTCACATTGTAAGTTTTTCCACAGAACTCTTGGGGTGCTGTCTTCTTAAAAGAACCAAGGAATTTGGTGGAAAAGATAACATATAATCAAGTTGTGGCCTGTGCAGTGACCTGCATAAAGGTAACTTGTTTGACTGGTCATCAAATGGCCTGTAGATGCATTTTTTTTTATTCATTCATGAGATGTGGGCATCGCTGGCCAGGCCAGCATTTATTGCCCATTCCTAATTGCCCTTGAGAAGGTGGTGGTGAGCTGCCGTCTTGAACCGCTGCAGTCCATGTGGGGTAGGTACACCCACAGTGCTGTCAGGAAGGGAGTTCCAGGATTTTGACCCAGCGATAGTGAAGGAACGGTGATATAGTTCCAAGTCAGGATGATGTGTGACTTGGAGGGGAACTTGCATTTGCCACCCTTGTCCTTCCAGTTGGTAGAGGTCGCGGGTTTGGAAGGTGCTGTCTAAGGAGCCTTGGTGCATTGCTGCAGTGCATCTTGTAGATGGTACACACTGCTGCCACTGTGCGTCGGTGGTGGAGGGCGTGAATGTATGTAGATGGGGTGCCAATCAAGCGGGCTGCCTTGTCCTGGATGGTGTCGAGCTTCTTGAGTGTTGCTGGAGCTGCACCCATCCAGGCAAGTGGAGAGTATTCCATCACACTCCTGACTTGTGTCTTGTAGATGGTGGACAGGCTTTGGGGAGTCAGGAGATGAGTTACTCGCCACAGGATTCCTAGCCTCTGACCTGCTCTTGTACCATGGTATTTATATGGCTACTCCAGTTCAGTTTCTGGTCAATGGTAGCCCCTAGGATGTTGATAGTGGGGGATTCAGCGATGGTAATGCCATTGAATGTCAAGGGGATATGGTTAGATTCTCTCTTGTTGGAGATGGTCATTGCATGGCACATATGTGGTGCGAATCAGCCACTTATTGCCACTTATCAGCCCAAGCCTGGATATTGTCCAAATCTTGCTGCATTTCTACACGGACTGCTTCAGTATCTGAGGAGTCACGAATGGTGCTGAACATTGTGCAATCATCCCACTTCTGACCTTATGATTGGAGGAAGGTCATTGATGAAGCGGCTGAAGATGGTTGGGCCCAGGACACTACCCTGAGGAACTCATGCAATGATGTCCTGGAGCTCAGATGATTGACCTCCAACAACCACAACCATCTTCCTTTGCGCTAGGTATGACTCCAACCAGCGGAGGGTTTTCCCCCTGATTCCCATTGACCTCAGTTTTGTGAGGGCTCCTTGATGCCATGGTCAAATGCTGCCTTGATGTTAAGGGCAGTCACTCTCACCTCACCTCTTGAGTTCAGCTCTTTTGTCCATGTTTGAACCAAGGCTGTAATGAGGTCAGGAGCTGAGTGGCCCTGGTGGAACCCAAACTGAGCGTCAGTGAGCAGGTCAAGGCAAAGCAAGTGCCGCTTGATGGCACTGTTGATGACACCTTCCATCACTTTACTGATGATTGAGAGTAGACTGATGGGGCGGTAATTGGCCGGGTTGGACTTCTCCTGCTTTTTGTGTACAGGACATACCTGGGCAATTTTCCACATTGCAGGGTAGATACCAGTGTTGTCGTTATACTAGAACAGCTTGGCTAGGGGCGTGGCAAGTGTTTGAGCACAGGTCTTCAGTAATATTGCCGGAATATTGTCAAGGCCCATAGCCTTTGCAGTATCCAGTGCCTTCAGTCGTTTCTTGATATCACGCGGAGCGAATCGAATTGGCTGAAGTCTGGCATCTGTGATGCTGGGGACTTCAGTAGGAGGCCGAGATGGATCATCAACTCGGCACTTCTGCTGAAGATTGTTGCAAATGCTTCAGCCTTATCTATTGCACTGATGTGCTGGGCTCCCCCATATTTGTGGAGATATTTGTGGAGCCACCTCCTCCAGTTAGTTGTTTAATTGTCCACCACCATTCACGGCTGGATGTGGCAGGACTGCAGAGCTTAGATCTGATCCATTAGTCATGGGATCGCTTAGCTCTGACTATTGCATGCTGCTTATGCAGTTTGGCACACAAGTAGTGCTGGGTTGTAGCTTCACCAGGTTGACACCTCATTTTGAGGTATGCCTGGTGCTGCTCCTGGCAGCACTCTTCATTGAACCAGGGTTTGTTCTCCTGGTTTGATGGTAATGGTAGAGTGCGGGATATGCCAAGCCATGAGGTTACAGATTGCGGTTGAGTACAATTCAGCTGCTGCTGATGCCCCACAGCGCCTCATGGTTGCCCAGTTTTGTATTGCCAGATCTGTTTGAAATCTATCCTATCTAGCACGGTGGTAGTGCTACACAACATGAAGGAGGGTATCCTCAATGTTAAGGCGGGACTTCGTCTCCGCAACAACTGTGCGGTGGTCACTCCTACCAATACTGTCATGAACAGATGCATCTGCAGCAGGCAGATTGGTGAGGACGAGGTCAAGTATGTTTTCCCCTCTTGTTGGTTCCCTCACCACTTGCCGCATACCCAGTCTAGCAGATATGCCCTTTAGGACTCGGCCAGCTCAGTCAGTAATGGTGCTACCAAGCCACTCTTAGTGATGGACATTGAAGTCCCCCACCCAGAGTACATTCTGTTCCCTTGCCACCTTCAGTGCTTCCTCCAAGTGGTGTTCAACATGGACGAGTGCTGACTCATCAGCTGAGGGAGGGCGGTAGGTGGTAATCAGCAGGAGGTTTCCTTGTCCATGTTTGACCTGATGCCATGAGACTTCATGGGGTCTCGAGTCGGTGTTGAGGACTCCCAGGGCAACTCCCTCCCTACTGTATACCACTGTGCCACCACCTCTGCTGGGTCTGTCCTGCCGGTGGGACAGGACATACCTGGGGATGGTGATGGCAGTGTCTGGGACATTGTCTGTCAGGTATGATTCCATGAGTATGACTATGTCAGGTTGTTGCTTGACTAGTCTGTGGGACAGCTCTTCCAACTTTGGCTCAAGCCCACAGATATTTGTAAGGAGGACTTTGCAGGGTCGACAGGGCTGGGTTTGCCATTGTCGTTTCTGGTGCCTAGGTCGATGGCGGGTGGTCCGTCCAGTTTCATTCCTTTTTATTGACTTCGTAGTGGTTAGATACAACTGAGTGGCTTGCTAGGCCATTTCAGAGGGCATGTAAGAGTCAACCACATTGCTGTGGGTCTGGAGTCACATGTAGGCCAGACCAGGTAAGGACAGCAGATTTCCTTCCCTAAAGGACATTAGTGAACATTTCTGACCCATCCTGTTTTGAATGCATGCTTTTAAATTTGAAGACCCAAGAAATATAAAACTGAAGATTGGATTAAACTAATTTGCTACCATCACCACATGTAACTGCAACAATACTCATGTTTATGTATTCCGTCAAATGCTGATGTTGTAGCATCTTTTTGAGAAGCTCTTCCCATCTTCCACTTTTCTGAATATCCTCAACCTTAAAGAAACGTAAGAGATAGATATTGAGTACATTCATAAAGAAAGGTGCGAGATCCACAAAGAGACATTGGTGCGATACAAAAAAGAGAGACAGAGAGGAGGAGGAACTCACAGAAAGGGAGTGACAGAATTGGACACAGTTACACTGAAAAAGGTGTGAGGGAGTGACAAGGTGGGAAGAAAAACAAAATGAGACAAAAAGAATTAAAGAGAAGAAAATAAATAAAGGAACAGTTGCACAAAAAGAGAATTTCTTCTTTCCATGAGCAATGTCACAAGATCAAATTTGTTGCGCTACATGGTATTGTGCTCCTGTCTTTGTACAATAGCTATCCCCAATTCACCATGGACAATTTACGTCATTTATCGTATCAAAATAACTAATGTAATCACCTTTTCCTTGAGAAACTATTTGGTATTGAATCAAGTATATCAATTGGTGAGACACATTTAATTTCCTTGTAATGAAGAATGATAACAGCAGCCGTGAGGCTCTGTTATACTCATCAGTACAGAACTCAGAGCACAGTGTAGTATAGTACAGTTCTACCTCACCACGATGTCTCTTGACCCCTCTACAACCTCTGATTTGTCACTCTGCTTTTCTGAGATGAGCAGAAATTTCCTCCAATTAAGTATCAGGAAACTAAACCCTGCCACAAACTCTGCTCCCTAGCCACTGACTCCCTCCCTCTCCTTGGCCATTATCAAAGGTTGAACCAGACCGTTTGCAACCTTGGCATCCTATTTCACCTTGAGCTGAACGTCTGACCTCATATCTTCTCCATCACCAAGGCAGCCTGCTTCCACCTCTGTAACATTGCCCATCTCTGTCCTTGCCTCAGTTCATATCCTCCTGAAACACTCATCCATGCATTTGTTAACTCCAGACTTGACTATTCCAATGCTCTCCTGGCTGGCTTCCCATCTTCCACCCTCTGTAAACTTGAATTCATCCAAAACTCTGCTGTCCATAATCTAACTCACACCAAGTCCCATTCACCTGTCACACCTGTGCTCGCTGATCTACATTGGATTCTGGTCTGACCATGTTTCAGAATTAAAATTTTCTTTTTTTTTAAATCCTTCCTTATCTCCGTAACCTCCTCCAGCCTTACAAACTGCTGAGATCTCTGCAACTCCTCCAATTCAGGCCTCTTGCCCATCCCTGATTTTCTTCGCCCCACCAGTGACGGCCATGCCTTCAGCTGCCAAGGCCCGAAGCTCTGGAATTCCCTCTCTACTTCTCTCCTCCTTTAAGATGTTCCTTAAAACCTACCTCGCCTGTCCAAATATCTCCTTATGTGGTTCAATGTCAAATTGTGTTTGATAATCACTCCTGTGAAGCGCCTTGGGACATTTTACTATGGTAAAGGTGCCCTAAAAATGCAACAAGTAGTTGTTGTTTGCACATTTTTCCCCCCACTGGGGCTAATCTTTATTGTGAGGTGTGATTTTTATGTTTGTTACAATTTACCATGTTACGTAATAGCTATGGTTAGTATCTGCTGCACAGTACATGATAATTGCCTGTCATAGAAACTGGTTATAATAGTTAAACATAATTGCAAATGACTATTTTAAAATTATTATGTACATGGTTTATTAGCATTCATTTATGATAGTCCGGTAGTCTGACAGTAGTGATAAATCAAAGGTTCACAAGAAATTTTAAAAAACACTGGGGGGCAAAATCCAACAGCCCCAGAAAAGGGAGTGGGGATCACAATCTGTAATTAACCCCATGCTCATTCCTTCTGATGCAGGCAGACTTTGTGCTGTCTGCTCTTTTACATGATTGTAGCGTGCATTCAGCACTAAGTGCACTGTTGAATGGCTGCACATTTGAGCAGGGGGAGCAAAATCATGAGAGGCTGGAACCCCTTAAAACTAGCCTGCACTCCTTAAAAGCAGCCTGCATCTCGCAGGCGCATTTTGATTGGAGCAGGTGCTGGAAGTCATTGTAAAAGTGAGTTTGTCTGGGAAAGAAACAAGAATGGCAGAACACAGCTGAAAACAGGCTCAAGATTCTCCGTCACAGCACTGGAGGTCTTGGAGCAGGAGGTGGATAGGAGGAGAGAGACCCTCGATTCACAGGGGACCAGGTGGACTCCAGACAGCCACTGCAAAGCTGTGGGAGCAGATAGCCATTGTGGTCAATACCAGCAGTGTAGCCCTGGATGCAGTGCTGCAAGAAATTCCATGACCTCACACTATTTGGTGGATCAGACACATCCGCAGGGTGGAAGACAGTCGCATACCCAAGGATCTTCTGTATGGTGAGGGAGCCGGAACCAGATGACCAGTGGGGCGCTCAAAGCTCTGCTTCAAGGATGCTTGCAAGCATGACCTGAAGGCCCTAAATGTTGACTATTGCACTTTGGAGTCACTAGATGGCGAAAGAGGTAAGTGGCAACACATCCTGTGGATTGGTTTGCACTACCACGACGACCAGTTGCTACATCAGCTTGGCAACAGGCGCCAACGTCAAAAACAACAAATCACAGCGTCACATGGCAGCTTCACGTGCAGCACTTGTGGCAGAACCTGCCTCTCAAGGATTGACCTTCACAGCCATCAGCAAAGGTGTACCAAGAGAAGACACCCCATCTAAATGAGTTTTTTGCTGTGATCCATCGTCTTTCATAGATGGAAGGATGCCAACCAAAAAAATTGAGGCTTTGGAAAGGGTGCAGAGGAAGGGCTTCAAAGATTGTCCTAAGTACATCTGCGGGTCTTGCTGTTCCTGTACCCTCTTTAAAATTGTACCGTTAAATCACTCATTATAGTGTAGTACATTAGTGAACCAAATCCACAGCATAACATACTGCATCATTACACATCCACACATGCCAGAAGCTAATTGCAATTAAAATCCTGTCATTAAATGCAATTAGATAAAGAGAATAGATTATGAAGACCTGTGAGATGTGTTTTATATCCAACTTACGAAACTAAATCACATCCCCTGGGTCTTCCGATCTTATCTGATGTGTGTGTGTGGTGTGGTAGTCAACTGAAGCCTAATTACTGCAGCCACAATCTTCTCTCTGATATTAAGAACACAATACAAGTATTGATAGTGGAGTTGGTTTAACTTAAAGTGAAAGGTGTATGTAGTAAACAGATCACAGTGTATTAAATCCCACATGGATCAAAGTGTGAAATTCACTGCAAATTTCACACCACACGTAATAAATTAACTAAGATGCCTGTGACCTAATAAATTATAGAAAATGTTCATTCTTTTGGGCCTCCTTATCTCGAGAGACAATGGATACGCGCCTGGAGGTGGTCAGTGGTTTGTGAAGCAGCGCCTGGAGTGGCTATAAAGGCCAATTCTGGAGTGACAGGCTCTTCCACAGGTGCTGCAGAGAAATTGTTTGTCGGGGCTGTTGCACAGTTGGCTCTCCCCTTGCGCCTCTGTCTTTTTTCCTGCCAACTACTAAGTCTCTTCGACTCGCCACGATTTAGCCCTGTCTTTATGGCTGCCCGCCAGCTCTGGCGAATGCTGGCAAGTGACTCCCACGACTTGTGATCAATGTCACACGATTTCATGTCGCGTTTGCAGACGTCTTTATAGCGGAGACATGGACGGCCGGTGGGTCTGATACCAGTGGCGAGCTCGCTGTACAATGTGTCTTTGGGGATCCTGCCATCTTCCATGCGGCTCACATGGCCAAGCCATCTCAAGCGCCGCTGACTCAGTAGTGTGTATAAGCTGGGGGTGTTGGCCGCTTCAAGGACTTCTGTGTTGGAGATATAGTCCTGCCACCTGATGCCAAGTATTCTTCGCAGGCAGCGAAGATGGAATGAATTAAGACGTTGCTCTTGGCTGGCATACGTTGTCCAGGCCTCGCTGCCGTAGAGCAAGGTACTGAGGACACAGGCCTGATACACTCGGACTTTTGTGTTCCGTGTCAGTGCGCCATTTTCCCACACTCTCTTGGCCAGTCTGGACATAGCAGTGGAAGCCTTACCCATGCACTTGTTGATTTCTGCATCAAGAGACAGGTTACTGGTGATAGTTGAGCCTAGGTAGGTGAACTCTTGAACCACTTCCAGAGCGTGGTCGCCAATATTGATGGATGGAGCATTTCTGACGTCCTGCCCCATGATGTTTGTTTTCTTGAGGCTGATGGTTAGGCCAAATTCATTGCAGGCAGACGCAAACCTGTCGATGAGACTCTGCAGGCACTCTTCAGTGTGAGATGTTAAAGCAGCATCGTCAGCAAAGAGGAGTTCTTTGATGAGGACTTTCCGTACTTTGGACTTCGCTCTTAGACGGGCAAGGTTGAACAACCTGCCCCCTGATCCAACTTACGAAACTAAATCACATCCCCTGGGTCTTCCGATCTTATCTGATGTGTGTGTGTGGTGTGGTAGTCAACTGAAGCCTAATTACTGCAGCCACAATCTTCTCTCTGATATTAAGAACACATTACAAGTATTGATAGTGGAGTTGGTTTAACTTAAAGTGAAAGGTGTATGTAGTAAACAGATCACAGTGTATTAAATCCCACATGGATCAAAGTGTGAAATTCACTGCAAATTTCACACCACGCAAAATAAATTAACCAAGATGCCTGTGAGCTAATAAATTATAGAAAATGTTCATTATGCATTAGAAATTACCTCAAGTGGTTAATCAAGTTCAATTTAACACATTACAATAGGGTGAGTCATGCTTTGACTGCAGTGTGCTGACACTTCGGGCGGTCACTTTCACTGCAATGGTGTAAAATGGGTGATTGCGAATCGGCAGCCTTTGAAATTAACTGAAGTAAAAATCTGGAGAGATGCCAACTTGCTATCACTTGTTTTACAATACTGCTCAAATTAAAAGTTATCTCCATAACTTATATATTGAAATATGGGACAGAGGTCTGTTGATTGAAGAACTAAAGAACCTGTAATTGTAGAGTGCTTTTCCAAAATGCTTCCCAACCAATGAAGTACTTTCTGGAAGTATAGTCATTGTTCTGTGGGTAAACATGGCAGCCAGTTTGCACATAGCAAGGTCTGACAAATAGCGCATAAGATAAATAACGAGCTGATCTGCTTTGGTGGTGTTGGTTGAGAGATGAATATTGGCCAAAACACTAGCAGAACTCCCTGCTCATCTTCAAACAGCGCTTGGGATCTTTTACATCCACATGAACAGCAGGCTTAAGATTTCATCTGAATGTCATTACTGTACTGAAGTGCCAGGGTAGATTATGTATTTGTGTCCAGATTGGGGCTTGAACCAAAGGCAAGAGTATTACCAGTTCAACTAAACTAAAACTTAATAGGAAAGTGTGATAGGAATAAACTACGATCAATCCTGACAATGACCTTATCTGTGAATATTCCTGAACAAAGTAGGGGATTTTTTGTCTTACTCTGTATATTTTTTATAAAATATTTGTACCTCAGAATGGTTGGCCTCCATTTCTGCGCTGCCATTTTCTTTAAAAGAAAAGGTCCCCACCAGTCTCCTCCCCTTCCCCAAAGCTGCTGACTCATGCTGGGGGGTATATTCCCACAGTTGGCGGCCACTTTCTGGTAGCTTACTGAGGTGACCATGCTTTGTGTCTGAACCTAGATTGCAAGTGTCAGCAGGCTGTTCCATGGCTGGATCACGTGATCCCGATCTCAACTGACAACCACACACACATGCACTTTCCACCAGAGGTCACTGGTTAGTGGTCAGGTGCAGAAATCCTTGTCCAATTGTTGCTTCGCCAGTGCTTGTGCACTGAAGTTTGTAGGTTCATTCTGTCCAGTCATAGTTGCAAATTAAGTCACTCCTGCCTGATAGTTACTGAGTTGAGATCTATATAGAGCAAACACTTTATTCTTCTGGCCATATTTAGATCATTCTTTTTCTTTCAATTTTATAGTTTTCCCCCTTTCTTTCATCTGCCGGATCTGACACAAGCAACCAAGAGGATGAATATATGGTCTGCTCCCAATCCCCAGCAATGTCACCAACCGATAGATACTAGTGATTACTCAGGCATGACTCTTCCCTCTTATTTGCCCTTTCCTTTATTGGGAGGTGTTGTGAGCTGCACAAGGTGCTCCCCTACTTGATGTGGCTCAGATTGGGCACTGACTGGAGTGGGTTCAGCTGAAAGCTTTCTCCTTTACTTGACACTGAGCATTACTGTGCAGCTAGAACTTGCCCTATTCAAAATTAGCAGGTACAACATCTTCCATGTGGTAGCACGCTCGTCTCTCAATTACAAGGTTGTGGGTTCAAGTCCCACTGCAGAGTCTTGAGCGCAAATAAAATCTAGACTGACACTCCAGTGCAATACTGAGGCAGTGCTGCACTGTCGGAGGTGCCACCTTTTGGATGACACGCTCAACCGAGACACTATCACCCTCTCAGGTCGATGTAAAAGATCCCATGACATTATTTCAAAAAAGAGCAGGAGATTTATCCCCGATGTCATGGCCGATATTTATCCCTCAATCAATACTACAAAAAAACAGATTATCTGGTCGTTATCACATTGCTGTTTGTGGGCACTTGCTGTCCGCAAATTGGCTGCTACCTTTCCTGAGTTACAGCATTGACTACATTTCAAAGAACTTCATTGGCTGTAAAGTGCTTTGTGACATGCTTTGGGGGCAGGTGAAATTGTACAACTGTGCATTTCTACGACAACTATTTATGTATAATCAATGAAGAGAGTGTTGGGGTTAAAGCAGAAGAAAAATCTGCAATGATTTATATTAAACTGATTACATGACTAGAGAGGGATCTGCTTCTACTATGACTGCTGTAATCTCTTGTGTAGGGAAGAAATACAAATAAGTCTATTGTCTCATGAACTGTGGCGTCAGGGCCAACTAGGGTGTAAGCCATAACTACCTAGCATGTGCCAATATATCTGGTAAAAAGGGAAACCTCTGACTGTAATCTCTTAGTATTGCTTTCATATAGTGCTACATAGGCAGGCACCTGATCTCACAGAGGAAGGAGTCTTTCATCTCTCCCTCTCATGTCTCCAGGCAACAGGGGATGGCAGCCCAGTAACTCAAGTTACACTGGCATCCATGATCTACGTGTGCAGAATAAAGGTCCTGAGGAAATAAAGACCTTATTAAAACATTGCAGATTTGTACCAGAGGCAAGCCATTGGAAATGAAATGGCTGGTCAGGCAGCAATTAAATGATTACATAATGGTAGTTGCCGTGGCAAAAGCCAAGACCTCTAAACACAGGTATTTTTAATGGCTATGCAGCTAACTGATAACTCACAATTTTTTGAAATGCTTTCCTGGGATGTGGGCGTTGCTGACAGGGTCAGCATTTATTGCCCATCCCTAATTGCCCTTGACAACTGAATGTCTTGCTAGACCATTTCAGAGTCAACCACATTGCTGTGGGTTTGGAGTCACATGTAGGCCAGACCAGGTAAGGATGCTAGATTTCTTTCCCTAAAGGATACTAGTGAACCAGATGGGGTTTTATGACAATTGATGATAGTTTCATGGCAACATTACTGAGACTAGCTTTCAGTTCCAGATTTTTTATTAATTAATTGAATTTTATTAAGTAAATTTAAATTCCACCAGCTGCCATTGTGGTATTTGAACCTATGTACCAAGGGCATTAGCCTGAACCTCTGAATTACTAGCTCAGTGACATTACCACGATGCCACCATCTCCCCCATATAACATACATGTATAAAGAGAATTAGACCTAGTCTTCTGAGGTGGGCCACTTTGCTTCTGATTGTCCATCTGACCTGTAAATTGACTTACAAAACAAAATAAACCTGTTGTTGCTCAAAGTAGTCCTCCAGGCTCTGAGGTCTGGGGCTGAATTTTCAGGCCCCTTCCCCATGAAAACAGGGCAGTAGTGCCCAGTAACTGCAGTGGTCACTGTAGCCACAGTAATGTGCATCGGTGGCTACTAGGGGTGCCAAATCTGGTTGGTGGCATTCCTGGAGGTCTGATCATGTAATGTTCTGACCACATGGCATCTGATCGTGTAATGCCTGATGTTGTGATGTCTAACAGATTGATATCGAATCAAATGACTTCTATAAATGTCATTGCATTTACCTTGTAAAGGTTGGGTACCATTAGCTGAGTATTTTTGCCCATGGATTTGCACCGACAGACGTTCTGCTCTTCTCTCCGACGGGATTTTCGTTTGTCTCTTTTACCTTGTTCACCTTCATTGCTTTCTATTTCCCTCCTGGTGTTTGCTCCTTTGTTATCTCTTGCCCAACCCCCACCTCACTTGTTCATAATCTGTGACTTTTCTAATATTTGTCAGTTCCGAAGAAGGGTCACTGACCCGAAACGTTAACTCTGCTTCTCTTTCCACAGATGCTGCCAGACCTGCTGAGTGAATCCAGCATTTCTTGTTTTTGTTTCAGATTTCCAGCATCCGCAGTATTTTGCTTTTATTTTAGTGTTTAATTCACTGCCACTTCTCTTCCAGGAATGCCTACCTTGAAGAAGTTCTGCTCTTCTCTCCGACGGGATTTTCGTTTGTCTCTTTTACCTTGTTCACCTTCATTGCTTTCTATTTCCCTCCTGGTGTTTGCTCCTTTGTTATCTCTTGCCCAACCCCCACCTCACTTGTTTATAATCTATGACTTTTCTAATATTTGTCAGTTCCGAAGAAGGGTCACTGACCCGAAACGTTAACTCTGCTTCTCTTTCCACAGATGCTGCCAGACCTGCTGAGTGAATCCAGCATTTCTTGTTTTTGTTTCAGATTTCCAGCATCCGCAGTATTTTGCTTTTATTTTAGTGTTTAATTCACTGCCACTTCTCTTCCAGGAATGCCTACCTTGAAGAAGTTCTGCTCTTCTCTCCGACGGGATTTTCGTTTGTCTCTTCTACCTTGTTCACCTTCATTGCTTTCTATTTCCCTCCTGGTGTTTGCTCCTTTGTTATCTCTTGCCCAACCCCCACCTCACTTGTTTATAATCTGTGACTTTTCTAATATTTGTCAGTTCCGAAGAAGGGTCACTGACCCGAAACGTTAACTCTGCTTCTCTTTCCACAGATGCTGCCAGACCTGCTGAGTGAATCCAGCATTTCTTGTTTTTGTTTCAGATTTCCAGCATCCGCAGTATTTTGCTTTTATTCCTAACTATCTTCGTGTCTTCTGCAAATTTATTAACCATACCGTCGGTTCCTTCATCCAAGTCATCCAAGTTGAGGCCCCAGCACTGATCCCTGTGGCACACCACTCGTTACATCTTGCCAACTAGAAAATGACCCATTTATGCATACTCTGTTTCCTGTTAGCTAGCCAATCTTCTATCCATGCCAATATGTTATCCCCTACATCATGATCTTTTATTTTCTGCAATAACCTTTGATGTGGCACCTTATCAAATGACTTCTGGAAATCTAAGTACAGTACATCCACCGGTTCCCTTTTATCAATAGCATTTGTTACTTCTTCAAAGAACAGCAATAAATTGGTTAAACATGATTTCCCTTTCACAAAATCATGCTGACTCTGCCTAATTATCTTGAATTTTTCCCAAGTGCCCTGCTATAATGTCTTTAATAATAGCTTCTAACATTTTCCCTTAGATGTTAAGCTAACTGGTCAGTAGTTTCCTGTTTTCTGTCTTCCTCCCTTTTTGAATAAAAGAGATACATTCGCTATTTTCCAATCTAATGGAACCTTCCCCAAATCGAGGGAATTTTGGAAAATTAAAACCAATGCATCAATTATCTGACTTGCCACTTCTTTTAACACCCGAGGATGAAGTCCATCAGGACCGGGGACTTGTCAGGTCGTAGCTCCAACAATTTGCTCAGTACCATTTCCCTGGTGATTGTAATTTTCTTGAGTTCCTCCCTCCCTTCCATTTCCTGATTTACCGCTATTTCTAGGATGTTATTTATTCCTCTATATTGAAGACCGATGCAAAATACCTGTTCACTTCATCTGCCATCTCCTTATTTTCCATTATTAATTCCCCAGACTCACTTTCTATAGGACCAACACTCACTTTGTTAACTCTTTTCTTTTTAAAATATCTATAGAAACTCTTACGATGTGTTTTTATATTTCTAGCTAGCTTTCTCTCATACTCTAATTTTTCCCTCCTTATTAATCTTTTAGACATTCTTTGCTGTCTTTTATATTCTGTCCAATCTTCTGACATGCCATCAATCTTTGTGCAATTATGTACTTTTTCTTTAAATTTGATACTATCTTTAATTTTTTCAGTTAACCACGGATGGTGGGCCCTCCCTTTGGAATTTTTCTTTCTCATTGGAATCTATCTATTCTGTGTATTCTGAAATATCCTCTTAAATTTCTGCCACTGCATCTCTATTGACCTACCCCTTAACCTAATTTTTCAGTCCTCTACTTTCATGCCTTCATAATTGCCCTTATTTAAGTTTAAAATACTACTCTTAGACCCACTCTTTCCCTCAAAGTCAATGTAAAATTCAATCATATTATGATCACTACTGCCTAGGGGTGCCTTCACTATGAGTTCATTAATTAATCCTATCTCAATGCACAATGCCAGGTCGAGTATAGCCTGCTCTTTGGTTGATTCCAGAATGCGCTGTTCTAAGAAACTATCCTGAAAACATTCTATGAACTCCTCATCTAGGCTACCTTTGCCCATCTGATTTTTTCAGTCTATATGTAGATTAAAATTCCCCATGATTAGCACTGCACCTTTCCGACAAGCTCCCATTATTTCTTCCTTTGTATCCTTTGTGTGGTTACTGTTAGTGGGCCTGTACACCACTCCCACAAGTGACTTCTTGCCTTTATCATTTCTCATCTCTACTCAAACCGCTTCTACATCCTGGTTTCCTGAACTTAGGCCACCCCTCTTTATTGTGCTAATACCCATCATTAATTAACAGAGCCACCCCTTCACCTTTTCCCAGCTTCCTGTCCTTCCTAAATGTCATGTACCCTTCAATATTCAGGTCCCAATCTATGTCATCCTGCAGCCATGTCTCTGTAATGGCTATCAGATCATATTTATTTCTATTTGCACTATCAGTTCATCTGTTTTGTTTCGAATGCTATGTGCATTCAGATACAGAGCCTTCAGTTTTGACTTTATCTGCTTTACTCTTAGATTTGTACTCTCTGTCCCTTCCTGGCACAGTCTGTTTATCATTTCCCATATTAATACTTTTCTCTCTTGTCTTGTCTCTACTCTTTGATTGACCACCTCTTCCCAAATTTGATCCCTTGCCCCTGTTATGAGTGAGGCGGGAAGAGTGCACTGTTTATTCTGGTCCCACTTCTCCACAAGTCACAACATATAGTTTACATTTTCACACTTACCAATATGCTCAATCATATACTTTATATTTCCAAGAATAGAACACTCTAACCAGGTTTCTTTAGTGAACAACAAAATTATCAGTTTATTATAAAATAAGTCTTAATTAGTAATGATGTAAAGCAGAAATATGCAGATAGAAATTTTAAAGTACCCTTTTTACTTTAGCCACTCACACTCACACATGCATTGGTTAACCAGAAAAATAAAAGGGATTCTTTTTTAAATTCACAGCTCTGTTACAGACAAAAAAAAATACTTGAGCTGATGACTTGCTCATTTTGAAGAAAACAGCAGATGAGATATGTTGTTCCAAAACTGGCATACAGTCTAGCCTCCAAGTGCATGTAGACAGGTCACTGGAATCTTTTAGAACTGTTGCTTTCAGGCAGCATTGAGAATTAAGTTAGCAGGCTTTCTTCAAAGACAGGAGACGAGATGAATCGACACAGTTTTAAAGATGCTGGAAAGCAAGCTGTGTTGTGGAATTCTGTCCTTCCTTCATTTCTTCAGCAGCAGGCTAACTTTCTCAGCCAATCACTTAAGAAGGTAAAACACACTGATACTACAACCAAAAGCTTGTGAATTTGCTGCCCTCTCAGGTGTGCACTGCTTCCCAGAGCTTGTCCAATCAAGGGGCGAGCTACTGATTTCTCTGCCCTCATTTTTTCCCGGTTACCAGCATTTCTGTTCTATTTTTTAACTTGAGATATGTGACAACCTGTAAACATTGTTGCCAAACTAGTTCTTTCGATGCCCTCTTGAAAAAAAAACTGATCCAACATTTATTCAGTTTGACTATGAATTCCTCAAAAAAATATTTTACCAAAAACCAGAAGCACCTTCATAACACCCCACCATTTAGTTTAAAACCCTTTCTACTTCCCTAGTTGTGTGGCTCGCTACACATTAAACAGATACTTTGTATCTGTCTTCACTATCGAAGACAAAGAAAATATTCTGGAAATAATTAGGAACTAAAGGTCGAGTGGAAATGAGAAACATTAGCATATTGTTATCAGTAAAGAAATAGGGCTTGAGAAACTAATGGGACTTAAAGTTGACAAGACCCCTGGACCAGATGGCCTGCATCTTAGGATTTTAAAAGGGGTAGCTACAGAAATAGTGGATGCATTGGTTTTGATCCCAGAATCACAGAATTGTTATAATGCTGAAGGAGACTATTTGACCCATTGTATCTGCACCGGCTCTTTTAATGAGCATTTCACCTATTGTCACTTCCTCGCTTTCTCCTTGTAACACTACACATCCTTCCTTTTCATATAACAGTCTAATTCCACACTAAATGCTTCAATTGAACCTGCCTCCACCACACTCTCAGGCAGTGCATTCATGACCTTAACCACTCGCTGCATGAAAAAGTTTTCCTCATGTCGCTTTTGCTTTTTACTAATTACTTTAAACCTGTGCCCTCTCGTTCTCGATCCTTCCATGAGTGGGAACAGTTTCTCCCTATCTACTCTGCCCAGACCCCTCTAACAAATATGATTGAATTTTTCGAGGAGGTGACTAGGTGTGTAAATGAGGGTAAAGCAGTTGATGTAGATTACATGGAATTCAGTAAGGATTTTGATAAGTTCCCGCATGGGAGATTGGTCAAGAAGGTAAGAGCCCATGGGATCCAGGGCAACTCGGCAAATTGGATCCAAAGTTGGCTTAGTGGCAGGAGGCAGAGGGTGTTGTACCGCAGGGATCAGTCCTGGGACCGTTACTGTTTGTAGTGTACATTAATGATTTAGACCTGAATATAGGAGGTATGATCAGTAAGTTCGCAGATGATACAAAAATTGGTGGTGTCGTAGATAGTGAGGAGGAAAGCCTTAGATTACAGGACGATATAGATGAGCTGGTAAGATGGGCAGAGCAGTGGCGAATGGAATTTAATCCTGAAAAGTGTGAGATGATGCATTTTGGGAGGACTACAGGGCAAGGGAATATACAATGGATGGTAGGACCCTTGGAAGTACAGAGGGTCAGAGGGACCTTGGTGTACTTGTCCATTGATCACTGAAGGCAGCAGCTGAGGTAGATAAGGTGGTTAGGAGGGCATTTGGGATACTTGCCTTTATTAGCCAAGGCATAGAACATAAGAGCAGGGAGGTTATGCTGGAGCTGTATAAACGCTAGTTAGGCCACAGGTGGAGTACTGTGTACAGTTCTGGTCGCTATACTATAGGAAGGATGTGATTGCACTGGAGAGGGTGCAGAGGAGATTCACCAGGATGTTGCCTGGGCTGGAGCATTTCAGCTATGAAGAGAGACTGGATAGGTTAGGGTTGCTTTCCTTAGAGCAGAGAAGGCTGGGTGGGGTGGGGGGGCGGACCCGATTGAGGTATACAAAATTAGGGTTAGGGTTAAGTTTATTTTTAGTTTTTCTTTCTGCCTTTTTCCTCTCTTAATCCAATCTTTCTTTCCCTTTCTTTATTTCTCTTTCTGTACCTGATTTGACATTGAATTCACCCATTCTAGCGCTCACTTTCAGTTCTTGAGCTGTTAATTTCACAATCCTTCAATCTGATTGGTTAAGGTGATACCCAGTTTCTGTCCCTGTTCACTCAACCCTCGCTGTGACATTATCAGCTCACACTTTCAAATTAAAAACTTAAACGTGCAATGGGAGGTCTAACTGATGGCAGATGCCATTAGATGTCCTGCTGCAGCAAAATTTAGGCCTATGTGTTAGCAATAGTAAACGCGGATTGGAGAAAAGGCAGAAAAATGGAGGGGGAGAAAAGCTCATCCACAAATGGATGCATGTGATTTTCTCAAATATTATCCTTGTGTGAGCTGTGTCACCTCCCCTGCTGCCCCCAGCACCACCCCACTGCGTGTGCTGGATTGTGGGATCACCCTTTTTAAAGTAGTCATTGAATATAAAAGAACTTAAAGATAAAACAACAAAGGTAATGTTGGCCAGTGCTGTACATGCAATTAAATATATGATTGTATTTATCAGTCATCAAGCAGTTGGTAGGAGTAGCTAATGATTCGCAATGTTTTTGATCCTGTTTTTAATCTGCTACTTGCAGGATTGCAGGATTTCTTGATCTACATGCAACTTAGCCAGGAGTCCTTAAAGGAACTGCTGGAAGCCAGTTTCTTCTGGCTTCATATCAAATCTGCAGATAGTTGTCTGTCACCAGTTGGCTCACTCTTGATTGTCATCCTTCCACCTCCCTGTCCCTCCAGACTCACCTTAGGGGGTCAGCGAGCAGGAGACTGGCCAATCTTGCTGCCCTCCTGTGGCTGGTGAGTTGCCTCTGAGGCCAGCAGACTAATTTGGTAAGATCCTGCTCTGGCCTTCTCAGGCAGCTGTGGTGCACCTGATCACACCCAAATTTAGGCACGATCCAATTTATCGGCCTCTGATTGTCAAACCTCAATACCCACTGACAAAATATACCATCTCTATGCAACCCTCACTGTATGAAAGTGGCATGTATTGTAACCAGTAATATTCCATAACCTAAGGCAGCATGTGAACTTCTCTGAGCTCAATGAAACCATTATTGAACTGGATGTTATTCACAAGTTACTTGGGTCTCGGTTATATAACTTCCGTTTGTTTAATTCTCACAACTACTGAAAGGTTGAGGTCACAATCATTTGTGAATCTACATGAGTAAATGGGCAATATAAACCAATCTTCAAGCAAATATCTAAGCTTTTACGAATAAATGATTTTTGGTAAATGGTCTAATTTAAATGTCGCCTTTAAAGGCAAAGTTTACAGTGAAGGGCACTTTAAAACGTAGAGGCAAATTCACTATTGCACCTCAGAATACAATGATTCCCAGATATATGTATGAAAAACATTGCTCTAGTGTCCTAATGGGTCAGAGTGGGTTAAAAAGGATTATATGCTGAATGTGTGATTTATTGCAGTTTTGTGGAGTCTCCAGCTAACGTAATCTTCTGTGTAATTATTTCCCTGCAGGATGAAGGTATCGTGAAAGAAATAGATATCAGCAACCATGTGAAGGAAGGTTTTGAAAAAGCAGATCCCTCTCAGTTTGAATTGCTCAAAGTGCTGGGTCAGGGATCCTATGGAAAAGTAAGTGAATTACAAGAATTGCTTCATTTCTTTCTATTAAAGAATCCACTTAGAAAAGTAAATGTTTTAAGATATTCCCCACATAAATGTTACATTCATAAATGTACCTTTTTGGCATCCAATTTAATTGTAATGTTGCTAATCTTCCCCACATTGAATATCCAGTTAAAATATTTTCTTCGACAGTTGAGGGGGGGATAATGTGGGTGGAGGTGGTGGAATTGGATGGGGTCTAAAACAGGCAACTATTGCCTGTTCTACACTACTCCCCAAGACTAATTTTGTCCACAAACACTTTGCCGGGTGATTTCCTGTGTGTGCTATGTATTATAAATCCCTCTATACAGAGTGTGCTACAATCAGGTGAGGAGGGGTCACAAGGCTCCCCTCTTGGCCTTCCTCTTATTTGACCGCAACAGGGCTGATTCCTTTTTAAACATTGCATGTGTTTACTACTTCAGTGAGTGTTTTACCTTTCACCTTTGTTGTGATCATAAAAGAACCAATTGGACAGGTTTTCTTGAGTTTAAAGAAGAAAGAGGTGAGTTTATTATACTTAAAAATCTAAACCCGATCTAAATAAAAATAATAAAATGACGCTACACTTTCATGCACACACTCACAGGAGATTCACACACACGCAAATAGATGACAGAGTGATGAGGAATAAATTTGTGTTGGATTAGAGTCTAGAACAAATAAAATAATACACAGTCTGTGGTCTGGTAGCTTTAGTGGTCTTCCGGTTGAATTCGTGGTCCTGCAGTTCTGCGTTGATAGTTGTTCTTGGAGATAGTTTAGCAGAGGGCTTCCTTCTCTGTGTCTTTGTCTTGGATCTAGCAGCCGGTAGCTAGGCTTTGCACACCCCACCAGGCCTTCTGGAGAGAGAGAGAGAGACAGCCCTTCTGGCTTCTGCACAAATTAGGGCGGCACAGTGGCGCAGTGGTTAGCACCGCAGCCTCAAAGCTCCAGCGACCTGGGTTCAATTCTGGGTACTGCCTGTGTGGAGTTTGCAAGTTCTCCCTGTGTCTGCGTGGGTTTTCTCCGGGTGCTCCGGTTTCCTCCCACAGTCCAAAAGACTTGCAGGTTGGTAGGTAAATTGGCCATTATGAATTGCCCCTAGTATAGGTAGGTGGTAGGGAAATATAGGGATAGGTGGGGATGTGGTAGGAATATGGGATTAGTGTAGGATTAGTATAAATGGGTGGTTGATGGTCGGCACAGACTCAGTGGGCCGAAGGGCCTGTTTCAGTGCTGTATCTCTAAAAAAAAATTGACTTTCTGGTTTGTCTGCTTGTCCAGGGAAAAACTCCCCGCTTTCACAGAAATGGACAGACGGTCATATGATTGTCTTAGTGTATTTAGTCTTAGTCTCTGGTACCTTCTAATGAGATACAATTTTAGGAATTTCCATCTCTCAAGCCTCATGGTGTCAATATTTTCCCCAGGAGGGGTTCACCTTTTCAATGTTAATGTCCCAGGATGGCTTTGAATGTCTTGCTAATGGAAGCAATCTCAGGTAGCTCAATCAATAGGGAAAACCATTGTTTTGGGTACAGGCTAATAAGACATGTGTCTCCACTTTTGATGCCTTGGAATGTGCAAGGTTTTCAAATGCAAATGGCGGTAGCCATTTTTAGCTGTGGCAAAGTCTTTGTAAAAGTTGTCTGTAATATTCCAGCTTTCCTTCTTCTTTTTAAGTTTAATGTAAGTTTCCAACCCATGAATTAAAAATCCTCATTTGGTATAGTATGTTTTCTTGACAAGCGGGTTTATGATTTCTAAACTTCTGTCTGGTTTTAATGTCGCATCCGATAGACGACACCACTCACAGTGCAGCACTCCTTCATTATTACACTGAATTACACTAATATGCTAACACTGAGTGTAGGATGCCCTCGGAGTGTGTACATGCTTCATCAGTGATGCTGAGGAGATTGAAACTTGACCATTTTTTCAGTTTCTGACTGCCATTTGCTGAAATAGCTTTTTGAAAAGGCATTTACTGATCAGTTTGTAAACAATCCCATGGCTGCCCTAGCATGAATGGAACTCATGTACCACACGAGTCAGGTTCTGGAGTTGCCCTTAAATCCTGTTTCTCGTATATTAGTAAAAATCAAGTCGGATATAAAAGCAGGTTGCAGATTCACTGTCGGTCATTTTGCACGACTGCCCTTGACCAATGTTGCCCCCTTTAGTTTTAATGAAAAAGTGAATCTCCCTCTTTTTATAAATTAGAAGTGAGCACCTAAAAAGGAAGAAATCTGGATATTGATGGTACCTTACTACAATTAGCAACACTCCAACTACCCCTGTCCTCTGCTGATCAGTAATAGCCACCGGTTCAACTGGTTTGATAATGACAGTGTCCCCATGTGCTTGCCTACAACTCCAGTCTAAGGTCCTCAATTCTGCTTGGACATATTCTTGGGGGTTTCATCACATGACTCCCCACCCCTAAAAGTATTCATCTCTAATATTCTTTTATAAATAATAAACAAAAGTGTTCAAAGACAATGAGAATAACACCTCGGGCTCAGCTTTTGCCACCAGATCGGAAACAGGAGCTGTGTTCATATCGGGTCAGAAACCCGCTCCGGGGAGAAACTGGTAAAAGTTAAGATTTTCAAGTGGGTGAGCCCTTAATTGTCATGAAGATGGGTTTCCTGTCCAATTAAGGGCAGTGGGCGGGCTCTCGAAGCTGAAGGGCCAACCAGAGGCCTACTAGCTTTAGAGGAGCTGCCAGCTGCAGTATAAGGTAAGTAACTGGGAGGGCCCCTCAATAAGAAAATGCAGCCACTTTTTAAAAGCTTTAACAAAAAAACTGAAAAAGCAGCCAGGCCACCAATGTGGGGGGTGGTGGGGGGGAAGCCCCTCTACAAGGTGTTCTTTGGTCAAACTCCCACCCAGTCAGGCAGGGAGGGCCTCTAGGCCTGCCAGGAGCGGGGGTACCCCCAACTTGCCACTGGGTGCAAAATCCTGGCAGTTGATATCGCCCCTTGTCATGTTGGGAAACTGGAGGCCAACTGGAAAATCCCAGTCGGCCTTCATTTCCTATCTTTAACAAGATTCTTAACAAGCCTAATTGCCTGCCTTCCTCGTGGGGACAGGCAGCCTTCCTGGACTCCAAAATGTCCAGCGCCTGAAACAACGTCCTGCAATTAACACGCTGCTTGGCACCTGCATATTTGGGTGCTACCCCACCCCACCACCCCTCTTTCAATCTTGCCCTCGGAGGAGGCCCCGAAAATTCAGCCCTTGATTTTTGAATGCTGCTTTTTCTCCTGAGTTGCCTCTAGCAGTATCCAGGAGATTAACCTTTAATTCTTGGAGTCTCCAGGACAATCCTGCAGGGTTGGCAATCCTACTCCAATCACTGGGCCTGTCACAGACCAAGTGCTGAATGTTCAGGTCCTGCTGGGGGCAGGAATGGAGGCGTCTACAGGAGGAGTGCCAGTTTCCCCACACCATTCCCGGCATCAGCGAGTTTCACCAGGGAAGGAGAGGGCAGCCCCAAGATCCCATCCTATCCATTTAAAACATCAATTAACGTTGTTAAAGATCTCATTGAGAGCTCTTTAAGGGGCATGTCCTGTTTTTGATGGGGGTACATGGGCTGCATGTGCTTTCTGGTGCAGACCAGCTGAATGGAGGTGGACACACAGCAGGAAGCCAGTCATGACCCCACAGGGAATTAGGCGGGTCCCATGAAAGGGTGAATGGTGCAGAGGGAGATTCCGCCATTGGAACACAGGTGCCATCGGGTCAGCATAGGTTGCGGGGAGAATGGTCAGTAAGTGCTCAGGCAGTGCAGGGGGCCGTCACCCTGCTGGTATCATGGGGCCATAAAAGGAGGGGGCAAGGCTGCCAAACACAATTGGGGTCCACCTGTGCACAAGGAAGGTAGCAGCTGGCAATAGGGGGACAACTCTCAGATTTCGCGTCCAGTGACAATGAGGAGAAACACCCTCCGCAGGAAGGGCAGAGCTCCGGGTAATCAGGAGGACAGAAGAGAAGGACGAGGGGCAGGAAGGACACAGAGACCTTACCTTCAGCATAGGATCTACCACCAAAGATGGAGCTACCTTGAGATGACCGAGAACCAGTGCTGCAGGAGACTGCAACTGTCCAGGCAGATGGTCACAAAGATCTATGCCCTCATCACCGAAGACCTTACACCTCGCAGCACTGGTCGCTATGCCCGGCCAGTAGCCGTCAAAGTGACCGTGGCCTGGAATCTCTTTGCTTCTGGCTGCTTCCAAGGATCAGCTGTGGACCTTGGTGGCATCTTGCCAACAGCTGCACACCATTACATCTTGCACTGATGCCCTATTTGCGAGAGCTGAACAGTACATTTAACTCCAGACTGACGAGGCCTCGCAGGCACAGAGGGCAGTTAGTTTTGCCTCGATCACGAGATTTCTCCAGGTGCAGGGCATCATTGATTGCACCCACGTGGCCATCAAGCCACCAAGTGACCTCCCACTCAGATTCATCAATAGGAAGGACTTCCACTTCCTCAACATCCAACTGGTCTGTAACCACAACAAGAGCTTCCTCCATGTGTGCGCTCGGTTTCCTGGCTGCTACCATGACTCCTCCATTCTCTGGCAACTGCCGCAATTCTTCACTCCACCACCCCCCCACAAACTCCATTAAAGGATTCTTGGGGACAAGGGATATCCCTTGAAGAGACGACTTCTCACCCCTCTACAAAAGCGCAAGATAGAGGCACAGAGGCGATACAGCCAAAGCCACCTGCTCACTAGGACAACCATTGAGCAGGCCATGGGGCCTCTTAAGATGTGATTCTGGTGCCTGAACTGGTTGGGTGGCTCCCTGCAATACCCTCCTGCAAGAATCTCACTCATTGTGCTGCTCTGCTGCACTCTCCATAATATGGCCCTCCAGAGAGGTGTGGACCTTGAGGAGGGTGAGGCCCTGGAAGGGCACAGCTCATCATCAGAGGAGGAGGAGGAGGAGGAGGAGCAGGACGTGGAAGAGGAGGAGGAAGTGGAGGCAGAGGGGAAGATGCAGAAGACTGAGCTACCCCAGCTGCACAGGGAGATGGCCAAGCCTGGTGGCGGGCTCAAGGGTCTCGTCAGAATGCTATTAACGTTAGAGATTATCTGATTCAGACTTGTTTCGACTGAGTCCTTTTGACCCAGGATGAACGGCATGGTATGGAACTCACTTTGAGGTGCCTGTGCTAAAACTTCTATTGAAGACACAACCTGGAACATGTGAACTATTACTGCCAATGAAGAATGCACATTTGCCCAGAGGTTTCATCATCACCATAGACAAACATTGCTCTCCTTCACCACTTCACATCTCTTGTCCCATTATTAATAACAGGAGGCTCACACGCTTGGCTTCATGTGTCAATATTTACATGGTGCTCATAAATGAAAACAGTGCACAGTTACAGGTAGAAGACACCTGAGTCACCCACTCGGTGCTCCCCCCAACACGGTGGCCTCCGTGCTTGGCCACGTCTGTGCGGTGCTCCCCTTGTGGCCCTGGAGAATGTGGAGGTAGCATGCTCACTTGTCTCTGCCTGCGGCTGAGATGCATGTGGCGGTCATCCTTGTCGTGGAGGTGCCCCCATGGGGAGACCTCCAGAAGCTGCTGCACATGAATCATTGTTGGGGGAAGGGGGGCAGCCTGCATCACTGGACCCTGCTGCATAGATGCTTCCTCCTTCAGAAGGGCCAAGGAGGCCAAAGATAATGATGGCACCCTGTGAGGGATGGCACCCTCAACCTCCTCTGACTGCTTCAGCCCTTGGCTGGTGCCCCAGATGGCTAGAGAGGAGCATCCGATGGTGCTACATCAATGTAGTCAAGGCTACATCGTGTGGAATGCATCCTGTGAATGTCAGTGCAGAGTTCCTCCACGCACTCCAAGTGCTGTCGCATATGGCTCACCATGAGGTTTGTCACTATCTCTTTGGAGGAGCTCATGCACTCAAAGCCCTGAGCACTGATGGCGTACATGAGCTGATGGACTTCTCCATTCTCAGCCTGTGACCCTGCATCACGGAACTCTGACATGTGGGAGCACATCTGCTGCTGCTGGTCTCGGTTGAGCCTCCTTTCCTGTGACTCCTGAGGTCCTGCATCTTTGCCCAGCTGAGCAGGGCTGTGTCTGTCCTCCATTCTCTGAGGGGGACTGCCCACAGCTACCTCTGCCTCCTGCACACTAGTGTCATGCTTATCACCCAGTGTCACTCTATCTAACCCTGTGCAAGGACCCACTGAGGTGACTGTATCTGTGCTAGTGGAGGGTGCACTTGTGTGGTAGTGCCTCTTCAGAGCTCTGTTTTTGCTGCTCTTGCCTGGTGATGGTGAGGGAGTTGGATTCACTGCATCAATATCTGCACCTGTGGGAGACACAAGAAGAGATCATGTGAACTAGCCTTGGAGAGCAGAAGCCTCTGCATGTGCTGATGCTGCAGTGCACCATCGATGCCCATTTCGCCTTGTCCAACATCTTCGTGGTCTAGCGATGTCCATGGCTCGCTCCTCCATGGCGTTGATAATGTGTCGGTAGGGAACCCCTCCACCTGTCTGAGCCCTCGCAGGCATTATGGGCCCATTTTTCCCACAAGGACAAAAGAGAGAGTTAGGGCACTGTTGTCCTCTATGGCCAATGCCAGCTGCTGCTATTCATTAGAAGTTGCATGTTTCAGTGCTGGCAGGTCCTCAGCAACACTATGGCTCTGAACCATTCTGAGGGGTCATTCAGTGTCCTGGGCACACACTCCTCACATGTTCAGGAGCAGCATGCACCCTCAGGCTCCTCAGCTGGTGTGTCTGCTGGAAAGTGAATACCCAGAAGCCTGTCCTGCGGATTGGGGATTGCACTCACCTTGCCAGAGTGTATCAGGCCATTAAACCTCTTCCTACACCGGATTCAATTTCTGTGCACCATACTCCTGCTGACTGCATCAACTATCTTCATCCAGGTCTGCTTAATCTGGGTGGGTGACCTCCTCCTGTCAATTGGTTGCCAAACCCGTCTCCAGGCCAATTGAGAGAATGTCCCCTTCAAAATCGTGGCCGGTGACTGTTTCCCCCCAGGGGTGGGTTTGAGACCTAGAAACGGTCCTGATTTCAGTTTCCCGCCCCGGAAGGAAAATCCTGCCCCCAGAATTATACGGCAAATGACTCCCCCTCCCCCCCCCAACCGTGCCAAATCAGGATTAAAGAGATGAGCCTTAAAGGCATTATGTACTGAGCAGTACTCTAACCTGAGTCAGAGGATTGTGGGTTCAAGCCCTCATCAGGACTTGAGCACATAATCTAGGCTGGTCCCCCAATGTAGCATTGAGGGACTGCTGCAATGCTGGTGGTGCCACCTTTCAGATGAGTTGTTAAAGCAAAGCCTCTCCTGCTTTGTCAGGTAGAATAAATGATCCCATGGTTCTATTTGAAGAAGAACAATGAAGTCCTCTAAATGATCTAGCGTATATTCTTTTCTCCAGTGACAACTTCAAAAGCCGATGAACTGGTTATTCACCTTTCTTGCTGTTTGTAGGATATTACGGTGTGCAAATTAGCTGTGTATTAGAATCAGGAGTAGCCATCAGCCCCTTGAACCTGTTTTTTGTATTCAATTAGATCATGGCTAATAAGTATCTTAACTTTATCCATCCACTTTAGGGAAGTGTTAATGTAAATTCTTTTCATAGAGGTGAATCGTGAAAGAGTAATCCCGAAGTGTAGAATGCCTATCATAAATCAACCTTTCCACTAATAAGAATGTTACATAAGAACAGAAGTAAGCCATATACCCCATCGACCCTGACCCGCCATTCAATTCGATCGTGGCTGATCTATATCTCAACTCCATTTTTACACTTTTACTCCATATCCCTTGATGCCCTTATCTAACAAAAGTCTATTGATCTCAGTCTTGAAAACTCTCATTGTCCCTGCATCCACAGCTTTTTAGAGGGGAGAGAGAGTTTCAAATTTCCACTCTCCTTTGTGTAAATAAGTGCTTGCTGATCTCACCCCTGAATGGCTTAGCTCTAATTTTAAGATTTTGTCCCTTTATTCTTTATTCCCCTACCAGAGGAAATAGCTTCTCTGCATTTACCTTAATGAATCCTTTTAACATTTTAAAAACCTTGGTCAGATCAACCTTCAATCTTCTATATACAAGAGAATACAAACCACGTTTATGCAACCAGTCTTCATAATTTAACTCGCTAATTGCTGGTATAAGCAATGACTGCATCTCAAGAATATTTTGTTGGCTGTGGGAAACACTGTGGAACATCCTGAGAACATTATCAAGTTCTATGGAAATGCAAATTCTCATTTCTTCATGTGCTCACCTTCTGTTGGCAGCCTCTGATCAATGCTGATCTCAGTGGAACAGCTTTATTTAAAATTTATGCTGAGCCTGGTTGTTGAACTGTGGTTCTGATCTGCTGAGCAACATATTTCAACAGGCACACACTCTGTATAAGCTACTGCAGGTGAACACTAAGGCTGAATTTTGTGCCCATGGTGGGGCTCCCAGTGCCAGGCTGAAAAAGAGGGGGGAAATCCCACATCGGCCAGCTAGAACCACCAACCCCCCCCCCCCCCACCCCCCACCACCCTCCCATCCCACAGTGCTCCAGCGCGATTCTGTTCTGATGAGAGGTCATACAGTCAAAGAGTCATAGAGTCATTTACGGCACAGAAGGAGGCCGTTCGGCCCATTGACTCAATGCCGGCTCTCCATGGAGCTCTGCTGTCAGCCCCACTCCCCAGGACATTACCACCTGCTGTGCAAAAAAGTGCTTTCTCATATTCTTCCCCCTGCATGTTTTGCCCAAAACTTTCAATCTGTGTTCCCTAGTCCTTGTACTATTTGTTAATTGAATTAGTTTTTCCTTGTCTAACTTATCTAAGCCTGTCATAATCTTTTACACTTCCATTAAATCTTCCCTCAATCTCTTTTGTTCTAAGGAGAACAAACCCAGCTTTTCCAACCTAACCTTGTAACTAAAATCCTCCATCACTGGAACCATTCTGGCAAATCCCCTCTGTACCCTGTCAAAGGCCTTGATATCTGTCCTGAAGTGAAGTGACCAGAACTGGATGCAATACTCCAGTTGGGGCCTTCTCAAATGTATTTTAAAATCCATATAAACAATATCCACTGCATTCCCTTCAGCAACCTTCTGTGTCACTCCTGAAACGTTAGCTCAGTTTTTCTCTCCACAGATGCTGCTGACCTGCTGAGTATTTCCAGTATTTTCTGTTTTTGTTTCAGATTTCCAGCATCAGCAGTATTTTGCTTCTAAATTCCAGCAGAATTGACTTCTGCAGAAAATATAAACCATTCCCCAACGTGGTGCATGTTTGTAAACAGAAGCTAATGTCCCAAAATTCCATAATTTGCACGAGAATTACAACTGACTTAATTGTATAAAAGAGGGATAAGTTAGCAGCATGACTTATCAAACCCGGAAGTGATTGAGTTGACAGGCTTTAAATGACCAGAATTTTTGTCTGAAACATCTGCTTTGATCAGAAAAATATTTCACAATTGTGCATCTAGAAAAGGATTCCACACTTTCAGGCGAGGAAATATTTTGCCTCCCACTCTTACCATGAAGACCTACCGCAGGGTTCACTATGGGCATTCCTGTTTGTGTCCTTATAAAGGAGGCAGAACAGGAGATGACAGAAAAGTGAATGTAGCATTAAATCTACTATGCCATGTGTTTCAACCTTGGATTACCTCGCCAAGGTCAAAGCCGACCTTCTGTTTCTGCAGGAGTGTGGAATACCACACCTCAGCACCCACAGGCAGTGGTCGCGATGGTGGTCCCACGGGCCATCGATCTGGTCGGGGGGTAATGATTGCCGTTCCTCCGGCCTGGGTATTTTGCTGCGGGGCGGTAACTTCACCATCTCCGAAGTTAAGGAGGTGGTGGGCGGTCGCCTCCTCGTAGCAGACGTAATGTACAGCAACGCTCCGCTCCGGTTGATCAACGTGTATGCCCCGGTACAACGCAGCGTGCGGCTGACCGTCTTCCAATTGGACCCAACTGCTCTACACAAACATCAGTAGCGCAGTCTCAATCAATGGGTGGGAATCGGAAAGTTTCCCGATCAAATCTGGAGTCAGACAGGGCTGTCCTCTCTCCCCGGTCTTGTTTGTTTGCTGTATTGAACCCTTTGCTGAGTCTATTAGGAAGGATGCGAGCATAAGAGGGCTGACAATCCCAGGCAGCGGAGGCACTCAGGTTAAAACCTTCCTGTACATGGATGACGTCGCCGTCTTCTGCTCGGATCCACTGTCCGTGCGCAGACTGATGAGCATCTGCGACCAGTTCAAACTGGCCTCGGGAGCCAAAGTTAACCACGGCAAGAGCGAGGCCATGTTCTTTGGGAACTGGGCTGACCGATCCTTTGTCCCCTTCACCATTAGGTCAGTCTACCTGAAGGTGCTGGGGATATGGTTCGGAAGGGCCGGGGCATGCACCAAAACCTGGGAGGAGCGAGTAGCCAAGGTACAACAAAAGTTGAGCATGTGGGGGCAGCGATCTCTCTCCATTGTGGGTAAGAACCTGGTACGTGGCGCAGGTCTGGCCCATACCCCACTCCTGCGCTGTGGCAGTCACCCGAGCCATTTTCCGCTTCATCTGGGGATCTAAAATGGACCGGGTCCGGAGGGACACGATGGTCAAATCTCTGGACAAGGGTGGGAAAAATGTACCCAACGTGGCCCTCATCCTGATGACCACCTTCGTGTGCGGCTGCATCAAGCTGTGTGTAGATCTCCAGTACGCAAACTCCAAGTGTCACTACGTGCTGAGGTTCTATCTGTCCCCGGTTTTGCAAAGGATGGGCCTGGTCACATTGCCGCGGAACGCTCCATGCAGTTGGACCGTGCCGTACCACCTATCCTTCGTGGAGCAGTTTCTGCGGGAAAACACCTTTGACCACTGGTCCATCAGGCAGTGGTCTGCACGGAATGTCCTCAAGGCCATACGGGAAAAGGAGACGGGGGCTCCTGTCGGATGGTTCCCCGAGCAGACCGCCAAAGTCATTTGGCGGAATGCCTCATCGCCAGAACTTTCAAACAAGCACCAAGATGTAGCTTGGCTGGTGGTGAGAAGGGCCCTCCCCGTCAGATCCTTCATGCACGCCCGAAGTCTCGTCCCCTCCGCACAATGCCCCCGCGGTGGCTGTGGTGGGGAAGAGACGGTTGCCCACCTCCTCCTGGAATGTGTCTTTGCAAAGCAGGTGTGGAAAGAGATGCAGTGGTTTTTGTCGAGGTTCATCCCAAGCAGCTCTGTAACACAGGAGTCTGTGCTCTACGGGCTGTTCCCAGGGACGCACACCGAGACAAACATCAACTGCTGCTGGAGGACTATCAATTCGGTGAAAGACGCCCTTTGGTCTGCCCGAAACCTGCTGGTCTTCCAGCGCAAAGAGTTGTCCACGACCGAATGTTGCAGACTGGCACATTCCAAGGTCCAGGACTACGTGCTGAGGGACGCACTAAAGCTGGGGCAGCCACAGCAATGGCTCAATGGGGAAAGACCACAGTGTAAGGTCCCCCCACCAAGCTGAACTGAGGGGCTGGATTCATGGGAAACCACTCGAACTGTATCGGGAAAATTTTGTGTGCTGTAAATGTAAAAATGTATATGGCATGACAATGAAATGGAAGGGTTGTGAGGCAACTCATGATTGTATAGAAGGAAACGGATCACTTTTGCATTGTTTGTATTTTTTGACTTGATGCTGTTTTAAACTGTTTGGGAATGTAATTTTTACAGATTTTTATGAATAAAGTATATTTTGGAAATAAAAAAAAAAGTAAAGAAACATTTAAGTATCTCCACAAGGGAGAAGCAGGAGAAATTTTGAGATGAACAACAGACAACTCACGTTACGCACTTATCGAAATAACCTTGTACAACCCTGAATAAAATGTACAGGAGGCTAGAAGAGGCAGTCAAAGAAAGCTGCACATTCAGGATTGTATAGGGAAGATCTCATGGGTGTTCAATGTACTCAGGTTCACTGGATCACTTGGGTGCATCTAACATTGGAAAATAAAATTGGAGAGGTGCTTATAAAGGACTCCCAGGGGGACCAGTTGTGGCAGGAGAACAATGGCTTGAGTATAGAGTTTCTTGGAAGCAGCTGAAAAGCAGGCCTGACTTTTTGTGAAAATTTAAAACTCTTAACTTCTGTAGTGTAATTGATCATGTTACGGACAGGTGGGAAGTGGTGTGGGTGACTTCCATTCTCACCTCTCAACTGACTGCAGATAGTGTTTTAAAAATAGTGTTTTAGTCCCTGAGTGTTTTAAGGGTCAAATAAATAGACAAACTGCAAGTTTTCTCACAGGTTAAAAAGGAAAGATAAATATTTATTTTTACACAATAACTGAAACATATTCGTGACTTCAGCTACTCACACATTCGTACACATACACACAAGAAAAGATAGAGCATGCAATTAGAGTCCAATTGTTGTCAGAGAGTTTGTTGTTTTAAAAAACCTTTAGAAGCTTGTCGGGACGAAATCTTCCAGGATGTTGATAATGGGTTTTGTCTTCAACAGACAAACATGTTTATTAACACTACAGGAGGGGTCACCTGACCTCTACTGCATCTTGCCTGGAACACAAATGTGTCCACTTTTTGTAGTTCAGTTCAACAGTTGATTTTATTTCATAATTCCTCCAGTTCATTTCATATTTCATCACTGTTCCCTCCGTGAGCATGACAATCACATTATTTGTCAGAGCAATGCTGGAGACTGTTATTTTTTTAGATTTTTTTTAGAGATACAGCACTGAAACAGGCCCTTCGGCCCACCGAGTCTGTGCCGACCATCAACCACCCATTTATACTAATCCTACACTAATTCCATATTCCTACCACATCCTCACCTGTCGCAATATTTCCTTACCACCTACCTATACTAGGGGCAATTGCTAATGGCCAATTTACCTATCAACCTGCAAGTCTTTGGCATGTGGGAGGAAACCGGAGCACCCGGAGGAAACCCACGCAGACACAGGGAGAACTTGCAAACTCCACACAGGCAGTACCCAGAATTGAACCCAGGTCGCTGGAGCTGTGAGGCTGCGGTGCTAACCACTGCACCACTGTGCCGCCCATTGCCAGTATCCTACAGCTGTAATCTCTCATCATTAATGCATCTTTTGAATATGCCTACCCATATTTGGGTGGTTCACCTTCTGCTCACTGGCCTAAGTTGGCTCCTGGTCCGACACTAACTTAATTTTAAAACTCCCATCCATGTGTTCAGATCACTCCATAGCCTTGCACCACCCTATCTCTGTAATCTCCTCCAGCTCTAAAACCCTCCGAAATCACAGTGCTCCTCCAATTTTGGATTCTTCTGTATCCCCTATTTTAGTCACACCTCCATTGGTGTCTGTGCCTTCAGCTAAGTAGGCCCTACGCTCTGGAATTCCCTCCCTAAATCTCTCCATCTCTCTCTCTCTTTCTTTAAGTTGCTGCTTAGAGCCTAACCCTTTGACCAAGCTTTTAGTCACCTGTCCTTATATCATTTTATGTGGTTCTGTGTCCAATTTTGTCTGATAATGCTCCTGTGAACGCCTTGGGAATTTTTAACTACGTGAAAGGTGCTATATAAATGCAAGTTGTTTTTGGATGCACTAAACAGTCGCTGCTACGTCCTGCAGAAAATCCCAGAAGCTGCAGAAACTGGTGGGGAGCTGGCTGATTTCCCGCCCCATTCACCAGCATAATTCAAGAGGAAAGTCCACCCAACTGTTTTAACCAACGCTCTGTTATATTACGGACTGACTTCACTGACAGCTTAGTTTTGGAAACAGCGATGTGATACAAATAGAAGGCACTACTGCTTCAAGAGGAGCAGAGAGCCAACTCAGGAGGTGGTGTTTACCTACTGCTTTTTCTACCTATTGCTGTTGGCAAGTTTAAACATACATGTAAAATGGCAATGGTTGCTGTTTTTTGGGCAGATGTTTGCATTTTGGTGGGTTTTATGGTTCAAACCTACAACTTATTGTAAATCCCACAATGGTATATTGTCACATTGTACACCATCAAGTAAGTAGACTAGATTATAGTGAATCATCAGCTCCTGCTACACAAATAAAAAATGTCAGAAAAGCAACATGTGGGTGTTTTCGTATTCATTACTGCCTAATTCAGCTCAAGAAACATTACCATGAGAATAGGCCGACATTTAGAGATAATTTCCGAACATTCATTTTCACCTTCCCCCATCACCACATCACCACATCACCCATTACCCCTACACAGGTTTATTTATTGGATAACAGGTCCACCCCTTCTCAGTCTTTTGATTTATTTCTCATTCTGTAATCTTCTGTATGCACCTAATTGCATCTTAAGATGACTGTCAAACTGAGTCTGACAGTGAGACATCTCCTCTACAGCATCATTAATGTACATTTAAGCATATTTAACGTACATTTGGCCAGTCAGTCTCTGCTCTGCTATCTAACCCTCAGTTGCTTTGCAATGAAATCACATTACTTTTTGAAATGAACAGTATTATTTAAAGCTAATTCTCATCAACAGTGCATGACTGAAATCAGCAATCTCGACTGTCGCTAACTGGCAGCGTGCTGTCTGCACAAACAATACATTGCCTTTCCATAATTTTGATTAGGCACTTAGTTCCTTCCTGGAGATTTATGCTTACTTCCCAAGAGCTTTTAAAGCACTTTTTGTTCTGATATGAATATCAAATAGAGCAAGGATTTTCTAATGTATTGAATATAGAATTTCATGGCACCCAGCATTCAAGAGGTTTAGAACCCTGAGAATGAAGCTCAGACAATTTGTAGAGTTATTCAAAATTTGTGATATTCCATGGAGATTCTCTCGCTTGTCCACGAAAGAGCCGTGGAGAAAAGTGTAAAGCGTGTTTATGTTGTTTTTCCAGGTCTCCATGGCTCTTCCACCAAAGGTATGGTGGATGAACGAGAATCCTTGTGGAATTCACCTCGGCAAATATTTATAGTTCCGCTTACCTCTTGGTAATGTTCCTGCTGCACCTTAACTATTGGAGTTTGTATCCCCAGTTACCAATCTAATGCCGCTGCTATTATGGGACACAGGGACCCTAATTTGTCGTCAATGCCGAAGCAAGGGCACTCGACACTGACCTTGAAGAAAGCTGCCGACAAAGATCTAGTGATCTCTGTGGCGGGGTTTTCCCCTTTGCCAATGGAAGTTAAAATCTGGCACCAAATCAAGGGGATGTCTTAGTGTGCAGCAGCAGTGATGTCAGCAAGCAGGTAGGGCAACCAATCAAATTGAACTATTTGTATGCAGCAAACCAGGAAGTTAAAAGCACTTAGTATCCTTCACTTTTAATTTAAATTTTCCGATAACACAATAAATGATTATGATTAGATTAAGACAGAAGCTAAAATAAAGATAAACAAACTTTTAAAACAAGAATCCCTTTTTAAAGGATGGAATCTAACATCATGGAGGAATTTGATATTCCACAAATATAAACTCAGTTGTTTAGGACCAGTGAGTGTATTTAGCAGCAATTATGAAGTTTGTGTGCTGTTGAAGACCCAGGGCAGGATTTCCATTCCGGGTTTGGGACAGTGAGAATTTGTTCACTGCCGGGTCCTGACCCTGCATTACGTCAGCAACGCGCGCACATTGCAATTTTCATTGGCAAAGGAGTTAATTGGCCCAAAGTCGCACTCACCACCCATTTAGCGTGGCAGATGCGGGAAGGAGGTGGGACCAAGGGTGGAGCGGGCCCGATTTAAAGGGCAAGCAGCAGCAGCCATTGTTATGTTGGCTGTTCGTTTCAAGGATGGAGGCAGAAGCTGAGCAGAGGCCAGTGGGTAGGGAGGGTCCCCATGTCAGGGCAGCCCCCCGATTTTCTGATGCCTCACTTGAGATGATGCTAGAAGTGGTGTCAGCACAGAGAAACATCCTGTTGTCTGCCTGCAGGAAAGCCTGCAAAGCTGACTGAGACAGCATGGCTGGAGGTGGCTCATGAGGTCAGCAGCAGAGGAGTGGTGAACAGGAACTGGGTCCAGTGTAGGAAATGCTTCAATGACCTGCTTAGGTCTGGTAAATGAGTCCAAGGATAGACCCAGATGGCATGCCTCCTGATCAGCAGTCACCAGAATGCAAAAGAGAGGGGTATCCTGAGGGTGCACAGAGTTCTCCTGACGATAGGAGAGATATGTGCTCAGCAGCATTGATGACCCATAAGCATAGTTCATTGTCTGAGCACTGTTGGACTGTGGGCTATTGGGAGGTCTGCAAGTCATGAGGAAAGAAGCATTGTCCTAACAGCATCTTTTCTCACCTCACAGGCCAAGTGGGAGAACAATGCCAGGGAGAGTGAGAGGGCATGCTTAGAAGGTGGGGTACCATCCACCTTGCGTCATTGACATGTTTCGAGGAGCTGGCCCTTGACCCGGGGTCGGGACCGCAACATTGGAGACAGAGAAATGGGAGTTCAACATAGACAGGGTGAAAAGATCTCAACATCTCCAGGTCCAGGGGATTCATGGCTATGGTCCCCATGCAGTGAGCTGTCAGTGCATAAACTGTCATCTCATCGTTTCCTGCAGCTGAAGCATCTGTTGATTCTGCTGCTTTTTCATAACCACCTTCAGTTATGTGTCCCACAGGGCCTGGTGCAGAGGGAGAAGAGTTACAACACCTCCAGCCTGTTCTGGAGGAGTCAGAGGAGGCAGAAACCTTGGAGTCTGCACTGTCACATCTTTCTTGTGCACCTTCCACCAGTACAGACACTCACACCTTGGTGGGCCTTCACATGTTATTAGAGATGGTGGCATAGGGGGAAGGGCACATCACTTCAGAGAAGGAGGATTCGGGGGAGGCAGTGTCAGCTGTGGCCAGCCCCCTCAGAGGATGGAGAACAGGCACAGCCCTGCTAAGCAGGGCGGAGATGCAGAGCCTTGAGAGAATCAGCTTGAGGTGTGTGCCCACATGTCAGAGTTATCTGAGGCACTGCAGACCCGTGGGATGAGAATGGAGAAGTCCATTCATCTCGTGTGCTCCACAATGACTCAGTGCTTTGAGCACATGAGCTCCTCCACTGAGAGAGTGGCCAACCTGATGGAGAGCCCTATGTCACATCACTCAGAATGGATGCAGGAACAGCAAACTGACATGCACAGAATGCATGCCGCAGCCTGTAGCATTGTCTGGTCAGTGGCACAAATGGCATAAAGAGCATGGAGTGGATAGCAGTTGCGTCCCAGCTAGTGCTTCCCTCTAGCAATCAAGGTTGCTGTTGAAGGACTGAGGTGGCAACAGATGGATGTTGAGGGACCCACCTCTCATGGGGCTCTGGCATCATCACCTGCCTCCAGGGGCCCCTCTGACAGACGAAGCATTTGTAGAGTCAAAGCCTTTGACAGGTTTGAAAATAAAGGTTGGTAGAGCAAAGGAGTGTGTTGGGAAGAGTGTGTCAGGTGGAGACTCTGGCACCCTGCAGTGTTTGTGCTGTTTCTGCCATTGGAAGGTTGCTTTTGTTCTTAACAGATGCTTGATCTCACTCAGATGAAGGAGAATCTCCTCTCCAAATGTTCTATAGGCTGAGTATTGCTCAGGTGAAACGTATCTGGATCAGAGTGGTCCAAGCACCCCTGCCATCCTGATATGTGCTCCGCCTCCTAAGCGTTCCATGGTGAGATCCCTGTAAAGCATGGTGGCCGTTCTCCAATTCTCCTTCAGCCTGCTCCTCCTCCTCTTCCTCCTCTGAGGAGCTTTGCCATTACAGCGTTTCTCCATCTTCAAAGTCCACACCTCTCTGGAGATCCATGTTAAGAAGTGCATAACAGAGCACCACAATACGTGAGACCCTTGAGGGAGTGTACTGGATGTCACCACCTGACACGTCAAGGCACCTGAACCTCATCTTCAGGAGGCCGATGGCCTGCTCAATGATGACCCTTGTGCTCAGGTGGCATCGACTGTAGTGTTTCTCTGCCTCCAGGGTAACACACTGGAGTCATCAGCCATCTCCTCATGGAATAAGCCATATTCGCTGACAGCCATCCACAGATTTTCAATTGCCGAGGGATGAAGGTATCATGGCAGCTTCCAGGATAGCGTGCACACACTTACATAAAGCACATATGGTTGCATGTCAGCTGGACTTTTATGGAATGGAATCCCTTTCGATTGAGGAATCTCCCTGGCCAGTCAGTCAATGCTTTGATGGCCACATGGGTGCAATCGATGATCCCCTGCACCTGAGGGAATCCAGTGAAGGAGGCAAATCCCTCTGCCCTTTGAGCTTGAGTGCCATTATCCAGCTTGAACACAAGGTAATCTCCTGCCCTCTCGAATCGAGCATCTTTTACCTCCATGATGCAATGATGTGCTGCTGCCTGTGAGATGCCACTGCTGCCACACTTGGAAGGACCAGGTTGCTAAAAAGTGCAAGGCCACTGTGACTTTTGCAGCCACGGGAAGGCCAAGGCGATGGTTCCTGCGAACCCTCGGATGGCACTCAATGAGGGAACACAAGTCAGCAACCATCTGCCCGGACAGGTGCAATCTTCTGTGGCATTGACACTCCGACATGTCCAGGTAGCTTCTCCTTTGCCCATAGACCCACTGCTGAGGGATCACCTTCGTTCTCTTCCTGCCCCTCATTCCTCACCCCTGCGCCCCTGTTGCCCAGGGGTCTGCCTCTGCTCCTGCAGATGCTGCTCCTCATTGCTTTTCGATCCTACCGAGGAGTAGCTTAATCCTATTTCCCATTATGTCCTTCCTTTCTATTGGAATGCACAGACTTCCTGAACTCCCACTCGTGAACCTGTGAGATCCATAAGCAGCGGGACCCATCAACCCTGCCCACCCCCCAACAATATGCACTTATCAAGAGTGAAGCAATATGACCAATAATTCTACTGACTCTATGCAACTGATTGCCTGTGGAAGAGGGCCTTTCCTGAGTCTTCCCTTTATAGTGGAGCCTTTTGTTGCTGTCCAGCCATTCTGACTAGCACCCCACTTTATTTGCACCTCCTCTTCCCTGTTGTGGTTCAGACCCTGTGTGCATTCCGTGCCTCAGAAAATAACTTCAAAACTGGCCCTTAACGAACTGACAAGTTCATTAAATGGTTGAACTAGCCATCTATCAATCTCGGGTTGGTTGCCTCCTCCGGCTCTCGGCGGAGCCTTTTGAACTTTGAATTTTCTTGGTTTTACCTCGGGAAATTAGCACGCTGACCTGTGGGGTGGGTTTAAGTAACCGTCGCCCCACCCTGGTTCCCACCCTCTCATTAAATAAAAATCCCGTCCCCCTGGTTGCACCTTAGTCAACAAGGTGTAACTTTTTCAAACGCTTTTGCAGTGAGACTAACAGCATAAGAGTGGAATTCCGTTGATTGCAATCTTGGGGAGGTTGCGGAATGGGGTGCGGGTATGGTTGCCTCAAAAGCGCACTCTACGTAGAAGATTAAAATCACTGATAGCAACTTCTGGATTTCCACGTTATTTTCACAATTTTGCATGGTCCAGGCCATTAATTGGCCTTGGTTGGCACTTCTGCCCCTTTGAGGCAAGAAGTCCTGCCTCCAAAAGCTATGGGCCAATCAGAGGGCCGGCAACTTTTCAGTCCCAGCAGCGCCACTGGGAGCAGTGGCCACTGCTGAGACTACACCCGACCAGAACCAGCAACAATGGAGGAGGCCCTGGAAAAAGTGAGTGGGGGTCGGGCCTCACCGGGGATAATTGGCACAGCCCCGGCGAGGGGGATGGGTGTTGGAGTGCAGGGCAGGGGTGAGGCTAGTTCTAGCCAGGGCAGCCCAAGCTGCTGGGGGGGTCCTCATGTGGCACAAGGTGCCCGATCAGAAGCCCCCCCACCCCAGCCTGCAAGAAAGATGCCAAGTTTTACTCGGCAGCCTCCTCAGATTCTCAAGTGCCCGTCTGCCGCTAGTAATATACCAGTGACAGCAGGAGGAGGCCTTCAAGTGGCAGTTAGTTGACCTAATAAGGGACTCAATTGGCCTGCGGCGGGTGGGCCTTTTGCCACCTCCCCCGCCGCTGGTATAATAGCAACGAGGGTGGGGAGGTGACGGGACCGGTGCCCCCCATCTCCCACTTGATTTTTCGCCCTGCTCTCGCCACCCAGCCCACTCCTGAGGTGGGGGGGGTGGCAGGAGGGGTGGGGGGTGTAAAACTCCAGCCTTATTCTTATGTCTTCTGACTACCATAAAAGGGGATTGACACTTCAGTCATTTTTTTTGTTGCAGTGTCTAAAGTCATGACTTTTTTATGCTCTCTGTCTCTTTCCTGTTGTTTTTCATAGCAGTAGTCATAATTATATGGTTTATGGTTAATGACAAACATCTGTTGAAGAACTTACAGACTGGGTTCTTTTCATTCGTCAAAATGTCAAAAGTTAAATCAAAACCAAAACAATCCTGATCCTTACAGGTCAATTGAAATGTTCAAGACTGAAATCGATAGATCTTTGCTTGGTAAGGGCATGGACAGATGTAGAGTAAAGACAAGAATATGGAGTTGAGATACTGTTCAGCCATGATCTAACTGAATGGAAGGACAGGCTTGAGGGCATAAATGGCTGACTGTCTTTCCTATGTAACATCCTTGTAAGTAGAAAATGTTGATTTATGAAAGGCACTCTACACTTAAATTAATCTTTCACTATTCACTTCCATGAAAATAATCGACATTAACACTTTCTCTATTTTCTTCCTCTAAGGTATTTCTTGTTAAAAAAATAAAAGGCTCTGATGCTGGGCAGCTCTATGCTATGAAGGTACTAAAGAAGGCCACACTGAAAGGTGAGTACTGAAGGAGTAAGACATGTTTTATTACATAAGCACGACACATTATCTGATTGTATAGAAGTCCATATCATTGTTCTATTGGTGAGATGGTTTTGTTATGCCAACAGTTATGTTGAATTTGACCCTTATTTTTCCATTTAGGAATTAATTGCTTAACCCTGTTACCTCCAGTTTTCTTCAGATAGCATTTATATATTATAACAAATGCAAATATAGACTGAAAGACAGTAAAGCATGTTGTAAAAGGAAGCCAACTTTCTCCTTCCAAACAGCAATTTCCACTGTCATGGGCTCTACCCAATTCATCTAATCCCCCAGTGAAGGTGAGTCACCTTAGTTAAAGCTTCCTGGCAGAAAAAAAATCTGAAAATTACACCTAACCCTCTTCCTCACCATGTTAATTGAGGAAGTATAGCAATGATGTTCAATGATCCCAGGAGCACACGAATAATTATGTTTATAAGAATCAGTGTGCTCTGTAGAGTTTTATCGTCTGTGTTTATAATTTCCACTGAATTATTAATTTTGTTCTGACAACAACTTGAATTTATATAGTGTCTTTAACATAGTAAAAATGTCTCATGGCATTTCACAGGAGCACTATCAGACAAAATTTGACACCAAGCCATGTAAAGAGATATTAAAACAGGTGGTCATAGAGCTCAGTTTTAAGGAGTGACTTAAAGGAGAGAGAGAAGCACAGACATTAGTGCTTTGGCACCTGAAGGCATGGCCGCCAATTGTGTGGGGAAGGAAGTTAGAAAGCACAAGAGACCAGAATTGGAGGAGTGTCAAGGTATCATAGGGTTGTAGGGTTGGAGATAGGGAGCAGTGAGCCCTTGTTTCAAAACAAGGATGAAAATTTTAAAATTGAAGTGTTGCCAGCCCTGGAGCCTATGTAGGTCAGTGAGCACAGGGCTGATGGGTAAATGGGACTTGGTGTGGATTAGTACAGGTAACAGGATTTTGGATGAGCTCAAATTTATGAAAGGTGGAAAATGTGAGGTCGACCAGAACAGCATTGGAGTAGTCAAGTCTAGAGGTAACAAAAATATCGATGAGAGTTTCAGCAACAGGTGAGCCATGGCAGGGGTCGCGATGGCATATTATGGAGGCAGAAGTAGGCAGCTTTAATGACGGTGAGGATATAGGGTCAGACACTCAGTTTGGGCTCAAAAAAGATGCTTGAGGTTGCAAACAGTTTGGTTCAGCCTCAGACAGTGACGAGGAAGGAGATGAATTCAGTGGCTAAGGAATGGAGTTTGTGGTGGGACCAAGACAATGGCTTCAGTCTTTCCAATATTTAATTGGTGGAAATTTCTGCTCATGCAATACCAGATGTCGGACAAAGAGTTGCATAAGTCAGAGGCAGTGGGAGAAAGGTGGTGTTGAGGTAGAATTAAACCAAGAATTTGTTCAGCTGTTTTTTGTAGAACTTTGATATCATTTATGTAATATATTGTGTGCAGTTGCCTTTCCCAGAGAATGCATGCAGGCATACTGTCCCCCATTGTACAAATACCCCAACTAGTCTTCCTCTGGTTTAAAGTTGTTTCTGTCACTTGACTCCTGATGCATCCAGATTGATTCAATAAGGCCTGACACAACTGTAGTATAAGGATCTGAAAGGGTTAATGTTTGGGACGGTGAGAGTAACACCTCCCACTGTGATGATGATGTAAGCGGTTACATGTGTAATAGGCTTGGGAGAAGCAAGAAGCATCATGAGTGGTAGAAGTAGACTGGCTTATGGAAAGTGTATATTGTCTATGTAAATATAATAAATGAGTTATTGTCCAGATTTACGACAACTCCGTGATCTCGGTAAACCAAGCTCAACCTGGCATCTCAAATGCTAGCAACAATATACGACAACAACTAGCACACTTGCAACTGATTGAACAGGCGGGGGAGGCAGGAGTTCCTCTTTGATGTGGAGTTCTGCCAGAACTCTCTTTCGGTTAGAAAACAAGCCAAAAACTGGGATGCATGCGTGAAAATTGGATAGCCTGGCTAGTAAACAGGCTGAACAGCTGGAAAATAGGTGGCAAGTACCCTAGACATTTTTCTTTCCTTGTGGCCAATTCAAGCCATCACTCTTGCTAAGATCAGCTACTCAGCACAGATTAGGAATTGTGCTGGGATGATTTTCCTCAGAGCTCCTCTCACCCAGACACCGTAACTTTGGCAAAAGTGCAACAGGAACCCTGTTTATGCTTTGCTGTTGAAATTACACGGGCAGTGTGAATAAAAAGAAATTATTTGCATTTATGTAATGTCTTTCATGACCTCAGAATGTCTTAAAGCACTTTACAACTCATTAAATATCTTTGAACTGTCGTAACATGGGAAACGTGACAGCCAATTCACACAAAGGGTCTCACAAACAGCAATGTGACAATGACCTGATAATCTGTTTTTAGTAATGTTGGTTGAGGGATGAATATTGTCCCCTGCTCTTCTTTGAAATAATGACATGGGATCATTTACGGCCACCTCTCTTCAAAAAAGTGGCACCTCCAACGGTGCAACGCTCCCTCAGAGTGAAAGAAAGCTTTTACAATCAGTGACCATTGCAATCTGACAGTTCCTGGATCAATGAACTTATCTGTGGGACTCAAAGGGATAAATTTAGAAACTATTATTTTGAACTGAATTATGCAAAGATAGTGATGATAAGATTCTGTCAGAAGAGCCAGCACATGGCTCCACAAGTAATGAGCATAAATTTGCTTCATTCCAAACTCATTTCAAAGACTGAAGCTTTTTACTTATTGCTCCTCCATGAGCTTACACCAATCACTACCCAGTTGTTTATTCTAAATCAATATTAGAGTTTTCCATGAGTTTCTACTGCTTGAGATTGCATCTCCTGATTTTTGCAGTCCAATTTTATTTTATTTAGTGAATGTAAATCTCCGGAGCCAAGCGATAGCCTCCTCATTTGTTGAGTTAGGGTGATTAGTCCACCACTTAATTTGTAGAGGGTACAATCCTCAGTAATGTACAGCATTGTTTGTGTCTCTCCACAAATGCATAAGGGATTCGTACTGAAGCCCCCGCAGTGGAAGTTGGCTGCGCAGTGGCCCTGGCTTGTCCTGAACCTGTTTAGAAAAGGATCATTCTCGCCGTGGTAATTCAAAGCCTGCCATTCAACAGATGGGATTTGTCACAAGGAACTTGTTAGTGACTTCTCGTGACTCCCATACCTTGATCCAAAGGATGTCTGCTGGTCAATCTTGCTCAGGAAGGTTGCTCCATATGGGGCGCTGAGATGGAAGGCGGGCAGTTGGTGGATTGAACATGTCATTATGGGGAGGTAAGTGAGGTGCAGCACGGATGGTTTCAACCAGCTTGTGGGTTTTTGTCAGTTGGCAGATGTGTGGGGGAGTGATGTTTGCGAAGACAGGAAACCAGGTGAGGAGTGTTGAGCGGAGGGTTCCAGTTATGATGCGCAATGCACATTGTTGCATTCAATTGAGTATCAACAGGATGGCTGTGTGATGACCTATGCTAGACAGGTGCACAATATTCTGCTGCTGAGTATGATAGGGCAAGTGCTGAAGTCTGGAACGCCTCATGTAGATCCAGCAAGTTTGGTTAATAGGCTGGTTCTGGTTCTGACCTTTGCTGCTGTTTTCTTCAGATGCTCCCGGAAGGACCAAGTCCTATCCAGAGTCACTTGCAAGTATGTTGGGCTGGGATCAGTCATGACTTATTTCTGCTCATTTTTTATTTTCTGTGTTCTACCGTTTGTTACTACCACATAACACGCTCTCAGTCAATATTAATTAACCGTGGCACAGTCTAACTGCACTTAGCCTGAATTCATTACATAGTGGAACAAAAACAAGAAATGCTGGAATCACTCAGCAGGTCTGGCAGCATCTGTGGAGAGAGAAGCAGAGTTAACGTTTCGGGTCAGTGACCCTTCTTCGGAACTGACAAATATTAGAAAAGTCACAGATTATAAGCAAGTGAGGTGGGGGTGGGGCAAGAGATAACAAAGGAGAAGGTGCAGATTGGACCTGGCCACATAGCTGACCAAAAGGTCACGGAGCAAAGGCAAACAATATGTTAATGGTGTGTTGAAAGACAAAGCATTAGTACAGATTAGGTGTGAATACACTGAATATTGAACAGCAGCAAGTGCAAACCTGAAAAAAAACCTGAAAAAAACAGTGGGTAAGCAAACTGAACAAACTAAGATGAAATGAAATAAATGCAAAAAAAGATAGTAAAAAATGTAAAAAAGAATGTAAAAAAAAGGAAGAAAAAAATAACTAAAAATGAAAGTAAAATGGGGGGCTGTCATGCTCTGAAATTATTGAACTCAATGTTCAGTCCGGCAGGCTGTAGTGTGCCTAATCGGTAGATGAGATGCTGTTCCTCGAGCTTGCGTTGATGTTCACTGGAACACTGCAGCAATCCCAGGACAGAGATGTGAGCATGAGAGCAGGGGGGAGTGTTGAAATGGCAAGCAACCGGAAGCTCAGGGTCCTGCTTGCGGACTGAGCGGAGATGTTCCGCAAAGCGGTCACCCAGTCTGGGCTTGGTCTCCCCAATGTAGAGGAGACCACACTGTGAGCAGCGAATACAGTATACTACGTTGAGCTCTTCCTCCGTCGCCTCCGGGCTCACTTCTTCGACCAGGAGTCCACCCCCCAACCAGCAGACCCATTCACCCGCCTCCAGCATTCTCCCTCTACCTGTACCCCTCCCCCTGGCCTCTTACCCGCTCTTGATCTCTTCATTGAAAACTGTCGGCGAGACATTGGTCGTCTCAATTTCTCTGCCCCCCTCACTCACTCTAACCTTTCCCCCTCTGAACTTGAGGCACTCCGTTCTCTCAGGTCTAACCCCGACATGGTCATCAAACCTGCAGACAAGGGTGGTGCTGTTGTTGTATGGCATACCGACCTCTACCTTGCAGAAGCTCAACGCCAACTCACAGACACCTCTTCCTACCTCCCTCTGGACCATGACCCCACCACCGAACATCAAGCCACCGTCCAAAGGACTGTCACTGACCTCATCTCCTCTGGAGATCTTCCCTCTACGGCTTCCAACCTCATAGTCCCACAACCCCAGACAGCCCGCTTCTACCTCCTTCCCAAAATCCACAAACGGGGCTGTCCCGGCAGACCCATTGTGTCAGCCTGCTCCTGCCCCACTGAACTTATTTCTTCCTATCTAGACTCTATCTTTTCTCCGCTGGTCCAGTCTCTTCCCACCTACATCCGTGACTCTTCTGACGCCCTACGTCATTTTGACAATTTCCAGTTTCCTGGTCCCAACCGCCTCCTCTTCACTATGGACGTCCAATCGCTCTACACCTCCATCCCCCACCAGGATGGTTTGAGGGCTCTCCGCTTCTTCCTGGAACAGAGGCCCAACCAGTCCCCATCCACCACCACCCTCCTCTGCCTGGCTGAACTTGTTCTCACATTGAACAACTTCTCCTTCAACTCCACGCACTTCCTTCAAGTAAAAGATGTCGCTATGGGTACCCACATGGGTCCTAGTTATGCCTGTCGTTTTGTGGGATATGTCGAGCATTCTTTGTTCCAGTCCTACTCAGGCCCCCTCCCCCAACTCTTTTTCCGGTACATTGATGACTGTATCAGTGCCGTTTCCTGCTCCCGCCCCGAACTAGAAAACTTTATCAACCTTGCTTCCAATTTCCACCCTTCTCTCACCTTTACATGGTCCATCTCTGACACTTCCCTTCCCTTCCTCAACTTCTCTGTCTCCATCTCTGGGGCTAGGTTGTCTACCAATATCCATTATAAGCCCACCAACTCCCACAGCTACCTCGACTGCACTTCTTCACACCCTACCTCCTGTAAGGACTCCATTCCATTCTCCCAGTTTCTCCGTCTCCAATGCATCTGCTCTGATGATGCTACCTTCCATGACGGTGCTTCTGATATGACCTCCTTTTTCCTCAACCGAGGATTTCCCCCCACTGTGGTTGACAGGGCCCTCAACCGTGTCCGACCCATTCCCCGCACCTCTACCCTCACCCCTTCCCCTCCCTCCCAGAACCGTGACAGGGTTCCCCTTGTCCTCACTTTTCATCCCACCAGCCTCCATATCCAAAGGATCATCCTCCGCCATTTTCGCCACCTCCAACGTGATGCCACTACCAGTCGCATCTTCCCCTCCCTTCCCCTGTCAGCATTCCGAAGGGATCGTTCCCTCCGCGACACCCTGGTCCACTCCTCCATTACCCCCGCCACCTCATCCCCGTCCCAGGGCACCTTCCCCTGCAATCGCAGGAGGTGTAATACCTGCCCATTTACCTCCTCTCGCCTCACTATCCCAGGCCCCAAACACTCCTTTCAGGTGAAGCAGCGATTTACTTGTACTTCTTTCAATGTAGTATACTGTATTCGCTGCTCACAGTGTGGTCTCTTCTACATTGGGGAGACCAAGCGCAGACTGGGTGACCGCTTTTGCGGAACATCTCCGTTCAGTCCGCAAGCAGGACCCTGAGCTTCCGGTTGCTTGCCATTTCAACACTCCCCCCTGCTCTCATGCTCACATCTCTGTCCTGGGATTGCTGCAGTGTTCCAGTGAACATCAACGCAAGCTTGAGGAACAGCATCTCATCTACTGATTAGGCACACTACAGCCTGCCGGACTGAACATTGAGTTCAATAATTTCAGAGCATGACAGCCTCCCATTTTACTTTCATTTTTAGTTATTTTTTCTTCCTTTTTTTTACATTCTTTTTTACATTTTTTACTATCTTTTTTTGCATTTATTTCATTTCATCTTAGTTTGTTCAGTTTGCTTACCCACTGTTTTTTTCAGGTTTTTTTTCAGGTTTGCACTTGCTGCTGTTCAATATTCAGTGTATTCACACCTAATCTGTACTAATGCTTTGTCTTTCAACACACCATTAACATATTGTTTGCCTTTGCTCCGTGACCTTTTGGTCAGCTATGTGGCCAGGTCCAATCTGCACCTTCTCCTTTGTTATCTCTTGCCCCACCCCCACCTCACTTGCTTATAATCTGTGACTTTTCTAATATTTGTCAGTTCCGAAGAAGGGTCACTGACCCGAAACGTTAATTCTGCTTCTCTTTCCACAGATGCTGCCAGACCTGCTGAGTGATTCCAGCATTTCTTGTTTTTGTTTCAGATTTCCAGCATCCGCAGTATTTTGCTTTCATTACATAGTGGGTCTGGAACAAGGATTAAGAAGATCAGTCTGCACTGCACTTCTCTGCACATGGTTATATTTGCATCTACAGGTGCAGAGAAATTTGATGATAATAGATATATGTATATAAATATAATTGTAATTCTGCACAAATATCCTACCATGGCACATCTGCACAAGTTACAGGCACACAAGTTCAAACAATGTTTAACAGATTAGCAGGTGGATAATGCTGAAATCAGAAATGAGGAAATGGAATAACAACATATATACTGTTATTATTTATTAGAGTTTTTTGAAGATGTAACTTGTAGGTAGATAAAGGGGAGGCAGTAGATGTTGTACACCTGGATTTCTAAAAGGCATTCGATAAGGTGGCACACAAAAGGTTAATAGGCAAGATATGGGCTCAAGGAGCTGGGGGTAATATATTAGCATGGATAGAGATTTGGTTGATGGACTGGAAGCAATGAGTGGGCATAAATGGGGCATTTTCAAGTTGGCAGGCAGTAAATAGTGGAGTGCCACAAGGATCAGTGCTGGGGCCTCAGCTATTTACAATCTACATTAATGACTTAGATGAAGAGACAGAGAGTAATGTATCTAAGTTCTGTGATGATACAAAGGTCGGTGGAAAGGTAAGTTGTGGGGAGGACATAGAGAGGCTGCAAAGAGATATAGACAGGATAAGTGAGTGGGCAACAAGATGGCACATGAAGTATAATGTAGGGAAGCATGAAGTTATTCACTTTTGTCCTAAGAATAGAAAAGCAGAATATTTTTTAAAAGGTGTGAAACTTGTAAGTGTTGCTGCTCAAAGAGACTTGGGTGTGCTTGTACAAAGAACACAGAAAGTTAGCATGCAGGTACAGCAAGCAATTTGGAAGGCAAAAGGCATGTTGGTCTTTATTGCAAGGGGATTGGAGTACAGGAATAGGAAGTATTGCTACAGTTGTACTAGGTTTTGGTGAGACCACATCTGGAGTACTGTGTGCAGTTTTGGTCTCCACATTTAAGAAAGGATATACTTGCATTGGAGGCAGTACAGCAAAAGTTCACCAAATTGGTCCCTGGAATGAGGATGTTGTCCTATGATGAGGGGCTGAGTAAGTTGGGGCAATATTCTCTGGAGTTCAGAAGAATGAGTGCTGATCTCATTGAAACATGCAAGATTCTGAAAGGGCGGAATAGGGGAGATACTGAGAGATTGTTTCTGCAGGTTGTGGGATCTAAAACACTGGGGCAGAGTCTCAGGATAAGGGGCCGATCATTTGGGACTGAGATGAGGAGAAATTACTTCACTCAAAGGGTTGTAAATCTTTAGAATTCTCTACCTCAGGGGGTTGTGGATGCTCCATCATTGAATACATTTAAGGCTGGAATAGACAGATTTTTGGTCTCTCAGGAAATCAAGGGATATGGCGAGCAGGCGGGAACGTGGAGTTGAAGCCGAAAATTAGCCGTGATCATATTGAATGATGGAGCAGGCTTGATAGGTCATATGGTCTACTCCTTCTTCTATTTCTTGTGTTCTTGTGTTATAGTCAGTGAGGGAGAGGGATCTGTAACAGAGGCACTTTCATGAATGTTGAAACTTTTGCCTTCTTAAACTCCATAAGGCTTGCTGGGTGCACTGAAGGAGAATTACAGTAGTAGCATAAGCCTAGAGGGCCCTTGTTCAACACACTAACTGATGGCATAATGAGATGTCCTTTCGGACCTGTCTTAAAACCCCAGGCAGGCAAGAGTCTAATTGAAATGCAGATTTTGGGTTATGATGTCACTCAGACCCTGCTGCCATTTTAACACATTTTCTGTGCCTGTCTTGCCAGTAGGGTTGCCAGCTTTGGGGGAGGTATTCCTGGAGGTTTGATCACATGATCTTCTGACGACATCTGACCATGTAATATCTGATCATATGACTTGCAAAATGTTGTTGTATTTACCTTATAAAAGTATATGCTAACTAATACTGGTAACATTCAGATTCCCCTTGAAACCAATGGTGATACAATAACTCATTGATGGCCTATATGCAGCAGATAGTAATTGGTGTAATATCTGGATATCCGACCTGTAACTAGACCTGAGGTCTAGTCTTGAGGTCCTGCAACAAGAATTTAGGGAGCTAGGTAGCAGATTAAAAAGCAGGACTTCAAAGGTTGTAATCTCTGGATTACTCCCGGTGCCACGTGCTAGTGAGTATAGGAATAGGAGGATATAGCAGATGAATGCGTGGCTGAAGACACTTGCAATGAGTGCAGGAAGGAGGGCTTTATTTTCCTGGATCACTGGGTCTGATTCTGATGAAGGTGGGACCTGTACAAGTTGGACAGGTTGCACCTGAACCGGAACGGGACCAGCATCTTTGCTGGGAGGTTTGCTTGGGCTGTTGGAGGTGGGGGGGACGTTTAAACTAATTTGGCAGAGGGATGGGATACTGAGTTGAGGTACAGTAGGGGATGATGCACAGCCAAATATAGAAGAGAAATTAAGTCAGTCTGGAAGGCAGAGCAAATATTGACCTGTTAAGGCACAAGCAAATAATGCAAGGCTGGATTGCATCTATTTTAACGCAAGGAGTCTTACAAGTAAGGCAGATGAATTGAGGGCATTAATTAACACATGGGAATATGACAATATTGCTATCACAGACACATGGTTGAGGGAAGGGCAGGACTGGCAGCTCAATATTCCAGGGTATGGAATCTTCAGGCGTGACGGGGGGGTGGGGGGGCGGAGGGTGGTAGAGGGGAGGGTGTAAAAGAGGAGGTGGCATTGCACTATTGATCAAGGAGTCAATTACTACATATGATATGATATCTTAGAAGGTTCCTCAAATGAGGCCATATGGGCAGAACTTACAAACAAAAAGGGGGCAATCACTTGGCTGGGAGTGTACTACAGGTCTCCAGATAGTCAGAGAGAGATAGAGGGGCAGATATGTAGGCAAATCTCAGAGAGGTGTAAAAATAATTGGGTACTAATAGTAAGGTCAACTTCCCTAATATTAACTGGGATAGTCTTAGTGCAAAAGGCTTAAAGGGGGCAGAATTTGTAAAGTGCGTACAGGAAAGCTTTTTGAGCTAGCACAGAGAAAGTCCGACAAGAGAAGGGGAGGCACTGGACCTAATCCGAGGGGAATGAAGCCAGACAATAGTAGAAGTGTCAGTGGAGGAGCATTTTGGGGATAGTGACCATAACTCAGTAAGATTTAAGGTAGTTATGGAAAAGGACAAAGATGGGCCAGAAATAAAGGTACTGAATTGGGGGAAGGCCAATTTCAATATGATAAAACAGGATCTGGCCAAAGTGGACTGGGAGCAGCTGCTTGTAGGAAAGTCTACATCAGACCAGTGGGAGTCATTCAAAAAGGAAATAGTGAGTTCAGGGCCAACATGTTCCTGTAAAGGTGAAGGGTAGGACCAACAAGTCCAGGGAACCCTGGATGTCAAAGGATATAGAGGATTGGAGAAGGAAAAGAAAGGAGGCTTACGGCAGATTCAGAGTGCTGAAAACAGCGGTGGCCCCAGAGGAGTGTAGAAAGTGTAGGGGGGTACATAAAAAAGTAATTAGGAGAGTGAAGAGGGGACATGAAAAAACACTGACGGGCAAGATAAAGGAAAATCCCAAGGCGTTTTAGAAGTATATTAAGGGCAAGAAGATAGCTAGGGAAAGAGTAGGGCCTATTAGGGACTCAAGTGGCAATGTGTGTGTGGAGCCGGAGGACATAGGTGAGGTTTTAAATGATTACTTTTCATCTGTGTTCACAATGGAGAAAGGCGATGTAGGTGTTCAGGGAGGGGGATTGTGATATACTTTAAAAAATTAGCATTGAAAGGGAGGAGGTACTAGCGGTTCTAGTGGGCTTAAAAGTGGATAAATCCCCAGGCCCAGATAAGATATATCCCAGGCAGTTATGTGAGGCAAGAGAGGAGATAGCAGGGGTTCTGACACAAATTTTCAAATCCTCTCTGGCCACAGGAGAGGTGCCACAGGACTGGGGGACAGCGAATGCGGTAGCATTATTCAAGAAGGGCAATAGGGATAAACCAGGTAATTCCAGGCCAGCAAGTCTAACATCAGTGGTAGGGAAACTATTGGAAAAAATTCTGATGGACAGGATTAATCTACACTTGGAGAGGCAGGGATTAATCAAGGGTAGTCAGCATGGCTTTGTCAGAGGGAGATCATGTCTAACAAATTTGATTGAATTTTTCAAGGAGGTGACTAGATGTGTAGCTGAGGGTAAAGCTGTTGATGTAGTCTATGTGGACTTCATTAAGACTTTTGATAAGGTCCAGCATGGGAGATTGGTCAAGAAGGTAAGAGCCCATGGGATCCAGGGCAGTTTGGCAAATTGGATCCAAAGTTGGCTTAGTGGCAGGAGGCAGAGGGTGATGGTTGAGGGTTGTTTTTGCGAGTGAAGCCCATGACCAGTGGTGTACCATAGGGATCGGTGCTGGGACCCTTACTGTTTGTCGTGTACATTAATGAATATCGGAGATATGATCAGTAAGTTCGCAGGTGACATGAAAATTGGCGGTGTCGTAAATGGTAAGGAGGAAAGCCTTAGATTACAGGATGATATAGATGGGCTGGTAAGATGGACAGAGCTGTGGCAAATGGAATTTAATCCTGAGAAGTGTGAGGTGATGCATTTTCAGAGGACTAACAAGGCAAGGGAATATACAATGGATGGTCAGACCCTAAGAAGTACAGAAGGTCAGAGGGACCTTGGTGTACTTGTCCATAGATCACTGAAGGCAGCAGCAGAGGTAGATAAGGTGGTTAGGAGAGCATTTGGGATACTTGCCATTATTAGCCGAGGCATAGAATATAAGAGCAGGGCGGTTATGATGGAACTGTATAAAATGCTAGTTAGGCCACAGCTGGAATACTGTGTACAGTTCAGGTTGCCACACTATAGGAAGGATGTGATAGCACTGGAGAGGGTGCAGAGGAGATTCACCAGGATGTTGCCTGGGCTGGAGCATTTCAGCTATGAGAAGAGACTGGATAGGCTAGGGTTATTTTCCTTAGAGCAGAGAAGGCTGAGGGGGGAACCTGATTGAGGTGTACAAAATTATGAGGGGCAAAGATAGGGTAGATAGGAAGAAACTTTTTCCCTTAGTGGAGATGTCAATAACCAGGGGGCATGGATTTAAGGTGAGGGGCAGGAGGTTTAGAGGGATTTGAGGAAAAACTTTTTCATCCAGAGGATGGTTGGAATCTGGAATGCACTGCCTGAAGGGGTGATAGAGGCAGGAACCCTCACAACATTTAAGAAGTATTTAGATGAGCACTTGAAACGCCATAGCATACAAGGCTCTGGGCCGAGTGCTGGAAAATGGGATTAGAATAGATAGGTGCTTGATGGCCGGAATGGACACGATGGACTGAAGGGCCTGTTTCTATGCTGTATAATTAACTCAATGACTCTAGTCATAATCCTATAATGTGCTGATATTCACACTGAAACCACTGCACCACATGTGGTCCGACTCACCAGTCAATGCCTCTTTTAATAGGCCTGATCTCTCTCCCTATCTCCTTGGACTCTGATTTGGACTCTGGTTCCATGAGCAAGTGATAACTCTGAACTAGGAGCCTCAGTCTGAGCCGACCTATACTTGGATATCACACAACAAAACTGGTCAGTACAGACCAATCTTAACCAAATTCAGTGATCTCATGATGGACAGTGGGCTTAGTTTGTCCTAAACTAACTTCAGCAACAATATTGCTAAGCCACTCCTTGAGCTCAGTATCAATAAATGAGAATTTTCAAATAATTATAGAAATTACAGCACAGGAGACAGCCATTTGGCCCCCAGTGCTCCAATTTCATCTTAACCCCATTTCCTCAGTCCTTCCATATTTTCCCTTTCAAATATTTATCCAGTCCCTTTTAAATTAAGTTTCAACCTCTACTTCAATAGTAACATGTGATGAATTATCCCACAGTCTAATAGCCCTCAGTTTTCTCATCTTTTCTCCTCCTTTCTCCTTGGCTCTTCCAATGAGAATCATTGGTTGATGTTCCCTAGTTCCCCCTTCACTCACCAAAAGAAATAATCTTTCATTAATTACCCACAATAAAGTCTCCAGGTTTCACACCCCTTTACTGGCTGCTCCTCTCTCAGTACCACTCCCAGTCACTATCTTGCTGCTTCTTCTGACTCTGCAGGAAAAGCTGGCCCCAATGCTAACCTACACCCCATTATCACCCACTTCTTGAACCCCAATCCCTTGACCCAGTGTTCCCTTCTCTCCTCCATTCCCCTACTCTACCCAAACTCCCATTCCCAGAATCCACCTTCCCCAGTCTCTCGCTCCCTTTGAGTCCCGTTTCCCAGTCTTCATCTCCACAACAACAGAGAGGAGAGGTGACTTACTTCAAAGCCTCTTTTAAACAGGGCCTTATGTTAATGATCAGATTTCAAATGCTCCTAAACTACAATTTGAAAGTATGGGAACTCTGCATAGTCCATATTAAATTAGAAGAGGCAGTTGATGAATGCAAAACCCTCCTGCTACTGGAGCTTTAATTACTTTAGTTGTACTGGACATTAAAGTGTGACCTTATCTGCCTATTTCAGTGGTTCAGGTGAATGCTGAAGATTCTGTTCCATGGCTTGTAAAACAGGTGGTTTTGGTGTTCTGGCCAACCTTAAGCCTCAATCAATACCAACTAAAAAAAAAAGGGTAATTCATTTAAGTTTTTTTTATACATTCATGGGATGTGGGCGTCGCTGGCCAGACCAGCATTTATTGCCCATCCCTAATTGCCCTTAAGAAGGTGAGCTGCCTTCTTGAACGGCTGCAGTCCATGTGCGGTAGGTACACCCACAGTGCTGTTAGGGAGTTCCAGGATTTTGACCCAGCGACAGTGAAGGAACTGCGATACAGTTCCAATTCAGGATGGTGTGTGACTTGGAGGGGTCCTTGCAGGTGGTGGTGTTCCCATGTATTTGTTGCCCTTGTCCTTCTAGTTGCTGGAGGTCGCGGGTTTGGAAGGTGCTGTCTGAGGAGCCTTGGTGCATTGCTGCAGTGCATCTTGTAGATGGTACACACTGCTGCCACTGTGCGTCGGTGGTGGAGGGAGTGAATGTTTGTAGATGAGGTGACAATCAAGCGGGCTGCTTTGTCCTGGATGGTGTCGAGCTTCTTGAGTGTTGTTGGAGCTGCACCCATCCAGGCAAGTGGAGAGTATTCCATCACACTCCTGACTTGTGCCTTGTAGTTGGTGGACAGGCTTTGGAGAGTCAGGAGATGAGTTACTCGCCTTAGGATTCCTAGCCTCTGACCTGCTCTTGTAGCCACGGTATTTATATGGCTACTCCAGTTCAGTTTCTGGTCAATGGTAGCCCCTAGGACGTTGATAGTGGGGGATTCAGCGATGGTAATGCCGTTGAATGTCAAGGGGAGATGGTTAGATTCTCTCTTGTTGGCGATGGTCATTGCCTGACACTTGTGTGGCACAAATGTTACTTGCCACTTATCAGCCCAAGCCTGGATATTGTCCAGGTTTTGCTGCATTTCTACACGGACTGCTTCAGTATCTGAGGAGTCACGAATGGTGCTGAACATTGTGCAATCATCAGCGAACATCCCCACTTCTGACCTTATGATTGAAGGAGGGTCATTGATGAAGCAGCTGAAGGTGGATGGGCCTAGGACACTACCCTGAGGAACTCCTGCAGTGATGTCCTGGAGCTCAGATGATTGACCTCCAACAACCACAACCATCTTCCTTTGTGCTGGGTCTGACTCCAACTAGCGGAGGGTTTTCCCCCTGATTCCCATTGACCTCAGTTTTGTGAGGGCTCCTTGATGCTATACTCGGTCAAATGCTGCCTTGATGTCAAGGGCAGTCACTCTCACCTCACCTCTTGAGTTCAGCTCTTTTGTCCATGTCTGAACCAAGGCTGTAATGAGGTCAGGAGCTGTGTGGCCCTGGCGGAACCCAAACTGATCGTCACTGAGCAGGTTGTTGCTAAGCAAGTGCCGCTTGTTGGCACTGTTGATGACACCTTCCATCACTTTACTGATGATTGAGAGTCGGCTAATGGGGCGGTAGTGGCCCGGTTTGGATTTGTCCTGCTTTTTGTGTATAGGACATACCTGGGCAATTTTCCACATTGCAGGATAGATGCCTGCCAGTGTTATAGCTGTACTGGAACAGCTTGGCTAGGGGCGCAGTACGTTCTGGAGCACAGGTCTTCAGTACTATTGCCGGAATATTGTCAGGGCCTGTAGCTTTTGCAGTATCCAGTGCCTTCAGTCATTTCTTGATATCACGTGGAGTGAATCGAATTGGCTGAAGTTTGGCATCTGTGATGTTGGGGACTTCAGGAGGAGGCCAAGATGGATCATCAACTCGGTACTTCTGGCTGAAGATTGTTTCAAATGCTTCAGCCTTATCTTTTGCACTGATGTGCTGGGCTCCCCCATCATTGAGGATGGGGATATTTGTGGAGCCACCTTCTCCAGTTAGTTGTTTAATTGTCCACCACCATTCTTGGCTGGATGTGGCAGGACTGCAGAGCTTAGATCTGATCCGTTGGTTATGGGATCGCTTAGCTCTGTCTATCGCATGGTGCTTACATAGTTTGGCATGCCAGTAGTCCTGGGTTGTAGCTTCACCAGGTTGACACCTCATTTTGAGGTATGCCTGGTGCTGCTCCCGGCATGCCCTCCTGCACTCTTCATTGAACTAGGGTTGGTCTCCTGGCTTGATGGCAATGGTAGAGTGGGGGATATGCCGAGCCATGAGGTTACAGATTGTGGTTGAGTACAATTCTGCTGCTGCCGATGGCCCACAGCGCCTCATGGATGCCCAGTTTTGCATTGATAGATCTGTTCGAAATTTATCCCATTCAGCACGGTGATAGTGCCACACAACAGGATGGACGCTATCCTCAATGTGAAGGCGGGACTTAGTCTCCACAAGCACTGTGCGGTGGTCACTCTTACCAATACTGTCATGGACAGATGCATCTGCGGCAGACAGATTGGTGAGGACGAGGTCGAGTATGTTCTTCCCTCGTGTTGGTTCCCCCACCACCTGCCGCAGACCCAGTCTAGCAGCCATGTTCTTTAGTACACGGCCAGCTTGGTCAGTAGTGGTGCTACCGAGCCACTCTTGGTGATGGACATTGAAGTCCCCCACCCAAAGTACATTTGCCACCCTCAGAGCTTCCTCCAAGTGGTGTTCAACATGGAGGAGTACTGAGTCATCAGCTGAGGGAGGGCGGTAGGTGGTAATCAGTAGGAGGTTACCTTGCCCATGTTTGACCTGATGCCATGAGACTTCATGGGGTCCAGAGTCGATGTTGAGGACTCCCAGGGCAACTACCTCCCTACTGTATACCACTATGCCACCACCTCTGTTGGGTCTGTCCTGCCGGTGGGACAGGACGTACCTGGGGATGGTGATGGCAGTGTCTGGGACATTGTCTATAAGGTATGATTCCGTGAGAATGACTATGTCAGGCTGTTGCTGCTGGGACAGCTCTCCCACCTTTGGCACAAGCCCCCAGATGTTAGTAAGGAGGACTTTGCAGGGTCGACAGGGCTGGGTTTGCCATTGTCGCTGCCGGTGCCTAGGTCGATGCCGGGTGGTCCGTCCGGTTTCATTCCTTTTTATAGGCTTTGTAGCGGTTAGGTACAACTGAGTGGCTTGCTTGGCCATTTCAGAGGGCATGTAAGAGTTAACCACATTGCTGTGGGTCTGGAGTCACATGTAGGCCAGACCAGGTAAGGACAGCAGATTTCCTTCCCTAAAGGACATTAGTGAACCAGATGGGTTTTTACAACAATTGACAATGGTTTCATTAGACTAGTTTTAATTCCAGGTTTATTAATTAAATTCAAATTCCACCTTCTGCTGTGGTGGGATTCGAACCCATGTCCCCAGACGAATACCCTGGGTCTCTGGGTTACTAGTCCAGTGATAATACCGCTCCGCCACCGTTGTTGTGACATCTTGTGTGAACATTGTTTGGTCTATTTATCTGCAAAACTGTGGTTCGAAGTAATTCATTGGAAGTCACTGAGGAGCTGTAGCACATTCAATGTAGTGCAGTTGTGCAAGAGGCACTGGGGAAAACACTGGGCCAATAAAACTGACAACATTAACTGGCTGTAGAACGGTAGAAATATAAAACAAAACTACATTGGTATAATATCGCTGAACTAAGCAAGAGGTGGGAATGTATGAATGTAGGTCGAATGTGTAATAGAACTTGGCAGGGCCGCACATACTAGGATTTCAAGGGAATCAGACTGGTGGTTTTGGCAGCTGATTAATACACTCAGTTCTCGCCTTTCGTCTTGCCATGGCTTTGCAGAGCAAATTGTACAGCAGATATTGATAATTCCTAAGACCCTGTGGAGGATTTACTCTGTTTCTGCTGTTCATTTGATCAGAGTAAGCATGTGGACCACTGCTTTAGGATCCCAATTGCCTGTTGAGTGATTATTCATGTGCCACATTATTCTTGTGCTCTGATTTTGTCTGGATGGAAAAAGATGTTGAGAGTCATGGGTGTAGACATACAATACATAGAAGTCACGACACGTAAACAGACCATTCAGTTCAACTAGTCCATGTCAGCATTTAACCTTTACAAAGCAAATAGTTCTAATCATGTTTAGCAGTCCTATTCCTATATCTCTTCAACCTCTTTTCCTCCATCCATCTAGCCAATCTTACATAGCTTCTTCTTCTTCCTTGGCCTCCTTGTCTCAAGAGACAATGGGTAAGTGCCTGGAGGTGGTCAGTGGTTTGTGAAGCAGCGCCTGGAGTGGCTATAAAGGCCAATTCTAGAGTGACAGACTCTTCCACAGGTGCTGCAGATAAAATTGGTTGTCAGGGCTTTTACACAGTTGGTTCTCTCCTTGCGCTTCTGTCTTTTTTCCTGCCAACTGCTAAGTCTCTTTGACTCGCCACGCTTTAGCCCCGCCTTTATGGTTGCCCGCCAGCTCTGGCGATCGCTGGCAACTGGCTCCCACGACTTGTGATCAGTGTCACAGCACTTCATGTTGCGTTTGCAGATGTATTTAAAGCGGAGACATGGACGGCTGGTTGGTCTGGTACCAGTGACGAGCTCGCTGTACAATGTGTCCTTGGGGATCCTGCCATCTTCCATGCAGCTCACATGGCCAAGCCATCTCAGGCGCCACTGGCTTAGTAGGGTGTATATGCTGGGGATGTTGGCCGCCTCGAGGACTTCTGTGTTGGAGATATGGTCCTGCCACCTGATGCCAAGGATTCTCCGGAAGCAGCGAAGATGGAATGAATTGAGACGTCACTCTTGGCTGACGTACGTTGTCCAGGCCTCGCTGCCATAGAGCAAGATACTGAGGACGCAGGCTTGATACACTTGGACTTTTGTGTTCTGTGTCAGTCCGCCATTTCCCCACACTCTCTTGGCCAGTTTGGACATAGCAGAGGAAGCCTTTCCCATGCGCTTGTTTAATTCTGCATTGAGAGACAGGTTACTGGTGATAGTTGAGCCGAGGTAGGTGAACTCTTGAACCACTTCCAGAGTGTGGTCGCCAATATTGATGGATGGGGCATTTCTGACGTCCTGTCCCATGATGTTCGTTTTCTTGAGGCTGATGGTTAGGCCAAATTCATTGCAGGCAGCCGCAAACCTGTTGATGAGTCTCTGCAGACACTCTACAGTGTGAGATGTTAATGCAGCATCATCAGCAAAGAGGAGTTCGCTGATGAGGACTTTGGTCTTCGCTTTTAGACGGGCAAGGTTGAACAACCTGCCACCTGATCTTGTGTGGAGGAAAATTCCTTCTTCTGATGACTTGAACGCATGTGACAGCAGCAGGGAGAAGAAGATCCCAAACAGTGTAGGTGCCAGAACACAGCCCTGATTCATGCCACTCAGGATTGGAAAGGGGTCTGATGAGGTGCCGCTATGCTGAATTGTGCCTTTCATATTGTCATGGAATGAGGTGATGATACTTAATAGCTTTGGTGGGCATCCGATCTTTTCTAGTAATCTGAAGAGACCACGTCTGCTGACGAGGTCAAAGGCTTTGGTGAGATCAATGAAAGCAACGTAGAGGGGCATCTGTTGTTCACGGCATTTCTGCTGTAGCTGGCGAAGGGAGAACAACATGTCAATGGTGGATCTCTTTGCTCGAAATCCACACTGTGCCTCAGGATAGACACACTCAGCCAGCTTCTGGAGCCAGTTTAAGGTGACACGAGCGAAGACTTTCCCCACTATGCTGAGCAGGGAGATTCCACGGTAGTTGTTGCAGTCACCATGGTCACCCTTGTTCTTATAGAGGGTGATGATATTGGCATCACGGTACATAGGATATAAGGCACAGAAACACACCATTCTGCCCAACCAGTTCATGTCAGCATTTATGCTCCACTCGAACCTCCCCCTATCTTTCTTCTTCTAAATCTATCATCGTAATACTCTATTCCCTTCTCCCTCAAATGCTTGTCTAGCTTCCCCTTAAATACACCTATAATATTCACTTCAACAACTCCCTGTGGTAATGACTTCCACATTCTCACCACTCTTTGGGTAACAAAGTATCCTGAAGAAATCCAATAGGGAATTCAGGTGACTATCTTATATTGATGAACTCTAATTACGTTCTTCCCCACAAGTGGAAACATTCTTTCTGTATTCATTCTATCAAAACCTTTCATAATTTTAAAGACCTCTATTAGGTCACCCCTCAGCCTTTTTTGAGAGAAAAGAGACCCAGCCTGTTCATTTATTCCTGATATTTATGCCCACGCATTTCTGGTATCATCCATATAAAGCTTCTCTGCAACCTCCCAATGCTTCTACATCCTTTTTATAATATGGCAGCCAGAACTGCATATGTACGAACATACAATCATATGAATTAGGAGCAGGAGTAGGCCATTCGGCCCTCAAACCTGCTCTGCCATTTGATAAGATCGTGGCTGATCTGAATGTGGCCTATACGAACATACGCAGTATCTGAGTGTGGTCTAAACTAAAGGCCGGCTCGGGTCTGCAAATGAAACTCGACCCAAGCCCGACAGAACCTTATCCGACCCCGAGCCCGATCCGGCCCGAGTCCTTCCGGTTTTTCTCGTGCCTGACCCGACCCGACCATCAGTTAACTTACCTTCCGTTTTTCGCTTTGTTGCTTATCTGTAGTCGGGTCCCGTCGGGTTCAGGTCGGGTAGCTGGGCTTTAGTCTAACCAAGGTTTGGTACAGGTTTAGCATAACTTCCCTACTTTTCAGTTCTATTCCTCTAGCAATAAACCCATTGCTTGGTTTGCTTTTTTATGTCGCTACAAGGTAAGTAATTAATTACCATTTATTTTAATATTGAAATTAAGTCTCTGTCACCATGCGGCAGGAAGTATTTTCCAGGCCCCCCCCCACCCCCACCATGACCCCTGAGTGGGGTGGGGGTTGGGCTGGTAAAATCCAGCCCAATATATTTTTCCTGCACTCTGTTGAACACCGTTTTAAATGTTTCCTATTGTTATTCTGCATTGTTTCTTGCTAATATTGTTGCCCATTTTATTTTCCCAAGTTCTGTTCTCAGCCACTCAAGATCAGCTTTTCACCTGGTTTTCACCATACTTAATTCCTTTTCTATTATCATCCTGAAGCTCTTTATATTATGGCCATTATTACCTAGATTTTCCTCTACATTTACTTTTCTTATCTGCTCTGGTTCATTCCTCATTACTAGATCCAATAGCAAATCTTCCCTTGTTGAGCTTTTTGCGCATTGGGTTAGAAAGGAGCCCTGTACACATTGAAGGAACTCCACTCCCTTATCCATTTTACGTACGTTTTTTCTCCAATTAGTATTGGGGTAGTTGAAATCGTCCATGATTACTATTCTGTTTTTTACTCAATTTTCTAATTTGTCTGCATATTTCTTTCTCCACCTCCCTTCCACAAAAAGACACTTGGGAAAGAAGATAACTTTAATCATCAACATTTTTGCTCATTTTTTTACTTGCTTCTCAACGTTTTCCCCCTTTTTACTTTTCTTTGAATACTAAGTGCCCCTTTTGGGGCACCACTAATATACTGTAACAGAAAACCCCAAAAAATCTTTAAAGGAAACTTAGCTAATCAAATGAAGATATTTCCAGGGGTGATGATGCATTCCAGCCCCCTTGTTGCCCACCGGTCATGGAAGGCCTCACACGTACTGGACGACACCCGGACATGGACATAGCTGTGGAAGACAGGCCAGCAGTTGGTCCAAAAGTCCCTCTTCCCTCTTCTTTCTTGAAGTGGCGGATTCAGTAGGCACTGGTCACCCTCTGGTATCTCAGTAATATAGTCATTCTTCATATGCGAATGTGGAAAGCAACTGTCAGTGGTGTGTTCAACCACTAGGGCAGCCAAATCTATCTTTTGCCTCACTCAGTATCCATGGGCTGGATTCTGTAGCGCCCTCAATGTCGGGATCCGTGGTGGGGGGTCCTGAAGGTGGTCCCGGATGAGGACGGCCACGGACCTCAACGCCGGCAGGGCCCGGCCCGATATTGTCGGTGGCGATGAGGCCTTGTGGCAGCCCCCCCCACCACCGCCGCTGGGTGACGGGACCACAATAAGCATATTCAAATTAATAAAATTAATACATTTACATATACTCACCCGCGATCTTGACAGCCCGATCTTCACCTCGGTGGCCGGTACTGTTGTGCCTTCGGATCTCCGGCCGGGGAAAAGAGGGGCAAAACTGGTGGGGAGGGGGAGGAGGTAAGTTTCTCAGTGTGGGGGGGTCGGTAGGGGGGACGGGTTCAAATTCGCGTCATGGGCGATGGTGGAAAGGGTTATAGTTTAAAGTTTGTGCAGTTGTGGGCGGAGGTTCAGATGGTAAAGGTAAGTGTTTTGGGGGGAGAAGGGCAAATAATTAATTTAATTGTTCCTGGGGGGTGGGAGAGGGACAAAAGTGATGTATTTATTTAATTTCAATAACTCTTTCTTCAAATATTTAAATTTGCCAGTAGGGCTGACAGCCCTTTAAAAATGGCGTCAGCATTCTGCGCACAGGCAGCTGAAGTCATTGCCGGGGACAGAAGGCCCGCCCCCTCCACATGATCAGGGGGCAAGGGGGAGGCAGGAGGCAGCCCACCCTGGCTATTTAAATGAGCCGCCATGCTTTGAATCGCTACGGCTCTTTGGCATGCGGCCCTTTTCACCCGCCGCTGATTTCGGCAACGGGTTTATGGAATTCAGCCCCATGTGTGGGCATTTTTCACTTGGGGCTTCTGGATAGCAATTAAGAGCAGGAGTCCTAATTAATTTTCCTCTTGTTTAGACCTGAGCTATGGAGTTATGCCCTTGCTGAGATCAAATAACAGCACAGAGTAGGATTCAAATCTGGGACCTTCTGATCTGATGGCTCAGTTATGTGCTGGATTTACCAATGAAAGATCATCAACATGATTAATGTAAACAGGGCGTACATCAGGAGCTATGCAAAACTGAAACATTGTAATCCCAACAAATTATGTGGACAAGTTATATTGACTAGGTTTTTATTACTTTGAATATCGAAGATTAAGGGGTGATCCAATTGAAGTGTTTAAGATGATTAAAAATTTTGATAGGGTAAATAGAGAAGTTATTGCCTCGAATGGGAATGTCCCCCAAACATTTCAATATTGTGTTTGATAGATTTTTGTGAGGCAAGAATGTTAGGGTTAGGGAACCAAGGTGGGTAAATGGAGTTGAGATACAAATCAGCTGAATCTAATTGAATGTCAGAACAGGATTAAGGGGCTGAATGGCCTGCTCCTGATCCTATGTTGCTATGTTTCTTATCCCTTTACTTCATTGTCTTGGATTTGGGATAAACCATCAATATATCCTAATACAAGTTGTTGTTATAATACAAGCTTCATAAATGAGATTAAATAATACAATTATAGACAAAACATGCCTGATGAAAAGTGTTGGGTTTGTTGTACTCTTCAGGTAGTTGCATCACTGTTGTTTTTTATGTCATTTTAAATATCCTGGATGTATTGAGAAGCGAGTATATTGAATTATGACTCACTGATTTGCCATTTCTAATGTGATTGTGTTATTTATTTCGAATGCTTCACATTCGGGCAAATACTACTTACATTAACTTTTAAAGAGGTGAAATCAGGGAGTCTTTCCATCAATATTCTTTAAAAAGTAAATGTTGAATTTTCATGAAAGCAACACTTCTTTAAGAAGGAGAATTAGCCTTTTTCCGATCCAGATCGCTTTTTTCAAATATGTATCTTTGAACCTGCCAGCAATAATCCAGCTTTAGGGATGCTGGCTTGTAAGAGTTATAATGCCTGACAATGCAAAGGAGCTGAAATGAGGCAACCATCAAAGCATTTTGCATTAGTGACAATATTGAATGCTGTTACCCCCTCACAGTGTCAGGCGCAGTCCTACAACAACAACAACAACTTGCATTTAGGTCACACCTTTAACATAATAAAAATCCCAAGGTCAATTCTTTGAAAGATGTACTCAACATGTTTTAAATATCAAAAGCAGTAGCAGGTAGGGAGAAGAATGTGAAAGAAGAAAGTAAAAAAAAAATAGTAAAGCTAATCAGAGCTAAAGACAGAGTGGTTACCTGTACAAATATGCTCTTCTTCAGGTAGGCACGAATATTTGTCTGATTACACTCGTTGCAGCTCCTTGGGATGTTTTACTATATTGAAGGTGCTATTTAAATGCAAGTTGCTCTCATTGTAAAATACATAGTTGTGGCAGCCATTTACGTGAAAGCAGTCAAAATGGAAGCTTTATTTTGTACAGATTCACTCCAAACAAATCCGTGTGCTGCATATTATGAAAGACTTGTACTGCACTTTGAACTCTGCATTCCATCATGAAAGAATAGAGAGCTCTGACTGTCCAAAATTACCTATTGGCAACTGTCTACCACCACCGGCCAATAGATTCCCAAGTGTTTTCGCTTCAATCTGTACACATTGAACTATACTGCCACAAGGATGTGCTGAGTGAAAACTAGGCACTTTTCACAGGAAGAACCTCATACCCGTCAATAGATGCAACACAACTGTGCAACCAGGTTATAATGGATGTGTGTCTATCAGCTAGGACCAATGTCGGAATGCACAGAAACATCAGTGCAATCACAATTTTATGCATGTCACAGTGTGTGAAAATGCCTTGTGCTTCTTACCACTGTGCTTCCTTTCCCTTGCTACCAGTGTGTGAGGTTCAAATTCTTCACCCAAATCTAATGCTCCTGCTAAGTGCTATCTGAATGGCATGGGTGCATAAAATGCTTCGTTGATGTGATCATAGAATCACAGAATGGTTACAGCACAGAAGGAGGCCATTCAGCCCATCATGCCTGTGCTGGCTCTCTGCAAGAGTGATCCAGCTAGTCCCACTCCCCTGCCCTTTCCCCATAACCCTGCAATTATCTTTCCCTTCATGCACTTATCTAATTCACTTTTTAAAGCCATGGTTGAATCTGCTTCCACCACCCTTTCAAGCAATACAGTCCAGATCATAACTATTTGCTTTGTAAAAAGGTTTTTTGTCATGATGCATTGGTTCATTTTGGCAGTCACCTTATATCTGTGTTTTCTGCTTCTCAACCCTTCCATTAATGGACAGTTTCTCTCTGTCTTCTCTGTCAAGACTCTATCAAATTAACTCTCAATCATCTCTGTTCTAAGGAGAACAACTCCAACTTCTCTAGTCTATCCACGTAACTGAACTCCCTATCCCTGGAAACATTGTACTAATTATTTTCTGCACCCCCTGCAAGGCCTTCACATCTTCCTCATGTGCGGTGCCCAGAATTGGACACAATACTCAAGTTGGGGCCTTCCGGACTGGCCCCGGGGATTCTGCCTCAACTACCTCTGTTCCGGGGTTCCACCTCTAGGCCTGGGTCCAAGGCCTCTGCAGTATCGGCAGTGGCCACCGCTCCCAGTTGCACTGCCAATATTGCTGAGTTGCTGGTCCTCTGATTGGCTGGCAGCTCTTGGAGGTGGCATCCCCATCCCTTTAAAGTCTTTAAAGAGGCAGCAATCCAGCCTCCTAAAACTATGAATCAAAAAGACCGGAGGATTGCTCAGGGGTGGAGGGGGGTGGGGGCGTGCGGAGTGTGGAGCGTGAAAAGGCAGAGGTGAGGTTCCCCCCGCCTTTTCAGCCCAGTGCTGGGAGCCTCACGTCCAACACAAAATCCAGCTGTTTATAAAGCCCTGGATCCTGTATGCTTTTACAACCGCTTTCTCAACCTGCCCTGCCACCTTCAATGATTTGTGCAATATACCCCCTGATCTCTGTGTTCCTGCATCTCCATTAGAATTGTACCCTTCGTTTTATATTGCCTCTCCTTGTTCTTCCGACCAAAGTGTATCACATTGCACTTCTCTGCGTTAAATTTCATCTGCCACGTGTTCGCCTGTTCCACCAGTCCGAAAAACAACTGTTCGCCACTACTTTCTGTTTGCTGTTACTCAGTGAACTTCATATCCATGCTACCACTGTCCCTTTTATTCTATGGGCTTCAACTTTGCTGACAAGTCTGTACTGCAGCACTTTCTCAAACACCCTTTGGAAGTCCATATACACCACATCAACCTCATTACCCTCATCAACTCTCTTTCTTACCTTATCAAAAAACACAATCAAGTTAGTTAAACATAACTTGCCTTTAACAACTTGGTGCTGGCTTTCCTAAACTAATCCACCCTTGCCCAGACTAACTTCCTTGGTGCAGATTAGCCTCTTGAGACTGTAATGGCTGTTATCTCAGGGAAGCTAAGTCCTGAGATGGATGTAGTGCTGGCTGTACCATTTGTGTTGTTACATGGTCAGTCTGGCCCTATCTCCTTTCTGCCAGACATGTTATCATCTGAGGGGCTGCCTGGAGGGCACACAGAAACTGCTATTCTGTGAGACAGCAGCATTATTTAATGCATTGCCACCATGTCATTAGTACTGGAGACTAACGACCACTCCATATAGTTTTTGTTATCCGTGAGCTGTTCATTTAAGTGTGAAGTATCTTTAAATTTTTTGGTGCAGCCAGACATGTGTGATATCTTAAAGGAGACAACTTATGAGCAGTCAGCACAGTAACCTCTGGGTTGGTGCACGGTTGTGCACGTGTGCAGTTTAGAGGGAGGATTGCTGGAAACTCTTAGGTATGGCTACTGTTCAGCAGAAAATTAAGCATAATTGTCCTAACCATATCCCTGAAGTCCTGAGCGATGATTGTCTCTCATTACTACTATGTGTGTCAAAGGTGGAAAAGATAGCTGTCCCACCCAAACCACATCTGTGGCAGCAGTCTGAGCAAATATGTCATGTTTTGCGCTGCCATAGATTGTCCGGGAGCCATACACTCCATTACCATATTACAGCTGCAGGTCATGGACTCTTCTAATTTCCCCATCTGCTGGACATTCTTAGAAATTATCCTCAGTATCTGTACATAGATTACCATCTAGCAAACATTCTTCTTTCACAAAGCATGTTCTGTGAAATTAGGCTTTTGGGTCTACTGAATCAAAAGGTGACATGTCCTGAAAACATTGTCTTCTTCCTCAATTACCAACCCCAGATCCTCTCACCCCGTCATTGTATCTTAATCACCCTGTGCAATCCCATCTGCTTCACTATCTAATTCCCCCCACCTCATGCCCTCACTGCAGTACTCAACTCTGGGCTGGTGCTTGAGAGAGAAAGAGTGAATGATGGCTGTGATGTGCTGGCAAGCTTGGATGTAGATTTTTCTGCTCTCTTTGCTGCAGGTAGACTAGCTCCTGACTTATCTGTGGCAGCTTGTGTCATGACTCTACAGGAGATAAAGAGGAAGAGAGTAGAATGGGTTGCCATAGAGGTCACTTAATATGTCACTTTTAGTAGAAACATGAGAGTTTAATAATCTGATTGGCTAACAAATGATGGAGACTGCAAGAAGATGAGATGGAAGAGAAGCATATAATTCCCTGAAAAACCTGCCATTCCACTTTCCGATCTCTGATTCCCAAGGAGTTACACAGTTTCTTTCTTGTGGCGGATGAATTGGGTGAAGGTTTGGGGGGCTGATAATGTATGGACAATCACTTACTGGTATTATGGGCTGCTCTAAAAAATGATAATGAGCTCCAGCAGGCAGAAGGTGCAGTCCCATCCAAACATCAGCATGCCGACCATAATGGAGGGAGATAGTATGTGCACATGAATTTATCGATGAGGTGAAAGCAGAGAAGGGAGTGCGCAAAGGAGACCCTGCTGGGAAAGGATGGAGGTGTAAGAGGCCTCACAATCCCTCCTGGAATTTGATGTTAACTGTTGAAGTATTTCAACATAATGAGGGGGAAGTGATTGTCCATCAATAGATCTAGAAGTTGTCTTTTCAGTAAAGGACACAAAAAATCTTTTGCAGAGTTGCAATTTAACAATGGAAAAATATCCCATATTACACTTTAATCACGACTCAGATTGTTTCTACAATGGATTGTTCATGAATACAAGACAATTAATCTAAGAATAGTCATCACATCATAACTGCCTCATTCTCTTTTCAGTAAAAATAGTAATTTCCAGCACCCTTCAAGTGAAAGTATCCAATTTCACAGCAAACTTAAAGAGTTAAAGCAGAGTTGACTCCTCTTAGATCTGCTAAAATGATGCAAAAAATGCCCTGTCATTTTAAAGAGTTTTGATCACTGGATTAACAAGTTGAGAACTGAAATTCTCTGTGATTTTCAGAGAGGTTCCTGAAATCTGTGTTGTTGAGGATTGTTAACTGGAACAACAGAACTGGGTAGAACTACAGTCCATTCCTCCTCAAAAAATGCAAACTTTCTCAAGATGAAATACAACTTAAGTGCACCAAAATGTGATCCATTTTTTCTCGCTGCTGTTTTAGGACAGCATTAATCACTGCATTAAAGTAGCAGAAAAGGGAATTTTGTGTGAATGTGTTAAGCATTTGTATCGTAATGGGCTGAATTTTACCTGCTCCTTGACGCCGTGGGTTGCGGCTGGGGGACCGGTAAAATTCTGCGGGGAGAGGCCCGCCTCGACCCGTGAGGTCGAGAAGAGCCCACCGCATATTACCAGCAGTGGAGGGACCTCGGTGCAGCCCCCCACCCCACCCCCCCCCCCACCGCTGCCACCTGGTGACGGGCCCTTCATCTGTATATTAAAATTAACCTAAATGATATGCAAATAAACTTATCTGCAGGTGGCAGACTTGGAGTTCTAAGGCGCGAACCTGTTCGGGAGGGGGGAGGAATAAAATTTTCAGGGCTGGAGGATTAGATTAGATTAGATTAGATTAGAGATACAGCACTGAAACAGGCCCTTCGGCCCACCAAGTCTGTGCCGAACATCAACCACCCATTTATACTAATCCTACGCTAATCCCATATTCCTACCAAACATCCCCACCTGTCCCTATATTTCCCTACCACCTACCTACACTAGTGACAATTTATAATGGCCAATTTACCTATCAACCTGCAAGTCTTTTGGCTTGTGGGAGGAAACCGGAGCACCCGGAGAAAACCCACGCAGACACAGGGTGGAGGAGCGGGGAGAACATTTTTTATTGGCTGTGGGAATGGTGGGAAGGGGTTGAAGGACAAAGAGTGCCAAGTTTGGGGTTTAATGGTTGGGACTGTCTGTAATGTTTTTTGGGGGGGAGGAGAGAGGGTAATAAATTTATTTTGTGACCATTAGGGGATGTGGAAGTAACACTTTCAGGATGAATTTAATGGCTTATTAACATTTAAAGTGCTGGTCCCTTTAAAATTGTAAATCAGCTGTCAGGGCTTGAAGTGGAGGGACCGGCTTAAAGTAACTAATGTTAGTAAAGCAAAAGTACCGGAGAAATTAATGGGTCTAAAAGCCAACAAATCTCCTGGACCTGGTGGTCTATATCCTAGGGCTCTAAAAGAGGTGGATACAGAGATTCTGTTTGTGGCCTTCCAGACGTGCCTAGATCTGGAACAGTCCCAGTAGATTGGAACGTAGAAAATGTAACCCTGCTTCACTAGAAAGTAGGGAGAAAGAAAATAGGGAACTATAGACCAGTTAGCCTGACATCAATCATTGGGAAAATGCTGGATTCTGTCGCTAAGGAATTGGTAACAGGACACGTAGAAAATCGCAATATGATTAGGCAGAGTCAATATGGTTTTATGAAAGGGAAATTGCATTTGACAAATCTATTCAAGTTTTTTGAGGATGTAACTAGCAGTGTAGATAAAAGGGAACCAGTGGATGTAGTCATTCGATAAGGTGTCACACTAAAGGTTGTTGCACAAGGTAAGAGCTCATCAGTTTGGGGTAATATGGATAGAGGATTGGTTAAATGACAGAAACAGTAGGTATAAGTGGGTCATTTTCAGGTTGGCAGACTGTGTCTAGTCAGGTGTCGCAAGGGTCAGTCATGGGGCCTCAACTATTTACAGTCTACAATAATAACTTAGATGAAGAGACCGAGTATAATGTATCAAAGTTTGCTGACGATGCAATGCTAAGTGGGAAAGTAAGCTGTGAGAAGGATGCAAAAAGTTTGCAAAGGGATATAGACAGGTTAAGTGAGTGGGCATGAAGGTGGCAGATGTGGAATAATGTGGGGAAATGTGAAGTTTATTGACTTTGACAGGAAGAATAGAAAATCAGAATATCTGATGTTGGTGTTCAGAGAGATTTGCGTGTCCTTGTACATGAAACAGAAAATCAAGCAATTAGGAAGACAAATGGTATGTTGGTCTTTTTTGCAATGGGGTTAGAGTACAAGAGTAACAACATCTTGCTGCATTTGTCCAGGACTTTGGTGAGACCACACCTGGAGAACTAGGTACAATTTTATCTCCATATTTAAAAAGGATGTACTTGTCTTAGTGGAGATGCAACACAGGTTCACTAGATTGATTCCTGGGATGAAAGGGTTGTCCTATGAAGAAGGATTGAGCAGAATAAGCCTATACTCTCTGTTCAGAAGAATTTGAGGTGATCCCATTGAAACATATAAGATTCGTTGCTCAGGCCACTGTGATTGGGGGGTGGGCAGTCTGCCTGGCATATTCAAATGGGCCACCAGGCTGAGGATCACGGTGGCATGGTGGTGAGCAGCCGCATGTCATAGAGTCATAGAGAGATACAGCACTGAAACAGGCCCTTCGGCTCACCAAGTCTGTGCCGACCAACAACCACCCATTTATACTAATCGTACATTAATCCCATATTCCCTACCATATCCCCACCATTCTCCTACCACCTACCTACACTAGGGGCAATTTACAATGGCCAATTTACCTATCAACCTGCAAGTCTTTGGCTGTGGGAGGAAACCAGAGCACTCGACAGAAACCCACGCAGTCATAGGGAGAACTTGTAAACTCCGCACAGGCAGTACCCAGAACCGAACCCAGATCGCTGGAGCTATGAGGCTGCAGTGCTAACCATTGCGCCACCCAATGGCAGTGCGGACTGCCATTTTTTTCACCCGCCACTCCTGGCGGTGGGAGAGTAAAATTCATCCACAAGTTTCTGACTTTGAAATTGAAATGCCATACCATTTAATGCAGAATAAAAAACTTGAGATGATTAAGCATTCCACTAAATGAAGTCCACATAGGCAAAATACTCCAGTCTCTTGCATATCAGTTATGGACATACATCGTGACATATTGTGCCAATCCAGGTGTCCTGATACTGTGTTAAACATGTTAAATGGATGTTCAGTTTCCATGCTCACTTGGCAAAGTAGATGTATTTTCTAATGATAAATAGTCTGACCCCAGTCAGTGTGCATGAACCTTGAGCCAGACGATCCTGAATCACTCAAGCTTTAAAAAGCAGACTTCCTTTTCAGTGACTGATTATTATCCTTTATTAAGTTGTACAACTGTGCAACCATTCTCCTTGCCCTACTTATCTTAGCCATCTGAAGATAAAGTTAGAATAAAACAATGGAAGACCTGTATTTACAAGTTGCTTTGTATTCTCTCGAAGTGCATCATTTAGGATGGTATGTAACAGGTTAACAGCTTAGCATAGATAAAAGGGTATCATGTGATAGCTAGCATAAAGGCCACTATAAAGAAAGAAGTGTAGAAACAGCTGACATACATTTGGTGTGATCTGGTAGAGAGTTTAGAACATCTGTGAGAAATAATGATGAAAACTAGCATAAGAATACAGCTGTCAGTGTTGTTCAATCTATTCTTTTGTGACATTTTACTGATTTTGTCAAATCTGTACCAGAGCAAATGTTCTGTGCAATGCAGAATATTTTCTCCTCCTGTGACGAGCTAGTGAATGTCATGCAATTTTATTTTTAGCCAGCAAAAGCAGCATATAAAATGGGGAGCTGCTGTCAGGATTAATAATGTTGTAATAATTTCTAGCATACACCACAGGTCTTGCATATATAACGTAGGCCAATAATACAGCATGTACCAAGAGGGTTGCATGCTTGTTAATTAGGCCGTGTAAGCTCTGGAGTAATTGCTTTCTTAAAAAAACAGCAAATTGCTTAGGCTCCAGGAGAATCCAGTACACAGCTTGTGTAAAGCCTTCATTGGAGCATTTGGGCACATGGGGTGGTTGAAGAGATTTTTTCCTCGCATTTTATCCATTCTTGATACCTTCCACCCCCATCTGAAGTGCCTCTTGCCAGGACCATTAGCAGTCACAGGCTAGCTGTGCCCACCAGGTACCAGGACAGGACAGCACCTTGTCAATGGGCTATGAATTTTTCATAGGAAAACCTACAAGGTCTCTTGGAAGAGGTGGAGAACAGGATGGACTAACCCCTAGGTGATGTTGCACAAAACTCCTGTGGCACCTTGAAAGGATACACTGCCAAAAAAAAATTCAGGCAGTGGTCACTTTCATAGTGACAGACAACTGTTCTGGCAGTGGAGCAAGACTGTATGATAAATGTCAAACAGGTGTGCAATACCAGCCTTGGAGAAATGCATCCATGCACCTCAAAACTCCTTCAAGAGGTCCACAAAGGACCTGTGTTGCTTGTAGACATGCTGTGCAGGGTAGTACCTGGTAGGTTGTTGCCTTCTGCCATGTTGCCTTATTCTCCTCACCCCTTCCTCCTCTTAAAATGACATGGAAAGATATGTCCATGGGGAATGTCATACCTTCTGCAGAGTGTTCTGTGTGTGGGGGGAGGGGGTGAGGTAAGATTGTAGCACTGGGAAGAATCAAGTGCAAGTCATTAAGCAGAATTAAGAAAATAAACAGGTTAAAACAATGGGAGGAATTTAGTGAGGCCATTTGAAACGGGAATGGTGGTGTGGGGGGCCAGAGAATAGTGATGTATGCGTCCGCCAGGAAATCCGACGTCATTTCGACGATTCCGGATTTAGTCAGTGACTGGAAAGCACCCCAATATGATAGGACTGCAATTTGAAATGCTGAACAGTTAGTTATAATATATTTGCATACAATTGAAAACGATTCAATGGGGGGCTTGGAATTAAGTGGATGATGGGCAGCCCTCACGTGTCTTCAGATCCTTGGCCATTGAAAGCTGGCAGCACAGAGGCAAAGCCTCAGTGCCACGATGGGTAGTCAGTCATGAACAGTCCTGGATATGGGAAGAGTGGGGAGTGGAGGCCATTGACGGCCCATAGTGCTGTGTGCTCTGCACGGGTGGGCTTGGTCTCGGGTGGTCAGCAGAGTGGCCATACTGCTGGGCGAGAGGGTCAGGTGGCCATACTGCTGGATGAGAGGGTTCTCTCTGAGTAAGGGTGGGCACTGAGGGCAGTCAGTGCATAGGCTGAGAGGGGTAGCAAAGATAAAGATGCCAGGGCAACTTTGTTTCTGCAAGAACAGCGCACTTGAGGCCTACTGATCACCTGGCATGGGTCACATGCACTCAGTCTTTAAGGACCCCTGTGGCGTGATGGAGGGAGGGCAGGAGGCAAGAGACAGTCTCATACTTACCTGCTTCCAGCCACCATGCTTGCCTCTCAGAGTCAAAGCAATAAAAACTTACCGAAAAGCATTCAGTCTGTCGCCTCCTTTCTATTAGTATTCTGTGCCTATCACGCAGATCACCCACGCACTCTGGCACATCAGAGTCACTTACCAAAGGAAGGCTGAGCCTAGACTGGCAGCAAACTATGAGAGAAAGGTGAAGACTGTATCTCACAATTAACCTCATTTGCCAGCGCCTTTGTGGTGCCTCCCCACCACCATCCCCCCCTCCCCCACCCATGTCATGCAGCTTCCTGCATAGCCACATGTAATCTTCAAAAAGTAGAGTGTTATTTAGCACTCATCTTGGCAGACCAAGCGAGGTCATTGAATCTTCCCGCACTGGACCCATGTTTGGGGGTGATTCTCATGGCTGCTGCCCTCCTCTGTGATCTCCATCCAGGTTTGCCTGGTCAGGCAGGAGGGCCTCTTCTTGCCATCGCTAGGGAAGAGGACCTCCCACCTTTCCCTTGCAGCCTGGAGGAGAGTCAGCAGAGAGGCATTGCGAAACCGTGGGGCCACCCGATGTCTTGCCTGAGTCATGCTTCGGTTACCTTGTCAGAGGAGTGGTGGGTCCATAAGACACTCCAGCATCAAACCCAGCAGCAAAGAATGAATGACTCAAAGGTAGCGATGAAAATAGGGCTGGCAGGGCTTTAAATATGGCGCCAGCATCTGCTCTGGAATCATCCGACGCTGCATTCGGTGCCTCAAATCCCACCCCTATCGTGTAATTGGCCGGGCACTGCGCCTCCAGTATCATAATTGGCCGTTCACCACGTGATTGCGGTGGGCTAGCCACATATGTGACGAGCAGCGACGGCGCCCACTTCCGGGTCTGCTGCCAGAAGCTGCAGCACGAACACTAAATCCAGCCCAATGTATATGAAGCCAGAAGCCAGCAAAAAAAGTTTGGGGACACTTCAAAGCTCTCAAACTCATCAAATCCACCAGAATCACAGACTGGGAAGCAGCTGCACTTGCTTCACATGGGACTAACTTTCCCAGAGTGCAGTACTGGTGTAAAAGCAGGAAATTCCTGGATATAGCACCACCATATAAAGGTCGAGGTTGCTCACTTCTGGCAATTACAGCATAGAAGCTGTGTAAAGCGTGAAATGCTAGTTTTTCGATCTTGTTTAGTGCAATAGCAGTGTAATAATCTAAGTGCTAAAGAAAACAAGGAATTTCAGGACCATTGTTGATAGTTCAATAAAATGCTGAGTCTTCTCAAGTTAATTTGAAAGAATGAGAACAGTTACAACAATTAACATCTTTTTTCTGACAATTTTGCTCGAGTTTGAAATAATTAAATGGTGATCGCTGGTGAATTAATGTGAGTTCTGTCTTCAAAGGTACACTGAACCCAACAGTTCAAATGAGCGGAATGAATATACACGGTTACTGTTTAATTATCCTAGGTTTTATGACTGTCTCATGTCCTCCTGGGTCTCCACTTGGAATAATTCGCCTCCCTCACAGCTGCCTCAGTAACTCCTTTAATCCATCAGCACTCACCACATAAACAATTGAAAAAATGTGTACAGAGATAACTGTGGACAGAACAAAGTGGGTTTTAATCATAATTCTGTTAGAAAAGGGATTTGATGATACCATGCTTTAAGCATTTCAAAGATCTGCACTGTCACATTCCTAAGACTGATGTGCCTCACTGTCCTTGTTTCTGAATGACAATATCAATTTAAGGTGGCAATTATCATGCAGCTGCTAAGTCAGGGGGTTTAGTGACATAAATTGGTAAAGGATGATTCAACATTCATCAAAAGGGTAGATATGACTGCAGAACAGGAAAGGCAGCAATGACATAGGGAGAAATTAGTACTGATAAGGGCAGCATAATTATCTACTTGCAACAGCTGTTGATTGCCACCTCGACTTGAGTAGGTAGGAAAAAAGCCATTTAGGCAAGCAAAGGAAGTTGCAGGAAATGAGTGTATCAGTATGATATCCATATCTCAGAGGTAAAGTGGAGAGGCCTGAGCCAGCTGGAAGGGAGCAGTGTAAGTAGAAGCAATTTCATTGGGTCAATCATCTTAGCACAATATGTAAAGCAGGATTTTGATGCAGATTTAAATTGATATTTTTAGCCCATCTGAACTGACTGGCAGACTGGAAATAGGTGAATATTTGCATTTGAGTCATTGCTATATAGTTAGGTGTGATCCAGCAACTAAGGCAAGATAAAGTAATAATATAACTAGTTGCTTGGTAGTACAGAATTTGAGTATTGCTGATAAAAGAGACATGCTGTCAAAGCTTTTCATCTTGCACTCGCAATGTGGATCACTTACACTTGCTAGAAGCTACATATATTCATCCACAGGGACCTGTCCTCTGCAGGCAAAAAAAACATGTCCAGGCGCTGCGCTGCTTTTTTGAATTAAACAAAAGCATGGAGGACAATAGTTCCCTGGTACATTCTCTTCGACCAATCAGAGTTGACTTGCCAACCGATCAGCATCCTTTTCTCATGCAGTCTAAATTGTTGTTGCCTTTGAAATTTGGCATTCTTGTGTCTGTCTTGATGAGTGCAAGATGAAAAGCTTTGACAGCATGTCTCTTTTTTCAGCAATACTCAGTTATATAACTGTGAAAAGAGTTCAAAAAAGCAAGTTTTGGAATAATAAGTAGAGATAGTCAAGAGGGAAGTGGAGTTAGTATATAGAACAACAGAAGAAAATAGAATATTTTAAAAATTATTTCAAGGATAATTCAAAAGAATTGAGAAGTAGAAGTATAGTGAGAAGTAGAGCATAGTGGTAACATCTACAGACCAGGGAAAAATATTTTAAAAGGCAGAAGTAAGCAGATATGAGAACAAGAGGGCTGCACCTGTTTTACAGACATATAATGGGTACAATGAAACTAATGTGGTGCAAGGACATCTAATAAACATCCAACCTGAAATTGTATATGCTAATGACAGAGCCAACACCTGTTTCAGGACTCCTCTGGGAAATTGGGCTGCCCTGAATGGAGGAGACATCAGGCTTGTTCCCTTCAGTTTTTCAAAATGTGGATGTAGCCTAGCCAGTGACCGCTGTTGAAAGGGTAATTTTTTTTGAAATTGATGTGGAAACAGGGGGAGTAGACATGCTCCCCACTCCTGATGGCTGCCACCAGCTGCAACAGGATGCCAGAAGTGAAAGGGTCCCCCAGCTTTATCCTCCACCACACCCTCCCCACCCCCACCCCCTGACACACCCAAAATTTGTTCTGCAGTTGGGTGAGCTGCCTGTGGAGGTGCAAAAGATGCCAGGAACATGGTGGATATTTCTTGAGGGTGTTGTGAGGGGACAGATGTGATGACATCCTGTGGGAGGGTAACACATACTGCTCCCACAGGTCCACTGCAACTCCTGTGGAACTATAACTTGACAGCCACACAGCAGGAGATCAGACTTGAGGAAATCAGTGACACCTTGAAAGCCCTATGAATATAGTCTACCAATCTTTCAAGGTAGAGCCCAAAGTCTGTATGGCAACCAATTGAGCTGACATCAAAGCTAAAAAGGCTGGTAACTCAAACTCCTGTAGTGGGGAGCCCAACTATAGTATTTATGGAGGTGGCCACACACTACAGTAGACTGCAGAATGGTGATGCCATGCAAAATGACAACACACAAGCTAAAAGTGAAGTCTTCCATACATCCAGCCATGTGGCAAATCATTGGAAGGCCTTCCAATCCTTCGTACAAATGCCTGTTTGGTTCAAGGAGTCTCCTTTTTAGGCTGTGCATACAATATATTAATTAGTGGTGTATTCAATTGTTTTTTCTCAACCATTTGATACCAGTAGCGAGGAATATTGAGCTAAGTGCAACAACACAGCCTCTTTACAACATTACAGCAGATTTCCATTTATTAGTCAAAGTTTGATTATTTGTACAGTTTTCCAATCAATAGGGAAATTCTTAAGTCAACACAAGGATAAATCATTAAAGCCTTCTGTTCCAAACAGCCATGAGATGACAGAAGAAACAATTGAAAAGCATAGTAGAACTGAACTTTCCTCCTCCTATTCTATCATTATACACCCTTGTATCCCATTGCACTACAAAGCTATTTCTTCCAGTCTCAGGCTGGAATTCTGCACATGGCTCTTTGATAAATGATCCAGTTCTGTCTCTTCTGTCTTCCTAAACAAAGAAAAAAGATTTATCATATAATTTTTCACCAGATTGCTCCCCATTAAAAATTTGGTGGACCTTTCTATCAGCCAGTCCAACTAGCAGCTGGGTGAAGTGGTTGTTGCAATGCACAGTTTTATCTGAATGAATGTCTACAAATTTAAATGCTAAGTCTTCAGTTACTTCAAGGATTTTGTTTTGAGCTTAAGAAGACTTCTTGTGATGTTATCTCGCTTTTTGGAATGGAGATAGAAGGCTAAGCTGAAATAAATACAGAAAATACTTTGAGAAGAGATGTATATATAGAATTGGGCAATAATATTGGATGACTTATTATTATGCAAGTTAGATCAAGATAAGCTGAAATAAAAGTAATGATACAGTCAAAGTGAGGACAAATTTTGGAATGCATTGAGGACTGCTTCCTAGACCAGTTTGCTTCCAGTCCAACAGTCCCATCAGCCTCCGAAAATCCTCCCCTATGCTTATGCATTTAAACAACCATTAAAATTGACACAATTTATGACACTTTCTCTAAGTTGAAATTTATGAAAAGCCTCCAAAAAAATGCTCAACATCTACAATTATTTTTCTGATGGTAAAATAATTAAAATGTTTTTAAGCATGGTATTTTGACAGATTCTCTGTTATTCCTTAGCAATGCCCTAGCTTGCTAACTACAAGAGGAATGAACCGAAAAGTTAAACTGTCAGGTATATTTACTTCAATTAGTCACAGTTCTACCGCCATTTCCTTGCGAAGCAGTCACTTTAAAAGCCACTACACTGCAGATCCTATGCTATAGCTAGTGGATCACACGTTCATTTAGAATTTAAATAGTTGCCGAGCATAAATTACTGCAGAGTACAGGATGTGACTGGTTGCAGGGGAGCTTGTTAATCTGTGGTATACAGGTCAATTACAATCTAATGCCAGGTGCACTGTTTACTTCTCCATTTCGATGTCTCTTCTGAGTGGTGTGCTTTAGAAATGAGATATAGAAAACATAACAGTGAAGTGAACCAGGCTCCAGATACAGGAGTGCAGATAATAAAATTGTTTCTGATACACTTTTTGTGCATTATGCATGCGTATAGCAGACATCTCAAAGCCGTAGAGAGATATCACCAGCGTTGCCTCTGCAAGATCCTGCAAATTCAATGGCAGGGCAGGCGCTCCAATATCAGTGTCCTCTCTCAGGCCAACATCCCCAGTATCGAGACACTGGTCATGGCTAGTCAGTTATGCTGGGCCACATCATCCGCATGCCTGACAGAAGACTCCCAAAACATGCTTTCTACTTCGAGCTCCGTCACAGCAAGAGGCTACCGGGAGGGCAAAGAAAACGCTACAAGGATGTTCTTAAAGCCTCCCTGAAAAACTGTGACATCGCCACTGATTCGTGGGAATCTCTTGCCCGAGACCACCCAAAATGGAGAAGAAGCATCCGCAAAGGTGCCAGCCAGTTCGACCAATGTCGACATGCTCAGGCAGCGACCAAGTGCAAACAGCGGAGGAGCGTTCGGAAATTCGAGCACCCCATTCACTTGAGTCAAACACCACCTACCCCACCTGTGGCAGTGTGCGCGGATCCAGAATTGGATGATTCCGTCACATTAGGACCTACAACCTTGAAGTGGAAGAAAGTCATCCTCGTTCCCAAGGGACTGCCTAAGAAGAAGAAGACAGGAGTGCAGATAATAAAATTGTTTCTGATAAACCTTTTGGTGCATTATACCTAGTTTAATTTATGTCTGTGCAGACAGATCCAACATCTTCTTGCAAATTATTTTATGACGTTTTTAAACACTGAAGTATACAATGATCAAATTGATGTTACAATGCATTGGACAGTGGTTCATATGAGAGCAATAGGATGCATTTAGAACACTGAATGCTTTTAGATTGTGATCCATTTATTGTACAATTCCATCATTGTTGTTGTTAAAGAAATTATAACTATATTGATTACTTTGTTTTAAAAATAGCTGAATGAACTTTTTAATTAGATTTGTGATGAGTGCAATGGAGATGATAGAGTTGGTTAAAACAATTGTGCAACACACAAGATCACAAAATCAACAGGAATGTGGAAGGCCATTCCACCCATCTTATTTAACCTATTGGGAAAGAACCCTCTAGTCCAACTAAGGTTAGAAGGGCCCTAAATTCTCTTGTATTTCCTCATATCCCAGGCTTTTGATACTAGAGACCACCTTAGTTGTTCTTTTCTGAGCTGCTTATGGGGTTTGAATGTAAGCCTTATGCTCAATGACTAGAACTGGTCACAATATACAATATATCAAAGAACAAGGAACAAAGAACAAAGAACAGTACAGCACAGGAACAGGCCATTCAGCCCTCCAAGCCTGCGCCGATCTTGATGCCTGCCTAAACTAAAACCTTCTGCACTTCCGGGGACCGTATCCCTCTATTCCCATCCTATTCATGTATTTGTCAAGATGCCTCTTAAACGTTGCTATCGTACCTGCTTCCACCACCTCCCCCGGCAGCAAGTTCCAGGTACTCACCACCCTCTGTGTAAAGAGCTTGCCTCGCACATCCCCTCTAAACTTTGCCCCTCTCACCTTAAACCAATGTACCCTAGTAACTGACTCTTCCATTTATAACTTTGCAAACCTCAATCATGTCGCCCCTCCACCTCCGTCATTCCAGTGAAAACAATCCGAGTTTATCCAACCTCTCCTCATAGCTAATGCCCTCCAGACCAGGCAACATCCTGGTAAACCTCTTCTGTACCCTCTCCAAAGCCTCCACGTCCTTCTGGTAGTGTGGCGACCAGAATTGCACGCAATATTCTAAGTGTGGCCTAACTGAAGTTCTGTACAGCTGCAGCATGACTTGCCAATTTTTATACTCTATGCCCCGGCCGATGAAGGCAAGCATGCCGAATACCTTCTTGACTACCTTATCCACCTGCGTTGCCACTTTCAGTGACCTGTGGACCTGTACGCCCAGATCTCTCTGCCTGTCAATACTCCTAAGGGTTCTGCCATTTACTGTATACTTCCCACCTGCATTAGATCTTCCAAAATGCATTACCTCACATTTGTCCGGATTAAACTCCATCTGCCATTTCTCCGCCCAAGTCTCCAACCGATCTATATCCTGCTGTATCCTCTGACAATCCTCATCACTATCTGCAACTCCACCAACCTTTGTGTCGTCCGCAAACTTACTAATCAGACCAGCTACATTTTGCTCCAAATCATTTATATATACTCCAAAGAGCAAAGGTCCCAGCACTGATCCCTGCGGAACACCACTAGTCACATCCCTCCATTCAGAAAAGCACCCTTCCACTGCTACCCTCTGTGTTCTATGACAGAGCCTCTGCCCAGAGTACTGTACAATTTGGGTATCACTTCCTCCAACATATATTCTATTGTTTTAGTCATATAGTTTAGCTTTCAATTTGACTGCTGCTGTGTAACAGCTGGATGTATTGAGCATTGAGCCTACTAACAGCCTTGGATCTCTTTCAACTTCATCCTTAGCAATTCCTGCAACATTGATGGAGTATTTATGTTTCTTCCTGTGCAGTACTTCACGTTTGTATTAAATTCCATCTGCATTCCATGCACACTTGCATGCTTTGTCCAACTGATTTTGTAGTTTTCGACATCTTCACATCCTCAATTGCCCAACTGCAAATTTGACTACTTTGCACTGAGTTTCTGAATCCAAGTTATAAATGTAAATTTAAACAGCATGAGTGTCAACACCATTTCCCAGACATCCCACTGAATATGCTCTCCCACCACCCATTCCCATCCCCATATAATTACTCTAACAAGTATCCACTGCTTTCTTATCATCGGCCAATTTCTTATTCATTTCCAAACTTTTCTTCTGGACTTCACCTGCATCAGCTGAATTAACAACCTTTAAATGAAACTTTGTCAAATGCTTTTTGAAAATTCACGTACACATCCTATTTCCATGAGAATCAGCTTCAAATTTTGAATGAGTGTTGCTGGCTGCCCACCAGAAAGCAGGAGGTAGCCAATTGAGGCAATTGTGCTCCGTTCCCATGCTGATTGGAATTTCGAGTCAGAATTCAGTCAGCCCATGTCAGTCTGGACATGTCCAGGCCAACGTAGTGGGCTCAGGGTGGGAGGTGTGGGTGGGGGGAGGCAATGAATCACGTGAGGACCTCGCCACCCACCGACCTGTAAAGGCCGCTGGGCCACAGCTATGGTCATTGGCCGTCCCTGGAGCAGTTGCCATCAGGATCATGGCTAGGCAGCTGTGGCAGTTTCAGAAATAAAAAAAACTTAACCTGGCTTCCTCCCTCTCTCTCCATCTTCAGAATGGTGGCCCCACCTCCCATTGGCCCACCAGAATTGGGAGTCCACCCATGGTCCCCGAATGGACAGCAAGCCCGTTCCCTGGCCTTTAATTGGCTGAGGATTTGAAAATCCCTGTGGGCGTTGTTACGACCGAGGTGGGAGCAACGCACTGTCAATTCAGTCTCATCACTCCACAGGTCGCAGCATATTATTAAAGTTTTCCCACCCAACCGGAAAACAGCCAAATGAAACACTCTAGTAACACCCAGAAAAAAAACAGACCAAACCAGGTGTCATTAGACAACAACAAATTAACAATTTATTTTTAAAAATAATCTTCAACACTATTAAGATAAACCTATGTCTAAAGACTTTATAACTTCTTATTTTAACCTAACTCACCCATACACACACATAGGACTGGATTTTACCAGCCCCTAGACGCCGTGCATTGTGGCGGAGAGGCCTGTAAAATGCTGGCGGGCGGCCGCTCTGTCCCCTCCATTTAAATGAGCCCTCGCCGTAATATCGTGGGGGCTCGGTGGTGGCACTTCCTTGTAGGAAAGCCGCCGACTTCACAGCGCGCCGCTTGGAGCACAGTGCGCTGATAAAATTCAGCCCATAAACTCAAAAATCACGGTTAACCGGTTTCCTTTTTTTAAATTATGTTTTAAAAATTAGCTGTTTCTTAAGAATAAATAAATAAATAAGTCTTTGTGGGTTGCATTCCTGATGGACGAGGTATTCTAATGTGAAAAATAATCAAATGCCACTCGAAGTCTCCATGCGGATTTCATTAAATAGCCTGTTCTTGGTAGGCATTCAAAACACTTTGGCTGCAGTGACATCAACCAGTTATTTCAACGATGAGCACAGCAATAGGTCAACTTGAATTTTAAAAACAACAGTCTCTCAGTTGAAACTTTACTTCAGTAATACAAACAGTCTCTTCAAAGGGTTATTTCCTCCTTAGGCAATTAACTTGGCCTGTAGCTCCTTGTAGAATTTTTGCTGAGAAAAATAGACAGCTCTTCTCTTCAGTAGCACACTTCGCTGGAGAATCTCTCAAACCTGATTTCAGCCGTTTTTTACACGGTTAAGTGGAAACATTATACCATGTGACTTCTGTCTCGCCTGCTGTCGCCTAGGTAACAAAATGCAGCTGGCACACTGTGCCTCAGCAATCCAAAATCTTCTCTCCCTGTCTTCAAGGTACACTGTTTTAATTCAAAGAGAAAATAAATATGATTCCATGACAGTGTGCTTAAAGCATGCCATGCGGAGTTGAGACTTGGAAACAGTCCCCATTTCCGGCCCCCAACCCCTGATTGAAAATCCAACCCTTTTCTTCAAGTCAGAGAGTTGTGAGCTCAAGCTCAATTCCAGAGTCTTGAGCACAAAATCTCGGTTGACACCTCTGTGCAGTACTGAGGGAGTATGACACTGTTGGAGGTGCCATCTTTCCTACATTACACTAGTGACTACACTTCAAAGGTACTTCATTGGCTGTAAAGTGCTTTGAGATGTCCAGTGGTAGTGAAAAGCACAATATAAATGCAAGTCTTTCTATCTTTTGGATGAAGTGTTAAACCAAGGCCCTGTCTGTCCTCTCAGGTAGGCATTAAAGATCCCATGACATGATTTTACAGGAAAGTGGAAGTGCCCTTAACAATATCACTTAAAAACAGTTTATCTGGTGGTTATCCCATTGCTATTTGTATGACCTTGCTGTTCACAAATTGACTGCTATATTCCTGACATTGCAGCAAAGATTATATTTTATACGCACATCATTCGCTGTAAAGTGCTTTGGGACATCCTGAGGTTGTGAAAGTCTTTTTTGATTTCTGGCACCCTGCCACCAATTGTTTGGTAGATCAGAAGAAGTTGTGGGCAGAAAATTGCTTGGCACATCTCTGCTGTATCCTAGCCTTGTGTGCCGCCCTCCCTCCCTCGTGGCTTGGCCCAGCATACATCAATCCATATTTGGGCAGGCATATATTAGCCCATTCAAATGAAGGAAATATATTCCTCACTGCATTTCATTCAATTTGTATCATTTGAATGCTGGACACAAAGACCGCTGGTCAGGCCCCAGACATCCAGCACTCTGAGTTTGGCAGGGGAGAGTGGGTACAGAATCTTCTTCAGCAGCCTGGGCATGGGCCAGAGCATGGCCTAATGCAGGCCCAAGTGAAAGGTGACATTTTTACATTTTTACCATTACATCAACAGCTTGGAGGCTGCCAGTATCCTCCCTCAGAGGCCTTCTGCTGGAATTTCCATGGGATCCCCCAGAAAGTGGACCTGGGAACCTGTCTCCAACATGTAAATGACCCTGAAGCCAGAAATGTGGCTGTGGTCCAGGTGCATCTTTGTGGCAGCTGGAAATATGCAATCGCTTAATTTAAATATTTATATAAATCGATGGAAATGAGGCAAGGCCCAATTTTCTGTTCATGTGGGATGGGATCATGCTTTGCATTCCACTTGCCTACCTGTAATGGTTGTAAAGGAGAGCTCTATGTGTGATGCACTTTTCTGTATAATGTTTTTAATGTTAATTTTTGTAGTAACGTTACATTGCATTTTCCTCATTTGTAAAAGTTTTTATTTTCTTTAATTCTTTTTGCATTTTTCTTTAATTTAGTTTTAGAACTTCTTTTGTATCAGATGTACAGGAAATATTTATGTTGCAATAAAAAGAATTGAACTTCCACTAAATTCCTGGAAAGCCAACTCTAACGGAAGTCTTCGCAAGACTTTACCAGGTTAAAAGAGGTTAAAAAGGAGATGGCATAAAAGGGGACTCTGACCACACAAATTTTGGGAAACTCTGGGGATGACAAAGAATTTAACTGCAAGCTCCAGACACCAAGTCAAATTAAAATGAATGATGGTGGTTGATTTTATCGCATCCTGCATGAAGCATTTCATAGGTTTTTTGAATTCATTCGTGGGATGTGGGCATCGCTGGCTAGGCCAGCATTTACTGCCCATCCCTCATTGCCCTTGAGAAGGTGGTGGTGAGCCGCTTGAACCGCTGCAGTCCTTGGGGTGTAGGTGTAACAACAGTGCTGTTAGGAGGGGAGTTTCAGGATTTTAACCTAGTGATAGTGAATGAACAGCGATGTAGTTCCAAGTCAGGATGGTGTGTGGCTTGGAGGGGAACTTGCAGGTGGTGGTGTTCCCATGCATCTGCTACCCTTGTTCTTCTCGGTGGTAGCGGTCATGGGTTTGGAAGATACTGTCGAAGGAGCCTTGGTGAGTTGCTGCAGTGCATCTTGTATATGGTATTCACTGCTGCCACTATGCATTGGTGGTGGTGAGAGTGAATGTTGAAGGTGGTGAATGGGATGCTGATCAAGCAGGCTGCTTTGTCCTGGATGGTGTCGAGCTTTGTGAGTGTTGATGGTGCACCCATCTAGGCAAGTGGAGAGTATTCCATCACACTCCTGACTTGTGCCTTATGGACAAGGCATTGGGGAGACAGGCTGGCAGTTACTCGCTGCAGAATTCCCAGCCTCTGAACTCACCTTGCAGCCATAGTATTTATGTGGCTTGTTCAGTTAATTTTCTGGTCAATGGTGACCCCCCAGGATGTTGATAGTTGGGGATTCAGTGATGGTAATGCCACTGAATGTCAAGGGGAGATGGTTAAAATCTCTTTTTTTTTTGCGATTCGCATTGCCTGGCACTTGTGTGGCATGATGATTGCTTGCCACTTATCAGCCCAAGCCTGGATATTTTCCAGGTCTTGCTGCATATGGACATGGGCTACTTCAGTATATGAGGAGTCGTGAATGGTGCTGAACATTGTGCAATCATCAGTGAAAATCCCCACTTCTGACCTTATGATGGAGAGAAGGTCTTTGATGAAGCAGCTAAAGATGGTTGGGCCTAGGACACTACCCTGTGGAACTCCTGCAGTGATGTCCTGAGACTGAGATAATTGACCTCCAACAACCACAACCATCTTCCTTCATGCTAGGTATGACTCCAACGAATGGAAAATTTTCCCCCTGATTTCCACTGACTCCAGCTTTGCTAGGGCTCCTTGATGCCATACTTGGTCAAATGCTGCCTTGATGTCAAGGGCAGTCACTCACACCTCACCTATGGAATTCAACTCTTTTGTCCATGTTTGAAGCAAGGCTGTAATGAGGTCAGGAGCTGAGTGGCCCTTGTGGAACCCAAACTAAGTGTCAGTGAACAGGTTATTGCTGAGCAAGTGCTGCTTGATAGCACTGTCGACGACACCTTCCCTCCCTTTGCTGATGATCAGGAGTAGACTGATAGAGCGGTAATTGGCTGTGTTGGATTTGTCCTGCTTTTTGTACATACGTGGGCAATTTTCCACATTGCCGGGTAGATGCCAGTGTTGTAGCCGTACTGAAACAAATTGGGTAGGGGCGCAGCTAGTTCTGGAGCACAGGTCTTCCAGAAATGGTATAAGATAAAAGAAGGCACGCGAAGGAATTCAGAAAGCACCACATTCAGGCTATTAAATAGGGTTAGGCACTGACATATTGCACCATGGACATTTGACAAAATTGACTCAGCCACAGAATTGGAGGCAAATTTTCCTTCCTTTTTGGCCTCCTTGTCTTGAGAGACATTGGGTAGTGCCTAGAGGTGGTCAGTGGTTTGTGGAGCAGCACCTGGAGTGGCTATAAAGGCCAATTCTAGAGTGACAGATTCTTCCACAGGCGCTGCAGATAAAATTGGTTGTCGGGGCTGTTACACAGTTGGCTCTCTCCTTACACTGCTGTCTCTTTTTCTGCCAACTGCTGAGTCTCTTCGACTCGCCTCTCTTCAGCCCCGCCTTTATAGCTGTCCCCCAGCTCTGGCGATCGCTGACAACTGGCTCCCACAACTTGTGGTCAGTGTCGCAAGACTTCATGTCGCGTTTGCAAACATCTTTAAAGCGGAGACATGGACGGCCGGTGGGTCTGATACCAGTGACGAGCTCACTGTACAATAAGTCCTTGGGGATCCTGCCATCTTCCATGTGGCTCACATGGCCAAGCCATCTGAAGCGCCGCTGGCTCAGTAGGGCGTACATGCTGGGGATGTTGGCTGCCTCGAGGATTTATGCATTGGAGATACGGTCCTGCCACCTGATGCCAAGGATTCTCTGGAGACAGCGAAGATGGAATGCGTTGAGACGTCGCTCTTGGCTGACATATGTTGTCCAGGCCTCACTGCCGTAGAGCAAGATATTGAGGACACAGGCTTGAAACACTCGGACTTTTATGTTCCGTGTTAGTGTGCCATTTTGCCACACCCTCTTGGCCATTCTAGACATAGCAGTGACGCCTTTTCCATGCACTTGTTGATTTCTGCATCGAGAGACAGGTTGCTGATGAAGGTTTAGCCCAGGTAGGTGAACTCTTGAACCACTTCCAGAGATTGGTCGCCGATATTGATGGATGGAGCATTTCTGACGTCCTGTCCCATGGTATTCGTTTTCTTGAAACTGATGGTTCGGCCAAATTCATTGCTGGCAGCCGCAATCCTGTCGATGAGTCTCTGCAAACACTCTTCCATGTGGGATGTTAATGAATCATCATCAGCAAAGAGGAGTTCCCTGATGAGGACTTTCCATACTTTGGTCTTCGCTCTAAGATGGGCAAGGTTGAACAACCTGCCATCTGATTTTGTGTGGAGGAAAATTCCTTCTTCTGAAGACTTAAACACATGTGAGAGCAGCAGGGAGAAGATGATCCCAAACAGTGTGGGTGTGAGAACACAGTCCTGTTTCACACCACTCAGGATAGGAAAGGAGTCTGATGAGGCACCGTTATGCTGAATTGTGCCTTTCCTATTGTCATGGAACGAGGTGACGATGCTTGGTAGCTTTGGTGGACATCCGATCTTTGCTGGTAGTCTGAAGAGACCACGTCTGCTGATGAGGTCAAAGGCTTTGGTGAGATCTATGAAGGCAATGTAGAGGGGCATCTGTTGTTCGCGGCATTTCTCCTGTAGCTGGTGAAGGGAGAACAACATATCAATAATGGATCTCTCTGCTCGAAAGCCGCACTGTGCCTCAGGATAGACACGCTCAGCCAGCTTCTGGAGTCTGTTTAAAGCGACTCGAGCGAAGGCTTTCCCCACTGTGCTGAGCAGGGAGATCCCACGGTATTTGTTGCAGTCACCGCGGTCACCCTTGTTCTTATAGAGGGTGATGATATTGGCATCGCACATGTCCTGTGGTGCTGCTCCCTCTTCCCAGCACAGGCAAAGTGGTTCATGGAGTGCTGAGAGTATAGCAGGCTTGGCACACTTGATTATTTCAGGGGTAATGCCGTCCTTTCCAGGGGTATTTCCGCTGGCTAGAGAATCGATGGCGTTACTGAGCTCCGACTTTGTTGGCTGTTCGCCCAGCTCATTCATGACTGGTAGAGACTGGGCTGAATTGAGGGCGGTCTCAGTTACATAATTTTCCCTGGAATACAGTTCTATTCAGCGGTCCATTTGCTTGCTTTGGTCAGTGACCGTTTCCCCTGATTTAGACTTGATTGGGGGGGGGGTGGGGGTGTGGGGGGATCTTCTTGATGGTTCGCCCAAAAACTCTCTTAATGCCGTCATATATTCCTCTGATGTTTCTGATGTCGGAGGCCAACTGAATATGATTGCAAAGGTGTTGCCAGTAGTCGTTTGCACAGAGCCTGGCTGTTCTTTGCGCGGTGCTTCTGGCGGCTTTGTGCTAAGGATGTTAACTCGCTGGGAGCTTTTTTGTAGTTCAGCAGTGCAGTGTGCTTAGCGGCTATGACTGGTTCCATCTCTTCAAAGTGAGATTGAAACCAGTCTGCTTTCTGCTTCTCACGTATGCCAATGGTGGTCATTGCTGAGTCATTGATGGCGTCTCTGATGTGGGCCCACTTGGTCTCTGCAGCCCCTGTAGGAGTGTTTTGAAGGGCTTTTCAAGTGAATTGAGAAACTTTTGTGACAGCTGTGGGTAAGAAATTCTGCTCGTGTTGATGAGCGGGTGGCCATTCTGCTTGGGGTGATGTAACTTCTTTGTTTTGAGTCTAACTTTGCTGCACACCAGGGAGTGGTCGGTGTCGCAGGCCGCACTGTGGAAGCTGCGTGTGATTTGAACACTGTTTATGGAGGCTCGCTTTGTGATGATAAGGTCCAGCTGGTGCCAACGACGTGATCTTGGGTGTCTCCATGAAACCTGGTGACAGTGTTTAGTTTGAAAGAACGAGTTGGTGATGCAGAGTTGTGATAGGTACACAACTCCAGCAGTCTCTGTCCATTCTCATTCATCCTTCCAATGCCATAGCGCCTGAGGCAGGAGGGCTATGAGTCATGGTCGCCCCCAACCCTGGCGTTAAAGTCCGCCAGCAGGAACAAATGTTCAGTATTAGGAATGCTACTAATGATATTATGGAATTCCTTGTAGAACTGGTCTCTAACTTCAGGTGGGGATCAGAGTGTTGGAGCATAGATGCTGAGTAGGCATACTGAACCAGAGGCGATGAGCAGTCGGATGGACAGTATGCATTCCGAGCTAATTATAGGTGGCTCTATCATACTGAGCAAAGAGTTTCTGATGGAAAAACCCACTCCATGCTGTCTTGGTTCCTCTGGATCCCTACTCTCCCGGGGAGGCGTGTCTCCTGAAGTGCTGCAATGTCCACATTGAGTCTACTGAGCTCGTTGTTAATGATGGCGGTCTTCCGAGAGTCGTTGATTTGTGTAAGATATTCCAACAGGCCAGGACACATAGTTCTGACATTCCAGCTTGCAAAACAAAGGGCTGGTACCTTCTTTCCTTTTTCTGTCATGCTGTTTGGTGCGGTATTACAGTCCACTTGTCAGCCAATGACCCTAAGCTCCAAGCACCCATTGAGGCAGGTGGACTGTGATGGGGCAGAACTTTTCTGACCAGGGGCTGCCCGGTTTGAGGCAGGTGGTAGCTGTCCAATGAGATGCGACGACCTTTCCCACCGACAAAGGCAACCCGTGGCGACCAATCTCTATGCCAATTGAGCTGGACTTAAAACCCGTAACTGCAGCCTTCCGTGTTGTTTTGGTCACTATGAGGTGACTATGGAGTGACCTCTCCATGGCACATGCCTGGGCGGAATGTATAGAGGTTGTGAGTTGCCCAAGCGTCAAAACCCCCCTCTCGGCCTTCCTCGTGGGATCCAAACGAGTGCAGAGCAGGACGTTTGGCACCAGTTTGGCTGCAGGCACTGCCAGAAACGTGCCAAATGTGACACATGACTGCCTTCGGGGTTCTGCTCTGGATTTTCTGTTAGGGTTTACTCCCTTAGCCTTAGTGTCTCCCGAGACGCCCACAAGGCAGTGGGGTTGTTAGCTTGTATACCTGAGCAGGGGCCCTATCAAGTAGAGTACACGCTCTATGCTAAAATGCCCTCCACCATCCACAATAGTCGTAGCAAAAGCCCCGAATATCAGTGGCCGCTCAGCCCATCGCATCTGTGCTATCCCTGGACATAATTTAACGCAAATGAGCGCCTAATGAAGAGAATCCGCCTTCACCCAGAGACATTTCCCCAGCAAAGCCGCTTTGTGGGGGCAATTAATCTGTATATAAGTGTATAACCAATCTAATGCCATCAAAACACAGTCTGATTTAAAACACATTTCTCCCTGTAAATAACGTAGCTCAGCATACAAACATCAATGGGGAGCACCACAAATGTATTAGCTAGCTAACAAGCAAACTAATATGCAATGCCAATGCGAATTACATTTGTTGACGGAATAGAACTAGATAGTCCATGTCACGGGGTGTTAGATGGACCTTATCGGATGACCTCTGTGGATTCACACTGTATCAGGAGTGCAAATTCATCCAATAAACCATTAAACTCAAGCAGAGGATTGTTATTGTTGTTATTGAGATGAGGTAATAGAAAAATTAGCATTAGAAAGATGTACCATTTCTGACACTGCTGTTGTCACAAGATAATTTAACCCATATGATCAATATTTGTGCAGCTTCTCTACCTGCTTGTAATATGTGTCTGAATACAGGGCAGCTAAAAAAGGGCAGTGATCTCCAAATCAGAATTTTACAGGATGGAACAGATAGCATTTCAGAAGAGTTATGTAAAACAGAAAAACAGAGTGGGACAGGAAGGGACAGAGAGATTAACTAGCCAAGACTAGTTTACACATCTTGATAGGCTATTAAACTAGGTCCTGGATTCTAAAATACAGAAATAACAGAATCTCTTCTCAGCAAAATGTTATTTGCTCACTAAAGCTCGTGATAAATTTAAATAAACACAATTGCAAATAAAGAGTACCTTTCAGTTCCTTCAATAAAGCCATTCTCTTAAATTCACTTATTTCTATATCTCAGTCTATCACTGTCAATTCTGATTCAACTCTGACAAGATAATTACTCACAAAAAGCTTTTCTGCAAAAGGGTGAGCAGTTATTACTGCATGTATTATTCAATTACAAAATGTTTAGTCACTATCTGTAAGATTGTACTCCAGACTAACCAATTTATGTCCAAGATAAATCTCTTACCTGTTAGCAAAGGTACACTTTAAATTTAATGTAATTATATGATACAGACAACTTTCAAATGACATTAGCCACTCAGGTTATCTGCCCTCAAACTGGATAGAAATGATGCACATTGTAGTTACTGATCTTTGACATACTTGTAAAATTTCTCCTTTAATCCAATTCGCAGTAAAGAAAAATCAGTTAATGACTGTTTCTAACATGGTAATTGAAACTTAATAAATTTTTACTATGTCTTCCCAGACAGTTTTAAAAACTGCAAATGCAGCATGGATTTTGTTAAGGAATCGTATTCAGTCATCATAGATTAAGGTTTATTAAAGTTATCCATTACATTGCATTTACTAACTATTGTATGTAGGTCAGCAGCATCCTGTTTTAGCCAATATAATTCGCTGTACTCTTATACTCACAAGTTCTGACGTCTTGAGATTCTTTGGATTTTCTTGCCTGTTTTCCCCTCAATACAAGTTTTGTGTTGTCCCCTCCCCTCTCTGTGTTGCTCCCTCCCCACTCTCTGTCATTTCCCCCCAGTGCTGTTCCCCTCTTCTCTGTCATTTCCCTTTCTGTGTCATCCCCTCTTCTGTGTTGCTGCCCGTGATGCCTCCTTCTCTGTGTCGTCCCAACTCTCTATGTCCCCTCTCTCTCTCTGTCCCCCTCTCGCTGTCTGTCCCCCCTTTCTCTCTGTCATGCCTTCTCTCTTTCTCTCTGTGACCCCCGACTCTCTGCCCTCTCTGTTCCCCCCTCTCTCTCGGTCTCCCCTCTCTGTGCCCCCTCTCTCTATCCCCTCTCTCTATCCCTGTTTCCTCTCTGTCTCTCTCTGTCCCCCCCTCTTTGTCCCCCCATCCCTCTGTCCCCTCTCTTTCTCTCTGTCCCCCCTCTCTCTCTATCACTCCACCCTTCTCTATCTATCTCTGTCTGTCCCCTCTCTCTCTCTCTCTGTCCCCCCACTCTCTCTCTCTCTCTCCCTGACAGTTGCTAAGCATGGGAACTGACAGCAGAGGAGCTTTGTTGTTGGCCATGCTACGTTCAGGTGAGGATGGGTCACAAAGCTCCCCTCATGTCCTTCTCCTTGTTTGACTGCAACAGAGTTTATTCCTTTTTAAATAGCAGATGTGCTCACCAATTCAGTGAATGTTTAATTCTTTACCTTTGGTGTGATCAAAAAAGAACCAATCGGACAGGTTTACTTGAATTTAAACAAGAAAGAGGTTAGTTTATTGTTCTTAAAATCTAAAACCGATCTAAGTAAAATAATAAAATTGCACTTCAACTTCTACACACAAACACATGCACGCACAACACACACACACATTAGAATCACTCATACACAAATAGATTACAGAGTGCCGAGGAATAGTTTGGTTTGGATTAGAGTCCAGAACAAATAAAAATAATATGCAGTCTGTGTGGTCTGGTAAGTCAGTTAGCTTCTGGCTGAAGTTGTGGTTCCGAAGTCTCTGGCTGGTAGAAGTACTTTGCAGCTGGCCCATCTGGTTCAGGTTTTTATGGAGACAGTGATGCAGGAGGCTTTCTTCCCCGGGGTCTCTATCTATAGCAATGGTAGACTTGGATGTCCTGCAGTCGCAGACAGGTTTCAAACTTGTGATGTTATCTGGAGAGTTGGAGAGAGAGAGAGAGAGTGAGAGAGAGAGTGAGAGAGAGACTCACACAGCCCCACTGGGATCCTGTATGGTTAGCACTCAAAGCTTGTCTGCTGTGTGTAACAAAACTCCAGGTTTGACACAGTCTGATGAGGTTGTCACATGGTTCTCTCATAGCCCTGTATCAATCCCAAACTAATCCCATTGTCACTCTCTCCCCATAGCCCTGTATCATTCCCAAAGAAATCCCAGTGTCACTCTCTCCCCATAGCCCTGTCTCAATCCCCAAACTAATCCCATTGTCACTCTCTCCCCATAGACCTGTATCAATCCTAAACTAATCCCACTGTCACTCTCTCCCCATAGCCCTGTATCAATCCCCAAATTAATCCCACTGTCACTCTCTCCCCATAGTCCTGTATCAATCCCCAAACAAATCCCATTGTCATCCTCTCCCCATAGACCTGTATCAATCCCAAACTAATCCCACTGTCACTTTCTCCCCATAGCCCTGTATCATTGTTGACAGTAGACTGATGGGGGGGGGGGGGGTAATTGGTCGGATTAGATGTGTCCTGCTTTTTGTGGACAGGTCATACCTGAGCAACTTTCCACATTGTCAGGTAGATGCCAGTGTTGTACCTGTATTAGAACCGCTTGGTTAAGGGCGCAGATAGTTCTGGAGCACAAGTCTTCAGTACTAAAGCTGGGATATTGTCAGGGCCCATTGTCTTTGATATATCCAGTGCCTTCAGCTATTTCTTGATACATAGGGTGAATTGAATTGGCTGAGACTGGCATCTGTGATGCTGGGGACCTCAGGAGGAGGTGAAGATGGATCATCCACTTGGCACTTCTGGTTGACGATGGTTGTGAGTGTTTCAGCCTTGTCTCTTGTCTCCAATCTGCTGGGCTCCACCATCATTGAGAGTGGGAATGTTTGTGGAGCCTCCACATCCCATTAGAAGTTACTGTCCACTACCATTCATGACTGGATGTGGCAGAACTGCAGAGCTTTGTTCTGATCCGTTGGTTGTGCGATTGCTTTGCTCTGTCTGTCGCGTGGTACTTCCACTGTTCAGCATGTTTGTGGTCCTATGTTGTTGCTTCACCAGGTTGGCATCTCATTTTGAAGTATGCCTGATGCTGCTCCTGGCATGCCCTCCTGCACTTCTCATTAAACAAGGTTGATACTCTGGCTTGATGGTAATGATAGAGTGAGGGATATGCCAGATAATGAGATTAAAGATTGTGATTGAATATGGTTTTGCTGCTGCTGATGGCCCACAGCACCTCATGGATTCCAAGTTTTGAACTGCTAGATCTGTTTTGAATCTATCCCAGTCAGCACAGCGGAAGTGCCACACAACACAATGGAGGGTATTGTCACGCCAGCTTGCTTTGCTGAATGATAATTTTCTTTAATCCACCGACTGGTGATCTGAATTAATACTTTTTTGAAGAAATTTTCAAAAAGACTTCGCTGGCAGCTTAAGATGGCCACATAATTTGCAGCACTGTATCCTACATTGCAAGGCCTGTGAGGAGGGAGACAAAATGTCTGCTCCTTCCTCAGCAAGAACCAAGACCCAGGAAGGTTAAGGAACTACTTGCTATTATTTCTTTTAGCAAGGAGAAATACTGCTGACTGTTATGTTTGAATCACTGAGTGACTGTCATGTGACAAGCCCCTCCCAAACTGTGTTTTTAAGCTTGTGTTTTCTCTGCAGCAGAGGAGAAACTTCTGAACTCTGGTATGTGCAGACCCCAGTGTGGCGGGGGTGCGGGGTGGGGTGGGGGGGGGAGGGGGGGGTGGGTGCGGGGAGGGGCGTTCCTTTTTCTCTCTCTATTTCAACTTACAAGCTTAAAATCCTGCTTGTTGACTGGCCACCTTTGCATAGTCCGGCTACAATCAGAAACCCTGTTGGAGGAAAACATCCTCAATGCTGTCTCCAAGAGACTTACCGAACCGGTCAGCTACCTCTTCAAACTAAAAGCCTCAGGATCATAAAATTCAGCTAGAAGCCAGCTGAATCACCAAACACCACAGACTGTATACCCCTTTTTCCTATGGACTCTTAACTCAACCAATCTACCTTTCCCCACTCTGTAACCTATTTGTGTGTGTGTAAACCTTTAGTGCATGTGTGTGTGTGACTGAAAGTTGGCACATAGTGTATTCGTTTCATTAGTTCAGTTTAGGTACAATAAAGTGAACCTCTTTCTTTCTTAACTCAAGAAAACCTGTCTGATTGGTTCTTGTTATGATCATCAGTAAGTAATCAAACACCTACTGAATTGGCCAGTACATTCGCTTTAAAAAAAAGAATTAAACCTGTTGTGGTCAAACAAGGAGAGGGAAGAAAGTGAAGCCCTTCGACCCCTCCTCACCTGACCGTAACAGTATACTCAGTGTGAAGATAAGACTTTGTCTCCACAAGGACTGTACGGTGGTTACTTCTACCAATACTGTAATGGACAGATGCATCTGTGACAAGTAGGTTGGTGAGGATGAGGCCAAAAAGCTTGTTCCCCCTTATTGGTTCGCTTACCACTTGTTGCAGGCTCAGTCTGGCAGGTGTGTCCTTCAGGACTTGGCCAGTTCAGTCAGTAGTGGTGCTACTGAGCCACACTTGGTGATGGACATTGACGTCCTCCCACCCAGTGAACATTTTGTGCCCTTGCTACCCTCAGTGCTTCTTCCAAGTGGTGTTCAATATGTTGGACTGGGGCTGAGTGACCATGGCTTGGGAGATGGTGGCGTAATGGTAATGTCACTGAACTTGTAAACCAGAGGCCCAGGCTAATGCCCTGCAGACACGGATTCATATCCCACCACGACAGCTGGTGGAATTTAAATTCAATTAATTAATGAAATTCAATTAATAAATACAAATCTGGAATTGAAAGCTAGTCTCAGTAACTGTGCCATGAAACGATCATTGATTGTCATAAAAATCCTTCTGGTTCACTAATGTCCTTGGGAGAAGGAAATCTGCCATCCTTACTGGGTCTGGCCCACATGTGACTCTACATCCACAGTAACATGGTTGCCTCTTAACTGCCACTCAGTTGTCAAGGGCAATTAGGGACGGGCAATAAATGCTGGCCAGCTATGGCCACATCCCATGAAAGATTAAAAAAAGGAGCACAGGTTCATCAGCTGAGTGAGGGCAGTAGGTGATAATCAGCAGGTACCCATGTTTGACTTGATGCCATGAGATTTCATGGGGTCTGGAGTCAATGGTGAGGACTCCCAGGGCATTCCTTCCTGACCGTATACCACTGTGCCGGATTCTCTGGTGGGTCTGCCTTGCCAGTGGGACAGTGCATTCACAAAGATGGTGATGGAGGAGTCTGGAACATTGGCTGTGAGGTATGATTTGGTGAGTGTGACTATGTCAAGCTTGACTAGTCTGTGGCACAGCTCTCCCAATTATGATTCAAGTCCCCAGATGTTAGTGAAGCCAACTTTGCAGAGTCGTCTGGACAGGGTGTGCCTTTGTTATTTCTAGTGCCTTGGTCAATACTGGGTGGTCCGTCCAGTTTTGTTGGGAAGAATAGAAAAGCAGAATATTATTTAAATGGAGAAAGACTGCAGAATGCTGCAGCAGAGAGGGGATTTGGGTGTACTAATCCATGAATCTCAAAATGCTAGCATACAGGTACAGCAAGTAATTAGGAAGGCAAATGGAATATTGGCCTTAACTGCAAGGGGTATGGAGTATAAAAGTAGGGAAGTCTTGCTACAACTGTACAGGATGTTGGTGAGACCGCACCTAGAGTACTGGGTACAGTTTTGGTCACCTTATTTATAGAGGGATATACTTGCATTGGAGGCAGATCAGAGAAGGTTCACTAGGTTGATTCCTGGGATGGAGGGGCCTGATCCTTTTGGTGGTGGTGATGCTCCGTGGTGGCTTCCCCCTGCCACTGGGCGACAGGAACACAATTTAAACTTGCAAATAAATAAAATTATTAAATTTAAATAGACTTACCTGCGGTTTTGATGGCCCGTCGCAATCTTTGGCACGACGACTGGCACTCCCACACCTCCCGATTCCTGTCTGGAGAAACGCGGTGCCACACTCTTGGGGAGGTGGGAGGAGGTACGTTTGTCAGTACGTGGGGTCGGGGGTTGCGGGTCAAATATATGTAATGGGTGTTGGGGATGGTGGGAAGGGTTAAACCTTAAACTTTATGTAGTTTGTGGGAACAAAAACAAGAAATGCTGGATTCACTCAGCAGGTCTGGCAGCATCTGTAGTTTGTGGGGGTTGGAGGTCACATGTAAAAGGTAAGTGTTTTGCGGGGTGGGGGTTGATAAGGACAAATAGTGATTGTAATTTTTATTGACGGGGTGGGAAAGGGGCGTTCGAAATTTATTTATTTAATTTTGGGGTGTAGGACTTTAAAAATTTAAATTGGGTGGCAGGCTGGTTGCCCTTTAAAAAGCGCACCAGCGCTTGCGCAGAGGCAGCTGATACCATTGCCGGGGACGGACAGCCCGCCCCCTCCACAAGATTGGGGGGGGTCGGACTACCCCGGCTATTTAAATGAGCTGCCACGCTGAGATTGCAGCGGCTCTTGGGCGTGCGGTATGTGCAGGCAGACCACCAATTTTTGAACTCTTAACATCCAGCCCACAGAGAAGGAACAGGGAGAGGGACACAGAGAGAGGGGGTAGAGAGACACAGAGAGAAGGGGGAGAGAGACACAAAGAGACAGAGGGGAGAGAGAGAGACAGAGAAAGAGGGGGAGAGACAGAGAGAAGGGGAAAGAGGAACACAGAGAGAGTGCAGGGAGAGAAAGACACAGAGGGAGGAGGCGAGAGATGTGGGGGGGGCTCGGGGAGAGACAAAGAGAGAGGGAGGGGGAGACAGACATGGAGTGAGGGGGAGGGAAAGAGAAGGGGAGGGTGATAACCGAAGTGAGGGGAGAGAGAGATGGGAGAGAAAGAGATCAAGATCATTCCTGACAGAATACTCTGCATCACTAGCTACCTCAAGTGTGGGGGAAGAGATTGAATACTAATGCAATCAAAAACAATGCCAGGTATGTCACTAAGTCAGTGTTCAACTTAGTGATGAGAAAGTAAGTCAATTAATTAGTCTTCTCATTTTAAGCCTCTTCAGAAAAAGTTGTTGTTTTGATTAATAGTAAGATAAATCTTTAAAGCCTTTATCTTTCCGAAATTTACTGACCGGCTCCCGGTATCAATGCTGTATTACTATACTTTGCATAATTGATACAAGAAGCTCACATAATCAAGACAGTAATGTTCAATCAGGTTGTTCCTTGAATCATATAATTTTGTTAGGTTGGGCCTGTGCAATTGTCATTTGAAATATTTATGATCTTGTTATTCCCGTCTCTTTCCGTTACTATGCCCAACAAAGTTTGCTGTTTTGGTTAGTTTCTTTCACTACTGTCCTTAGGTATTGTTATTTTAGTTCAACCATAGAGAGCTGTCATAACTTCACATGACAGGCAGAAAGGGTAAGATACAATTTGTTATTTGTAGTGTGTTTGCAAGATGTCAGTTTCATTCAATGCGGTATGTAAAAGTAATTCTGCACAATTAAGACTTGTTTAGAATTAGCTCTGTGGTACAGTCAACTGTTAGCTCATTTATTTTTGGTAATTATCGTCAAATTCTTAGCAATAAAAGCTGTGACATACTGCTTGGTTATAGAACATAATTATCTCCTCTGCTTCGAAATGTTCAGCCTAGAATTTTGCTAATGACAGCTATAAGGAGCAATGTGACTTCCACCAGCAATGTCTTGCTCTTCTCAAAGTTGCAATAATAATGTGTAAAATAAGGGAATAGTGTTATGAATGCTGGACTTTGTAGTATGATTGTTTTAAAAACTGTGATCTTTAAAGCAGTATGAAAAGGATTCAGCGGAGACATGTGACCTCGCACCGAGTCTGCCCAGAGACAAGCCAGGGGTTTTGGTTACCATGAACACTTGACCTTCACATTTCTCTTTATCAAACTTATCAGTGGGGTAACTACTGTACTGAAGTTAGGAACAGACTTACAGTAGAACCCACACATTCCTGGGAATCGTAGTATTTCCTTTCTTGTTTTAGGGATTGGAAAGTCTATTGTCACCTGAACCTTAGTTTCCAGTCTCTCCCCTGTCTCTCTGTCCCTCTCATCACACTCTGACTTTCTCTGTCTCCCTCTTCCCCCTCCCATTCTCTGGGCTGAATTTTACCAGCCTCTCGATGTCATGGCCAGGGGTCCAGAAAATACCTCTGGGAGAGGGCCACTATGGGCCTCGACACTGTAAAGGCCCTGCTCCATTTTACCAGCGGTGACGAGGCCTTGTGATGGCCCCCCTGCCGCTCAGCGACAGAACCTTAATTTAAATAGTCAAATAAATGTTAATGAATGAATAGTCACTTACTTCATCCCGACAGCCTTCCCACACCGATATTCCAGCCAGATGCCGGAATTCCTGCTCCTTTGGATCTCTATTTGGAGATCCGAGGCATAACACTGGTGGGGAGGGGGAGGATTGAAGTTTTCAGGGCGGCCGGGGGGAGTGGGCAAAACTGTTCTTATTGGTTGCGGGGATGGTGGGAAGGGGTTGATGGTCAAAGTTTATGAAGCTCGGGGTGCAAGTTCAGGATTGCAAAAATGCTTTTTTTGGGGGTGAGAGGGCATGTTACACATTGATTACTCATTGAGGGTGGGGGTGGGAAAGGAGATTCAAAGTGCAAACAAAAGTTTAATTTTATTTTTTGGATAGTGGAACCTTTAAAAATTTAAATCTCACTGAAGGGCTTGAGGCCCTTTAAAAATGGCGCTGGCGCCTGTGCGGTGGCGCTTGGCGCCATTGCCAGGGACAGAGCACCCGTCCCCTCTACGGCATTGGGGGCAGTTGTTCCGCCCCCCCCATGTTAATGGTCCGCTGCGCAGTGGCTCCGCGGCACACATCTCGCGCATGCGCCACACCGTTCTTGAATGGTGAGCTTGAAAAATCTAGCCCTTCGTGTCTCTCTCCCCCTTCCTCTCTGTCTCTCTCTCCCTGCACTCTCATTTGTTCTCATTTATCTTTCAGAAGACAGACCGATAAACATTGTAATGAGATACAGCCAACTGTAAATCAATAAGATGGTTCATTTTATTCATATTATATGGAAGAAGAGAATAAATGTTCAGTAAAATTTAATCCTATCATGCAAACTAAGCCACTGCTACAGGCTAATCTTCAATTTTACAGGTTCATATTCATTAAATTGACTGGCTCTAAACTTACAAGGAGGAATATTTCTGTCTATGACTATTTTCAGTCCAAATTTCTGCAAACTGTCCTGTAATGTCCTTGGGACTTGAATGAGTTTTAACTGAGCTTAGTATAAGGTATGAGGCAAAGAGTGAGATAAAAACTGCAGCAACTGAACACAAAGGCTTCTCCTTTTATTCTGTCTTTGGGTTGAATTTTATGCTCCCCCATAAAACAGGATGATGGCAGGGGGAGTGGTATAAAATGGAGCGGGAGGCTCCGGGAGCCCTTCCCGACTCGCTCCCGCCTCTGCTGCCACTTTACGCAGGGTGGCGGTGGCAAAAAATGGCCCGCCCGCCCCAGGTCAGTCAAGGCCCTTAAGTGGCCACTTAATGAGCAATTAAGGGCCTCCGCCCGCCTCCACGGGGATTTTACCTGTGGCTAGTCGAGCAGCCGAGGCCTGAGAAAAGCTGCCTGACAAAAGCAGGCAGCTCTCTGATGGCTCGGAGTGGGGGAGGTGGGGGACGCTCTCATGATCGGCCACCCTATGCCCGACGAAGAGCCGCCTCCGCTGCCCCAACCACCCCCAACACTCCCCCCGTTGCCCTAATCGACAACCCTTGCCGGGACCTGCCGATCACCCCCGGCGAGACAACCAAAATTTACCTTTGTTCCGGGCACCCCGACATCTTCTTCAAGCTGGGCTGTAGTCCCAGCAATGGCCACTGCTCCCAGTTCTGCTGCTGGGACAGTTAGCTACTGGCCCACTGATTGGCTGACAGGTCTATTAGGTGGGAATTCCTACCTCAAGAGGGTGAAAGTCCCTTCTCACATCTATTAAAGCCCAGCAACGCGCAAAATACGGGTCGGATCCCCAGGCGAGGCGGAAGCGGATTCACCACCTACTTTTCAGTCAGTGGCTGGCTCCTGTCCGCCCAGGGTTAAATCCCGGCCATAGTTTCATTTTCTCTTTGCTAGCTTGTGTGTTCAAGGGCAGCCTCCAGTGTACATGATGCACAATGCAGTTGGAATTTTAAACACATGTTCCTTTTCAGCTGGACAGGAAGTGAAAAACTTGATCTCTGACCTTCCACAGCTTTCTGTCAAGAATTGGCTAGATAAGCGCACAACCAAACCGACTGTTGCCCTCTTGGATACCGATCCCTTGGCAGCTACCTCCTATTGAAATGATGTGACCCTGCACAGTGGCGCAGTGGTTAGCACCGCAGCCTCACAGCTCCAGGGACCCGGGTTCGATTCCGGGTACTGCCTGTGTGGAGTTTGCAAGTTCTCCCTGTGTCTGCGTGGGTTTTCTCCGGGTGCTCCGGTTTCCTCCCACAAGCCAAAAGACTTGCAGGTTGATAGGTAAATTGGCCATTATAAATTGTCACTAGTATAGGTAGGTGGTAGGGAAATATAGAGACAGGTGGGGATGTTTGGTAGGAATATGGGATTAGTGTAGGGTTAGTATAAATGGGTGGTTGATGGTCGGCACAGACTCGGTGGGCCGAAGGGCCTGTTTCAGTGCTGTATCTCTAATCTAATCTAATCTTTCAATATTACATGTGTGAATGTGACTAGAATGCATTAGCAAACCCCATTGTCCCAAATTGCTACGGTATGTAAGAAACACAGTTTTGTGTTCCACTTCCCAGCTATTTGGCTGAATACACTTTCACCCATAGTTTGTGTGTTGTGTGGCTTTAACACCCTTCCCATGCCCCCTTTTTTTTTAGTTGTGCACACCTTGTTTACTTAAGTAGAGTATTGCATTCAGTTCTGATCACCATACCTTTGGAAGGATTGTGAGGGTCCTTAATAGCATGCAGAGGATATTTACCAGACTGGTTCCATGGATGAGGGATTTTAGGTACGAGGTTAGGTTGGAGAAGCTGGAGTTGTTCTCCTTGGAGCAAAGGAGATTGAGGGGAGATTTGATAGAAGTTTATAAGATTATAACAGGTTTAGGAAAGATAGACAAAGGAAAGTTGTTCCCATTAGCTGATGGTACAAGGACTAGGGCTAGGGGACACAGATTTAAGGTTTTAGGCAAGAGAGACAGGGGGATTTGGGGAAGAACTTTTTTATGCAGTAGGTGTTAATGACCTGGAACTCACTGCCTTTGAGGATGGTGGAAACAAAGATGACCAATGATTTCAAAAGGAAATTAGAATGCTACTTGAGGGAAATAAACTTGCAGGACTACGGGGATAGAATGGACGAATGGGATTGATTGGATTTCTCTACAGAGAGCCAGCATAGACTCGATGGGCTGAGTAGCCTCCTTCTGTGCTCTAGTAACTCAATGACTCTAAGTCCGTGGGATCTTTAAATCTTTTTGCGCCAATGCGCACACGCAGTAACTTAAAAGGTTCAACTTGTGCTTGGCCTGTGTGAGAACTTTTGGGTTGCAGCCTAGCAGCTTAAAGGAATCATTGCAATCTGTGTACTGAGTTCAAGTTAAGAGTAACATCTTGGTATAAATTAACCCAAAATTCCTCCTATGCCATTTAGCCAAAAATCTTTGAAATATGAAATATTGTGCTTTTCTGTGTTGCCAGGCAACACTTATACTTTGCTGCGAGGAATGATTTAGAAATTGTCACAGAGCCTCTTTGGGTAGATCTGCAAGATAGAAAGAAGAAAATTTTAATGGTCGGAATATGTTGCAAACCACCATAAAATAAACAGAGACTGCTGTGGGAGGTATTAAAGATAGTGCAGAGGTGTCAACTGTAGTGGAAAATTTAGTCTTTCTGACTGAAACTGGAAGTATAGTGGGGAAAACATATATGCATGAGAGGATTTACTGAAGTACTTCAAGAATCTTTGCTTAAACAACGGTTGAGGGAACTCATAAGAAGCAAGGCAATATTGGATTTTCTCCTAACTAATAGAAATAAGCCAGTAAGGAAACATCTGGTCACTAAGAATTTCACAGGTATGGAAAATTTAGATCCAGGGATGTTCTTTAGAGTGCAAGATTCAAAGAATAAAAGGGAAAGTTAAGGGGGTTGAAATTGGTCTATGCTAGCAGCGTGAAATAGGCCTATAATGAATCAGCAGCCAATTCTTCACTGCACCAGGTTTTATTTTCCATTGACTTGGAAGATATTGCCAAGATTTCTAATTTCAAACCAAAGTAAAAGTGATAATGAGACTAGGAAACAAGTCTCCAAAAAAAGTTTGAATTATCGTTCTCTGAACTTCAATGGAAAGAGGATTAGGTGCAATGAAAAATTGACTGTTGATTCGCTACAAGCCCATTTTGCATTGCTAGCGGAGACAATTTCACCCCGAGGTGTCAAAAACAAACAGTAAATGTAAGGAACATTTTTAAGTAAAAGGGTGATAGAACTGTAGAACAAATTAAAACCACTGGTACATATTACAAAATCAAATTTTAAAAGGACTGGATGAACTCCTGCTGGTGAATTTAACTCAGAGCTATTAATTCTTGAGTCACATTAAGGAACCTAATGGGAATCTTGGAAGGGTTGTCTAGATAGACCCCAATGATCTTCTCCTGTCTGAAACTTACTATGTCATTATACATTACGTTTCTAGGAAATAAGACCCAACTTCTTTTTTATTGGGTTTGCTTAAGGGACATTTGATGAGTTCAACCAGAATTCATTGTAATGTACACTACAGACAGAATACAAAGTTAAAACAGATATTTCTCTGTTAATTCAGTTCTTCTTTGCCTCCTCAGTGCGTGATCGAGTCAGATCAAAAATGGAGCGTGACATTTTGGCTGAAGTCAACCACCCTTTCATAGTAAAATTGCACTATGGTGAGTTTTGTGCTTTCCATTCAGTCCTGTCATTCTCATTGGTTACTATCATTACCATCACCATCACTAACATAATCAAGATGAACAAATAGGGTTTTAAAATAATTAATAAAAATAGAAAGTGCTGGAAATACTCAGCAGGTCTGTTGCCATCTGTGGAGAGAGAAACAAAATTAATGGCCGTAATTTTACATTGGGCGGGAAGCCCCGCCCACTGGCCGAAAAGTCAGGGGCGAGCCCGCCTCTGCCAGGCCTGGGGAGCCATGCCAGGATTTTTCACTCCCCAGGCCCTTAATTGGTCTCGAGCTGGACTTCCACCTCCATAAGGAAGGAAGTCCCACCTAATGCAGCTACTGGCCAATCAGCGACTCCGCAGCTCTCAGTCCCAGCAGCACCACCGGGAGCAGCGGCCACTGCTGGGACTATACCCAGCCATCAGAAGATAGAGGAAGGACGGCCCCGGAACAGAGGTTAAGTTTTTGTGGCCTCACCGGGGACAATCGGCTGGGCCTCGGCGAGGCTAGGGGGGCGTCAGTTAGGGGTGGGGGAGAGGAGTGTTGTGTAGTGGGGTCAGTTGGGGCATTGGGGGCGGCTCTCTTTGGGGCACAGGATGCCCGATCAGGAGGGCACCCCGCCAGCCCACAAGAAGGCCATCAGGTTTTACCTGGCGGTGTTCTTGGGGCCTTTGCCATCCGCCCGCCACGGATAAAATATCCACGGTGCGGGAGGAGACCCTTAAGTAGCAGTTAACTGGCCACTTAAGGGCCTTGATTGGCCTGGGGTGCGCAGGCCATATCCTGCTGCCGCCGTCCCGCGTAAAATTGCAGCGGGGGCGGGAAGACGTCGGGAATGGCCTCCCCACTCAATTTTACGCCTCCCCCCCTCCACCAGCCATAAAATTCTGGCCAATGTTTCAGGTCTGTGACCTTTTATTCAGAACTGGCAAAAGCTAGAAATGTAATAGGCTTAGAGCAAGTTACTTGCTCTAAGGGGGGAGGGGGGAAGAAAAACAAAAGGGAAGGTACTTGATAGGGCCGAGATTAATGGCAGAGATGTCACAGGTTAAAAGGCAAAGAGAGTGCTAATAGTTGCAGTAAAAGATAAAGCATTAGTCCAGAGCGAGTGTTAACGACTCACATTTCAGCAAGCCACAGCATGAACATTTTTCAAGCTGAAGGGTGCTGGAAATGTCGAACTAATGGTGCAAGCTGCAAGCTGCCTGCTCCGGCAAAAACTGGCCCAATATTTCAGGTCCCAAGCCCTGTGCAGCTGGAATTGTATTATCAGCCTCCTTACGTACAATGCCCGGCACACTACAAAACATTGGACCCAGAATAATTACTTTCTGGTTGTTCAACAAACTAAATTATGAAGCAATCCTTATTACTGACCTCTCAGTTCAGAATGTTGATGGATCTGCTGTAAATTGCAACCATTTTCTGTTTGTATTTTATCATCGTGAGTATCATACATGCTTATTTCATTGTTCTTCTGCTTTCCTCCTCAATCAATATCTAGGCCATTGAAATATTCCCTGATTAATATTGTAATCCTTTTACAGCTTCCTTGTTGTGCAGAAATATTTTCTTCTCTATCCAAACTTCCCATCCAGCTGGAGCTCTTCCTCATCTTTGCAACTGACCATAAAACATTCCTACATCTTTTTTCATATTTGTTCCATATTTAATCACTTTCCCATTTTTCTCCCTGCTTTTTCCCGTTTCTCCCTGGATTTACTTCTGACCTTAAGATCACCTTTTCTTAATGTTGTTTCCATGTTTTAAATGTTTATGAATCAAATAATTAAATCAAATAAGACACTTTCATTTCTTTTTGTCTCATCTGCAGCATTCCAGACTGAAGGAAAATTGTATCTGATTTTAGATTTTCTAAGAGGCGGTGATCTTTTTACAAGACTATCCAAAGAGGTATGTTGACAAAATTATATTGGCCTCCATTACAAGAGAAATGTCTCATCTATACCAAGATCCAATTGTATACTCCAGGCCCGGAATAATGAATATCCATGGATGGTTTAGCAGAGTTACCCAATTCACACTAGTGAGTGATTCTACTAAATACGCAGTTTCATTTAGAGATATGTTGGTTAATTGCTTTTGAAAATGTTGAGATTTATTATTGTATTAAGAAAGGTTGAAAGCTGAGAGTTTTCTGTGATGTCTATTGCAATAAAGGAAATGTTGCATTTTACAGTTTTATTGCAATTTTACCACATCCTTTGTCTCAAAACAGTTCACATACAACTAATTTTCTTAAAGTGTTTCACATTTGTTATGTAGGCAATCAGTCAAATCTGACAAAAAGCAAGTGTTAGAGGCACAAAAATAAAGAGCCATTTGAAGCCACATATGTTTGACTTCTAACAATTAATTTGGTTGATATTACTCATTAATATGTATTTGGTGGTTTTGGTTGGGAGAGAGTCATGGTCGTGAAGGTATTAGAGAACTCGCTATTCCTCTTCCAATAGGGATGTGAGGGTCTGAATTTTACCAGCCCCTCGACACCGTGAGTCACGGCGTGGGGGCCTGTAAAATTCAGCAGGGAGAGGCCCGCCTCGAGCCCAATGTCGAGAAGGGCCCGCCGCATATTATCATCAGCGGGGCCTTCATTTAGATATTCAAATGAACAATAATGAGATTTAAATTAACTTACCTGCAGGTGGCGGTTGTCCCACGCTGACTTTACAGCTGCCAAACACAGCTCGCGTGCCTTCGGAACGTCATACGGAGTTCCGAGGCGAGATCCTGGTCAGGAGGGGGGAGGAATAAAATTTTCAGGGTGGGGAGGGGGAGGGGCGGGGATGAGCAGCAAAAACGAACACGACTGAGTGAGGGGTTGGTGGGAAGGGGTTGAAGGCTAAAGGAAAGAAAGTTCGGGGGTGGAAAGTTTGTGATGGAAACTTTAATGTTTTTGTGGGGGGTAGAACAAATAATACACTGATTATTCATTGAGGGGGTGGAAGAGGAGATTTGAAGTGTGCATAACATTTTATTGCAATCTGTTTAAAAACCTGCCACTTAAAACATTGAAATGCAAGTGAAGGGCTTGAAGACCTTTAAAAATGGCGCCTGCGCGGTGGCGCCGGACGCTGTTGCCGGGGTCACAGAGGCCGCCCCCGCTATGTCATCGGGGGTGGCCACTCCACTCCCTCTATTTAAATAAGCCCCCACATGTAATATCACGGGGACTCTTCAGCGGCACTTCCATGTCGGAAGGCCGCCGAATTCAAAGCACGCTGCCGCAGAGCGCTAATAAACTTCAGCCCGAGATCTTTTATGTCTACCTGAACTATTGGAATGGGGAGATGGGTTCCCAGTTTAACATCTTATCTGAAAGATACATTTTATTATGAGCATTGCAAAGGAATTCAGGATCAGATCAATCAACACAATGAATTCAAACTAGCTGAAAAATATTAAACTAAAGAAAGGAAAATATAGTTTTAATGTCCTAATGCAGCATTGAGGGGCCGACCTTATGGGCCCTAGGAGACCGGTGGGAGGCAGGGGGTCCATAAAATACAACGGCAGGAGGTGGGTGAAGTACCTTCCCATCAGCATGCGATTTTGTCAGGGGCAGCAAAGGCTGTCAACAACCTTCGGACCAGAGGCCAATTGAGGCCTTAAGTGGCTAATTAATAGCCACCTAAAGGCCTCTTTCCATCACCGGTGGTATTTTGCCAATGGCAGGGGAGGGTCTCCGCCATGTGGGGATGTCGCCCAGTAAAACAAAGTAGCCGGGGGAGTGGGGGGGCCTTCTCTGTGGGCAATCTGTGGCCCACAGAGGGCCCCTGGCTAAAAACCCCAAACCTCCTCCTGCTCTCAACCCCAACCCTGCCCCCCCATCCCTTGCTGGAATGGCCTGGCGACCCCCCCACACCTACCTGGGGTCCAGGGCTCCAGCATTGGTCCTGGACCTGGGCCTCTTGTAGCACTGGCAGTGGCCATTGCTCCCAGTGGCACTGCCAATACTACTGAGCCACTGGCCCTCTTATTGTCCGGCAGCACTTGGAGGTGGAATCACCATTCTTAAAGGATGCCAGGCAGTTAATTGTACGAGCACTGTCAAATAGAGCCGGGGGGTTCTCCAAAGGACCAAGGAAGGGTTCCCCTCGTCTTTTGGGCCCAGTGTCGGGACCCCTGCCAGCTCCATAAAATCCAGCCCTGGGTTACTGTTTTTTCATCTCTGGAACCATGGGGGGAATTGTATGCTCGCAGCTAGAGTCTCGACGCCGGGGGAAATTGACGCCAAGAATCCCATGCCCCCTCTTCCACAGAAGGCCCACCAAATTTTGTGCCAATCAGGCACTTAACTGGACAGTGGCGGGCCTTCCATAGGATTTAGGACCCTGTCACCAGTAGTCCCAGCCTTGCAAAGCTGCCAGCCAATCAGAGGCTGCAGCTGCAGCGCCACTGCAGAAACAGTGGCTGCTGCTGTAGCTGCAACAACCAGACACTGAGGAGCGGTGCTGGAATGAGACTTAAGGTAAGTCAGGGTGGGAGGGGTCTCGCAGGGTGGGGATCGCGGGGGGAGTGGGGGGTGTCGGTGGTAAGGGCAGGAGAGTGGCCTCAGTGGGCTCCCCACTTCCCAATGCCGGTTCCCTCGTTCAGGCACTAAGTGCCGGGAAGCAGCCCACACGGTTTTTCATTCTGTACTTCCCATGCGGCGGCAGGGCCACCCTCCGCATGGGTAATTGCGGCTGCAGTGGGAAGAACCCCCCTCCGTCACCATTCCAGCTGATTTTACACTCGTCCCACCTCCAAACCCCTTGCAGGGAAAGCTTAAAATTCCACCCTATGAGTTCAGAGCCAGTATAGGTTGATGAAAAAGTTTCATTTCTTCCAGCAATAGATGATTTTTCTGCTACTGAGAGAAATATAATTTTTTTTAAATAATTCCCCAATAGCAAATAGAGTGGTTTTGAATAAAATTCAGTAAATTTCCCCATTTAAGTGAAAAATGCATTGACAATGCTCACAGAAGACTTCTAAATACTAGATAAAGCAACCAAATTAATTGTTAAAAGTCCATCTTATGTGGCTTCAGATGCCTCTTTACTTTTTGTGCCTCTAACATTTACATTTCCCCTTCAGGCTTTCATGTACATATGAGAACTGGTTTGCCTCTGTCTTATTTTTGACACATATTTATTTTCCATGTGCAAAGCAGAAGAAAAGTGGTGTATGACATGGGGCCTCTGGCCCCTTTATATTTCCGGGACTTCCAGAGATTTCCTCAAGGAAAACTGGTATAAAATGATAATTCTCTGGAAATGAGGTGGAAATGATATTACTGCACCTCCACTTCATTTCTTTAGGTCTCCACCCAGTGAGTACCCTTATGATGCTTGCTCCCAGAGAGAAAAAGTCTTTCTGCTTGCGGACTCAAAGCGCCTGAGAAGGGGCTGAGATCAAGGTCCTGGAGGCTCAAAACAGGTGCAGTAAAGGGACTATTTTTGGACAGCAGGTAGAAAGCCCCGGAGCTGGTAGCCTGCAGCAATAGTTGATATTCCTCTCCTGCTGCTCCACACAGGCTCTTGCCAAGGAGCAGGCCTACTTCAGGAGAATATTGAGTTTAGTGTAATAAACTGACCATGGAAGTACAGGCTTTGCATACATGGTACCTGATTTATGCTGGGTGTGGATGACAAGGAGGAAAATTGGCCTGTATTTGTTTTTCTTCGTATATAAGTAATGTTGGGTATAATTTAGATTATATTAGATTAGATAATTTAGATTAAGTTATAAAGTCAGAGTAGCTCGTTGTATTTCCATGTTGTATGCATATAAGTAAGCTCATTCTTATGTTGCCATCTGCCTGAAGACTGTATTAGATATTTTGAAGCTGTTGCTTAAATTATTGTTAATTTCTATAGTGACATTTGTATTGAATATTATGCTCAATTCTGGTCTCAAAGGCACAAGAGAAAGATCCAAAGCCTGGAAGTGGTGCCCAGTGACCTATGGGCCTATCAAAGGGCTGAGTTATAGGGGAAGGTTATCAAAGCTCAAATTCTCAGCCTTTTCATGAGAGGCATTTTACAGAAGTATGTACAATATTTAATGGAATAGCAAATGTGAATCTATTTTAAATTAAACCATAATTACAGAACACAGGTAGAAAGTGGTAAAAAGCAAGTTCAGTAGTCATATTGGAAGCACTTTTTCGTACAAAGCCTGAATAATACGTGGCAATGATTTGCTAGTGGAGTCACGGTAAAAACTCTGGAATCATTCACGATGTTGTGGTGGGTAAATCTTTGGTTTTTTCAGAAGAATGAACCGGGTGGGCTGTGGCTTTTAATTGGGCAGTCCATAACTTACTCTTCCTAGGTGGCTGAGTCACATTAAAAAGTGCTATGATTTAAAATGATTAGTTTATTCACATACTGCTTGAAATGAATGGACCCAAAATTACATGGACCTTTCAGCAGAACATTGGCAGAAATGGACAGGGTCAGCAGGCTTTGCTGCGAGTTTCTGGGGTTGGGGGTGCTTCGCTGAGGTGGAACTTTCATCCACCTCAAACTTAGTCCCCTACATTTGAGAGGCTGGGACCAAGACGAGGAAAGGGTCTCTCCATTATGGAGTTTCCCCTTCTTGGTCTCATTGGGAGCCAGCATGAGTTGGAGGCCGGTACGCCCAGCAAGATGAGGCCTCCGGAAGATTGAACACAGTCCCTCCAACTTGGGGTCCAGACCTAGGAAGAAGCCTGAACCTCTGAAGATTAGGTATGTCTTCGTGTAAAAGAATTATCATTATTGGCACCAGTGTCAACTGAGCCCATGTACATGAAGTGTTTGCCCACTGACCTAGATACCCTGGCAGGGGTGGACTGGGTGACACTGGTGGGCACAATCCCCGTGGGACTGCTGAAATCACTGTGCAATTTTGGGATTAAAAGAATGTATTATTCCTCTTTACAATATCGAAATGCACAGAAAATCAATTTTGGAGATGCTACATGATTATGGATTCTGTAAAAACTGTGAAGAGCTCCTGCGATCAATTGAAAAAAAAAATTATCTGAAGGATTGTATTCCGTTTCTGTAAGATTGACATTTTAAAGATCTTATACTGTGCTCAGGTTTTTATAAAGGATTTGACTATTTGAGGAGAAGAAAATCCTTAAAGTGCCAAATAGCCAGTTAAACACTAATTGCGTAGCTTTCTTCCTGTAGGTTATGTTTACAGAAGAAGATGTCAAATTCTACCTAGCTGAGCTGGCCTTGGCTTTAGACCACCTCCATGGCCTTGGGATCATTTATAGGGACTTAAAACCGGAAAAGTAAGGCATGTTTTTTTCTCTCACAAAGACAAAATAACACTCATGAGACATGCAAAAGATTCCAAGTTCTTCCACTTATGACTTAATTTAACATAGGTAGCAATGTAGTATTCATCTTACTTTTGTTTCAATCAAAGTCGTTTCTTAAGAAACTTGTTGAGAAGTGCAGCTTGGTGTGTGTGCACACAAGTATTTAAGACACATGCATATATATATATTTATTATTCACACACCCACACACATAAGTAATATAAATGTAATTTAAAAAACTTGATACCAGCCTGTTTATTCTAGAGTGTTGTTGACTACATTGTCATTACTGGAGCTCTATTAATGTAAAAGTATCTTTGTAGTTCATTTGTCCGCCTCCAGTCTCAGCTTATAATCATCCTGAAACAGTGAACATGCTATATATTTCATTACTCTCTAATATTCAAAAGGGAAAGAGCTGAGCTATTTCTTTGTCATGAGACATTTTGACATTTAGCAAAAGTACTGAAGTTTGAAGTAAATATCTCTGGGAGTATGATATCAAAAAGACAGAGCAGTATGATAGTTACAGTTTGAAAGCCGAATCCAACAGTGAAACAAAGAAATTCACATTCCCTTCCAAAATAGCTACCTTTTGCAAGGAATAAAAACACAAAGTGCTGGCAAGATCCAGCAGGTCAGGCAGCACCATGGAGAGAGAAACAGAGTTAATGTTTCAGGTCGATGGCCTTTCATCAGAACCGGGAAACGTTAGAAATGTAATATGTTTTGAGCAAATGAAAGCAGGGAGGGTAATAAAAGAACAAAAGGGAAGGTCTATGATAGGGTTAAAGACAGGAGAGATTCAAGGGCAAACAAGCTGGTCTTGCAAGGGCCAAAGGGAGTGGTAATGGGACAAGTAAAGAAACAAAAGATGTGTCTAGAGGAGATATGAATGGCAGAATGAAGAACAGCTGTCACCTGAAAGCAAAAACAAGGGAAAAACGAAACTAAAACCAAAATCTGCAAAGAAAAAGGAATCAAAATGGGGGCAGAGATTACGGACTGAAATTATTGAACTCAATGTTGAATGTGGAAGGCTGTAAAGTGCATAATTGAAAAATGAGGTGCTGTTCCCCAAACCTGCTATGAGCTTCATTGGAACACTGCTGGAGACTGAGGATAGAGAGGTCAATGTGACGGCAAGGTGGAGAATTAAAATGACAGGCAACTGGAAGCTCAGGGTCATGCTTGCAGACTGAACAGAAGTTTTCCGCAAAGCGGCCACCCACTCTGTGTTTGGTCTCTCCAACCTTTTGCAAAGCTTGAGCTTTTCTTTTTTAACTAAATCTCAAATCCTACCTTCGCCTGGACTGAGGCCAACAGTGAGGCAATTCCAATTGCTGCCTCAGTAACATTTGTGTCCTGATCTTCAGGCATAAAATACTCCTTTTGTCATGTAGAATGACAGAGAACTATATTATTTGCTGAATGTGCCGCTTTGTGCTTTTCCTGAATGGGGGAAATAGATAGAAGAATTAAGCATTACATTAAATGGACTAAAACTAAACAGAAAAAAGAAGAAACTTGTGATATCAACTCTAGTATTTAAAGGACCAATCCAAAGATATATCAATTTTCATGACCTCAGAATGTCCAAAAGCCAAAGAAATACTTTCAAAGTATAGTCACTGCTATAGTATTGTAACAAGTCTTCTTCTTTGGCCTCCTTGTCTCGAGAGACAATGGGTAAGTGCCTAGAGGTGGTCAGTGGTTTGTGACGCAGCGCCTGAAGTGGCTATAAAGGCCAATTCTAGAGTGACAGACTCTTCCACAGGTGCTGCAGATAAAATTGGTTGTCAGGGCTGTTACACAGTTGGCTCTCCCCTTGCGCCTCTGTCTTTTTTCCTGCCAACTGCTAAGTCTCTTCAACTTGCCACTCTTTAGCCCTGCCTTTATGGCTTTCCGCCAGCTCTGGCAATCACTGGCAACTGACTCCCATGACTTGTGATCAATGTCACAGGACTTCATGTCACGTTTGCAGACGTCTTTAAAGTGGAGACATGGACGGCCGGTGGGTCTGATACCAGTGACGAGCTCGCTGTACAATGTGTCCTTGGGGATCCTCCCATCTTCCATGTGGCTCACATGGCCAAGCCATCTCAAGCGCCGCTGGCTCAGTAGGGTGTATATGCTGGGGATGTTGGCCGCCTTGAGGACTTCTGGTTGGAGATTTGGTCCTGCCACCTGATGCCAAGGATTCTCCGGAGGCAGCGAAGATGGAATGAATTGAGACGTTGCTCTTGGCTGACATACGTTGTCCAGGCCTCGCTGCCAAAGAACAAGGTACTGAGGACACAGGCTTGATACACTCGGACTTTTGTGTTCTGTGTCAGTGCGCCATTTTCCCACACTCTCTCGGCCAGTCTGGACATAGCAGCAGACGCCTTTCCCATGCGCTTGTTGATTTCTGCATCGAGAAACAGGTTACTGGTGATAGTTGAGTCTAGGTAGGTGAACTCTTGAACCACTTCCAGAGTGTGGTCGCCGATATTAATGGATGGAGCATTTCTGATGTCCTGTCCCATGATGTTCCTTTTCTTGAGGCTGGTGGTTCGGCCAAATTCGTTGCAGGCAGCCGCAATCCTGTCGATGGGTCTCTGCAGACACTCTTCAGTGTGAGATGTTAATGCAGCATCATCAGCAAAGAGGAGTTCCCTGATGAGGACTTTCCATACTTTGGACTTCGCCTTAAGACGGGCAAGGTTGAACAACCTGCCATCTAATCTTGTGTGGAGGAAAACTCCTTCTGAAGACTTGAACGCATGTGAGAGCAGCAGGGAGAAGAAGATCCCAATCAGTGTAGGTGCGAGAACACAGCCCTATTTCACACCACTCAGGATAGGAAAGGGGTCTGATGAGGCACCGGTCTGCTGAATTGTGCCTTTCGTATTGTCATGGAATGAGGTGATGATATTTAGTAGCTTTGGTGGACATCCGATCTTTTCTAGTAGTCTGAAGAGACCACGTCTACTGACGAGGTCAAAGGCTTTGGTGAGATCAATGAAAGCAACGCAGAGGGGCATCTGTTGTTCGCGGCATTTCTCCTGTAGCTGGCAAAGGGAGAACAGCATGTCAATGGTGGATCTCTCTGCTCGAAAGCCACACTGTGCCTCAGGGTAGACACACTCAGCCAGCTTCTGGAGCCTGTTTAAAAAGACTTGAGCGAAGACTTTCCCCACTATGCTGAGCAGGGAGATTCCACAATAGTTGTTGCAATCACCACAGTCACCCTTGTTCTTATAGAGGGTGATGATATTGGCATTGCGCATGTCCTGTGGTACTGCTCCCTCTTCCCAGCACAGGCAAAGCAGTTCATCGAGTGTGGAAAGTATAGCAGGCTTGGCACTCTTGATTATTTCAGGGGTAATGCCATCCTTCCCAGGGGCTTTTCCACTGGCTAGAGAATCAATGGCATCACTGAGTTCCGATTTTGTTGGCTGTTCGTCCAGCTCATCCATGACTGGCAGAGACTGGGCTGTAAGTAGACATTGGGAAAACACAGCAGGTTTCTGCAAAGAGAAAAGCTAAGTAAATATTTCAGGTGCAGAGCCTCGATCAGATTTGAAGTCTTTTACATTTCAGATGTTGATAGACATGACAAATTTCCATATTTTGCTGTTTTTGTTTCAGTGTTCACAGTTTTAAAAACATTTTTGTCTTTGCTAAATTGTCTCAGTAGTTATTCAAGCATCGAAGAATGCTTTATTTTAAAATGACAATTTTGCAAAGGTTTAACAATGAGACAGTCAAATCTTATCATCAAATTCAGTACTTCATGTTCCCCTATTCCATGTCATAAATTCCAAGATCCTTTCCCATAATTTTTTGTCCATTAAAAATTTATGCCAATGTCTCTGGGACAAAGATTTGCAGAATGAGGTTTTAAGTGTCAATGTGTAATGCAGAACCACCTGCTATATACCTGATTACAATTGGAGCTGGATGGTCTGTTAAATGTCTTCTGTAAATGATGTTGGACAAGCTGCATTTGGTTTTACATTGGTGCCTGTTTAGTTTGGATCAAGGGAGAGTGGCATCTGTGAGATGGCTCCCCACAGTCACTTCGCTAAATGCATCTCTTTAATCCTGCTGACAGGATTATGGATTTCCTGGATGTTGGTGCATTTCTACTATGAAGTACAGCCAACAGACATTTCTCCCATCTTCAACATCCCTGTAATGTCAGTGTGCCTTCAATTTTGTTTGCGAGGGGTTTGGATGAACAGCACTCCACTGTATTGTAAATTAACAACTGATATCAAACTGTATCTAATTTCAGGATTCAAATGATGATTAAAAATCATTTGAATTTCATTCTTTCACTTTATAGCATCATCAAAAACAATGAACGGATTCTTGCCTTGAAATCAGTCCCAGGTATCCATTACCCTTTATGTAAATTATCTGAATCCAAATTGGATTCCTATCTTGTAATCAGTCCCGGGTATAGTTTTTTCTCTCTTTAATATTTTGCTCTTTTCTATTTTGAAGATGTGTAGAAGCAAAGTATCACCACAGAAACAACTTATATTTATAAAGTGGCCTCATTTTTAACCCTCGCTCCTAGAACTCAGGAAGTGAACCGCCTCAGAGCCACTGACCTCCGAAGTACATGTGAACGTTGCGGGGTGGGGTTCCAATATACGTGGGAAACCCAGACATGGTTTTAGTGTGTGGCATTTTAACACAGACACCTCATTATAATTTTACTTCTGGGTTTTCTGTTGATTATGTGACAGCAGACGTGATTAGGACCCACATGTTGTGATATCAACTCAAGTATTTAAAGGACCAATCCAAAGATGGAATTTAGAGGAGTTGGGATTGGGAATCAAGAGAGGAAGAACCTTGACAATTAATTCAGAATAGTCAAAGGCGGCGCCTGCTACATTGACACCTCCCTTGTCGTACTGCTGGGGGCAGTGATGTGTTGCAGATTGAGACACTCTTCCTCAGCAATGGGAGGAGGAAACCTGCTCCTGACATAAAGGAGGTGTGGCTGGAGGTGGCTGAACAGGTCAGCAGCAGGAGCATTATGACCTACTTCTGACTTAAGTGCTAAACTGTGGGGACATGGTCCCTCTTGGCCTTGGTCAGCAGCATAGGGTGTACAGTCAGCAGCATAGGGTGTACAGTTAGCAGCACAGGGACTCGAGCCAGGGGATCAATGGCACAGCAGCACAAAGGGAAACCAGCATCAAAGTCAACAAATGAAGCAGCAGTTCAAGCAGGGCTGGCAGTCTTTTAAATATGCCGCGAGCACCTGGGTTCATCTCAGCTGTTGATGCCATTGGCATCTTGTCACCCGCCCCAGTCCTCCAATGAGACTGGCCTCATGCCTCTTGCATTCAAATGGGCTGGCCGCTGCGTGATCACCGTCAGCTGGCCGCATACGTGACTTGTGGTGACACCACCCTCATCCGGTGTCACCGCAAGGACCCGCGACAGGCTGATAAAATTCAGCCCTATTATTCTGAGGATTGTAGATGGAGGCGGCATTGTAACAGCATAAAGCATATCCATTGAGGAAGAATCGGGTAAAGGTAAGGAAGAACCAGAAGAAGGATGGACAGCACAACACCGGGGAGCAAGAGAGATCAGGGAGCAGTTGATTTCAGCACTTTCATTGTCCTGCTGAATACACTCACCTGACAATTGGCAAGCAGCCCCTGTACATTGCATAGTATTACAGAGAATGTACAGCACAAAAACAGAGCATTCAGCTCAATTGGGCTATGCTGATGTTTATGCTCCACACACCCCTCCTCCCACCTTACTTCATCTGACTCTATCTACATGTGCTTCTATTCCTTTCTCCCTCATGGCCCTATCTAGCTTCCCCTTAAAGGCTTCTTTTATATTCTAACCACTCTCTGAGTAAAGACATTTCTCCTGAATTCCTTATTGGATTTATTAGTGACTATCTTATATTTATGGCCCCTAGTTTTGGACAACCCCACAAGTGGAAACGTCTTCTCTGCATCTAATGTGTTAAACCCATTCATAGGGCTGGATCTTGTGAAGGCAGCAGGGCTCCCGGTGCGGGCCTAAAAGTTGGGGGAAATCCCACCTCGGCCTTTTTCCACCCCGCTCGGCGCGATCCTCCATTGTTCCAGAGGTGAAGTTTCCAGCGCCGGGATCTCTGTCCCATTAAATATGCGTATCCCGCCGCCATGAGCTGCCGGCTAACCACAGGGCTGGAAGCTCAGCAGTATCGGAGGCACCACCAGGAGCAGTGGCCACTGCCAGTACTGCAGAGGCCTCAGACCCAGGCCCAGCAGTGAAACCCCGGACCGCAGGTAAGTGGTGGGGTTGCCGGGGCCTGTCTGGAAGGTCTCGGTGTGGGGCTTTGGGGGGTGGTTGTAAAGCCCAGGGGGAGGGGTGTCCTGGGAGGTGTATTGCTTCCCAGCCAGGGCCCTCTGTGGGGCCACAGATTTCCCATAGAGGAGGGACACCTCCCTCAAGCCTGCAGGGAGGGTGCCTTGATTTACAAGGTGCCCTCCCCACATGGTGGAGGCTTCCCCGCCACTGGTTAGATACCAGTGGTGGTGAGAAGAGGCCACCTAAGGGCGTCAAATGGCCTTTGGGCAGGAAGGCCGTTGTCAACCTATCCTGCCCCCAGCAAGATCGCAAGGCGACGAGGCGGCGAGGGCCCTTCTGCACCCCCACCACCCATTGCAATTCGATGGGCCCCCCGCCTCTGACCTTGCCTCAGGGGGACCATAAAATACAGTCCATAATTGTTGGAACCTTTATTAGGACACCTTCAGACTTCTCTTTCTGGAGAAAAGCACCCCAGCCTGTTCTGTCTTTTCTGATGGTTCTAATCTCTCATTTCTGGTATCATCCTTGTAAATCTTCTGTGCACCTTCTCCAGTACTTCTATGTCCACTTTGTAAGAGACACCAGGGGCTTGTGCAATGAGAAACTTTTTTATGTTGTCTGATGCAACATAAAATGAGATGCGTGCAGTTCAGGTTGTTTGAAGATCTCGAACAGGTTTATTAAACAGCTAACAACTATATACAGTACAAAGCTATCTATTTGCAGATCTTGCCTCTTGGTGTTACAGCACAGATTGCAGCTGGCATGCAGTCACATGACTATGTCCGGGCACGTGGCTCATTAGCATACTAAGATCTTAAAGGTACATTACTCTTAAAGGCAATCACACAACATCCCCCTTCTTTCCAAAGATAAATCTTGTATGCTAACAGTAAAAACACATAACATTAGATAGCATCAAAATTATTTACACATGGCTATAGATTTTGAAATTTACAAGAATAGAGGCTCAAACGTCCATAGGTCACCTTGGTGATTTGACAACTCTTGCTCAGGGACATTGCTTCTCATCTGTTGCTGTTCTTTCTGAAGTTTCTCCCTCTCTGCATTAATTTTCTGTTGCTCTGCCTTCAGCCTGCTAACATACTCTGTTGCTTTTCTCAAGATGACTGCTTTTGGGCCCTTGTCATTCTTGGAAAGTTCTGCCACCTCATCTCGAAAAGCCAATAGATGTTGCTTCAACTCATTCCTCCTTTGTCTCTTCATGACATTGTGTGTCCTTCATCTCTCCTCATCCTCCGCACCTGAAGGCTTGGGACTCAAGGTCGAGGAAGAGTACTTGGTCTCATGGAGGTACCTGTCCGTTCTGGCTCGTTGTGGTGCTGGTGGTTCTCTAGAGAGCAGAATTGAAGGCGTGGCATAGTTGTGCTGTTGCTGGTTTTCCGACTGCACCGTTTGATGCTGGTCAGAATCTGCGAGGAGGTTCCGGTCCTTGGAGATTTCCCCTTGGCAATGCTCTCATGGATAGTTTTGATGCTGAGATCCTTGCACGCTGGTAGTCCTGCCACTGCAGGTCCACTTGTATCTATTAGGTGGAACTTTTGTGGTTTCCAAGTTGCCGTATTTGCATTGCATTGTTAATGTGCCACTGCAAGGGACGGGTGACCCATTATAAGCAGATAATTTGGCAGTTGTTGGTTGTATCATGGATCTCCAGTGACTGTGATACGTATCTTTGAGAAATGGGACAGGTAGGATATTTGCCGGTGTCAATCTTGACCTTGAGTGTGTGTTTGCCAGCTTTCTTTGGGCATGTGATGTTAATAGTTGTAAAAGCTTCCATTTGTTGGACTTCATCGACATGGTGTGTCAGGTTCACAATGTGGAATGCTTGCTCATCTTCTGACTGAGATTTACTTGTCTCTGAGTCTTGGCTCAAGTCTGTTTTGCTGTGGACTTCATGCATTAGCTTGTGTTTATACAGGTCTCTGGCGTTTGCCTTGTTGCTGTTGCCCTGTTGTTTGTTTGGTTGTGTCCGACCCTTGCTTCTGGCTGTGTCTTTGCACCCAGAATTCCTGTATAGTTGGGCGCAGTGTCCTTTTACACCGCACACCTTGCACAAGTCTTGAAATGCAGGACAACTTTGCCATGAGTGAGAACAACCACATTTACCACACAGCTTGCTTGCCCTTTTCGACCTGGTTTTTGTGCTAATACTTTTGGGTGCAACTGGTGCTTACAGGTGCTGTTGTCCTGCTGCAATGGCTTTGTATTTTCTGCCATCTTCCAGCAGTGCATCAATTATGCTTTACAGACCAAATAATTACAGAACCAGAAAAGTAAGCTGCAAAAATAATGATAGCAATTGGAAATGAGGGATTGCACAGAATCAATACCTCTGAATTATCTGAACAGGACCAGAAAGAACCCACTAAGATATGGAAAGTGCTGGAAGATCGGCTCTGGTCACAAATTAATTTTAGAATTCATCTAGAATTCACAGCTGTGACTTTTTTTTTCCCATAACGTCTTTTTATTATTCATTCATGGGATGTGGGCATCACTGGCTAGGCCAGCATTTATTGCCCATCCCTAATTGCCCTTGAGAAGGTGGTGGTGAGCTGCCTTCTTGAACCGCTGCAGTCCATTTGGAGTAGGTACACCCACAGTGCTGTTCGGAGGGGAGTTCCAGGATTTTGACTCAGTGACAGTGAAGGAACGGCGATATCGTTCCAAGTCAGGATGGTGTGTGACTTGGAGGGGAACTTGCAGGTGGTGGTGTTCCCATGCATTTTCTGCCCGTGTTCTTCTAGTTGGTAGAGGTCGCGGGCTTAGAAGGTGCTGTCTAAGGAGCCTTGGTGCGTTGCTGCAGTGCATCTTGTAGATGGTACACACTGCTGCCACAGTGGTGGAGGGAGTGAATGTTTGTAGATGGGGTGCCAATCAAGCGGGATGCTTTGTTCTGGATGGTGTCGAGCTTCTTGAGTGTTGTTGGAGCTGCACCCATCCAGGCAAGTGGAGAATATTCCATCACACTCCTGACTTGTGCCTTGTAGATAGTGGACAGGCTTTGGGGAGTCAGGAGATGAGTTACTTGCCGCAGGATTCCTAGCCTCTGACCTGCTCTTGTAGCCACGGTATTTATATAGCTACTCCAGTTCAGTTTCTGGTCAATGGTAGCCCCTAGGATGTTGATAGTGGGGGATTCAGCAATGGCGATGCCATTGAATGTCAAGGGGAGCTGGTTAGATTCTCTTTTGTTGGAGATGGTCATTGCCTGGCACTTGTGTGGCACAAATGTTACTTGCCACTTATCAGTCCAAGCCTGGATATTATCCAGGTCTTGCTGCATTTCTACATGGACTGCTTCAGTATCTGAGGGGTCGCGAATGGTGCTGAACATTGTGCAGTCATCAGTGAACATCCCCACTTCTGACCTTATGATTGAAGGAAGGTCATTGATGAAGCAGCTGAAGATGGTTGGGCTTAGGACACTACCCTGAGGAACTCCTGCAGTGATGTCCTGGAGTTCAGATGATTGACCTCCAACAACCACAACCATCTTCCTTTGCGTTAGGTATGAGTCCAACCAGCGAAGAGTTTTCCCCCTGATTCCCATTGACTCCAGTTTTGCTAGGGCTCCTTGATACCATACTTGGTCAAATGCTGCCTTGATGTCAAGGGCAGTCACTCTCACCTCACCTCTTGAGTTCAGCTCTTTTGTCCATGTTTGAACCAAGGATGTGATTTCTGGAATGCTTCAACGAGTGTTGATAGAATCATCAGCTCCATTATTCAGTCTGACAGCACAGTTTCTGAGAAGTCACATTCGTTGCCCTTATTACGGCATCTGCTTCCGAACTGGTCTATTGATTCCTGTGGCTGTTGCCTGTAGGACATCAATTCGAGGCGGTGAATTCTAAAATTCATTCGCATATAGTGAGTAGCCGATTAAAGCAACTAATGGCCTATTAACCTATTAATGGAGGCCAACTCGGATTTTCCAGTTTGCTGTCCATTTTGGTACCGGTCCTGACTCCACGTTCTCTGACCTTCGTCTTCTGAAGACCTTATCGAAGGTCTTTTGAAAGAGCATGAATATTACACCTACTATATTACTCTTGCCTTTTCTTTCTGTTACTTCTTCAAAGAATTCAATCAGGTTGGTGAAACATGATCTTCCCTTTTGGAATCTATGCTGACTGCTTTTTATTATGCTTTCTGTTTCTAGATGTTTTTCTACTGCTTCTTTGAGTAAGGATTCCATTATTTTTCTTAACACCAATGTTAATCTGACATCTGTAGTTCCCTGGACTTTTTCTATCTTTCTTTTGAAATATAGAAATAACGTTAACGTTCTCCCGTCCTCTGCATATACAATAGTGTCTATACTATTGCTTCTTTAGCTTCTTTTAGTATGTACAGATGTAATCCTTCCAGACCAGGGGTTTTGACCTCTCTCATGTAATTCAATGCAAAAAATCTGTTGAAGTTGGTTACAGGCAGAAAATTGAATTCAAATCTCTTGACATTGAAGTGCTCAACCCTTAGTGCTTTTCTTAACAGAAGGTTTCCTCACCCTATTACCCCTACAAGTTGCTTCCACAATTGGCTTCAACAGAGCTGATGGAAGGCAGCTGCTACTTCTGTAAAGACCGTTCAGATGTTTGTTAAACTGAAACAAAAATTCACCCATCCAGAACTCACCGAGATTTATAATTAAGGCTGGAATTAAAATCTGCGCCTGTCCCTCAAGGGAGGTGTCAAAAAACCTGGGGCTTGTCTGTATCACATTTCTGGCCAAAACCCTTCTTAGCCAGAAGGAAATAAACCTTCCCTTTAAGAAGTGCATTCCAATTTAAATAAGCCTCTGGCTAACCCACAGGAAATTTGCTCCCCACAAGTTGTCGGGTTTCTGGCCATGTCAGCTAATTCAGTAGGAAACACACTGGTGAGATATAATGAGGCCCAGGACTTACATTACCTGAGCGTGTTTTGGTTTAAACTGGCGAGCTTCAAATTGAAATGAAAAATAACCTGCCCAAAATTGACCCAAAGTTAACATTGGAGCACACATCTTTCACATCCTCATCAAAAGCTCTTCACAGCTAATGAAATCATTTTTGAGGTGTAGTCACAGTTGATTTATAAGCAAACATAACAGCCATTCTGTATACACAAGATTCCACAAATAGCAAATGAGATAAATAATCATGCTCTTTTCTGAATAGTGCCAACAGGGTGATTACAAGGTACAAATACAATCCAAGATTCAGATACTTTATATAAATATGTCCACCTGAACAAGCAGATGGGACCTCAGTTTAATGACTCACCTAAAAAATGAATCTGACAATTTGATAGTCTCTCTGAGTCTCTTATATCTGAAATTTCAGTGTAGATTGCATCCTCATATTCTGGAGTGGAGCTTGCATCCACAACCTTCTGAATTGGAGATGAGAGCCCACCCACTGAGCAAGCTGACAGTAATCAAAATAACCATTTGCCAAATGGAGGTGTTTTTGCTCATGTGAGAAATTGAAGGGAGCTTGCGAGTTACAACTCACTCACACTCACAACATATAATCTAAAATGTCTTTATTCACCCTCAGTAATAAGTTACCCTCTGTTTAACAATATGACAGATGCTGAAGATTCAGAATCAGTGAGCCATCAGTTGGCTGAAAGCACTGAAAGAAGACATTAATTACAACTCTTGCCATCTTCTGTCTACCATCAGTAATGGAAACAGAGTTAATCCTGTCTGGGAGCATTACTGTGCACTGTTAGCCCAAGCTGATAATCACTGACACTTCACCTAACTTTGAAGCCTAGAGTAAAACCCAAATGAAAAATGACCAGAATCTGTGCTTGGTACTGACATCATTCTATTTTCCTGTAGCAATATTGTCATTAGGAAAAGACTTTGTGGTATGCCTGAGTTTCAAATGTTGATGTGGGCTTCAGTATTTGTCTACATTGAGGGAATTCTCACTCCATTTTCCTGCTGTTTGAATTTTCAGTGTACTTCTAGATGAAGATGGCCACATTAAAATAACAGGTGAGTACTTGTTCATGAGGATCAAACCTAGCAGCACTGAAATTGAACATTTGAATTGCATGCATCATTTCTGACCATTTGACAAGATTTCAGCTATATTAAAAGTTATTCTTGTTGCTCAGACTTTGGGCTCAGCAAGGAGGCTGTCGACCATGACAAGAGAGCCTATTCCTTCTGTGGGACAATAGAGTACATGGCTCCTGAGGTGGTCAACCGGCGTGGCCATGCTCAAAGTGCAGACTGGTGGTCTTTTGGCGTTTTAATGGTGAGTGAAATAAGTTTCCTCCATTAACAATGGGAAAAGCGATAAGATTTTCTGTCAGGTATTTTTCCATTTAATTTTTCAAAGATGCAGTCTAGTGTTGGAGTATTAGATTCTTTATTAAAGAAGGACATTGCTGGCAATTATCTTTCATTTTTGCCAAGGGAACTTTGATGAGTAAGTGTTAGGGACTGAAAGTGAATACAAATGAAGTAAAATCAGCATGCACCAATGACACATGAGAATTGAGATCTTCCTGCAATCTGAAACCTTTGTATTGGTATGAAAGAAATTAAATTGATGTCTAATTAAATTTAACATCAATATCAAAGCTCTCGTTTTCTGGGTTACTGTTTTCTTTCTTTCCTCCTTCTCCATGATGTGGTTATTGATTTAGCATGTATTAAAAGCTCTTGCATTTTCATTTTGAATTTATTATAAAGAATCTGACAGAATAAAAACTTAGTTTAACACAAAATTAGTGGCATGTATGGTAGCATTTCTGCCTGATTGATATATTTAAATATGCTCCCTTGAACAGTTTTGCAGAGACAGTAATGCCAATTACATCAGTATTATGACAAGAAAATCCTGACTTGTTCATAAAATTTAAATGGAAGTTGCTATCTGTGTGACAGATATCCTAACTGTACTTACAGTGGATGCATTTTTTTAAAAACATGTCATACCCTAACTTGATTTCACATTTGTGTCAATTACTGTGAATGACAAGATTTGAACCCTCTTAGAATTCAAAGCCTAGAAACTGGGTAACATAGTACCTATTTTTCTGCACTGCATACCCTCCTGAGGCTCACATTTGACTGGAAATGTGCAGAAGTTGGTAAGGCGAAACAAGAGATATTAGGGTCCACTCATGGAAAAAACCCTAAAGTTGGCCTGCAAAAAAAAATTAGTCCCTGACCTTAAGGCCCCTGACCCCTTATCTCCCTCCCCTGGACGATTCCCCCACAATCCCTGCCCCTTGATCCCCCTTGATAAAGTGCTACATAATAGCCTTGTCAGCAAAGTTGGACCCATGGAATAAAAAAGAACATTGGCTACATGGATACAAAGATGGCTGAAGGACAAGAAACAGAGAGTAGCGGTGAAGAGTTGTTTTTCAGACTGGAGGAAGGTATACTGTGGGGTTCCCCAGCAGTCGGTACTAGGATCACTACTTTTCTTGATATATATTTTGGAGCGATTTGCTGGTGCGATTGGGGAGGACTTAAACTAACTTGGCAGGGGTGTGGGAAGCAGGAAATAATAGAAAGGAAAACCAAGGTGCACAAAGAATTGGGAGAGACAGATAGCACTAGAGTGGGAAATAGTAAGGTATTGGTGGATTCAGAGTAAGAAGGAAAGTAATAAGATCTAAATTAGGTTTACTGTGTATGTATGTGAATGAGCAGAGTGTGGTAAATAAGATTGGTGAGCTACAGGCACAGTTAGCCATGTAGAAATATGATGTCATGGTGATAGCAGAGACCTGGCTCATAAAAGAGCAAGACTAGGTACTAAATATTCCTGGATACAAGGTGATCAGGAAAGAAAGGAGGAAGGGTAGCAGAATTGATTGAGGGGAACATTACAGTGCTAGAGAGAGAGGATGTCCTAGAGGGTCAAGAACAGAACCTATTTGGTTAAAGCTAAGAAACATTAGAGTTGCCATTACATAGCTGGGTGTATTCTATAGGCCACCTACTAGTGGGAAAGATATAGAGGAACACATTTTCAAGGAAATTACAGAGAGGTGTAAGAATTATATAGTAGTTATAATGGGGGACTTCAATTATTCCAGCATAGACTGAGATAGTAATAGTATAAAGACAGAGAGGGGCAAGAATTTCCAGAGTGTGTTCAGGAGAATTTTCAACATCAGTATGTTTCCAGTCCAACAAGGAAGGAGGCATTGCTGGATCTGGTTCTAGGGAATGAGGTGGGTCAAGTGGATCAAGTGTCAGTAGAGGAATATTTAGGGGACAGTGATCACAGAATCATTTGATTTAGGTTAGCTATGGAAAAGGACAAGGAGCAATCCAGAGCAGAAACACTTAGTTGGACAAGGGACAATTTCACTGCAGTGAGAACAGATCTGGCCCAAGTAAATTGCAATCAAAGATTGTCAGGCAAAACTGTAATGGAACAAAGGGCTGCCTTTAAAGAGGAGATAGTTCGGGTACAGTTAAAGTACATTCCCACAAGAGGGAAAGGTAGGGCAAACAAGTCCAGAGCTCTCTGGATGATGAAAGAGATAGAGATTAAGATGAAGTTGAAAAAGGGTGCATATGATAGATGTCAGGTGGATAATACAAGTGAGAACCTGGCTAAATATAAAAGGTTCAGAGGGGAAGCAAGAAACCAAATAAGAGAAGCAAATAGAGAGTATAAGAGTAAGGCAGCTAACATAAAAGGGAATCCAAAAGTCTTCTATAATGATCTAAAAGGTAAAAAGGTGGTACAAGGGTGAGTGGGGCCGATTAGAGACCTAAAGGGGGATGTACACATGGAGGCAGGGGGCATGAATGAGGTACTAATTGAGTACTTTGCATCTGCTTTTGCCAAGGAAGAAGATGCTGCCCACGTCATGGTGAAAGAGGAGGTAGTTGAGACACTGGATGGTCTAAAAATTGATTAAGAAGAGGTATTAGATAAGTTGGCTGTACTCAAAGCTAGTAAGTCACCAGGACCGATGGGATACATTCAAGGATATTGAGGGACGTAAGGGTGGAAATTGTGGACACATTGGCCATAATCCTCCATTCCTCCTTAGATACAAGGGTGGTGCCAGAGGTTTGGAGAATTGCAGATGTTACACCTTTGTTCAAAAAAGGGTGTAAGGCTAAGCCCAGCAACTACAGGCCAGTCAGTTTAACCTTGGCAGTGGGAAAACTTGTAGAAAAGATAATTCAGGACAAAATTAACAGACACTTGGACAAATGTGGATTAATTAAGGAAAGGCAGCACAGATTTATTAAGGGCAAATTGTGTTTAACTAACTTGCTTGTGTTTTTTGATGAGGTAAGAAAGAGGGTTGAGAACAGAATGCAATTGATGTGATGTACATGGACTTCCAAAAGGCATTTGATAAAGTGCCACATAACAGGCTTTTCAGCAAAGTTAAAGCCCATGGAATAAAAGGGATAGTGACAGCATGGATATAAAATTGGCTGAGTGACAGGAAACAGAGAGTAATGGTGAATGGTTGTTTTTCAAACTGGAGGAAAGTATACAATGGGGTTTCCCAGGGGTCAGTATTGGGCCCCTGTATTTCTTGATGCATAATAATAACCTTGACCTGTGTGTATAGGACACAATTTCAAAATTTGCAGATGACACAACACTTGGAAGTATTGTGGACTGTGAGTAAGATAGTGATAAACTTCAAAAGAACATAGACAGGTTGGTGGAATGGGCGGATAAGTGGCAGATGAAATTTAATGCATACAGGTGTAAAGTGATTCATTTTGGTCGGAAGAATGAGGAGAGGCAATATAAAATAAAGGGTACAATTCAAAAGGGAGTGCAGGAGCAGTAGGACCTGTGGGTATATGTGAACAAATCATGGAAGGTGACAGGGCAGGTTGAGAAAGCATTTAGTAATAACGGGTCCTGGGCTTTATAAATAGGGGCATAGAGTACAAAAACAAGGAATTTATGATAAACCTGTATACAACACTGATTCAGCCTCAACTGGAGTATTGCGTCCAATTCTGAGCACCACACTTTAGGAATGATGAGAAGGCTTTAGAGAGAGTGCAAAAAAGATTCATGAGGATAGTTCCAGGGATGAGGAACTTCAGTTATGTGGATAGATTGGAGAAGCTAGGGGCTGTTCTCCTTAGAGAAGAGAAAATTAAGAGAAAACCTGATAGAAGTGTTCAAAATCATGAGGGGTCTGGACAGAGTAGTTAGCGAGAAACTGTTCCCATTGGCAGAAGGATCGGGAACCAGAGGACACTGATTTAAGGTAATTGGCAAAAGAAACAATGGCGACATGAGGAAAAATTCTTTTATGCAGCGAGTGGAGGCAGTACAGAGAAGATTTACTGGACTAATACCTGGAATGGGCAGGCTGTCTTACGAGGAAAGATTGGACAGGCTGGACTTGTATCCGCTGGAATTTATAAGAATAAGAGGTGACTTGAATGAAACATATAAGATCCTGAAGGGTCTTGACAGGGTGGATGTGGAAAGGATGTTTCCCTTTGTGGGACAATCTAGATGGTAGATGTCATGGAAATTATTAAAAGAAATAAAGACTTCCATTTATAAAGTACTTTTTACAACCTCAGGACATACGAACATATGAACATACGAATTAGGAACAGGAGTAGGCCACTCGGCCCCTCGAGCCTCATCCGCCATTCAATAATTTCATGGCTGAACTGATTACTCCACATTCCCGCCACTTGTTCTTCATTAATAGAGTGGACAGAAGCATTTCACATGAACACATTAACATGATGTTGAAATTACAATTTACCACCAGTTGTGTCAATATGGCTTCAGTATGGTGTATATAATAGTTTAAGGTTGTCTAGCTCAGGGGTCACCAACACATTAATCGTGAGCTACTGGTAGCTCGCTGTCAGTCTTTGAGTAGATCACATAAAGCTTTGAAAAATTGCACTAAAAAAGTTTTCTTTGAAAGAAAAAAAATCTACACGTGAGCAAATGTACACTCTATTAGTAGTATATTACAATATACTCCTCGATATAATGGAAATTATTTGATGTGTCTCTGCTCTTTGACCTGTATCTGGCCCGGACACCGCACCTGATGCCACTTGTTTTGATTCTAACTGCCCCGTACTCTCCAATCAATCTTGAAAGACCTTTCATCCACCAGTGTCATGGCCAATCAATTAGACGCGATGTTTCTTCGCAAGGCTCAGGTGAGCGCATCCGCCGATAATGGTCTGTATCTGGAGGGAGCAGCTGGACCTGGGGAAGAGACTGTAGCTGGAGGGAACAACTGTTCCTGAGGAAGAGTCTGTACCTGGAGGAAGCAGCTGTTCCTGGGGAAGAGTCTGTACTCGGAGGGAACAACTGTTCCTGAGGAAGAGTCTGTACCTGGAGGAAGCAGCTGTTCCTGGGGAAGAGTCTGTACTCGGAGGGAACAACTGTTCCTGAGGAAGAGTCTGTACCTGGAGGAAGCAGCTGTTCCTGGGGAAGAGTCTGTACTCGGAGGGAACAACTGTTCCTGGGGGAAGAGTCTGTATCTGGAGGGAGCAGCCGGACCTGGGGAAGAGTCTGTACCCGGAGGAAGCAGTCAGACCCAGGTAAGAGTCTGTACCTGGAGGGAGCAGCCAGACCCGGGGAAGAGTCAGTACCTGGAGGAAGCAGCCAGACCCAGGTAAGAGTCTGTACCTGGAGGAAGCAGCCAGATCCAGGTAAGAGTCTGTACCTGGAGGAAGCAGCCAGACCCAGGTAAGAGTCTGTACCTGGAGGGAGCAGCCGGACCCGGGGAACAGCCTGTACCTGGAGGAAGCAGCTGGAACCGGGGAAGAGTCTGTACCTGGGAGGGAGAGCCGGAACCGGGGAAGAGTCTGTACCTGGAGGGAGCAGCCGAACCTGGGGAAGGAAGTATCTAGCTAGCTAATATTTTTAAGGGGAAGGTGTTACCGTACACTCGAATAATGGATGCTGAAAATTTGAACCTGACTTACCGGCGAGCATCTGAGCCACTCTGTCAGGGGTGCCCTCTCCAGTTACAAGCCGAATTGCATAGGACTGCTGGACAGCATGCAGTGTCAAGTATCACATTGAAATAAAGTTAAGATCAGTTTTCCTTCATATTAAATATTATATAATGTAATTATAATAGCTACATATTTAGTTTGCATTTATCTATCCATCTTTTTTCAATATTTTTTTAAGCGGCTCATGATATTTTTCATTTCTCAGAAGTAGCTCTCACTAAAGAAAAGCTTGATAACCACTAGGCTAGCTCAGTGCAATGTACAGTCTGCTGCTTGTTAAGCATTTGCATATGCAATTAATAACATGTTTGCTTTACACCAGATGGTACCTTTACATTTTATCACAATTAATTTGAACCTTTCACAGTAGTCTTGATTCTGACATTAAAAAAAGTTTGCAGAAAGTGTGATAAAACTTAGCTTCCTTTATCTGGATTGTATTATGGCTGAAAAATAGATTACATTTAGTTTAAATGAAATTGATTTCTTGTCAAATTTTTCTGCCCCTTAATTGAATTTAACGTAAAGACTGAACAGTGTACTTATTGAGAAACGGTGGTAGGAGAGATTTTTAATTACATTGTGGCCTCTGCAACACACATTAGTGTAAGACAGAGGTTTAGCATCCTTTCAAATTAATTACAATTGACTAAAGATGGTGCATTTTAAAAAAAATGAATCTTCAGGGTGTGGGGATTGCTGACAAGGCCAGCATTCATTGCCTATCCTTAGTTATCTTTGGGAAGGTGGTGGTGGGCCTTCTTTTTGAACTGCTGCATCCATGTGGTGAAGTTACTGCCACAGTACAGTTAAGTAGGGAGTTCCAGGATTTTGACCCAGCATCAATGGAGGAACAGTGTTGCATTTCCACGTCAGTTTAGTGCGTGACATGCATCGAAACTTGGAGGTGGTGGTATTCCTATGAACCCCATGCCCTTGTCTTACTGGCCAGTGCAAGTCACAGATTTGGGAGGTCTTGTCAAAGAATCACAAGAACACAAGAACTAGGAGCAGAAGTAGACCATATGGCCCATCGAGCCTGCTCCACCATTCAATACGATCATGGCTGATCTTGGGCTTCAATTCCACTTTCAAGCCCACTCCCCATATCCCTTGATTCCCTACGAGACCAAAAATCTACCTATCCCAGCCTTAAATGTATTCAATGATGGAGCATCCACAGCCCACTGGGGTAGAGAATTCCAAAGATTCACAACCCTTTAAGTGTAGTAATTTCTCCTCATCTCAGTCCTGAATGATTGACCTCTTATTCTGAGACTGTCCCTGTGTTCTAGATTCCCTGACCAGTGGGGACAATCTCTCAGCTCTACCCTATCAAGCCCTTTCAGAATCTTGTACTCCTCAATTAGATCACCTCTCATTCTTCTAAACTCCAGATAATATAGGCCCAATTTACTCAGCCTCTCATCATAGGACAACTCCCTCATCCCAGGGACCAATTTAGTAAATCATCACTGCACCGCCTCCAATACAACTATATCCTTTCTTAAATGTGGAGACCAAAACTGCACACAGTATTCCAGGTGCAGTCTCACCAAAGCCTTGGACAGTTTTAGTAAGACTTCTTTATGCCTGTACTCCAATTCCCTTGCAATAAAGGCCAGCATGCCACTTGCCTTCCTAATAGCCTGTTAACTTTGTGCGTTCCTTGTACAAGTAACCCCAAGTCTCTCTGAACATCAACACTTACCAGTTTCACACCTTTTAAGAAATATTCTTTTATTCTGTTAAAAAATAATCATTGGAGAGTTTCTGAGTGCATCATGTAGATAGGATACACTGCAGCCAGCATATGTCGGTGGTGGAAGGAGTGGATATTTGGCTAGTTGATGGGGTTCTGATCAAACAGTGTTTTGTCCTCGATGGTGTCGGGTGTTCTTCTTGAGTGTTCCTGCAGCTACGCCAATCCAGGTAAGAGGAGATTATTCCAGCATACCCTTGTATTGTGATTTGTAGGTGGTGGAGAGGCATTGGGGAGACAGCAAGTGTAGCCACAGCATTTGTGCAGCTGGTTCAGTTGAGTTTGTGGTCAATTGTGACCCCCAGGATGTTGATGGTGGGAGACTCAGTGATGGTAATGTCACTGAATGTCAAGAGGAGATGGTTAGGCTCTCTCTTGTTGGAGATAGCCATTGCCTGGCAATTGTGTAGTGCGAGTCTTACTTGTCACTTGTCAGCCCATAGCTGGATGTTGCCTAAGCCTTGCAGCATTTGGGCATGGACTATTTCATTATCTACGGAATTGCCAATGAAGCTCAACATGACAAAAGCATTGGTAAATAGCTCCACTTCTGATCTTATGATATAGGTAACTGATAAAGCAGTTGAAGATAGTTCAGCCTAGGATATGCCCTGAGGAACTCCTTTTTTTTTCTTTTCTTTTTTTGTACTCTGTATCTAATCCTGTTTTTTTTTTCTCAAGGTGGCCTTTATACCCCAGGCCCCCCCTGAGGAACTCCTGCAGCGATTTCCTAGGGCTGAAATAATTGGCTTCCAACAACCACAACCTTTGTGTTGTTATGGCTTCAACCACTGGAAAGTTTTCCCCTGACCCCCCAGTTTTTTTACTTCAGTTTTATTTGGACTCGTTGGTGCCACACTAGGTCAAATGCTGTCTCGATGTCAAGGGCAGTCACTTTCACCTCAATTCTTGTGACCATGTTTGGCCCAAGGCTGTAATGAGGTCTGGAGGTCAGTGGTCCTAATGGTACCCAAATGGAGTATCGGCGAACAGGTTATTGATGCCTAAGTGAAACTTGTTAGCACTGTTGATTTTTTTTCTGTCTCTTTGCTGATGATTGTGAGTAAGCTCAGGGTAGTCTCCTAGGCCCAACCATCTTCAGCTGCTTCAAAAATGATCTTCCCCCTAACATGAGGTCAAGAAGTGGGGATGTTCACTGATGATTGCAGAGTGTTCAGTATCATTCCGACTCCTCAAATACTGAAGCAGTCCATGTTCACGAGCAGCAAGACCTGGATAGCATTCAGGCTTGGGCTGATAAGTGGCAAGTAACATTCGTGCCACACAAGTGCCAGGCAATGACCATCTCCAACAAGAGAGAATCAAACTATCTCCCCTTGACATTAATGGCGTTACCATTGCTGAATGCTCCACCATCAACCATGGTAACTCAACTCCTGACTCTCCAAAGATTGTCCACTATCTACAAGGCACAAGTCAGGATTGTAATGGAATACTTTCCTCTTGCCTGGATGAGTGCATTTCAAATAACACTCAAGAAGCTTGACATCACCCGAAGCAAAGGGCAGCACAGTGGCGCAGTGGTTAGCACCGCAGCCTCACAGCTCCAGGGACCCGGGTTCGATTCCGGGTACTGCCTGTGTGGAGTTTGCAAGTTCTCCCTGTGTCTGCGTGGGTTTTCTCCGGGTGCTCCGGTGTCCTCCCACAAGCCAAAAGACTTGCAGGTTGATAGGTAAATTGGCCATTATAAATTGTCACTAGTATAGGTAGGTGGTAGGGAAATATAGGGACAGGTAGGGATGTTTGGTAGGAATATGGGACTAGTGTAGGATTAGTATAAATGGGTGGTTGATGTTCGGCACAGACTCGGTGGGCCGAAGGGCCTGTTTCAGTGCTGTATCTCTAATCTAATCCACTTAATCGGCACCCCATTGACCACTTTAAATATACACTCCCTCCAGCACCGATGCACAGTGACTGCAGTGAGTAACATTTATAAGATGCACTGCAGCAACTCACCAATTCTTCTTCGACAACATCTTACACACCTGTGATCTGTACCATCTGGAAGGACAAGGTCAACAGACGCATGGGAACACTATTATCTGTAAGTTCCCCTCCAAGTGAAAAACTGTCCTGACTTGGAACTGTGACTGAAAAACTTACAATCACCCACACGGCTGGGCATTACCAATGTTGACTGTAGGCCTGGATCTGAGATGATCAGTTCCTGTTCTGATGAAAGGTAACCAACCTGAAATGTTAAATTTGCTTCTCTGTCCACAGATGCTGCAAGACCTGCTGAGTATTTTCCAGCACTTTTTGTTTTTATTTATTATTTATGATCAGTCCCCATCCTTCGTCACATAACTGCAGCACAGTTATGATGTGACTTATTTTTATAATAAAATGACTCAGGACTTCTAAGACATATGTTCTATTGTTCATGCTGTGCCGTGTCTAGCAGGTAAACATCCTCCATTTCATGCATAGCCCAGATGAACATGATTATTTCATACTGGGTGCAACAATAGTTTTTTTATGGCAGAAATAACTCAAAACAAATCTTCATACACTCATGTTATTTGAAACAAAACCTCTGCTGTTTGAGCCAATACAGTAACTGCACCTGGCTCTGAAGTTGCTAGAAGGTGTGAATGTCTCATCTCTCTCTTCGAGAGGAATCAATCACAGTTACAATGGCCGGATTCCGTTACCATTGTCTATGATGCTGGCCTTAATTATCATATCGATGGCATGTCCCTTGTACCGTTGTGCAGGGTAATCAGTTTCTTAAATACATTAGCTGATGGTAGGTGATGGCTTTTCATTTGGTACCATTGTTCCTTTGAAAGCACTTAGCCAATGTTTGAACTCCTTTTGATGTGTCACTGTCTCTTCTGAATGTCCAAATTAACCCTTTTCTGCCCAGCCTGTGCTGCTGGCTGCAGCTTGGCTTTTTGTATTGTATTCCAAACATGAGGTCAAAGCATGTTGGTGGGTCTGAATTTTATAGTCCATAAATTTTCCCAGTTGGAGGGAACTCTGATCCTACATCTCACCCCTTTAATATCTCTTTTATACTAGAGATATTACTTCTGATGAATCTTCAGCCTTGTCTGTATTATGCAACCACCAGCACCATCCCATGGGAATGCTTCCCTGACATTCTGGACCACCGCCTTCCCTCTGTCACCTGTACCTTGCTGGCTGTGGTATTTAATTTTGGGCAGGGCACTGATGCTTCACCGAATTTGTACCCAATGTGTTTGGAATACTTGGTTAAATTTGACCCCAACCAACTCGGCCACCTTCCCTCATGGAACTATGTAGCTATCCCATCAGTGCCACGTGTCTTACCCCACTGTGTTACAGTGGGCCCGGCTCCTCCGAAATACCCATAAGTGGAAGACATCTCAATGCATCCTCGGTCTATCTGTCCTGCTCCAATCAGGATTGTCATCACATTCAGCCACAGGGTACGTCCCATCTTGTGTTCCTGGCTCGACTTGCTTCTGCAGAGAAGAAAAAGAAAAGAAAATAGCACTGCTTTGAGAGGTCTTCCCTCCACAGGTCAGACTGAGGTTATGTACAAATTTACACTACCTGAGAGATCTTTCCTCTACAGGTCAGACTTCCTGTTATTTTTATTTTTCCCAGGTTGGGACTTCTTGCAGTTTGGGGTTAGTATGCGAGGAGGTGTCCAGGGCTCCCTGGATTGGGGTGTCTGACTACTCCTTCGTATCGCCCCACTCTCTGAGCCTTGCCTTTAAACAAAGAAAACTCCCTTTTCCAAAATTGAAACCCCTTTCTTTAAAAAAACATTTTCCAAAATTGTCTTATTTCACCCTTTAAATTCCTTTTGTCAAATGATCCTTTGCTCTTCCCGCAGTCTGAGCTTAAAACACACAGTTTGAGTGTGTCTTTTCTTAATTCCAATCTCTAACTCGCATGTGTGAATTTTTGTCTGGAATAAAATCCCCACATGTTTAACAAAACAAAATTCCATACGAATTGAAATTTTGATCAAAAATTCCAACTCAAATTTATAACTTCGAACATATGCTTATTTCCATTACTGTACCCCTCTAACAAGGTCACAATTCCCATTGTGAAATCCCCTTTAACCCAAAGGTAGTAAAATTTAAAATTAAACAAAATCACAACTTCAGAAAACAAACTTAAAACATACATCCTCCACACAAAATCTTTATTTCACACACACATTCTCTTACTGGAAGCTTCCCACTTGCATTCTCCATGCACACGCCTTAAACTTTATCAACTTAAATCAATTAACATAGCACATGTTTTACAAAGGAACAGAAGAAAATAGCTTAAGTTCTGGGTTCTCAGGTCTTCTTCAAGGTCTCCTTTGAAGCAACTGTAAGTAGGAACTCAAGAAAAAGTGAATTTTCACAGTACAATGTAAGACAAAATTTAAACCTAACAGCAGCCTCACACAGCATAAGAGAGAATCCCGTATATATCTCTCTCAGAAAAATGACCACAATTATTATTTTTCTTTTACAGTTCAATATCAATGTTATTATAACTTCTTTCTTACCCAATTAAAAAAAAAGCTCTTGAAACACATTAAACAACCAACTGTATTAAAATCACATACAAAAACAGACCACAAGGGGTTAAACAATTTTTAAGTGACACAGACACAGGCTTGCAAACTCAGAGAAATCAGAGATATGCGTCACTCTCTCTCTCTCTCACTCAGCACAAGAGCACAGCACAACTGGATTTTAACACTTCCAACATCCATTCAGTGACAGACGCTGAACACTGGAGCACAGACACACAAAATCAAACAGCACACTCTAGTAAAACACACAAACAGAAACTCAACCAACTCACATACATACAAGGTTTTCTTTTACTGTTCACACAGTATTTTAAAACTTACCATGTGAATCTTCCGTTTAACTTCCTCTAACCATTATCTTTCAATCCGAACACCTTTCCCTTTTGTTTATTCTCTTCCCCCCCCGCCAGTCGGATTTAAAAGCCACAGTCAGTTTCCTCAATATGCCTGCCTCTGTATTTCTCACCTCCTCGAGGTCAAACCGTGATTCTGCCCTTGTCCTGAATTGTGGTAAGCTGTTAGCTACTCGGGCCATATATGGGCCATAACCTATCCACAAACGCCTCCGGTACCTCGCCTGCGAGCTGGCTGGTCTGTTCAACCTGCAAGGACGGACTGCCTTGATTATGCCCCACTGACACTAAGATTTCATCCTTCAAACTGTCCGTGGTTCCCCCTCCCAACTTAGTAGTTGTTGACAGACTCTGATACAGCTTCTCATCTAGGGAGAACAGGATCAGTTTTTTCATTTCCTCCTCATCACAGTTATTAATTCCCCCTATCTGCTCCATGTTAGCAAAATGGACAGAGGCATCCCGTCCACGCTTCAGATTCGGCACACTGGCTAGCATTTCCTGCAACTGAAGGATCGTAGAGGGGAGTACATAATTGCTCTGCAATGGTGCCAGACCACCGCCTGCTGGGGTGGACTGAACTTTTGCTGTCGCAGGGGGCACATCGATCTCGGTGGTCCCAGTGCCTTGGGAGCCAGCCGACACTTCCTACACTGAGTCCCATCATCGGACTCCCTTCTTTCCACATCCCAGTCTACCCCAACTTCCCCTGGTGCCAGAAGACAAGCCAGCTCCTGGCCCTGGACAATGCTTGGGTCAGCTAGGGTCAGAATTTTCTCTTTACATGGCCCGTGATCGACCTTTTCATGCACCCTATTTTGAGCTTCCCTGTATGCCACATTGATGTCCTTCAATTGTCCCTCAGCCTTGTCAGCTCTATCCAAGTTCCTGGCACTTTTCTCGCGCTGAGCCTGACACTCCCTTTTACTCTCTGTGACGTGGCATTGTCGGTACTCTATCGTATTCCTGGAAGTTTCTTCCTGCACCTTCCTCTCCTGCCTTTCCTTACTTAGACCTTCCATTAGCTGATTCACTACAGCCTCTCTGTCACCTGCCCTGTTCTCTGATTCCCTTTTCTGCTGTTCTGTTTATCCTTTCTGTCAGAACCTGAATTTGTTTCTCCATACACAGTAACCAAATTGCTTTTCCTTTTGATTTCTTATACTTGCTACTACCTGCCCACTCTGCTGCCCTCTCCTGGGAACTGTCACAATGCATTATTCCAGCACTAATGGCTCGGAAAGGTTTAACTTGCCACACACATACTGAGATACTCTATCGTCCATTGAGGGTTTCTTGCCTACGATCCTGTCCATAACTTTAATTTTGTTCTTAACCTAATGTCCTGCCACGGTCGCCAATTCTGTTAGAGGTTCCATTCCTGTACCCCCTTACTACAATTCTTGGAATTTAGGAATTACAAGAACAAAATTGCACACAACACAGGGTTTGACTTAACCATGAATTGTTGTTTTATTAAATCCAATAATATCCCTAATTCAGACACATCTATGGTCAGTTGAAGCAGAAATAAAACAAAGCTGTTCTCAGTACAAAACCTCCTGCAGTAACTTAAAAATTGACACCCCAATTCCCAGTTGAACCCTTCAGTGCATGACCACTGTTCCCAGTTACCCAAACAAAGTCACTACGACTTGGCTCAAGCTTACAAATTTCAGGCAAAAACACTACACTTTTGTCTCAACCCCTCAGACCAAGATCACTACGATTTGGCTGAAAACATTTACAATCACCTACACAGCTGGTCGGTCCAGTGTTGATTGTAGGTGTTGTGTCAAGATGACCAATCTTGACCCTTCTTCCAACTGCAGCCCCCAAAGTACAAACCCCTTCAAGATTTGACTGAAAAACTTACAATCACCCACACGGCTGGTCATTACCAATGTTGACTGTAGGCCTGGACCTGAGATGATCAGTCCCCGTCCTTCTTCACATAACTGCAGCACAATCACTCTGATATGCCTTATTTTTATAATAAAATGACTCAGGACTTCTAAGTCAGTCCCATCCACCAACACCCTCCTCCGCCTGGCTGAACTTGTTCTCACATTGAACAACTTCTCCTTCAACTCCATGCATTTCCTTCAAGTAAAAGGTGTCGCTATGGGTACCCGCATGGGTCCTAGTTATGCCTGTCTTTTTGTGGGATATGTCGAGCATTCTTTGTTCCAGTCCTACTCAGGCCCCCTCCCCCAACTCTTTTTCCGGTACATTGATGACTGTATCGGTGCCGTTTCCTGCTCCCGCCCCGAACTAGAAAACTTTATCAACTTTGCTTCCAATTTCTACCCTTCTCTCACCTTTACATGGTCCATCTCTGACACTTCCCTTCCCTTCCTCGACTTCTCTGTCTCCATCTCTGGGGATAGGTTGTCTACCAATATCCATTATAAGCCCACTGACTCCCACAGCTACCTCGACTACACTTCTTCACACCCTAACTCCTGTAAGGACTCCATTCCATTCTCCCAGTTTCTCCGTCTCCGACGCATCTGCTCTGATGATGCTACCTTCCATGACGGTGCTTCTGATATGACCTCCTTTTTCCTCAACCGAGGATTTCCCCCCACTGTGGTTGACAGGGCCCTCAACCGTGTCCGACCCATTCCCCGCACCTCTACCCTCACCTCTTCCCCTCCCTCCCAGAACCGTGACAGGGTTCCCCTTGTCCTCACTTTTCATCCCACCAGCCTCCATATCCAAAGGATCATCCTCCGCCATTTTCGCCACCTCCAGCGTGATGCCATTACCAGTCGCATCTTCCCCTCCCTTCCCCTGTCAGCATTCCGAAGGGATCGTTCCCTCCGCGACACCCTGGTCCACTCCTCCATTACCCCCACCACCTCGTCCCCGTCCCAGGGCACCTTCCCTTGCAATCGCAGGAGGTGTAATACCTGCCCATTTACCTCCTATCTCCTCACTATCCCAGGCCCCAAACACTCCTTTCAGGTGAAGCAGCGATTTACTTGTACTTCTTTCAATGTAGTATACTGTATTCGCTGCTCACAGTGTGGTCTCTTCTACAGTGGGGAGACCAAGCGCAGACTGGGTGACCGCTTTGCGGAACATCTCCGCTCAGTCCGCAAGCAGGACCCTGAGCTTCCAGTTGCTTGCCATTTCAACACTCCCCCCTGCTCTCATGCTCACATCTCTGTCCTGGGATTGCTGCAGTGTTCCAGTGAACATCAACGCAAGCTCGAGGAACAGCATCTCATCTACCGATTAGGCACACTACAGCCTGCCGGACTGAACATTGAGTTCAATAATTTCAGAGCATGACAGCCCCCCACTTTACTTTCATTTTTAGTCATTTTTAGTTATTTTTTCTTCCTTTTTTTTGCATTCCTTTTTACATTTTTTACAATCTTTTTTTGCATTTATTTCATTTCATCTTAGTTTGTTCAGTTTGCTTACCCACTGTTTTTTTCAAGTTGTTTTTCTTCAGGTTTGCACTTGCTGATGTTCAATATTCAGTATATTCACACCTAATCTGTACTGATGCTTTGTCTTTCAACACACCATTAACATATTGTTTGCCTTTGCTCCGTGACCTTTTGGTCAGCTATGTGGCCTGGTCCAATCTGCACCTTCTCCTTTGTTATCTCTTGCCCAACCCCCACCTCACTTGTTTATAATCTGTGACTTTTCTAATATTTGTCAGTTCCGAAGAAGGGTCACTGACCCGAAACGTTAACTCTGCTTCTCTTTCCACAGATGCTGCCAGACCTGCTGAGTGAATCCAGCATTTCTTGTTTTTGTTTCAGATTTCCAGCATCCGCAGTATTTTGCTTTTATTCTTCTAAGTCATATGTTCTATTGTTCATGCTGTGTTGTGTCCAGCCGGCAAACATCCTTTATTTCGTGCCTGGCCCAGATGAACATGATTATTTCATACTGGGTGCAACAATAGTTTTTTTATGGCAGAAATAATTCAAACCAATCTTCATACACTCATATAAAAGCAAAATACTGCGGATGCTGGAAATCTGAAACAAAAACAAGAAATGCTGGAAGCACTCAGCAAGTCTGGCAGCATCTGTGGAAAGAGAAGCAGAGTTAACGTTTCGAAGTTCCGAAGAAGGGTCACTGACCCGAAACGTTAACTCTGCTTCTCTTTCCACAGATGCTGCCAGACTTGCTGAGTGATTCCAGCATTTCTTGTTTTTGTTTCATACACTCATGTTGTTTAAAACAAAACCTCTGCTGTTTGAGGCAATACAGTAACTGCACCTGGCTCTGAGGTTGCTGGAAGGTGTGAAGGTCTTATCTCTCTCCTCGAGAGGAATCAATCACAGTTACAATGGCCGGATTCCAGTACCATTGTCTGTGATACTGGCCTTAATTATCATATTGATGGCGTATCTCTTGTACCATTGTGCAGGGTAATCAGTCTCTTAATTGCATTAGCCGAAGGTAGGTGATGGCTTTTCTTTTGGTGCAATTGTTCCATTGAAAGCATTCAGTCAATGTTTGAATTCCTTTTGATGAGCCACTGTCTCTTCTGAATGTCCAAATTAACCCTTTTCTGCCCAGCCTGTGCTGCTGGCTGCAGCTTGGCTTTTTGTATTGTAATCCAAACATGAGGTCAAAGTATGTCTGTGGGTCTGAATTTTATAGTCCATAAATTTTCCCAGTAGGAGGGGATTCTGATCCTAATGCACTCTCCATTGAACAGATAGATGTAGGTCACCCGGCATAGTGGTGATGAACAAGTGTGGGATATGGCAGATGATGAAGTGGCGGATTGTGGTGGAATACAATTCTGCCGCTAGCAGTTTGATGTAACCACAATAAGACAGTGCCTTGTTGGGCCACTTCAGATGGCAGTTAAAAGTCAACCATGTTGATGTAGGACTGGTGTCACATACAGGCCAAACTTGATAAGGACCGCAGGTCTCTTTTGCTAAAGGGCATTTGGGTTTGGGTTTTTCGGACAATCTGACAGCTTCATGGTCACATTTACTGATACTAGCATTTGGTTTTAGATTTTTTTGACTGAATTTAAATTTTCAAACAGCTATGGTGTGATATGAACACTCGGAGGGTAAATTTGTTAACATACGGGACACAGACTGGAGCCTCAAGGATGGTGAACATCAGACCAGCCTCACTCGCCACATTTTATGAGCCTCATTAACATTGCAATTTTCATAAGATTTGGTCCCAAGCTGCATTTCCTGACTGTGAATGAGATTATATCCAGGGTGCATACCTCATTCATATAAAACATTGGGAATCCTAGGACCTAACCTGCTCAAATAGACTTCTTAAAAGAAGATTATTGTTTGAATTGCTGGTGAAAGTGCTTTTTTTTAGCATGTATAAATATATTTTGCTCCATGTATTATTTGGCTCTGTTGCATAGTTCGTCATTTGTATACTTGTTCAAAATTTTTCTGGCAATGCTTCATTGTTCTTGACTGAATGTTTAGAAGAATGAGAGGAGATCTAATTGAGGTATATAAGATGATTAAGGGGATTGACAAAGTAGACGTAGAGAGGAGGTTTCCTCTTGTGGGGCAATCTAGAACGAGAGGTCATAGTTTTCGGATAAGGGGTAGCAGATTTAAAACAGAGATGAGGAGAAATTACATCTCTCAAAGGATTGTGAATCTGTGGAATTCACTACCCTAGAGTGCAGTGGATGCTGGGACATTGGGTAAAGTTAAGGAGGAGAGAGACAGATTTTTAATTAGTAATGGGTTGAAGGGTTATGGGGAACGGGCAGGAAAGTTGAGTTGAGGCCAAGATGAGATCAGCCATGATTGTATTGAATGGTGGAGCAGGCTCGAGGCGTTGAATTGCCTGCTCCTGCTCCAAGTTCTTATGTTCTTGGTTGGTCTGCTATTCAAGTAGCACCATATAATGTGGTGAAGGTGGGAATTCCCTGAGGCTGTGGGGGAGGGGAGGGGATTCCATAGTGTTGCATGATTTTGATGAAGGAAACAAGTTCATGAGGCAACAACACATGATGTGCTTTGTGCACATTGTTCTGCAGTTGTAAACAACAGCACACATACCTGGGAACGTCAGAGCATATTTGTCTTTGTCACTTCTTCACAAGACAGGCTGCCACCGATTATAGCATCTGCTGTAGGATGACATCTAAAATAGAGATGATTCTGCCTGTAGAAGTGAAGTTTACTACAGCATGAAACTTTCATTGCCTGCCAAGTTACAGCAAGAACATGTGTCACATCAAGAAATCTGCAGTACTCACACATGTATCAACTAAGTGATCAATGCTATGTTTGCAAGGATATTTTTTCTGTGGAAGAGAGGCATTAGAGAGACTGAGTGCATAGTTTTCAGCCAATAGCCAGGTTCCCTCAGCTGTACAGTATTGTGGCTGGGATTTTACGGGACCCCCTGAGGCGGGGAAGAAGGCCAGGGGGCATGGAGTATTGCAACGGGTGGTGTGGGGGTTTCTGGGGCAGAGGGCCTGTCGCCTCCCTGTCACCAAGCAATCCTCCCGGGGGCAGGATTGGCCGATGACAGCCTTCCCGCCGAGAGACCAATTGAGGCCCTTAAGTGGTCTATTAAGGGACAATTAAGGGCCTGGTCCTACCATCGCTGGGGTATTACCAGCAGCGGGGTGGAGGCCTCTGCTGTGCGGGGAGGATGCCTTGCAACACGAGGCACCCTCCCTGTGCTCTTGGTGGGCGGTTTTACCCTCCTCCGTGGGCAATTTGTGGCCCATGGAGGACTCCCACTGACAATAACTTTACCCACCGGACCCCCCTCCTGCAGACTTCACGACTACCACCCCATTCCCCTCACTGGGGCCTTCTGGACTGGCCTCAGCGAGCCCACTTCACCTGCCTCTTGTCCAGAGTTCCAGCGGTGGGCATGGGTCAGAGGCCTCTGCAATACCGGCAGTGGCAACCACTCCTGGTGGTGCTACCGATACTGCTGGGCTGTCAACTTTTTGATTGGCTGGCAGTTCATGGAGGCGGGATCCCGTCTTTAAAGGGACAGGGATCCCGGCTTGTGAATCTTTAACTGAAAAACACTAGGGATTGCTCCAGGGGGCTGCGAAAATGCAGAGGTGGAGCTCCCCCCCGCCTTTTCGGCCTAGAACTGTGAGCTCTACCTCCTATATAAAATCCAGCCCTGTAAATGGCACCCATGTAGGAATTGAAGCTGTTTAGATCAATTCCATGACCTACATAAATGGAAAGGGTTTGCATTCAATCACTATTCAGGCGGTAGGCAACAGAAACATCATTATTCACATCAGTGTTCAGGAATCAGCTTTGATGCCTACGTGGTACAGCAATGAAAATTGTCCATGTTATTTGAAGCAGAAGAAACACTGTAGGGATGGCATATGTGAAACCAGGGCTATTCGCAACATTCATGTCTGTTGACCCTACTACAGAACCCTTTCACTGCAGATGCATACCTTGGGATGGAGGTCTAAGCATCTGCTTGGTGTGTCTCATTTGCTGCCTGTACAGCCTTAGTTTTCACATATATGCTGATGACACCCAGCTCTATCTCACCACAATCTCTCTTGACTCTTCCACTGTTGCTAAATTATCAAACTGCTTACCTGATATCCAGTATTGGATGAGCAGAAATTTCCTCCAATTAAATATTGCGAAGATTGAACTCATTGTTTTCAGTCCTCACTGCAAACTCCATTCCCTAGCTACTGAGACCATCATTGTCCCTGGCAACAGCCTGGGATTACACCAGTCTGTTTGCAACCTTGATGTCACATTTGACCCACAGATGAGGTTTCGACTTCATATTCGCACCATTACAAAGACCCCCTATTTCCACCTCGGGAACATCTTCGCCCCTGTCTCAGCTCATCTGCTGCTCAAACCCACATTCATGCTTTTGTTACCTCGAGATCTGACTATTCCAACGCACTCCTGGCTGGTCTCCCACATTCTACCCTCTGTAAACTTGACATCATCCAAAGCTCTGCTGCCCATGTCTTAACTCGCACCAAGTCCCGTTCCCCTGTGCTCGCTAACCAACATTGGCTCCCCGTGAAGCAACGCCTTGATTTTAAAATTCTCATCCTTGTTTTCAAATCCCTCCATGGCTTCACCCCTCTCTATGGACTGGATTTTGTTCCCCTCCCGACGTCGGGCTCTGTGGTGGGGGGGTGGTCCCAGAAGATCGGAGCGTCAGGGGCCCACCATGGAGCCCGACACCAGGATTGCTGGGCCCAATCTTCCTCGCAGTGGGGAAGCTCCGTGGCGGGCCCTCCAATGTTCTGCGAGGGGATCCGACTTTACATATTTAAATTTTTTATGCCCAGTGGCGGGACTACAAAATCCAACCCTATCTCTGTAATCTCCTCCTTCGCACAACTCTCTGAGAAATCCATGCCCATCTAATTCTGGCCTCTTGAACATCCCCGATTTTAATTGTTCCGCCATTGGTGGCCATGCCTTTAGTTGCCTAGGTCCCAAGCTCTGAAATACCCTCACCTTTTCTCCTTTAAGGCACTCCTTAAAACTTACCTCTTTGACCAAACTTTTGGTCATCTGACCTAATGTATCCTTGTGGCTGTGTCATATTTTATGATACTCCTCTGAAGTGCCTTGGAAGTTATTATATTAAAGGTGCTATAGAACTGTAATTTTTGGCTTTTGCACATGAAGTAAAGACTGCTTGCAAGCAATATGCAAAAGGCCTATGCATGTCTACAGTGCTTTAACTAGTGTCTCCAGTCTCTTTTTGATTTGATTCCTGTTGTTTAGCACATTTTCATGATGATTTCTGTGGAAAATAGATGTTTTCTAGCTCCTTGGAAGATATATTCATAATATACAATGACCATGAGTACACACTTAGATGTAGCTATCGTACTCAAAATACTAGCTTTGTTTCTTTTCAAAATACATGCATGAAACTCATGGGCAGTGGTCTGCATGTAAATGCTTGTGATTAGTGTGATGCTTTAAAGCTTTGGCTGGCACACTGTGTGCCATCTCCTCATCACACATGCGCTTGTTACCTCAGAGTTCTGAACATTGTCAGATATCAGATTTTATCTGTTGAACCTGCAATATACTTCAGCAGCACTTGTAAAGTGGATAGATGGAAATCTATTATCTTGATTCAATTTCAATATGAATGATTAAATGGGTCAAGATATAAATATTATCGAGCTAATAATTTCTTCTTAGCAGAACTACTGTTTCGAGCAATAAATATTCTTGGCAACCTCGATATGATTGTCAGCATTCAGCTGGAGAGGGCATACGGAGGATAATTGCTGTTAATTTAGCAATGTTTTCAGAACACAAGCCCAAATCAGGCTGTTGGCAAATAATAGAATAGGAAAATATAAAGCACAGAGGTGGAAATTGGTTTAGGGAGCAGCTTGAAGATTTATTTTTAGAATATAAACTGTTCAAGTCAGAACAATAGTGTATTATATAGGGCTCCAAAGTTCCTTTAGAAATTTAGACCTCCCAACTAGCACTTGAAGTTACCAGCCCACCAGAAATTCTCAGCAAAGGAAACTGTGAAACTCAAAAGGAAAGCAGGGGCACAGCTATTTTGTGGCTGCAGCAATATGGGGAGAGGAGGGTGAACAGGATATGATGAAATATGTCAAAGGATTCCAAAGTGTGGACTTCTTTTTTGACTAGTTCCATTACTGATGTTTCATGAAAAAATAAATCTTGTGTATTTTCCTCATAATACTTTTCTGAAAGTTTAGTAGGAGCCTTCAGCAAAGGAATAGTTTTGCAAGGAAAGAACAATAGTGTTTTCTGTGATATCTGGTAGATGATACATCTGTGTTTTTTAATGACTGCCCATTGAGTAGATGCTGTCCTTCTTCCCCCACTGAGGCTGTGCCCAATCATTTACCCATTGGTTCCATTATGATGTGATGTTAGAAGGATCCATTTGCTGCATTATCAACAGTTTATAATCCTGTCAGAACTTACCTGTTATGAATTTTATTCTCTGTGGCAGTCTTGGTTGTGTAGACATGCTACAACATGGCAACAAAGAAGGAAAGAAAGATGGAGTGAACGTTCATTGTACTGTAATTAAACTGGAAAGGAGCTGAATCTATCAGCACAGACTGTTGCAGTTTCTTTTCCGCTCCTTCACATGCTCCATATCTCATTGAATCCCTGCATAACAAATGCAGTAAACTTTTTTTTTATTCATTCATGGGATGTGGGCATTGCTGGCCAAGCCAGCATTTATTGCCCACCCCTAATTGCCCTTGAGAAGGTGGCGGTAAGCTGCCTTCTTGAACCACTGCAGTCTGTGTGGGGTAGGTACACCCACAGTGCTGTTAGGAAGGGAGTTCCAGGATTTTGACCCAGTGACAGTGAAGGAATGGCGATATAGTTCCAAGTCAGGATGGTGTGTGGCTTGGAGAGGAACTGGCAGGTGGTGGTGTTCCCATGCATTTGCTGCCCTTGTCCTTCTAGTTGGGAGAGGTCACAGGTTTGGAAGGTGCTGTATAAGGTGCCTTGGTGCAATGATGCAGTGCATCTTGTAGATGGTACACACTGCTGCCACTGTGCGCAGTGGTGAAGGGAGTGAATGTTTGAGGAGGGGATGCCAGTCAAGCGGGATGCTTTGTCCTGGATGGTGTCGAGCTTCTTGAGTGTTGTTGGAGCTGCACCCATCCAGGCAAGTGGAGAGTATTCCATCACACTCCTGACTTGTGCCTTGTAGATGGTGGACAGGCTTTGGGGAGTCAGGAAGTGAGTTACTTGCCGCAGGATTCCTAGCCTCTGACCTGTTCTTGTAGCCATGGTATTTATATGGCTATTCCAGTTCAGTTTCTGGTCAATGGTAGCCCCTAGGGTATTGATAGGGGGGGATTCAGCGATGGAAATGCCATTGAATGTCAAGGGGAGATGGTTAGATCCTCTCTTGTTGGAGATGGTCATTGCCTATGAAGATACAATGTCCTGGTCAGATTCACCTCGGTATCTATATGGCAAATTTACCTGAGCAAAACCAGTCTCTCCTCATTTTCTGCACCTCTTCTATATTTTATATTTTCTTTCACTTTTGCCTTTTTCTCTTGCAACTCTTTGCTCCAGATTTATGGCACCTACTTACAATTTTTGAGTGAATGTTGCACCCATGAAGTTGAGGGATCTCAGTGTTGGAAAAGGAAATGATTTTGCACTTTTCCCCCCCCCCCCCCAATATTAACATCAAGGAAGCCAGGTTAGATGCTAAATTTCTTTTATTCTTCTCCAGTGCACCATATTTCCAGAAAGTGAGTCCCAACTTCATCAGGGTAATAGGGGGTAATTTTGACATAACCTTCTATTCTAATGACCTCAATGAAGAATAAAATCGGGCTGAGTGTGAAGCAGGTGGCCAATCCGATCCTGTCATTTTCCTGCCGGGTGCATTAGGTTGATACTTCCTAGATCTTTTGGCATCTCTGAGTGAGATCGTGAAATAGCGCCAAGTTATGGGCAGTTTCATGCTTTGCACATTCACTGGGAATTAAGTTCGACAGGAAGAGACAATTGAAAGGTCATTAGAAGCCTGCAGCGTGCTCAAAGGATTTTGTATGTGCAGGAAACTGAGAATTGAAACTCCACTTTTCAGATGTCATCTGCGATAACATGGGTTGGAAAAAAGAAAATCCATTGGGAGCTGATCCCTGTCTCCTCACTGCCATTTGTAAGCAGCAGATGGAGAAAGAAGCAGGCAGTAGCCGTCTCAGCCCGGGCAGGAGGAAGGAAGGCCAAGTCAGTGTGGTGTAATTGCAATAGGCTTCACAACCTCATTTGCTTGCTGTTTCTGCCATGATCCAGCCTGACTTCAAGCAGGACCATAGAGGGAATTTCTCTTCAACCAACCAACACCCAACCACCGCCCCCCCCCCCCCCCCACCACCCCCACTCCACCATCTCTCTGAAGACATTTAAGCCTCACATAGAGCTACTTAATAAGATGAGCTGTGCCTAATGGAAGAGCCTTTCTCTCAAATTTTGTGCACCCAGTTTATATCTTATTCCAAATGCTTCTATTTAATGGTGCTGGTTTCCCATTACAAAATGAAAGTGAGTTACTGGCAGCCCTGGGGTTCTGTGATATCACTTTAACCATTTGAGTACTTCATACACCATCACAGGAAGTGATGTCAACCAACGTGATCGAGCAGTTCAAGTCAGGTTAGTCATTGAGTCACACTTGCATGATAAAGCTCCCTTGTAAACTTGCTACTTCACAGTAAAGAACCCACTATTTAACTACCATTCAGCTCAAGATTATTTCATACCTCATTGCTGAAGAAAGCACCAACACAAAAGGAAGTACCCAACTATGTCCAGACGAAGTATTGGGACATCCAAGGACTGCTGCCAGGCAATTTATTTCACATTAGAATCCTTTTCCATTGGACACAACCCTGCAAACTAACTTGGAAACAGAAGATAAAAGAAGTTGTTCAAGGATGTAGAATCAAACAGGTTATAGTGACACCATAAGAGTCCTTTGTGCCCAAGTCAAACTACTGCTATACTACAGACATAAAAAACTGGTGCCTGTCAGCATTTTATACAAATGAAAACAAAATAGTGCAAAGCTTAACATATTGGGCTGAGTTTTCAATTGCCTGTAGGGGTGAGTTCGGGTGCAGGCGGGCCTGGAAAACTGCGCACTTGGAAGGCGTCACTGGTTCCTGATGCCTCAGTGACGCATTTAGATTTTCAAAGGGAGTGCGGCAACGGGGAGCCTGAAATCCACACACCTCCAATTAATTGTTTGTTGAGCTTGTTGTAGAGCTCATTAGGGGTATGGGTTAGCAATTTTCAAATGGCAAGCATGGGAACATGGAGGGTCTGGGCCATGTTTGAGCATAGCTGTCAGGAACACAGCCGGGAGCCATTAGTGTTCATGACTGCAGTGTGAAAAACGTATACAAAAGGGGAGAGTTACACTCAGTTGCTCATGCAGTGGCACAGAGTTGCCATCGTTAGACCTGAGAGGCTTGATTTTGTGAGGAGAGAGTGTTTGGACTCTTTAGAGGGATGTGAGGCTACTGGGATCCGTGGCCACCTCTAGCCATGCCTGCTTGGTCTGGCTCACTGGAGCTCTTCTTCCAGATGGGGGGAAGAGTCCAGCTCTCCTGTCTGCCATAGCCTCGATCAGGCGCTCAATGGAGGCAACAGAAAAACATGGGCCCACTGAAGGAGAGCTGCCGAAACCACCACTGGCCGTCTGCTCTCCCTGCTCAATCATGGCTGCCGTTTTCCTTTCAAATGATCCCTCCTTGCTTAGCTCCTGCCTCCTGCCCACGCTGATACCCCTAATTGGGTGCCGCTCTTGGCTTCGGGCCAATTAATGGCTGACACTTTGAAAATTGCGTTGTGTCATTGATGCTGATGCAGTGTGGGGTCGGGACCTGGAAAGGTTCCAGGCATTGGGTTTCTGATCCTGCAATGAAAATTCGTCCCATTATTTCTCCTGCCTGTGAAACTGTTTAATTCTGTGTACTTTGTATGCAGACGATAAAGTGCGGAATGACTGAACCTGGATTGTCGACCCATGAATTAAACCATTGGTAATTTGAAACTGTCCCACTGGCACACTGTACAGCTTCTGTCAAGCTTTTTTAAGACCTAGCCAAAACCCCGAGAGTTAAGTTGATAAGATATCTTTTTTTGTCATCGTTATCTCTGGCTTCTCTCAACTGTTCATCACTGAACATGTAAAAAAAAGAGTTGCATAAAAGAGATAGACTTTCTAAAGTACCAAACATACTGAATGCTTATGATTCTTCTACAGGATGTGCTGGGTGGCGAACATCTTTACTTTTGTCACTGAATAGGATGGATAATTTGAATAGTCGAATGATTCCTGCAGATGTTGGCTTTTTACCTGTACTCAGGTGATATCTCTAATACATTTGTTTTCATTTTATTGCCTAGTTTGAGATGTTAACAGGGTCGCTGCCTTTCCAAGGCAAAGACAGGAAGGAAACCATGGCACTTATCCTCAAGTAAGTTTTTTTTAAATTGTAAGATTCAGTCACTGCCTAAAGAATTTAGTTATTCTTGACATCCTATTTCAAATAGCACATTGTGTGAGACAAAGGCTGCTGATGCATTGGGAGAAAGGGACTGCTTAGCTAATTGCTCTAGTTAACGTTTACCTCTTAGCCTTGGTCAATATTCCAGTCTTCCTGCTGCACTTGTGATGAGAAGCTTTAATTGTTTTCTTTGAAACAAACTGTATGTAGGATTGTCGGCACCGAAGTTTTTGAAATGCGATTGGGTCATTTATTTTGCCCTTCCCTGCCTCGGTATGTGCATGTGTCTGTACTGAAATATGCTTTTTCACTTGGCCTACGAACCAATGCCAAAATTTCACATTTCATGCGTGGTAATCTTGGTGTTCTAACTTAAATAAAATCAAAATACTGCAGACGCTACAAATCTGAACTAAAAACAGAAAGTGCTGGAAATACTCAGCAGGTCAGGCAGCATCTGTGGAAAGAGAAGCAGAGTTAAAGTTTCAGGTCAGTGACCTTTCATCAGAACTGGAAATGTCACAGACAAGAAACGTTAACTCTGCTTCTCTCTCCACAGATGCTGCCTGACCTGCTGAGTATTTCCAGCATCTCAAAAGGGAATTCTTTATCAAAACACATTATGAAGAGAAGACATTGGGGGAATTTTATGCTCACCCCCACACTGGCGGCGGGATTTTGTTCCCAGCCTGATGTCAGATTCCGTAGCGGGGGTGGGGGTGGGGGCCAGAGAATCAGCAGCGGCCACCACAGAACCCGAGGCCAGGATTGCTGGACCTGATCCTCCCGGGGTGGGAGAGGCTAACGTCAGCCTGGGATTGGCTGGCAGCTCTTGGAGGCGGGATCCCTATCCCTCTTAAGTGTTTAAAGGGACGGGGATCCTGCTTCCTTAAACTTTGACCCCAAAAGACCGGGGGATCACTCCAGGGGCCATAAAAAATGAAGAGGCGGGACTCCCCCTGTCTTTTCGGCCTGGCGCTGGGAGCCCTGCCTCCTGCATAAAATCCAGCCCTGGGTGTGGAGGCAGGGAGAGCATATAATTGGACGGGATGGTGGCAGGGGGTACCCTGCCACCCTCCCGCCTCCACCCAAATTAGGTCTGGTGGCAGGAAGGCCTGTGAACAGCCTTCCCACACCATTGCCAATTGAGGCCCTTAAGTGGTCAATTAATGCCCAATTAAGGGCCTCATTCCAGCCACTGCCGGGATTAGCCCAGCGGCAGGCGAGCCTGCGTGCATGGGGAGCGGGTTTCTTGCCAGCTCCAGGGTGTGGGGTGTCCCTTGTTAAAAGGCATTTTGTGCCTGGGAGCGATCCGGCATTGGGACAGGGTGGGGGGGCTGCTGAGAGGCACTCCCCTGCCTTTGCTGCTGACCCCACTGCTCCCCTTTCCCCTGTAACCCCCCCCAACCCTGCAAAAGCCCTCCCTCCCTGATTTACCTGTGGCCTTTTTCCAGCACCTCGGGTCATTGCTGTACCGGCAACAGCCACCGCCTCTGATTGGCCAGCAGCTCTCAGCAGGCGGGACTTCTGTCGCTGGGGTCTTTGATCCAGGGGAAGGTCCACCATTGTCCACATAAGTGCCTAATTGGCACTAGATCCAGTGGGCCTTCCCTAGAGGAGGCGACGCGTGGCTCTCGCTGGCACCTGTGCCAGTGGTTGAGGCCCCACTGCCAGGATAAAATCCTGGCCATTGAGTGGAGTTTAAGCACATCCACTTAGATCAGCAGGGAAAGAAAATAAGAACTGAGTCATTTGAATTTGGCACATTGTTACAAAAAATATACATTGAATCTTCAGTTTCTCTGCCCTTATTACACACTGTTAGTAAAGAATGAGCCTCTTTAACTTTTATTAAATAATCCACCCCATCCCCTGGGTTTCTGTTTATACTAAAGCCAAAATTGTGAGACTGATTCACTGCAAACATGTTAAATCTGAGGCAGAAAATAATTGTTGTTTAATGATATATTATTGTTATTATTATTGGCTATACCTGCAGGTGAGGATGATTGTTTTCTGTGAGTCGGAAGATGGCTGATGAGGCCAATTCATGATCAATGATATATATAGTGAATGAATGTTAATATTAAATAGCTCAATGGATAAATGCAACATAAGAACATAAGAAATAGGAAGATGAGTGGTTCATAATGGCCCCTTAAGCTTGCTCTATGATTGAATAAGTACATAGCCGCATCTTTTACTCCAACTTCACTTTCCCACCCTATCCCCATCTGCCTTGATTCCCCTTATGCCCAAAAATTTATCGATCTCAGTCCGAATATACTTAATGATGCAGCATCCACAGCCCTCTGGGGCAGAGAATTCCAAAGATTCACAGCCATCTGAGTGAACAAATTTCTCTCCATCTCAGTACTAAATGGCTGACCCCTTTCTCTGAGACTAGGAACCCCAGTTCTGGAAGCTCCATCAAGGGAAAACAGCCTCTCAGAATTTATGCTGCCAAGCCCTTAAAATAATTTTATATTTTTCAGTGAGATCACCACTCATCCTTCTAAACTCCAGAGAACATAGGACCATTCTACTCAATCTCTCATAGGACACCATCTCACCCCAGGAACTAATCCAGTGAACCTTTGTTGTAGCCCATCTAAGGCGAGGATATCCTCACTTGGATAAGGAGACCAAAGTTGTACACAATACTCCATGTATTGTCCCACGAAAGTCACATATAATTACAGCAAGACTTCATCATTGTTGTACTCCAACCACCTTGCAATAAAGGCCAACATCCCATTTGCTTTCCTAATAGCTTGTTCTACTTACATGTTAACTTTCTGTGAGTCTTGTGCGAGGATTCCAAAATCCCTCTGAAAACCAACATTTACCAGTCTCTCACCTTTCAAAAAATATTCTACTTTTCTATTATTCCTCCTAAAGTGGATGATTTCACATTTCCCTGGACATGTTCCATCTGCCACCTTCTTGTTCCCTCACTATATTCCTTTGCAGCCGCTTTGTGTTTCAGTTTACTTTCCCATCTAGCTTTGTATTGTCAGCAAATTTAAATAGATGAGGCTCTCCACTAGGTACAACCTGCTAACCCAAAGGTGATGCATTTATTCCTATTCTCCTGTTTTCTGTCTGTCAAGCAATCCTCAGCTACAATATTATTTCCAATCCCATGAACCAAATCTGGTGCAACATCCTTTTGTGCGGTAGCTTAACTTTTGAAAATCCAAATATACTACATCCAATAGTTTCCCTTATCTACCCTGTGAGTTACATACTCAAAAAACTCATAATACATTTGTTAAACATGATTTCCTGTTCAAAAAGCTGTGTTGAGTTTGCCTAATCATATTATGAATCAGGGGGACAGTAGCATCATGCGATGTTGTTGGAAAAATAATCCAGAGGCCCGGAATAATTCTCCAGAGACATGGGCTGGAATTTTACAACCCCCAAATTGAGTGGGAGGCTGGGGGGGTGCCATTTGCATCACCTTCCCACCTTGCTGCAATTTTATGAGCAGCGGGGCAGTTGACAAACCACCTTCCCACCCCAGGCCAATTAATTGCCACTTAAGGGCCTCCTCCCACTGCCGCTGGTATATTACCAATGGTGGACAGGCACTTTGGCAGCTGAGGAGGCTGCCTAATAAAAACTGGCGGTCTCCTTGCGGGCTGGGGGAGGCCTCCTGATCTGGCACCCTGTGCCCCACGGAGGACTCCCCCCAGGCACAAACTGCCTCTGCTGGAGCACCTCCTCCTACCCTTGACCAACCCACCCCTGACTTGCCAGGGCCCAGCCGATTGCCCCTGGCAAGGCCCCACACACTTACCTCAATTTCGAGGTCTCCTCTATTGCTGCTCCTCTTGCTGGATGCAGTCCCAGTATTGGCCACTGCTCCCAGTGGCACTGCTGGGACTGAAGCGCTGCCGGCCCTCTGATTGGAATTGCAGAAAACTAGTCAGAGTTATACAGCACAGAAACAGGCCCTTCAGCTCATCGTGTCTGTGCCAGCCATCAAGCACCTAACTATTCTAATCTCATTTTCCAGCACTTGACCCGTAGCCTTGTATGCTATAGCGTTTCAAGTGCTCATCTAAATACTTCTTAAATGTTGTGAGGGTTCCTGCTTCTACCACCTCTTCAGGCAGTGTGTTCCAGATTGCAACCACCCGCTGGGTGAAAACATTTTTCCTCAAATCCCCTCTAAACCTCCTGCACCTTACCTTAAATCTATGCCCCCTGGTTATTGACCCCTCCGCTAAGGGAAAAGGTTTCTTCCTATCTAACCTATCAATGCCCCTCGTACTGCTGACCATTAATTCTACCACTTAGCAAGTTTGACTCACTGTATCCCTGAAAGCAAGACTAGAAACTGCCATATATTATGGGCAGAAAGATGGGATTGGAGGTGGGGGGGGCCCATAGAATTGCGATGGGAGGTGGCGGGCGGAGGGCCCACCGACTTCCAGTCGAACTGCAATTTAGTCAGGGGCAGGAATAGCCAAAGGCGGCCTTCTCAACCAGAGGGCAATTGAGGTCTGTAAGTAACTAATTAATAGCCACTTAAGGGCTTCTTCCCACTGCTGCTGGAATTACACCTATACCATGTGTGGGGAGGTCACCCAGTAAAACAAGGCAGCCTCCCTGTGGGCTTGTGGGGGAGAGTACTTCCTCTGTGGGCAATCTGTGGCCCACAGAGGGCCCTGGCAGCAAAGGCCGCCCCTCCACTAAAATCCCCCCCACCCCACCCCCCGCAAAGGGCCTACTAGACTGGCCCAGCGACCCCACCACACTCACCTTGGGTTCGGGCTTCAGCGCTGGGCCTGGTGCAGTACTGATAGCGGCCTCCATTCCCGATGGTGCTGCCGATACTACTGAGATGCCAGCCCTCTGATTGGCCACCAGCTCGAGGAGGTGGGATTCCCATCCTTAAAGGGATGGGGAGCCCAGCGCCAGCAAGTTAAGTGCCTGTGTGCCATTGCATTGAACCGTTTGGGGTGTGCTCTGAAGGGCCGAGGCTGGGTTCCCCTTGCCTTTTCAGGACACCCAGCAGCTCCACTAAATTCAGCCCTATATATGCAGTACGTAACTGAAAATTAGTTCAAATTGAATTTAATCTTTATTTAATTTAATTAACAAATAAAAGTTGGTTTGCCAGGCTACACGTTCGGATCTCACTATGCAGGTTCAGCAGGTAATAAGGAAGGCAAATGAAATTTTGGCATTTATTGCTCAAGGAATAGAGTATAAAAGTAGGGAAGTGATGCTGCAACTGTGGAAGGCATTAGTGAGACCGCACCTGGAGTATTGCATATAGTTTTGGTCCCCTTACTTGAGGAGAGATGTAGTTGTGTTGGAGGCAGTTCAGAGGAGGTTCACTAGATTGATTCCAGAGATGACGGGTTTGTCTTATGAAGAGAGATTGAGCAGTTTAGGCCTTTACTCTCTAGAGTTTAGAAGAATGAGAGGAGATCTATTTGAGGTATATAAGATGATTAAGGGGATTGACAAAGTAGACGTAGAGAGGATGTTTCCTCTGGTGGGGCAATCTAGAATGAGAGGTCATAGTTTTAAGATAAGGGGTAGCAGATTTAAAACAGAGATGAGGAGAAATTACTTCTCTCAAAGGGTCGTGAGTCTGTGGAATTCACTACCCCAGAGGGCGGTGGATGCTGGGACATTGAGTAAATTTAAGGAGGAGATAGACAGATTTTTAATTAGTAATGGGTTGAAGAGTTATGGAGAATGGGCAGGAAAATGGAGCTGAGGCCAAGATGGAATCAGCCATGATCGTATTGAATGGCAGAGCAGGCTCAAGGGGTTGAATTGCCTACTCCTGCTCCTAGTTCTTATGTTCTTATATTCATATCTTCAATGATGAGGGAGCCCAGCACATTAATGCAAAAGACAAGGTTGAAGCATTTGCATCCATCTTCAGCCAGAAGTACCAAGTGGATGATCCATCTTGGCCTCCTCCTGAGATCCCCCGGCATCACAGATGCCAATCTTCAGCCAATACGATTTACTCCACGTGATATCAAGAAACACCTGAAGGCACGGGATACTGCAAAGGCGATGAGCCCTGACAACATTCCGGCAATAGTACTGAAGACTTGTGCTCCAGAACTAGCTGCACCTCTAGCCAAGCTGTTCCAGACAGTGACAACATTGGCATCTACCCGGCAATGTAGAAAATTGCCCAGGTATGTCCTGTACACAATAATCAGGACAAATCCAACTTGAACAATTACCGTCCGATCAGTCTACTCTCGATCATCAGCAAAGTGTTGGAAGGGGTCATCGACAGCAGCACCTGCCCAGCAATAACCTGCTCACTGACGCTCAGTTTGGGTTCTGCCAGGGCCACCCAGCTCGACCTCATTACAACCTTGGTCCAAACATGGGCAAAAGATCTGAACTCCAGAGATGAGGTGAGAGTGACTGTCCTTGACATCAAGGTAGCATTTGACCGTGTATAAAAGCAAAACACTGCAGATGCAGGAAATCTGAAATAAAAACAGGAAGTGCTGGAAATACTCAGCAGGTCAGGCAGCATCTGTGGAGAGAGAAGCAGAGTTAATGTTTCAGGTCTGTGACCTTTTATCAAATCTGATGATAGGTCACAGACCTGAAATGTTTCCTCTGCTTCTTTGACCGAGTATGGCATCAAAGAGCCCTAGCGAAACTGGAATCAATGGGAATCAAGGAGAAAACTCTCCGCTGGTTGGAGTCATACCTAGCACAAAGGAAGATGGGTGTGATTCTTAGAGGTCAATCATTACAGTCCCAGGATATCACTGCAGGTGTTCCTCAGGGTAGTGTCCTAGGCCCAACCATCTTCAGCTACTTCATCAATGACCTTCCCTCCATCATAAGGTCAGAAGTGGGGATGTTCGCTGATGATTGCACAATGTTCAGCACCATTCGTGACCCCTCAGATACTGAAGCAGTCCGTGTAGAAATTCAGCAAGACTTGGACAACATTCAGGCTTGGGCTGATAAGTAGCAAGTAGCCACACAAGTGCCAGGCAATGACCATCTCAAACAAGGGAGAATCTAACCATTTCCCCTTGATGTTCAATGGCATTACCATCGCTGAATCCCCACTATTAGCATCCTGGGGCTCACCATTGACCAGAATCTTGACTGGATCAGCCACATAAATACTATTGCTACCAGAGCAGGTCAGAGGCCAAGAATTCTGTGGCAAGTAACTCACATCCTGTCTCCCCAATGCCTAGCCACCATCTACAAGGCAGAAGTTAGGAGTGTGATGGAATACTCTCCACCTGCCTGGATGGGTGCAGCTGCAACACTCAAGAAGCTCAACACGATCCAGGGCAAAGTAGCCCGCTTGATTGGCACTCCATCCAGCACCTTCAACATTCACTCAGTTCACCACCGACACACAGTGGCAGTAGTGTGTACCATCTGCAAGATCCACTACATCAATTCACCAAGGCTGCTTCGACAGCACCTTCCAAACCCGTGACCTGTACCACCTAGAAGGATAAGGGCAGCAGATGCATGGGAACACCACCAGCTGTAAGTTCCCCTCCATGCCACACACAAGACACTGCTTTCAGGAGAGGAGGTGAAAGTTAGAGAATAGCATAATCTGAGGGGCAAAGAAATAGATTGCCTTACCATACTTTAAAATAACCTTTGTTTGTTTTAATGACTGATAAGTATTTTCTGTATGTATGTCTTCTAGAGCCAAACTGGGAATGCCACAGTTCTTAAGCCCAGAAGCCCAAAGCCTTTTGCGAGCACTTTTCAAGCGGAATCCTTGCAACAGATTAGGTAGATATGTTTTACATCTTCATTGAAAATTGCATGACCAACTATCAAAGTTATTATTAAATTAAGCCATCTTTATTACCTGATGTTAATCTATGTATTTTCCTGGATTACTCAATTAATTTGTTCACAGGTAGTAAAACGTAGATCAGCTGTTACATTAGGGAGTCTATGAAAGGAATAAAGTGGAATATTTTGAGTTACTTGTGATTCTCAGCTCTTCCAATATCAAAGGTTGGTCTGCTTGCTTTGAGGATAAGGAAACTATCAGCCTTTGATTTGTCTGCAGGTTGTTTGCTTCAATGTAAAGGAGCACATGTTTTGAAGTTCATTTGGCTCATTCACTGTTCATGTAAGTTTTCTTTAAAATTGACTCATTTTACAGTAAATATTTCTTCAACTTTTTCTTCACACAGTGTGGTGCAAGGAAAGAAAAGTAACTATTTTACAGAGAAATGATATTATTTTAACAAAAGTAGTGCCACATTATAATCAAAATTATTTTTAAAACTGACAAATTTAACAAAGCTACTGATTTGTCCCTTAAAGATAGAGATGAGATCTGAATGATCAGTTGGGAATTGTTGGTTTGGAATATGTCAAACTTCCAGTTATTGTTGTTGTCTTTAATACACTTTCATATGACTACCTTTTTCTGTGCAGAATATTTGAATCTATATTTTTTTGAAGTTCTGGTTTACACTCCAGCTTTATAATTACCATGAACAACTTCAAAAGTCCAAAAGCTGGTTTTGGCATCACATAGCAGGAAGAAAAATAATTGAGTCTATGATGAAAGCATTTAGCTTTGTCACATTACATGACCAGAAAAACTAATAATACAAATTTCATTTGGTGTGCTGCATATGTTATAGATCAGATTTAGGTGCCTTTATGAAGCTATGCGTTTTCACATGCATTGATTCTTAGTTTGTATTTTTATTTTGGTTTTAAGGTGCTGGACCTGATGGAGTTGAGGAGATAAAACGACACTGTTTCTTTGGAACTATAGACTGGAATGTAAGTGCAACACTGCAACTCTGAAGTTCAGAAGTTTGAATTTTTCTACAGTTAATAAGATTCGCTGTTAATGAATACAGTTCTCTACTCCTAGTCAGCTTCTTCATAACCAAGGATGTTCGGAAAAAAATGCTTCCCTTGTTTAAGGTGTGGAAATGCACTGTAATGTGATTGACCTTTCTCTCTGGTTTAAGTCGCCCTGTTTATACTGCAGGATGATTTCAAAAACTGGAAGGACAACAAGATGGCTGCATTGGTAAATGACAAGGCTGCAACAGTCACTATACATCATCTACAGTTAAGATTGGTTCCATGAGGTCTGTTTCAAAAAGCAGAGCTAAAAATAATTGTGAAAATAGTAACAGCTTAGCTTGTACTAAATTGCTAAATTTTGGCAAGTGAGTAGTTTTCTGGTTAGATTTATTTCTCTTTCACACATGCCACGTACAGTTTTTGTATACTCAATATCAGTACTTGGTGACTTTTTGAATGCTCATTGTCAGTACTTTCAGTACATTTTTATAAACTCAGTTTTGGTATTGTGTGAGATTTAATCCTATACTCAGTGAGGGTTTATATAAACAGTATTAATATTTTCAGTGCCAGTTTATATACTTGCTTAGTATTTTCAGTGAGGATTTATATACTTTCTATTAGTACAGTTGGTGAGGGTGTATATACTCACTATTAGTATTTTCAGTGAGGGTTTACATACTCACTATTAGTACAGTTGGTGATGGTGAACCAGATGGGCTTTTATGACAATCAATGATAGTTTCATGGCACCATTACCAAAACTAGCTTTCAATTCCAGATTTTATTTATTGATCAATTGAACTTAAATTCCTCCAGCTGCCATGGTGGAATTTAAACCTGATTCCCCAGGGCTTTAGCCTGTGCCTCTGGATGACTAGCTCAGTGACATTACCACTATCCCACCATCTCCCCCACAAGGAGGGTTTATATACTCACTATTCATATTTTCAGGGAGGGTTGATATACTCACTGTTAGCATTTTTAGCGAGGGTTGATATGCTCACTATTAGCATTTTCAGTGTGGATGTATATTGTTATGACTGAGGTTGGAGGTGTGCACTGTCTTTCTCTGGTTCCACTTCTCCACCGGTCACAACAGATATTTAAATGATATACCCAATTACTGATACAGCCGATGATATACTTTATCAACTTTAGTTTCAGAATAGATATCCGCTAACCAGGTTTCTTGAGTAAACAAACAAGCAACAAAATTATTAATTTAACAAGATTCAGTCAATGAAGATGCAAAGTTTATTAACACACAAGTTGAAATATGAAAGTATAAATATATTACCTTCTAAATAACCCAACACACATGTGTACACATACACACACACACGCACCAGTTAAAGAAAAAGAAGAAGCTTTCTCTGCAGAGATCAACTTCGCAAAAAAAAAGTACTTTGTCCAAATACTTATTAATTTGTGAAGAAAAAGGATAAGATATGGAATTTTCCAGTTGGTTCTTTGGTCTGACGTCCAGATATATGTGGTCACTGGGATCTTTTCAGAAGCAGTTTGTTCAGGAGTTGTCAAGAGAAAGATTTGCAGAAGCTACCCAGGAGAAATGCTGCATCAGTTTCTCTAGTTCTCACACTGAATTCTCAGGGATTTTCAAAGAGGTGGAACAGGATGAGCTGGTAGCCGCTCCCTCTCAGCTGACTTACAACCCAACTGAACTCCAGACAATATCCAAAAATGAAACCATCTGTTGACCACCTTAAATCTAGACATGTCACTTCTCTGTAAACAACTCTGATAGTCAGCAAGGCGCCTGCTGTTCACTTAGCTTAAGACATGTGACTGCCAGCAAGTGTTTGCTTTTAAACAAGGTCTCTAGTGTCTTTCTAGTGACCCTTTTATAAAAAAAAACAAGTCTAGCATCTCCTGAGGTATTTCCACAGTCTTTTGAACATGAGTCCTCAAAAAATATTGAAAATGGAATCACCTTCATAGTACCTCCACCCTTGGAGGAATGAAACACCATTTTTAAATGCGTTTCATTACAAAGTGTGAACAAAAAAACCACAGAATATGGAAAAAACTATTAAAACATATTTATACACTCATTCACTCTTTACCTGTATTTAATACAGTTATGCCCGGTACCGTCTTAGTACTCAGATAAGTCAAAGCAAAGTTAAATTCTAGACAAAACATCAGCAATTACATTGATTTTCCCCGCAATGTGGATAAACTTTAAGTGATAGGGCTGTAATAGTAAACTCCATTACAATAGTCTGGCATTCTGTTTTTTGAATTTTTCCACAAAGGCTGGGGGTTATGATCTGTATCAGTGTCTCTCTGTAGCCATGGCAGACATATATTCAAAATGTTTAAGAGCTAGTAGTAAGCCCAGGGTTTCTTTTTCCACTGTAGAGTATCTCTTTAGCTTTCTGAAAAAGTATCCCACTGGCCTTTCTCTGCCCGATTCATCTTCTTATAACAGGACTGCACTGACCCGCAGGTCACTAACATCAATTGCTACCTTAAAGTGCTTAGTGAAATTTGGGGCATCCAACACTGGTGCATTGATCAGAATTGCTTTCAGCCTCTCAAAAGATGCTTGGCAGTCCCCTGACCACATTACCTTGTTTTTTTTTTGTAGCAAATCCGTCAGTGGAACAGCTATCGTGCTGAAATTTGGTACAAATGTGCGGTAGAAGCCGCACATCCCCAAAAACCTCATGGTTTCTCCTTTAGTCTTAGAGACAGGGAACCGCACCAATGCTTGTACTTTTGCTGTTCTTGGTAACACATGTCTTTGCCCTATTAAATGCCGTAGGTAGGTTACCTCAGCTTTTGCAAATTCACTTATGGTAAGGTTTAGCACCAAATCAGCTGACTGTAATTTTCTAAACAGAGCTATTAGTTCTTCCAAGTGGTCCTTCCAAGTGTCACTGTATACCAGCACATCATCAAAGTAAACGACTCAATTCGGAACACTGGCTACCACTCAATTCATTAATCTCTGGAAAGATGCCGAGACATTTTTTTAGCCCGAATGGCATCACTCAGCATTGGAAAAGACTGTCTGGTGTGACAAAGGCCGATATTTCTTTAGCTCGGGGTGTTAAAGCAACCTGCCGGGATCCCTTTAACAAATCTATTTTGGTTAGAAACGTGGCATTGCCCACTCTGTCAATACAGTTTTCCAAGCGAGGAATTGGTAGGAGTCTACCTTTGTTACTGGATTAACCTTTCTGTAGTCTGTGCAAAATCTAGTTGAACCCTCAGGTTTAGGCGCTAACACCACTGGGGAGTTCCAAGTGCTTTGACTGGGTTCAACTAAGTGGTTTTCCAACATGTATTGGATTTCTACTTTTAGCTGGGCCTGTTTCTCTGGACCTAAACGATAAGGATGCTGTTCTATAGGAAAGGTTTCTCCTACATCCACATCATGTATAGGAAAGGTTCTGCATCCTGGTTTATCCCTTCAGACTCGATTAAATGTTGCGAATAGCTTTGTTAGGTCCTCCCTTTGTTCTGCATCTAAATATGAAAGCAAAGGGCTGGATTCTATGTTGCTGCCACCAAGTACGGCGGCAGCCATAAAAGCTGGCAGCCTGCATGCGGGGTTTCACTCAGTGGAGCCACCGCGATCTTATAAGCGGCGGCTCATTAACATGTCCGGGGCAAACCACCACCCCCCACCCCTGCCCCGATGATGTGGAGGGGGTGGGCAAACCTTCCCCGGCAACAGCATCCGGCACCACTGCGCAGGTGCTGGTGCCATTTTAAAAGGGCTTAGAGCCCTTACTGACAGTTTAAATTATCAAAAGGATAGTTTATGTGAACTTATTAATAATAATTGCAGAAATATTCCCAGCCCCTCTCCCACCTACCCCCCAATAGCATTACATGTCATACTTGCCCTTTCCCCGCCCAAATACCTTGAATATATGACCTCCCCCCGCCACCGCAAAGTTCAGAACCTATTACCTTTACTTTTTACCTTTACCTCGTCCCATCACCCCCTAGACTAATCAAGTAAGTTTGACCCTGCTGCCCCCCCACCCCCGCATTGATAAACTCACCTCCTCCCCCATCCCCACAGATGTCATGCCTCATTTACCCTGACGGAGATATGAAAGCACGTCAGTGCCAGCCACCAGGATGAAGTCTTTTGACTACTCTATGCGGACCACTGAACCTTGCTTTCAGCAGGTTCACCCCCTGGTTAAAATGTTCAGGTCTTGTCATGCTTGTCTGCCCATTCCTTCATGGTTGTTCGGGAAGCTTTAAGGTGTTCCTGAGCCACTTTGTAAGCTCTCGTGAGCCGCTGCCAGAACACGGATACATAATCTAACATGGAAGATTTGTCCCTCTGTCTAAAAACCTTTCTTTGATGAGTTTCAGCGGACCTCTTATCACATGTCCATAAACTAATTCAAAAGGACGAAAAGTGGTGGACTCAGTCGGTGAATCCCTGGTGGCAAACAAAAGAAATTCTACCCCTCTTTCCCAATCATGGGGATATTCAAGACAATATGCCCTGATCATTGTGTTGAGGGTCTGATGGTACCGTTCTAAAGCCCCTTATGTCTGTGGGTGGTATGCTAAGGACTTTAACTGTGTTACACCCAGATTATTCATAACTTCCTGAAACATGTTCGACATAAAATTGAAACTTTTATCTGACTGGATCTCAATCGGTAATCCATATCTTGTGAACTTTTCTATCACTACCTCGGCAGAAATTGTTCTCAAGGGAATGGCCATATCCCTGATAGTGAGTATATATTGATATCCCACTTTTGTTTTTGGTAAAGGTACTCCCTCCATTAGTAAGAACCCACATAAAGAACCAGAAGTTTGAACAGCCAGACAGGCAGCTGAGATTGCTAATGATGATTACGAGCTTGTTTACAAGCTCAAACCCTTTTTCCATCACCCCCTCAAACCCGACAAGGATAAAAGGTGGGAGGGTGAAAGGAAGGCAAGTAGCCAGGGACGGGAAGGGAAAGCTGGGAATGTACCGGGATCTCCCCCTCAGGCCAGAAAGGAAGGTGCTGAAGGTGGAAGTGGGGTCCACAAGTCTAAATGTTACCATTGTCACAAGGTGGGACATCTGCGAGCAGAATGCTGGAAGCTGCGGGGTAAAACCCATGGGACTTATTGGGGTGCACAAGGCCAATGCAGTGAAAGGGGTCCTGACCAAGAGTACAGCAGATCAGGCTGTAGCTCTGACTGCAGCTGTAAGGCCAAGTACAAAAACTACTGTGAGTGCAGGGGTTGTGAATAAGATACCTGAAAGTTATAGGGAATTCTTGTCAAAAGGAAGTGAGGCAGGTAAACCTATAGGTTATACTTAGGGATACAGGAGCCACCCAAACTCTTTTGCTGGGGAAAGGCATAACATTTCCACCAGAGAGCACACTGAATGCTAAAGTTTTAGTGAATGGTATTGGCGGGCTGTATATACCTGTACCTTTGTATTAGCTGCACCTAGAGTGTGACCTAATGTCTGGAACGGTAACTGCAGGAGTTGTCCATAGCTTGCCAGTAGATGACGTTGACCTACTCCTGGGGAATGATTTGGCCGGAGTGAAAGTAGTAGCTTCTCCAGAAGTCACGGAACAACCAAGAGAAGTTAAAGTGACAGACGTTACAGGAAAAGGTTCCAGGAATTTTTCCTTCTTGTGTAGTAATCTGAGCAATGGCTAAACAAGTTCCACTGGTGGACGTAAAATTGGCATGACAGTCAGATAGTCGAATATCTGAAATTTTCTTTGGGGATTTGGATAATCCAAAGGAAATATTTAATAAGTCTTCTCTGCTCACAGCTCAGCAAGCCGATCAAGAGTTGAGGAGCATGGCACAATCAGCTCTAACAGAAGCTGAGGCAAAAGGAGTTCCAGAAGGCTTTTATATTGAAAATGGGATTTTGATGAGAAAGTGGAGACCTCCTCACAGACCTGTAGATGAAGAATGGACAGTTATCCGTCTGATAGTATTGCCGGGAACTATTAAGGTTAGCGCATGAGATTCCTATAGTGGGAGATGTGGGGATCTGGAAGACCAAATCACATATAAGTCAACATTTTTACTGGCCAGGTCTTTCCAAGGACATGATGCAGTTTTGTAAAACGTGCCAGATTGTGGGAAAACTACAAAGTGTCATAAAACTGGCACTACTAATTGTCATACCAGTTTTTGGGAAATCATTTAGTAGGGTGAATGTAGACTGTGTCGGACCTTTACCGAAAACAAAAGCGGGGCACCAGTATATACTCACTATCATGGATATGGCTACTTGGTTCCCAGAGGCCATTCCATTGAGAACAATTTCTGCCAGGGAAGTAGTAGAGAAGTTAACTCAGTTCTTCACTAGATATGGATTCCTGATTGAGATTCAATCGGATTAAGGCTCCAATTTTATGTCTAAAATTTTTCAGGAGGTTATGGGTAATTTCGGTATAACACAGTTAAAGTCTTCAGCATAACACCCACAGACAAAGGGAGCTTTAGGAAGGTACCATCAGATCCTCACAACAATGATCAGGACATATGAATATTCCCATGATTGGGATAAAGGGTTAGAATTTCTTTTGTTTGCCACTAGGGATTCACCGAATGAATCTACAGGTTTTAATCAATTTGAATTAGAACAGAGGGATGAATCTTTTGTGCTAGATTATGTATTCGTGTTCTGGGAAAAGAATATGAGAGCCTGCAAAGTGGCTCAGGAACATCTTAAAACTTCCCAAACAACTATGAAAAAACGGGCAGACAAACATGCCAAGACCCAAACGTTTCGGCCAGGGGATGAAGGGCTGAATTTTATTGGGATGCCGCCGTCTGCGGCGGCGCCCTTTGAACTCGGCTAGGTGCCGCATATTATGCGGGGTGAAGTGGGACATTCATCGCAGTGAGAGTCTTTGACAGTTGTGCAGCAGGTGCTGGGGCCCTATTTTAAGGGCTCCAGCACCTGCTTCCTGACAGCTGTCAAAGAAATACTAACCTGACTGCTGAAGAGTGGGCTGCTGTCAATCTGGCAGCAAAGCAGAAAGTCCTGAAGAAATCCACCAGGTCAGGCAGCATCTGTGGAGAGAGAAGCAGAGTTAACTTGTCCAAGTTCACAGACCTGAAAGTTAACTCTGCTTCTCTGTCCACAGATGCTGCCTGACCTGCTGAGTTATCCCAGCACTTTCCACTTTGCTACCACATACTTATCCTGCTGTGTCCTAGTGTCCTGTGAAGTTGTGATCCTCTTCTCCCACTCAAATGGAACATTCCTTCTTGTAGGGTGAATAACCTTAATTTTGCATATTCCAGGGTGTGAGACTTAAATAGACCATAAAAGTTATTACAGAGGTTTACAGAGAACACACAGACACAAATGGGAATGCATGGGTGTCACAGCAATGCAAATACGTCTTTGCATTGTTCCTCACCAACATGTGGGTCCTTTTCTCTGTGTGAATGATGTGTGCCAGCATGTAGCGCCAATGTCACATCCCTTTGCACCGTTGGCCTTTCAGGAGAGCCAACGTATGGAATAATGGCATTGCCATGCCACCATTACTCATGAGCGTCTCCACGGACTCAGTGACATTGACATTGGCTCAGCCAGCTGCTACCTGTAATGGTTTACACAGGGATGCTGCAGATGTGGACTGGTGCACGGCAGGTGAGTGAGGGTGATGCGTGGCTTGCAGAGCTCATGTCGGTTCCTATGGAACAGACAGCCTTTGTCTGATAAGCCATTTTCATATGTCCCTAACTCACTGATAGCCCTGCGTGCAGAGCCTGTCCATCTGCCCTCCCATGCATCTTTCATGTTGGAGGTCTTCAGCGTCCTCATAGTCCAAGGAGGAATCCTATTGACATCTCCTCATCATGCCAGGCCTGGCCCCTATTGGGTGCGTAGTTGTGCAGAGCAGCAAAGAAAGGAGCTGGCCTTTTCAGCCCGTAGTACAGGGCATCACCCTATCCATACAGGCATTGGACGCGCTCTTTCAGCATGCCGATCTCCTGCTTAATGGTGGCTCATGTAGTTCAGGGGCTGGCATTGTATCTCTCCTCTGCAGCAGTGGTGGAGTCTCTCACTGGTGTTGGGAGCCATGTCTGCAAGGGATAGTCCTTATCTCCAAGAAGCCACCCCTCCATCTGAGCCAGTTCAGTGAACAGTGGTGGCAGCTGGGACTGGCGCAAGACCCCGGTGTCATGGAAGCTGCCTGAGAAGCGATCACACATTTGCTGCAAGCAGCCGCGGTGTTCACATACCAGCTTCACCTAGATTGAGAGGGCTCCTTTAATGGTGCTCTGACATCCGATGGCATGTCATGTGGGGCCTGTAGATGCACGGCAACCGTAATGGTGGGCTGCCCTTGGGGGCTGCTGCTCATGACCGGGGCCTCTACTTGGATCGCACCTGCCTGTTTGTATTGCCTCTGCCGCATACGGATCCTCACGTGCAGAGGATCACACAATGTAGGATGAGCCATACCTATTTCCATGTGATAAATAAAGTTGAACCCTGCATGTATTCAAAGGTTCCCAACAGGGCAGGGATTGATGTTGACAGGTACATCAGCTGCTTTCCTGGATCAATTATGTGGCGTTCCATGGCATTGCCCATCTTGGCCAACACTCAGAGTGGCACAGCATGACCACATCAAGATCCTACCAGCTGAACTGATTGCCCCCATCATCCATAAAACCTTAATGCTCCCGCCCTTTCTGGCACCCTCCCCATACACAGGGTGCCTAGTGTGCCATTGCCCCTTCACAAACACAGCGTACACTGTTAACGGAGGGATGGTACACGGTACCTCCCTTCAGTAATCCTAGACCCCCTTCCTTTCAGAATGCAGAGTTAGACCTCTCTGTATCCCCCCCCCACCCTCCTAAATTTAAGAATGCAGAGTTAGACCCCTGTGTATCCCCCCTCCCTCCTACCTTCCGTAATGCAGATTGAGGACCTGCCGGCTTTTCAGATCGTGAATGGGACAGCATGTGACAGCCGCCCATTCAACGAAAAATCCAGCAGTGTCGGTGGAGAGGCGGCGGGCTGCATAATGAGCACAGATAAGTAAACATTACCATATGCTAATTGTGGTGCCGTCGCCGTGCAGCAGGGGGCCGCACCGAGGTCCCGCTGACGCTAGTAAAATGTGATGGGCCCGTCTCGACGTCGCAGGTCGAGGTGGGCCTCTCCCCACAGCATTTTACCTGCTGCGATCCGTGGCATCGAGGGGCCGGTAAAATTCAGCCCGAAGTGTTGGTATTGTTGCCTTTACAGGGTGAACCGTTGAAAGCATGGTTCAATGGTTCATATAAAGTGGTTAAGAGTATTGGTGAAGTAAATTATTTGATTGACACCCCAGCTTGCCAGAGAAAGAATCATCTGTGTCATATCAATATGATGAAACAATATTATCGCCAGGAGGAGGATAAGCAAGTACAGGTATGTCAGGTAGTAGGAACAATGAAAGATGAAAAGGATAGTGAGTATGAGGCAGAAGGAGGCCTAGATAATTATCAAATTGAGCCACCTACTATCCGGTTAGCTAATACTGAATTGTTTGGGTGATTGGACACTATACTCTCATATTTAGATGCAAACCAACGAGAAGACCTAACAAGGCTACTCACAGCATTTAAAACAGTCTGTAGGGATAAGCCAGGATGTACAATCTTAACCACAAATGGTGTGGACATTGGGGAATCCATTCCTATAAAGCAACCTCCTTGCTGCTTAAGTCTAGAGAAACAGGCCCAGGTAAAACCAGAAATCCAATACATGCTGGAAAACCACCTAATAGAACCCATTCAAAGCAGCTAGAGTTCCCCAGTAGTATTGGTGCCTAAACCTGATGTTTAAACTAGACTTTGCATAGACTAACGAAAAGTTAATGCAGTAACAAAGGCAGACTTCTACCCAATTCCTCACTTGGAAGACTGTATTTACAGAGTGGGTAGTGCCATATTTCTTTAAAAAATAGATTTGTTAAAGGGATACTGGCAAGTTCCTTTAACACTCAGAAATGTCATCTTTTGTCACACCAGATGGTCTTTTCCATCTGAGTGATGCCATTCGGGCTAAAAAATGCCCCAGGAACCTTTCAGAGACTGATGAACCAAGTGACAGCCAGTATTCCTAGCTGTGTAGTTTACCTTGATGATGTGGTGGTCTATAGTGACACTTGGAAGGACCACTTGGAAGAACTAGAAACTCTGTTCAAAAAATTACAATGGGCTGATTAAGCGATAAACCTTGCCAAAAATGTATTTGTGAAAGTGAGAGTGACTTACCTCAGGCACGTAGTAGGGCAAGGACAAGTGTTACCAGGAACCGCGAAAGTACAAGCATTGGTGGAGTTCCCTACCCCTAAGACTAAGCGAGAAATCATGAGGTTTTTGGGGATGTGTGGTTTCTACTGAAAGTTTGTTTCAAATGTTTGTACCGTAGCTGCTCCTCTAACAGATTTACTACAGAAAAAAACAAGGTAGTGTGGTCAGGGGAGTCGCAAGCATTCTTTGAAAGGCTGCAAGCCATTTTTATCAATGAACCAATGTTGGCTGCTCCAAATTTCACTAAGCCCTTCAAGGTAGCAATTGATGCTCATGACCTGGGAGTCGGTGCAGTCCTGTTACAAGACGATGAATCAGGGATACAAAGGCCAGTGGGATACTTTTCCAAAAAACTAAATCACATCAAAAAGATATTCCACAGTGGAAAAATAAACCTTCGGTTTATTATTGGCTCTTAAATATTTTGAAGTCTATGTCCACCACGACTACAGAGAGACACTGGTATATACTGATCATAACCCCCAAACCTCTGTGGAGAAATTTAAAAATCAGAATGCCAGACTATTCCGATAGAGTTTAATGTTCCAACCTTATCATTTAAAGATTATGCACATTGCGGGTAAAAATAATGTTATTGCAGATGCTTTATCGAGAATCTAACTTTGTTCAAGTTATTTGAATGAAAAGAGCAGAATCTTATTTACTATAAGAAAAGAATGAATATGAGTGTGAAAATGTGTTTTCTATTTTTCTCACACTTTGTAATGAAACATATTTAAAAATGGTGTTTCATTCCTCCAAGGGTGGAGGTGTTATGGAAGTGATTCTGTTGTTTTGTTAAAAATATTGTTTAAAGAAATTTATAGGTAAACTGAATAAATGTTGGATCTGTTTTTTTAAAAAAAGAGAAGCATCGGGGGACATTGAGGGAACTGTTGGCAACAATGTTGCTTGTTGTCACATGACTCAAGTTAAAGGTCGAACAGAGACCCTGGTAACAGGGGCAGAGAAGTGACAAACATTCTCTTGATTGAACAAGCCCCGTAGCAGCACTGGGAGTGCAGAAAAATTCCCAAGCTTTTTGGTTGCATGTCAGTGTGTGTTTTACCTTCCGGAGTGAGAAAAGTCAAGTCTGCTGCAGAAGAAGGAGCGAATTCCAAGGAAGAAGAGAAGATCACAACCCAGCTTCATTTTCCAGCAAAACGCTCAAGGTCCTGAGAAGTCCACTGTGTCAATTCATCTTGTTTCCTGTATTTGAAGAAAGCTTTCTAAAAATAATTCTCAACGCCGCCTGAAAATAACTGTTCTATAGATCCTAGTGACCTGTGTACATGTACTCAGAAGTTAGACTGTATGCCAGTTTTTGGAACAACCTATCTCTTCTGCTTTTTTCTTCAAACATGAGCAAGTAATCAAGCCAAGGGCTTTTTGTCAGTAACAGAGCTCTGATCCAAAAATCCCTTTTATTTTTTCGGTTAACCAGTGTATATATGTGTGTGTGCATGAGTGTGCGATGCTAAGGTAAAATAGGGGACTTTAAAACTTAATGCTGGGACTTGAAAAATTTTAATCTCTGTGTCTATGTTTTACTTCATTACTAGTTAAGACTTTTTTTATAATAAACTGATAATGTTGTTCAATAACGAAACCTGGTTAGTGTGTTCTATTCTGGAAGAAATAGAGTATATGATTGCCTGTATTAATAAGTGGGAACATTTTAAATATGTGTTGTGATCTGTGGAGAAGTGGGACTGAATTAACAGTGCACTCCTCCCACCATTGTAACATTTTAAACTGAATCCGTGCCAGTGTGCCCTTGTCTTCTTCCGATTCTACTCATCCCTCTGACTCTTTCACTTCAGTTTTCAGCTGTCTGGCACCTAGTCTCTGAATTTCAGCCTGCCACCTTTTGGTCTAATATCTAAGTTCAAGTGCGCCACCACACTTGACAGCTCATCAGTGTATAATGCCTTTAAAGAATCATAATCTATACCAGACTGCTGCACAAATGCACTTGCATCAAAAATAGCCGTTCTGATATTGTATGCTTTATCTAACATTCAAGAAACTGGGCGTTTTTCTTTTCCTCATTTTCAGTTATTATTATCCCACTTACAACTGCGCTTCTTGGACTATGTGCTTTCCTGGACCAAGTCCCCAGTTATATGTTATCACTGAGGATGGAGGAGTGCACTGTCTTTCTCAAGTTCCACTTCTCCACGGGTCACAACATATATTTAAATGTTTTACCTAGTTACCGATCTGGCTAATTATATATATTTTATTTTCAGAATAAAAGTCCACCAACCAGGTTTCTTTAATAAACAACAAAATTATTAATTTATTCTGAAACAAGACATTCAAAAAGGTGCAAAGCTTGTTAACGTACAGGTTGAAAGATAAAAGTATAAATATATTCCCTTCTAAATAACCCAACACACATGCCCACACACACACACCAGTTAAAGAAAAAATAAAGAAGCTTTCTCTGCAGAAATCAACTTTACAAAAAACAAAAATAAAATACTTTGGTGAAATGCTTATTAATTCTTGAAGAAAAAGGATAACATATGGAATTTTCCAGTTGGTTCTTTGGTCTAGTGTCGAGGTATCCGTAGACAGGTGTCACTAGACACATGAGGTGGTCATTGGGATCTTTTCAGAAGCAGTTCATTCAGGGGATGTCGAGAGAAAGTCTTGCAGAAGTTTCTCAGGAGAAGTGCATCATCAGTTTCGCCAGTTCTCACACTGAATTCTCAGGGTTCTTCAAAGAGGTGGAACAGGGTGAGCTGGTAGCCTTTCTCTCTTAGCAGGCTTGCACCCCAACTTAACTCCAAACAATATCCAAAAACAAAACCATCCGTTGACCACCATAAATCTAGACATGTCACTTCTCAGTAAACAACTCCGATAGTCAGCAAGTCTCCTGCTGTTTACTGAGCTTAAGACATGTGACTTCCAGTAAGTCTTTGTTTTTTAAACAAAGTCCCAAGTGTCCTTCCAGTGACCCTTTTTAAAAAAAACAAGTCCGGCATCACCTCAGGTATTTCCACAGTCTTTTGAACAAAAGTCCTCAAAAAATATTAAAAATGGAAGCACATTCATAACAATATACTCACTATTAGTATTTTGAGTGAGGGCTTATATACTCACTATTATTAGTACTGCCAGTAGATGTTTATATTCTCACTATTAGTACTGTTAGTGGATGCTCATATAGTCACTGTTAGTATTTTCAGTGTGGGTTTATATACTCACTATTAGTATTTTCAATTGTCTTTATATACTCAGTATTAGAATTTTTAGTGAGGCTGTATACATTCAGTATTAGTACTTTCAGTGCGGGTTTATATACTCAGTATTTTCAGTGGGTGTTTACATACTCACTATTAGTAGTTTCAGTGCAGGTTTATATACTCTATTAGTTTTTTCAGTGAGTGTTTATATACTCACTATTAGTATTTTCAGTGCAGGCTTATATATTCTATTAGTTTTTTCAGTGAGTGTTTATATACTCACTATTTGTATTTTTAGTGGGTGTTTATATACTCACTATTTGTATTTTCAGTGCAGGTTTATATACTCTTGTTAGTTTATTCAGTGAGTGTTTATATACTCACTATTATTATTTTCAGTGCAGGTTTATATACTCTATTGGTTTATTCAGTGAGTGTTTATATACTCACTATTAGTATTTTTAGTGCAGGTTTATATACTCTATTGGTTTATTCAGTGAGTGTTTATATACTCACTATTAGTATTTTCAGTGCCGGTTTTCTTTCTTTTTTCTTTTGGGCCTCCTTATCTCGAGAGACAATGGATACGCGCCTGGAGGTGGTCAGTGGTTTGTGAAGCAGCGCCTGGAGTGGCTATAAAGGCCAATTCTGGAGTGACAGGCTCTTCCACAGGTGCTGCAGAGAAATTTGTTTGTTGGGGCTGTTGCACAGTTGGCTCTCCCCTTGCGCCTCTGTCTTTTTTCCTGCCAACTACTAAGTCTCTTCGACTCGCCACAATTTAGCCCTGTCTTTATGGCTGCCCGCCAGCTCTGGCGAATGCTGGCAACTGACTCCCACGACTTGTGATCAATGTCACAGGATTTCATGTCGCGTTTGCAGACGTCTTTATAACGGAGACATGGACGGCCGGTGGGTCTGATACCAGTGGCGAGCTCGCTGTACAATGTGTCTTTGGGGATCCTGCCATCTTCCATGCGGCTCACATGGCCAAGCCATCTCAAGCGCCGCTGACTCAGTAGTGTGTATAAGCTGGGGGTGTTGGCCGCTTCAAGGACTTCTGTGTTGGAGATATAGTCCTGCCACCTGATGCCAAGTATTCTCCGAAGGCAGCGAAGATGGAATGAATTGAGACGTCGCTCTTGGCTGGCATACGTTGTCCAGGCCTCGCTGCCGTAGAGCAAGGTACTGAGGACACAGGCCTGATACACTCGGACTTTTGTGTTCCGTGTCAGTGCGCCATTTTCCCACACTCTCTTGGCCAGTCTGGACATAGCAGTGGAAGCCTTACCCATGCGCTTGTTGATTTCTGCATCTAGAGACAGGTTACTGGTGATAGTTGAGCCTAGGTAGGTGAACTCTTGAACCACTTCCAGAGCGTGGTCGCCAATATTGATGGATGGAGCATTTCTGACATCCTGCCCCATGATGTTCGTTTTCTTGAGGCTGATGGTTAGGCCAAATTCATTGCAGGCAGACGCAAACCTGTCGATGAGACTCTGCAGGCATTCTTCAGTGTGAGATGTTAAAGCAGCATCGTCAGCAAAGAGGAGTTCTCTGATGAGGACTTTCCGTACTTTGGACTTCGCTCTTAGACGGGCAAGGTTGAACAACCTGCCCCCTGATCTTGTGTGGAGGAAAATTCCTTCTTCAGAGGATTTGAACGCATGTGAAAGCAGCAGTGAGTGTTTATATACTCACTATTAGTATTTTCAGTGCCGGTTTATATACTCACTATTAGTAGTTTCAGTGGGTGTTTATATACTCACTATTAGTATTTTCAGTGGATGTTTATATACTCACTATTAGTAGTTTCAGTGCGGGTTTATATACTCAGTATTTTCAGTGGGTGTTTATATACTCACTATTAGTAGTTTCAGTGGGTGTTTATATACTCACTATTAGTAGTTTCAGTGGGTGTTTATATACTCACTATTAGTATTTTCAGTGGATGTTTATATACTCACTATTAGTAGTTTCAGTGCGGGTTTATATACTCAGTATTTTCAGTGGGTGTTTATATACTCACTATTAGTATTTTCAGTGGGTGTTTATATACTCACTATTAGTAGTTTCAGTGAGTGTTTATATACTCACTGTTAGTATTTTCAGTGGGTGTTTATATACTCACTGTTAGTATTTTCAATGGGTGTTTATATACTCACTATTAGTAGTTTCAGTGAGTGTTTATATACTCACTGTTAGTATTCTCAGTGGGTGTTTATATACTCACTATTAGTATTTTCAGTGGGTGTTTATATACTCACTATTAGTATTTTCAGTGCGGGTTTATATACTCACTATTCAAATTTGCAGTGGGGTTTCATATACTCATTATTAGCATTTTCAGTGAGGGTTTCATACCTCACCATTGATATTTTCAGTTGAGGTTTATATACTCACTATTAGTAGTTTCAGTGTGGGTTTATATACTCAGTATTTTCAGTGGGTGTTTATATACTCACTATTAGTATTTTCAGTGGGTGTTTATATACTCACTATTAGTAGTTTCAGTGAGTGTTTATATACTCACTGTTAGTATTTTCAGTGGGTGTTTATATACTCACTGTTAGTATTTTCAATGGGTGTTTATATACTCACTATTAGTAGTTTCAGTGAGTGTTTATATACTCACTGTTAGTATTTTCAGTGGGTGTTTATATACTCACTATTAGTATTTTCAGTGGGTGTTTATATACTCACTATTAGTATTTTCAGTGCGGGTTTATATACTCACTATTCAAATTTGCAGTGGGGTTTCATATACTCATTATTAGCATTTTCAGTGAGGGTTTCATACCTCACCATTGATATTTTCAGTTGAGGTTTATATACTCACTATTAGTAGTTTCAGTGTGGGTTTATATACTCAGTATTTTCAGTGGGTGTTTATATACTCACTATTAGTATTTTCAGTGAGTGTTTATATACTCACTATTTGTATTTTTAGTGGGTGTTTATATACTCACTATTAGTATTTTCAGTGCAGGTTTGTATACTCTTGTTAGTTTTTTCAGTGAGTGTTTATATACTCACTATTATTATTTTCATTGCAGGTTTATATACACTATTGGTTTATTCAGTGAGTGTTTATATACTCACTATTAGTATTTTCAGTGCAGGTTTATATACTCTATTGGTATATTCAGTGAGTGTTTATATACTCACTATTAGTATTTTCAGTGCCGATTTATATACTCACTATTAGTAGTTTCAGTGGGTGTTTATATACTCACTATTAGTAGTTTCAGTGGGTGTTTATATACTCACTATTAGTAGTTTCAGTGGGTGTTTATATACTCACTATTAGTAGTTTCAGTGCGGGTTTATATACTCAGTATTTTCAGTGGGTGTTTATATACTCACTATTAGTAGTTTCAGTGGGTGTTTATATACTCACTATTAGTATTTTCAGTGGGTGTTTATATACTCACTATTAGTAGTTTCAGTGGGTGTTTATATACTCACTATTAGTAGTTTCAGTGCGGGTTTATATACTCACTATTAGTAGTTTCAGTGGGTGTTTATATACTCACTATTAGTAGTTTCAGTGGGTGTTTATACACTCACTGTTCGTATTTTCAGTGGGTGTTTATATACTCACTATTCGTAGTTTCAGTGGGTGTTTATATACTCACTATTCGTAGTTTCAGTGGGCGTTTATATACTCACTATTAGTATTTTCAGTGAGTGTTTATATACTCACTATTAGTATTTTCAGTGGGTGTTTATATACTCACTATTAGTATTTTCAGTGCGGTTTTATATACTCACTATTCAAATTTGCAGTGGGGTTTCATATACTCATTATTAGCATTTTCAGTGAGGGTTTCATACCTCACCATTGATATTTTCAGTTGAGGTTTATATACTCACTATTAGTATTTTCAGTGTGGGTTTATATACTCAGTATTTTCAGTGGGTGTTTATATACTCACTATTAGTATTTTCAGTGGGTGTTTATATACTCACTATTAGTAGTTTCAGTGGGTGTTTATATACTCACTATTAGTATTTTCAGTGGGTGTTTATATACTCACTATTAGTAGTTTCAGTGGGTGTTTATATACTCACTATTAGTAGTTTCAGTGCGGGTTTATATACTCAGTATTTTCAGTGGGTGTTTATATACTCACTATTAGTAGTTTCAGTGGGTGTTTATATACTCACTATTAGTATTTTCAGTGGGTGTTTATATACTCACTATTAGTAGTTTCAGTGCGGGTTTATATACTCAGTATTTTCAGTGGGTGTTTATATACTCACTATTAGTAGTTTCAGTGGGTGTTTATATACTCACTGTTAGTATTTTCAGTGGGTGTTTATATACTCACTATTAGTAGTTTCAGTGGGTGTTTATATACTCACTATTAGTAGTTTCAGTGCGGGTTTATATACTCAGTATTTTCAGTGGGTGTTTATATACTCACTATTAGTAGATTCAGTGGGTGTTTATATACTCACTGTTAGTATTTTCAGTGGGTGTTTATATACTCACTATTAGTATTTTCAGTGGGTGTTTATATACTCACTATTCGTAGTTTCAGTGGGTGTTTATATACTCACTATTAGTAGTTTCAGTGCGGGTTTATATACTCAGTATTTTCAGTGGGTGTTTATATACTCACTATTAGTAGTTTCAGTGGGTGTTTATATACTCACTGTTAGTATTTTCAGTGGGTGTTTATATACTCACTATTAGTATTTTCAGTGGGTGTTTATATACTCACTATTCGTAGTTTCAGTGGGTGTTTATATACTCACTATTCGTAGTTTCAGTGGGCGTTTATATACTCACTATTAGTATTTTCAGTGAGTGTTTATATACTCACTATTAGTATTTTCAGTGGGTGTTTATATACTCACTATTAGTATTTTCAGTGCGGGTTTATATACTCACTATTCAAATTTGCAGTGGGGTTTCATATACTCATTATTAGCATTTTCAGTGAGGGTTTCATACCTCACCATTGATATTTTCAGTTGAGGTTTATATACTCACTATTACTATTGTCAGTAGGGGGTTTATTATTTTCAGTGAAGGTTTACATACTCACTACTATTATTTTACTATTATTTTCAGAGAGGGCTTATATACTCACTATTAGTATTTTCATTTGCAAGTTTATATGCTCAGTATTAGTATTTTCAGTGAGGGTTTATATAGCCAAAGACTTGCAGGTTGATAGGTAAATTGGCCATTGTAAATTGCCCCTAGTGTAGGTAGCTGGTAGGGGAATTGAGGGGATGTGGTAGGAATATGGGATTAATGTAGGATTAGTATAAATGGGTCAGCACAGACTCGGTGGGCCGAAGGGGCTGTTTCAGTGCTGCATCTCTAAATAAATAAAAATAAATAAATAAATACTCACTAGCAAGGAGAGAACCAACTGTGTAACAGCCCCGACAACCAATTTTATCTGCAGCACCTGTGGAAGAGTCTGTCACTCGAGAATTGGCCCTCATAGCCACTCCAGGCACTGTTTCACAAACCACTGACCACTTCTAGGTGCTTACCCATTGTCTCTCGAGACAAGGAGGCCAAAGAAGAGGAAGAAGAAAGAAAAAATGTTAGTATTTGCAGTGGTGTTTATATAGTCACTATTAGTATTTTCAGTGAGGGTATAGAGACTCACTATTAGTATTGTCAGTGGAGGTACATATACTCAGTATAATTTCAGTGCATATTTATATACTCACTATTAGTATTGTCAGTGGAGGTACATATACTCAGTATAATTTCAGTGTGTATTTATATACTCACTATTAGTATTTTCAGTGGGGGATTATGTACTCACTATTAGCATTGTTAAGACTTCCTTAATAATAAATGCCAGCATTTTCCCGATGACTGATGTCAGGCTAACTAGCCTGTAGGTCCCTGTTTTCTCTCCCTCCTTCTTTGAATAGCAGTGTTACATTTGGTAACTTTCAATCAACTGAGACGGTTCTAGAATTTAGGGACTTTTGGAAAATCATAACCAGAGCATCCACTATCTTTGCAGCTACCTCTCTCAGAACATTAGGATGTAGGCCATCAGGTCCAGGGGATTTGTTGAATTTTAGTCCCTTAAGTTTCTCCAATACTTTTTCTCTTCTGATGTTAATCACCTTACATTCCTCACTCTTATTAGCGCCTTGGCTAAAGTCTATGGCCGGGATATTACAGTCCCCACCGAAGGGGGATGGAGGAGTGTGGGGGGCACAGAGGATCGTGGCAGGTGGTGGAGAACATGGCGGGATGGAGGGCCCGTCGCTTCCAGGTTGCCAAGCAATCTTCCCGGGGATGGGAGAGGTCAACGATGGCCTTCCCGCCCAGAGGCAAATTGAGGCCCTTAAGTGGGCTATTTAGGGCAATGTCTTGTAAAATGAGGCGCCGTCCCTGCGGGCTTCGGGGGGGGGAGGGTTCTTTCTTTGTGGGCAATTTGTGGCCCATGGAGGACCCCCACCGGGAACCAATTCCCCCCTCCCCCGGGACCCCTGTAAGGGGAAGGCAGAGGCGGTGATGTCCCTGCTTTTTCGGTCTTGCGCAGGGTGCCCTGCCTCCGGTACCACTCCAGCCCTATTTCTGGCATGTAATTTGTGTCTTCGACTGTGAAGACAGGCACATGCGTTTTCAAATGCTGGTGGGGGTGGGAGCAGGTGTGTGCGCTATTTGAAAATTGCATTCCCAGAGGGCAGCACTGAGTCCCACCACTTGCAGAATGCGAAGTGATTGTGAAAGGGACACTGGGGTGGGGGGAATATACGGAAAAACTGTACACCTGCAATTAAGTGCTCATTGAGCTCATTGAAGAGTTCATTGAAAGGCTTGTCAGGAACAGTTTGCAAGTTTCAATAGAAGGGCACAGGTAAACACAATGTCTGGATCACGGCAGGATGTAGAAGTTATGAACACTGCAGGGTGGGCATGAAGGCTATTGGAAGGCTGTTTAACATATTTTAGAAGCCCAGGTTAAAGCTCAGCTGCTCAAAACAGTGCCACAGAGTAGCAATTTCTAGAGCTGAAAGACTTGCATTTGTGAGTGGTGAGTGGCAGGAATCTGGAGAAGGACGCGAGGTCACTGGCATCACCTGGGCAGCTGGGGTTGGCAGGGGAAGGCCTGGTAAATGAATAAACCCCAGCTGAGGGAAGTCAGATGGAAACAGGCTACTCTGACATTGGACAGAGCAGCCAGGATGAGCTTTGGCAGATGCAATCTTCTGGAGAGCAGGAAGCCAGAGAAGCACAGCGGGGTGCTGCAACAGGAAGAAGGTGCTTCTGAAGATATCGGGTCTACAATTCAAGAGTCAGCTACCTGCAAATGAGAGAGTGTCAGTGACATAGGAGGCTATGCCTATCCAGGCAGATAGTCTCAGATAGTCCCTTACCTGCAGCCGTCACTGTCACTATGGCATTGAATTTCTATGCAACCGGGTCATTCCACGGATTTGCTGCGGACGCAGGTGGCATTTCACAGTCGGCAGCATCACACCATCAGGCAGGTCATGGTTGCCCTATTCCGGAGGGTGGGGGTCCACATCCATTTTGAGACAGATGGGCCTGCTCAGGCAGAGGGTGTTGGGGTTTGCAGCCATCGATGGATTCCCTCAGGTTCAGGGGGTTATCGATTGCACCCATGTAAGCGTCAAGGCACCGACAGACCAACCAGCCAGATTCCTGAACAGAAAGGGCTGCCACTCATTGAATGTCTTGCGAGTCTGTGACCACAGGAAGTGAATCTTGCAGGTGTGTGCTCAGTTCCCAGGCAGCTGTCATGACGCTTTTATCCTGCAAGAGTCCCAGGTGCCTGACCTCTTCAGGCCCACATCCAGACTCTGTGGCTGGCTGCTGTGGGATATGGGTTATCCCCTAAAGAGATGGCTCCTGGCGTCCGTATGCTACCCAGACCTCTTCGGGGGACTGCCCACAGCTAACTTTGCTCACGCTGCTCCTCCTGCTGAAGCATGATGTGAGGTTCACCCAGTGCTCCCCATTCTAGGTTAACCAACATGAGTGTGTCTTCGCTGGTTGAAGATGCTGAGGAATGATGTGACGGTGTTGGCTCTGGTAGTTTTCTCCTTGCAGAAGAGGACAATGATGATTGCCCTTCATTACTGCACTCGTCCTCAGTTACTGGACCTGTAGGAGACACAAGAAGTTGGTTATGAGAACTTGGACTACTCGTCCTGTGCCCCCTGCACAAGCAACCCCATAGAAGACATCATCAAAGTGCCAAAGCGTGCACGGGCAAGAGCCTCTTCCATGCCCTTTACCCCAAGATAGAGCCTCGAATACTTGGCTGAATTTTATGGGCCCCCAAGGGATGGGAACGGAGGCGGGGGCCCCATAAAATTGCGCAGAAAGGGCAGGGGGTGGAGTGCTGGTCGCCTTTCAATGCCTTCGAATTTAGTCTGGGGCAGGGGAGCCCGAGGATGGCTTTCTCACCCAGAGGCAATTGAGGCCCTTAAGTGGCCAATTAATGGCTACTTAAGGGCCTTTTCCCACCACCACTGGTGTTTCACCGGCGGCTGGTGGGAAACCCAGCATGCAGGGAGGCCGGCCAGTAACGCCAGGCGGCCTCATGTGGGCTGGGCGGGGTTGGGGGGTCCCTCCTCCGTGGGCATCTGTGGCCCACGGAGGACTCCCAGCAGCAAAGGCCACCCCTGTGGCATCACACATCCCCCTGTCCTCAGTAACCAACCCCCAACCTGGCCAGGGCCTCAGCTTCAAGTGACTGCTGCAGTTCTAGCAGTGGCCACCACACTCAGTGGTGCTGCTGGGATTGCTGAGCTGCCGGCCGTCTGATTGGTCGGCAGCTGTTGGAGGCAGGTTCCCCATCCTTGAAGGAATGGGGACCCCAGCACTGCGCAGTTAATTGCTCGAGAGTTGTAAGATGCAACCGGGAGTCCCCCAAACGGCCGAGGTGGGGTTCCCCTCGCCTTTTGGGCCTGGCGTTGGGATCCCAACCCCATCTGCATAAAATTCAGCTCACTGTGTGCAGATTTGGGCTGCATATTTAAGGAAGGATATCTTGCCTTGGAGGCAATACAGCAAAAGTTCATAAGATTGGTTGCTGGGCTGAAAGGGTTGTCCAATGATGAGAGGCTGAGTAAATTGGGTCTGCATTCTCTGGAGTTTAGAGGAATGAGAGGTGATCTCATTGAAACATACAAGATTCTGAAGCAGTTTGACATGGTAGACACTGAGGAATTGTTTCCCCTGGCTGGGGCATCTAAAACACGGGGCCACAGTTTCGGGATAAGGGCCGGATCATTTAGGACTGAGATGAGGAGAGATTTCTTCACTCAAAGGGTTGTGAATTTTTGAAATTGTCTACTCCAGAGGGTTATGGAAGCTCCATGATTGAATATATTTAAGGCTGAGATAAACAGATTTTTGGTCTCTTGGGGAATCAAGGGATATGGGACGCAGGTGGGAAAGTGGAGTTGAAGCCCAAGATCAGTGATTATCGTATTGAATGGCAGAGCAGGCTCGATGGGCTGTATGATCTAATCCTCCTATTCTTTTGTTCTTATGAGCTATAATAGCTTTATCCCTAGTTGGTTCCACAATAAATTGTTCCAGAAAACTGTCATCAAAGCATTCTACAGACTCATCTTCCAGACCACCTTTGTCAATTTGATTGGTCCAGTCTATATGAAGATTAATCACAGAATCTCAGAGTTGTTAGAGTACAGCAGGAGACCATTTGGCCCAACGTATCTTCACCGGGTCTCTTGATGAGCATTTCGCCTAGTGCCTCTCCCCCACCTTTTCCCGTAACTCTGCACATTCTTCTTTTTCACAGAATCACAGAATTGTTACAGTTCAGAAGGAAAAGTCCCCCACAATTGTTACATTGCCTTTGTTACAAGCTCCAGTTATTTCTTGCTTAATGCTCTGTCCAACAGTATAACTACTGTTAAGGAGCCTACAAACATGAAATATGGTTTAATTTCTTTAAAAAAAGGATTATCTTGGGTTAATTGTTTTTAATTGTATGCAGGTGGTTGGCATTGACTGGGGATTCACTTGATCCCCTATAAATAGACAATGCTTGAAACTGTGCTGGCTGGAGTTAGGAAGTGTATGCTTGTAATATGTAACTCTTTAAATAAATATAAAAGAGTGTAAAGATTGCCTCCAGTTCTATCTTTGGCCAATGGACTTTCCAGAATAAAACAGATGGATCACTCTTGAATGACAAATGCTTGAGTGAACTAGAGAGGTAGACAGTTGTGTGCCAGTTGGAGCTATTCAGTAACCTCCATGTGGTAGCCAGAAGCCTTGGCTTTAAAAGCTAATTATTTTAAGAGGAATTGACTTTTGTAAGGCTAGAAAACTACAGTAGACAAGTGCAATGCCTTGACAACATGTATATTCCTGCATTTTAAAAGCTGCATAATAGTGTCAGCTTAGCTCTTTGATCGAAGTCAGGAAGGTAATGGCTTCAAGCTCAATCTAAGGACTTGTGCACATCATTTAGTTTGACACTTTGGAGGACATGTTAAACCAAGCCTCCATCTGTCTGTTCAGGTGAAGTTCAAGAGCCCATGACGCTATTTGAAAAAAAAAGCCCAAGGCTTGACCAACAATCTCCCCTCAACCTCCATCAATAAAAGTAGATTAACCAATCATTCATGCCATTATGTTGATTGGACACTGTTATGTGCAAAATGGTTGTCATTTTTACTTGCATAACAACAGTGATTGCCCTTCACAGCAATCTATTGATGTCAAATGGCTCACACATTAACAGCTGGATTTTGTTGCCCCGCCGCCGGGAGTGGCAGCGGGTGCAGAAAATGGCAGCCGCCCAGCACGAGAGCCGCACCGTTGCAATTATGCAGCAGGTGGCCACTTAACATATTGATGCCCCCCACCTTCCCCAAAATCACGTGGTTTTGGCGGCATTGGCGACGCCGTTCAAGGAGTCACCTGATGCCGGAACAGGCACTGGCACCATTTTTAAAAGACTGCTAACAGTTCAAAATAATGCAGCATTGACCTCTTTCCTCCCATACCCTAAATAATGCAGAGTTGACCCCTTTCCCCCGCGCCTCCCCCTCATCTATACTCAGAATGCAGCAGAGATCCCTTCCCCTCCTCGGTGGTGCCAGCTGTTCCTGGACAGGAAAGCGAAAGTGCGTGAGTGTCGCACATCGCGCTGAAGATCGGGAACGGATGGGAAGGTTGTGGCGGATGACATGGTAATGTATGCAGTTAGGTATTTTAAATATTTAAACCAGGGTAGCGTCGCAGAGCGGCAGAGAGGCCACCATGGAACTTCCCCGTCGTAGGGAAGATCTGGCTCAACAATCCCGGTGTCAGGTTCCGTGGTGGTCTCTGCTGCTTCAATTCTCCGGCCACCCCCCCCACCACGAAATCCGACATCGGACTGAGAACAAAATCAAGCCCTAATTGTGCATTAAGGTTAGTCAACATTTTTTTAGGTAGCATTAATAAAGTCAATGCTAGCTTCTACCCATCCTCCTAAAGTTGCTGCTGGCAGTAAACAGGTGTAATGTCTGTTGAAAGATTGATCCAGCAATTGAGTTTTTTTCTGCGCTGTCTATTTGTTAAAAAGCAACAAGAGACTTGCAGATTTATTCAGGACTTACTTTATTTGCACAATTGAAGCGAGTACGAAAGCAGAAGAGAGAGTATGCAGAGTTCAAGGGTGAGTAGATGAGGAAATAGCTTACCAAGATTGTCAATGCAAATTTCCATCAGTGTGTCCAGCACCATAGCTCAATGCTGCCAATTAATTTTGGTGGCTTTTATTGAATTTAATTTCTTGGATAAGAAAATAACTACATATGATTTTATCTAACCGTAATGTAGCTGATGGGAGCACTGCAATTCTTCTTGTCAGCTGCATACTATAGGATAAATGCCCCAATGCTTGGGGAACATAGTTGGTCAAAAGCCTTTGGGATGAAGGAGTCATTTTCAGAAAACTAAATGTAAACAGTTGTTCTCCTGTTGGTAGAAGAAAACTTATGAAATTCTACACATACAATTAAATATCTCAGTTTTTCTTTCATGCTTAGAATATAATAAACATGAGCATCCTTTAGGATGTCTAAACTAATTAAATACTAACTGTTGTAAGGTCTAAAAAAGGAATTGGATTTCCACATTACAGAACTGAACCATCAACTGACTGCAGAGTAAACGGAAAGTGGTGCATGGAGGTCACTTTCCCTACACAGGAAGAGTACAAGTAGTCAATGTAAAGCACCTTAAGATTCCCACTAACTGCTATACTTTTATCCTTCATAGAGTCTACCATTTATTTCAAGACAGCAAGTTTCATTTTCAAATTTTCTTTCTCTTATGAAGTAGATGTGCCGAGTGCAATGAAATGGATGAAGTCAGAATGAAGACAGTATTAATACTGGACCTGACATTATCATGATCTATTGTAGTACAGCACCAATTACCTTTCTGCAACAAATTAACAGTAAATATTCAATGTAACATAATAGAAAATGGGGATTGTAATGTGTCATAACTTGAAGGTTAAGTTTTCCCTATGCATTATTTTACTGCACTGGTTAATATAAATTTAATGTATCAATGTCTATGTTAAATGGCACAGATAGAAATTTAAGGTAAAAGCATTAATCAGTGCACTAAGAACAGAAGAAACTAAAACTCATCTGATTTGGTTCCGAGTCACTGAAATATATTCTTTCCCACCAGAAATTATACAGGAAAGAAATTAAACCACCATTTAAACCAGCTGTGGGAAGACCAGAGGACACGTTCCACTTTGATCCTGAATTCACATCAAGGACACCAATTGGTCAGTCGTCTTTTTGTAGTTTTTTGAATTGCTCAGTTTAATTCCATTCACCATATATTTGGGGGTAACTTTGCATTATGTGATTGTGTAAAATGGGTGATAGCCAATCAGCAGCTGTTTTATATAGTGTGGATAAATTTAACCTAGTCCACTGGTCAGGATTGTGTCATCCATTGAAGTCAGTGGAGAGTAAAATCAGGCAACATGTAAAATGGGCATCTGATTCAAACCCAGCAGCTTCTTTCCTGGCGGGTTAGGTTAAAATGGTGCCTTATGATCTGAACCTATACCTTCAAATCCAGTGCTGCTCCACAATATTGCAATAAACATGTGACTAATACATGAACTCAATATTTTGTAATATTTTTTCTAGAATTACAAACTGCTGTCATTTTTGTTACAGTTTGTGGCATTGGGGAGTACAGTTTAGTTTAGTGATACAGCACTGAAACAGGCCCTTCAGCCCACCGAGTCTGTGCCGACCATCAACCACTCATTTTTACTAATCCTACACTAATCCCATATTCCTACCACATCCCCACCTGTCTCTATATTCTCCTACCACCTACCTACACTAGGGGCAATTTATAATGGCCAATTAACCTATCAACCTGCAAGTCTTTGGCATGTGGGAGGAAACCGGAGCACCCGGAGGAAACCCACGCAGACACAGGGAGAACTTGCAAACTCCACACAGGCAGTACCCAGAATTGAACCCGGGTCCCTGGAGCTGTGAGGCTGCGGTGCTAACCACTGCGCCACTGTGCTGCCTGTGCCGCAGTTAATTTGCTTTATTGATGAAATAAAGGACTAGAAATTCGGGTGCATCCATTTATGGTACAATCCCTGCACATGAATGGTGAGGGCTGAGGCACACCGTTATTAGGTCTCAGGCCTCATTTCCATTCACAGAATCACAGAATTGTTGCAGCGCAGAAGGAGGCCATTGGGCCCATCATGTCCGCACAGGCTATCCAAAAGAGCAATTCACTAACCTCCATTTCCCTGCCTTCTCCCCATAACCCTGCGCATTCTTCCTTTTCCTATAACAATCCAATTCCATTTTGAATGCTTCAATTGAACCTACCTCCACCACACTCTCAGCCAGTGCATTCCAGACCTTAACTACTCACTGAGTGAAAAAGTTTTTCCTCATGTCACTTTTGTTTCTGTTACCAAATACTTTAAAACTGTGCTCTCTCGTTCTCGATCCTTTCATGAGTGGGAACAGTTTCTCGCTATCTTCTCTGTCCAGACCCCTCATTATTTTGAATACCTTTATCAAATCACCTCTCAGCCTTTTCTTCTCCAACGAAAACAGTCCTAACTTCTCCAATCTATCTTCATTACTGAAATTCCTTATCCCTGGAACCATTCTCGTGAATCATTTCTGTTCTCTCTCCAATGCCCTCACATCTTTCCTAAAGTGCAATGCCCAGGACTGGAGTAATCCAGCTGAGGCTGAACTAGTGTCTTATACAAGTTCAACATAACTTCCTTGAGCTGGCAAGCTACACAGAGCTATTGACGAAGCAGAACTGAAGATCAGGCCAGTGCTGGTGTCATAGCAACCCTCAGTTAATTGAGGATGGGTGGGTGATCGGGCCAGGAGGAGTGACCAATAAGGTTGGAAAGTGTGGGTGATCGCGCCTTGGGCGGTGGTGAGCAATCAGTAGCTGGAAAAGAGGTAGCTCCTTACAGCTCCACATTCAGATAAGTATGGGGATCTTCCTGCTGGCTAGCATCTTGTTGTGCTTTGCAAGTTCAGTACACTCTGTGTGGAACACTGAGGTTTTCGAAAATCAAAAATGCGTCCTACAAAATGCATTAGTTTGACAGTATGTAATTAGCGCCTGCATGACTCTGCTTAACTTTATGGCATCAGAAGCTTGCCATGGGAAATGAAAGACTGTATATAATGGGTCTGGGATATATTTAAAGCAATGAAGCCACTTAAAGGTACATTTCAGCCTTTGCCAACATTGTTGGGTAACAAGAATGCCTGGCAAACACCCAGTCAATGTGGAGGCAGGAAACCCACTCTATATCCAAACGAGGAATTTATGCAACGTTCCATCGTTGTTTAATGGCTAGCAAACAGAAGGTGATGCAAAATGAGGTGGTAGCAAGGAGAGTGGTAGCCTTGTTTTCCACTCCTTTGTACCCTGCCTATAGGAGCTTACCTGAAGAAGGCAGCACTTGAGAGCACAGCCACTAGCAGTGCCAACCCTACAGCATACGTTAGCTGCAGATGTCACAGCTCTGCTTGTGACTATCCGTTGAACTGGAGTCAGCATAGTGAATTTTACAAGGCCAATGCCAGGCAGATGTTCCTCTGTCTACAAATGCAGATGGAGATGGGGAGGGGGGGGGGGGGGGGTGGGTGGGGGGTGGGTGGTGGTGACATGGGTAGCAGGGGTGGGGGAGGTCTGCCTCTGGTACAGCTTGACCTGCCTGACATTTCTCCATAGATCCTCATCATTGTTGTCCAGAAAATGTAAGTAAAATGGGATTTCCATTGGGAAACCCATTGTCCCAATATCATGGACATAACAAATAAAAATAGCTGTGTCAGGGACTTAACACAAATGCTCTTGAACAACTAACTAGAAACTGGGAAAAAAAAAGGAAAATGATTCGGAAAGAGCCTCAGAAATGCAGCTATAAAAGGATTCGTAAATGCAGTTCCATAAACAGTATGCCCTTTTGGCCATTGATTCCCATTTGATATGGTTGGATAAATGTCAGAGCACTACACTAGCCTACATGACTTGGAATAGTAAGATTGCTAAATAATGTCAATGAATATTTCCAATACAATTAATTGCCAACTGGTGGATACACGTAGTGTCAGCAGAAAACGCAACTTGACAATTGAATGAGTGTTGAAGAAATGAACGTTTTGCATAACAGATCTCCATCCATTTTTCCTAACTGTTGTGTCAGCTTTGGTTATGACCAAGTAAAGAATGCAATCAGAAAACTTATCCTAATGTGTTTTCAGGAGCTCTAGTGTGTATTTTACACATCTCTTTAAAATTAATGCTCAGAGCATGAGAAGATCACTTACATCCTTACAGCTGGTAAATCAGATGTATTTAAGTTTCACACTTTTTAACATTTGCATGTTGTCCAGTACTTAGAATGCTATTGGCCAGGAGATAGCTTCAATTTACTCATTCGCTTTCTTTTCCACATTTTCTGCCATTCCCTGCTCACCTGTACCATCTGTACTTGAGAGGACCTGAGATAATCTGCTCCAACCCACAGTTCTGCATTGGCTGTTAAGTGTGCATAGAATCATAGAATGGTTACAGCACAGAAGGAGGCCATTCAGCTAATCCCAGTCTCTGCCTTTTCCCTGTATCCCTGCAAAAATTTTCTCTTCGTATAATTAATCAATTCCCTTTTGAAAGTATTGAGTGAATCTGCCTCCACCACACTGTCAGGCAGTGTATTCCAGATCCTAACCATTTACTGCGTAAAAGCGTTTTTCCTCATGTCGCCTCTGTTTGTTTTGTCAATCGCCTTAAATCACGTCCTCTGGTTCTCAACCCTTTCACCAATGGGAACAGTTTCTCCCTATCTACTCTGTCCAGACGCTTCCTGGATGATTATCTTTTTTATATTCATTCACATGAGTGTAAACATTGTCAACAAGGCCAGGATTAATTGCCCTTGAGAAGCTGGTGGTGAGCTGTCTCCTTGAATACAATTGAGTGGCTTGCTAGACCATTTCAGAGGGCTGTTAAGAGTCAACCAGGTAAGCACAGCAGATAACTTAAAATATATTGGTGCACCCGATGGGTTTTTATGACAATCCAGGAGTTTATTTTGATCACTATTACCGATACTTTATTTAAAATTCTAGATTTATTTAATTACATTTAAATTCTTCAGTTGGCATGGTGGGATTTGAACTCATGTCTCCGGATCATTAGTCCAGGCCTCTAGATTACTAGTCCAGTAACATAACCATCTATTACCGTACCCCTGGAAATCATCTTTTTTTTCCCCTTGTGTTTTTATGAATATATAAGCTTAGCTTGTGGTTGCAACATCCCTACAGACACCTGTCTGGGGGTAAACTCCAATATCCTGTGGCAAGGTTTTACAGATTGACCGATGTAACGTAAACATGATGCTTCCACTTCTGGTGGAGACCAAAACTATTGGCCGTGGATATGATATAGCTCTCATTAAATCTGTAACAAATTTTATTTTTAAAATAGTTTTTTTAGATATGTAAAATATAACTGTCTCATATAAATGTATTTTAGTTTTCTTAGTCGGTGAGAATCTCTCTCCCTTAAGGGAAGTGGGTATTTTCCACTGGGGCCTGGTTAATCCTGGTTTGACAATCACTAAACTTTAGTTACCATTTATTTCATTTAACTATCTTGTACTTTAACAATTATCCAACATAATTTTTGGTAGTCAGTTAAATGTGCAGAACACAGAATTATGAACTATATAATAACACTCACAAGCCTGAGATAATGAGGAGGTTTTTGGTTTTGTTGCTTTGGTCCTTTCTATTACTCTACATTTTCTCTTATACTCTGCTCCTATCCTTCACATTGCATCTCACCCCAAGCTCCTCACTTCTTTCTGCATTGTCCCCCCGAGCTCCCCGCATTTATATTGCTTCCTGCCCCTGAGCTTCTTTCCTTTTTCTGCCCCTTTCCCCAAGCTCCTCTCTCCCCTACATTGCCTCACATCTCTTTATTTTTTCCCTGACCTGTGCCCTTAGGGCTTCTCTCTTCTCTCTTCTGCCTCACACCTTTCCCCCATTGCTGTCTGCTGGTTCATGCCCCCAGCACCTCAGGACCCAGTCTAGGTGGCATGGCTAGAGCCTGCCCTCTGATGCTGTCCTAACTCCTGGTGACAACTTGTGACATTTCTAACTAAACCCTCATAAAGTTGTTCACGGAGGTATCAAGATACAGGACCTGGTTGCCCACACAGCTGATAAAGAGTTCTTTGCTGTTTGTATGACCTTGCTGTGTGTAATTTGGCTGCTGCATTTTCCTGCATAACACTAAATAAACTTCAAAAGTAATTTGTTGGCTGTAAAGTGCTTAAAATATGGCTTGATGATGTGTAAGAGAAGTTTACCTGTCGAAGGAACCTTTTTTAAAATCCTAAAGCGTGTGCTATTCCAATGCATCCAGTTTGTTCAACAGATACAATTGTCGATAGTAATGAATATTTCTTTTGTGCCAGACCTAAACATTTGATTCTTGTGTGAATATTACTGGAATATAGAGCATGGCTACCCGACCCGAATCCGCGGGACCCGATGACATGTGTCAGACTCGGATCGGGTCGCTCTTCTGGGTCTGGCATTTGGGCTTGGGTCGGGTTGGGTCAGACACACTCTATCACCACCTCTGGTAAGTGGCTCCAATGTTAATGTACTTTTTGGACTTGAAAGGTTGTTTATTTACAGTTTTTTCAAGCTTGTGCAGATGAGCAACAAAGTCTAGGTTAACTGATGGTCGGGTCGGGCGCAGGAAAAAATGAAAAGACTCGGGCTGGGTCAGACTTGGGTCGGATGTGGTTCTGTTGCGCTTGGGTCAGGTTTCATTTGCAGACCTGAGCCGGCTTTTACTGGAATATGCATATGAAAATGTTCTTTATGATGTATTTGCATGATATGCTTAAATAATAATGAGCTTTTATGTCAAATCTGAACCTCAGCATTCCATATGCATTCATTAGACCTGCAGTGAAATTAACAGTGAAATTTTACATAAGGCCTCTCCTACCTGTGGAACAGCATCTCAGATAATTGTTTCTCCTCGAAATCTGTCCCATGTATGAAGAGTTAACCTTTACTTCAATGAGCGTTCTTGGAGTATCTGTTAGACTACAGAAAGGCTCCAAAGTTAATTCTTGGCACACAGCAACAAATTCTCCTAATCTTCTCCACTTTCCACAACAACTAGGATCAATATTTTGCAGTTGTCTCGGGCTAAATCCTGTCATTGTGCTAATGAAAAACTATAAATAGCAGTAATAATTTGACAAGTTGCCATTTAGATTAACTTTGGATTGTTAAGCTCACTTTCCCTCTTACCTACTCCTGAACTTACCAATACCAATTTGAAATATAATAAACTGTGTTCAGTCTGTAGAACCTGTTTGTAATTTCAAAAACTCTGAAATTCATTTTGATGAAGCCACTGCAGGGACTAAATTGGGGCATGTAGCACCAGTTTTTTAGGCATTATGCGACCACACAAGGATCAAAATAGGATCCAGGGTGCTTGCGCCTAATTCCGATGGGATGTTTGCAGGACACCATCTTGGTAAAAGGGGTTTGTGCACGCGCCTAACAGCCACAGCAACTTGCAGAGCAGCGAGATGATGATGTGAATTAGTGGGCAATGCTGATTTGATATCAGTGCTGCCAGTTTCGAACTCCACCCTCCATCCAGTGCCCTGTCTTGCCCTTACACAGCTGAACATAATAAATGGACTGAGGGACATCCCACCTGCACTATTGAAGTGAATCATGAATTACTTACAGGCAAGTTGGTGAATTATTTCTTCTGGCTGTTGATGTAGCTTTGGAACTTTCCTACTCTGATAAATACTGAACAGGGAGTTGGGTCTGGCTGGTCTTACAGCACTTTTTGGTCATGTAAAATCTGTGCTGAAACAAGTTGCTTCCAGGCATGTGTGGTTTGGGAGAGCTTCTTCTGGGAATTGAACATGACTGGGAGAATAAAAAGAGGTCGCACAGAGCAGGACAAGTTGCTTGAAGAGGGATCAGGAGGAGGGGGAGAAGGACACTCAGCAGGAGGTTGTATCCACTGACGGTCGACAGAGAACAATATTCTTTCCTCAACTTCAGAGAAGACCAATGCTTGAGACATCTTAACTTCCTAAAATAAATCGTTCCTGAAATATGGCAACTGCTGCAGCCTCAAAGCAGGGCAAGGACAGTATTGTCTATGGCTGTCAAGGTGACCGTGATTCCTAACTTTTATGTGTCTGCCTCCTTCCAAGCTGCTGCTGGAGATATAAGCAACATCACACAGTTTTCAGTGTGCTGCGGTTTAAAGGAGATCATTGAGGTTTTCTATACCCAGAGAAGCATTTTCATCTCATTCCTGCTTGCCAAAGACAAGCAGGCAGTGTGAGCATGAGGTTTGGCACAGATTGCAGGCTTCCCTAAAGTACAAGGTGCTATTGACTGCATGCAGAATGCCTAGTATGCACCTCATGTGAACTCAGCCATTTTCATAAATTACTCTCTTAATGAGCAGCACGTGTGTGACCACAGGCAGTGCATTATGCAGGTAAATGCCTGTTATCCTGGCAGCAGTCATGATTCCTTCATTCTGTGCACGTCCTCTGTTCCACCTATTTGACCCACTATGACAAGTCAAAGGTTGGCTATGCCGTGATGAGGGTCATCCCCTAATAACATGACTAGTGATTCCAGTCCGAATCCCATGTACACATGCATAGCAGGCTTACAATAAGAGCCTGTTGCCACAAGGAACATTATAGAGTGCACCATTAGTGTCCTCAAGCAATGTTTCTTCTGCCGAGACCAATCTGGAGGAGTTCTGCAGTACTGAACGGAATGGGTATCAAGATTTCTGGTAGCATGCCACATGCTGCACAACTGTGCCATCATGATGGAACAGCCCTAGCCACCACATATTAGGCAAGAAGCTGAGGAGCAGAAGCATGAGAAGGAGGAGGAGGAGAAATGGAGGAGGAAGAGGAGGCAGCAGAAGAGGAGGAAGTGCAAAAGGAAGTGGATGAACAGAAGGAAGAAGAGAGACTACATGTAGATACCACCTTTCTGCTCGGCTCTACATGATCAGATTATTCATGAGTGATACCAATACCCTCAACCACATCTCCCCATTCATCAACAATCCCACATTCCTTCCCTTTCCTCTATCACTGACAATCACACCATTCTCTTACCGACAACATCAAATATAAAGAACCAGAAAATGCACATTCCAATCTAAATTTATAAATTCTATCATTATATAATGGATACAAAATTAAACTAATCATCCTTGTGCATTCCTTTCATGCCTATCTTCTGTATGCCTTTCCCTATGTTAGCGCTGCTACCAGGTGCTTCTCCAGTGACAGCAACATGGGTGTTGGAAGGCTGCTGACCTTCAATTGAGGAGACTGCAGATGGCCTTAGAGGTTTACGCCAAGCAGCGCTGGACCTAGAAGCACGGCTTCAGACTATACCATCTTGGCATGGGCTGCAGCTGTCCGGGTTGACTGGCTAACAGATAAGGGCACTGGCAAAGTAGCAGTGGTAGTAACACGAATGTTCCTAGCCTGACAGAGGACGGCAGGTTCATGTTTCATGGAACCACTGCCAATCACCCGGGGCAGCAGCTCATCAATCCTACTGAAATTCCTTTGAACTCTGGTATCCAGAGTCATGATGGCAGCTGTCTGAACTTGCGAAGCAGCATTCTGAGATTCCACTGTAGTGATCACACCTTTGATGGAAGCTGTTTGTGCTGCAATGGGAGTTGCAGCATCGGCTATCAGACGCTGCATTGTGGTGAGTTCCACAGGTGTGATGATGAAAGTGACCACCCATTCCAGGTTGGAAAAGATGGGCTTGAAGATCTGCGAAAAGCCCTTTGCCACGTTGGTGCCAAACTCCTCCAAGCTCCCTGACATTGACTGCAGGCTTTCTTGCAAGCCTGCCAATACACCATTGTGCAGACCCATCAGCCTTCTTCTGTAGGATGACCCATCAAAGTCCTCATCTGAGTCCTCAGCCGCAAAGCTTGTATGTGGCCTCCCGCTCTGGCGAGCTGGCACCTCTGCTACCCTTGTCTCCTGCCCTGGCTGCAGGCCACTGATTCCTGGTGTCTCACCGTGTGCAGATCCCACCTCTAAGCTATCCTGTAAAGCATGTAGTGACTGAGCTGGTGGCTGTGAGTGTGAGAGGAAGTGACAGTGTTTCTTCTTCATCACTGCCTTCCTGCTCTTCCACCTCTTTCTCTTCCAGCACTGCCTGGCCAGGTTGAAGTGCTCAGGCATCTAAAAGAAGAAAGGCACAAGGTGAGGAGAGTGGGGGAAAGCAAACGGTGTATGTTTACATCATCTGCAGAAGAGATTGTGGGATGACGAGGAAGTGGGATGTTAGAAGGAGGATTAGATGTGAGGATGCTGTCATCTTCAATGGCTTCAGCCCCACCTCTGGTCACAGCCTTGGTCATGGTTGCTGCAATCATGGTGGCCATCGTATCCTCCATCAGCGTAAGGACATGCAGCCCTGCCTGCCCCGGCCAGATAGGTGCTGCTGCCCTCAGATATGCACCACCTTGCCCTGCAAGAGAGAAGGAAGTGTGTTAGTGAGTGTAGTGCAATGTGTTTGGGTGATGTGACTGGCATGGTTGAATAGCTGACAGTGTGTGCAAGCTGTGAGATATGGGTGTGAGGCTTGCAGCAGTGCAAAGTGTGTGAGGGTGTGGTGAAGTTATGAATGTCAGGTGTGCATTGTGATTGATAGAAATTGTTGGTAGCTAGCGAGGGCCCAGGGTAGCTGTGCAACTGTGAATGGTGAGACTGGAGTGTCTGCATAAGAGAGTGAGGAAACGTTGTGTTCACCTGTCCTCCAGCACACTTCTGGAGATCCACATCACACTTGGTTGGCATGAGGAGATCTGAGCAACCTAGCCCACAAATGTTTGTTTTCTCTCATGCAGGTCATGGCACTTCGGAGGTAAGTGCAGCCGCTGGGTCAGGAGGTCTGCCGTCGGGCTCTGAGGAGGAGGAGCAGTCAGAGGATGCACCGTCACAGCATTCCCCTGAACGTTCCACCATTGCCGATACTTTCATATCGGTGGGTATGTGCTCGGGGATAAATTCAGGGTCACAAGCTGGTGAGAGCACTACACATGCGCCCGAGCAGCTGACGGAGGCTGTGACCAAGGCCGCTGACAGTCAGAGGACTGTGGGTGGTCAGGCCCATGCTGAGGCCCAGGCTGACAACAAGCCTCTGGTATTGGCATCACAGAACATGCGGGAGTTGCAGAGAGAGGTAAGGAACATTTGGCAGAGCTGCCAGAGGCAATGAGCAGCCATGAGCAGATGATGGAGGAGTTCATCCATGCCATGAGTTCTGCCATGTCTCAGGCATGTCAGTACATGACTTTCTCAATCAAGAGGTGGGACCCTCATGGAGAGCCAGATTCCACAGATGCTTGCAGCGCTGCACATCATGAGCTCAATGCAGAAGTGGCACGGTGAGAGAGGGACGAGGCGCCTGGAGTTTTCTCCAGGTCTTTGTCCTTCTACGGTCAGCAGGAAGGTTCAAGTGAGCCCTGAAAGGGAGGAGGAGAGGCTGACCTCCACAGCTGGGGGCTCACCTCAGGGCACTCCGAGTGTGGACAGCAGCTCCTCAGCCCCTCCTCCAGTGACCTCAGCTTCAGTAGACACAATGATTGAGGAATCCCCTGCACCTGTACAGCAACCACTCAGCTAGCTGGGCCCTCCAGGCCTCAGGCAGCCAGAGCACATCTGCCAAAATCATTCCAGGCCAAGAGATAGCCCAATCAGCAACCTGCCTCCAGCTTAGCTGCCAGCACAGTGGTCACATCCTGTAGAAGCACACAACAGCGTATAAACAAGAGCAGCTAGACACAACTGGGGTTTCATGGGTGTATTAATTGTGGCCTTTGCATTGGTTGCTACAATTGTGCAAATAAATAGAGGTCAGATTCATTGCTGTAAATGGCTCATCTTTCATTGCTGACTTGTGAAATGCAACCTTCACCTTGCTCCCAGAGTGTGTCAGAGTGTATGGTGAAGCTGGGCGCTAAGCACTGGAATGCGATGGGAAGGAGGCAACAGGTGGAATACAGTGAAGTGAGCCTTTATTGCGTTCACTTTGAGAGGCCATCATAGTGGCAGCAAGCTGGTATGTATGAAATTGTGTCGAGCCTCCCTTGTGTGTCTCTCAATGGCTTTGGCATCCCGTGCAAGGGAAGCAAGATCCAATGGTGGTTGCTCATTAGCCTCCTCCACATCCTCCTCATTGGATGAGGACTGGCAATCAATCATGTCCTCTTCGTGCAAGGCCTCCCCCACCTCTGCTGTTATAGATTGGGCACAGCACAGCAGAATGCCATGATACGCAAAACCCTTGCTGGAACATACTGCAGGGCTCTACTGGTTTGATCGAGGCACCAGAATCTCATCTTCAGCAGCCAGATGGCCTGCTCGATGGTCGTTCGGGTGGACCCATGGCAAGTGTTGTACCTCTCCTCTGCTGAAATGTGAAGGTTCCTCACAGGCATCAGTAGCCATGTCTTCAATGGGTAGCCCTTGTCCCAGCAAATCCATCCCTGAAGGCAAGCGGGGGACTGAAAGGCTGTTGCACCTGCCCTTCCCATGTTATCTTCTTGCAGAGATGAACCATCCTGTTGCTCCCCACCTCTGAAGACTGTGTTAATGCCCCTCAGTGTCCACGTTTCCAGAGAGCACCTGAGACTGTGCCCACCCTACTCTTACACCTGAGTCTGTGCCCACCCTACCCTTTTACCCAAGACTGTGCCCACCCTAACCTTGCGCTTGAGACTGCGTCCACCCTACCCTTGTACCTGAGACTGTGCCCACCCTACCCTTGCACCTGAGACTGTGCCCACCCTACCCTTGTACCTGTGACTACACCCACCCACCCCTTGCACCCGAGAATGCACCCTCCCCACCTTTGTACCCGAGACTGTGCCCACCCTACCCTTGTACCCGAGACTGTGTACACCTTACCCTTGTACCCGAGACTGCGTCCATCCTTGCAGAGAGTTTAGCACCGCAGGCCGTCAATGGCCTCCACTTCCGCCCTTCCATTATTCATTGCTCTCCGTGGCTGCCTTCCCACAGCAGCACTGAGGCCTTGCCACCATCTTTAAACGTTCGGGTGCCGCATCCACCCTGATTTTTCGGCCTTCTACGTCTCCACTCTTGCTCCTGCTGTCTGGATAAAATCCAGCTCACAGTGTCAGAGATCTGTGAGGTATTAGAACATAATTAGCATGAGGTAGCAGATAACGCTTGTTCTGGCTTGGCCCACCTCCTGTTCTCTTTGTGAAATTGTGCATTGGCAGTGACCCAGATTAAAGCAGTAAATCCATTCCACACCATTGTCAGACCGTGCAGTTTTATTTGATCTCTGCTTTGTGCCCAAGGCATAACTATTGCTTTGACATATGCTTACATCCCTCCATGTCAAGATGCGCTGATGCACATTTGCCCATGGGTTGAATGGAATTAATGTATTCTGCAAATAATTTTACTCGGCTCAAAGACATTGTTAGGTGGCAAGAGCATCTGTGGCAATGTTCCTGGAAATGGTACAAATTTTGTCTCCTTTTTGAAGACATATTTGAAGGCTTCCTTTCAGAAAGGATGAAAAATTCAGTAGCTCTTCCTCAGTCCATTACCAGGAATGAGATTTTATGAATATAGAATCAAGCAGATTACAAGTCTCTTTAAATATAGTCAAACCCCATTGCTCAGAGGCTGAGCATATTATCAGGCCTTCACTCTGTTGAGAGTTGAGCTGCTGTAGGGAAAGGCATTTGTTATGAGAACAGGTTTGCATTACTGAAACAGTTTTTTATTGATATCTGTTCCCTGATACTCTTCCATCCTCTCTTTAAAGAGAGGGAGAAGGTGTATTAATGCAGCACATAATTTTTTTTGTTAACTGTTTCTTTTAGGCTTGTAACCACCAGACTTTGCCCAAATGTTTTTTGCTCAACACTCTTGGCTTAGATTATTCTGGTCAGGTCTGTCTTGTTCAGCACTGTAAACTGGATGGACCTGATCAAGAATCTGAGAAGAGTTCCATTATGATAGATTTCTCTCTGTGCCATTTTATGCCCTAATTTTGTTTTTCTTAGGATATACCTGCCTATTTTTAGGTTCTCCAATGCAAATGAAGGGAAAATGACTATCATCTTAAATGTCACATTTTCAAACATTTCCATCTCAATTACACTGCAGTTGTCAGATATTATGTCAAGTGTCCAAAGTTGCCAGACACTAGGGAGAAAGCAGAAGAACAATATACAGAACCAAACATCAACATTAACAGCACCGATCTGGAGCTTATTTTTGACCCTTTTTGAAGGAATTTTTTATTGATTCTTTGTTCTTGTCAGCTTCTTTAATATTGGTAGCCTAGTGGTAATGTCGCTGGACTAGTAATCCAGAGACCTGGAGTAATGCTCTGGAGACATGAGTCTCCCAAGACAGCAGCTGGGGAAATTTAAATTCAATTAATTAAATAAATATGGAATAAAAAGCTATTCTAATGGTGACCCTGAAACCACTGGATTGTTGTAAAAACCAATCTGGTTCACTCATGTCCTTACGGAAGCAAATCTGCCGTCCTTATCTGGTCTGGCCTACATGTAACTTCAGACCCACAGCAATGCGGTTGACTCTTAACTGCCCTCTGAAATGGCCTAGTGAGCTACTCGATTACACAAAAAGGCAACTAAAAAGTCAAATTAGAATAAAACCGGACAGAGCACCCGGCATCGACCTAGGCACTGGATACAACAAAGGTACACTCTGCCCTGCCGACCCTGCAAAGTCCTCTTCACGAACACCTGGGGTCTTGTGCCAAAGTTGGGAGAGCTGTCCCACAGGCTAGTCGAGCAACAGTCTGACATAGTCATACTCACAGAATCATACCTTACAACCAATGTTTCGAAACCTGCATTAACATCCCTGGATATGTCCTGTCTCATCGGCAGGGCTGACCCACCAGAGGTGGTGGCACAGTGGTACACAGTCGGGTGGAAGTGGCCTGAGAATCCTCAACAGAGCCTACGAAGTGTCAATGCATCAGGTCAAACATGGGCAAGGAAACATCCTGTTGATTACCACCTACCACCCACCTTGAGCTGATGAATCAGTGCTCATCCATGTCAAACACCATTTGGAAGAAGCACTGAAGATAGCAAGGGCACGGAATGCATTCTGGGTGGGGGACTCAATGTCCATCACCAAGAGTAGCTCAGTAGCACCATACTGGCTGACTGGGCCTGCTGCAACTGGTGAGAGAACAAACAAGAGGGCATAACCTACTTGATCTCATCCTCACCAATCTCCCTGTCGCAGATGCATCTGTCCATTACAGTTCTGGTAGGAGCGACCACCGCACAGTTCTTGTGGACACGAAGTTCCATCTTCACACTGAGTACACCCTCCATTGTGTTGTGTGGCACTACCACCGTGCTAAATGGGATAGATTCAGAACAGATCTAGCAGCTCAAAATTGGACATCCATGAGATGCTGTGGGCCATCAGCAGCAGCAGAATTGTATTCAAACACAATCTGTAAACTCATGGCCCGGCAAATCCCTCACTCTACCATTACCGTCAAGCCAGGGGACCAACCCTGGTTCAAAGAGAAGTGTAGGAGAGCATGGCAGGAGCAATACCAGGCATACCTAAAAATGAAGTGCCATCCTGGTGAAACTGCAATACAGGACTACATGCATGCTAAACAGCAGAAACAGTATGCTATAGACAGGAGTAAGCGGTCCCACAACTAACAAATCAGATCAAACTTCTGCGGTCCTGCACATCCAGTCAGGAATGGTGGTTAACAATTTCACAACTAAGAGGAAGAAGCAGGTCCACAAACACCCACATCCTTAGTGATGGGTGAGCCAACCAAGACAAGGCTGAAGCATTTGCAACCATCTTCAGTTAGGTGTGCCAAGTGGATGAACTATCTCAGTCTCCTCCTGAAGTCCTCAACATCACAGATGCCAGTTTTCAGCCAGTTCAATTCACTCCACATGATATCAAGAAATGGCTGAAGGCACTGGATGCAGTAAAAGCTAGGAGCCCTGACAACATCCTGGCTGTAGTGCTGAAGACTCATGCTCCAGAACTAGCCACGCTTCTAGTGTAGCGGTTCCAGTGCTGGCACCTACTCGACAATGTGGGAAATTGCCCAAGTATGTCCTGCCCACAAAGAGCAGGACAAGTCCAACCCAGCCAATTACCACCCCCGTCAGTCAATGCTCAGTCATCAGCAAAGTGATGGAAGGTGTCAATCAACAGTACTATCAAGTGGCTCTAACTCACCAAAAATCTCACTGCTGCTCAGTTTGGGTTCTGCCAGGACCATTTGGCTCCAGAACTCATTACTGCCTTGCTCTAAAGAGGATGGACTAAAGAGCTGAATTCCAGAGGTGAGGTGAGCGTGACTGCCCTTGACATCAAGGCAGTATTTGACTGCATGTGGCATCAAAGACCCCAAATAAAATTGAAGCCAATGGGAATAAGGGGGAAAACTCTTCACCAACTGCAGTCATACTTGGCACAAAGGAAGATGGTTGTAGTTGTTGGTGACCAATCATTTCTGGCCCAGAACATCGCTGCAGGAGTTCCTCAGGGTAGTATTCTGAGCCTAACCATCTGCAGCTTCTTCATCAATGACCTTCCCTCCATCAGAAGGTCAGAAGTGATGATTGCCCAGTGTTCAATACCATTCAAAACTTCTCAGATACAGAAGCAGTCCGTGTCCACATGCATCAACACCTAGACAATGTTCAGGCTTAGACTGACAAGTGGCAAGCAATATTTGCACCACACAACTGCCAGGCAATGACTATCTCCAACAAGAGAGAATATAACTATCTCTCCTTGGTGTTAAACGGCATTACCGTCACTGAATCCCCCACCATCAACATCCTGGGGGTTACCATTGACCGGAAACTGAACTAGACCAGCTATATAAATACTGTGGCTACAAGAGAAGGTCAGAGGCTGGGAATTCTGCAGCAAGTAACTCATCTCCTGCCTCCCCAAAGCCTGTCACCATTTACATGGCGGAAGTGAGAGCTGAATGAGACTGGCAGGGATAAATAGAGCGGTGGCAGAGGATGCTCAAGAGTGGGGTTGACAGCAGAGCGAGAATGGCAGGAATAAATAAGGCAGCAGCAGAGGAGGCCTGAGACCAGGAGCGAGAGCTGAGTGAGACCAGTAGGGATAAATAGAGCTCGGCTGGGAGTGGACCAGGTTTGAGGGGAAAAAAAATCAAAGTGTGATGTCACTGGAAAGTAGGTTAAGATTGGCTGGTATTTTTCTTTTTGTGTCTAAACTAGGACATTGGTTTGAACTAAGAGTCAGGAAATTAAAAAATTCAATTGGGGTACGTATAGCGTTAAATAAATTCATAATAAGAGTATTAGCATAGAATAGGTCTAGAGACATTAATTAAAATTAATAGTTAAATAAGGTTCTAACTAGATTCTAAAAGAGGGAATAGAGTTTTTTAAGATCATGGATGGGCAGCTGAATTGCTTGCAATTCCTGCTCCATGTGGGAACTACAGAACACTTCATGTGTCTTGGGCGACCATGCTATAGGAAGTGTCTCCAGATGTTTGAACTTGGTCTCAGGGTTTCTAGCTTGAGGGGCAGTTGGAGTTACTGTGAAGCATCAGGGTGGATGAGAGTCTCCTGGATTGTACATTCCAGGAGGTGACCACCCCACAAGCAGAGAGAGTTCAGGATAGTAGATGCATGGCCACCCAAAAGAGGCAGGAAGTGCAGAAGAGTTCCCGGTATGTGTTACTCTCAAACCGGTACTCAGCATTGGAAACTGCTGGGAACTACGATACACTGAAGGAGTGCAGTTCAGACCATGGCACCAATGAGCATGGGACTGTACAGGGGAAGAACAGCAACACCTAGAAATGCAGTTGTTATAGGAGATTACATAGGGGGACAGACAGGCATTTCAGAAAATGTCATTTTGAGTCCTGCATGGTGTATTGCCTCCTGGTGCCAGGGTAAAGGACATCACAGAGAGGGTGCAGAATATTTTGCAGGGGGAAAGGAGTGAGCCAGAAGTTGTGGTACATGTCAGTACGAAGAACATAGAGAGGATATATTGAGGTCCTCTGGTCAGACTTTCCAAGAACTAGGGAGGAAATTAAAAAGTAGGACCTCAAAGGTAGTAATCTGTGGATTATTCCAAGTACCGCATGCTAGCAAGAGTAAAATAGGAAACTAGCGAGGATGAATGCATAGCTTGAGGCTTGGTGCAGGAGGGAGCGCTTTGGATTCTTGGGGCATTGGGACCAGTTCTGGGGCAGGAAGCACCTATTAAAAGGGATGGGTGACACCTCAACAGGCCTGAGATCAATCACCTCTGTGGGAGATTCACTAGCGTGGTTGAGGAATGTTTAAACTAAATTGGCAGAGAAGCAGGAAATAGGAATAAGGTGCATAAAGGAGTGAGTATGTTGGATAATACTGGAGAAGGAAGTAGTACCATATTAGATAGGAACAGACTAAGAAGGGCTATGAAGAATACAAGGACAGGTTTACAATGCATGTATGTAAACACAAAAAGTGTGGTGAATAAGGTTTGTAAGCTACATGTGGAAGTAGCCTCATGGGAATATGATGTAGTGCTAATAATGGAAATGTTGCTTAAAAAAAGCGCAGACTAGGTGCTTAATATTCAAGAATACAAAGTGTTCTGAAAAGATAGGGAAGGAAAAAGGGAGGTGAGGTGGCATTACTTATTAGGGAAGAGAGGATGTCCTGGGGGCCGGGGGGTGGGGGGGAAGGACAGAATCCATTTGACTAGAGTTGGGAAGAAAGAAAGGTGTGATCACCGTACTGGGGATACTCTATAGGCTTCCAAATAATGAGAGAGATACAGAAGCATATCTGCAGGGAAATCACAGAGATATATAAGAACTATAGAATCGTGATATTAGGGAACTTTACTCAAATATAGATTGGGATAATGTGAGAATAAAGGGTAAAGACAGGGAGGAATTTCTGAAGTGTGTTCAGGCGAACTTCCTTGGCCAGTTTGTTCTTGGTTGAACTAGGAAGGAGGCATTGCTGGGTCTGTTTCTGGGGAAATGAGGTGGACCAAGTATCGGTGGGGAAACATTTGGGTAAGAGTGATCATTGTATCGTAAGGTTCAGATTAGTAATAGAAAAGAGCAATGAACAATCTAGAGTGGAACTTTTAAATTGGAAGAGGGCTAACTTCAATGAGATGAAAGGGAATCTAGCCAGGGTAAAATCGAATCAGAGTTTGACAGGAAAAGCTTAATAGAACAATGGGTGATTTTTAAGGAGGAGATGTTTTAGGGAAAGGCTAGCTAAATTCCAACAAGGGGGAAAGGAGGAGGAACCAAGGCCAGGGCTCCTTGGATTACAAGTGAGATAGAGAATATAATGAAACAAAAAAGAGGGCATTGATGCATATCGGTGAAATCTTCAAGCAAGAACCAAGCCAAATACAATAAGCTGGGAGGAGAAGTGGAATGCAAACAAGACACTTGGATTTGTGTGAAATTGCTTCAGCAAAGGGTTGGCACAAACACAATTGACTAAATGGTCTCATTCTGTGCTATAAACTTCTATGATTCTATTCATGGCTCTTGATGAAAGCAATTTCCAAATGTTTGTAAGAACAATGTCTGGATGTACAACAATTTTACAATAGCCTTAATTTTAATTATAAAGCAGACTAGGGGTTGGATTTTGTATCGCGACGCCAGGAGCAGCAGAGGGTGCACAAAATGTTGGCTGGCCCGCCTGTGATGTTTGCAGTTGTGCTGCCGCGCTAATGCAGTGGGCAGCCACTTAGCATAATGACAGCGGGCCGTACCCCACAATCACGTGGCAGGGGTGACATTGTCGACATCGTTTATGGTGTCTACTGATGTTGGATTGCAGAGTTCCCCCCTTCCACACCTCACAGTACCCACTTGCAGAGTTCCACCTTCTCTCCCCAACAGTAGCCACTTGAAGAGTTCCCCCACCCCCACCCATCAGTACCCACACCCCTCACATTTGCAGATTGACCTTAATGACAATGTCCAATGTTAAAACAAACTCAACAGGAGAACAATGCATAACTTACCTAACCTTTGCAGGCACTGAGGGCTCTGGCCTCAGTGGCGCCAGCTTTTCAAAGACAGGAAAGTGAAAGCACCTGAGTGCCACACGTCAAGCTGAAGATTGCGAACAGCTGGTAGGATCGTGGCGAATTACATTCTAATTCATGCAAAATTGTATTTAACATATTTAAAGTACGGCCCCGGTTCAGAGCGGCGGAGGTGCTGCCACGGAACTTCGCCACCTCCGAGAAAATTGGAGACCGGCATTACAGCGTCGGTTTCTGTGGCGGACAAATCTGCGCTGATTCTCTGGCCCCCATCCCCCAAGAAAGCAGATCACAGAAGATGAATGATGCCTAGAAAGCCCCTATCCATGTGGTCTACCAGACTCTCCAAGGTGCAGCACACATTGGAGCCCAGAGTCTGGATGACAGCCATTTCAGCTTTCATCAAAGCTACAAAGATTGGTAGCACAGATTCTTTGAGAATCTGACTGCAGCATTCCTGGAGGTTGCCATACGCTGCAAGATAGACTGCAAAATACTGGTGCCATGCAACAGGATACCAAACAAGCTAGAAATGGACTCCTCCATGCTTTAAGACACAACGTATCAACTTCACAGCAGGCCTTCCAATGCCATGTATAATTGCTGTAAGAATTTATCTTTTTAAGGCTGGGCTCCTGAAGTCTGCATCTCTGTCCTGCTCAGTGGAGCTGGGAGCTACTGCTGCCTGCTCCTGCTCACTTTTATTGAGTGCTTCAGCAAGTGCAGATCGCTTCAGTTCACCCTTTAACCTGCCTGGGGTGCTTCTCTCTCTGTGCTGATGTTTGGGATGGATAGAACATATGACTGTGTATTTTCAGGAGGATTATTCTCCTCTGAGATATCTCCTCTGAGGTAGGATGGCACTGACAGGCTGGATAATAGCAGCTGACAGACTTTGCAATGCAGCTGGAAGTTGTCAAGTTGGCTGAAGGTCCAATTTTTTGAGGTGCATAAAGGAGTACAAGTAATAGGCAGACTCCCTGTTCAAATAAGCTGCCACCCTCACCAGTTTCAAGGCTCATGGCTGTCTGATTTCCAGTGCTTCCTTCTTCATCTGGTAAGGGCCATGATGTTGGCTGATCTTTCCCTGGTCTTAATTCTCTCCTTTGTGCTGTGCGCTATTTTCTCCTGCAGAAGAAGCAGAGCAAAGTTAGCGAGAGGCTATTATCGAGATAAGTGCAGATGCTCATGGAATAAAAAGGATGGTAGCAACATGGATACGAAATTGGCTGAGTGACAGGAAACACAGAGTAGTGGTTAATGGATGTTTTTTAGGCTGGAGGAAGGTTTGTAGTGGAGTTCTCCAGGTGTCAGTGTTGGGACCCTTGCTTTTCCTGATATATATTAATAACCTAGACCTTGGTGTACAGGGCATAATTTCAAAGTTTGCAGATGATACGAAACTTGGAAGCATTGTGAACTGTGAGGAGGATAGTGTAGAACTTCAAAAGGAAGTTGGTGGAATGGGCAGACAGATGACAGATGAAGTTCAAAGCAGAGAAATGTGAAGTGATTCATTTTGATAGGAAGAACATGGAGAGACAATATAAAATAAAGAGTACAATTCTAAAGGGGGTGCAGGAGCAGAGGGACCTGGGTGTATATTTGCATAAGTCATTGAAGGTGGCAGGACAAATTGAGAGAGCAGTTAATAAAGCAAATAGCATCCTGGGCTTTATTAATAGGGGCATAGAGTGCAAGAGTAAGGAAATTATGTTGAACATGTATGAGACACTAGTTCAGCCTCAGCTGGAGTATTGCATCCAGTTCTGGGCGCTGCACTTTAGGAAAGATGTGAGGGCATTGGAGAGAGTACAGAAAAGATTCACAAGAATGGTTTCAGGGATGAGGAACTTCAGTTATGAAGATAGATTGGAAAAGTTAGGACTGTTTTCCTTGGCAAAGAGAAGGCTGAGAGGTGATTTGATAGAAGTATTCAAAATCATGAGGGGTCTGGACAGAGTGGACAGAGAGAAACTGTTCCCACTTGTGAAAGGATCAAGAACGAGAGGGCACAGATGGAAAGTATTTGGCAAGAGAAGCAAAAGGAAAAACTTTTTCGTGTAGCGAGTGGTTAAGGTCTGGAATGCATCGCCTGAGGCAGGTTCAATTGAAGCATTCAAAAGGGAATTAGACAGATATATGAAAAGGAAGTATGTGCAGGGTTTACGAGGAGAAGGCGGGAGAATGGAACTGAGGGAATTGCTCTTTCAGAGAGCTAGCGTGGACACGATGGGCCAAATGGCCTCCTTCTGCACTGTAACGACTCTGTGATTCTGTGATTCTATGTGTGGGGCTTGTACTGGTACAGTATATGCTAAGAGAAAGCAAGAGGCAAGCAGGATGGGAGATGCTGTATGGATAACAAGTTGTTGGAGTGTAAAGTGAAAAAAGAGTTCCTGGTTCTGCAATTGCTACCATGTAAAAACAGATATCTGAAGGTAGTTGCTGTAAAGATAGGAAGCCAAAAAAGAGTGTGTGTTTGGAATGTGAGGTGATTGTGCTGCGCACACAGGAGCGGGTCTGATTGTGTAATGTCATACGATTGGTGGGGATGAGGGTTGAACCTGTTGTCTCATATGCCCTCGGCCATGGCAGCGCGCATTACTGGCTTGCATTTTGGACCAGTCCACGGACCACCTGGAGGACCCTTGTGGATCACCGGTAGTCCATGGACCACATGTTGAGAGCCACCGGTATAGGAGAAAGTGGGGGAGTCTTCATCCATTCCCTTGTAGTAAAGTGGTGGATCACATGTAAGGTGAGCATCTGAGAGTCAAAGGACAGTGCAGTGTTGGTGATCAGTTTTATATTTGAGAACCAGACAATAAAACTTTGTTTATTTGATTTCTACAGTAAAAACAAATGCCCTCCTTGCAGAAGGCACAGTGGCGCAGTGGTTAGCACTGCAGCCTCACAGCTCCAGCGACCCGGGTTTGATTCTGGGTACTGCCTGTGCGGAGTTTGCAAGTTCTCCCTGTGACCGCGTGGGTTTTCGCCGGGTGCTCTGGTTTCCTCCCACAGCCAAAGACTTGCAGGTCGATAGGTAAATTGGCCATTATAAATTGCCCCTAGTATAGGTAGGTGGTAGGGGAATTGAGGGAAGGTGGGGATGTGGTAGGAATATGGGATTAATGTAGGATTAGTATAAATGGGTGGTTGTTGGTCGGCACAGACTCGGTGGGCCGAAGGGCCTGTTTCAGTGCTGTATCTCTAAAATAAAAAAAAAGATTGCCAGGAACTCACTAACCCCCACACTCCTGCCAACTAAGCAAAATTATATGGTTCTGATATTTATATTCCCCACTAAAACACATGCAAAAGATTAAATAATATGAAAACATTGCAATTAATAAAGTGAACCTGTAGAAGAGCCCAAGAATGATTGTAGTATTTCACAATATTACCAACAGCAGAAGGAAAAGATCCCCCTATTATTTCCTTCTGATAGACCACATAATGTATGGGAGCAAGAAACTGGAAGCACCTCACAAATTCAAATAATCCATAGGATTTCATGTCTGCATTTAAAATCTAAATTCACTAAAACAAATACCTCTGTATTACTGGCTTTGAACATAAATTGTTTTCCTGTACAATGATTAATGGGATAAATACACACCCAAAGGTCCTCTATATATACTGCTCATGTAAGGGTTTCCCAACTAGATAAATGTCTTGCTGGGAGGGCTGCTGGGAGCAAGGCACACTAGTGACATTTTCGTTGGCAATGTAATGATGAGACGAGTTTATGAGCAGTTCTATGGCGGGCAGCCATAAAGGCGGGGCTAAAGTGTGGCGAGTCGAAGAGACTTAGCAGTTGGCAGGAAAAAAGACAGAAGCGCAAGGGGAGAGCCAACTGTGTAACAGCCCCGACAACCAATTTTTTTTGCAGCACCTGTGGAAGAGTCTGTCACTCTAGTATTGGCCTTTATAGCCACTCCAGGCACTGCTCCACAAACCACTGACCACCTCCAGGCGCTTACCCATTGTCTCCCGAGACAAGGAGGCCAAAGAAGACTATAAAATAGGACATTTTGCATAGGTTGCATGTGGCCGTTTAAAGTGGGAATGGTGGCGTGGCGGGAAAGAGAATCATATCAGAGTTGGCTGCCTGGAAATCCGGCGTCTTGACATCACTTCCAGATTTTGTCAGCAATGGGAAAGCACCAAGGTGGCATTGGTGCCCAGACGCGACGGAAAGCAGTTTTAAATGGATGAGCAGTGTGTTTAATGCCTTTACATCTAATTATCCTCGATTTTAAATGTTGGCTCTTGATTTAGTGAACTGTGGGCAGCACTCATGTGCATTTGTGTTCACGACTGTTAAAACCTAATGGCACCATGTGAGAGGCTTCAGTGCCGCGATGGGGCGGCAGCCCTGAGCATTGCTGCATTGGGGAATAGGGAGGTTCGGAGGTCATTGTCAAACTGTGTTGCTGTGGGCTCTACAAGGAGATTTGGGGTCTCGGGGGCTCTTCAAGGTGATTTGGGGTCTTGGGGCTCAGCAAGGGGTTTGCTTTGGTTTGGTGGAGGCCTGTAGTGGGTTATCAAACTGCTGTGTGAGATGTTTGATCGCTCATACTGCTGGAAGAGAGGGTTAGCTATCAGCAAGGCACCGAGGGCCATCAGGAACTTTGCCAGGAGAAATTTCAAAAGCTCAGTTGCCAGGGTCATCTCTGCGTCGACAGCTCTCTGCAGGCTCACTGATCGCCTGGCATGGGTCTCATACAGCCCGCATTTTTGAACCCCCGTGGCGTTATATGGCACCTCCGATGGGGGGAGGGCCAAGAGGTAGCTGGGCCTGACCGTGAAGCTCCACAATGAGAAGAACAGCAGCTGGCCATGCAAAGAAAGGCCCATGTATGCCAGAGAGTATGCCAGACTCGGATCAGCTACCTCCAAATGTACGAAAACCATTATCAACGAAGACTACGGCTCTCCAGGGAGGCTGTCACCGACTTATGAGCCCTGCTGGAGGACGAGTTGCAACCTATGAGCCACAACCCATGCCAGTGGCTCTGAAGATCATCGTGGCCGTAAACTTCTACATATCTGGCTCTTTCCAGAGATTCACTGGAGACGTGTGGGGTCTCCCAGGCAACAGCCCACCACTGCATCAGGGAGGTGACCAATGCCCTGTTCAAGAGGGCTGGCGACTATGTGCGCTACCGGACCAACCCTTACAGATAGTCTGAGAGGGTCATCGGGTTCGGGGTCGTCGCTGGATTCCGCCAGGAGTAAGTTGTGATAGAAGGGCTTCCATTCAGTCAACATTCAAACTGGTCTGCAACTACCAAAAGCTTTTCCTGCAGGTGTGAGCCCACTTTCCAGGAAGCAGGCATGAAGACTACATAGTTTGCCAGTCCCAGGTGCCACAGCTTTTCAGGACCCCGCTCGCCTTCAGGGATGGATTCTCAGGAACAAGGGCGCCCCAAAGAAGACTTGGTTCCTTATGCCTGTGAGGAACCCTCACAGTGCAGCAGAGAAGAGGTACTACAATTGTCACGGCTCCACTCAAGCGACCATTGAACAGGCCATTAGGCTACTGAAGATGGGATTCCACTGTCTCATTCGATCTGGTGGAGCCCTGCAGTATGCCCCAGTGAGGGTCTCATGTATCATGGTGGTCTGCTGTGGTCTGCGCAATCTAGCACTGTAGAGGTGGCAGGCCTTACATGACGGTGAGATGGCTGAGCGACACTCCTCCACGATGAGGAGGATGGAGAGGAGGGAGAGGAGCAAGCAGCACTGGATGGCAAAGCCCTTGCACCATACACCATGCAGATCGAGCGATGTGCCAAGGAGACAAGAGAGAATCTTATAATTACCCCCTTCTAGCCACCTTGATGTCCACTCACAGAGAATCCAATAAAGAGTCAGCTTAATGCATGTAGTCTGTCACCTCCTTTCCATTTGTGTTCCCTGACTTGAGACCAGCTGCAATCTGTGCTAGTACCCATGGGAGAACATATATTAATGAGGTCACATTGGCATAGTAATGAGGGCTGTGGTTACATTGACAATCTACTAAGGGGAAAGGGGGAAGTCAGCAGCTCACAATTCAGGCATAATGGAAAATGGCTGACAGACAATGATCGTTTATGATTTGAACAAAAGAACTTTTAATTAATCAATACATGTGATATTTCCTACACCTGTGAGCTGCCAAATGTGGCTCGGTAGTTTTCTTAATACATTTGCGGGTGCTTCTACACGGTGTGATACCCGTGCAGGGATAGGCACCAACATGTTGCATTTTGGACATTTGACAAAATTATTGATTCAGCCATGGACATGGGATCAATTAATCTGAATATAAAATGTATAGCCAACCTAATGCCATTAAAATACAGTCCAATTTAAAATACATTTCTCACTGTAAATAAAGTAGCTTAGCATACAAACATCATTGGAGAGCAGAACAACTGTATTAACTAGCTAACAAGCAAAACAGTATGTAATACCAATGCAAATTACTTTTGTTGACAGAATTGAGCTTCAGTTCATCACAGTGTTCCCTGAAATCTAAGAAATCTAATTTCAGCACTCAGCAATCGAGTTTTTGGTTTACTGTTTACAATAATTTTTACAATCAATGCTAATCTTTTAAGTTTTATAAAACTTTTATAAACCATGTTTTAAACTTGGTGTGGTAATAACTTTGGACTGGCTTTATAGCCACTTTATAGCCACTCCAGGTGCTGCTTCACAAACCACTGACCACCTCCAGGTGCTTACCCATTGTCTCTCGAGACAAGGAGGCCAAAGAAGAAGAAGAAGGTGATAACTTTAGGAACCTGACAGAAACCCGTAACAATAACTTCCGTAGTTTTGTTTATAAAACTTCTACCTTATCATAAAACTCAAAATCAGTTTCCATCCTAGTGGATATAAATGTGAACCCACCTATGTTAACCATATCACCAGGAGTTGAGGAATCCCACAAATTTTGGGGAGGTGGGATAAATAAGGAAAAGGGAAAAAGAAGTCTTAGAATCAGCATAATTAACCTGCAGATGCACAAGATTGAGACTTACTTTTCAATTCCATAACTTTAATTGCATTATTAGAACATCAAACCATGTCCTGTTTTACTAACTTATACAGTTTGGCATAAGTTTAAAAAAAAACTTATCTCTGAAATTCTCTTCCTGTCTGAAGGCACTGATTCTCTTTAGTAGAGTACAGTTCCATGGAAAACAGTTACTCTTCAGCATGTGCTTCAAGAATACAACATTCATGCACAAGCCTTGACAGGCTGCACAACCATGGACGACATCATCACTGAACCAGACCCCACCCTCACCCAATTATACATTTGCATACGTCAAGCAGATCTCATTCACATAATAATCAGGAACTCTTGACAATTTTCCTTCTTTCACCCAAGGATTTTAGAACAACTACTCAGCTGACGTCAGCTAACTCTGTGTAGACAGGGGGTTAACTTGGCACCTTCCTGGTCAGTATGGCTAAGGCAGTGGGCTGGATTTTAAAAGTGAGCCGCAAATCGCACCGGTGCGTTTGAAGTCAGCAGTACGCCCGCGAAGAGTGGCTGCTGCTGAGCCCCCATGATATTTTGCGTGGGACCTTATTTAAATGGAGGGGGCGGAGCGGCTGTCTCCAATGACGTAAAGAGGGCAGCCACTCTGTCCCCAGCATTGGCATCCGGTGCCACTGCGCAGGTGCTGGCGCCATTTTTAAACAGCTTCAAACCCTGACAGGTAATTTAACTGTTTAAAGGGAACATTACCTTTACTTTAAATAAAAACAGTAAAGTCCACATCAAAGACCCTCTTGCACTCCCCACCCCCCAATCATCAGACAATAAATTTATTTAGCTCCACCCCCGAGAAACTATTTTTGAAGGTCCCAACCTTTCACCCCTAAACTTTATGATCTTTGCCCTTCAACCCCTTCCCACCATCCCCTCAGCCAATGGAATCAGTTTTCTCCGCTCCCCCCCGCCGACCTGAAAATTACACTCCTCCCCCCTCCCCACCAGTGTCTCAAGATTCCCCAAACGGGGTTCCGAAGGCACAGAATTTCCAGCCACCGGCCGGAATATCGCCGTGGGATGGCCGCCCGGTCCAGGTAAGTTCATTTACTTGGATTTGAATTAATTTTATTTTGCAAATGAAGGCTTCGCTGCTGTGCAGCGGGGCAGGCTACACAGAGGCCTCACCGCTGCCGGTAAAAAGCAGCAGGGTCTTCTCGGTGTCAGGGATTGAGGTGGGCCTCTCCCGGAACAATTTTTTGGGTCCCCCTGCCACAAACCCCGATGCCGGAGGGCGAGTAAAATTCAGCCCGGTAACTTTTCTGAGCTTGGTTATTTTTATAGACTGGCTGAATATCTTGTGCGTTGTATTGAATACAAAAACTTCTCCTATCCTAAATAAAAATCACAGAAGTTTAATTCCCATATTTTACCTGTGTCCATTGGAGAGCTTAGTTTCAACTTTTGACTTTTTCTTTGGAGCTTTGTTTTGAATACTGCTGCTCGGCACCGGCCCCACACTCTGAATACTGCATCACCTCCCTCCGCTCGCACCGCCCCCTTCCCTGCTTCCAATGGTCAGTGGCCTCGATTGACAGCCCCAGTCTTCCCAGCGAGTCCTGCCTCCCCTGCGTTCCTACATTTTCACCACTGACACTGGTGTCCATGTACGGACACATTGCCAACCCCTGTACCTGTGACAACAGCTGGGCTGGAGGCAGACTACTGATCAGTCTGCCCCTTGGCCTGGGATGACTTTGGTGGTTGTCACTTGGCTGCCTGAGGCCTGGAAGGTCCTGGCCGCCTGAGGGTGTCCTGCACTGGTGCAGGACTCTTCTCAGGCATCACGGCTGCTGGAGCTGGGCTCAATGGCAGAGGTGCTGAAGAGCCGGTGTCCACACGGAGTGCCTGAGGGGAGCCCCCAGATTTGGAGGGCAGCCTCTCCTCCTCCCTTTCAAAGCTCATTTGAACCTCTGTGCTGACCAGAGAAGGATGAGGAGCTGCAGAAGACTCCAGGCTAATATAAAAGCAAATTTGCAGATGCTGGAAATCTGAAATAAAAACAGAAAGTGATGGAAACACTCCACAGGTCTGGCAGCATCTTTGGAGAGAGAAGCAGAGTTAACATTTCATGTCTGTGACCTTTCATCAGTTCCAAAGCTCCAGGCTTCTGGTCCTTCTCTCGCCTTGCCACTGCTGCGTCGAGCTCATGGCCAAGGTGATGGTGTGTAGGTCTCCGCGCATCTGTGGTATCTGACTCTCCATGAGGGTTGCCAACTTCTCAATGGGGGAAGCCATGCCCTCACATGCCTGAAACATGGCAGCATTCATAGCATGGATGGACTCCTCCATCATCCGCTCTTGGCTGCGCATGGCTTCTGGCATCTCTGCAAGCTGTTGCCTTACCTCTCTCTGAAACTCCAGCATGCCCAGTGCTGTCGACACCAGGGGCTTGTCACCCACCTGGGGCTCAGCATGGGCCTGGCCATCCACAGTCCTCAGAGGCCTCGGCTGTCTCAGCCACAGCCAGCTGCTCAAGCCCCTGTGCAGTGCTCTCACCAGCCTGTGACCCTCATTCTACAGCTGAGCAGTTACCCACCGCTGGTGGAAGGTGCAGAAGAGTCATGCAACGGTGCATCCTTTGAGTGGACCTCCTCCTCAGAGGTCAATGGCTATCTCACTGCAGCTGCAGTCTCCTGCGCATGCCAACCTGCATGAGAGAACACAAACATGTGTGAGTTAGGTTGTGCAGATCTCGTTATGCCAACCATATGTGATTTGGGTCTCCAAAAGTGAACTCTATGTCGATAGAAGTCAATCCTTACTCTCTTGCATAGAGCCTTCTGACATTGCGTGACCACCCTAGGTCCCTGTTAATTCCAAGGCCTCTTCCTCGGCTGGAGTGAGAGGACGCAGATCCGGAAATCCTCCGCCAATCCGGGCTGTCTTCCCCCTGTTGTGGGCCCTCTTGTCCTGCAAGAGGTAGAATGGAGATAGTGAAAACTGGCAGAGAAATCAACATGACAGTTCTGTTACTGACAGTACCTGATCCCCTACTGGGGGGTCTGATATATCTCATGCTGACACATGCTGTTCGGGGTGTTAATTGGGGTGAACTAGGAAGGAGGTGGCCATGATGCAGCCATGCGTCTGTCAGGATGAGGTGATGCCTTAGCCCCTCTGCCATTGCCATGGTAGTGCCACCCTCCCCATGTTGCACACATTCCTGTGTAGTCACATGCAATCCCCAAAAAGGAGAGTGGTATGGAGCTCTCACCTTGGCCAAACACTAGAGGTCATTGACACTCTTTTTGCAATGGACCTAGTGGGTGACCCCACAGCTGCTGACCTCCTCTGCGATCTCCACCCAGGCTTGCTTGGTCAGGCGGGAGGACCTCTTCTTGCCATTGCTGGGGAAGAGAACCTCCCGCCTTTCACTTGCAGCCTAAAGGAGAATCTGCAGGGAGGCATTGCTGAACCGTGGGGACACCCTGTATTTTGCCGTGGCCATGCTTTGCTGCCCTCCTCAGGGGGTTGGGGGTTCAGCACTCAGTCCAGCAATGTTTTCAGCTGCACAAAGCTGCCAATGACTCTAAGACAGGAGTGCATGCAGGACTGGCAGGCTTTTATTAGCACCTGCTCCAGAATCATCTGACGCCACAATCGGCAACTCACATCCTGCGCCCACCACATGATTGGGCGGGGGAGGGGGGAGGGGGCCCCCCGCATCTCCATTAAGCCAAATGGCCACAGTGATCGCAGTGGGACGGTCACCCATGTGACAGATGGGAAGGCAGCAGGCTCATTAAATTCAACCCGTTATTACTGGATTTATATCGTAAATGAAAAACGTGCAAAATATTTGACGATAGCAGATATGAATGAATTGAGTCTTTCTAACAGAGCAAATAAACTCATGTGCACTGCACTGTTATATCAGTATTTTATTACACATCTGTAACTGCTTAAAAGTGGAATCTGTAAAGTTTTATTCTCTTCACATAAGGTGATGAGAGGAAAGCTTTGTGAAGGTAATGTGGAGCCGCTGATGTTTCAGTAGTCATGCAATGTGGTTAGTAATAACAGTGATGTGTTTTAAATGTGTTGTGTTTATTTTTCACTGCAGAGGAATGTTATTAATGAGTAAAAATTATCTCAGCACATCAGAAAAATTGCTCTCCTTGAGGAATAAATAGAAAACTAGGACTTGATGCATACTTTTCGATACATGTGGCAATTTCATATATTATTATATGTTATATAAACCCTAATGATGGTGTTTATGGCATTGAATGGTATACTATAAAGTGCTTGAACATGTTGTCACTTCCCAAATCAGCGCCCATCTTTCCCGTAATTCCATGTTTGAATCCTCCAATCAAGTTTCCACCACCAGCACAATATTGAAATGGCCCTCATCAAAAATCATAAATGACATCCTATGTGACTGTGACAGTGTTAAACTACCCCTCCTCATCCTTCTTAAACCTGTCTGCAGCCTTCTACACGGTTGACCACACCATCCTCCCCCGATGTCTCTCCTCCATTGTCCAGCTGGGTTTGACTGCTCTCACCTGGTACCATTCTTATCTATCTAATCATAGCCAGAAAATCACTTGCAATGGCTTCTCTTCCTGCTCCCAAGCCATTAAATTTAGCGTCCCCCAAGCATCAATTCTTGGCTCCCTCCTATTTCTCATCTACATGCTGTCCCTTGGTGATGTCATCTAGAAAAACACAACATTAAATTCCACATGTACACTGACAACGCTCAGCTCTATCTCAGCACCATTTCTCTTGACCCCTCCACTGTCTTCAATTTGTCCGACATCCAATACTGGATGAGCAGGAATTTCCTGGAACTAAATATTGGGAAGACTGAAGCCATTGTCTTCAGTCCCTGCCAAAAAATCCACTCCCTAGCCACTAACTTCATCCCTCTTCTTGATATCTCTCTGAGGCTAAATCAGACCATTCACAACCTTGATGTTGTATTTCACACCGAGATGTCCACTTCATCATCAAGACTGCGTGCTTCCACCTCCACAACATCGCATAACTCTGTCCTGCCTCAGTTCATTTGTTGTTGGAACCTCCTTCCATGCCTTTGTTACTGATGCAACTGACTATTTTCTGACCAGCCTCCCATCTTCCACCCTACATGAACTGGAACTCAGCCAAAACTCTCTTGTTCATATCCTAACTCACACCAAATCCCATTTACCCACCACCTCTGTGCTCACTGACCGACATTGGATTCCTCTCTGGCAGCGTCTAAATTTTAAAAGTGCCAACCTTGTTTTCAAATCCCTGCATGGCCTCACCCCTCTCTGTCTCTGTAATCTCCTTCAGCCCTACAACCCTCTGAGATCTCTGCACTGCTCCAATTCAGACAGCTTGTGCATCCATGATCTTAAATGCTGCACCATTGGAGGCCGTGTCTTCAGCTGCCTCGGCCATAAAGCTCTGGAATTCCCCGCCAAGACCTCTCCTTGTCTCTAGCTCACTTTCCTCCTTTAAGACATTTCTTAAAACCTATTCTTTAACCAAGATCTTATTCATTGCTCCTACTATCGCCTCATGTGGCTGGGTGTCAAGTTTTGTTGGGTAATGGTCTTGTGAAGTACCTTGGGATGTTTTGTTACATTAAAGACAATTATATAAATACAAGTTATTGTTGTTTTTGTATTTGAGGGAAATTATGTGTCTTCAGCTTCCTTTCTGTGCTGCTGCCACAACCATTATTACACAGGATCATAGTTAGAGTGGAAGGGAGAAAAGGAAGCCCACATTGGCTGCCAGTAGTTAATGGCCTAGAAATTGGGTCATGTGCCAGTGGCCTCCTGAGTGTCCAAAATGACAGGCAGGAAGCACACACACACTTCCAAATGCAAGTGTGTCGCCTGCCATATTGGGTAGGGAAAACAAGAGATGACCTTACCCATGCCGGAAGCATATGTAAATAAGGGGCTGAACACCTGCTTCATATCCCCACATTGGTTTAGCCTGTGGCAATTGTAAAGATTGCCTGCAAAAGAGATTAAATTACTTATCTGTAAAGCACCAGCCTAATCACTGTTGTTACAATCTCCCTGGCCCTGAGGCCACTGGCCACCAACCTCCAGACCATGGCCCGGGCCCCTGACTTCACTCCCCCTAGCTCTGGCCTTGATTCCTATTATCCCCCAGCGATTGATCACTCTCCCAAGGCCCATGACACAGCTCCTCCCCTCTATCCCAGTAACCAATCACTTACCTGTGGGCTTCCGCCAGAGCTTCCAGCACTTATCTGTATGGCCTTCTCCTACAGCACCATTTCTATGTGAATGAGATCCAAGGCTAATTATCCATGGCTCCTTGGATGTTACCATGCAGTGCTGAGGGTAATTATCCTGCGTGAGCGTACACTGAATATGGGCACTCCCAAATTTCTAAACCATAATGTCCAGAACTCAAATCTGAAGGAGCTCAAAATAAAATGGCCCCAAATCCTTTCAAAAGAGGTGGCAGTGTATGACATAACCTTCTACCCATGACAGTTCTATGGTTCGGACATTAGAATTATGAGAAATAATGAGACAATACTCAAAATTGAACTTAAACACTAATGTCTTTGCTAGGTTTGTTAGGAATTCTAGCTAGCAATGCAAAACACCAGTTAGTCACAAATATGTTACAAGAAGTTATACTTAGGATCACCGAGTGAGCAGTCACCTCCTGTTGATTATCCTCTTCAGCAACTGACCAAGTTGCTCGACTGCAGCACCAAATCATTCTTTAAATGATCCTTATACTTTTCTTTCCAAGGTGGGCATGGATGTTTTGTTGACAGGGTCATACCGTCCTATCAAAATTCAACTTCACCTACAATGGTCCAATGGTATGTTGGGTTCTTTTTATAAACCATGGGGTTAAATCCCACCTTGACATAGTCCATCTATCTTTAACTTTTTTTTCAGTAGAGCTAGCTTGTGGAATTAGCCGCTCTGCATTCAAAAGAAGTCAAAACCTGACTTCATCGATCAATGTAAGCTTGTGTCAAATTCTTGCAGCTTTCAAGTAAATATCATGCCACTTAAATCAGCTAAATTGGCATTCTTTTTCCCCGTGGTTGGGTGTTACAACTCTCTGAAACAGACTTCTGTCTGTGATTTGTAAACTAACTTTCAAGGCTTCTTGTCCGAATTCACCTGCTATCATTTATCTCAGCTCAGAGCTTTTCATCCAGCTTCATTTCTTACCAGATTTAATGAAACACAAAGTTTCACTAAAGTTCTAGCTTTGCATCAAAGCAAACATTTTAATTAGGCAAGGTTTGGCTGGAAGAAGTGTTGTTTGCAGAGCTGTGACCATCACAGCAGGATATCCTGTGTTTTTTCAAGGTTTTGGAAAAAAAAGTTTTACATCACTCCATGATTTCATGTCACTTTCAGAAACCTTTTGCCTCTGCAAAGCAAACTGATAAGACTTCTGTACAACTGGCTGAAGCAAAAAGTACTTGCCTTTTATCTGAACTGTCAAAGCCCCCTCCCCCCACCCCTGAGATGAATAGCTTTTGCAAATCTCAACCAAAAATTTCGCTTAAAGTACCATAAAGTTAGTCAAGAATATTACAGCTTCTTACAGTAGTTTGGATATGAAATTTTATGAACTTACTTTCTTTGGCCTAGAAATTTGGCTTCGTTGCAGCCATTTTTCTAGCACTAACCAGCCTTTTAAACCTCCAACATAGTGGGCAGGAAGTACATACTTATTATAAGCCAGGGGTGCACTGCCCACCATATTGGTAAAAAGGCCAAAAAATAAGCTAACAGTGCCCACACCTGAAATAGGTGTTTGGCTATTTTCATATGTAAATAAGGGATATAATGCCTGTTTGAGGCCTCCTCTGCAAGATTAGTTTGTGCTGAGGCAGCCACTTAATGAGGCTGGATACCCAATATCGAGGGTGCTGCAATAAGGATAATCTGACCAACAGGTAAGTTTTTACAATATTTGAATTTGGACCTGGAGCGATCCTCTTGACCACTCATTAAAAGAACGCAAACCACTGTAACCCCCACCCTGGCTACCAATCATCAACTACCAGTGCCCTCCCAATCCCTACCCAGCCTGACTACCAATTCCTCAGCTATCAATTTCTACCCCTCATCGCTGGATACCAATCCCCCAGGACACATTGGGCCTCACCATTGAGGCACAGGGAATGCACTCTGTGCCCAAAATTGGGTGTCCCCAAATTTCTCGGCCTTTATCTTTTTGCAGATTGAAATAGAAATAACATAGCATGGCTACTGCACTGCTCCGAATCTGCTCTATTCATTGTGCTGGTTCTACTGCATACTTTCATTTTTCTCTTTTCTCTCTCTCTTCTACCCATACTCCATTACAATCTCACAGAAGTGGTCTTTAGGAGCAATTTTAAAACAGCCTGGTGAGAATTTCTCTGGTAACTCTGTACCGTGTAATTGCAGTCATATTGGGGTAAATTGTCACCTTTACTATTTGAAGATCTGGTGGAGCGAATCGTCTGTCTGTTATGGAGCTGTCTGGTTTTGATTCCAGTGTTTTCATTGGAATGAATATCGATCGGGTTCTATAGTGGTTGATCCACTATGCAAGAATACCGTCCAGTCATTGAAGATGAAAATGTACTTCATTCTTTATGAGCGCATTTACAATGTCACTCTGGACTTTGCTGTCGGCGGCACACTTGCTCATAAACTTTTTATGGGCTTTTGCACAACAAGTTCCTGTCAACTAAACATCCAGAAAGGGGCAGTGCCCACTGCAGGGCATCTGGGACCTGTGTGAACTAGGAACACAACTGTGTTTCTTTAACCAATTAGATTAAAGAATTGTTAATGAGCAGCACAGAGTCTGAATCAGGAAGTGCCATTTAAAATGGTGAATTCAATGTCAAATCAGGTATTGAAATTGAAATAAAGAGAGAGAAAGAAAGAGTGGATTAAAAAAGAGAGACAAAAGGGACAGGAAAAAAAGTTTTTAAAAACTTTAAAAAACTTTTTTTAATGCCAACAATAATTAAAATCTGAAGGATTGAGACTCCATACTTGCTAAAGTTATTTTTCAGTGCCAAAGTGGTTGTTTGGCAGTAATGAAAACTTAGCACACCATTAAAAGGAATTGAAAAACTCTAACTTTTGCTGATAAGTTTAGTGCATATACATCAGGTAAGTACAGCAACTTCACGCCATTCCATGTATTTTGACAGTGAGTCAGATGGCAGGATACTGTTATCACGCAGCTTCTGCAGCAGCAGGACATATTGGACAACAACTTCCTGATTTACGCATTTAACTTGCATGTGTGGTTGCTGGAAATTGCTGGGCAACTCACCCCACGCACCCCCCGCCCCCCCCCCCCCCCACGCACCCCCCACCCCCCCCCCCCCCCCATCCCCGGCACCTTCCCACCTCACCACCCAATAAGCTTACTAGTCTAGCATCACACTCACAGCTCTATCTAAACTCAATGTGAGGATATTGCTCCCAGTTTGGTACATGTGTAATCATCTCGTCTTTCAAATCTTCTCTCAATGCCCGACAAAAATTAAACCATCCTTCCTACACCATTCTCTCAATATTTTGTTCAGTGGCCTAATCGTCTTGAGAATCCTGCATAATGTTTTGACATGTGTCCTTCCTATGTTGGGATTTTTACAATTCTAGATTTACCAGGATGATACCACAGATAAGGGAGTTTAATTATGTTACGCCAATGTGCTTTGTTGAATGATAATTTTCTTTAATCCACTGACTGTGGAGATCTGAATTTATATTTTTTTTAAAAAGACATTTAAAAAGAAAAGCTACAAGGATGACTTTGCTGGCAGCTTAGGATGGTCACCTAATTTGCAACACTGTATGCTACATTGCAGTGCTTGTGAGCAGGAAGATAAAATGTCTGCTGATGCCCCAGCAAGAACCAAGACCCAGGAAGTTTAAAAGAACTACCTGTTCTTTTTAGGAAGAGAGAAATGCTGCTAACTGCTATGTTTCAATGACTGAGTGATTGTAATGTGACAAGCCCCTCCCCATCTGTGGTTTTAAGCTGTGTCTTTCTGCAGCATAGAGAGGAGAAGCTTTTGGACTCTGACATGTGCAGACCTTAAGGGGGGGTCCATCTCTCTCTCCATTCCAGTTTGATAGCTTTCAAATCCTACCTGTTGACTGACCATCTTTGCATACTCCGGCTACAATTAGAAACTCAGTTGGAGGAAATCATCCGTATCACTGTCTCCAAGAGACCTACCAAACCAGTCATCTACCTCTTCAAACTAATAACCTTAGGACCACCAAATTCAGCTAGAAGCCAGCCAAATCACCAAATGCCACAGACTGTATATCCTTTTTTTCTATGGACTCAACCAATCTACCTTTCCCCACTTTGTAACCTATTTGTGTGTGTGAGTGAAAGTCGGCGTGTTGTTTATTATTTTTATTAGTGTGGTTTAGGTACAATAAAGTTAACCTCTTTTGTTGTTAAACTCAAGAAAACCTGTCCGATTGGTTCTTGTTATGCTCATAGCAAGTAAGTAATCAAACACCTACTGAACTGGCTGTACATATACTTTAAGATAGAATTAAACCTGTTGTGGTTATACAAGGAGAGGGAAAAGAGGGAAACCCTTCGACCCCTCCTCACTTAACCGTAACAGTGTAGAGACATTGGAGAAGCTGGGATTGTTCTCCTTAGAATAGAGAAGCTAAGGGAAGACCTAATAGAGGCATTCAAATTATGACGGATTTTGATACAGCAAGTGGAAAAAAATTAATCCCTCAAGCGGATCAGTAACCAGAGGTCAAGATTTAAAGTAATTGCCAAAAGAACCAGAGAGGAAATGCAGAGAAATGTCTTCACACAGAGGGTGTTAAGATCTGGAAGACACTACCTGATTGCGTGATAGAATCAAATTCCATGATATATTTCAAAAGGCGATTGGACATGAAGGGGTCTAATTTGCAGAGTTATGGGGAAAAAGATGCAGTCTGGGACTGAATCAGACAGTTCTTTCAAAGAGCTGACACAGACATGACTGGTCGATTAGCTTCTGTGCTGAAAGATTATATGATTTTATGATTATTCCTGGTGTTTCAAAGTTCTGCTGCCTGTATCCTAACTTGCACTATCCCATTAACCCATTATCCCTGTGCGCACTGACTTACATTGGCTCCTAGTCTAAATTTTCATCCTCCATCTCTCCATAATCTTGACCTTTGATATTTCCTTAACCTCTTCCAATTCCATTTTCCTGTGCATCCCTGATTTTCATCACTTCACCAGTAGAGACCGTGCCTTCAGCTGCCTGAACCGTCAGCTCTGGAATTCCCTCCCTGAGCACCTTTGCCTCTCAACATCTCTCTTTAGTCGCTCCTTAAAACCTACCTCTTTGACAAAGCTTTTGGTAATTTGTCCTAATATCTCTTTATGTAGCTTGCTGTCAAATTTTATCCGATAATGCTCCTGTGAAGCACCTTGGGAAATTTTTGCAATATTAGAGGCACAATATAAGAAAAAGAAAAAGAAAGGCTCGCATCTATGTAGCACCTATCACAACACAGGATGTCCCAAAGAACTTTACAGCTAATGTTGAACTTTCTGAAGTGTAGGGCTGAATTTGATCCAGCCCTTGGAGACAGGATAGGAGGCGGGCGGGGCAGACAAAATGGCATGGGGAGAGGCTCGGTGGTGTGCCTGATGTTCTCCTGCCACCATGCCATTTTGTCCACATGGGGAAGATGGCCCACCTGCCTTAGGCCAATTGAGCCACTTAAGTGGCCAGTTAAGGGCCACTTAAGGGCAGCTGCCTGTCTCCGCTCCCACTAAATGAACATTGGAGGGGCTTGCTGCCACATGGAGACAACGCCAGATGATACCTGGTGGCCTCCTAGCGGGCTCAGGGGGTGTCCCACCTTTAGGGGCAATCCATGGCCCACAGAGGGCCCCCCAGCAGCTATAGCCACCCCTGTGGAAAGACTGCACACCCTCTCACCTACCCTCACCAATCACCACTCCATCCCCTCACCGGGGCCTGCCTGCCTGGCCCCAGCAATTCTGACTCCATTTAACTTGGGCGGTGTCCACCACATTGCTCCAAGCTCTTTGCAGTTCCAGCAGTAGCCACTGGTGCTGCTGGGACTGCTGAGCTGCTGGCCCTCTGATCGACTGGCCGCTCCTGGGGTGGGGTCTAGTCCCTTAAAGGAGATAGTACCCCTGACGGTGGGAAATTAATTGCCTGCCCGTCATTGAATTCAGCTGGGGGTCTGACAAATGTCTAAGGTGTAGTCGCCTCCCACTGTCTGGCGCATTGCTGGGACCCCCGCTACCGAAATACAATTCAGCCCATAGTCACTATTGTAATGTAGGAATTTTGCACATAGCAAGCTTCCTCAAACAGCAATGTGATAGTAACCAGATAATCTGTTTTTGAGATGTTAATTGAAGGATAAACATTGGACAGGACACTGGAGATAACTCCCCTCATCTTCTTTGAAATAGTGCCATGGGATCTTTTACGTCCACCTGAGTGAGCAGATGGGGCCTCAGTTTACTGTTTCGTCTGAAAAACAGCACCTCCAACAGTGCAACACTCAGTATTACGCTAGACTGTCAGCCTAGACTTTTTGCACTCAGTGAAAGTTGTTGTTTCATATAATGTAAAAGAAGAAAATTCTGGAAACACTCAGCAGCTCTGCACAGACCTGAAACATAAACTCTGTTTCTCTCTCCACAGATGTTTCCAGACCTGTTGAGTGTTTCTAGCATTTTCTGTTTTGATTTCAGATTTCCAGCATCCGCAGTATTTTGCTTTTGAGTTGTTGTTCTTTCATGCCAGTTTAATAATAGTGCATCACCCTCAATGGCATCTGGGTGGAAGCTTTGAGAAACTCATCACGTGTGAGACTGTACATTTACCACTTGGGATTTGTGTCAGTAACAGTAGGCTAAAAAAGTGAGTTTTTAATCAATGGTCTATGAAACTAATATTCAACAGCTACATTTTTTCACTGTTAAAAATCCATAAAATGGGAAAAAAAGATCCATTTGTCCTATCAAACCTATGCTTACCACATATAATCTGCTCTATCAATTACTCGGCCTGATTTATTTAACCTCCTGAGGGACAATTTTGCAACATTTCATTCCAAAAGTAATATAGCCAGTGATAAAGCATTTTTTTTATCCATCATAACCTTCATTATTTAAACATGCCCTGTTGTATTTCACAGGTGACAGCTCAGGAACCAACTTGTTTCATGGAGCATTTGATCATTGTTGTCATGTCATTATAACATTCAGTCCACTGTTCCTGAGCAAGTATTAATGCAACTATTTCATGGAGATGTTAATTACCGCAGCGTGAACTGATTTTGATGAGAATCTGCTCTGTGTAATCTCTCAACTTGTTCATTTTATACTCATATAGTTTTTTTCTCCACACTCAATGCTAGTTAAATAATGTGTTTGCATTTACATTAGCCATGCCTCATCTCTCCGCAGGTATCTGTTTAAAGCTCTAGGTCATATCTCCTCCCAATTTTCTATCCTCCAGTGAGAACAATTTAAATTCTGTTAGTCTCTCCTTGCATGGTACATACTGATGTGGTGAATAGCAATGTTACAGATTTTTTCCAAGCACATAATGGTTACGTTGAACTTTCTTTTAACATATTGTTCTTGTTATATGTTTGTTTCTTTATGCTGCCACCATATAGAGTCTGGCCAGAGAGATTCTTAGACTGCAGTATTTAAACATTAATACTTATTTCATACTAACTATATACACTCCACACTAGCGTGTGTGTCTCCTTTAAGAGCCACGCTGTAACTGTTCTAGAGTCTCCCACATCATCTCTTACCTCATCATGGTAAGCAGTAATCTTTACATTCTCTCAAGATTAACCCTTTGATACCCTGATACTACATCTCCCGCGAGTCTTTATTCCAAGATATATTTACACATATTCACTTTTTTATTTACTTGCTACCCCATCTCCCTGCAAGTCTCTGATTTCACAGATTCAACCTATCAGGAGGCTTCACAACTCTCCTTGATCTTGTTGTCATCAGATGTGAAAGATTGGTAGTCTTTCTCTGATCCCTTCTGTCTTGACTTGACGACCTTCGTTGAAGTTTGTAGTATTCGCTGCTTTTTGAATTTTCAGTTCATCATCTGAGTTGTCTAAATGTATGACCGACTGATCTCTTTGATATATAGAAATAAGATTCCATCTATTTTCCGTAGATTACCTTCTTGAGTACATAGTAAATAAGATCATTGCAGAATCTCGTCTTTCTGGAGAATTACCCCTTCTCTATTTTAGTCGCGTACCCATACCTTTTGCCCTTCTGGCAACTTTGGTAGGTTTCTTGTATGGTGTCTTCTGTTATAATTATAGGTCTGTTTTTTTCAATACGATTTCTCTTTGTCTTGTACTTTCTGATAACCCTTGTTTTGCAATCCTGGAAGTAATCTCTTGAGTAGAATTGGAAGTTGCATTCGAAGTTTCCTGAGTTCTGATGGCACTAATCCGCACAATAATGGAGTAGTTGTGTATGTCAAAAGTGCTAATTGGAAATCTTTTTTCTTCACCATTGTTGTAATGGTTCTGACTGCTCGCTCAGCTTCTCTATTTGATTGTGGATACTTAGGAGAACTTGTTAGGTGAACAAATCCACATTCTTCCACAAAGTGCGTGAAGTAATCATTTGCAAATTGTGGTCCATTATTGGATACTATCTGATCAGTATACCATGTGTTGTGAACACTTCTTGCAAAACTCTGATGATTGCTTTAGTTGTTGTTGTGTACATGTGTTTAACCTTGATGCACCTTGAGAAGTAATCAAATATAATTAGATAGGATCTCCCATCAAAAAAAAGTAAATCGATCAGCAACTGTTCCCACGGTCTAGTTGGGAATTGGGTGAAAATTAGTAGTTCTCTTTGATCTTGTCTGTTTGCCTGACAAATTTGTTGGACTTGCTTCTTCCCATGTTCTCTGTCCGTGTAGCACTCCTGTAGGAACTTGCTACATTTCTCTTTCTCGCTCTGGTAGTCTTTGAGTGGCATGGTGGGCTGTGCTGTGTTGTACAGGTTCTCTCTCCATTGGGCGGACTCTCTGGTGGAATCCGGATTCTCTGCAGTGCTCAGGTCAGGGTGGGGGCTCTCCCTCTGTCCTGGCTTCTGGATTCTTGTTGCTTAACTTCCTCAACTTTCTCTACAATAAAGGTCAATACAAGCTCTTCTACGTAAGAGTGAGAACTCCTGATTTCTTAGGACATACAGTGTTTCTAATATCTGCTTTCCCTTATATTGAAGTGTTGCTTGCAACTTCCCCTTTACTTCAATTACAACACCTCATGGGCCGTGTAACTGAGTTTTTATTGGTTGCAGAAAGTGTCTGGATAGTCATGGCTCTTTATCTGACAGGACTGTCACACTTGCTCCCGTGTCGAGTTTAAAATGAGTGATATGTCCATTGACATATACGTCTGCTGCCCAAACTGCTTGTTTTGGATCATTGATTTCGCCCAAAAAATATTTAAGTTGGTCTGCTGCAGGAGGTTGCTTAACTTCATTTACCTCTCTATTCTTAACTACTTCACCATTAGATGTTGTGGTAGTCAAGATTTTATTTTGGCATACCTTACTGAAATGCCCTATTTTTCTGCAATAAAAGCATCCTGTTTTATTAGTGGGACATTGCCCATGCCTGTGAGAAGTTTTGGTGGCACATCGCTGGCAGGGTTTAAAGGCGTCTTTTGCTTCCCCACCACCCCCCACCACCATTGTACCTTTCTTCCTGGTGCTTCTTGGTCAGCCATCTGGTGTAGGAGGTTTCCTGTACCAAGATCTTTCCTCATCTCGCAGGATTGGTCTGTTATTGCTGCGCAAATTGAAGTAGGAATCACAAGCTTTCGAGACTTTATCGAATTTGGCTGATGTTTCATTAATACATTGTCTTGCTGTTATATCATCAGCTATAGAACCAATTAAATATAATAATATATTCATTTGCTCTGCTTCGAACTTGCTATCCAATTTTGATGCAGTTCTGTATGTGAGGAACCTTTTCCTCCACAGTACTCAGTTTTAAGTCTGATTGGGTCCCTCGTGCCTTTTGAAACTCTCCGGCACTCCCAATGTTTGATTCATGTTTTTTTTCATTTTATAGACATTTTTAGAGTGTTCCCCTTTAAGAAACTCATTTTTTCAGGCTAGCATGCTTTGATATAGTGCAGCAGGTGCTTGAGAGTGTTCCCTGTTTGTTCTTTTTATAGGTTTTCTAAGGGTTTTCCCTTTGCTTAAACAGTTCACACATCTGTTTACACAGCTACCTATTGGAATTGACAGAGCTGTTTGATAGAAAGTTCCAGCGTTTCCCCTTTGCTTGAGAGCTAGAGATTATTTATTTATCTTCTTCAAGCTTGATTGCTTTAATGATTTTTTTTAGACTTGGTTGCTTTAATGGAGACTCTGCTGTGTTCGGGGACTTTCCGCGCTTTTTTTCTCTCTTCAGTATCGAACTTTTCCTGCGCTTTTTTTCAGTTCGCGTCATTGAGGTTTTCCTGTTCTCTGCCCTCATGTTCAGTCTGAATGAGGGATTGGGTTTTCCCCTTTTTTTCTCTTTCCCTCTCACATGAAGCCGTTACAAATTAATTTTTTAAGCTCTTCAAAGGGTTTTTTTACTGGAATTTCTCGATTGTCAGCACAATGACTCACCTGATCACTTGCTTTTCAGCCACGCCTCCATTCCATGGAGCTTCTCTCAGCCTTTTAAGGTCTGTAGTTTCTTCTACTCTTCAGGTACTTGTTTTAAATTCTCTCTTCTGACTGAAGGATGATAGTTGCTTCAAACTTTCTCTTCTGGGTGTAGGATCCTTTTGCTGTTCACCATATTATATGTTTGGTTCTATATGCTGCCACTATATTGAGTCTAGCCAGAGAGGTTCTTAGACTGTAGTATTTAAACATTAGTATTTATTTCATAATAACTATATACACTCCACACTAACCTGTGTGTCTCCTTCAAAAGCCACATTGTAACTGTTCTCGAGTCTCTCCCATATGATCTCTTACCTCATCATGATGGCCACTAATCTTTACATTCTCTCAAGATTAACCCTTTGATACGCTTATACCACAGTTCTTATACAAATTTAAAACATACGCTTTAAAAAAATATATAATTTCTATATATTCTCAGTAGTTGGAAACCAGTTAGAAGGACATAGGTCTGGGCTTTCCTCTGCAATCCCACCTCAAATGGGCTCCGAGGCCACCTAATAAATGCAGAGGGTGTTGTAACAACCCCCTTGCTCTACAATCTAGCCCCACTTATCCTCCCAGCCCAGCAATTACAAAAAAATGTAAAGTTCCTAAGGCATTGTTTTCAGTCCTTGCTCCAAACTCTGTTCCCTAGCTATCGACTCCCTTACTCTCCCTCACAACAGTCTGAGATTAAGCCAGTCTGTTCATAACCTTGGTGTCACATTTGACCCTGAGATGAACTTCCAAACTTATATTCGCTCTATCATGCCTATTTCCACCTCCATAACATCGCCTGACTTCATCCTTGTCTCAGCTGAAACCTTCATTCATGCCTTCGTTACTTCTAGTCTTGACTATTCCAACACACTCCTAGGGATCTCCCACATTCTACTCTCTGTAAACTTGAGGGCATCCAAAACTCTACTGCCCATGTCTTAACTCGCACCAAGTCTCATGCCCCTATCACCCTTGTGCTCACTGACCTAATGGCCTTGTCCCTCCCTATCTTTGTGATCTCCTCCAGCCTCACAACCCTCCAAGATACCTGCACTCCTCCAATTCTGGATTCTTCTGCATTCCTGATTTAATCGCTGTACCATTGGTGGCCTCATCTTCAGTTGCCTAGACCTCAAGATCTGGAATACCTTCCCTACACCTCTCCACCTCTCTACCTTGCTTTACTCCTTTAAGACACTCCTTAAAACCTATGTCTTTGACCAACCTTTTGGTCATCTGACCTAATATCTCGTTTTGTGGCTCGGTGACAAACTTTGTTTTATAATGCTCCTGTAAAGCGCCTTGGCACATTTTATTATGCTAAAGGCACAATATAAATATAAGTTGTTTTTGTTGTTGTTCCATTTTCAGGTTTGTCAAAAGTATTGTTTGATAAATTACTTTTTGGAAATTGGTCTTTTAAACTTGAAATGCTCTCCCATATACACCTAGTAACGTTAGATGCCAAAAGCACCCATTGTCTCTCGGGCCCAAGTGTTACAAAGGCACAAATGATGGGAAATAAGTCATAATGGCATATTTTCTTCATTTGTATGACCTGTGATAAATGTCATATGATGTATTTCCTTCGCTTCTTTCATTTATTGATTTTGATTTCCCTCACTCCTGGTGGAATTGTTGCTGGGATCCAGCAATAGTGGTTCTTACCCCATTTCACAGCTTTGATCCTCAGATTACACCAGTGTCCTACTGCAATGACACAGGACATTCAGGGCTAGCATCGTCCTCGGTGCCTTTTTATCCATTCTAAACTGTATTATGTAAATATCATGACAACAACACGTTGCTTTTTGTGTACCTCTACTGTCTGGCTACAGATTAGCACAGACAGAGGCATTGGTCCTCTCTCAGCTGGGACTGGAAACAGGGGGATACTTAATTGGGGATAAGAAGAAAATAAATGAGAAGAATAGTCCAGTGAACACTCATAAAAATCATATATATGAGCCTTACCTTGGAATTTGACTACTGTCAATGTTAAACCTTAACATTAAGTTTACCTGCAGTACCCTTACACATTCTGTTCCAACAATAGTTGCCTGTGTATTTGGAGGATTGTGGTTGTTAACTTGTTTCTGCATTGAGAAAAAGTTTAAAAGAATGATTGTGATTTTAACATCAATCAAGGCCTGGCTCAGCACCGGGGCTTGCACCCAGTGATCCCACAAAATCAAAGTGACATTATGTCTTTGAAGGAGTTGGTTGCTGAAAACACCCTGACAGCTGACTGGTTGGTGGTGAATTCAAATCAAAAGTGTTTTTATGCTGTAAAAAATAAGTAAAATTAGTAACACATTGGAGGGCAGATAACCCTTGCATTTCCATTGCCAGGCTTTGTCTTCTGCTAAATTCTGTCTCAGCAAATCTGTTAACAGAGGCATGTTTACTCTGGTGTGATATCACACACTTCCTTCATTGATTTCATCTGTTTCTGCAATCTTTTTCTAAATTATAAGATGCAATTAAGGATTAGAATCGTAAAATTAGCAATTCATAAGATTGAGCGGCCGAGAAATTTGACCCTGCAGTGACCTTTTTCCGGGTGCTAACAGGCCTAGTAAGCTCTCAATGTGATGGGCAGGATCACATGTACATTTCCAGCCAGAAGTGCGCCAACCACCATATTGGACAATATGGCAGGTGCCCCATGGGAGTAGAACGAACGGTATGGGTTCTGCAGATCTTGCCATCTCTCAGGAGTCGTCCAACCCTCACTCAGAGTTCACACAGATGCCATCAAGGCAGCTGGGACATTGGAAATTTGAATTTTCTCTGCCTTGAGTGACTGTATCAGAATCGATGGGCTGGAGAGCGATACTCTGATACATAAGGCAGGGGAAGGAATTTCTGGATGTTAATCTGTAAATTGTGTATCAATTGTTTGATTATATGCTGGTGGAGGGTGTTAATTAGGGTCTTACTTGAGCACTTATAAGCAGACAAGTACTGAGACTGGTGAAGGGTTTGAGTGAGGAGCAACATGTCTTAATCCTTTTACTTTGTACAATAAATGTGAAACTGAGTAGCAATAGGCTCCAGCATTATCCATCCATAACAAGCTTTCTGGAGTTTAACATAGTAACAGAGGATGCTTGCTTAAAGCTGAAGGTTGGAAAATAGGACTTTTTTTTGGATAGAAAACTAAAGTCTCAAGGGCCATTGTGAAAAATATAGCAGAAAGCAAGGCAGAAAGCAAGTGCAAATTGTCAGGGTATGATTACTGTCTGGTGTTTTCGGAGTCTGAACCATATGACCAGTGGAAGAATGAAGTGGACATGTGGACACGGGTTACCAGAGAGGAAACAAGGTATGGCCTTAGCGTTGTCACTTCCTTCCAAAAGTAAAATCAGAAGTAAAGTGTTTTGTGAACTGGATTCTCTTCAATTGGATACTGATGATGGGCTGGATTTTCTGTCAGAATTCTTGGATGAAATTTACAAGAAAGATGACCTACTGAATGCGTAGGAGACATGGTCAGACTTTGATAGCTTTCGGAAAACAGATGGTTATTCAATGGAGGAATATATCATGGGCTTTAACAGACTGTATAAAAGATTGCAGAAATTCAATTTGGAGATCCCTGGTTCAGTGCTAGCATTTAAATTTCTAGATTGTGCTAAGGTGTCACATATGGGCAGGCTTCTGTTTCTAACTTGTGTTCGGTTCTTGGACCAAGACTCCCTGTTGGATAAAATGTCTGCTGCCTTAAATAAATTCCTGGGGAAACAGTCATTTTGGGCAGGCCTGGTAGAACAAGCAGGGCATTCTGCGATGACACAAGAATGGAGGACTCAATGTTTACTAGATTTCGAAATGGTCCGGATACTGGAAGCAGGCATAAGTACAATGGAAGAGTTAAAGACAGGAAGAATGACGATGAAAGCACCTTTAGCAGGTCCGACTGTTACAGTGGAAGACAGATTTGGAACAGCAATCATAGGCGAATAAATCTCAGGAATGCCCAAGGAACAGTTAACAGATGCTTCAGATGTTACTCAAAGTATCATATGCAGTGAACTGGCTTAAGCAGTGGGGCACAGTCCTCGAAATAACACATGATGCAGAGAACTCTGAGGCAGAAGAAGATACTGATGAATCTGAATGAATTGTACTAATCACAAGGAGTTTTAGTCCTGTGATGGACGCGTTAGTCGTGGATTCATTCAATTGTGCTGTATTGGATACTGCTTGCATGTCGACAGTATGTGGAACTGATTGGTTACAATGTTACCAGGATTAAATTAGTAGTGAGGATCAGCGCAAGGTTAATGAGTATAAAACTACTACCAGATTTAGGTTTGGTGATGACAATACATTGAAGTCACTGAAGAGAGTTGTAATTCCATGTACTGATGTAGTTTGATGTAGTCTCTAGTGAGATACCTTTACTGTAGTCCCGAAAGACATCAAAGTGCGAGCAGAGGCCCTAGTGTGAGCAGAGGCCCTAGTGTGAGCAGATTCCACAATGAAATGAAGGCTAGCGAGCAGTCTCGGAATAGAACAAGAAGCTGAAGTTCTCATGACCGTGAAGTTTTAGTGGCCGCCAATAAACTTGAGGATAAACTGTTAAAAGAAGCAAAACATAAGGAATTAGAGAGTCGGAGAGAGTTTGGAGTTTATTCTGAGGTACCAGATAGGGGACAGCCAGCCTTGTCACATAGATGGATTTGTACTGAAAAAGTCCTTCCCGATGGAACTTATAAGGCTAAAGCAAGGCTAGTTGTGAGGAGTTTTGAAGTGCCACTGGGTGATACAGATGTTAGAGTGGACTCTCCTACAGCTGGAAAAGTAATCTTGAAAATCTTTTTAGCTCTTTTGGCCACTTATTCATGGGAGTGTAGATCCATTGACATAAAAGCCGCATTTATGCAGGGTGATATTTTTCAGAGAGAAGTGTTTCTGAAGCCACCAAACAGGCAGCAGATGCAGAAGGAAAACTATAGAAACTGAACAAATGCATCTTTGGCCTTAATGATGCTTCCAGGATGTGATATTTCATGGTGAGATCTGTTTTATTGAAAGTTGGTTGTGTACAACTAAAAGCAGATCCTGCAATGTTTTATTGGTATCATAAAGGGAAATTTTCAGGCATCTTCATGATGCATGTTGATGATTTCTTATGGGGTGGTACTGCAGATTTTGCAAAATATGTTATTAATAAGATTAGGGCAGAATTTAAGATTGGGAGTGGGGCCTTTAAGTATATTGGTTTAGATATTACGCAGACTAAGTCTGGAATAACTTTAAATCAACAATCCTATTTGGAGATTGTTACTCCCATCCCATGTTCGGTCATCACAGAAAGATGATATATCTAAAGCAGAGACTGAGCAATTGCGAAGCTTCATTGGTCAATTAAACTGCTGGTGCTCTCAGATTAGGCCAGATGCTAGTTTTGATGTGCTGGAGTTATGCATGATGATGAAACATCCAAAAGGTGAGAATGGTTTAAGGGCCAATAAAACATTAGAAAAACTAAATCTGGGGAAGGAGCAGAACAGAAAGATATAGTGATAGGGGAATTGGCTGGAAAGGGTGGGTGTCAAACCAGTTGTGTAGTCCATGTCGGGCCCAATGACATTGGAAGGAACAGTGAGAAGTTCCTGATATGAGAGTTTCAGGAGATAGCAGCTAAATTAAAAATAAGGGCCTCAAAGGTCATAATTTCAGGATTATTATCTGAGCCACCTGCAAATTACCATCAAACAAACAGATCAGGAAAGTGAGCATGTGGCTGAAAGATTTGTGTGGGAAGGAGGGTTTCCATTTTATGGGGCACAAGCACCAGTCGTGGGATAGAAAAGAGCTGCACTGTTGGGATGGGCTGCATCTGAACAAGGGTGATACCAAGGTCCTAGCTGAAAAGATATAACTATTGGTTTAAAATACTTTCTGCAGCCCTAAAGGTGTTGGGGGACAGGCACACTTGGGCAGAAATAAAAGTAAAGGTGAAAATAGCATAAAGGTGAGAAAAAAGGATGAGAACAATGTCCAGATCATAAATAATGTTAAAGATTAGGGCTACAAAATTCTGCTCCGTAGTACCCAGTTTTTCAGCGCAAGTGCTGTTTTGCCTCCTAGTGATGTCCACATCTTATGCATACACTTCTGATGCTGGCCATACCAGACACCATTTTGCTGAGGGCGTTAGCATGCACTAGGAGCATCCTCCAGAAGAATGCAGAGCAGGCAGATTGTGACATCGTTCAGCATGTAACACTGATTTGATACCAATGCTGCTATTTTGGAGCTCAATTTCTCTAGCTAACTCCCTCTGTTAGCATTGCACAGCAGAACAGCAGGAAGGACCCCCACATCAGATCATCAACTATTTTAAGGCTAGGTGCTGATTGATTTCTACTGGTATTTGCTGCAGAAGTGTTTAGTGGCTTCTGAAGTTGTTTAAAATTGCAGACGTCTTTAGGGAATGGTGTGGCACGTGCTGAAGGACTTTGTCCTGACTTCAAGGATTCTGTACAAACCACTCGTTCCCAGACATGGGTGCAGTAGTTTGTATTGCCCTTGGACTATAGCATGACAGGCTGAATGAGCAGAGGCATCACACTGCAGGATAAGCTGCTGGAAGAGGGAGAAAGTGAACAATCTGCCAAGATCCTGGAAAGTATAGCGGAATTCAAGAGGCCTTTCAGACAAATATTTGGACACCTTTCCAGCATTCAGAAATGCAATACAGTGTACTTGCTGCAATAGAAAAGAGTTCTAATTCCCAACACTAATGGTGCTTACCTTGAGCAGAAAAGTTTTAAAGGAAAAAAAATTATAATTGTGACAAACTTGTAGTTTGAGCATTTGTATCAGATTCTTCATTGCTGTCTACAGGAAGAGATTTTTATTGATTGAGCGTAGTTTATACTGTCATTTGTTCTCCATTTTCTACTTCTGATCTTCATGGGCTAACTAGTAGAGGTCCCATGCCCCTGTTAGTTAGGCTGTCAGCCTCCTGTTGGGAGGCATGTGAGTCTCATCCATTCCTGAGTTTTCTCTCCCAAGCTTTATGTCAAAAACAGCAAAACAACGAGGGATTGAATCATCGTAAACTGTGAGGCTGCTGTATAGAAGCTGTGATATTGACCATTAAAATAATCCCAATCCATTGTTTTAGTGCAAAATCACTTCCAGCTAAGTCAAGCGTTAGTCACAGAAACCTGCTGACTGTGATTCTCTGCCAGTTTGAAATAGCACGACTTATTGTCAACAGTAAAACATTCTAAAGTTTGTTTCAAAACGGTTACAGATCTCAGGGATGAATGAATATGAATAAACTGAGCCTTGATCCTGTAGGTTTGTAGTGGAACCTTTCGACTTGCTATAGCCTTGTAACACATGCAAGAGTTATTCTTTGTATTATGTACAGATGTCAGGCTTTCAATCATTTCTTACTGTGTTCCCTGGTACCTACATTTCTTTCTTCTTGTGGCCATCTGGTGAGGTTGTCAGGACTGGCATTATTAAACAGCAGGGTCTATAATTGGATCATATGATTTAACAAGCCATGATTCTGGCATTTATATTATTTGTTTTCACAGAGGCATGTCATATATCTTAAAGCCCCATTTATGTCCAAAGATTTTTGTTCTACAAGTCTACTTTGTTTTATAAAAGACACTTGGTGCTGTAGCAGCATAGTTACAATAGGTAAGTAATGTTTACAAATCAGTTGTATCCGATTTTGAAGGTATCCTTGATGTATTCCATTAGAAATGCCAGATATGAATATCTATGTTAATGGAAGCATCAGACTGGAAATCTGTATTAGTTGCAGTGTGGGATTGGAGCACTTATAATAATGGCAGTCTAAGATTGGAGAATCTATAATAAAGGCAGTGTGAGATTGGAATATCAGTGTTGGTGCCTGTAAGATTTAAATATCTTTTTTTTTCCAAAATATACTTTATTCATAAAAATCTGTAAAAATTACACTGCCAAACAGTTTCAAAAAATACAAACATTGCAAGGGAGATCAGTTTCCTTCAATACTATCATGAGTTTCTTCACAACCCTTCCATTTCACAATTGTCATGCCAATTACAGTTTTACATTTACAGCAAATGAAAATATTAACAATACAGTTCGAGGGGTTTCCCATGGATCCAGCCCCTCAGTTTAAATATCTGTTAATGGTAACGTGAGCTTGCGTTCTGTGTTAATGATGTGTGAGATTCTAGTATCACTCCTGCTACTCCTGGCTACACATTAAGGTAAATGATAAAAAGCAAATTACTCCCCTTGTCTTCAGCAGCCTTCAGCAATCTCTTTAAGGACCTCTGGTTAGGCTACGGTAGACCTGGAAAAACTAGACAGAGCTTGCACAACATAAACTCCACCCTAGCTTTTTGACCAATTTCAAATTAGGGTCCTATTAAAGATATTAGACCCTCAGTTAGCATATGCAGGGGGCTTAGCACCTGTTTCAGGCGAGCACCCAATATGTCTAAATACTACCCAATCCAATTTTGCGTTCTGTGCATTTCGGAAGTGAGTTCAGTGCATATTGCCCTGAAATTAGTAGGTTGTGCATCATTTTTGCCTGAAAGATGGGCATAATTTCTCCCTTTTTATTCCCCAAATGGATGTCAGATTCAACAAAATGCAGATCTAACATCATGTTAGAATACAAGATGAATTGCAAGAACAGGTAGTACATCGGCATTTAGAAACAATTTCAAAGAACCATTTGCTTCTGTGAGCAAAGTCAAAGATCACCACGCAAATTCACTAATACTGAACATTTGGTTACTAAACTGTGTCATAGTCTGCACAATCCCTTAGTTCTTATTGCTACTACGTAAATGACTAAACACATGAAGACTAATACCCTTTTGTCCTTGAGAAATGTGACAGGGAACCAAATTGCTCTCAGTCCAAGTTCCGCTGTGTAATTAGACAGTCTTTGAATCAAGATATCCTGGATCTGAAGGATTATAATGTCGGGATCCCAGCAGAAAGCAATATCCTGAAAACAGAAATATATTAAGCTGATTAGTATTTGTCACAAGTTATTATGGAAGAAGTCTTTTTTAAAAGGTCTGAATGCTCTGTTGTCAATTTGTATTTCTATAATGCAAATTCTTATAATCAGTCTGGAACTTGTGCAAGCTTATTCCATGGTTGTAATATTAAACTTCATTAGTGTCCTGCTGAACAGCTCATTCTAAGGCCTCACCCAGCAGAATCTTATTTTTTGTTCTGTACCAATTGGCCCATTTGATGTCTTGATTTTCTGTTCACAGACTCACCTGGCGTGCCTCCGAGTGCCAATGCACACCAACTTTTTCGAGGTTTCAGTTTTGTTGCCACCAACCTTGGCCAAGAGCAGACACAGCCTGATTCTCGACAGCTGATTGACCATTCAATTGTGCAGGTCAGACCCCTCTTGAGATCTTAACACTAAAAATACTGGAGTTACCTAAAGGGGAATTCATGCTTTGATGGTATCACATTTTCAGTGGGCAGAATGCGCCACATAGTTTTTATAGAAAGGCTAACAAATCAGTAACAGCTGGATCTTCTATAATGCATGTTGGTTGCAAATGGTTTGATTTTGTTCTTGCCTAAGGTTGTGTGTGTAAACAAATCCTGTAGATTCAGACTGAAAATGACAATCGCACAACATTCTTAAATAATAATTTGCATTTGAAGATTATGCAGAACACTATCTTGTGCCTAGAATAAATAGCCCTGCTTGTTGCAAACAGTAGGTACTAAGCATGCAGGTAAATGAAGAGTAATATTTATTTTTTGAAAAACTTAACCAAAGATATCCCCAAACATTGACTAAAGAAAAGGTTATAAGCAACCATCTTTAAACACAAGCCAAAATATCAATTGCAAACTTTGCTTTTTCAAAACCTCATTACTAAGTTTTTAATTACTAAATTAGTTGGGAAACTATTTAACATGCAATGAAACTGAACCCTACATGTACACTATCAGCATCTTCAATAATAACTTAAAAAGTTAACAGTTAAAAAGTTCAGTTAAAAAAATGACATGATATCCTTACTATGATTGGTTGCAGTGGTTTTCTAAACATTTCAGAGTGTAAAAATGATGGACACTTTTAACGTAATTTTTGAAATTCTTCAGTAGTGAAATCTTGTTTGTTAGAATTCCCATCAAATGGAGCTGGAGAGTTCAGTATCACAGGTAGACTATCTACTGCTGACAGTTTGATTCGCTATATAAAGCACAAACGCCAAACTCAGTTTTGTAAGCATTGCTTTATCTTAAAAACATTTCATACAAACATATGAATTAGTAGCAGGAGTAAGCCACTTGGCCCCTCGCGCCTGCTCTGCCATTTAATAAGTTCATGGCTGAACTGATTACTCCACATTCCCGCCTACCCCCGATAACCTTTCACTGCCTTGCTTATCAAGAATATATCTCCCTCTGCCTTAAAAATATTTAAAGACTCTGCTTCCACCGCCTTTTGAGGAAGAGTGTTCCAAAGACTCACGACCCTCTGAGAGAAAAAAATTTCTCTTCATCTCTATCTTAAATGGGCGACCCATTATTTTTAAACAGTGACTCCTAGTTCTAGATTATCCTAGAAGGGGAAACATCCTTTCCACATCCACCCTGTCAAGACCCCTCAGGATCTTATATGTTTCAATCTTCTAAATTCCAGCAGATACAAGCCTAGCCTGTCCATTCTTTCCTCATAAGACAGCCTGCCTATTCGAGGTATTAGTCTAATAAACCTTCTCTGAACTGCCTCCAACACATTTACATCCTTCCTTAAATAAGGAGACCAATACTGGACACAGTACTCCAGATGTGTTCCGAAGAAGGGTCACTGACCCGAAACATTAACTCTGCTTCTCTTTCCACAGATGCTGCCAGACCTGCTGAGTGATTCCAGCATTTCTTGTTTTGGTCTCACCAATCCTGGTATAGCTGAAGCATAACTTCCCTACTTTTGTATTCAATTCCCCTCGCGACAAACAATAACATTCTATTACCTTTCCCAATTATGTGCTGTACCTGCACACTAACCTTTTGCGATTCCTTTAGTATTGATCTCTCTCAACATTGATCCAGAGGTTTGCTCATTCAAAACAGTGGCTACATTTTCTGTTTCTTAACTTGAACCTGATAGCATCTTTCCTACAAAAACAATCATAATCCTCTCCTGTTACTGTTTCCCGTAGCTAAATTGAAAGGAACACTTTTTTAACATGCAGTTATTTGTGCCCAGATAGACATTAAGACACTGAAGTTCCATTGATCTTTGAGACACAATTACCTGTTCCCTAAGCACAAGTGTTTAGATCTTTACTGTAAGTTTAATCCTTCTCAAGGGCAAGAAGGGATGGGCAATAAATGCTGGCCTAGCCAGTGATGCCAACATCCCATGAACAAATATTAAAAAAAAACTTTATGGTTGAAGTGGGAATTTGCCTTTCCCAAAAGCCAGATTTTACCATTTTCAAGTTCACTCTGTGTTCAAGTGCATCATAAGAACATAAGAAATAGGAGCTGGAATAGGCTATTTGGTCCTCTGACCCTGCTCTGCCATTCAACAATATCATTGGTGATCTTCGCTCCACTTTCTCGCACTATCCCCTTATCCATTAATTCCATTAGTCCCAAATGAATATACTGAATGAATACACTCAATGACTGTGCATCCACAGCCCTCTGAAGTAGAGAATTCTAAAAATTTGTTATCATTTGAATAAAGAAAGTTCTCCTCGCCTCAGTCCTAAATGGTCAACCCCTCATTCTGAGACTGTGACCCCTTGTTCTAGCCAGGGAAACATTTTCTCAGCATCTACCCTGACAAGCCCCTTAAACATTTTGAATGCTTCAATGAGATCACCTCTCATCTTCTAAACTGCAAGGAGTATAGCCTAGTGTACACAATCTCTCCTCATAGGACAATCATTGCAGGAACGAGTCTAGTCAACCTTTTTTGCACTCTCTCTAGGGCAAGTCTGGGCTTTCTTAGATAAGGAGACCAAAACTGCACACAGTACTCCAGGCATGGCCTTACCAATGCCCTGTATAATTGTAACAAAAATTCTTTAATCTTATACTCCAATCCCTTTGTAACAAAAGCTAACATACTATTCGCCTTCCTGTTTGCTTGGTTTACCTGCATTTTTACTTTCATGATTCAAATACAAGGACACCCAGGAATGCAAATGTTTCCCAGTCTCTTATTCAAAAAATATTCAGTTATTTTTTATTTTTCTTACAAAAGTGGATAACTTCACATTTTCCACATTGTATTCCATCTGCCATGTTCTTGCCCACTCACACAACCTGTCTATATCCCTCTAAAACCTTTTTGCGTCCTCCTCACCATTTATTTTCTCATCTAACTTTGTATTGTCAGCAAATTTGGATATGTTAAACTCAGTCTCCTCATCTAAGTCATTAATATTGATTGTCAATAGCTAAGGCCCAAATACTGATACTTGTGGTACCCCACTCATTGCAGCCTGCCAACCTGAATATGTCCCTTTCATTCCTACTCTCTGTTTTCTGTTCATTGACCCATCCTCAGTCTCTGTTAATATATTACCCCCAATCTAGTCCTAATTTGGGTAATAACCTCTTGTGTGGCACCTTATCAAAGGCTTTTTGAAAATTCCCCCACGACATCCACTGGTACCCCCTTCCTTATCCATCCTATTAGTTACATCCTCAAAAAACTCGAATAGATTTGTCAAACACAATTTCCCTTTCATAAATCCATGTTGACTCAGCTTAATCACATTATGATTTTCCGAATGCCCTGTTACCACATCCCTCACAATAGTTTTTCGCATTTTGCCTACTGCTGATATTAGAGTAACTGGCCTATTGTTCCCCATTGTCTCTCTTCCCCCTTTCTGAAAATCAGGGTCATGTTCGCTACCTTCCAAGCCTTGGGAAATGTTCTAGAATCTGAGAAATTCTGGAAGATCAAAACCATCCACCATCTTTGCAGCTACTGCTTTTAAAACCCTAGGATGTAGGTCGTCAGGTCCAGCAGATTAGTTGCCACTTGGTCCCATTAATTTCTCCAATACTATTTCTTTAGTTATACTGATTTCTTTAGGTTTCCCATTCTCGCTGGACCTTTGGTTCCCCACTATTTCCAGAATATTTTTGTGTCTTCTACCGTGAAAACAGACACAAAGGGCTGGATTTTGTTTTCCTGCCGCGAAGGACGTAACAAATGGTGGCCGGCATGCACGGGCCGCGTGCCGCCACGTTGCCGCGATCTTGAGCTGGCAGCTCATTAAAATATGTAAGTCCACCACCCCCTTCAATCACATGGCAGGGGTGGCCTTGGTGATGCTGTGAACATTGTCAGCTGTATCTGGGCAGGCGCTGGCACCATTTTTAAAGGGCTGCTAACCCTGTGTAGAGAATGCAGCATTTCCCCTGTACCCCCCACCCACTACACTGAAAATAAATGTTTGCCCCTTCCCCCTGCCCACTACACTAAAATTGCAGAATTGACCCCTTCTCCCCACAACTGCACTAAGTGCAGTGTTGACCCCTTTTTCAGCTTCAACTGCACAAAGTGCAGAGTTCACCCCGTTGCCCCCGTACACTAAAAATGCAGAGTTCATCCCGTTCCCCTGACACCCACCACTACTCTATAGATGCTGGGTTCCCCTCTTCCACATCTTGGTGGCACCAGCTGTCCCTGGTCAGGAAAGTGAAGGCACATGAGTGTCGCCCATTGTGATGAAAATCCGGAACCGAAGGGAAGATCATGGGTAATTCAATTTTATTTGTTACAACCACTCAGGACAAAGCCCCCAATCAAAATATATGATTCTGATCACAGTGGGAGAAATGCACTGTCAATTCAGTCCCGTTGCTCCACAGGTTACATCATACAGTCAGAGGCTAGGAATCCTGTGGCGAATAACTTACTCCCTGACTCTCCAAAGCCTGTCCAACATCTACAAGGCACAAATCAGGAGTGTGATGGAAGACTCTCCACTTGCCTGGATGGGTGCAGCTCCAACAACACTCAAGAAGCTCGACACCATCCAGGACAAAGCAGCCCGCTTGATTGGCACCCCATCCACAAACATTGATTCCTTCCACCATCGACGCACTGTGGCAGCAGTGTGTACCATCGACAAGATGCACTGCAGCAATGCATCAAGGCTCCTTAGACAGCACCTTCCAAACCTGCAACCTCTACCAACTAGAAGGCCAAGGGCAGCAAATACATGGGAACACCACCACCTGCAAGTTCCCCTCCAAGTCACACACCATCCTAACTTGGAACTATATCACCGTTCCTTCACTGCCGCTGGGTCAAAATCCTGGAACTCCCTTCCTAACAGCACTGTGGGTATACGTACCTCACATGTACTGCAGCGGTTCAAGAAGGCAGCTCACCACCACCTTCTCAAGAGCAATTAGAGATGGGCAATAAATGCTGGCCTGGCCAGCAACGCCCACATCCCATGAATGAATAATAAAAAAAAATGTCTTTAAGCTTTCGAAATCGAAAAAAAAGCCAAATTGAACAATCTATTAACCCCCAAATGAAGCGAACCAAACCAGTTATCTTTAGATATCAACAAATTAACTACTCATTTAAAAAAAACTAAAAAATCTTAAACACTATTAAGATAAACCAATATCTAAAGACCTTATCACTTCTTATTTAAAAATCTTACTCCCAAATTCGCATACATATACTCGGTTTTAAATTAGCTGATAGAAAAATAGAAAAAAAATAAAGTCTTTGCAGATTACGCTCCTGATGAATGGTCTTCTAATACAACACAGTCAAAGTTCACTTGCAGTCTTCCAAGGCCTGATGAAACCAAAGATCCTTCCAAAGATAGAAATTCAGCAGTTCAGTTCGGCAGTTGTAGTATTAAACTCTTCTTTTATCTTGCGATGAACACAGCAGATCAATAATTTGTTTTGAAAGAAAAAAACGTTTTTTCCTATTTCTTTAAGGAATTAATTTAGCTTGAAGCTTTTTATAAGTTTGAGGGAGAAATAAATCAGCTTCTCTTCCTTCAATTTAAATTGTCTCAGGGAGCTCTCCTTCCATCACTTTCTGGAACAATCTGTCACTCAACTGACTGGTGTTCAGCTAAATTTTAAAAGACACAATTGCAACATTGAATCTTTGTTCTCGCTCTCTGTATGGCTGTTGCCTGGCAACTAGAATATACTTTGGCTCACTGTCTCCGGAGATTTCTTAAAGATGCGCTGATCTCTTTTAGGCTCTTAAAGGCGCAACGCAATATTTCCGAGGAGAGAGAAAAAAAACACAAGACCGTGACAAAATGAATGCACCGGGTTAATTTAAATATTTAAACCACGGTCCCTTTGCAGAGTGGTGGAGAGCCCACCACAGAGCTTCCCCGCCGCCAGGAGGATTGGGCCCAGCAATCCCGGCGTTGGCTTCCGTGGCAGGCCACTGCCACTCCGATCTTCTGCCTACCACCCCTCCCCACCCCACGACCCCCGATGTCGGGAGCAGAACAAAATTCAGCCCAAAGGTTTTATTCTATGTCTCTGCCATTTCCTTATTTTCCATTATAATTTCACCTGTGTCTGTCTCTAAGGCATCCAGATTTACTTTTGTTAATGTCTTCCTTTTTACTTACCTATAGAAGTTTTTACAATCTGTTTTTATGCTGCTTGCTATTCTACTCTAATGTTCTCTTTTCTCTTTCCTTATCAATTTCTTGGTCCTCCTTTGCTGAATTCTAAAATCCTCCCAATCCTCAGGCTTACTAGTCTTCTTGGCAATATTATAAGCCTCTTCCTTTGCTCTAATACTTCTTTTGCTAGCCACGGTTGGACCACTTTTTCTATGGGGCTTTTGTGGCTTAAAGGAACATTGCAAATGATGTCTGAATTCTTTAAATACTATCCATTATTTGTCTACTGTAATATCTTTCAAGGTAGTTTCCCAATCTACCTTCGACTTAAGACCCTGGTTTTGGACTTAACTAAAAACTAAATCACATTCAAACATACATACAAATGTAAACATACGTACTAGGAGCAGGAGTAGGCTATTTGGCCCCTTGAACCTGCTCCACTATTCTATAAGATCATGCCTGATCTGTTTATGGACTCAGCTCAACTTTCCTGCCTACCCCCGATACCCTTTGACTCCCTTGTTTGTCAAGAATCTGTCTACCTCTGCCTTAAAAACACTCAATGACCCTGCCTCCACCACTCTCTGGAGGAGAGAGTTCCACAGACTAACGATCCTCTGAGAGAAAAAAATTCTCCGCATCTCTGTCTTAAATGAGAGACCCTTTATTTTTAAACTGTGTCACCTAGTTTTAGTGTCTCCCTCAAGGGTAAACATCCTTTCAACATCCATCCTGTCAAGTCCCCTCAAGATCTTAAACGCAATATAAAATTCTCTCATATAGCCCCTTTACTACAAGGTTATTAATTAACCCTTTCTCATTGCACAATACTAGATCCAAAATAGCCTGTTCACTAGCTGGTTCCTGACGTACTGATCTAGAAATCTACCTTGTATGCATTCTATGAAATCAGATCTAAGCTCTGCAGTCCTGCCACATTCAAATGTGAATGGTGGTGGACTATTAAACAACTAACAGGAAGAGGAGGCTCCACAGATATCCCCATCCTCAACGATGGGGGAGCCCAGCATGTTAGTGCAAATGACAAGGCTGTAGCATTTGCATCCATCTTCAGCTAGAAGTGCTGAGTGGATGATCCATCTCGGCCTCCTCCCAAGGTCCCCAGAATCACCGAATCAGTCAATCTGATTCACTCCACGAGATATTGTTATGATCCTGTAGTTTTTTTTTTCTCGGTAAAAATGCAGTTTGCCTTTAAGACTGGAAAGGAAGCATTGCTACTTTAAGGCAGCAGGCTCCAGAAACTGATTCAAAGAGTGCATTCTCATTGCCCGGGATACAGCCATTTGGAGACGGTGATTCAAAGAGAGCATTCTCATTGCCCGGATACAGCCATTTGGACTGAGCATCGAGAGATACATTGTTGCTGAATGATGTTTGAAACTAATTGAAAAGCTGGCTTTTGAGAGACAGTTAAGAGAAATAGACAGACAGCTGTGTGTTAGCACTTGAAAGGAGCGCTCTCAGACCATTTAAACTGAAGGAAGAGAATTTAGTCTGTTTATTTATTATTCCCTCTCAACATTTTTAAAAGTCAAGCCAAAATAGAGACCTCTGATAAATTTAACCTGAAGAAAGGGAAGTTAGACTATGACAATCTTTTATCCCTCAAAAAATTCTAAAGCCAAATTGATTCATTAAAAAGTTGCTAATTGTTGAAATTCATTGCTGGAGAAGGAGCAACAATTTTGACTTCTGAATTAGACTATGGATTGTTCTACTGTTGAAGAACCTTATTTTCCCCATCGGATGTCTGTGAGGACTTCAAGCAACCACATCTGGCAGGAGCGTAAATCTGCAAGGACTCTAATTTTTTCTATTTTAAATGTTTATATCTTAGTAGTGTTTAAGAATTTAGTTTTTCCAATTAAACAGTTAATTTGTTGATTTAAAGACACCTGGTTTAGTTAGCCTCATTCAGGGGGTTAATAGATGGTACAATTGCTGTGTTTGTCTTTAATTTGGAAAGTTTAAAATGATATGTTAGGCGGTCTGTGGAGGGACGGGATTGAATTAACAGTGCGTTTTTCCCACCACAATCAGTATTGTACATTTTGATTGGGGCCTTTGACTGCAGTGGTCGGTTGAGACAATATCAAGAAACGGCTGAAGACACTAAATACTGCAAAGGCTATGGGCCCGGATAACATTCTGGCAATAGTATTGAAGACTTGTGCTCCAGAACTAGCCACGTCCCAGGCCAAGCTGTTCCAGTACAGCTACAACACTGGCATCTACCTGGCAATGTGGAAAATTGCCCAAGTATGTCCTGCACACAAAAAGCAGGACAAATCCAACCCGGCGAATTACAGCCCTATCAGTTTCCTATCGATGATCAGCAAAGTGATGGAAGGGATTGTCGACAGTGCTATCAAGTGGCACTTGGTTAGCAATAACCTGCTCTCTGACGCTCAGTTTGGGTTCTGTCAGGGCCACTCAGCTCCTAAACTCATTGCAGCCTTTGTCCAAACATGGACAAAGGAGCTGAACTCCAGAGGTGAGGTAAGAGTGACTGCCCTTGACAGCAAGGCAGCATTTGACCAAGTATGGCATTGAGGAGCTCTAATAAAACTGGAGTCAATGGGAATCAGAGGGAAAACTCTCCACTGGTTGGAGACATACTTTGCACAAAGGAAGATGATTGTTATTGTTGGAGGTCAATCATCTCAGTTCCAGGACATCACTGCAGGAGTTCCTCAGGGTAGTGTCCTAGGCCCAACCATATTCAGCTGCTTCGACAATGACCTTCCCTTCATCATAAGGTCAGAAGTGGGGATGTTTGCTGATGATTGCACAGTGTTCAGCACCATTCACGACTCCTCAGTTAGTGAAGCAGCCTGTGTCCAGATGCAGCAAGACCCGGACAACATTCAGGCTTGGACTGATATGTGATAAGTGACATTTGCGGCACACAAGTGCCAGGCGATGACCATCTCTAACAAGAGAGAATCTAAACAGCTCTCCTTAATGTTCAATGGACTTACCGTCGTTGAATCCCCCACCACTATCAACATCCTGGGGGTTACCATTGACTAGAAACTGAACTGGACAAGCCACATAAATACTGTGGCTACCAGAGCAGGTCAGAGGCTGGGTATTCTGCAGCAAGTAACTCACTTCCTGACTCCCCAATGCCTATCTACCATCTACAAGGCACAAGTCAGGAGTGTGATGGAATATTCTCCACTTGCCTGGATGGGTGCAGCTCCAACAACACTCAAGAAGCTCAACACCATCCAGGACAAAGCAGCCTGCTTGATTGGCACCCCATCCAACACCTTCAACATTCATTCCCTTCACCACCAATGCACAGTGGCAGAAGTGTGTACCATTACAAGATACACTGCAGCATCGCAGCAACGCTCTTTCAACCCAAACCCGTGACTTCTGCCACCTAGAAGGACAAGGGCAGCATATGCATGGGAACACCACCACCTGCAAGTTTTCCTCCAAGGCACACACCATCCTGACTTGGGACTATATCACCGTTCCTTCACTGTCGCTGGCTCAAAATCCTGGAAATCCCTTTCTAACAGCACTATGGGTATGCCTAACCCCCACAGACTGCAGAGGTTCAAGAAGGCAGCTCACCACCACCTTCTCAAGGGCAATTAGGGATGGGCAATAAATGCTGGCCTAGCCAGTGTCGCCCACATTCCAGGAATGAGTAAAAAAATCATCCTCCACACTATCATCAAAATACACTTCATTGGTATTTTGTAAGGATTTCCTTTGTGATTAAAGGAAGATGAAAATCTGAAAAGAATGTCCCTACCATAAAGCACTCCCTATTTAGTTCTGTTTTATAAATATAGTTTGAGCAATATCTGATTGTAGTAATATGTTGAGCTGGATTTTGTGGTCAATGGCAAAGAAATGGCACTTGCTGCTGACTTTGAAGAAAGCTGCTCACAAAGATCTCATGATCTGTGTGGCCTGGATTTCCCTTTCCTGACCATAGGCTTTTTCTGGCCCCAACTCAATGGGATCTCCAGGCAGCCAGTAACCGTGATACCATCAAGCAGGGTAAACAGTCAATCACATTGAAGAATTCTCACAGACAGCAAATCAGGAAGTAAAAACCATTGAATCCCTTTGCTTTAAATTTTAAATTTTTGCAGATACTGAAATAAATGATTGTGAGCTATACATAGGATTAAGGTAGAAGCTCAAATATAATAAACAAACGTTATTTTTTTTAAGGTGTGTGGAATTTCTTATAATGGAGAAATTAGACATTCAGCAAATGTAAAATGATTCTTTCAGGGCTAGTGAGGTTGTTTAGCAGTAATTATGAACTTAGTATACCATTAAAACCCAGTTATACTTCATTCGATAGGCATACCGTTTTCAAGGATTTTTACAGTGAGAATGAGACTATAAGAATGGAAGTTCTCCACAATTCAATGATTTCTAATTGGCTAGAGTCTGGAGGGACCTCAAACGCACACCCTCTGGAAAAGCAGAGAATAAACTGGCAACCTCTTTATTTCTGCCCTTAACTGCATATGTACGGATTTCTGATGTTGCTGTCAGTTTCAGTGGAGTCATGATGTGAATGCTGACAGTTTCACCTTCCTTACCACTGCAAAATCCTGGCCATGGTATCTCGTACAGATATCAAAGGTATTGTGTCACAGAGAATTACCATTAGGCGTACCTTTTCTCTTAAGGCAAACTGTAATATAAAAGCACAATCCTGCCAATGCTGGAAACCTGAAATAAAAACTGAAAATGCTGGCAATTCACAGCAGGTAAGGCAGCATCTGTGGGGAGAGAAACAGACATAACCTTTCATCGGATCATTGGCAGGTTTTAAGAGACAGTGTCTCCATACAACTTTACCACATTTGTACAAAGAAAAGGACACAAAGACAAATCATTATGAAAACAAAATTATAGTATTTGCTACTCAAGATTTATTAACTTAGCTGAAAAACAAACATAAAATATGAGGCTTGTTCTTAAATACAGACACTCATTCTGATTAATAGCAATACTCTATATTATTTTCCATTTTTCATTCACAATTCTGTTCCAGCAGTTACACGGGAGCAATATTCACTTCACAGACGGCTATGAGTTGAAAGAGGACGTTGGTGTTGGATCATACTCAGTATGCAAGCGATGTGTTCACAAAGTCACGTCCGTGGAGTATGCTGTAAAGGTAAGTGTTCATCTTGCACTGCAGGAAACGGGCTGTATTCATTAAAAAAACAGTGGGGAGTGGTGCACACACCAAGTTCTCCACCACAGGTGGTGTCCACACGTTAAATCTCCCCAACCCTAGTTTTCTCCCCTCCTTTCCTGAAGATGCTGACATTTACAAGGATACGATTGCACGAGCTGTTCAAGGATTCCATGCAAATCTCCCATTCTTTGTGCATAAGCCTAGACTGTGAATGCTGGCTGACTATTTCAGCATTCAATCTAATTCTGTCTTTACCCTAGAACTTCACCTGGCAAAAGCAAAATACTGCAGATGCTGGAAATCTGAAATAAAAAACAGAAAATGCTGGAAATACTCAGCAGATTAGGCAGCATCTGTGGAGTGAGAAACAGAGTTAATGGGGGGAATTGTAACAGGGAAGGGGTGGTGGGCGGTGGATGAAAATCCCTGAAAAGTGGGAATGTGACATCATCCCGCCCATTTTCAGGTTTGATCCAGGGGGGTTCAGAGGTAAGTGGATAACCATGCAGCTGTCAGGAACCTAATTAAAACATTCAAAGAACCAATTATGTGTGTCTTTAACCCCACATTCTGGCTTGAACAGGCAGCGCACAGGTTCCAAAATCTCTCTGCATCTTGCCAAGGTGCAAGAGGCGAGTGCACAGGAGGAGTGATTTCTTACTGAAATTGACCTGCTAGGAAGGTATCAAATACTGAAATTGGCAAGCTTGTGGTTAGCCACATGAAAGGTTGTGTTTACTGGATTACTTCAGTCTTCCTGAATTCACTATTTTGAGAGACTTTTTGGAGTGACTTGGAGTATACTCACGTGCTTCACAACCTCCTTGCTGTCAGTCTTCACTGCAGCATGGGAACAGCCGATGTAGCAGTAGCCTGGACCTCTTAGAATTAGAATTAGAACATTACAGCGCAGTACAGGCCCTTCGGCCCTCGATGTTGCGCCGACCTGTGAAACCATCTGACCTACACTATTCCATTTTCATCCATATGTCTATCCAATGACCACTTAAATGCCCTTAAATTTGGCGAGTCTACTACTGTTGCAGGCAGGGCGTTCCACGCCCCTACTACTCTCTGAGTAAAGAAACTGCCTCTGACATCTGTCCTATATCTATCACCCCTCAACTTAAAGCTATGTCCCCTCCTGTTTGCCATCACCATCCGAGGAAAAAGACTCTCACTATCCACCCTATCCAACCCTCTGATTATCTTATATGTCTCTATTAAGTCACCTCTCCTCCTCCTTCTCTCCAACGAAAACAACCTCAAGTCCCTCAGCCTTTCCTCGTAAGACCTTCCCTCCATACCAGGCAACATCCTAGTAAATCTCCTCTGCACCCTTTCCATAGCTTCCACATCCTTCCTATAATGCGGTGACCAGAACTGCACGCAATACTCCAGGTGCGGTCTCACCAGAGTTTTGTACAGCTGCAGCATGACCTCGTGGCTCCGAAACTCGATCCCCATACTAATAAAAGCTAACACACTATATGCCTTCTTAACAGCCCTATTAACCTGGGTAGCAACCTTCAGGGATTTATGCACCTGGACACCAAGATCTCTCTGTTCATCTACACTACCAAGAATCTTCCCATTAGCCCAGTACTCTGCATTCCTGTTACTCCTTCCAAAGTGAATCACCTCGCACTTTTCCGCATTAAACTCCATTTGCCATCTCTCAGCCCAGCTCTGCAGCCTATCTATGTCCCTCTGTACCCTACAACATCCTTCGGCACTATCCACAACTCCACCGACCTTAGGGTCATCCGCAAATTTACTAACCCACCCTTCTACACCCTCTTCCAGGTCATTTATAAAAATGACAAACAGCAGTGGCCCCAAAACAGATCCTTGCGGTACACCACTAGTAACTAAATTCCAGGATGAACATTTGCCATCAACCACCACCCTCTGTCTTCTTTCAGCTAGCCAATTTCTGATCCAAAGCTCTAAATTACCTTCAACCCCATACTTCCGTATTTTCTGCAATAGCCTACCATGGGGAACCTTATCAAACGCCTTACTGAAATCCACATACACCATATCCACTGCTTTACCCTCATCCACCTGTTTGGTCACCTTCTCGAAAAACTCAATAAAGTTTGTGAGGCACGACCTACCCGTCACAAAACCGTGCTGACTATCGCTAATGAACTTATTCTTTTCAAGATGATTATAAATCCTGTCTCTGAGGAGGACAAGAGGCCAGATGTGCCCATAGTTCCTGCAGCCACGCATCTGGCTGCCAGAGAAGCCCGCTATAGACTCATCCAGGCGTGCTTCACTTAATTAGTGTGCATGCAACCATCTGAGAGTTCCATCAGAAACCCCGTGCACCTCTCCACCCTCAAGACACATCTCATTCTAACAGTGAAACAGCCAACCATTACATTCACACTCTTTCCTCCTTATAAAGGTTGATTATATCATTCACCTGAAGGCTTCTATCCAGGGTGAATGAGGGATGCAACAATGTAGAGGCCATGAGATTGATGAGTTCAAATAAAGTCTTCAATTCATTGAAATAAAGACCATTATTACTACATTAACATTGCTATAAGCACCCAAGTGAATCTCTTTGTGCAACTAAAGCATCTTCCTCTTCTGTTTTTTATCAATCCTACATAGAGCTACCCCTGTGGCTTCAGCTGAACTGGAGGCAGGCAGCTCATTCCCCTGCTCTGAGACATGAGATGCCCATGGTGGATGTCCTCTGAGTTTTCGAGCCCCATCTGCACCTATGCAGGGGCAAACTCAGTTATTGGGGCAGGAGGCAGCTTATGCACCTATGTCTGAGGAGGGGGCAATGGATGAGAAGTGGGAGCATCTTGAGAAGAGCCCCCACTGCCATGTGCCCTTTCTTCATCTTCCCTCTCAAAGCCCACCTGCACTTCCCTGCTAGCCAAGAACCAGAGAGCACTTGGCTGCGCGTCAGTGAGGTGTTGAGTCACTAAGGCAAGGATTTCCTCCATTCTCTGTAAAGTGGCAGCCAGAGTGTGCAGGCCATTGACCAGGGCCAACATGCACTTGTTTGCCTGCAGGGTCTGATTCTTCATGCAGGTAGCCACTCTTTCCATGGATGTAGACATCAGCACAGAGGCCTGAGACATCATGGCACTTGTGATAGAGATGGACTCCTCCAAATCTCTCTTCAATGATAAGTACTGTCACTGGAAATGCTGACAACAGCATACACATTTCCTGTTACTGCTCCACAAGTGCCCTTTCCATGGATGACCCCCAAGGCACAGCATCTACTTCCAGCTGATCAGCATTTGGAATGTCCTACACCCGCTAACAGGGACTCTCCAATGCTGTCTCTGCTCGTATGTGTTGTGTGCTTCATCATGTAACAATCTAGTTATCTGCACACAGGACTCACTGAAGTGTGTGTATCTGCCCTGTGGAGGGTGTGCAGAAGTCATGAAAGACTTGAGATAATGTTGGCTGCCAATAAGGGTAAAAACTCATCACATCTTGACAGTTCAGTTATTGTAGATATCAATTCAACATGAGTGATTGTTAAGTGCCAAGTGGCATTGTTACCAGGTCTCTGGGCCACCCCCATCTCTCCATCGCCATAGGCCAGTGCTAGTGCCGCCCTGCTGTTCTCCAGGACATTCTCCTCCATTGCGGTCAGGGTGGCTATGGGTGCAGGTCCAGCCCTGGTTCTCTGCCTCTCCCTGGAATTGTGCACTCTCCTGCAATGAGAGCTAGCAGAGAGTTATGAGTCTGAGAAGTGGAATGTGTGTGCAGGATGGAATGAGAACCTTTGAGGATGTGACAGTGAGGGATGGGTGCAAGTGGTTAATAGGATGAGGGTGAGTGTGAGTGTTGTCCGTTGAGATGGATATTTGAGGAGATGGTGGAGAGAAAGGAATTTGTGGAACGACAAAATGTGTCGGTCAGAGGAGTGCTGTACAGGAGAATGCTAGAGATGAAAGAGTGATGGCTGCCACCTGAGATTGGCATACCACTCACCTTGCTAGTCGCTAATGAGGTCATTAAACCTTTTGCGGTACTAGATCCAGGTATCACACTCTTGCTGCTCACAGCCTCTGCTATCTGCAGTCACACCTGCTTTGTAAGGATGGCTGACCTTCTCCTCCCGTCCTCAGGGAGGAGGACTTCTTACTTGGCTCTCACTGCTTCCATTATGGCCTTCCTAGGTTTTCCTTCCATTATGGATCATTCTGATTCCTTCCTCAGCAAGAGTTCTTGCAGACATTCAGGCCTCTTCCAAGGTCCCTTTAAATCGAGAGCCTTAATTAACATCTGGCATGTGATCCCACCTAACCTCTCTGATTGACTGGGAACCACAGAAGTGGGATGCTGATGCCATGATTGAGTTAAACAGCAACGGTGAAGCCCACTCATGCAGCAATTAGGTTCCTGACCCACTACAGGTCCCAACCTTTTGCCAGGGACTAAGATTTCAAAATTCCACCCAATGTTTCAAGTTGATAACCTTTTGTCTCACAAAGGTTCATTGACCTGAAACGTTAACTCTGTTTATGTTTCCACAGATGCTGCCTAATCTGCTGAGTATTTCCAGCATTTTCAATTTTAACTTCACCCGACATCTGCACTGGTTCTCAACAGAAGTCACTGAAAAGCAGTCAGGAGTGGATACCTTGGCTGACCTTTTCCTTCCATAATCTAGGGATGTAACTATAGCTCCAAACTGCTACCCTAGGGGAGATAAAATTACTCAGCACAGGCTACTCATCAAACCTGTGATTTTGCTGGATTGTGCAGCTCAGTTCCACACAGTTTAATTATTTTGATTGAGTGTAAGATGCCGTCATCACACTGAACTACACTTTTAAGAAGTTGCCATGCTGATCTTTGGAAAATTTAGCAAAGTAACAGATGCAGTATCTGATGCAATACTTTTGAGATGTGCCTTTAACAGGACCTTGCAAATACTTTCACACAAAGTTGTAACAGGGTTTAAATTTTAAACACACCGTGTTTTTAGCTCCCCCTTGGTGAGTCCTTGTTTCTCAGGTTTAAAAAGAAAAGAAAAATTTTATTAAACTTAAACTCTAATTTGGTTCATGCCTACAGATACACGATGCGCCCACAATAGCATGCATATGTAATACACACGTGCAGATAGGGACAGAAAAGAGCAGAAGAAAAAATAAAGTGGAAAAGTTGAGGCAGTATCTGAAAAGGGTTATTGTTATGGGTCTTAGAGCTCACTGTAGTGTCCTTGATTGTGGGTAGATCTTGCTTTTCGTTGGGGTACAGTATTCTTCTCAAAGCTTGTTCGCTGTAGGAGAGCTTTCTTTCTTGGCATTCATGTGTCTTCAGTGGATTCAGAGGCTTGTGAGAAAGAGATGGGAGCAGGAAGACAGGAGAGAGATCTTCTCTGTCCAGGAGCAAACAGACTTTCTGCCCAAACTGTTTGTACAAATTCAAAAAACTCAGGTTGCCCAGCATGTTAGTTATATGACTAGCTGGTTTGACCATGTCTGTTTGTGTATTCGGCCATCTTAGCAGTCGACCTGGAATGCGAGCTCCCCCATCTTCAACGTCTGTTGATCAAAAGTCCATTGTGGGTTGAATGTGTCAGGGAATGGCTGCTTTGCCCTTACAAACACTATCTGTTAATATGCAAATATCTTTTCCAGCCACAGCTGATCTGTTTAACAAGTCCTCACTCCAGTAACAGTTTAAAATCAATATTCATGATAAAATTAATGTGCCTCATTCTTGACAGGTGGGGCCCTAGCATGACACTATTCATCGATAAGAAGGTCATCATCTTGATGCAGATGCTGTTATTTATATGTAGTTAATTCAAATGCATTGGAAGAAGAAAAAGTTTGAATGTAATTATAGACCCCATCACTTATTGCAGATATGTTCCTGCGAATCTAATTTGCCCAATGTAGGCGATGGCCATTATTATGTGGTCCCTATGAGATTAAAAGAGCAGGGCTATCATCTTAAGTATTCTCTAAAGCCAGATCCATGCAAAGAAAGTAATGAGATATGGAGTGCAGCTGGGGTACAATAAGATTATTAAGGTGTAAATGTGCTTGTAATGAATATTTAGGATTATTGAAAAAATTATATTTTAACTGGGAGTTCAATTGGTGCAATACACATCTAGAAAGAACCTCAGGTTCTGTTTCAATCACTCTCCTATTATACAACCTTGCAATTAATTTGGATTTTTCCTAATGAGCAAATGCTCGCCAGTCAGGTATTTATTTATTGTTTGTTGTCCCTCTCTATATTTTCAGTCTGAGGAATGTGCCCATCTGTTCCTCTTCCTAGGGCCCCTCAGTGACTACTAACAGTCCTGGATGCGCACACACAGCTAATCCCAAGTAGAAGCAAGTTTTGGTTTAATTAAATTTGGAAATTAGGATAATATAATGATAAAGAACCCAAACAGAATATTACAGGTCACTAGAATAAAGGAGTTAACATCACCTTAGAAACATCAGTAACTGGAAACAAGCACAGGTTGCGTTTTCAGCTGATCTTAAGCAGCAACCCAGAATTTAAATATTTAATCAGTTGCTCAAAATATAATAGAAGAGTGTATCAAGAATGCTGTAGACCAAGACTGCGAGGTGCAAACCAGTGAGTTCACTTGGGCCATTAAATTCGATAAGGCATGGATTGGGTTTGATTGCATTAGTCTGTCCACTTATCTGTGTTCACTGTGTTTGATTGCTTAAGCCTATGGGTGGAGCTTAAGAGTTTGAAATTGAAACTAAAAAGACACAGACCTAGAATTTTCTACAAAACACAGACTGTTCTGAGAAGGCATTGTACTGAGATCTAGTAAGAGCTAAGTGCTGCAATAAACCAGTTGGTGATTTAATACAAATATGATATCTGCATTGGTCTGAGATAAATCAGATATATATAAGATGGTGCAATCTGAAGCTGGGCCTTCTAGGGTTAGAGTTGTTAGAGGTCATCCTCGAAGAACATCTGCACTGGAAGTCAGTGGCCTTCTGCTAGCCATGATGCAGTTACTTGGATATCACGATATATGGGCACTAAGACAGGCAAAGATACATGGAAGACAAGTGTTAAGGGAAAACACAAGGGTGAATAGTTGACTTTTGTATGGAATATGAGATGGTTTGATTTATAAAGTTGATATGGAATGTTTGTTTTGTAGTGGCTTTTATTTCAGCATTGGGGCTAAGTGGATGCTGTGATGGTCAGTAACAGAAGTAAGGTGTGAGACTGGCGGTAAATGGGGACTGGAGTTGAGCTCATTGGTACCGCAGTTGGATAAGCCAATCACTAACACCCCGCCCAGAATGTGGATGCTTGGTCGCGTCCCCCCTTCCGCTTCATCCTCCTCCTCAGCTGCTCGCCATATACCTGGCGACAAGGGCTGTGCCCTCTTGATGGTGAGGTTGTGCAGCATGCAGCAGACCATGATGAATTGTGACACATCCTCTGGTGAGTACTGCAGGGCTCCTCTAGAGTGGCTCAGGCAGCGGAAGTGTTGCTTAAGCAGACCCAATGGTCTGCTCAATGACATTTTGAGTGGCAGCATGGCTTTCATTATGCACATCCTGCCCACGTGCGCATGGGTTGTGCACCGGAGTCAAGAACCATGTGATAGTGGATAGCCCTTTTCACTCAATAGCCACCCTCTGGTTGTCATATGGCTCAAATGCAGATGGTACAACGGATTGCCACAGATTGAAGTCATCAATAATACCACTATGGTTGCACACAAGCTGGACATTGAGGGAGTGGAACTCCTACCTCTTGTGATACCTCTCGGAATTTACATGCAGCACTGCAAGCGCCATGTGTACAGTCAATGCCACCCTGTACGATGGGGAACCCTGCAATCCTCACAAAGCTGCATGCTCACTCTGTCTGCTTCTCTTTGGCAAGAATGAACAAAATGTCTTCTGCTCTCTTTGCGTATAGAGCCTCAGTGACCTCCCTTACGCAACAGTGTACGGCAAACTCGGAGATGTTGCAAATATTGATTGCGCCAGTCTGCAAGGACTCCGATGCATAAATGTTCATGGCCATGGTCATCTTCACAACCAATGGCAATTCCATCCTTGCCCTGCTCTGAGGCTGCAGTTCCAGCTAACAGGTGGCAGATTTCAATGAACACCTCCATGATGAAATGCTCTCATCTGAAGCACTGTTCGTCACTGAGTTTGCAATAGGAAAATTGCTCCCTGAACACCCTGGATGGATATGGTCACCTGATGACAACCCTTCTCCCCGTCTTCTGGCTCCCTCTTTGAGCAGCTTGTCGTCCTCTGTGTTACCTCAGCTCATTCTCCCTGTCATACTGTAGGCCAAGGGGAAAGAAATTACTACAGCCAAGTCTGGGAGCAAGTCGTCTTAGTAGAAGCCTTGAAGTTGGAACCAAATCCTTCAGCACATGCCACACCACTTCCTGTAGACGTCAGCATCTTGAAATAAGAGTATGAACCACCAAACACTTCTACAATCCCAACAAGAGCCAGTAGAAATCAATCAGCACATAAGCTGAATGTAGTTGATGATCCTTTTAAATGGCACTGATAAGTGGGTTAGGGTTAGGGATGTTCAGCTGTATGATGTTAATAGTTGACATTATCTGGAGTGTCAGGCCTAAAATGGCACCAGTAGAGTCAAATCAGTGTTACACACTGACTAACGTCATGATCTGCCTACTCAGCATACTACCGGCACACATTACCTGCACCTGTGTATTGCCCTTACCATAATGGCGTCTGGGGTGACCAGCAGCAGAAGTTTTTTTTTCTCCCAGAGGGTGGTTGGAATCTGGAACACACTGCCTGAAGGGGTGGTAGAGGCAGGAACACTCACGACATTCAAGAAATATTTAGATGAGCACTTGAAACGCCATAATATACAAGGCTACAGGCCAAGTGCAGGGAAATGGGATTAGTTAGGACAGGTGCCTGATGGTCGGCACAGGCACGTTGGGCTGAAGGGCTTGTTTCTGTGCTGTAAAGCTCTATGACTCTAAGTGTGTGTGCATCCTGCAGTCACAATTTTGGACCCAAAATAGCACCTATTGTGCCAAAAATATGGGCGCTATGCAACTGAATTCTGCGACCACTGTATCAGTGCACCATCTCCAGCGCATGTATGGTTTTTCTGCACTGGAATGAGCAGATTTGAATACCGTATGTCATGCAGTAGGTACTTTGTAATTAAAGGTTTTGTCATGTTAAATTAAAACAACTTAGTCATTGTTTTCAATTATTCAGCCCCTTTGCTTCCATTCCTGCTCTGCAAGAATAAGAGTGGGAAGCTAACTTGCTCTGGTTTTACTTGCTCTGATTCGACGAACTGCAGAGCTTTCATCGCTATGGATCCTCGTGGGCTCTTGCTGCTGAATTTTCAGTGAAATTACATCCCAACATGATTGCTTTCCAGGGAGCAAACATGTAAAGGAAGAAAATCGGAAGGAAAATTAGAGGAGGGGAAAACATAAATGCACATTGCCCACACAGAAGGTTTTCTGAAATTATAATTTGATAATGCTGCTTTTGTTGTGTTTTTTCCAGATTATTGATAAAAGCAAAAGAGATCCATCAGAGGAAATTGAAATTTTGCTGCGATATGGACAGCATCCAAATATTATCACCTTGAAGGATGTGAGTAGATCTGAAACATTGTTACTCTGCAGTAATAGGGCACATCTGCCCACTTGGCAAATGTTGTTCTAACAGACATGACAGAGATAGATATGCACAATTTTTGAACTTTAGGGAAATGCTTGACCAAGTTTTTTTACCTCCCACCTCACCTCCTCTTCATAAGGGTTTGTTAGGATGTGTAAATGTGGGATTTGACATCGGATTTTGATTGATTCTTTGCTTACAATACATTGACATATATTGCCTTCAGAGTACACAGTTTATCTCTCTCGGAGGAGAAGTAAGTTGGGTCTTTTTGAGGTGTATTTGCCACAATGTGATATGCCAGGCAGAAGATTAGATCAAGTAGGCCCAGTAATCTGGTGCCTGAGCCAAACATTTCCACAGCACTCCTGCTGATGATTGTCAAGCCAGCTTGGCTCACTAATGGAACCTGCAAGGATGGACTTATCACAGGGAGCAGGAATTGTTCCTGCTCTGCACACTGATGTGGTAATGAATAGCATATCCTTACTTGACAAGTAGCTCGATAATGGTAAGCTGCGTGTTTCTACCTGCAGCAATTAAGAGAAGGGTCCAAAAGCCCCAATCTGTTCAATCTTTCCTGATAGTTATTATCTTTCACCTCTTTGTAAATCATTTTTTGCACCTTCTCCTGTGCCTCTATATAATTTTTTTATAAAATAGACACCTGAACTGTGCACAGTACTCCAAGGGTGATGTAACCAATATTTGGTATTGATCTAACATAGCTTCTCTGCTTTTCCATTCCAGCCTTCAAGAAGTGAATCCCAGCGCTTTGTTTGCTTTTTTTTGGCTTTATTAACCTGTATCTTTACTTTTAATGATTTGTGTACCTGTACCCTGGCTCCCTTTTCCTCACTACCCCTTTCAGACTTATTTTACAAGGATTACGTGGCCTCTATTATTCTTACCACAATGCACACCTCATATTTATCTATATTTAAATTAATTTACTGGTTGCATACCCATTCTGCAAGTGTATTAATGTCGTCTTGTATTCTGTCACAAGCTTCCTCGGTATTACTGGTGTCATATGTAAATTTTGAAATTGTGCTCCCAATTCCTGAATCCAAATTGTTTACGTAAGTGGTGAGCAGCAGTTATCCCAGCATCAATACCTGTGGAATAGCACTCCCTACTTTTTGCCAACCTGAATAACTATCTTTAACCCCTACACTTTGCTTTCAGTTTTGTAGCCAGCTTGCTATCCACTCTGCTACTTGTCTCCTGATTCCACATGCTCTGGCCTTAGTCATGTGACTAATATGCAACACCTTATCGAAGTGATTTTGAAAATTCACATATATTACATCTGGTATAGTACACTCATCTAATCTTTTTGTTATTTCTGAAAATAATTCAATACGGCTGGCCATGCATGACCTTCCCTTTTAAAATCCTTGCTAACTATTTATGTATTTTTAGCTTTAGATGTTTTTCTATTAAATCTTTAAGTATAGATTCCATTATGTTACCTACCACTGATTTTAAGCAAACTAGTCTATAGTTCCCTACAATTTTAAATATAGGAATCACATTAGCTGTCCACTGGTCCTCTGATACTATTCTCTTTTCTAATGAACTTTCTATTTATGTAACAATGCTGTGCTATCGCTTGTCTGCCTTCTTTTAATTTACATGGACGCAATACATCCGGACAGGGATTTTAACCTCTCTAAGTTTGATTAGTTTATCAATTATCTCCACACTTTCTATCTTAAATGTTATTATATGTTTTTGATCTCTACTGTCATGTCCACCCTAGTAGAATCCCTGGTGAACATGGAGGCAAAATAACTATTCAATATTTTTATCATTTTGCTGTCATTACCTGTGAATCTATTATTGGCTCTATCCCTATTCTAATTTTCCTTTTGTTATTGACGTGTTTGTAGATTAGTTTGTAGTTGTTGTTTGATAGTTCAATTTCATAGTTCCTCTTTACTTTCCTATTTTTTGACTTCTTTCCTAACCTGTTAGTATTCCCTTTTGTCATCCTCTTTTTTATTGTCTATGAACTTAATGCATGACTTTTTATTTCATTTCAGTTTCATTCTTATCTCTTTATTTATCCATGATGTTTTATTTATGGCTGGTTTATTCTTGTTTTTGAGCAGAATATATTTCTCTTGAACTCAGTTGATCACCTTTTTAAATATTTTCCACTGCTGTTCTTTCTTTTTGTCAATTTTTTCCAGTTTACCTTCTCTAGTTACATTCTCATCCCCTCAAAATTAGGCTTTTCTCCAATCTATTACTTTGGGCTTTTTCTGACATGTATCTTTCTTGATCAGAATTTTCAAACCTTATTTTGTTGTGATCACCTTTGCTGGTATTTCCCTAAATTACACAAACTACTGTAACCACACAAACTGAACAATAATTACGTAGAATAGAATTTAAAATATAGAAACAGACATTCAGCCCAACAGGTCTTTGATAGTGTTTCTGCTCCACATGAATCTCCTCCAACCTTACTTCATCTCATCTTATCAATATATCCTTCTATTCCTTTCTCCTTCATACACTTAACTAGCTTCCCGTTAAATGCATCTATGCTATTCATCTTAACTGCTCCATGTGATCGTGTGTTCCACATTCTAACCTCTCTCTAGGAACAGAGATTTCTTCTGAATTCTTTATTGGATTTAATAGTGACTGTCTTATATTGATGGCTCCGTCTTTTGGATTCTCCCACAAGTGGAAACATTTCTGTACTAAAATAATAGATATTCGTTTAGTTTAGTTTAGTTTAGAGATACAGCACTGAAACAGGCCCTTCGGCCCACCGAGTCTGTGCCGACCATCAACCACCCATTTTATACTAATCCTACACTAATCCCATATTCCTACCACATCCCCACCTGTCCCTATATTTCCCTACCACCTACCTATACTAGGGGCAATTTATAATGGCCAATTAACCTATCAACTTGCAAATCTTTGGCATGTGGGAGGAAACCGGAGCACCCGGAGGAAACCCACGCAGACACAGGGAGAACTTGCAAACTCCACACAGGCAGTACCCAGAATTGAACCCGGGTCGCTGGAGCTGTGAGGCTGCGGTGCTAACCACTGCGCCACTGTGCCGCCCCTATGTTCCCCCAGCCTACAACAGTGAAGGAAAAGATAAGGGTGAGAGACCTAGGTCACTTCTGTGCATCGCGTGCACATTGGTGGAGAACTGGGAGCAGGTTATATGACTCCTGCCATATAACATATTGTAGAGACACCACAAAGACAGAGAAAATACTTCAAAAATACAAACAGCAATCCAAATTAGATTTCCATCTTGGTTCCAATATTAATTCAGAGACATGTTGGGACCAGTGGGCAGGGGTGGGGAGGCTGGGGGGCTGGTGCTTGATATCATGTGGGAGAACCAAAAGTTCATTCAAGGTGTCTGTCAGTGGCATTTTAATGCAGTATATATTTTACTTCGGGTTTCCTGTCGATTACATGGCAATGAGTGTGATAAGGACCCACATGACGCAATCTCAATACCAGTTTTTAAAGATCCAATCCAAAGATGGAATTCGGAGGAGTTTGGAGTTGGATGCCAGAGAAGACAAGGGGCTGGATTTTATCGAGGCCTCGATGTCGGGATCTGTGGCAGGGGGGCATGAAGATTGTCCCGGATGAGGCCCACCACGGACCTCGACGCCGGCAGGGCCTGTGCCAATATTGCCGGCGGCGGCGAGGCCTCATCGCGGCCCCCCCAACCGCCTCTCGACGACGGAACCGTAATTTAAGTATTCAACTAAATTTGCCTACCTGCATTAATGAGTTTCCTGTCGCCTCCTGAAGTGCCACTGCAAACGTCATCCCAGCGGCTGGCACTGCCATGCCTTTGGATCCCTGTCTGTGGAAACGGGGTGCAACACTGGTGGGGAGGGGGAATGAGGTAAGTTTATCAGTGTGGGGGGAGGCGGGGGCGGGGGGGAGAATGGGGTCAAATGAATGTCAGGGGTGTAGGGGATGGTGGGAAGGGTTATAGTTGAAAGTTTATGCAGTTTGGGTGGGGGAAGGTCAGATTGTGAAAGTAAGTGTTTTTGGTGGGGAAAGTGCAAATAATTAATTTAATTGATATGGGGGTGGTGGGAGAGGGGCAAAAGAAATGTATTTATTTTCTTCCATTTAATTTTTCTTGCAATATTTAAATTTACCAATAGGGCTAACAGCCCTTTAAAAATGGCGCCAGCGCCTGCGCTCAGGGACAGACAGCCCATCTCCTCCATGTGATCGGGGGGGGGGTGTGGCCCATCCCGGCTATTTAAATGAGCTGCCACACTTGGAATCACGGCGGCTCTTTGGCGTGATTTCGGCGGCGGGCTTATAAAATTCAGCCTAAGGTGTGAGAATGGATTCAGGATGGTCAAAGGTTGTGCAGCTTCAATAACACCTCCCTTGATGTACTGTTGGGGTCAGTGAGGAGCTGCAATGAGAGATACCTTTCCCCAGTAATGGGAGGAAGAAACCTGCTGTTGACACAAAGAAGGTATGGCTGCAGGTGGCCCAGGAGATCAGCAGGAACATCCTGCCATGCATCTGGCTTCAGTGAAGGAAATGCTTTAATGACCGAAGCAGATCAGGAAAGGTGAGTACAGTGGCACATTTACCCACATCTTGCTGTACGCATCATCTCAGTCCCAACTCTGCCTTGTCAAGCCTACTCCATCCATCATTCCTCACAACCACTTGCCTTGCAAGCACACACATTCTTCTCCTCCAATGCACTCCCTCCCATCCCCATTTATCTACCCACTACTGCCACTTGCCCTCATCCTCTCCCTGATAGTCACCGTTATCAAATGCACTCTATCCATCAGATGAGCACATATCATTGTAGTCACTCATATGTCTGTTCTTCCCTCTATTACAGAACACAAGAGAGAGGGAGAGAAGCAGAGATGACCCTCCACAGATTTCTCAGCTAACAATTGCAGAGGAGGAAGCGCTGGAGATTTGTGGTGTTTCAGGAACCCTGACTGTCGGAGATGGGGAAGTGGGGATGTCCCAGCTATCTGGTGACGCAGTTAAGTGTCAGTCACCCACATTCCATACAACATTCAGTAATGTTGACTTGATTTAAAAAACAAGTGAAATATGATCATCGTCATAATGATAAGTTGCAATGGACTTACCTTGCAGGTACTAATTCATATCTTTTCTCTCCACCAGGGCCTTCACACATGCAGCAGGAGTCCATTGACCTGGTGAACAACGAATCCTCAGAAAAGCTAATTCCTTGTGAGGGTGTTACATCACAGGACTCGCAATTCCAAAGCACCAGCTCAGAGTCTCGCACTTTGGTGGAACCAGTAAAACAGTGACTTACACTTCACAAGTGAGCAAGAGCAGACAGTGGGGGCAGGAACAGCAGTGTAGAGTCTGGGTAGGATTTTCCCGGTGGGCTTCCGAACCCTGCAGTCAGGCTCAACTGTGAGTCAGGAGCCCGCACTGCGTGGGAAATAGTCACTCATTGTGATTTTTCGCAGAGGGGCCAATTAAACACCAGAGGGCGGGCTTGCCATCCAATTAAGGATGAAGGGCAGGGGCCTCAAAGCCGGAGGGCCAATTTGAGGCCTTCCAGTTTGAAAGGAGCAGCAGACTTTTTTGCATTCGTTCATGGGATGTGGCTGTCGCTGGCTAGGCCAGCATTTATTGTTCATCCTTAATTGTCCTTGAGAAGGTGGTGGTGAGATAACTTCTTGAACCGCTGCAGTCCTTGGGGTGTAGGTACACCCACAGTACTGTTAGGAAGGGAGTTTGAGGATTTTAACCCAGTGACAGTGAAGGCAATATAGTTCTCAAGTCAGGATGGTGTGTGGCTTGGAGGGGAGCTTGCAGGTGGTGGTGTTCCCATGCATCTGCTGCCCTTGTCCTTCTATGTGGTAGAGGTCGCAGGCTTGGAAGGTACTGTTGAAGGAGCCTTGTTGAGTTGCTGCAGTGCATCTTGTAGATGGTACACACTGTTGCCACTGTTCGTCAGTGGTGGAGGGAGTGAATGTTTGTGAATGGGATGCCAATCAAGCGGGCTGCTTTGTCCTGGATGGTGTCAAGTTTCTTGAGTGTTGTTGGAGTTGCACCCATCCAGGCAAGTGGAGAGTATTCCATCACACTAATGACTTGTGCCTTGTAGATGGTGGACAGGCTTTGGGGAGTCAGGAATTGAGTTGCAAAATTCCCAGCCTTTGACTTGCTCTTGTAGCCACAGTATTTATGTGACTGGACCGGTTCAATTTCTGGTCAATGGTGACTCCCAGGATGTTGATGGTGGGGGATTCAGCGAACCATTGAACGTCAAGGGAAGATGGTTAGGTTCTCTCTTGTTTGAGATGGTCATTGCCTGGCACTTGTGTGGCGCGAGTGTTACTTGCCACTTATCAGCCCAAGCCTGGATGTCATCCAGGCCTTGCTGCATCTGGACACAGGCTGCTTCATTACCTGAGGAGTCGAGAATGGTGATGAACATTGTGCAATCATCAGTGAACATCTCCACTTCTGACCTTATGATGGAGGGAAGGTCATTGATGAAGCAGCTGAAGATGGTTGGGCTTAGGACACTACCCTGAGGAACTCCTGTAGCAATGTCCTGGGACTGAGACAATTGACCTCCAACAATCACAACCATCTTTGTTTGTGCTAGGTATGACTCCAACCTGCAGAGAGTTTTCCCCCTGATTCCCATTGACTCCAGTTTTGTTAGGGCTCCTTGGTACCATACTTGGTCAAATGCTGCCTTGATGTCAAGGGCAGTCACTCTCACCTCACCTGCAATGGAAGCTAAGGAAGGGAGAGGGAACTTCAAAATGGAGGTGATAATCCCGGCCCCAGCGGAGGCAAAATAATCGAGCCCAAAGTAACCAATGGCTTTTTGCAGAGCCAGGCTACCACCAGACCTCCTCTACAGGGATGGTCTATGGCTGCTGTAGAGATGTCCCATGTATTGACAGGCCTTCCAAGCACACTGACCACAATTACACAATTGGGATGATGTTGCATGGCTTGGTGACGACACCTTCTTGCATGGGTAGAGTGGCTAGCACCATGGAACATCAATGCTAAAATCAAATGACTCCATGCACACCTTGACCATAGCTATGCAGACTCTGGATGCCAGCAAGTCTGCTAACTTAAATAGGATGACTGATAACTTGGCCTTGGCCTTACAGTGCGTCACTGATCTACATCAAGCTGTTTTCCTCCAGAGTGGCAGTAAAGTGCAGCTGGCCCATGAGAGGTATGATGGTGAAAGGTGACATGGAAGTGGGAACTCCACTTAAAGGGCTTACCTTTCTCACCCATTGCCCAGCCCACAGTCAGTACCTGACATTTTGCCTCCTGTCCCATTGGCCAATCTACTCCTGAATAAGTATAGTTGGAGCAGTCTTTGGCAGGGCTCTCATGGGGTCCAAAACCCAGAGGTTGTTGGCTCAGAGCCTCTTAGCAGTCAGAGTAGGGATCTGAGCAGCTTGTCTATACCTCTGCTGAAGCCACAGAGGTTGCAACACATAGAAGTGGAAGGGAAAGGAGGAGTAAAGATTTGTCGCATCTGTGGAGAGAGAAACATAGTTAACGTTTCAGATCTGTGACATTTCATCAGAAAGGTAGTTCTGATGAAAGGTCACAGACCTGAAACATTAACTCTTTTTCTCTCCACAGATGCTGCCAGACCTGCTGAGTATTTCCAGCACTTTCTATTTTTGTTTCAGATTTCCAGCATCCGCAGTATTTTGCTTTTAGTAAAGATTTGTATTTGCAGAGGTATGCACGTTCGGTGTATGAGAAAATGTTATGTTGCGAAGTTTCCATTCATTAGTAGAAATGCATACATTTTAATTTTCCCACATTCCTGTCTTGCCCATTTTTGTTTGCTGAGTGGCAAGTCGTCTTTTAAATTGCTTGTGATGAATGGGAAGACATGAATTGATGGGGACCAATAGTGGGGATGTGCAAGGGGTGGGTGGTTATTTGCAGGACTGCTTTGTGTCAGTGGCATTGGAGGAGGGAGGGGGTTGCGGAGAAATAACACTTGTATGTGCTTCTAACATCGGTGCAACCTTAGTGAACCTTGCATTAAAAATTGCATAAAAACAGAAAATGCTGAAAATACTCAGCAGGTCAGGTAACATCTGTGGAGGGAGAAACAGAGTTAACAGCCAGAATTTTATGCCCCACCCGCACCCCCGATATTTTACCAGCGGTGGGGGAGGTGGTGGCCGGCTGGCCTGCCCTTCAGCCAGTTGAGGCCCTTAAGTGGCCAATTAATGGCCACTTGAGGGCCTCTTCCCATCACCGCTGGTATTTTACCAGTAGCGGATGGGCAGTTTGCCACCTGGGGAGCCTGTCCAGTTAAACATGGTGGCCTCCTTGTGGGCTGGGTGGGGGGGGCCCTCCTGCTCAGGCACCCAGTGCCCCAAGGAGGGTCCCCCCAGCAGCCCCAACTGAAAGACCCCAACCCCCCTCCCCTCCCCTCCCCGTCGTCGTGATTTGTGATATAGCATTGATCGTAGTGCTCTTGGACATCATTGGCTTGGTCTTTGAGGGTGTCATAAGCGAAGGTTGGTGGGTACCCCTTGTTTCCTAACAGGCACCCCTTAAGTGTGCTTGTGGATCCAAAGGGGTCAGAGAGCTTGGACAGTCGCACGATGAAAGCATCATGGCTGCTTCCCGGGAATCTTGCATACACTTGCAGAAATATCTTTCTGTGGTTGCATACCTGCTGCACATTGAAGGAGTGCCTGCGCTTGTGATTGGCGAATACTCTTGGTTGATCGTGGGTGTGCAGATTGTCACATCTGTGTCGTTGTTGACACCCTGTACCTGTGGGAAACCAGCCAAAGATGCAGATCTGAGAGCCTGCTCATTCTGACTGGTGCCATCACAGACGAAGTGCATTTAATTGACAGCCTTGCCAAACAAGCCATCAGTCATCTGTCTGATACATTTGTGGACCAGAGACTGGGAAATCCTGGATATGTCTCTGACAGAGCCCTGAAAGGATGTGGAGGCAATAAAGTGGTCACTTTGACTGCCATGGTCAGCAGAGAGCAGGTTTTCTTCTCGGAAGCTGCAGAGATCTGCCACTACCTTTCATGACAGCCTGCGCCTCCTCAAGCACTGCTGTTCCGACATATCAAGGAAACTGAACCTCTACCTGTACACTCTGTGTTGTAGGTCGTACCTCCTGAGAGTTGCAGCCCTCTGCTGCTCCCCTCTCTGATGTCCAGTTGCTGGTCTCTCCACAGCAGGCTGCTATTGCTTCTGGTGATGGTCGTATTGCTTGTCTTCCAAAGTCCAAACTAAGTCAGCCAAGCCACCAGCTATCCTGATATGATTCGGAAAACCTCCAAAGTATAAAAAATAAACTGTCAGCAACAGTACTGTGAAAAAACGCTTTCCCACTAATAGGTAAGAAAGCAGCTATGAGTACTGAGTAGTTATTGCAGTATTTGCATGAGTTTTAATCAACTCCCTCAATTGCTGTAGTGTTCCCACCTTATTTTCAATGGCAAGTTTCAAGAAGCCTGGAAAAACTGTGGATGTGAAGTTAAATTTAAAACTGTGTTGAAATATTACTCCAATTGAGCGATTAACATATGTTAATAGGCAGCTTGCCTCTCCCAAGGGGGTTGCACACAAGCAGCCTAACACACTTGAGTTAAACGCGAAAGTCAGCCAGTTGGAGCTGGCTTCCCGTTGCACTTGCATTTTTGCCAGATTTAATCACTCCACCCACAGCAAAACCATCACACTCCTCCAGGTTACTGATCCCCACTATGGTTTCCAAGCTAATTAAAAGTCAGAACTTGGTGGTAGTGATCATAGTTCAGTTAGTTTTAATATAATTATGGAAAAAGACAGGGATAGAAAAGGAATTAAAGTTCTCAATTGGGGCAAAACCAACTTTACTCAGCTGAGGTGTGATTTAGTGAAAGTGGACTGGAAACAGAATAGTAGGAGGCATTCAAAGGGGAGATCCAAGGGGTTCAGAGTAAACATGTTCCCACAAAGAAAAAGGATGGGACGGCCAAATCTAAAGCCCCATGGATTTTTAAAAAATTTGTTTGTGGGACATGGGCGTCGCTGGCTAGGCCAGCATTATTGCCCTTGAACTGAGTGGCTTACTGGGCCATTTCAGAGAGCATTTAAGAGTCAATCACATTTGTGGGTCCAGAATCACATGTCAGCCAACAGATTTCCTTTTCTAAAGGACATTTTTGAATCAGATGGGTTTTTACAACAATGGTTTCATGGTCACCATTAGTCTAGCTTTTTAATTCCAGATTTATTAATTAAATTCAAATTTCACCATCTGCCGTGGTGGGATTCAAACCCATGTCCCCAGAGCACTAGCCTGCACCTCTGGATTACTAGCCCAGTGACATTACCACTGCACCACCACCTCCCCTGCAAAAGCCCCTGCAAGGAGCTTACAGGGTAAGATAAGGCAGAAAAGGAAAGATTGTGTCCAATACTGAGGACTCAATACTGCAGAAAGCCGAGAGGAGTATAGAAAGTGAAGGGGTGAAATCAAAAAGGAAGTTAGGAAATCTAAGAGAGGACAAGAAGGAATATTTGCAAGCAAAATTAAGGTGAACCGAAAGATGTTTTATCAGTACATTAAGAGTAAGAGGATAACGAAGGAAAGAGTAGGGCCCATAAAAGACCAAAACGTGTAGGGGCGGAAGATGTTGGTGTTGTTCTTAATGAATACTTTGCGTCTGTCTTCACAAAAGAGGAGGCAATGTGGATATTGTAGTTAAGGAAGAGGGGTGTGAAGTATTGAATGTGATGAATATAGGGAGAGAGGAACTATTCAAGGGATTTGCATCCTTGAAAGTTGATAAATCACCAGGCCAGATGAAATGTACCCCAGGTTGTTAAAAAAAAGTCAGGGAGGAAATAGTGAAAAGTCTGACCATTTTCCAGTCCTCTCTGGAAACAGGTGTGGTGCCAGAGGATTGGAGGACTGCTAACGTTGTATCTTGGTTTAAAAAGGGAGCGAGGGATAGACTGAATAATTACAGGCCAGTCAGTCTAACCTCAGTAATGGGCAAATTATTGGAATCAATTCTGAGAGACAGAATTGTGGTATATATTAACGATTTGAATGTAAGTGTAGGGGGCATGATCAAGAGGTTTGCAGACAAAACAAAGATTGGCCGTGTGGTAGATAGCGAGGAGGATAGCTGTAGGCTACAGGAAGATATCGATGGACTAGTCAGGTGGGCAGAAAAGTGGCAAATGGAATTAAACCTGGAGAAGTGTGAGGTGATGCATTTGGGGAGGTCAAACAAGGCAAAGGAATACATGATTAATGGGGAAATACTGAGGAAGTAAGGGACCTTGAAGTGTTATCACCTCAGATCCCTGAAGGTAGCAGGACAGGTCGATAAAGTGGTTAAGAAGGCATATGGAATCCTTTCCTTTATTAGTTGAGGTATAGAATATAAGAGCAGGGAGGTTATGCTGGAACTGTATAAATCATTAGTTAGGCCACAACTTGAATACTGTGTGCAGTTCTGATTACCTCATTATTGAAAGGATGTAATTGTACTAGAGAGGGTACAGAGGAGATTTACAAGGATGTTGTCGGGACCGGAAAAATGCAGCTATGAGGAAAAATTGGATAGGCTGGGGTTGTTCTCCTTGGAACAGAGAAGGCTGAGGGGATTTAATTGAAATGTACAAAATGGTGAGGGGCCTGGATAGTGTGGATGTGAAGAGCATATTTACCTTATCAGAGAGGGCAGTGACTAGGGGACATAGATTTAAAATGATTATAGAAAGATTAGATGGGAGATGAGGAAAAGCTTTTTCACCCAGAGGGTGGTGGGGGTCTGGAAGTGACTGCCCGACAGGGTAGTAGAGGCAGAAATGCTCAACTCATTTAAAAGACATCTGGATATGCACCTTAAGTTATTTTTTATTCATTCATGGGATGTGGGAGTCGCTGGCCAGGCCAGCATTTATTGCCCATCCTTAATTGCCCTTGAGAAGGTGGTGGTGAGCTGCCTTCTTAAACTGCTGCAGTCCATTTGGGGTAGGTAAAGCCACAGTGCTGTTAGGAAGGGAGTTCCTGGAATTTGACCCAGCGACAGTGCAGGAACGGCGATATAGTTCCAAGTCAGGATGGTGTGTGACTTGGAGAGGAACTTCAGGTGGTGGTGTTCCCAGGCATTTGCTGCCCTTGTCCTTCTAGTTGGTAGAGGTCGCGGGTTTGGAAGGTGCTGTTGAAGGAGCCTTGGTGCATTGCTGCAGTGCATCTTGTAGATGTTGCACACTGCTGCCACTTTGCGCCGGTGGTGGAGGGAGTGAATGTTTGTAGATGGGGTTCCAATCAAGTGGGCTGCTTTGTCCTGGATGGTGTCAAGGTCCTTGAGTATTGTTGGAGCTGCACCCATCCAGGAAAGTGGAGAGTATTCCATCACACTCCTGACTTGTGCCTTGTAGATGGTGGACAGGCTTTGGGGAGTCAGGAGGTGAGTTACTCGCCTCAGGATTCCTAGCCTCTGACCTGCTCTTGTAGCCACAGTATTTATATGGCTACTCCAGTTCAATTTCTGGTCAATGGTAGGCCCTAGGATGTTGATAGTGGGGGATTCAGCGATGGTAATGCCATTGAATGTCAAGGGGAGATGGTTAGATTCTCTCTTGTTGGAGATGGTCATTGCCTGGCACTTGTGTGGCTCAAATGTTACTTGCCACTTTTCAGCCCAAGCCTGGATATTGTCCAGGTCTTGCTGCATTTCTACACAGACTGCTTCAGTATCTGAGGAGTCACGAATGGTGCTGAACATTGTGCAATCATCAGCGAACATCCCCACTTCTGACCTTATGATTGAAGGAAGGTCATTGATGAAGCTGCTGAAGATGGTTGGGCCTAGGACACTACCCTGAGGAACTACTGCAGTGATGCTCTGGAGCTCAGATGATTGACCTCCAACAACCACAACCATCTTCCTTTGCGCTAGCTATGACTCCAGCCAGCGGAGAGTTTTCCCCGATTCCCATTGACCTCAGTTCAGCTAGGGCTCCTTGGTGCCATACTCGGTCAAATGCATGTCCGGCATCTGCGATGCTGGGGACTTCAGGAAGAGGCCGAGATGGATTATCAACCCAGCACTTCTGGCTGAAGATCGTTGCAAATGCTTCAGCCTTATCTTTCGCACTGATGTGCTGGGCTCCCCCATCATTGAGGATGGGGATATTTGTGGAGCCACCTCCTCCAGTTAGTTGTTTAATTGTCCACCACCATTCGTGGCTGGATGTGGCAGGACTGCAGACCTTAGATCTGGTTTTGGGATCGCTTAGCTCTGTCTGTCGCATGCTGCTTATGCAGTTTGGCACACAGATAGTCCTGTGTTGTAGCTTCACCAGGTTGACACCTCATTTTGAGGTATGCCTGGTGCTGCTCCTGGCATGCCCTCCTGCACTCTTCATTGAACCAGGGTTGGTCTCCTGGCTTGATGGTAATGGTAGAGTGGGGGATATGCCAGGCCATGAGATTACAGATTGTGGTTGAGAACAATTCTGCTACTGCTGATGGCCCACAGCGCCTCATGGATGCCCAGTTTTGCATTGCTAGATCTGTTCGAAATCTATCCCATTTAGCATGGTGGTAGTGCCACACAACACGATGGAGGGTATCCTCAATGTGAAGGCAGAACTTCGTCTCCACAGGTACTGTGTGGTGGTCACCCCTGCCAATACTATCATGGACAGATGCATCTGCGGCAGGCAGATTGGTGAGGACGAGGTCAAGTATGTTTTCCCCTCTTCTTGGTTCCCTCACCACCTACTGCATACCCAGTCTAGCAGATATGTCCTTTAGGTCTCGGCGAGCTCGGTCAGTAGTGGTGCTACCGAGCCACTCTTGGTGATGGACATTGAAGTCCCCCACCCAGAGTACATTCTGTGCCCTTGCCACCTTCAGTGCTTCCTCTAAGTGCTGTTCAACATGGAGGAGTACTGACTCATCAGCTGAGGGAAGGCGGTATGAGGTAATCAGCAGGAGATTTCCTTGTCCATGTTTGATCTGATGCCATGTGACATCATGGGGTCCAAAGTCGATGTTGAGGACTCCCAGGGCAACTCCCTACTGTATACCACTGTGCCACCACCTCTGCTGGGTCTGTCCTGCCGGTGGGACAGGACATACCCAGGATGGTGATGGCAGATTCTGGGACATTGTCTGTCAGGTATGATTCCGTGAGTATGACTATGTCAGGCTGTTGCTTGACTAGTCTGTGGGACAGCTCTCCCAACTTTGGCACAAGCCCCCAGATGTTAGTAAGGAGGACTTTGCAGGGTCGACAGGGCTGGATTTGCTGTTGTCGTTTCCGGTTCCTAGGTCGATGGCAGGTGGTCCGTCCGGTTTTCTTCCTTTTTATTGACTTTGTAGTGGTTAGATGCAACTGAGTGGCTTGCTAGGCCATTTCAGAGGACATGTAAGGGTCAACCACATTGCTGTGGGTCTGGAGTCACATGTAGGCCAGACCAGGTAAGGACAGCAGATTTCCTTCCCGAAAGAACATTCATGAACCAGATGGGTTTTTACAACAATCGACAACGCTTTCATGACCATTATTAGACTAGCTTTTAATTCCAGATTTATTAACTGAATTCAAATTCCACCTTTGCTGTGGTGGGATTTGAACCCATGTCCCCAGAGCAATACCCTGGGTCTCTGGGTTGCTAGTCCAGTGACAATACCACTACACCACCGCCTCCCCCTAAGTGCCATAATCTGCAGGGCTACTGACCAAATGCTGGAAGATGGGATTCGGTTGGGTGGCTCGCTTTTCGGCCAGCGCTGACACGATGGGCCAAGTGGTCCCTTTCTGTGCTGTAAACCTGCTATGATTCCATGATTCTATGAACTACCATTTTCTGATTTACACCAGAAAGGATTGGCCTTCAAGTATATTGAGAGGTTCCATTCCTCATTCTTCATTAATAACAAATATGTAAAGAAATAAATTACTTCTTTGGGAAAGTTAAAGTCCTACCTCTTCAGGTTGGAGATGTTAATTTTTATTTGAAGTTCGAAAGCAAACAGCTGGCATGGCAATGGGACTTTGGTACCATGGTTTATACATCATGATTCTAAAGTTGCCACAACAACTTGGAGAGATAGGTAACTGAATTGAAGGAAATGTTTTGGGAATCCTTGGTTCTTGCCCCCTGGGAGCGCAAGTTGGACATTTAGGAGCTCACTGCCCGCAAACCTAAATTTGCTATATGTATTCCCATTGACAAGGCTGCATAATGGACACACGGGGCTGAATTTTATTGGCATGCTGCACATCGCGGCAGCGCACTTTGAAGACAGCAGCCTACACGTGCGAAAGCGCCGCCGCTGAGCCCCCACAATACTTTGCGCGGGGGCTCATTTAAATGGAGGGGGTGGATCGGCTGCCCCTTATTGGGGGCAGCCGATCCATCCTTGGCAATGGATGCCATCCTTGGCATCCGGCAACACCGCACAGGCGCTGGAGCTATTTTTAAAGGGCTTCAAGCCCTTAGCAACAATTTACATTTTTAAAGGTATATTGCTTTCCATAAATAATTTTCCCATCCACACCCCCATGGTTTTTTTTATTGCCCTCTATTCAGAAAACATATTTTTTTCCCAACCCGCACTTTCCCCCCCAACCTTCTCACATTTGCCCTTCAACCCCTTCCCACCATCCCCACAGCCAATAAAAAGTGTTTTCCCCGCATCCCCACCCCCACCCCCACCCTGATAATTTCACTCCTCCCCCCATCCCAATAGTGTATCGCCTCGGAACGGAGTTCCGAAAGCGCGTGAGGTGCGGCTGGCCACCGGGACCAGGTGAGTTTATTTGTATTTTGTTTTAATTACATTTAAATATGGAAATGAAGGTCCCGCCACCAAGCAGCGGGGGTGGGGGCACACCGAGGATTCGCCCCCTCTGGTAAAATGCGGCGGGGGCTTCTCAGCGTCGGGGGTAATGGCGGCCCGTTTCCGCAAGTATTTTACGGGCCCCCCTGCCACAAACCCCGACGTCGAGGGGCTAGTAAAATTCATCCCATGACCTCATAAAATGATTAACTAAATAGAAGCACTTTAATAGTTGTCATCTTTATCTCCCACAAGGTTACTGATGATTAGTAGTGAGCTACAAGGCAACAACTCCAGTGAGCACACCAATAGAGTCCTGAATTGATTGCAATTTATTTGTTAGTCCTTATATAGGGAGCAATGAGACGAGTCTGCTCTCGCACTGGGGAGCTTCACATACAAGGAGTGCATTACAGAAAATCGAGTGTTTGCTGCTCATAATTTTCCAACGAAACCACAACATTACTCTCATAGTGTTTCATTTAATTTTTTTTAGTTTGTTGTGTTTTACTGTTGTGCAGCAGACATACTAAGCTCAGGAGAGCTCACATTACATTCAGTGAAATGATAATAGCAGTATATATGGCATTGGGGTCATAGGCACATGGCATCACATGCTAGTATTGCATCAATACCAGCCTCAATTCTCCTAGAATAAGATCAGAAAACATATTATCTTTTTAATACAATTTCGTTTTAATTAAATTTAAATGTGGAAATGAAGGCCCCGCTACCAAGCAGCGGGCGTGGGGGCACACCAAGGATTCGCCCCCTCTGGTAAAACTGTATCTTAAAAATTGCTCCATGCAAGGAATATGACCAGGAGGCTCTGATATATGCTATTTGCCCCGTGAACCTTCGCTGTGTTGCATAGTTCTTTTAAACAAACATATCTTGCCTGGTCTTGATTTTGTTTGTTTTGATTATTTAGGTATATGATGATGGAAAATATTTGTATCTTGTCATGGAGCTAATGAGAGGAGGAGAACTGCTTGATCGGATTTTACGACAGAAGTGTTTCTCGGAAAGAGAGGCCAGTGCTGTACTTTATACAATCACAAAGACTGTGGAATACCTACACTCACAGGGAGTATGTTCTAATTGTTAATCTGGCAGGTTTCAATTTCAGTGGTCTATAACAAAAGCATAGCGATGCACAGTATACATACACAGAAAATAGACTAATGAGAAAATGTAGATTTTCCTGGGTGCCCTGTGTCCAAGTACTGTCCTTGGAACACGCACATTTTCTGGGCAGCTTGCTTTCATGGCCTGGTTACATCCCAATGCAGGCCTGTCCCCTGGGGGTAGAACAGAAAAGTCTGCTGCTGCTGCTGCTGCTGCTGCAGCCTGAGAGGTTGAGGAACAGGAGCCAGAAGTCCCAAAGATCACTGGGTAAGCTGAAAGCATCTTGGCACCCAATTGGTAAAAATAATTTGTAAGGCAGAAGGGTCAGCACAGCCCAGCTTACCACATTTTAGTGGGAATGTTTGGCTTGTTCCGAATTGCAGGCAGAGATCATTTTCCAGCCCTTTGGAGAATTTCCATAAATTCCAGGGCTACATAAAGGGGATGGAGGCCCAGTGCTGCTCTGCGAACATCAGTCCCTTAAACTCTACAGTCTGTAAGAAACTAATAGGGTGTGAAGTAAATGTAACCCAGCAAACTTGAATGAAAGCCTGTTCAAGCCCTCAGCTGTAACCATGGAGAGGGTAAAATGAGGCTGATGGTTATAGAGGGTGAACAGTGGGCACTAATTGAAAGTAATATCTGTGTCCAAGGGATAACAAATATGCAAAGTATTTGCACATAATTGTGAGGGCAGAGAAAACCCAATAATAATTTAGTGCATGACCTCTTAAAGGACGCTGAGAAGCATTGGCTTATGGTGGAGAGGCACGTGGACACTAGGCATTTTAAGGAGACACTCACCTCCAACCGAAAGCAAGTATCATTAGGGGATTCTCATAGGATATGTGGGATGGATCCATTGCTGCCACCACTTCTCAGGAGTACCACTGCCCATTCTGAAAGTTGAAAAATTTTGCTCCGTATGTTATTACAGAAATCTAAGAAGAAATTAAGCTCTTACAATTTATACAGTTCCTTTCATGACCTCAGAATGTCCCAAAGTGCAATACAGCCAAGGAAGTACTTGTGAAATATGGGGCAAAATTTATGGGACTTACCAAGGTCAGGAACAGAGGTGGACAGGACCCAAAAATACCAGAACCGGCTAGCCTGGCAGACTTCCAACCCTGTTCTCAGCGGCAACCATTTTGGCCAAGGCTGTTTCGGGGCCTGCAGGGCATCCTGCTCCCACGAATTGGGCAGCCAATTAGACTAAGAGCCTCATTAAAGGCAATTAATATGGGCCAACTGGTATTTTCCAGTCGGCCTTCAGTTTCCCAATTCAATGGGGGCAGATCAACGTCCTGGAGGTGGGAATCAGCCACAGGCTGGCGTGCCAGAGGTCCAAGCAGGCCTATAGACAGTTCCTGCCTGCCTGGGTGGGGATGCAGCCAAAGGCCACCCTGTAGAGGGATTCTTTCCATTCCCACCCACCCCCACAGTGCTTTCTCTATCTTTAATTACATTTTTGAAAAAGTGGCTATGAGGGCAGCTTCCTGTTACTTACTCTCCAGTTACGTACCATTCATTGCAGCTAGGTGCTTCTCTGAAGCTGGAAGGTCTCTGATTAGTCCTCCAGTTTAGAGAACCCACCCACTGCCCTTAATTGGACAGGGAACCTGTCTCCATGCCAATTAAGAGGGCGCCCCGGTCAAAATCCCAATGTGACTGTGTCCCCTTGGGGACGGGTTCAGGACCTGGAAACAGACCTGGTTCCTGTTTCCTGCTGCCAAAGTGAAAAATCAGCACATGATCAGTATTGTAGTGTAGGAAACAAGGCAGCCAATTTGTGTACAGTAAGGCCCCACACGCAGCAATGAGACAATTGACATGATAATCTGTTTCAGAAATGTTGATTGAGGGATAAATGTTGGCCACAACAACAACTCTGCTTTTCTTTCTATGGTGCCTAGAGTTAAATGATAATACAGTACAAAAAGAGGCCATTCACCCCATCGTTTCTGTGCCGGCTCTTTGAACAAGCTACCCAATTACTTTCAATTCCCTCTTTCCCCATAGTCCTGAAACTTTCTGCTTTTCAAGTAAATATCTGATTCCCTTTTGAAAGTTAGTATTGAATATGCTTTCATTACTTTTCAGGTCATGCAGTCAAAATCATAACAGCTTGATGCATAAAAGTAATTCTCCTAATTTCCACTCTGAAATGACAGGGTTGTTAAATCCACTAGGCCTCGCTTTAATTTGTCATGCAAAAGACAGCATCTCTGACATTGCTGCACTGAAGTGCCAACCTAGATTTTTTGCTCACATCTCTAGACAAGAGCTTGAATGTGTGTTCTTTCGACAGAGATGAAAGTGCTACCACCAGGTGAACCAAGGCTGACTCTTGGAGATCTCTTAGAGGGGAACTTACATTCTGTGAGTTCCTTTACAACATTGATGTTATATTGAGGAGTGAAGACTACACAAATGACATTCAATTTCACATCGTGACATGAATTAATTTCCTACATTACAACAGTGACTACACTTTAAAGATACTTCATTAGTTGTAAAGCGGTTTGGGAGATCCTGAGATATTGAGAGGCACTATAGATATGCAAGTCTTTTTTTTCTTTTGGCTGTAGAGAAGTAGCCTGTATTTTCATAATGGAGAATCATTGGATACTACTTTAGAAATGTTTTACAATACAAACACTTCCTTTGTAGGAGGAAGGAATTGCAATCATAACTATATAAAGTACATTGTGTGGGATATGCATTTATATAGGTTTGTAAGCCTGGCACAGTGAGTTATGCAACAGTGTGATTTTGAGATTTGATGCCATGGGGGTTTAATGTATTCAGGTAATGCACTGGTTAACACATTTTCTAAAGTTCTTTGGCACGCTATTTTAACATAGTCATTAACATATTTATGGTCATTGGGTTAATTGAAACATTAATATGGTGAATAAAGGAATTTTATTCAAAAGTTAACCAGGGCACTGCCAGGGAATTTTTGCATCCCTTTTAATGCTGCCTAGTCTCCCTTGTTCACCTTTATCCACAGTATTACAATCCTGCCCCACTGCTCTCAAATATTTATATTCAGTTTTGCTGATCTGTCTTAAGTGACAGTACTTCATAGAGACATGATAAATAAGCATTCAACAGCTGTATCATAAGACTGTGGTAAACTATTATTACAGTACTATCATTTGTAATGAATATTTGGATGTGCGATGTGCCAGAACAAGAGGCAGAGACATCTCTTGTTTCAACAGTAAATATGTTGAAATATTTATACTAGGATTTTGTTTATCTGAAATTGCAATCTATTCTTAGAATGGACACACTAATTTTAAGAATGGAAGCTTAGAACATTCATTAACACTAGACTAGTGATTCTGAGCATTGAGACACTAACTATTTCATCATAAAATAGGAAGACATATGTTCAATTAGTTCTGACCTGAGTGATGCAAGAGAGGAGCTGAGAGAAGCCAAAGCAGCTTCCTACAAGGAGAAGGAAATATGTGGTGTTAGTACTGGATCATTATGGCACATGGCTTCTGCAGGTGTGGAGATCTGTTTTGGCTCATAAATAGCTTCTTTGCATTAAATTTTACATTATGGATAGTACTCTGCACTCCACAACTATGCAACATAACATATATAGGTGATGAAAAACAAACATTCAAATTTTCATTCACTTTACACTTTAAAGTACTTTACTACCAGGTTTCCCACTTTGGCTGGTGCTGCTAGGACACTGTCCTTTCACATTTTAGACCTGGCCTTGAATCCAGCACAAGGTGATGGGAAGGAAATCTCTGTCTGTTGTTGATGCTGGGATTGTTCCCACCATGCTTTAGATAACCCTGCAAACCAATGCCCTAATGTACAGGATCGTCCTGGTTGCTTGAGCATTAGGCAGCTTTTCACAGATCTCTGCTGTTCAGCTGTGAGGTCTTAATTGGTGTAACCCCAATATACAATTGGGTCCATAGGTCTGAGCATTGCCATCTGTACCTAAGCTCTCCTGGTTTAGGTAAGTAGAATGTGTGTCTTTGGGAAGAGAGTTGGAGGTATACATGAAAGCTGTGCAGTTTGGTACTTAAGATGATCCAGGTTACTTACCTACCAGAAAGCAGCCTGAATCCCACTGTTTCTGATTTGACGGATATTTGTAGACAAGTGGCTAAGCTGCCCGCCTAAATCCAGCAGAGTCTGAATTCACATATGCTAATTGAGGTACAGTGATGTAAGTGAGTCTCAACAGTTATTTTAACATGGGCCTGAGCAGGGATGCCCTACCGCTTTCCCACCAAGTGAACGCTAAGGTGAAGAGGATCTGAAAGCTGAAGAGGCCCTCCAAGTAAGATTTTATTATTGCTGAAAATAGACACATGTTGTCGAAGCTTTTCATATTGCACTCATCAGGACAATCTGCAAGAATACAAATGTAAGGGAAAACAACAACTTTATACTGTATGAGAAGAGAGTGCTGATTGGTTGGCAAGTGAACTCTGATTGGTAGAGGCATTGCCAGGGAGAATGCACCAGTTTGCGGTGACTGACAGTTAGTTGCTAAGCTTTGTTTGAAATTTAAACCAGGCAGCTTGACTCTGGTCAAGGCATTGCCCTGAGGAATGAACCAGCAAATGGCTGTCACTTATCTGTGTCATGCTGCTACTATGCAGTAGCAACATGTGTGGTGTTCGGCATTAACAGGATGCTGTCGTTAAGCCAAAAAGACATCCTGCCTTTACTCATTAACATGACTGATTTGTGTGATAGGCAGGACGTCTTTTTGGCTTGACAACAGCATCTTGTTAATGCCGAACACCACACGTGTTGCTACTGCATAGTAGCAGAATGACACAGATGAGTAATGTGATATATGAATTTCAGTGCCAGTGTGATGCGAGGTATATAAGCCGTATGTCCCAAAGACTGGCAGATCGTATCAAAAAACAGGTCCCTTCCGCTGTTTGCAACGGGCAAGGCACCGGCCATACCCAACCAGCCCATGCTTGCAAAAAGCAAAACACAGTGTCCAACATTAGATGTGATTCCGCCATTTGACAATATTTGCTAAATAATTGGCAGTGTGCTAAGAATTACGCTGATAACCAATTTAAGATTGTCAGTCGGGCTCGCTGTGTGGCGCATTTGCACGTACTGGAAGCTACTTATATTAATACAGAGGGCCCTGTTCTTTGCAGACAGAAAGAACATGTACAAACATTGCACCTGTTTCAGCTAAACAAAATAAGTGACAGCCATTTGCTGGTTCATTCCTCAGGGCAATGCCTTGACCAATCAGAGTCAAGCTGCCTGGTTTAAATTTCAAACAAAGCTTGGCAATTACTGTCAGTCACCGCAAACTGGTGCAATCTCCCTGGCAATGCCTCTACCAATCAGAGTTCACTTGCCAACCAATCAGCACTCTCTTCTCATACAGTATAAAGTTGTTGTTTTCCCTTATATTGGTATTCTTGGAGATTGTCCTGATGAGTGCAAGACAGAAAACTTCGATAACATGTCTCTATTTTCAGCAATACTCAAGTTCTGTACTACCAAACAACTATAAGATTTTATTTTTCTGTTGGGGCCAGGACTGGGCACCATGTGGAATGTTTAAGCTGCCTCTTGCCCCAAACTTCCCCTGGTCCCCCACACTACTTTTCTACTGCAAGAAACTCCCTGGAACCCCTTCCCAACACTTACTCAAGTGCCAGCAGGAGGCCAAGGACTGCATGATTTTCCAGAGGCTGGCAGCCCCTTCCCTCCCATAATGTTAATGAGACCTGGCAGTTAAATTTATCTTGGCCTCATACTACTCAAGCAGATGGGAGAGGAACTGAAACTGATGGTTTCCTGTTGAAAACCCACTGGTAGTTAAATTACTTCCCAGTGTACACAATATATCAAGCAAACAAAAATTCTGTGGATTTATGTTTTCAACTGAGGCTCAGTGGCAGCGCTCTTGCCAATGAGTCACAAGGTTGTGGATTTATATTCCACTCCAGAGACGTCAGCACAAAATCTAGACTAGCACTTCAGTGCAGTACTGAGGGAATGCTGCGCTGTCAGAGGTCCCGTCTGCCCTATTGATTGTACGTACTAGATCCCAAGGCACTATTTGAAGAAATATAGGGAGTTTCCCTGGTGTTCTGGACAATATTTATCCCTCAACCAACATCATTAAAACAAATTATCTGGTCAGTATTATATTGCTGTTTGTGGGAGTTTGCTGTGTGTAAATTGACTGCTGAGTTTCCTACGCTACAACAGTGACTACACATGCTTTGAGATGTCCTGAGGTTGTGAAAGGTGCTATATAAATGCAAGTTCTTTCTGTCTGGTTTATTTTGGAGATTGTTAAGTGTGTTGAGAGGTTTCCATGCACTCCATGGTTTCCAGCTGTCTACAAAGCTCCTGTTTGAAATGAATATTGACAATCTCAACCCAGTTCCAGCTAGATGTAGTCAGGAAGATGCTTGATATGAATATTTAAAATGTCACACTGGTGTAGCAGTGTCAAATCAGTGTTTTTCTTGGGGGGGAGGCAGTGCAGGGGTAAGGCAGATAGTGATTCATTCTATATGTCACCTATTTTATATCTCACCCATTCTATATCTCACTATTGCTATAGTTACCCTAGGCCTGCTTGATGCTGACTGTGGGTGCTCAAAATGAAAAATGTTTCATGATCCCTGGAACTGACATCCTTTACCCTGATAAGCTCTACAAAACAGTGTCGGGTAGAATTTCCTTTGGAGTTAAAATTCCTCTGTGGGTTATTTTCTGGTTAATACATTGGTATAAAATTCTCCTATGCGTTATTTAAAAAACTGTCATCAACTCATTTATTTTGAAAGAACTTGTTAACATGTTGAGGGTAATTTTCAATTTCATCGCCTGGGTGGTTTCTATAGGAAGCAGGCAATCTGTTCTGCCATATGTAGGCCAGAATTTTACTCTTGTCGGACGGGAACCATCCACTGACCAGAAAGTCTGTGGCGATTCCACTTCCGCTGGGCCTGGGGATTCAGACCACATTTTACGGTTCCCAGGCCCTTAATTGGTCTGAGGTGGGACTTCCACCTCATTGAGGCAGGAAGTCCCGCCTAATGGATCTGCCGGCCAATCAGCGGGGCGGCAGCTCTTAGTACCAGCAGCGCCACTGGGTGCGGTGGCCACTGCTGGGACTGCAACCCAGCTTCAAGAAGAAGAGGAAGGAAGGCCCTGGGAAAAGGTTAGTTTTGGGGCCTCACCGGGGGTGATCAGTCAGCCCCCGGCGAGGCAAGGGTGGGCAATTGGGGGGACAAGGGGCATGTTGGGCGTTGGAGGTAGTTGGGGCATTGGGGGCGGCCCTCCGTCAAGCAGGAGGGCTCCCCCCCAGGCCATCAGAAAGCCGCCTACTTTTAACAGGCGGCTTTTCCCGGGCCTGGGCCACCTGCTTGCCAAGGGTAAAATCCCCATGGCGGCGGGCGGAGGCCCTTAAGTGGCCGTTAACTGGTTACTTAAGGGCCTTGATTGGCCTGGGGTGGGCGGGCCGGTTTTTGCCACTGTCACCCTGCGTAAAACGGCGGCAGAGACAGGAGAGGACCGAGAAGGGTGCCCCGAGACTCCCACTCCATTTTATGCCGCCTCCCAACCCCCAGCCACCATCCTGCTCTTTTCTGGGGCATAATATTCTGGCCGTAGTGTTTGACTGATTAGTTTGATTGCTGAAACCTCTGGTTGGAGGTAGAGAGCAGAGTGGAATTGTGGGAGGTTTCTGGAAGCTTCCACATAGACACATGGGTCTGACTTTTATGCCCACTCAAAGAGCAGGATGGTGGCAGGGGTGTGGCATAAATTGGAGCAGGAGGCTTCGGGAGCCCTTCCCAGCCCGCTCCCGCCTCTGCCGCCACTTTACACAGGGTGGCGGTGGTGTAAAATAGCCCGCCAGCCCCAGGCCAATCAAGGCTCTGACATCCCACGGGGAGCCCTCATGATCGGGCACCCTGTGCCCGATGGAGGGCCGCCACCGATGCCCCAACCATCCAACATGCCCCCATCCCCCAATTGACCACCCTTGCCTCGCTGAGGCCCAACTGATCACCCCAGCGAGGGAACAAAAAATTACCTTTGTTCTGGGCCCCCTGACATCATCTTCTTCAAGCTGGGCTATAGTCCCAGCAGTGGCCACCACTCCTGGTGGCGCTGCTGAGGCAGTTAGCTGCCGGCCCGCTGATTGTCCCCTAAAGCCCGGCGACCCGCAAAATACGGGTCGGGTTCCCAGGCGAGGTGGAAGCGGGTTTCCCACTGACTTTTCAGTCGTGGCCAGCTCCCGTCCGCCCAGGGTTAAATCCTGGCCACGGTTTGGATTTTCTACAGAATTCTCGCACTGCTCTGATATGCCAAAATCTGTCAGGCTTTTATAGTTATTGTTAATGTGCTTTAAATAAGCCAGTTGGTTATTTAACACTGTGTGATATCTGCATTGCTCAGAGTTAAATTGGATATCAAAATTAAACCCAGCATAAACACAGCACCAGATTATTGCCCAGACGGTGAAGGTGAAAATTACTGACTGTAGACTCTGTACAAGACTGCCCAGCACTATATATCAGGGGTGATTATGGAATCCAGCATTCCCAGTAAAGAACAACACTCACAGGGAGCAGGCATCAGCAAATTACAGGCCTAAGCTTGATCATTTGTGATTTATGGTTGGTGATTCAGTGCAGCTTTCTCATTCCTGTTAGGTTGTTCATCGAGACCTGAAACCAAGTAACATTTTGTATGTGGATGAGTCGGGAAATCCAGAATCTATTAGGATATGTGACTTTGGTTTTGCCAAACAGCTCCGGGCCGAGAATGGCCTCCTAATGACTCCGTGTTATACTGCCAACTTTGTAGCACCTGAGGTAAGGGGTTTCACATTTCAACATGTTTACCTGAAGAGTTTAACAGGAACTCATCAATACTGTAAGCTGATGCATGTTTCCAGTAGCATTTTGTCCAGTCTTCTTGATATTCCAAACATATTCTTCAAAATATGTTCTATTTAGATAAGGATTGATGCATTCAAGTGCAATGGATCAGAAAAATAATAATGTTTTTGTCCTACTGAGGTCTTTTATAAAGCATACCATCAGATGCTTTTTCTGGAATTCATTACTCATTACTCTGTGGGAGTCAGCTTCTGTACAGTCTGGGTAAGCACTCAGGATAATGGGTCTAGTTTACAACATTTCTACACTTACAAATATAGGTATTCTATGGCATGAGTGACAAACAAAAATAATTACTTTTCAAATATTTTAAAGGCTAGAGATGCCAATCTATTTTGAGTGCATAGCAAAAAGTTGCATTTTGGGATTTTCAAACATTTTCTATGGAAAGGATTTGGATATGAGTAGTTCTGAAATGCTACTTTAAAGCTAAATTGAGTTCACAATGACTTAAAATAGATTTTTCAGTCACATGCTGGAGAAATGGGAATAAAGATGGATTGGTATGTTGATAAGTTTACCCAAGAGATAATGAGAAGTCATTGAAACTGACATTATGGCCCATACATTGAAACAATAAGGAATTCTTCATCTCACTTTGAGTGGGCATTCACAATTCACAAAGCTGGCCTAGGATTAGACATATGGTCAGGTTTCAGTGAGAAAGACTGTCTCAGGAAAGTAAATACATGTTAGCTCACAAAAAAAAGTCAGTGTGGCATATTTTCTTCTTTTGCTGACTGTAAAATAAAGCAACTTAACAAGTCATATCTAACCGTCTTTAATTGTAAGTGTTACTTTACCCACCTTTTGGAAGTTTGTGAAAGTGCATGTTTGGAGAATAATGGCATTTTGTTCATCTAAGAAGAATGTCTTATTATTACACAGCCTCCAGGTTATGTTATCATATGCTTAGATTGTGGGAAGCAAGAATAACTTTGATCATCAGGGTTGCATGTTTGTTATTGGGAAAGACTAGTGAAGCTAATTGCGGAGAATATCTAAAGCAGACCTGAAATTTGTAGCAGGGTTTACCAACCCTGTTTACAAACACACTGATACACTATATTTTTGAGACAGCAGAAGATATTGTAAGCACAGGGTCACAGTTGCAATTCCCATCTGACCAAGCTCAGTGCCACATCACACAGTACAATTACCCACTGAGCCATCAGGAGAGCTCCGAATTATTTTGTTATATAGAACATTACATTGTATGAAATTCATCCATGTACAGATTTCTTTTACATCCTCTGCATTACTAATCATCTCCTGAGAGATTTCCCCAGAAACAGGTCACTTGATACAAAGGGGCTTCTAAAGAAATGGGAGCCAGGGGTCCTAAAATATTTCCATAGGTTTTTCTGGAAGAATGTTAGTCATAAAGTTATTCCTTCAATTGAACATAGATATATAGGCCTGATATTTGGAGGGTGGAAGTATGGGAGCAGGGGCACATGTTTGTGGGAGGGGGTAAGGAGCTCCCACAAATAATGAAAATGCATAGGTCCTGCCTAATTCAATGGCAGGACCTCATCATTTTATACTCCATTTCTTGCCTGGCTATCAGACAGGTTGAGACTGCTGGGCAGGAAAGACAGCAGTAGAATGCTGCAGTTGGGGACCATTGGGGATGGGTTGGTGGGAGGAGCCAGACTGGCAATCAGGAGGGAGGGGAGACCAAGGGAGATGGCAGGGTTTGTGAGTGCAAGGTGGAGATCGGCCGATTGTGGCAGAAGATTTGCTCGAGGGGCCAGGGGAAGAGCACTCTTCTTGGCCCAGAAGCAGTGCTCTAAAAGGCCTGTAACTGCTGGATCCAGCTGCTCCCACCTTCATTTAGCTGCTAGGTTTTCCGTATTGTAGGAAACGTGGCCATCCATCATTATATTCAAATGGCTGCCACAACCAGAGGAACAGAACCTTATTTCAACATTATAATCACAGACACACTGCTCCCAAGCAGGTTACTCGGAAGCATCCAAACCTGTCACAGTTAAACTGTAAGTAGGCGCGCTCCTGGCAATTTGGGGTCAGAAGACGCACGTTTGCTGATGTATTAACTCAGTTCCCAACCGTCTTGCTCCTGTCGTGGGGGTGTTAAAATTCCTCCCACATATTCTGATGAGACATCATGGTTTTCCCAGCAATTTGGCTGAGTTAATTAAAATGAAAATTGCATTAATGATCCATTGTATTGCCTTAAGCTGAGTAATAAATAACTTCTTAACATTTCTGCAATAGGTACTCAAGAGACAAGGATATGATGCAGCCTGTGACATCTGGAGTTTAGGAATTCTACTCTACACTATGCTGGCAGGGTAAGGCAGCTATTGCTTTCATCATCAGAATGTGTGATTGACTGCCAGGAAAGTGAGTTAATTATGGAAGATATGCATGCAGCATGAGTTTTCAACTGTCTCCATATCCTTCCCTCCCCATCCCCCTCCCCCAAAGTGCATTGTTACACTACCATGGGTAGCTCAAATCTCATCACCTTCACCATATGTACTATAAATCCCCAGTCACGGAGAAAGAAGAGCAAATATGTAGGCAAATTTCTGAGACGTGCAAGGAATAAAAAAAGGGCAGTAATATTAACTGGGATAAAATCGCTGTAAAAGATACAGAGGACACAGAATTCTTAAAATGCATTCAGGCGAACTTTTTTTAGCCAGTACATATCAAAGAACAAAGAACAGTACAGCACAGGAACAGGCCATTCGGCCCTCCAAGCCTGCGCCGATCATGATGCCTGTCTAAACTAAAACCTTCTGCACTTCCGGGGTCTGTATCCCTCTATTCCCATCCTATTCATGTATTTGTCAAGATGCCTCTTCAACGTCACTATCGCACCTGTTTCCACCACCTCCCCCGGCAGCAAGTTCCAGGTACTCACCACCCTCTGTGTAAAAAAACTTGCCTTGTACATCCCCACTAAACTTTGCCCCTTGCACCTTAAACCTATGTCCCCTAGTAACTGACTCTTCCACCCTGGGAAAAAGCTTCTGACTATCCACTCTGTCCATGCCACTCATAACTTTGTAAACCTCTATCATGTCGCCCCTCCACCTCCGTCATTCCAGTGAAAACAATCCGAGTTTATCCAACCTCTCCTCATAGCTAATACCCTCCAGACTAGGCAACATCTTGGTAAACCTCTTCTGTACCCTCTCCAAAGCCTCCACATCCTTCTGGTAGTGTGGCGACCAGAATTGCACGCAATATTCTAAGTGTGGCCTAACTAAGGTTCGGTACAGCTGCAGCATGACTTGCCAATTTTTATACTCTATGCCCCGACTGATGAAGGCAAGCATGCCGTATGCTTTCTTGACTACCTTGTCCACCTGCGTTGCCACTTTCAGTGACCTGTGGACCTGTAGGCCCAGATCTCTCTGCCTGTCAATACTCCTAAGGGTTTTGCCATTTACTGTATACTTCCCACCTGTATTAGACCTTCCAAAATGCATTACCTCACATTTGTCCAGATTAAACTCCATCTGCCATTTCTCCGCCCAAGTCTCCAACCGATCTATATCCTGCTGTATCCTCTGACAATCCTCATCACTATCCACAACTCCACCAACCTTTGTGTCGTCCGCAAACTTACTAATCAGACCAGCTACATTTTCCTCCAAATCATTTATATAAACTACAAACAGCAGAGGTCCCAGCACTGATCCCTGCGGAACACCACTAGTCACAGCCCTCCATTCAGAAAAGCACCCTTCCACTGCTACCCTCTGTCATCTATGACTGAGCCAGTTCTGTATCCATCTTGCCAGCTCACCTCTGATCCTGTGTGACTTCACCTTTTGTACCAGTCTGCCATGAGGGACCTTGTCAAAGGCTTTACTGAAGTCCATGTAGACAACAATATCAAGTCCAACAAGAGAAGGGGCAGTTCTGGACTTAGCTTTAGGGAATAGAGATGGTAGGTGGAAGGGTAGTCATTATAATTCAAATGGATTTACAATAGTTCTGGGAAGAGTTAAAAATAGACCAAGCTTAAAAGTTTTAAACTGGGGAAAAGTCGATTTTACTAAGCTGGTATGTGATTTGACAAAAGTAGACTAGAAACAGCTACTTGAATGTTAATTAGCATTAAAGGAGGAGCTGAAGAGTGTTCAGAACAAATATATTCCTGTGATATATATGCGTGGCACTAACAGACAAGATGGACACTGAGCATGGCCAGTTTAAGGAAGTGTTTATTTATGTCATGGTGTCATCATGCCATTACATCACATCATTAGCATATTATACAAATACATTACACTGCTTCTTCTTTCAAAAGAAGTGGTTTTCTCTACAATGAACTATATATGCAAAACAAGTTTAATAACAGGTTTACAAAGTCCTTCTGATCTCCTTAAGGTGTTGGTGTAGAGTCTGGTTTTGAACTGCTTGGTTTAGGTTCAGAACTTCGAGAAGATCTTGTTCCTTTCTCAAAAACTGGTACTTCAGACACTGAAGGCTGAACTGTTTCAAACCCTGACATGAGCTCGTGATCAAGCAGATCGTGCTCATATTTTGGTTTGTCCCTTTACCGGCATCATATGATCTACATGGAGGTTTGAAACGGTCAGGGCAACCATGACCATGATTGCAAAGGAGTTTTGGAAGCCTTATTTCTACAGTTTTGGCAGGTAGTAGATTCTAGGTCACTGTCTGGACCAGACCAATAAACCAAACCTCGAGCTATGGATTTCATACTGACTATTCCTGTGTGTTCAGTATGGAGTTCTGCCAGAATCCCATTTTTCAAAGAACTAGGTGCCACCACTCTATGACCCGACTTCATGCATGGCAACTGTTCACATGGCAACTCATTGTGACGATTGTTCCTCGTCTGTACACTGGTCAAATTCTGTCCATCCATTCAATGTCTGTTCGTAGACTCTTTTCAACACTGAGTTTTTATAAGTTTCAGCTGCAATTTTAGTTGCAGTGATTGGAACACTGACCACCTCCAGGCGCTTACCGATTGTCTCTCGAGATAAGGAGGCCAAAGAAAGATTGGAAAGTAATTATCTACTCCTGTTGTGAAGATTCACCTTCATAGCCTACTTTTGAGTCTTCATGCAGCAAATGTAACAGTGCATCAGTTATAGCATTCTATTTCGAACTGTGATATTTGATGTTGTAGTCATACTGTAAGAAGTACAGCCCACCACTGCATCCTTGATGTTGCCATTGTCAGTATTGCATACTTTAGTCCCAGAATAGCTACTGGGGTTTATAATCTGTTCATAGTGTAAAGTTTTTACCCAACAAAAACTGGTGAAACCTTTTGATTTCAAAGATGATTCCACTTGTGTTGTATTCTATCTGTGCGTAGTTGCATTCACTCTTGGTCAAGATACGCGACGCAAATGCTCTCTTGACCATCATCCATGACATGACTGATCGCTACTCCAACTCCATAGTTTGAAGCATCACATGCCAGCTTCAGGACATGATTTGTGTCATAATGAACAAGTAATGCATCACTAGACAAGCTTCTCTTACATACATCATATGCATCTTGTTATGCTTTAGACCATTCCCATTTACATCTTTGTTCAACAACTCATATGGTGGAGCTAATACAGTTGCACGCTCAGGCAGAAATTGAGTAGTGTTGGACCATGCCTAGAAAAGATCTAATCTCTGATATATCTTTTAGCTTTGGGGCATTGGCTATAGCCTCTATCTTCTCTTTTGCTGGCTGTAGTCCTTTTTCGTTGATTTTTAAGCCAAGGTACACTACCTCAGATTGTACAGAAGTACACTTGCACTTTTTCAACTTCACATTTTGATCATTGTGCCTTTTTAACACTTCATCCAACACTTGAATACTCTCTTCCTCTGTCGTGGTCACAATCAACACTTCATTCTGATTACACAAGCAATACAGCACTCCTTGCAAAATCGTATCCATTGTAGCTTGGAAGATTTTTGGAGAAGACTTACCACCATAGGGCAGCTTCGTGTAGGTATATAACCCCATGTGTGTGTTTATCGTGAGATACTGCTGACTTGATCTACATTGAGCTGTGCATAAGCATGGGACAAATCCAACTTGGTGACTAGCGTGGATCCCTCTAACTCTGCATACAAATCTTGAGAGGTCGGCAGTGGATGCTGCTCATCGTCTGGTTAATTGTGACTTTGTAGTCCCCACATAGTCTTACGGTTTTGTCTGACTTGGGCACTCCTACAATTGCCCAATTACTGTAATCAGTTTTTACTAGCACATTGTTCAGTCCCAGCTTCTTAAGTTCCTCTTCATCCTGGGTTTTAAGAACATAAGGAACCGGCCTGGCCTTGCAATAAATTGGTTTTGCATAAGACCTAATCCAGATGTGCGCTTTCACATCGATTTTACCTTCATAACTATCCTCAAAAATGTTGCTGTAACTATTCAATAGCTGATCAAACTTTTGGTTGTCTCAACTTGGAAAATATGCCTCCAGTCTAACTTCAGCTTACAAAGCCAGTCTTTGCCTGTTAATGTTGGTTTAGTGACATATCTTGTGACAACAATGGGTAACTTGAGAGACTTGCCCTTATATAAAAGCAAAATACTGCGGATGCTGGAAATCTGAAACAAAAACAAGAAATGCTGGAATCACTCAGCAGGTCTGGCAGCATCTGTGGAAAGAGAAGCAGAGTTAACCTTTCGGGTCAGTGACCCTTCTTCGGAACTGGTTCCGAAGAAGGGTCACTGACCCGAAACGTTAACTCTGCTTCTCTTTCCACAGACTTGCCCTTATGTTGGTCATTGCACTCCATTTGTCCACACGTTTCTAACACCTCATCAGTGTAGGTTTTCAACTAAACTGTGTTCTCAGTGTTACAACCAAGATGAGAGGAGTGCACTGTCTTTTCTAGTTTCACTTCTCCACAGGCCACAACATATATTTAAATGTTTACCCAGTTACCGATACTGTCAATCATAGACTTTACTCTTTATCCCAGAATAAAATACACCAACCAGGTTTCTTTAATAGATAACAAAATTATCAGTTTATTATTCATCAAGACTTAACCAGTAACGAAGCACAGCATTAACACACAGATTGAAATATGAAAGTTCCCTTTTATCTTACACACACACACACACACACACACACACACACCAGTTAACCGGAACAAAATAGAGATTTTCTTTTAGAGCCCGATTACAAAAAAAGACAAGAAAGAATACTTTGGCCAAATACTTGCTAATTCTTGAAGCAAAGAAGTCAAGATATGGAAAGATGTCAGTTGTCCCTTTTTTGGATTGGCAACCCAAATACACATAGAAGCCTGTCACTGGGATCCTTTTCTGGAGCAATTCGTTCAGGTGCTGTTGAATATTTATCCGGAAGGTTTTTCCAGCGTCTCAGGAAAAATGCAGCAACCAGGGTTTCAGGCAGTCCTTTCAGGAGGAATGCATCATCAATTTATCTTCTCAAAGAGATGAAAAAACTGGCAGGCTTTTCAAAGAGATGGAATAGACTGAGCTGAGATTTTGTCCTTCAGATTGGTTTTTAAAACTCTAACTGACTGTCCAAAGCAAAACCAAAACATTATCTCAAGAGTCACGCCTCCTGACCCCTACAAATCTTGACCTGTCACTTCACTGTAAACATCTCCCTCAAATCAAAAAAAAAAACCCTGCTGGGTAATTATCTGAAGATAGGTGCCTTCCAGTAAGGGCTGTTTGCAAGAAAAGTCCAAAGGACCTTACGATGGCCTCTTTTTAAGAAAAAACACAAAGTCCAGCATCTATGGAATCCTTTTTTCAGTTTTAAAATACGTCCTCAAAGTTTAACAAAAAATGGAAGTACTTTCATAATAAGTTAGAGGTACGTAACAGAATTTGCTCTCATATGTGTCACTAGTCATAATGGAGCAATCTGCAGGTGTATCGATGGGCATGTTGATGTACTGTTGATTTACAAGCACCTTTGTACAAAAGTATCTGTCATTTGAGTGATTGCGAGTGACATAATTGCTATACAGCCCTCGCTCCTCTCCACATCGGCACTCAGGATTCACTTCAAATTTGTGAACTCCACCCTAGTAACGTCGCTGTTTTCCCTTATGGCATGCATGGCCCCACCAGTCACGAATAGGCATATAAATTTTGCCAAATGCACATTAAAATTCAAATTGTTGCAGGGAAGAAGAGACCGCCTGTTACAAGGGCTGCCAGACAGGCTGGAAAGCCATTTTTGCATATTGACAGATGGTACTTGAAAGGACAAAGGGGCTATTCCCCTGCACCAATTTAACCCACAATGGACCTTTGATCACCAGGTATTGTGTGTAGAGGAGACATTCCAAGGTCTGCTAGGACAAGACAATCCACAAGGGCCAGGACTGATTAGGCCAGTTGTTCACATGACTAACTGGCTATTGCAGGTTTTTTGAACTCACCACAGAGAATCTCAGAAAGCTGTTTGGTCCTGGATTGAAAAGATCTCTCGTGGCTGGCTCACCACAGCCTCTCCTGTCTGCTTCCATCTCTTTCTCACGGAACTGAAACCCACTGAAGATACATGAACCTCAAGAGAGAAAAGTCTCCTGCAACGAACAAGATTTAAGAAGAATACTGGGCCCCAACGAAAAGAAAGATCAACCTGCAAAAAGACTCTACAGTGAGCTCGAAGCACAGTAACAAAAAAACCCTCCTCAGAGATTGCGTCAAACTGTTCCACTTTATCTTTTGTTCTGCTCCTTTCTGTGTGTATCGTGTATGCATGCTAGCGTGGGGTGCAGCGTGTATCTGTAGGCATTAACCAAATTAGAGATTGCAGTCTTAAGTTTAATAAATTTCACTTTTCTTCTTTAAACCTAAGAAAGCCTGTTTGTACTCATTTCTTTGCCTTATAATTGGAAAGCGGTGAGCAAGGATTCACCAAAAGGGAACTCAAAACAAGGTGTGTTTAAAATCAAACCCTGTTACAGTAAGACCAGGTGAAGGCTGTGAGGCACCCCTAGACACCTTTTTCACCTGGTGGTAACACTTACTACTGGAATGAGTTGCCTCGCCTGCTTTGGCCTTCGTTCGGCAAGCAGTTGCAATATGGCCTCCTTTTGACAGTGATAGTGCTTGGTATTTCTGTACTGGCATGCCATCTCCATAGAAAGACCAATTTTAATGCTAGCTCAAATGTAAGATTTTGTGTGTTTTGTGTGTAACTTCCATTGGATTCTTTCGTCCACCAATCAACACACAAATCTGTCTCATAATGCATGGCCCAGGAATGTGCCAAAGTTGCAATGGAGTGATAAATTCTTCAGTGCCACAATGTACTCACCAACTGTTTCACTGTTTTCAAATTTAGCTTTCCGCTATCTCTAGTGGCTTAGGGTTGAAATGTTCCTCCAACTTGATGATTGTTTTGAGTGGCACATCATTGCCTTGTTGGGAGCAAGAAGGTTTGTTAGCGGTCCATGCACTTCTGGGTCAATTTCCGTTAGCAACATAGAACATAGAACAGCACAGTACAAGCCCTTCAGCCCACGATGTTGTGCCGAACCTTTAACCTACTCTAAGATCAAACTACCTACCTACCCTTCATTCTACTATCAACCATGTACCTATCCAAGAATCACTTAAATGGCCCTAATGTATCTGCGTCTACTACCACCGCTGGCAGCGCATTCCACGCACCCACAACTCTCTGTGTAAAGAACCCACCTCTGACATCTCCCCGAAACCTTCCTCCAGTTACCTTAAAATTATGTCCCCTGGTGATAGCCCTTTCTGCCCTGGGAAAAAGTCTCTGGCTATCCACTCTATCTATGCCTCTCATCATCTTGTACCCCTCTATCAAGTCACCTCTCATCCTTCTTTGCTCCAATGAGAAAAGCCCAAGCTCCCTCAATCTTTCTTCGTAAGACATGCCCTCCAGTCCAGGCAGCATCCTGGTAAATCTCCTCTGCACCCTCTCTAAAGCTTCCACATCCTTCCTATAATGAGGCGACCAGAACTGAACACAATATTCCAAGTGTGGTCTAACCAGGGCTTTATAGAGCTGCAGCATAACCTCGCGGCTCTTAAACTCAATCCCCCTGTTAATGAAAGCCAACACACCATACGCCTTCTTAACAACCCTATCAACTTGGATGGCAACTTTGAGCGATCTATGGACATGGATCCATAGATCCCTCTGTTCCTCCACACAGCCAAGAATCCTGTCTTTAAGCCTGTATTCTGCATTCAAATTCGACCTTCCAAAATGAATCACTTCACACTTTTCCAGGTTGAACTCCATCTGCCACTTCTCAGCCCAGCTCTGCATCCTGTCAATGTCCCGTTGCAACCTACAACAGCCTTCCACACTATCCACAACTCCAGCAACCTTCGTGTCATCGGCAAACTTGCTAACCCAGCCTTCCACTTCCTCATCCAAGTCATTTATAAAAATCACAAAGAGCAGAGGTCCCAGAACAGATCCCTGCGGAACATCACTGGTCACTGAGCTCCATGCTGAATACTTTCCATCTACTACCATCCTCTGTCTTCTATGGGCCAGCCAATTTTGTATCCAGACAGCTAACTTTCCCTGTATCCCATGCCTCCTTACTTTCTGAATGAGCCTACCATGGGGAACCTTATCAAACGGCGTGCTAAAATCCATATACACCACATCCACTGCTCTTCCTTCATCAATCTGCTTTGTCACATCTTCAAAGAATTCAGTAAGGCTTGTGAGGCATGAGCTGCCCCTCACAAAGCCATGCTGACTGTCTCTAATCAAACCATGCTTTTCCAAATAATCATAAATCCTGTCTCTCAGAATCCTCTCCAATAATTTGCCCACTACCGACGTAAGACTGACTGGTCTATAATTCCCAGGGTTATCCCTATTCCCTTTCTTGAACAAGGGAATAACATTTGCCACCCTCCAATCATCCGGTACTATTCCAGTGGACAGTGAGGACGCAAAGATCATCGCCAAAGGCACGGCAATCTCTTCCCTCGCTTCCCGTAATATCCTTGGGTATATCCCGTCTGGCCCCGGGGACTTATCTGTCCTCATATCATTCAAAATTTCCAGCACATCCTCCCTCTTAACCTCAACCTGTTCGAGCATATCAGCCTGTTCCACACTGTCCTCACAAACGTCCAAGTCCCTCTCACTGGTGAATACTGAAGCAAAGTATTCATTTAGGACCTCCCCTACCTCCTCCGACTCCAGGCACAAGTTCCCTCCACTATCCCTGATCGGCCCTACCCTCACTCTGGCCATCCTCTTGTTCCTCACATAAGTGTAGAACGCCTTGGGATTTTCCTTAATCCTACCCGCCAAGACTTTTTCATGTCCCCTTCTCGCTCTCCTAAGTCCATTCTTCAGTTCCTTCCTGGCTACCTTGTAACTCTCTAGAGCCCTGTCTGATCCTTGCTTCCTCAACCTTAAGCAAGCTTCCTTCTTCCTCTTGACTAGCTGTTCCACATCGCTTGTCATCCAAGGTTCCTTCACCCTACCATCCCTTCCTTGCCTCATCGGGACAAACCTATCCAGCAGTCGCAGCAGGTGCTCCCTAAACAACCTCCACATTTCTGTCGTGCATTTCCCTGAGAACATCTGTTCCCAATTAATGCTCCCCAGTTCCTGCCTAATAGCATTGTAATTCCCCCTCCCCCAATTAAATATTTTCCCTTCCCGTCTGCTCCTGTCCCTCTCCATGACTATAGTAAAGGTCAGGGAGTTGTGATCACTATCACCGAAATGCTCTCCCACCGAGAGATCCGCCACCTGGCCTGGTTCATTGCCAAGCACCAAGTCCAACATAGCCTCCCCTCTCGTCGGCCTATCTACATATTGAGTCAGGAAACCTTCCTGGACACACCTGACAAAAACTGCTCCATCCAAACTATTTGCACTAAGGAGGTTCCAATCAATATTAGGGAAGTTGAAGTCACCCATGACAACAACCCTATTACTTCTGCACCTTTCCAAAATCTGCCTCCCAATCTGTTCCTCTGTGTCTCTGTTGCTATTGGGGGGTCTATAGAAAACTCCCAACAAAGTGACTGCTCCTTTCCTGTTTCTGACTTCCACTCATAATGACTCAGTAGACAAACCCTCCTCGACGACCTCCCTTTCTGCAGCTGTGATCCTATCCCTGATTAGCAATGCCACTCCCCCACCTCTTTTACCTCCCTCCCTATTCCTTTTGAAACATCTAAACCCCGGAACATCCAACATCCATTCCTGCCCCCGTGATATCCACGTCTCCGTAATGGCCACAACATCGTAGCTCCAAGTACTGATCCATGCTCTAAGTTCATCACCCTTATTCCTGACACTTCTTGTGTTAAAAATAGACACACCTCAACCCATCATACTGGCTGCAACTTTGTCGTGTCAATTGTCTAACCTTCCTCACAGACTCTCTGCACTCGGTATCTGCCTGTTCAACAGCTACCCCATCCATTGATCCGTAGCTCCGGTTCCCATCCCCCTGCCAAACTAGTTTAAACCCTCCCGAAGAGCTCCAGCAAACCTCTCGCCCAGGATATTGGTGCCCCTCCAGTTCAGATGCAACCCGTCCCTCTTGTACAGGTCCCACCTTCCCCAGAAGGTATCCCAATGATCCACATATCTGAAGCCCTCCCTCCTACACCAGCTCTGTGGCCACGTGTTCAGCTGCACTCGCTCCCTGTTTCTAGCCTCACTAGCACGTGGCACCGGTATCAATCCTGAGATTACTACTCTGCTCGTCCTGCCTTTTAGCTTCCAACCTAACTCCCTATATTCGCTTTACAGGTCCTCATCCCTTTTCCTAGCTATGTCATTGGTACCATGACCTCTGGCTGCTCCCCCTCCCCCTTAAGAATCCCATCGACTCGATCCGAGACATCGCTGACCCTGGCACCCGGGAGGCAACATACCATCCGGGAGTCTCATTCGCGACCACAGAATCTCCTGTCTGTTCCTCTAACCATTGAATCTCTTATCACTATCGCTCTCCTATTCTCCCCCTTTCCCTTCTGAGCCTCTGAGCCAGGCTCAGTGCCAGAGACCTGGCCGCTGTGGCTTTTCCCTGGTAGGTCGTTCCCCCCAACCGTATCCAAAATGGTATACTTATTATTGAGGGGAACGGCCACAGGGGATCCCTGCACTGTGCGCCTATTCCCTTTCCCTCCCCTGACAGTCACCCATCTGCCTTTATCCTGTAACTTAGGTGTCACTACTTCCTTATAACTGCTCTCCATCACCCCCTCAGCATCCTGAATGATCCGAAGTTCATCCAGCTCCAGTTCCCTAACGCGGTCTGCGAGGAGCTGGAGTTGGGTGCACTTCCCACAGGTGATGTCAGCAGGGACACAAGTGGTGACCCTTACCTCCCACATCCTGCAAGAGGAGCATGCAACTGCCCTAGCTTCCATCCCCTCTGCACTAAATTGACAACAGAGATTAAAGAAAAAGGAAAACCTTACCTTACCAAACCCTCCACACAAGAATCCTTTTTTTTTTGATTAGAGGAGGAGGATGGGTGGGAGACACTACACGTGTAGTGTTTCGGGTTTAGCCACTGCCCGAATATATAAGTTTACTTACCCAGCAGTCCCCGTGTCTGCTGAAACAAAAGGTAAGTTACTTGAAACTGAAACTCACCTTCCCAGCTGCCACCTCACTTGCACTATCGCACATTGTTTCCTTGTACACAAGAATTGCCTTATTCTGTGCCTGACCTCTTTACTTTCACCTTCAAGTTCCAAAATGTTATTATCTCTGAAAAACATGTTCATTCATTCAATATGTGAACTGAATGGTTATCGAGCCCTCTCATATGTCCTTATCCTTCTGATGTATCCCATGGGTGGAGCCATATTGTCCTGTTTGCAAATTCACAGTGACCCAGTAAAATCTTTACTGTGTCTGTCCGTAACAGTGATATGTAAAACCATTCTAGCATGTTGAATCTGATGCACGCTGGGACCCTGTGCATCCCATTCAACTAAGGAAACAGCTTGAGGCTCAGGCTTCGCACAAGCCAGCCAAAATCTCCGCCATCTGAGCAAGTAGGTTATTTGAAGCAAGCTAGCCTTGTTCACTGCAGTCCCTGCTGTTGTTTGCTACCTGTTTTGACAGACCTTTATAGCATCCTCGTCACCATATTTGGATGGTGCTAACAGATAAGATGGACACCAAGCATGGCCAGATCAAGGAAGCGTTTATTTACGTCATGATGTCATCATTTCATTGAATCATCACATCGTTAGCAAATAATGCAAATACATTACAGTTCCCACAAAGCAAAAGGTTAGGACTCCCCAATCTAGATTACCCTGGATGCCAATGAGCATAAAAGGTATGATAAGGCAAAAAAGAAAGCTGATGTCAGATGCCAAAAGCTCAATAGTGCAGAAAGCCTAGAAAAGTATATTAATTGCAGGGTGAAATAAAAAAGAAAATTAGAAAAACAAAGTGAGGGTATGAAAAAATATTGGCAAGTAAAATCAAGGAAATCCAAATATATTATATAAATACATAAAGAGCAAGGGGTTAACTAAAGAAAGAGTCGGGCCAATTAGGGACCAAAAAGGTAACTTGTGGAGGCAGAAGACATGGGCATAGTTCTTAATGAATACTTTGTATCAGTTTTCACAAAAGAGGGGGATAATGCAGACGTTGTAGTTGAGGAGGAATGTGAAGTATTTGATGGGATAAGCATAGCAAGGGAGGAAATATTAAGGTGTTTCACATCTTTGAAAGTGGATAAATCCCCAGGCCCAGATGAAATGTATCTCAGGCTACTAACAGAAGCAAGGGAAGAAATAGCAGAAGCTCTGACTATTATGTTCCAATCCTTTGAGTACAGGTGTGGTACCTGAGGACTGGAGGACTGCTAACATTGTACCATTATTGAAAAAGGGAGGAGGGGATAGCCTGAGTTATTAGAGGCCTTTCAGTCTAACCTCGGTGGTGGGAAAATTATTGGAAAAATTTCTGAGAGACAGTATAAATCATTGTTTAGAAAGGCACAAATGAATAAGGACAGTCAGCATGGATTGGCTAAGGGGAAGGTCATGTTTGACTAACTTGGATTGATTTTTTGAGGAGATAACAACAAAGGTCGATGAGGGTACTGCCTTTGATGTGGTCTGCATGGATTTTAGCAAGGCATCTGGCAAGATCCCACATGGTAGACTGATCAGAAAATTAAAAGCTCATGGGATCTAAGGAAAAGTGGTAAGTCGGATCCAGAATTAGCTCAGTGGCAGGAAGCAAAGGGTGATGATTGATGAGTATTTTTGTGACTGGGATACTGTTTCCAGATGAATTCTGCAGGGCTCAGTACTGGGTCCCTTGTTGATCGTGATATCAGTTCATAAGAAATAGGAGCAGGAGTAGGCCATTCAGCCCCTCAAGCCAGGTCTGCCATTCAATAAGATCATGGCTGATCTGATTGTGGACTTAACTTCACTTTCCTACTGCTCCCATAACCCTTGAGTTCCTTGTAGATCAATATGTCATGATTTAGACTTAAATATAGAGGCATGATTAAAAAATTTGCAGATGATACAAAAATTGATCGCTTGGTTGATAGCGAGGAAGAAAGCTGTAGCTCAGGAAGATATCAATGAACTGGTCAGGTGGGCAGAAAAATGGCAAATGAACTTCAATCTGGAGAAATGTGAGGTAGTGCATTTGGAGAAAAAAAAAGGCAATTACACAATAAATGGCAGGATACTGAGAAGTGTAGAGGAAAAGGGTGACCCTGGAGTCTACTCTCAATGATCAGCAAAGTGATGGAAGGTGTTGTCGGCATTGCTATCAAGCGGACTTGGTCAGCAATAACCTGCTCAGTGACGCTCAGTTTGGGTCCCGCCAGGGCCACTCAGCTCCTGACCTCATTACAGCCTTGGTCCAAACATGACAAAAGAGCTGAACTCCAGTGGTGAGGTGAGAGTGACTGCCCTTGACATTAAGGCAGCATTTGACCAAGTATGGTATCAAGGAGTCCTAGCAAAACTGGTGTCAATGGGAATCGGGGAGAAACTCTCTGCTGGTTGGAGTCATACCTAGCAGAAAGGAAGATGTTTGTGGTTTTTGGAGGTCAATCATCTCAGTCCCAGGACGTCACTGCAGGTGTTCCTCAGGGTAGTGTCCTAGGTGCAACCATCTTCAGCTGAATCATCAATGACCTTTCCTCCATCATAAGATCAGAAGTGGGGATGCTCGCTGAGATTACACGGTGTTCAACACCATTCGCGACTCCTCAGGTACTGAAGCAGCCCGTGCTCAGATACAGCAAGATCTGGACAATATCCAGGCTTGGGCTGATAAGTGTCAAGTAACATTCACACCACACAAGTGCCAGGCAATGACGATCTTAAACAAGAGAGAATCTAACCATCTCACCTTGATGTTCAATGCATTACTATCGCTTAATCCCCCATTATCAACATCCTGGGGGTTACCATTGACCAGAAACTGAACTGGACCAGCCACATAAAAACTGTGGCTACTAGAGCAGGTCAGAGGCTGCGAATTCTGCAGTGAGTAACTCAGCTCCTGTCTCCCCAATGCCTGTCTATCATCTACAAGGTAGTAGTCAGGAGTGTGATGGAATACTCTCCACTTGCCTGGATGGGTGCAGCTCCAACAACGCTCAAGAAGCTCGACACCATCCAGGACAAAGCAACCCTCTTGATTGGCACCTCATCCACCACCTTCAATAAACACTCACTTCACCAACGCACAATGTGTAACATCTTTCAACAACTCACCAAGGCTCCTTCGACAGCACCTTCCAAACCCACGAGCTCTACCACCTAGAAGAACAAGGACAGCAGATACATGGGAACACTACCACCTGCAGTTCCACTCCAAGCCACACACCATCCTGACCTGGAACTATATCGCTGTTCCTTCACTGTCGCTGGGTCAAAATCCTGGAACTCCCTTCCTAACAGCACTGTAGGTGTACCTACACCCTAAGGACTGCAGCGGTTCAAGAAGGCAACTCACCACTACCAGCTCAAGGACAATTGGGGATGGACAATAAATGCTGGCTTAGCCTGCGATGCCCACATCCCATGAACGAATAAAAAAAAGTTCTTGTCACTCCATTGCAGGAAGGATGTGATCACACTGGAGACGTTATAGAGGAGATTTATGAGGACGTTGCCAGAAATTGAGAATTTTAGCTTTTAGGAGAGAATGAATAGCCTGAGGCTGTTTTCTTTGGAACAGAGGAGGCTGAGGGGAGACTTAAACTGAGGTGTGTAAAATTATGAGGGGCCTAGATAGAATGAATAGGAAGGTCCTATTTCCCTTAATAGAAATCAATAACCAGGGAGTATAGATTTAATGTCATTGGTTGAAGGATGAGTGGTTAGTTGAGAAGTACCTTTTTCACCTGGAGTGTGGTAGGGGTCTGGAACTCACTGCCTATATGTAATGTGGAGGCAGAAACCCAAAGTGTTTAGTAAACTTTTGTTTGTTAGAGATGCTGAAGAGACATGCACCTTACAATGTTGCACACAAATAGAATGCTGCTATCCCTCAACCCAAATGACATCTTGTGGTGTAAAGAAATGAAAATACCCAAATATTATTACAAAATTATCACACATCATCACAAAAATGATGCTCTTTATAGCTTCTAAAGTTTGAGAATGTTTCTGAAAATTACTGAGGTTGCTTTGAAAAGCTTCCAAGTGTTCTTGACTAGATTGCCAGATTTAAAGTTTCTAAGTCAAGTGTAAAGAATGAGTATACTCATGGGATTGTCTGTTTAAACATCACTTATACAGTGGAATTGCTTGTGGTTGTTCAATTTCCCATCATTTGTACTGATCAATTTAGTGCTAGACTCCCCATATAGGCCCAGATTTTACTGGGCCTGTAAGAATGGGGTCAGGGGTTTTGTGGGGAAGGGGCAGTGTGTGGCAGTGGTACCGGAAAATGTTCAACGTTGTGATGTCACAGCGATGCGGCAGGACATGAATTCGGAGAGTTTAGAAGGCAATTAAATTGCATTTAAATGCAATTAACTGGAATTTTATGCTGTCCTTTGGATTTTATGACTGGTGAAGGGATTTAAGGGCCTTCAGAGCCCTGACTGGTTAAAGGTAGCGGCAACAAGGTGAGCCTTTAGTGCTGCCTCTGCCAGTCAGCCATTCTCAAAGGCAACGCTCGCTGGAAGGTTTCGTACACTTCCAGCAGGTTTGGGCCAATCCAGTCCCACAGAGTCAAATACAACTTGACTGGTAATGGGTTTTGGGGGAGGTGGACTGCAAAGAAAGTGCAAGAGAAAGAGCGAGACCACCTGGCATGGAACAGATCCACCCAGTCTCCATGGCCCCTCCTGAGAGATGCATGACATGGTCCATTTTTGATCTCCGGATGAAGCAGAAGAAGGCTTGGGTGACCGCCACAGAGCAGGAGGGGAGTATGGACCAGACCTATGTTTGGTTCTGTCTGCTGCCACCGTATTAAGTCTAGCCAGAGAAGTTCTTAGACTGTAGTACTTAAACATTAATATTTATTTCATAACAACTATATGCACTCCACATTTGCGTATGTGACTCCTTCACAAGCCAGGCTGTGTCTGTTGTTGAGTCTCTCCCACATAATTTCTTACATCATCGTGGTAGGAGGTATTCTTTACATTCTCTCAAGATTAACCCTTTCAGACCCTTATACAACATCTCCCCCCAAGTCTTTATCCAAATATATATTTCTATACTTTTTTTTGTTTGCATGCTACCCCATCTCCCCCCCCCCCCCCCCACCCAAGTCTCTCACTTCATAGCTTCAATCTGTCAGAAGGCTTCACAACTCTCCCTGATCTTGTTATCATCAGATGTGGAAGATTGGTCGTCTTTCTCTGTTCTCTTGTGTCTCGAAGTGGATGGCCTTTGTTGAAGTTTGTAGTATCTGGTGCTGTCTGAATTTCCGGTTCAACATCTGATTTGACTAAATATATGATTGATTGACATCTTCGCTGTAAAGGAATAAGATTCCTTCCATTTCTCCATATAGTACCTTCTTGAGTTCGTAGTAGATAAGATTGCTGTTGATTCTCCTCTTTCTGGAGAATTACTCCTCTATTTTGGTCTCGTACCCATACCGTTCGCCTTTCTGACAACTTTGGTAGTTTTAGGTATGGTACCTCCTATTATAATTATGGATTTGTATCTTTCGATATGACTTTTCTTTGCCATATACTCACTGATAATCCTTGCTTTGCAATGTTGCAAAGTAATTTCTTGGGTAGAATTGGAAGTTGCATACGAAGTTTTCTTCCCATTAAGTGTTCTGATGGTGCTAATCCACATAATAGTGGAATAGTTCTGCAGGTCAGAAGTGATAATTGGATGTCTTGGTTTTTCTTCATCATGGTTTTAGTGGTTCAGACTGCTCGCTCAGCTTCTCCATTTGATTGTGGATACTTTGGAGAACTTCTTAGGTGAACAAATCCACATTTTTCTGCAAAATGCATGAAGTAATCATTTGCAAATTGTGGTCCATAATCAGATTTTTTAAAATTCATTCATGGGATGTGGTCGTTGCTGTTCAGGGCAGCATTTATTTGCCCATCCCTAATTGCCCTTGAGAAGGTGGTGGTGAGCTGCCTTCTTGAACTGTTGCAGTCCATGTGGGGTAAGGACACCCACAGTGCTGTTAGGAAGGGAGTTCCAGCATTTTGACCCAGCGACAGTGAAGGAACGGCAATATAGTTTTTATTTATTTAGAGATACAGCACTGAAACAGGCCCTTCGGCCCACCGAGTCTGTGCCGACCATCAACCACCCATTTATACTAATCCTACATTAATCCCATATTCCGACCACATCCCCACCTTCCCTCAATTCCCCTACCTATACTAGGGGCAATTTATAATGGCCAATTTTACCTATCAACCTGCAAGTCTTTGGCTGTGGGAGGAAACCAGAACACCTGGCGAAAACCCACGCGGTCACAGGGAGAAATTGCAAACTCCGAACAGGCAATACCCAGAATCGAACCCGGGTCGCTGGAGCTGTCAGGCTGCAGTGCTAACCACTGCGCCACTGTACCGCCCCGGTTCAAGTCAGGATGGTGTTCCAAGTCAGGATGGTGTGTGACTTGGAGGGGAACTTGCTGGTGGTGGTGTTCCCATGCATTTGCTGCCCTTCTTCTTCGAGGTGGTAGAGGTCACGGGTTTGGAAGGTGCTGTCTAAGGAGCCTTAGCGCATTGCTGTAGTGGATCTTGTAGATGGTACACACCGCTGCCACTGTGCGTCGGTGATGGAGGGAGTGAATGTTTGAGGATAGGGTGCCAATCAAGCAGGCTGCTTTGTCCTGGATGGTGTCGAGCTTCTTGAGTGTTGTTTGAGCTGCACCCATCCAGGCAAGTGGAAAGTATTCCATCACACTCCTGACTTGTGCCTTGTAGACAGTGGACAGGCTTTGGGGAGTCAGGAGGTGAGTTACTCACCTCAGGATTCCTAGCCTCTGACCTGTTCTTGTAGCCACAGTATTTATATGGCTACTCCAGTTCAGTTTCTGGTCAATGGTAGCCCCTAGGATGTTGATAGTGGGGGATTCAGCGATGGTAATGCCATTGAATGTCAAGGGGAGATGGTCAGATTCTCTCTTGTTGGAGATGGTCATTGCCTGGCACTTGTGTGTCACAAATGTTACTTGTCACTTATCAGCCCAAGCCTGAAAATTGTCCAAGTCTACATGGACTGCTTCAGTATCTGAGGAGTCACAAATGGTGCTGAACATTGTGCAATCATCAGCGAACATCCCCACTTCTGACCTTATGATGGAAGGAAGGTCATTGATGAAGCAGCTGAAGATGGTTGAGCCTAGGACACTCCCCTGAGGAACTCCTGCACAAAGGAAGATGGTTGTGTTTGTTGGAGGTCAATCATCTGAGCTCCAGGACATCACTGCAGGAGTTCCTCAAGGTAGTGTCCTAGGCCCAACCATCTTCAGCTGCTTCATCAATGACCTTCCTTCAATCATAAGGTCAGAAGTGGAGATGTTCGCTGATGATTGCACAATGCTCAGCACCATTTGTGACTCCTCAGATACTGAAGCAGTCCGTGTAGAAATGCAGCATGACTTGGACAAGATCCAGTCTTGGGCTGATATGTGGCAAGTAACATTCGTGCCACACAAGTGCCAGGCAATGGCCATCTCCAACAAGAGAGAATCTAACCATCTCCCCTTGACATTCAACGGCATTACCATCGCTGAATCCCCCACTATCAACATCCTAGGGGCTACCATTGACCAGAAACTGAACTGGAGTAGCCATATAAATACTGTGGCTACAAGAGCAGGTCAGACGCTAGGAATCCTGCGGCGAGTAACTCACCTCCTGACTCCCCAAAGCCTGTCCACCATCTACAAGGCACAAGTCAGGAGTGTGATGGAATACTCTCCACTTGCCTGGATGGGTGCAGCTCCAACAACACTCAAGAAGCTCAATACCATCCAGGACAAAGCAGCCTGCTTGAATAGCACCCCATCCTCAAACATTCACTCCCTCAACCACTGACACACAGTGGCAGCAGTGTGTACCATCTACAAGATGCACTGCAGCAACGCACCAAGGCTCCTTAGACAGCACCTTCCAAACCCGCAACCTCTACCGACTAGAAGGACAAGGGCAGCAAATGCATGGGAACACCACCACCTGCAAGTTCCCCTCCAAGTCACACACCATCCTGACTTGGAACTATATCGCCGCTCCTTCACTGTCGCTGGGTCAAAATCCTGGAACTCCCTTCCTAACAGCACTGTGGGTGTACCTACCCCACATGGACTGCAGCGGTTCAAGAAGACAGCTCACCACCACCTTTTCAAGGGCAATTAGGGATGGGCAATAAATGCTGGCCTGGCCTGCGATGCCCACATCCCATGAATGAATTAAAATAAAAGCTCTGCAGATTGATCCATAAGTGGGACATTTCCTTCTATCTGTCAATTCATGTGGTTGTCTACATCTCCTGCACGTCTTTCTCTCTCTATTTGGTGTACATTCTTCAGTTGTTCTTTCACTGCATCGACCTTGCTGGCTGTCTCTTGGCTTAACTGAAGGCTAGCCATTTGGGAGGTCGGAGTCTTCATCTGTCTGCTCGTGGCTTCATGTGCTCTGGCAGTGTCTACAGCCTGCGATACTGTGAGCTTGTCCTGTCCGATTAGAGCTTTCTGTACTTCAGGATGTGCAGAACCCCAAATGAGCTGATCTATCAGCCGTTCATCTGTGTCCTTAAATTTACATTTCTGGCTGTGTTTTTCAATCTTGCTACAAAATTGTCAATAGGCCTTGAAATTCATGTCGGTATATCCGATAATTTGATATTGGCTGGAGATGGCTGCTGAATCTTTCAAAAATTTTGTCTGGATTTCTGCTGTCCTCTTTGCTTAGGTCCCATCTGTTAAATAAATTTAATCCTTTATCTCCAGCCCACAGAAGGATATAGCTGACCCTCTCCTCTTCACAAGTGCCTTTTAGGAAACTACTGAATGCGAAATTGCACTTTTGTTTAAGCTTCTCAAATGCCTCTCTGAAATCATCAGCTCCATACATGATGGGCTGTAGCAATGCATTCATTCCTGTCCCGGCTGACATTTTGATTTTGTTTTAGAGTTTTCGCTCAGTTTTTCGTTCTCTCTCTCTGGCACTAGCTTGGGTCACTTTTCTCAATATGATGCTTTTAAAAATGTTGTACGTTTACTCACAGACACTCGCTGCCACCATATTTTGTCTTTATGTTGATTCTGGTGCTCAGATGTTGGAAAGAATCATACTTTAAACTTGGAAAAGGCTGGAGTCAGTTTTGTTTATTTTAGCACCATGCTTTGTGCTGTGGAACCTGATTCCCCTGGTCCTTGTGTAACATATAACATGACTCCCCAGTGCAGCTGTGAATGAGGCCCCCCACTGGAACACTTAAACATAACGACTAGTTCCTAGCTAATTAGTTCCTAACACTTTGCAGATAGTATATACAATAAAAAACATATATAACAAAGTCATGAGGATTTACTGTTTCCTTTGCCATGCACACAGGAATTAAGCATACCCCAGGTAGAAAGCATGTCAAAATTGGTTCATGTTTCTCGAAAAATGCAGTACTGTTGGATTTTTATCACTATGGGCCCGATGCAAACTCCAACCACCTGCCTAGCAGGAAGTAGGGTGGGGAGCAGCAAAAATGAGACCAGTCACTTTCCCCTCTGATCCTGCTGCCTTCCTACCATGTCCTGATGTTAAGCTACTCTTTTGAACTGGCAAGCAGGACACCAGCAGGAAGGTAATGGGTTCCTCTTTAAATATGCAGATTGGGTCTGGGCAACACCCGATCTGCGAAATGAATTGGAGGCCTGATTGAGTGTGGGGTGCCGGCTCCCCCATCAGGTCACGGTTGCTGGCAGCTGGATTGTGGGCCAGAAGATAGCCAGCAGGTAAGTTTAAAACAAAAATTCAGTTTCCTTGTGGGAAAGAAGGAGCTCCTCCGAGACGCACAAGGAAGCCTTGGGCCACCCTTGCACAAGGACGTCCCTCTTCTACCCAATCACCTCCACAGCCCGACTGCGGGTCCCACAGGTACCCAATTGCAGCCTCCTGCTGTCATATTCCTATCTTTGTTCGCCGGCCACGTCGTGTATCTGATCGAATTCAGACGCGACTCCAGAAATGTTTATAGAAATGTGCCCAGACTGCTCGGGTGCACTGCCCACTTTGGGTCCCAGAGGCACCATATCTGTCCACCTCTGCCCTGGCCTTTTTTTTTAGGACTCCTGCAGCATGTGCTTCTTTCTGCTTTATATTGCTGTTTATTCTGTGGTCTTACCTCTATCCAGATCTTTTTCTTGTGTTTGAAAGACCCTCTGGCATCAGGCTGCTGTGCTTTCACCATTGAGCCATGCAGCAACTGTGTGAATCACTGAATCTGGAAAAATAGAGGAAAATCTCTGGTTTAAGATCACTGATGAGAGGGGGCTGGTAACACAGTGACATTTCATGGATCTCACCAGGAGCAGAAAATTAAAAGGGGCCAGACTGGAGTAGAGCTTTCCACTGGTGTCTAACAATCCTTCACTTGTACTGGACGGACAAAATATAAAAACATGAAAACTTGAAGGATAAGTCAAACTGTTGATGGACACAGTAAATTGTGCATTTCTTCAAGGTCGGCTTATCTTTGTTACCAGTAAGCATGACCATTCTACACACTTTTGGCCAGCCTCCCTACTACTACCCTGCACAAACTTGAGACCATTCAAACTCTGCTGCCCATGTCCTAACTCGTATCAAGTTCCTTTCACCCATCATCACCACTTTGCTCGCTGACCTAATTAGGCTCCTGGTTGAACAATACTTCAATTTTAAAACTCTCATCTTGTTTTCAAATCCCTCCATAGTCTTACCCCTCCCTATCTCTGTAATCTCCTCCAGGTTTACAGGCCCCTGAGATGTCTGTGCTCTGCCAACACTGACCTCTAGAGCATTCCAGATTTTCATTGCTCCACCTTTGGCAGCCATACTGTCAGTTGCCAAGGCACTAAACTCTAGAATTCTGTCCCTAAATCTCTCTGCCCCTCTACCTCTCTTTCTTTGTTCAGACACTCCTTAACACTTACCTCTTTGTCCAAGCTCTTGGTCATCTGGCCTAATAACTCCTTATGTGGCTCAGTGTCAAATGTTTTGCTTGATAACTCTTGTAACATGCCTTAGGATCTTTTGTTACATTAAAGGCACTATATAAGTGCAAGTTCTTGTTGTTTTAGGTTTCACAATTGAAAGATTTTTAAGCTGAACAGAAAAAAGCAAAGTGATCTTTAAATGTTCAACAGACTAAGCAAGCCATATTTTCACTAAAAGTTACTTCAACAGTCACTCTCTAGATCAACAAGCACCCCTACCACCACTCCAGTTCACACAGACTCTGTAACTGTCTAATTCCCCACTCCAGTTCACAGAGATACGGTACCCCATCCATCTCCCCACCGCAGTTCACAGAGACACCGTACCCCCTCCAATTCCCCACTCCAGTTCACAGAGACACGGTACCCCATCCATCTCCCCACTGCAGTTCACAGAGACACTGTACCCCATCCAACTCCCCATTCCAGTTCGCACAGACAATTTACCTCATCAAACTCCCCATTCCAGTTCATACAGACAATTTACCTCATTAAACTCCCCACTCCAGTTCACACAATTGCTGTACCCCATCCAAGTCCCCATTCCAGTTCAGAGGTACTGGGCTGGATTTTACTGTAGGTGGACAGGGATTTGCCACCGACGTAAAAGTCGGTGGCAAATCCCTTCCGCCTAGCCCGGGGATCCGTCCTGCTTGAGGGAGGAGGTCCCACCTCAGTGAGCTGCCAGACAGTCAGCAGGCCGACAGCCGGGAGCAATGGCCACTGCTGGGACTGCAGCCCAGCCAACTAGATGGAGCCATGAGTGAAGGTAAGTTGGGCATGCCTCACCATCGGATCGGTCCTTCCCTGGTGAGGCTGGAGTGGTCGTGTGGGGGGAAGCGGGGGGCGCCTTGGGTCCCAGGGGTGGGTTGGGAGGTGGGGGCGGCCCTCAATTGGGCACCCTATGCCCGACTGCCATGCACCCCACCCCCCGCCGCTCGGAAAGGCCGGCAGCTATTGCTGGGCAGCCTTTCACATCCCCAGCACCCCTGCTTGCCATGGATAAAATTCCCATGGAGGCGGACAAGGGCCCTTAAGTGGTCGTCAAGTGGCCACTTAAGGGCCTTGATTGGCCTCGGGCGGGCGGGCTTCCCCACCACCCCCCCCCCCCAACCCCGTCCGCCCGGCTGCTGTAAAGTTGACCAGAGGTGGGACCAGGGCGGGTAGGCCTCCTGGAGCATCCCGCTCAATTTTATGCCACCTCCTGGGGCGGCATAAAACTCAGCCCACTGTACCCCATCCAACTCCCCAGAGCAATTTACAGAGACACTGTACCCAATCCAACTCCCCATCCTTTCACAGAGATACTCTACCCCATCCCACTCCATACCCTTCCACAGAGACAGGCTCTTGTTCTCCACCCTCATTTCATGCTAATATTCTTCTGCCTCCCCTTGTCAATTCTGCTGTGGAAGGCTTCTTAGAAAATTATGCATTGCCATGAAATTTGTTCTACTAATATCGAACGAGAACTCGTAACCAAACTGCCTGTACTTTTCCAATGAGTTGGCTGCTTTACATGAGCTCCCACCAGTGACATAGGGACTGTGGTAATATCTTTTTAGGATCTATGCAGTGTAAAAGCAGGAAATATGGAATGAATAATTCGCTGAAATACACTGCCAGGAAATACATGTTTCGAGTTTTTTGCTGATGTGCATAAAATGAAAATGTGAGTGAAATCCAAAGGTTCAGTGATTTTCCTCCTTCCCAATAGGTTCACACCATTTGCAAATGGACCTGAAGATACTCCTGAAGAAATCCTAGCACGCATTGGAAGTGGGAAATATGCCCTCACTGGAGGAAATTGGGACACTATTTCTGACGCTGCAAAGGTGAGTGGAATGAACGTAGGCAAACAGACAAGCCACTGAGCCCTGTTTTGCAAATACTGGAACTAATTTTATTGGAAAAATAATGGTATCTGAATGATGCACAATGTTATTAATGCACAAATTGGGCAGAAACTAATAGCAAGGAGAAGATTCCCCATAAATTGTGAACTGGTACAAGATGCTGGCTGATTTGCATCGCTCCGCTGTTAGCTTCACTAAAATGTTATCTCGTGCTTAACCTCCCATGATTTTCATGATGTTGCACATTAATTGCCCATTAAACTCACTGCAAAAAGTTGTCTAGTAATGAATTGTGTAAGTGTCCTTTTAATGATTTGTGAATGACTGCCAATCACCCTCTCTTCCACAGAAAAGGAACAGTTATAAGCATTGAGTCTCATTCCTTCAGTTGTTTTAGAAGATTTTAAAAATGTTAAATTTTAAATGTAAATTTTTTTTCCTTTCCTTTCTGTCTCTTTTTTTCACTCTTTCTTAATCCAATCTTTCTGTTCCTCTCTTTGCTGCTGATCTGTACTGGGGTGGGCTGTTCAGCAGGGATGTGGGGTTCTGATCCCTGAACACAGTGGAATTTTAGCTCCATGGTGTGTCTGTTTTCTTTACCAAGACCATCCCTGCTGGAAGCCAGCCTAATTGACAGGCCTGGCTCCCTATCAGGTGGCTGCAGAAGTGGTCACAGCCCATGAGCAGGCAGGCTCCCTGCTGCTGGAGGAGAGACCAAGAGCGAGAGGAGGTACAATGTGGCTTGCAGGGTTGAGGAGTGATCACGAGGGGTTGGAGACAGAGACAGTTCGGGGCAGATGTGGAGGGTCAGTGATTGTGGCATGATTGGGTGGTTCCAATCATGGGGTTGCAAGCAGGTTAGCTTGGAGGACCAGGAAGAAGCACTCCTGCTGCTTCAGGCTACAAACAGTGCTTGAAAGGCAGTTACCTCATCCATGCAGCAGTCCTCACCTCCCTTTGGTTGTCAGCTTTCAAGAGGCCCTGAAACATGGCTAGCCAGGAATAAAGAGAGAGAGGAGCACAGCGGGAGGGAAGGGAGAGAGGAGCATGGCGGGAGCAGCAGGAGCGGAGCAGGGAAAAATCGAAAAGTGACATCAGAGTGATGTCACAATCAACATTGTGAGCAGGGAAACAGAGAGCCGCCAGGGTGAGTATACAGGTAAGCTTTTAATTTAATTTAATTTAAATCAAACATAGCATCAAACATCACAGGCAAGCAGGTAGGTGATTGGTTTGAGAAGAAGCTACCTGTTTGGTGTGTATTTGGTAAGTGATTAAGGTCCATTCTAATCCTAACGTTTAAAATAGTAAAGGAACTAGTGGGAAGCTGAATAAAATATGTATAAAAAAGAAAAAGAAAATAAATAATTGAATAAAATAATTAAGTAGTTAATTAAAACACATTAAGGATGGCAGGACAGGTGGTGTGTTATCGCTGCAGCATGTGGGAACTCCTGGATGCCAGTGTGATCCAGGGCAAACACGTCTGCAGTAAGTATTTGCGACTCGAAGAGATTCGGCTCAGAGTCATTGAACTGGAGTCCGAGCTGCAGACACTGCGACACATCAGGGAGGGGGAAAGTTATCTGGACATTTTGTACCAGGAGGTGGTCACACCCCTTAGGATAGGGTCTTCTGTTTTGGACAGTGGTCAGTGGTCAGGGACAGGAGAGCATGGCTGTAGCTGAGGCAGGTAAGGGGACACAAGGGACATGAGTGCAGGAGCCTCAGCCTTTGTGATTGTCCAACAGGTTTGAGGCTCTTTCAGCTTGTTTAGATGAGAATGGGTGCTGCAGGGTGGATGAGCAACCTGACCATGGCACAGGAAGCCATTCAAGTGGAGGGAGAAAAAAGGAATGTAGTGGTAGTAGGGGACAGCATAGTTAGGGGATTGACATTGTTCTCTGTATCAAGGAGCAAAAGTCCAGACCTGGTGCCGGGGTTCAGGACATCTGCTCAGGGCTAGAGAGGAACTTACAGTGGGAGGGGGAGGATCCAGGTGTCATGGTCCGTGTAGGTACCAACAACATAGGCAGGACAAGGAAAGAGGTTCTGCATAGTCAGTATGAGGAACTAGACGCCAAATTAAGAAGCAGAACCTCACAGGTAATAATCTCTGGCTTATTACCTGAGCCACGTGCAAATTGGCATAGGGAAAATAAGATTAGAGAAATTAATGCATGTCTCAAAAACGGGTGTGGTAGAAGTGGGTTCCAGTTCATGGGGCACTGGCATCAGTACTGAGGAAAGTGGTGGCTGTAGTGTTGGGATGGTCTACACCTGAACCGTGCTGGGGCCGGTGTTCTAGTGAGCCACATAACTAGGGAAGTGGAGAGGGGTTTAAACTGAATAGTGGGGGAAAGAGATCAAATTTGGGAAGATATGGTAAATCATGGAGTAGAGACAAGGCAAGAGAGAAAGGTATTAATATGGAAAATGATAGACTGTGACAGGAAGGGTCAGAGCATACAAATCTAAGAGTAAAATCAGCAGAGAAGGCTAGAGGGTACAAAAATAATAAAAGGGCAAAACTAAAGGCTCTGTACCTGAATGCACATAGCATTCAAAACAAAACAGATGAACTGAGAGCGCAAATAGAAATAAATAAGTATGATCTGATAGCCATTACAGAGACATGGCTGCAGGACGACATAGATTGGGACCTGAATATTGAAGGGTACATGGCATTTAGGAAGGACAGGAAGCTCGGAAAAGGTGGAGGGGTAACTCTGTTAATTAAAGATGTTGTTAGCGCAATAGAGAGGGATGACCTAAGTTTAGGAGACCAGGATGTAGAAGCAGTTTGGGTAGAGATGAGAAATCATAAAGGCAAGAAATCACTTGTGGGAGTGGTGTACAGGCCACCTAACATTAACCACACTGTAGGACGGGGTATAAAGGAAGAAATAATGGCAGTTTGTCAGAAAGGTACAGCGATGATTATGGGGGATTTTAACACACATATAGACTGGAAAAATCAGATGGACAGAGGTAGCCTAGATGAGTACATAGAATGTTTTCGCGATAATTTCTTGGAACAATATGTTCTGGAGCCAACCAGAGAGCAGGCTATACTAAACCTGGTATTGTGCAACGAGATAGGATTAATTAATGACCTCATAGTTAAGGCACCCCTAGGTAGCAGCATCATAATTTGATTGAATTTTACATTCAGTTTGAGGGAGAGAAGAGTAGGTCCAAGACTAGTATTTTAAACTTAAATAAGGGCAATTATTAGGGCATGAAAGCAGAGCTAGTTAAAGTGAACTGGTAAATCAGGTGAAAAGATAGGTCAATAGAGAGGCAGTGGCAGACATTTAAGGGAATATTTTGGAATACACAGAATAGATACATTTCAACGAGAAAGAAAAATTCCAAGGGTGGGACCCGTCATCCGTGGTTAAGTAAAACAGTTAAGGATAGTATCAAACTTAAAGCAAAAGCCTATAATTGCACAAAGATGGGAGGCAGGTCAGAAGATTGGACAGAATATAAAAAATAACAAAGAATAACTAAAAGATTAACAAGGAAGGTAAAATTAGAGTACGAGAGAAAACTAGCTAGAAATATAAAGACAGATAGTAAGAGGTTCTATACATATTTTCAAAAGAAAAGAGTTAAGAAAGTGAGTGTTGGTCCTGGAGAAAGTGAGTCTGGGGAATTAATAACAGATTATAAGGACATGGCAGAATGAATTGAATAGATACTTTGCATCGGCTTTCACTATAGAGGATAATAAGTAACATCCCAGTATTAGCTGTAAGTCAGGAAATGGAAGGGAGGGTGGAACTCAAGAAAATTACAATCACCAGGGAAGTGGTACTGAAGAAATTGTTTGAGCTGCGGGCTGACAAGTCCTCAGTCCTGATGGACTTCATCCTAGGGTGTTAAAAGAAGTGGCTCATGAGATAGTTGATGTGTTAGTTTTAATTTTCCAAAATTCCTGAGATTCAGGGAAGGTTCCGTTAGATTGGAAAATAGCGAATGTAACTCCTTTATTCAAAAAGGGAGACAGAAAGCAGGAAACTACAGGCCAGTTAGCTTAACATCTGTCTGAGGGAAAATGTTAGAAGCTGTTATTAAAGACGTTATAACAGGGCATTTAGAAAAAAACAAGGTAATCAGGCAGAGTCAACATGGTTTTGTGAAAGAGAAATCATGTTTAACCAATTTATTGGAGTTCTTTGAGGGAGTTACATGTGCTGTGGATAAAAGGGAACCGGTGGATTTAGATTTCCAGAAGGCATTTGATAAGGTGCCACATGAAAGGTTATTGCAGAAAATAAAAGCTCATGGTGTAAGGGGTAGCATATTGCCATGGAGAGAAGATTGGCTAGCTAACAGGAAACTGAGAGTAGGCATAAATAGTTCATTTTCCGATTGGCAAGATGTAACGAGTGGTGTGCTACAGGGATCTGTGCTGGGGCCTCAACTTTTTATAATTTATATAAATGACTTAGATGAAGGGACCGAAGGTATTGTTGCTAAATTTGTTGGTGACACAAAGATAGGTAGGAAAGTAACTTGTGGAGAGGACATAAGGGGGCTACAAAGGGATATAGATAGGTTAAGTGAGTGGGTAAAAATCTGGCAAATGGAGTATAATGTGGGAAAGAGTGAAATTGTCCACTTTGGCAAGAAGAATAAAAAAGAAGTGTATTATCTAAATGGTGAGAGATTGTAGAGCTCTGAGATGCAGAGGGATCTAGGTGTCGTCGTGCATGAATTGCAAAAGGTTAGTATTCAGGTACAGCATGTAATTAGGAAAGCTAATAGAATGTTATTGTTTATCGCAAGGGGAACTGAATGCAAAAGTAGGGCGGTTATGCTTCAGCTATACAGGGCATTGGTGAGACCGCATCTGGAGTACTGTGTATAGTACTGGTCTCCTTATTTAAGGAGGGATGTAAATGCTTTGGAGGCAGTGCAGAGAAGGTTTACTAGACTAATAACTGGAATGGGGTGGTTGTCCAATGAGGAAAGGTTGGACAGGCTAGGCTTGTATCCGCTGGAGTTCAGAAGAGTGAGAGGCGACTTGATTGAAACATATAAGATCCGAAGGGGTCTTGACAGGGTGGATGTGGAAAGGATGTTTCCCCTTGAGGGAGAATCTAGAACTGGGGGTCACTGTTTAAAAATAAGGGCTCACCCATTTAAGACAGAGATGAGGAGAAATTTTTTCTCTCAGAGTGTCGTGAGTCTTTGGAATTCTCTTCCTCAAAAGGCGGTGGAAGCAGAGTCTTTGAATATTTTTAATGCAGAGGTAGATAGATTCTTGTTGATAAGCAAGGGGGTGGAAGGTTATTGGGGGTCAGTGGAAATGTGGAGTCATCAGTTCAGCTATGAACTTACTGAATAGCGGAGCAGGCTTGAAGGGCCAAGTGGCCTGCCTCTGCTCCTAATTCGTATCTTCGTATCTAAACCTCGAAGAGAGATATAATCTGAGGCATGCAGCCTCATTAAAATCTTCAAATGAGCAGCCCGCCTTCTGGGAACAGGTTTGTTGCCTGCCACCATGTCACCTCCCTTAAAACAAATTGGGTGGGTTTGATGCAGGCTGGGCTTGGACTTGAGATGTAAAATTTTTTTATATCCCTCCCAACACAAACCCCCCTGTTTTTGGGGTTTAAGATTCCTGGATGATAAATCGGATAGCTTTTGCACATAGATGAGAGGATTATAATGCATGATTACCCCATGCCCATTCTATGTAATGCAGACAAGACACCAACTTGGTGCTGCCTGGTCATTATAACTAATGCTGTGTGCAACCAGCATGAAACACACTGTTCATCGGCTGTGTGCATCAGCAGGGGGGCCCAATCGTAGAAATTTAGAATTTATGGCACAGAAGAAGGCTGCTCGTCTCATCGTGTCTGTGCCAATCAAAAAGGAGCTATCTAGCCTGATCTCACTTTCGACCTTTTGGTCCGTAGCCCTGTAGATTACGGCACATCAAATGCATTTCCAAGTACTTTTAAATATGATGAGAATTTCTGCCTTTACTACCCTTTTAAGCACTGAGTTCCAGAATCCCACAATCCTCTGGGTGAAAAAATTTCTGCTCAACTCCCGTCTGATCTTTTCACCAGTTACTTTAAATCTGTTGGTTATTGACATCTCTACTAACGGAAACAGGTCCTTCCTATCCACTCTATCTACGCCCCTTATAATTTATACACTTCAATTAAATCTCCCTTCAGCCTCATGTATTCTGAAGAAAACAACCCCAGCCTCACCTTAAGCAACATACTGCGGATGCTGGAAATCTGAAATAAAAACAGAAAATGCAGGAAATACTCAACAGGTCTAGCAGCATCTGTGGAGAGAGGAACAGAGTTAACGTTTCAGGTCTGTGACCTTTCAGCAGAACTGAAAAAGGTAGAAATGTAATGGGTTTTGAGAAACTGAAAGGTGAAAAGGTGGGAAGAAGAACAAAAGGGAAGGTTTATGACAGAGTGGAAGACATGAGAGATTACACGACAAAAGGTTTCATGGTGCAAGGCCAAAGAGAATGGTAATGGGACAAGTTAAGAAACAAAAGATGTGTCCAGAGAAGGTATGAATGGCAGGATCCTAAATAGTTGCCCTCTGAAAACAAAGTAAAGGAAATAAGTGAGAAATGAGAGAAAAAATAAAAACCAACAAAGAAAAATTAAACAAAATGGGGCAAAGGTTACATTCTAATATTGTTGAACTCAATGTTGAGTCCAGAAGGCTGTAAAATGCTTAGTTGAAAGGTGAGGTGCTGTTCCTTGAGCTTACGTTTAATTTCATTTGTACACAGTAGCAGGCCAAGGACAGAAAGGTCAGAGTGCCAGCAAGATGGAGAATTAAAATGACAGGCCTGAAGCTTGGGGTCATGCTTGTGGACGAAATGGAGGCGTTCTGCAAAGCGGTCATTCAGTCTGCATTTGGTCTCCCAATAGGGGAGAGCACACTGTGAGCAGCGAATGCAGTATACATATTTGAAAAAAGTACAAGCAAATCACTGTTTCACTTGGAAGGAGTGTTTGGGGCCTTGGATGGTGGGAAAGGAGGAGGGAAAAATGCACTTGCATAGAAAGGTGCTGCAGGGAAGAGAGGGGTTTTTGGGGGTAACTGAGGAGTGGACCAGAGTACCACGGAGGGGAGTCCCTTCAGAATGCTGAAAGGGGAGGGGAAGATGTGTTTGGTGGTGGCATTACACTGGAGGTGGGGGAAATGGCGAAGGATGGTCTGTTGAATATGGAGGCTGTGGAGTGGAAAGTAAGGGCAAGAGGAACCCTATCGTGGGTCTGGGAGGGAGGGGTCGGAGTACAAGCAAAAGTGTGTGAAATGGAATGGACACATTTGAGTACCATGTCAAACACGACGGGGCTGAATCCTTGGTTGAAGAAAAAGGAGGACATATGGAAGCATTGGACGGCACAGCGGTGCAATGGTTAGCACCGCAGCCTCACAGCTCCAGTGACCTGGGTTCGGTTCTAGGTACTGCATGTGTGGAGTTTGCAAGTTCTCTCTGTGACTGTGTGGGTTTCTGCCGGGTACTCCGGTTTCCTCCCACAGCCAAAGACTTGCAGGTTAATAGGTAAATTGGCCATTGTAAATTGCCCCTAGTGTAGGTAGGTGTTAGGAAATTGGGGGAAGGTGGGGATGTGGTAGGGAATATGGAATTTACATAGGATTAGTATAAATGGGTGGTTGATAGTCAGCACAGACTCAGTGGGCCGAAGGGCCTGTTTCAGTGCTGTATCTCTCTATGACTCTATGACATTGGTATGGAAGGTTAGATCGTCCGAACAGAGACAGAAACTGGGAGAGTGGAATAAGGTCCTTACGGAAAGCAAGGTATGAGGAAGTGTAGTCAAGGTAGCTATGGGAGTCAGTGGGCTTATAGTGAATATTGGTTGATAATCTATCCCCAGAGACAGAGAAGTCAAGGAAGGAAAGAGTTGGAGAGGGACCATGTGAAGATGAGAGAAGGGTAAAAATTGGAAGCAAAGTTGATGAAATTTTCCAATTCAGGGCAAGAGCAGGAAAAGACACCGCTGCAGTCATCAATGTATGAGAAATTAGGTAAGGGAAGGGCACTGAGCAAGACTGGAACAATGAATGCTCCACATATCCCGCAAAGAGGCAGGTGGTGTGGAATGACCTTAACAGCTGGAAGTGAAGGTCACCAGAGGAAGTAATGTTGCGTCACACATGACCAGGGAGTTGTGCATGTTACCCCACAGAGTGAGATGTGTTTAGATGTGGCTCATGCAGTAACTGTTTGTATATTTATGTCCCAGTGAAGTTATAATAAAAACATGTTTTCTTTGGATATTACTTGTAGTCCTGTGAGTCTTACAATAATTCACATATCAAAGGAACACGTAATACTACACAGTGGCAATATTTGGGATATATTTTTTGCTGAAGGCCACCAAATGTTACATCGTAGCAGCATTTTTTTTCCCCTGAAGAACACAAGAAGTCAGAACAACGAAAAGTAGGCTGCCTACCTGGAGTGGCTGAAGATCGTAGAGAGCAGTCGGCAGGAGATCCCACAACACTGCAGTGAGATAGGCTACAGACAGGACCCCAGAAGATATTGAAACTGTTGTGTAAAGAAGAGTAGGTAATTTTCCAGGAGATCAAAACTTTCACCTAATCTGACGGTAGATTGAAAAATTTGAAAAGCTGTACCTGAAGCCATTTCTGTTTTAATTTTCCTGTGATTTTGCTTCAGGGGTGGGGTGTAAACTGAAAAGAGAGGCAAGAACTCAACAGTGCCACTGGAGGTCTACCGCACAGTGAGAAAACCTGGCTATGGCAGCTGCCAGTACTGCAAGCTGCAGCCCTCTTAAAAAAAAACTGATCTCTGAGTTTTATTTTAAAAACTACTCTGTCAAAAAAAGTAGTCATTCTTAAAGGGACAACCCTGCAGAAATCTGTATACACAAGAAAAAAGAAGTGTGCCTATGAAAAATAAAACCTGTAAAAAGCCTTGTATTTATTAAAAAATAGTAGGATCATTAAGGCAATGGCTTTCAGATATTCAGTTACAGATTGGAAGGCGTCAGACATAGCATCTGAATTTAAACTGTTTCGACAGTGAATGGAACTGTGTTTCCTGGATCATGAAATGAGTGAACCACAGAAACAAGCTATCAAGATTAAGATCGCACTGGTCAATGAGGGCCTGCAACAGTTCAATGCATCAAGATTATCAGCTGGGGATCAGAAGGACTCTAGCAAGAAATGGACATTCCTGGAGCAGCAACTGAAAGTAAAATTCAATTTCCGAGTACATAGGCTTGAGCTTATGATCTGCTGGCAAAGACAAGATGAGTCCAGTGATCAGTTTGTTGACAGATGTGAGACAAGTCTCAATATTGTGACTATGCAGATATCAAATTGTCAAAATGGATTATAAAGTTAGTCGTCGTGTCTACCCCAATAGAGGCCTTTTAAAAAGACCTGCTAGAAAAGAAGAAAAGGCACACCATAGATACACTACTTAATGATGGAAGGAAATTTGAAGCCATCATGGCTGGGCATTTACAGTTACAAGCATTGTGGGCGGCTCAACAATTGGTATGGTAACCAAGACACAGAAGTCTGTTAAGCCTTGTGGCAAATGTGGCCTGACTCATCCAGTTTGCAGTTATCAGGACCAATGAAAAGCTTGTGGCATGCAAGGACATTGGGCAGTGCATTGCAGAAGGCTGAGCTGAGATACTGCACACAGGAATGGTGGCAGATCACATGCAGAGAGAACGTCTGCAAAACAGGATGGCAAATGTACCAAAAGGTATGCCAACACACAACAAACACCCAAGCAGGTACATCAGGTCAACAGAGACAGTTTGTCAGGACTCAGGTGAAGAATGCACCCGTGTGAACAGCGAGCAAGCATTTCATATAGTTAACTTGAATCAACATGTTAATGCAATTATGCAATCTGAGGCATTTGCCATGATCGGGATTGTATGTCTGAGAAGAGTGGCAAATTTAAACTGAGAGTAAAAACTGACACCAGAACAACAGCAAATATTCTGCCCATCTGTATGCTGAAGGATATGTAATTAAAGAAATGGGAATCTATGGTGTACCCCACCACAGCTAGGCTGACGGTCTACAATGATTCTCCAATCAAGTGCATTGGAACGATAACCTTACAGTGCAGTTATGGAAGCTACAAATGGCTACCACAAATGTTTTATATTGTAGACACAACTGGACCAGCTGTTGCAGGGCTTCTAGTATGCCGAGGTTTACAAATTGTAACAATACATGAGGTCAGCACTGCACCGGAAGGTATGGAAGATTGCAACACTGAGTGCATTGAGCCGGTTAGAACCCTGAAACTACTTTACCCAGACAGGTCTGATGCAATCAGTGATTTCAAGTGTGATGTCATATTGTGCACGAGGGAGGATGCATTTCCCATTGTCGACCAGCCAATGAAGTGCAGCATGTACATTCAAGAGAAGCTTAAAGTGGAGCTTGATGAGATGGAACACAACAGAGACATCCACCGAGTGCACCAGCATTCCAATTGGTGCAGCTCCATTTACCTGTGTGCTGAAGAAAGTTGACCATCTCAGGGTTTGTTTAGACCCACGACAACTGAATATAGCCCTCAAGAGACGCTTGCATAAAATTCTGACTCTGGAAGAGCCGAATCCTATGTTTACTGGTACTAAATATATTTCAAAGCTCAACACGAAGCATGGCTACTGGTCTGTCCACTTAGAGTCAAAGAGTCATAGAGAGATACAGCACTGAAACAGGCCCTTTGGCCCACCGAGTCTGTGCCGACCAACAACCACCCATTTATACTTATCCAAGAAGTCCCAGCTACTCACAACTTTTAGAACGTCATTTGGGAGACACTGTTTCGGACGGTTACCCTTTTATTTGTGCTTCATCCAGGACATTTTCCAACAATACATGGACAGATTAACAGAAGATGTCCCAGGCTGTATCTATAGCCGACAATATTGAGGGGATGGGGCTGCTCATCATGAGGACCTTGTCTTTAATAGTATGAAGTGCCAGATCAACGTTAGTCACATCAACTTCTTTGGGTCGATATATTCAGCCACATGAATATGCCCAGACCCAGTTAAGATTGAGGATGTCAGAGCCTTGCCAACTCCTCAGGCCCGAGAAGACCTATAGCAGTGTCTAGGGCTGTTCAACATTTTGGCCCCTTTACAACCCCAATTTCATAGAGCGAGGAGCACCACTTAGGGGACTGCTGCATAAAGAAACCCCTTACTTGTAGCAGGAAGTCCTGCCTCTAAAAGCTGCTAGCCTATCACCTGTTGCTGGACTGCACCAAGCGAGAGGAACCACAATGGAGGAGGCCCTGGAAAAGGTGAGTTGTTCAGGCCTTGCCGGGGACAATTTACTATGTAAAAGATGCTATGTAAATGTAAGTTGTTGTTGCTGTATACTTAAAAAGTAATTTGTTGGCCATCAAACACTTTGGGACACCATGAGGATGTGAAATGTGCTATAGAGATGCAAGTTTTTTTTAAATGGGTGGATGCCTTCGCTAAAACAGATGGCAACAAAGTTTGTACAGAAGAATTTGCTCATCTGTTTTAAATTTTGCACAATATAATTTCAACAACAACTTTCTCCTTTAATGCAGGTCTGTCACAGGAGTGAAATCAAACAAAAAATTACACCAAGCCAAAGGAGATAAGGGCTAGAGGGGCCGAATGGCCTAATTCTGCCCCTAATTCGTATGTTCATATTAGAGTCTTGTTAGGCAAGGGAATGAAAGGTTATCAGGGGTAGATGGGAGTGTGGAATTTGAGACACAAACAGATCAGCCATGATCTTATTGAATGGCGCAGCAGGCTAGAGGAGCAGAATGGCCGACTTCTGCTCCTAATTAGTCTGTTCGTATAAATACCAAATATGTTGAAAAATTTTAAAACGTTGCTGCTTGTCTAATGTATTGGTATTTCCTCCACAGGACATGGTATCTAAGATGCTTCACGTAGATCCTCATCAAAGGCACACAGCAGCACAGGTCCTTCGACACCCCTGGATAGTGAATCGAGAATACCTATCACAGAATCAGCTCAGCAGACATGACACCCATTTGGTCAAGGCAAGTTCCAGATAACCTGTTTAAATATAGGCCTTGTTCTTACCACTGTGCCTTCTATTCCCACTGTGTAAATACCCTGCTATATAGTGTGTTTTATTAACCTTGCTGCTAGTGACTACTGCACACAAAACACTGGCCACTCACAATAACATGGGTTCTTTATTCAAGGATGATTCTGCATGTACACACAGGTCACCACTGTATAGCTACTTTCTTTAGACTATCTTTACACCAGAAGTCACATGGTGTGTTACATCACAGCTCTTACACTGCTGTGCATTATCACATGACCACACCTCTTAGAGATGTGCCACAACATCCCCCTTTTTTCTCAATAAAAACATATCTCCCTCAAATAGGAAAAAGTTAAATAAATACAATTCAACAACAGTGATAGAAGATAAACATAAATGGTACAAAACAATAACAGAGACATGTAGAATCATCAGTCATGATAATATAAAGGTGGCTTGATGAAACAGCCTGATCGAGAAACAGGGTAACAGTTCTTGGAATCCGGAACAGATTTGCATAGACTCTTCTCTATGGGAGTAGAATGCGTAGACTGTGCCCAAACTTCATCTTTGATCTTGTCCGGTTTGTGATAGAGTCTTCCATGGATCTGGATCATGGACTGTGCTGATCTGACCTCTATTCCTGCGCAATGTAGCACCAGTAGAAGTAGTAAACTTGTATGAACGTGGTCTGGTCCTACCCTGGAGACTTGTGCAGTATTCCATGTACCAGTTATAGGATTTTGTATTGTGACCTGTTGTCCCATCGTTGATTTGGGATGTTCACTCCCAGTATGACTATCGTGTACATCTTTCATCTTCCCTCATTGCTCCAAAAGAGCGTCCCTAACTTGAGAGCAGATGGAACAATGGCAACTGTGAATATCTGTGTGGATCTGGTGTCTGAACATAAGTTCGGCTGGGGAATCATAGAAGCCAATGGAGTTGCATGTAGGTGAAGCATAGCAATGTGTAAATCTTGACCCCCTTGCTGGTATTTAGTAAGGCTGCATTTTCTGACAACGCAACCATTAGGTGGCGCATTCCTAGCATGCGCAAATGCAGGCTCTTCAACTCGTCAGTGTCTGCGACGTTAAGGCATCTGCCAGGATTAAAGATGGCGCTGCTCAATTTATCACAGGAAATGCATATGCCTAGATCATTCTAGCGATCTAACCTTACATTAAGTTGGGTGGAAGCCCAGTAATATGCTACTATGTAGTTATAGGATACTAACTGTAATCCTCAGATCCATTTAAAATTCCAGTAATCCTATTAAATAAAAAAGGAATTTTATGATTGAATTTCCATTGGAAGATAATGAATTGGCACCCCAATCGATGGAAAAGAAAATCGGGCAGCGTATAAAATGTGCTGCCAATTCATTATTGTGATTCGATTATATGACTGACTAGGACTGATTTCACCCGAATGCAGCTACTAGCTCCCGCCCCACTGGTCGCTATCCCCCCCTTCTCCGTACCAGCCACTTTCCCCCCCTCAGCCGCTCACTCCAGACCTCACTGCTCCCCCCAATTCCCTGGCTGATTGTTCCCTGCTCGCACCAACCTGCTCTCCGGTCGGTCGGTCGCTCCCCGCACCCCCATTCCTGCCCCCCCCCCAGCCACTAGTTATAGGCCGTGCCGGTTCCCTCCTCTCAGCCACTCGCTCCTATGTTTGATCAGTCACCACGCGCAGTCTGAAGAAGCAAGGCGAGCCGCAAGGGGTGATGTAGGAGCAAGTGGCCGAGAGAAGGGAAGTGGTGTGGCCTGTAGCTAGCGGCTGTAAGGGGCAAAGCTGCTCCGAGCAGCAGTAGAGCAGGGTGGTGCAAAGTGAGGAACAATCGGCCGGGGAGTGGGTGGGGGGGGAGCAGCGAGGTCTGGAGCGAGCTGCTGAGAGGAGGAAGTGTCGAGGCCTGGAGCGAGTTGCAGAGGGGGAAGAGTGGCTAGTGGGGCGGGAGCAAGTGACGACAATCAAGCTCCAGCCTCAAAGTCTCCCATTCAGCCACTTCCTCCAGCCAATTGGGGGTCTGGATACCCGATGATTCTTTATCGCGCATGTGTGACGATGGATCAGGCGCAGATAGGTGATGACGTAATCCCGTGCATGTGCCACTTAGTCCTGGCAAGATGTAACTGCACATGTGCGCACTCTGATGATGTCAGCGGGTCGCTGGGTTGTCAGGAATCACTGATTTAGTAATCAGCGATTTTATTGTGCAAATCATACGTTCCGCAAGACCATTGGAACGCGGATAACGAGGTGAAGATGTGATATGTGGAACACCCCATTTCTGGCACATGTCACAAAGTGATTTCCCATTGTACTGAGGCCCATTATTGGAAATCACCTCCTCAGGTGCCCCGAATAAACTGAAAATAGCACAGAGAGTGCTTGCTACCATTGAACTTGACGTGTCATGTAGCTGTCGGATAATCGGATACTTCGAAAAATAATCTGTGACATCAAGGGAATCATAGCCATTGACATGGAATAGATCAGTGGCAGTCTTTGCCTATGGGAATGCAGGAATCTCATGGGGAATAAGACGTTCTCGATGTTGACTCGGTTGGTGAGCCTGAAATGTCTGAACAATATTGTCATTGATTCCCAGCCAATATACCATCTCCCTGGCCAACCGCCTGGTATGGTTGATACCCATATGCGATTGGTGAAGCTATTGGAGTATGTCAGTCCGTAGTGGCGCAGGGATCAGGACTTGCCTGCCCTTAAAAATGACACCATGCACAATTCCAAGCTCATCTCTGAAGTTCATAGGAACATAGGAAATAGGAGCAGGAGTAGGCCATTCGGCCCTTGAGCCTGCTCCGCCATTCAACTGGATCATGGCTGATCATCTACTTCAATGTCATTTTCCCGCACTATCCCCATATCCCTTGATATTTTTAATATCTAGAAATCTATAGATCTCTGTCTTGAACAGACTCAATGACTGAGCCTGCACAGCCCTCTGGGGTAGAGAATTCCACAGATTCACCACCCTCTGAGTGAAGAAATTCCTCCTCATCTCAGTCCTAAATGGCCTACCATTCTAGACCCCTCAGCCAGGAGAAACATCCTTTCTGTATCAACCTTTTGATCCCTGTAAGAATTTTGCATGTTTCAATGAGATCATCTCTCATTCTTCTAAAATGTAGAGAATATAAGCCCAGTCTCCTTAATCTCTCAGGACATCCCTCTATTCCATGAATTATTCCATTGCCTCTATGGCAAGTATATCCTTCCTTAGATAAGGAGACCAAAACTATACACAATACTCTAGGTGTGGTCTCACCAAGGCTGTATACAATTACAGCAAGACTTGTTTACTCCTGTACACAAATCCCCTTGCAATAAAGGCTAACATAACATTTGTCTTCCTAATTGCTTGTTACATCTGCATGTTAACTTTCAGTGACTTATGAACAAGGACACTCAGGTCCCTTTGAACATCAACACTTCCCAATACCTCACCATTTAAGAAATACTCTGCATTTCTGTTTTTCCTACCAAAGTGGATAACCTCACATTTTTCCACATTATATTCCATCTGGCATGTTCTTGCCAACACACTTAGCCTGTCTAAATCCCGCTGAAGCTTCTTTTCATTCTCCTCACAACTCACATTCCCACCACGTTTTGTGTCATCAGCAAGCTTGGAAATATTACATTTGGTCCCCACATCCAAATCATTGATGTAGATTGTGAACAGCTGGGTCCCAGCACTGATCCTTGCGATACCCCACTAGTCACAGCATGACAACCTGATCGAACTGATGGATTCAGCCACGTCTTGTATCGAGTCCGGCCAACCTTCCACTATAGTCTTCCATAGCTCCTGGAATGTGGGATGTGCTGCCGTTTCTGTTCGTAGTTGGTCATATTTTCTTTGCCTGAAGCAAACCAAGCTGATAAGCCATACAATATAAAATAAAAACAAGAAATGCTGGAACCACTCAGCAGGTCTGGCAGCATCTGTGGAAAGAGAAGCAGAGTTAACATTTCGGGTCAGTGACCCTTCATCGGACCCTTCCGTTGAAGGGTCACTGACCCGAAACGTTAACTCTGCTTCTCTTTCCACAGATGCTGCCAGACCTGCTGTGTGGTTCCAGCATTTCTTGTTTTTATTTCAGATTTCCAGCATCCGCAGTATTTTGCTTTTATTTCACTGATAAGCCATACATCCTTGAGTTGCACGCCGATGAGGTCAACCTGAAACCGAAAATTCTTTGCCGGATTAATTAACTAACTCAGTGTGTCTGAGGTCGCCATCAGCTTGCCTGCTCACATTCATACCCTTGTATTTTCGCAAGCAATCACTGAAGGCAGAGTGTTGCACTCGTCAAAGGCTTTCTCCAGATCATTTCCAGAGGCTTGTGGTCGATTTCCACCACTAATCGCTTCGTGACAAGGTATGTGTGGAAATGTGTAACACCAAAAACGAGAGCCAAGGTTTCTCTCTTGATATTTGAGTAATTAGCCTGGGCTGGCGACAAAGCCTTGGACACAAAAGCTATTGGCCGCCCCTTTTGTAATAAACCGGCATCAACGTGCAGCATGGTAACCTCCGCTGGGTCATAGAACTGGAGAATCGAGGTGTTTTCTGTCAGCAAGGTCTTCAACGGGTTGAGACACATTGGTAGTCTTCTGGCCAAAGGAAAGGAGTGTTCCATATCAGCAGATCTTTCAATGGTGCCGCTTTCTCAACGAAACCTGGAATGAATGAGGACAGGAAATTGAAGAGCCCCAGGCAGTCTCTGGTGGTCTTCCTTATCTTGTGGAACAAGCATTGTGCAGACATCGTCCTGCTTGCCTGGGTTCAGTTGAATGCCCTCGCCAGAGTATATGGGCCCGAATAAATTGATTTGATGAACATGTATCTCACGTTTGCAGCTGTTAAAGATGGGGCCTTCCTTCCGTGCTGCAAGCATCAATGCGTGCAGGTTGCAGTCATGTTCTACTCTGGTCCTGCCCACCATAGCAATATTGTCGGCAATACGCAAACCCTGGCACCTGACCATGATGCAGTCCATGTGTTCTGAAATACATCTTGGCTGATGGACATGACGAAAGGGAGCTGCTGGAAGCAGTACCTACCAAAAGATATGTGGAAGGTGGTGAACTCTTGCGATTGTTTAGTTAAGTGCACCTTTCTTGGCGTCCAGCTTTGAAAAGAATTGTGCACCTGCAAACTTGGGGATCAACTTTTCAAGGGTGGGAATCTTATGCCAGCATCCTTTGACAGCCCAGTTCAGCCTGTGGGGGTCCAAACATACCTGCAAGGTTCCGTCCCTTTTTACCATCAGGTGAGGGAACTACACCTGTTGGTGTGCTCCAGGACATGCTGTTTGATACCATCCACTGCCATCTTATAAAGCTCGGTCTTGACTTTCGCTTGGATATGGACACATTTCCTGGTGGGTTGATGGTGGGTGTGGCATCATCCTGAAGGTATAGCGTAGCGTCCCCATTGAAGCTACCAATTCTGTTGAAATAGTCAGGGTAAATCGACGTGAGATCCTCGACAGAGCGAATTGGTTTGTCCTGTAGATTGGGCATCGGCACTGGAGTGAACCTAATGCCATGTATCGTTACCAGGGTCAAATCTCTGCATGCCTGTAGTCCTGCATTAGCAGGTCCAGCCATTTGGATGATGTAAAAGAAAGTTGGGATTTCCATTCCAATTGTTTGTACCTGCAATTAATCCTGATGGACCCTAACCCAGAAATGATGAACATCATACGCTATCAGTTGGGTGTTTGTCAGCGTCACCATGGCTCTTCATTTACCCAGATACATGTTCTTTAGTATGTGTAGAAGTAAAATATTTGCACTGGCACTCATGTCCACCTTCGCCCAGAGCACATGCGTGCCCTTCTTTTCTGGACATGGAACACGAATAGTCGCAAACACCTCCAGAGGAGTCATCAAATCAGTGCGTTCACTGACGTTGACAATGTGAAATGACTGTTCCTCTTGCCTACCTGGACTTGGACTCTCACCATTATCATCATTGAGGTTGACTTCATCTGCATCCTCATGGATATATCAGTTATTATGTGAAGAATGACAGCGAAGCTTGCCAGGGCGTGAAGCCTTCTCACGGTCCACCTGGCTTTGTTAGGACTCTTACCAATAGCATCTGGCTTGGCTTTCCGACACTGATATTTCCAGTGACCTCTGACACTACATGCCTTGCAGATGTCATTAAATGCTGGGCCTTTTACACAGTTCCCTGCACTTGGCATCCTTATTCAACGCACATGTGGCATTCACAGCACATAGGGATTGTAAACTCTGTTGGAGATAGACTTAACATTTCTACCATCTTTGACCAAGGCATCCACGGTATACCCCTTGGGCTTCTCTAAGAGATCCTTCTGGTATGCCTTTATTGTTGTGGATGCAATCACTAGCTCACTGATACTGTCTGCCAGTTCAGCCTCTGTGAAGTCACACTCACGACCCTTACTCGACATCGACTGACAGATTGGTCAAAGACCTGAACTGGAGCCAATGGACCCAAAAATTGAGCTTGACACGAAGTTGATTCTCCAATGTGGACCAGATATCCGCAGGATCCTTCTGCTCTTCTTCGGTGAGACCAGAGGTGTTAAGTCAATGTAAGCCGTCATTGCCAATGGCAATGTGTATTTTCACTGCCTGCTTTTCTGGTTCTGTGACTGCTAAGTCGCCAAAACATAGCTCAACACTTTGCCTGCAGAACTGAAATTCTGACAGAAGATCAGCTGCTTTCCAGTTGATGGTAGGAAACGTCACTGTCATTATTGTAATGACTCACTGCCCTTACTCTGCGTGAAGTTGAAAGAAATCTTCTGCCGTACAGATAGAAATACTGCAACAGTAACTGCCTGCAGTTCCACTTGGAGGGTGTGGCACTGTCATGCAATTCAAGCGCTTTTGACTTAGCCCCGCCCATGAAGGGTGGTTTTGGTGCTAAAAATGTTGAAGACCTAAAACAGCAATGGTGATTTTTCCTCTGTTCCATGACTTAAATATTGCCCTTTCCTCAGTTCACCTTCAGATTGTGGCACTATTAATATTAAAGCTGGCCTGTTTTCACGCTCAACCCAGTAGTCCACTATTGCTATGGTGCTAATCCACTCGACATACCTCTCATTCAGGGTTCCGTTTAATCTGTACAGCGTGCAGCATGTTCAGACCTTCCCTAGTTGCTTCTGACACGAGAAATCTGACCCTCAGAATCTCCGTGGATGTCAAGTCTAACTGGAGTCTGTAAATACCCAACCTCGCAGCCCCAATTGCATACAAGCTTACCCAGCTGCCTATACTGCTGCTGTTGGGTGAAGCAATGGATTAAGTATTCAAGCTCCTGAAGTTCTGTAGAGTTGACAATGGCTGTGGCTAGCACTTCTTCGAAGATATGGAAGAGTACTCAAAAAGCTGAGATGTTGAAAATCCCACAAGCTGCCACCATATTGTGTTTTCTTAACCTTAGTGTTAGTGACAACTACACACAAGGCACTAACCATTCACAACAGAATCACTAACACAATAACGTGGGTCCTTTATTTCAGGATTGTTCTGCAGGAAAATATAGATCTTCACTGCACAGATAATTTCTTCAGACTGCCCTCACACCAGAAGTCACATGGTGTCTTACATCACAGCTCTTATACTGCTGTGCATTATAACATGACCACACCTCTTAAAGGTGAACCATAACACATCGTTGCAGAGAGGTGTGCACGGAAAGGAATGGAGTTGCCCAAAGAGACTCTTGTGAAGGCATTAGCAAATAGTCTCAAAAGGCTGCTCATAGTGGCCTGTTTAGTTCTCCTGACCATCAGTGATATGAACTGGAGACTCCATCTCTAGCCTCTGCCTTTGCTACTCTGTAATCAGCCTGAAGGAACTACTCATGTTAGGTTTAACTCTGATTTCTCTACATCCCAGTAGAGCAGCATGTCACATCCTCTCGGCATCTTCCCCTCATGCCTTGGTGGAAATCAGGAAACTGCCACACAAGAAGCATGACAAATGCTGAGCATAGTGCCAGTCTCCTGAGCTTCAGTATGTTGGCATTATAGCAGCATGGGCATATTGTAAAATAATTTAATCTTGGAGGCCTGACCTAGAAAGTGTTCAATCTGTCATGTATGTCAAGGGTCTGCTTGCTGTGTTGGACGGAGAACTCACAAAACTAAGCAGTAGGACAATCGCGTTGCTGTTTTCCTTTGTGAGTACTAAGCTTGGTGTGGCAAAAGCACCCAAAAGGAAAAGCAATTACTAAAAAAAAAATCATAGTCACTCTGCAGAAAAGATTTGTAAGGATTGAAAGATACCGACTAGGTGGAACTTCTCAATTCTTTTTCCTTTTGGACTTGCACAGTTCAGCTGTCGTACTCAACTCTTTCATTCTAGATTGCTGAATTAGTGGTAGCCTCCTATAGGATTTGTCAAGGAAACCAGTGGGTAAGGGAAACCAATGCAGTCACTGCAGTTTGGTGCATCGTTCCTGATGGATAGATTTCCTTGATGGTATCCATCCTTCTTGGGAGACGATGGACTTCGCCCAGGGTGTATATCACTTCTGGATTGAAAATTGTGTGTTGTGGCTATAGAGGCCGACTGGTGAGTGGCAATCCCTTCCACAGCTGGCACAGATGAATATCATTGGCCCGAGGTCAACTGATGTTTTTTACTTCTGCAAGGCTCTCTTTTCTGCCATCTCGTCATTTCATTTGTCCGCTGCTTTTCCACACCCTTCCTGACTGCCATTCTCCAGGCACTCGGTCAGCAGCATGGACATCCCATGCATCAACTCCGATCCCAGTCAACTTGAGGTCTCACTTGCACACATCCTTGTATCGCAAATGTGGGCAGCCTGTTGGTCTCGTGCCAATAGTAAGCTCGCCATAGAGCATGTCTTTGGGGATGCGACCGTCATCCATTCGGCTCACATGACCCAGCCAATGGAGTCACCGCTGACTCAAGAGGGCGAAGGTGCTGGGGATCCCTGTACGCTGGTGTATTTCTGTATTCGGCACTCTGTCCTGCCAGGAGATGCCCAATACTCATCTGAGGCAGCCACTTTTCTTGGCTTGCATTAGTTGTTTGTGCTTTGCTACTGTAAAGGAGGGTGCTGAGAACACAAATAAAAACAAGAAATGCTGGAAATGCTCAGCAGGTCTGGCAGCATCTGTGGAGCGAGAAGCAGAGTTAACGTTTCAGGTCAGTGACCCTTCATCAGACCCTTCCGTTGAAGGGTCACTGACCCGAAACGTTAACTCTGCTTCTCTTTCCACAGATGCTGCCAGACCTGCTGAGTGGTTCCAGCATTTCTTGTTTTTATTTCAGATTTCCAGCATCCGCAGTATTTTGCGTTCATTTCACTGATAAGCCATACATCCTTGAGCTGCACGCCAATGAGGTCAACCTGAAACCGAAAATTCTGAAGCCTTCGCCGGATTAATTAACTGACTCAGTGTGTCTGAGGTCGCCATCAGCTGTGGAGCGAGAAGCAGAGTTAACGTTTCAGGTCAATGACCCATCTTCGGAACTGGCAAATATTAGAAATGTCAAAGGTTATAAGCAAGTAAAGCGGGGGTGGGACAAGAGATAACAAAGGAGATGATGTAGATCTTGCCAATCCCCTGGTGCCTTTTGCACGTTGGCCAAGCTGTGTAGTCGGTACCCACTGCTGCATTGAAGTCCCCTAGATGTACAATTCCTCGGTGCTGGGAATTCTGCTATGGCAGCGTCAAGTGTCTCATAGATCTGATCCTTGACATCTAGGATGGAGGTGAGTGTCAGAGCAGAGATGCACATGAGATTAACTGGGCCCATGCTTGTTGATAAGTAAACAGTTAGAAGTCTCTCAGCCTTCTGTGGGAGGCTCAATTGTGGCAAGTAGCGTGTTTTTTTTACTGCGAAACACACTCCAAGCTCGTGTGCGGCCTCTTGGACTTTCCCCTGCAGAAAAACATATAGTGTTTCTCTTTAAGAGATTCACTTTGAACGAGCCTAGTTTCTTGCAGTGCAGCAATGTCTACATTAAGCCTTGTAAGTTCTTTGTCAATCACAGCTGTCTTGCGTGCAATATCAACTTGCAGAAGGTCATTGGTAAGGCCAAGACGCGTGGTCCTTATGTTCCAGCTTGTGATGTGAAGGACTGGTGTCTTCTTTGTTGTGTTTGTCTTGCCTGGTGCATAGTTTATCGACCTACCTGTCAAGAGATGACTCTCTAAGCTCCAAGCACCCATTGAAGCAAGCAGGTCTTGGTAGGACAGCACCTAACTGACTGGGAGCTGCCCAGTAGCTATCCAATGAGCCGCGATGATCTTTCCCGCTGTCGGAAATAACCCCTGGCACTCATGGTCTATGCCAATCGAGCAAGAGCTTATAACCGGTAACTGTTGCTTGCCATGTTGTGCCAACGTAAACCATGAAGCTGGAATGTCCTCTCCAGGGCGCAGGCCTGAGTAAATAGTATGGAGACCCTGAGTTGCCCAAGCATCAGGAACCCCTCTCGACATTGCTAGTATTGTCCAAAAGCAAATGAAAAAAAACAGTACTGTTTGATACCAGCTCTGCTGCAGGAGTTGCCTGAAAGCTGCCTGATAAATGACAGATAATCTCCTGTGGGACTCCACTCCAGATTTTCTGTCGGTGTTTATTCCCTAAGCCTTTTTCTCTCCCGAGACACCCACTAGGCAGTGAGGCTATTTACCCATAGCTGGGGATCTGGTTCGTGGATACCAGGGCGGAACCACACACCGGCGGGCCTGCATGCTACCCATCGGTGGGCCAGGCCTCCTCTGAGTCCCCTGTAATTTAGCCTGAGACTGCGGGGTCCCCTCTTTACTTGTGTTGCTTCGGGGAAGCACTACATTGGGCTTGCTGATGGAGAGACTATGTCCTGCAGGGAGAGGCTTCCACACTCGGCTCTCTTTTTTGCAATACTTGTACAGCGAGCCAACAGTGAGAGCTGAAAGCAAGAGGTGACAAGCAGACTAATCGCCACATACGATCCACTACACTAAAACACTTGATGCTTCACATCAACCGGAGATTTCACTGCAGTCATCAATAAAACTAAAAGTACAGCTCAGGCAAAATATCACGTTTAAAGAATCCCTGTAATAAGGCTAGAGGAAATATTTTCACTTGGAATCACAGCAAAGGTAGTGCTCGACTTTCTTGGGAAAACAAAGGACTTACACTAGCATCAATGGTATCGTTAGTTTCACCTGCTGCCAGCCGCAATGTGAGGAAGTGAGCAATGTATGTGGCTGTGTAGTGAGAGTAAGTCAGGTAGCAGAGCAGCTTATTTGGTGACATCTGAGAGCTGTTGGTGCTGTCATTGAAGGCTGGAAAGTTTAGAAAGGCTGCTTTGCTTGCAGTTACAGAGATTTGTGCTGAGTTATTTCCCCTGATTTATTTAAACTGAGAATGCAGTGATGAGTGTCACATTAGGCAGTAATAGAATAGTTGTACCACTGATCTGCACATAAAGCTGAAACAATGCGTGAACCACTGATTGGATAATTTTAGTTTTTTAAAAATACACAATGGCACCTGGTATTGTACTCAACCCCTCACACTACCCCTGCAGAAAGACACAAATGTTACCACTTGCTAAAACGTGTTTTTCTTTTAATTTACTGGCCTCTGGCTTCAGTTAGTGGGTCATGGGTTCTCAGAATCTAGTTTCTTCTGTATTTTAGTTGTTGCCAGACCAGGGAGGAAAGACTCCTTTTTATCTTCATATACTCTGTGATTTCTTCCATGATGCTTAACTACTAATGTACTCGTAACAAGATTACATTTTTTGACAAGAAAAGAACACAAGGAAACTGTTTTAATGGTGCAGCTTCTAGACTTACAATATTGGAATATATCAAAAATCACTTAGTGATTTCTTCCCATCAATTAAGATGCACTCATAATGATAGCACACAATCAAAAATGAGGAAACATTGCCTTGGCCCTGTGACTTCCTTAACAGTATATCCAATAATTGGGAAAATATTGACAGCTTTTATACTCATTCTCATTTATTTATGAATTTTCCGAACAATTAAAAATGCACTGCAAGTCTAATTCTGGAGATCTAAGGCTAGCTTTTCCTCTAGCAGCCTACCCATGGTAGAAAAGGTGGGAAAATTGAGTGACACGACCAATCATTAGCTTTCTATTTCGACCTCCATCTTCCTCCCTTTCACCCCCACTGGGCTGGGTGCTGGTCACTCCTTCATGGTCCATATTATGCTCCTGTAGTATTTTGTCTACATTTATAGGAGGTGAGAGGTAAATGCTGCCCAATCCCAGTTTGTTTCAATTTTTTTGAAGTGGCTCAGAGGCCAATTAGAACCAACCTTGAATAATGGCCTAAGCTTTTTAATTTTTTAAAAATTCTGTCCCTTACCATCTGAAACGAGATCTCCAACCACAAATTTTCCATACAATTAAATTATTTCTTTAAAGCCCACTTATCTAAGGATAAATCAGCCACAGTTCCAGCTCCTGAAGATCATACGGTGTTTATTATTGCTATGCTTGTGTATGTGGACACTGGGATTTGACTCGGTTGTGATGCTGTCAAATAGCCTGCCAACACTCAAGCCTAGCCTCACACACTGAGAACAGTGATTTGGGTGCAGTACTGGAAAGCTGATGGAACCTGTACTCCAGTAAGGAACCAGAGACCAGGGGAATTGGTAAAATATGTTTTTTAAAATATGCCTGGTAATTGAGCAGTCAGAATCTAAATTGTCATCTTACAGATTTTGTTTTAAATCTTATTATAGGGCGCAATGGCTGCCACCTACTTTGCTTTAAATCGTACACCTCAGGCACCAAGACTAGAACCTGTATTGGCATCAAACCTGGCTCAGCGAAGAGGAATGAAAAGATTGACTTCTACAAGACTATAACAGCTATTATATACCAACTCTGGGAAGTTCTCTATTCATTATATATAAAAATATATGGGCCTCTCTTAGCCAATGCAAGAGGCTTCAAAGACCCAAAGTATTCACAGAGGTTGGGCCTAGTTTCAGGCTCCTGTTATTCACTGTTACAGAACAGACAAAGGGTCATTAACCTAACTTGCTGCGCTGTAAAGGATAAGAGATGAACAAACGTTAGTTCCTTTTCTAAATTAACAAGAGTGTCTTTGTTTTTGCCTGATGCTGTTTTAAAAGAATGGGCAAATACTGACTGTGAAAGCTAGACTTAACCTCTTTCATAAGTAAGTGGAAAAGGATAAACACACAAGTGCTTTGAGAAAATACTTGTACTTGACGCTCTGTAAAAAGTGAAGCAAGGTTGTTACCTCTTAATTGTTTAAAAAGAATAAAGGGAGTTAAAAAGAGAGTAGTTTGAAGCAGACAGATCTCTGCACTGAGAATCCTGCCTGGCTAGGCCCACGGCATCTGAACTCTTCATTTTTCTTTTTTTTTTGGGAGGCAGCAATTCAGTTCAGTTAAATGTTTGTGGACCAACCAGGTACCCTTATTGATGTTTTCATATTTTATAATTGCAATTTTTTTAAATGTCCTGTGATAATGTAAAGTAGAAAGAAGCACAATGTACTTCTAAAGTATGGAAAGACAAGAAGCTTGAAAGCACTGTCTTTTCACTGATGCTGCATGTGGAGTACTGTGAAGAGACTATGCTATAGCCTATAAATGTTGACTATTTTTTACATAGTTCTGTTTCTAAGCACTAGATTTAACTTTAGCCTGTGGTATTGTATAATTTACTTACATTGAAAGGGGTGGCATGCCTTAATATGGCATTATTAGTGTTAGAATCAGCAATGTTGTGATTCTGCTTTTAACAATCAAATAAGATGCTAAGAAAACAATTTTTCTCCTCACCACTTTTCTTCCTGCCCTTCCTCACCTGAAGATATTGATCTCCTGCTGGGGTATATGATCAGCAGTCATCTTCTAGCACCTCACTCAAGAAGTCATTACTCTTGTGTGAACCTCAACAGAGGTGTAAACAGGTTGTTCAATTATGGGAACCATTGCCAAGCCTGATTCTGTCCTCATCAACATTAATATAAAAAACACTTCCAGCAGAGGTTTGTAGATAGCGATCAGGAGAATCCTGGCCAATTTTGTCCTTGCTAACCCACACATGGTGAACCTAAGTGTTGACTCCCTATGCCATCCTGGCTGAGATCAGCTGACTCAGCAGTCAGATATATTTTGTCACATGCTACTCACAGGACAATATCTGGTGGTTTGGAATTGTTGGCATTGTCATGCACGTGAGATGCTTGGTCAAAAACATTTGGTGACAATTATTCAGAAGGACATCATGGTTTCTGCCTGCATTGGCGAGAGAGAGAGAGAGAGGGGACTTGCAAGGCCAGGCTACTGTACTGCATGCAGCTGTAGGAGGGAGTGCTAGCTCGTGGCCTCCTTCTAAGTTGGCCCATTCTTACTGCCCTGAGAAACAATTTGGGTGTGGATAGAATGGGTAGGTAATGCATGGACATCTGAGACAGATAGACTCCCAGCAAAGGGTTCCAGACTGGCAACTTGTCCCATGCTGCAGGGCACCATTCTACCTGTTATATAATGCACTTTACATTTATTGTGAGGAGGGTTTTGCTTGGGCTTCACAATGAGGTAGGGTTCTGTAAAGTTTTTTTTAATTGCTGATTTTAAACCGCAGGGTGTTTTGGGGTGTTTTTTGGCTTCTGTTTCTATTTCTAGTGTTAAAAACCATGAGGATGTTGGATGGCAAAAAAACCCAGGTAAATTTTGGAGAAAATTAGGAAAATGTATTTTTATTTGGAGCATGACTAAAAAATATGCACAGAACTAAATCAAAGAACAATTCAGCTAAATGACAGCCCACAATTACTTGTCAAGTTCACAGCCAGTGTGAAGACTGTATTAAATCACTTGGAAAAATAAATAGTAAAGGTTGGACTTCTCATTTCACTTCAAATAACATTAACAGTCAAGAACTCAGTACTTCCTATTTTGTTGTTTCGCATGGATCATATTAATGACATCATCATGCGTCACACATATGTCCCTAAGGTACAGTACAGAAATCTTCCATTCCAATTCTTAGTGCAAAAGCCAGAAAAGGTTCGGGGCTTTTAATCCCAAAATCAGATTTTGTTAATCAATTAGTTTGAAAATAATCTAGGAAATGATGGTGGGGTTATCTTGGTGGGGATGAGGAGCACATTAATCTAAAAATAGTATCCCACCAGAATTGGGGTCCAATCCCTGTGTCAGGCAACAAGTGAGGCCAGCGGCAGGACCATGACAAGCTAGTCCGCCGGCTCATTCGGATAGTTCTGACAAACTGCGGGGAATATTTAACAGCCCCAGAGTCAGCTTGCTGGTTGTCAGTGGGCAGCAAGATCGGCCTGCTCATATGTTGGCAGGGAGCCAGAGGAGTGTTGTAGTAGAGCCGTCTGGGTGGGGGTGCGAGCCATTGTCGCTTGCGATGGTAATATACCACAATAAGGGAAGTATGTTAAACTTAGCTTTTGAGTGCATCCTCCAGCAGTCCCTTTCAGGATTTTGTCAAACAGTTGGCCACGCCTGTCAGCCCGGTGTAAAAATGCCTGAAGAAACTGACTGCAATGTGCACAGCGCATGCTGCAGTCATTTGCCAACTAAAATGGCAAAGGGGCCTGAAAGAGGCATTAAGCTGTCAATTTGCATATGCAATGGACCGAACACCAGTTTCAGGTGTGTGCCCTGGACTCTTACTGAGCAGATCTAACCAATATGGCAGGTGACGGAATGAGTGTGTGCACCCTGCCTGCCATATTGGATCCTTAGGTGCATGTTTTACACCTGTAATATTAGGGCAGTACAATCAAATTTCCAGGCCATTATTTTCATGCAGTTATCAGTAATAGTTATGCTTGTCGACGTTATGCAGGGGAGGCTCTCCCTCTTGTGGGAAGATTCAGCAAGCACATGCTGCAGGTTCAGCAATTGTGAGGCTTCATTATGTTCTTTATCATTTTCTGGACTGCTGCCTAAACCAGTTGAATGCAGAACATAGCCAGACTCATGCTACAGTCTGTTTGACTGCAACCTTTCTGAGGAAAGGGGAAGTTTTTAAAAGTATCTATAGGATGTAGTATGCTGAATATATTGGCCAAAAAATTGCTGTCAATACAAGAACAAGGCTCATACCGCACATGGTCATTTATGACCAAATGCTGCAGCAACTTTAGGTGAGGGCTGAGGCACAATTAAACACAGAAATCCAAAAGTTGCTGTGCAAGATACACTGCTCCACATTAACTTCACGAAAACAACATCTCACTGTCTGACTCCCCTTTCATATGTACTGAACAGTATGAAGTTGTAGTCTTTGCGCAGCAGTTACAGACTAAACTTGCCACAGAATTTTAGAGTTTGTCCATTTCCTTTGAAGTACCCTTTTAATGGCATGATAGGTGTTAATTACTGCCAGTCAACCTCTCTGACACTGAAAATTAACTACTACAAGTGAAGTGCATTATTCCTTCAGTTTGTAATTGTTAGAGATTTATTTAATTTTTTTAAACTTTTGTTGTCTTTTTCTCTCTCTTAATCCAATCTTTCTTTCCCCCTCTGCATTTCTCTTTCTGTAGTGATTTGGCACTGAATTCACCCACTGTAATTTGTACTTCCTTCGCAGTCTTTGCACTGTTCATTTCACAATCCTTCAATCTGATTGATTAAGGAAATACGCAATTGCTTACCCTGTTTACTCAGATCCCAGATGCTCTGTAGAGGACATCGCACGATTTCCAGGGCAATTTATCATCGACATTAAATGGGCAAGGGCAAGTCTGACTAACAGCAGGTACCATTCATTACCCTGCCACAGCAATTTTTGGGTGATTATTTTAAGTTGATTCTCATGCTGCAGGTGGTTAGTTGAGCGTTTGCTTGCATATTTGAGTGATTGTTCTCACTCTATTTTAAGATTCAAGATGTACGCTGGGAGGTGGTTAAACCTCACTATACATAATAGTTAAATGCAGTTATGTCAAATTGATGTGTGTTATTTTAACAATGCAGTGATCCATTTAAAGAGTTAACGACAGCAGCACAGGAATTTGATGCAAACGTGTTAGTCATTGCATTAAATAGACCACATAGGAGATTTTCACTGTCTGTTGTCTTGCTATGGTCAAGTTGAGAAACCTGCCGCAATGACCAGGAAATTCCTAGGGGTTTCTGCCTCTCTTTCAATGTAGTAATGCTGGCAAAGAGTGAGCAGCTCTGAGCAGTATCAGTAACCGCTCCAGACAAACTGGCATCCTGAGGAGTAGCATTATTTATTGTCATGCCCAGCCCTATCCTGTGTACATTAACTGTCACTTTCACAGATGAAGTGACACATGAATTGTGAGCTGTGAAGAAGACACCACAATCACCTGAACTGTCAGAGACTCTGACCTTATCTTCCTGTCACTGGGAGCACCTGTTGGCTGCATGGCGCAGGCGTGACTCTCTCCTTAGTGCCAGAGTTAACATCTCCTTGAGCAGTCTCTGCTCCCTGACAGCAGAGGGTAATTGGCAATCCATCAGTAATTAACCTGTAATTGATCTCATTAAGCTGGTTCAAACAAGGAGCTCATTGCCCTCACTCTGACTCTTTTTGGCTGTTGATCCTTTTTGGTATTGCAGAAACACTTCAATTTTTAGCTGCATTCTGATGGTGTATTTTGTGCATGAGCAGCTATTCAAAGTGATAACGCCCTTACATCAGGCTGATGTCCCTTCAGGTCAGCGTTGATCAATAGGAGGTTGAGTACTGGGTAGTGAGTGCCAAATGATCAGAAATGGGCACTTGACAGGGAAGATAGAGACAAACTATTCCCTCTGGTGGTGGAATCTAGAGAGAAAAAAGCAGCATAACCTTAAAATTAGAGCAAGACAGTTCAGGGGTGATGTCAGGAAGCACTTCACACAAAAAGTAGTGGAAATCTGAAACTGTCTCCCAAAAACCTGTTGGAGTTAGGTAAATTAAAAATGTCAAAATTAAGATTGATAGATTTTTTGTTAAGTAAGGGAACCAAGGCAGGAGTTAAGATACAGATCAGCCATGATCTAATTGAATGGCGGAACAGGCTCAAGAGGCTGAACGGTCTACTCCTGTTCCTATGTTCCTAATCATAAAAAATTGCACTTTCTTGTTAAAGCATGTTTTATTCGATTGCATTAAGATTTCTAAACCCTGATTTTGCTAGACTCTTCACACTGTTTTCAAAATATGTGGGAGGGAAACCTTTACATAAAGTGGCTATGATGACTGTTCATGACTGTTTGTGTAAAAATAGTTGTGTGCAGCCAGTTAATCTGTCTGTAATGATCCAGTGCCAATGTTGAATGGTAACTGCCTGCTAATCGCAATCTGAACTAATGAACAGAACACTTGTGTGCAAAGTGATGCCACCTTGAGATCTCTTTTTAACTAATTTATAGATTTTCTTTGAAATGATTTATCAATAAAAATGAATAACTTACTTGAGGTAAGAAAGAAAACTATGAATTCTGGAATCTAAAGTAGAACCAGAAAATGCTGTAAATACACAGCAGGCCTACCAGTGCTTGAAAAGAAAAAGATTGTCCTTTTCAGATGCTACCAGACCTGGCAGTGTATTCTGTTTCTATTTAATAACATACTTGGATTTGCCAATTATATAACTATTTAACAAGTATTTATTATTTGGTATATTTTGTACATACAGAATGAATGGATCTACCTGCATTGCTGATGATGTTATTCTGCAATTATTTGGGAATTAAAACAGTCACTGTATCTTAAATATCATGACACAAGTAATTTAATTGAACATCATTTTGTTATGAATTAATATGAGGGTTTTTCAATGTATGCTGCAGAACTGATTGTTGGATGTGTTGAATATAGCCCTTTAACAGAAGCACTGATTGCAGATGTGAACACGGTAGTATTATCAGTATTTTGCTCATTTAAAGTCATTTAACAGATGTGAACGAAGTCTGTAATTTGAGATAAATGTAAGGTCACTAAAATGGATTCTTTCACATCTGCAAAATCCTGTAGATAGGGTCTTTCTCCTGTAGTGTGGCCAAGCTGGGACAACCTTCTTTTATTTAAAGTGAATGTCAGGGATTATTGAGTAGAACATTATGCTACTGTTTGCCTTCTAAAAATAAAGAGAGTAAATTTATTTACCTAATGATATATGCTGCAAAATTTAATTAGCCCATCTGTCAGACATAATAGTTCTATTCCATTTTCTGTTTTAATGATATGGCCTGTGGATTGGTGCCTGGCCATGGTTTTAGGGACATTAGAAAGTAATGTTAAAGAGCTGTTAATGCAGTTCATATCATCTTGTCTCCTTCAGTCTGACAGTAGCAATGTTACACTGAGTTAGCACCATGTTAACAGTTTGTGTCACTGTTTAGTTTATTGTTGATCCATTGGAACATTTTCAGCACAAAAGATTACTTGCTGCTGATAGGACAAAATGACACAATGATCCACAGTACCTTGCCTGGATGGGGTGGATGAGAATAGCCTGGGATTTAGCACAGCTATATGTAGCCATTCCGTTAGGTGCTCCACACTCACCCTGTTGGTAGCAACACTTAAAAATGTCACTCAATCCTTCTCTCTGCTATGGGAAGTGTCTTGGGACACTTTATTACATTAGGGTGCTATATAGATGCCAGTTGTTGTTACTCATCTCCAGAATTAATGCCAGCTCCAGAATAGAATTTAGTAACAAAAATGACACTCACAAAACTGGTCACTGACGTTATTTAGTTTAGAGATACAGCACTGAAACAGGCCCTTCGGCCCACCGAGTCTGTGCCGACCATCAACCCCCCATTTATACTAATCCTACACTAATCCCATATTCCTACCACATCCCCACCTGTCCCTATATTTCCCTACCACCCACCTATACTAGGGGCAATTTATAATGGCCAATTTACCTACCAACCTGCAAGTCTTTTGGCTTGTGGGAGGAAACCGGAGCACCTGGAGAAAACCCATGCAGACACAGGGAGAACTTGCAAACTCCACACAGGCAGTACCCAGAATTGAACCCGGGTCGCTGGAGCTGTGAGGCTGTAGTGCTAACCACTGCGCCACTGTGCCACCCTGTTACCTGAGAATGTGTTTCTCATACAAAAAGAAAAATCCATTGATGGAATATATAAAGTACACTCCCCTTATAGTCCTGTTCCTCCATAAAATTCCCAAATAGAAATAATAAGAAAAACAATTACAATTAGGTATCACTGATTAAATCTTTTAGGTTTATTATTCCAACTGGTAGAATTGCCTCTATTTGATTATTTCACGTGATGAAGCGATTCCTGTCCCTGAATGCTATTCAGCGTCTTCTGCTGGAAAGTACAGAGATGTGGACATGTCTTACATCACACTAGAGGAGGATATGTGTTCTTGAGGTGATTGAGCACCAATCGATGTGTAGTATAAGGAATTAATGCTGGAGAAGTGAGAGCAACCCCACACCTTGTAGTGATGATATAACAGTCACATGGGAATGGGCTTTTGGAAGAAGTGAGTAACAGCACCAATGATGCTTGCTAGAGAGGCTTGTGGAGAGTGTAAATAGAGATGTGTAAATAATAAAAGAATTATTAGTTGACCTTATCCAGACTCCGAGACTTTATCAATAACGCCCTAGCTATGCTACAACTATAACAACAACACAATGTACCTGTAGGAGCTGCTGCAGTTGATCCTGCAGACCTCTCTGCAGCCTTGTTCTTAGTGAATTGAAGTTAGCCTCACAGTTACCTACATTTTGTCAACAAAAGGCTCACTTAGTTGCACAGATCTGATGCACATTTGGCCTGTCAATCTGGCAAGTCTTGAGATCCTGAGACCTACCGTGCCATCTTTGCTGCTGCCCCAGTTGAGATCAGATAACTTAGCACTAACTAGAGATTGAACCTGGGATATACTCGGTCTGTCTGCCAATATCATATCACGTGGTATATTTGCTAGTGGAAAATCATATTGCACCAAAGTGTGCAAATGTGGAAAATTACTCAAGATACAATAATTCAAACTAGGGTTAGGGGCTCTGGGCACCAGTGGATAGAAAACAACTCTAGTGAGCAGTAAGAGTTGTGAATAAACCCTTAGCTGGCAATATTAAAGGTATTAACGTAACTTCTGATTTTCATGTAATAAGTTTTTCTCATGAAGTAAAAAAGAATGGAGTGCAGCAAATCAAATAAAAGAGACTGCTAATTCTGTTTTCCTGCCTTTCTATCCCTTCTAAGTGCGAGCAGAGGAAACATACCTGAACATGTCCACTATAGAGATGGATTTTTAAAAAATTAAAAACAGATAACTAGCCTTCAACTACTTGGGAAAGAAGTCAACATTTTATGAAAATTAAGTCATTGGTTGTTATTGCCTGTGGCTGTTGGAGCAGTCCCTGCAGTGAAGGCCTTCTTCACATTTAAATTACTATTTCCAGTCACCTCACTGTAATAGTGAAGGGAAATTGATTAAACCACAGACAGCATGTTGCTTTCAGTTAGGTCGTTGCTCCACTACAGAGATCTAAAGGAAAAATTGGAATATATTCTCTTCGTGAATGATTGAAATGTGATGTCGATCAAGGACATAAGCTTTCCGCTCCTACATTTTGCTACCTGGGAGTTCTGAAGCTGTCTAATTAATTAATATACATGTCTGACCATGTTGCTGTTTCTCCAGCACCTTTAATTTGCAATTTTTTAAAATCGTGTTGTAAATTATTCTTATGATTTATAATTTGTTTTGTATTGCAAACTGTACTGCTGGTAGGCTTAGTTTGGCAAATGGTACTTTGTGCAGTATCAATAGGTGGAAATTAATTCTTTGAATACATTTAATAAGCTTATTTGACTTGACAAAATGCATTTTGTAATGTAAATGGATTTTATGAAGTCTAATATTTTTATAGCACTATGATAAACATAGGACATTGTATATTAAAAGGAACTGCTCCATAAGATGAGTGCACTGCTTTTCCTTAGACTGTCCAGTAGCTTGATCCTCCAGGTGCTACAGCTGTTTTCAAGGTGTATGGTGATCTCAATCCACCTCCGACAAGGACAGCAGGGCCAGGCCACACTCACTAGCCTCGGTTAGCCTATTTGCAACGTTCTTGGTCCAGGTGAATTCTGGAGTCCTCCAGGTGCATTGTGGAGTCCTTAAAAGAGAAGAAGCTGAGCACATGCTTGTGCCATGTGTCCCATCTCTGCAAACTGAGGATACTTCCCTGCAGTCTATTGAAAAAAATCCCTTCATGTTAACGCCATTCATTTGTCTTAGCTCAGTGGATTTCAATAGGAGGGGGATAAAACTGTAAAAATATGTAGTTTATGGGTAATCATTTGTACTCTTCCATGGCTTTGCATGTCATTTTACATGATGTCTTTATACAGAAGAAATAAAGAATTCTGGAAAATAGTTTTCTGGATTTTAATTTTCACTATAATTTGTTTTTTCCAAAACCATTGAAGTCCTTGTGGTGATTGTGCTTCCACATTGATGTTGGAGGAGCTGTGTCTTTGCCATTTATGCTTCACTCGGGAGGCAGTTTCAAAGCTTTGCCAAGCCAACTCCGAACCTCTATGACTGGCACGACTGATCCTGTGATGGGGAAACTTTTCTGTCACTGGCTCTTTTCAGGCTGCAAATGAAAAGTAAAAATTTACGAATAATGGAAATCTAAAACACAAAGAGAAAAATGCTAGAAACATGCAACAGGTTTGTCAGCAGCTGTGGAGAAAACAGGCAAGTTAATATCTCAGAACAACAGCCCTTCATCAGAACTGAAAAAAAAATGAAAGATGAAGAACCATTTTAGTAGAATACAAACAAAGGGAGTGGGATTGGGACATTAACCACGCAAGGGACTATGGATGGAATGGCCTGTGGCATAGTTATAAGAAAAAATGGAGATTGTTAGACGTCTGAGATGATCTTTACATCAGAAAGTGAAATGAAGCACTAAAGAAATTAAAAACATTCAGGAAATAAAGAAGCTGAGCTGTTGGGAGGCAACCTGGGAAAAGATGAGATGATGTATTGAAAACTTTTAGATCAGGTTTGAAATTAAAACAAGCTGGCAAGATAGGGTGGGTTCAGCTGGAAAAGAAAAGAGCAAACCAACATCAAAGATGCAGAATCTCCCACCAGTGCTGTATTCTGACAAAGGACCTTCATCCCATGGGTCAACATACCTCTTTTTCCAGCAGCCATCAAATACATCTGACATTGCCCCTGATGTAAAGAAAATTGAGGCTCTAGTTGATTCTCTTAAATTATTAGAGTCAATGTTCAGGCAATAGGAGTGTCCAGGAGAAAGTTAAGGAGCTGTTCTTGGAAATTGTGTTGAACTTCATTGGATCAGTGTAGAAGACCAAGGACGGAAAGGTCTGACTGGGAGTGGGGCAGGGTAGGGAATTAAAGTGGTAAGCCACAGGGAACTCAGACACACTTATGGTCAAAATGGAGGTTTTTGTCAAAGTGGTTGCCTAAACTGTGTTTGATGTCCCTGGTGCAGAGGAAACCGCATCATGAGTAGCAAATGCTAGATTACAGGAAACACACTTAAATTTCTGTCTCACCCAGGAGGAGTGTCTGGGGCTCTGGACAGTGGTCTGGCAGGAAGTAAATGGATAGGTTGTTGCATATCCTGGGCTTGCATGGGAAGGTGCTAGAAGGGCACCTAGAGTTGGGAATGCTTGAAGAGTGAACTAGGATGTCCCAGAGGAAATGATTCCTGATAAAGGCCTTCATTTCTGAAATTTTTAGTTTTAGAGATACAGCACTGAAGCAGGCCCTTCGGCCCACCGAGTCTGTGCCGACCATCAACCACCCATTTATACTAATCCTACACTAATCCCATATTCCTACCACATCCCCACCTGTCCCTATATTTCCCTACCACCTACCTATACTAGGGGCAATTTATAATGGCCAATTTACCTACCAACCTGCAAGTCTTTTGGCTTGTGGGAAGAAACCGGAGCACCCGGAGAAAACCCACGCAGACACAGGGAGAACTTGCAAACTCCACACAGGCAGTACCCAGAATTGAACCCGGGTCGCTGGAGCTGTGAGGCTGTGGTGCTAACCACTGCGCCACTGTGACTTATCTGTTCTTTTCATAGATGCTGACTGACTTTGCCAGTTGTTCCCAGCATTTTTTGATTTTTGTTCCTTCCAGGCCGCCATCTTCAGATCTGCCATGAATGTAGTGCTGACCTGAGCAGAGCAGCTCAATGAGGCATTGTTTGTCAAGGCCACTGACTGTAACACTTTTCCTAAGCATGAGGAACATCAACAAGTGGATCACGTAATATGACTGCTTATTGCATTATCTGGATAGATACATGAGGTGCTGTTTTACAGTCCGAAAAAGATATTTACCATTATAGCTATTAGCTGCATGATGCACAATTCTGGTGTCTGCAGAGGAAACACCATGCAGCTGGCACACGGGGGGTGGGAGTGGGATGGGGGGGGGGGGCAGCGGTGGAGAACACATGAACAGGAGTAGGCCCTTGAGCCTGTTTGCCATTCAATAAGACTATGGCTGATCTGTGACCTAACTCCATATACCCACCTTTACCCCATATCCCTTAATACCTTTGGCTCACAAAAATCTATCAGTCTCAGATTTCAAATTAACAATTGATCTGGCATCAATTGCAATTTGTGGAAGGAAGTTCCAAACATCTACCACCCTTTGTGTGAAGAAGTGTTTCTTAATTTCACTTCTGTGAGGTCTAGCTCTAATTTGTAGAATATGCTCCCTAATGCGAGACTCCCCAACCAGCAGAAATAGTCTCTCTCTAGCCACCCTGTCCGTTCCCCTTAATATCTTGAAAACTTCAAGTAAATCATCCCTTGAACTTCTAAATTCTAGAGATTACAGCTCTAGTTTGTTTACTCTCTCCTCGTACCTTAACCCTTGTGACAAAATGTTACTGTCCCTGGGTGACGAGCTTGGCGGCAGGGGGTGGTGAGGTAGGGTGTCTGGTAAAATGGCAGGGGAATGCGTCAGAGCAGAACCGATGTGTTTCCATCACTGGGCAAATTTCTCACAGGTGGTCATGCAATTTGGTCAAGAGTGCATGTAATGGTGGTAGGCAGGCAATTCAGCCTGTTAAGAAGCCAGTTGTCTACTATTTTGAGGTGCTTTCTAAATTTTACCGGGGGCGCATGGAATCCATAGAGCTTCATGTATTATAAGAACATGAAAGGGTTAATGCTGGAGCCTGTGAGAGCAACCCCTCCCACTGTAGTGATGATAATGCAATAGTCATGTGGTAATGGGCTTTGGAAGAAGAGAGTAGCAGCACAAAGAATGCGAGCTGGAGAGGCTTGTGGAGAGCATAATAGAGATTTGGAAATTATAAAAGAGTTATTAGTTGACCATATCCAGACTCTGAGACATTATCAACAACACCCTAGCTATGCTATAACCACAGCAATATTTCACAGCATGACGGCACCAGTTAAAACAAACAGAAAGTATTAAGAACACCTTACCTTGTGAAGTAGAGCCAAGAGAACTGCAGATCTCGATGGGACTGCAAAGGGCTCCAGAGCTGCTCCATAACTGAAGAAGACACAGACAGTAGGTGAGTCAGCCATGCAGGCATTCAGACTGCACCACAGAAGCATGGTGGTCTGCCACAAAACATCCAGGTCCAGCAATTGGGTTCCAAGTCACAGTGCCAGGCAATGATCTAGGATTGTGGGAGAGAATTTTAAAAGGGGATATTGTTGGATAATGATGCACTGGGTTGGAAAAATGAGGACAGAGGTCAATCTCTAGCGAAATGGTGACTCAGGAGTTGGGTGGAGTCGGCAGCCATTACTTAACCAGACCAGCAGACAGAAAGTGCGGGAACTCCCGGAAAGCACGAGAAATCCCCAGAAAGATACAAACACATCCATTAAAGTCAAAACGATTTAAAAAGAAAGGGGAATACCCTCAAAAGCCGAACAAAGCAGAGGAAAACAAAATGGATTCGAAATTTAGAATGCCTGAAAGCTTCCAAGATTAGGAAGGACTCAATCAAGTACAAAATTGGTCCTTATGAAGAAAAAAATTCCTACAATTTAGGAGAGCTTCCCAGCTGCATACTAAATCAGAAGCAGAACAAGTAAATACCCTCTTATACTCTATGGGTGCAATTGAAGATGACGTGATTGTGCGGCAAAGAATAAACAAGGTTTCTGATGAATTTGAGAATGCGCTGCAAGCCTTCGCCAAATATTTCAATTTAAGCTGTAACAAAAATTCTGGAAAGAGCAAAATTTAACAAGCAAATCCAAAAGATAAGCAAATCTATAGATTCTTTTCCAAATGACATGTATAGATTGGCTGAGGGATGTGACTATGGAGAATTGAAGGTGGAACTGATAAGGGACCGAATAGTTGTTGGACTAGCTGATGAGTCTTTATCAGATCTCTTACAGTCAAAAGATGTCCTTACACTTGAGAAGGCAATTCTGATCGTACGACAGGTGGAGTTCAAAAGACAAAATAGAGCCATTCCACAGGCTGAAGAGAAGCCTTGGACTAGAAGAAATCCAATGATTGTACAGGTCTTGAAGCCAAAGACAGACAGGCCATCTGTAGAGAATAAGACGCACACAGGTGAAAAGGTGCATGACACCCGGAAACCGTGCCAGTGCTGCGGAGCCAGGAAGACACACAGATGGGAACAGTGTCCTGCTAATAAAGTGGAATGTTTCAATTGTAGAAAGGCAGGCCATGATTGAAAAATGTGCTAGAGCAAGACCTCTTCGCTCAAAATCGATGAATGAAGTGCATCAACTTCCAGCAGAAAAGATTTAGATTTTAGATTTAGAGATACAGCACTGAAACAGGCCCTTCGGCCCACCGAGTCTGTGCTGACCATTAACCACCCATTTTATACTAATCCTACACTAATCCCATATTCCTACCACATCCTCACCTGTCCCTATATTCCCCTACCACCTACCTATACTAGGGGCAATCTATAATGGCCAATTTACCTATCAACCTGCAAGTCTTTTGGCTGTGGGAGGAAACCGGAGCACCCAGAGGAAACCCACGCAGACACAGGGAGAACTTGCAAACTCCACACAGGCAGTACCCAGAATTGAACCCGGGTCGCTGGAGCTGTGAGGCTGTGGTGCTAACCACTGCGCCACTGTGCCACCCACAGGAACTAGAAGATTTCCTAGGAGAAATTAATGACCCAAATCAAGGGTTTTGGACAGCAGATGTTTATGTGAATGGACATCTAATGAATTTCAAATTGGACACAGGTGCTAATGTCACAGTTCTGTCAGACCAAGAGCCATGGTTGATGAGACATTGCCTACAACCAGCAGACACACAATTGCATGGTCCAGGTGGGACCCAAATGAAAGTGAAGGGTAAGCTTCAAGAAACTCTCCAATATAGAGGGAGACAAATTATGGAAACCCTATACGTCTTGCAAAACCAAGAATTTTCCCTCTTAAGCAGAAAAGCGTTCTTAGACCTGCACCTGATCAAGACAATTGATGAAGTCAAACAGCCACAGGTAAACAGTCACTTTCCAGCAGACTATCCAAAACTTTTCTTGGGACTAGGAAGACTGAAGGCAGAGTATAGAATCACAATTAAAGAAGATGCCAGACCAATGTGTATCTTCACATCCAGAAAGATACCTCACCTGTTGATGAACCATGTTCAAGACCAGTTGGAAGACATGACCAGGATAGGAGTCATTTCTCCAGTTATGATGCCAGTTGAGTGATGTTCGGCTGTGGTTCCAGTCCAAAAACAAAATGGTACTCTTCGTATCTGTGTGGATTTAACGCAGCTTAACAAAGAAGTGGTGCGGGAAATTCATCCAATGTCCACAGTGGATGACAGCTTGGTAAAATTGTCTCGGAGCATTATCTTTACCAAACTCGATGCCAATAGTGGGTTTTCGCGGGTACCCTTAGATGAGACCTCAAGTTTACTAACTACATTTGTAACACCATTCGGGAGGTTTTGTTTCAATCAGTTACTGTTTGGGATAACTTCCGCATCAAAGAACGTCTAAAGGTCTGTGTCTAACATCTTAGAAGGGCTCAAAGGAGTTATTTCTCATATGGATGACATCCTAATATATGGGCAGTCAATAGAGGAACATGACCAAAGAATTCGAGAAATTTTACAATGGCTTCAAGAAGCAGGGCTAACACTGAACGAGAAGTGTGAATTCTCCAAGACATCAATCCATTTCTTGGGATATGTAGTAATCAGTAAGGGTATAATGGCAGACCCACAGAAGACACAAGCCATTACAGAATTCCTTACTCCTACTTCCATTCAGCAGCTTCAAAGATTCCTTAGAATGGTGAATCAGTTAGCCAAATTTCTACCTCATTTAGCGCAGGTAACTAAACCGCAACTTCTCAAAAAAGATCAAGCGAGGTGTTGGAGTTCACATCAAGAACAAGCATTCCGGAAGATTAAAGAAATGCTCGTATCACCGGACATCTATGCACACTATAACCCTACACTACCAATAATGATAGCTGCGGATGCCTCCTCCATGGGGTTAGTGGCAGCCTCTTCCAAGAGCAACCTGATGGTTCTCAGAGACCAATATACTACGCATCTAGAGCTTTGTCTGAGACAGAGACAAGGTATGTGGTAATTGAAAAAGAAACACTTGCTGTCACATGGGCATGTGAGAAGTTTTCTGATTGTATTGTTGGATTGAGAGTCATCAATGAGACAGACAATAAACCTTTGGTATCTTTATTGCATAAGAAGGAGATCACAAAAATGCCTCCAAGAATCCAAAGATTTTGTTTAAGATTGATGAGATATATGTACGAAACGGTATATGTCCAGGGAAAGATGCAAACGTCCACGGATGCACAATCAAGAGCGACAGTAGACCATCCAACACAGCAAGATGTGAATTTTGTGGACAAGATAGAGTCATATTCATGGTAAACTGCACAACACTGGCCGGCACTTATACAGAAACTGCAAGAAATTCATCACGCCCAAAAAAGCAATGAAGAATGTATTTATATAAGGCAGTCTTGCACACAAGGGTGGCCACAAGAACGTCCTAGTGGGAAGCCAATGAAAACTTTCCATGAATATAGAAAATACTGCAAAACCATTGATTTGTTAGTTTATAATGACAGACTAGTCATTCCAAGTTCACTTAGATTGGATATTTTGGAACGTCTACATCAAGGTCACATGGGAATAACGAAGTACAGGAATATCCAAAGACATCGAAAATGTGATCCAGAACTGCCAGAGCTGTGCAATATGAAGACCAGAACAGCATGAACCTCTGCTAACAATTCAATTTCCAACCAGACCATGGGAACATCTGGGTATGGATTTATACATGTTCAACGTAAAGTCATACATAATCATTAATTATTTCTCAAGATGGATAGAAGTGAAAAGTTTGTATTTAACAACAACAGAAGCAGTTTTAAGAGTCCGACAAGACATCTTTGCGACACATGGTATCCTTGACAAAGTTGTATCAGACAACAGGGCAAAGTTTGCAAATGAATATTTCACACAGTTTGTGACAAGAATGGGATTTCAACATCTCACAAGTTCACCACGGTATCCACAGTGGAATGGTGAAGTGGACAGAGGTGTAAGAACCATAAAGTCTTTATTGAAGAAGAATGAAGGCCTTCCAACCTCACTTCTAATTTATCGATCTACACCATTGATGTGTGGACTATTGCCTGCAGAGTTACTGGTGGGCAGGAAGCTAAGAACGCAACTTCCTATGTTGCCTAAAAAATTACTTCCAGGATTGCATGTCGAATCTACGAGAGAGTAAGAGACCAGGAAAACTCTTACAGAAGGTATCAAACTCGAAATTACAACAAAAGATTTTGTACCAGAGACTTAACAAAACTGAATGAAGGCCACAGAGTGACCTAGAAAGAGAAGGTACTGTAAACAACAGAGATAAAAACTACCAGAGATCGTATGAGGTACACACAACTGAAGGGGACATATGTAGAAACAGGCGAAACATTATTCCTATTCCTCCAGAAGCAACAGTCGATCATTTATTTGAAAGAACCAGGTGATGATGAAGGAACCAGAGCAAACAGGATACTAGAATCCTTAGTAAAAATCAACCAAGTCAGTGATCCAGACTTACAAGGAAGACTACTGATCATCCCAGTCAGACTAGAACAGGACCAGGGAGAGTCATGAAACCTCCTAACAGACTAAATCTGTGAAGTCAGAGACTTGGGGAGAGAAAGGCTAGTAGGTAAAGTCAAGAATGTATATATGTTAAAGAAAATGTGCAGATAAAGACTTGGGGGACGATGTAGTATAAGGACCTGAAAGGGTTAATGCTGGAGCTAGTGAGAACAACCCCTCCCACTGTAGTGATGATGATGGATGTAATAGTCACATGGTAATGGGATTTGGAAGAAGAGAGTAGCAGCACGAAGGATGCTAGCTAGAAAGTGTAAATACAGATGTGTAAATAATAAGACTTATTAGTTGACCTTATTCAGACTCAGAGACTTTATTAACAACGCCCTAGCTACATTACAACTACACTGATAACACAACACTTCAGTGGCTCGCCAGCTCTAAGGAGGCAAGAGGTCAGTGGCTGGTGAGTGGTGGCTGGACGTGGAAGCCATTGAGAGCAGCTATGCTGCAACACAGGCAGGGTGAAAAGCATTAAAGTATGGGAGTGATAAGCTGGAGGTACTGCAAAGTGGGCGCACACATCGGAGGTAGATTATTGGATGGGTCCCGTCGAGTTCCAACTCATGCATGCAGAATTAGGGGATTGAGAGACTTTGCGACTTGAGCACTTCGATTATCAATGGGTCTTAGGCACTCAGAGCTTCAGTCGGCCAGTAAGGAGAAGAATGAGAGAGAGCGAGAGAGACAGGTGCAGACATACGCAGTGGGGCTGCAACATCCAGAGGAGCAGCAGGCTCATGAGCGTGAAAGAAAATGCAGACAAGGAGGGCACAGATGGCCACAAATGCAGGCCTATGGTCACAGAAGGCGCTACCCAGCTGAAAGTGTTGATTGACAAAGGCTTTGTTTCATGCAGGTATCAGTACATCAGTGTCAACGAAGACTGTGTAAGTCCAGGCAGGTGGTGTCAGAGATATGTGCAATGCTGTAGGAGGATTTGAGGCCAATGGGATGTGGTGGCCACCCATTGTGGCAGTAAGGGTCAATGTAAGGTGCTCAATTATGTCTCAGGATCATTCCAGGGATCATCTGGACACAGCTGTGGGATCGCCCACTCAGCGGCCCATCGATGCATCAAGCTGATCGCGGATGCCTTGTACCAGAGGCAGGCCAATACATACAGTTTTGCACCAATCAAGCCAGTCGGGCCAAGAGGACAGTCGGATTCAGGGCCATCACTGGATTTCCCCAGGTGCAGCAGCTAATTGACTACCTGCATGTGGCCATCAAGGCTCCCAGAGATCAGCTGGGAGTATTGTGAATAGGAAGGGTTTCCACTTTCTGAATGTACAAAAAGTAGACAACCACCACAAAAGGATCCTGCAGGTGTGTGCAAGGTTTCCGGGAAACTGCCAGGACTCTTACATCCTGAGATAGACCCAGGTGCCTCAGCTTTTCAGGCTGCCGGAATGCCTTAGTGGGTGTATACTGGATGACAAGGAGTATGCATTAAAGACATGGCTCCCTATATCAGTACAGAAACTCAACACAGAGGCAGAGAACACCAGAACCACTACCATGCGACGACAAGGGCAACCACTGAACAGGCCATAGGCTTTCTAAAAATGTGGTTCAGATGCCTGATATATTTGGGGGAACCCTGCAGTACACATCACCAAGGATCTTACATATCATTGTGATATGCCGTGCTCTGCACAAACTGGTGCTCCAAGGGGAGTAGCTTGGAGAATGAGGATATCCTTGAGCCACATCCTCCGAGAAAGAGAAAGATTTGGAGGGGGCTCAAGTCCAGGTGGGCAGTGGCAATGCATCCGAGTAGCTGCTGTCAAGGGGCATTGACATGCATGCCAGGGAGACTCGCAAATCACTCCCACAGACGCATTTCTCCTGAGCCACCCTTAAACACCCGTGTAAATGATTCAATCCTCTCCCTCATATAGCCTTGGTGCCTTTTCCTCAAATGCCCTTACCACCTCATTGGGCCAATGCAGACCTTTTCATGACCTCCTCCTCAAGAGCTCACCAGCTGGTGATGCCCACTAGTGCAGAACTGAACACTTGAAACGTTATCTAATGTAAAACAGAACATTTAATTTGATACAAAACCAATCCTTTGACATTCCACAATAAACTAACACTCTGTGAGACCGAATTGCAACTGGTTAGATATATGCAAACACTTGTTGATGCTGCTATGTTGTGCTTTCTCGGTGCATGAAGCCAAAGTGGAGGTAGCCTGCTTGTCTTTCTGCTCTGGTGAGGTAGATGACTGTGAAGAGGGCAAGTAAAGAGTTAAAATTAGCTAGCTTCATGATTAACCGTGCTGGAGTTGCACAAACACAGATGCAGCTGCCAGCACACAAGGGGAAGATGTGTGAAGGGTGAAGATTTCTGATAAACCACAAGGTGCTGTCTGTTCATGGTCACAGGGACAAAGGCGATGTGAATTTTTAATACAGAATGTAATAAGTGTTAATTGCTCGAGGATAACGTGGTCTGCTGACATGTTCTTTTGAGCTTCGGTTAAAGGCTGTGTAACCACTGCGGACATGTCTTCCTTGTAATAGGATAATATAATCACAGTGTAAGAGTGAGCTTTGATTAAACAATGTCAGTTTCATTTTGTGAGTGAGCTTTGATTAAGTAATGTCAATTTCATGTCAACCCGTGATTGGTGTATGCTAATAATTGGATCTATATGAACTGTATAATAATGGAATGTAATCGATCGGGGAGCCGTATGGGATCACTGGATACATGCAACTCCCTTGCATATGCTTGAATAAACCGGTGGAAAAAGACTTGAGTCTCGTCTGGTGACTGCGGTGCGGAGGGTGAGTGAACTCCCATGACAATCACAAAAGATGTCCTCTGGGTGCCTGAAGCCTAGAGGGCCCCAGCACATGGGGGGCCACCTGTATCTGTGCAGGAGCCACCTCTGTCATCATGGCTTCATTAAGAGTTGTGTCACTATCAAAGGGGCCGAGAAGCCGAAATCTATGCCAGGAGTGCCCTAAGAGGAACTTTTCAGGCAGCCGCTCCTCCACACTTTCAAGGCCCACCTGTCCTATCCTTCTTACCTGAAGTGCATGAGCCCCTGTCATAGGGTCCAGGCATCTAGTGCCCATCTGACCCACCCATCACTCCACAGAGCTCATAGATCAGGCAATAGCACACAGGTCAGCGCAGACCTCTTGCATCCACTGGGTGGATTGCTGCATGTGGTTCTCTATGAGAGTCACCACTCTCTCAATGGAAGAGGCCATGCACTCACATGCCAGAAACATGGCACCACTCATGACATGGATGGGCTCCTCCATTTTCTATGTAGGGTGTGTGAACAGCCTCTGGAAACTCTGACAGATGTCCACATATTTCACGTTGCTGCTCCAGAATCTGCCGTTTTGCTGATGAATCCTGAAGCTTGCTATCTGTGTGAAATTGAGTATCACTGGATTCTTCCTCAGGCCTCTGATTGGAAGTGGTTCCAGCTTTCACTGACTTCTTTAGCTGCCCAGGTGCATCTGTGCTATATTCACCAGTCGGTGGCATCCTTTCTAATAACATGCCAATGTGCTGGTGGAGGGTGCACTAGAATGATGTGACACTGTCTCCTCAGATGGTGGCTCTTCCTCTGAGAACTCATGCGGTTCCGCTGCCACCGTTGTTGCCTCATCTGCTAGTTGAGCTGCAGGAGAGACAAGAGTGATGTTTGGACAGAGTGCTTTTCACCAACTATTTCTGCCTCTCCTTCATTTGGAACTCCCTGTGTTCATCACTTGCCACAGGTACACTACAGTTAGTACTCATCAGAAGGTTTCATGGCTGCTGCCATGAAGTCACTTACTCTGTGTGGTCTCCACACCTGCCTCACCCTCAGTGACAGACTGCCCTGCTACAACCCCTCTTAGCACCATTGCCTCCCCCTCTATTGGCATCAATACAGCGAGCAATGGCAATATGCCTCCTGTTCTTCACCACTCCCTGTGAGCTCACTTCTCCCACAAACACAGACATACAGTGTCACTTGTCTCTCATAGCCTAGTGCAATTGTCATTCAGTGCCAGTTTCAATGTTCAGCATTGTGTCACTGAGAGGCCTGCTGCAAGTGGCTGTTCAGTATTGGCAACGCAGCGATTCAACTCTGACTGACCAGGGGCCTCTGCTGTGAGGCTACTATAGATTTCACTGTGGACGCTGATACCTAGTCATGCTCTTCTCACATTTTATTGGTGCCTTCTGTTCCATGCACGACTGCAAGCTTGTTATTATGAATTCCACTCACCTTGTCAGACTGCACCAGGTCATTGAATTGCTTGTGGCACTACAACCATGTTCGTGTGAACATCCATGGCTGCTGACTTCTTCTGTGACTTCCAGCCATGCCTTCTTGGTGAGGCTTGCTAGCCTCCTTCTCCCATCTACTCGGAAGAGCACTTTTCTCTGTGCCCTCGTTGCCTGCAGGGACACCACCAGGGATGTATCACTAAAGTTTGGAGCCACCCTTCCTCCAACTTCAGCCATTACTTCACAGCTTCCATGTTTAGCCTCCTTTCCAGTTGCCTCTATGGGTGATGCCTTTGTTACGATGTCTGCTTTGCCTTTATATATATAGTGCTTGTGTTTCAGCTGCCAGGATTTCCTCCCACCCACCACCCATTATTGGCCATCTCCCAAGCCTGCTGGTCATTAATTGGAAGCTGACAGCAAAATCTAATATTATATCCCACCACCCATCTCTGCAGTCACGCAACTCAATTTGGACCCCCATGTCCGGACTTCCTCCCATTCAGTAAAATTCAGCCCTTGGGGCACAGGTATCATTCTGGCAAAACTACACCGCACTCCCTCCATGGCCACTTATATCCTTCCTGTGTGAAGTTCAGAGATTGCTCACTGTACTCCAGGTGTGGTCTATCCAGGGCTTTGTATGGCTGAAGCATGACTTCTACCCCCTTGTATTCTCATCCTCTGTATATAAAGGCCAGCACTCCATTAGACTTTTTGATTATTTTCTGTGCAAGTTCATGACATTTTAATGATCTGTCTACCTGGACCCCCAAGTTTCTTTGGACCTCCACTGTTTCTATCTCTTTACCATTTTGAAAGTATCCTGCTCTATTGTTTTTAGGTTGAAAAGTGGATGACCTCACATTTGCCTACATTGTAATCCATTTGCCACAGTTTTTCTCATTCACTTAATCTATCAATATCTTTTTGTAAAGTAACACTTCCAGCTGACAATGCTGCCTATTGTTATGTCATTGGCAAATCTGGGAATGTGGATCTGTGGCTTTCTATCCCATCATCAAAGTTATTAACAAATACAGTGAATAGTTGAGGCTACAACACAGTTCTTTGTAGGACACCACTAGTCACATCCTGCCACTTAGAGTACCTGCCTATTATTCCTACTCTAGCTCCTTCAGCTCAGCCAATTTCCTAACTAGGTGAATAATTTGCCTTCAATTTAAACAGCTTGTACTTTAGCTAACCATCTCTTGTGAGTGACTTTATCAAATGCTTTCTGGAATTCCATATAAATAACATGCATGGAATTTCCCCTATGTCCACTACTTTAGTCACCTCTTCAAAAAAATTCATTCAAGTTCATCGGGTGTGATCTACCCTTTACAAATCCATGCTGGCTCTCTCTGATCAGCTTATAATATTCAAGGTGTTCTGTCACCCTATCCTTAATTATGGACTTTAGCAATTTACCGACAACAGATGCTAGGCTGGTCTAATACAGACTGGTCTATATTTCCCTGGTTTCCCTCTCTCACCTGTCTTACATAGTGGAGTGGCATACGCAATATTCCAACCTAAGGAAATGATTCCTGAATCATTAGAATTTTGGAAGATTATAGTTCAGCAATTGACAATGTTCTGACTTATTTCTTTTAAAACCCTGGGATGGAAACCATTTGATCCTGGGATTACTGTTACCTTGCCAGAAAGGGGTCAGAAGGGACCAATGAAGGTGCAGAAAATTAGGCCAAGCCTCAGGAGTCACCAACTCTGCTGGAGCAACTATATAGCTGCCAAATTTGGCAGCATCCACCAAAGAACCGGAGCTTTCCAACATAAACAGTTCGGTATTATATTCTCAAAGACTATCATGCCAGCTCCACATAACATTGTGGTCCCATATGATACCTCCTGCACCATATAGGTAGAGCCAGTCATATGTTTAAGCAGAAAGGTCTAACAACACTAAGGAATTTCAAACACAAAGTTGAAGTGCAAAATATCCCAATATATTTAAGAGAAACAGCAGTCTCTTAACAGATGTTGTTTCCTTCTCTGGTGTTTCCCCTTTGTGACAATGTATAATGAGGAACTTTTTCTAATTTACCTGAGTGCTCTTGTAGGTATGGCAATGGGAGAAGAAAGAGAGATCGCTTGATGCTGGATGTCAGAAAATGACACTGCAACTGCAAGCACTCCACATCACCCAATTTTCCAACAACCCACTGCTCCCAGGTCATTCATCTGGGTGTAGACGCAGGTAAATGTCCTTTATTGTCTCCATCACCCTTGATCCTGACCTGATCCTCCTCTTCCCTCTTCTGCATGCTGAATGCTGAGAGTTCTCTCCTGAGACCACAATTGTGCAGCCTATATGGAATTATGCTGGTAGGAAGAACAAGAAGAGGCAATATAAAATAAAGGATACAATTCTGAAAGGGGTGCAGGAGCAGATTGACCTGGGGGTATATGTGCAGAAATCTTTGAAGGTGGCAGGACAGGTTAAGAGTTCATGGTGTAGGGGGTAACAAATTAGCATGGTTAGAGGATTGGTCAGCTTACAGGAAGCAAAGAGTAAGGATAAATGGGTCATTTTCAGGTTGGCAGGATGTGATTAGTGGATTGCTGGTTAGTGGATTAGGGATCAGTGCTGGGGTCTCAACTATTTACAAGCTACATCAATGACTTGGATGAAGGGACTGAATGTATCGTAGCTAAATTTGCAGATGACACTAAGATAGGTAGGAAGGTAAGTTGTCAAGCGGACATAAAGAGTTTACAAAGGGAAACAGATAGGTTAAGTGAGTAGGCAAAAATTTGGCACATGGAGTATAATGTGGGAAACTGAACTTGTCCACTTTGGCAGGAAGAATAGAAAAACAGAATATTGTTTAAATGGAGAGAGACTGTAGAACTCTGCGGTACAGCGGGATCTGGGTGTCCTGGTTATTTGAATCACAAAAGGTTAGTATGCCAGGTACAGCAAGAGATTAGGAAGGCAAATGGAATGTTGTTACTCATTGCAAGTTAATGCAATATAAAAGTAGGGAAGTTTTTCCACAGCTGTACAGGGCCTAAGTGAGATCACATCTGGAGTACTGTATACAGTTTTGGTCTCCTCCCTTAAGAAAGGATAAAACTGCATTAGAAGCAGTTCAGAGAAGGTTCACTTGACTGATTCCTGGGATGAAGGGCTTATCTTTTGAGGAAAGGTTGAACAGGTTGGGCCTATACCCATTGGAGTTTAGAAGGAGAGATGATCTTATTAAAACATATAAGATCCTGAGGGTGGATTCTGGAAGGATGTTTCCACTTATGGGCGAGACTAGAACTAGGGGATACAGTTTAAAAATAAGGGATCTCCCATTTAAGATGGAGATGAGAAGAATTTTTTACTCTCAGTGGGTCATTAATCTGTGGAATTTGCTCACTCAGAGAGCAGTTGAGGTTAGGTCACTGAATATATTCAAGGCTGAGTTAGATAGATTCTTGATAGGCAAGACAGTCAAATGTTTCGGGGGGAAGACAGCGAAGTGGAGTTGAGGCCACATTCAGATCAGCCATGATCTTATCGAATGTCGGAGCAGGCTTGAGGAGCCGAGTGGCTTACTCCTGCTCCTAATTCACATGTTCGTATGAAAATGGTTGAAAAGCCATATGCCAATAAAGACATGGAGTACAAAAACAAGGAAATTATGGTGAACCGTTATAAGGCCTCAACTGGAGTATTGTGTCCAATTCTGAATACCACACTTTAGGTAGGATGTGAAGGCATTGGAGACAATGCAGAAAAGATTTATGAGAATGGTTCCAGAAGGAGTTGAGTTAAGCAGATAGATTGGAGAAGCTGTGGTTGTTCTCATCAGAGAAGAGAAAGTTGAGAGTGTAAATCTGAGTTCTTTTTGCCTTCAGTCTGGTTCAGTAAATATACCGAGTCGGATGTGTAGGTAAAATCAATTACTTTATTTGCACATTTAGCCGGCTGACTTACTCTAATACAATGACACTGACTCCACCCAGAGTCTGTCTGGTCCACTAGAGTAAGTGTTGTTCGTGATACAGATACTACTGTTTATACATTAAGATTCATGCTACACCCCCTTGTTTAACCAATCAGTGCAGTACAATTTAAATTTCAACCAGGTGATAACGTGGAGTACATTTGTTACTGAGATTAACAATACCCTCTATTCTCTATACATACTTGTTACTAACATAATATTGTTTTGCATCAGCAAGATAAAAGAAAACATACAAGCAAGATAATTAGCAAAGCAGAGGTATGAGAAACAACATTCTGGTTTCGCTTCCCACAATTGTCATGAGTCCTGTGATCCTGTTATCTTTATCAAGTTGCAGCCTGCAATAACACCAAGCAGTAGTCGTATCATATACGAGGGGCCCTATATTCCTTATCATCACTCACACAGGGATGGACAGCATGTTTCACAGGAGTCCATTTGTTTCAAACCACAGGGAGTCACACAATCAGGCCATAAAAGAACCGATGTCCTTGCAATTACCAGTGTCGGCTAGTCTTTACAATCTCACATTCTCTGCCTTTACTTTTAACTATTTCATTGTGGTTTCTGCCACTTAAAATCAAAGCTTAGCAAAGCTACTATTCCTAACTTGGCTATATTTCCCATTAAGCATAGGGCCATGCCTTTCTGCTCACTTCCACAAGAGGAGATTCAATAAAGATGTTCAAAATCATGAGCAATTTGGACAGAATAGGTAGGGAGGAACTGTTCTCACTGGCAGAAGGGTCGAGAACCAGAGGACACTGATTTAAGCTGAATGGCAAAAGAACCAAAGGCGACATGAGGAAAAACTTTTTTCTGCAGCGAGTGGTTAGGATCTGGAATGCACTGCCTGAGAGTGCTGTAACCATTCTATGATTCAATGTTATCTGCCCAATTCCACGGATCCCACTTGCAACCAGTGAGAGGATGCTCCCTGAGCATGAAATCAGGCCTTAACAATGGAACAATAAACTAAACAACCCTCTTTGGCCAGGAAGATTAAGTGTAGACACCTAAATCGGCAGAAGCAGTTGCAACTATTCCATGGAATAAGAATGGCAAGGGAGTTTGAGATGGTACCCAGTAAAAGATATAGCTTTCTGTCTCAATCAGTAATCTGGCCAGAAATGTTTGGATATTGAACATCTTTTTGTAAATCTTAAGATTTCACAGTCAGGCTAAACCAATTGCAGCACCATAACTAACTAATTTGGAGACCTCCAAAGAGCTAGTTGAGGGAGAAATCATAATAATAGACACATAAGTGAGTAAATCTCATGGTTTGCCTGAATGGAAAAACTCCCACTATGCTTATTAATGTTATTAGACACATAGGAAAGACATTCCCTACACTCATCGATAGGTACAGACCTACCTCACTGCTAAATTTTCAATTCAAAGTCCTGTTGAAAGTAGTCAGAATCAGTGCTTGTATGTATGATATACAATGATTAAGGAAGAATTACAAAAGGCCAAGGGCTGAAAAATGGATTTTGCCATTATTCAGGTGCAGCGGCTACAATTTACAACCTGCCCTGGTGGTTTCAGTGCAGGTAGGTAGCATGCAAATTTGGTGCTGCCACTTCATTTTCATGATTGTAGTGCAGGGCCGAGTATCTGCTGCGCTGTTGACTGCCTCTGTGCTCAGCAGGCAGCTGAGCAGAGATGCTGAAAGCATGTGGTGTAGTCAGCCTTTTGTTCTTAAAGGCAGTCTGTCCCTTTTAAAGGGAAGCTGCACTTAATTACTGGAGGTAGCTGCTGAATACTATTCCTGCAATTCTAAAGGAAAATGGAACACTAGGGCAGAGAGAGGACTCTAGGGTAATGGGTGCAACCCTGGAGGCCTTCGTGACGGAGGGGAACAGGAGAAGAGATGCCACGATTCCACAGAGGGACCAGGAGGCCCACAAGGACCACTCTCAGAAAGATTAGGCACAGTTGGCCAGGGAGGTCAATTCATGGCATCTGGACCCAAGGACCTGGCAGCAGTGCCACAAGAAGTCTAATGACCTCATGCAGGTGGTCAGGGTCAGTGAATGCTCCTTCACATGACATCTACCCTCTCTGCACCAACTTCTCACATTGATCAATATACCACACCCCCATCACTCACCCAGCAGCTCTCCCTGGCATTTAGGACACATGCCTAACATCCAGATACTCCACCTCACCCTCACCTACCTACAAATGCTGCCAGCCTTACACCCACTTCTTGCTGCCTCCACATACCTACAGCTATTCAGCAATGGCAGGCATGTCACCTGAGCACTTTGTGGCACAATCACTGATATTCTGCTTTCTCTTTTGCAGGACAAGGTGGAACAGAGTAGAAGAGAGCAGAGCAGAACAAGTAGGGGACAAGGACACCTATATCTCCTGAGCCCTACCGAGGAGATGGTTCTCCATGTCATGGGGGTGGTTATGACAGAATCTGTGGCATCTGGTGTCGCTGAGAATATTGAAGATGATGGTATGTTTCTGCCTTATTCCCCATCTCAGCTGCCAGCACAACCTCATTCTGCTATCTGGCCTAAAATGCAAGCTGCGGATGGTGTGACCATGGGTCTCTTTCTTTCCAGCCCACACCCTTTCCCACACACCAACATTCCCTTCTGATTGTCTGCTTTCAGACACCCAAGAACTGCCACCTGCATAACTACAGCATCCCCAGGAGAAGGAGAGAGAGCAATGGACCACCAGAAATGAGGAGGCATTGACTGACACTTGCAACCACCAGCTCAAATACTGGCATGCCACATACCTTCAAGTTGGGATCTGTGGTGAGTCACTGGACATGAGTGGGCTGTAGTCACACCAGGGAGAAAGGATGGTCCATTTGCCAGCTCCCCAGAGGGCAAGCTGGCAGATGAGTTCTGCTGCAGAGGACTCATTTGATGACCTTGAATGGGACAGCATACAGCAGAATGCTGATGGGCATGCACACAGAGCTGCTGAATATGTCCTGTGATTGCCTCCTGTCACTGTCAAGGAGCATGGAGGAGTCCTCTCCGCAACGTCTGCTCCTTTCCCTGTCATGCTGCAGACCCAGAGGTACTGCAACTGCAACTGTTGTGGACAGGTTACCTACTCCTCTGCCCTTCCTTTGAAGATGCAGCAATACTCCCTGCTAAAATCAGGAACTCACCACAACACCTTCAAAAACAGTCCAGAGTACTTTCAAACCCTTTGCAACAGCAGAGGATCTTCAAAATTACCTTATCTGCAAGTTGGGTGCCTGTCCCTTTGAAAGATACAAGTGCTGATCCCCTCTTGCAGCTGAATGCTTAATCTGTGTTGAGTGACATGTAATTTCATTGAATGAACCTGCATAGTCCAAATCTGGAAAATAGATGTCACGTCAGGGTTATGTTACATCAGGATAATACCAATTCAGTAGGGGATGCTCAGACAAGCACCCTTCTTAAGATGGTGTGCTGTGTGTGCCACGCCAGGAGCGGCTGGCAGTGCAGCATGCTCCCGCCCAGGAGAGCGTCTGGCTTCCATAGGGCCACCTCCAACGGTGCCTCCAGTGGCGCTACTGATCCGACTTCTGCACCCATCACTCCTCTGACACTAGAAGGAAGTTTTACAACCGATTTCAGACTCTTCAAATCATAATTATCTCACCTTGAATGCCAAGTAGATTTTTGATAATATTAAATGAATTACCTGCTCTATTTCCTGAAAACAAAATCAGCTTTAGTCCTGTTTTCATCAACTAGTTTAGAACACTGCACAAAACTGCTCAAATTTCAGGTATATTGAGCAGTACTAACTCCCTCTCATTTCAGTTGGATAGGTTACACAGTAACAATGACCACTTTCCCCATTATAGTTTGTAGTAGCTCTGGATTGCCATAGGCATCTCAGCATTCACTGCAGAAACCCAATGATATTTTAATTCATCAGTTCCTATTGCTCCAATAATTGTTTAATTTAATGACACACACTCTGCTATCTCTAATTTATTAAGTTTCTAGTCTCTGCTGCTCTATTGAATTTATTGATTCACTGAGTTGGTTTATTCTGGCTCCATTCTCCTGCCGTAAAAAATAATCAAAACATCAATGGCCCTGATTTTAACTCTCAGCCAATTTCAGGCAGATGAGTTTTGGTTTCTGTTTAAAACTTGCCCACTTCAACCAAAAATAAAGCCAGGATATTTTAACTCCTAATCCTCATTATAATCTCACTGGCTAGAAACACACTCACATCTAGGAAGCAATGTCCAGCAGGTTAGCCAGAGGCCGACTTAAAGTGGGAATGCTCCTCTTTAAGTGAGGCTGCATTCGACTGAAATAAAAACAAGAAATGCTGGAAATACTCAGCAGGTCTGCGAGCACCTGTGAAGAAAAAAGCAGAGTTAACATTTCAGGTCAGTGACCCTTCATCACAACTGGCAGAGGCTGGAATGTAATAGGTTTGAAGCAAGTAAAGCAGGGGTGGGGCAAGAGATAACAAAAGAGAATGTGTTTATAGGACAAAGTCACAGAGAATAACTGACCAGAAGATCATGGACCAAAGACAAATGGTATGTTAATGGCGTGCTGAAAGACAAAGCGTTAGTACAGAGAGGATGTTAATTGACAGAAAACTGAACAGCCTGGCCCTAAGCTCAAACATGAAAAAAACAGTGGGTAGGCACAGTAGAAACAAACTAAACAAACTAAAATAAAATAAACACATAAAAAAGAAAAAAGAAAAAAATAACTAAAAATAAAAAGGGGGGGCCCATCACGCTCTGAAATTATTAAACTCAATGTTCAGTCCAGCAGGCTGTAGCGTGCCTAATCGTTAAATGAGGTGCTGTTCCTTGAGCTTGCGTGACATTCACTGGAACACTGCAGCAAGCCCAGGACAGATATGCGGGCATGAGAGCAGGGGGGGAGTGTTGAAATGGCAAGCAACTGGAAGCTCGGGGTCATGCTTTCAGACTGAGCGGAGGTGTTCTGCAAAGCAATCATCTAGTCTGCGTTTGACCTCCCCATTGTAGAGGAGACCACATTGTGAGCAGCGAATACAGTATACTAAATTGAAAGGAGTACAAGTAAATCGCTGCTTCATCTGAAAGGAGTGTTTGGGGCTTGGGATAATGAGGAGAGAGGAGGTAAATGGGCAGGTATTACACCTCCTGCGATTGCAGGGGAAGGTGCTGTGGAAAGGGGACGAGGTGGCGGGGGTAATGGAGGAGTGGACCAGGGTGTCGCGGAGGGAACGATCCCTTCGGAATGCTGACAGGGGAAGGGAGGGGAAGATGCGTTTGGTAGTGGCATCACACTGGAGGTGGTAGAAATGGCGGAGGATGATCCTTTGGATGTGGAGGCTGGAGGGGTGGAAAGTGATGACAAGGCGAATCCTGTCGCCATTCTGAGAGGAAGGGGAAGGGGTGAGGGTAGAGGTGCAGAAAATGGGCTGGACACGGTTGAGGGCCCTGTCAACCACAGTGGAGGGGAATCCTCAGTTGAGGAAAAAGGAAGACATATCATGGACATAGGCTGTCATGGAAGGTTACATCATCAGAGCATGTGCGTCGGAGACGGAGAAACTGGGAGAATGGAATGGAGTCCTTCCAGGAGGCAGGGTGTGAAGAAGTGTAGTCGAGGTATCTGTGGGAGTTGGTAGGCTTATAATGAATATTAGTAGACAGCCTATCCCCAGAGATGGAGACAGGGAAGTCGATGAAGGGAAGGGAAGTGTTGGAGATGGACCATGTAAAGGTGAGAGAAGGGTGGAAATTAGAAGCAAAGTTGATAAAGGTTTTCCAGTTCCGGGCGGGAGCAGGAAATGGCACCGATGCAGTCATCAATGTACTGGAAAAAGAGTTGGGGGAGCGGGCCTGAGTTGGACTGGAATAAGGAATGTTCGACATATGTTTCCAAGGTGCTGCTGGAAGAACTTTCTCTGAAATAAGCAAGCTTCTCAGAAGACTTCCTGGAGGTGCTAATGGAAGAGATGTGAGGAGGGAATGTCCATTCCTCAGCAGTGCCAGGAGTGCCAAGCATGTTCTCCACCAGACATGGACAGAGATTCAGAGGTCATCAGCTGCAGGAGTATGACCCCAGAACCTGGATACTGTGCAGGAAACACTTCAATAACCCCACTAGAATAGCGAGGTTGAGTACTGCTGTTCATTTATTCCTCTCTCTCGACAACACATGGTAGGAGTCCTTCATCCCTCTCTCTTCCAGCACTCACAACAATTTGTTTCCCTCCATCACTTACTTCACCACCCATCACAAGCTAACCTCGCATTGTGATTATCCACACACACTCCCTTCCTCTTTCACAACAGTTACTAGCACCAATCTCTTTTCACTGGCTAGCCTTTACAGAATCCGCAACTTCTCTCACGCCTCCTTCCTCACTTCACTCTCCATAAACTTGCTTATTGATTCACAAGATGTGGGTGTCACTGGCAGGCCACCATTTATTACCCATCTCTAATTGCCCTTGAGAAGGTGCTGATGGTGGGCCACTACCTTGAACCACTGCACTCCATGTGGTGAAGGTACTCTCACGTTCTGTTAGGTAGAGATTTCCAGGATTTTGACCCAGCGACAATATATTTCCAAATCATAATGGTATGTGACATGGAGAGGAACTTGGAGGTGGAGGTGTTTCTTTGTGTTTGCTGTCCTTGTCTTTCTAGGTGGTTGAGGTCACAGGTTTGGGACGTGCTATTGAAGGAGGATTGGCGAGTTGCTCCAGAAGTCTTGTAGCTGGTAGACACTGCTGCGATGGTTGCCTGGTGGTGGAGGGAGTGAATGTTGAGGGTGGTGGATGGGGTGCTAATCAAGCGGGCTGCTTTGTACTGGATGGTTTAGTTTAGTTTAGTTTAGTTTAGAGATATGGCACTGAAACAGGCCCTTCGGCCCACTGAGTCTGTGCCGACCATCAACCACCCATTTATACTAATCCTACACTAATTCCATATTTCTACCACATCCCCACCTGTCCCTATATTTGCCTACCACGTACCTATACCAGGGGCAATTGCTAATGGCCAATTTACCTATCAACCTGCAAGTCTTTGGCATGTGGGAGGAAACCGGAGCACCCGGAGGAAACCCACGCAAACACAGGGAGAACTTGCAAACTCCACACAGGCAGTACCCAGAATTGAACCCGGGTCACTGGAGCTGTGAGGCTGCGGTGCAAACCACGGCACCACCGTGCCGCCACTGTGTTGAGTTTCTTAAGTGTTATTGGAGCTGCACTCATCCAGGCAAGTGGGAGTAGTCCATCACACTCCTGACTTGTGCTTTGTAGTTGGGGGAAAGCCTCTGAGGAGTCAGGAGCTGAGTCTCACCACAGAATACCCAACCTCTGACCTACTCTTGTAGGCACAGTGGCTGGTCCAGTTATGTTCCTGGGTAACCCCAGGATATTGATGGTGGAGATTTGTTGATGCTAATGTTGTTGAATGTGAAGGGGATGTGGTTGACTCTGTTTTTGGAGATGGTCATTGCCTGATACTTGTGTGACATGAATGTAATTTGCTACCTACCAGCCCAACACTGAATGTTGTCCAGGTCCTGCTGCATGCAGGAATGGACTGCTTCAGTATCTAAGAAGTTGTGAGTGGAAGTGAACACTGTACAATCATCGGCAAACATCCCCACTTCTGAGCTTCTGATGGAGGGAAGGTCATTGATGAAGCAGCTGAAGGTGGTTGGGCCTACGACGTTACCCTGAGGAACTCCCGCAGCAATGTCCTGGGGTGGAGATAATTGATCTCCAACAACCACAACCATCTTCCTTTATGCTAGGTATGACTCTCAGCAGTGGAGAGTTTTCCCCCTTATTTCCATTGACTTCAATTTTACTCGGGCTCCTTGATATCACATTCAGTAAATGCTGCCTTTATGTCACAGGCAATGACTCTCACCTCACTTCTGGAATTCAGCTCTTTTGTCCAAGTTTGGACCAAAGCAACAATGAGGTCTAGAGCTGGACCAAGCATCGATGAGCAGGTTATGGCTGAGAAAGTGCCTCTTGATAGCACTGTTGACAATCCCTTTCATCACTTTTCTGATGACTGAGAGCAGGCTTATGGGATGGTAATTGGTTGGATTGGATTTGTCCTGCTTTTTGTGGACAGAACATACCAGGGCAATTTTTCACTTTAGTTTAGTTTAGTTTAGAGATACAGCACTGAAACAGGCCCTTCGGCCCACCGAGTCTGTGCCGACCATCAACCACCCATTTATACTAATCCTACACTAATTCCATATTTCTACCACATCCCCACCTGTCCCTATATTTTCCCTACCACCTACCTACACTAGGGGCAATTTCTAATGGCCAAATTACCTATCAATCTGCAAGTCTTTGGCATGTGGGAGGAAACCGGAGCACCCGGAGGAAACCCACGCAGACACAGGGAGAACTTGCAAACTCCACACAGGCAGTACCCAGAATTGAACCCGGGTCGCTGGAGCTGTGAGGCTGCGGTGCTAACCACTGCGCCACTGTGCCGCCCCAACTGACTTTGTTAGTTATATGCCAGTGTTGTGGCTGCCCTGGAACAGCTTGGCTGGAAGCACAGCTACTCGTGGAGTTCAAGCCTTCAGCACCACAGCTGGGATGCTGATGGGGGCCATATCCTTTGCTGTATCCAGTGCGCTCAGCTATTTTGTGTGCTCACGTTGAGTGAATTGAATTGGCTGAAGACTGTCTGAGATAGATCATCCACTCAGCACTTCTGGCTGAAGAAGATTGTAAACATTCTATTTGGTCTGTCTTGTCCATACTGGCTCTCTGTAAAAGCAATTCACCTATTCTCACATTTCTGCCTTTTCCACAAAACCCTGTAAATTTTTTCTCTTCGGATAATAATCCAATTGTCTTTTGAAGGCTTCGCTTGCATCTGCCTCCACTACACTCTCCGGCAGTGAATTCCAGATCCTAATCACACGTGTAAAAAGTTTTTCCTCATGTCGTTGTTGCTTTTCTCCCCAAACACCTTAAATCAGTGTTCTATCAGGTGTTGTGTTTTCTTGCTTACCACAAACACACCAACGACATGGACAAGATTGGTAAATCTAAAAGGTGTTTTTTTTTATTGAAGATGTTGACTTAAACACAGCAATCCTAGGAAGGTAGGGTAACATGTCTTATCTCTGGAGCTGCTTCCAACAACTGCCTAGAGATCACGTGGGTCTGTACATCACATCCTGTCTGGTGATGGACAGCCATTTTAGATACGCCCCTTAAAGTAATACCACAACATCCTCCTTTTTTCTAAAGGTATTAAATGTTTAACATATACCGAAACAACTTTACAAGTCTTTATATCGTGTTGGAGGTCTCATGATACGCCCTGACCTGGTCACTATAAGTTTAGTTTGTGGTCGCTGTGCAGTCTCACTGTCTTGACTGGCGGTGGGTTTGGGTCCTGTGTTCGAACATGTTTTGTTGGCAATGGGTTTGCTCAGCGCTCCTTGATCTGGCACTTATTGAATTTGACAGCGATTCCTATGCAACGTCCTGCCATTGGAGGTTTGGACCTGGTGTGACCGTGGTTCTCGACAAGTACTGACAACCTCCATTGGATTCATGTTCCATTAGTCAGGTGTTGAACACAAATTTTGTGTCCTATACTGAGACTGGGCGATTCTTTGCCTGCATGATGGTCATGAGAGTTTTTCATTTTCCTTTCCTGTCAAGCAATTCTTCCTTCACCTCTGGAAATGTCAATAACTGGTCACCGGGTATGTTTGTATGCACTGGCCTACCAAACAACAACTCAGTTGGAGATGGGATTGTTTTGCACTAAGCGGTGTCACTCAGAGAGGTAACATAGCAACATGTAAATTGTGTTTGGTTTGTTGGCATTTTGTGCTCATCAGTGTGAGCCATACGCTCAGCCATGCCATTAGAGTGAGGAGGACGTGGTGATGAAGTGGTATGGCAAAATCCCGATTTGATGCCACAAGGTCTTAAATGGTTTTCCTGTGTACTGGGGTTTGTTGTCGGAGACGAGTTCTTGCAGTGCCCAAAAAAGACTGAAGATCGAACTTAGACAGTCCACAATGGTCGCACTTGATGTGTCATGCAACTGATGAATAATGGGGAATTTGGAGAAATAATCGGCCACGACTATGAAATACTCTCCATGGACAGTGAAGAGATAAGTTGCAAATCTGGTCCATAGATGTGCAGGAAACAAAGGTTCTCTCTAAAGATTGGTATGTGAGCTTGGCATGCCTTGCAGTTTCTTCATGGCGGTTTCAATATCATGATGTATCCCCGGCCAATAAACTGTTTCTCTGGTCAACCATCTTGTGCAGTCTAGACCCATGTGTTCTTGAAGTAACTGTTGCAAGGTGTTCTGCCTGAGAGATTTTGGAACAAGTACTTGTTTGCCTTTACATCACATCCTGTCTGGTGATGGATAGCCATTTTAGTAATGCCCCTTAAAGTGATACCACATCAACAGGAACTGTTTCTCCCTACCTACTCTGCCAGACTGCTCATGATTTTAAACACCTCTATCAAATCTCCTCTGAATCTCCTCTTCTCCAAGGAGAACGGCCCCAGCTTCTCCAACCTATCACAGAACTGAAGTTCCGCATCCCTGGAACCATTCTCATGAATCTTTTCTGCATCCTCTCTAATGGCTTCACATCCTTCCTGATGTATGGAGCTCAGAACTGGACACAATACTCCAGTTGAGGCCAAACCAGTGTTTCCTACAAGTTTATCATAACTTCCTTGCTTTTTTAGTCTATACCTCTATTTATAAAACCCAGAATCCCATATGCTTTATTAACCACTTTTTCAACCTACGTTGCCACCTTCAATGATTTATGCACATATACCCCCAGGTCCCTGTGCTCCTGCATCTCTTTTACAATTGTACCCTTTATTTTATGTTGCCTGTTTTCATTCTTCCTACCAAAATTGATCATCACACACTTCTCTGCATTAAATTTCATCAGCCACTTGTCCACTCTTTCCACGAGCCTATCTATGTCCTCTTGAAGTTTATCACTATCTTTATTTTATTTTTTTAAATAGAGATACAGCACTGAAACAGGCCCTTCGGCTCACCGAGTCTGTGCCGACCAACAACCACCCATTTATACTAATCCTACATTAATCCCATATTCCCTACCACATCCTCACCATTCTCCTACCACCTACCTACACCAGGGGCAATTTACAATGGCCAATTTACCTATCAACCTGCAAGTCGTTGGCTGTGGGAGGAAACCAGAGCACCCGGCGTAAACCCACGCGGTCACAGTGAGAACTTGCAAACTCCGCACAGACAGTACCCGGGTTGCTGGGGCTCTGAGGCTGCGGTGCTAACCACTGCGCCACCCTATCCTTCTCACAGTTCGCAATACTTCCAGGTTTTGTGTCATCTACAAATTTTGAAATTCTGCACTGTATACCCAAATCTAGATCATTAGTATACATCAAGAAAAGAAGGGTCCTAACACCAACGCCTGGGGAATCCTATTATATATCTTCCTTCAGTCCAAAAAAACATTCATCACGATTCTGTTTCCTGTTGTTCAGCCAATTTCGTATCATGCTGCTGCTGTCCCTTTTATTCCATAGGTTCTAACTTTGCCGCCGAGCCTGTTATGTGACACTTTATCAAATGCCTTTGGACGGCATTTGCAGGTCCTGACCCTGCTCGCTTCTGCCATGCACCCTATGGAGCAATCTTACAGGAGTCAGCCAATTAAAAGGTCACCTCTTATTACGGTATGTGAATAGAACATGATTCATTTGCTGTGCTATACCTTTAGAACCATGAGTGTGACTTGATGTGAGTTTATGTATATTCGCTCTCTCTAGTGGCTAGGGCCAAACCCATACAAACCGATTAAAGATAGAAGCTTACAGAGTGAAACACATGTTAGAATGCTGAACTGCATGCTGTCTTTTTGGTGACAGTGAAGTCAAACATGGTGTCAGAAGTGGCAGATTTCATCAAAAAATATGATGGTTCAGGTCATGGCTGACATATTGGGAGCAAAGGTTAGCAGCCTGAGAGATTTGCATCCGTTTTTTATGTGAAGTTCGTCGGAGTAGTGAGTACAAAATGGCAAGATTATCTCATGGCTAAAAGCTGTAATGGGTCAGGAGTACAAAAAGAGGTTGAGCACAGCTGGAATGTGTGAGGATGATGCAAAAGAGCCAAGCAAGATAACTGACAAATTATCTGAAGATTTTGCACCTCCAAGGAATATTTTATTTATTTAGAGATAAAGCACTGAAACAGGCCCTTCGAGTCTGTGCTGACCAACAACCACCCATTTATACTAATCCTACATTAACCCCACATTCTCTACCACATCCCACCATTCTCCTACCACCTACCTACACTAGGGGCAATTTACAATGGCCAATTTACCTATCAACCTGCAAGTCTTTGGCTGTGGGAGGAAACCAGAGCACCCAGCAGAAACCCACACAGACTCAGGGAGAACTTGCAAACTCCACACAGGCAGTACCCAGAATTGAACCCAGGTCACTGGAGCTGTGAGGTTGCGGTGCTAACCACTGCACCACTGTGCTCGCTTCTGCCATGCACCCTATGGTGCAATCTTACAGGAGTCAGCCAATTAAAAGGTCACCTCTTATTATGGTATGTGAGTAGAACATGATTCGTTTTCTGTACTGTACCTTTTGCTGTACTGACCACCTCCAGGCGCTTACCCATTGTCTCTCGAGACAAGGAGGCCAAAGATCACTATACCTTTAGAACCATGAGTGTAACTTGATGTGAGTTTATGTATATTGGCTCCCTCTACTGGCTAGGGCAAACCCATACAATCCGATTAAAGATAGAAGCTTACAGAGTGAAAAACATGTTAGACATGTGTACTCCTGACCCATGTATGACCGTTGAATTTTTCATAGTGCCAGCCAGCGGTCAAATTAGTGTGTTGACCAGTTTGTGGTCCATTTGAGACAGTTAGCTGAGTCCTGCAAGTTTGGTACTTGATGAGATGTTGAGAGATGGGCTGTTACTAGGCCATCAAGATAAACAGGCTCAAGCCAGATTGTTCAGAGAGCAGGATACAGTATCTGATCTCAAAAAGGCTATAACAGTTCCTGAAGTTAGTGAGGCTACTCTTCAGCAACTCAAAGTTGTTGGAGGGCAAGAAGAGTTGTTGGAGGGCAAGAAGAGTTGAAGTCAAACCAATAAATGGCCAGAGTTCTGAAACTGTAATCAAATCACTGAGAGATTTTTTTCCACACATGACATTCCAGACCTAGTGATCTCTGATAATGGTCCATAATTTGTGAATAAAGCCTTCCAGCATTTTACAGAAACATATGGGTTTGCCCATGTTACATGTTCACCGAGGTACTCCCAGGGCAATGGAACAGCAGAGCTTGGTGCTTAAACCATGAAAATGCTGCTAAAAAAGAATGAGGATTTTCAGCTAGCATTATTAAACTACTAATCAATGCCACTCCAGAGTGGGCTGGCTCCGTGTGAGTTTCTAATGGGTAGGAGGTTAAGGACACAACTACCCACACTCCCACACACCCTTCAGCTATGAATCGGTACAAAGGACCAGGAAAAGGTGAGGGTGACAGAAGAGAAAGAAAGATCATCCTAAATGGAGAATCATGATAGATGCTACAGAGCAAAAAACAAAAGAGACCTACAACCTGGAGATTTGGTTTGGATTAAAGATATGGGGAAATGATGGCGAAATCTCCATATTCTCAATGCTACATAGTCCTTCTAGACCAGGGATGGATAAGAAGAAAGAGAAGAACTTTGCTTCTGGCATCTCCGAAAAAACAATTGATGGAAAATCAAGAGAATTAACTACCAGAGAGAGCTGATGAACTGGTGATACAACCAACAACAGATCACCCAGATAACAGTGAAAACAGAGAATATGAACCATCTAACAGTTTCACTCACCCACAGGAAAGTGAGGAAGAACTGAAAAACCCAATACCCCAAACAAGTGAGAGAAGAACGCACTATGGCAGAATTGTGAGAACCCCACAGTGTTACAGACCTGATGAATAAAGTCAGAGACTTGGGGGAAGATGTTGTATAATGTATATAAGATGTTGCTGGGTAGATTATATATATAGGTCTTAAGTATCATCACAGGATGTGATGTCATGAGTATGTACCTCGTGTTGCTCAGTGTTCATGTACCTTAGTGAGAAGGCCCCTGTAAATAAACACCTGTTACTTTGACCAAAAGTGTACTACCTTCATTCTATACTAATAGCACACTGATAATATAGTACAGACACCACTCTCAAATGCTACATGACCTCAAACAACTTCTCACGCAAGCTCCAGTGTTGAAATTCTACAGCTTGCATTTAGAGCTCATAATCCAATGAGATGCATCAGAGAAAGGACTTGGAGCCATCCTTCTTCAGTATGACCAGCCAGTTACCTTCGTCTCATGAGCCTTGAGTAAAGCAGAATGCAACTATGCTCAAATAGAGAAGGAATGTGTGACCATAGTCTTCAGCTGCAAGAGGTTTGACTAGTACATACAAGAGAGAAAGGTCACAGTACACTGATCACAAGCCACTTGTTCCAATCTTCAGCAAAGTCATTCACAGTGCACCAGAGAGGTTTCAAAGAATGATGCTGAGATTACAGAACTACTAGCAAGATGTCAAGTACTGTCCTGGGACGGAGATGTAAATAACTGACTGGGTGAGTAAAGAGTATGTGCATGAACCCCGTAGCAGAAAGGCTGACCAATCTATGGTGAAATCAAACAGATTAATCAAGCAGACTACCTGAGAGTGAATGATGCAACATACATCCAACTCCAGAAAGAGACTTTGAGAGACACTGACATCCATAGTGATGAATGGATGGCCAGATGACAAAGCAGAAGTACCAATCTTGTTTTGAGAGTAGAGTTTGAGAGTGCTTCAATTTCAGAGAGGAAATAACAATGCAGAATGAAATTCCCTGCAAGGGCATGAAAGTCATTGTACCTAAAGCAATGCAGCCACTGATGTTGGACGGAGTCCATAACAGTCACCTTGTAGTAGCTGCTTGCATCAGATCAGCTGGAGATGTTTTTTTCTGGTCGGGAATTGTTGTGTGAGGAAAACCACACCTGCCAAGAATGAAGCATATTAATTTTGTCATATGTAACATTAATTTAAAACTGTTGCTGGACTATAAAGATGACTTGTTTAAAGAGACCACAACAGTGGATGAAAACATACTGCATTCTGGGAGACAGTGCCCGGAGAAGACAATGGAACTGCTCCCTGGTTCAAATAACCACAGCGATTTTGACCGAAAGACATTGAGCGTGTGGAAAGCTAACATTCCAGACCTCCTACTGAGGATGTCTACTGAGATTAAAAGCATCCACAAACAATCCAGGTGGGGAGCTAGTCACTTGACTAGCCTGCTGGCCCAGGTTTGGTTTGAATTGTGTTCACAGAACAGTTTGGGTCAGACTGCAATTTGAAGACAAAGAGAAGGAAGATCTCTCCCTCTCTCACGAAAAGGAGAGACTGCAACTGGATTTCCAGAAGACAGAAAACCATTGAAACAAGTTTGAAAGAGTGCACTGGGCCCCAACGAGACAGCAAGATTGAACTGAAACCCAAAGACTTTACATCAAACTCAAAAGACAGTAAATGAACCCCAGCTATTGCTTCAAACCTTTCTCCTTGATTCTTTCTCCTTTTCTGTCTCTATCTGCATGGTTGCATCGTGTATTTTTAGTAGTTTTACCGAATTAGAGTTTTAAGATTAATAAACTTATACCTTTCTTGTTTAAATCTAAGCAAACCTGTCTGGTTGATTTCTTTGCCATTACAATTGGAGAGCAGTGAACAAGGATTCATTGAGGGGAAGCTAAAAACACAGTGTTTTAAAAATTAAACCCTATTACGGTCAAACCAGGAAAAGGCTGAAAGGGAACCCCTGGACATGATTTAGAGCACACTTTGCGTACATGTCTTGAAATGGCTTACCCATGTACTGTGGACCATTATCCTCCTCTGGGGAACCAAAAGGATTAAAAATTCCGCTCATCGTGTTTGCTACCGATGCACTTGATGTATCCCTCAATTGGCGAATGATGGGAAACTTGGAGAAGTAGTCAGTAATCAATAGAAAATTGTCACCTTTAACAGTAAACAGGTCAGTAGCTACTCTTGACCATGGATGTGTTGGAACATCATGAGAATGAAGTGGCTCTCTGTGTTGACTCAGTTGATGCAGTTGGCATGCAATGCACATCCTTACTGCTCGCTGTATGTCACTTTTGATTTCTGGCCAATACACTGTCTCATGTACAAGTCGTTTTGACTTTCCAATGCCCATGTGGCCTTTTTGTAATTGTGTGTATTTCACTGCCGCCATATTATGCTATTGGGTTCGCAACACAGACATACCAAATACCCTGAGGATGAATAATAAGCTGAAGGATGGGTTCTTTATTACAAAATAACAGAATTACATGTGCTGTCTGTTGACTAACACTTCTCTAACAACTATCTCACATGTTGGTCTGCATCATTTCCTGTGATAATATATACCAAACTATTTACATATTCAACAGTATGTTAACTAGCACTCTAGCAGTTAAAACACTATCATAATGGGAATGGTTGCACAACTGAGAAGAACACAACGAACACTTACGGACTCAGTAGAAAATAAATCTTATACATTTGCTTGTTATTGTGCTGTGATTGGGATCACTTATGATTTTACTTTTATTCTTTTGGACAAGTAATTTGAAAGAAAAAAAGGAGATATTATAGCATGTGAGTAGAACGTGACTTGTTTGCTGTACTGTACCTTTAGGAGCCTCAAGTGTGACTTCATGTGAGTCTATGTATATTGGCTCCCTCTAGTGGCTAGGGCCACACTCTCACAGACAGAAGTTTACAGAGTGAAGCACATTCAGTTAGAATGCTGAATTGTATGCTGTCTTTTTGATGACAAGCAAACAAAACAGCTTTCACATTCGCCGCCTAATTAAGGATAGCAGAGGGGGGGTTCCTGAGGTAGATGGCCCAATCAGAGGGCCGACGCTCTGGATAGCCGCTAGTCCCACTGGGAGAGATGGGATACTGTGAGGGCGCCTCAAAACAGAGGTGCTCTCAGAAGCCCGTTGAATATGTAAAAATAAAGATGGACAGCAGCTCTCAGGGTAGTCAGCGTGGCCACATCTGTGGCTTCTTCATCCGTGCAGCTCTATGTTTGGAGAATTGAGATGAGGCGTCGATGGCCTTTGCCTGTCTGATGCTGGGAAAATGCCGCTTCTGAAGATCACCCCTAAGAGGGGCCTTAATTGGCCTAATTGGCTGCCCATCCCCATGAAGTGGGATGCCAGTCCCTGTGGCAGCTCTCCCTTGCTCTCCCTTGGGAAACCCGTCCCATGGCAGGACAAGGAGCTGACCTGGCGTGCAACTATCTGAATTTCCCTGCCTTCAAAGATGACTCCCATGGACTGCTAAGAGTCTGCCCAACATCCTCTCATCCTGATGGCATCTTGCTGCTTCTTCCTCTAGCATATGCTCTACCAGCACAAACTGTACTCATCTTTGAATAGTCACTTACACCTCTTGCTCTGTCCTTCTGTCGGAAAAAATGGGACACAATGATAATGAATGGAACAAGACCATGTGAGGACCAGCTAACCTCATGGTCCTGAGCAGGTTGGAGCAGGAAGCTATGCAAATTTGTTAACCTGCCAGAGCTGAGTATCAACCATTTCAAGGCTGGTGGCTTCACTGAACAAGGTCTCTGACAATGACTTACACCCTTCATTAAGTCCTGGAAAAATACACCTTGCAAGGTGATGCATGTCATCTGCAACTATGCAGCCTCCCAATGCCACCCAAACTATTGTGTTGTTTCTTTCCCTTCTGGAAACTTCACAGCAGTCACGGCCCCCAAAGAAGACATTTCAGTAGAGGAAAGTTCTTCTGAGGAGGAACTATTATGCACTCCATCGCTTCTAAGTACCAAGATGCATTGTGGATGGTTTACAAAGTAAGATAGAGGAGTCTGCTGTGGTGATGCACCTAGCACTAGAGAGCATGAACAGGTACTGGTGGGAAGAAAAGTCCCCGAAACAGCTCACAGGAGGGCATGGTCCTCTCCCAGTTCTGCTGAGGTGAACAGAAATTAGGGCTGGAATTTAACATTGAGGCGGTGGACCCACCCACTGACAAAAAAGTCAGGGGGAAAGGCTGCCTCCAACGGGCCTGGAAGCCACGTAGAAATTTTGCATGGCCCAGGCCCTTAATTGACCTCGGTTGGTGCAATGAGAAGCTTTTTATGTTGTCTGGTGCAACATAAAATGAGATGCATGGAGTTCAGTTGTTGAAGATCTCAAAACAGGTTTAGAAACAGCGAACAAGTAGAAACAGTACAGAGCTATCTATTTACTGGACTTGCCTCTTGATGTTCCAGTTACAGACTGAACCTGGCATGTAGTCATATGACTACATCCTGGTACTCATCTCATTAAAGGGACATCACTCTTAAAGGCAATCACACAACATTCCCTGTCTGCTATGCTAAAAGTAAGAAACATAAAATTAAATAACATCAAAGTTATTTACACTTGGATAGAGATTTTGAACTTTACAAGTATAGAGGCTCAGAAGTCCATATATTGTCTCAGTGGTTTGACAACTGTTTCTCGGGGAATTTGCGTCTCATCTGTTGCTGTTCTTTCCGACGTTTCTCCCTCTCTGCATTCAGTTTCTATAGCTCTGCCTTCAGCCTGCTAAAATATTCCGTTGTTTTTCTCAAGATGACCACTTTTGGGACCTTGTCATTCTTGGAAAGTTCCAGCACATCATCTTGAATATGCAACAGACAATGCTTCAACTCATTCCTCGTCTGCTTCTACAGGACATTACGTGTCCTTTACCTCTTCTCATTCTCCATGTCTGAAGGCTTGAGACTGAATTTTGAGGACTTGTTGGGGGAAGAGTACTTGGTTTCATGGAGAAACCTGGCCGTTCTGGCTCGTTTTGGCGCTGGTGGTTCTCTACAGAGCAGAAGTGAAGGCGTGGCGTATTTGTGCTGTTGCTGGGTTTCCAGACTGCACTGTTTGATACTGGTCAGATTCTGCGAGCCGGTTCTGGTCTTTGGCAATTTCCCCTTGGCAATGCTTTCGTGGATAGTTATGATGTTGAGGTCCTTACACGCTGGTAGTCCTGCCACTGCTGGTCTGCTCATGTCTACTAGGTAGAATATTTGTGGTTTCCAAGCCTACTTGCTGTACCTGCATTGCATTGTTAATGTGCCACTGCAAGGGATGGGTGACACATTGTATGCAGATAACTTGGCAATTGTCAGTTGTGTCACAGATTCCAATGACTCTAGTACATATCTTTGAGGATTCGGACAGGTAGGGTATTTGCACTAACATCGATGTCAATTTTGACCTTGAATGTATGCTTTCCAGCTTTCTTTGGGCACATGATGTTAATAGTGGTGAAAGTTTCCAGTTGTTTGACTTCATCAACATGATGTGTCAGATTCACAATTTAGAATGCCTGATCGACTTCTGTCTGAGAAATACTTCTCTCTGAGTCTTGTCTCGGGTCTGCTTTGCTGATGACTTCGGCTTGCATTTACACAGGTCTCTGGCGCTTTCCTTGCTTCTGTTGCCCTGTTGCCTGTTCATTTGCATCTGACTGTGACTTGTGGCTGCATCTTTGGAGCCAGAATTCCTGCATAGCTGGGTCCAGTGTCCTTTTGCACTGCAAACCTTGCAATAGTCACGAAATTCAGGGCAATTTTGCCGTGAGTGGGACAGACCACACTTCCCACACAGCTTTGTTGCTCTTTTCAACCTGGTTATGGTGCCGATACTGTTGGTTGCACTGAATAGATTGAATATAGCACTTAATGTGTCTGATGTGTGTGTGACAACTGCACTTGAAGTGTCTTTTACTGTCTGACAATTGGAAATTTGGAGAAATAATCAGTAATCCATACTCAGGTTAATAATGTGCAGGCAGAGAGGGAATGGGTGACTGCCAAGCAGTCTAAGAGAACCAGGTAGGTAGTGCAGGAGTCCCCAGAGTCGATCTCGCTTGCTAACCGGTTTTCCATTTTGGATACTGGTGAGGGCGAGGGTTCCTCAGAGGAGTGCAGCAAGAGCCAAGTCCGGCAACATGGGTGGCTCAGCTGCATAGGATGGGAGGAAGAAGAGTGGAAGGGCAATAGTGATACGGGATTCGTTAGTTAGAGGAACAGACAGTTGTTTCTGCGGCTGCAGACGTGACACCAGGATTGTATGTTGCCTCCCTGGTTCCAGGGTCAAGGATGTCACAGAGCAGCTGCAGGACATTCTTCTGCGGGAGGATGAACAGCCAAAGGTCACGGTCCACATTGGTATCAATGACATAGGTAAGAAGAGGGATGAGGTCCTGAATGCAGAGTTTAAGGCATTAGGAAAGAAATTAATAAGCAGGACCTCAAAAGGTCCACGTGCCAGGGAGCACAGGAATAGAAGGATTAAACAATTTAACAAGTGGCTGGAGAATTGGTGCAGAAGGGAGGACATTAAATTTCTGAGGCATTGGGATCTGTTCTGGGGTAGGTGGGACGTGTACAAGATGGACGGGTTGCACCTTAGCAGGACTGGGATCAACATCCTCACAGGGAGATTTTCTAGCGCTGTTGGGGAGGGTTTAAACTAATTTGGCAGGGGGTTGGGAACCGAAGAGGGAGCTCAGATTGGTGGGAAGCAAAACTGGCTACAGGAAGTAGAGAAGTAGTAAGCAAAATTGGAAGGCAGATGAGACGAAGGCAAGCATCAAATAGGATTGTAATGAGGAATAATGTTAAGACAAAGTTAAGGGCACTGTATCTGAATGCACGCAGCATTCACAACAAGGTAGATGATTTGAAGGCACAAATAGAGGTAAATGGATGTGTCTTAATTGCCATTACGGAAACGTGGTTGCAAGAGGTCCAGGACTGGGAACTGAATACTTAGGGATAGGGATATTTGTCATTTAGGAGGGATAGGTAGAGGGGGAAAGGAGGTGGGGTAGCACTGTTAATAAGAGACAGCATCAGTATATTAGTGAGAGAGGATCTTAGATCAAAGGAGCAAGATGTAGAATCAGTTTGGTGGAGCTAAGGAACAACAAGGGGCAGTAAACCTTGGTGGGAGTTGTGTATATGCCATCAAACAGTAGTGATAATGTTGGACACAGTACAAATCAGGAAATTAGAGCTGCGTGTAGCATGGGAAATACAGTAATAATGGGTGTCTTCAATTTACATATAGATTGGGCAAACCTAATTAATACTAATGCTGGAGTGTGTACAAGAGAGGTTTCTGGAGTGTGTAGATTGAAGAACCAACTAGGGATCAGGCCATTTTAGATTTAGTATTATGCAATGAGAAAGGGCTAATTAACAACCTTGCTGTCAAGGAATCATTAGGAAATAGTGACCATAATATAATAGAATTGTACATTAAGTTTGAAAGAGATATAGTTTATTCTAAAACTAAGGTCTTAACTACGAACAAAGGAAACAATGAGGGTATGAGTGGCAAGTTGGTTATGGTGGATTGGGAAAATACATTAAAAAATCTGATGGTAGACAGGTAATGGCTTGTATTTAAAGAAGTATTACACGGTTTACAACAAATATGCATTCCTCTCAGACACAAAAACCCAACAGGAAAGGTGAATCAACCACGGCTAACATAAGGAGTTAAGCATTGTATTAGGTCAAAGAAAGTGGCTTATAAGGTCACCAGAAAATGTGGTAAGCCCAAGGATTGGGAGCAATTTAGAATCCAACAAAGGAGGACCAAGAAACTGATAAAGAAAGGGAAAAGAGATTATGAATGTAAGTTAGCTAGAAACATAAAGGTGGACTGTAAAAGCTTCTTTAGGTATGGGAAAAGGAAATGATTAGCAAGGATGAATATGGGTCCATTGCAGACAGAGACAGGAGAGTTTCTGGTGAGAATGAGGAAATGGTGGAGAGACTGAACAATTACTTTGTGTCTGTCTTCATGGAGAAAGACACAGAAAATCTCCCAGAGATACTAGGGAACCAAGGGACTTGTAAAAATGAGAAACTGAAAGTAATTAGTATTAATAAAGAGGTAGTATTCAAAAAATTAATTGGATTGAAAGTTGATAAATCTCTTGCACCAGATGAGCTACATCCCAGAGTATTGAAGGAGGTGGCTATAGAGATAGTCGATGCATTGGTGGTTATCTTTCAAAATTCTATAGATTCTGGAAGGGTTCCTTCAGACTGGAAGGTAGCAAATGTAAACCCACTATTTAAGAAGGGAGTGAGAGAGAAAATGGAGATCTGTTAGTTTGACGCCAGTAGTCGAGAAAATGTTGGAATCTATTATAAAGGATGAGATAACTGGACACTTAGAAAATAATGATATGATTGGGCAGAGTCAACATGGATTTATGGAAGGGAAATCATTTTTGACAAACTTGGAGTTTTTGAGAATGCTACATGTAGCATAGATAAAGCAGAACCAGTGGATGTGGGGTATTTGGATTTTTAGAAGGCTTTTGATAAGATCCCACACGGGAGGTTAGGAAACAAAATTAGAGCACATGGGATTGTGGGTAATATACTGCAATGGATTGAGAATTGGTTAACTGACAGAAAGCAGAGATTAGGAATAAATGGGTCATTCTCAGGATGGCAGGCTGTTACTAGTGGGGTACTGCAAGGATCAGTGCTTGGGCCACAGCTGTTTACAATCTATAAATAACTTGGAAATGGGGACCAACTGTAATATTTCCAAATTTGCGGATGACACAAAAAAGAGGAGGGAATATAAGTTGTGAGGAGGATGCAAGAGGCTTCAAGGGGATTTGGATAGGCTAAGTGAATGGGCAAGAACATGGCAGATGGAATAAAATGTGAATAAGTATGAAGATCACTTTGGTAGAAAAAACAGAAAGACAGAGTATTTATTGAATGGTGAGAGGTTGGGAAGTGTTGTTGATGTCCAAAGGATCCTGGGTGTCCTTGTTCATGAGTCATTAAAAGCTGGTATGCAGGGACAGCAAGCAATCAAGAAGGCAAATGGTATGTTGGTCTTCATTGCAAAGGGATTTGAGTACAGGAGTAAAGATGTATTGCTGCAATTGTATAAAGCATTGGTGAGACCGCACCGGAGTATTGTATACAGTTTGGTCTCCTTATCTAAGGAAGGATATACTTGCCATGGAGGGAGTGCAACGGAGGTTCACCAGACTAATCCCTTTGATGGCAGGACTGTCTTATGAGGAGGGAGTGCAGAAACTAGGCCTATATTCTCTAGTGTTTCGAAGAAGGAGAGCTGATCTCATTGAAACTTACAAAATTCTTACAGAGCGTGATGGGGTAGATGTGGATAGGATGTTTCCTCTGGCTGGTGACTCTAGAACAAGAAGACATAGTCTCAGAATAAGGAGCAGACCATTTAAGACTGAGGTGAGGAGGAATTTCTTTACTCAGAAGGTGGTGAATCTGTGGAATTTTCTACTCCAGAGAGCTGTGGAAGCTCAATCATTGAGCGTGTTCAAGACAGAAATCGATAGATTTCTGAATACTCATGATATCAAGGGATATGGGGATAGTGGGAAAAAATAGCGTAGAGGTAGATGATCAGCCATGATCTATTTGAATGGCGGAGCAGGCTCGACGGGCTGAATGGCCTACTCCTGCTCCTTTTTCCTATGATCCGATAACTACCATAAAGTCTTCTCCATTAATGGAAAATTGGTCAGTGGTGATTTTGGACCAAGGAATCTGATGAGGGTGTAAAGGTTATTTGCTTTGTTGTGGCTGATGGCTCTGGCATACTTCACGCATCCCCATTAACTTTACGATGTCACCGTTGATCCCTGGCCAATAAACAGTGTCTCATGCCAGTCGTCTTGTTCACTCTATGCCCATATGGCCTTGGTGAAGTTGTGACAATATGTCCTCTTGGAGAGCTTTGGGCACAATCACTTGTTTTCCCTTGAAGGTTATGCCTCTCTAGATACCAAGTTCATCTCTGTAAGGCCAGAAGCATCTGAGGATTTCTGGCACCTCTTTTATCGTGTCCGGCCAGCCTTCTATGATGTCTTTCCATAGTGCCTTCAGTTGTGGGTCATTTGCTGTTTCTGATTGATCAATTTTGAGCACATCTTCCACATCAATGTCCGTTCTGTCCACTTGTAGATCCAATGAAACTTCTTCATTCTTGCTTGGGTTTGGCAATCAGCTCAGCATATCCAAGGTGACTATTCTAGTACCTGATTTGTAGCAGACGTCAAAGTCGTGCCCTTGTTCCTTCACCAAGAGCTGCTGTAGTCGAGGTGGTGCATTTGTCAATGGTTTGTGCCAGATCATCTCCAGTGGTCAGTTTCCACCATGAACTGCTTATTGAACAGGTAGGTGTGGAATCTTGTGATCCCAAACACCAGAGCATGTATTTCACGCTCTATGTTTGAGTAATTGGATAGTTCTGAGGATAAAGATTTGGACCTGAATGCAATTGGTTTGCCATCCTGCAGGATGCACGCTCCGAGCCCTTTCTGTGAGGCGTCAATTTCAAGTATGGTCTTTTTCCTCGGGTCATAGTACTGTAGAGTACAGGTTTCTGCTGACAATGCTTGTTTAAGCAACTCAAACATATGTGATGGTCCTCCTGCCATTGAAAGAGCTCTCTAGCGATGATGCTTTGTCAGAAAAATTTGGAATCTATGGTGCCAAAAAGTTGAAAGATCCAAGGCATCTCTGTAGATCTTCTTTGTCTTGTGGGGTAGGCATATGCCTTACATCTTCGACTTTGCCTGGGTCAGGATGGATTTCACAACCTGAATAGATGGAGCCAAAGAAATTGATCTGACTTCCATTCACCTGCCACCTCTTGCTGTTAAAAATGAGCCCTTTGCGATCAGCTACTGCCATCAGGGAATGGAGATTTTGATCATGTTCTTCATTGGTTTTGCCTATTGCTGCAATATCATCAGCAATGCATATGCAGCCAGCCCCTTTTTCTATAATTCTGTCCATATGTTGCTGAAACAGATTCTGACTGACAGATAAACCAAAGGGTAGTCTCTGGAAGCAGTATCTTCCAAATGGTGTCCTGAATGTGGTGACTTCTTGAGATACCTTATCTAGGTATACTGACCAATATCCATATTTGGCATCCAACTTGGAGAAGTAATTGGCTCCAGTGAACTTGAGGTTCAATTCCTCGAATGTCAGGATGTTGTAGGGGCATCTCTTTAGGGAGAGGTTTAGACGCCTTAGATCTAGACATACCCTGATTACTCCATCCTTCTTCAGTACGCATGTGATTGAGCTGCACCACTCTGTGTGATGATGCACACAACAGATGATGCCTTTGATTTCTACATCATCTAACTCGTACTTAAGTTTTTCTTGTATGTGCACACTGCACTTTCTGGGAAGGTTGACTGATGAAACCGCATCCTCTCTGAGGTGCAGTACGGCATCACCTTTGAAAATTCCTATGGTGTCAAACCTGTCCGCGTACATTTGTTGTAGGTCGTGGACCAACTCAGTGCGGGTACCCTTGGTCTCTTCTGCTGTAACCACAGCTTTTGCCGCTCTGAGGCAGGAAGACACCTCCCTCCAATAGCTGCCAGCCAATCAGAGGGCCAGAAGCTCTACAGTCCAGCAGCGCAACTGGGAGCAATGCCCACTGCTGGGACTGTACCCGTTAAGAAGAGGACGATTGACGCTTGCCTTAAAAAAGAAATGTAGGGTTCGGGCTTTGCCAGGGATAATCTGCTGGGCCACAGCATGGGGTGGTGGGAGGTGGGAGTTGGACAGCAGGGCAGGGGGTTAGTATGAGTACGGGCAGCCCATGCTGCTTGGGGGCCCTCTGTGGGGCACAGGGTGCCTGATCAGGAGGGCTCCCACCCAGCCCTCAAGAAGGCTGCCAGATATTACTGCAAGGCCCCCTCAGGGTCTGGAGTGCCATTTGTCACTGGTCAAATACCAGCAATGGCTGGAGTAAGTCCTTAAGTGGCAATTAATTCCCCACTTAAAGGGGCTCAATTGGCATAGGGCGAGCCATTTGTCACCTCCCCCACTACTGCCTCAGAGGGGTGAAAGCCCTGACAGAGGCCAGTTAAGGACCTGGACCCACAAAATTGCTGCGTGGCTTCCAGGCCCGGGGGAGGCGGGCTCTTCCCTGACTTTTCAGCCGGTGGGCGGTGCCACCATCTCAATGTTAAATTCCGGCCCTAATTTCTGTTCACCTCAGCAGAACTGGGAGAGGACCTCCTGTGAGCTGTTTCCTGGACTTTTCTTAACACCAGTACCTAATCCTGCTAGATGCATCACCACAGCAGACTCCTCTATCTTATTCTCTAACCCAGCCACATTGCACCTTGATAGTGAAAAGTGATGGAGTGCATAATAGTTCCTCCTCAGAAGGACCTTCCTCTTCTGAAGTATCTTCTTTGGGGCTGTGACTGTTGTGAAGTTTCCAGAAGGGGTGGATAGGCAACAGGCATGACACCCCACCGCTTCCAACGTGATCTAATGAGTCACCCACCCCCCCCCCCCCACCCCCCCGCCTCCCAGCCCACGCATGGGAGGGGGGAGGGGGGGGCACGTAACATTCTGGCCAAGGACCTCAGGGGCTCAGTAATAAGAAGAAAACAGCTGGCCTGTCATAAGCAGTTGTACAGGCGATTAGAAGTACTGCCATGGATTTGAACAACTTGCCTGAATGCATGGAGGAGTCTACTTCCTGTCTGAGTATTGTCGTCTTGCAAGGGATAAATATTCTGAAGTGTGGCCATTACTGAGGATAGTGCAGTTGGACTTTCATAACACATGCCCTATGTTCACAGGTTGGTGGAAGTTCAAACGGCTTCCACGCATGTTCTCGGCTCAAACCTATGCTCTGCGTTGGACAGGCAGAGAGATTGGTGGAGCAAGTGGATAGGGGCATTCAAGGAGTCACTCATCTTCTGAAGTCTGCCCTCGCACAAATCACTAGTTGTAGTTGATGAGCTGGAGTCCCACCCCTAGTGTAAGACAAGCAACATTAAAAAAATCACAAGTCCAGCCTACTTAACTACGGATTCGACTCAATAAGAAAATAAATGCCAACACCGTGAACTCATTGGCATATGTTAAGCTTTCCTTTGTGTGACTTATGTTATGAAAGTGATTTTTTTTTGTTAAAATATTTTTTGAGGAATTCATAGTCAAACTGAATAAGTGTTGGACTTGTTTTCTTCCAAGAGTGTACGGAAAGAACTAATTAGGCAACAATGTATTGGTTGTCCCATGACAAATAGAACTGAAACGCTGGTAGCAGGAAAGATGTGGACAGAGAAGTCAGTTGTACCCCCCTTGATTGGACAAGCCCAGCAGCAGCAGCACGCACCTGAAAGAGCAGAAAACCCACGGGCTTATGGTTGCAGCAGTCAGTGTGTGGGCTTTACCTTCTGGAGCGAGCGGCTGAAAAAGTTAGCCTGCCGTGAAAGAAGTAAAGGAAGGAGAGAAGACCACAACCCTGCTTCGTTTTCCAGCAAAACTCTAAAGACCCTGAGAAGTCCACTGTGTCGATTCATCTTGTTTCCTGTCTTTGACGAAAGCCTGCTAAAAATAATTCTCAACACCACCTGAAAAGAACTGTTCTGGAAGATCCCAGTGACCTGTTGACGTGTACTCGGAAGTTAGACTGTATGCCAGTTTTGGAACAACATACAACATCTGCTGTTTTCTTCAAAAATGTGCAGGTAATCAGCACAAATGCCTTTTGTCTGTAACAGAGCTCTGATTTTTTTTCCCGGTTAACTTGTGCATGTATGTGTGTGTGTGAGTGGGAGGGACTAAGGTAAAAATGGGAACCTTAAAATTTAATGTTGGGACTTTAAAATTTTAATCTGTGTGTTTATGCTTTGTTTCATTACTAGTTAATATTTTATCTATAATAAACTGTTATTTTTGTAATTTATTAAAGAAACCTGGTTAGAGTGTTCTATTCTCAGAAAAATAGAGTATATGATTGACCTTTTCGGTAAGTGGGAAAATTTAAAAATATATGTTGTGACCTGTGGAGAAGTGGAACTAGAATAAACAGTGCACTCCTCCCACCTCGGTTGTAACACTTTCAAAAAATTAAACATGCTCTACAAGAATAAAGATTACATTTGACCGAGTATGGCAGCAAGGAGCCCTAGCAAAACTGGAGTCAATGGGAATCACGGGGAAAACTCTCTGCTGGTTGGAGTTGTACCGAATGCAAAGGAAGATGGCTGTGTTTGTTGGAGGTCAATCATTACAGTCCCAGGACATTACTACATGAGTTCCTCAGGGTAGTGTCTTAGGCCCAACCATCTTCAGCTGCTTCAAGAATAATCTTCCCTCCATCATAAAGTCAGAAGTGGGGACATTCGCTGATGATTGTACAATGTTCAGCACCATGAGTGACTCCTCAGATACTGAAGCAGCCCATGTCCATATGCAGCAAAACCTGGACATTATTCAGGCTTGGGATATTAAGTGGCAAGTAACATTCGCAACACATAAGTGCCAGGCAATGACCATCTTAAACGATGGAGAATCTAACCATCTCCTCTTGATGTTCAATGGCATTACCATTGCTGAATTCCTCACTATCAACATCCCGGAGATTGCCATTGACCAGAAACTGAACATAAATACTGTGCCTACAAGGGAATTCTGTGGTGAATATCTCACCTCCTGTCTCCTGAATGCCTGTTCACCATCTACAAGGCACCAGTCAGGAGTGTGATGGAATACTCTCCACTTGCCTGGATCAGTGCAGCTCCAACAACAATCAAGAAGCTCGACACCATCCAGGACAAAGCAGCCTGCTTGATTGGCACCCCATCTACCATCTTCAACATTTACTCCCTTCACCACTGATGCACAGTGGCAGCAGTATGTACCATCTACAAGATGCACTGCAGCAATTCACCAAGACTCCTTTGACAGTACCTTCCAAACCCCTGACCTCTACCACCTAGAAGGACAAGGCAGATGCATGGGAACACCACCACCTGCATGTTCCCCTCCAAGCCGCACACCATCCTGACCTGGAACTATATCGCCAGTCCTTCACTGTCACTGGGTCAGAATCCTGGAACTCCCTTCCCAACAGCACTGTTGGTGTACCTACACCCCAAGGACTGCAGTGGTTCAAGAAGGCAGCTCACCACCACTTTCTCAATGGCAATCAGGGATGGGCAACACATGCTGGCTTAGCCAGCGATGCCCACATCCCATGAACAAATAATAAAAATACATGCAGGTTAGGTTACATAGAATTCCAGTAAAATAGCACTAAAATCATGATGAAGATTACTGTAAAATCAATGTTACAGTGATAACCACAGACTCTCACCTAGTCTGTATCTTTATTCTCACCAAGTTTTCACTGATAGATGATCAGTCGTTGAGGAGGGATCTTCTTCCAATAGCTGGCCATGCTATCTTGACTGCAGGGTTAGATAAAGGAAAAGGGACCCTCCTTATATCCAGAATTGATCCTCACTCTCCCCTTGTGCACAATGTCACTGGGGTCAGTGATAGGGTCTTTCCCTGCATGATTAATCACTGTGCGTGACTAATATCTTTTTCTACAGTCCCATCTCATTGCCTGTATGACCCGACACATTCCATTTGCTTCTACATTCCAAGCATCATCCATAGCTAATTTCTTGTAATTACAAGCTCCATCTTATTTATCCATATCCTAGGTTCTTGTAATTACAGGCTGCATTTTATTACCCATATCCTCGTCTTACGAATGCAGCACACAGGACATTCCATACTGATTTCTGTTAAATGTTTACTTGTACAAGTCAATTGACCATTACTATTTTTAATTCACTTCACTCTTGTGTTCCCACAAAGATCAAGCTGACAAATTCAACAGTGGTCAATTTGTGTTAACTTCATTGTGTCTTATGTATATTCTCACAGTATAGCAGGCATAAGTTACAATCATAGTATGCAGTCAAAAACTGATCAGTTATATCATCATTTCAGTCCATATTTACAATGGTTTACTTTCTCAGGATGTCAGCACATTTCTTCCCTCACCACCCCTAAACTAATGTCCAGGATGGTACCAGAAATCCAGCTGGGCTGGATTGGCCCCAGCAGAAGCTGAAATGCAGCAATTTTCTGAAACTCAAACGCCCAGGAGTCACATGCCACAATCATCTCACGGGTCCCCCACATGAACAACATTAGCCTTCTACTATCTCTGCTGAAGCCACTGTGGGAATAGCTTATTGGGGTAGGAGCAAAACTTCTATTAAGAAGAGCACAGTGGGTGGAGATTTCAGTGTAAAAGCATTTTTGGGGATGATTTTTGGGGAATACTTTAGGTGCTAAAGAAGAAAAGAGGTAGCCAAGATGTGGTCTTAAGGTGCAAAAGCGTTTTAGCCCACATTTAGTGCAAGATATCATTGTAGTATAAAGGTTTGAAAGGGTTAATGTTTGGGACAGTGTGAGTAATACCTCCCACTATAATGATGTATGAGATCTCATGAGAGAGACACTTGAAGAAGAAGAAGCAGCATGGCATCAGTGGAGTTAGATATACTTCTGTAAAGCTGTATATAGTTCCTTAATATATAATAAAGTTGAGAATTTCTGACAATAGAGACATGTTGTCGACGCTTTTCGTCTTGCACTCATCAGGACAATACGCAAGAATAACCAATGTAAGGGAGAACAACAACTTATACTGCAGGAAAAGAGAGTGCTGATTGGTTGGCAAATGAACTCTGATTGGTAGAGGTGTTGCCATGGAGAATGCACGTGTTTATGATGACTGACAGTTAACTGCCAAGTTTTGTTTGAAATCTTCACCAGGCAGCTTGACTCTGATTGGTCAAGGCATTGCCCTGAGGAATGAACCAGCGAATGGCTGTCACTTAATTTGTTCAACTGAAACAGGCGCAATGTGTGTACATGTTCCTTCTTTCTGCAAAGATCAGGGCCCTGTGTATTAATATATGTAGCTTTCGGTACATGCAAATACATCACACTGCGAGCCCTACTGACAATCTTAAATTGGTTGTCAGCGTACTTCTGAGAACACTGCGGATTATTTAGCAAATAATCACATCCAATGTTTGACACTGTGTTTTGAGTTTTGCAAGCATGGGCTGGTTGGGTAAGCCTGTACCTTGCCTGTTGTGAACAGCGGAAGAGACATGTTGCTTGATACAATAAGCAGGACATCTTTTTGGCTTCCTGTTAGTGGGGAACACCACATGTGTTGCTACTGCATAGTAGCAGTGTGAAACAGCTAGCTTAACCTGTTGCTCAAATTTTTGGGATACATTACCCTTCTAGGGTAATTTGAGGTGAACTGGGCACTTTTCAGGGCCAAAAATGAAGGCCTTAGGGTTCTTCATAAGTTTGTCCAATATGCAGCGAGAAATAATCTGATCAGGGTAGCCATTGTCATGAAGGATGTCTTTGACTTGCCCTATTTCAGCATCAAGCTTGCATGGTGAGCAAATGGCTCGGGCCCTATTTATGAGGTTGCTGATAAGGCCAATCCTATAGCCATGGAACTGTAAGAATCCCAACTCATGTACTGACCAGTAAAGGTAGGTTTGTGGTAGACTGTGGTAGAGAACCCCTTAACAGATTTCTCAACTAGTACGTCAAGGAAAGGGAGCTCATTTGACTGCTCCATTTCAAAGGTGAATTTGAGTGCAGAATGGAGTCCATTTAGTCGAGTAAGGAAATTATTGCATGTAGCTGCGGATTCAAATATAACAAACATATCATCTACATATTGGAAATATGCAAGTGGTAGGAGGTTAGGTTTCATTCCCTCAAAGACACGTTTCTCATGGAACCCAACAAAGATGTTTGTGAGAGCTGGGCCTAGAGGGTATCCCATGGCTGCCCCATCAATTTGGGCATGATGTCGTTAAAACTGAACTCAACTGCACAAGTTGCCAAGTTCATAGGCTCAATGAATACTGATTCACGCAATGGTGGTGGGTCTAGATCACCATGATATAGTGCTGCAGCGCAAATATCTATGGCTTCCTTAAGTGGTACATTGGTGAATAGGCGACCGATATCAAATGAGCACATGGACACGGCATTGCTATAGATCTGCAAGTCCTGCATGGACTTCGCAAATGTGAAGGAATCCTTCCTTGTGTATGTGGAGAGCTTGCTCAAAACTGGTTGTAACAATTTGCCCAACCATTTGGCCAATTCATGTTGTGCAGAACCGGTCATAGATAAGATAGGGCGTAGAGGGACATCACTGACGCAGCGAGCTGTGAGGACAAACCCTGTCATATGTATCACCCAGCAGCTCATTACTCTTACACAAGTCCAGCAAGGGATATAGAGGATTGGATAAGGAAAAAAAGGAGGCTTATGGCAGATTCAGAGTGCTGAAAACAGTGGAGGCCCTAGAGGAGTATAGAAAGTGTAAGGGGGGTACTTAAAAAAGTAATCAGGAGAGCGAAGAGAGGACATGAAAAAACACTGGTGAGCAAGATAAAGGAAAATCCCAAGGTGTTTTATAAGTATATTATGGGCAAGAGGATAACCAGGGAAAGAGTAGGCCCCATTAGGGACCAAAGTGGCAATCTGTATGTGGAGCCGGAGGACATAGGTGAAGTTTTAAATGATTACTTTTCATCCGTGTTCACTATGCAGAAGGATGATGTAGGTATATAGATCAGGGAGAGGGATTGTGATATACTTGAACAAATTCGCATTGAAAGGGAGGAAGTATTAGCTGTTTTAGTGGGCTTAAAAGTGGATAAACCCCCAGACCCAGATGAGATGTATCCCAAGATACTGTGTGAGGCAAGGGGGAAGATGGCAGGGGCTCTGACACAAATTTTCAAATCCTCTCTGGCCACAGGGGAGGTACCAGAGGACTGGAGGACAGCAAATGTGGTGCCATTATTCAAGAAGTGTAGCAGGGATTAACCAGGTAATTACAGTCCAGTGGATCTAACATCAGTGGCAGGGAAACTATTGGAAAAAATTCTGAAGGACAGGATTAATCTCCATTTGGAGAGATAGGGATTAATCAAAAATAGTCAGCATGACTTTGTCAGGGGAAATCATGTCTAACAAATTTGATTGAATTTTTCAAGGAGGTGACTAGATGTGTAGATGAGGGTAAAGCAGTTGATGTAGTCGGCATGGACTACAGTAAGGCTTTTGATAAGGTCCAGCATGGGAGATTGGTCAAGAAGGTAACAGCCCATGGGATCCTGGGCAATTTGGCAAATTGGATCCAAAATTGACCTAGTGGCAGGAGGCAGAGGGTGATGGTTGAGGGTTGTTTTTGCAAGTGGAGGCCTGTGACCAGTGGAGTACTACCGGGATCAGTGTTGGGACCCTTGTAGTTTGTAGTGTACATTAATGATTTAGATGTGAATATTGGAAGTATGATCAGTAAGTTCGCAGATGACACAAAAATTGGTGGTGTCGTAAATAGTGAGGAGGAAAGCCTTAGATTATAGGACAATATAGATGGGTTGGTAAGATGGGCAGAGCAGTGGCAAATGGAATTTAATCCTGAGAAGTGTGAGGTGATACATTTTGGGAGGACTAACAAGGCAAGGGAATATACAATGGATGGTAGGACCCTAGGAAGTACAGAGGGTCAGAGGGACCTTGGTGTACTTGGCCATAGATCACTGAAGGCAGCAGCACAGGTAGATAAGGTGGTTAGGAAGGCATATGGGATACTAGCCTTTATTAGCCGAGGCATAGAATTTAAGTGCAGGGAGGTTATGATGGAGCTGTATAAAATGTTAGTTAGGCCACAGCTGGAGTACTGTGTATAGTTCTGGTCACCACACTATAGGAAGGATGTGATTGTACTGGAGAGGGTGCAGAGGAGATTAACCAGGATGTTGCCTGGTCTGCAACATTTCAGCTATGAAGAGAGACTGGATAGGCTAGGGTTGTTTTTCTTAGAGCAGAAAAGGCTGAGGGTATACAAAATTATGAGGGGCATTGATAGGATAGATAGGAAGAAACATTTTCCCTTAGTGGAGGGGTCAATAACCAGGGGACATAGATTAAAGGTAAGGGGCAGGAAGTTTAGAGGGGATTTGAGGGAAAGCTTTTTAACCCAGAGGGTGGTTGGAATCTGTAACACACTGCCTGATGGGGTGATAGTGGCAGGAACCCTCACAACATTTAAAAAGTATTTAGATGAGCACTTGAAACACCATAGCATACAAGGCTATGGGCGAGTGATGGAAAATGGGATTAGAATAGATAGGTGCTTGATGGCCAGCACAGACACTATTGGCTGAAGGGCCTGTTTCTGTGCTGTATAACTCTATAACTCTATGACTCTGAGCTTACTTTCGAGCAAGGCTGTCCTGTCATGTTGAGCGGCAGGTCCAATGGCTACGAATTTGGACTTATCATTAAGAATGGTGTGCATTTTGTTGATATAGCCACGCTTGTTAAGGATGAGTAATGTGATATATGAATTTCATTGCCGGTGTGATGCTAGGTATATAGGCCGTATGTCCCAAAGACTGGGGCGGATCATAGCAAACAAAATGTCCCTTCTGCTGTTTGCAACGGGCAAGCCTACCCAACCAGCCCGTGCTTGCAAAACTCAAAACACAGTGTCCAACATTAAATGCGATTCCGCGATTGGACAACATTTGCTAAATAATCCACAGTGTGCTATGAATTATGTTGACAACCAATTTAAGGTTGTCAGTAGGGCTCGCAGTGTGGCACATTTGTGTGTACTGGAACCTACATATATTAATACACAGAGCCCTGTTCTTTGCAGACAGAAAGAACATGTACACACATTGCGCTTGTTTCGGCTGAACAAAATAAGTGACAGCCATTTGCTGGTTCATTCCGCAGGGCAATGCCTTAACCAATCAGAGTCAAGCTGCCTGGTTTAAATTTCAAGCAAAGCTTGGCAGTTAACTGTCAATCACCATAAACTGGTGCATTCTCCATGGCAATGCCTCTACCACTTAGAGTTCGCTTGCCAACTAATCAGCACTCTCTTTTCCTGCAGCATAAGTTGTTGTTTTGCCTTACGTTTGTTTTTCTTGCATAATGTCCAAATGAATACAAGGTGAAAAGCTTCATCAACATGTCTCTATTTTCAGCAATTCTCAAGTTTTGCATTACCAAACAACAATTTATATAATAAATTAGTTATTGTTAAAACTTACTGAAGACTCAGTAATCTCTCCTAGCTAGGCTAACCAACATACAATATGGTGAATAGTGGTGGTTCTTGCCATATAACACCCAGAAAATTTTGAAAAGAAGGCTGGGAAGTCTGGAAAAGTGGTGACAGTACTGCAGAAATCGAGAAGCAGACGTGAGGAGCTCCAGAGCTGCTCCGTGGATGAAATAGAGGCATGGAGAGTTGGGAAGTCAGCTTGTAGAGGCATTCAGGCTGCACCACAGAGGTGTGGTCGTCTGGGGGAAAAAAAATCCCAGTCCAGCCATCGCAGGCTTTGAGTCAGAGAACCAAGCAATGGTTGGGGATCTAGTGAACAACACTTAAAAACATTAGAAAATTGTTCTTAACAGTGCACTAGGGAGGCAGCATCAGGAAAAACAAAGCCCTAGCCAAGGTGGATCCGAGGTCAGCACTATTACACATGGCAACTGGTAGGCAGCACAAAAAAAACCACCTGCAATTACTCAATACTCCAGGGGAAGAGAATGAAAAGATTACTGAAATAACGTTGCAAAGCTGCATTCAACAGCTAGATACCTAGCAGAGAGAGTGAGTAGTGCAGGAACACTTCCAATATTAGAGGGAAATTTTAAACAGCAAGTAAACTGTCTAAAAAGCTTAGAAAAGCCATGGATCTTAAATTTACTCTACCAGAGAGGTTTAAGCACATGGAAGGATCAAAGCAAACTCAAAACTTGTCACTTTGGAGAAAAAGATTTTTGAGACACAGAATTGCTTCAAAATTAGACAGCAAGTCTGAAGCAGAATGAGTCAACGCAATACTTTATTCTATAGGAGCAATAGCCGATGATGTTATTGCAAGACAAGGCATTAATGAGACATCAAAAACATTTCAAAAAGTCTTAAAAACCTTCGATAATTATTTCAACTTGAGGAGAAACAAGATTCTAGACAAGGCCAAATGCAACAGAAGGGTCCAGAAACCAGGTGAACTGATAGATGCTTTTATTAATGACCTTTACAGGCTGGTTGAAGGTTGTGAATATGGAGACCTAAATGCAGAATTAATACGAGACTGCATTGTAGTCGGTATTGCTAATGAATCCCTTTCAGATTTACTGCAGTCTAAAGAAGACCTCACCCTAGAAAAAACAATACAGTTGGTGAGACAAGCAGATGTCCGTCAACAGAAGAGCAATCCTGAGAGGTGAAGAACAATCTTGGTTTAGGAAACCTCCAGTGACTGTACAGTTCCCTAATCATAGGACTGTAAAGAAGCACCAGAAAAGAAGGTATACTTGGGAAGGAAAGTGCAAGACGCTATGAAACCCTGCCAGTGCTGTGGTGCCAAAAAGACATACAGGCGTGAACAGTGCCCTGAAAACACTGCAAAGAAGATGGACATTTTGGGAAGAAGTGCCAAAGTAAAACCTTCACTTTCACAGGTTCTAAAGAAAATGCCTTTACGCTTGGAACTATTAATGAAGTTGAACAATCTCCATCGGAAGAGAAATTAGAAAATTTCCTTGGTGAGATCAATGACTTTAATGCATTGTGGTCTGCAGATATATATGCCGATGGACATATCATCAACTTTTAACTAGACACTGAAGCAAGCATAACAGTTTTATCAGACAATGAACCATGGTTATCAATGCATTGCCTGTAACCAACAGAAACTCAGTAACACGGTCCAGGAGGGATTGAACTGAAAGTCAGGGGAAAGTTGCAGGCAATTCTCCAATACAAGGAAAAGCAGATACTGGAAACACTGAATGTTCTACATAATCAAGAATTTTCTCTTCTAAGAAGAAGAGCTTGTATTGACCTTCATCTTATCGGGAAAGCGTAAGAAGTTAAGCAGCAAGAATCCAGGAGTCACTTCCAAAAGATTTTCTGCAATTATTTACTCATCTCACATGACTTAAGACTGAATATAGTATTACTTTGCAAAAAGATGCTAAACCTGTGTGTCTTTTCATGCCTGCAAAGATACTGCACCCACTAATGAAGCTATTCCAACTTCAGCTAGAAGAGATGATCAGGATGGGAGTTATTTCTCCTATCCCTAAGCCCACAGAGTGGTGCTCTGGAATGGTTCCATTTCCTAAACCTAATGGTACTCTTCACATTGTGTGGACTTATTTCAATTCAATAAGGCTGTGGCAAGAGAAGTTCACCCAATGTCCTCAGTAGACGAAAGCTTGGAAAAGTTATCCAAAAGTACCATGTTCACAAAGCTGGACGCGAATAGAGACTCTTGGCAAGTTCTGTTGGATGAGAAGTCAATGTTATTGAGAACCTCATTATTCCATTTGGAAGATTTTGTTTTAATCGTTTACCATTCAGTATAACATCAGCAATGGAAATATTCCAAAGAACTACGTCGAACATTCTACAAGCCCTTAAAGGAGTAATATGCTATAAGAACGACATCTTCGTCCATGGGGAATCCGTTGAAGAACATGACCTGAGGGTTAGAGAGGTTTTCAATCGTCTCCAAGTATTTCAAAGGATCAAGTAAATCCTGATTTCACCACTCATGCTTAACCACTTACTACTGACCACAATTGCAGCAGATACTTCATCTACAGGGGTAGAGACAGTCCTTTCTCAATAACAGTCAAATGGATCTTGCAGACCAGTTTATTATGCGTCTCGAGCATTGTCTGAGACTGAGACGAGGTACACCATCATACCAGTGGTACAGTGATGAAAATCTTCTTTGAGCACAGAAAGCATTTTACTATTGTGGCTGATTTGCTGGTAAATGACAAGAGGCTGGTGATTCTGGTCTCGCTCTGGGCAAAAATCTTGGAGAAAATACACCAGGGCCACATGGGTATCACAAGATGTTGAACACGGGCTCAGTCATCTGTGTGGTGGCCGGGAATATTGTGAGATATAGAAGAAATTATTTCTAATTGCAAGGTATGCGCAGTGAACAGACCAGAGGGAACCTCTTATCTTGACCCAATTTCCAACCAGACCATGGGAATGCCTGGGGATGAATCTATTCATGTTTAATGGAAAATCCTACCTGATTATTATTGATTATTTTTCCAGATGGATCGAAGTCAAACATTTGTACACAACGACTACTGAGCTTTAACAGAGATCTTTGCAACACATGGCATTCCTGATCAGATTGTGTCTGATAATAGTCCTCAATTCGTAAATGACTACTTCCCACACTTTGCAGAAAACTGTGGATTTGTAAATCTTACAAGTTCCTCTAGATATCCTCAATCTAATGGTGAAGCTGAGAGCGGAGTCAGAACTATCAAAGCACTGTTAAAGAAGAATGAAGATTTTCAAACAGCACTTCTAAACTACTCCATTGCAATGTGGATTGGCACCATCAGAACTGTTGATGGGAAGGAAGCTTAGAACACAACGTCCCATCCCACCCAAAAAATTACTTCCAGGTCTAGAAGTTCAGGATTATCAGAGAGTTCAAGACAGAGAAAAGTTTTATCAAAAACAACAAGTTTATAACTATAAAAGGAAATATCATTCCAGGCACCTACCCAAGTTGATGGAAGGACAAAAGGTATGGGTACGAGATCAAGGCAGAGAAGGATTGATCGTCCACAGAGATGAGAATCACCAGAGATCTTATTTAGTACATACTTCAGAAGATACTATATGAAGAAACAGGAGAAATATCATTTCTATTCATCAAAGACATCAATCAGTCATACATTTGGATGAACCAGATGTTGAACCTGAAATTCAGAAAGCACTGGATACTACAAACCCCCTCAATGAAGACCGTCCAAGTCAAGAAACAAGAGTTCTGAGAAAGACTACTGATCTTCCGAGTCTGACAACAACACGATCAGAGAGAGTTGTGAAGCCTTCTGACAGATTGAATCTGTGATGTCAGAGACTTGGGGAGAGATGGGGTAGTATATAAAAGTAAACATGAATGTACAAAAGAAAATATATGGACAAAGACTTGGGGAGAATGTAGTTTATGTGTTTGAAAAGGTTAATGTTTGGGACAGTGTGAGTAATACCTCACACTATGATGATATAAGAGATCACATGAGGGAGAAACTTGAAGAAGCAGCAGCATGGCATCAGTGGTGTTAGACATACTTCTATAAAGCTGTATATAGTTCCTTAATATGTAATAAATTAGTTATTGTTAAAACTTACCAAAGACTCAGTAATCTCTCCTAGCTAGATTAACCAAACATACAACAGTTAACTTGGTAAAATAGTTGAAGCGTGCACTCAGGAAGGCTGCCCAGAAGCTTGTTAAACAGCTGATAGTCACTTAAAATACCTGCTAGAGCTTATTAAAGCAGCTGCACAGCATTTTGTTTGCTTTGCTTTAACTAACACCCTCTCCGAACAGTGACCAGCTGATTGGGAGTAAACACAGCATTGATGTTGATTTAAAGCACTACTTACAAGGATACTCACCATTTACTGTTCACTTGCTGCTGGCACTGTGAAGAAAACCTTTGAAACACATCAGGAGGCTTACTGAACACTTTGTTAAACGTTGACCAACACTCTGGCAGCATTTATTCTGAAAATTTTGAGGATTTCACCTAAAAAGAGTAACTGCTTTGCTACTCAACCTTATCAGACACCTATAAGGAGAGACCAGGAGAAAGTGAGTGCTTCATCATGGGAATCTTGCTAGGGTCCCCCTCGGTCTGGACAAGGAATGGGAGAAGGACATGAGGCCAGGGAGAGCAGCACCAGCTTCTGCAGGAGAGTGGGGTGGTGCCCTTTCCCCTTGTGGGTACAGGACACCCTCCTCCTCTGGGCCTCTTTCACCAAGACCTCCAGTGCCCTGAATCTCTGTGCCCACTCCTTCAGTTCCTAGACTATCCTGTAATGTATCAGTGTGCGCTAACCAGAGCACTCCACACCTTCAGTGGAAGTGGATGCGAGGAGCCCATACATACTGCTCCACAAAAATTGTTTCTGATCAGTACTGAAGTGCTAAATCTCCAGATGTCTGGGTTAGAACCTCTAGGCAAGTCCGAAGTATGGTAATCAGTAACTAGGCCCAAAATTGTGTGCTAAATCCAGACTTTAAACAGGTCTTATTAGCACAGCACCCATATAGCACCTGTTTTCACCCTTCGACCAAAATAATCCCCCATAGTTCAAAAAAAACTCTTCTCTGTCAAGTTAACCATCTGATTGGTTCACATTTATTGCATTAGATATTTGAGTCAATCAAGAAGCAGTTTAATACATTAGAGAAATAAGAAAGGTTGCCAGCCCCAACCAACAGCTAAAGCAAAAGTATATGAAAAGAGCAGTTTTAAGAGATGCTGTCTGACAGGGATGTTTGATCAGGTAACCTGATGAAAGTTCATTGACCTGAGTAACTCTGTTTATCTCCATGGATGCTGCCTGAGTTGCTTAGTATTTTCAGCATTTTATGTTTTTATTTCAGATTTCCAGCATCTGTAGTATTTTGTTCTTGTAGTAAGGTTAATGTTAAATTTTCCCCAGTCAACCTCTTCAAGAACTTGAAGCAGGACTGAAGCAGAAGGTGATTCATTGATCACTTTTGACCAAAACTCTGGAAGTCTACTCACCACAGTTTGGTAAAGGGCAAGAGAGAGCCAAGGTGAAATGAAGGTTTAGTTTGTGGTATGATTCCCTTAAGAGTGATGTCCCTTTAAGATCTCAGTATGCTAATGAGCTAAGTACCAGGATTTAGTCATGTGACTACAAGCCAGAGTCAGACTGCAGCTGTATCATCCAGATGAAGGTTCTGTAAATAGTTTGCTCTGTACTATATACACTTGTTTAGCTGTTAATAAACCTGTTAGAGATCTTCAATGAATTGGAGACCACGCATCTCATTCTGTTGCATCAGACATCATAAAGAACTCATTTCGTGGTTCCTCACTTCTGTCAGTTCCAAGATTCGGCTGCGTCTCTGATGCTGATGAGTCATAACTTCTGTGACTGTTTCTCGAAACAGACTAAATTCTATAGACAACCTCTCCCTGTCAAAGTGTTTGAAATATGAGGAGAATGAAAGAACCACATTGTTTGGCAGTGCTGCTAATTATTATTTATTTAGAGATACAGCACTAAAACAGGCCCTTCGGCCCACCAACAACCACCCATTTATACTAACCTTACACTACCCCCATATTTTCTACCACATCCCCACCATTCTCCTACCACCTACCTACCTACACTCGGGGCAATTTACAATGGCCAATTTACCTGTCAACCTGCAAGTCTTTTGGAGGTGGGAGGAAACAGGAGCACCCGGAGAAAGACACAGGGAGAACTTGCAAACTCCGCACAGGCAGTACCCAGAATCGAACTTGGGTCACTGGAGCTGTGAGGCTGCGGTGCTAACCATTGCGCCACTGTGGTGGTTTGATTTTAAAATTCCTCAGCTTAGCGCTTCTCTACTCCCTCATATTTTATGTTATAAGTGATCTTGATTGTGTGAGAACCCCAGACCATAAGCTGTGCTTCTTCCTCCTCAGTTTAGTACACAGAGGCAATAGGTTATTATATGCTACTGGAAGGGATTCTCTGATATGATTTGGTCTGGAATTTTGTGCCTCCCCCCCCACCACCCCTACCAGGAGTGGGCTGGAAGGTGGAGTTGGGGGGGGGGTTGCGTAAAATTGACTGGGAGGTGGGGGAGGGAGGGGGGTGGGGTGGGGGGGGGGGGTGGGCGCCGACCTGTTTCCTACCCGCTTCTGCTGCTATTTTACCAGCAGCGGGAGAGGTGGAAAATGGCCCACCCAATTGAAGCCTTTAAGCAGCCAATTAATTGCCACTTAAGGGCCTCTTCCCGAATACCAGTGGTAGATGGGCACTTCGGTACCTGAGCAGGCTGCTCAGTAAAACCTGACGGTCTCCTTGCAGGCTGGGGGAGCCTCCTCCCACCCTCTCGATGACCCCCCGCCCATTCCTCTTGATGAGTCCTAGCCTATTGTCCCCAGTGAACCCCACCTCATTTACAATTCTGAGGCTGGCATTCATCATGGCCCTACTCACTGGGCTCAGGCCCGGCAGGCTATCCCCGACTTTTCAGCCAGTGGGAGGGGTAACTGCGCCATGTAAAATTCCGGCCTTGGTTTCCAAATTCGCTGCATTCATATCATGGAACAGATTCAGTGATTAGCAGCAATATTGGAACAACTATACATATGGAGCTGCTCTACAGGCACGTTCATATCTTTACAGTGTGGGCAAGGGTCCTCTCCTGATGTCGGAGGAAGTAGCATTCCTTGTTTAGTTACTGCAGCTTTAGTAGTAACAGACTACTGATATTTAAACACTCTAGATGATCAATAGGTGTCATTGTGACACTTGTATATGATGCTGTTACATATAGCAGCATTAGCTTGTCTATCTTGTGATGATGTTGGGGGCTGTTCTTTTTAGATACTTTGATTCATTAGCACTGCAAGTATAAATGTAGACAGTAGATTTTGGAAAACGGAACAATGCAGTGAAATAGAATCCTACAATTTAGGATATAACAGAGTGGAGGTTCAGAGAGTTGTAGGACTGCAGATACATAGATTTTTAAAGGTGTGTGTGCAGGTAGAAAGGGTCATAAAGAAACAAATAAGATACTGAGTTTCATTCATGGAGACATTGAACATAACAACAAAGGAATGGTATCAATAGGATTGTAACTTAGACTGGAAATAAAACAAGTTATTAAAATATTATTTCTAGAGCATTAACTGTGGCACTTCTAGGAACTGAGTGGAACAGAAAATGAGTCCTGCATCATTCTGCAGATGAGGCCATTGAATAACAAAAACATATATTTAGCAATCTGTGCACCTACACAAACAGTATGAATATTTTAATGTACTCCAAATCCTCAATTATCTTGTGTAATATAACTAACTTCCAAATAAATGAATTGCATTCATGTGTCAGGAGTTCATAGTGGATTGTGAGCAAAATATTTCTCATACACATACATTTAACTGTAACAGGATATTTCCTCCATATAGCATATGCAATCTATCTTAACTTGCTAGATTTCATTAGATGGGTCGAAGAGGTTTTTCTTTGAAAAGCTGCGAGGAATGCCCAATCTGCAGGACACCCACAAATTGTTAATGAATACACTTACAATTGTATACAAAGGCAACATAAAAACTATAACCTAATAATCCTAGTCAATCTTTGTACTCCTCCATGTGCTAGTAACATGACACAAAGGGCCAGAAATCACTGGAAAAATAATGGCAAATAGATGGTGCTCACTATTATTTACTTTGTGAAAAATGCCAGCAATTTGTGACAAAGCAGAGTTACGCCATAACTTCTGATTCTTGGAACAGTATTAACATCCAAACTCTTGTGAGTGTCAGAAAGCAATAATTTGCAGGATGCAAAGCTGTTTTGATAATTAGAAATGCAGACTAGATTTTTTTTTCAGAAAATTACATTTTGGGTTGTAGCTTGAGTAATTAGAGCCATAATGTAAATGTAAAATATACACACTACTGAGTCAGCGGCGCTTGAGATGGCTTGGCCATGTGAGCCGCATGGAAGATGGCAGGATCCCCAAAGACACATTGTACAGCGAGCTCGCCACTGGTATCAGACCCACCGGCCGTCCATGTCTCCGTTATAAAGACGTCTGCAAACGCGACATGAAATCGTGTGACATTGATCACAAGTCGTGGGAGTCAGTTGCCAGCATTCGCCAGAGCTGGCGGGCAGCCATAAAGACAGGGCTAAATTGTGGCGAGTCGAAGAGACTTAGTAGTTGGCAGGAAAAAAGACAGAGGCGCAAGGGGAGAGCCAACTGTGCAACAGCCCCAACAAACAAATTTCTCTGCAGCACCTGTGGAAGAGCCTGTCACTCCAGAATTGGCCTTTATAGCCACTCCAGGCGCTGCTTCACAAACCACTGACCACCTCCAGGCGCGTATCCATTGTCTCTCGAGATAAGGAGGCCCAAAAGAAAGAAAGAAAGAAATGTAAATGTAAAATACTTGGGAACAAAAAGGCAACTGTCTGGAATTCCATTCCTAAACATGTCCGCCTCTCTACCTCTCTTTCCTCCTTTAAGACCCTCCTTAAAATCTGCCTCTTTGACCAAGCTTTTGACATTTGCCCGAATATCGTCTTTATGTAACTGTGTCAAATTTTGATTTATAACTCTCCTGTGAAATGCCTTGGGTCTTTTCTTTCACATTAAAGGTGCTAGTTATGTTGTTGTTGTTATGGTTCCCAAAGTTCTCCACAAATATCTCACCTCATGTCATGTCTGCTGTAGACTAATTGATAGGGATTGATTGTTATGTTAGTAACAACTCCATTATGTAAGACTTTCTTGCTCCTCTGGGAAAAGAAGGCCCACAATGCTCATGAGGCGGGTCAGACTGGTGTAATAGTGCCAGATCTCTGAACGCTGACACAGGCTGAGGAGGAGGCCCTCGAACTGGTTGCGACATATGGGACTGTTCAGTCGGTGACGTTGAGCTTGGGTCCCAGGGTGAACATACAGCCATTTGATTTACACAACGATCACTGTGAAAATATTATTGTTTGAGACAATGCTGTCATAATTGTTACATGTGCACCATAAAGACTGACAGTGTGCTCTTTTCATTGTATCTTGCAGGTCAACGCTCTGAACTGAACCTGGCAGCCCAGGACTGCTCCTGCACCTCAGAGGAAGAGACATCCTCAGAGGACGCAGTGTCCCATGACCCTCCCACACCTTCCATCAGCACAGATAGTCACCTCAGTGGGAATCCGGTCCACCTTAGAGTCTGGGTCACAAGCTGGTGAAAGCACTGCACACGCGCCCGAGCAGCTGACTGAGGCTAAGACAGCCGACAGTCGGAGGACTGTGGGTGGCCAAGCACAGGCTGCTGATGACCTGCTGTTGTCGGCAGCACATGGCATGCTGGAGTTGCAGCAGCAGTCATAGCAACATCTGGTGGAGATGCCGCAGGCCATGCGTAGCCTTGAGCGGATGATGGGGGCGTCAATCCAGGGCATGACAGCTGCTATGTCCCAGGCATTTGAGCGCATGGCAACGTCCATGGAGAGGACAGCAGCCCTCCTGATAAGTCAGATTCTATTAATCCACGCTGACCTGCAATCCCTCACCAAGATCATCAGATCCATAAATCAGTGGCAAGGCGAGAGAGGGGCCAGGGGTACGGAGACTGTCCCTGCCCCTCGTCCTTCCCGGGAGAGCAGAGGGGTTCAAACAAGCCCTGAAATGGAGGAGGTGAGCCTGCGCACCATATCTGGTGTCCCCCCTTAAGGTGATTCGAATGTGGACACTGGCCCATCCGCCCCTCCGCCGGTAAGTCAAGCTCCAGTAGCTACAACATCTGAGGAGAGTTCTGTGCTGATGCAGGATTCCCCCAGCCAGCCGGGGCTCTCCAGACTTCATGCACACAGAGAACAACTGCCAAAGTCATCCACAGCTAAAGGGCAATCAGATCAGCATCCTTCCTCCAGTCAGGCTGCTAGTGCAGAGGTGACACCACAAAGCAACAATCACAAACGTTTTAGAAAAGCACCGTGACAAAAATGGGTCTGCATGGGTGACACAACACCACCAAAGTTCACTTGCATTTTCCAAAGTCCGATAAAAACAGAAGGTCCTTCCAAAGATAGGGCTTCAATAGTTTGGCTGTTGTAGTATTAAACTCTTCTTTTATTCCCAGCAATGAACACAGCAGATATCAATAATTTGTTGTGAAAGAAAAAAGCTTTTTTCTTATTTTTTATGAAATTAATTTGGCTTGAAGCTTTGTAGAATTTTGGGAGAGAAGTAACATAGCTCTTTTAAATTTTAAATTGCTCCCCACTGACCGCTTAAAACCATTTTTTTTTGTTAGCTAGTTTTCAAAGTCAAAACTCCAACATTGAATCTCGTGTCCTCTTTCTCTCTGTGGCTGTTGCTTGGCAACCAGAATGCATTTTGGCTCACTGAGCCTCTGGAACGTTCTGCCTCAACAATATACTGATCTTTTACAGTCCTAGAGGCGCACCACAATATTTCTGAGGAGAGGAAAAAAACCATAGGACCGTGACATATAGGATTGCGCCAGATAGCGTACCACTGACACGAGCGGTGTCAGGAGCTGGAACTGATTACAACTGCCGAGAATTTTATAAATCCAGAATTTTCTGGCTGTTAGCTCCATTTTTCTCTCTGCGTCGATGCTGCCTGATCTGCTGAGTATTTCCAGCATTTTCTGTTTTTATTTCAGATTTCCAGCATCTGCAGTATTTTATTTTTGTATTAGGGGTCTTCTTCATGTGCTGTAAGAACGCACATTGCTTGTAGATCACAGAACAGCACTGCAACAGTTAGAAAGCATGACAGTCAATGCTGCTCTGTTCTCACAGAATGGGCTGAATTTTCTGAGTTCACTGCATGTCGCGGTAGCGCGCTCTAAAAACGACATGCATCCCATGCGGACGTGCCGTCCGTGAGACCCCGCGATATTACGTGCGGAGGCTCATTTAAATAAAGGGGGAGGAGTGGTCGCCCCAGATGATGTAAGAGGGTGCCCGTTGCATCCCCAGCAACGGCATCTGGCGCCACCGCGCAGGCACCGGCGCCATTTTTAAAGGGCTTTTAGCCCTTAATATATGTTTAATTTTTCTTAAATGCATTGCACTTAATATATTTTTAATAAATAATTAGGAGATAGAGGCCCTTCCCCAACCCTCCAATGGTCATTTCATTGCCTGAAATGACCATCCATTGATTTTACAAAGACCTGAACTTTCCCCAACCTTCAATCTTTTGCCTTTCAACCCCTTCCCACCATCCCCACATCCAATTAAAATTGATTTCCCCACTCCTCCACCCCTCCCGCCCTGAAAATTCTATTGCTCCCCCCTCCCCACCAGGCTCCATGCGGAGTTCCAAAGGCACGCGGAGCATGAATGGCGGCCGTAATATTGGAGTGGGATGGTCGCTGCCCATAGGTAAGTTAATTTGAATGTCATTAGGGCTCATTTTAATATGGAGATGAAGGGCCCGCCGCCTGGCGGCGTCAAGGGGCTGGCAAAATTCAGCCCAATATGTCAGGATGAAAAGGCATAAAAAAAAAACAACTGAAAATCATTGTGAAAGGCTACGGGCCAAGTGCTGGAAAATGGGATTAGAATAGATAGGTGCTTGATGGCCAGCACAGACATGATGGGCCAAAGAGCCTGGTTATGTGCTGTATAACTCTATAGCTCTATGATTCTATGACTCTAATTGTTAGTAAGTGTCTGTTGTTCAGTATTATAAAGTGGAACAGGAGAAATATAACAAGTGTTATTTAACTTAGATAATTGCCTGATTAAATTCAAAGCCTACTCTGTTCACAGAAGAGGTTGTACAAAATCAGGTTACTGTTCAAATCCCTAGTCTGTGCCCCACATAAGTCCGAACTCTAACTTCCATGGTTTCTATTTCTATTCTATATTATTATTCATAGCACCTCAGTCCATTAACATCTGATTAGGTCATTAATATTATGATAAAAATAATCATTCACACAAATGCAGTTAATGACATTTATAACAACTTCACATGCAACTAGTTTTCTTTAAACTGCATTGATCATAAAAACCATAAGAACATAGGAATAGGAATGTCACCCCTACGCAATCTGAACTTATGATCTATGAAATGAACTTATGAAGTAAACCCAAAACTGTCATTTTTTTTGTGAAACAAAATGGAGTTAAGAGGTCAGACAATCTTTCCTTTCCTGACAATACACATAGAACCCCGAGAACACTGAGCTAATTTTCATGTCTGGACAAGTCTCTGAGAAGTCATTAAAATATAAATAACCTCTCTGGACACATCCCTCAGAAATCATTAAAATACAAATGACCTTTTCTGTGGTAATGGCTGCTTTTCCCCAACTGATTGGGTTAATGATACTGTCAGATTTTTGACTCCAAACTCAAATTCCAAAGAATGGGTGTGAAAAGCCCTACTTCATCAAGATGAGATGAGGATGAATGATACCCGGACTCCATTGTCTAACAATGGCCTTACCATCGTGTACATTTATAAGGGCCATGGAAAGAGAAACTATGGTCACATGATAGAAACTAGTTTCTGATAAGGAGCTTTAATAAAGGTATATTCTGGGTGGACAAAGGAGATCCATACATGCCATCAAAGAGAAAGAACCCTGGCTAAAGATTACCAGTTTTGAACTATGTGTAGGCAGTGACTGGATTTGGCCTTGAATGCCCTACCTGAGAAATCATACCAGGAATTCACCATTGAACTTTGGCTGGAATATAGCAAGATCAGTCTGCAATAGTGCATCTACCTTTCTGAACTTCCTAAGCTTTCTTCAGTGAACAAGGCAAAGGATTACAGGCCAGCACCATTTAAAATCTTCACTCCAGGGAAAAGCAAGTTTAACAAGAGAACTCTTTACAAATCATCAGACCTAATGCATGTTATCTTTATAATCTCTATCTTTTCTTAAGTGTCTGAGTATCTGTATGAGTGTGAGAGTGGGTGTTGTTGCGAATATTTCGGGTGTTGGATAACAAGATTTTCTTTCTTTTAAACTTACAAGAAAACCTGTTGCTTGTCTTTTCTTAACAATTAAAACACTCAGGTTAAAACACTTTTTTAAAAAATAAGCTGTCATTGGTCAGTTGAGAGGTGAAAAAGAGGGAACCGAACCTATTATCTCTCATCTGTCCATAGCAGAAGCAGGAGTAGGCCATTTGGCCCCTCGTGCCAGCTCCACCATTCAATAAGATCATGGCTGATGTAATTATGACCTTAACTCCACTTTCCTGCCTGCCACTCATAACTCTTGACTTCTTATAGATTAAAAATCAGTCTAACTCAACCTTGACGATATTGAATGGCCCAGTCGCCACTACTCTCTGGGGAAGAGAATTCCAATGATTAATGACATTCTGAGAGAAGAAATTCCTCCTCATTTCCATCTTAAATGGGAGACCCGTAATTCTGAAACTATGCCTCCTAGTTCTAGATTTCCCCAGCAGGGTAAACATCCTCTCAGCATCTACCCCTCAGAACCTTATGTCTCAATAAGATCATCTCTCATTCTGCTAAACTCCACTGAGTATAGGCCCAACCTGCTCAACATTTCCTCAGAAGACAAACCCTTCATTGTAGGAAACAAACTAGTGAACCTTCTCTGAACTGCCTCCAATGCAAGTATATTCCTCCTTAAATAAGGAGACCAAAACTGTATGCGGTACTCTAGGTGTGATCTCATCAATGCCCTGTACAGTTGTAGCAAGATTTTCCTACTTTTATCCACCATCCCCCTTGCAATAAACACCAATGTTATATTTTCTTTCCTAATTACTTGCTGTACCTGCACGCTAATCTTTTGTGATTCATGTACAAAAACACCCAAATCCCTCTGTACTGCAACATTCTGTAGACCCTCTATTTCAATAATATTTTGCTTTTCTATTTTTCCTACCTAAGTGAATAACTTCACAGTTTACTATATTTTACTCTGTCTGCCTACTCACTTAACCTATCTGTAGCCCTTTTATTACAGATGGGTGGTAAGTGGTGTGGGTGGCTTCCACCTTTCACCTCCCATCTGACTGCAGTTTGTGTTTTGTTAAAAATATGGTGTGTCAGTTCCTCAGTGTTTTAATGGGAAAATAAATAGACAAATGACAAGTTTTCTCACAGGTTTAAAAAAAAAAGGTTAAATTTTTATTTAAACAGCAAAACCCAAATTGTTCACAACCTTCACCCACTCTCGCATTCACACACACTTGCATACACAAGAATCGATAGGTAGAGAGAAAAAGGGTAGGATGCAATTAAAGTCCAAAGTGATGTAAGAGCGTGTGGTTCACAGAAACCTGTTGAATCTTTTTGGAAGGAAAGTCTTTTCAAAGGTGCAGCCTGGCTGTTTGTAGTCATGAACTTGCTGAGGTGTTGTAGATTTCTGGTGATTAAAACTATAGACTGGAGGCAGTGGTCACTTATTAAGTCCTCTGCTATAGTAAGTTGATTACAGTATCAGCAGCAGGGCTTCTTCCTTAGTTGGACTGATCTCATAACCTTTGGCTGGACTGGCTTTCTGTGGTCTTTTCTTGATCATCCCTCTCTCTTCAGAGGGCTACTTTTTAAGGTAAAAGATCATTGTATTTGAGTCTCTGTCAGGTGACATGGGACCTTCTCTCCTGGTATGACCACACAATGGTCCAGGATATGGAAACCATTGCTAACTGGATGGGGACCATTCTGTTACAATGGTGCTACTTCACATTTGGTTTGGGCTGTGGAGTCAGTCTGCCTTACAGAAACTTTGTTTGTTCATTCCTGTGGATAGGAGTCATTAACATGAAGTGGGCTCCTTTCAGTTTCAATGGGTTCTCCCCAAAGCTAATTCAGACCAGGTTAATGAGTTTCATCCTCAACAGATGGAGGTGTTTATTACCAATGCAGGAGGGGGTCACCTGACTACGACTCCATTTTATCTGTTGTACAAGTGTGCCCATGATCTTGTGGTTCAGTTCAACAGTTGACTTTTTATTTCATAAGTTCTGCATTTCATTGTTTATTTCATCATGGCTCCTTCTGAGTATGACACCTCCCCACAAAAGGGAAAAATGAAGTTCCCTGGTATTTCATTTTTTGTTGTTTCTCATTTTGCAGAAAGAAGGAAGGTAAGATATAGGATAGCACACATTTGTACACATCCATTCCATTTGAATCTCTGTCAGGTGACACAGGGCCTTCTCTCCTGGTATGACCACAAAATGGTCCAGGATATGGAAACCATTGCTATCTTGATGGGGACCATTCTGTTACAATGGTGCTACTTCACATTTGGTTTGGACTGTGGAGTCAGTCTGTCTAACAGAAACTTTGTTTGTTCATTCCTGTAGCTAGGAGTCATTAACATGAAATGGGCTCTTCAGGTTTTCAGTCATGATTTCCTTACAGGCTTTTTGGTCATACAGTGTTTTACATTCTAGCCAAGGAATCTGCTATAATAAAAGCAGAAAGTACTGGAAATACTCTGCAGGTCAGGCAACATCTGTGGAGAGAGAAGCAGAGGTAACATTTCAGGTCTGTGATCTTTCATCATGATGAAAGGCCACAGACCTGAAACATTAACTTTGCTTCTCTCTGCACAGATGATTCCTGACCTGCAGAGTATTTCCAGTACTTTTTGTTTTTATTTCAGATTTCCAGCATCTGCAGTATTTTGCTTTTATTATAGCATCTGCTATACTGTTGTTCTTCCCAGCGATATGTACAATTTTCAGGTTGAATGGCTGGAGAAGTAAACTCCATTGAAACAGTCTGGCATTTTTAACCTTGAATTTTTCCAGGAATGTCAGAGGCTGTGGTTGGTGTAGATTTGAATTTCTTGGTGTCTGTTATTGGCATAGGCTATGAAATGTTGAAGGGTTGGAGGAACCCTAATGTTTCCTCTTCCATTGTGAAATACATTCTCTGGTGTTAGTTTAATTTATGTTGAAAATAGCCAATTGGCCTTTCTAGGCCTGAATCATTGGGCTGAATTTTTCCAGTTGCAAAAACTGCCGGGCGCACGCGCATGGTTTTCTCAGCGGAGCTGCCGTGATATTTAGCATGGTGGCTCATTTAAATGGACAGGTGGACCACCCCATCCCCGATGATACGGAGGGGCGGGGGCGTCGTCCCCAGTAACAGCGTCTGGTGCCACTGCACAGGCGCCAGTGCCATTCTTCAAGGGCTTCAAGTCCTTCAAATTCATTTAAACTTTTAAAGTTGCATACATTTTGAAATTAAAGTTAAAAGTTCACTGAAAGATTCAAGCCCCTCTCCCACCCCTCAATGAATAAACAATTTATTAATTGCTTTTTCCCCCCAAAAAGACTTACATTCTGATCCCGACCTTCCCCCCCCCCACAAAGATTATTACCTTTTACCTTCAACCCCTTCCCACCATCCTCGCCACCAATCGCAATTGATTTCACCACTCACCTCCCTCCCACCCTGACAACTTACCTGTTCCCCCCTCCCAACCAGTGTGCTACCTCGGATCTCCCAATGGAGATCTGAAGTAGAGGCGTGCAAAGGAAACCCGACGCGAGCCTGAATTCTGGACCTGGAAGTCCAACTCCACCCGACTCGAACTTGACACATGTCATCAGAACCCATCGGGGTCAGGTCAGGTGGCAGGCCTTTACATCAGTACATAGGTGAAGGCCTGCCACCCGACCTGACCACGACGGGATCCGATGGCATGTGTCGGGTCGGGTCGGGTTTCCGGGTCGAGCATTTGGACTTGGATCGGGTTTCCTTTGCACACCTCTAATCTGAAGGCGCAGGAGGCCCGGGAACCAGCCGGAAAATGGCAGCGGGACAGCCGACGGGAGCAGGTAATTAATTTACTAATATTTAAATCCTGCTCCCATCAGTGTGCAGCGGGGGGACCACATCAGGCCTCTCCATTGTCGGTAATATGGGGCAGGGCCTTCATGGCATGAGGCCAGTGGCAGGCCTCTGCCAGAGGTATTTTCTGGCCCTCCCACCCCACCACCGCCACGTCTGGTGTTGATAGCCATCATAAAAGACTTGTTGAAATTTGGGGCTACCAATATTGAGCCATTTGTTGAAATTGCCTTCAACTTTCTGGAAGCAAGCTGGTACCACTCTGACCACAACACTTTTACATTTTTCTTCGACAAGTCAGTTAAAGGTGTAGCTAGAGTGCTGAAATTTGGAACAAATTTTTAGTAAAACCCACATATTCCCAGGAAATGCATTAGTTCCCTCTTTGCTTTGGGAATGGGGAAATCTACCAGGGCTCGCTCTTTTGCTGCACTTGGCAGCACCCGACCTTGGTCTACAATGTGGCCTAAATAAGTTACCTTAACCTTGGCGAATTCAGTCTTTGCTAAATTGGCCAGTAGGTGAGCTTTCTGTAAACAAAGTGACTCCTGACAACGCAGCCCAGTGTTGACATCATCAGAGCGCTCCTAGCTTTGCACATGTGAAAAACGGACCCCTGTTGTCAGTATAGTGTTGTGCATGTGCAGCCTACGTCAGCACGCGACTTACCAGGACTAACTCGCGCATGTGTGCAAAAATGTCATCGCGTACAAGAACACAAAAAATAGGAGCAGAAGTAGACCATGTGGCCCATAGAGCCTGCTCCGTCATTCAATATGATCATGGCTGATCTAGGGCTTCAATTCCACTTTCCTCCCTGCTCCCCATATCCCTTGATTCCCTGTGAGACCAAAAATCTACCTATCCCAGCCTTAAATGTATTCAATGATTGAGCATCCACAACCCTCTGGTGTAGAGAATTCCAAAGATTCACAACCCTTTGAGTGTGGTAATTTCTCCTCATCTCAGTCCTGAATGATTGGCTGCTTATCCTGAGGCTGTGTCCCCGTGTTCCAGATTCCCTGACCAGTTGGAACAATCTCTCAGCTTCTACCCAATCAAGCCCTTTCAGAACCTTGTATGTCTCAATTAGATCGCCTCTCATTCTTCTAAACTCCTGAGAATATCGGCCCAATTTACTCAGTCTTTCATCATAGGACAACCCCCTCACCCCAGGGGCCAACTTAGTAAATCTTCGTTGCATTACCTCCAGCGCAATTATATCCTTTCTTAAATGTGGAGACCAGTATTCTGACAGTATTCTAGGTGCGGTCTCACCAAAGCCCTGTACAATTTTAGTAAGACTTTGTTATTCCTGTAGTCCAATCCCCTTGCAATAAAGGCCAACATGCCATTTGCCTTCCTAATAGCCTGCTGCGCCTGCATGTTAACTTTGTGCGTTCCTTGTATGAGTACACCCAAGTCTCTCTGAACATCAACACTTGGCACTTTCACACCTTTTAAAAAATATTCTGTTTTTCTATTTTTATGACCAAAGTGAACAACTTCACAATTCCTTGCATTATATTCCAATTGCCATTTTGTTTCCCACTCACTTATCCTGTCTATACCTCTTTGCATCCTCGCTATGTCCTCCACGCAGCTTACCTTTCCACCGAACTTTGTATCATCTAAAAACTTAGATACATCACTCTCTGACTTTTCATCCAAGCCATTAATATAAAGTGTAAATAGCTGAGGTCCCAACACAAAACCTTGCGGCACCCCACTATTCACTGACTGCTAACTTGAAAATGAACCCTTTTATGCCCACTCTCTGCTTCCTGCCTGTTAACCAATCCTCTATCCATGCTAATATATTACCCCCAATCACCATGAGCCCTTATCTTGCCTATTAATCTTTTATGTGGCACCTTATTGAATGTCTTTTGAAAATTCAGGTACACTACATCTAATGGTTCCCCTTTATCTACCCGAGTAGTCACATCCTCAAAAAACTCTAATAAATTTGTCAAACAGGATCTCCCTTTAGTAAAACCATGCTGACTTGTTCTGCAAGGTCTGCTCGCTGTTTGCTCCCCGTCTTGCCACTTCTCCTCCCTTGGCTGCTTGCTCCCTGCTTCACCCTCCACCTACCTCTGGGCCACTCGCTCTGGCCTCGTCACTTCTTCTCCTGTGCTTTGCCTCTGCTTCCCCGCTCCCTCCCATTTTTGCTCCCCGCTCCCTCTTGTTTCTGGTCTCTGCTCCCTCCCACAATCACCACCTTTCTTCCCCGCATGGGGGAAGCGGAGGAGAGAGAGAGTGACAAGATAGGCAGGGGAGGGGAGGGAGACTGCGATGGGGGTAGGAGGAAATAGGAAACGAGTGGCCGAGGGGGGTGAAGCGTTGAGTTGCGGAGCAAGTGGCGAGCAGACAGGTGCAGGGGGCAGCGGCGAAGAGAAGTGCAATGGCAGGAGGGAGCAGGGTACTGTTGGGGGTGGGATGGAGGTGGCGATCGCAGTCACTGTGGGCATTTGGGTTTTATTTGTTTTTGTTTTCGTGAGAAATTGAGCAGCGCCATCTTTACTGCTGCCAGATGCCAAAAACGTCGCAGACAGTGACGTTTCAGTGCATGAAGCTGCATTTGCGCATGTGCAAATACTGCGCCACCTAGTGATTGTATTGTCAGCAAATGCAGCCTTCTGTAAACCCTAAAAGAGTTCCCTTAAATTGTTCAAGTGATGTTCCCAGGTATCACTGCAAACTAACAGGTAGATCAAGCAATAGTTTAAACCAGCTACCACCTGGTTCATGAATCTTTGGAATGTTGCTGGGCATTCTTTAAACCTAATGGCATTACTTTGCATTGAAATAAACTTTTGGGGGTGATAAAAGCTGAAATTTCTTTTGCTTGTGTGGTGATGGAATATCGCCGGTATTCTTTCAATATATTGATTTTATGAATGTACGTGGAGTTTCCTACTTGTCAATGCAGTCCTCAATATGGGGGATTGGATAGGAATCTGTTCCGGTTACTACATTGACTTTACAGTAGTCAATGCAAAGTCTGGTTGATCTGTTGAGTTTGGGTACTAGTACGATAGGGGAGCTCCAGCTGCTTTGGCTGGGTTCAATTAAATTGTTGTCCAGCAGATATTGGTCTTCCTTGGGGACCTGAGCCAATTTAGAGGGGTTCTGTCTATATGGGCTCTGTTTTATAGGTGGGGTCTCTCCTACATTTACATCATGTATTGTTAAGGATGTGCAAGCCCATTTGTTCCTGCAAATTTCCTCAAACCCCCTCAGCAGTGTTGCTAGGTCCTGTCTCTGCTGGTCAGAGATATAGTTGAATATTGGGCTGAAAGTTATGAGTGCACTGTAAATCACAGCAATGCACTCTGATGTCAGTGGTCTACAGGCGTAGATGCGACTTTGCTGAGCCCCCGCGCTATTTCGTGCGGGGACTCATTTAAATGGAGGGGACGGAAGGTCCACCCCCAATGACGTAGACGGGGTGGCTGCACCATCCCTAGCAACGGCATCCGGCCCCACCGCGCAGGCTCCGGCACTATTTTTAAAGGGCTTCAAGCCCTTCCCAGTAATTGTAATATTTGAAGGTGCCGCTGCAATTAAAACTGGAAATGAAATGTAAATGTAACTTTGAAACCCCTCTTCCACCCTTCCCCCACCACCACTGAGTAAACAGCAAATAAAATGACCTACCCAGCCAAAAATAACACCCTTTGCTATGCCGAACGTTCACCCCCAAAATTCAACCCCTTTGATCCTCAACCCCTTCCCACCATCCCCACGACTAATCGGTCTCCATATGGAGGTCCGAAGGCAAGGGAGTTTCAGCCACCAGATGGAATATCGACGTGGGATGGCCGTTGGGTTAAGATAAGGTAATTTGCATTAATTTAATTTGATTTTAATATTAAAATGCCGATAAAATGCGACGGGGCCTTCCCAACATCGGTGGTCATGGCAGGCCTCTCCCGGAAGAATTTTCTGGGCCCCCCACCACGACCCCCAATGTTGGAGGGCCGGTAAAATTCAATCCATTATGTTTTGTCTCCTTAATATTTCTGCATTTTCCAATTTTATGGTGGGGGTTCAATTTGAACATTTTCTGGTTTCCCTTCCTCGCCAAGTTCATTTTCACCAATTCTGTCTTCCTCTGCTGCTCTTACTGTCTGACATACGCTTACTGGTCTATTTGATTACTGTTGTATGAATGCTTTAAGAGTGATGTCCCTTTAAGAACTCAGTATGCTAATGAGATAAGTACCAGCATGTAGTCATCTGACTGGAAGCCATAGTCACTGTGCACAGCAACACCCTGGACAAAGGTACTGTATATAATTTGTTCTGTATTGTGTGTATTAGTTTTAGCTGTGTTATGAAAGTGACTCTTTTGTTAAAATAATGTTTTTTTAAAAGGAATTTTTGGTTAATTAAATAAATCTTTTAATCAAGAAAACAGTGAGGGCTCGATTGGCAACAGTGTTACTGTTTGCCACCTGGTTCAGGCTAGGCTTAGGGCAGAAGCCATGGCAACAGGGGCAGAAAATTGACAACTCTCCTTTGATTGGATAAGCCTAGTAGCAGGTACCGAACATCTGGGTGGGCAAAAACTGCCAAGCTGTTCGGTTGTTTGTCAGTGCATGCGTCAACCCTGGAGGAGAAGTCAAGGAAGAACAGAATAGCACAACCCAGCTTCATTTTCCAATAGCTCTGAAGGATCCTGTGAAGTCCACCATGAATTCATCTTGTTTCCTGTATTTAAAGAAGGCCTGCTAAATTACTTTCACTGCTACCTGAAGAGAACTAATTTCTGGAAGATTCTGAAGATCCTAAAGATTCGTGTGGTCAGAAGGTTGGACTGTATGTCAATTTGGAGCAACATATCTCATCTGCTGTTTACTTCAAAAAATGAGCAAGTAATCTATTCAAGCTCTTTTTATTTGTAACAGAGCTCTGGTCTAAAAATCCTTTCTTACTTTTTCCGGTTAACTGATTCATGTATAAGAATGTATATATATGTGTGTGAGTGTGAAAGGACTAAGGTAAAAGGGGACTTTAAAAATCGGTTAAGGTAGAAAAGAAGACTTTTTAAAAGTTTAATGTTGGACATTTAAAAAAATGATCTACATGCTATTGTTTAATTCATGACTAGTTAAGACTTATTTTCCACTAAACTGTTAATTTTGTTGTTCAGTAAAGAAACCTGGTTAATGTGTTGTGTTGTATTCTGTGGGAAAAATAGTGTATCCGATTGATTGTTTCAACAAGTGGAAAATTTAAAGGACATGTTGTGACTTGTGGAGAAGTGGGACTGAATTAACTCCTCTCGCCTTGGTTGTAACATATTTAACTGGGGGCTCGGTTTTTCCAGGATAAATCCAATGTTGTTGACATTCAATTGCCATACCACCATACGAATTAGGAGCAGAAGTAGGCCATTCGGCCCCTCGAGCCTGCTCTGCCATTCAATTAGTTCATGGCTGATCTGTTTCTGACTCGAATTCCATACTTTCATCTACCCCTGATAATCTTTGATTCCCTTGCCTAACAAGGATCTATCTACCTCCGCCTTAAAAATATTCAATGACCCCAGCCTCTGGAGCAGAGAATTCCAAAGTCGCACAGCCCTCTGAGAAAAAAAATTCTCCTCATCTCTGTCCTAAAAGGGAGAGCCCTAATATTAAAACAGTGCCCCCTAGTTCTGGACTGACCCACAAGAGGAAACCTCCTTTCCGCATCCATCTTGCCAAGACCTTTCAGGATCTTATATACTTCAATCAAGTCTCCCCTCATTCTTCTAAACTCCAGTGAAAACAAGCCCAGTCTGTCCAAACTTTCCTCATAAGACAACCCACTCATTCCAGATATCAATCTAGTAAACCTCCTCTGAACTGCCTCCAACACATTCACATTCTTCCTAAATAAGGAGACCAAACTGCACACAGTATTCAAGATGTGGTCTCACCAATGCCCTGTATAACTGAAACATAACATCCTTACTTTTATTTTCGATTCCTCTCATAATAAAGGATAGCATTCCATTTGCCTTTTTTTTTTATTACTTGCTGTGCCTGCATACTAACTTATTGTGACTCATGCATTAGAACACCTAGATCCCTCTGCATCTCGGAGTTCTGCAGTCGTTTTCCATTTAAGTAATACTCTGCTTTTTTATTCTTCCTGCCAAAGTGAACAACTTCACATTTTTCCACACTATACTTCAGCTGCCAGATTTTTACCCACTCACTCAATCTTTCTATATCTGTCTGCAAGCTCCTTATGTCCTCGTCACAACATACTTTCCTACCTAGCTTTGTGTCATCTGCAAATTTAGCTACCATGCCATCGCTCCCCTCATCTAAGCCATTGATATAAATTTTAAAAAATTGAGGCTCCAGCACAGACCCCTGCGGGACACCACTTGTCACATCCTGCCAATCAGAAAAGGACACATATATGCATACTATCTGTTTTCTGCCAGCCAGCCAATCTTCTATCCATGCTAATATGTTACCCCCGACACCATGAGCTCCTACTTTACACAATAACCTTTTATATGGAACCTTGTCAAACGCCTCTGGAAATCCAAGTACAATACGTCAATGGGCTCCCTTTTATCCACAGTGCATATTACTCCTTCAAAGAACTCTAATAAATTGGTTAAACTTGATTTCCCTTTCACAAGTATGCTGATTACCTTGAGTTTTTCTAAGTACCCAGCTATAGCCTCCTGAGTGATCGATTCTCACACCTTCCCCACGACAGATGTCAAGCTAACTGGCTGAGAGTTACCTGTTTTCTGCCTCCTCCCCCTTCTTGAATAGAGGGATTATATTTGCTACGTTCTAATCTGATGAATTGTAAGTGGGGTAAGAAAAATTGTAAAAGGAAAAATAAAAGAACCAGGTTTCTTGTGTAATAGGATAAAGTCTACACCACCGGAATGTCTTCAATGGTTGCTGCGACTTTTCTGGGGAAGGAGAAAGTATCCCTCAGTGATTTGAGATATTTAACCAAGGTTAAACTAAAGCATTTGGCAGCACAGTTAGGGTTGAGATTGAAATCAGGTGCTAAAAAACCAGAGATAATTGAAGTAATTGGAAATTGAAAGAAGAGGAAGACAATAAGTCAGAGGGTGATGCAGTTGAATTAGCTAAAATTCAATTAGAACAGAAAAAGTATGAGCAGGAACAAGAAATGGAAAAACTTAGGCTTCAACAGCAAACAGAAAAAGAAGTAAGAAAGTTTGACAAGGAAAAGAAATAGAACTGGAAAAACTTAAGCTTGAATTTCAAAGAGAAAGTGAAAGAAGCAAGGGAATTGAAATTAAGAGAGACAAAAGGGTGGTCTTGACTCCAGGGAAAATTCTGGTCAGGAAGTATCTGAGTCCTGCCTAGGACCCAGTGAAAAGCTGTTTAAATTTATACAAGCTTTCCCTGACTTTGAGGAAAGGGACAAAGAGGCATTTTTCACTTCTTTTGAAAAAATAGCCAAACAAATGAAATGGCCAAAGGAAAGCTGGACACTGCTTATGCAAATCAGGTTTATGGGCAGTGCTCATGAAGTTTATGCCATGCTTTCTGAGGAGGCTTCTGCAGATTATGAGATGGCAAAAAAGACTATTCTCGCTGCATGTGAGTTCGTCCCTGAAGCTTACCAACAGAAGTTTCGGAACCTCCGGAGATTGTCTGGCAGACTTATATAGAATTTGAGAGGGTAAACCAAATTAATTTTGATGGTTGGATATGGGCATTAAAGATGGAAGCCACATATGAGAACCTTAGGGAACTAATTCTCCTGGAAGAATTTAAAAATTCACCCCCTCCAGTCGTGAGAACTCATGGAGAACCAAAAGGTTTCAAGGGCCAGACAGGCAGCAAAAATCACTGATGATTATGGGCTTGTGTATAACCCAAATCCTTTTTCCGTTACCCCTACAGATCCAAGGATAGAAGGTGGGAGAGTGAAGGGAAGGTAAGTAGCTGGAGATAAGAAGGGACAGCTGGGAACACCCCAAGCTCTCCTCCTCAGGCCAGAAAGGAAGGTGCTGAGGGTAGAAGTGAGGTCTACAAGCCGAAGTGTTACCATTGCCACAAGGTGGGACAGCTTCGTTTAGAATGCTGGAAATTACGGGGTAAACCCTTGGGACCTGTTGGGGTGCACAAAGCTAATGAAGAGCAAGGAGCTCTGACTAAGAGTACAGTAGATCAGGCTGTAGCTTTGATGGCAGCTGTAAAACCAGATACAAAAACCAAGGTTAATAATAAGATACCTGAAAGTTATAGGGAATTCTTATCGAAAGGAAAAGTAACTCCTTATCCCTCAAGTGAGGCAGGCAAACCTATTGTTATACTTAGGGATACAGGAGCCACCCAAACACTTTTGCGAGGGAAAGGCATAACATTTCCACCAGAGAGTGCACTGAATGCTAATGTTTTAGTGAATGGTATTGGCGGGGAGTTTATACCCATACCTTTGTATCGAGTGCACCTAGAGTGTGACCGAGGGCTGAATTTTACCTTAGGCGGACGGGAATTCGCCACCGACATAAAAGTCAGCGGCGAATACGTTTCTGCCTAGCCTGGGGATCCGTCCCGCATTTTACTGGTCCCCGGGCTTCAATTGTCCCGAGGCGAGACTTCCACCCACTTGAGGGAGGAAGTTCCGCCTCAGTGAGCTGCCGGCCAATCAGCGGGCTGGAAGCTCTTAGTTCCAGCAGCGCCACCAGGAGTGGTGACCACTGCTGGGTTTGCAACCCAGCTGATGACATGGAGCCAGGAGGGAAGGTAAGTTGGAAATGCCTCACCAGGGAGATCGGTTGTGCCCTGGTGAGGCTATGGTGTTTTTATTTTGGTGGGGGGGAGCATCTTGGGTCCCAGGGGTGATTTGGGAGGTGGGGGCGGCCCTCAATTGGGCACCCTGTGTCCAACTCCCATGGTACCCCCAGCACTCAGAAAGGCCGGCAGCTATCACTGGACGGCCTATCACGTCCCTAGCACGCCTGCTTACCACGGTTAAAATACCTGTGGAGGCAGGCGAGGGTCCTTAAGTGGCCATTAATGGCCTTGATTGGCCTTGGGCAGGCGGGCCATTTCCTCCTTACCGCCCGACTACCGTAAAGTTAACCAGAGACGGGGCGGCGCGGAAAGGCCTCCTGGAGCCTACCGCCCAATTTTACGCCGCCCCCATCTACCCCCACGCCACCATCCGACTCACTGGAGCGGCGTAAAATTGAACTCCTAATGTCTGGAACAGTAACTGTAGGAGTTATCCATAGCTTGCCAGTAGACAGAGTTGACCTACTCCTGGGGAATGATTCGGCCAGAGTGAAAGTAGTACCTTCGCCAGTAGTTATGGTAAAACCAAGTGAGGTTGAGGAGACAGAACAGTTACAGGAAAAGGTTCCAGAGGTTTTTCCTTCTTGTGTAGTAACTCGAGCAATGGCAAAACAGATTTCATTGTTGGAGGTAAAATTGGCACCACGTTCAGATAGCCAAATATCTGAAAATTTCCTTGGGGATTTAGATAATCCAAATTAAATATTTAACAAGTCTTCTCTGATCACAGCTCAATAAGCTGACCCAGAGTTGAAGATGGTGGCACAAACAGCTCCAACAGAAACTGAGGGAAAAGGAGTTCCAGAAGATATTGAAAATGGAATTCTGATGAGGAAGTGGAGACTGCCAAAGTATCACTGGCAACTATTAAGGTTAGCGCATGGGATCCCTCTAGTGGGACATATGGGGATCTGGAAGACCAAAGCATGTATAAGTCAACATTATTAATGGCCAAGTCTTTCCAAGGATGTGGTGCAGTTTTGTAAAACGTACCATCCATGCCAGATTGTGGGAAAACAGCAACCTGCCATAAAACTGCCATCTCTAATTCCCATACCAGTTATTGGAGAAACATTAAGTAGGGTGTTCGTAGACCATGTAGGACCCTTAATGAAAACAAAATCAGGACACCAATATATACTCACTATCATGGATATGGCTACTCGGTTCCCAGAGGCCATTCCCTTGAGAACAATTTCTGCTCTGGTAGTGGTAGAGACATTAACCCAGTTCTTTACTAGATAGGGATTACTGATTGAGAGTCAGCCAGATCAAGGTTCCAATTTCATGTCTAAACCTTTTCAGGAAGTTATGAGTAACTTAGGTATAACACAGTGTCACAGAACTGTTTCTTTTTTTGTTCTATTTGGATTACAAAACTGTGTGCCTTTAAGACTCTGTTTGAAAACAGTGTGTCTTTAAGACTGAGCACAGGGTGCCAGCTATAACTGTCCCTAGGCCACAGCAGGAGAGAGAGGTTAAATGGTATAATGTTTCAATTTGACTGTGTAAAACTGGCAAAAACCGGTCTGAACCAACCACCAGTGAGGTGTGCTACTGAAGAAAAGAGCCGTCTATTCTCTCTCAGCAGAAATTCTACAAGGAGCTACAGGCCAGTTAATTGCTTAAGGAGAATAAAAGCTGTTTTTTGAAGAGACCATTTGTCTTGCTGAAGGTAGCAAAACTCCTTTTCTTTACTTCCAAGCCAGGAAGCATTTGCTTCAAGATTGAATCTCTTTTGACTGTATTTTCTGGAATTCGCCAGTGATCTTGATGCCTGCTGCAGCTGAAGTGTTTTGAATGCCTATCTACTGAAGGACTGTTTCATAAAATCCGTGGGAAGACTTCGAGAGGCATTTGATTATTTTCACACCAGGATACCTCACTCGTCAAGAACTTAACCCACAATGATTTACTTATTTATTTATTCTTAAGAAACAGCTAATTTTTAAAAACATAATTTAAAAAAAAAAGAAACCAGTTAACCGTGACTTTTGAATGTTTGGGCTGAATTTTATTCGGGCTCCGCAGTAGCGCCCTTTAAACTTGGCGGGGTGCCCACATTCAGCGGCTGCTGCAGAGCCCCCGTGATATTTTGTGCTGGGGCTCATTGGCACCGCTGTCAATCTGGCAGCACCTGTGGAGAGAGAAGCAGAGTTAACTTGACCAAGTTCACAGACCTGAAAGTTAACTCTGCTTCTCTCTCCACAGATGCTGCCTGATCTGTTGAGTTTCCCCATCACTTTCTGCTTTGCTGCTACATACTTACCCTGTGTCCCAGTGTCCTGTGAAATTTGATTGTCTTCTTCCACTCAAGTGTAACATTCCTTCTTGTTGGCATGCCTCACCTGGGTGAATAATCTTAATTTTGCACATTCCAGGACGTGAGACTTAAATATATAATAAAAGGCAAATACACAACAGAAATCAAAACATAATTGAAGGATATTTACATGCTATGAGCTTCTGATCATCTGACTGTGAAAATCTGCAGACTAATATGCATTTGGAAGCTGTATTCATTTCTCTGCTAACTGTTATGTGAAAATACATGTAACTTCAATTAAACGATCTTTGTTAAAAAACAGGAAAATATGTTCATATTCTAGCTGCATTACCAACCAGAAATATTACACCAATAACTATGATCAGCTGCTGCAGAAGCAAAGTGTTCTTGAACATGTCGATGTGTAATAATTGAAAAACCGTGACAACAGCACAGATTTCCTCACTAGTCCTGCATTGGTTCTTGGCCGACACTGAGTGGCACAGCATGACCACATCAAGATCTTACCAGCTGAATCGATTGCCCCCACCATCCATATAACTTTAACGCTCCTACCCTTTCTGACACCTTTCCCACATATAGGGTAACTAGAGTGACATTGCTGCTTCACACATACAAACAAATGCAGGGCGTAAACCATTTACAGAGGGAGGGTACACAGCACCTGCCTTCATGCCTGCAGAGCTTTCCCTCCAGGAATCCCAGACCTCCTCCTTCCTCCCTTCCAGTATGCGAGACGCCTGTAATTCCCCCCCTCCCTTCCAGTATGCAGAGTGAGACCCCTGTGGTTCCCCCCTCTCTCCTCCCTTCCACTATGCAAAATGAGACCTCTGAATATCAGAAATTACCTTCGGTGTTTCTGAAGACCCGCCGGCTTTTCTAATCATGAATGGGACGGCACGTGACGGCCGCCCATCCTACATAAACTGAGGAAGTGTGCAGGAAAGGCAGCGGGATGCATAATCTGCAGAGGTAAGTATCGTTTTACATATTGTAATTGGGGTGCAGCCGCCAAGAGGCGGGGTGGGGGGGGGTGAGTGACGGGGGCCATACTGAGGTCCCCCCGCCGCTGGTAATCTGCTCGACGTCATGGGTTGAGGCCCACCTCAAAAAATTTACCAGCTCCCATGTCGTGACCCACGCGTCGGGGGGCCGGTAAAATTCAGCTCTATGTGTGTGAATGGGGTAGTTAGTTTAAAATAAGAAGTTATATGGTCATTAGACATAGTTTAGCTTAATCGTGTTTAAGATTTAGTTTTTCAATATATAGTTAATTTGTTGTTGCCTAAAGACACTTGGTTTGGTCTGTTTCATTCTGGGGGTTACTCAAGGGATTAATTTGGCTGTTTTCTTGTTGGGTGGGAAAACTTTAATAATATACTGTAACCTGTGGAACGATGGGACTGAATTGACAGTGCATCGCTCCTGCCTCTGTTGTAACATATTTTAAATTGGGTATCTCGTCTGGGATCAGGTTAATTGGGGAGCTCGTGTTTGGAATCATATTAATTTCTCATCTCTGGGATAACATATAAATTGAGGTTTTGCGTCTGGCATCATATTAATTGGAAACTCATTTGTTGGGATTCAAATCTAATGCCAATTACCAAAAAAAGGAACCAGGTTACTGGTATAATAAGGTACAGTCTATATCGTCAAAATGGCAGTAGCAGTTGCAGCAGAATTTCTGGGAAAGGAGAATGTTTCCCTCAGTGACTTGATAACCTTAACTAAGAATAAACTAGAAGAATTGCTGGCAAAATTGGGATTAGAATTGAAATCGGGTGCCAAAAAAGCATTGATATTTGATGTAATAGTCCAACATTTAAAGTTAGAAGAAGAGGAAGAAGAAGATAGTAAGTCAGAGAGTGATGCAATGGAATTGGTTAGAATTCAGTCGGAAACAAGTAAACTTGAGCAGGAACAAGCAATGAAAAAAACTTAGGTTTCAACAGGAAACGGAAAAGCAAATAGCAACAAGAAAACTTGAACTTCAGGGAGAAAGTGAAAGAGAAGAGAGGGAATTTAGGTTAAAAAAGATAGAACTAAGACAAAAGGGTGTTCTTGTCTCCAGGGAAAATTCGGGTCAGGAAGAATCTGTGTTGAGCTCAGGACCCAGCGAAAAGCGATTTGAATTTATATAGGCTCTTCCTACATTTGAGAAAAGGGACGCAGAGGCATTTTTCATTTCTTTTGAAAAAATAGCTAAACAGATGAAATTGCCTAAGGAAAGCTGGATACTGCTTATGCAAAGCAGGATGATAGGAAGAGCTCATAAAGTTTATGCAATGCTTCCTGAAGAGGCTTCTGCAGATTATGAGATGGCATAAAAGGCTATTCTCGCTGCATATGACTTAGACCCTGAAGCTTACCATCAGAGATTTCGGGACAGATGTACAACCTTAGCCAAACATGATGTGTATATAGAGGAATCCGTTCCAATAAAACAATATCCTTACTGCTTAAGTCCAGAGAAATAGGCCCAAGTAAAAGCAGAAATGCAATACATGCAGGAGAACCACCTAATAAAACCCAGTCAAAGCAGCTGGAATTCACCAGTAATATTGGTGCCTAAACCTTACAGTTCAACTAGACTCTGTGCAGATTATCGAAACGTTAATGCAATAACAAAGCTGTCTTGCTCCTACCCAATTCTTCACTTGGAGGGGTTCTTTTTGGAAGGTTGCAGCCAGCTGATTTGGTGATAGTCTTCATTGAAAAATTTAAAACATCAGAATGCCAGACTATTCCGATGAAGTTTACTGTTCCAAACTTATCATTTAAAGATTATCTACATTGCGGGTAGAAATAATGCTATTGTGGTTGCTTTATCGTGAAATTAACTTTGTTCAAGTTATTTGAATGAAATGAGCGAATGAGTGTGAGTGTGAAAATGTGTTTTCTATTTTTTTCCACACTTTATAATAAATGCATTTAAAAATAGCATTTCATTCCTTCAAGGGTGGAGGTGTTGTAAAAATGACTCTTCTGTTAAAAATAATTTGTTTATAAAATTAATATTTAGTTAAGCTAAATAAATGTTTTAATCAAGAGGAAAATGAGGGCTGGATAGGCAACGGTGTTACTATTTGTCAGCTGGTTTGGGCTAGGCTTAAGGCAGAAGCCATGGCAACAGGGGCAGAAAATTAACAACTGTCATTTGATTGGACAATCCTAGTAGCAGACACACAACATCTGGGTGGGCAAAAACTGCCAAGCTGTTTGGTTGTCAGTCAGTGCAAATGTCAAGCCTGGAGGAGAAGTCAAGAAAGAACAGAAGCCATAACACAGCTTCTTTTTCCAATATCTCTGAAGGATCCTATGAAGTCCACCGTGTATCCATCTTGCTTCTTATATTTCAAGAAGGCCTGCTAAATTACTTTCAACGCCGCCTGAAGAGAACTAATTTCTGGAAGATCCTAAAGGTTTGTGTGCTCAGAAGGTTGGACTGTATGTCAATTTGGAACAACATATCTCATCTGCTGTTTACTTCAAAAAACTAATAATCTACCAAAGCTTTTTTTTGTTTGTAACAGAGCTCTCATCTAAAAAAATCCTTTTTCACTTTATCCTTAACCAATTTATGTATAAGAATAGATGTGTGTGTGAGTGTGAAGGGACTAAGTAAAAGGGGACTTTAAAAATTGGTAAAGGTAGAAAACAGGACTTCCTTAAAATGTAATGTTGGATATTTAAAAATTTGATCTATATGCTATTGTTTTACTTCACTATTAGTTAAAACTTGTTTTCTAATAAACTGTTAATTTTGTTGTTTAGTAAAGAAACCTGGTTAACGTGTTCTATTCTGTGGGAAAAATAGTGTATCTGACTGTTTCAACAAGTGGAAAATTTAAAGGATATGTTGTGACTTGTGGAGAAGTGGGACTGAATAAAGAGTGCACTTTTCCTGCCTTGGTCGTAACAGCTGTGAATAAACCTAGAGAGCTTCAAGAAATTGGAATTCATGTACCTCATTGTGTTGGTTAAGATAACTCGAAGAAACTCATGCCAATTCCCATCTGTGGTATTGTTTTAGCATATTGATATAGCACTGTCTTTGCTTTTTCTCCGGTCTGGGTTACTAATAAGGTAATTCACATCATTCACTTTTTTCCCTATACTGTATGGGCTACTAAATCTGGCTTTTTAGAGATTTGCCTTGCAATTGTAACAGTACTAGAACCTGGTTTAAATTCTTGGGCTGCAGCTTTTTTGTCTGCTTGTCTTTTTATGTTTTGCTGAGCTGCTTTTAGGTTTTCTTTTGCTTCAGATGGGGATTGAGTGGCCCCTGCATCTCAGAACAGGACAATGGATTTGCCTGTCTCATTAGTGGGATATGGGGGCATCTTTCCCTATAAAACAAAATCCTGATAACCTTCAGGATTGTTTTCTGCTTCTGCCACATCTAGGGCAGTATTCTTTAAGGGATCCATTACTGTGGTTAGGGTCATTGGCTTGTCTGCTTTGTTGCCTGCTTGGGCACTCTTTTCTAGGCTAGCCTTGTGAACTCCCACAAAATTTACTGGCTTCCTCTTTAACTTGCAGTAGTCATCTCTCACATGCCCTTTTTTACTGCAATGGAAACACACAGATCTGTGGAAAACATTCCTGCCCTCTACACTTTCTGTCCTTACTGTGCTATGTGGGAAATCAGATTTAGATTTAGAGATGCAGCACTGAAACAGGCCCTTCGACCCACCGAGTCTGTGCCGACCATCAACCACCCATTTATACTAATCCTACACTAATCCCATATTCCTACCACATCCCCACCTGTCCCTATATTTGCCTACCACCTACCTATACTAGGGGCAATTTATAATGGCCAATTTACCTATCAACCCGCAAGTCTTTGGCATGTGGGAGGAAACCGGAGCACCCGGAGGAAACCCACGCAGACACAGGGAGAACTTGCAAACTCCACAGAGGCAGTACCCAGAATTGAACCCGGGTCGCTGGAGCTGTGAGGCTGCGGTGCTAACCACTGCGCCACTGTGCCGCCCTTCCAGACCACACTTCCAGACCACACCTTGAGTATTGTGTGCAATTTTGGTCTCCTTATCTGAGGAAGGATGTTCTTGCTATGGAGGGAGTGCAGCAAAGATTCACCAGACTGATTCCTGGGATGGCAGGACTGACAAATGAAGCGAGATTGGGTTGATTAAGCTTGTATTTGCTAGAGTTTAGAAGAATGAGAGGGGACCTCATAGAAACCTACAAAATTCTAACAGGACAGGACAGACTAGATACAGGAAGGGTGCTTCCAATGGTGGGGGAGTCCAGGACCAGGGGGTCACAGTCTAAGGATAAGGGGTAAGCCATTTAGGACTGAGATGAGGAGAGATTTCTTCACCCAGAGAGTGATAAACCTGTGGAATTCTCTACCACAGAAAGCAGTTGAGGTCAAATCATTAAATATATTTAAGAAAGAGTTAGATATAGTTCTTGGGGCTAAAGGGATCAAGAGCTACGGGGAGTAAGCGGGAATAGGGTACTGAGTTTAGATGATCAACCATGATTGTATTGAATGGTGGAGCAGGCTCGAAGGGCCGAATGGCCTACTCCTCCTATTTTTCTATGTTTCTACTGGTGAGAGCTTCTCGGATTCTCACTTCTGGTTTCCTTTTCACTAGAGCCCCATCTTTTAACGTTATCCCATTTTCTGTCCTTCCCAGATCTCTGGGGATTTCTATGGAAGGATTTTCCCTGAAAAAAGGATTTATGAGCAAGCTCATGGTCTTCTACTATTGCAGCAGCTTCTCTTGCCCTTGTACCTCTTTGCTCCTCAATATGAGTCTTTATGTTAAGGCGGATGCTATTTTTAAATTCTGCTAGTAAAATCACATCTCAAATTTTCTTATTAGAAGTCTAATTTGAGAGATTGCAAGATTGTAGCTTACCATTTTAATCTTCCCCCAGAACTAGAAGAAGCCAGCATGGAATCAGCAACTGAAAAGATAGCCTGAGCTAAACTTCAATTTGAAATGCAAAACTTGGAATTACAAAAGGAAAAAGAGGAAAGGGAATTGCAGTTTCAAAAGGAAAAAGTGGGAAAAGAATTGCAGTTTCAAAAGGAATGAGAGGAAAGGGAGTTACAGTTAAAAAGAGAGGCGATGTAATTGCAGAAGGAAAGAGATTCAATGGCAAAAGAGTTGACCCTCAATAGGGTGCAAGAAGAAGGTGAGAATGCCACCAGCCACTCAAATATTATCCCCAATTTGGAGCAAAGCTTTGATGTTTTGAGACAGTCACAGTCAGTGCCAAAATTTAATGAAGAAGAGGTCAAGTCCCATTTTATGTCCTTTGAGAAAATAGCTACCATGCTAAGATGGCCAAAAGAACTGGACCCTCCTCTTACAAAACAAATTGGTGGGTGGAGCTCGTGAAGCTCAGTCCATGCTATCAGAAGAAAGCTCCCTCAATTACGAACAGACTAAAACTGCTATATTAAATGCATCCAAGTTAGTCCCTGGAGCCTATCAGCAACAGTTTTGGAATTTTAGGAAAAGAACTGCCCAACCCTTTAGTATTTCACAATTCTTTGTTTTTTGCTTGAAAGTGACTCCCACCTGAGCAGCGAGGGTTTTTAAATCTTCAATATTTAATTGATTTAATGTATCATGGGATATATCTCCCTGCTCTGCAAACTCTTCAGCATTAAATGTGGCCATGTCTTTTGTTTCTAGTACTGTAGAGAAGAAAAGAATGATATGGGAAAACCTGTTTGTTCAATTTTCATATTTTTCGATGTCAATTTTCCTCCTGTTTCCAAATCTCTCAGTTAATCTGATGCTTCAAAACTTCTGGCTTGGAACACTCAGTTTATTATGGACAGGTGGTAAGTGGTGTGGGTGGCTTCCACTTTTCACCTCCCAAATGATCGCAATTGATATTTTGGTGTGTTAGCCCCTGTGTGCTTTTATGGTCAAATAAATAGACAAGTGACAGGATTTCTCATAGGTTTTTTTTAAAAAAAGAGGTTAAATTTTTATTTAAATAGCAAAACTCGAATCAATCGTAACCTTCACTCACTCATGCATTCATGCACACACATGCATGCACAAGAATAGAGAGAAAAAGGGTAAGATGCAAATAAAGTCCAAAGTGATGTAAGAGTGTGTGGTTCACAGAAACCTGTTGTATCTTCTTGGGAGGAAAGTCTTTTCAAAGGTGCAGGCCTGGATGTTTGTAGTCGTTAACTTGCTGAGGTGTAGATTTCTGGTGGTTAAAACTACAGAAACTACAAACTGGTGGTGGTCACTTATTAACTTCTCTGCTGTAGCAAGTTGAATAAAAATATCAGCAGCAGGGCTCCTTCCTTAGCTGGGCTGATCTCACAACCTTTGGTTGGACTGGCTTTCTGTGGTCTTTTCTTGATCTTCCCTCTCTCCAGAGGGCTACCTTTTTTAAGGTAAAAAATCATCACATTTGAGTCTCTGTCAGCTGACACAGGGCCTCTCACCTGATTGTGTCTACACAATGGTCCAGGATATAGAAACCACTGATATCTGGATGGGGACCATTCTGTTACAATGGTGCTACTCCACACCTATTCATCTTGGTTTGGGCTGTGGAGTCAGTCTGTCTTATAGAACCTTTGTTAGTTCATCCCTGTAGAAAGGAGTCATTAACATGAAGTGGGCTCTTTTCAATTTCAATGGATTCTCCTCAGAGCTAATTCAGACCAGGTTAATGAGTTTCTTCCTCAACAGATGGAGGTGTTTTTTGCTAGTGCAGGAGGAGTTGCCATACTGCTACTCCATTTTGTCTGTAGTACAAGTGTGCCCATTTTCTTGTGGTTCAGTTCAACAGTTGACTTTGTGTTTAATAATTTCTCCAGTTCATTATTTATTTCATCATGGCTCCTTCCAAGCATGACACTTTGCAAACTCTCTGTGTCCTCCTCACAAATTGCTTTCCACCTATCTTTGCATCATCAGCAAATTTGGCTGCAGTACATTCTGTCCCTTCATCCAAGTCATTAGTGTAGATTGTAAATAGTTGAGAGGCCCCACCACTGATCCCTGTGGTGGGAAAAAATTTACAAAGGTTACTTAGGGACAAAATTAGCAGTCCCTTGAATACATGTCGATTAATTCAGGAAAGCCAGCATGAATTTGTTCAGGGCAAATTGTGTTTAGCTAACATGCTTGAGTTTTTTGATGAGGTAACAGAGAGGGTTGATGAGGCTAATGGGGTTAATGTGGTGTACATGGACTTACAAAATGGCATTTGATGAAGTGCCACATGACAGGCTTCTCAGAAAAGTTACAGGTCATTGAATAAAAGGGACAGTAGCCACAAGGATATGAAATGGACTGAATGACTGGAAAAGAGTAGTTGTGAATGGTTGGTATTCAGACTGGAGGAAGGTATATAGTGGGGTTCACCAGGGGTCATTATGATGACCCCTACTTTTCTTGATAAATATTCATAACATAGATTTGGGTGTACAGGGCACAATTTCAAAATTTGCAGATGGCACAAAACTTGGAAATGCAGTGAGCTCTGCGGAGGATAGTGATAAACTTCAAGAAGACAGAGACTAGCTGGTGGAATGGGTGGACAAGTGACAATTGAAACTTAATACAGAAAAGTGTAAGGTGATATATTTTGGTAGGAAGAATGAAGAGAAGCAATATAAATTAAAGAGTACAATACTAAGGATGGTTCAGGAGTAGAAGGACCTGGGGGGTCTAGGTGCACATTTCATTGAAGGTTGCAGGACAGAGAAAGTGATTAATAATGATTACGGGATCCTGGGATTTATAAATAGGGGCATTAAGTCCAAAAACAAGAATGTTATGAAAAACTTGTACAAAACACTGGTTCGGCTTCATCTGGAGGATTGTGTTCAGTTCTGGGCCTTCCTTTCGGAACGATGTTAAGGCATTAGAGAGGGTGCAGAAAAGATTCATGAGGATGGTTCCAGGGATGAGGAATTCAATTGCAGGAATAGTTTGGAGAAGCTGTGCCTCTTCTCCTTGGAAAAGAGATTAAAAGGAGATTTGATAGAGGTGTTCAGGATCATGAGGGGTCTTGACAGGGGAGAAGCTGTTCCGTTGGCTGAAGGATCCAGAACCAGAAGAAACTGATTTAAAATGATTGGCAAAGGAAGCACCAGTGACATGAGGAAAAACATTATTTTATACAGCGAAAGTTTAGGATCTGGAATGCACTGCCTGAGAGTGTGGCAGAGGCAGATTCAATTGAGGCCTTTAAAATAGACTTGGATAATTATTTGAAAGAAAAAAATGCAGGGCTGCGGAGAATATGAGGGGAATGAGACTAGGTGAGTTGCTGTTGCAGAAAGACGGCACAGACACGACGAGCTGAATGCCCTCCTTCAGTGTTGTAACCATTCTATGATCCTATATCTTTCTGTCTGCCTCGATCCACATCTGTCTGTATTTCTCTTTATGTCTGTTAGTCTCTTCCTCTCCATCTCTCCCTTTGTTTCTCTCTCTCTATGTCTGTCTCTCTGTTATCTCTCTCTCTCTATCTCAGCAACCTGTCACTCTCCCTCCTTGTGCCTGCCTCTCTGTTCCTCCCTCTCCATCTTCTTTGTAGGAATTCAGGTTATTCGAGTCTTTTAATTTTTTAATCCCTTGCTCTCAAGTTCTGAAGTGATCATTCTTATTAGTGAATGTGGTTATGTTTTATTCAGTATACTTGACACATACTAATGTCTGAGCAGTTATACGAAGTGCAACAACATTACCCTTACACCTTGATAGAAGTGCGATCTCCTCCTAACTACTCCCTGGTCATCCTCCAGGAGCCATTACCTCATTCAATGAGACAAATAATACTTCTACAATTTCTGTGCTCGGGGAAATCTCTTAATACTTTCTTCACACAGCAAGCCTATGGAGACTGATTTAACCCAATCATCACCTCACTATTATTTGAAAGGCCCAAATACAAAATATTTCATTTATCCATTTGCCACCCAAGCCGGGTCAGATTCTTAAGATTTCTGACTTCCCATGCCTGGACTCCTATCAGCTCAGAAACGTCCCAATGCCAAGCTTGACTAAAACAAGGAAAATATGGAAGCCTTGGTATTTGGTTATTTTGTCTCTGCTCTACACACATCTGGGCCTCTGAAGTTCTGTTAAAATTAGTCTCTTTTATTCCTTGTTTGCACACTGAGTTAGATTTCTGCTGAAGTTTACCTTTCTACGCTTCAGTCCCTTTCAAAATATTTGGGGGTCAAAAATACTTGATTGATGAAGGTCCAAGCCACAATTCCCCATCATGTCACTCTCAACCGTCTCTCCCCAGAGTGCATCACAAGCAGTTTCATCGTACTTAAATTACTTTTCATTAATTAGCAAGAAAACCCGATGTAGGGATTTCCCAGGATTCTAACAGTCTGCACATTTGAGGGGGAGGAGCAGTGTGCGACCCCTCAATTAATTTCACTCCGTTATTTTACTGTTCTGTTCTAGCCCCAGCTGGGGTAACATCTACTCGATCTTTTCTTCTCCTTCTGCAGGAGGGTCCTTAATTCTAAATTATTAGAATGCCAATTAATTACAGACATTTCAACAGACAGCTAATGATACAAATTAAGGAACTCATAATACATTGTACAGAAAGCTACGGTTTACTATATCATCAGTAAATCATGAACTTAAAAGATTTTCCAGCTACCCCTTTACCCATATCCATCTTCTGACTTAGTATTAATTCTTCCTAGCCTTCAATGTTCCCAATTCAGATTCTGTACCCTTTTGCTTTAGTTTCACTCACCCTGACAGGCATCCGTGTGTTAAATTCTATTCTCTTTTTAAAACTCAGTTTCACTATGGTGTATGCTCTCCATGGTGGCTTGGTGATTTAAAAAAATTGTCCCCATCAACTGACCACATTAACCATTTCATGTTGGCCAAGTATCTCAGCATGTCTGTGATCCATTCTCCACAGCTAATTCACCATACATTTCCTCACGTTAATTGCTTCACATGTGACAGATCACATCTACACACTTACACCACAGGGTTGTAGAAATGTAGATGATAAATGATTTCTAAAGGAATTTGGATGAGTACTTGAAGGAAATAAACCTGCAGGGCTGCAGGTACAGAGTGGGAGAATGATACTAAGTGGATTGTTCTACCCAGATTCGGAATGGACTCTATAGCACAAATAGAATCCTTCTTTGCCATAATGACTCTATGACGCTATGACATGCCATCTGATACAAACCATTCTTGAGCTGTCATGCAATCTGATCAAAAGATTATGGTGAGGTGTCTGTCTGAAGATCTTTGCTTTTTTACCCCTGCAAGGTCCCAATAGCATGGGTAGCGGACAGACCATCAAATGTGGTTTTCGTAAAAAATTCATAGGCTAGGCGACATATATCTCCAAGAGAAAGCTCCATTTTCCTGACTTTCAAGAGAATGTACATAGATACCAGATTGATATATTCTATTGAACTGTGCCCTGGTGATTTTTCCAATTCCCATTTGGTGTTGTGGCATTTCCTGTCTATAACTCTTATCCTCAATCACTTCCTCTCATTTAATTTTCCTGTTAGTTATGGTTCTATCTCATTCATGAGTTCTACAGGGACTTTACTGTCTAATACAATGTTCTCCTGCACAGTGGCGCAGTGGTTAGCACCGCAGCCTCACAGCTCCAGGGACCCAGGTTCGATTCTGGGTACTGCCTGTGTGGAGTTTGCAAGTTCTCCCTGTGTCTGCGTGGGTTTTCGCCGGGTGCTCCGGTTTCCTCCCACATCCAAAGACTTGCAGGTGATAGGTAAATTGGCTGTTGTAAATTGCCCCTAGTATAGGGAATATGGGATTACTGTCAGGTTAGTATAAATGGGTGGTTGTTGGTCGGCACAGACTCGGTGGGCCGAAGGGCCTGTTTCAGTGCTGTATCTCTAAATAAAATAATAAAAAATAAAAAATATATCTTTAAAACTGAAATAAAACTTTCCCACTTGATTCCAGTTATTAACATATTTAATTTGATTGTTCTTTGTTTTAGATAGTCTTTTATTTCTCAAAAATGACCCTTTATATTGTGCCTGACATTATATTGTTTCAAAATTATACCAAGTTTACACAGCAGTGTTGTTGGGCTGACAGGTTTTGTCAATGTTCAATGTTTTCCTGACCAAAAAGTATATTTTTTAATATTCGAGACCCACAGCGCTTTTCTATTTCTCTGCTGATCCATCTATTTCTACCTTGTAAAAGGCGACGTCTTTGGAATTGGTAACGTGAATTCAAGGCAGACCTTCTGTTCTTGTTCAACTTTGCAGTCTTGCTGTGTATAGTAGCAGATGACTGTTTAATGCAATCCCTACAGAGTTTTAACTGGGGTCCTTGAATCGTAAAGATACAATGGTCCTCATATCCATTCCCAGAAATACCATTCCCAATCAGGAGTAGGAGCATGATGGCCAATTTAATGTTGTTTCTCCCAAGTTGTTCTTGATTTCATACAAATCTTCCCTGTTATTTTTCCAGGCACCCCCTATAAAACCACTGATCTGGCATCGCTGTAGAACAATAAAGGAAATTGTAAACAAATTTACTGCAGAGGTTTGACCAATTTAACCAGCATGCACTGAGAGACTGTGAATTGTGCTCAGGGCAGAAACCTTGTTTTCTGCATATTTAAAAATAAACTTGTTGAACCTGAGATTTGAAACCAGGCAAATTTATTGGGAAGAAACAGAGACAGTGAAGTCCAAGAGAAACATTGGTAAATGGAAGACATTGGAAACTCTACAAAATTGGAAAATATGGGGCCTAATGTTCTGCTGACAACTTCTGTAAACATCATTATCTGGAAGGTTAACTGAAAGGGATTTCATGTGATGAAAATTTAACGAATGCGAAAGAAAGATGGATCACTTTGGGGTGGGTTCAAAGTCCATGGTTTAGAGAAAGAGCTCTGCATATTATTTGTCATTATGTCTTAAAGAGAAGCTTCAAAGGGTACTATGACCCTGTCAATATAGCAACCCAAATCCATTCCCTGAAAAGGGGTCTAAAACATTGGAAACATCAGGGCCCAGTACTTCAATCAACTTGCGGGATCCTGACAGTGTCAGAAGGGATCTGCAATTAGCAGGAGTTGGGCTCTTTAAGGTGATTGTATGGCTATTTAGCAGTAATATATTTTAACATTCTAATGCTAGATATTGTTAATGCTGGGAGTAGAATAACAAAACAATTTAGCTTTTTTATCATTTTCTATTCTGTTCTTTCTCAACCTGTTAAATATGGAATGCGTTTACATCTCGACCTGTTTTAAATCTGTAATGGTGGCTACAAATAAACTAACCCCATTAATTATAATAAACTTTTGAGTGAGTCATCAATCTGTTCTCTTGTAATTCACCAGTCAAAATGTACAATAAGCCTGAGTGAGTGTTTTAAAACAAAAAGGATTACATAAGTTGACTACAATTGAGCAGAGCCCAGAAGATCATGGGTGCATTTCTGAATTGAGGAGGAACATAAATCACCTGGGCATGATTTACTAAAATATTTCAATATAGTATTCTTACGAGTGTTTCCATTTTTTGTTAAAATTTGAGAATTTATATTTTAAAACTGAAAAGGGATTCAACAGTTTCTGGAACTGTAAACAGTTACTGGAAGGTTTGGGCTGAGAGTGAACTGTAAACAGTTACTGGAAAGCACCTGTTTTCAAATAAAAACCCAGCAGGGGTTGTTTTGATTTGTCAAAGAAGTGACAAGCCAAGATTTGTAGATGTCAGAAGGCAGAATTTCTGGAAAGTTTTGGTTTCAATTTAAACTGTCAAAAAGCCCATTGATGTTTCTGCCTGCACAGAAGAAGACAGCTCATCTCTCTCTTGAAAAGAAATCCTGTATTTCCAATGTGGCAGATTCCTATTTCCTCCTGTATTTGAAGGAACCTTGCATCTTTGAAGGAACCTTGCATCACATGTGTGGGCACTGAAACCTTGTTGCTGCCTTCCTGCTGTAAGACTTATTTAGATTCTTCCATAGCTGCATCTCTTGGAAAGCTTTCCCAAACTGATCATCAACATCACCTGGAAAGAACTGTTCTAGGAAGAACCCATTGACAACCATCTATGCCTTTGGGATACCAAACTAAAACAAAGGACATCTTTCCATACCTTCCTTTCAGCCTAAGTGTTTTTTTTCCTACTATTTCTATGTAACAGCTATAAACAAAAATCCCTTTTATTTTTCCCGGTTAACATGCGTGTGTGTGTGCGTGCGCGTGTGCGTGCGCGCTAGGATAAATAAGGGGCTTTAATATTTAAGACTTGGTTTATAATAAACAGATAATTTTGTTGTTTATTAAAGAAACCTGGTTGGTGTGTTTTATTCTGGGATAAAAATAGAGCATATGATTGACTGACTGTATCGGTAAGTGGGAAAATTTAAATATATGTTGAGACCTGTGGAAAAGTGGATCTGAATTAACAGTGCACTCCTCTCACCTCAGTCATAACATTATCAATACACAATGTAGTGAACCTAAGGAAAGTTATAGTTACAAATTGTTCGCTGATAACTTCCTCTGGGGGCTGGCTGTGTCCTTGCCTCTACTGAACAGTGAAAAGATTTATTTTATAACCTGGCCACGACCATGCAGGGGGAGAGAAAAGACCCCCAGATGCCCCGATCTCTTGTCCAGAGAGCCCGGAAGTGCACGAATGGCTTGTGTCCAATGTTAAGTCTGGCACAACCTTGGGATGCTGCGGTGAAAATGTAATGGTTTTCTGTGTTACGAAGGTGCTTCTATTTTCTGTTTTTTTTTTTGAGGATTCATGTGCTAGAATTGTGGAGATGGATTTATTGGATAGCTGAAGTAATTCCATAGGTGTTGGACTTTGTTTTATAAAAGAGGCTGCCGGAAGAACACTTGAGGTCTTGTCTGAAAACAACCTATACTGGAACTCCTATGCATTAAGTTCAATAAATAACAGAAACCTTGGTGACTTGGGGGAGATGTGTGCAGAGAAGTGACATGTCACAATTTATGAGGGTCAGGAGATTCTGACTTGCTGTTTGGTTTCACTTCTGAGATATTATTTTGGTTCAGTAGGGGTGTGGACTGTGTTTGAAAGCAGTTGGAGATCAACCTGTCAAGAAAGAAACACCCAGCTTGCCTCCTTCCTCATGCATGATGATGATCACTGATGACTGGGTCTTAGACATATTCACTGACAATGACAACATCAATGTAGGAAATGGTTAGTTGGCTCAGGAGAGTGTGAGCACATCTTTTTTCACTACTGATTGATTTGAGCAGCAACTTCCATAAACCCACAAATTTACTCTTTTCGAACAATACCCCTTAATCTGCTTTATAATCACCCATGTGGCACCTTGTCAAAGGCTTTTCTAAAGTCCATCTGCGCAACATCCATTGCATGTCCCCATCTTACATATCCGTTACCTCCTGAAATAATTCTACAATGTTTGTCAAGTACAATAATTCCTTTTGAAACCGTTATTATTGCCCATACAGTGGATAATTAATAGTACATTATCAACAATTTGCATTGAGAAGGAATATTCATGCCCAAGAGGCTTCACAAGGACATGAGCAAAAACAAACAAAAAGTAAATAAAGAAACAATCTGGAGAAGAGAGCAAACAGTTGGTCAAAGGGTGAGTTTTAATGAGAGGAGGGAGATGAGGAAGGAGATGGGGAGGTAAGGAATGGCTTTTGAGAGACCTCAGTCAGCCAAATACATGGTCACAAATCATGAGATGAAGAGAGTGGAGGATACCAAAATATAATGATAATAAGGTGCATTTATATAGAGCCTAAAACTTGAAAAAATTCAAGGTCTTTTCACAGAGCTGAAATTAGATGGAGATTGATGCACAAAGAAGGCAATATTCGGAAGAGTGGTCATCAGCTGAATCAAAAAGGCGATTATTGGTTGGCTTTAAAGGAGGAGCAGGTAGGAGGTGGAGGAGATTAAGGAGGGAATTCTGGAGCATAGGGCTGAAATGGCTGAAGGCATGGTTAATATTTGGAGCAAATGGAAGGTCGCAGCTCAAGATAGAGAAAGATCAGAAATATTTTTGGGTGTGAGGGATGGTAGACCTGGAGGAGCTTACACAGATAGAGTTGAGCGAGGGCATGAGGTATCTTAAGCCAAGAATGGACCACACAGAGAGACATAGCATGGTGGGGAGGATCGATAGAGGTGGTTGAGAGGTAAAACTGGTGTCATTGGCGTACAGGTAACTGATGATTCCATATCAGCAGATGAGCCAGCCAATGGGAAGCATGTAGATGACCAGTAAGGAATATGCCAAGATAAATCCTTGGGAGTGGTCACTAAATGCTATGGAGAGGAGATGACATTGCTAGAAATTCTCTGCCTCCAATCGGGCTGGTAAGAGTGGGAACAAGCAAGGCAAGTCCCACCAGGAGACCAGTGTTAGAGAAATGAAGAGGCAACGGCTTGGAGGAGAGGATGGAGAGCGTGGAGCTGACAGATGTATGACTAAGGTTTTCAGTGCCTGATGGTCTGAGGCATGGGTGGAGGCTGGAGATGTGATGGAGGCAGAAGTAGGCGACTTTTATCATGGGGAAATCATGAGCTCAGAAGCTCAGGTCAGGAAAGAATAGAGTCATAGAGTCATTTGCATCATAGAACGTGGCCATTCGGCCCATCATGTCCATGCTGTCTGTCTGCGGAGCTATCCGGTCAGTCCCATTCCCTTGTTCATTTCCAGCATGTTTATTTCCTTCAAGTGCCCATCCAATTTCCTTTTGAAATCATTATCTTCGCTTCCACCACAGTCTTGGGCAGTGAGTTTAAGGTCATTACAATGCACTGCCTAAAAAAGTTCTTCTTTACATTCTCCTTGCACCTCTTGCCCAAAACCAGAACCTTCTCAAGGGCAATTAGAGATGGACAACAAATGCTGGCCTTGCCAGTGACGCCAACATCCCATGAAATAATAATTAAAAAATCAATCTGTTTCTCCGAATCCTTGTACCATCAGTTAATGGGTTCAGTTTTACTTGTCTAACTTATTTATACCCATCCTAACCTTGTTTTTTTTATTTATTCATGGGATGTGGGCATTGCTGGCCAGGCCATCCCTAATTGCCCTTGAGAAGGTGGTGGTGAACTGCCTGCTTGAATCGCTGCAGTCCATGTGGGGTAGGTACAACCACAGTGCTGTTAGGGAGGGAGTTCCAGGATTTTGACCCAATGACAGTGAAGGAACGGCGATATAGTTCCAAGTCAGGATGGTGTGTGACTTGGAGGGGACCTTGCAGGTGGTGGTGTTCCCATGCATTTGCTGTTCTTGTCCTTCTAGTTGGTAGAGGGTTTGGAAGGTGCTGTCTAAGGAGCCTTGGTGCGTTGCTGCAGTGCATCTTGTAGATGGTACACACTGCTGCCACTGTGTCGGTGGTGGAGGGAGTGAACGTTTGTAGATGGGGTGCCAATCAAGCAGGCTGCTTTGTCCTGGATGGTGTTGAGCTTCTTGAGTGTTGTTGGAGCTACACCCATCCAGGCATGTGGAGAGTATTCCATCCAGCATTTCTTGTTTTTATTCCATCACACTCCTGACTTGTGCCTTTTAGATGGTGGACAGGCTTTGGGGAGTCAGGAGGTGAGTTACTCGCCGCAGGATTCCTAGCCTCTGACCTGCCCTTGCAGCCACGGTATTTATATGGCTACTCCAGTTCAGTTTCCAGTCAATGGTAGCCCCTAGGATGTTGATAGTGGGGATTCAGCGATGGTAATGCCATTGAATGTCAAGGGGAGATGGTTAGAGTCTCTCTTGTCAGAGATGGTCATTGCCTAGCACTTGTGTGGCATGAATGTTACTTGCCACTTATCAGCCCAAGCCTGGATATTGTCCAAGTCTTGCTGCATTTCTACATGGACTGCTTCAGTATCTGAGGAGTCACGAATGGTGCTGAACATTGTGCAATCATCAGCGAACATCCCCACTTCGGACCTTATGATTGAAGGAAGGTCATTGATGAAGCAGCTGAAGATGGTTGGGCCTACGACACTACCCTGAGGAACTCCTGCAGTGATATCCTAGAGCTCAGATGATTGACCTCCAACAACCACAACCATCCTCCTTTGCGCTAGGTATGACTCCAGCCAGTGGAGGGTTTTTCCCCCTGATTCCCATTGACCTTAGTTTTGCTAGGGCTCCTTGATGCCAGACTCGGTCAAATGCTGCCTTGATGTCAAGGACAGTCACTCTCACCTCACCTCTTGAGTTCAGCTCTTTTGTCCATGTTTGAACCAAGGCTGTAATGAGGTCAGGAGCTGGGTGGCTCTGCCGGAACCCAAACTGAGCATCACTGAGCAGGTTATTGCAAAAAAGAGCCACTTGATGGCACTGTTGATGACACCTTCCATCACTTTACTTATGATTGACAGTAGGCTGATGGGTCGGTAATTGGCCGGATTGGACTTGTCCTGCTTTTTGTGTACAGGACCTACCAGGGCAATTTTCCACATTGCAGGGTAGATGCCAGTGTTGTCGCTGTACTGGAACAGCTTGGCTAGGGGCGCCGCAAGTTCTGGAGCATAGGTCTTCAGTACTATTGCCAGAATGTTGTCAGGGCCCATAGCCTTTGCAGTATCCAGTGCCTTCAGTCGTTTCTTGATATCACGCAGAGTGAATCCAATTGGCTGAGGTCAGGCATCTGTGATGCTGGGGACTTCAGTGGGAGGCCGAGATGGATCATCAACTTGGCACTTCTGGCTGAAGATTGTTGCAAATGCTTCAGCCTTATCTTTCGCACTGATGTGCTGGGCTCCCCCATCATTGAGGATGTGGATATTTGTGAAGCCACCTCCTCCAGTGAGTTGTTTAATTATCCACCACCATTCCTGGCTGGATGTGGCAGGATTACAGAGCTTAGATCTTATCTGTTGGTTATGGGATCGCTTAGCTCTGTCTATTGCATGCTGCTTACGCAGTTTGGCACGCAGATAGTCCTCTGTTGTAGCTTCACCAGGTTGACTGGTGCTGCTCCTGGCATGCCCTCCTGCACTCTTCATTGAACCAGGGTTGGCCTCCCAGCTTGATGGTAATGGTAGAGCCGGGCCATGAGGTTACAGATTGTGTTTGAGTACAATTCTGCTGCTGCCGATGGCCCACAGTGCCTCATGGATGCCCAGTTTTGCATTGCTAGATCTGTTCGAAATCCATCCCATTCAGCACGGTTGTAGTGCCACACAACATGAAGGAGTGTATCCTCAATGTGAAGGCGGGACTTTGTCTCCACAGCGACTGAGCAGTGGTCACTTCTACCAATACTGTCATGGACAGATGCCTCTGCAGCAGGTAGATTTGTGAGGACGAGGTGTTTTCCCCTCTTGTTGGTTCCCTCACCCCCTGCCGCATACCCAGTCTAGCAGATATGTCCTTTCGGATTCGGCCAGCTCGGTCAGTAGTGGTACTACTGAGCCACTCTTGGTGATGGACATTGAGGTCCCCCACCCTGAGCACATTCTGTGCCCTTGCCACCCTCAGTGCTTCCTCCAAGTGCTGTTCAACATGGAGGAGTACTGACTCATCAGCTGAGGGAGGGCAGTAGGTGGTAATCAGCAGGAGGTTTCCTTGTCCATGTTTGACTGTACACCACAATCAACCTCCTTTGCTCTAGGGAGAAAAACCCTAGACACACCAGACTAATCTTGTAACTAAAATCCCCCACCCACAGAACCTTTCTGGTAAATCTCCTCTCTACCCTCTCAAGTGCCCTCACAGCTTCCTAAAGTGTGGTGAGCAAAACTGGACGCAATACTCCAGTTGAGGCCGAAGCAGAATTTTATAATGGTTCAGCTTTTATCTATGGCTGTATTTATGAAGGTCACGGTCCCAAATGCTTTCTAGCCACTCTTTCATTATGTCCTGCCACCATAAAAGATCAATGTGCATCCACCCCCAGGTCCCTTTGTTCCTGCACACTCTATACGAATACATGAATTAGGAGCAAAAGTCGGCCACTCGGCCCCTCGAGCCTGCTCTGCCATTCAACAAGATCATGGCTGATCTGATTGTAACCTCAACTCCCGCCTACCGCTGATATCCTTTCACCCCCTTGCTCATCAATAATCTATCTATCTCTGCCTCAAAAATATTCAAAGCCTCTGCTCCCACTGCCTTTTGAGGAAGAGAGTTCCAAAGACTCACGACCTTCTGAGAAAAAGAAAATTCTCCTCATCTCTGTCTTAAATGGGCGACCCCTTATTTTTAAACAGTGACCCCTAGTTCTCGATTCCCCCACGAGAGGAAGCACCTTTTTACATTCACCCTGTCAAGACTCCTCAGGATCTTATATGTTTCAATTAAAAGTTGCCTCTTACTCTTCTAAACTCCAGCAGAAACAAGCCTAGTCTATCCAACCTTTCCTCATAAGACAACTCGCCCATTCCAGGTATTAGTTTAGTAAACCTTCTCTGAACTGCTTCCAATGCATTTACATCCTTCCTTAAATAAGGAGACCGACACAGTACACAGTGCTCCAGATGTGGTCTCACCAATGCCCTGTATAGCTGAAGCATAACCTCCCTAATTTTGTATTCAATTCCCCTCGCAATAAATTATAACATTCTATTTTTCCTGATTATGTACCGTACCTGCATACTAACCTTTTGCGATTCATGCACTAGGACACCCAGATCCCTCTGCATCTCAGAGCTCTGCAATCTCTCACCGTTTAGATAATATGCTTCTTTTTTATTCTTCTTGCCAAAATGGACAATTTCATATTTTCCCACATTATACTCCATTTGCCAGATCTTTGCCCACTCACTTAACCTATCTATAATCCCTCTGTAGCCTCCTTTTGTCCTCTTCACAACTTTCTTTCCTACCTGTCTTGGTGTTATCAGCAAATTTAGCAACCATACCTTTGGTCCCTTCATCTAAGTCATTTATATAAATTGAGCCGGATTTTGGGCAGGAGGCGGGGCTCCCGGCGCCAGGCCAGAATGTCGGGGGGAACCCCGCATCTGCATTTTTTTCAGCCTCCTGGGGCAATCTTCCGGTCTTTCGAGTTGAAAGTTTAAGTAGGCGGAATCCCAGTCCCTTTAAAGACATGGGTTGGAATTTTACTTGGTCAAATCAGGCATCCTCCGATGCAGCCAAGGCGGAAAATGGCGGGCGATAGTGTCGGGTTGGGTCCCCGACGTCATTACTCCCAATCCCCATTTTACGTAGGTCGGGTGTCGGGCGAGATGGAGGCGCTGTTCGCCATACGATTTGCAGCAATTAAGGGCCAATTGAAGTACACAACAATCCTATTGACAGCCATTTTACGTCGGCTGTCACATTTTATGTCTGGCAAATGAGTCGAAGTGGGAGTCAGGAACCTGGTAGTTTTAAAAGAGCGGCAACCAGTGTATCTGTGCAGGAGTTGGAGGTACTGGTTTTTTCATTATTCTCTGATTGATTTGTGCGTTGTTTGAAAGGTCGGGGCAGTTTTTGCTGGTTCACCAGGGTTCACCTGAGTGAGTGAAACTCCTGGTTTGGCCACAGCTTCACTGATTTATTCGTGTAGGGGAGGGGGGTTGTGAGTGCATGTCCTTACAGCAGGCTGCAAAACCTGTCCTCAAAATATCTCTGGGACACTGCAGCCATGGAAATTGTCCACTCTGGAGGTGGCTCGTCTAGTGAGGAAGACTCTGCCACAAGGAGGGACAGGAGAACACGCAGCCAGGGAATTCAGCAACCTGCTGGCCAAGTGCAGCCTGGTAATGGGGGAGGGGCAGAAGGTCACAGAGGGCTTCGGGAGCAACCTCTCGTGAGGAGACGAGTCTACCCAGTAGGCAGGGTCTACCGCCCGCAGTTGAACTTTCTGCAGATGTCAGAGTGCCAGTGCTGAAGAAGACTGCGCCTGTCCCGAGAGACTGTCACATCTCTGTGTGAGATGCCGGCAGTGGAGGTTGCTGCATGGATGGCCATCCAATGCTGGTCGCACTGAAGCTTACAGTCACTCTAAACTTCTACACATCAGTCTCTTTCCAGGCTTTATCAGGAGACATATGCGGAGTCTCGCAATCATCAGTGCATCACTACATTAAGGTGGCAACTGATGCCATATTCAGGCGTGCCAGCCAGTTCATCAAGTTTCAGACGGACGCTGCCAGTCAGGCTGAGAGAGCCAGAGGCTTCAGCGCCATCGCTGGTTCCCATGGTCCAAGACGTAATTGACTGCACACATGTGGCCATTAGAGCATCTACAGGTCAGTCAGTGGCCTTCATTAATCAAAAGGAGTTTCATTTAATGAATGTGCAACTTGTCTGTGACCACTGTAAGGGTATGTTGTAGGTGTGTGATCGTTATCCTGGAAGCAGTCATGACGCATTCATCCTCCGGAACTCCCAGGTGCCAGCACTATTCAGCCTCCCCGAGTGCCTGCAAGGATGGATACCTGGTGACAGGAGTTACCCACCGAAGACATGGCTGATGATACTGGTGAGGAACCCACGGAATGAAGCAGAGGAACGTTACAATGTGAACCATGCTCAGGTGGTGCCCTCGCCAGCAAGGGTATCCCGCATTGTTGTCGTCTGCTGCACCTTACATAACCTGGCGCTGCAGAGGGGGGAGGCCCTGGAGGATGATGAAATTCTTCAGCGCGAGGCATCCTCAGATGAGGATGGTGAAACAGCTGAGGATGAGGAAGAGGGGGCATAGCCACCTGAACGGCAGGGGGAGGGAGCTGGAGGTTTGCAGGAATTAAGTGCAAGGGAGACTCGGGAGGCTCGAATACTCAGGCCTATCTCTTGAATGGAGGCTCATCACCCAGCGATTGATATGTCAGTCTGAAATGAGGCATTCACATCAGCTGGAAGCACAGAAGCAGTCACCTGCAGGTGGAAATCTCTGCTGCAATGGCCCACATTTCCCTCAAGCACCACAAGGTCTGAGCATGCCACCTCCCAAGTCTCCATCTCATGCTGAACAGCGAGATTGTCAAAAACATCATCATTGACTTGCGACAGATGAAAATGCCAAGTGAAAAATTTAATAGTTTTTTAGTGAAGTATAGCAGTAAATAAATATTTACAAATCACACCAGTGGCCCCTCAGTGCAGCTATTGTGATTTTTAAAAATGTTTGCGAGTGCTCACGTGTGTGGATGACCCTTCACAGCCAGCCACGGCAGAGGCAGGTGGCTGTTCAGGCTGCCCTGTGGCTTTGGATAACTTTGGCGGGCATCCGCTGTCTTCCCAAAGCCATGCAGGCCCCGGCATGTTGAGTTGACCCTGAGCAGTCACAGGACCACCCTCTGACACCCTGGGATTATGAGGTGCTGATGTCACTGGCAGAGGGGACAAATAGCTGCTGAATGCATCAGGTGCGTCCTGAAAGGAGCCCCCGTATGTATTCTGCTGCTGCTCCTGTGCCCTCACGAGGCTCAAATGGGCCTCCCTGCTGACCTCAGAAGGATGAGCAGCTTCCAGATGCCGCAGGAGCCTCATCGACAGCTCGTTGAGGCACTGGTCCATGGAGCTCACTTTCTCTGTGAAGTTCTGCACTGCCTCCAGGATTGGGCCCTCCACAGCAGTCGCCAATCTGTCAATGGAGGAAGGCAGGTGCGCAGAGGACAAGGACTGTGCGTTACTCATCGCCTGGATGGAGATCTCCAAGTCCGAGCCAGAGCACGCAATGTCCCTGGTAACTCTGCCAGATCTCCACGCACCACACGCTGCACCTGCAGCATCTCCCGCCGAGTGGATGTCATCAGAGGCTCATCATCACCTTGGGGCTCAGCACTGGCCTGGCCTCCCACAGTCCTCCGAATGTCAGAGGCATCGGCCGATACTGCCTCCGGCAGCTGGTCCAACACTTGTGCAGTGCTGGCACCAGGTTGTGACCATGAATCCGAGACGCACACATCCCAACTGAGGTGACTGTTTCTGAGATGGCACTTGGCGCGGGGAAAGGATGTGCTGCTGCACCCTCTGAGGTCCCCCCCTCCTCCTCAGAGGTGGACGGATGTGCCCCAGAAATGCTGCCTGGCTGCTGCTGTGTTTCAACTGCGGGGGAAAACCGAATGATCAGGTGTGAGCAACACTCCTGACTGAAGGACATGTCATTGACTGCAGTGTAACCACATGTATATAATTTTGACTGTGCGGGCAACCTTCATTGCTCGATCCACTTCTCACTACCCCGCGTCTGCTAACCTCCTCCACAACCTCCAGCCACAGCTTCTTGGTGACTTGGGGAGGTCTCCTCCTTCCGTCTGATGTTAAGAGGACCTCCCGCCTTGCCTCAGCTGCCTGGAGGAGGACATGCAGGGAGTTTAGTTTTTAGTTTAGTTTAGAGATACAGCACTGAAACAGGCCCTTCGGCCCACCGAGTCTGTGCCGACCATCAACCACCCATTTATATTAATCCTACACTAATTCCATATTCCTACCACATCCCCACCTGTCCCTATATTTTCCTACCACCTACCTATACTAGGGGCAATTGCTAATGGTCAATTTACCTATCAACCTGCAAGTCTTTGGCATGTGGGAGGGAACCGGAGCACCCGGAGAAAACCCACGCAGACACAGGGAGAACTTGCAAACTCCACACAGGCAGTACCCAGAATTGAACCCGGGTCGCTGGAGCTGTGAGGCTGCGGTGCGCGCCACTGTGCCACTGTGGAGTCTTCAGAGAACCTGGGTGCCACACAGTTGCATCTCTCTACCATTGCCGTAAGCGGTTTCTGACCTGTCTCAGCTATATTAATGTTTACTGGATGGGTTACACCTTTAATTCCTGTTGCACTCCTTTCACCCTTAATCAGTTCTATTCCTTCTTCTAATATGCTGCTGCTCCTGATGTCCTCCATGCTGCAGATAAGCCTCTCAGAGCCACTGAGGTTGCTGAAAGCCCTTATAAATGACTTGCAGCACCTGCTTCCGTGTCTAGCCCCGCCCCCACCGATCAAGCCTGTGCGCGCCCTTTTCTGTCATAAATACACTGCCAAGCCGCTAATTGGTTAGTTAGCGCTCGATCGGGGTGGCAGCTAGGCGCAGAGTGGGAGCAACCTCGGCATCCGCTTCCGCCTCCCAGAACACGGAGCCGCCGACAAAGGTAAAATTCCAGCCTTAGCAGGGATGGGGATCCCACCCCCAAGAACTGCTGGACAATCACAGTGCTGACAGCTCAGCAGGATCGGCAGTGCCAGGGGAGGTGGTGGTCACTGCCGGTACTGCAGATGCCTCAGACCCAGGCCCAAGCGGTAGAACTCCAAAACACAGGTAGGTGAGGTGGAGTTGCCAGGGCCATTCCAGAAGGCTCCAGCGAGGGGTTGGGGGCTGGGGCAATGGGCGTTTGATACAGGGGGAGGGGTTTCCTGGGAAGTGAATTGGTTCCCGGTGGGGGTTGTCCATGGGCCACAAATTGCCCACAATGGAGGGACCCCTCCAAATTTGCGCTGGGGGATGGGGTGGGCATTTTGTTTTCCAAGGCATCCTCCCCGCACATCGTAGGCTCTGGTAAGATCCATGCAGTGGCAGGAAGAAGCCCTTATTTGGCCTCTGGGCAGGAAGCCGTTGTCGGCCTATCCCATCCTGTGGAGAATTGGAACCGGCAATCCCAGTGTTGGGTTCCGTGGTGGCCACTGCTGCTCTGATTCTCTGCACTCCCCACTTCCCCCCCCCCCACCCCCCTGCCATGAAACCCGTTGTTGGGAGGAGAACCAGCCCATTAACCTTGATGGGCCGAATATTTTATTTATTTATTTTATTTTATTTAGAGATACAGCACTGAAACAGGCCCTTCGGCCCACCGAGTCTGTGCCGACCAACAACCACCCATTTATACTAACCCGACAGTAATCCTTCTCTGCCATAAATGACCCTATGGCTCTATGGCACATTTGTCTGTACTAAATTCCATCAGCCACGTGTCTGCCCATTCTGCTGGCCTATCTATGACCTGTTGCAGGCGGTTCGTATCATCCTCATTCTATGCAACTCCTCCAAGTTTGGTATCGGCAGCAAATCTTGAAATTGTATTCTGTATTCCAAGATCTAAGTCAGTTATTTATAGCAAAAAAGTAGTGGTCGTAGGAATTGGAGTTTAAACAACATCATATTCAGCCTGAGCCCACAGCCAGGAAGGGTGATGGAATCGGTGACAAGGGGGTGGAGTTTGTGGTGGGGCGGAAGGTAGAGGTTTTGCTCTTCCCCATGTTTAATTGGAGAAAATTGCAGTTCATGGAAAACAAACTGTTGAAGTCTGATAACACAGAGGCAGTGGAGGGTCGAGAGAGATGGTGGTTTTCAGCACACATGTGGAACCTGACCCCACATCTAGATGATGTCACCAGTGGACGGTATGCAGATGAGGAAGGGGAGGGAGCGAGGATGGAAAGTTCAGGATCTTCAGTGGTTACGGTGCTGGTGTGGGAAGAGAATTCATTGCTGGCGATGCTCTGGCTACAATCAGATCAGTGAGAATGGAACCTAGCGAGGGCAGTCCCACTGAAAGAGGCCAATGTCAGAGGTATGGAGAGATCATGTTTGGGTTTGCTGCAGGTTTGGAGGAGAAGCTGGAGATGAGGGGATGGGGGTGAGAACAAGGAGGGACTTTAAACCAATAAGAAGAATTTCAAAGGTGTTAGGGAACTGGAACCAATGCTGATCAGTGAGGGGGAGGGTGATGGGCGAGTGGGAGAACTGGAAATGGACAGCAGAGTTTTGGATCAGTTGACCTTGATGGAAGGTCGATCTTGGGTGGCAGGTGAAAGCCCCTTGCAGACCCAAATCCAACTTAATTCAGGAAAGACTTAACCAATTGAGGCAACAGGATACTTGATTAATAAGTCCAGAGAGTTTATTGAAAGTAAAATAATACTGAACAATTGGAAGCAGAATTATACTTAACAAACTTGGAATGCAGCTTTAGAGCTCTCGCAGCTGCACTTCGTGGTTGAGTATTGGTCACAGAGTGATGCAGTCCTCTCTTTTCTGTCTTGATCCCTTGTTAGGTGAAGAACTTGGCTGTTGGTCTGTGCTTCTAACTCCAAGATCTGCTTTTGCTTCTGCGCAACGAAAGTTTACAAGACTCCTGCTTTTAACCCCTGGATGGCCATCACACCACCTCAGAGTCACGCACTTATTAATTTAATAATTGGCTATAGCTGTTACTAGATAAATTTGATTGGTTCTTAATTATATCTTCCATTGTGCTCAGCAGAGTACAATGGAATGGTTTCACAATGTCCCTTAATCTGATTTTAAACAACCACTTTATTCATTAAATCCAGACTCTCGAAGGCCACAATGTACCATTCCATGGGCTTTATCAGGGATCCCAGAAAGGTCCATTGTTCAAACTGAGCTGAAGCTGTGTTTTTAAACTTAGAGCAAACTTATAGAAATTAAACTTAACAAACTTTAAAATGAAAACCCACTCTTTCTGACATGGTTATTGATTCATTAACTATAACTCAATTAAAGTTCATTATTTTTACAGTCATCTGTTTCATGGTGGTTACTTATTATTTAATATAGGATACAACAGTTAATACAGGATACAAAATGGCTTCTTTAGTCGCATGTTAGTATTAAAATAGATTTCTTGACCTCGTTTGTTATTAAGTGAATAGAGTACAAAAATGGTGAAGTCAGACTAAAATCTAACTGCCCAAATGTACCTGCAACTCCCCGGTTTGATGGTGAAATATATGGCAATATATTGATCCCTCACTACTTTTCATGATCACTCAATTCCTTTGAGGTATAAGAGCTGTTCTACAGCTCACATCTGAGGTACGCTTTCGCAACCTTCTATTGAGTACCTACTTGTAGCAGATGATAAATGTCCTGGGATTCTCATCAACCTACCATTCATCATCAGATAGGGTGAGATTTCTGTTGCTTTGTGGGGAGTGGATGAGGCACATAGGCGGCATGTTAGCCCATCAAGTGGGGTGATCTGTACATAGCTTTTTATGCCTTGTTTTCAGCATTCTATTTCCCCTTTCCACTATCCCTGAGGATTGTGGGTGAATTTTTTCAAATGCGATCTTGATCCCTGAATACGATTGATTGTTTTGGCACTCCCCACTTACATATCACCTCACTCAATAATATTCTAAACTATTAGTACGTAAGTGATTGTTTTAACATCAGTTTCGCTATGGATAATGTGCCAATGCCTTGAAGTTTTAAAATATTTTCTCACTCTACTGGCCACATTATCCATCTCATGTTGCCCTTCTGTAAAGTAGCTGAGCATGTCTGAGACCCATTCTCAGTGCAGCTTCACCATGCTTTCTCACATGTTAGTTGCTTCACATGCAACAAATCACATCTGTACACTCACATTGTTCCCTTCAATAAAAGTCATTCTTGGACTTTCAGGTGATCTTATAAAAAGTTCAAGAAGGGTGGAGGTGAGTGTCTGTCTGAAGACCTTTCTTTATTAACCCAAGCATCGTCCCAATGTCTTGGGTAGTGGCCAGACTATCAAATGTGATTTCCCCTAAAAAAAGTTTGTATGAAAAGACATAAATTTTTCCAAGAGAAAGCCACCAATTACAATTCCTATCTACGCTATCCTGACTTTCACTAGAAAGTTCTGGGCTTCTTTAAAGTTCTAAAATACATTAATTTAATGTCAGAAATTCTGATTTTCCCAAAATTCCTTTATTATCTCTTGCACCCAGATATAACTTCCAATTCCCATTAATTATTATTCTATTTCATTTTTGAACCCTGGAGAAATTTTACTGTCCAATACAATATTCTCATACCTTTAAAATCGAAATCAAACATTCCATTTGATTCCAGGCATTACCAGATTGTGTTTGTTTTTTCTTTATCTTATCTTACAAGAAATTTTAGTTCCTCAAAAGTAACTTGCTAAATTACGCTGGACTTCATGCATCTGAAAATTATCCCAAATTCAAATAGCAGTGACAGGTGTTGATAATGTTTAATTTATTTCCCTAAAGAAATCTTTTTTGATACTCAGGAGCCACATCGACTGTTTTTTTCTTTGAGTTTGTTTATCCCTTTAAACTTCAAATAAATTCTGCTTTGAGTGCTTGAAATAATCACTCATATCAACTTAATTTTGTTTATCATTTCCAATTTCTTAAGCCCAGGCTTGGTAGTTCTAAAATGCTTTCACAACAGAGACAGAACGATAAATTCTTAATTTCTTAAAGCTTCTGGATCTTTTGTGGCACCATGGTCATCTGTTTAAAAAAAATAATGAATCCATTGTGGCTTTGCCTCACAGCCCAATAGGTTAACTTGTCCAAACATATCTATCAATGTAGGAACATAAAATTTAATAATATCCTATATATATATCAACACTCAGCAATACAAAAGTTGCGTGGTCAATTAAATGAAAAAAAAAGCTGTCAGCCCAAAGGGTTAATTTCTCCGCTTCTTTGAGGGCACAGAGCAAAGTATTCCTAGATTTGTCAATTTACATAAGTTTTTTCAAAAGAAACCTTTCCCCAACCAAAATCAAAATCCATTTTAAACCTTTTTTTTCAATTTTTTTTGGCACTTGTTTTCAGCTTTTCCCATATTTAATGCTCAGCAATTGAAAACTGCAGAAATATTTATTAACATTTAATAGCATTTTAAATTAAACCCCAATTGTTTCAAAACTTTTAAAATGTTTTCTGTAAGTCATCTGTAACACAAGTTTTTTTTTATACAACCGGGAGCTAAATAAAACCTTCAACATTCTTACAGCAAAAGATTTCACATCAGCCTCTTAAACAGGCTTTAAACAGACAGAATCTCTCCCTAATCTCCTTTATTTATCTTTTTCTCCCTCAAACCAGTTTGCAATTCCTGATCTTTGCTACTTAAAAGCAATCAGTAAGATGTGTCTTTAACTTAAACTGCAAACAAATTAGCAGTTTCCAAACCCTAATCCAAATAAGGCAGTGTTTTTTTTGTTAATTTCAAATTAGATTTCTGCCAGACTTCGACTTCAAGGCTACAGTTTTATCTCTTAAAAGGCAAACCAGTTCATTTGCAAAAATAACTCCTTAAAAAAGGCAACACTCACCTTTTAAATTAAAGATGCTGATGTAGTTCTGTTCTAATATTTTGACTCACTCAAAGATCGAATCCGTACTGTTTCCCACAAAGATATGCAAGTGCATAGACACGTAGGACAAGTGACAAGCTTATGCTTTCAACATTAAGAGCCAGATGAAAAAGGGTTAAATGAGTACTTTATATCTGTCTTTACCAAGGGAGAAGATTCTGCCCAGGTCAAAGTGAGAGAAGAGGTAGTTGAGAAACTGGATGGGCTAAAACTTGATGAAGAGCAGATAGTAGAAAGGATGGCTGTAGTTAAAGTTGATAAATCACAAGGACCAGATGAGATTGATCCAAAGATACTGGAGGAAAGAGTGGTGGAAATTGCAGAGGCACTGGCCATAATCTTCCATTCTTCCTTAAATACAGGGTGGTGCCATAGGACTTGAGAATAGCAAATGTTACACCCTTGTTCAAAAAAGGGTGTAAGGATAAACCCAGCAACTACAGGCCTCTCAGTTTAACCTTGATGGTGGGAACTCTTTTAAAAATGATAATTAGGGGCAAAATTAACAGTCACTTGGACAAATGTGGATTAAATAAGGAAAGCCAGCATGGATTTGTTAAGGGCAAATCATGTTAGGTTAACATGTTTTGATGAGGTAACAGAGAGGGCTGATGAGGGTAATGCATTTGATCTAGTGCACATGGACTTCCAAAATGGCATTTGATAAAGTGTCATGTGACAGGCTTGAAAGTAAAGTTGTCGGCTGTGGAATAAAAGGGACAGTCGTAACATGGATACAAAATTGACTGAATGACAGGAAACAGAGTAGTTGTGAATTTTTGTTTTTCGGGCGGGAGGAGGGTACATATTGGTGTTCACCAGGGGTCGGTTTTAGGACCACTGCTTTTCTTGATTTTTTTTTTATGCACAGAAGGAAGCATGAGGAAATAAAGAATGAAATGGAAGGATTAGGAATTTTTAAAATCAACTGCTAGGCAAAATTATTGGAAAATTGAGACTTATAAAAAGTAAAAATGGAATAGCCACCATGTGACCCCTTCTGTACTGGAAATCCACAAATTTGTCTGCAAGGACAAGGCTTGTTAACCCCATCTGAAATAGCTCTGGGGAGGACTGCTATAAAAGAAGCTATTTCATACGAATGACTCTGATCGACATAAATGGATAAACAGAGGATGCTGGAGATAGTCTGGTCCATAGTCAAAAAAAGATGAATAAGATATGAGGCAGAAACATTATAACAGAATGATTCCCATTCAAACATCAAAAGATGACCATGGTTATCGTATGTCGTCGCAATGAGTGGTTACAACAGGGGAAAGGGTCATGCATCTCCTAACCGAAGCTAATGTGAGAGCTTTTTTACCTTAAAAGGTAGCTCGCTGGAGAGAGGGAGGAGAGATAAAGCCAACATCACAGAAAGCCCTGTGAGAAGGATCCAGGGAAGAGAAGAACCCTGTTGACCAAGAATAGTGACCACAGCAGAGACATCGAAAAGTTACTTTGAGACCATGAATCTGAGAAGGTAACAAACTATACACCACCAGTTTTGGGCTGTATTACAATCACTAGCGCGTTACAATAAATCCACAAGTTCAAGACTGTGAATAATCAGGCCTGCAACTTTTTAAAGACAGATTTTTCCTCCGGAGTAGACTCAATAATATTCTGTAAACCACAAACACGTACCTAACTTGGGACTTTAAACTATCTCTTATCCTTTTCCCTTTATCTATCTATCAATGTTTATGTATGTGCTGGTACATGGGCATGTCAGTTTGGTTGCAATCATCTGATTTTGTTTAAAAATAATTATTGGAAAATAGGAAATAGTAAATAGGAGCAGGAGCACTAACTTTGCTTACTAACCTCTTGTTGACTTTATCGAAGCCTTCTGAAAATCCAAATACACCACCTCCACTAGCTCCCTGTGATCTATTCTGCGAGTTACATACCCAAAATACTCCAACAGGTTTTGCAAACACGATTCCCTTTCATTAATCCATGCTGACTCTGCCCAATCCGAGCATTATTTTCTAAATGTCCAGTTGTTGCATCTGTCATGAAGACCCCCATCTGCCAAGGATGAGGCATATTAATTTCGTCATATGATCATTAATTTTTAAACTGTTGCTGGAGTGAAGAAATAACTTGTTTTGCAAGAGAGCACCAGACATTTGGCTGGAAGGACATTTTCACACTAAGAAACAGTGCTTGAAGAGACAAAGAACTACTCCCTGGTCCAATTAACCCAAATGGATTTTGATCACCAGACATTGAAAGTGTAAGGAGGCTCGCATTCCAGGGCCTGCTGAGATGATAGAATCCACAAATGCAGAAGTGGTTAAACCAGCTGGTCACATGACTAACCGGCTGGTCCAGGCTTTTTGAATTAGAAACAGGACAGCATGAAGAGGCAGACTGCAATTTTGCAACTGAAGCTGGAACAAGAAAGCCTCTCTCCTGGCTGGCTCTCTCTCCCTTTCTCACAAACCTTTGGACTCACTATGCCGCATAATCCTCAACAGAGAAAAGACTCCTACATCCAAATGTGCACTGGGCCCCAGTGAACAGCAAGACTTACCAGCAACATTTGTGTTTATCGCATCTGCATGCTAGCGTGGTCGCGTCACGTATTTGTAGTTGTTAACCGAATTAGTGTTTAAGATTAATAAACTTCCACCTTTTTTGTTTAAATCTAAGAAAACCTGTCCGATTGATTTGCCTTACAATTGGAAAGGGGTGAACAAAGATTCACTGAGGGGGAGCAAAAACACTGTGTTTTTAAAATTAAACCCTGTTACGGTTAGACCAGGCAAAGGCTGAGAGGGAACCCCTAGACCCTTTCTTACCTGGTCGTAACAGATATTTAGCCAGGGTGAAGTAACTTGGCATAAGTTAAAAGCACTGTCTATGGAGGAGTTGAGGAAAATGCCTGAGCTGTGTGAGATCACTATACGTAGCAAGGCTAGGAAGTCTGAACTCCTAAGACTAGTGGCTAACCATTTTTCCCTTGAATCTGAAGAAGCAGAAACAGGGTTAGAAATAGACTCTGAGGGTATTGCTAGCAAAGACACAATTGGAACAGAGGAAACTTGAATTTGAGAAAAGAGTGAGAGAGACAAGAGAAAGAAAAAGAGAGACAGGAGAGAGAGAAAGAGCCTTCCAGAAGAAACGTGAAGACAAAGAGAGGGAGGATAGAGAAAGAGAAAGAACCTTCCAGAAAAAATGTGAAAAGAGAGGGCTAAGGCAGCTTGTGTTAAATAGGGGGTGACAGAGTAACCCCAGTGAATGCATGTTCAATATGGAGGAGCGTAATTGCTAAAACTTTCCCAACTGACCCCAAAATTCAATGAGGGATATATGGAAGTGTTTTTTTGTGTCTTTTGAAAAACTGGCAAGGCAGTTAAAGTGGCCAGCTGAGGCATGGACTTTGTTGATACAAAGCAAGTTAGTAGGAAAAGCCCATGAGGTTTATTCCATGTTGCCAGATGAGAGTTCATCAGATTATAAACTAGCAAAAAATGCTATCCTGGGGAAATATGAGTTAGTACCAGAAGCCTATCACCAAAAGTTTAGAACCCTCAAAATGCAAGCTGATCAAACTGACCTGGAGTTTGAGAGAAATAAGGAGCTGGCTTGTGACCAGTAGCTGAGGGCTCTTAAAGTGCAGCTCGGCTATGAAAATCTCAAAGACGTACTTTTGCTCGAGGAAGTTAAAAACTCTCTCCCACTCTCCATAAAGACACATGTAGAGGAACCGAAGGTTCATAGATGGCAGCAAGCTTCAGTGCTGGCTGATGAGTTTGCTCTCATTTATAAATCGGTTCTTCAGGGGAAAGACTTTCCTATTCACCCCCACAAATCCGAAAAGGACAAAGGGTGGGAAGGTGATAGAAGCCCAAGCAGTCTTGGGAAGGAAAGAAAAGCAGGAGACACAGGGGGCCCTTCTTCAGCCAAAAAGGAAGGTGCTGTAAGTAGGAGTGAGACCCAGAGACCTGTCTGCTTCTATTGTAATAAAACAGGGCATTTAAGAACTGACTGCTGAAAACTAAAGGAAAACCTGTAGGGTTAATCAGGACGCACCCGCTCAGTGACGGAGAAGGGACCCTGATGGAAAGCACAGCAGAACAAACTATGGCTTTAACTGCAGTAAGAGTGAGACCGAGGAAGCTTATGGCTGCAAGTGCAGGAAAATTTAATAGGATTCCTGAAGATTATCAGGGTTTTGTGTCTGAAGGGAGAGTAACCCCATACCGCTTGAGTGGAGCAATAATTCTCAGAGACACAGGGGTCACTGCATCCCTTTTACTGGGAAAAGGCCTGACCTTTCCCCCAGAGAGTGCAGTAAACACCCGAATGGTGGTGAATGGTTTTGGAGGGCAGTGTACATCGGGTGCATTTGGAGTGCGACCTAAGTTTCGAGACCGATGACCGTAGGGATTGTCCCTAGTTTGCCTGTGGACGGGGTTGACCTATCCCTAGGTAATGATCTGGCAGGAGTGAAGATGCTAACTTCCTCAGTAGTGAAAGAAAGACTGCAGGAGGTCAGAGAGACAGGGCAGTGGCAGGAGACGGTCCCCTGCAGTTTCCCTGAATATGTAATGAATCAGACCATGATCAAACCAGCTCCCCCAGAGGAGACTGCATTGGCACTGCAGGCAAATGATCATGAGGTCTGTCAGTCTGAGACTTTCTTTGGAAAGTTAGAAGACCCAGGGAATGAGTTAAATGGAGCTGCCCTAGCTGAGGCTCAGTGACCTGACCCAGTATTGTGAGAGTTAGCACAGGCTGCCCAGTCTAGAAAGTGCAGCAGAGAGATTCCCTGTTTGCTGCTGTTTAAAGAATGAAGTACTGATGAGGAAGTGGAGTTCTCCTCGCAGACCTGTGAGCAAGGAGTGGACAGTGGTTCACCAGTTATTGGTGCCGCAGAGGTACTGGAGAGAAATACTAAGAATGGCCCATGCGATTACACTGGCTGTACATGTTGGTATACAAAAAAACCAAAGCCTGCATAAGACAGCAGTTTGACTGGCCAAAACTCCACAAAGATGTGGTGGAGTACTGCAGGAGTTGCCGCATGTGCCAGGTTGAAGCGATACCCCAACCTACAGTGAAACCTGCACCCCTAAGTTCTGTATTGTTGTTTGGAGGACCCTCCAGCCGAGGGCTGGTGAACTGTAAGGGACCCCTGTTTAGAACAAAAGGGGACATACAGGCGCAAAGCTGACAAAAGCCTAGAAAAGAAAGGGGAAAAAGGGACCACGAGGGCAGGTTAAAGGAAGCCCAGGAGGAAACCTAGATGAAAACCCCTACTGTCCGGTCAGCCAACCTTGAAATATTGGAACTGTTAGACCCCACATCCTCCTATGTAAATGCAGACACTAGAAGCACCCCACCAGAGATTCTAACAGCATTTACAGAAACTTATAGAAACAAGGAAAGTCCTCAAGTGGGCAGAGAAACTGTAAGGGTGATGCCTCACCTAGTCAAAGTGCCGCAGGGGAGTGCATCAGAATCTGGACAAATACCTGAAGTAGGAGTGTCCCAGAGGACAAAGGGAGATTAGCGAAGAATTCTCCCCCACAGTCAGGAGAAAAGGGAACCAACCATCCCAAAAGGTGAAAAGCCCTTGCATGATTCATCAAAGCACTGAAAGAGAGTTGAGAGTAGAACCGCCCACTGCCGACGCCCATGAGCAGAACTCCAAACTAGGGCTAATTAAATCTAACAGTCCGCCTGCAGACCTCAACAAGAACAAAGACACCCAAGGCAGTCATGGAAATGTGCAAACTGAAAAACTTCCCCAAAAATCACATGTTTATTGGGATGCCAAAAAGGGCAGTTTAAAGCAGCACTGCTGCCAAGAAAAGACAGGCTGTAACAACTGTTAGGATTTCTGAATGAATGAGAAGATACATGTGTGTTTTCCTGTACTTATCTTCTCTCTAGTCCCTTTTAATGAAATGCTGTTTTAAAAAAAAAAGTCTCATTTCGTTATGCTAGGTGTGGAGGTGTCATGAAGACTCCCACCTGCCAAGAATGAGGCATATTAACTTTGTCATATGAATATTAATTTTTAAACTGTTGCTGGAGTGAAGAAATGAGTTGTTTTACAAGAGATCACCAGACATTTGGCTGTAAGGTCATTTGCATACAAAGAGACGGTGCTTGGAGAGACGAAGAAGTACTTCCTGGTCCAATTACCCCAAATAGATTTTGATCACCAGACATTGAAGGTGTAAGGAAGCTTGCATTACAGGGTCTGCTGAATGATAGAATCCACAAACTGAAGCTGGAACAAGAAATCCTCTCTTCTCGCTGGTTCTCTCTCATTTTTTCACAAGCCTCTGGACCCACTGAAGTTGTGTAATCCTCAAGAGAGAAAAGACTCCCACATCAAAACAAATTAAAGCGTGCACTGGGCCCCAATGAACAGAAAGACTTACCGGCAACCAAAGACTCAACATCAAACTCAAAGGACAGTAAATAGAAACCCATCTATTGCCTCAAATCATTCCCCTTTCTTTTCTACTTTTTCTGTCGCTATCTGCATTCGTGTTTATTGCATATGCATGCTAGTGTGGTCACATCGCATATTTGTAGCCATTAACTGAATTAGAGTTTAAGATTAATAAACTTCCACCATTCTTGTTTAAATCTAAGAAAACCTGTCTGATTTCTTTGCTTTACAATTGGAAAGTGGTGAACAAAGATTCACTGAGGGGGAGCAAAAACATGGTGTTTTAAAATTAAACCCTGTTACGGTTAAACCAGGCAAAGGCTTAGAGGAAACCCCTAGACCCTTTCTCACCTGATGGTAACACATCCTTTATAATCGATTCTAGCATTTTCTCTACTATTGATGTCAGGCTAACAGGTCTGTAGTTTCCCATTTTCTTGCTCCCTCCTTTCTTAAATGATAGGGTTACATTTGCCATGTTCAGAATTTCAGGAACCGCTCCAGAATCTATAGAAGTTTGGAAGATGATCATCAACTCATCCACTATCTCTGCAACCACGTCTTTCAACATTCTGGGATGTAGACCATCAGGTCCAGGTGATTTATCAACTTTAAGTACCATTACTTTCTCCAGTACTACACTTCTCCTAATACTAATTTCTTTCAGTTCCTCATTCTCACAAGTGCCATGGTTCTCTAGTATTTCTGGGATATTTTTGTATCATGCTCTATGAAGACACACAAAATATTTGTTTAGTTTCTCTGCCATTATCTTATTCCTCATTAAGTTGAATGAAACTGGATAGACCACCCGGCATCGACCTAGGCACTGGAAACGACAATGACAAACCCAGCCCTGTCGACCTTGCAAAGTCCTCCTTACTAAAATCTGGGGGCTTGTGCCAAAATTGGGAGAGCTATCCCACAGGCTCGTCAAGTAACAGCCTGAAAGGGTCATACTCATGGAATCATACCTTACAGAAAATGTCCCTGACACCACCATCATCATCCCTGGATATGTCCTTTCCCACCGACAGGAGAGACCCACCAGAGGTGGCGGCACAGTGGTATACAGTCGGGAGGAAGTTGCGTTGTGTGTCCTCAACATTGACTGTGGACCCCATGACGTCTCACGGCATCAGATCAAATATGGGTAAGGAAACCTCCTGCAGATTACCACCCACCGCCGCTCTCCCCTCCCTCCGCCCTTGGCTGATGAATCAGTGCTTCTCTGCGACAGGTAGTAAGGGAACCAACAAGAGTGAAAAACCTATTCCTCAGAAATCTACCTGTCGCAGATGCATCTGTCCATAACATTATTGGTGGGAGTGAGCACCGCACAGTCCTTGTGGAGACAAAGTCCCATCTTTTAATTGAGAATTCCCACCATCGTGTTGTGTGGCACTACCACCATGCTAAATGGGATAGATTTCGAACAGATCTGGGCATCCATGAGGTACTGTGGGCCATCGGCAGCAGTAGAATTGTATTCAACCACAATCTGTACCCTCATGGCCCGGCATATCCCCCACTGCACCATTACCATCAAGCCAAGGGACCAACCGTGGTTCAATGACGTGTGCAGGAGGGCATGCCAGGAACAGCACTTAAAAATGAAGTGTCAGCCTGGTGAAGCTACAACACAGGACTAATTGCATGCCAAACGTTGGAGCCAGCATGTGATAGACAGGGCTAAGCAATTCCACAGCCAACTGATCAGAACTAAGATCTGCAAACCTGCCACATCCAGTCATGAATGGTGGTGGACAATTAAACAACTGACAGGAGGAGGACGCTCCACAAATATCCCCATCCTCCATGATGGGGGATCCCTAACACAACAAGGTCAGAAGTGGGGATGTTCGCTGATGATTGCACAATGTTCAGCACCATTCATGACTCCTCAGGTACTGAAGCCATCTGTTTAGAAATGCAGCAAGACTTGGACAATGTCCAGGCTTGGGCTGATAAGTGGCAAGTAAGATTTGCGCCACACAGGTGCCAGGTAATGGCCATCTCCAACAAGAGGCGGCGCAGTGGTTAGCACCGCAGCCTCACAGCTCCAGCGACCCGGGTTCAATTCTGGGTACTGCCTGTGTGGAGTTTGCAAGTTCTCCCTGTGTCTGCGTGGGTTTCCTCCGGGTGCTCCGGTTTCCTCCCACATGCCAAAGACTTGCAGGTTGATAGGTTAATTGGCCATTATAAATTGCCCCTAGTATAGGTAGGTGGTAGGGAAATATAGGGACAGGTGGGGATGTGGTAGGAATATGGGATTAGTGTAGGATTAGTATAAAAATGGGTGGTTGATGGTCGGCACAGACTCAGTGGGCCGAAGGGCCTGTTTCAGTGCTGTATCTCTAAACTAAACTAGACTAAATCTAACCATCTCCCCTTAACATTCAATGGCATTACCATCGCTGAATCCCCCACTATCAGCATCCCAGGGGCTACCTTTGACCATGAACTGAACTGGAGTAGCCATATAAATACCATGGCTGCAAGAGCAGGTCAGAGGCTAGGAATCCTGTGGCGAGTATCTCACCTCCTGACTCCCCAAAGCCTGTCCACCATCTAAAAGGCACAAATCAGGAGTGTGATGGAATACTCTCCACTTGTCTGGATGGGTGCAGCTCCAACAACACTCAAGAAACTCAACACCATCCAGGACAAAGCAGCCTGCTTGATTGGCACCCCATCTACAAACATTCACTCCCTCCACCACCGACGCACAGTGGCAGCAGGGTGTACCATCTACAAGATGCACTGCAACAATGCACCAAGGCTCCTTAGACAGCACCTTCCAAACCCATGATCTCTACCAACTAGAAGGACGAGGGCAGCAAATGCATGGGAACACCATCACTTGCAAGTTCCCCTCCAAGTAACACACCATCCTGACTTGGAACTATATCGCCGTTCCTTCACTGTCGTTGGGTCAAAATCCTGGAACTCCCTTCCTAACAGCACTGTGGGTGTAACTACCCCACATGGACTGTAGCGGTTCAAGAAGGCAGTTCACTACCACCTTCTCAAGGGCAATTATGGATGGGCAATAAATGCTGGCCTGGCCAGCGACACCCACGTCCCCCATGAATGAATAAAAGAAAAACAGTGCAAAAGACAAGGCTGAAACATTTGCATCCATCTTCAGCCAGAAGTGCCGAGTGGATGATACATCTCGGATTCCTCCTGAGGTCTCCATTGTCACAGATGCCAGTCTTCAGCCAGTTCGATTCACTCCGCGTGATATCAAGAAATGGCTGAAGACACTGCATACCTCAAAGGCTATGGGCCCTGATAACATTCTGGCAATAGTACTGAAGACCTGTGCTCCAGAACTAGCTGCGCTCCTAGCCAAGCTGTTCCAGTACAGCTACAACACTGACATCTACCCGGCATCTACAGGTATGTCCTGTATAATTATCTGAAGAGAACCTTTTAAAGGGTTATGGGCACAAGTCAGGAATTTGATGGAACGTTGTGCCTTGTAGATGGTGGACAGACTTTGGGGAGTCAGGAGGGGAGTTTCTCACTGCAGAGTTCCAAGCCTCTGACCTGCTCTTGTAGCCATAATATTTATATGGCTGGTCCAGTTAAGTTTCTCATCAATGGTAACCCCCAGGATGTTGATGTTGAAGTTCAGCAATGGCAATGCAGTTCAATCATAGAATCCTAGAAAGGTTACAGTACATAAGGAGTCCATTCAGACCATAGAAGCCGTGCTGGTTCTCAGCAAGAGCAATTCACGTAGTCCTACTCCCCCACCTTTCCCCTGTAACACTTCAAAGGTTTCTCTTCGGATAATTATCCAGCTGCCTTTTGAAGGCCTTAATTGAATCTGCCTCTTCCACATTCTCAGACAGTGCATTGCAGATGCTAGCCACTCGCTGCATCAAAAAGTTTTTGTTTATATCGCGGTTGCTTCATTTGTGAGTCACATCAAATTGGTGTCTGCTGGTTCTGAATCCTTTGGTTGGGATCACTTTCTCTCTGTTTACACTGTTCAGACCCTTCATGATTTTGAACACCTCTATTATATCTCCTCTTAAGCTCCTCTATTCTCTAAGGAGAACAGGCCCAGCTTCTCCAACCTATCCACGGAACTGAACTTCCTCATCCCTGGAACTATTCTCATGAATCTTTTCTGCACCCTCTCCAATGCATTAATATCCTTCTGAAAGTATGGTACTTAGAACTAGACACAATACTCCAGTGGAGGCAGAACCAGTGATTTATACGGGTTTATCATAATTTCCTTCTTCCTATTTATATAACGTAGGATCCAATATGCTTTATTAACTGCTTTCTCAACCTGCCCTGCAAACTTCAATGATTTGTGCACATGTACCTTCAGGTCCCTCTGTTCCTACACCATCTTTAGAATTGTACTTTTTTATTTACATTGCTTCTCCTCATTCTTCCTACCAAAATGTATCACTTCACACTTCTCTGCATTAAATATTATCTGCCACAGGTCTGCCCATTCCACCAACCAGTTCACGTCCTCTTGAAGTTATCACTATTCCCCTCACAGTTCACAACATCCAAATTTTGTGTCATCTACAAATTTGAAATTGTGCCCTGTATTCCCAATTCTAGATTATTAATATAGATCAAGAAAAGCAGGGGTCCTAACACCGACCCCAGGGGAACCCCACTATATACCTTCCTCCAGGTGAAAGCAACCATTCACAATTACTCTCTGTTTCCTGCACACAGCCAATTTCACATCCATGCTGCTACTGTCCCATTTATTCCATGGATTCTATCTTTGCTGGTAAATCTGTTATGTCGTACGTTATCAAACATCTTTTGGAAGTCTATGTACACCACATCAACTGCATTACCTTCAAGAACACCTTCTGTTATGTCATCAAAAAAACTCAAGCAATTTAGTTAAATGTGATTTGCCCCTAACAAATCTGTGCTGGCTTTCCTTAAGTAACCACATTGGTCCAAGTAAATATTAATTTTGTCCCAAATTATCATTTCTAAAAGCTGTCCCACCACCAAGGTTAAACTGACTGGACTGTAGTTGCTTGACTTATGCTATTTACCTTTTTGAATGGGGGTGTATATTTGAAATTCTCCAGTCCTCTGGCACAACCTCTGTATCTAAGGAGGTTTGGAAGATTATGGCCAGTGACTTGGCAATTTCCACTCATACTTCCCTCAGTATGGTTGGATGTATCTGATCCGGTCCGCGTGATTTATCAAATTTCGGAACAAACAGCCAATCTACTACATCTTCTTAATCAATTTTTAGCCTATCCAGTGTCTCAACTACCTCCTGTTTCACCATGACTTGGGCAGCATCTTCTTACTTGGTAAAGACATTTACAAAGTACTCATTTAGTATCTCAGCCACGCCCTCTGCCTCCATGCGTAAATCCCCTTTTTCATCCCTGTTGCCCAACTCCTCCTTTTGCCTCCCATTTACCAGGGTTGACTGTGACTCCGATGTCTGGAGAGGAACCATTGGGAGAAACGGGGTGGGCAAAGCCGATGAAGCTGGTGTCCTCCTGCTGACCATGTGTACTCAGCATGGCCTCAGTATGACAAACACCAACGTCCGCCAGAAGGGCAAGTACAAAAACAGCAGGGAGGCATCCTAGATCAAAGCAATGGGACCTCCTGGATTATGTCATTGTTAGAGGCAAAGATGTCTGTATCACTTGAGCCATGTGGGGGACTGATGTCTGCTAGATAGATCATCGACTTGGTCGATTGGTGATGAACATCCACCTGACACCAAGACATCACAAGACACAGAAGTTCAAGAGAAAGATCAATGCCTCAGCTCTAATGTAGCTCGACCAAAGTGAGGAATTCCAAGTCGAGCTCACAACAAATCTGGAAAATCTTCACGCATCCAACTCAATTTCAGAACAGTGGGAACAAATGAAGTCAGCTGTACTAGACTCCTGTGTCCAGACCAGTGGGTTCGAGCATCGTCATCACCAGAACTGGTTCAATGAAAACAATACTGAAATACATGACCTCCTGGAACAAAAAAGAGCAGCCTTCATTACCTGGCAGACCAACCCACGATCACAAGTCAAGAAGGCAGCTCAGGCTGACACCCAAAGACAAATCTGAAAGATAAAGGACAAGTGGTGGGAAGAGAAAGCCTGAGAGATCCAACAATATGCTGGGCATCATGACACATGAAGCTTTCTTGAAGCCACCAAAGTCTGATAGACAAAATCCCCTTTGCTCACAGGCCTTTATTCTTAAGGATGACAATGCCATCCATCAATGCTGGAAGGAACATTCTCAACAACTCCTCAACCATGAATTTACAGTGGCAGCTGATACTCTTCAGGCAATCCCCCAGTACCCTGTGGTAGAATCCGTGGGTGAACCACCATCGATCGGAGAGGTGCAACAAACAATAATATGGATCAAAAACACCAAAGCCTCTGACCCCGATGGTATTCCAGCTGAGGTCTTCAAGACTGGTGTGCTTTTGCTCACATCAAGACTCCATGCACTCATCATACGGATTTAGGAGGAAAAAGAACTTCCGCCAACTTCAGGAGTGTGACAATTGTAACTATCTTGAAGAAGGGATATAAATCATGTTGTGGAAACTATCGAGGTATTTCCCTCTTGTCCATAGCAAATTTGTCCATAGGAAATTTTTGACACACATTCTCCTGATTCGCCTACTTTCTGTGGCTGATAAAATCCTCCCAGAGACACAGTGAATTTAGACCTTCCAGAGGAACCTCCAACATGGTCTTTGTTGCCAGCCAAATCCAACAAACATGTCAAGAACAACACCAGGAACTCTTAAGTGCATTCATCGACCTGACCAAAGCATTTGACTCAGTAAATCGTGAGGCTCTGTGGATTGTGCTCTAGAAATTTGGATGTCCAAGAAACTTCATCACAATCCTGAAATTGTGCCATGATGATATGATTGCAACTGTCTTGAGTGGGAGATCTGAAACAGACACTTTCAAAATAAGGACCGAGATCAAGGAAGGCTGTGTGACAGCCCCCATACTATTTACAATCTACCTGACAGTGGCTTTTCACCTCATCAATGATCAACTAACTGCCCTCTGGTATGAGTATTAAATACCGCTACATTGAAAACTCTTTAACCTCAGTCACCTCCATGCAAAACCAAACTGACCACCATAGACATTGTGATGGAAACCCCACCTGCCAAGAATATGGAACATAAATTTTAAACTCTTGCTGGACTAAAAACATGGCTGCACCTGCATTCTAAAAGGACAGTGGCTGGAAACATTTGCATTCTAAGAGACAGTCGCCTGGAGAAGTCAATGGAACGGCTCCCTGATTCAATAAACCAAATGGATTTTGATCAAAAGACATTGAGGGTGTGAAGGTCAGCATTTCAGCCCCCCTTACTGAGGATGTCTACTAAGACTGAAAGAATCCACAAAACTCGCCGGGCAACTTGTCCTGAAAAAATGAACTAGTCACGTGACTGGCCTGCTGGCCCAGGTTTTGGTTTGAATTGTGTTCACAGAACAGTTTAGGTCAGACTGCAACTGAACTTGAAAGAAGACAGTATCTCCCTGTCTCACTCTTTCTCTCTCTCACAAAAAACAGAGACTGTAACTGGATTTCAAGAAGACGGAAAACCATTGAAACAAGTTTGAAAGAGTGTACTGGGCCCCAACGAGACGGCAAGATTTAAATACAACCAAAGACTTTATATTAACCTCAAAAGACAGTAAATGAATTCCAGCTATTACTTCAAACTTTTCCCCTTGATTCTTTCTCCTTTTCTGTCTCTATCTGCATGTGTGCAGCCCTGGAGTCCCCTGCAGAATCGACTGGCGAATAAAATAAGTCTGATCATCAGAACATTGAGTAGCAAAATCAGAAAGAACGGGGCACAAGGGGTTAAAATGTGGTGAATCAATTCAAATGCAGCCCATGAGGGGGAAGTAAAGAAGCTCAGATTAGGGACAAATCCCCAGGGAACATTACCAATTATGTATTCTGGTTCAAATGAGAAGTACCAGGGGAAAGACTCTAAACAGCCCAGCACACTCACTGTTCCCAGAAACACAGCTGCCGGTTTCTCATACAATATTTTGCAATCAGCTTCTCATGACAAATGGCCACAAATCGATCAAAGGTGAAAGTGACTGTGAGCCACTCAGAAACCACGGTGCTTGCAAACCTCAGATTGGTAATGAGACAACGCACGGGAGAAATGTTCAGGAATGAATATGGGAAATAACTCGTAACAGTCCCATTATATATAGAATCATAAGGACCAGGAGATCAGCCACTGCCATTCCCACCAGGTAGAGAGTGATACATTTGGAGAGATTGCACTTTCCTCGGGACAGATTCACAATCACCACCAAATTAAATGGAAGAGAGAGAAAAGGAAGCAGAGAAATTACTGATCAGAGCTGGAACTAAAGCAGCAGTTTCACAGGATCTGGGTGAAATTTCCAGCTCTGTTGCTGCATCAAATGGTGCAAACTGATTCATTAACCTGGGCAGCGCTTTTCCCCACAGAAATGTTTGAATCACAATTATCAATAATGAATTGAGAAATTGATACAGAAAGTGAATAAAGTCAGCACTGGATCCACTGAAAGGGCTGAGTGAAGGTGCAGTGCCAGTGGGGAAGGGAGAAGGGGTTTTATAGAGTGGGATCCCAATGGGTTAAGTCAGGATTAGGTTCCAGAATGACGGCCGGCAAACTTTAGGAACAGGGCTGGTGCAGGTGGTTTTCTGCCCTAGGTTCAGAGAGCTGACAGGGCTGGTACAAAACGGGAAAAGTCTGGGAGCTGTGGAGGTGAGTTTGAGGGTTCAGATTGGGTAGCTGGAGGCTGAGCCAGTGAATGAGATCGGGAGGGAGACAAGGAAAGCTTATCCTCCTGAACTTCTTCTATCTGTTAGATCCCTGGATATCCCATTTCTATAAGAAGCAGAGACTTCTATTGGCCTGGGAACCCACAGCTTCGGCAGGCACTCTGAGCTGATCCCTTCCAATAACTCCTGATTATTACAGGGGATAAGTCTCCACTGACACTGTTATACCCTTGATCATTGCTATTATTTACACTCACCTGAACAAACACATTACATCAGCAGCTTTGACTCTGGTGCAAATAACGTAGTGGATAAAAAAGAAATATATTATCCGAGTTAGACCTCTCTCAGGAATAGAGCTGAAAGCTGTGCTCATCCCATAATAAGGAGCAGCTTCATTTACAGTTTCCATATGATTGTATTGCCCATGTTCACTCCTGCCGATTCAAATCTAAACGTTACTGATCTTCCTGCAGTGCCCACTGAATCCAGTGGCACAAGCAGACCCTTTTCACTCTGTTCCTGCAGTTTCCAGTTAAAATATGGACTTCGGCTTAAAAATAAAAATGAGAATGATATTAGGGGATGGACTCTGAATGCATCTCATTTAAATACCTCTCTCTGCTATTTCACTGCAGATATTTGCCTGTTTATTCTACATTGGTTAATGGCTCCAGTAAAACTAGAAATGTGCCACTTCCTGACTCCATTCTTCTAGTTCGCTCCTGACCGGCCACCCAATTTCCACCTTCCATCAATATCAACTGATCCAAAACTCTGCTGTCCATGTCCAGTCCTCAGCAAGTCCCACTCACCCATCACCTGCACCCCCACTGACCCACATTAGCTCCTAGTCACCATACACCTTAAGTTTAAAATTATCATTGGATTAAAATCCCTCCCTGTCCTCACCCCTCCCCATCTCCAGCCTTTCTTCCAAACATGCAGCAAATCCACCCGTGATCTCTCCTTACCTCTGACATTGGCTCTTTCAGTGGGACTGCCCTCAATTGGTTCCATTCTTACTGATCTGATTGTAGCCAGAACATCTCCAGCAATGGCCTCTCTTCCCATTTCAGCACCGTTACCTTTGGACTCCCTGAACTTTCCATTCTGGCTCCCTCCCCTTCACCATCTACATGCTGCCACTGATGACATCACCTATAGAGATGGGATCAGCTTACACATGTGCGCTGACAACACCCAGCTCCAGCTTTCCACCATCTCCCTCGAACCTCCACTGCCTCTCTGTTATCAGACTGTAACTGTCAGTTTCCCATGAGCTGCAATTTCTTCCAATTAAACAGGGGAAGAGAGACCCCTCCACCTTTGTCCCAACCACAAACTCCACACCCTTGTCATGGATTCTGTCTCCTTCCTGGCTGTTGTCTCAGGCTGAATATGATGTGTAATCTCTGACCCCTATTCATCCCTAATCTGAGCTTCTGACCTCACATTCTCTCCATTACTAAGGGTGCCTGCTCTGCCTCCATTACCTCGCCAGCCTCTGTCCTTGCCTCAGGCCATTAGGCACTGAAAACCTCAATGACAAATGTGTCTGCTCCAGACTCTCCATCCTCTCCTCCAATCCATTGCCTTTTCATTCCACCTGCACTGGCCTCTTTGTGGGACTTCCCTTGTTTGTTCCCTTATCAATCCAATGGGAGCCAGCGAATCCCCGGCAGTGTCTTCTCCACTCCATGACATTTAGTGATTCCCAATATCTACCTTGCTCTATCCCTTATTGATTATCTACAAGCTTCCCATTGTCTCTCTCATTCACAGATATGAGATCAGATGCTACAAGGACACTGACGACACACAGCTTTACCTCTCGAGATCCTCTTTCGAGCAGCTCCTCACGAGGCTGAATTTAATCATCCCATCGCTGGGAAAGGTGGTGGGAGCACAACATGGCAGAGGTCCTGCTTGTCATGGGAACAGCTGCGCCACTGCAGTTATACAGTGGGCGGCCATTTTACATAATGGAGGCTGTCATCTCCCCCAATCTTTGCTGGGGCAGCAAGCGAGATGTTGTTCACCGTGTCAGCTGACATTGGACCAGGTGCTGGCAACACCTTTAAAAGCCTGTCAGCCTTGTATTCACTCTCTCTCTAAATTCTACAGCAGCACAGTCATTGTAAATGTCTGTACATGAGCACCAATTGCAACCTCAGCAAGCAGCCCACTCCACCCCCCGCCCCCAACCCAGCCCCTGGGGAGAGTGCTGAGAGTGAGAGCAAGGGTGGCCCTATGTTTCAGTGATGCATCTCGGCTGATTCTCCTCCAGGCTGCAAAGGAAAGGCGTAAGGTTCTCTTCCCCAGTGATGGCAAGAGGAGGTCCTCCCGCCTGATCAAGCATGCCTGGATGGAGATCGCAGAGGAGGTCAGCAGCTGTGGGGTCACCACCCAACCCGAACACAATTGCTGCAATGTAGGAAAAGGGTTAAAGACATCCTGCGTTCAGCCAAGGTAAGGTCCACGTTCCAAAATTGCTTTGCATGTTTCAGGTGTCACAACATGTCACATGGGGAATGTGCCACTGCCATTTGAAAAACAAGGAGGTCATAACAGATTTATGACAGATGTATGCCTGGACGTGCGAAACAAGCCTCCCTCGTTTATACCTCTGCCAAAGTAAATCACATGACAGTGTGATTCACTATGAGATATATTACACTCCCCCAGTTTTTGACGTGGGGCACAGATAAGCAGAACAGTCATGTTGAAACATTTGGCAATGTTTAATTGTTTCATCCTTGCTCTTGCAGGAGAAGAGGGCCCTTAACAGGAGGTAAGCGGCCCAGAGCAGTGATGGAGTGGCCAACCTGTGTCCTCTCAGCCAGGCTGAAGAAGAGGTGCTAGAACAAATGGGTTGTCAAGGTGGACATACTAAGTCAGATGGGGAGATCAGGGTCGCTGCGCAAGAGAGTGATTATTGCCAATCAGCTAAAAATGCAATAAAAATGGAGAAAGAGCTCTGGCATGCTGTTCTTAATGTAATATGTGTAGCCTAATCCACTCATGTTGTGTTCATTGTATCTTGCAGGTCAGCATTCGCATGTGACCACAGCCCCAGAGGAATTCCCGTCAACCTCTGAGGAAGAGCAACACTCAGAAGATGCAGCATCCCATGACTCTCCTGCACCTTCCACCAGTGCAGATGCATTCATCTCAGTGGGTCACCACTCGGCTTTAGAATCATGGTCACAAGCTGGTGAGAGAACCACACATGCCCCCAAACAGCTGCCTGAGTCTGAGACAGCCCAGACCTCTGACTGTCAGAGGACTGACTATGGGCGGCCAGGCCCATACTGAGCCCCAGGCTGATGACCAGGGTCTGTTTTCAACAGCACAGTGCATGCTGAAGTTGCAGCGAGAAGTAAGGCAACATTTGGTGGAGATGCCAGAGGCCATGCATAGCCTTGAGTGGATGGTGGGGGGAATCCATCCATGACATGACTGCTGCCATGTCTCAGACACACAAATGCATTGCTTCCTCCATCGAGAGGCTGGCATCTTTCTTGGCAATACACATTCCACAGACGTGCCAGAACCTGCAAACCCTCACATTGGCCATGATCTCAGATCAGCAGTGCCAAGGTGAGAGAAGGAAAAGAAGCCTGGAGAGTTTTCCCACTCCCAGTCCTTCTCTGGTGAGCAGGGATGTTCAAGCGAGCCTTGAGAGCGAGGAAGACAGGCTGTAATCCACATCTGGCGTCTCCCCCCAGGGCATTTCGAATATGGATACCGGCTCCTCAACCCTCCACTAGTGAATCCATCTCCGGCAGCCGTGACACCTGAGGAGAGTCCTGCACCAGTGCTGGAGACCCACAGGCATCCGGGGCCCTCCAGGCCTCAGACCCTCAGAGCACACACACCAGAGTCATCTCAGATCAAGGGGCTTCCTGATCAACAGCTTGCCTCCAGCATAGCTGCTAGCACAGGGGTCACTCTGCACAGCATCACATGCAAGCATATAAAAAAAAACATCTAGCCACACATGGGTATTGACTGGTGACACAACTATGTCATGTACAATTTAATTAAATGTTCTTTGCTGCCAATCATCAGCCTTCAAAGTGTGTAAACCAGCTTCCAACATGCCTTAATTGTGACACTCTGAATCCTAACTTACCCCTTGGTGCAGAGCTAATTTGACCATGGGCCTCATTATCATGGCACTGAGTGAAGAATTAATCAACATATCCTCTCCCATGGGCAGTACTGCACAATGTAGGTGGCTTTCATTCAGTTAACACAGATGGAAAGTAGGCGGAAGACTACATGCATGATGGTCAGTAGTTAGTGCATTGTTATTGAGTATACATCAAAGTGGCTGACATCGGGTTGTTATGAAGTTGTCTCTTGCCTCCTTTGCATGCCTCTCACCGTGTCTGCCCTCCATCACCCCTGTTGTCTTCTTCCACAGCTATTTGGCTCTGTCTCTCCTCCATGCCCTCTTCAACGGAGAATGTTTGTTTCTCACACATGTTTCCCTCATGTAAGGCCTTCCCCCTCTGAAGTGCTGGATTATGCAGAGTGCAGCAGACCACCATGATATGCAAAACACTCACCGGAGCATACATACGGCAGGGCTCCACCAGATTGATCAAGGCAGTGGAATCTCACCTTTAGCAGCCCAATGGTCTGCACGATATTCACTCAGGTGGAGCTGTGGCAAGCATGGTACCTCTCCTCCCTAGCATTGCGAGGGAGGCATCAGAAGCCATGACTTCAATGGGTAGCCCTTGTCTCTGAGAATCCACCACTGAAGGCGATCGGAGGGGATTGAAAAACTGTCACCTGGGACTGTTGAAGTATGTCGACATTGTGGCTGTTTCCCAGGAAGCGGGCGCACTCTTGTAGGAAACGCTTTCGCTGGTTACAGACCAGTTGTACGTTGATTGAATGGAAGCCCTTCCTATTGATGAATGTGGCTGGTTGGTCTGTGGGAGCCTTGACGAGCACATATGTACAATCAATTAAACCTTTCACCTCTGGGAATCCAGCTATCACCCCAAAGCCAAATGGCGCTGTTGGCTTGACTGTCAGGGTTGGTCTGGTAGCGCACATAGTCATCGGCCCTCTTAAACAGGGCATTGGTCACCTCTTTGATGAAGCTGTGTGCTGTGGCCTGGAAGATCCTGCACATGTCCTGGTAGATCCCTGAAAAAATTCTGGTGTGTAAAAGTTGAGTGTTACAGTTATCTTTAGGACCATAGGTGTAGGGTGATCGCCAAAACCCATTGGTTGCAAATCACCCTGCAGAAGCCTGCATAGGTCTGTGACATCCTCTCTGGACAGCTGTAGCCTTCCTTTATAGTGTCGCTTGGGCATCTGGAGGTAGGTAATGTGAGTCCTGTGGACTATATGGTATATATGGGTTTTGTCGGCTTTGCCAGCTGCTGCTGTTCGCGTCTTGGAGCTTCAGGCTGAGACATAGCTGCCTCTTGGGCCCACCTCCATTGGAGATGCCTCAACATGCCAGGGGCATCCAGAAACACAATGCAAATGAGACCCATGCCAAGAGCCCAGGACCCTTTGGCTCCCTTCCGATGCAGAAATGAGCCTGTCTATTCTGGATAGAGGGGAGGTGAAGGGTCTATTCCACTTAGCAGAGGTCAGTGATTAGGGGGCATAGATTTAAAGTGATTGGTAGAAAAATTAGAGGGGAGATGAGGAAAAACATTTCCATCCAGAGGGTGGTGATGGTTTGGAACTCACTGCCTGAAAGGGTAGTTGAGGCAGAGACCCTCAATTCATTCAAAAGGAGTCTGGATATGCACCTCAAGTGCCATAAGCTGCAGGGCTACAAACCAAATGCTGGAAGGTGGGATTAGAATAGGTGGATTGTTTCTCGGCTTGCACAGACACAATGGGCCAAATGGCCTCTTGCTGCATCTTAAACTTTCTATGATTCTAGTCAAATATCTTTGTAAAGCTTTGCTTGTCTGGATGCCTGATGTGGCTCAAGAGTAAAGGTTAATGGTGGTTTAATATCTTTTCCAGCTGAATGAGACATCACAAACACAGCGACATCTTTTATGGTACCCTCTAATGGCCCCCAACACACACAACCTATATGCTTGCAGTGCTCTCCCCATTCACAGAACCCACTTGCACAGATCCCCTCCCTTCACACATCCCCTTGCAGAGCCCTCCTGGTACACATAACCCCCTTGGACACTCAGCATTGTGGCAAAGGCCACTGTACCCCCCCCCCCCCCCCCCACCCACTTCCCCTATGCTGCCTGGTCAGGTTAACCCTCTTTATGCAGCACTGAGGCCTCTTGCCTTGGTGCCGCCATCTTTTCAGGGCCACAAAACCCACAAAATTGCAGAACATTCTTAGGATCATAGATAATTAGACTCAATGTAAAGAAGCATTGAAGAAATTTAAATTCCAATGCCATCGCGCTGGGTCTTCAGTACTGTAAGGTACTTGCCTGCCTCTGATATTGGAACACTGCAGCACGGCACCAGGTTTTGGGGCAGACGTGTCCACTCCAATTCTCCGTCCCCCTTCCACATCAACAAGCTCACCTGCAATGGCAGCACAAAATGCAGCCCACTGTTTCTGTGTTCCCCATCATTTTTATATCCATCATGCCCTCACTCAAGCATATCTGTGTAACCTCCTTCAGCACGACCATCCCTCCCCATCCCCCCACTCTCCAATCTTTCTGTTTCTTGTACTGCAGCTGCTTGTACATCCTCCCTCCATTTGCCCCAAGCTTGTTAACTGTATCACCATACTCCAGAATTCCCTCCTGGATCCCTTTATCTTGCACGCCTTTCCTCCTTTCAGTCCAGGCAAACCCCTACCTCCTCTACCCCTTCTTTCTGTTGGGCACTCCTCAGATTATCTCCTTTTTGGTGGGTCAATTTCTGTCTAATACATTTTTATTAGTCCTTAGGATGTGAGCATCTCTGGCAAGGCCAACATTTACTTACTGCCCATCCTCAATTGCCCTTTTCAAGGTGGTGGTGAGCTGCCATCTTGAACTACTGCAGTTCATGCAGTGTAGGCTGGTTTGGAAGATGCTGTCTAAGGATGCTTGGCAAGTTGCTGCAGTTCATCTTGTAGATGGTACACTGCTGCCACTGTGCACCAGTGGTGGAGGAACTGAATATTTAAGGTGCTGGATGGGGTGCCATCGAGTGGATTGGTGTATTTGTACTCTGAGATTCCTTTGTTCCTCTACCCGACCTAGATTTGCACCTTCTAAGTAAGAAGTGACATCCCTATTCTTTCCAACAAAATGTACAACATCATATTTATCTGTTTTGAAATTCATTTACAAATTATGTGCCCATTCTGCAAGTTTATTAATGTCCACCTGTAAATTGTTGCAGTCCTCCTCAGTATCGACTGTACTCCCCAATTCGGTTTCATCCTCAAGTTTACAACTCATGTTATGATTCCAAGGACTAAACTGTAAATGCATATTTCGAAGAGCAGTGGTGCCAGCACTGATCCTTGTGGAACATTGCTTCCCACCTTTAGCCACTCTGAAGAACTATGCAAATGAATGCATGGCTGAAGAGCTGGTGTAGGCAGGAGGGCTTCAGCTACTTGGATCATTGGGATCTCTTCTGGTGCAGAGCTGACCTGTACAAGAGGGACGGGTTGCATCTGAACTGGAAGGGGACCAATATCCTTGCAGGGAGGTTTGCTAGTAATACTCGGGAGGGTTTAAACTAGTCTTGCAGGGGGATGGGACCCAAAGTAGTAGTCTCTCTGATGAGATAGTTGAGGCAAATGTAGAGGTTAAAGCAAGCAAGTCCAGTAGGCAGGCCGGGCAGGGACAGGACAGGGAGCATGGAAGGTCTGGTAGGCTAAACTGCATTTACTTTAATGCAAGAAGCCTTACAGGTAAGGCAGATGAACTCAGAGCATGGATCAGTACATGGGATTGTGATATTATAGCTATTATGGAAACGTGGTTGAGGGATGGGCAGGACTGGCAGCTCAATGTTCCGGGGTACCGATGCTTCCAGTGTGACAGAGGTGGAGGTAAGAGAGGAGGGGGAGTTGCACTATTGATTAGGGAGAACATCACAGCAGTACTTAGAGAGGATATCCTGGGGGGAATGTCCAGCGAGGCCATAGGGGTAGAACTTAGAAATAAGAAAGGGGTGATCACTTTGATGGGATTATACTATAGGTCCCCCAATAGTCAGAGGGAAGTGGAGGAGCATATATGTAGGGAAATCACGGATAGGTGTAGGAATTATAGGGTTGTAATAGTAGGTGATTTTAACTTCCCTAATATTGACTGGGACTGCCTTAGTGCTAAGGAATCAGATGGGGAAGAATTTGTTAAGTGTGTCCAGGATAGTCTTCTGAAGCAGTATGTGGATGACCCGACTAGAGAAGGGGGCTACACTCGACCTCCTCTTGGGAAATGAGGTTGGGCAGGTGGTTGATGTGTCAGTGGGGAACACTTTGGGATCAGTGACCATAACTCTAACAGCTTCAAGATAGTTATGGAAAAGGATAGGACTGGTCCTCAGGTTGAAGTCCTAAATTGGGGGAAGGCTAATTTTGATGGCATCAGACAGGAACTCTCAAAAGTTGAATGGGAGAGGCTGTTTACAGGTAAAGGGACGTCTGGCAAGTGGGAGGCTTTTAAAAGTGAGATAGGAAGAGTTCAGGGCCGGCATGTTCCTGCTAGATGGAAGGGCAAAGCTGGCAAGTTTAGGGAACCTTGGTTGACGAGGGATATTGAGGGTCTGGTCAGGACAAAGAAGGAAGCATGTGTCAGGTATAGGCAGCTGGGATCAAGCGAGTCCCTCGAGGAGTATAGGGGATGGAGGAGTACACTTAAGAAGGAAATTAGGAGGGCGAAAAGGGGCCATGAGATTTCCCTGGCAGATAAGATGAAGGAGAATCTTAAAAGATTCTATAAGTATATTAAGAGTAAAAGGGTAGCTAGGGAGAGAGTAGGTCCGCTTAAGGATCAGTGTGGTAATCTATGTGTGGTCCCACGGGAAATGGGCGAGGTCTTAAATGAATACTTCTCATCTGTATTTACCATGGAGAAGGTCATGGAAGCTAGTGAGTTCAAGGGAGGGAACAGCGATATCCTGGAGCATATCAACATTACAAAGGTGGAGGTGTTGGAGGTTTTGAAGTGCATTAAGGTGGATAAATCCCCAGGGCCTGACCAGGTGTATCCTAGGATGCTACAGGAAGCAAGGGAGGAGATTGCTGGGGCCCTGGCAGAGATTTTTGTATCATTGTTAGCCACGGGTGAGGTACCGGAAGACTGGAGGATAGCAATGTTGTGCCTTTATTTAAGAAGAGCAGCAGGGATAAGCCAGGGAACTACAGGCCGGTGAGCCTTACATCAGTGGTGGGAAAGTTACTGGAAGGGATTCTGAGAGACAGGATTTATATGCATTTGGAAAGGCAAGGTCTGATTAGGGATAGTCAGCATGGCTTTGTGCGTGGGAAATCATGTCTCATGAATTTGATTGAGTTTTTTGAGGAGGTGACCAAGAGGATTGATGAGGGCAGGGCAATGGACATTGTCTACATGGACTTTAGCAAGGTCTTTGACAAGGTCCCGCATGGTAGGCTGGTCCAGAAGGTTCGAACACATCGGATCCAGGGTGAGCTAGTCAATTGGACACAAAATTGGCTTGGTGATAGGAGGCAGAGGGTGGTAGTGGAGCGTTGTTTTTCAGATTGGAGGCCGGTGACCAGTGGTGTGCCGCAGGGATCGGTGCTGGGCCCTCTGTTGTTTGTCATATATATTAATGACTTGGATGTGAATGTCGGGGGCATGATTAGTAAGTTTGCAGATGACACCAAAATTGTTGGTATAGTGGACAGTGAAGAAGGTTGTCTAAGGTTACAATAGGATATAAACTGGGAAAGTGGGCAAGGGATTGGCAAATGGAATTTAATGCAGACAATTGCGAAGTGATGCATTTTGGGAGGTTAAACCAGGGCAGGACATATCCAGTGAATGGCAGGGCCCTGGGGAGTGTTGTTGAGCAGAGACCTTGGGGTGCAAGTGCATAGTTCCCTGAAAGTGGCAACACAGGTAGACAGAGTGGTGGAGAAGGCGTATGGCATGCTTGCCTTCATCGGCCGAGGCATTGAGTACAAGAGTTGGGACGTCATGTTACAGTTGTACATAACGTTGGTTAGGCCTCACTTGGAGTACTGTGTGCAGTTCTGGTTGCCGCACTATAGGAAAGATGTGATTAAGCTAGAGAGGGTGCAGAAAAGATTCACAAGGATGTTGCCAGGTTTGGAGGGCTTGAGTTATAAAGAGAGATTGGATAGGCTGGGTCTGTTTTCCCTGGAGCGAAGGAGGCTGAGAGGAGACATGATCGAGGTATATAAAATTATGAGAGGCATAGATAGGGTAGATAGCCAGAGTCTGTTCCCCATGGTAGGGGTGACTAAAACTAGAGGGCATAGATTTAAGATGAGAGGGAGGAGGTTTAAAGGGGATAAAATGGGTAAATTTTACACACAAGGAATAGTGGGTATCTGGAATGAGCTGCCTGAGGAGATGGTGGAGGCAGGAATAGTAGAAACATTTAAGAGGCATCTGGACAGGTACTTGAATGAGCAAGGCATAGAGGGATATGGAATTAATGCAGGCAGGTGGGATTCGTATAGATAGGCATTATGGTCGGCATGGACGCGGTGGGCCGAAGGGCCTGTTTCTATGCTGTACGACTCTATGACTCTATGACTTTACTCCCACTCTTTGCTTTCTGTCTTGAAACTAGCTAACAATCCATTTTGCTACTTGTCCCCAACTCCACATTCAATGATCTTATTCAGTAGACTATTATGGGCCAACATCGCAAAAGCCTTTTGATAATCCACATAAATTACATTGACTGCATTACCATTGTCTACTCTCTCTGTTCCCTCCTCAAAAAAATATCAATGAGTTTGGTCAAGCAAGATTTCCCCTTTTGAAATCTATGCTAACTATTCATTATTATATTTTTCTTTTCAAAATGTTATTCTATTCTTTCCTTCGGTAGTGATTCCATTATTTTTTCCCACCAATGCTGTTAAGCTGGTCGATAACTCCCTGGCCATGTTCTGTGCCCCTTCTTAAACATAGGAATTAAATTATCATTCCACCAGTACTCTTGCACTGCACCTTTATCTAAAGAATTATTAAATACGTGTAGGAATGCCTCAGCTATTTTTTCACTCGGTTCTTTTAAAATGCGCAGGTGTGATCCATCTGGTCTCGGGACTTTATCCTCTTTGAGTTTGATTAGTTCATTCAATACCTTCTCTTATCATTTAAAGTGCACTTATCTCATTATTCAACGTCATGTCTGCATGTACTATGCTCACGGTAAACCCCAAAGAGAGTGAAATGATTATTTAACATTTCTGTCATCTCTCTATCTTTATTTGTGGCATTCTCCTGTCTATCCCTTAATGGTCTTATTCCCAATCCAGCCTTCCTTCTTTATTGATGTGCCTCTAAAATATTTTGGGTTTTTTTTATGTTCCTTGAAATTTACTTTGTGAATTCCTCTTCGTCTTCCTACTTGTTTTGGTGACTTCTCCCCTAATCTTTTCATATTCTCTCTTATCATGTTGTCCATGTACTTAATGTATGTCTCGGTCCTAAACCTCAGCTGTTCCTTTATGTCTTTGTTCATCCATGGAGTGTCACTGGTGTTTAGTCTGTCCTTTCCTTTTAGTGGAATATATATTTTTCCTGCACTCTGTTGAACACCGTTTTAAATGTTTGCCATTGTTTCTCTACATCGTTTTTTGCCAATATTGTTGCACAATTAATTTTCCCGAGTTCAATTCTCAGCCTCTCAAAATCAGCTTTTCTCTAATAATTAACCTGTTTTTTGTCATATTTATGCCCTTCTCTATTATCATCTTAATGGGTATTATATTATGGTCACCATGGCCTGGATGCTCCTTGAATTTTGCTTTGCTGCTCTGCTTTAGTTCATTCCTCATCACTAGATCCAATAGCAAATCTGCGCTTGTTGGATGTTTTACATATTTGGTCGGAAAGGAGGCCTGTACACATTGTAGGAACGCCATTCCCTTATCCCATTTACCTACCTCTTCTGTCCAACTAATATCAGGCGAGTTGAAATACCCCATGATTTTTATTCCATGTTTTTTCACTCAATTCCCAAATTTGTCTGCATATTTCTTCCCCAACCTCTCTTCTACTATTGGGCGGTCTGTAGACTACACCAATAAGTGAGATTGATCCTTTTTTAAAAGCAAAATACTGCGGATGCTGGAAATCTGAAATAAAAACAGAAAGTGCTGGAAATACTCAGCAGGTCTGGCAGCATCTGTGGAGAGAGAAGCAGAGTTAATGTTTCAGGTCAGTGACCTTTCATCAGAACCATCTGCACTAATATTAGAAATAAAAGTTTAGTTAAACATTGCATCCCCTCTCCCACTGCTCCCCCTCCCCCCAATGAAGTCTTAATAAATAAAATTTTTTATATGACAAACTTTCACCCCCCTAACTTCAGCACATTTGACCCGCAACCCAATCCCACCATCCCCACAATCAATCAGAGCATTTTCCCTGCTGACCTGAAAATTTCACTCCGCCCCCCTCCCACCAGTGTCATGTCTCATGGCTCCGAATGGTCTTCCAAAAGCGCAGGAGCTCTTGCCGGTGGTTGAAATGTTGACGTGGGATGGCCTTCGCTACCAGGTAAGCAATTATTCTTTAATTTTACCATCATTTGCATATGAAAATGAGGGTCCCGCCACTGAGCGGTGTGGGGTGGGGGGCCGCACTGAGGCCTCGCCACTGCCGGTAAAATGTGGTGGGGCCTTCCTGGTTTCAGGGCTCATGGTGGGCCTCTACTGGAAGAACTTTCCGGGCCTCCCGGCTACAACCCCCGATTCCAGAGGGCTCGTAAAATTCAGCCCTATTACTTTCACTCTTACTCTGAACCCACCTAATAACTTACTATTTCCTACTATAGTGCATTCTGTCTCTCCCAGTATTCTGTGTGCATTGGTACTCCTCTGTGCTACTACTTCCTTGTTCCCACACCCCTGCCAAGTTAGTTTAAATCCTCCACCGTAGCACTAGCAAATCGCCCCACAAGAAAATTGGTCCCAGCTCTGTTCAGGTGCAACCCATCTGGCCTGTACAGGTCCCATGTCCTCCAGCGGTGGTCCCAATGTCCCAGGAATCTAAAGACCTCCCTCCTGCACCATCTTTCCAGCCATGCATTTGTCTGCTTTATCCTCCTATTTCTGTTTCTATACTCACTTGGCATCATTGAATCATTTACGGCACAGAAGGAGGCCATTTGGCTCATTCAGGCCATGCCAGCTCTCCACAGAGCTATATTGTCAGTCCCACTGCCTGGCTCGATCCCCTTATACCAATTGTGTGTGGTATGTGGAGCAATCTGGAGATTACAACTTTTGAGGGGCTGCTTACTAGTTTCCTACGTAGCTCCCTAAATTCTGCCTGCAGGACCACATCGCTCTTTCTACGTATGTCTATGGTACCAATGTGGATATGACTGCTGGCCATGTTACCAGGGTTTCTAGTTTTTGTCAAAACTTGAGAATCTATTTTAAAACTGAAGAGGCTGAACTTTGTGGTTGCATTTTAAAGAGGTTACCAGAAGGTTTGGATTGATTGTAAACACGTTTTACTGGAAAGCACCTGTTTGCAAAGAACCCAGCAGGGGGTTGTGTTTTGACCTGAAGAGCTATTTGCTTATTCATAAGCCAGGATTTACAGATGTCACATGACTTGCCTCCAGAAAGGGTTTTGGTTTCATTTTGAACTGTTAAAAACAGTCAGCTGGAGTTTGCTTATTGACCTGCCAGGAGAACAGAAGATGCAGCCAGCCCATGTTTTTCTTGAAAGGCAAATCCTGTGTCAAGTGTGTTTCCTGTTGCCTCCGGCATTTGAAGAAATCCTGCATGTTTGCAGAAACCTTGCATCTTTGAAGGAACTTTGCATTGAATATGTGAGAAACCTTTGTTGCTGCATCTCTGGTGTAAAACCTATGTGAAACCGGCTGTAACTGCATCTCTTGAAAACCTATACAGACTGATCTTCAACATCAACTGGAAGGGACTGTTCTGGGAAGATCATAGTGGTAGATGCCTATTCACCTTTGGGACACCTCACCAAAACCAAGGACATATTCCATTCCTAATTTTCAATATAAGATTTTATTATTCCTTATATTTCTTTGTAACAGCTGCAAATAAAAATCCTGTTTTTTCCCAGTTAACCGGTTTTGTATTTATGTGTGTGTGTGTGAAGGCGAGGATAAAATAAGAGGCTTTAATGTTTACTTCATTATTGGTTTCGACTTGGTTTATCATAAATGGATAATTTTGTTGTTTATTAAAGAAACCTGTTTGGTGTGCTTTATTCTGGGGTAATGTAGAGTATCTAACTGTTTCAGTAAGTCGTAAAATTTAAATATATGTTGTTACAAGGTTTTCTTTTTGTATTAAAAACTTAGAATTCTGTGTGTTTTAAAACCTGAAAAATGATTTTTCAGTGGACCTTGACACCTGCAAATAGCTGAAATTCTTGGGTGCTTTGAAAGGAAACTTAACTTGTTCAAGGACAGGAAAGCCAGCAATTTCAAGGAAACCACAGGGGTTTGACCTTCCTCAGAGCAATTTTTTGAATGACTCTATGTATGTACATGTGACCATGTTCTGGAAGGGTTTTTTTCACTTTGGACCCTTTAGAAAGTCAGTGAGTTGGACAAAAAGCAAAGTGTTATCTTTCTCTGAATAGGAATCCTGCATCTCTTGAAAAGAAACCCTGTATTTGAAACGTGACAGAGTCATTGCCTCCTGTCTCTGAAGAATCCTTGCATCCAGTGTGGTTCCTTTTGCCTTCTGTGTTTTAAGAAATCCTGAAGTAAGGAGCTTTTCATATATAGAGTTATCTCATTAGTGGCTAAGACTTGTTTTGGTAATAATTAGTTAATTTTGTTGTTGTTGATTAAAAAAATCTAGTTGGTGTGCTTTATTCTGAGGGACAAATAGAATATGTAATTGGCTGTTTTACAATAGGTGGGGAAATTTTATTGATATCCTGTGACCTGTTGAGAAGTGGGACTGAATTAATAGTGCACTCCTCCCATCTCGGCCGTAATATATTAATTGGGGGCTCTTGTCAGGATCAAATCCAATGCCAATAACTTTAATTGTAAGGGGAGTGATAATAATTTAAAGAGGAAAATAAAAGAACCATGTTTCTTGTGTAATAGGGTAAAGTCTACACCACCGAAATTGCTTCAGCAGTTGCTGCAGATTTTCTGGGAAAGGAGAATGTGTCCCTCAGTGACTTGGAAACTTTAACCAAAATTAAACTAAAAGATTTAGCAGCAACATTGGGGTTAGAATTGAAATCAGGTGCTTAAAAAAAGCAGAAATAATTGAAATTGAAAGGAAAAGAAGATAGTAAGTCGGAGTGTGGTGCAGTTGAATTGGCTAAGATTCAGTTACAACTGAAAAAACTTGAACAGGAACAAGAAATGAAAATACTTCTGCAGGTAACATAACTAAGAAAACCTAAGGCTTAAAAAGAATTAAGAAATCTTGAATTGGAAAAAGAGGCAAGAGGGAAAGAAAGCATTTCAGAGAGAAAGGGAAAAAGAAGAAAGAGAATTCAAATTAAGAGAGATGGAACTAAGACAAAAGGATAGTCTTGACTCCAGGGAAAATTCTGGTCAGGAAGAATCTGAATCCAGTCCAGGACCCAGTGAAAAGCTATTTAAATTTATACAAGCTCTCCCTAATTTGAAGAAAGGGACATAGAGGCATTTTTCAATTCTTTTCAAAGGCTGGCCAAACAAATGAACTGGCCAAAGGAAAGCTGAACACGGCTTATGCAAAGTAGGCTGATGGGCAGAGTTCATGAAGTTTATGCCATGTTTTCTGAAGAGGCTTCTGCAGATTATGAGATGGAAAAAAAGACTACTCTCGCCGCCTATGAATTAATCCTTGAAGCTTACTGACAGAAGTTTTGGAACCTCTGGAGATTGGCTGGGCAGACTTATGTAGAATTTGAGAGGGTAAATTAATTAATTTTGATTGTTTGATAAGGGCAGTAAAGGTGGAAGCCACGCATGAGAACCTTAGAGAATTGATTCTCTTGGATGAGTTTAAAAATTCAATCTCTCCAGCAGTGGGAACTCATGTAGGGAAGCAAAAGGTTTCAAAAGCCAGACAAGCAGCAAAATTGCTGATGATTTTGAGTTTGTCAATAAGCCAAAACCCTTTGTCCGTCATCCCCACAAACCCAAGAAGGATAGAAGGTGGGAGAGTGAAAGGAAGGCGAGTAGCTGGGGACAAGAAGGGACACCTGGGAATGTCCCAACATCCCATCCTCAGGCAAGAAAGCAAGGTGCTGAGGGTGGAAGGGAGGTCTGCAAACCGAAGTGTTATCATTGTCACAAGAGGGGACATCTTTGTTCAGAATGCTGGAAGTTGCAAGGTAAACCCATGGGACTTGTTGTGGTACAGAAGACAAATGCAGAGAAAGGGGATCTGACTGAGAGTACAGGAGATCAGACTGTAGTGTTAATGACAGCTGTAAAACCAGATACAAAAATCAATGTGAGTGTAGGCGTTGAGAATAAGATACCTGAAAGTTATAGGGGATCTTGTTGAAAGGAAAAGTAACTCCTTATCCCTCAAGTGAGGCAGGCAAACCTAGAGTTATCCTTAGTGATATAGGAGCAACCCAAACTCTTTTGCTGGGGAAAAGGTATAATATTTCCATCAGGGAGTGCACTGAGTGCCAAAGGTTTAGTTATTGATATTGGCAGGGAGCATATACCTGTACCTTTGTATCAAGTGCACGTAGAGTGTGACCTAATGTCTGGGATGGTAACTGTAGGAGTTGTCCATAGTTTGCCAGTAGATGGAATTGACTGACTCCTAGGGAATGATTTGGCTGGAGCAAAAGTATCAGTTTCTCCTGTAGTCACAGATAAAATACACAAAGTTAAAGAAACAGAACAATTACAAGAAACAATTCCAGGGATATTTCCTTCATATGTAGTAGTGGCTAAACAAGTCCACTGTTAGAGTCAAAATTGGCACCACAGACAGACAGCTGAATATTTGAAACTTTCCTGGGGGATTTAGACAATACAAATGAGATGTTTAACAAATCTTCTTTAATCACAGCACAACAAGCTGATCCAGAGTTACATAAAACAGCACAGTCAGTTCTGACAGAAGCTGAAGCAAAAGAAGTTCCAGAAGTCTATTACGTTGGAGATGGGGTTCTGATAACGAAACCAGTAGCCCTTGAAGACTTGCGGATGAAGGCTGGATGGTTAGTCAACAGGTAATGGTACCACCGAAATATCACCAGGGATAATTAAGGTTAGCACATGACATTCCTATTGCAGGACACATGGGGATCAGGAAGACCAAATCACGTATAAGTCAACATTATTACCGGCCAGTTCTTTCAAAAGATGTGGTTCAGTTTTGTAAAATATACCATACATGCCAGATGGTGGTAAAACCGCAACCTGCCATAAAACCGGCATCTCAATTTCCCATACTAGTTATTGAGGAACCGTTTAGTAGGGTGTTGGTAGACTGTGTCGGACCCCTGCCAAAAACAAAAGTGGGACACCAAAATATAATCACTATCATGAGTATTTCTACTTGGTTTCCAGAGGCCACTCCCTTGAGGACAATTTCTGCTAAGGTAGTAGTAGAGAAGTTAACCTAATTCTCTATGAGATAGGGATTATCAATTGACGTTCAATCGGATCACCATTCCAATTTTATGTCCAAGATATTTCAAGAAGTCATGGGTAATCTGGGTATCTAACAGTTAAAATCATCAGCATCTCACCCACAGACACAAAGGACTGGTTTTTATAGGGGCCTCGATGTCGGGATCCGTGATGAGGGGGAGGGCATGAAGATTGCTTCGGATGAGGCCTGCCAAGGACCTCAACGCCGGGAGGCCACATTCTGATCTTGCTGCCGGCGGCGAGGCCTTGAGGCGGCCCCCCCACCACTCAGCAATGGGACCTCAAATTAAATATGTAAAATAATTAACTTACCTGCACTAGTGAATTTCCCGTCATCTTCTGATGTGTCACCACGATCTTCATAATGGTGGAAGGTACTGGCACACCTTCGGAATGCCATCCAGGGAAACAAGGTGCGACACCTGTGGGGAGGGGTGACGAGATATGTTTATCTGTGTGGGAGGGGAGAAACGGGGTCAAACTTCATTGGTTGGTCTAGGGAGTGATGGGAAGGGGTAAAGGTAAAAGGTTCTGAACTTTGCCAGGGAGGCAAGGTCATATAGTCAAGGTAAGTTTTTTTTTTATTTGTTCCTGGGATGTGGGCATCGCTGGCTAGGCCAGCATTTATTACCCATCCCTAATTGCCCTTGAGAAGGTGGTGGTGAGCTGCAGTCCATGTGGGGTAGGTACACCTACAGTGCTCGGTATGACTCCAACCAGCGGAAAGTTTCCCCGCTGATTCCCAATGACTCCAGTTTTGACAGGGCTCCTTGATGCCACACTCAGTCAAATGCTGCCTTGATGTCAAGAGCAGTCACTCTCACCTCACCTCACATTTCAGGGCGGGAAGGGCAGGAATGACATGTAATGATATTGGGGGTTGGGAGAGGGGCTGGGAATATTTCTGCAATTATTATTAATAGGTTCACATTCACTGTCTCTTTAATAATCTAAACTGTCAGTTAGGGCTCTAAGCCCTTTAAAAATGGTGGTGGCGCCTGTGCACCGGCGCAGGATGCTGTTGCCGGGGACAGCTCGCCCACCTCCTCCACGTCATCGGGAAGGGGGACGCTGCCGGCCTGGACATGTGATGAGAGTTCCTCTAAAACTAATCAAAGATAGTTTCCTAGAGCAGAGGGATGAATCCTCTGTACTAGATTATGTATCCGTGTTCCGAAAAAGGCTCATGAAAGCTTGCAATGTTGCTCAGGAACACCTTAAAGCATCCCAAACCACGATGAAAAAATAGACAGACAAGAACGCAAAGACCCGAACATTTCAACGAGGGGATGAATTATTAGTACTAATACTTTTACCAGGTGAAGGCAGGAATCCAATACATGCTGGAAAACAACTTAATTAAAACTAGTCAAAGCAGCTGGAGTTCACCAATAGTATTTGGTCTAAACCTGATGGGCCAACCCATCTTTGATTAGACTACAGAAAAGTTAATGCAGTAAGAAAGGTAGACTCCTACCAATTCCTCGCTTGGAAGACTGTATTGACAGAGTGGGCAGTTCCACGTCTCTTACCAAGATAGATTTGTTAAAGGGATACTGGCACATTCCTTTAACACCCTGAGCTAAAGAAATATCAGGCTGAATTTTAAAGCCCCTCCGCCATCGGGAATGTTGGCGGGTGGGGCAATGAAGGTCTGTGCGGCGGAGGCCGCCATTGACCCCAGCGGCAGCAGGCCCCATGCCGGTCTCTGCAGTGGCAGCGAGGCCTTGTGGCGCTCAGTGATGGGAACCTCAATTCAACTAGTAAACTAATTTACATACCTGATTTAATGAGGATCTCCTTAATCGCCACACCGATCTTCATTTGGGCGGCCGACAATGCCGCGCCTACGAATCCCCGTTCGGGGAAACGTGGCGCGACACGTGTGGAGATGGGGGAGGAGGAGATTTTCTCTGTGCTTGGGGTGACAACAATGCAGATTGGTCGGTGGGGGGGGGGGGGGTGGGGGTGGTAATGGGAAGGGGTGAAGGGCAAAGGCGTCGAACTTTGGTGGATGGAGGTCAATTTCTTAAGGTACATGGGCTTAGAGTTGAGTGCCAGTGCTCTCCCATACCAACGTATGTTACATTCTCGCTTTGCATTTCTATTCCTTAGATGAAAAGTACTGATCTGTGTTTTTTCAGGGTCGGCCTGCAGTTGATTTATTTTATAGTAGTTTGTTAACTCAGCTAGTGCACTGCCAAGGGACTTCCCTACTATATTGATAGACTGGTCCTAAGGTGCTATGCACAGATCATTTGCATAGAGGAAACTCTTGCTATGTGGATAGATGGGCTGGTTGTTGGTATAAATATTGAACAGCAAGAGTGCGAGAAAACTACATTGAGATAAACCATTTTTCTGTCTGTGCCATCTGCTTCAATTGCCATTTAGATCTACAAAGAAAGGTCTGTTGGCCATCATGTTAATTATCAATTCAGTCAGTCAGTCTCTGGTTACACAGGATAAATGCTGTGCAAGAATCCAATGTGTCATATGCAGCAGATAACTGCACAAAGGCTGCACCTGTTATTAATCCTGTCATGTCACTATCCTTAATGAATTGAGTGGGATTTAGAAGTTAGCTTTTGCAGGATTTCCCTGGTCTGAATCCTGCTTGTTCAGGGATGAGACATCCATCTACAAAAGGTGGTCAAGCAATATAGAATGGGTCTCTTGAACAGTTTGCAGCAGTAGCATAGCAGGGAGCAGGATCTGAAAGGGCTTGATTTGGAGAGCCAGATCTATGGATACATATCTACACCAGCTGTGGGCCAGATAAAATCAAATATTTGCCTTGGACCTGGAGGAGCTAGAATGTGTCCCATAACAGGGTGGAAAGAGGATTTTACTGGGGATGCGGAGATCAAAGATGTTGGTGAGTGAATGGTTGAGCAGATCAAAAGCTGCAGAAATGGATAAGAGTAGTCAGTTGGGATTTTTGAATTGTCCTTGTAAGTGGATTAACGAGAGATTTCTTCCCAGGTGTGGATGCAGAAAGAAATGGGTTAGAATGTAACAGGGGATGTGGATGATGAAAGATTAATGCAAGTGTCAGACATGACCTTGTATGTGGCCAGGAAAACGAGAGTAGATAGGCCATGGAATATGGAAAGGTTAAAGGAATCAACTTGGCGATCAGTGCGATCAGATTGCTGGTTTGACATTCCTTGTCCTTGCCTAGAGTTCTTGAAATAATATTCCAGTCTGTGGGAGTTCCTCCATTTAACAGTGTAACATATAGTTCAATATGTTAAGTTAGAGTGCCAGGTAGATAGGGTTAACTAAGCCTATCTGTTCAGTGACTGTAATTAATGTCAGACTCCATGGACCCTAATTGTGTCACTGGAGAATTTTGCTCTTCACTTAATAAGGAACACCATTCAATATGTTAACCCACAGCGTCAACGGAAACATTACCTCCAGCACTAACAGGGATCAGCGGTTCTACAGAAAGAAGAAGAATGTTTCTTGACTTTCAGATACAAGCGGTCCTTTTTGACATAGAAAAGATTTATTACCCAATCCTGGCTGCTGTTGGGATCCCTGGTAAGTCTCTATATCTGGCTTTTCCTATTGTAAAACATGTTTAACAGTGTGACTATACTTTCTCTTTGAAGTCACAATATCCAGAAAGTAATTATACCCAGAGCTTTACTCTCACTGTGAGTTTTGTAATTCTCTGTGATTCTCTCATGTGAATTGTGTCATATTCACCCATTCATTGTCTAACTGCAATGATTAGGAAAGCTCATCTTTCACTGATTTCTCCATGTGATATTGTCTAATTGAGATTCAGATCTCCTGTTAGTAGCCGACACAAATGACATTACTGGATGGGTCGCTTTATAAAGCAGTGTACAGTCTGTGCATGTGCTGAGCACTTGCATCCAAACAGAAAGATATGTTTACAGTTTACAGGATCCATTAACTTGTGCTGTCAATGGTGAATCATACCGAATAGGGGAAACCAGACCTGGCAGTAAACTCAGAAAAATGCTGTGAATGTTTGACAGTGTTCATCCAGATCCAGCTCTAGTCAGCAGTCTCACTTATGTTATGACCGACCGCTCAAGTCAAAGTTCCCAATCAAAGTATACGATTCTGATTGTGGTGGGAGAAATGCACTGTTAATTCAATCCCGTCCCTCCACAAATTGCCTAGCATATCATTTTAAACTTTCCAAATTAAAAAAACACCTAGCTAAATTGCACCATCTAACCCCCAAATGAGGTTAACCAAACTAGGTGTCTTTAGATCAACAAATTAACTGTTTCATTAGAAAAACTCAATTTTTTTAGATTTTCTTTTTAGATTTAGAGATACAGCACTAAAACAGACCCTTTGGCCCACCAAGTCTGTGCCGACCATTAACCACCCATTTATACTAATCCTACACTAATCCCATATTTCTACCACATCCTCACCTGTCCCTATATTCCCCTACCACCTACCTATACTAGTGGCAATTTATAATGGCCAATTCACCTATCAACCTGCAAGTCTTTTGGCTGTGGGAGGAAACCGGAGCACCTGGAGGATGCTTAAACACTACTAAGATATAAACAACATTTAAAAGAGAAACATTAGTGTCCTTGCATATTTACGCTCCTGCCGAATGTGGAACAGTCTAAGGTTGCTTGAAGTCTTCAAAGCCATCTGATGGGGAAAAAAAGGTTCTTCCACAGTAGAACAGTCTGTAATCCAATGCAGAAGTCGAAATCATTGCTCCTTCTCCAATGATAAATTTCAACAGTAAACAACTTGCAAACACTTTTGATGAATCAATTTGGCTTCAGAATTTTTGAGGGATAAAAGATTGTCACAGTCTAACTTACCTTCCTTCAGTTTAAATTATCAAAGATCTCTGTTTTGGCTTGACTTTTTAGAATTTTGAGAGAAAATAATAAATGAACAGACTAAATTTTATTCCTTCAGTTTAAATGGTCTGACAGCCCTTCTTTCAGGTGCTAACACACAGCTGTCTGTCTTTCTCAATGCGTTCGAACAGTCTGTTTCCACTATAAGCCAGTTCAAAATTAAATTGTAACAATGTATCTCTTGATGTCTGGTCCTGAATAGTTGTATCCCGGGCAATGAGAATGCATTCTTTAACTCAGTTTCTGGGGCTTGCTGCCTTAAAGCAGTACGGTTCCTTTGTCAGCCTTAGAGGCACATCGCATTCTTCTCAAAAAAAAAACCTACAGGATCATAACAATTAGTACAATATCCAACTCTATATATGTCTGGAGTTCTGTTTTGCTAGGTTTTGATTATGTGTTCATTCACAAATCAATAACAATTATCTAGAGTTATAGATCTATGGATTGATTTTCATTTGTATCTTTGATAAATGAATCATTCCTCGTACCCAAAATCTCAGGAGAGTGACTAAATGAGACCTCTCGTGACTCTGTCTCATCTTCTCGTCTGCTTCACTGTAGCTGATTCCAGTTGATAGTTACTGGAGTACAGTGAATGATGAGATCAGTTTATTGACCCAAAATTACCACATTAAATGGAATTGATTTATTCATTGGGAGCAGTCCAATAATTTCCACACAGAATTCTCTCAATCAACAGCCATAATTTGGCAGAGATTTGGTGAAAAACTGGGAATATCTCCATGGAAGTTTCAGACGCAGTCTAGTTGTCCAGAGCTGGCTATTGATTGAGTGTAAGCAGGGAACTGAAACCCAGAAGGAAGATTATTCCTGAATTCCTGAAGCATCAGGCACTGATTTACAAATCTGTGCAAAAGTGCAACTCCCACTTCATTCCTGATCATTTGATCATTTATTTTACACCAAAGATTATTCTTAGAAATATATATTTTATAGTACAGATGGAGGCCATTTGGCCCATTTTGTCCCTACTCTTGTCTTATTCAATTACATTCCCGGATTCAGTTTACAGTTTGTTACTGATTAGTTAGTTATACATTTTTCATTCTCAGGCATATCTGCATCCTAAATCTCTTTCAAAGGAAAAATCTTAAATTTCATCACTGGAAGCAGTAACAATCTTGAAATCTCAGACGAATATCATCAAACCACTAATTTTCCTCTCATTCTGCTGTGTTAATTTGCCTCTTTATTTCCCTTCCTCACAGTTAACTTATTGACGATTGTGATCCTGTCTCGGGGTAACTGCGGTCTCTCCAAATGTGTCACTCGCTACCTGGTGGCTATGGCAGCAGCGGATCTACTGGTCATCATCCTCGACCTGATATTGAGGCACATTCCAATTGTTCATCATTTGAAAAATGTGCGGTTGCTTTTCGTGTGTAATATCCATGCTGTCCTGCTTCATGCAGCCACAGACTGTTCTGTCTGGTTCACCGTCTCTTTTACCTGTGATCGATTTATCGCCATTTGTTGCCAGAAGCTGAAGATTAAATATTGTACTGAGAAATCAACAGCTGTGGTTCTGGCAACAGTGACTGTACTGAGCTGTTCAAAGGACATTTTCTGGTATTTTATGTATGTACAACAATACAGGTTGAGCAATACCCCTTGGTTTTGTTATGTGAATGTCCGTGTTAAGGTTTCAAATTTCTGGACAATAATTGAATCCCTCCATTATATTTTCACCCCTTTTCTCCCATTTGTTCTGATTTTGCTGCTCAATGCTTTAACTGTCAAGCACATTTTAGTGAACAGCAGAGGTCGGAGGAGAATCCGGGGTCACAGCAGTAGAGAAGGTTCCAAAGACCCAGAGATGAAGAGCCGAAGGAAATCCATCATTTTGATGTTTGTTATCTCATTTAATTTCATATTTTTATGGTCAGTGTTTTTGGTGTATTCAGTATGGAACCGGATACAGTATTTGCGTATTTCTGTTTTTCCACCTTTATTTCTGCAAGAAATAGGTTTCATGCTCCAGCAGCTGAGTTGCTGCACAAACACTGGTATTTATGTTGTGACACAGACTAAGTTCAGGGAGCAGCTGAAGAATGTGCTGAAATATCCCTTTACTCTAATTGTAAAATTCATTAAAAGTTGAGAAGAACTATGAATTTCCATTGTCACAAATCAATGTTTTTCATATTCTGACCAAATTTTTCACCCTGATACAAAAACCGTGCTTCAGTTTGCTCGCTCCCAGGGTCTGTGATGTACACATAGTGAGGTCCGCCTGCACTCACCTGAGGTCATTGATACAGGCACAGTTGGATCGGTCTGCTCTCTCCGGAGCAAGTGATACAGACACAGGGCTGAATCTTCTGTGCCTACCAGTGGCTGCTGAAAAAAAAACGGCAGCCCGCCCACACAGGCTCCATGTTACGGAGCCGCCACAATCTTCTATGCAGTGGTTCATTTGAATTGCTGGGGTAGGTTGCACCTTCCAATCACATGGAGGGGACAGGCTGTCCGTCCCCAGCAATGGCGCAGCTGACTGTGCACAGGCGCTGATGCCATTTTTAAAGAGCTGGCAGCCCTACCGGCAGATTTAAATATTTATAGTTAAAGGGAATGAAATAAAACATGTATTTTGACCCTCCCCCACCCAACAACCATAGAATTATTAATTTTCCCTTCCCCACCGAAAAACCTACCTCTACAATCTGGCCTCGCCGCCACCTGCCCCCTGCCCCAAACTGTATAAACATTCACCTCCAACCCTTCCCAACATCCCCTACACCAATGATGCTACTTTGACCCTGCTCACTGCCGCGCAAACTGATAAACTCACCTCCTCCCCCCTCTCCACCAGTGTGGGGCCTCGTTTCCTCAGACAGGGATATGAAGTCACGGGAGTGCAGGCCAGAGGCATGAAGATCACAGCAGGATAGAAGGCAGTGGTGTAAGTTTCATTAATTCATTTATTTTAATTTATTTACATATTTATATGGGGGTCCCATCGCCAAGCAGCGGAGGGCCTCCACGATGCCTCACTAATGTCCTTTAGGGAAAGAAATCTGCTGTCCTTACCTGGTCTGGCCTACATGTGACTCCAGACCCACAGCAATGTGGTTAACTCTTAAATGTCCTCTGAAAAGGCCAAGCAAGCCACTCAGTTGTATCTAACTGCTACACAGTCACTATGAATTAAACCGGATGGATCACCCGGCATCGACCTAGGTACCAGAAACGTCAAAGGCAACTGAGCCCTGTCGACCCTGCAAAGCCCTCCTTACTAACATCTGGGGGTTTGTGTCAAAGTTGGGAGAGCTGTCACACAGACTAGTCAAGCAATATAGTCATACTCACAGAGCCATACCTGACAGACAATGTCCCGGACACTGCCATCACCATCCCTTAGTAGGGCCTGTCCCACCAGCAGGATAGACCCAGCAGAAGTGGCGGCACAGTGGTATACAGTTCGGATGGAGTTGCCCTGGGAGTCCTCAACATTGACTCTGGACCCCATAAAGTCTCATGGCAGCAGGTCAAACATGGGCAAGGAAACCTCCTGCTATTTCTGCTCTCGCTAGCATGTGGCACTGGTAGTAATCCTGAGATTACTACCTTTGAGGTCCTACTTTTTAATTTACATCCTAACTCTCTATATTCAGCTTGTAGGACCTCATCCCATTTTTAAAACCTATGTCGTTGGTACTGATACGGACCACGACAACTGGCTGCTCCCCCTCCCCCCACAGAATGCCCTGCAGCCACTCAGAGACATCCTTTACCAGGGAGGCAACATACCATCTTGGAGTCTCTTTTGCGGCTGCAGAAATGCCTGTCTGTTCCCCTTAGGATTAAATCCCCTATCACGATAGCCTTTCCGCTCTTCTTCCTCCTATCCTGTGCAGCAGAGCTGTCCATGGTGCCATGAATTTGGCTCTTGCTGCTTTCCCCTGAGCCATCTCCCCCAACAATATCCAAAGCGGTATATCTGTTAGAGAGGGGGATGGCCACAGGGGACTCCTGCATTACCAGTCTTCCTCTACTCTGCCTGGTGGTCACCCATTCCCTTTCTGCCTTAGCAGCATTTGTCTGCGGTGTGACTGCCACGCTAAATGTGCTATCCACAATGGTATCAGCATTGCGGATGCTCCACAGTGAATCCACCCACAGCTCCAGCTCTGTAATGCAGGTAGCCAGTAGCTGCAGATGGATACACTTCTTGCACACAGTCATCAGGGACACTGGAAGCGTCCCTGATTTCCTACGTAGTGCAGGAGGAGCATATCATGGGTGCGAGCACTCCTGCCATGACTTTCCTTTAGATTACTTAGCTACTCCCTTTCATTAAAAAATACTAATTATGTTAGGGGCCTTGTTGTACTCCAAACACTACCCACTATAATCTAAAGTCCTTAATAAATTAGTCCAATTAAAAAAAACACACTTTAGTAGTACTAATCTTATCACTTCTAGGGTAGGTTTTGAGGTTTTTTCCAATAAAAAAGAACATTCCTCTGATTTTCTAGGCTATTTACAGGCACTAACAGCTGTTACTTACCCAACTAATCAGCTTACAGATTTCCCGTAATGTCACTGTAAGTCTTTTTCTCTCTCTTTTGAACGTCAGCGTGCTCCGACACGGAGAGAGAGAGAGAGAGCCTGCTGCCACTCCGGTCTTCAGGTAGGTAAGGGTCTTGAGCCCCGCGCTCTGTTTTACAGGTCCTGCTCCGGATCCACTTCATCCCAGGTTCACCTGCTACCGCTCCGGTCTTCAGGGCGGTGATTGGCACCCCATCCACAAACATTCACTCCCTCCACCACCGATGCACAGTGGCAGCAGTGTGTACCATATACAAGATGCACTGCAGCAACGTACAAAGGCTCTTTCAACAGCACCTTCCAAACCAGCTACCTCTACCAACTAGAAGGACAAGGACAGCAGATGCATGGGAACCCCACCATCTGCAAGTTCCCCTCCAAGCCACACACAATCCTGACTTAGAACTATATCGTTGTTCCTTTACTGTCGCCGGTTCAAAATCCTGGCACTCCCTTCATAACAGCACAGTGGATGTCCTTATCACACATGGACTGCAGCAGTTCAAGATGACAGTTCACCACCACCTTTTCAAGGGCCATTAGGGATGGGCAATAAATGCTGGCCTAGCCAGCGACGCCCATATCCCATGAACAAATAAAAAAAAATGCTCCGCTGCCACCGTTAATATTGGGCCGGGCCCTCCCGGCATCAGGGTGCATGGCAGCCATCTCCCCAAGGCATCTTCAGGCCCCCCGCCCCCAGCCACAGACCCTGATGCCTGGGACAGAACAAAATCCAGCCCACAGTGGGGTCAGTCTGCTCTCCCCCGGCGTCAGTGATACAGGCACAGTGGGATTAGTCTGCTCTCCCCCGGGGTCAGTGATACAGACACAGTGGGGGCAGTCTGCTCTCCTTTGGGTCGGTGATACAGACACAATGAGGTTGGTGTGCTTTCTCCCACGTTCAGTGATACAGGCATAGTTGGGTCAGTTTGCTCTTCGCTGGAGTTTGTGATACAGACACAGTGGGGTCTGTCTGCATTCCCCCTGGTCAGTGATGCAGACACAGTGGGGTAGGTTTGCTCTCCCCCAGTCAATGATACAGACACTGTGGGGTCAATCTGCTCTCCCTCTGGACAGGGATACAGAGACTGTGGGGTCAGTCTGCTCCCCACCGGGGTCAATGACAATTTAACAATCCAAAAAAATTTTCCTCATCTCCGTCTTAAATGGGTGACCCCTTATTTTAAAACTGTGTCCCGTAGTTCTAGTCTGTCCCACCAGGGGAAACATTCCTTCAGCATCCACCCCTCAGGACCGTATATGTTTCAATGCAATCACCTCTCATTCTTCTAAACTCCAATTGATACAGAACCAACCTGTCCAACCTTCCTTCATAAAATAATACCCCAATCCCAGGTATCAGTCAAGTGAAATTTCTCGGCACTGCCTCTAATGCATTTATATCCTTTCTTAAATAAGGAGACATAAACAGTCCACATACTCCAGATGTGGTCTCACCAATGCCCTATATAACTGTGGCAAAACATCCCTACTTTTATATCCCATTCCCCTTGCAACAAACGACAACATTCCATTTGCCTTCCTAATCACTTGCTGTATCTGATTACCAACCATTTCTGGCTCATGTACCAGGACAAACAGATCCCTCTGTATCTCAGAGTTCTGCAATCTCTCTCCATTTAAGTAATATGCTGCTTTACTATTCTTTCTGTCAAAATGGATAAGTTCACACTTTCCCCACATTATACTCCATTTGCCAAATCTTTGCCCGCTCTCTTAACTTATCGATATCCCTTTGCAGACTCCTTATGTCCTCTTCCCAACTTACTTTCCTACCTACCTTTGTGTCATCAGCAAATTTAGCAGGCATACACTTCGTCCCTTCATCCAAGTCATTGATATAAATTGTAAATAGTTGAGGTCCCAGCACTGTTCACTGTGTCACTCCATTTGTCATATTTTGCAACCCGGAAATGACCCATTTATGCCTGCACTCTGTTTCCTGTTATATAACCAATCCTCTATCCATGCTAATATGTTACACCCAATGCCAAAGTTCTTATTTTGCTTTGTAATATTTGATGTGGCACCTAGTCAAATGCCTTCTGGAAATCTAAGTATCGCAGATCCACAGGCTCCCCTTTATTCACATTGTTTGTTACTTCCTCAAAGGATTCCAATAAATTAATGAAACACAATTTCCCTTTCACAAAGCCATGTTGACTCTACCTGATTACATTGAGATTTTCTAAGTGCCCCATTATAACTTCCTTTAGAATAGATTCTAGCATTTTCCCTATGACAGATGTTACGCTAACTGGCCTGTAGTTTTCTGCTTTCTATCTCCCTCCTTTCTTGAATAGCGGAGTCACATTCACTATTTCCAATCTTTTGGGACCTTTCCAGAATCTAAGGAATTTTGGAAAATTAAAACCAATGCATCTCATATCTCAGCAGCCATTTCTTTTAAAAACTCTGGGGACTTGTTAGCTTTTAGTTTTAATTTTTTCTCAGTACCCTTTCAGTCGTGATTGTGATTGTTTTAAGTTCCTTCCATCCTTTCACCTCCTGATGCACAATCATTTCAGGGATGTTATTTGTTTCCTCTACAGTGAAGACAGATGTGAAATATCTGTTCAATTCATCCACCATCTCCTTATTTTCCATTATTCATTCCCCAAACTCACTCTCTAGAGGACCAACACTCACTTTACTTACTCTTTTCCTTTTTAAATATCTGTAGAAACTCCTACTATCTGTTTATTTCCAGCAAGCTTTCTCTCATACTCTAATTTCTCCTTCCTTTTTAACCTTTTAGTCATTCTTTGTTGTTCTTTATATTCTGCCCAATCTTTTGACGTGCCTCTCGTCTTTGCAGAATTATATGCATTTTCTTTCAATTTGATGCTATCTTTAATTTCCTTAGTTATCCACTAATGGAGCATCCTTCCTTAGAATCATTCTTTCTCACTGGATGTATATTTTCTGAGTATTCTGAAATATATTTTTAAATGTTTGCCACTGCATCTCTACTGATCTATCCCTTAACGTAATTTGCCAGTTTACTTTGCCCAGCTCTGCCTTCATGCCTTCATAATTGGCTTTATTTAAGTTTAAAATGCTAGTTTACATTTGTCCTTCTCTCCTTCAAACTGAATGTGAAATTTGATCATATTATGATCACTGGCACCTAGGGGAGCCTTCAATATGAGGTCATTAATTAATCCTGTAATGGTTAAATTAGTCATGGTAATCAATAAAATTACAGACAAATGTGAAATTGTGCTTAAGACTGATACATAGTGGAATAAAGTTAAAGTTATGGCAAATAGTTGTTTTGTAGTACAGAACTTGAGTATTGCTGAAAATATAGATATGTTGTCAAAGCTTTTCGTCTTGCACTCATCAGGACAATCTGCAAGAATAACCAATGTGAGGGAAAACAACAACTTATACTGCATGAGAAGAGAGTGCTGATTGGTTGGCAAGTGAACTCTCATTGGTAAAGGCGTTGCCATGGGGAATGCACCGTTTATGGTGACTGACAGCTAACTGCCAACCTTTGTGTAAAATTTAAACCAGGCAGCTTGACTGATGGGTCAAGGCATTGCCCTGAGGAATGAACCAGCGAATGGCTGTCACTTACTTTGTTCAGCTGAAACAGGCGCAATGTTTGTACATGTTCTTTCTGTCTGTAAAGAAGAGGGCCCTGTGTATTATGTCATGCAGGCCCCCACCAGCCAAGAACGAGGCACATTAATTTTGCCACATGGACATTAAACTTCAAATTGTTGCTGGGAAGAAGAGAATGCCGGTTACAAGGAATTTCCAGGCTTCTGGCCAGAAAGACATTTTTGCATACTAGCAGACAGTGTTGAAACAAAGGAGCTAGTCCCTGCTCCCAATACACAGAACAGAAGTGGAGAGACCAGTTTAGTCACATGACCAACTGGCTGTTGCAAAGTTTGAATTGAGAGTTTTAAATTGGAGAAACAGTGTTTGATTACAGAAAGCACTGGCTCCTGGACTGAAGTAGACCTCCTCTCCTCCTGTCTGCTCCCATCTCCTTTTCACCAGCTTCAGAATCCATTGAAGACATATGAACCCCAAGAGAGAAAAGTCTCCTATGGTGACCAAGGTTTAAGAAGAATACTGCCCCAATTGAAAAGCAAGAATTACCTACAAGCAAGGATGCTACAGTGAGCTCGAAGAACCGTATTCAGATATTGCCTCAAACCTTTCCACTTTATTTTTTTCTTCTGCTCTTTTCTGTCCCTATCTGCATGTGTGTATCACGTATGCATGCTAGTGTGGGCGTGTCATGCATCCGTAGGCTTTAACTGAATTAGAGTTTCAGTTTTAATAAATTTCACTTTTCTTCTTTAAACCTAAGAAAGCCTGTTTGTGCTGGTTTCTTTGCATTATAATTGGAAAGCAGTGAACTAGGATTCACCAAGAGGGAGCTCAAAACACGGTGTGCTTAAAATTAAACCCTGTTACAGTAAGACCCGGTGAAGTCTGAAAGGAAACCTTAGACATCTTTCTCACTCGTAACAGAAATTTGGGTGCTAGCATCCAGAATTTTGCCCACAGACAAACAAGAGAAATTAGAAGTGGGAAGCTAAATTGTTCCCAATCAAAGATCTTCTTCTTTGGCCTCCTTGTCTCGAGAGACAATGGGTAAGTGCCTGGAGGTGGTCAGTGGTTTGTGGAGCAGCACCTGGAGTGGCTATAAATGCCAATTCTAGAGTGACAGACTCTTCCACAGGCGCTGCAGATAAAATTGGTTGTTGGAGCTGTTACACAGTTGACTCTCTCCTTGCACTTCTGTCTGTTTTCCTGCCAACTGCTAAGTCTCTTCGATTCGCCACTCTTTAGCCCCGCCTTTATGGCTGTCCGCCAGCTCTGGCAATCACTGGCAACTGACTCCCACGACTTGTGGTCAATGTCACAGGACTTCTTGTCCGGTTGCAAATGTCTTTAAAGCAGACACATGGACGATCGGTGGGTCTGATACCAGTGACAAGCTCGCTGTACAATGCCTCCTTGGGACTCCTGCCATCTTCCATGCAGCCCACATGGCCAAGCCATCTCAAGCGCTGCTGGCTCAGTAGGGTGTATATGCTGGGGATGTTGACCACCTCACGGACTTCTGCGTTGGAGATACGGTCCTGCCACCTGATGCCAAGGATTCTCCGGAGGCACCGAAGATGGAATGAGTTGAGGCGTCGCTCTTGGCTGACATACGTTGTCCAGGCCTCACTGCCATACAGCAAGGTACTGAGGACACAGGCTTGAAACACTTGGACTTTTGTGTTCCATGAAAGTACGCCATTTTCCCACACCCTCTTGGCCAATCTGGACAAAGCAGCTGACACCTTTCCCATGCGCTTATTGATTTCTGCATCGAGAGACAGGTTACCGGTGATAGTTGAGCCTAGATAGGTGAATTCTTGAACCACTTCCAGAGCATGGTCGCCGATATTGATGGATGGAGCATTTCTGACATCCTGTCCCATGATGTTTGTTTTCTTAAGGCTGATGGTTAGGCCAAATTCGTTGCAGGCAGCCTCAATCCTGTTGATGAATCACTGCAGACACTCTTCTGTGTGGGATGTTAATGCAGCATCTGCTGAATTGTGCGTTTCATACTGTCATGGAATGAGGTGATGATACTTAGTAGCTTTGGTGGACATCCGATCTTTTCGAGTAGTCTGAAGAGACCATGTCTGCTGACGAGGTCAAAGGCTTTGGTAAGATCTATGAAGGCAACGTAGAGGGGCATCTGTTGTTCATGGCATTTCTCCTGCAGTTGGCGAAGGGAGAACAGCATGTCAATGGTGGATCTCTCTGCTCGAAAGCTGCATTGTACCTCAGGGTAGACTTGCTTAGCCAACTTTTGGAGTCTGTTTAAAACGACTCGAGTGAAGCCTTTCCCCACTATGCTGAGCAGGGAGATTCCATGATCGTTGTTGCAGTCACCGCTGTCACCCTTGTTCTCATAGAGGGTGATGATATTGGCATTGCGCATGTCCTGTGGTACTGCTCCCTCATCCTAGCACAGGCGAAGTAGTTCATGGAGTGCTGAGAGTATAGCAGGCTTGGCACACGTGATTATTTCAGGGGTAATGCCATCCTTTCAAGGGGCTTTTCCACTGGCTAGAGAATCAATGGCATCACTGAGTTCCGAATTTATTTTATTTTATTTATTTTATTTAGAGATACAGCACTGAAACAGGCCCTTCAGCCCACCGGGTCTGTGCCGACCAAGAACCACCCATTTATACTAACCCTACAGTAATCCCATATTCCCTACCACCTACCTACACTATGGGCAATTTACAATGACCAATTTACCTATCACCTGCAAGTCTTTGGCGGTGGGAGGAAACCGGAGCACCCGGCGAAAACCCACGCAGACACAGGGAGAACTTGCAAACTCCGCACAGGCAGTACCCAGAATTGAACCCGGGTCCCTGGAGCTGTGAGGCTGCAGTGCTAACCACTGCACCACTGTGCCGCCCAGCTCATCCATGACTGGCAGAGACTGGGCTGCATTGAGGGCGGTCTCAGTGACAACATTTTCCCTGGAGTACAGTTGTAGGTAGTGCTCCATCGAGTGGTCCATTTGCTTGCATTGGTCAGTGATCGTTTTCCCTGATTTCGACTTGAGTGGGGGTGGGGGGGGGGGGGGCAGCGATCTTCTTGATGGTTGGCCCAAAAGCTCTCTTAATGCCATCATACATTCCTCTGATGTTTCCCATGTTGGAGGCCAGCTGAATACGACTGCATAGGTGTTGCCAGTAGTCATTTGCACAGCGCCTGGCTGTTCTTTGTGCAGTGCTTCTGGCTACTTTAAGTGCTACGGATGTTAACTCGCTGGGGGCTTTCTTGTAGTTCAACAGTGCAGTGTGCTTAGCGGCTATGACAGGTTCCAGCTCTTCAAAGTGAGATTGAAACCAGTCTGCATTCTGCTTCTCACATTTCCCAAAGGTGGTCATTGCTGAGTCATAGATGGCATCTCTGATGTGGGCCCATTTCGTCTCTGCATCCCCTGCAGGAGTGTTTTGAAGGGCATTTTCAAGTGAATTTAGAAACTTATGTGACAGCTGTGGATAAGAAATTCTGTTAGTGTTGATGAGCGGGTGGCCCTTCTGCTTGGAGTGATGTAGCTTCTTTGGTTTGAGTCTAACTTTGCTGCACACTAGGGAGTGGTCGGTGTCGCAGTCCGCACTGTGGAAGCTGCGTGTGATTTGGACACTGTTTCTAGAGGCTCGCCTTGTGATGATGGAGCCCAGCTGGTGACAACGACGTGATCTTGGGTGTGTCCATGAAACCTGGTGACAGGGTTTAGTATGAAAGAATGAGTTGGTGATGCAGAGGCTGTGATAGGTACACAACTACAGCAGTCTCTGTCCATTCTCATTCATCCTTCCAATGCCATAGCGCCCAAGGCAGGAGGGCCATGAGTCATGGCCGGCCCCAACCCTGGCGTTAAAGTCCCCCAGCAGGAACAAATGTTCGGGATTAGGAATGCTACTAATGATATTATGGAGTTCCTCGTAGAACTGGTCTTTAACTTCAGGTGAGGAGCAGAGTGTTGGAGCATAGTAGGTGTGCGTGGTCATAGGCGGTGAACAGTCGGATGGACAGTATGTGTTCCGAGCCATTTGAAGGTGACTCTATCATGCTGAGCAAAGAGTTTCTGATGGCCATGACCACTCCGTGCTGTCTTGGTTCTTCTGGATCCCCACCCTGCCAGTAGAAGGTGTATTCTTGCTCTCTTAGAGATCCGCTCGCAGGGAGGCGTGTCTCCTGAAGTGCTGCAATGTTCACATTGAGTCTACTGAGCTCGTTGTTAATGATAGCGGTCTTCCGAGAATTGTTAATTTGTGTAAGGTCTTCCGATAGGCCAGCACACATAGTTCTAACGTTCCAGCTTGCAAAACGAAGGGTTGGACACTTCTTTCCTTTTTTTGTCATGCTGTTTGGTGCGGTGTTGCAGTCCACTTGTCAGGCAATGACCCTGAGCTCCAAGCACCCATTGAAGCAGGTGGACTGTGGCGGGACAGAACCTTTCTGACTGGGGGCTGCCTGGTTTGACGCGTGCGGTAGCTGTCCAGTGAGATGCGATGACCTCTCCCACCAACAAAGGCAACCGGTGGTGCCCAAACTCTACGCCAATTGAGCCGGATGTATAACTTGTAACTGCTGCCTTCCGTGTTGTTTTGGTCGCTGTGAGGCGACTATGGAGTGACCGCTCCATGGCGCATGCATGGGCAGAATGTATGGAGGTTCTGTGTTGCCCAAGCATCTAAACCTTCCTCTCAGCCTTCCTAGTGGGATCCAAAGGAGTGCAGAGCATGACGTTTGGCACCGGTATGGCTGCAGGAACTGCCGGAAACATGCCAAAGGTGATACATGACCGCGTTAGGGGTTGCGCTCGGATTTTCTGTTAGAGTTTTCTCCCTTAGCCTTGGTCTCTCCCGAGACATCCACAAGGCAGTGGGGTTGTTAGGTCCTATCCCTGAGCAGGGGCCCTAACAAGTAACCTGTGCGATATCATGGAGGGAGAGGGAAGGGAAAGGGGGTGTGAGGAGGGAAGGGGTGCGAGGGGGGAGGGGGGGGAGGGGGTGGGAGGAAGCGGGTGTGGGGGGCATGGGGAGTGGGGGGTGTGAGGGGGAAGGGGGTGCAAGGGGAGGAAGGGGGTGGAAGGGGGGATGGGGTTGGGGGAAGGGGGTGTGAGGGGGGAGGCGGTGCATGGGGGAGGGGCTGTGGGGGGAAGGGGGTGTGGGGGGTGTGAGAGGGGGAGGTGGAGGGGGAAGCGGGTGTTGGGGGAAGGGGCTGTGGAGGGGCTTGTGGGAGGAAGGGAAGGGGGTGTGAGGGGGAAGGGGGTGCAGGGGAAGAGCATGTGGGGGAAGGGGTGTGGAGGGGAAGGGGGAGGTGAAAGGAGGAGGGGGAAGGGTGCGAGGGGGGAAGGGGGTACGGAGGGAAGGGGTGCAAGGGGGAAGGGGGTGCGGGGGTACGGGGGAAGGGGTGCGGGGGGGGGAAGGGGTGTGAGGGGGGAAGGGGGTGCGGGGGAAGGGGGTGCGAGGGGGAAGCAAGAAACTGCCCCAGAAACATTCTACAAACATTCTACAAAGCATCTTCTAGACCACCCTTGCCAATTTAATTGTCCTACACTATATGAAGATTAAAGTCCACCACAATTATTATATTGCCTTTGTTGCAAGCTCCAATAATTTCTTGTTTAATGCTCTTTCCAATGATAAAACTTCTATGAGGGGGCCTATAAACTACTCCCATGAGTGTTTTCTGAATCTTGCTGTTCCCAATTTCCACCAATACTGATTCTACTTCATGATTTCTGAGGCCAGATCCTTTCTCATTAATATCTTTATGTCTTCCTTTATTGGCAAGGTTACCCCTCCTCCTTTGCCATTCTGTCTGTCTTTCCAAAATATTGGGCAGCCTGGAATATTTATTTCCCAACCTGATCACCTTGTAACCACGTCTCTGTATGGCCATTAGATCTTAATAATTTACCTTTATCTGTGTCACTATTTCATCTATTGTATTGCAGATGCTTCATGTATTCAGATAAATAACCTTTAATTTCATTTTCTTACTTTTTTTCCCTGCAATGACCTTATTCGCTGATGTACAATGTTTATGAAACTCTCTGACCATTCCTGCCCCATTCTGCTTGTCTTTACCCACAACGCTATACTGTTCTGATGCCACGACCTTTCTCTTTGGATTTCCAAAGCTTTGTTCACCCAAACCCTCCACCCCTCTGTTAGTTCACAACCTCTAGTGTGATCTTCCGGTGTACTCTTAAGCTTGTATGCTCTGTCCCTTCCAGTCAGAATCTGATTATCATTACCCTATTGCTATATTTCTGTTTTGCCTTCTCCTCTCTCTTTAAATGATGACATCTTCCCTCACTTGATCCCTCACCCTTGTTATTTAGTTTATAGCCCTCTCTACTGTCCTTGTTATACAACTCACCAGAACACTGATCCCAGCAAGTTCAGGTGACGACTGCCCCAAAGGTACAGCTCCCACTTTCTCCAGTACAGGTGCCAGTGCCCCATGAATCAAAACCCATTTCTCCCACACCAATATTTGAGCCATGCATGTAACTCTCTAATCTTATTTAGCCTATGCCAATTTGCTTGTGGCTCATGTAATAATCCAGACATTATTACCTTTGAAATTCTGTTTTTTAATTTAGCCCCTAGCTGCTCATGCTCCCTATGCAGAAACACTTTCCTAGTGCTATCTACGTTGTTGGTAACCACATGGACCACGACAACTGAATCCTTCCCCTCCCACTGCAAGTTCCTCTCCAGCTCTGAGCCGATGTCCTGAACCCCAGCACCAGGTAGGCAACACAGCTGTCTGGACTCACCCTCTTGGCTGCTGAGAACTGTGTCTACCCTCTGACTATACTGTCCCCTACTACCACTTCATTCTTATATATTCCACCCCCCCCGGCCCCCGCTTGAACGGCTTCCTTTACGATGGTGCCATGGTCAGTTTGCTCATCCACCCTGCAGCCCTCGCTCTTATCCAGACAAGCTGAAAGAAATTCAAACCTGTTGGACAATTGCCCCTGACCACTGACCAAATCAGAAGACTCTATCCTAAGTGATATGATTGCCTGCTGAAACAATGTGACCAGTAGCTTTCCCCTCCTTGATGCATTGCAGTGTCTGTCGCTCGGCCTCCAGCTCACTGACTTTGAGCCAAAGCTCCCCGAGCCGTAGGCACTTAGTGCAGACTTTTTTGTCATGGATCACACTGGTGTCCACCAGCTCCCACATACTGCAGTTGCAACACATCACCTGCCCTGCCAATTTTATTTTGTGTTCATTTATTTTTCTTAATTTATGATTAATAAACCCCACCACAACTAAGCCCCACTACTAGTAAGCTTTACTACTACGAATAAAACCTGACTAATAATTGACCTGACTCTCAGAAGATTATTATTATTTCAATTAATGTTATACTAACACCAATTAAAATTCCTTAGCTTAGATAAGAAAATAAAAGAGAAATTTTCACCAACCAATAACTTACCTTCTTTGCTGGAACACCACACGTCAATTCCTCTATCCCCCCCTCTGCACTGAATTCCCACATGAACCAAATTTCCACCTTCACACGTTGACTACATTTCACTTAAGTGAAGTCTCCACTCCGTTCTCCCCTTACTCCATGCAGTTTGAAAACCTGACTGCTTTTATAGAGTCTCTGGTGAATCACTAGCTGGCTGCTACAGTAATTAACACCGATTGAACCAAGTGCATTCAGATGATTGACAGATAACTGCCATTACCAGGCAGTTGTCTGTTTAACAAGACTATTTAACTAACTTGAAGTTTGAAAGTTCTATGTCAAAACCTGACTACTAATTTAAATTGAACTTGAGAAAATCTTACCAGAACTTACCACGTGAACTAAATTTGCACTTCCGCACTCTGAATATGTCTCACTCAGGCAAAGTCTCCACTCTGTGTGCCCCTCTGTTCCAAGGAGAACAACCCCAGTCTATCCAATCTTTCCTTGTGGATGCAATTTTCTGGTCCTGGCAACATGCTCATGAATCTCCTCTGTACCTTCTCTAGTGCACTTATATCCTTTCTGTAATGAGGCGACCAGAACTGTACACAGTACTCAAATTGTGGCCTAGCTAATGTTTCATCTATTTCCAGCATAACCTCCCTACTCTTATATTCCATGCCTCAGTTATTAAAGGTAAGAATTCCATATGCCTTTATAAGCACTTATTAATCTGCCCTGCTACCTCCAATGATCAGTGGACAGACACTCCAAGTCCTTCACTTCCTCTACATCTCCCAGTATCCTCCCAATTATTGTGCATGTCTTTGCCTTGTTTGACCTCCCCAAATACGTCACCTCATACTTCTCTGGGTTAAGTTCCATTTGCCAGTTTTCAGCCCACCTGACCAGTCCATTGATACCTTTCTGCAGTCTACAGCTATCCTACTCACGGTCAACCATGTAGCTAAGTTTTGTGATTGGCCCCACTCCTCCCTTTACCACCCTTTTACTATTTAAATGCCTATAGGGACTTTAGATTCCCCTTTATGTTAGCCACAAGTCTCCTTTCATACTCTGTCTTTGCTTCTCTTATTTCTTTTTTTACTTTCCTTCTGAACCTTCAATATTCAGCCTGGTTTGCTATTGGATTATCCATCTGACATCTTCCATCAGCACCATTTTTCTGCTTCATCTCACTCTCTATCTCATTCTTCATCCACGGAGCTCTGTATCTGTTTGCCCTACCTATCCCCCTTGACGTGACATGAACTATCCCCTCTTTACAAGCAGCCCATTGTTCAGTGACAGTTCTGCCTGCCAAAAATGTAATTAGCATTGATTGGAGACAAGTATTGCATTAGCCTTACTTATGTAATTCAGATAGTTTCTGAGACTTTAGGTTAATATTGATGTAAAATATAATATTTTAGATTATAGCTGAAAGTATTTGAAACATCGGATTTTACATGAATGATAATATGTTGAGCTGATGCGTTCCATGTACAACATTTAATTAGTTACCAGTTTCCCTTTCAATATACAATCAAATTGATAGTTGATTGAGAAAACACAAAATTTTCAATGATTTCTAATCCTGATCTATACTTAATCAATTTCTCTTCTCCTTTTCCAAGCTTGTGCTTTTCTTGCTGGATTCTGGTTCCACTGGGCCCTCCGGTGATCACTGAAGACATTGCAGCCAAGTTCAGTACCGCCCACACTCCCTGTTCACTGCTTCATTTTCCAAACAATGACTGACAGATTAATCCTGGACTGATATCCTTTCATTACACAGAATCACTGAGTAGAGATCAGAAGGAGGGTCTGAGTCTGATTCTATTTACATAACCCAAGGTCACTGCGTTATGATCAGCAGCATGATACTCGGCTGATTCTCCCACACTAACACAGAGTAACTGAACAATAATCAGAAGCAGGAACTCGGGATGATTCTGCCAAACAAACCAAGAGTCACTGGGTATTGATCGGGGCAGGAACCCAGGCAGAATCCCCACATTAACCCAGAGACACTGAATAGTGATCAGGAACAGGAACCTGGGCAGAATCCCCCACATTAACCCAGAGTCACTGAATAGTGATCAGGGGCAGGAACCTGGGCAGAATTCCCCACATTAACCCAGAGTCACTGAATAGTGATCAGGGGCAGGAACCTGGGCAGAATCCCCCACATTAACCTAGAGTTACTGAGTAGTGATCAGGGGCAGGAACCTGGGCAGAATCCCCCACATTAACCCAGAGTCACTGAATAGTGATCAGGGGCAGGAACCTGGGCAGAATCCCCCACATTAACCCAGAGTCACCGAGCTCAGTTCTACTTCCCTGAACAGAAGCTTAGCTCTTGTCGTTTTTATTATTTGTTGCAACACTCAGGTCCTTTCACTGCAACATGAAAAAAACTGTCAGCTCAGAAGTGACCTTTCTCTCATCTATTATAATTTGCTATTTCTCATCTGATATTTCATCCCATATAGTAATTTTAATTTAATTGTTAATTTGTTTGGTCAGGCAAGCCCCCCACCTGCCAAGACTGAGGCATACGCCACATGAATATTAAAACTAAAATTGCAAGCCCCTGACTGTAAAGACATTTGCATTGTAGCAGACAGTTGGAACAATGGAGACCCAGCCGTTGCTTCCACAATACACAGAAGAAGTGGTCAGACCAGTGAATTTGAGCTTTCAACAGAGGATTTGAACTCAGAAAGCTCCTGGCTCCTGGTTTGAGAAGACCTCTCTCTTGTCTGCCTGCTCATCTCTCAGGGAATTGAATCTTGTGAAAACATGTGGACCTCAAGGTTGATAGGTAAATTGGCCATTATAAATTGTCACTAGTATAGGTAGGTGGTAGGGAAATATAGGGACAGGTGGGGATGTTTGGTGGGAATATGGGATTAGTGTAGGATTAGTCTAAATGGGTGGTTGATGTTCGGCACAGACTCGGTGGGCCGAAGGGCCTGTTTCAGTGCTGTATCTCTAATCTAATCTAATCTAATCAAAGAAAGAAACGAATCCTATGTGAACAAGGTTTAAGAAAAACACTGGGCCCTGACAAACAGCAAGACTACCTACAGTCAAGTGAGCTCTAAGCACAGTAAACAAGCAACTCTTCTGATAATGCCTCAAGCCCCTCTCTACTATATTTTCCTCTCCTCTTTTCAGTCTCTATTTGCATGTGTATATCATGTGTACATGCTAGCATGGGCACGTCGCACATCCATAGGCGTTAACCGTATTAGAGTTTAAGTTTAAGTTTTAATAAACTTCACTTTTCTCCTTTAAACCTGAGAAAACCTGGTGTGTTGGTTTCTTTGCCTTATAATTGTACAGCAGTGAACAAGGATTCACAAAGTGGGGGTGGGGTGGGGGGGGGGGTGCGGTTGGTGGTGGCGCTCAAAACACTGTTTGTTCAAAATTAAAACCCTCTTACTATAAGACCAGGTAAAGACAGCAAAGGACCCCTAGACACATTTCTCACCTGCTCGTAACACTTTGAATGGTATTCCCTGTCACTAGCAGATAGTCCTGCGATGGGTTCAACCATTTCAGTACACCCCTGGATAGAGTAACACATTTGCAAATCTCAAATAAGTGCTCAATCAAACTGGTAAATTTGCTCCAACCCTGATGTATAATTTCCCTGTTTATTTCCTTTCCTCACAGTTAACTTAGTGATGATTATGATCCTGTTTCGGGAGATGTGTGGTCTTTCCAAATGTTTAACTTGTTACTTGGTGGCCATGACAGTGGCTGATCTACTGTCCATTATCCTTGACCTGTTATCAAGGCACATTCTAATTGTTTATCGGGAACAGTTTCATTTCCTGTGGTCCATTCCTGTATGTAATAGCCATACCATCCTGCTTTGTGCAGCCACACACTGCTCTGTCTGGTTCACTGTAGCTTTCACCTTTGATGGATTTGTGGGCATTTATTGCCAGAATTTGAGAAATAAATATTGCAACGAGAAAATGGTGGCCATGGTTCTGGGAACAGTGACTGTGCTGAGCTGTTTAAAGAAAATCACCTGGTATTTTATGATATCAGATCAGTATTTACTGAGGAATGACCCCGGTTTGTTTTGTATTATATGAGGTTGCACATTCTTGGGCCTGGAGAGCAGCGAATCTCCTTCACAACATTAAAACACTGTGCATACCATTTGCTCTCATTCTGCTGCTCAATGGTTTCACCGTCAGACATATTTTAGTGTCCAGCAGAGTTCACAGCAGTGGAGCTACCAAATACACAGAGATGGAGAGCCAAAGATCATGACAGATATCATTTAAAATGGATACAACAAAATCACTAAAAATGGCCACAGCAAATCTCAATTAAAGTGGACCCAGCAACTATCACGTAAAGTGTTCACTGCAATTGTAACTTAAAATGGCCACAGTATATCATTTAAAATGGACACAGTAAATATCACTTCCACTGGACAGCAATTATCACTTAAATTCATCACAGGAAAAGTAATTTAATATGACTACAGCAAATGTCACTTAAAGTGGACACAGCAAATGTCACTTAAAATGGACACAGCAAATATCACTTAAACTGGATAAAGCAAATATCACTTAAGCTGGACACACCAAATATCACTTAAATTGGTAACAGCAATTATCATTTAAATGACCACAGGCAATATCACTTAAGATGGCCAGACAAATATCACTTCAAATAGTCACAGCAAATAGCACTTAAAATAGTCACAGAAAATATAATTTATAAGACCACAGTCAATATAATTTAAAATAGACAAAGCAAATATCACATAAAATGACCACAGAAAATATCACTTAAATTGAGCACAGCAAATATCACTTAAAATGGCCACAGAAAATATCCTTTAAACTGGTGTCAGGCAACTCCCCACCCACCCCCACCGCCAAGACTGAGGCAAACATGATTTCACCACATGAATATTAAAACTTAAAATTGTAAGTCCCTGAGTGGAAAGACATTTACATCGTAACCTGACAGTTTTGGAACAATGGGGACCAAGTTGTTGCTTCCCCAATACACAGAAGAAGTGGTCAGACCAGTTTTGGTCACATGACTGACTGACTGTTGGAGGTTTTGAATTTGAACTTCCAACAGAGGATTTGAACCCAGAAAGCCATGTGCTCACGGTTGGAACAGAACCTCCTCGCCAGTCCAGCCTGCCTCCATCTCTTTCCCATGGAACTGAATCTTGGGAAAACCGGTGAACCTCAAAAAGAGAAAAGTCTCCTATGTGAACAAGGTTTAATAAGAACACTGAGCCCCCACGAACAGCAAGACTACCTACAATCAAGTGAGCTCAAAGCACAGTAAACAAAAAACACTTCTGATATTACCTCAAACCCCTCTCTACGATATTTTCCTCTCCTCTTTTCTGTCCCTATTTGCATGTGTGTATCGCGTGTGTATACCATCGTGGACGCGTCACACATCCATAGGCGTTAACCGTATTAGAGTTAAAGTTTAAGTTTTAATAACATTTCATCTTTCTTCTTTAAACCTCAGAAAACCTGTGTGAATTGGTTTCTTTGTCTCATAATTGGAAAGCTGTGAACAAGGATTCACGAAGGGGGAGCTCAAAACACAGTGTGTTTAAAATTAAATCCTGTTATAATAAGTCCAGGTGAAGACAGCAATAGATCCCTTGACACCTTTCTCAACCTGGTCGTAACACTGGACTGCCCCAGGGGTCAGTGCTAGTACCCTTGCTTTTCTCGATATATATTAATGTCTTGGGTTTGCAGTGCATAACTTCAAAATTTGTGGATGACACAAACTTGAAAGTATTGTGAGGAGCACAGGAATAAACTTCAAGAGGGCATAAATATGCTGGTGGATTGGACAGACAAATGGCACACTAAACTTAATGCAGAAAAATGTTAGGTGATTCATTTTGGGAGGAAGAACGAGCAGAGGCAAAATAAATTAAAGGGTGCAATTTCAAACTTGGTGCAGGAGCAGAGGGACCTGGGGATGTATGTACACAAATCATTGAAGGTGGCAGGGCAGGTTGAGAAAGCGATTGATAAAGCATACGGGATCATGGGCTTTATAAATTGGGGCGCAGAGTGCAAGAGCAAGGAAGTTATGATGAAGCTGTATACAAAACTGGTTCGGCCTCAGCTGGAGTATTGTTTCCAGTTGTGGGCACCACACTTTAGGAAGGATGTGAAGGCATTAGAGGCAGTGCAGGAAAGATTCATGAGAATGGTTCCAGGGATGAGGGTCTTCAGTTACATGGAGAGGGTTTGGGGAAGCTGGGGCTGTTCTCCTTGGAGAAGAAAAGATTAAGAGGAAATTTGACAGAGGTGACTGAACAGAGCAGAGAGGGAGATTCTGTTCCCATTGGCAGAGGGATCCAGAACCAGAGGATGCTGATTCAAGGTGACTGGCAAAAGAAGCAGAAGCAACATGAGGAAAATCTTTTTTACGTAGCGAGTGGTTAGGACCTGGAATGCACTGCCCGAGAGTGTGGTGGAGGCAGAATCAATTGAGGACTTCAAAACAGAAATTGGTCATTAACTGAAGAGAAAGAATTTGAGGGCTATGGGGAAAAGGCCGGGGAGTTGCTCTTGCAGACATCTGGCATAGACAAGATGGGCTGAATGGCATCTGCCTGGGTTGTAACCATTATATGATTCTTTGCAAATATCACTTACAAGTGACAAGACAGGTAAGAATCAATAAAATGATCACAGAAAATATCACTTAAAACGACAAATATCCGATAGAATAGACAAAGCAATATCAGGTAAAATGAACACAGCAAATAGCACTTAACATGGATGCAGCAAATAACATGTCAGTGGACACATCACATATCACTTCACATGGACAAGGAAAATATCACTTCAATTGGTCACAGCAACTATCCCTCAAGCTGATCAGAGCAAATATCAGTTAAAATTATCACAGCATATATCACTTAAAATGGCCACAGTAAATATCAATTAAAATGGTCACGCAAATATCACTTAAAATGTCCACACCAAATATCACTTAAAATGTCCACAACAAATATCGTTTAAAATGTTTGCAGCAAATATCACATCACTATGAATAACATTGGTAGAAAGAGGGATGAGGACTTGCTGGCAGAGTTTAGGGAGCTAGAAAAGAAAATCGCAAGCAGGATCTCACATGTCGCATCTCCAAGTTACTCCCTGTAGCACTCGGTTAATGAGTATAGAAAACAAAGCATACAGGAGATGAATGCATGCTTGGAAAGATGCTACAGGAAAGAGGGATATAGATTCCTGGGACATTGACACCAGTTCTGGGAAAGATGGAATCATTAGAGCTCAGTCGGGCTGCACCTGAACACAACAGGAAAAAATGTCCTTGCCAGGCAATTTGCTAGTGCTATTTGGGAGGGTTTCAATTAACTTTGCAGGTGTATGGGAACCAAGAAGTAAGAATACTGGAGACTCTCTGGTTCTAATTGGATTGGTAAGAGTTGGAATAATAAAGGGAAGTCCCACCAAGAGGCCAGTGACAGAGGAATGTAGGGATGATGGATTGGGGGAAAGGACAGAGCATGGAGCTCAGAGATGGGTGATTGCGGGTTTCAGTGCCTGAAGAGCTGAGGCAGGGGCAGAGGCTGGAGATGTTATAGAGGCGGAAAGAGGTGCCTTTTGTGATGGAGAGAATGTGAGATCAGAAGCTCAGGTCAGGGATGAATAGGGATCAGAGATTACACATCACATTTAGCCTAAGACAACAGACAGGAAGGGGGATGTGTTATGAAAGTGAATCTGTTTTATGAAAAATATTTTTTCAAAAAAAAAATTAATTAAACTAAATAAATGTGGACCAGGTTTTCTTGTTATATGAAGGAAGCCATGCAGGACAGTGAGGGAGCCGGTTTGGCTACAGTGTTACTGTTTGTCACATGGCCCTGGTTAGGTTTAGAGCAGAAGCTCTGGCAACAGGGGCAGAAAAGTGACAAGCACTCCTTTGATTGGACAAGCCCAGTAGCAACAGTGGAAATCTAGATGGGCAGAAAACTGCCAAGCTGCATGGTTGTAATCAGTGCGTGTGTTTTACCTTCTGGAGAAAAAGACCAGATTCTTGTTGAATGTTTTTTAAAAGTCAAGTGCTAGTCAATCTTCTATCCATGCCAATACATTACCCCCTATACCATGAGCTTTTATTTAACAACCTTTGATGTGGCACCTTATCAAATGCCTTCTGGAAATCTAAGTACCAAACATCCACTGGTTCCCCTTTATCCACAGCACATGTAACTCCCTCAAAAAACTCCAATAAATTGGTTAAACATGATTTCCCTTTCACAAAACCATGTTGACTCTGCCTGATTATCTTGATTTTTTCTAAATGCCCTGCTATAACATCTTTAATAATAGCTTCTAACATTTACCCTAAGACATATGTTAAGCTAACTGGCCTGTAGTTTCCTGCTTTCAGTCTCCCTCCCTTTTTGAATAAAGGAGTTACATTCGCTATTTTCCAATTTAAAGGAATGTTCCACGAATCTAGGGAATTTTGGAAAATTAAAACTGACGCATCAACTATTTCATTAGCCACTTCTTTTAACACCCTAGGATGAAATCCATCAGGACCCGGGGACTTGTCAGCCCGCAGTTCCAACAATTTGTTCAGTATCACTTCCCTGGTGATTGTAATTTACTTGAGTTCCTCCCTCCCTTCCATATCCTGACTTACAGCAAATACTGGGATGTTACTTGTATCCTCAATAGTGAAGACTGATGCAAAATATCTGTTCAATTCATCTGCCATCTCCCTATTATCCATTATTAATTCCCCAGGCCCAATGCTCACCTTATTAACTCTTTTCTTTTTAACCTTTTTAAAAAAATATCTATCGCAACTCTTTATATTTCTAGCTATGTTCCTTATCTATTCTGTGTATTCTGAAATATCCCCCTAAATGTCTGCCACTGTTACTGCATATCTATTGACCAATCCCTTAACCTGATTTGCCAGTCCCCTTTAAATATTACAATTTCATTTAAGGGCTTGAAGTCCTTTAAAAATGGCATCAGCACCAGCACGGTGGTGCCAGACACCATTGCCGGGGATGCAGCGGCCTCCCCCTTATGTCATCGGGGTGGCCATTCCGCGCCCTCTATTTAAATGAGCCCCAACATGAAATATCGTGGGGGCTCAGCGGCGGTGCTTCCATGTCGGAAGGCTGCCGAATTCAAAGCGTACAGAGGGGCACACTAATAAAATTCAGCCCAATATATCTCATCTGCTGTTTTCTTCAGGGTGAGCAAGTATTCAGCCCAAGTGTTTTTTTGTTTGTCTGTAACAGTTCTGAACAAAAATCCCTTTTATTTTTCTGATTAACCAGTGTATGTATGAGTGTGTGTGTGAGTGTGAGAGGCTAAGGTAAAAAGGGGACTTTAAAACTTCAATCTGTGTGTTTATGCTTTACTTCATGATGAATTAAGACATGTTTTATAACAAACTGATAATTTTGTTGTTCATAAAGAAACCTAATTAGTGGGAAAATAGAATATTTGATTGACCCTATCGGTAAACGGGAAATTAAAAATATATATGTTGTGACTTGCGGAGAAGTGGGAATAGAATAAACCAGGAGCATCCGGAATAAGGTGGGTGAGCTTGCAGCATGGGTTGGTACCTGGGATCTCAATGTAGTGGCCATTTCAGAGACATGGGTAGAGCAGGGGCAGGAATTGATGTTCCAGGTTCCGGGATTTAGATGTTTCAGTAAGAACAGAGAAGAAGGTAAAAGAGGGAGGGGGTGTGGCATTGTTAATCAAGGAGAGTATTACAGCGGCAGAAAGGACGTTTGAGGACTCGTCTACTGAGGTAGTATGGGCCGAGGTTAGAAACAGGAGAGGAGAGGTCACCCTGTTGGGAGTCTTCAATCGACCTCCGAATAGTTCCAGAGATGTAGAGGAAAGAATAGTGAAGATGATTCTCGACAGGAGCGAGAGTAACAGGGTAATTGTTATGGGGGACTTTAACTTTCCAAATATTGACTGGAAATACTACAGTTCGAGTACTTTAGATGGGTCAGTTTTTGTCCAGTGTGTGCAGGAGGGTTTTCTGACACAGTATGTAGACAGGCCAACCAGGGGCGATGCCACATTGGATTTGGTACTGGGTAATGAACACGGACAGGTGTTAGATTTAGATGTAGGTGAGCACTTTGGTGATAGTGATCACAATTCGGTTAGGTTTACCTTAGCGATGGGCAGGGAGAGGTATATACCGCAGGGCAAGAATTATAGCTGGGGGAAAGGAAATTATGATGCGATTAGGCAAGATTTAGGATGCGTAGGATGGGGAAGGAAACTGCAGGGGATGGGCACAATCGAAATGTGGAGCTTATTCAAGGAGCAGCTACTGCGTGTCCTTGATAAGTATGTACCTGTCAGGCAGGGAGGAAGTTGTCGAGCGAGGGAGCCGTGGTTTACTAAAGAAGTTGAAGCGCTTGTCAAGAGGAAGAAGAAGGCTTATGTTAGGATGAGACATGAAGGCTCAGTTAGGGCGCTTGAGAGTTACAAGCTAGCCAGGAAGGATCTAAAGGGAGAGCTAAGAAGAGCAAGGAGAGGACGCGAGAAGTCATTGGCGGATAGGATCAAGGAAAACCCTAAGGCTTTCTATAGGTATATCAGGAATAAAAGAATGACTAGAGTTAGATTAGGGCCAATCAAGGATAGTAGTGGGAAGTTGTGTGTGGAATCAGAGGAGATAGGGGAAGCGTTAAATGAATATTTTTCGTCAGTATTTACAGTAGAGAAAGAAAATGTTGTCGAGGAGAATACTGAGATTCAGACTACTAGGCTAGATGGGATTGAGGTTCACAAGGAGGAGGTGTTAGCAATTTTGGAAAGTGTGAAAATAGATAAGTCCCCTGGGCCAGATGGGATTTATCCTAGGATTCTCTGGGAAGCCAGGGCGGAGATTGCAGAGCCTTTGTCCTTGATCTTTATGTCGTCATTGTCGACAGGAATAGTGCCGGAAGACTGGAGGATAGCAAATGTTGTCCCCTTGTTCAAGAAGGGGAGTAGAGACAGCCCTGGTAATTATAGACCTGTGAGCATTACTTCGGTTGTGGGTAAAATGTTGGAAAAGGTTATAAGAGACAGGATTTATAATCATCTTGAAAAGAATAAGTTCATTAGCGATAGTCAGCACGGTTTTGTGAAAGGTAGGTCGTGCCTCACAAACCTTATTGAGTTTTTCGAGAAGGTGACCAAACAGGTGGATGAGGGTAAAGCAGTGGATGTGGTGTATATGGATTTCAGTAAGGCGTTTGATAAGGTTCCCCACGGTAGGCTATTGCAGAAAATACGGAAGTATGGGGTTGAAGGTGATTTAGAGCTTTGGATCAGAAATTGCCGAGCTGAAAGAAGACAGAGGGTGGTGGTTGATGGCAAATGTTCATCCTGGAGTTTAGTTACTAGTGGTGTACCGCAAGGATCTGTTTTGGGGCCACTGCTGTTTGTCACTTTTTTTAAATGACCTGGAAGAGGGTGTAGAAGGGTGGGTTAGTAAATTTGCGGATGACACGAAGGTAGGTGGAGTTGAGGATAGTGCCGAAGGATGTTGTAGGGTACAGAGGGACATAGATAGGCTGCAGAGCTGGGCTGAGAGATGGCAAATGGAGTTTAATGCGGAAAAGTGTGAGGTGATTCACTTTGGAAGGAGTAACAGGAATGCAGAGTACTGGGCTAATTGGAAGATTCTTGGTAGTGTAGATGAACAGAGAGATCTTGGTGTCCAGGTACATAAATCCCTGAAAGTTGCTACCCAGGTTAATAGGGCTGTTAAGAAGGCATATGGTGTGTTAGCTTTTATCAGTAGGGGGATCGAGTTTCGGAGCCACGAGGTCATGCTGCAGCTGTACAAAACTCTGGTGAGGCCGCACCTGGAGTATTGCGTGCAGTTCTGGTCACCGCATTATAGGAAGGATGTGGAAGCTATGGAAAGGGTGCAGAGGAGATTTACTAGGATGTTGCCTGGTATGGAGGGAAGGTCTTACGAGGAAAGGCTGAGGGACTTGAGGTTGTTTTCGTTGGAGAGAAGGGGGAGGAGAGGTGACTTAATAGAGACATATAAGATAATCAGAGGGTTAGATAGGGTGGATAGTGAGAGTCTTTTTCCTCGGATGGTGATGGCAAACACGAGGGGACATAGCTTTAAGTTGAGGGGTGATAGATATAGGACAGTTGTCAGAGGTAGTTTCTTTACTCAGAGAGTAGTAGGGGCGTGGAACGCCCTGCCTGCAACAGTAGTAGACTCGCCAACTTTAAGGGCATTTAAGTGGTCATTGGATAGACATATGGATGAAAATGGAATAGTGTAGGTCAGATGGTTTCACAGGTCGGCGCAACATCGAGGGCCGAAGGGCCTGTACTGCGCTGTAATGTTCTAAAAAAAAACAGTGCACTCCTCCTGCCTCGGTTGTAACATATAATTTGGGGCTCTCTTGCTGGGATAAACCCAACGCCAATGATGTGCAATTATAAGTGGGATAATAATAATTGAGACATAAAATAAAAAGAACCAGGTTTCTTGTGTAATAAAGTCTACACCACTGGAATGTCTTTAACAGTTACTGCGACCTTTCTCAGGACGGAGGCTGTATCCCTGAGTGATTTGAGACACTTGACCAAGGTTAAGCTAAAGGAGTACAGCAGATCAGGCTGTAGCTCTGACTGCAGCTGTAAGGCCAAATACAAAAGCCAATTCAAGTGCAGGGGTTGTGAATAAGATACCTGAGAGTTATCGGGAATTCTTTTTGAAAGGAAAAGTAACTCCTTATCCCTCAAGTGAAGCAGGCAAAGCTATGGTTATACTTAGGGATACAGGAGCCACCCAAACTCTTTTGATGGGGCAAAACATAATATTTTCACCAGAGAGCACACTGAATGCCAAGGTTTTAGTGAATGGTATTGGCGGGGAATATATACCTGTACCTCTGTATCGGGTACACTTGGAGTGTGACCTAATGTTTGGAATGGTAATTGTTGGAGTTGTCAATAAATTGCCAGTAGACAGAGTTTATCTACTCCTGGGGAATGATTTGGCTGGAGCGAAAGTAGTAGCTTCTGCAGTAGTCACGGATCAATCAAGTGAAGTGAAAGAGACAGAACAGTTACAGGGAAAGGTTCCAGGAACTTTTCCTTCCTGTGCAGTAACCAAACAATGGCTAAACAAGTTCCATTGTCGGAGGTATAATTGACACCACAGACAGATAGGCAAATATCTGAAACTTTCTTTGGGGACTTAGATAATCCAAAGGAAATTTTTAATAAATCTTCTCTGATCACAGCTCAGCAAGCTGATCCAGAGTTAAATGAAGTGGCACAATCAGCTTTAACAGAAGCTGAGGCAAAAAAAGTTCCGGAAGGAAATTGTGTTAAAAATGGGATTATTATGAGGAAGTGAAGACCTCCTCACAGAACTGCGGACAAAGAATGGACAGCAGTTCATCCGATAGTGGTACCGCCAAAGTATTGCTGGGAACTATTTGATTGAATTTTTCGAGGAGGTGCCTAGGTGTGTAGATGAGGGAAAAGCAGTTGATGGAGTCTACATGGATGTCAGTATGGCTTTTGGATAGCGCATGGGATTAATCTTGCGGGGCATGTGGGGATACGGAAGACCAAATCACGTATAAGTCAACATTTTTACTGGTCAGGCCTTTCTAAGGACATGGTACGGCTTTGTAAATCATGCCAGAAGTGCCAGATTGTGGGAAAACTGCAGCCTGCCATAAACCTGGAACCTCTAATTCCTTTACCAGTTACTAGTTTATGGACATGGCATGACTTCAAAAAGACATGACATCAAAATCCTCAGGTCCAGATGAGATATATCCCAGGCTGTTATGTGAGGCAAGGGAGAAGATTGCAGGGGATCTGACACAAATTTTGAAATCCTCTCTGGCCACAGGAGAGTTGCCAGAGGACCAGAGGACAGCAAATGTGGTACCGTTATGCAAGAAGGGTAGCAGGGATAAACTGGGTAATTACAGGCCAGTGAGTCTAACATCAGTGGTAGGAAAATATTGGAAAAAATTCTGAGCGACAGGATTAATCTCCACTTGGCGAGGCAGGGATTGATCAAGGATAGTCAGCATGGCTCTGTCAGGGGGAGATCATGTCTAACAAATTTGATTGAATTTTTTGAGGAGGTGCCTAGGTGTGTAGATGAGGGAAAAGCAGTTGATGGAGTCTACATGTATTTCAGTATGGCTTTTGATAAGGTCCCGCAGACGAGATTGGTCAAGAAGGTAAGGGCAGGGAGAGGCTTCACTTCAAAAAGTGTGCGGAGAGCAGGGAGAGGCTTCACTTCAGAAAGAGCATGGAGAGCGGGGAGAGGCTTCACTTCAAAAAGAGTGCGGAGATCGGGGAGAGGCTTCACTTCAGAAAGAGCATGGAGAGCGGGGAGAGGCTTCACTTCAAAAAGAGTGCGGAGATCGGGGAGAGGCTTCACTTCAGAAAGAGCACGGAGAGCGGGGAGAGGCTTCACTTCAAAAAGTGTGCGGAGAGCAGGGAGAGGCTTCACTTCAGAAAGAGCATGGAGAGCGGGGAGAGGCTTCACTTCAAAAAGAGTGCGGAGATTGGGGAGAGGCTTCACTTCAGAAAGAGCATGGAGAGCGGGGAGAGGCTTCACTTCAAAAAGAGTGCGGAGATCGGGGAGAGGCTTCACTTCAGAAAGAGCATGGAGAGCGGGGAGAGGCTTCACTTCAAAAAGAGCATGGAGAGCGGGGAGAGGCTTCACTTCAAAAAGAGCACGGATAGCGGGGAGAGGCTTCACTTCAAAAAGAGTGCGGAGAGTGGGGAGAGGCTTCACTTCAAAAAGAGCATGGAGAGCGGGGAGAGGCTTCACTTCAAAAAGAGCACGGATAGCGGGGAGAGGCTTGACTTCAAAAAGAGCGCGGAGAGCGGGGAGAGGCTTCACTTCAAAAAGAGCATGGAGAGCGGGGAGAGGCTTCACTTCAAAAAGAGCAGGGATAGCGGGGAGAGGCTTCACTTCAAAAAGAGCATGGAGAGCGGGGAGAGGCTTCACTTCAAAAAGAGCATGGATAGCGGGGAGAGGCTTCACTTCAAAAAGAGCACGGATAGCGGGGAGAGGCTTCACTTCAAAAAGAGCACGGATAGCGGGGAGAGGCTTCTCTTCAAAAAGAGCACGGATAGCGGGGAGAGGCTTCACTTCAAAAAGAGCACGGATAGCGGGGAGAGGCTTCACTTCAAAAAGAGCATGGAGAGCGGGGAGAGGCTTCACTTCAAAAAGAGCATGGAGAGCAGGGAGAGGTTTCACTTCAAAAAGAGCACGGATAGCGGGGAGAGGCTTCACTTCAAAAAGAGCACGGATAGCGGGGAGAGGCTTCCCGCTATCCTATCCTCTAGCCTATCCAGTATCCGATCCATTTCAGTGGAACAAGCATGTTCAAAGAAAATCAAGTGTGACATCACAGGCAAGCCAGGCAGGTGATTGTTTGGGGAAGAAGCTACCTGTTTGATGAGTATCTGGTAAGTGGTTAAGGTTTATTCTAATCCTACCTTTTCAAACAGTAAAGCAAATAGTGGTAAGCTTAATAAAATATATAAAAAAGGAATATAAAATAAATAATTGAATAAAGTAATTAAGTAGTTAATTGAAACACATTAAGGAATGCAGGACAGGTGATGTGTCATGTCTGCAGCATGTGGGAGCTCCTGGATGCGAGTGCGATCCAGGGCAAACACGTCTGCAGTAAAGGTTTGCCGCTCGAAGAGCTTCGGCTCAGTGTCATTGAACTGGAGGGTGAGCTGCAGACACTGCCACACATCAGGGAGGGGGATATTTACCTGGACATTTTGTACCAGAAGGTGGTCACACCCCTTAGGATAGGGTCTTTAGGGTCTTCTGATTTGGTCAGTGGTCAGGGACAGGAGAGCATGGCTGCAGCTGAGGCAGGTAAGGGGACTCAGAGGACAGGAGTGCAGGAGCCTCAGCCTTTGCGATTGTCCAACAGGTTTGAGGTGCTTTCAGCTTGTTTGGATGAGAGTGGGGGCTGCAGGGTTGATGAGCAACCTGATATGGCATCATGGTACAGGAAGCCATTCAAGTGTAGGGAGAAAAAAGGAATGTTGTGGTAGTAGGGGATAGTATACTGAGGGGGTTTGACACTGTTCTCTGCAGCAAAGCGCAAGAGTCCAGACAGCTGTGCTGCCTGCCCGGTGCCAGGGCTCGGGACATCTGCTTAGGGCTGGAGAGGAACATACAGTTGAAGGGGGAGAATCCAGGCATCATGGTCCATGTAGGTACCAACAACATAGGCAGGACTAGGAAAGAGGTTCTGCATAGTCAGTATGAGGAATTAGGCACTATATTAAGAAGCAGAACCTCAAAAGTAATAATCTCTGGATTATTACCTGAGCCACGGGAAATTTGGCATAGGGCAAATAAGATGAGAGAAATTAATGTGTGGCTCAAAGACTGGTGTTGTAGAAGTGGGTTCCGGTTCATGGGGCACTGGCACCAGTACTGGGGAAAGTGTTGGCTGTACTGCTGGGCAGTCTATACCTGAACCATGCTGGGGCTGATGTTCTAGCAAGCCACATAACAAAGGAAGTAGAGAGGGTTTTAAACTGAATATTGGGGGCAAGGGATCAAATTTGGGAAGATAGGGTAAATCAAGGAGTAGAGACAAGGCAAGAGAGAAAGGTATTGATATGGGAAATGATAAATAGACTGTGACAGGAAGGGACAGAGCGTACAAATCTAAGAGTAAATCAACAGATAAGGCTAGAGGTTATGAAAATAATATAAGAAAATAATAAAAGGCTCTGTAACTGTTTTATTTTGTTAATTTTTTTGTGGAATTCATAGTCAAATTGAATAAATGCTGGACCAGTTTTTTTCAAGAGGGCACTGAAAGAAGTAGTTTGGCAACAATGTTTACCAGTTGTCACTTGACTCAAGTTAAAAATAGGACAGAAACCCTGGTAACGGGGGAAGATGTGGGCGCTCCTTGATAGGACAAGCCAGAGATCAGCAGCATACACCTGAGCTTGCAGAAAACTCACAAGCTTTTGGTTGTAGTGTTAGTGTGTTTTATGTTCTGGCATGAGATAAAGTTAGCCTGCTGCTGAAGAAGTGTCAAGGAAGGAGAGAAGACCACAACCCAGCTCGCTATCCTGCATCTCTAAAAGACCCTGAAAAGTCCACTGTGTCAATTCATCTCGTCTCCTGTCTTTGAGGAAAAAGCCTGCTGGACTGGTTCTCAACACCGCCTGAAAAGAACTGTTCTAAAAGATTTCAGTGACCCATCTACATGTACTCGGATGTTAGACTGAATCCCAATTTTGGAACACAATATATCTCATCTGCTGTTTTCTTCAAGAATGAGCAAATATTCAGCCCAAGCGTTTTTTTTTGTCTGTAACAGAGCTCTGAACCAAAATCCCTTTTATTTTTCCAGTTAACCGGTATATGTATGTGTGTGTGAGTGTGGGGGAAGAGGTGAAAAGGGGACTTTAAAATTTCTATCTGTGTGTTTATGCTTCACTTCATTAACAGTTAGGACATGTTTTATAATAAACTGATAATTTTGTTGTTCATTAAAGAAACCTTGTTCGTGCATTTTACTCTGATTGACTGTACTGGGAAGTGGAAAAAATTTAAAACATATGCTGTGACCTGTGGAGAAGTTGCACTAGAATAGACAGTGCACTCCTCCCACCTCAGTTGCAACACTACACATGTATGACCTCCTGCTTTTGATTTTTATTAAAAAAATTTAAAAGGTAATTTCCCTTTAAAGATACAAATCTCTCATGAAGAGCTGGAAGCCCTTTAAAAAAGGCATTGGCACCTGCACAACGGCGCTGCACACCATTGCTGTGGATACGACGGCCGCCCCCTCCATGTCTTCGGCGGCGTCTGCTCCGCCCCTTCGTTCAAATGAGCCCCCGTGTGTAATATCAAGGCAGCTCTGCGGCAGTGCTTCGATGTCTGAAGTTCGCCGACTTCACCGCGTGCCGCTGCGGAGCACGGCACGCTGATAAAATTCAGCCCATTATGTTTGCATTGTCTTTATTTTACATAACATTTCATTTTCAAAAAAGCCTTTGATACAGTGTCTGACATTTTATCATTTTATATTTATCCCAAATTCAAATAGCGGTGCTGCTGGGTAGACAGCGTTTGTCAAAGTTCAGTTTAATTTCTCCCGAAAAAGAAACTTTTATTCTTTTGATATTCAAGAACCATCTAGACTGCTTTTCGTTATATTTTAATTAAAATTTGATTGTCTCCTTGCTCCAGGCAAATTTCCTTTTGAGTGCTTGAAATAGAAACTCATATCAATTTATTTGATCACTTCCAATGTTAGAAATAATGATGTCCAGGCTTGGCTGTTGCACATAACGTTTTAGATTCAAGGTAGAAGTGTTTGTAACTGGTTTAGAGGTAACTTATATGTCTCTGTTTGTCAAGCACTTTGTCTCAAAAAATAACAAATAGTCTGAATGAGTTAAGATCAAGGGCTGGATTTTAAAGCACCTCTGCCATCGGGAATGGTGGCAGGGGGGCAATGAAGATTAGTACGTCAGAGTCCCGCCACCGACCCCGACGGCGGCAGACCCTGTACCGACCTCGGCAGCAGCTGTGAGGCCTCGTTATGCCCACCCCGCCGCTCGGCGATAGGATCCACATTAAAATACGTAAATGCCTACTTACCATTCATCCCGCAGCGATTCTACCATCACGTTGCCATCTTCACTCTTTCTGTCGATGCCGCGCCTTCGAATCCCCGTTTGGGGAAACATGGCGCGACACCTGTGGGATGGGGGGAGGAGGTTTTATTCTCTGTATGGGAGGGGGGAGCAGGGTGACAGTGCTGCAGATTGGTCAGGGGGAGGTGATGGGAAGGGGTAAAGGACAAAGGTGCAGAACTTTGGATGGGGGTGAAGATCACATTTTCAACATTGGAAATCCAATCTGGGGTGGAAAGGGGCAAGAATGTCTGGAAATGCCATTGGCGGGGCAGGGGGAAATGCATGGAAAGGTAATTTAATTCAGGTTTGCACAACTTTAAGTTACCCGGCCCTTAAAATGTTAAATGTCCATCAAGGGTTGTAACCCCTTTAAAAATGGCACTGGCACCTGCGCATTGGCGCTGGACGTTGTTGCCGGCGATGACTCGCCTGTCTCCTCCACGACATTGAGGGTGGGGGGGTTGCAGGCACCGCGGCCATGCAAATGAGCCGCCAGGTTTGAAAGCACAGTGGCTCCCTGACATGGTGCCTGTGCACGCGGGCTGTAGTTTTTTTCTAACCGCTGCCTACTTTGGCGGCGGGCTCTTAAAATGCAGCCCCACATCTTTGGAAGACAAATTCTTTAGACCAAATTGTCACTATGCTGTAACATTTGATGACTGCAGAGGCGGTGGTGTAGTGTTAATGTCACTGAACTAGCAACTAGAGGCCCAGGATATTGCCTTGTGGACATTGTCAAGGGCAATTAGGGATGGGTAATAAATGCTGGGCTAGCCAGCAATGCCCACATCCCATGAACAAATAAAAAAAATGCACTCAAATTCCACCATGACAGTCGGTGGAATTTAAATCCTATTAATCAATAAATTCAATAAATTAATAAAAATCTGGAATTGAAAGCTAGTCTCAGTAATGGTGCCATGAAAGTATCATCAATTGTTGTAAAAACCCAACTGCTTCACTAATGTCCTTTAGGGAATGAAATCTGCCGTTCTTACCTGGTCTGGCCTACATGTGACTCCAGACTCACAGCAATGTGGTTGACTCTTAACTGCCCTCTGAAATGGCCTAGTCGAACCACACAGTTGTCAAGGGCAATTGGGGATTGGCAACTAATGCTGGCCTTGCCAGAGATGTCCACATTCCATACAAGAATTAAAAAAAATCTTCTTAAGGTCTTTTAAAAAACTGCAGGATCTCTTGCTGCGGTATCACTACTCAGGGGGCCATGGGAACCATTGTCACCTGTTAAGAAATAACGCAAAGAATCCATTGTGGATCTGCCCAAGAGCCCAATGGGTTAATGTGTCCAATCATATCTGTTAATTTAGAAACATAACATATAATAAGGCCTAATATATGAACTTACACAAGACAATACAAAAGTTGTTTGATGGATTAACATTTTTGTAAAAACTGTGAGCAGAAGAGGTCAACTTCTCTGCTTGTTTGCAAGGTGGTGGAATAAACTTCTCATATGCACACAATTGTGTCACTTTATGTCTTTTTTATAAAAATCTTTCTGATTGAAGACAAACCAAACTGCATTTTAAACTGTTTTTCAAAGGCGTTTGATTTATTTCTTCAACTTTCCCCAAACATTTGTCCTTAAGAATTGAAAACAGCAAAAATCATTCACAACATTACCAACTTCAAAGGTAAACATGCTCATCAGGAAGACAACATTTTAGATTAATCTCCAATTATTTCCAAACTTTTCAGCATTTACCTCAAACCGATTTTTCAATCTCTGATGTTTGCTACATAGTGTCATTTGAAATTTTTTAAAATCCAATTCTGCTTTCACAAGCTTAAAGTGAAATGAACGGACTCAACAATCTCATTCACACTTCCACGCAATTTAGAAATATTGATTCCTATAAAGTAAGTTTCAATTGGTTCAAAACCAAAACATGACTCAAGCTTCTCACAAAAGAAATATGCATGTGTATACATACATGGAGAAAATAAGTTAAAAATTTATGCTTCCAATATCAAAGACAAGACTACAAAGGGTTAACAACCTTTAGCTCTGCAGAGAAGAGTGTATGACACTGGCATGCTCACAGACATGTTTTTTTAAAGACAGACTTTCAGATAACAGAAATGCATGAACCCCTTAAGTATTCAGAGTCAGGAAATTTTCAGAAATTCACACAGACATCCACACAAACTGAACATCTATTAAGTTTACTTTCACTCATTAAGATGCATGTTTAATTGCTCTCAGCGCGGAAGCTAGCTGTCAGCTTTTGAACTGTCAGTTTCTTTTCCTTTGATTTTGAACAGCTATCTCAGCATATAATTATTATAATCATCCCAGCTGCACTGCACCCAGCCGGTCCCCCGCACAGTTATGGTGGAGACCATAGTACCACACTGCCTCACATAACCCAAAAGTTTATAAATTTCTAACTTACACATAGAATCCTTCTGTTACGACGAGGTGAGAAAGGTGTCTAGGGGTCCCTCTCAGCCTTCACCTAGTCTTACTATAATAGGGTTTAATTTTAAACACATCGTGCTTTTAGCTCCCCCTTGGTGAATCCTTATTCACTACTTTCCAATTATAAGGCAAACAAACCAGCACAAACAAGTTTTCTTAGGTTAAAAGAAGAAAGATTGAAATTTATTAAGCTTAAACTTAAACTCTAATTCATTTGATGCCTACGGATACATGACATGCCCACGCTAGCATGCATACATGATACACACATGCAAATTGAGACTGAAAAGAGTGGAAGAAAAAATAAAGTGAAAAGTTTAAGGCAATATCTGAAGGGTTTTTGTTACAGTTCTTCAAACTCACTTGATTGGAGGTAGTTCTTGCTTCTCGTTGGGAGCCAGTATTCTTCTAAAACATTGTTCACTGTAGGAGACCTTTCTTGTGGTTCATGTGTCTTCAGTGGATTCGGAGGCTTGTGAGAAAGAGATGGGAGCAGACAGGAGAGATCTTCCCAGTCCAGGAGTAATCAGTTTTTCTGAGTTCAAACTCTCTGTGGCTAGTTCAAAAAAAAATTGCTGGAACAGTCAGTTAGTCATGTGACCAGCTGGTCCAACCAGTCCTGGATTGTATCACCTGAGCAGTCTATGGAATGCTCCCATTACACACAATACCTGGTAATCAAGGTCCATTGTGGGTTGAATGTGCCAGGAAATGGTCCTTTGTCCTTCCAAGTACTGTCTGTTAATATGCAAATATCTTTTCCAGCCACGGCTGATCTGTTTAATAAGTCCTAGCAACAGTTTAAAATCAATGTTCATGACAAAATTAATGTGCCTTAATCTTGGCAGGTGGGGGCCTAGAATGACACCTTCACACCCAATGGAATGAAATGCAACTTGAGAAAAGTGCTTTCATTAAAAGGGTTGAGAGAAAATATGATACAGAAAAAAACAAGCATTACTGTTATTCATTCACAAATCCTACAACTTATTAAAAGTCAGGCCTTTTCCCAGTAAAATGGGCCCCTGTGTCCTTGAGAATTACTATAGGCTTGCTTGCCCCATTCGAGGCATATGGTGTTACCTGCCCTTCAGACACAAAATCCTGATAACCTTCAGGAATCCTATTACATTTTCCTGCACTTGCAACTGTAAGCTTCCAAGGTCTCACTCTTACTGCAGTTAAAGCCACAGCTTGCTCTGCTGTGCTTTCCATCAGGTTCTCTTCTTCACTGAGTGGGTGTGCCCTGATTAACTTGCCAGGTTTTCCCTTTAATTTCCAGCAGTCATCTTTTAGATGACCTGCCTTTTTACAATGGAAACACACAGGTCTCCGTGTCTCATTCCTGCTTCCAGCCCCTTTCTTTTGGCTGGAGGAGGGCCCTCTGTGTTTCCTGCTTTTCTTTCTCTCCCAGGACTGCTTGGGCTCCTATCACCTTCCCACCCTTTGTACTTTTCGGATTTGTGGGGTGATTAGGAAAGGTTTGCCCCTGGGAAGCCAACTTATTAATTAAAGCAAACTCATCGGCCAGAAAGGCCGCTGGCCGGGCTCTCTGAACTCACTGCTCCTCTACATGTGTCTTGATGAAGAGTGGGAGAGAGTTTTTAAATTACTTTAACAGAATTACTTCTCTGAGAGCCTCATAGTTGAGCTGTATAGCCCTCAGCCACTGGTCAAAAGCTAGCTGCTTATTTCTTTCAACCTACAGATAAGTTTGATTAGCTTGCTTCTTGAGGGTTCTAAAGTTTTGGTGATTGGTTTCGAGTACTAATTCATATGCCCCGAGGATTGCAATTTTTGTCAGTTCATAATTTGATGAACTTTCATCTGGCAACAAGGAGGGCGGCACAGTGGCGCAGTGGTTAGCACCGCAGCCTCACAGCTCCAGGGACCCGGGTTCGATTGCTGGTACTGCCTGTGTGGAGTTTGCAAGTTCTCCCTGTGTCTGCGTGGGTTTTCTCCGGGTGCTCCGGTTTCCTCCCACAAGCCAAAAGACTTGCAGGTTGATAGGTAAATTGGCCATTATAAATTGTCACTAGTATAGGTAGGTGGTAGGGAAATATAGGGACAGGTGGGGATGTTTGGTAGGAATATGGGATTAGTGTAGGATTAGTATCGGTGGGCCGAAGGGCCTGTTTCAGTGCTGTATCTCTAATCTAATCTAAAAAAAAGGAGTAAAGCTTATGGGCTTTTCCAGTTAGCTTGCTTTGTAATAAAAGAGGCCAAGTCAAAGGGGATGAGGTCCTGCAACAAGAATTTAGGGAGCTAGGTAGCAGATTAAAAAGCAGGATCTCTAATGTTGTAATCTCTGGATTACTCCCGGTGCCACGTGCTAGGTGAGTTTAGAAATAGGAGGATAGAGCAGATGAATGTGTGGCTGAGGAGATGGTGAAGGAGGGAAGGCTTTACTTTCCTGGATCACTGGGTCTGTTTCTGGCAAAGGTGGGACCTGTACAAGTTGGACGGGTTGCACCTGAACCGGAATGGGACAAGCATCCTTGCTGGGAGGTTTGCCAGTGCTGTTTGGGGGTGGGCGGGGTGGGGGGGGTTTTAAACTAATTTGGCAGGGGGATGGGATACAGAGTAGAGGTACAGTAGGGGTTAAATATAGAACAAAAAGTGAGTCTGTCTGGAAGGCAGGGAAAATATAGACCTGGTAAGGCAGAAGTCAAAAATGCAAGGTTGGATAGCATCTATTTCAATGCAAGGAGTCTTACTAGTAAGGCAGATGAATTGAGGGCGTTGCTTAACACATGGGATTATGATATTTTTGCTATCACAGCAACATGGTTGAGGGAGGGACAGGACTGGCAGCTTAATATTCTAGGGTATAGAATCCTCAGGCGCATCAGGGGAAGGGATAAAAGAGGTGGCATTGCACTGTTGATCAAGGAGTCAATTAGTAAGGAGGGATGATATCTTAGAAGGTTCCTCAAATGAGGCCATTTGGGTAAAACTTAAAAACAAAAAGAGGGCAATCACTTGGCTGGGTATATACTACAGGCCTCCAAACAGTCAGGGAGAGATAGTGGAGAAGATATGTAGGCAAATCTCAGAGAGGTGTAAAATTAATAGGGTAGTAATAGTAGGGGATTTCAACTTCCCCAATATTAACTGTGATAGTCTTAGTGCAAAAGGCTTAAAGGGGGCAGAATTCTTAAAATGCATATAGGAGAGCTTTTTGAGCCAGTATGTAGGAAGTCCTACAAGAGAAGGGGCGGTACTGGACCTAATCCTAGGGAATGAAACCAGTCAAGTAGTAAAAGTGTCAGTGGAGGAACATTTCGGGGATAGTGACCATAACTCAGTAAGATTTAAGGTAGTTATGGAAAAGGACAAAGATGGACCAGAAATAAAGGTACTGAATCGGGGGAAGGCTGATTTCAATATGATAAAACAGAATCTGGTCAAAGTGGACGGGGAGCAGCTACTTGTAGGAAAGTCTACATCACATCAGTGGGAGTCATTCAAAGAAGAAATTGTGAGAGTTCAGAGCCAACATTTACCCGTTAAGGTGAAGGGTAGGACTAACAGGCCTTGGGAATCCTGGATGTCAAGGGATATAGAGGATTGGATAAGGAAAAAAAAGGAGGCTTATGGCAGATCCCAAGCGCTGAAAACAGTGGAGGCCCTACAGGAGTATAGAAAGTGTTGGGTGGCACTTAAAAAACTAATTAGGAGAGCGACGAGGGGACATGAAAAAACACTGGCGGGCAAGATAAAGGAAAATCCTAAGGCATTTTATAAGTATATTAAGGGTAAGAGGATAACCAGGGAAAGAGTAGGGCCCAATAGGGACCACCATGGCAATCTTTGTGTGGAGCCAGAGGACATAGGTGAGGTTTTTAATGATTACTTTTCATCGGTGTTCATTATGGAGAAGGACGATGTAGGTGTAGAGATCAGGGAGGGGGATTGTGGTATACTTGAACATATTAGCAGTGAAGGGAGGAAGTATTAGATGTTTTAGTGGGCTTAAAAGTGGATAAATCCTCAGGCCCAGATGAGATGTATCCCAGGCTGTTATGTGAGGCAAGGGAGGAGATAGCAGGGGCTTTGACACAAATTGTCAAATCCTCTCTGGCGACAGGAGCGGTACCAGAGGACTGGAGGACAGCGAATTTGGTACCATTATTCAAGAAGGGTAGCAGGGTTAAATCAAGTAATTACAGGCTGGTGAGTCTAACATCAGCCTTTGGGAAAATATTGGAAAAAATTCTGAGGGACAGGATTAATCTCCACTTGGAGAGGCAGGGATTAATCAGGGATAGGCAGCATGGCTTTGTCAGGGGGAGATCATGTCTAACTAACTTGATTGAATTTTTTGAGGAGGTGCCGAGGTGTGTTGATGAGGGTAAAACAGTAGGTGTAGTATACATGGATTTCAGTAAGGCTTTTGATAAGGTCCCGCATGGCAGATTAGTTAAGAAGGTAAGAGCCCCATGAGATCCATGGCAATTTGGCAAATTGGATCCAAAATTGACTTAGTGGCAGGAGGCAGAGGGTAATGGTCGAGGGCTATTTTTGCGATTGGAAGCCTGTGAACAGTGGTGTACCACAAGGATCGGTGCTGGGAACCTTGCTGTTTGTAGTGTATATTAATGATGTAGACGTGAATATAGGAGGTATGATCAGTAAGTTCGCAGATGACATGAAAATTGGTGGTGTTGTAAATACTGAGGAGGAAATCCTTAGATTACAGGACGATATAGATGGGCTGGTAAGATGGGCTGAGCAGTAGCAAATGGAATTTAATCCTGAGAAGTCTGAGGTGATGCATTTTGGGAGGACTAACAAGGCAAGGGAATATACAATGGATGGTAGGACCCTAGGAAATACAGAGGGTCAGAGGGACCTTGGTGTATTTGTCCATAGATCACTGAAGGCAGCAGCACAGGTAGATAAGGTGGTTAGGAAGGCATACGGGATACTTGCCTTTATTAGCTGAGGCATAGAATATAAGAGCAGGGAGGTTATGATGGAGCTGTATAAAACACTAGTTAGGCCACAGCTGGAGTACTGTGTACAGTTCTGGTCCAATAGGAAGGATGTGATTGCACTGGAGAGGGTGCAGAGGAGATTCACCAGGATGTTGCCTGGGCTGGAGCATTTCAGCTATGAAGAGAGACTGAAAAGGCTGGGGTTGTTTTCCTTGGAGCAGAGAAGGCTGAGGGGGACATGATTGAGGTGTACAAGATTATGAGGGGCATTGATAGGTTAGATAGGAAGAAACTTTTTCCTTTAGTGGAGGTCAATAACCAGGAGGCATAGATTTAGGGTAAGGGGCAGGAGGTTTAGGGGGGATTTGAGGAAAAACATTTTCACCCAGTGGGTGGTTGGAATCTGTAACGCACTGTCTGAAAAGGTGGTGGAGGCAGGAACCCTCACAACATTTAGGAAGTATTTAGATGAGCACTTGAAACGCCATAGCATACAAGGCTATGGGCCAAGTGCAGGAATATGGGATTAGAATAGCTGGGTGTTGGATGGCCAGCACAGACACGATGGGCCGAAGGGCCTGTTTCTGTGATGTATAACTCTATGACTCTAAGTCTCAGCTGGTCAGTATAGCTACCTTGCCAGTTTCTCAAAGGACACAAAATCTTCTACATCATCCTCATTGAATTTTGGGATTAGTTGAGCTAGTTTTAACAATTTTGTGCCCAGCCCTGAATTACGCTCCTCCGTATTGGTCATGTTTTCACTGGGGTTTCTCTGTCACCCCCTTGTTAACTCAAGCCACTTCAGCTCTCTTTCTTCGCATTCTTTTTGGAAGGTTCTTTCTCTCTCTCCTCCCTCTCTTGGTCTTCACGTTTCTTCTGGAAGGCTCTTTCTTTCTCCCTCTCCTTCCTCTCTCTCTCTCTTTCCCTTTCCTCAAATTCAAGTTTCCTCTGTTCCAATTGTATCTTTGCTGACAATACCCTCATGGAGTCTGCTTCTAATCCTGTTTCTGCTTCTTCAGATTCAAGGGAAGAATGGTTGGCCATCAGCCTTCGGAGTTCAAACATCCTTGCCTTGCCATGCACAATGAACCCACACTGCTCAGCCATTTTTCTCAACTCCTCCATAGACAGTGCTTTTAACTTATCCCAAGTTACTTCACCCTGGCTTGAACAGCCACTAGCTTCAGTTGCAGACATGTTAGTATTCAAGTACACACAACCACAAGAAAACCTGTATTGAAAACGTGCTCTTTTTTGATTGGGAACAATTTGGCTTCCCACTTCCAATTTTTCTCATTTGTGAGTTAATTCTGTATGCTAGCACCCAAATTTCTGTTACAACCAGGTGAGAAAAGTGTCTAGGGGTCCCTCTCAGCCTTTACCTGGACTTATCTTAACGGGGTTTAATTTTAAACACACCGTGTTTTTAGCTCCCACTTGGTGAATCCTTATTCACTACTTTCCAATTATACGGCAAAGAAACCAGCACAAACAGGTTTTCTTAGGTTTAAAGAAGAAAGATTGAAATTTATTAAACTTAGACTTAAACTCTAATTAGGTTGAAGCCGACGGATACACGACACGCACATGCTCACATACATACAGGAGGTACACATACAAATAGAGACAGAAAAGAAAAGAAGAAAAAATACAGTGAAAAGTTTGAGGCAATAACTGAAGAGTTTTTGTTACAGTTCTTCGAGCTCACTGTAGAGTCTTTGATGGTAGGTAGTTCTTGCTTTTCATTGGGCTCCAGTATTCTTCTTAAAACCTTGTTCACTGTAGGAGACTTTTCTCTCTTGGGGTTCATGTGTCTTCAGTGGATTCAGAGGCTTGTGAGAAAGAGATGGGAGCAGACAGGAGAGATCTTCCCAGTCCAGGAGCAATCAGTTTTCCTGAGTTCAAAAAAAAACCTGAAACAGCCAGCTAGTCATGTGACCAGCTGGTCCAACCAGTCCTGGATTGTATCACTTTAGCAGTCTGTGGAATGCTCCTCTTACACACAATACCTTGTGATCAAGGTCCATTGTGGGTTGAATGTGTCAGGAAATGGTCCTTTGTCCTTCCAAGCACTGTCTGTTAATATGCAAATATCTTTTCCAGCCACGGCTGACCTGCTTAACAAGTCCTTTCCTCACTCCAGCAACAGTTTAAAATCAATGTTCATGACAAAATTAATGTGCTTCATTCTTGGCAAGTAGGGACCTGGCATCACACTTCATTTCACCACTCCTTCTCTTCCCGGAGCTTTTCCTCACTCAAGACTCCGCACTGTGTGACACAAGTTGTGTACTCCAATAAATGTCGCTGTTCAGCCAATTTAAACTTGCCCAGAGTAATTTCACACTGGATCCCATCGACTACTTTCTTGTACCAGTCCCCTTCCAGACTCACAGGAACCGAGATTAAATCACTGGGACTGGAGAGTTTCTCAAATTCATTGTCCTTGCAGACAAAATAGAGTCAGCCATATTTAGTCCCCGATGGTTGCACTACAGTAAATTGAATGCTCGCAGTCCCAAAAGTACATTTCCGAAGTTGTCGCCTGGTAAGACACGCAGCCGAGGATCCCAAAGTGAAACAGTATCACCATTCAGTCCTGGGTAGAAGAGCATTCCCATGTAATCACTCCCTGTTCGTGCTCCAGGCACCATCATGCCAGCCATAGGAATCAGAGAACTTTTGCAGCATAGTAGAAGGCCATTTGGTCCTTTTTGTCCATGCCAGCTCTCCACAAAACCATTTCACCCAATCCCATTCCACCGCTTTTCCCCCATAGCCCTGATTTTTTTTCTTGTCAGATAACTGGCAAACTCTTTTTTGAAAGCCACAATTGGAATCTGCTTCTACCACACTGTCAGGCAGTGCATTCGAGATCATAAGCATTTGCTGTATCAAAAAACTTTTCTTCATGTCGTTGTTGCTTCCTTTGCCAATCACATTAAATCCTGAGTTCTGAAGAAGGGTCACTGAACTGAAACGTTAACTTTGCTTCTCTCTCCACAGATGCTGCCAGACCTGCTGAGTATTTCTAGCATTTCTTGTTTTGTTTCAGATTTCCAGCATCTGCAGCATTTTGCTTTTACATTAAATCTGTGTCTGTTGGTTCTCAACTCTTCCGCTAGTGGGAACAATTGTTTCGATCTACTCTGTACAGACTCCTCATGAATTTGAGCATCTCTATCAAATCTACTCTTAGTTTACTCTTCTCCAAGGAGAACAGACCCAGCTTCTCTAACCGATCCACGTAATTGAAGTTCCTCATGCCTGGAACCATTCTTGTGAATCTTTTCTGCACCCTCTCTAATGCCTTCACATTCTTTCTAAAGTGTGGTGCCCAGAACGGGATATGATGCTCCAGTTGAGGCTGAACTAGTGATTTATGCAGGTTTAAAATAACTTCATTGATTTTGACTCTATGGCCTAGATTTTAAAAGCCCACCGCCGGAAAGTGGTGAAAGAAATGGCGGCCTGCACACACGGGCCACACATCGCAGACCTGCTGCGATTCCAAACGCGGCGGTTCATTAGCATGCCCGGGGCGCCCACCCCTGCCAATGACACCGAATGGGTGGGCTGAATGATGCCATAAACGGCGCAAGCTGACAACTCATCAGGTGCTGCCGCCAAATTTAAACAGCAGCCAGCCCTGCAGACAGACAGATTCAACCTGAAAACCTTGGTGCAGGAGCTGAGAAGCCAGCACAGGAGCTCTGGAATGAAAATTTAAAATCAAGACACCAGCAAGGCACAGGACATGGTAGAGTAGCGAGGAAGGGTGGCCCCACGGTTCAGCGATGCCTCCCTGCTCACTCTCCTCCAGGCTGCACGGGCAAGGCAAGAGGTTCTTTTCCCCATCGATGGCAAGAAGAGGCCCTCCTGCCTGACCAAGCAAGCTTGGAGGAAGATTGCAGAGGAAGTAAGTTGCCATGGGACTGGATCCAGTGCCGCAAGTGGATGAACAATCTGATTTGCATGGCAAAGGTAGGTGGCACTTTTTTTGGGGCCCCAGCTGACCTGGGTTTGCCCACACAGAGTGGCACATGGGTGCCACTGCCATGTCAAACACAGGGAGGCCAGGCGGGGAGGATTGATGCCACATAGGTCTCCGCATGAGTGAGAGAATTAACCCTCATTTGCACCCAGAGCATGGCACCTACATGGCAGGCTGAGTCCGTCTGACACACTGACTGCCACCCACCTTTTGTTGTAACGCCCCTGTTGTGCAAAGCATCATGTCAATGTTTTACATCTGCATCCTGGCTCTTCCAGGCAAAGAGTGCGCACAATGCGAGGGAGTCCTCCAGGACTGGAGGAGGGGTTCCCGACGTCTGACCACTGACCCAGGCTGAGGAGGAGGCCCTCGAGCTATGTGGCGGTCAGGGAGGTCGTACAATTTCGGAAGTGATGCTTGGGTTCTGGGGTGAACATTCATCTTTTAGACAAACACAATGAATATTAGAAACATTTCCTTTGTGGACACAATGCTGTCATATTAGTGATATGTACACCGGTGAACCTAAAACTGTGCTCTTCACATTGTATCTTGCAGGGTGACACACCGAGGTGGCATCGGAGGCCCTGGAGAGTGCTGGCACCTCTGAGGAGGAGACGAACTCAGGGGAAGCAGCGTCCCATGACACTTCCAGATCTTCCACCCGTGCAGAGACACTCACCTTGGTGGGAATGCGTTCCACTTTAGAGTCTGTGTCACCAGCTGGTGAGCGCTCCACACGTACGGCCGAGCAGCTGACTGGGGCTGAGACAGCCGAGGCCTCTGACAGTCAGAGGACTGTGGGCGGCCAGGCCCACTGCTGAGCCCGAGGTCGATGTTGACCTTCTGGTGTCGACAGCACAGGGCATGCTGGAGTTGCAGGAAGAAGTAAGACAACATCTGGCGAAGATGCCACGGGCCATGCGCAGCCATAATCAGATGATGGAGAAGCCCATCCAGGCCATGACAGCTGCCATTTCACGGGCAAATGAGCACATAGCTTCCTCCATGGAGAGGATGTCAACCATCATGGAGAGCCACATTCCACAGATGCGTGCTGACCTGCAAACCATTGCCTCAGCCATGAGCTGGTTGCAGCAGTGGCTAGGCGAGAGAGGGACCAGGGGCCTGGACACCATCTCTGCACCTGGTCCTTCCAGGAGAGCAGCGAGGTTCCCACGAGCCTAAAGGGGAAGGAGGAGAGCCAGCTGTCCACATATGGAGTCTTCCTTGAGGACGATTCCGATGTGGACACTGGTTCCCCAGCCCCTCCACCAGTGAGTTCAGCTCCAGCAGCCACAAGATCTAAGGAGAGCCCTGCACTAGTGCAGGAGGCCCTCGGGCAACCGTGGCCCTCCAGACCTCGTACGCCCAGAGGATGACCACTCAAGTCATCCAAAGCTAAAGGGCATCCTGACCAGCAGCCTGCCTCCAGTCAAGCTGCTAGTGAACTGGTTGCACAGTGAAAGAGCACCCACAAGCGGCTAAAAAAGACACAATGACACACATGGGTTATCATGGTTGCAACGTATATGTTCTGTTAACATGTCACGAAATGTGTTTCTCTAACAGGTGTCTCCTTTTTACTGTGTTAATGACGCATGCTAGCATGTGCCGACTATGTCTCCTCTCATGACATCATTGCCCTGGAGCAATGCCAATGTATGGAAGAACATCATCGCCATGCCAGTATGCATGATGTGGCATTGCGTGGGTGCAGTCACATGGGCAATGGCTCAGTCATCTGCTGCCAGTAATAGTGGAGACACTGATGACACAGATGCAGAAGACTTCCTACCGGACGAAGCACGGTGATGTTGACATGGGGAACATATTCTGCTCCTCAGGGTTATTGGACGTACTCAGCAATAAGGCATTGCCGAGCATCCCTTGTTCTTTGCCCACCCTGTCTGCAATGCCTCGATAATATTCGCCCTCCCATGCGCATATGCTGCTGCACCTCCTCTGTCCCCTTATCATCTGAGCATGTCTCCTGCTCCTGTCTCACATCTTCCTGCAAGGCCTCCCCCCTCTGTATTGCCAAGTTGTGCAGAGCACATCACACAGTAACTATGCACGCAATCCTTTCTGGTGAGTACTGTAGGGCACCACCTGGCCTGTGCAGACAGCGGAAGTGCATCTTGAACATGCCGATGGCCTTCTTGATGGTAGCTTGTGTCGAGCCCTGGCAGGCGTTCTATCTCTCCTCTGCATCGCTGGTAGGGTTTCTCATTGGCGTCAGGAGCCATGTCTGCAAGGGGTCGTCCTTGTCCTCAAGAAGTCACCCCTGGATCTGAGCCAGTGCAGTGAAGAGCATTGGCACCTGGGACCAGCGCAGGATGAATGAGTCATGGCAGCTGCCTGGAAAGCGGCCACACACTTGCATGAAGTGTTTCCTGTGGTCACATACTAGCTGCAGGTGCAGTGAGTAGAAGCCCTTTCTATTCAGGAATGCGGCTGGTTGTCCGACTGGAGTCTTGATGGCCACATGCGTGCAGTTGGTGAACCTTTGCACCTGTGGGACTTCCACGATGGCCCCAAATCCAATGGCCCTTTGGGACTTACTCTCATGGTCTGTCCGGAAGCACACATAGTCACCGGCCCTCCTGTACAAGGCATCGGTGACCTCCCTGATACAGTTGTTCACTGGTGACTGGAAACACCACACAGGTCACCTGTGGGTCCTTGGAATTATGCGGAGCCAAAGAAGGTAAGAGCTGTGGCGACTTTGAGGGGCACAGGCATAGGGTGTCCAGCAGATCCCATCGGCTGCAACTTATCATTCAGTGAGGCACAGAGGTGTGTCTCCGCCTCTCTGGACATCTGCAGCTGCCTATGACGCTGTTGATCCGACATGTGCAGGTATGTCATGCAGGGCCTGTGGTGGCCCAGCATGAGGTGAAAGGTAACTTCCGGGGGGGGGGGGGGGGGGGGGTAGAGTGATGGACAAGGGGGAGGTGACCACCCCGACAACTTGGGTTCCTGTTCTGTATTCATTGGTTAGAAGGGTGGAAACAAGTGATTGGCATAGGGTGAACTACCAGCCACCAGAAATAAGGTATATCAATGGATGCTTGGGAAGCAGAGACAGCAGCCCCCGTCTGGCAGGAGATAGAGAGCTTCCAGACACCTTGGCAATCTGGAGAAGGCAAAAAGACAGAAGGGAAGAGAGCGAGAGAGAGAGATAGAGAAAAGACTGCCCCTCCAGCTGCAGAGATCGTCTGCAAAATCATCTTCTTCTGTCTATTTAGCATATGCATCATATCTAAACTAGATTGTCCCACTGGGATTGTAGGGAATGGAATATGAAATGAGATTTAGTTCCAGTGTTTGAAACCCTTTGGCTCTTCCTATGATTTCACAAATTTAACAATGAGATTGAGAGGGTATTTCACTGCGTTCTTCAGCTCTTCTCTCAATTTAGTTCTGGGTCACAGCGTAAATATACCTGTTGACTTGTGCGGTGACAGTGAGGTTCACTGCAGCAATAATAAACCCAAATATCTGTAATTCAACAGTAAATGTTATACACAACCAATGTCACCCATTACAGTATAAAACCGGCGGAAATACAAAGGAATGAAATGTGGCGAGATCGCACTTTCCTCGGGACAGGATCACAATCGCCGCCAAGTTAACTGGAAGAGAGAGAAAAGGAAATAGAGAAAAACAGACTGTGCATCTGACAGGGATAAATACACAGACAGCGAGATAAACAATAAAATTCAGCCAATCTGACAACATCCTAATAACAACTTCATTTCACAGATTCACTCACCAATTGTTCTGGACATTTCAGCAGTTTATCATAATCAATTATTCACACTGCTGCTTCTCTCCTTTTGTCTTTCCATCTGATTATCTCTTTCTCTCTGTTTAGCTCTCTTTGTTCCTTCTGTCATTCCTTTGCTAAGCAGTCTTCTCGATCTCTCTGGAGTACTCATTTTCTTGATGTCCCTTTTCACATCCAATTTAAGCCGAACATCCAGTGCCTGTATAGTTTTCACCATTCCCGTGATCAACGATTCTATTCTCAGGGTCTGTTTGTTCAATGATGAAGCTTTTGTGAATAGTTCAATATATTTACAGATCATGCAAGTCTGCACCTGTTTACCTACACTGTTCACATCATCTACAATGCATGGAAAAAAAATTGAAATCTTCTTCCAGACAGACCTCATATTCATTGAAATTCCTTCTCCTGGAATTATCAAGTACACCATTAGATGATGAGATTTTTAAATGAATAAAACAGCAACATTAGCGCTGCAGCTGAGCATCAACATGATTCCAGTAAATACAGTGTAAACCTATAAAAAAGCTCATCAATACTTTCATTTCACAACGTAGTCCAGTGACAGTGAACTCATCCACAATGAAGCGGAGAAGATGTGAAAAGTCAGCAGAAAACTTAGTTCAGTAGTCAGACCTCTGAAGCAGCATCAGATACACACAAAACTGAATAATATTTAATCACAGTGATAACCAATAAATAGGTTGAAATTCCAGTTAAACTGGGGAGGACGGACATTGTGCTGTTTGTAACACTGAATGCGTGAGATGTCTCATTACCAATCACTGAAAACACATTCATAAAAACATTCCAGGACAGGCAGGTTCCACAGCATGAAACTGTTAGCAGCTCCTGATGATCTGATTCCTGCACTTAGCCCAGACACTTGATTCGAATACAAATAAAGGCAGAAAGTGTTGGAAATGCTCAGCAGGTCAGGCAGCATCTGTGAGGAAAACTGGTGAAAGGTCACAGACCTGAAACGTTGACTCTTCTCTCTCCACAGATGCTGCCTGACATACTGAATACTTCCAGCACTTCCTGTTTTTATTTCAGATTTCCAGCTTCTGCAGTATTTTGCTTTTATTTACCTGATTCGAATACATTCAGTTCACAGAATAATCCAGTAATAATGCCAGGTCTGGTGAAACAGAGATAATTACAGATATCATGCAGTTCCTACAAGACTAAAAGAGCAGAGACTGAGTACATTCTATCATTCAAATGCTGGAACAGAACAAGCAGCTGTGTTAAACACATAGTAGGAAATATTATCGAGTAGAACATCACAGTTAACATGATTTACACCATTAACAACTGAGATACTGACTTACCAGGAACTCCAACAGCTGCAAGAACAGGATAGTCAATGGCTTGTATCTTATACATTACTGCATTTCCCATTTTCATGAGAAGCAGCGTCTTCTGTTGGTCTGGGAACCCACAGATCCGATAGGCACTCTGAGCTTATCCATTCCAGTGGGTCCTGATTTATACAGGGGATAAGTCTCCACTGACAAGGTTATAACCCTGATCATTGCTATTAGTTACACTCTCTTGAACAAATACAATTGGCTGAAATTTATGTTTCGCCGTCGATTGCGGCGGCTGTAAACAATGGTGCGCAGGCTATACTCCGCGGAGCTGCCGCAATATTCATTATATATCCATTGACATTCCTCCCTATGCGATTTTACTGCAGTTGCTTACCTGTTTCTTCTACATTGGTTAAGGTCTCCAGTAAAATTAGAGATGTGTCACCTCCTGACTCTATTCCTCCAGTTCCCTCCTGATCAGCCACACAACCTCCACTTTCCATCAATGTCAACTGATCCAAGACTCTGCTGTCCATGTCCAGCCTTCACCAAATTCCACTCGCCCGTCACCCTCAATTTCACTGACCCGCATTGGCTCCCAGTTTCCTAACTCGGTAAATTTCAAGCTATTATCATTGTGTTAAACTCCCTCCATATCCTCAGCCCTCCCCTCTCCATCCTCTCCTCCAAAACTGCAGCAAATCCACCCGTGATCTTTCTGTACCTCTGACATTGGCCTCTTTCAGTAGGACTGCCATCGCTTGGGCCCATTCTTACTGATCTGATTGTAACCAGAACATCTCGAACAATGGCTTCTCTTCCCACGCCACTGCCGTTAAACTCAGAAGTCCCCAAACTTTCCATTCTTGCACCCTCCTGTTCCTTATCTACATGTTATCCACTAGCAACACCATGTACAGACATGGGGTCAGCTTCCACTTATGTGCTAACAACACCCAGCTCCAGCTCTCCATCATTTCTCTTGACCCTCCACTGCCTCTGTGTTATCAGACTGTAACAGTCTTTTTCCAATTTCCTCCAATTAAATATTGGGAAGAGCATAGTCTCCAACTTTGGTCACACGACAAACTCCACACCCTTGTCACCAATTCCATCCCCCTTCCTGGATGTTGCCTCAGGCTGAATTTTATATTGTGTAAATTCTGATTCCTCAGACCACTGTTTTTTTGCTTATGTGTAAATGACTTGGAGCTTGGAATACAGAGTAGAATTTCAAAATTTACAGACGATACCAATCTTGGAGAACTTGCAAACCATGAGGATGATACGAACCACCTGCAGCAGGACATAGATAGATGAGCGGAATAGGCAGACAAATAGCTGATGGAATTTAATTCAGACAAGTGTGAGGTGATGCATATTGGCAGAAGGGACACGATGAGGCAATATATACTTAATGGAGCAGTCATAGAGAGTGTGCAGGAACAGAGGGACTGCGGTTGCATGCACATCGATCTTTGAAGGTGGCAAGACTTATTGAGAGAGTGGTAAGCAAATCATATGGGATATTGAGCTTCAGAAATAGACGCACAGAGTACAAAAGCAGGGAAGTTATGCTAAACCTTTATAAAGCGGCACAGTGGTGCAGTAGTTAGCACTGCAGCCTCACAGCTCTAGTGACCGGGGTTCAGTTCTGGGTACCGGCTGTGTGGAGTTTGCAAGTTCTCCCTGTGACTGTGGTTTCTGCTGGGTGCTCTGGTTTCCTCCCACAGCCAAAGACTTGCAGGTTGATAGGTAAATTGGCTATTGGAAATTGCCCTTAGTGTAGGTAGGTGGTAGTAGAATGGTGGGGATGTGGTGGGGAATATGGGATTAATGTAGGATTAGTGTAAATGGGTCGTTGTTGGTCAGCACAGACTCGGTGGGCTGAAGGGCCTGTTTCAGTGCTGTATCTCTAAATAAATAAAGCTCTGGCTAGGTCCCAATTAGAGTTCTAGTCACCACACTTTAGGAAGGATGTGAGGGTCCTTGACAGGGTGAAGAGGAGATTTACCAGAATGATTCTGGGGATGGGTGATTTTAGTTACTAGATTAGGTTAGAGAAGTTGGGGTTGTTCTCCCTGGAGCAAAGGAGATTGAGGGGAGTTTTGATAAAGGTGTACAAGATTATGGCAGGCTTAGATAATTGGACAAGGGAAAACTGTTCTCATTAACTGGTGGGAGAAGGACTAGGGGACAAAGATAGAAGGTTTGGGGCAAGAGATATGGCGGAATGTGAGGAAGAACTTTTTATACTCAACGAGTTGATATGATCTGGATCTTGCTGTCCACAAGGGTGGTGGAAGCATAAAAAATGATTTCTAAAGGAAATTAGTTGGGCACTTGAAGGAAATAAAACTGCAGGTACATTGGGGTGCAGCAGGGCAATGAGACTGACTGCATGGCTCCTCAGAGGGCCGTCATGGACAGGATGGGTTGAATGGCCTCCTTCTATGCCGTTAATGACTTTATTATTCTATTCATCTCCGACCTCAGCTTCTGATTCTCATGTTGTCTTCAAGAGAAATGACATCTCCTTCCACTCCATAACATCTTCGGCTTCCACACCCGCCTCAGCCCATCAGGCATTGAAACCCTCAACCACACATCTGTCAGCTCCAAACTCTTTGTCCTCTCCTCCAATCCATCACCTCTTCATTGCTCTGCCACTGGCCTCTTGATGGGACTTCCCTTGCTTATTCCGACTCTTAACAATCCGATTGTATCCAAAGAATCTCCAGCAATGTCTGCTCAACTCCCTAGCCTTTAGTGACTCCCAAGGCTCCATCTTGGCCTATCCTCTCTTGCTCACTTACATGCTTCACATTGGCTCTTTCATCTGCAGATATGGAATCAGTTGTTACATGTATGTCGGCGGCATCAGTTTTGCCTCTCAACCGCCTCTGTTGATCCTGCCTGCCCCCACTGTCTCTCTGTGTGGTCCAGTCTTGGCTTTAATCCTTTCATCCCAAACCTATCTGTATAACCTCTTCCAACCCTACCATCCCTCCCCTCCCCGACCCTCTGGTCTTTCTGTTTGATGAGTCAGCTGATTCTTTTGAATATCGCCTTCTCTGTCTGTAGGCCAATCTCTGTCTAATTTCAGCTCAGTGAAACGGCCTGGAATCTTTTCCTATGTTTTAGGCTCTATATAATTGTTTTATTTTCATATCCTCCACCCTCTTCATCTCACAATTTGTGATGATGTCTTTAGCTGACTGAGGGTTACTCTCAGAAACCATTCCTAATCCCCCCATCTCTCTTCTGTCATTAAACCCCACTCTTTGACCAAGCATTTGATCTGTTCTCTAATGGTCCTTATTTACTTTGTTTTCCTCATGTCCCTGTGAAGCCTTTTGGGAATTAATATTTCTTGTCAATGCAGTTTTTTGCTAACCTTCTTTGCAATGTGTCTATTAATTATCCACTGTATGAGCAACAACATATGTTTCAAAAGGAATCATTGTACTTGACAATCCTCCCTGAATTCTTAAAGGAGGTAAGAGACATGGTAAATGTGATGGATGTAGCACAGACACTTAAAAAGCCTTTGACAAGGTGCCACATGGGTGATTGCGGGAGCAGATTAAGGGGTATTCATTGAAGGTAAAAGTATGGGTTTGTATGTGTTACTCGTCAAATCAATCAGTACTGATAAAATATATGTACACACTCTCCTGAGCCACACTAACCATTTCATGCAGTGGTGCTGTCAGTATCACTGGACATGTCTAAAACCCAAATAAAAGTAAATACTGCGGATGCTGGAAATCTGAAATAAAACAGAAAGTGCTGGAAATACTCAACAGGTCTGGTAGCATCTGTGGAGAGAGAAACAGAGCTAACATTTCAGGTCTGTGACTTTTCATCAGAATTGGCAAAGGTTAGAAATGTAAAAGGCTTTGAGCGACTTCTCAGATACTGAAGCAGTCCGTGTGCATATGCAGCAAGACCTGGACAGCATTTAGGCTTGGGAATTCACGCCAAACAAGTGTCAGGCAATGATCATCTCCAACAAGAGGAAGTCTAATCATTTCCCCTTGACATTCAATGGCATTGCCAGCGCTGAATCCCCCACTAGCAACATCGACTAGACACTTAACTGGACCAGTCACATAAATACTGTAGCTACAAGAGCAGGTCAGAGGCTGGGAATTCTGTGGCAACTAACTCACCTCCTGACTCCTGTTCACCATCTACAAGACACAAGTCAGGAATGTGATGGAATTCTCTTCACTTGCTGGATGAGTGCAGCTTCAACAACACCCAAGAAGCTCAACACTATCCAGGACAAAGCAGCCCGTTTGATTGGAACCCTCATCCACCACCTTAAACATTCACCCCCTCCACCACTGGAGCACAGTAGCAGCAGTGTATACCATCTACAAGATGCACTGCAGCAACTCACCAAGGCTCCTTTGACAGCACCTTCCAAACTCGCAACTTCTACCACATAGAAGGACAAGGACAGCAGATGCATGGGAACACCACCAGCTTCAAGTTCCCCTCCAAGCCACACAGCATCCTAACTCGGAACTATATTGACATTCCTTCACTACCTCTAGGTTAAAATCATGGAACTTCCTTCCTTAAAGCACAGTTGGTGTGCCTACACCCCAAGGACTGCATCGGTTCAAGAAGTCAGCTCACCACCATCTTCTCAAGGGCAATTGGTGATGAGCAATAAATTGTGGCCCAACCAGCGATGCCCACAACCTATGAACGAATAAAAAAGTAAAAGACAGAGAATGTGCCCAGGGACAATGTTAATGGCAGAATAATGAACAGCTATTTCCGAAAGCAAAAACATGAAGGCACATGGTTAAACAATACAATATAACAAAATTAGAAAATAACATACATACACAAATAAATAAATATATAAATAAATGCTCTGAAAATGTTGAACTTAGTGTTGAGTCCAGAAGAGTGCAGTGCCTAATGAGAAGATGAGATGCTGGTCCAAGAGCTTGCATTGAGCTTCACTGGAACATTGCAGCCGGCCAAGAATAGAAATGTGGGCATAAGAGCAGGGTGGTGAATTAAAATGGCAAGCAATCAGAAGTTCGGGGTCATAGTTGCAGACTGAGTGAAGGTGTTACACAAAGTGGTCACCCAGTCTGCAATGGAAAGGGGATCGCTCTATGAGTAGCGAATACAGTACACTAAATTGAAAGAAGTACAAGTAAATCACTATTTCACCTGACAGGACTGTTTGGGGCCTTGGCTGGTGAGGAGAAAGGAGGTAAAAGGGCAGGTATTACACCTTCTGTGATTGCAATGAGAAGGTGCATTGAAATGGGGACAAGGTGTCGCGGGTGATGGAGGAGTGGACAAGGGTGTCACTGAGGGAATGGTCATTTAAGAATGCTGACAGAGCAGTTGAGGGGAAGATGTGCTTGGTGTTGGTATCACACTGGAGGTGGTGGAGTATGATCCTTTTGATGTGGAGGTTGGTGGGATGGAAATTGAGGACAAGGGGAATCCTGTCACAGTTCTAGGAAGGAGGGGAAGTGGAGAGAGCAAAGTGTGGGAAATGGGTCGGCCACAGTCAAAGGCCTTGTCAACTATTGTGGGAGGGAATCTTCCATATAGAAAAAGGAAGACAAATCAGAAGTGATGTTGTGGAAGGTTGGATCATCAGAACAGATGCGTCGGAGACGGAGAAACTGGGAGAATGGGATGGAGTCCTTACAGGAGGTCGGGCGTGAGGAAGTGTAGTCAAGGTAGCTGTGGGAGTCGATGGGCTTATTATCAATATTCGTGGACAGCTTATCCCATGAGATGGAGACAGAGAAGTCAAAAGAGGGAAGGGAAGTGTCGAAAATCATTGAAGACACATGAACACCCCAAGAGAGAAAAGTTTCCTACAGTAAACAAGGTTTAAGAAGAATACTGGGCCCCAACAAAAAGCAAGACTACTTACAAAAGGACTTAAGTGAGCTTGAAGCACAGTAAACAAGAAACTCTTCTGATATTGCCTCAAACCTCTCCATTTTATTTTTCTTCTGCTCTTTTCTGTCACTGTTTACATGTGTGTATTGCGTGTGCATGCTAGTGTGGGCACGTCGTATATCCGTACGCGTTAACCATATTAGAGTTTAAGTTTAAGGTTTAATAAATTTCACTTTTTCTCTTTAAAACTAAGAAAAACCTGATGTGCTCATTTCTTTGCCTTATAATTGGAAAGCTGTGAACAAGGATTCACAAAAGGGGAGCTCAAAATACAGTGTGTTTAAAAATTAAACCCTGTTATAATAAGACCAGGTGAAGACAGCAAAAGACCCCTAGACACCTTTCTCACCTGGTTGTAACAGCATCTTTACTGAATAAGGTTTATTTAGTTGTTTATTAAAGAACAAAAACAAGAAATGCTGGATTCACTCAGCAGGTCTGGCAGCATCTGTGGAAAGAGAAGCAGAGTTAACGTTTCGGGTCAGTGACCCTTCTTCGGAACTGACAAATATTAGAAAAGTCACAGATTATAAACAAGTGAGGTGGGGGTTGGGCAACAGATAACAAAGGAGAAGGTGCAGATTGGACCAGGCCACATAGCTGACCAAAAGGTCACGGAGCAAAGGCAAACAATATGTTAATGGTGTGTTGAAAGACAAAGCATTAGTACAGATTAGGTGTGAATATACTGAATATTGAACATCAGCAAGTGCAAACCTGAAGAAAAACAACCTGAAAAAAACAGTGGGTGAGCAAACTGAACAAACTAAGATGAACTGAAATAAATACAAAAAAAGATTGTAAAAAATGTAAAAAGGAATGCCAAAAAAAAAAAGGAAGAAAAAATAACTAAAAATGACTAAAAATGAAAGTAAAGTGGGGGGCTGTCATGCTCTGAAATTATTGAACTCAATGTTCAGACCGGCAGGCTGTAGTGTGCCTAATCGGTAGATGAGATGCTGTTCCTCGAGCTTGCGTTGATGTTCACTGGAACACTGCAGCAATCCCAGGACAGAGATGTGAGCATGAGAGCAGGGGGGAGTGTTGAAATGGCAAGCAACCGGAAGCTCAGGGTCCTGCTTGCGGACTGAGCGGAGATGTTCCGCAAAGCGGTCACCCAGTCTGCGCTTGGTCTCCCCAATAATCTGTGACTTTTCTAATATTTGTCAGTTCCGAAGAAGGGTCACTGACCCGAAACGTTAACTCTGCTTCTCTTTCCACAGATGCTGCCAGACCTGCTGAGTGAATCCAGCATTTCTTGTTTTTGTTTCAGATTTCCAGCATCCGCAGTATTTTGCTTTTATTTTAGTGTTTATTAAAGAAACCTGGTTGGTGGATCTTTTTCTGAAATAAAAAATAGAGTATATAATTGGCCATATTGGTAACTGGGTAAGCATTTAAATGTATGTTGTGATCCGTGAAGAAGTGGAACTAGAAACAGACAGTGCACTTCCCACCTCGGTCACAACAAAGGGGATTGGAGAACAAAAATAAAGAAGTCTTGCTACAATTGTACAGGGTTTTGGTGAGACCACATCTGGTGGACTGTGTGCAGGTGCAGTTTTGGTCTCCACATTTAAAAAAGGATATATTGTGCTGGAAGAGGTACAGCAAATGTGTATTAAATTGATCCCTGAGATGAGGGAGTTGTCCTATGATGAGAGGCTGAGTAAATTGGGCCTATATTCTCTGGAGATTAGAACAATGAGGGGCAATCTCATTGAAGCATGTAAGGTTGAATTTTACTAGCCCCCCGACATTGGGAGTCGTGGCAGCGGGGCCCGGAAAATCGTTCCAGGAGAGGCCTGCCAAGGGTTTAAGTTTTGATAAATTTCACTTTTCTCCTTTAAATCGAAGAAAGCCTGTTTATGCTCATTTCTTTGCCTTATAATTGGAAAGTGGTGAACAAAGATTCACCAGAGGGAGCTCAAAACACAGTGGGCTGAATTTTATGAGTGCGCTGCAGTTCGTGGCAGCATACTCTAAAAACGGCATGCATCCCACGCAGATACGCCGACCTTGAGCTCCTGCGATATTACGCACGGGGACTCATTTATATAGAGGGGGCAGAGTGGTAGCCCCTGATAATGTAAGGGGGCGGCGGCCATGTCCCTGGCAACGACGTCCGGCGGCACCACGCAGGTACCAGTTCCATTTTTAAGCCCTTACAAGGTAGTTCTACTTTTTAAAGGTGCAGTCATCGGGAAGTTTTATTAGCAATGAATAAAGATGTTGAGGCCCTTTCCCAACCCCGCCAATGGTCATTTAAGTAGCAATGATTCTCAAAAAATAATTTATTCCCTTCTCGAACTTTCCCCCCCGAACCTTCGAACATTTGGCCTCTAACCTCTTCCCACCATCCCCACATCCAATCAAAATTGATTTCCCCACTCCTCCACCCCTCCCGCCCTGACAATTTTATTACTCCCCCCTCCCCACTGGATTCGCGCCCGGAACTCCGTATGGAGTTCCGAAAGTGCGCGGAGCACGAATGGTGGTCATAATATCAGAATGGGATGGCTTCCGCCTGCAGGTAGGTGAATTTGCATCTCATTAGGCCTAATTTTAATATGGAGATGAAGAGCCCGCCGTCTAGTGACGGGGGTGGGTGGCGGGGGGCCGGACCGAGGCCGGCCTCTCCCCGCAGCATTTTACCGGCCCCCACGCCATGACCCGCATCATCAAGGGGCCGGTAAAATTCAGCCCTGCATGTTTAAAAATTAAACCCTGTTATAATAAGACCAAGTGAAGACAGTAAAAGACCCCCAGACACCTTGCTCATCTGGTCGTAACCCTTCATCCACGTTGCTTGCTACTTCCTCAAAGAAATGTAATAAATTCGTCACACATGATTTCCCTTTCATAAAATCACATTGACTCTACCTGACTGCAGGGAGATTTTCTGCATGACCTGCTATAACCCCCTTAATAATCGATTCCAGCATTTTGCCCTGTGATAGATGTTAAGCTAACTGACCAGTAGTTTCCTGCTTTCTCTTCCTCTTTTCTTGAACAGCAGTTATATTCGCTATTTTTCAATCTTGATGGGAATTTTGGAAAATTAAAACAATAAATCCACTATCTCAGCAGCCTCTTCTTTTAAGACCCAAGGATGAAGTTCTCAGGGCCTGGGGAGTTGTCAGCTTTGGTTCTTATAATTTTCTAAGTATCCTTTCCCTGGTGATGGTAATTGTTTTAAGTTCCTCCTTCCCTTTCAAGTCTTGATTCACAGTTATTTCTGGGATTTTTTTGTATCCTCTACAGTGAAGACAGATGCAAAAAATCTGTTCAAATCATCCGTCATTTGCTTTTTTCCCATTATTAACTCCCCAGACTCTCTCTCTAGAGGACCAACATTCACTTTATTTACTCTTTTCCTTTTAAACACCCGTAGAAACTCCTACAATCCATTGTTATATTTCTAGCTAGCTTTCTCTCATACTCTAATTTCTCTCTCAGTACTCTTTTGGTCATGCTTTGTTGCATTTTATGTTCTGTCCAATCATCTTACCTGCCACTACTCTTGGCTGAATTGTATGTTTTTTTCTTTCAATTTCATACTATCTTTAACTTCCTTCGTTAGCCATGCATGGTGTGTCCTTCCCATAGTCATTCTTTCTCACTGCAATGTATCTTTGCTGAGTGTTATGAAATATTTCCGAAAATGTCTGCCACTGAATCTCTACTGACCTATCCCAGTTTACTTTAGCCAACTCTGTCATCAAACCCTCATAACCCTTATTTAAGTTTTAAACACTAGTGTTAGATCCACTCTTTTCAACCTCAAACTGAATGCGAAATTCCATCGAAAGTGATCACTCCTACCAAAAGACGCCTTTACTATGTAGGTGGGAAGGGACTATACCAGGGGAGAAAAATAGAACCGAAATAGGAAGAAATAAGTCCAGTGAGGTCGGAACAGGCTCAACAGATGGGTCTACGAAGACAGTCGTGTTTGTGGATTTTGAGGAGGTAGCAGTGGGCTGTTTGAGGTGGTGGGACTGAGGTGGGAAGCTGTGGAGGGAACATCTCCAGAGTTGATGATATCAGTGACAGCACAGTGGCTTGATGTTTGGTGGTGGGGTCATGGTCCAGGGGGAGGTTGGAAGAAGTGTCTGAGAACTGGCACTCAGCCTCTGCAAGTTAGAGGTGGGTACACCAGACAACAACAGCACCACCCTTGTCAGCTGGTTTGATCGCAATGTCAGGGTTAAACCTGAAAGAATGGAGTGCAACAAGTTCAGGGGGAGGCAGGTTAGTGTGAGTGAGGTGAGCAAAGAAATTACGATGGCCAATGTTACACCAACAGTTCTCAATGAAGGTAAGCATGAAGTTGCAACAGGCGGTAAAAAAGGCAAGTGGTATGTTGGCCTTCATAGCAAGAGGATTCGAGTACAGGAGCAGGGATGTCTTGCTGCAATTATACAGGGCCTTGGTGAGGCCACACCTGGAGTATTGTGTTTTGGCCTCCTTATCTGAGGAAGGATGTTCTTGCAATAGAGGGAGTGCAGCGAAGGTTTACCAGACTGATTCCTGGGATGGTGGGACTGACATATGAGGAGAGATTGAGTCGGTTAGGATTATATTCGCTGGAGTTCAGAAGAGTGAGGGGGGATCTCATAGAAACCTATGAAATTCTAACAGAACTTGACAGGGTAGATGCAGGAAGGATGTTCCCGATGGTGGGGGAGTCCAGAACTAGTCTAAGGATTCGGGGTAAACCGTTCAGGACTGAGATGAGGAGAAATTACTTCACCCAGAGAGTGGTGAGCCTGTGGAATTCGCTACCACAGAAAGCAGTTCAGGCCAAAACATTGTATGTTTCCAAGAAGGAGTTAAATATAGCTCTTGGGTCTAAAGGGATCAAAGGATATGGGGCGAAAGCAGGAACAGACTACTGAGTTGGATGATCAGCCATGATCATAATGAGTGGCGGAGCAGGCTCGAAGGGTCAAATGGCCTACTCCTGCTCCTATTTTCTATGTCTCAATGAAAAGATCAAGAGCAGGTAAGAGGCCAGAGGGAGGGTTCCAGGTGGAGGGAATATTCTGGAGGTGGGTGAAAGGGTTCACTGGTTGGGGGAGGAGTTCTGGCAAAAGAAGTGAGCCCAGAGCTGAAGGCGATGAAAGAAGAGCTCAATGTCATTCCTAAAGCGAAATTCATTCAAGTGGGGTCATAAGGAAATAAAGCTAAGTCCTTTGCTAAGTACAGATCATTCAGCTTTGGAAAGGGGAAGGTCAGATGATATGGTGAATACACAGCAAGAGTGAGACATGACGAAGGAATGTGTTCAGATGGAAGTGAAGGGGAGAAAGATCTGGAGGGACGTTGGTCCACATGAGCTGCTGGAGCTTGCACTCCTTAACACCTGAAAGGAAGAGATGAAGGTTTTTGTTAATGCATCAGGTAAGATGAAGAATCAAATGAAACTGCGGAGCAGGACAACTTTGAGATAATGTGAGTCACTGCCATTGGAGTAAGGGCTTGAGTGTGTAGATGTGGTGGTTCATGGCACTGAGGATGCAGCAAGTCTAAGGAACATTGTATGTCTTGGAGATACCTGTAATCCTGGATTTGAAACATGAAGGATGGAACTTCAGTTGGAATCCACATGGAATAGCTGGAGACAGTCACAGAGTAAGGAGATGTGGCTGTGAAAATGAGTTTTGGCAGACACCTTATTGAATATCAGGAGGGAGATGGAAAGCAATGAAGATGCACAGGGTTAAAAAGACAAACTGAAATCCCTGTCAGAGAGAAGAGCAGGACCTCTTCAAGGTAGGCATTCCTGGAAGAGAAGTGACAATAAATTAAAAACTAAAATAAAGTCAAAATACTGCAGATGCTGGAAATCTGAAATAAAAACAGTAAGTGCTGGAAATACTCAGTAGGTCTGGCAGCATCTGTGGATAGCGAAACAGAGTTAAACTTTCAGGTCTGTGACGTTTCATCAGAACTGGAAAATGCTAGCAAGGTAAGGGCGGTACAGTGGCGCAGTGGTTAACACCACAGCCTCACAGCTCCAGGGACCCGGGTTCAATTCTGGGTACTGCCTGTGCGGAGTTTGCAAGTTCTCCCTGTGACCGCGTGGGTTTTCGCCGGGTGCTCTGGTTTCCTCCCACTGCCAAAGATTTGCAGGTGATAGGTAAATTGCCCCTAGTGTAGGTAGGTGGCAGGGAATATGGGATTACTGTAGGGTTCGTATAAATGGGTGGTTCTTGGTCGGCACAGACTCGGTGGGCCGAAGGGCCTGTTTCAGTGCTGTATCTCTAAATAAGATAAAATGGAATTCTCTTGAATTGCCTACTTCCATTGGCTGAGGAAATTCTCCCAGAGACACATTGTGGCCTTAAACCTTCCAGAGGAATCTCTGACATGGTCCTTGTTGCAACACCAATCCAAGAACAAAACCAGAAACTCTTCATTGCATTCATTGACCTGACCAAAGCATTTGACTCAGTAAATCGCAAGGCTCTGTGGATTATACTCCAGAGATTTGGATGTCCATGAAACTTCTTCACAATCCTGCAATTGCTGCATAATGATATGACCGCAACAGTCTTGGGTGGGAGACTTCAAAATCCGGACCGGGGCAGGGCAAACAAAGCAAGGGAATACACAATAAATGGGAGGATATTGAGAGGGGTGGAAGAAGTGAGAGAGCTTGGAGTGCATGTCCACAGATCCCTGAAGGTGGCAGGACAGGTAGATAGAGTGGTGAAGAAGGCATATGGAATGCTTTCCCTTATTGGCCGACATATAGAATAGAAAAGTAGGGATGTGATGCTGGAACTGTATAAAACGCTGGTTAGTCCACAGCTGGAGTATTGCGTACAGGTCTGGTCACCACATTACAGGAAGGAGATTTACAAGAACGTTGCCAGGGCTTGAAAGTTGCAGGTATGAGGAAAGATTGAATCGGTGAGGGTTGGTTTTCTTCGAACAGAGGAGGCTGAGGGGTGACTAAATTGAGGTGTACAAAATTATGAGGGGCCTAGAAAGAGTAGACAGGAAGGACCTGTTCCCCTTAGCGGAGAGGTCAATTACCAGGGGCATAGATTTAAGGTGATTGGTGGAAGGACATGAGGAAAAACATTTTCACCCAGAGGGTGGTGGATGTCTGGAATTCCCTGCACGGATCGGTGGTGGAAGCAGAAACCCTCAATTCTTTTAAAAGGTACCTGGACATGCACCTGAAGTGCTGTAACCTACAAGGCTATGGACCAGGTGCTGGAAGGTGGGATTAGATTGGGAAGCTAGTTTTCTTGGCCAGCACAGACACGAATGGCCTCCTCTGTGGTCTAATTTTTCGATGGTTCTATGGTTTTAAAGCTGTGTGATAGCTGCCATACTATTTACAATCAACCTGACAGTGGCTATTCACCTCATCAAAGATCAACTGCCCTCTGAAGAGAGTATCAAATACCACCTAGATGGAAAACTTTTTAACCTCTGTGGCCTCCATGCTAATTAAACTGACCACCATAAACATACATGATCTACAGTTTGCAGATGACTACAATGTCATTGCCCACTCTGCACCAGATTTGCAAGCCACTCTCGATCTCTGAAAAAGTGAAGTCACAGGAAAGCTATGACCTGATTGGCTGGTAGGGAATCTGTACCGAATTTGAAAATAAAACTGATAAAAATTGATTAAAACACTAATTAACTAATTAATAAGTATAGTAACTAAACCAGAGGGAGGAGATTACTGTATTTAGATAGCATTTAGTATTTATTGTAGAAATCTAGAACTAGGGACCACATAGTTAAGTGTATCATAATTTAGTAAGGATTTAATTAGCATTTATTTATTTTAAATTAATTTATTAATTAGTGATAGAAATGTCAGTTAGAGGGGTGAAGTGCTTCACCTGTGAGATATGGGACGTCCGTGACGCTTCCAGCGTTCCGGAGGACTACATCTGCAGGAAGTGTACCCAGTTGCAGCTCCTCACAGACCGCATGGATCGGTTGGAGCGGCAAGTGGATGCACTTAGGAGCATGCAGGTGGCGGAAAGCATCAGAGACAGGAGTTTTAGAGAAGTGTTACACCCAAGGTGCAGGCAGATAGATGGGTGACCGCTAGAAGGGGCAGGCAGTCAGTGCAGGAATCCCCTGTGGCTATCCCCCTCTCTAACAAGTATACCATTTTGGATACTGTTGGGGGGGATGGCCGATCAGGGGAAAACAGCAGCAGCCAGAGCAGTGGCACCACGGCTGGCACTGTTGTTCAGCAGGGAGGGACAAAGCGCAGAAGAGCAATAGTTATAGGGGACTCTATAGTCAGGGGCACAGATAGGCGCTTCTGTGGACGTGAAAGAGACTCCAGGATGGTATGTTGCCTCCCTGGTGCCAGGGTCAAGGATGTCTCTGAACGGACAGGGGGCATTCTGAAGGGGGAGGGTGAACAGCCAGAGGTTGTGGTACACATCGGTACCAATGATATGGGCAGGAAGAGTGATGAGGTCCTGCAGGGGGAGTTTAGGGAGTTAGGTAGTAAGTTAAAAAACAGGACCTCGACGGTTGTAATCTCTGGATTACTCCCTGTGCCACGTGCCAGTGAGACTAGAAATAGGAAGATAGTGCAGCTAAACACGTGGCTGAGCAGCTGGTATAGAAGGGAGGGTTTCAGATATCTGGACCATTGGGCTCTCTTCAGGGACAGATGGGACCTGTACAAGAAGGGCGGGTTGCATCTAAACTGGAGGGGCACTAATATCCTGGCTGCAAGGTTTGCTAGCGTCACTCGGGAGGGTTTAAACTAGGGTGGCAGGGGGGTGGGAACCAGAGCAGTAGGACAGCTAGTGAAATAAATGAGGAGGACATAGTAAATAAGGCCTGTAGGACTAAGAGGAAGAGCAGGCAGGGAGATGTTGCTGAGCACAGCGGGACTGGTGGTCTGAAGTGCATTTGTTTCAATGCGAGAAGTATAACAGGTAAGGCAGATGAACTTAAGAGCTTGGATTCGTACTTGGAAATATGATGTTGTTGCTATTACAGAGACTTGGTTGAGGGAAGGGCAGGATTGGCAGCTAAATGTTCCAGGTTTTAGAAGCTTCAGGCAAGATAGAGGGGGATGTAAAAGGGGTGGGGGAGTTGCATTACTGGTTAAGGAGAATATCACAGCTGTACTGCGGGAGGACACCTCAGAGGGGTCATGCAGCGAGGCAATATGGGTGGAGCTCAAGAATAGGAAGGGTGCAGTCACGATGCTGGGGGTTTACTACAGGCCTCCCAACAGCCAGCGGGAGGTAGAGGAGCAGATATGTAGACAGATTTTGGAAAGATGTAAAGGTAACAGGGTTGTGGTGGTGGGTGATTTTAACTTCCCCTATATTGACTGGGACTCACTTAGTGCTAGGGGCTTGGATGGGGCAGAATTTGTGAGGAGCATCCAGCAGGGCTTCTTGAAACAGTATGTAGGCAGTCCAACTAGGGATAGGGCCATTCTGGACCTGGTATTGGGGAATGAGCCCGGCCAGGTGGTCGAAGTTTCAGTGGGGGAGCATTTCGGGAGCAGTGACCATAATTCTATAAGTTTTAAGGTACTTGTGGATAAGGATAAGAGTAGTCCTCGGGTGAAGGTGCTAAATTGGGGCAAGGCTAATAATGACAATATTAGGCAGGAACTGAAGAATTTAGATTGGGGGCGGCTGTTTGAGGGTAAATCAACATCTGACATGTGGGAGTCTTTCAAACGTCAGCTGATTAGAATCCAGGACCAGCATGTTCCTGTGAGGAAGAAAGACAAGTTTGGCAAGTTTTGGGAAGCTTGGATAACGCGGGATATTGTGAGCCTAGTCAAAAAGAAAAAGGAAGCATTTGTAAGGGCTGGAAGGCTAGGAACAGACGAAGCACTTGAGGAATATGAAGACAGTAGGAAGGAACTTAAGCAAGGAGTTAGGAGGGCTAAAAGGGGTCATGAAAAGTCATTGGCAAACAGGATTAAGGAAAATCCCAAGGCTTTTTATATGTATATAAAGAGCAAGAGGGTAACCAGGGAAAAGGTTGGCCCACTCAAGGACAGAGATGGGAATCTATGCGTGGAGCCAGAGGAAATGGGCGAGGTGCTAAATGAGTACTTTGCATCAGTATTCACCAAAGAGAAGGACTTGGTGGATGATGAGCCTAGGGAAGGGAGTGCAGATAGTCTCAGTCATCTCATTATCAAAAAGGAGGAGGTGTTGGGTGTCTTGCAAAGCATTAAGGTAGATAAGTCCCCAGGGCCTGATGGGATCTACCCTAGAATACTGAGGGAGGCAAGGGAGGAAATTGCTGGGGCCTTGACAGAAATCTTTGGCTACAGGTGAGGTCCCAGAGGACTGGAGAATAGCCAATGTTGTTCCTTTGTTTAAGAAGGGTGGCAAGGATAATCCAGGAAATTATAGGCCGGTGAGCCTTACGTCAGTGGTAGGGAAACTATTAGAGAGGATTATTCAGGACAGGATTTACTCCCATTTGGAAACAAGCAAACTTATTAGCGAGAGAGAGCATGGTTTTGTGAAGGGGAGGTCGTGTCTTACTAACTTGATTGAGTTTTTTGAGGAAGTGACAAAGATGATTGATGAAGGAAGGGCAGTGGATGTTATCGAAATGGACTTCAGTAAAGCCTTTGACAAGGTCCCACATGGTAGACTGGTACAAAAGGTGAAGTCACATGGGATCAGAGGTGAGCTGGCAAGATGGTTACAGAACTGGCTCGGTCATAGAAGACAGAGGGTATTAGTGGATGGGTGTTTTTCTGAATGGAGGGATGTGACTAGTGGTGTTCCGCAGGGATCAGTGCTGGGACCTTTGCTGTTTGCAGTGTATATAAATGATTTGGAGGAAAATGTAGCTGGTCTGATTAGTAAGTTTGCGGACGACACAAAGGTTGGTGGAGTTGCGGATAATGATGAGGATTGTCAGAGGATAGAGCAGGATATAGATCGGTTGGAGACTTGGGCGGAGAAATGGCAGATGGAGTTTAATCCGGACAAATGTGAGGTCATGCATTTTGGAAGGTCTAATGCAGGTGGGAGGTATACAGTAAATGGCAGAACCCTTAGGAGTATTGACAGGCAGAGAGATCTGGGTGTACAGGTCCACAGGTCACTGAAAGTGGCAACGCAGGTGGATAAGGTAGTCAAGAAGGCATACGGCATGCTTGCCTTCATCGGTCGGGGCATAGAGTATAAAAATTGGCAAGTCATGTTGCAGCTGTACAGAACCTTAGTTAGGCCACACTTAGAATATTGTGTGCAATTCTGGTCGCCACACTACCAGAAGGACGTGGAGGCTTTGGAGAGGGTACAGAGGAGGTTTACCAGGATGTTGCCTGGTCTGGAGGGCATTAGCTATGAGGAGAGGTTGGAAAAACTCAGATTGTTTTCACTGGAACGACGGAGGTGGAGGGGCGACATGATAGAGGTTTACAAAGTTATTAGTGGCATGGACAGAGTGGATAGTCAGAAGCTTTTTCCCAGGGTGGAAGAGTCAGTTACTAGAGGACATAGGTTTAAGGTGCGAGGGGCAAAGTTTAGAGGGGATGTGCGAGGCAAGTTTTTTACACAGAGGGTGGTGAGTGCCTGGAACTTGCTGCCAGGGGAGGTGGAGGAAGCAGATACGATAGCGACGTTTAAGAGACATCTTGACAAATACATGAATAGGAAGGGAATAGAGGGATACGGTCCCCGGAAGTGCAGAAGGTGTTAGTTTAGGCAGGCATCAAGATCGGCGCAGGCTTGGAGGGCCGAATGGCCTGTTCCTGTGCTGTACTGTTCTTTGTTCTTTGTTCTTCAATTCTGTATACAAGCGACACAGCCTGTCCTTGAATATTGCCAAAACAAAACTCAACCCATACCTGGTCAGCCAAAGTTTCCACCTTCCATATATGTTGAAGGACAGACTCTGGAATATGTTGAACACTTACCATACCTTGGCAGTGCCCACTCTCAAAAGCCCACCATTGACGAGGAGATCCAACTCGGGATCAGCTGCGCCAGCTCAGCCTTCTACAAACTACGGCAGCGAGCTTTTGACAACAAAGACCTCAGCAAGTCAACGGAAGTCCCAGTGTACAGAGCAGTTGTCGTCACCACACTTCTGTACTGCAGTGAGACCTGGACTGTGTATCAGTGACATATAAGATTCCTAGAGAAATTCCAGCAGCAATGCCTCCACCACATTGCCTGGATTCAATGGGAGGACCGTCAAACAAATGCGAGTGTCCTTCTTGAAGCCAGCTCCACAGCATTCAGGCAAATTCCCGCAAAATCAAATTCTGTGGACAGCACACTTTGGGCTGGATTTCAACAAGCCCTTGACGTCATGATCCGTGGCGGGCAGGGATGGGGGTGCCGGGGTGCTCCTGAAGATAGCTCTGGATGAGGCCTGCCACAAACCTCCAAGCCAGCAGGGCCTGGCCAAATCCTCCCAGCATCAGAGAGGCTCCATGGCGGCCCACCTGCCCCTGTGCGACAGAACCACAATTTAAATAAGTAAATCAATAAAATTAATAAATTTAATTACACTTTCTTGCGATCTTGAGGACCTGCCGTGATCTCCGGCGCGGTGGCTGGCACTCCTGCGCCTTCAGATCCTCGTCCAGGGAAACGATAAGCCACATGGTGGAGAGGAGGAAAGTTTATCAATGCGGGGGGGGTGGTGGGGTGTTGGGGGGAACGGGGTCAAATACACGCAATGGGTGTAGGGGATGGTGGGAAGGGTTGAACCTTGAACCTTGTGCAGTTTTGGAGAGGAAGGGCAGATGTAAAATGGAAGTGTTTTTTGGGGGAGATGGCAAATAGTTATTGTAATTGTTATTGGAGGAGTGGGAAAGGGGCATAAGAAATTTATTTATCTAGTTTTGGGGGGAATCTTCCTTGAAAAATTTAAATATTCTGGCAGGGCTGGCTGCCCTTTAAAAATGGCACCAGCACCTGCACACAGGCAGCTGCCGCCATTGCCGACGACAGAGAGCCCGCACCCTCCACGTGACTGGAGGGGAGGTCGGACCACCCCAGTTATTTAAATGAGCTGCCCGCTTAAGATCGCGGTGGCTCTTTGGCGTGCAGCCCGCATGGGTGGGCTGCCATTTTTGAACTCGCCTCCGAGATCGGCGGGGGCGCTCTTAAAATCCAGCCCATTGTCTGGATGGCTGACAGCGATCTCACCCATCATGCCCTGTTTGCTCAACTCTCAAAAGGCCAGCATTCCAGGACAGGATAAAGAAACGTCTTCAAAGATACTCTGAAGATCTCCTTGAAGCGTGGCAGCATTGACATTGATGACTAGGAGGAGCTTGCTGCCAATCGTTCAAAATGGCAACAACATGTTCATCGAGCTGCATCATGCTCTGGGTCCAATCACCTTATTATTGAGGCAAAGCAGTGGCAGAGAGGGAAAGAAAAGGAAGCACCTCCTGCACAACGAGTCTGTAAAACAACCGTTCACCACTACTCTCAGCCAATTTCATATCAATGCTGCTACTGTCCCTCTTATTCCATGGGCTCTAACTTTGTTGACAAGCCTGTTATGTGGAACTTTATCAAATGCATTTTGGAAGTTCAGGTACACCACAACAGCTGCATTACCCTCATCAACCCTTTCTGATACCTCACCAAAAAACTCAAGCAATTTAGTTAAACACAACTTGCCTTTAACAAATCCATGCTGGCTTTCCTTAATTATTCCACATTTGTCCAAATGACTGTTACTTTTTTCCATAATTATCAGTGCGACAAGTTTTCTCACCACCAACGTTAAACTGACTGGCCTGTAGGTTTTTGCCTTACCCTGACCATCTTTTTCGAACATGGGTGCAACATTTGCAATTCTCCAGTACTCTGGCACCACCCCTTTAAGTAACAATGATTGGAAGATTATGGCCTGTACTTCCACACTTTCCACCCTCACTTCATTCAATATCCTTGGATGCATCTGACCCAGTCCTGGTGACCTATCAGCTTTAAGTAGAGCCAGCCTTTCTAACACCTCCTCTATACCAATGTGTGGCCATCTAGTGTCTCAACTACCTCCTCATTCACTATGTATCTTCTTCCTTGTTAAAGGCAGATGCAAAGTGCTGATTTGGTATCTTGGCTATGACCGCCTCCATGTATAAAACCCCCTTTATAGTCCCTCATCAACCCCACTCCTTCATTTACCACCATTTTAATATTTATATGCCTATAGAAAATTTTTGGATTCCCTTTTATGTTATCCGCAAGTCTCTGTTAATACTCTCTCTTTTGCTTCTCCTATTTCATTTTTCACTTCCCCTCTGAAACTTCTACATTCAGTCTGGTTCTCAACTGTATTATCCACCTGACATCTGCCATACACACCTCTTTTAAGCTTCTTTTCACTTTGTATCTCTTTCATCATCCAGGGAGCCCTAGCTATTTTTTTTTTCACACAGAGCAGGAAAGGCACAGGCTCCAACCCCGGCCTGTGGGCAGATCTAGCAGCTTAAAACTGGACATCCATGAGACACTGTGGGCTACCATCAGCAGCAGAATTACATTCCATCACAATCTATAACCTCATGACCCGACACAGATGGTAAACCGAGGCCCCCGTCTACCCACTTGGGTGGGTGTGAAAGATCTCACGGCCATGATTGGAAGTAGAGCGGGGTGTGGGATGGGGGGGTGGGAGGGGGTTGATGGCAGTTCTTCCCGGTGTCCTGAAGACTTATCCATCAACCAACATCAGTAAAAGTAACAGATGACCTAGCAATTATCACACTGTTTCTTGTGGGAGCTTGCTGTGCACAAAATGGCTGCCAGCTTTCTCCTCCATAGCAATGGTTGCTACACTTACAGCCAGACTGAAGGTGATGGAGCCGGGAGAGGCACCTGGGCAGGTGAATGGGAGGAAAGAAAGGTAGACTTGCATTTATATAGCGTCTTTCACGACCACAGAATGTTCCAAAATGCTTTCCAACCAATTAAGTGCTTTTTGAAGCATAGTCACTGCTGTAATGTAGGAAACGAGGCAGCCAATTTGCTCACAGCAAAATCCTGCAAACAGAAATGTGAAAATGGCCAGATCATATCTTTTACTGACGTTGGTTGAAGGAAAAATATTGGCCCCAGGACACTGGGAAGAACATAATCCCAGTTCTTCAAACAGTGGCCCTGGGATCATTTAAAAGCAGCTGAGAGGGCAGAAGGGGTCTTGGTTTACCATTGCTGTCAGTACCAACCCTCCAAGAGCGCTCCCTCAGTACTGACCCTGCAACACAGCAGCGCGCTTTCTGTATTGACCCTCCGGCAGCGCTGCACTCCCTCAGTACTGGCCATCTGATAGTGCAGAATTCCCTCTGTACTGACTCTCCAACTGTGTGGCTCTCCCTCAGTACTGACCCTCTAACATTGCAGCTCTCCCTCAGTACTGATCCTCCAAGAGTGCAGCGCTCCCTCAGTATGGAGACTCCAACAGTGTGGTGCTCCCTCAGCATTGACCCTCCGACAGTGCAGTGCTCCCTCAGTACTGACCTTCTTACAGTGCAGCACTCCCTCAGTACTGACCATCTGCCAGTGCAGCATTCCCTCAGGACTGACCATCTGCCAGTGCAGCATTCCTTCAGTGCTGACTCTCCAACTGTATGGTTCTCCCTCAGTTCTGATCCTCTGACAGTGCAGCACTCCCTCAGTATTGAACTTCAGAAAGTGCAGTGCTCCCTCCGTACCAACCCTCTGGCAGAGCGGCGCTCTCTCTGTACTGAACCTCAGAAATTGCAGTATTCCCTCAGTACTGACCCTCTGACAGTGCGGCACTCCCTTAGTTTGAACCCTTGTGACTGAGAGGTGGGAGTACTACACATTTAGTCATAACTGACACACAAACTGTGTGGGCAAGAGTTTATTTTGTCTGTTTGTGAATGTTGGCAGGTTTCAATGGGATAGGGATACATCATGGCAATTCAGTTTTGAGACCTCACACAAGCGAGCATGTATGCTGTAGAACCCAAGGATAGAAAAGATCAACACCACTCATAACCTGCCCATGACCCAATCTGCGTGACCTGAAGTACATGTTTGCCCTACAGTACCTGTTACTTCATTACTACCTGCTTTGCTGGGTTAACATCCTGTTAAATTTTCATCTCATCAACAAATGCTCTTCACCTCAAAATGAAACAATATCCTTTGCTTCAGCTTCACCTTCCCCAAACCAGTCACTGCTTCACTCCAGATCAGTTGTACAGCAAGACTAAATAATTTGTAACTGCTTTGGAACACTTTGCACTATTGTTACTGTTTTGGAAACTGCTGTTCTGCTGCACTGTTTAGAAGCCAGTATTAATTTTATAATTCACAATTTCTCTTTGATAAGTTTCAGATCCCCAATTTCCTCTGTTTTATAAAACCCCTGATTAAACTTGTTAAATTGGACATTTGCTGATGTACTTTTGTTAATGACTGAAGCAGTTGTAAGTATATCTGGATGTTATTGCACTCTGCAGTATTGGGATTATAAATCAGCCTGTCTAAATGAGACTAAGGTTCCTGTGGGCTGGAGGAGCTGGCGTTGAGGTTATAGACTCATTATGGCACAGCAGGAGGCCTTTTGTCCCAAAGAGTCTATGCCAACTCCCTGCAGAGTACTCTGGAGTGTTCCTTTGCTCTGCTGTAGCTGTGAGTCCTGCAAGTATATTTCCCACAAGTGCCCATCCAATGTCATTTTGATTTCATTTATCATCCCTGCTTCCACCACCCTCGTAGACAGCAAGTTCTGGGTCATTACTACTCGCTTTGTGAAAAAGTTCTTCCTCATATTCCTTCTGCCTCTCTTACCCAAAACTCTAAATCTGTGTCCCCTAAAGATTAGATAAGATAGTGGGGGGTTATACCCCTTTCTAAGGCAGGAACAGACTTGGCAGCCAAAGCTTTATTGTGAATCATCTTTATTGAGATAAAGGTAAGGACAAGTTTATTAAGTTTTCAGATAAATCATAGTCACAAATTTAGGCAGTGATTAACAGTTTAACACAGATACTACCGTATTAGACACTGGATGACAAAGTCCATGACTCTTTCTCTTGCAGCTTCTGGTCTTCAAGTTTTTTGTTTGGTCCCGCTCTCTCTTGTCTCTTATTGTCATTCAAAAGTTCTCTGACGTCCAGGGGCAAAGTCAAGGCTTATTTTATCCTGGCAGCTTTCTAATTAACCCTCCCTTCCCCCTATTTTCTTTAGCTTTGTGTTTAAAAATTGTCTTTCTTAACCATCCAAGGATCATTCTTTGGCTGTTGCTAATCTTTTGGATTTACGTAGGTAATATGCATTTGTGTTGAGTACTTTGTCTCCATGTTTTACTATTTGTGGTTCCTTATCTCATTGCGAGACAAATCTACATTTTGTTCTCACACAAGCTGCTTTCATTGTCAGCTCTCAAGGTCTCACCATTTTACTCCAGGTAAATCTCCAAGAATCCCTCTATCTTAACATCTTGTCTATACTGTGCCCTATTTCCTAAGTTTTCCTGCTTACCATACTACAAGGAACTGTTCTAATAAAGCTAAATGTTAGTTTATGATAATAAGTGAGTTGTTAGTTTATAATAGTTAGATTTTAACAATTAGTATTCTGCTTAGTAACCTTGTAGTAACCTAATAATCTTAAAATTCCCACAGCTAAGGGGCAGATATACTTATCAACCTCCTCATTAATTATTTTACTATTTTCCAGAAAAGCTGTGAGCTCTAAGTTTTGTGTCTTGTAACACACTTGTCACAAGTAGCAAATGGCAAAGCATGAACAGTCATACTACTAACACTAAGGTCTGTGTTAGTTATCATAAATATAGACAGTGTCCAGAGCCAGGGTGGTGGCCTATATTATATACAGTCTCCTATGATTGATGGTCACCTAGCCACTGTATTTCCTGCATTCTATTGTCATTGTTCTGCATCATTTTTACGAAGTGTTTCTGTGATCTGGTGGTCATTTCTGTTCCAGGCTGCAGTGCTGATTGCTGTACCAATACCCTTTCCTTGATTCTAACCCATCTAATCGTGATGGCAACCTCCATGGCCCAACACACTGGTCACAAAAACATCAAATTACATTAATTACAATGTCACAATCCTTCCATCATGCATAGACTTAAAAGATTCTCCAGCTCTCTCTTTACCTGTGTCCATCTTGTGGATAATTATTACTAAGTGTTATTTTCCTAGCCCTTCAACTGCCTGTCTGTTTAATTTTACTTCCTCTGACCATTACAAGTGCGATTAATTTATCCAGATTATTGTAAAGTAATATTTTTCTCTATGGAGTATGTGTCAATGCCTTGATAATTTAAAATGTTGTCTCACTCTCATGGCCACATTAATCATTTCATGCCATACAGTTTGTCAAGTAGTTGCGCATGTCTGAGACCCATTCTTCAGTGCATTTTGCCATGCATTTTGCATGTTAGTTTCTTCACATGTAACAAATCACATCTGCACTCTTGCACTGGTATGTCAATATCCTGTGATATCCTCAGCTGATTTTATCAAAAGATCCAAGTGGGGTGCCTGTCTTGAGATCTTTGCCTATCTCCCCCTGCATGGTCACCTGACAAGGTCATGGACAGACAATAGAATGCATTACTGTTTTAGAAAAATAAATTCATATACAAGTATACAAATAGCTCCAAGAGAAAGCTATCAAATTACCAGTTTTATCTGCACTTTCCTGACTTTCACTGGAAAGTTCTGGACCTCTTGGAAATTCGACACTATATTAATTTAATGGTTTGAATTCTAATTTCACCATTGTTTGTTCCCAAAATTCATTTATTATCTCTTATATCAGCCAGATATAACTTCCAATTCCCAATAATTATAATTCTATTGCATTTTGAGCCCTGGGGAAACTTTACAGTCCAATACTCATAATATCTTTCAAACAGAAATCAAACATTTCCATTTGATTCCAGACACTACTATATTGTGTTTGTCGGTTCATTATCTCAGATGATATTTTGGTTTCTTAAAGTAACTTGTTAAATTACACTGGCCTTCTGCATCTCAAAATTATCCCAAATTCAAATAACAGTGTTACTGGGCTGACAGGTTTTGTTAATGTTCAAGCAATTTCTCCCCAAATGAACCTTGTTTCTCTATATTCATAGAAACCACCTGGACATTTTTTCAGTTTTTCTAAATTTGATTATCCCCTTAAACTTCAAATAAATTCCCCTCTAAGTGCTTGAAATAACTACTCATCATCAATTTATTTTGTTTAGCAATTCCAATTTCTTGTGCCCAGGCTTGGTATTTTAAAAATGGTGCTTTCACAACAGAAACAGAAATGCTTGTAATCAGTCTAGAGGTAATATCCATAACCTCTGTTCTCATGCACTAGCTCTTGGAAAAAAAAAATAACCCAAAGTCTTTGAAAAGGCAGAGAGCCTTTATCCCAAATTGTCAATATGCTGCGGCATTTGATGTCTGTAGATAAGTTCTGAAATTCTTAAAGCTGCTGGATCTCTTGTTGTGGTATCAGTTCTCATGTAGCCTTAGAAACTATCATCGCCTGTTTAAAAAAAAACACAAAGAATCCATCATGCCTCTGCCTCAAAACCAATCGGTTAATTTGTCCAATTATATTTGTCAATTTAAAATTTAATACAGTCTAATATATAAATTTTACACTCAGCAATATAAAGGTCATGTGGTGAATTAAATAGAAATAAACTACAGATGCAGCTGGGTTAATTGCTCTGCTTGTCTCCAAGAGGGTGGGAGCAAAAAATTCTCAGGTGCGCCACTTCATATAACTTTAAAAAAATAAATCCTGATCGTCAAAGAACTAAACTGCATTTTAAACTGTTTCTTTCCCCAATTCTTTATGGTATCCTTAGGGTTTGCAAACAACAAATATCATGAATAACATCATTGACTTCATAGGAAAACCTCTCCATCAGGGAAGACAACATTTTAGATTAAACTTCAATTGTTTCCAAAATTATTAACACCTTTTGCAAGAGTTTTCTAACCCAAGGATTTTTTGATACAACCAAGATGATTCCAAATTCCATTTCACACAATAGACATTTAAAATTGAAAACTGCCAATGTTATATGACCGAGCCTTATGTCCAGAATTAAAGACTCCCTCAAAACCTGACATGATAACTTGGAAGTTCATTGTGTCCACTAATGAAATTCCAATTTTCCCAACTTAACAGTTAGTTAATCTTAATAATTTAAATTTATTTTAAAGCAATACTTACGAACTACACACTAAACAAAATAGTACGTGCCTTTTTTTTTAAAAAAAGGAAAAGGTAAATTATGTCATTTTACTTGTTATTTCTTCAGGTGAAAATATAGACAAGGGACAAAACTAAAGGAAAATGTATTTAATATCCTTACAACAGAAGGCCAGCCTCTTAAACAAATTTAAATAGACAGAATCTTTCCCATTTTTCCTTTCTTTATCCTTTCTCTGCCTTAAACCAATTTCCAATTACTGATGTTTTCTATTTAAAAACAGTCAGTAAGACATGTCTTTAATTTAAACTGCAAAAAGAAAATAGCAGTTTTTAAACTCTGGTCCAATTAAAGCAGTGTTTTAAAACTTCAAATTGGATTTCTGCCAGACACCTTCAAACCTTCAAGACTGAGGCTTATCTCTGACAAAATTGTTCTTTGCCTTTTCACTGTTGCAAAACCAACTCTTAAAATAAAAATAGAACATTACACCCCTATCTTTAATTTAAAATGTAATTCAGTTTTTATATCCCATCTCTAGGTGCACAATCTTGAATTGAAATTAGCACACTCAACAATCATGTTCACACCTCTTAATTCCAAACAATTTCGAAAAATTAATTCCTGTAATGGTTTATGAATTCAAAGTACCAAGATTCTGCGTTATATTCCCTATCCAAAGCCCAAGAGACAAATAGGTTCAATTAGTTCACAATCAAAACATGACTCAGAAATACAGAAATAATAGAACAAGTAACAGACTCATGCTTTCAACATTAAACAAAGTGTTAATGACTGTTAGCTCTACAGAACACAAGCTACACAGGTAAGGATTTTCATTCATGGAAGCTTCCAACATTCATGCAAACTCGAACAAAAAACACAGTTACTTGCTTTTACTCACTTTAAGTTTCACTAACGTTTTCTTGTTCAAGTTGTCCCTGTTTTCTCTATCCAGTACCTCTCACTTTCCCACTCTGGCTCTCCCTAATTTATGTTTCCACTAGCATACTCGGAAGAGGCCGGGACAGTTCTTCCACGATTAGTGCACACACAATTGCCCATTATCTCCCCAATCTCCCCTGCAGTGTTAAATCTTTTTTAAACACTCCTTCTCCTCCTTCTGATGTTTCAACTGATTATTAGTTTCCTGAGTGTCAATTGTGGCTGTGCCAGCGTTCAGGTTAAAGAAATGCTGCTGCTGTAAAAGCAGCTCCAAATCGCGAAGGCGCTGGTTCAGTCGCTTAACCTCCTTATCTTTCTGAGTAGCAGTCTCTTGGATTCACTGAGTGCTGTAAGCCAGAAGGTTTTTTGCCTTCTCCATCTTTAAATTTTTCTGCCCTAATTTATCTTGAATGAACTCTATGGGCTGAATTTTACCAGCCCCTCGACGTCGGGATTCGTGGCGGTGGGGGGGGGGGGGGCCGTAAAATTCTGCCGGGCGAGGCCCACCTCGACCCCTGATGTTGAGAAGGCCCCGCCGCGTATTACCGGAGGCGGCAGCACCCCAATTGCCATATGTAAAGCGCTACTTACCTCTCCTGATTATGCATACCACTGGCCTCTCGCTCCACACTTCCGCAGCCATCACTTGCCGTCCCATTCACGAACATAAAAGCTGACAGGACATCAGAAGCAGGAGTACTTGCCAGTGAAGGTAAGTCCAGATATACAGGGGTGTGACCTCTGCATACTTGAAGGGAGGAGGGAGGGGGGGATTACAGGGATCTGAACTCTGCATAGTTGAAGGGAGGTGGGAGGGGGGATTACAGGGGTCTCAACTCTGCATACAGGAAGGGAGGAAGGAGGGGGATGTGAGTCTAAACTTTGCATACTGGAAGGGTGGTGGGAGGGGAGGATGGGATTACAGGGGCCATATCTGCAGATATGTAGGGAGCCACTGCAATTCTGCCCTAAAGTCATAGCGTCATAGAGTTATACAGCACAGAAACAGACCCTTCAGCCCATCGTGTCTGTGCCGGCCATTAAGCACCTATCTATTCTAATCCCATTTTCCAGCACTTGACCCGTACCCTTGTATGCTATGGCATTTCAAGTGCTCATCTAAATACTTCTTAAATGTTGCGAGGGTTCCTGCCTCTACCATCCCTTCAGGCAGTGTGTTCCAGATTCCAACCACCCTTTGAGTGAAAAGATTTTCCTCAAATCCCCACTAGACCTCCTGCCCCTTACCTTAAATCTATGCCCCCTGGTTATTGACCCCTTCGCTAAGGGAAAATGTTTCTTCCTATCAATCCTATCAATGCCCCTCATAATTTTGTGTACCTATTCTATTTATATATAAATATCTATTTAAGTTTTCATTAAAAAATGCAATGATCATCATCTGGCCACCACGACTATCCTGCTATTATTTCAATCCACTCAGCCTATGATCCAATCATATCTTAAAATAAAATAGTCAAGATACCTCACTACCACACCTGGTAAATCACTTCAAACATTTGTCATTCCATGAGTAAAGAAAATTTTCAAAAAGTTTAAATGTATTTTCACCAATTTTAAGTTAATTTAATATTCAGAGCTATACAAGATATTAGGTTTTGTCTTCTAAATATTAATGCTTTTCAAAAAGTTGATGATTACAAATCAATCTGTAAAGGTTGTCCGCTCAGTGCCATTGATTGCCTCTGTCAATGAAGGAGCAATGGCACACAACTCACCCTGTATGTGGGGAGAGTGCCAGAAATGGTAGGCAAATGAAGCTTATATGTCTAGTGGACCAGTCGATGCAGGGTGTACAATCTTTATGTGGTCATGCAGGGCCACTCTTAGTGGGATCTAAGATGGGCAATGCCGTGCCATGCCACATAGCTGCTGCATGAAAGCACCTGATGTACCAGTCAACATCAATCTTTGCCCTGTCAGGAACCTTTGAAGAAGCAAAGGAACCGAGTTTAATTGCAGCTTGAAGATGGGGAAGGTTCACCCTATATTAATTGATCTGCTTCTTTTGAGGATCCATATGCACTGCAGGCAAAACCAACAGGCAGTTGTAGCCGACTTAGAGATCCCCAGTCGTGAGCATCCAAGGAGACCTCGCCACTACAGATCGCCGCACATCTACAGGTCCCGCATGACATACATGCAGATGTCTGAGCACCAGTGTCAGAGGTGACTGTGGATGTCGAGAGAGGCAGTGACACATCTCTGTGCCCTGCTGACCGATGACCTGCAGCCCAGGGGCTTCGAGGGACATCCTGTGCCTGTGGCCCTCCAAGTGATAGCCGCTCTCAATTTCTATGCCTCTGCATCATTTCGAAGCCCACCTTTGTGGGGTTACACAGTCACCAGTGCACTGCTGAATGAGGGAGGTCATTGATGCCCTGTTCTGGAGGGCTGGTGACTATGTTCGCTGCACAATGGACCCTGAAAGCCAGGCCCAGAGGGCCAGGGGTTTTGGCTCCATCGCAGGATTCCCACATGTGCAAGGGGTTGTAGACGGCATCCATGTGGCCATCAAGGCTCCTGCCAAGCGACCAGCTGAATACGTAAAATGTAAGGACTTCTACTCAATCAACGTGCAGCTCGTATGTGATCACTGGAAATGATTCATTCAAATCTGTGCCCGCTTTCAAGGCAGCTGCCATGATGCCTTCATCCTGCGCCAGTCCCAGCTGCCGTTGCTGTTCACTGAACTGGCTCAGATGGAGGGGTGGCTTCTTGGAGACAAGGGCTATCCCTTGCATAATAATAAAAGCAAAATACTGCAGGTACTGGAAATCTGAAATAAGAACAAGAAATGCAGGAAATTTTCAGCTGGTCTGGCAGCATCTGCGGAGAGAGAAGCAGAGTTAATGTTTCAGGTCAGTGAAAACCATCGAAACAAGTTTGAAAGTGCGCACTGGGCCCCAACTAGACGGCAAGATTTAACTGCAATCAAAAACTGTACCTCAAACTCAAAAGACAATAAATGAACTCCAGCTATTCCTTCAAACTTTTCCCCTTTATTCTTTCTCTTTTTCTGTCTCTATCTGCATGTGTGGACGTGTTGGGTATTGTTAGTAGTTTTAACTGAATTAGAGTTTTAAGGTTAATAAACTTACACCTTTCTTGTTTAAATCTAAGAAAACCTGTCTGGTTGATTTCTTTGCCATTGCAATTGGAAAGCAGTAAACAAGGATTCACTGAGGGCAAGTAAAAACAACGGGCTGGATTTTACCATAGGCGGACGGGACTTTGCCACCGACATAAAAGTCAGTGGTGAACTCGCTTCTGCCTAGCCTGGGGATCCGATCCACATTTTATGGGTCCCTGGGCTTTAATTGTCCTGAGTTGGGACTTCCATCCGCTTGAGGAAGGAGGTCCCGCCTCAATGAGCTGCCGGCCAATCAGCGGGCCAGCACTTTTAGTCCCAGCAGCGTCACCAGGAGTGGTGGCCACTGCTGGGACTGCAGCCCATCCAACGCCATGGAGCCAGGGCCTCAGGTAAGTTGGGCTTGCCTCGCTGGGGGGCGGTCGGTCATGGATGCGAGGTAAGGGTAGTCGTTTGGGGGGAGGGGTGGGGAGCCGCCTTGGGTCCCAAGGGTGGGTTGGGAGGCAGGGGCAGTCCTCAATTGGGTACTCTGTGCCCGACTGCCATAGCAACCCCCTGGCAGCTATCGTTGGGCGGCCTTTCACGTCCCCAGCACGCCCACTTGCCATGGGTAAAATACACGTGGAGGTGGGCGAATGTCCTTAAGTGGTCATTAAGTGACCACTTAAGGGCCTTGATTGGCCTGGGGCTGGCAGGCGGGGAGTTCCGCCTCCCCCCAACCCCGCCGACTGCCGTAAAGTTGGCCGGAGGCAGAAGCAGGGTGGGAAGGCCTCTCGGAGCCTCCCGCTCAATTTTACGCTGCCCCCCTCCACTCCACGCCACCATCCGACCTGCTGGGGTGGTGTAAAATTCAACCTATGGTGTTTAAAAAAATTAAACCCTGTTACGGCCAAACCAGGGAAAAGCTGAGAGGGAACCCCTAAACTCCTTTCTCACCTGGTCGTAAAATAAATTTGTGGGTTGCGTTGGGATTGGACCCACAGACAAATGAGAAATTGAAAGTGGGAAGTCAAATAGATCCCAATCAAAAAGAGAAAAGATTTCAATACAGGTTTTCTTGTGGATGTTTGTGCTTGAATACTAACATGTCTGCGACTGAAGCTAGTAGCTCCCCAAGCCAGGGGGAAGTAACTTGGGATAAGTTAAAAGCACCGTCTATGGAGGAGTTGAGAAATATGGCTGAGCAGTGTGGGATCACTGTCTGTGCCAAGGCTAGAAAGTCTGAACTCCTAAAACTAGTGGCCAACCATTTTTCCCTTGAATCTGAAGAAGCAGAAACAAGGTTAGAAATAGACTCTGACAGGGTATCGCTAGCAAAGATACATAGGAACATAGGAAGATAGGAACAGGAGTAGGCCATTCAGTCCCTCAAGCCTGTCCCGCCATTCAATGAGATCATGGCTGATCTGCGGCCTAACTCCATATACCTGCCTTTGGCCCATATCCCTTAATATCTTTGCTTAACAAAAATCTATCTCAGATTTAAAATGAACAGCTGTTCTAGCTTCAACTGCTGTTTGTGGGAGAGAGTTCCAACCCTCTACCACCCTTTGCGTGAAGAAGTGCTTCCTAACATCTCTCCTGAATGGTCTGCTCCTAATTTTTAGACTATGCCCCCTAGTTTTTGAATCTCTAACCAGTGGAAATAGTTTATCTTTAACTAGCCTGTCTTTTCCAGTTAATATCTTGAAGACTTCAATCAGATCACCCCTTAACCTTCTAAATTCTAGCGAAAATAGGCCTAATTTGTGTAATCTCTCCTCATAACTTAACCCCTATAGTCCAGGTATCATTTTTGTAAACCTATGTTGCACTCCCTCCAGGGCCAATATATCCTTCCTAAGGTGTGGTGCCCAGAACTGCTCACAGTACTGCAAGTGGGGACTAATCAGGGGTTTGTACAGTTGCAGCATAACCTCTGTGTCTTTATACTCCAATCCTCTAGAATAAAGGCTAGCATTCCATTAGCCTTTTTGATTATTTTCTGCACTTGCTCATGGCATTTTAAAGATCTATGCACCTGAACCCTCAAGTCTCTTTGGACATCCACTGTACTTAACCTCTTCCCATTTAGAAAGTACCCTGCTCTATCCTTTTTTGGTCCAAAATGGATAACCTCACACTTGCCCGCATTGAAATCCATCTGCCACAGTTTTACCCACTCACCTAGTCTGTCAATATCTCTTTGCAATTTTATGCTATCATCTAGACTGCGTACAATGCCGCCTAACTTTGTATCATCAGCAAATTTGGATATATGACTTACTATGCCATCATCCAAGTCGTTAATGAATGTGAATAATTGAGGCCCCAACACAGATCCCTGCAGGACACCACTAGTTACATCCTGCCAATCGGAGTACTTACCCATTATCCCCACTCTCTGTCGCCTACCATTCAACCAACTATCTAACTATGTCAATAATTTGCCCTCAACTCCATGGGCTTCTACCTTAGTTAACAGTCTCTTATGTGGGACTTTATCAAATGCCTTCTGGAAGTCCATATAAATAACATCCATAGACACTCTCCTGTCCACTACCTTAGTCACCTCTTCAAAAAATTCAATGAGATTTGTCAGGCATGACCTTCCCGTCATGAATCCATGCTGGCTGTCCCTGATTAACTGAAATTTTTCTAAGTTATTGGTCACCCTATCCTTGATTATAGACTCCAGCAACTTGCCCACCATAGATGTCAGGCTAACTGGTCTGTAATTTCCTTGGTTCCCCCTTTCACCCTTCTTAAAAAGTGGAGTGACATGTGCAACTTTCTAATCCAGAGGGACCACTCCTGAATCTAGGGAACTCTGAAAGACTATAGTTAGGGCATCTACAATGTGCTCCCCTACTTCCTTTAACACCCTCGGATGGAAACCGTCAAGTTCTGGGGATTTCTCACTCTTTAGTTCCATTAATTCCCTTGTCACCGATGTTTTACTTACATTAATTGTATTACTTCCTTGTCCCCTATCGGCTATTAATTTTTTCGGGACTTCTGGCAAGTCATCCTCCTTTTCAACTGTAAGTACTGAGGCAAAGTAATTGTTCAACATGTCTGCCATTTCCCCATTATCAATGACAATATCTCCAGTTTCAGCGTTTAGTGGGCCGACATTGCTCTTGACCACCCGTTTTCCCTTTATGTAACTGTAAAATTTCTTCTTATTGATTTTGATGTCCCTTGCAAATTTCCTTTCATAATCTCTTTTAGTAGCTCTTATAAGCTGCTTTGTGACCCTTTGCTGGTCTTTGTATTGATCCCATTCAGCCGAATCTGTGCTGCATTTTGCATTTTTGTAAGCCATTTCTTTTTGTTTTATGCTATCCCTAATCTCTTTAGTTGTCCATGGTTGTTTTTTTTCTGTAAAGTGGAGCTTTTTCCTCTCAGGGGTATATATTCACTCTGTATTTCGTTAAATGTTTCTTTAAATATTCTCCTCAGTCATTTGACCCATTAACAGATCTACCCAGTTTACCGTGGACAGTCTCTGTCTCATCTAGGTAAAGTCAGCCTTACCCAAGTCTAAAATTCTAGTAGCTGATTCGTGCTTTTCACTTTCAAACGCTACCTTGAGTTCGATCATGTTGTGATCACTATTTTATAAATGTTCACACACAGTTAGGCTACTAATTAAATTTGGCTCATTACGCAGAACGAAATCTAATATTGCCTGTCCCCTTGGAACAAAGGAAACGTGAATTAGAGGACAGAGAAAGAGAAAGAGAGAGACAGGAAAAAGAAAAAGAGAGAGGAGAGAGAGAAAGCAAGACAGGAGAGAGAGAAAGAAAGACAGGAGAAAGAAAGAGAGGAGAGAGAAAGAGAAAGAACCTTCCAGAAGAAACGTGAGGAAAGGGAACTGAGGTGCGAGAAGGCTGCCAACTTCAAAGTGCACTGTCGCTATTTGCAGCACACTAGTAAAATTCAGCCTATGAATTCCTTGTATTTCTGCGTGAAGACCCGTTTAACATCTTGTTACAACATAACTTTATTTATTCTCTTTATGACTTTGTATGAGCCTTTGATGACTGGTGGGTCTGTTAAGATCTCCACACTTCCCAAAGGGATTTCCCTCCCAAGACGCATGTTGGCTGGATTCGCGAACTTGAGATCCTTCCTTTCTCTCAAAAGGCATTCACAATGTGCCAAGTCCTGCCGCTGTTGCCTGATGTAAGATTAGATAAGATAGTGGGGGAGCAATACCCGCTTCTAAGGTAGCAACAGACGTGGCAGCAAAAGCTTTAATGCGAATTGGCTTTATTGAGATAAGTTTATTAAGTTTTCAGATAAACCATTGTCACAAACACAGATACTGCTAAACAGCCTAACACAGATACTACTGTATTGGAAACTGGATGACAGACCGCACAACTCTTTCTCTTGCAGGTTATGGTCTTCAGGTGATTTGGTCGGTCTCTGTCTCTCTCTTGTCTCTTGTTGTTCAAAGGTTTTCTACAGTACAGGGACAAAGTCAAGGCTACTTTTATCCTGGCTGTTTTCCAATTAACACCCCCCCCTTCCCCCAACCATCTTTAGCTTTGTGCTTAAAGGGCATCTTTCTTAACCAACCATTGATCATTCTTTGGTTGGTGCTAATCTTTTGGATTTACATAAGTAATATCTCTTTTTGTTAAGTAAGTTATCTCAATGTTATTACATTTTTAGTGGACCCTTATCTCATTGCGAGACAAATCTACATTTTGTTCTCACAGAAACTGTTTTCATTGTCTGCTCTCAAGGTCTCACCATTTTACTCCAAGTAAGTATTTTAAAACTTGGCATAATCTCTCAGAATCCCTCTACCTTGACATTTTGTCTATGCTGTGCTCTATTCCCTAACTTTTTCCTACTTACTATATGATAAAGAAGGGTTCCAATAAAGCTAAATGTTAGTTTATGATAATGAATGAGTTGTTAGTTTATAATAGCTAGATTTTAACAATTGCTACTCTGGTTAGTAACTTTTTAGTAACCTAATAATCTTACAATTCTCCCATTTGAGGGGAAGATATCCTTATCGACCCTTCATTAATTATTATACTATTTTCAAGAAAGGCCACGAGCTCTAAGTTTCGTGTCTTGTAACATATCTGTCAGCAAATAGCAAAGCACAGAGAGTCATCCTACTAATAGTATGGCCTAATCGTGATGGCAACATTCATGGGCCAACACACTGATCACAAAAATGTCATATTATATTCATTGCAATGTCACAATCATTCCATCATGCATGGGCCTGAAGATGGGAAAGGGAACCCGGAGACTGAAAGATTAGATTATTTAATTAAAACAGGGCAGATAGTCTGCGAGGCACCCTCGGGTTGGATTTCCACCAATGCTCCAATGCTCTCCCAATGGTCCCGTCTCTCCCTCTCTACTTCTCCATCTCTTTCTACCCCTCTCCATTTGATCTTTGTCACACAAGTTATGCTCTGTTTTACAAGAGAGAGGGGGAGAGAAAAGAGATAGACCTGGTGCGTGAGAGAGAGAGAGAAAAAAACATTGGCAGACATGGAGAGACAGGCAGATATGGAGATAGAGAGAGATAGAGACAAAAATGCAGAGGGAAATTATTAAACAGACATGGAGAGAGAGAGCGAGGCAGCCATGAATTAGTTGAGAACCAGATGAGCTTTTTAGTGACACCTTTTTGAGAAACAACTCATGAATCATTTGCAGATCAAGTCCCGCCTTAAGAGGTCAGATTATCAATAAAATATAATCCCAGAATCAGATTTATGACCATTTCAGGACACTGTGCTGCGAATATAAAACTTACTTTCTGTCCCATATGTAGTGTAGGGAATGGAATATGAAATGGGATTTAGTTCCAGTGTTTGAAACCCTTCAGCTCTTTCTATGATTTAGCTAATTTAACAATGAGTTTGAGAGGTTATTTCACCACGTTCTTCAACTCGTGTCTGAATTTAGTCTGGGCCACAGTGTAAATACACATGTTGGTGCAGAAATTGAGAAGTTGCAGCATTGCTGATGTTTGTTCTGTGATAAAGTGAGGGCCAATGTTGGAGTAATAATACCCAATAACAGAAATTCGATGATACATGTTATACATAACCAGTGTCACTCATAACAATAAAAAAACTGCCAGATATTCTTTCTTTCTTTGGCCTCCTTGTAATGATAGATTTCTTTTGGCTTTCCATCTCTGGGTCCTTGTGATTTTTTCCATTGCTGTGGCCCTGGAATCCCTAGTGGCCTTTACTGGCCAGTAAAATACGTCTGATCATCAGAATATTCAGCAGTAAAATCAGAAAGAACGGGACACAAGGAGTTAAAATGCGGGGGTAATACTGAAGCTCAATTTAAAAGCAATACCCCAGGGAACATTATCAATTGTATATTCTGATTAAAGTGTATAATACCATGGGGACACTCTCTAAACAGCCCAGCTGTTCCGACAACCACAGCTGCTGCTTTCTCAGTGCAATATTTTGTTTTCTGCTTCTCACAACAAATTGCCACAAATTGATTGAAGGTGAAAGTGACTGTGAGCCAGACAGAAACCATGGTGCTTGCAAACCTCAGGCTGACAATGAGACAATGCACGGGAGAAATGTTCAGGAATGAATATGGGGACTATCTCGTAACAGTCCCGTTATATATGGGGCTGAATTTTACCGGCCCCTTGACGCCACCGGTTGCGGCGCGGGGGTTGGTAAAATGCTGCGGGCAGAGGCCTACCTTGACCCGTGATGTCGAGAAGGGCCCGTAGCATATTACCAGCAGCGGGGTTGGGGGGGACCTCGGTGCGGCTCCCCCACCCCTCGCTGCCTGGCAGCAGGCCCTTCATCTCCATATGCAGATTGCCATTAAATATATTCAAAATAACTTACCTGCCATCTCACGCGATTTTACAGCCTCCGTTCAGCCTTCGCACGCCTTTGGAACTCTGCACGCAGTTCCAAGGCGAGAACCTGGTGGGGAGGGGGGAGTAATAAAAAATTCAGAGTGGGAGGGGTGGAGGAGCAGGAAAATCAATTTTTATTGGATGTGGGGATTGTGGGATGGAGTTGAAGGGCAAAAGATTGAAGGTTGGGGGGGAAGGTTCGGGTATTTGAAAAATCAATTGATGGTTATTTCAGCAATGAAATGACTATTGGGGGCTTGGGGAATGGCCTCCATTATTCACTTTTATATTTAATAAAAGTAAATTATGTTTTGCCTTTAAAAATTAAAATTAGTTGTAAGAGCTTAAAGCCCTTTAGAAATGGAGCCGGCGCCTGCACTGTGGTGTTGGACGCCGTTGCTGGGGACGCGGAGGCCGCCCCTACATGTCATCGGGGGCGGGCGCTCTGCCCCCACGATTTAAATGAGCCCCCGCGCAAAATATCGTGGGGCTCCTCAATGGCTGCTGAATGCAGGCACCCCGCTGAGTTCATAGGGCGCCGCTGCAGAGAGCAGCGCCCAAATAAAATTCAGCCCATGGGATCAGTGATAGGGACCAGGAGATCAATCACTACCATTCCCACCAGGTACAGAGTGATACATTTGGAGAGACCGTACTTTCCTTGGGACAGGATCACAATCGCCACCAAGTTAACTGGAAGAGACAGAAAAGGAAGCAGAGAAACTACTGATCAGACCTGGAGCCAAAGCAGCAGTTTGGCAGGATCTGGGGTGAAATTTCCAGCTTTGTTGCTGCATTGGACGGTGCAAACTGATTCATTGACCTGGGCAGCGCTTTACTCCAGAGAAATGTTTGAATCACAATTATCAAGAATGAACTGATAAATCGATACAGAAAGTGAATAAAGTCAGCACTGGTTCCATTGGAAGCGCTGAATGAGAGTGTAGTGCCAGTGGGGAAGGGAGAAGGGGCTTTACAGAGTGGGATCCCAATGGGTTAAATCAGGATTTGGTTCCAGAATGACGGCCGGGAAGGATGGAGGACAGGGGGAGGTGCAGGTGGTTTGTTGCTGTGGGTTCAGAGAGCCAACAGGGGCTGGTACAAAAGGGGAAAATGCTGAGAGCCGCGGCCGTGAGTTTGAGGGTTCAGATCGGGTTGGAAGACAAAGCTGGAGGCTGAGCCAGTGAGTGAGATTGGGAGGGAGACAAGGAAAGTTTATCCTCCTGAATTATTCACAGCGCTGTTTCTCTCCCTCGCTTGTTACTCTCTCTCCTTCCCCTCCCTCTTGCTATATTTGTCTCCCTCTCTCTCCTCTCTCTCTCTCTGTTTGTCTCTCTCCCTTCTGCTCTGTCTGCTACTTGCCACTTTCTGCTGGAGTACACTGTCTGCCATCTCAATGTCCCTTTTCCCATCCAATTTAATCCGAACATCCTGCGTCAGTATACTGTTCACCAACCCCATGTCCAACGATTCATTCATTGCTCAATGAGTCAGTTTGTTCATTCAATGAAGACTCTGAATATTTTAATGTGTTTACAGATCACCCAAGTCTCCACCTGTTCACCTGCACTGTTTAATTAATCTATGATGTATGGAATAAACAGAATTGAAAGCCTCTTCCAGACAGACCACACAATCATTGAAATTCCTTTGCCTGGAATTATTAGTACAGTGTTAGATGAGGTGATTGTTCAATTAGTAAAAGACCAAAATCAGCGCTGCAGCTGATAATATACAGGTAAATAGAAGGACTGATGATTCCAACAGATACATTGTAAACTGATACAACATCACAACAATATTTTCCATTTTACAGTCACTGCAACACATCAGGGAGGGGGAAAATTACCTTGACACTTTGTACCAGGAGGTGGTCACACCCCTTAGGATAGAGTCTTCTGATTTGGTCAGTGGTCAGGGACAGGAGAGAAAGGCTGCAGCTGAGGCAGGTAAGCGAACCCAGAGGGCAGGAATGCAGGAGCCTCAGCCTGTGCAATTGTCCAACAGGTTTGATGTTCTTTCAGTTTGTTTAGGTGAGAGTGGGGACTGCAGGGTGGATGAGCTGGCTGACCATAGCATCATGTGTGAGAACAAAAAGCAATGTAGTGGTAGTAGGGGACAATATAGCGAGGGGGATTGACACGCTTATCTGCAGCAAAGAGCGAGAGACCAGAGGCTGTGTTGCCTGCCCAGTGCCAGGTTTCAGGACATCTGCTCAGAGCTGGAGAGGAGCTTACAATGGGAGGGGGAGGATCCAGTCGTCATGGTCCATGTAGGTACCAGCAGCATAGGCAGAGCAAGGAAGCAGGTTCTGCATAGTCAGTATGAGGAGCTAGGCACCAAATTAAGAAACAGAACCTCAAAAGTAATAATCTCTGGATTATTACCTAAGCCATGTGCGAATTGGGATAGGGCAAATAAGATTAGAGAAATGAATGCGTGGCTCAAAGATTGGTGTGGCAAAAGTCGGTTCCAGTTCGTGGGGCACTGACACTAGTACTGGGGAAAATGGGGGCTGTACAGTTGGGACAGACTTCACCTGAACCATGTTGGGACTGGTGTTCTAGTGAGCTATGTAAGTAAAGACGTAGAGAGGGTTTAAAACTAAATAGTGGGGGCAGGGGGTCAAATTTGGGAAGATGTGGTAAATCAAAGAGTATAGACAAGGCAAGAGAGAAAGGTATTCATAACTATAAACAGACTGTGACAGGAAGGGACAGAGAGTACAAATCTAAGAGTAAATCAGCAGTCAAGGCTATAGGTTACAAAAATAATAAAAGGACAAAACTAAAGGCTGTGCATCTGAATGCACATAGCATTCAAAACAAAACAGATGAACCGATAGCGCAAATAGAAATAAATAAGTAAGATCTGATCGCAATACAAAGACATGGCTAAAGGATGACATGGTTTGGGACCTAAATATTGAAGGGTACATGACATTTAGGAAGGACAGGAAACTAGGAAAAGCTGGAGGGATGGCTCTGTTAATTAATGATAATATTAGCATATTAGAGAGGAATGACCCAAGGTCAGGAAACCAGGATGTAGAAGCAGTTTGGGTAGAGATGAGAAATGATAAAGGCAAGAAGTTACTCATGGGCATGGTGTACAGGCACCCTAACAATAACCACATGGTAGGCAGTGTGTAAAAGAAAAAATAATGGGAGCTTGTCAGAAAGGTACGGCAATAATCATGGGGTTTTAGTCTACACATAGACTGGAAAAATCAGATGGGCAAAGGTTGGCTAGATGAGGAGTTCATATAATGTTTTTGGGATAGTTTCTTAGAACAGCACTTTCTGGAGCCAACCAGAGAACAGGCTATACTAGACCTCATATTGTGCAACAAGATAGGATTAATTGATGACCTCATAGTGAAGGCACCCATAGGTAGCAGCGATCATTATATGATTGTATTTTGCATTCAGTTTGGAGGAGAGAAGAATGGGTCCAAGACTACAACTTTAAACTTAAGTAAGGGCAATTATGAGGGCATGAAAACAGAGCTAGCTAAAACGAACTGGCAAAGTAGATTAAGGGATAGGTCAATAGAGATGCAGTGGTAGATACTTAAGGAGATATTTCAGAATACACAAAATAGATACATTCCAAAGGGAAAGAAAATGAAAAGTTCGATGGGGACGACCCACTAGCCACTAGCTTTATCACTTATTTATTCTTGTATTCGCCTTCTCTTTTAATGTTTTACAAATATGCTCTAAAAGTTATAAGGATGGTGAGAGGAGCCTTTAAACACTAACCATAACTTCATAGTGTGTTAGAGAGCTTTAGTTAATTGCTATCAAATAGTGTAATATTAATGCCTGGACTGAAGTCATTTTATCTGCTGTTTGAGAAGCTTCTTGTGGATACATGTTGGATAGTCTTCCCGAATCAGTTCATGGCTGTAGGTACTACATTTTATTCAATCTTAGAATTTTCACTCTAAGATTGAATAAAATGTAGTACCTACAGCCATGAACTGATGGTTAAATAAAAAAGATAAAGATTGTATCAAACTTGAAGAAAAAAGCATATAATTGTGCAAAAGAGGGTGGCAGGTCAGAAAATTGGACAGAGTATAAAAAACAGCAAAGAATGACTAAAAGATTGATGACGTGGGAAAAATTAGAGAAGGAGAGAAAACTCGCTAGAAATATAAAAACAGATAGTAAGAGTTTCTATATATATTTAGAAAAGATCAGAGTTAACAAAGTGAGCATTGGCCCATTAGAAAGTGAGTTGGTGGAATTAGTAATGGAAAACAAGGAGGTGGCAGATGAATTGAACAGGCATTTTGCATTGGTCTTCACTATAGAGGATACAAATAACATCCCAGAAATAGCTGAAAATCAGGAAAGGAAGGGAAGGGAGGAACTCAAGAAAATTACAATCACCAGGGAAGTGGTACCGAGCAAATTGTTGGAGCTGTGAGCTGACAATTCCCTAGGTCCTGATGGACTTTATCCTAGGGTCCAAAAAGTAATGGATAGTGAGATGGTTGATTCCCTAGATTCGGTGGTGGTTCCATTAGACTGGAAAATAGCGAATGCAACTCCTTTATTCAAAAAGGAGGAAGACAGAAAGCAGGAAACTACAGGTCAGTTAGCTTAACATCTGCCATAGGGAAAATGGTAGAAGCTATTATTAAAGACATTATAGTGGGGGAATTAGAAAAATTCAAGGTAATCAGGCAGATTTAACATGGCTTTGTGAAAGAGAAATCAAGTTTTAACCAATGCACTGGAGTTCTTTGAAGAAGTAACGTGCTCTCTGGATAAAGGGGAACTGGTGGATTTACTGTACCTAGATTTCCAGAAGGGATTTGATAAGGTGCCACATCAAAGGTTATTATGGAAAAAACGCTCATGGTGGAGGGGGTAACATATTGGCATGGATAGAAAATTGGCTAGCTAACAGGAAACACAGAGAATGGGTCATTTTCTGGTTGGTACGACATAATGAGTGGTGTGCCACAGGGATCTGTGCTGGGGCTTCCACCTTTTACAATGAAGGGACTAAAGGTATGATTGCTAAATTTGTTGATGACAGAGAGAGGTAGGAAAATAAATTGTGAAGAGGACCTAAGGAGGCTACAAAGGGATATAGATAGGTTAAGTGAATGGACAAAGATCTGGCAAATGGAGTATAATGTGGGAAAATGTGAAATTGGCCATTTTGGCAGAAAGAAGAAAAAAGAAGCATATTATCTAAATGGTAAGAAATTGCAGAGATCTGAGGTGCAGAGGGATCTGGGTGTCCTCATGCATGAAGCACAAAAGGTTAGTATGCAGGTTCAACAAGTAATTAACAAAACCTAATAGAATGTTACTGTTTATTTCGAGGGGCATTGAATACAAAAGTAGGGAGGTTATGCTTCAGCTATACTGGGCATTGGTGAGACCACACCTGGAGTACTGTGTACAGTATCAATCTCCTTATTTAAGAAAGAATGTAAATGCATTGGAAGCAGTTCAGAGAAGGTTTACTAGATTAATACCTGGAATGGGCAGGTTGGCTTATGAGGAAAGATTGGACAGGCTAGGCTTGTATCAACTGGAGCTTAGAAGAGCAAGAGGCAACTTGATTGAAACATATAAGATCCTGAGGGGTCTTAACAGGGTGGATGTGGAAAGAATGTTTCCCCTTGTGGGAGAATCTACAACTAGGTGTCGGTGTTTAAAAATAAGGGGTTGAGAGAGAGATGAGGAAAAATTGTTTCCCTCAGAGTGCCTTGAATCTTTGGAAGTCTCTTCCTCAAAAGGCGGTGGAAGCAGAGTCTTTAAATATTTTAGATAGGTTCTTGATAAGCAAGGGGATGAAAGGTTATCGGGGGTAGGTGGGAATGTGGAGTCGAGGTTGCAATAAGATCAGCCATGATCTTATTGAATAGTGGAGGAGGCTCGAGGGGCTGAGTGGTCTACTCCTGCTCCTAATTCATATGTTTGCGTGTATGTTTAAGACTGAGAATGTGAGCTGTCTTATCATCAATCACGAGAGAGCATATCAGGCGAGAGAGAGAAAGAGACTTTTAAAAAAGCACTTCAGGACCAGCAGAGCACATCAGAGAGAATGAGAGAGAGGAATTCAGTTGAAAGCAGCGTGGGAACTCCGGGACCAGCAGAGTACATCGGAAGAGAGAGAGAGAGAGACAGTTTAAAAACAGTGCAGGAACTCCAGGATCAGCAGAGCACATCAGGGGAGAGAGAGAGAGACAGTTTAAAAACAGCGCAGGAACTCCACGACCAGCAGAGCACATCATAGAGTTTTAGAATCATGGAAAGTTTATTGCACAGAAAGAGGCCACTTGCCCATCGTGTCTGTGCCGGCCAAAAAATGAGCCACCCAGCCTAATCCCACCTTCCAGCATTTGGACTGTAGCCCTGCAGGTCACGGAGTTCCTGCGCTGTTTTTAAACTGTCTCCCTCTCTCTTTCTCTCTCTCTATTTCTCTTTCCTGATGTGCTCTGCTGGTCCTGGAGTTCCTGCACTGTTTTTAAACTGTCACTCTCTCTCTCTCTCTCTCTCTCGATACTATCTGCTGGACCCGGAGTTCCCAGGCTGCTTTAAACTGTCTTCCTCTCTCTCATCTCTGCCTTAAATAGGTGACCCCTTACTTTCAAATAGTGACACCTAGTTCTAGATTCTCCCACAAGGGAAACATCCTTTCTACATCCACACTGTCAAGACCCCTCAGGATTTCATAGGTTTCAATCAAGTCACCTCTTATGCTTCTAAGCTCCAGTGGATACAAGCCTAATCTGTCCAACCTTTCCTCATAAGACAATCTGCCCATTCCAGGTATTAGTCTAGTCAACCTTTTCTGAACTGCTTCAAATGTATTTACATCCTTCCTTAAATAATTACTCCAGATGTGGTCTCACCAATGACCTGTGTAATTGAAGCATAACCTCCCTACTTTTGTATTCAATTCCCCTCTCAATAAACAATAACATTCTATTAGATTTCCTAATTACTTGCTGAACCTGTATACTAACCTATTGCGATTAATGCACTAGGACACCCAGATGTCTCTGTATCTGAGAGCTCGACAATCTCTCACCATTTAGATAATATGTTTCTTTTATTGGGACAATTTCACATATTCCCACATTATACTCCATTAGCCAGATCTTTGTCCACACACGTAACCTATCTATATCCCTTTGTAGCTCCCTCATGTCCTCTTCTCAACTTATTTTTCTACCTATCTTTGTGTTATCAGCAGATTTAGCATCCAAGTCATTAATATAAATTGGAAGTGAGGTCTCAGCACTGAGTCCTGTGGCACACCACTTGTTACATCTTGCCAACCAGAAAATAACCCATTTATGTCTACTCTGTTTCCTGTTAGCCAGCCAATCTTCTTTCCATGCCAATACGTTACCCTCTACACCATGAGAATTTATTTTCTGCAATAACATTTGATGTGGAACCTTATCAAATGCCTTCTGGAACTCTAAGTACAGTACATCCACCGGTTCCCCTTTATCTACAGCACATGTTACTTCTTCAAAGAACTCCAATAAATTGGTTAAACATGATTTCCCTTTCACAAAACCATGTTGACTCTGCCTGATTACCTTGATATTTTCTAAGTGTCCTGCTATAACATCTTTAATAATAGCTTCTAACATTTCCCCTAGGACAGATGTTAAGTTAACCACCTGTAGTTTCCTGCTTCCTGTCTCCCTCCATTTTGAGTAAAGGAGTTGCATTCTCTATTTTCCAATCTAATGGAACCTTCCTCAAATCTCGCGAATTTTAGAAAATTAAAACCAATGCGTCAACTATCTCACTAACCGCTTCCTTTAAGACCCTTGGATGAAGTCCATTAGGATCCAGGTAATTTTTAGCTCACAGCATCAACAATTTGCTCAGTACCAGTTCCCTGGTGATTGTAATTTTCTTGAGTTCCTCCCTCCATTCTATTTCCTAATTTACAGCTATTTCTGGGATGTAACTTGTATCTTATATCATGAAGACCGATGCAAAATACCTGTTCAATTCATCTGCCACCTCCTTATTTTCCATTATTAATTCCACAGACTCACTACCCATAGGACCAACACTCATTTTGTTAACTCTTTTCTTTTTAAAGTACCTATGGAAACTCCGGCTATCTGTTTTCATATTTCTAGCGAGCTTTCTCTCATACTCTAATTTTTCCCTCCTTATTAAGCTTTTGTCATTCTTTGTTGTTCTTTAAATTACGTCCAATCTTCTGACCTAACACCCATCCTTGCACAATTATATGTTTTTTCTTTAATTTTGATGCTATCTTTCTCTTTTTTGTTTAACCATGGATGGTGGGTTCTCCCCTTGGAATTTTACTTTCTTGTTGGAATGTACCTATTCTGTGTATACTGAGATAACCCCCTTAAATGTCTACCCCTGCATCTCTATTGACCTATCCCTTAACCTACTTTGCCAGTTTACTTTAGCTAGTGCTGCTTTCATGCCCTCATAATTGACCTTATTTAAGTTTAAGATACTGGTCTTAGACCCACTCTTCTCTCCCTCAAACAGAATGTAAAATTCAAGCATATCATGATCACTGCTGCCTAGGGCGCCTTCACTATGAGGTCATTAATTAATCTTATCTCGTTGCATAATACCAGGTCTAGTATCGCCTGCTATCTTGTTGGCTCCAGAATGTACTGTTATAAGAAACTATCCTGAAAATATTCTCTGAACTTTTCATCTAGGATACCTTTGCCCATCTGATTTGTGCTGTCTATATGTGGATTAAAATCCCCAATGATTATCACTGTATCTTTCTGACAAGGTCCCATTATTTCTTCCTTTATACACTGCCCTACTGTGTGGTTACTGTTGGAGGGCCTGTACATCACTCCCACAAGTGACTTCTTGCCTTTATCATTTCTCAACTCCAAACCACTTATATATCCTGGTTTCCTGAATTTAGGTCATCCCTCTCTATTGTGCTAATGCCATCAGTAATTAACAGGGCCTCCCCTCCACCTTTTCCTAGCTTACTGTCCTTCATAAATGTCATTTACCGTTCAATATTCATGTCCCAATCTATGTCATCCTGCAGCCATGTCTTTATAATGTCTATCAGATCTTATTTATTTATTTGTATTTGCACTTTTAGTTCATCTGTTTTGTTTTGAATGCTGCATGCATTCAGATTCAGAGTCTTTAGTTTTGTCCTTTTATTATTTTTGTCACCTCGAGCCTTTTCTGCTGATTTACTCTTAGATTTGTACTGTCTGTCCCTTCCTGTCGTGATCTTTTTATCATTTCCTATATCAATGCCTTTCTCTCTTGCCTTGTCTCTACTCTTTCATTTACCACATCTTCCTAAATTTGATCTTTTGCCCCCACTGTTTAGTTTTAAACCCTCGCTACATCCTTACTTATGTGGCTCACTAGAACACCAGCCCCAGCACAGTTCAGTTGAAGACTGTCCCAACTCTACAGCCCCCACTTTCCCCATTACTGGTGCCAGTGTCCCATGAACAGGAACCCACTTTTACCACACCAATCTTTGACCCACGCATTCATTTCTCTAATCTTATTTGCCCTATGCCAATTTACATGTGGTTTAGATGCAAAGTATTCATTTAATACCTCAGCTATGCACTCTGCCTCAATGCATAAATCCCTCATATGGTCCCTAATTGGCCCAACTCTTCCTTTTACCACCCTTTTCTTATTTATATGATTGTAGCAAACTTTGGGATTGCCTTTTCACTTCCCCTCTGACCTTCTCTATTCAGCCTGGGTCTCAATGGTATTTACTACCTGGCCTCATGTGCCTCCCCACGGATGCAGTCACATGGACAATGACTCAGTCAGTTGCTGCCAGTAATGGTGGGGACAAAGGCGTTACAGATACAGATGGCTGCACAACAGGTGAACGAGGGTGATGTGTGTGTAGAGCACATGGTGCACTTCAGGGTCTGGAGAAGTGTTGATCAATAAGGGGTGGTCATGCATCCCTTGCTCGCTGCTCACCAGGCATGTGCTGTCTGGATGCTCTCCATCCTCCCTGTGCATTTTCTGCTGCAAGCCCTCTGCATCTTCATTGTCTGAGGAGGAGTCCTGCTCACGTCACTCCTCATCCTGCAAGGCCTCCTCCTATTTTGTGCAAAGTTGTGCAGAGCACAGCAAACAGCAACTATATGAGCTACCCTTTTCAGCGCGTACTGCAGGGCACTATCTGATCTATCCAGGCAGCGGAAGCACATTTTCAGCATGCCGATTGCTTGCTCAATGGTGGCTCTTGTCGTGTATTGGCAGGTGTTATATCTCTCCTTTGCTTCACTGGTGGGGTGTCTCACTGGTGTCAGGAGCCATGTCTGCAAGGAGTACACCTTGTCTCCAAGAATCCACCCCCCCATCTCAGCCAGATCAGTGAACAACAAAGGCACCTGGGACTGGCGCAGGATGAAGCGTCATGGCAGCTGCCTGGAAAGCGGGCACAGACTTGCAGAAAGCACTTAAGGTGATCACAAACTAGCTGCATGTTGAGCGAGTGGAAACCCTATCAATTTATGTATGCAGCTGGTTGCCTGGCGGGAGCCTTGATGGCCACATGGGTGCAGTCTATGATCCCTTGCACCTGTGGGAATCCCACAATGGAGCCAAATCTGATGGCCCTCTGGGCCTGGCTCTCAGGGTCCTTCCTGAAGCGGACACAGCCATCGGCCCTCCGGTACAAGACATTGGTGACCTCCCTGATGTAGCGGTGCACTGCTGACTTTGTGACCCCACATAGGTTGCTGGTGGGTCCATGAAATGATGCAGAGGCATAGAAGTTAAGAGCTGCTGTCACTTTGAGGGTCACAGGCATAGGATGACCAGCAAAGCCCATTGGTTGCAGATCATCGTTCAGTCATGCACAGAGATATGTCACTGCCTCTCTCCACATTCCCAGTCACATCTGACACTGGCGCTCAGACATCTGCAGGTATGTTGTGTGGGACCTGCAGATGCATGGCGTTCTGTAGTAGCGAGTTTGCCTTGGGGGCTGCTGCTGCTCAAGACCGGTGCTGCTACGTGGGCTGCACCTGCCTCTTGGTTTTGCCACCAGCAAATATGGCTCCTCACGGCAAGTGGATCAATGAATACAGGGTGTACCATCCCTATCTTCAAGTTGCAGTTAAACTCAGTTCCTTCAGTTCACCAAAGGCACCTAACAGGACAAAGAATGGTGTTGATTGGTACTTTGGATGCGTTCATGCATAAACTATATGGTGTGGCATGGCATTGTCCGTTTTGGCTTCCACTCAGAGTGGGGTAGCATGACCACATTCAGATTGTTGCAACTGCATGAATTGGCCAACCAGCAACATTATCTTAAACCACCTACTATTTGTGGCCCCCGTCACACACAAAGGGTTCCTGGAGTGACATTGTTCCTTCTCTCCCACAAACATTCAAGGGTGCAGAGTGCCCCACTTTATGGAGGGAGGGTAAGTGGTGCCTCCATACACGAATGCAGAGTTGCACCCCCTTTAATACCATGCAGAGTTAAGGTCCGTCTCGCAAAACTAACCGTCACTGCCTCTGAGCACTGCAATCTCTGTTCCGTGGACTTTTATCAGTCGGGAACGGGAAGGTACATGAGAGACGCCCATTCAGCTGAATATTCGGAAGTGTTTGAGAAGTTGCAACAGGACGCATAATGCGGCAAATAAGTATTTCTTTACATATTTAAATTGGGCTCCCATCGCCGAGCAGCGGGGGTGGGGGGCCGCCATGAGGCCTCGCAGCCACCGGAAATATTGGACCAGGCCTTCCCGGTGTCGGGGTGCATGGCGGCCATCTTCCTGGAGGCATTTTACGGCCCCCCCACCCCGCCACAGCCCCCGATGTCAGGGGTGGGGGGGGCGTCCGTAAAATTCAGCCCCATATTTCCACATGCCAATCTGCGCCTGTAACTCATCAATCTTATGAACAACACTCCATGCATTCACATACATGCACATAATTTAGACAGCATTACTTTCTGCCTTACTCTGACCTCACCTAACAACTTACTATTCTCTACTCTAGTGATATCTATCTTTCTCAGTATTCTGTGGACCTTACCATTCCTCTCTGATATTTTGTCCTGGTTCCTACACCCTTGCCAGGTTAATTTAAATCCTCCCAATAGCACAGCAAATCGCCCCGCAAGGAAATTTGTTTCAGTTCGGTTCAGGTGCAACCTGTCCGGCCTGTACAGGTTCCACTTTCTCCAGAATTGGTCCAGGTATCCCAGGAATCTAAAGCCCTCCCTCCTGTGCCATGTTTCCAGCCACACATTCATCTTCACTATGCTCCTCTTTCTATATTTAATTGCGCGTGGTACTGGGAATAATCTGGAGATTATTACTTTTGAGGTCCTGCTTGTTAATTTCCTACCTCGCTCACTAAACATTTTCTGCAGGACCATATCCCTCTTCCTACTAATGGCATTGGTACCAATGTGGAGCATGACTGCTGGCTGTTTATGCTCCCCCTTCAGAGTGCTCTGGAGCAATTAGTGACATGGTGCACTGCAGCCGTTCAGTCACACAGTAATCTGCAACCATTCAGTGACCTCTTCTGCAAACATTGTTGTCTGGAAGGTTGACTGAAAGTGCATTCATGTGATGAAAATTTACTGGAAGAAAGCTGAAGAAAGATTCCAGGCAACTTCACAAGTTAAAATTAGCCAGTGATTAGCAGACGAAGAAGACAATGGAAGAGTGACCATCAGCTGTGCCAAAAAGAAGAGGATTATTGGATGGGCTTAAAGGAGAAGCAGTGTAGGAGATGGAGGATATTAAAGAGAGAATTCAGGAGAATGTGGCCTAAATGACTGTAGGCATGGTTAACATTTGGGGCAAATGGAGGGAGGATATAAAAACACAGTAAAAGAAACAGAAAGATCAAAGGGTGGAGGAGGGAAGGAATGGTAGGGGTGGAGGAAGTTACACAGATTGGGTTGGATGAGGGCATGAAGGATTTAAAGCCGAGGATGGACCACACAGAGACAGAGTGGTAGCGAGGAGGATTGATAGAGGGGGTCGAGAGTTAAGACTGGAGTCGCGGTGTACAGATAACAGCTGATACCATATCTGCAGATGAGAGAGCCAATGGCAAGCATGTAGATGAAGATGTAGATCGAGCAAGATTGATCCTTGGGAGTCACTAAAGGCGATGCAGAGGAGCAGATATTGCTGGAAATTCTCTGGCTGTGATCGATTGGTAAGAGTGGAAACAAGCAAGGCAAGTTGAACCAAGAGAACAGTATCAGAGCACTGAAGAAGTGATGAATTGGAGGAGAGGACAGTTTGACACTCATGTAAAGTGCAGCGATTGAAAATACAAGAATTCAACCTGAAGAATTATAAAAATGGGCTTTTCTTTTTAAAAAAAAGTGGACAATGTGCTAAAAATGCCCACCAAAAGTCAAAAGACCTGGCTTTGTATATTCAAACTGTTTACTGTCTGGACGAACAAAAAAATACATTCCAAGCTAAGAGGCGTCAATTACACCCACCTAAATCTATCAAGCGACATTTTTGAATTGAATGAGTTCTTCTGAAACAAAGAAGGTGTGAATTCGCCACATTCTGGGCCATTGTCAGTCACTACAGGGAGAAAAATCTCTGTCTTCCAACAGAGGCAAAGGTGTGAAACCATTTTTGAACTTAAAAGTAGCTCTCTGGAGAGATAGAGAGAGAGGAGGGAGACCCAGGAAGAAGCATCAAAAAGGCTTGTTTATTTGAGAGTTTGGAGACAATCCAACAGGACAAAAAGAAGGCACCCTGCTGTGAATTCTACATTTTCAAACAGTGCAGCAGAGAATTGAAAATGATCTACTGTCTTCAAACAGAACTTTCAACCAACAGATAAATCTACAAACACCTCAGGCAACTAAAGAGAACTTGACCTCTGAGAGAATTCAACAGCTTTTATTGTGTATCCCAAAACCCTATCTCACTTCAAGCCACTTACTTCTTTTCCTCTCTATCTGTCTTTTCTTGTGCGTGCCTGTGTGCGAGTAAATATGTGAGTCAGTGCAGTTGTGACAATTTTGGGATAAGGCATACGGCTCAATAAATAATTAATCTTCTATTTTAAGCTTACAAGAAAACCTCTTGCTGTCTGTTTATTCGATAAATAAAACACAAAGAGGTGAAAGCCCTCATGTTAAAGTGGGATAACTAAATGAACCACTCAATACTCAGGTCTGTTCCAATTGTTAAATGGTTTATTGATTTACACTAGTGGGGAACAAGACGCTGGGCTCACCATACACTTCTCCACTGAACAAAGGAAAATCCACAACAGATATACAGTTACTCAGCCCATCCCGGCTGGGCACAATTCAATCATAACAGTTATTGATTACATACATTATATTCATTACCAATAAAATTACTAATTATGCATCATGTGGTTGTGGGAATAGCTCATGGTACGCCCCTGACCATCTCAGGATGTTTACCAAACCCCCCCCTTATCAACTATCCTTGCGTCTTCACAATGAATCCTTCTACCTTTATCAGGCCTGCATTCCTCGTTGCTTTGTGCAGTCTGCAATTAGACAGGGCAGCTGTCTTATGCACTGATATGAGGGGCCCTCCTTGGTCAGCCTAGCAGTACCATTCTCTAACTGATCCCACAGTGCCTTGGGTAAATGCTCCATTTTGTATGTATGTGTATCGATGTATGCATCTATTTAGCTGCATCGGCCACAATCATCCCCCTACACAAATAACAAAAACAGTTGCTGCAGTCAGGTGGGAGTTGAACAGTGGGATCCAACCACACCCCTCACCACATTTCCATAACAATGGAGAGTCTCAAGTTGACAAATGTGTGACTGAGAGTTTCGGTGCCTGATGGGCTGAGGCAAGGGCGGAAGGAGGTGTCATTTCTCATGGTGACAACATGAAATCAAGAGTCATGGATTCATTTACAGCATAGAAGGTGGTCATGCAGCCCATCATGCCCATGCCGGTTCTCCTTGGAGCAATCCGGTCAGTGCCACTCCTCCACTTGAACCCCATAGCCCTGCGCGATAATTTCCTTCAATTGTCCATTCAATTTCCTTTTGAAATCATTATCTCCACTTCCACCACCCTTGTGGGCAGTGAGTTCCAGGTCATTATAAGTTGCTGCGTAAAAAAGCTTCTTCCTCACATTCTCCCTGCATCTCTTGCCCAAAACCTTCAATCTGTGTTCCCTAGTCCTCATACGACTAGCTAATGTGAACAGTTTTACCATGTCTAACTTATCTAAGCCTGTCATAAACTTATACACCTCTGTCGAATTTCCCCTCAATCTCTCTTGTTCCAGGGAGCACAACGTCAGCTTCTCCAACCTAATTTTGCAACTAAAATCCCCCAACCCAGGAACTATTCTGCTAAATCTCCTCTGCAGTCCCTCAAGGACCCTCATATCGTTCCTAAAGTGTGGTGCCCAGAACTGGATGTAATATTCTACTTGGTCCATGACCAGAGCTGTATAAAGGTTCAGCATAACTTCCCTGCTTTTGTACTCTATGCCTTTATTCATCTGTAATCTCCATATTCTTTGCTAACCATTCTCGCTATATCTCCTGCCACTTTCAAAGATCAATGCACATGAACCCCCAGGTCCCTCTGTTCCTGCACAGGTTTTAGGACTGTGCCATTGAGTCTATGTTGCCTCACCATATCCCTTCTGCAAAATGCATCAGCTCACACTTGACTGTATTAAATTCCGTCTGCCATTATATGGAATCTGTAAATGAAGCTGCTTGTAATTATGGCATCAGTCCTGTATGAGTGCAGCGAGCAGGTTTGTTCCTGAGAGAGGTCTAACCAGGATAATGTCATTGACTTTCAAAAGTTTCTGTTCTGTCCACATTATTTACATCAGTGTCAAAGCTGCTGATATAATGGGCTGAATTTTATACATCCCTCAGCGCGGGATCCATGATGGGGGGATGCTGTAGATGGCTTCGGATGAGGCCCATTATGGACCTTGACGCCAGCAGGGCCCTGCCCGATCCTCCCGGTGGTGGCGTGGCACGGTGGTGACATCCCTGCCGCTGAGTGACGGGTCCCGGATTTGAATATTCAGATGAGCACTGACCATTGAGTAATATGCAAGCTGCTGCGATTCAGGCAGCAGGTTCCGATCTTCATTCAGACGTATGGCACTCACGTGCCTTTGGATCCCCATCTGGGGAAACGAGGTGCGACACTGGTTGGGAGGAGGGAGGAAGTAAGTTTCTCAGTGTGGGAGGAGGGAATGGGGTCAAATGAACATCATGGGTGCAGGGAATGGTGGGAAAGGTTGTAGGTGAAAGTTTGTGCAGTTAGTCAGATGGTAAGGATACGAGTTTTGGGGGAAAGGGCAAATAATTAATTTAATTGTACTTGGGGGGGGGTGTGGGGTGGGAGAGGGGCAAAAGAAATACATTTATTCTTTAAAATTTCGTTTTGCTTTAAATATTTAAATTTCCCGGTCGGGCTGACAGCCCTTTAAAAAGGGCGTCAGTGCCTGCGCACAGGGAGCTGACGCCATTGTGGGGGATGGACAGCCCGCCCCCACCATGTGATTGGTGGTGGCTCTTTGGCATGTGGCCCATGCAGGTGGGCCACGGTTTTTGAAGCCTGCTGTCTAAAATCCAGCCCAATGTGTTTTGTTTAACTGAGTGCAGCTAATAGCAATGTTCAGGGGCGTAGTTGTGTCAGTGCAGACATAACCCCTGTTATAATCAGGTCCCATTGCAAAGGATCAGATCAGAGTGCCTGCGGGAGCTGTGGTTTCCCAAGCCATCTAAAGTCACTGCTTCTCACAGATATGGGATATGCAGTAACCTATCTGGTAGAAGAGATTTATTATCCTGTTCTTCAGCCTTTGGAGTTCCTGGTGAGCTGGTATCTCAGTTTTCAATGATGAAAATCAGTGTGCTGCGATTCTCAGTATTATTTCTCACTGCGGCTTTTACACAGCCACCAGTTCTGTTCCAGTAGTTGAATGATAAAATGACTTCAGACTCTTCTCTTTCAGTCTTGTAGGAGCTGCAATATATCTGCAATTAAAAAAAAAACCCTGGCATTGTTACTGGATTATTCTGTGTACTAAATGTATTTGAATCCGGTGTCTGGGCTAAGAGCAGGAATCAGACCATCAGGAGCTGTGAACTTCCTGTCCTGATATGTTTTATGAATGTGCTTCCATACGAACATACACCCATACGAATACACAAAATGGAGCCGGAGCAGATCACTCGGCCCCTCGAACCTGCTCCACCATTAAACAAGATCATAGCTGATCTGATTGCAACCGAAACTCCACATTCCCGCCTACCCCCAATAACCTTTCACCCCCTTGCTTATCGAGAATCTATCTACGTCTGCTTTAAAAATATTCAAAGACTCTGCTTCCACTGCATTTGAGGAACAGAGTTCCAAAGACTCACGGCCCTCTGAGAGAAAAAAATTCTCCTCATCACTGTCTTAAATGGGTGACCCCTTAATTTTGAATAGTGACCTTTAGCTCTAGATTCTCCCACAAGAGGAAACATGCTTTCCACATCCACCCTGTCAAGGCCCCTCAGGATCTTATTAATCGTTTTCTCAACCTGTCCTCTAATGGTTAATGATTTTTCTACATAAACCCCTAGGTCCCTCTGGTCTTGCATCCCATTTAGAATTGTAATCTTTAACTTGTATTTCCTTTCCTCATTACTCGTACCAAAATGTATTACTTCACACTTTTCTGTATTAAATTTCATCTGCCACTTGTCCGCCCATTCCACCAGTCTGTCTATGTCCTCTTGAAGTTTATCATTATGGGTTATCCCTCACAGGCGAGGATGATTGTCTTCCGTGAGTCTGAAGATGGCTGATGAGGCCAATTCAGCACCTACAGACTTTATGGCATGTAGGGCATTTGTTTTCCTGTGTGATGTCTGGTCGTGTATTATTAGTTCGGGCCATGGCTTGTTCTTCTCACCGCTCTCATTTTTCTTCTTCATTTTGGGTCTCAAAATGCTGGGATACTTCCCACACACTCTGCCTCCATCTGTTTCGGTCCAGGGCGATAGTCTCCCAGGAGTTGATGTTAGTGTTGCATTTCTTCATGTTGGATTTATGGGTGGCACAGTGGTGCAGTGGTTAGCATCACAGCTCCAACGATCTGGGTTCAATTCTGGTTACTGCCTGTGTGGAGTTTGCAAGTTCTCCATGTGACCGCGTGGGTTTCCGCCGGGTGCTCCGGTTTCCTCCCACAGCCAAAGACTTGCAGACTGATAAGTAAATTGCCCCTAGTATAGGTAGGTGGTAGGGGAATTGAGGGAAGGTGGGATTAATGTAGGATTTGTATAAATGGGTGGTTGATGGTCGGCACAGACTCGGTGGGCCAAAAGGCCTGTTTCAGTGCTGTATCTCTAAATAAATAAATACATTTCAGCACATCCTTGAAGTGCTTCTTCAGCCCTCTGCTGGTGCGTCTGCCCTGACTGAGCTCGGAGAAGAAGACCTGCTTTGGGAGCTTGGTATCTGACATCTGAACTATATGGCCAACCCAATGAAGCTGATGGTGGATAATCATAGCCTCGATGCTTGTGGTGCTTGCTTTTGAGGGGACAGTGATATCGGTGCGCCTGTCCTCCCACTTGATATGTAGGATCTTCCGCTGGCAGCATTAGTGATATGACTCCAGTACTTTGAGGTGCCTCCTGTACATTGTCCATGTTTGAGCCCTGTCCTGTAATGTAGGGATCATGACCGCATGGTAGACTATGAGCTTGGTTTCCATTTTGATGTCATGATCTTCAAACACTCACTTCCTCAAGTGGCCAAAGGCTGCACCAGCAGATTTCAGGCAATGCTGGATTTTTTCGTCAATGTCAGCCTTCTGTGAAAGATAACTTCCAAGGTTCCACATTTTCCAAGCACTCATCATGGCTCCTAATTAGTGGGGCTGGGGCATGCACATTTGGAGCTTGCTGATGGAGGACTTTGGTCTTCTGAATGTTGAGTGTAAGTCCCATCTTCCCATATGCCTCAGTAAATACGTCGATGATTCTCTGAAGACCCGTTTTGTGACACAGCACTTACTGCAGCATCATCAGCGCATTGGATCTCAATGAGTGAAGTTAGCGTGTGTTATAATCCTGGTGTTTTTTTTCTGGGAAGTATACGGTGTGTCTTTAAGTCGGTAAAGGATCAGCACTGCTTTAAGAACAAGCAAGCCTCAGGAGTTACTGAGAAGGTGCATTCTGGTTGCCGTTGGATACAACCCTACAGAGAGGGAACCAACCAATTTCAGCAGGTGCATCCTGGTTGCCTTGGCCACAGCCACTCAGAGACTGAGAATCAATTATACAACGTTGCGATTAATATGTTGAACTGGCTTTTAGTTGAGACAGACTGTTCTAACAGACAGACAGCCAGGCCAGCATAAAATGAACAGAGATCTCTGTTAATTTAAACTGAAGGGGAGTCCTTCAACTGTGATAATCTTTTATCCCTTAAAATTCGAAAGCCAAATTGATTTATTGAAGAGTTTTTGCGAGTTGTTGATCTGCGGTGGTCATCGTTGGACGAAAGACGAGTTGAAGCTTCGGATGTTGGACATTTTTCTTCCCTCATTGGACCCCGGAAGATTGCGAGTGGACTTTAATTAGAGGATTGCTCATCGGGAAGTGTAAATCAGAAAGGACACTGATTTTTCTATTTTAAATGCTGTTTTTTTTTATATCTTAGTTGTGTTTAAGAGTTTAGCCTTTTCTAATAAACAGTTCATTTGGTGATCCAAAAACACCTGGTTTCAGTTCACCTCATTTGGCGGTTTAATAGATGGTTCAATTCGGCTGTGGATTTCTTTACTTTGGAAAGTTTAAAGTGACATGTTAGACGATCTGTGGTGCGATGGGTAAAATTGACAGTGCGTTGCTCCCACCGCAATCAGAATCATATATTTTGATTATGGGCTTTGACTTGAGTGGTCGGTCGTAACATGTGATCTTAGTTTTTGAATGGCATTGTCTGAGATTAAATAGTTTACCATCCATTCGATAAATAAGCTACAGCAGGGAGCTTGTCTCTAATTAGATGGAGCATGGCAGCTAGGAAGATCGAAAGAGTTGGGGCGATGATACAACCTTGTTTGACTCCAGTCTTAATCTCAAAGGGGTCTGTAATAGATTCATTGCTAAGGATCACTGCTCACATATCATCATGAAGCAGGCAAAGGATGGTAATGAATTTTGGAGGACATCCATACTTCAAGAGAATCTTCCACTATCCTGCTCACAGTTCACAATACTTCCAAGTGTTGTGTCATTTGCAAATTTTGACATTGTGCCCTGGAAACCCAAGTGTAGGTCATTAATACATGTCAAGAAAAGCAGAGGTCCTAACACAGACCCCTGGGGAACTCTACCATATAACTTCCTCCAATCCAAAAAACACCCATTCACTACTACTCTCTGTTTCCTGTCACTCAGTCCAATTTCGTATCCATGCTGCTACTGCCCCATTTATTCCATGGGCTCTAACTTGCTGGCAAGTCTGTCATGTGGTACTTTATCAAATGCCATTTTGGAAATGCATGCACTCCACATCAGCCGCATTATCCTCATCAACCATTCTGTTTTTTCATCAGAAAACTCAAGCAAGTTAGTTAAACATGATTTGCCCTTAAGAAATCCATGCTGACTTTCTTTAATTTATCCACATTTGTCCAAGTGACTATTAATTTTGTCCAGAGTAATCATTTCTAAAAGCTTTCCCACCACTGAGGTTAAACTGACTGGCCTGTAGTTGCTGGGCGGATCCTTCTACCTTTTTTGAATATGGATGTAACATTTGCAGTTCTCCAGTCCTTGGGCACCACCCCTGTATCCAAGGAGGATTGAACAATTATGGCAAATTCCACCTTTACTTCACTCAGTAGGCTGGATTTTATGGGGGCCCTGACTTCAGGAACTATGGCGGGGGGAGCATGAAGGTTGCTCCGGATGTGGACCGCCACTGACCCTGACACCGGTTGGGCCCATCCCGAGCTCAACGGAGGCAGAGAGGCCTCGTGGCAGATCACCCACCTTCGGCGATGGGGCCACAATTTACATATTTAAATAAATTAACTGACCAGCATTAATGAAGTTCCCATCACCTCCTGATTTGCTAACTCACTCTTCATCCTGGTGACCAGCATTGCCTCGCCTTCGAATCCTCATCCAGGGAAACGAGGCGCAACACCTGTGGGGAGGGGGGAGGAGGTAATTTTCTCAGTGCGGAAGGGAGGGAGCGAGGTCAAATTTACCTCATTGGTCGAGGGGTAAAGGGCAAAAGTTCTGAACTTTGTGGGGGTTGGGGGGAAGGTTTGGTACTGAAGGTAATTATTTTTGGGGGGATAGAGGGCAGGATTGTCATGTAAGGCTATTAGGAGGTGGGAGATGGGCTGTAAAGATTTTTAAAATTATTTTTAATACTTTTAAATGCACTGCCTCTTTAAAAATTCAAAATGTCATTTAGGGTTCTAAGCCCTTCAAAAATGGCGCCAGCGCCTACGCAGTGGCGCTGTACGCCGTTGCTGCGGACAGCTCGTCCATCCCCTCCAGATCATCGGGAGTGGGGATGGGGGTGGGGCAGTCCGCCCTGGGCAAGTTATTGAGCCGCCGCATTTAAGATCGCAGCAGCTCCGCGGAGTGAATGCCGCATGTGCGGGCCGCCATCTTTTACGGCTGCTGCCACACTCGGCAGCCACATAAAATCCAGCCCAGTGTCTTTGGATGAATCGCAACCAGTCTTGGTGACTTATCAGCTTACAGTATGGCCAGCCTATCTGATACCTCTTTATCAATTTTTAGCCCATTCAGTGTCTCAACTACCTCCTCTTTCACCATTACTTGGGCAGCACTTCAGCCTTGGTAAAAACAGATGCAAAGTACTTATTTAGTACATCAGCCTTGCCTCCGTCTCCATGCATAAATCCTCTTTTAAGTCCCTAATGGTGCCCACTCCTCCTTTAGCCCACTTGAACTATTTAGATTCTTATAGAAGACTTTTGGATTCCCTTTTATGTTAGCTGCCAGTCTCTTATACTCTCTCTTTGGTTCCCTTAATTCATTTTCACTTCCCCTCTGAACCTTCTATGTTCAGCCAGGTTCACAATTGTATTATCCACCTCACATCTGTCACACACCCTTTTTCTTACTCTCTATCTCTTTTGCCATCCAGAGAGCTCTTTTTTGTTCGCCCTAACCTTCTTCCTCGTGGACATGCACCTTGACTGTATCCAAACTATCTCTTCTTTAAAGGCAGCCCATTGTTCAGTTACAGTTTTGCCTGCCAATCTTTGATTCCAATATTCTTGGTCCAGATCTATTCTCACCCTATTGAATTTGTCCCTGCCCCAAATAATTATCTTTACCCTGGAATTCTTCTTGTCCTTTTTCCATAGCTAACCGAATTCTTAGGATACTATGATCATTATCCCCAAAATGTTCCCCTACTGTCGTCTGATCCACTTGGCCCACCTCATTCCCCAGAACAAGATCGAGCAATGCCTCATTCCTCATTGAACCAGAATCTTACTGGTGTAGAAATTTCTCATGAACACACTCCAGAAACTCTTGCCCCTCTCTGCCCTCTACAGTATTACTATCCCAGTCTATAATACGTTAATTAAAGTCCCACTTTATAACTGCTCGAGAATTCTGGCAGTTCTCTGTAATTTCCTTGCCAATTTTTTCCTCTATAACGTTACCACTTGTTAATGCCTTTAGAACAATGCCAGCAATGTAATAGTCCTATATTTTTTCTTATCTCGAACCAAATCAATGCTGTCCTTGGCGCCTCTAGGACATCCTCTGTCTCCCAGCACTGTAATAGGAACAGAGGAACTTAGGAACTAGGAGCAGGAGTAGGCCATTCGGCCCCTCGAGCCTGCTCCACCATTCAACTAGATCATGGCTGACCTTCTACCTCAATGCCATTTTCCTGCACTATCCAAAAACCCTTGATGTCTTTAATAACTAGAAATCTATCGATCTCTGTCTTGAACATACTCAATGACTGAGCCTCCACAGCCCTCTGGGGTAGAAAATTCCTCCTCATCTCAGTCCTAAATGGCCTAGCTCTTATTCTGAGTCTGTGTCCCCTACTTCTAGACCCCTAAGCCAGGGGAAACATCCATCCGGCATCAACCCTGCCAAGCCCGGTAAAAATTTTGTATTCTTTTGGGCCTCCTTATCTCGAGAGACAATGGATACGCGCCTGGAGGTGGTCAGTGGTTTGTGAAGCAGCGCCTGGAGTGGCTATAAAGGCCAATTCTGGAGTGACAGGCTCTTCCACAGGTGCTGCAGAGAAATTTGTTTGTTGGGGCTGTTGCACAGTTGGCTCTCCCCTTGCGCCTCTGTCTTTTTTCCTGCCAACTACTAAGTGCTTCAATGAAATCACCTCTCATTCTTGTAAACTCTAGAAAATACACGTTCACTCTCCTCAATCTCCCTTTATAGGACATTCCCGCCATCTCAGTGATCAGTCTGGTGAACACACATTACACTCCCTTTACGGAAAGTATATCTTCCTTAGGTAAGGAGGCCAAAACTGTACACAATAGTCCAGATGCGGTCAAACCAAGGCTCTCTACAATTGCAGAAAGACTTCTTTACTCCTGTACTCGAATCCTCTACCAATAAAGGCCAACATGTCATTAGCCTTCCTAATTCCTTGATGGACCTGCATGTTAGCTTTCTGTGATTTATGAACAAGGACACCCAGGTCCCTTTAGATATCAACATTTCCCAGTTTCTCACCATTTAACAAATACTGTGCATTTCTGTTTTTCCTACCAAAATGGATAACTTTACATTTTCCACATTATATTACATCTGCCATGTTCTTGCCCACTCACTTAGCCTGTCTAAATCCCTTTGAAGCCTCTTTGCATCCTCCTTGCAATTCACATTTCCATCTAGTTTTGTGTTACCAGGAAATTTGGAAACTCTGCATTTGGTTCCCACATCCAAATCATTGATATAGATTGTTAATAGCTGGGGCCCAAGCACTGATCCTTGTGGTTCCCCACTTGTAGCAGCCTTTTAACCTGAGAATGACTCATTTAGTCCTACTCTCTGTTTTCTGTCCATCAACCAATTCTCAATCCATGCAAAAGTATTACGTAGAAACACAGAAAATAGGAGCAGGAGTACGCCATTCGGCCCTTTGAGCCTGCTCGACCATTCATTATGATCATGGCTGATCATCCAACTCAGTAGCCTGTTCCCGGTTTTGCCCCATACCCTTTGATCCCTTTAGGCCCTTTAGGCCCAAGAGCTATGTCTAACTCCTTCTTGAAAACATACAATGTTTTGGCTTCATCTGCTTTCTGTGGTAGCGAATTCCACAGGTTCACCACTCTCTGGGTGAAGAAATTTCTCCTCATCTCAGTCCTGAAAGGTTTACCCTGTATCCTTAGACTATGACCTCTGGTTCTGGACTCCCCTACCATCGGGAACATCCTTCCTGCATCTACCCTGTCAAGTCTTGTTAGAATTTTATCGGTTATTACCACCAATTCCATATGGTACTATGATCACTATCCCCAATCCCTTGTCCTCTAATTTTGTTTAGTAATCCCTTGTGTTGAAACTTATCAAAAGCCTTCTGAAAATCCAAACACACCACATCCGCTCGTTGCTCCTTATCTGTTCTGCTCGTTATATCCTCAAATATCTCCAACAGGTTTGTCAAACATGATTTCCCTTTCATAAATCCATGTTAACTTTGCCCAATCCTATCATTATTTTCTAAGTGTCCAGTTATCACATCCTTTGTAATAGATTCTAGCATTTACCTGTGTGTAATTTCCTGTTTTCTCTCTTCTGCCTTCTTTAAAGAGTGGGGTTTCAATCTTCCAATCTTCAGGAACTGCTCCAGAGTCTATAGAATTTTGGAAGATGATCGCCAGCACATCCACTATCTCTATAGCCACCTCTTACAACACTCTGGGATATATAGATCATTAGGATTTATCAACTTTCAGTCCCTTTAATTTCTCAAGTACTACTTTTTATTAATACTAATTTATTTCAGTTCCTCATTCTCACTAGTCCCTTGGTTCTCTAGTAGTTCTGGGAGGTTTTTTGTATCTTCCTCCATGAAGACAGACACAAAATATTTGTTTAGTTTCTCTGCCATTCCCTGTGCCTGTCTGTAATGGATCCACTTTTGTCTTTGCGAATCTTTTCCTTTATACGTACATATAGAAGCTTTTACAGTCCGTTTTTATGTTTCTTTCTGATTTACTTTTATATTCTGTTTTCTCTTTCTTTATCATTTTCTTGGTCCTCCTTTGAGAAATTCGAAAATGCTCCTAATCCTCAGGCTTACTATTTTTTGGCACCTTTATAAGCCACTTCCTTTGATCTCATACAATATTTAACTTCCCTAATTAGCTGAAGTTGCATTACTTTTCCTGCTAGGTTTCTGTGCCTCAAAGAAATGTAAATTTGATGTAAACCATGTACTAATTCTTTAAATACTAGCCATTGCCTGTCTTCCATCATACCTTTTAATGTAGTTTCCCAATCTACCACAGCCAACTTGCCCTTCAACCTTCGTAGTTTCCTTTGTTTAGATTTAAGACCCTAGTTTCAGATTGAACTACATCACATTCAAACTTAAAATAAAAATGTATCATATTATGGTGACTCTTCCCTAAAGGCTCCTTTACAACAATATTATTAATTAGCCCTTTCTCATTGCACAATACCAGATCTAAAATAGCCCGTTTTCCAGTTGGTTCCTCAACATACTGTTCTAGAAAGTCATCTCGTATACATTCTAGGAATTCATCCTCCACAGTATTAGTGCTAATTAGGTTTACCCAGTCTATATGTATATGGCGCTCCCATGATTACTGTATTGCCCTTGTTACATGCACCTCTAATTTCCTGATTTATACCGTGACCTACATTACCACTACTGCTTGGTGGCCTACAAAGAACTATTATCAATGTTTGCTGCCCTTGGCTGCTTCTTAGCTCTACCCAAACAGATTCTACATCTTGATCCTTAAATCTAAGATCCTCCCTGACTAATATACTAACCTCATCCTTTAATAACAGTGCTCCTCCACCTCCTTTTCCTTTTTGCCTATCCTTCCTAAATGTCAAATATCCTCAAACATTCAGTTCTAATAAAGCTCAACGCAAGCTCGAGGATCAACCCCTTATCTTTCGAATGGGCACTATACAGCTTTCCAGATTCAACATTGAGTTCAATCATTTCAGATCACAATCTCTGCCCCCACTTTTTCTTTTCTCATGTTCTTTTTGCTGATTCATTTTGGGGGTTTTTCCACCCTCTCATTTCATTCTTAATCACTTTACTTTGTTTTCAGACATCTGCTATTTCTTGTGTTCTTGTGCTATCCTGCTATTTACAACTTATTCAGACACATATTTTGTTACTTTACTTGCCCTATTACCACTGCCCTTGGCTTGGTACCATGAATTCTTTTGCAATTTAATCTTTCCTGCTTTCCACCCTATTACAGACCTTCCCTTTTGTTTTGATTCCCCTCTCCCCCCTTTCAATTGCTACAAAACTTAATATATTTCTAACTTTTGCCTGTTCTGATGATAGGTCATACAAAGCTGAAACGTTAATTCTATTTTTCTCTCCCCAGATGCTACCTGACCTGTTGAGTATTTCTAGCATTTCTGTTTTTGTTTCAGCGTAACCTATGTCCCTTTGATGTTGATTTGCATCATGTTCACTGTCTTCCACACCTCTAAGTTTGGTATTAACAGGAAATTTTGCAATGTTACTCTATATTCCAATATCCGAGTCATTTATATATATATATATAGATACCAAAAAATTGGCCCTAGCACTGACCCTTCAGGAACGCCACAATCTACCTTCCCCCAGTCTGAAAAGTCACCATTTACCACAACATGCTGTTTTCTGCCCTTAAGCCTTTTTTTAATCCAAGCTGACCAAGTTAGCACCCTTCTACTCAATGAGTCTCAATGTTGTTAACCAGCTTTTTTTAACTCAATACCTGTATTTATGAAGCCCAAGGTGCCATATGCTTTGCTAACTACTCTCTCAATAGGACCTGCCATCTGCAATTCTGACGTTAGTGATTCAAAGACTATTTTAGCCTGCATAAAGCGATCACATGAAATATATGAGATCAAAGCACAACATTCTCAGCACTGACATCACCAAACAGACACCCGTATAAGAAACAGCTGACAACAAAGGGGCTGAATGCCCAGCCATAACAGAGAGAAGCAGTGACATCGTGGGGTATATATTTACACAGTTAGAAACTGTTCAGAAGCTGTCATTGACCAGGTTGATGGAATACGGTAAAAATAATTTTCAGTCCACATAACTAACAAGGCTGTCTGCTTTTACTGTAAGAAGCAATGATTTCTGTTTGTCATAGAACAGTAGGTGATCAGAAGCCTGATTTCCACACAATGGAAACTTACACTGAGACTCTCATGTTACATCATCTAATTAGTGCCAGTTATTTAGGCACATCAGCATCAGGCATCATTGCAATTCATGGTTACACCAGAATAAAATATATTTCAATAAAATATGAAGGAAGGACACTCAGGGAAATACCCTGCAATCCCTGTCACTTCAAGCATCAAACTGCCGGATTACATCTTAAGAAATGTAGACCACACTGAGACAGGTAAATTGATCCGTTTAACTGTGTGGATCATGATTATAAGGAAGACACAATTCCCTATAGCGGAGAACAATATCATGCTTCTCAAAAACTGTTTTTTTAAAGTATTATCTCAGGGAATAAGAACTTATTCCAACCTCAGCCTTCATTGAGCTGTAAAAATGGACGATGATTTACACTCAGAAGTTAGTGGCAGCAAGAGGAACTCAGTGTCAGGTGCACACAGATGGAGAACGAGACAGAGGAATAAAGATGGATAGAGAGAGAGGGACAGAGATGGTGAGAGGGATAAGAGAGTGAGGGAGAGACCTAGAGGGCAATAGAGAGAAAGAATCATTGAATGATAGAAAATTCCAGGATGAAAGGAGGCCATTCGGTCCATCGTGTCCACTCAGGCTGAGTGGAGCAATCCAGCCTAATCCCAACTTCCATCTCTTGGTCCATAGCCTTGCAGCACATATCCAAGTATTTTGTAAATGTTGTGAGGGTTTCTGCCTCTATCTATGCTCCTTTCAGGCAGTGGGTTCCGGATCAGCGTCACCACCCAGATGAGAAATTTCCACTCGTATTGTCTGTAAACCTCCTACTTGTTACTCTTAACTTATGCTCCCTAGTTATGCACCCCTCAAACAAGGGGAATAGAGAATTCCTATCCACTCTGTCGAGAACCTCATAATGTTGTACAACTCAATTAGGTCTCCCCTCAGCCTCCTCTGTTCCAAAGAAAACAACCATAGCCTATCCAAATTTCCCTCAGAACTAAAATTTTCCAGTCCAGGCAATATCCTCATAAAACTCTTCTGACAGAGAAGAAGGGCTGAATTTTACTAGCCCCTCAATGACGTGGGTCGCGTCGCAGCAGCTGGTAAAATGCTATGGGGAGAGGCCCGCCTCAACCCACGATGTTGAGAAGGGCCCGCCACATATTACCACCGCCGGCGGGACCTCGGTGCGGCCCCCCGCCGAATGGCGGCAGCACCACAGTTAACATATGGTAAAGAGTATTTACCTTTGCTGATTATGCAGCCCACCGCCTCTTCATTGACACTTCCGGATTTTTCGCTGAATGGGCGGCTGTCACGTGCCATCCCATTCACAAAAAAGCTGGCGGGTCCTCAGAGGCAGACGTTGTCTCCATCGAAGGTAAGTTCGGTTATTCAGGGGTCTCACTCTGCATTACGGAAGGGAGGAGGGAGGGGGGATATTCAGGGGTCTAACTCTGCATTCTTAAAGGGAGGAAGGAGGGGGTGGATACACAGAGGTTTCACTGTGCAATCTGAAAGGGAGGTATAGACCCACTAAAAACACTTAAGAACTTAGTTGTAACAAAGGAGCTGGTCACACAATAATACACAGTGTGTTAAAGCATAGGGGGGCTGGGTAGAAAGGGGCCACAGCACACAGATGGCCAAGGAATTGTAGACAGTATAGAAAAACAGGAGATGTTACGAGACACTGTCCTTATACGTACCAGATAAAGGAGTCACCATGGACACGAGATATGATTGGACTCACAGTAGACAAAGGGAAACTGTGAAGAAACTAAAAGGTGCTGACCAGGTTCTCACCGAACCAAATAAGGAATTATCATTATGTCATTATACCAGACCCCTATGAGTAAGTAAGAGGGAGGGTCTTGGAAACAAGATTTAATCCCTGGCTGAAACTGGGGACAGCACGAGAACCCTGAGGAAGAAACTCGAGAAGGTATCCTGAGTCAAGGACTCAGAGAACAGAAGAGCAGCCGCAAGTCTGAGACTGATCACCTCGTGCTTGACGGGTAGTATGCATCTTGATACTGTGCAAATAGTAAGAATTTATACTTGATGATTTAGTGTGTGAATAAAATATTGATATACCTTTCACCAATCAGCTTTCGTGAATTCTTTCAGAGTAAGTGCAGATTAGGCACAACATAATTGGTGCCCGAACAGGGACCCGGTTGTAGTGCCATTTCAAGTTATTTCGAATAGCCTCACCGGGTTTGAACTAATTTATAAACCAAGTTCCGAGTTCGATGGATCAGATTGGTGAACGGTTGAGTAATTGAGTAGACTAAACAAGACAACGGTTGAGTGATTATGGCCCTGGCCAGGCCAGAGTGGGAGTTGGAACTCCAAAAATGTTTGAAGGTCAAGTGGCCCTCATGGATAGAGTTTTCAGTTAAGTAGGACACCAGGGGTCTGTTGGGGTACAGTATTGGGAAGAGGTGCGCACCCACCAAGCCAAACAGACACTTAAGTTAGTCAAAGCCCATGCTTAAGTATCTTGTATGATGGAATCAGATGAAAAAGAGAGTGAAGTTGAAAGATTGAAGCAGGAGTTGCTAAAGTCAGAAAAAGAAAAGAATGAGTGGTGTGATAGGGCCCTGAAGGCAGAACAGTTAGTGCAGCACAGGTGCTGCATTTAAGCCAATTCCAGACTCAGGCCGAAAAGGCTGAATACAGTTGCAAGAAGACTGTGAGGGAAGCAGACAAGGCAACAGAACAGCTCACAAGAGCAGAACAGAAATGCTCAAACTTACAGACCGCAATGAAGGTTATGCACCACTCACAGACGGAGCGGGTGTACCAGTCAGCAGATCATACAAAATGTCAGCAGGAGATAAGTAAACTACAGTTTCAACTCTCAGCGCAGAGGGGTATATGATATGCGTGTTTGCGGATAGGAAGGATGATGATAATGACGACTTTAATCAGGTCGCCTTGGCAGATAGGCCAGTAAGTACCATTACGATGGTTACAGTCCTTGGGATGACCACCTCCCGATTCACCCATATCCCCAATCGAGCTTCAGCCCCCACCGTGGCCTTACCTATGGCCCATTAATAACTGGGGGCCAGAGGGCTCCGTGACTAAGTTTATGGCAGAGTGACATAAAAAGATTATGTTTTAGTGAAATTTCAAGTGAGTAAAAACAAGCTACTGCGTCTTTTGATTTGAATGTGTGAATGTTGGAAGCTTCCACGAATTAAATGAATGTCCTTGGGATGTGCAGCTGGTGACCTGAAGAAGTGACAGTCATTAACTCTATGTTGTCTGGCTTTAATGTTGAAAGCATGAGTCTGTTTCTTGTTCTATTTTTACATGTGTATATTTTGTGGGAACCTTGAGTCATGTTCTGGTTGTGAACTAGTTGAACTTGTATGTTCCTTGGAATCGGGACAGGGAATTTGACATAGATTTTGGTACTTTGAATTCATTACCCATTACAGAAATCAATTTTCTAAGTTGTTTGGAATTGAAGGAGTGTGAAAAGTGATTGTTGAGTGTATTCATTTCAATTTAAGATTGTGCACCCTGGAATTGGATATAAAATTGAATTATATTTTAAGTTAAAGTTTTATTTTAATTTTAAATGTTGGTTTTGCAACTGTGAAAAGGCAATGAACAATTTTCTAAGAGATAAGCTTCAGCCTTGAAGGTCTGAAGATGTTTGGCAGAAATCCAACTTGAAGTTTAAAACATTGCTTTAATTGGAGTTCCAGTTTAAAATCTGTTCTTGTTTTTTTTGCAGTTTAAATTAAAGACATGTTTTGTTGACTGTTTTAAATTGCAAATGTCAGGAATTGGATATAGGTTTAAGGGAGTGAAGGATAAACAAAGGAGATATGGGAAAGTTTCTGTCTGTTTAAAGTTTGTTTAAGAAGCTGGTGTTAAATCTTTTGTTATAAGAATGTTAAATAACTTTTTCTTTAGTTTTTGGTTTTATTACGGTCATTTGAAAAGGCACCTGAAGAAAGAACAAGAAAAATGACGTAATTTACCTATTTTTTAAAAAAAGCACGTGCTATTCTATTTGTGTAGTTAATAAGTATTATAAGTTAATAAGTCTGAATTAAGTTTATGCTATTAAGGTTAACTGACCTGTTAAGTTGAGAAAACTGGAAATTTTATTTGTGGCCACAATGAACTTTCAAGTTTATTATGTCAAGTTTTGAGGGAGTCTTTAATTCTGGACATAAGACTCGCTCATATAACATTGGCAGTTTTGATTTTTTAAATGTTTATTGCCGTGATTTGGAATTTGGAATCATCTTTGTTGTATAAAAAAAAATCCTTGGATGAGAAACCTCTTACAAACAATGCTAAAAGTTTGGAAAAAATTGGAGTTTAATCTAAGATGCTGTCTTTCCTGATGGAGATGCTTTCCTTTAAAGTTGATAATGTTATTAACTATTTTGTTGTTTACAAACCCTAAGGATACCAAAAGGATTTTAAAAAAAGTGTAAAGTGAAGTGTAGTTCTTTTCGATCAAACTAAAAAGGTTACGTAAAGTGACGCAGCTGAGAAAGTTTTCCTCCGCCCCCTTGGATACAAGCAAAAAAATTAACCCTGCTGCAGCTATTGTTATCCATTTAATCCACCATACAATTTTTGTATTGCTGTGAGTAAAATTTATATATATTGGAGATTATTAAATTTAAAATTTCTAAATTGACAAATATAATTGGATAAATTAACCCATTGGGCTCAGGGGCAGAGCCACAATGGATTCTTTCTGCTTTTTTTTAAGCAGGTGATGGTAGGTTCCAAGGCCACATGAGAACTGATGCCACAGCAAGAGATCCAGCAGCTTTAAGAATTTAAGAACTTAATTGCAGACATCAAATGTCACAGCATCTTTATCAATGAGTCAAAGTGCTTGAGAAGGAGAGATAGTTGCAAGCATTTCTGTCTTTAATGTAAAACAAAATGCAATACCACCAAGTCTGGGCATAAGAAATTGGAATCGATAAACAAAATTTAATTAATATGTGTGGTTATAGAAAGCACTCAAAGGGAAACTTATCGAACATTTATGAGGACAATCAAAGTTTTAGAAAACAAAAAAAAATAGTCTCAGTGGATTACTGTGTTGGGCATTAGCAATGGTTTCGGTCCATACCGCTGGCACAAGAGTGTCAATATAAATTTGCGTTTATGTTCCAGGGACAACAGTACACCTGGACGTGTCTCTCCCAGGGATTTCATAACAGTCCATCGATATTCCACCAGTGGTTGCACAGAGTAAGGAGGAGCTCCTTCGACTCCTCTGGAAGGTCAGAGTGAAAGTTAATCCTAAAAAGGCACAGATAATGAAGGAAAAGGTTTCCTATTTGGAAATAGTAATAGCACAGGGAAAGCTTGAGGTAGAGCAGATGCGAGTACAGACAATCTTCACACTCCCCTTACTGCAAGATATTAAGGCTCTGATATCATTTTTGGGCCTTGTTGGGTATTGCAGGAACCATGTGGATGGATTTGCCTTAACGGCAGCCCCTTCATATGATCGCCTAAAAAAGAACTATTACGTACCTAGCAGACAATTTAATTTACCAGGGCAAACCCCATGAGTGTCAGGTTTTGACAGCAAAGGCCCTCAAGGGACCTTTTGTGTCAAAATCATTGGGGGGTGTACAGGGGAAGGAGCCAGCAATCAAATCAGCAATCAACATTTTTGTTGACAGTTCCTCTACAGGGGAGGACATCCGGATGACATCATCCGACCGGTAGAAGTACATGGCAACTGCCAGGAGCCACAGGAAGATGGAGATGGGGATGAGCGGTGGGTCTTTCTTGTAAAGGTTACTATCAGACAGTGGGTATGTGTTGAATGCCCAAAAGGGTCCACCTGCAGGAACCCACCAGGGGGACCCGAGTTCCATGTATGGCAGTGCGATGATAAAGACTGTAGAAATCGATTAATATGTGTGAAACCACACAATGATAGGGGCTAATGGCTCTATTGTGTTGGGGAAAATAAAAAAAGGACAATTCCTATTCTAGGTCGTGATATTAAATGGGCGAGAAGCGTCAACCAACTTACCCCCACATCCAAATTACCAACGAGTAAGGTTACAACCCAGCAGCCGCAAGTGACTGATCTCCCTTGCCCTGCCTTAACTGCAGGACCAGAAAATGGATTTGCGATAATAAAAACAAATAAAATTGTGTATGATAATATACAGCATGAGTTGGTACCGGTAATATTAAATATCATAGATATCCAACTACCTGGCTGGCGCCCTGAGAAGACCCGAGAGTTGTACAAGGTATTACCACAACAATTGTTGGGACAAGAATTCGGTGATGAGGGAATAATAAAGGGAAAGGGACGTAAACGTAATTTAGTGAATGATGCAGCTACGGTCTTTAATACAGGAACTTTGAACAAGGAGCAAAAGGGACAGAGTGGTGTAGCTAAAGTAGGACAGGATTTGATGAATGCAGTGACAGGACTGGTGGGAGTACTGGAAGGTCATGCTCATATTATTAATGATATAACAGGAAAGGTAAAGGAGGTCCACGACATTTCAAATAATGAAAGTGTTTGTAGTACAGATGGTTCATAGATGTTAGAGCAAACTCAGGAAAATTTGAGGCAAATTGGTGTGGGACAGGTGCCAGTTTGGATAAATGACACCCAGTTGGAGAACCTAGCTAGTCACACAAATGATAAAATTACCAGGTGCCAACTCAGAAAACTTGTTAAGGTGTGGAAAGGTCAGGAGTGTGTAAATACGAGATCTATGAGTATTGGAGTAGTGTTGGGAATACCTGTAATTCCAAGAAATAAGTTAGGTATGCAATTATATGAAGTAGAAAATATAGGGGTAATAAGGGGAAAGGATACTATGACAGATTACCCTATGTTGTGGAAATTGGAAAAGAGATAGTTGGAACAACATTGTCTAAGTGTAGTCTGGAAAATCAGGAGGTCATTTGTCCTCATCCTATGTATAAAACAGCAGAGTCAAAATGTGGATTTAATGCGTCTGTAAATTGTACCATGGAGACTAGGAAAGCATTGTCAGGGCTAACCCATATGGCCTATATGGGAAAGGGGAGATATTGCTTAACCACCACGGTGAAGGAATACCAGTATGGACATAACCAGACTTGTCCAGTGAGCAATAATACGTTCTGTTTCAACCCACAAATACCAACCAGAGTAGGAAATATGGAGTTTGTAGACATACATAAATGAAAGACAGAAATGATAACTATGACAGAAAGTATTAAGGAGGACTTGATAAATTACCTCCGGGATATACTATTCAGCCATTGCCCATGCGCTTGGGTAAAGAGAGGCAGCAGCTCGAAGCCATTGGTGTAGTGTACTACAATCTGGAACAACAGTCGAAGAAGCTACAAGATGAGATTGACAAGATAAACGATTCTACTTGTGGGAGAACTTAGGGAGCTGGGGGTCAAATGTACAGCTGCACCCCTGGTTTAGAATGATCTCCCATGTCCTGATAGTGGTTTGGGGTATCATGGTGTTATAGGTGATGTACTTAATTTGGAAACTTAAGAAATTGATTAAGCAATGTGAGAGGATGTATGAACAGTTACCTTAAAGGCAATCAGTATTCGAACTGGCTCTATAAAAAGATAGACAACTGATTATGTAACACAAGCATAATTGTATAACCTATTGGTGGATACTTAAAATGAATTAATGAATGATCAATGTACTCTAAAAATGAAATTGCGACTGTGTTATGTTCGCCCAAGTGATTGATTATGCAATAATGATGTTTAAATTGTGCTTTCTTTAACATTACACTGCTTATGCTCTTGTTTTGAAAATGAAATTGTAATTGCACAAGTGTATTACCTAAGAGACATGAAAGTGTGATCCCTTGAGCATAGCCCTGCAGGATCAAAGGGGGGACGATAGACCCAGTAAAAACACATAAGAACTTAGTTGAGACACAGGGCTAGTCACACAACAATACACAGTCTGTTAAAGCAGAGGTGGGCTGGGTAGAAAGGGGCCACAGCACACAGATGGCCAAGGAATTGTAGACAGTATAGAAAAACAGGAGATGTTATGAGACACTGTCCTTGTACATACCATATAAAGGAGTCACCATGGACATGATGATTGGACTCACAGTAGACAATGGGAAACTGTAAAGAAATGAAAAGGTGCTGACCAGGTTCTCACCGAACCAAATAAGGAATTATCATTATGTCATTATACCAGACCCCTATGAGTAAGTAAGAGGGAGGGTCTTGGAAACAAGATTTAATCCCTGGCTGAAACTGGGGACAGCACGAGAACCCTGAGGAAGAAACTCGAGAAGGTATCCTGAGTCAAGGGCTCAGACAACAGAAGAGCAGCCGCAAGTCTGAGACTGATCACCTCGTGCTTGACAGGTAGTATGCATCTTGATACTGTGCAAATAGTAAGAGCTTATACTTGATGATTTAGTGTGTGAATAAAATAATGATATACCTTTCACCAATCAGCTTTTGTGAATTCTTTAAGAGTAACTGCAAATTAGGCACAATAGAGGGGGTCTGGGATTACTGGAGGGAAAGCTGTGCTGGCATGAAGGGAGGAACTGTGTACCATCCCTCCGTTAACAGTGTACGGTCTGTGTTTATGAGAGGGCAATGGCACATTAGGCAATCTGTGTGTGGGGGGGGGGGGGGTGCCAAAAAGGTCAGGAACATTAAGGTTGTATGAATGGTGGGGGCAATCGATTCAGCTGGTAAGATCTTGATGTGGTCATGCTATGCCACTCTGAGTGTTGGCCATATGGGCAATGCCATGGCACACCACATAGTTGATCCAGGAATGCAGCTGATGTACCCTTCAACACCAATCCATGCCCTGTTGGGAACCTTTGAATACATGCAGGGTTCAACTTTATTTATCATTTGGAAATAGGTATGGATCATCCTAAATTGTGTGATCCTCTGCACGTGAGGATCCGTATGCACCAGAGGCAATATCAACAGGCAGGTGCGATCCACGTAGAGGCCCCTGGTCATGAGCAGCAGCCTCCAAGGGGAGCTTGTCACTACATTTGCCATGCATCTACAGGCCCCACATGACATGCCATCAGATGTCAGAGCACCAATGTCAGAGGAGATTGCACATATAGAGAGGGAGGTGACAGGTCTCTGTGCCCTTCTCAAGGATGACCAGCAGTCCATGGGCTCCAGTGGACATCCCATGCCTTTGTTTAGATTAGATTAGATTAGATTAGAGATACAGCACTGAAACAGGCCCTTCGGCCCACCGAGTCTGTGCCGAACATCAACCACCCATTTATACTAATCCTACACTAATCCCATATTCCTACCAAACATCCCCACCTGTTCCTATATTTCCCTACCACCTACCTATACGAGTGACAATTTATAATGGCCAATTTACCTATCAACCTGCAAGTCTTTTGGCTTGTGGGAGGAAACCGGAGCACCCGGAGAAAACCCACGCAGACACAGGGAGAACTTGCAAACTCCACACAGGCAGTACCCGGAACCAGTTCCTCATCGTGGCAGCGGTTCTCAAGCCTGACATCTCTGCTGCCTTTTAGGGGCCCACCAGAGAGCTTAGTGGGGTCACACAGTCAGCAGTGCACCGCTGCATCAAGGAGGTCACCAATGCTCTGCACCAGAGGGCTAGTGAGGATGTCCACTTCAGGATGGACACTCACAGACAGACCCAGAGAGCCATTGGTTCTGGCAGAATTGCCAGAGAACCATAGGTTGTAAAGTTCATAGACTATGCTCATGTGGCGATCAGGCCCACTGCCGGGCTACCACCTGCAGACATCACCATTAAAGGAGCCCTCTCAATCTAGGTGAAGCTAGTATGTGAAAACCGCAGATGCTTGCAGTGAATCTGTGACCGCTTCTCAGGCAGCTGCCATGACACCTGGGTCTTGCGCCAGTCCCGGCTGCTACCGCTGTTTACTGAACTGGCTCAGATGGAGGGGTGGCTTCTTGGAGATAAGGGCTATCCTTTGCAGACATGGCTCCTGACACCAGTGAGAGACTCCATCACTGCTGCAGAGAAGAGATACAATGCCAGCCACTGAGCTACATGAGCCACCGTTAAGCAGGAGATCAGCATGCTGAAAGAGCATCTCCAATGCCCTGCACTATGGTCTGAAAAGGCCAGCTCCTTTCTTTGCTGCTCTGCACAACTACACACCCAATAGGGGCCAGGCCTGGCATGATGAGGAGAGATGTCAACAGGATTCCTCCTTGGACTATGAGGACACTGAGGACCTACGACATGAACGATGCATGGGAGGGCAGATGGCACCCAGGCTCTGCACGCAGGGCTAGCAGTGAGGTAGGGATGTACTGAAGTGGCTTATCAGGCAAAGGCTGTCTGCACCACAGGAACCGACATGAGCTCTGCAAGACAAACATCACCCTCGCTCACCTGCTGTGCACCAGTCCACATCCGCAGCATCCTTGTATAAACCATTAGACGCAGCAGCTGACTGAGCCAATGTCCATGTCACTGTATCCGTGGAGACACTCATGAGTAATGGTGGCATGGTAATGATGTTATTGCATACGCTGGCTCTCCTGAAGGACCAAAGGTGCAAAGGGATGTGGCATTGGCACTACATGCTGGCACACATCATTCACACAGAGAAAAGGACACAAATGTTGGTGAGGAACATTTATTGAAAGACATATTTACATTGCTGTGACACCTGTGAATTCCCATTTGTGTCAGTGTAAACCTCTGTAATAAGTTTTATGGTCTACTTAAGTCTCATGTCCTGGTATGTGCAAATTTAAGATTATTCACCTAGCTGCGGCATGCCTACAAGAAGGAATGTTACACTTGAGTGGAAGAAGAGGATTGCAACTTCACAGGACACTGGGACACAGCAGGGTAAGTATGTGGCGCAAAGTGGACAGTGCTGGAGTAACTCAGCAGGTCAGGCAGCATCTGTGGAGAGAGAAGCAGAGTTATCTTTCAGGTCTGTGAACCTGGACACATTAACTCTGCATTTCTCTCCACAGGTGCTGTCTGACCTGCTGGATTTCTGCAGCACTTTCTGCTTTGCTGCCAGATTGACAGCAGCCCCACTCTTCAGTAGTCAGGTAAGTATTCTTTGACAGCTGTCAGGAAACAGGTCCTGGGGCGCTTTAAATAGGGTCTCAGCAACTGCTGCACAGCTGTCAAAAACTCTCTCGCTGCGCCGAATCTCTCACCTCTCCCCACGTAATATGGGGAGGGTGGTGCGTGGCCTCTATGGAAATGAGCCCATGCGATTAATATCGTGAGGTCTTGGCGGCACTGTCCGTATGTAGGTGTCGCATTGAGTTTAAAGAACGCCACTGCGGAGCACGGCTCCCCAATAAAATTCAGCCCAGAGAGTCAATGAGAGAGAGGGACAGAGGTGGCGAAAGTGAGAAAGACATAGGGATAGAGATGGAGAAAGGGAGGGACAGAGGCACAAAGGCAGTGAGAGACTAATGGAGAGAGAGCCAGAGAGAGGGGGGCAGACTTTATGCAGGAGAGAGAAATAAAACAGTGACAGGCATGGAAAGAGAGTAAGAGAGAGAGACAGAGGCAGAGGGATAGTCATTGAACGGGAGAGAGAGAGACACTGAGGGACACACATTGAGATCTGTGGTTCGATTAGGCTCCGGGGGTTTCCAGTGTGTCAACTGTCTGTCTCCTTCTCTCCACTGATGTGGAAATCCCCCTTCTGATCAGGCCCACAGCCCCCACTGTGATTGGCAATTTGTTCATTTTCACTGTCGGTCCACTGCGGGTTTATTTGAAGTCCAGCTGAGCTCTTTCGTGATACCTCTTGAGAAACAACTCATGAATCGTCTGCAAAGCAAGTCCCAACTCAATAGGTCAGATTACCAATAAAATATAATCTCAGAATCATATTTAAGATCATTTAAGGGCTCTGTGATGCGAATATAAAACATACTTTTTTCCGGTGGGGAGGGTAGGGAATGGAATATGAAATGGGATTTAGTTCCATTATTTGAAGCCCTTCAGCTCTTTCTATGATTTAACTAATTTAACAATGAGATTGAAAGGGTATTGCACTGCGTTCTTCAGCTCCTGTCTGAATTTAGTCTGGGTCACAGCGTAAATACACGTGTTGGTGCAGGAACTGAGAACCTGCAGCATTACTGATGAATGGTCTACGTCACGGCGAGGGTCAGGGCCAGGATGATAAGACCGAATATCTGTAATTCGACGGTAAATGACATACAGAACCCGGGTCGCCCATAACAGTATAAAACTGCTGGATATACTGAAGAGTAAAATAATAGATTTCTTTCGGCTCTCCATCTCTAGATCCTTGTGATTCTCTCCCTTGCTGCGGCCCCGGAGTTCCCTGCGGATTTTAATGCTCACTACAATACGTCTGACCGTCAGAACATTGAGCAGTAACATCAGAACGAACGGGACACAAGGGGTTAAAATGTAGTAAGACAATTCAAATGCGACCCATGCGGGGGATGTAAAGAAGCTCGGCTTATAAGCACAGCCCCTGGCAACATTATCAATTATATATCGTGATTCCTGTGAAAAGTATAAGGGGAGAGACACTAAACAGGCCAGCACACTCACTGTTCCTACAACCACAGCTGCCGTTTTCTTGGTGCAATATTTTGTTTTTAGCTTGTCACAACAAATGGCCACAAATCGATCAAAAGTGAAAGCGACTGTGAGCCAGACAGAAAGCACCGTGGCTGCAAATTTCATGAAGGAAATGAGAAAACACATGGAAGTAATGAACAGGAATGATTCTGGGAAGTAAGTTGGAACAGTCCATTTCAATAAGGGATCAAAGATAACGACCAGGAGATCGGCTGCTGCCATTCCCACCAGGTAAAGAGTGATACATTTGGAGAGACCACACTTTCCTCGGGACAGGATCACAATCGCCACCAAGTTAACTGGAAGAGAGAGAAAAGGAAGCAAAGAAATTACTGATCAGAAAATGCTGTAAATACACAGCAGGTCAGGCAGCCATTGGTTGAAAGAAAAAACAGAGCTAACGGTTCAGGATCTGTGTGACCTTTCATCAGAACTAGTAAAAGTAAGAAATGTAATGAAAGGGGCGTGGGGGGAGGAAGGGTCGTGAAAAAGACCAACAGGGTATATCAGTGTTAGTGTGGAGGGCAGGAGAGATGAAATCACAAAAAAAGTTTTCCTGGTATAAAGCCAAGTGCAGTGGTAATGCCACTAGTAAAGAAACAAAAGATGTGTTTGGATCGGGTGTAATTGGTAGGATAGGTGGTGAATTTGAGGGTTAAGATTGGGTTGGAAGAGGCAGCTGGAGGCTGAGCCAGTGAGTGAGATTGGGAGGGAGACAAGTTTATCCACCTGAAATATTCACGCCGCTATTTCTCTCCCTCACTTTTTATCTCTCTTTTCTCTCCGACTCTATCTCTCTTCCCATCTGGTTATCTCTCTCTCTCTCTCACTCTCTCTTTCATTCTACCTGTTCCTTCCCCCTTTCCAGTCTCAGTCATTCTCTTTATCTGTCTGAAGTACATATACCCTGCAAGGTCTTACTCAATGTCCCCCTTCCCATCCTACTTAATCCGAACACTTGTACAATGATGAAGCCTCAGTGATTCGATTAATGTGTCTTGAGGTCACCCAAATATCTACCTGTTTACCTACACTGTTCCCATCATCTACAATGCATGGAATAAACAGAATCGAAAGCCTCTTCCAGACAGACGTCACAAGCATTGAAATCCTTCTGCTAGATCATAAAATACAGCACTAGAGGGTGAGATTGTTTAAACAGTTATGAAAATGCCTCTGTGTTTTGTTAAATATATTTGTTGAGGATTAATTTTTGAAAGATTGAAGAAATGTTCAACTTTGGTGTTTTCAAATGGGGTCATGTAAAGGCCACTTGACTTTGAAAAACAGTCCCTGGAAATGCTTTTTCAAGGGGGCACTGTAAGTTCTTGTGAGGAAAACAAGCCTTTCTGGGAAACCACCAGACTTCCAACTCAGTAAACAACAAAGAACTTCGGACACCTGGAGAAGTTGTTTACAAAGAAGTGACAGGCCAGGTTTGATGGAGGTCCAAAGGTTTCGCTTTTGAATTGTTTTGCGTTACAGTTGAACTGTATAAAAAGGAAGAGAACTTCCAAGGAGAGAAGAGAATTCCCAAGGAAGGAGAGAAGACCACAACACAGCTCAGATTTCCAGCACCTCTCTGAAAGACCCTGAGAGGTCCACTGTGTCAACTCATCTCACCTCCTGTCTTTGAAGAAAAGCCAACTAAATTAATTCTCAACACCGAAAAGAATTGTTCTAAAAGATCTCAGTGACCCATCTATATGTACTCAGAGGCCAGATGTATACCAGTTTTGGAACATGATATATCACATCTGCTGTTTCTTCAAGAATGAGCAAGTATTTAGCCCAAGAGTTTTTTTTGTCTGTAATGGAGCTCTAAAAACAAAAATCCCTTTATTTTTCTGGTTAACTGGTGTATGTATGTGTGTGTGAGTGTGAGAGGCTAAGGTAAAAAGGGGAACTTTAATATTTCAATAAGTGTGTTTATGATTTACTTCATTACTACTCAAGACTTGTTTTATAATAAATTGATAATTTTGTTGTTTATTAAAGAAATCTGGTTGGTGTGTTTTATTCTGGGATAAAAATAGAGTTGATGATTCACCGTATCGGTAAGTGGGATAAAATAAATATACGTTTAGTTTAGTTTAGAGATACAGCACTGAAACAGGCCCTTCGGCCCACCAAATCTGTGCCAACCATCAACCACCCATTTATACTAATCCTAGTTTAGTGGTGGCAGAGTTGGGAGTGGGTCAGGAAAGGCCCCCGAGCCTCCAGCTCCATTTTATACCACCCCCTCCCACCATCTCACATTGTCTATCATTGCAGCACGTCACGCTGATCCAGAGATATCCCGAAGAGCACAGATGGCTCTGACAGAAGCTGAGGCGAAAGGAGTTCCAGAAGGCTACTATATGGCAATTGGGGTTTTGAGGAGGGAATGGAGACCACCTCATAGACCTGCAGACGAAGATTGGACAGTTATTGAACAGATAGTGGTACCACCTAAATATCACTAGTGATTATTAATGTTAGCACATGACATTCCTTTTGCAGGACATAGGGGAATTTGCACGACCCAATCACACATAAGCCAACATTATTACTGGCCAGGCCTTACAAAGTATCTGAGACAATTTTGTATGACATGCTATACCTGTCAAATGGTGGGAAAACCACAACCTACCATAAAACCAGCAGCACTTGTTTCCATCCCAGTGATTGAGGAACGATTTAGCAGGGTATTAGTAGAGAGTGTAGGCCCCTTGCCAAAAACAAAAGTGGGGCATCAATACATACTTAATATCATGGATATGTCTACTCGATTTCCAGAGGCCAATCCTTTGAGGACAGTTACTGCTAAAATAGTAGGAGAAAAGTTAACCCAATTCTTTACAAGATATGGGTTACCATTTGAAGTTCAATCGGATCAAGGTTCTAATTTCATGTCCAGGATACTTCAAGAAGTCATGGGCAATTTGGGGATTAGACAGTTGAAATCTGCAGCATATCACCCGCAGTCACAAGGAGCTTTAGAGAGATTTCACCAAACTCTCAAAACAATGATCAGAACATACTGTCACGAATATCCAAATGACTGGGATAAAGGACTAGACTTTCTTTTATTTGCCACCAGAGACTCACCGAATGCGTTTACAGATTTCAGTCTTTTTGAATTGGTTTACAGACATGAAGTAAGAGGTCCTCTAAAACTTATAAAAGACAGATTCTTGGAACAAAAAATAAATCTTCAATACTAGACTATGTATCTATGTTCTGGGAAAGGCTCACAAAAGCTTGCGGTGTGGCTCAGGAACACCTCAAAGCATCCCGACCCAATATGCAAAACTGGGCAGAAATGAATTCAAAAACCTGTGATTTTCAACGAGGGGATGAAGTATTGGTGTTGTTACCATTACAGGGAGAACCATTACAAGCATGGTTCAATGGGCCATATAGAGTGATCAAAAGAGTGGGTAGTGTAGATTACTTCATTGACATCCCTGGTCCCCGGAAGAAGAACCAGTTGTGTCACATCAATATGCTAAAGCAATATTATCGCAGGGAGGAGGATAAGCCAGTACAGGTATGTCAGGTAATCGGGACTGTTGAGAAGGAAAAGGATAGTGAGGATGAGGCAGAAGCAGGCCTAAGAAATTCTCAGATTGAACCCCCAACTATCAGATTAGCGAATACAGAATGGCTAGGAAAATTAAACAATAGGCTTTTGCAATGAGAGACAAAACAGTGTGAAGACCTAACCAGGCTTTTCACAATGTTTCAAAGAGTTTGTAGGGATAAGCCGGGATGTGCAACCTTAGCCACACATAATGTGGGTATAGGGGGAACCATTCCTTTAAAACAACATCCTTGCCACTTAGGTCCAGACAGACAGGCCCAAGTGGAAGCAGGGGTCCAATGCATGCTGAAGGGCAGCTTAATTGAACCTAGTCAGGACAGCTGGAATTCGCAGATGGTCTTGATACCGATACCTGGTGGGTCGGCTCAAACTTGCATAGACTATAGAAATATCACTGCGGTAAAGAATGTAGACTCCTACCCAAATTCTCATTTAAAGCTCTGTCCAGACAGAGTGGGCAACACCATGTGTCCTAAAGAGACAGATGTGTTGGAGGGATTTTGTCACATTCCTTTGACACCCCAGGATAAGGAAAAGTCAACTTCTGTGGGGTATTTGAGAAATTTATCAGAGATTAGTGAACCCAGTGGTGGTCAGTGCTCCTAGCTGTGCAGTTCACTTGGCTGAGGAGGTGATGGACAAAAAGGACACTTGGAAGCCAAGCACGAAAAATCTGGGATGAATTTTACCGGCCCCTTGATGCCACAGATCGCAGCGCGGGGGTCAGTAAAATGCTGTGGAGAGAGGCCCGCCTCGACCTGAGATGTCGAGATGGGCCTGTCACATTTCACCAGCGGCGACGGGACTTTGGTGCAGCCACCCCGCCGCATGGTGGCAGCACCACAATCAACATATGGTAACGATTACTTACCAATGTTGATTATGCAGCCCACCACCTCTCCACCAACACTGCCATATTTTTCGTTGATGGGCGGCCTTCACCTGCCGTTCCGTTCACGATCTGACAAGTCGGCGTGTCCTCACTCTGCATTATGGAAGGGAGGAGGGAGGGGGGATACACAGGGGTCCAACTCTGCATTTGAGAGGGGGGGGGGATACACAGAGGTCTAACTCTGAATTCTTAAAGGGAGAGGGGGAAATGCAGGGTCTAACTCTGCATTCTGGAAGGGAGGAGGCGGGGGGGGGGGGGGGTATATGCAGGGATCTAGCTTCACATTCATAAAGGGAGGATGGGGGGATACACAGGACTCTAACTCATCAACACCAATCCCTGGCATGTTGGAGACCTTCAAATACATGCAGGGTTCAACTTTATTTATCACATGGAAATAGGCATGGCTCATCCTACATTGTGTGATCCTCTGCACATTAGGATCCGCATCAGCCAGAGGCAATATCAACAGGCAGGTGCGATCCACATAGAGGTCCCCAGTCGTGTGCAGCAGCCCCTAAGGGGAGCTCACCATTACGATTGCCGTGCATCTACAGGTCCCACATGACATGCCATTGGATGTCAGAGCACCAGTGTCAGAGATGATTGCGCATGTGGAGAGGGTGGTGACAAGTCTCTCTGCCCTGCTCAAGGATGACCTGCAACCCATGAGCTCCGGTGGACATCCGTTGCCTTTGTTCCTCATAATGGCAGTGGTTCTCAAGCCTGACACCTCTGCAGCCTTTTAGGGGCCCACTAAAGACCTTTGTGGGGTCACACAGTCAGCATCAGGGAATACACCAATGCCCTGCACCAGAGGGCCAGTGAGTATGTCCGCTTCAGGATGGACTCTCAGCCAGACCCAGAGGGCCATTGGTTCTGGCACCATTGGCGGAGAACCATATTTTGTAATGTTCATAGACTGCACTCATGTGGTCATCAGGCCTCCTGCCAGGCTACCACCTGCAGACATCACCATTAAAGGAGACCTTTCAATCTAGGTGAAGCTGGTATGTGATCACCACAGATGCTTGCTGCGAATGTGTGACCGCTTCTCAGCCAGCTGCCATGACACCTGGTTCTTGTGCCAGTCCCGGCTGCCACCGCTGTTCACTGAACTGGCTCAGATGGAGGGGTGGCATCTTGGAGATAAGGGCTATCTTTTGCAGCCGTGGCTCCCGACACCAGTGAGAGACCCCACCAGTGCTGCAGAGGAGAGATACAACGCCAGCCGCTGATCTACATGATCCACCATTGAACAGGAGATCGGCATGCTGAAAGAGTGCCTCCAATGCCTGTATAGATAGGGTGATGCCCTGTACAACGGGCCGAAAAGGCCAGCTCCTTTCTTTGCTGCTCTGCACCCAATAGGGGCCAGGCCTGGTATGATGAGGAGAGACGTCAACAGGATTCCTCCTTGTACTATGAGGATGCTGAGGACATGTGACATGAAAGTCGCAAGGGAGGGCAGATGGCACCCAGGCTCTGCATGCAGGGTTAGCAGTGAGGTAGGGATGTATGGAAGTGGCTTATCAGACAACGGCTGCCAGACATGACCCTCGCTCACCTGCTGCGCACCAGTCCGCATCTGCAGCATCTCTGTGTAAACCATTAGAGGCAGCAGCATACTGAGCCAATGTCCATGTCACTGCATCCGTGGAGACGCTCAAACGTAATGGGGGCATGGCAATTATGTTATTGCATATGTTGGCTCTTCTGACAGGCCAACGGTGCAAAGGGATGTGACATTGGCGTCACATCTTGGCACACATCATTCACACAGAGAAAAGGACCACATGTTGGTGAGGAACATTTAGTGAAAAACGTATTTACATTGCTGTGGCACCCGTGCATTCCCATTTGTGTCAGTGTGTTCTCTGTAAACCTCTGCAATTCCTTTTATGGTCTATCTAAGTTTCACATCCTGGAATGTGCAAATTTAAGATTATTCACCCAGGTGCAGCACGCCTACAAGAAGGAATGTTACATTTGAGTGGAAGAAGAGGATCGCAACTTCACAGGACACTGGAACACAGCAGGATAAGTATGTGGCACAAAGCGGAAAGTGTTGGGGTAACTCAGCAGGCCAGGCAGCATCTGTGGAGAGAGAAACAGAATTAACTTTCAGCTCTGTGAAAAGTTCACTCTGCTTCTCTCTCCACAGATGCTGCCTGACCTGCTGGATTTCTGCAGCACATTCTACTTTGCTGCCCGATTGACAGCAGCCCCACTCTTCAGCAATCAGGTAAGTATTCTTTGACAGCTGTCAGGAAGCAGGTTCTGGGGCGCTTTAAATAGGGCCCCAGCACCTGTTGCACAACTGTCAAAGGGTTCCTCACTGTGCCCAATGCCCTGCCTCTTCCCACATAATATTGGTGGGGAGGCTCAGAGCAGTGATGCTAATGAGCCTCCGCGTGTAATATTGCGGGGCCTCTGCCATGGTCACTAAATGCAAGCACTCTGCTGAGTTGAAAGGGCGCCACCGCGCAGGTGAAGACAGTAAAAGACCCCTAGACACCGTCCTCACCTGGTCATAACATAAACAATTAACTTATTTCATTAACTAGTGTCCTTGTTATGTGCAATTGAACAATTAACTGTAAATACATTCCCTGACATCTTGTTCATCAGATCAAATTTAACAATTAACTGTAAATTTCCGACCCTGTGCATGAGATATCAGGCAGTGTTCTCTGCAGCAACACACTTTTAACACAGCGGCGTGCCTGCATTAGCAGCCACCAAGGAGCTCCTGTGATATTACGCGCAGCGGCTCATTTAAATGGAGGGGATGGAGCGACCGCCCCCCAATGACATAGAGGGGGCGGCCACCACATCTCAGGCAACGGCGTCCGGTGACACTGCACAGGCGCCAGCTCCATTTTTAAAGGACTTTATACCCTTAAAATTACTTTTAATTTTTAAAGGGAAGTCATTAGTGATTTTTATTAAATATAAAATTAAGTGATGGAGGCCATTTCCTCACCACCCCCCCCCCCCCCCCCACCCATGGTCATTTCATTGCCCGAAATGACCCTCAGTTGATTTTCCAAATACCCCAACTTTCCTTCCCAACCTTCAGTCTTTTGGCCTTCAACCCCTTCCCACCATCCCCACAGCCAATAAAAATTGATTTCCCCACTCCTGCACCCCTCCCGCCCTGGAATTTGTGCTACTTCCCCCTCCCCACCACATTCTCGCCTCGGATCTCCGTGCAAAGGCTGAATGGAGGCCATTAAATCGGAGTGGGATGGCAGGCAAGTTAATTTGAATATATTTAATGTCAATCTACATATAGAGCTGAAGGGCCCGCTGCCAGGCAGTGGGGGAGGAGGTGGGTGGGCTGCACCGAGGTACCCCCACCACCGGTAATATGTGGTTGGCCCTTCTCAACATCGTGGGTCGAGATGGGCCTCTCCCCGTAGAATTTTACCAGCCCCTGCATCACAACCCACGGCATCGAGGGGCCGGTAAACTTCAGCCCATCATGTCCAAAAATAATTATTTGTAACTCCATACACTCTGCATTACCTATCAGGTCCAATTTAACAATTAATGGTAACATTATTCCCTGTGTATCACTTATTAGGTTAAATTAAACAATTAACTGCAACTTTTTCCCCAATGCATTAATTATCATGTCTAATTAAACAATTAACAGTAACCATATTCCACTTTGCATTCGTTACCATGTCTAATCTTACTACGAATTAACTTTATTCCCTTGTGCATTGGTTACCATTTCCATTTCAACATTCGATTGAAATTTATTCCCCTGTACATTGTTATCAAGCCCAGTAGAACAATTACGTTTAATTTTAGGTAGATTTAAATTAAAGAAAATTTGTCTTTTGAGTGTTGCTTAATATGTCCAATTTTATGATTACTTGAACACCCTTAAATGACGTATAAGCTACCTTGTTCAATTTAACAATTAGCAGTAGCTTTTTAACCCATGCCTTCTAATAACAAGCAATTAAATTATTAATTTTATCATCTAGTGTTTTTGTTACATGCAATATAAAAATTAACTGTAACTTTATGTTATATACACTAGTTATAATTTCCAATTTTACAATTAACTGTACGTTTATTCCCTTGTACATTGATTATCATGTACAATAAAACAACTAATTATAACTTATTCCCCTGTGAACTGTTATCACATCCAATATATTATTAACCATAACCATGTATGAGTTGTTAAGCCCAATTTAACAATAACTGGAACTTTATTCCACTGTGTATCAGTTATCAAGCCCAAACTGACAATTACCTGTAAGCTGTTGCCCTGTGTATTGATTATCATGACCAATTTAGCAACTACTTGTAGCTTTGTAAACTGATACACCAGTTATCAAAAACAATTTAACAATAAACTAATGTTATTAGCAATTGCACAAATTATATTCACTTGAACAATTAACTGCAACTTTATTCCCCTGTGTATTGGGTGTAAAGCCCAAGTGAACTTTTAAATGCAAGTTTCTTCCCCTTTGCATTTTTATAAAGCTCATTATAATAAGGCAATGTCAGCTATCTTGCTGCAATTGTATCGAGCCTTGGTTAGACCACACCTGGAGTATTGTGTACTGTTTGGTCTTCTATTTTATCTCTTGCCATAGAGGGAGTACAACAGAGCTCACCAAACTAATCCTTGGAATGGAGGGATTGCAGAAGCTGGGCCTGTATTCTTTAGCATTTTGAAGAATGAGAGTTGATCTCATTGAAACTTACAAAATTCTTCAAGGGCATGATAGGGTAGATGTAGATAGGATGTTTCCTCTGGCTGGTGAGTCTAGAACCAGGGGACAGTCTCAGAATAAGGGACAGGCCATTTAAGACTGAGATGAGGGGGAATTTCTTTACTCAGAGGGGGTGAATCTTTGGAATTCTCTATCCCAGAGGGCTGTGGATGCTCAATCATTGAGCATGTTCAAGACAGAAATTAATAGATTGCTGCAGACTAATGACATCAAGGGATATGGTGATCGTGGATGGAAAATGGCATAGAGGTAGATGATCAGCCATGATCTGTTTGAATGGCGGAGCAGACTCGACAGGCCAAATAGCCTACACCTGCTCCTATTCCCTATGATCCAATGTTTAGACTGTGTATCAAGCCCAATATAACAACTGTAACTTTATACCCTGTGTTTTATTTAACATACCCAATGTAACAAATAACTATAACTTTATTCCTCAACTTATTATCATTTCCAATTTAACAAATAACTTAAACAGTAATTACCTGAGTATGTGTTATCAAGCCCAATGTAACAATCAGTTTCAAATTTATACCCATGTGTATTGGGTATCATGTCCAATTTAGGAAATATTTTTGTAGATTTCTAACCTGTAAGCCTGTTATGAACAAGCAATAACATTATAACCAATGTTTTAGTTATCAACACCAATATAATAATTAACTTTATTGCACTGCATATTTGTCATCATGTCCAATTTAATGATTAACTGTAACTTTATGCTCTCTGTAGTGGTTTTCAGGCAAAATGTAACAATTAACAGCAACAATATTAACCCTGTGTAATAGCTATCTGGTCCAATTTCACAATGAACTCTCACTTTATAATTCTGTGTGTTGACTATGATGCAAATTTAACAATTAGCTGTACCTTTCTTTGCATCTGTAATACTTCGCATGACAAATGTAGCAAATAACTAAAATTCTTAACCTGTGCACTGATCATCAACCCCAATCAAAACATTAAATGTCAACATACTCCCCTGCGTATCGCTTTAAAGGTCAATGCAACAATTAACTGTGAAAGCATAAACTGTATTTCAGTTATCAATGCCAATATAACAATTGCATGTAGATTTATAGACCTGTGCATTGGTAATCAGGTCCTATTTGTCAATTAATTGTAACTTTATCAGCTTGTGTATTGGCTATCAGCTCCAATTTCACAATTACCTCTGCCTTTATAAGCTGTGCACTAGTTACAATGTCCAAACGAAGAATTAACTGTATCATTACTAACCTGTGCAATGATTATCAAGCCCACTTTAACATTTGACTGTAACCTTATACCTCTCTGTCTTGGAATCATGTCCAGGTTTAACAATTAACTGTAGCTTATTATTCTGTATGCCAATTATTACAAACAATATAACAATTAAGTGTACCTTGTAACCAGAATATTAGTTATCGACCCTAATATCATAATTAGCTGTAAGATTGTGCTCTGTGTATTAGTCATCAGCTCCCATTTAACAATTAACTGTAACTTTATACATGTACAAGCGTAAAATACTGCGGATGCTGGAAATCTGAGGTGAAAACAGTTCTAATGCGAGGTCATAAACCTGAAATTTTAACTTGTGTCTCTCCACAGATGCTGCTGGATCTGTTCAGTCTTTTCAGCATTTTCTGTTTTAACTTTATGCATGTGTATTGTTAATCATGCCCAGCCTTTATCAGTTAACTGTAACTTCATTGCTCTGTGTTTTGTTATCAAGCCCAATATTAAAATTAAATTACTTTATTCCATGCTTGTGGGTTTCTGGCCCCAATTTAACAACTGACTGTAACATCAACAGCCTGTGAGTCTTGTCAAACCCAATGTAAAAATGAAATGAAACATGTTATACTGTAGACAAGCAATCATGTCCAATAAAACAATTAACTGTAACTTTATTCCCTGTGCATTGGTTTCACAACAACTCAAGAACATGAGAAATACAAGAAGGAGTAGGCTATTTGGCCTCTTGAGTCTGCTTATTGCCGTTCAATAAGATCATGGCTGATGTGATAGTGGCCTCAACTCCACGTTCTTCCTGTTCCCTCCTTCCCATGACACCTGACTCACTTGAGTATCAAAACTCAGTGCTGAATACATTCAATGACCCAACCTCCACTGCTGTATGGGACAGAGAATTCCAAAGATTAATGACACTCTGAGAGAACCAGTTCCTCCTCATCGTCATCCCAAAAGGAACACTCCTTATTATGAAACTGTGCTCCCTAGTTTTAATTTCCGCACGAGGGCTCCTTTAATTGTGACGCCTGCAGGTGGTGACCTGGTGGGAGGCCACATGAGTGCAGTCTATGAACATTACAACCTATGGTACTCCGGCAATGGTGCCAGCACCAATGGCCCTCTGGATCTGGCTGTGAGAGCGTTGCACTGCTGACTGTGTGACCCCACAAAGGTCTCTGTTGGGCCCCTAAAAAGCCGCAGAGGCGTCAGGCTTGAGAACCACTGCCACTATGAGGAACAAAGGCATGGGACGTTCACTGGAGCCCATGGGCTGCAGGTCCTTCTTGATGTGTCACCACTCTCTCTACATGCGCAATTGCCTCTGACGCTGGTACTCTGACATCCAATGGCATGTCATGTGAGGCCTGTAGATGCACGGCAGATGTAATGGCGAGCTCCCCTTGGGGGCTTCTGCTCACAACTGGGGGCCTCTATGTGGATCGCACCTGCCTGTTGATATTATCTGTGGCGCATACAGATCCTCACAAACAGGGGATCACACAATGTAGGATGAGCCATAACTATTTCCATGTGGTAAATAAAGTTGAACCCTTCATGTATTCGAAGGTTCCTAACAGGGCATGGATTGGTGTTGACGGGTACATCAGCTGCTTTCCTGGATCAACTATGTGGCGTGCCATGGCATTGCCCATCTTGGCTAACACTCAGAGTGGCACAGCATGAGCACATCAAGATCCTACCAACTGAATCGATTGCCCCCACCATCCATACAACATTAATTCTCCTGCCCTTTCTGGCACCCTCCCCTCACAAACACGAACAAACACAGAGCGTACACTGTTAACGGAGGGATGGTACACAGGACCTCCCTTCATGTCAGCACAGCTTTCCCTCCTGTAATCCCAGACCCCCTCCCATTAAGAATGCAGAGGGATACCCCTGTGTATCCCCCCTCCCTCCTCCCATCCAGTATGCAGACTGAGACCCCTGTCATGCCCCCTCCCACCTCCCTTTAAGTATGCAAAGTAAGACCCCTGAAAATAAACAACTTCTGCCGCAAAACCTTCTGCCTCTGTGGACCCACCGGCTTTTCCAATTGTGAACGGGATGGCACTTGATGGCTCCCCGTTTATCGACAAATCAGGAAGTGTCAATGGAGAGGCGGCGGGCGGGCTGCATAATCAGCAAAGGGAATTACCGTTTACCATATGCCAATTGTGGTGCCGCCACCATGCAGGGAAGCCACACTGAGGTCCCCCCGCCATTGGTAATTTGCGACGGGCCCTTCTCAACATTGTTTGTTGAGACGGGCCTCTCTCCACATCATTTTACCAGTCCCCGTGCTGCGGCTCATGGAGTCAAGGGGCTGGTAAAATTCAGCACACTGTGTATTGAGCTCCCCCTTTAGTGAATCCTTGTTCACCACTTTCCAATTATAAGGCAAAGAAATGAACAAAAACAGGCTTTCTTAGTTTTAAAGAAGAAAAGTGAAATGTATTAAACCTTAAATTTAAACTCTAATACGGTTAGCACGTACGGATACACAATGCACCCATGCTAGCATGCATAAACGATACGCACATGCAAATAGAGACAGAAAAGAGAAGAAAAATAAAATGGAGAGGTTTGAGGCAATATCAGAAGAGTTTCTTGTTTACTGTGATTCAAGCTCACTTTAGTCCTTTTGTAAGTAGTCTTGCTTTTCGTTGGGGCCCAGTATTCTTCTTAAACTTTGTTCAATGTAGGAGACTTTTCTCTCTTGGGGTTCATGTGTCTTCAATGGTTTCCAAAGCTGGTGAGAGCGAGATGAGAGCAAACAGGAGAGAGGTCCTGTCCCTGTCCCTCAGTCCTGGAAAAAACAGCCTTCTGATTTCAAATTCCCTGTTGGAAGTTCAAATTCAAAAAACTACAACAGTCAGTTAATCATGCAACTCAACTGGCCTGACCGCATCTGTTTGTGTATTCGGCCATCTTCGTAGTTAACCTGAAATGCTTCAACATCTGGTAATCAAAAGTCCATTGTGGATTAAATTGGAGCAAGGAATATCTCCTTTGTCCTTTGAAGTACTTGTCTGTTGATATGCTCCAGCCAAAGTCCCCAATTGTTTTTTAAAGCACATTCTTTTTCCACCAACAACAGTTTAAAATCACAAGTTCATACTGCAAAATTAATTTTCCTCATGCTTGGTAGGTGTGGGGCATGCGTGACACCTCCACACCCAGGGGACTGAAATGCAATTTGAAGAAAAAACGGCATATTTCATTACAGGATTTGAGAGAAATATAAGATACAGAAAGAAAAACCATGCATTTCTCTCATTCATTTCCATTCATTCACCAATCTTACAGCTTATTCAAAATTGTCTTTTCAGGGTGCCAGTGTGGCTTTAATTTTCCCTTTTATTCTCAGGTGAGGTAGTAGTGGGCGGGTCTATCCTGAACTCTCTGAGTTATACAAAGACTTTTGACTTCAGGGGATAGGTGGTTCCCTTTTCCTCTGTCTATGGGGGAGGAGTCTTTGTTACTCTTCTACCTGCAGGCATTTGTGCAGACTTAGCTGCACTCGCCTGTGACACTTCGACTCGGAGAGGCATTACCTCACAGCTTCTGCGCCCCCTGGAGGTCTCTCTTTGTCTCTGCAGGTTCCTGTAATTTTTTTTTTATTCATTCATGGGATGTGGGCATCACTGACCAGGCCAGCATTTATTGCCCATCCCTAATTGCCCTTGAGAAGGTGGTGGTGATCTGCCTTCTTGAACTGCTGCAGTCCATGTGGGGTAGGTGCACCCACAGTGCTGTTAGGAAGGGAGTTCCAGGATTTTGACCCAGGGACAGTGAAGGAACGGCGATATAGTTCTAAGTCAGGATGGTGACTTGGAGGGGAACTTGCAGGTGGTGGTGTTCCCATACATTTGCTGCCCTTGTCCTTCTAGTTGGTAGAGGTCGCGGGTTTGGAAGGTGCTGTCTAAGGAGCCTTGGTGCATTGCTGCAGTGCATCTTGTAAATGTACATACTGCTGCCACTATACGTCGGTGGTGGAGGGAGTTAATGTTTGTAGATGGAGTGCCAATCAAGCGGGCTGCTTTGTCCTGGATGGTGTCGAGCTTCTTGAGTGTTGTTGGAGCTACACCCATCCAGGCAAGTGGAGAGTATTCCATCATACTCCTGACTTGTGCCTTTTAGATGGTGGACAGGCTTTGGGGAGTCAGGAGGTGCAGAATTCCTAGCCTCTGACCTGCTCTTGTAGCCACAGTATTTATATGGCTACTCCAGTTCAGTTTCTGGTCAATGGTAGCCCCCAGGATGTTGAAACTGGGGGTTTCAGCGATGGTAATGCCGTTGAATGTCAAGGGATGATGGTTAGATTCTCTCTTATTGGAGATGGTCATTGCCTGGCACTTGTGTGGCATGAATGTTACTTGCCACTTATCAGCCCAAGCCTGGATATTGTCCAAGTCTTGTTGCATTTCTACATGGACTGCTTCAGTATCTGAGGAGTCACGAATGGTGCTGAACATTGTGCAATCATCAGCGAACATCCCCACTTCTGACCTTATGATTGAATGAAGATCATTGATGAAGCAGCTGAAGATGGTTGGGTCTAGGACTCTACACTGAGGAACTCCTGCAGTGATGTCCTGGAGCTCAGATGATTGACCTCCAACAACCACAACAAAGCTGTCAGCAACTTTGGTGGGGAACTTTTAGAATCTGCCTTTACATAGGAGGATGTGGGTTTAACTCTTCACATTTTTTGTGGTTGATTAACTGGATGGTAAGGGTTTTCATCCAGGATTCTTCCCAGACTTCCTGCCCTCTTGGTCACTATTTCCCCTATTCTTTCTAAACATTTGCCAGCTGTGTGCCTACCTGTCCCCTTTTGTTCTTGGCGGGGGTCCCTTACAGTTCACAAGCCCTCTGCTGGAGGGTCCTCCTAGCACCGGTACAGGACTTAGGGATGCAGGTTTCACTGTAGTTTGGGGTTTCCCCTCAACCTGGCACATGTGGCAACTCCTGCAATACTCCACCACATCTTTGTGGAGTTTTGGCCAGTCAAACTGCTGACTTATGTGGGCTTTGGTCTTTCGTATACTGGCATGCACAGCCAGTGTAGTCTCATAGGCCATTTGTAATATTTTTTTATTTATTTAGAGATACAGCACTGAAACAGGCCCTTCGGCCCACCGAGTCTGTGCCGACCAACAACCACCCATTTATACTAATCCTACATAAATCCCATATTCTCTACCACATCCCGACCATTCTCCTACCACTTACCTACACTAGGGGCAATTTACAATGGCCAATTTACCTATCAACCTGCAAGTCTTTTGGAGGTGGGAGGAAACTGGAGCACCCGGCGGAAACCCACGCAGACACAGGGAGAACTTGCAAACTCCGCACAGGCAGTACCCAGAACTGAACCCGGGTCGCTGGAGCTGTGAGGCTGCGGTACTAACCACTGCGCCACTGTGCTAGCATACAAATTTCTGTTACACCAGGCGAGAAAAGTGTCCAGGGGTCTTTTACTGTCTTCACCTGGTCTTATTATAACAGGATTTAATTTTTAAACACACTGTGTTTTGAGCTCCCCATTTGGTGAATCCTTGTTCACCATTTTCCAGTTATAAGGCAAAGAAATTAGCATGAACAGGCTTTCTTAGGTTTAAAGAAGAAAAGTGAAATTTATTAAACCTTAAATTTAAACTCTAATACGGTTAACGCGTACGGATATACGACACGCCCACGATAGCATGCATATGTGATACGCACATGCAAATAGAGACAGAAATGAGAAGAAAAATAAAATGGAGAGGTTTGAGGCAATATCAGAAGAGTTTCTTGTTTACTGTGATTCGAGCTCATTGTACAGTCCTTTTGTAAGTAGTCTTGCTTTTTGTTGGGGCCCAGTATTCTTCTTAAACCTTGTTCATGTAGGAGACTTTTGTCTCTTGGGGTTCATGTGTCTTCAATGGTTTCCAAAGCTGTTGAGAGTGAGATGAGAGCAAACAGGAGAGAGGTGTTCTCAGTCCAGGAGAAAACAGCCTTCTGATTTCAAGTTCCCTGTTGGAAATTCAAATTAAAAAAACTCCAACAGTCATTCATGCGACTCAACTGGCCTGATCGTGTCTGTTTGTTGTATTCGGCCATCTTAGTAACTAACCTGGAATGCTTCAATGTCTGATAATCAAAAGTCCATAGTGGATTAAACTGGAGCAGGGATCAGCTCCTTTGTCCTTCGAAGTACTTGTCTGTTGATATGCTAATGTCTCTCTCCAGCCAAAGTCTCCAATTGTTTTTTAAAGCAAGTTTTTTCTTCACCAACAATAGTTTAAAATCAATGTTCATGTGGTGAAATTAATTTTCCTCATTCTTGGCATGTGGGGACATGCCTGACATTTAATTGGTAATGAAACCGAATGCATCAGGTGCATAGCTGCAATTAATGGTTAAATTGGACACGATAAGGACCTATATAATTGGACATATTAAGCAACATACAGAGGAAAATTAACTGTTATTTCAATTTGATACGATAAACAATAGACTTGTTCATTAATTACAGCTAATTGTTATATTGAGCTTGATAGAGCATATGTGAGAATAAGGTTATATGTAGTTGTTCGTAATACACAGGGGTAACATTACCATTAATTGTTAAATTGTACCTGACAATTAATACACAGGATAACAACCGTACAGTTAATTATTACATTTGACCAGATAGGCAGTATGCTGAAGTGTAAAGTTACAGTCAATTGTTCAATTGAGTATAACAAATACACTGGGACTAGTAACATTAGTTAATTGTTAAGTTGTTCATGATAACAATTGCATGGAGGATAAAGGTATAGTCAGTTCTTAAATTGGACACGATAGCTAATACACAGCTTAAGAGAATTATAGTTAATTATAGAATTGGACATCTTAAACTCTACGTGGGAGACAATGTTACACTTATTTAACATTTGATAAATTATATAATGGTTCATAAAGTTACAGTGAGTTGTTCTATTGGATTATGATCAACAATAGGTAGATAAACTAGCGCACAAATTTACAGTTAATTGTTCAATTGTTTCACATTGACTAAAGAAAAGTGTTATTTGGTAATTTGGTCGAAATAACCAGTGAAGATGGGTACAAAGTTACCAGTAACTGTAAAATTGGGCAGGGAATATATTTACAGTTAAATTGGACACAATTACTTAGTTTGCAGGGCAGAAATTGACAGTTATACATATGAGCATATGAGTTAGGAGCAGGAGTAGGCCACTTGGCCGCTTGAGCCTGCTCCGCCGTTCAATAAGATCATGGCTGATCTGATGAGTTAACTGTTACATTGTGCGTCCTAAACACAAAGAACAGAATAAGGTTGCAATTAATTTTTAAGTTGACCTGATAACTGAGATACAGTGGAATAAATTTACAGTTATTGTTGAATTGTGCTTGATAACTCATGCACAGGGCAATAAGGCAACAGTTGGGATCCATAACCAATAGACGGGGAAGAATGTTACAGTAAATGATAAAATTTGACCTCATAACTAAAGCACAGAGTATAAATTTACAGTTAACTGTTAATTGTGCTCGATAACTACCATTTAGGAATAAAATTACAATAGATTGTTAATAGTTTAATCAGACATGATAGACAATGCGGAGATGTATGAAGTTAAACTTAATTGTTAAATTGGTTGTGATAACTAATACAAATGACATGAAGTTGGAGGTAATTTTTATATTGGGCTTCATAACAGTACACAATGGAATAAATTTAAAAATAATTATCAATTCGGGTTTGAAAACTGGTACACACTGCAATGATGTCCCAGTTATTGCTAAATTTGGCTTGATAACTTGTACACGGGACATCAAGCTATAGTTAAGCACTTTATTGGACAAGATAAGCAATGATTCGGGAACAATGGTACAGGTAATTGTAAAATTAGACATGAGAGCTAGTAGGCAGGACATAAATTTACAGTGAATAGTTACATTGCATATGTTATACCGAATACGCACTTACTCTTAAAGTTTCCGCGGAATCCGATTGGTGAAAGGTATATCAATATTTTATTAACACACTAAATCATCAAGTACAAGCTCTCACTATTTGCACAGTATACTACCCGTCAAGGCACGAGGTGATCAGTCTCGCACATGCGGCTGCTCTTCTGTTCTCTGAGCCCCTGGCTCAGGGGTATCTTCTCGAGTGTTCATCCCCAGGGTTCTCGTACCTTCCCCAGTTTCAGTCAGGGGTTAAATCTTGTTTCCAAGACCCTCCCCTCTTACTTACTCATAGGGATCTGGTATAATGACGTAATGATAATTCCTTATTTGGCTCAGTGAGAACCTGTTCAACATTTTACAGTTTCCCATTGTCTACTATGAGTCTAATCATATCTGGTGTCCACGACGACTCCTTTATCTGCTACATGCAAGGACAGTGTCTGGGATCATCAATATGTCTTTTCTATACTGTCTACAATTCCTCGGTGATCCGTGTGCTGTGGCCCCTTTCTACCCAGCCTCCCTATGCTTTAACACACTGTTCATTGTTGTGTGACTAGCCCCTTTGTTTTAACTAAGTTCTATGTGTTTTTACTATATGTATTTTTACTGGGTCTACAGACCCCCCTTTGATCCTGCAGGGTTATGCCCAAGGGATCATACTCTCATGTCTCTTAGGCAGCACACTTGTGCAATTACAATTTCATTTTCAAAGCAAAAGCATACACAGTGTAATGTTAAAGAAAGCACAATTTAAGCATCACTATTGCACAATCAATTACTTGTGCAAACATAATACAGTCGCAATTTCATTTTAAGTATCTATTGCCTTTAAGGTAGCTGTCTAACCTACGTTCATACATCCTCTCACATTCCTTAATCAATTTCTTAAGTTTCCAAATTAAGTATGTCACCTATAACACCAGCATACCCAAAACCACTATCGGGACATGGGAAATAATTCTAAACCAGGGGTGTATCTGCACGTTTAACCTCCAGTTCCATAAGTCCTCCCACCAAGTAGAATCGTTTATCTTGTCAATCTCATTTTGTAGCTCCTTCGACTGTTGTTCCAGATTGTAGTACACTACACCAATGGCTTCTAGCTGCTGTCTCTCTTTACCAAAGTGCGTGGGCAATGGCCGAATAGTATATTCATATTCCCAGAGGTAATTTATCAAGTTCTTTTCAATACTTTCTGTCACAGTTATCATTTCTGTCTTTCGTTTATGGATGTCTACCAAATCCATCTTCCCTACTCTGACTGGTATTTGTGGGTTGAAACAAAACGTATTGTTGCTCACTGGACAAGTCCGGTTATGTCCATACTGGCATTCCTTCACCGTGGTGGTTATGCAACTCTCCCCTTTCCCATATAGGCCACATGGGTTAGCCCTGACAATGCTTTCTTAGTTTCCATGATGCAATTTACAGATGCATTAAATGCACATTTTGACTCTGCTGTTTTATATATAGGATGAAGACATATGACAACCCGGTTTTCCAGACTACACTCAGACAATGTTGTTCCAACTATCTCTTTTCCAATTTCCACAACATAGAGTAAGATATCATGGTATTTTATGTAATCTTTTCCCCTTATCACCCCTATATTTTCTACTTCATATAATTGCATCCCTAACTTATCTCTCAGAATTACAGGTATTCCCAATACTACTCCAATACTCATAGATCTTGTATTTACACGCTCCTGACCTTTCCATACCTTAAGTTGTCTGAGTTGGCACCTGGCAATTTTATCATTTATGTGACTAGCTAGATTCTCCAACTGGGTGTCATTTATCCAAACTGGCACCTGTCCCGCACCAATTTACCTCAAACTTTCTCGAGTTTGTTCTAACATCCATGAACTGTATGTACTACAAGCACTTTAATTATTTGAAATGTCATGGACCTCCTTTACCTTTTCTATTATATCATTAATAGTGTGAGCATGACCTTCCAGTACTCTTACTAGTCCTGTCACTGTTTTCGTCAGATCCTGTCCTACTTTAGCTACACCACTCTGTCCCTTTTGTTCCTTTTTCAAAATATCCTTTACCATCTGGCTGAGAGTTCTAACTTTCTGGTCCACATTTTCCAAATCTATAGTATTGACAATTGAAGTTCCCGTATTAAAGACTGTGGCTGTGTCATTCACTAAACTACGTTTATGCCTCTTTCCCTTAATTATTCCCTCAGCACAAAATTCTTGTCTCAGCAATTGTTGTAGTAATACCTTGTACAACTCTCGGGTCTTCTCAGGGCACCAGTCAGGTTGCTGGATATCTGAGATATATGACCGGTACCAACTCATGCTGTATATTGTCATATACAATTTTATTAGTTTTTATTATCGCAAGTCCATTTTCTGGTCCTGCAGTTAAGGCAGGGAAAGGGAGATCAGTCACTTGTGGCTGCTGGGTCGTAACCTTACTCGTTGGTAATTCAGATGTGGGGGTAATCTTGGGGGTTGGTGCTTCTTGTCCGTTTAATCTCACGACCTGGAATAGGAATTGTCCTTGTTTTATTTTCCCCAACGCAATAGAGCCATTAGCCCTTATCATTGTGTGGTTTCACACATATTGATCGTTTTTTACAGTCTTTATCATCACACTGCCATACAGGGAACTTGGGGTGGCCCCCTGGTGGGTCCCTTTTGGGCAATCGACGCATACCCACTGTCTGATAGTGACATTTACAAGAAAGACCCATCGCAATTCATCCCTGAGTCTGGGACTTACATCCTCCTGTACATGTAATCCACATCCTGTCTGCCTTTTACCATCCTCTACTGTAGAGGAATCATCAACAAAAAATTTTGATTGCTGGTTTGATTGCAGGCTCCTTCCCTAGTACACCGCGCCCCCCCTCAATGATTTTGACGCAGAAGGTCCCTTGAGAGCCTTTGCTGTCAAAACCTGACACTTATGGGATTCGCCCTGGCAAATTAAATTGTCCACTAAAATAAAAGCAAAATACTGTGGATGCTGGAAATCTGAAATAAAAACAAGAAATGCTGGAAATACTCAGCAGATTAAATTGTCCACCAGGTTGTTTTTCAGGAGATTTTCAGGAGATTTGCCTTTAAGGCAAATCCATCCAAATGGTTCCTGCGATACCCAACAAGGCCCAAAAATGATCTCAGAGCCTTAATATCTTATGGTAGGGGGAGCGTGAGGATTGTCTGTAATCGCATCTGCTCTACCTCATGCTTTCCCTGTGTTATTACTATTCCCAAATAGGAAACCTTTTCCTTCATTATCTGTGCCTTTTTAGGGTTAACTTTCACTCTGACCTTCCAGAGGAAGGTGGAATATCGACGGACAATTATGAAATTCCTGGGGGAGAAACGTCCAGGTGTACTGTTGTCCCTGGAACATAAACGCAAATTTATATTGACAGTCTTGTGCCAGCAGTATGGACCAGAACGCATTGTTAATGCCCAACACAGTAACCCACTTAGACTGTTTTTGTTTTTTTGTTTTCTAAAACTTTGATTGTCCTCTTAAATGTCAGATAAATTTCTCTTTGAGTGTTTTAAATAACCACTCATATCAATTAAATTTTATCAATTCCAATTTCTTATGTCCAGACTTGGTGATATTGCATTTTTTTCACATTAAAGACAGAAGTGCTTGCAACTATCTCTCCTTCTCAAGCACTTTGTCTCATTGATAAAGATGCTGTGACATTTGATGTCTGCAATTAAGTTCTTAAATTTGTAAAGCTGCTGGATCTCTTGCTGTGGCATCAGTTATTATGTGGCCTTGGAACCTACCATCACCTGCTTAAAAAAAAACATGAAGAATCCATTGTGGCTCTGCCCCTGAGCCCAATGGGTTAATTTGTCCAATTACATCTGTCAAATTTAGAAATTTAAGATTTAATAATGTCCAATATATATAGATTTTACTCACAGCAATACAAAAATTATGTGGTAAATTAAATGGAAAAACAATAGCTGCAGCAGGGTTTATTTTTGCTTGTCTCCAAGGGGGCGGAGCAAAACATTCTAAGCTGTGTCACTTTACGTAACTTTTTTTTCTGATCGAAAAGAACTACACTCCATTTTAATTGGGTTTTTTTTCAATTCCTTTGGTATCCTTAGGGTTTGTATTCAACAAAATCATTAGTAACATTCTCAACTTCAAAGGAAAGCATCTCCATCTGGAAAGACCGCATTTTAGATTAAACTCCAATTGTTTCCAAACTTTTAGCATCTTTTGTGAGAGGTTTCTAATGCAAGGATTTTTCTATAACAAGGACGATTCAAAATTCCAATTCATTGCATTAAGTATTTAAAAATCAAAACTGCCAATGTTATATGAGCGAGTCTTATGTCCGGAATTAAAGACTCCTTCAAAACTTGACATAATAAACTTGAAAGTTCATTGTGGCCACAAATAAAATTTCCAGTTTTCTCAACTTAACAGGTCAGTTAACCTTAATAGCATAAACTTAATTCAGACTTATTAACTTATAATACTTATTAACTACACAAATAGAATAGCACGTGCTTTTTTAAAAAAATAGGTAAATTACATCATTTTTCTTGTTCTTTCTTCAGGTGCCTTTTCAAATGACCGTAATAAAACCAAAAACTAAAGAAAAAGTTATTTAACATTCTTATAACAAAAGATTTAACACTAGCTTCTTAAACAAACTTTAAACAGACAGCATCTTTTCCATATCTCCTTTGTTTATCCTTCTCTCCCTTAAACCAATATCCAATTCCTGACATATGCTACTTAAAACAGTCAGTAAAACATGTCTTTAATTTAAACTGTTAAAAAAAAAACAGATTTTAAACTGGAACTCCAATTAAAGCAGTATTTTAAACTTCAAATTGGATTTTTGCCAGACATCTTCAGACCTTCAAGGCTGAAGCTTATCTCTTAGAAAATTGTTCATTGCCTTTTCACAATTGCAAAACCAACTTTCAAAATAAAAATAAAACTTTAACTTAAAATATCATTCAATTTTATATCCCATTCTTGGGTGTACAATCTTAAATTGAAATGAATACACTCAACAATCATTTTTCACACTCCTTCAATTCCAAACAACTTGTAATGGGTAACAACTTGTAACCCTGTAATGGGTTATGAATTCAAAGTACCAAAATCTGTGTCAAATTCCCTGTTCTGATGTCAAGGAATACAGACAGGTTTAACTAATTCGCAACCAAAATAGGTTCCCACAAAATATACACGCGTAAAAATAGAAAAAGTAACAGACTCATGCTTTCATCATTAAGGCCAGACAACAAAGAGTTAGTTCTACAGAACACAAGTTGCACATCCCAAGGACATTCATTTCATTCGTGGAAGCTTCCATCATTCACACATTCGAATCAAAAGACACAGTAAATTGTTTTTACTCACTTGAAATTTCACTAAAACATAGTCTTTTAATGTCACTCTGCCACAAACTTTATCATGGAGCCCTCTGGCCTTATCTGCCTAGTTGGCCCGATTAAAATTGTCATTGTCATCATCCTCCCTATCCGCAAAAGCGCATATCATACCCCTCTGCGCTCAGAGTTGAGACTGTAGTTTACTTATCTCCTGCTAACATTTGGTATGATCTGCTGACTGGTACACCCGGTCCGTCTATGAGCGGTGCAGAACCTTCATTGCGGTCTGTAAGTCAGAGCATTTCTGTTCCGCTCCTGTGAGCTGTTCCTTCACCTTGTCCGCTTCCTCTCAGCCTTACTGCGACTGTACTCAGCCTTTTCAGCTTGAGACTGGAATTGACTTAAATGCACCACCTGTGTTGCACTAACCGTCTCTGCCTTCAGGGCCCTATCAAGCCACTCATTCTTTTCTTTTTCTAACTTCTACAACTCCTGCTTCAATCGTTCATTCTCTCTTTCCTTTTCATCTAATTCCCTCACACAAGATGCTATGGCAGTGGCTTTCACTAACTTAGGTGCCCATTTGGCTTGGTGGGTGCGCATATCCTCCCAATGCTGTAAACCCAACGGACCCTTCGCCCATGTACTGTTTATCTGCAAACTCTATCCATGAGGGCCACTTGCCCTTCAAATATTTCCGGAGTTCCAACTCCCACTCTGGCCTGGCCAGGGCCATAATTATTCAAAGGTTCACCAATCCGATCCGTCAGACTTGTAACTTTGTTTATAAATTAGTTTGAACTCGGCGAGGCTATTCAAAATAACTTGAAATAGCACTACATCCGAGTCCCTGTTGGGGCACCAATTATGTTGTGCCTAATACGCACTTACTCTTAAAGAATCCAGGGAATCCGATTGGTGAAAGGTATATCAATATTTTATTCACACACACTAAATCATCAAATACAAGCTCTCACTAACTTGCACAGTATCAAGAATCATCAAGTACATGCTCTCTCTACCTGCACAGTATACAACCCGTCAAATCACGAGGTGATCAGTCTCAGACTTGCGGCTGCTCTTCCGTTCTCTGAGTCCTTGGCTCAGGGGTATCTTCTTGAGTGTTCGTCCCCAGGGTTCTCGTACCTTCCCCAGTTTCAGTCAGGGTTTAAATCTTGTTTCCAAAACCCTCCCCTCTTACTTACTCATAGGGATCTGGTATAATGACATAATGATAATTCCTTATTTGGCTCAGTGAGAACCTGTTCAATATTTTACAGTTTCCCATTGTCTACTATGAGTCTAATCATATCTGGTGTCCATGCTGACTCCTTTATCTGCTACGTGCAAGGACAGTGTCTGAGAGCATCAATATGTCTTTTCTATACTGTCTACAATTCCTCGGCGATCCGTGTGCTGTGGCCCCTTGCCACCCAGCCCCTTTATGCTTTAACACACTGTTCATTGTTGTGTGACCAGCCCTTTCGTTTTAACTAAGTTCTTATGTGTTTTTACTATATGTGTTTTTCTGGGTCTACACATGCAACTAAGGCACTCATTAATAAAAGCAATTCCTAAATTGGTCATGACTAGGACGCAAAGGGTAAAATGCAAACTGAATTGTTAAATTGGACATGGTAGTCAATATACTATTTAAGGGTGTTACAGTTATTTGTAAATTGGATATGTTAAGCAAAACACAAAAGAAAAATGTCACTTTAGTTTAAATTTGAAAAGATAAAGCCTGCATAAAGCACTCACATGGAATATATAGTAACAGATCAAAGTATGATGTTCTCAGCACTGACATCACTACATAGACACCTGCATAAGAACCACCTGAGAACAAAAGGGCTGAATGCTCAAACATACCATGGAGAAGCAGTGGCACACAGGATATATATTTACACAGTTAGAAATTATCCAGAAACAGTCACTGATTTGATTGATGGAATGCGGTAAAAATCATCTTCAGTCCACATAACTAACAAGGCTGTCTGCCTTTTCTGTGAGAAGCAATGATTTATGTTTTTCATAGACCAGTGTGTAATTAGAAGCCTGATTTCCACACAAAGGAAATCTACACTGAGACTCTCAGGTTACATCATCTAATTAATGCATTATTTCAACTTATGGTTTCACAAGAACAAAATATATTTAAACAGAGATCCGATAATGCAATCCCTGCCACTTCATGCATCAAACTGCCTGACTGGATAACTCTAAGAGATGTAGACCACACTGAGACAGGTAAAATGACCTGTTTAACTGTGTGGGTCAGAATCCATAATGAAGATTCAATTCCTTACAGTGGAGAACAATTTCTTATTCTCAAAAATCTTTTTTATTAAATAGTGTCTGAGGGACTAAGAACTTATTCCAACCTCAGTTTTTATTGAGCTGTAAACATTGGCAGTGATTTGTGCCCAGGGGTTAGTGGGAACAGGGAGAGCACTTTTTGCTTGAACAGTGCCAGGTCAATGTCAGGTATGCACAGGATACAGAAACGATTCCCACCTGTGTTCCTGTAGCTAAAGAGGTCCTACAAACCGCAGTAATGGAAATCATATCACAAAAGATATGGGACTGTTTGTAAAGCAACTCTGGAGAAGAATACATGTGGCGGTGTGCTCAAAGCACCGTTAGGAAAATACCCATTTACAGAAATGCATCATCCTTCAAATTGAGAATTATTTATCCATTCTAATAATAAAGGAGAGTACATAAATTTTCTTTGGATTAATCTGCATGCTGTTAAAAATGGACTGCCCATAAAGTGTCTCAGTGAAGCTGAAATTTAAAATCCTTAAAGCACCTTCACAGAAGTCAACTTCTGTGTCAGTCATGGATGAATGGTAGCCCTGTTGACTCAAAATCAGCAAGTTCTCAGTTTAAGTCCCATTCCAGTATTTGAACAGAACTGTCTGGGTTAAAACTCCAGTGCAGTACTGAGGGAAAGCTGCATTGTTAGAAGAGTCGTCTCTGATCCCAGGTGGATATAAAAAATCCCATATAACTATTTCAAAAAGGAGTGGTGGAGTTTTTAAAAAATTCTTTTCATGGGAGGCGGGTGAAGCTGGCAAGGCCAGCATTTGTTGCCAATCTCTAATTGCCCTTGAACTGAGTGGCATGCTGGGCCATTTCAGAGGGAAGATAAGAGTCAACCACATTGCTGTGGGTCTGGAGTTACATGTAGGCCAGAACAGGTAAGGAAGGCAGATTTCCTTCTATAAACAACATTAGTGAACCAGATGGGTTTTCGCAACAATCAATGATTGGGTCATGATACCATTACTGAGACCATCTTTCAATTCCAGTTCTTTTTATTAATAAATTGAATTAATTAATTAATTGAATTTTGATTTCATCAGCTACCATGGTGCGATTTGAACCCATGTTCCAAGCGCATTGTCCCTGGTGTCCAGTCCAATATTTATCCTTCAATCCGCATCTCCAAAAACAGATGACCTGGTCATTATCACATTGAAACTTGTGGGAACTTGCTGAGCACAAATTGGCTGCTGTGTTTCCTGCACTACAACAGGAACTGCATTTCAAAAACAAAGTGATTGATGACAACGCTACATCATCAGGATGCGCCGCGGTGCGCACATGTGCACACGGTCTCGGGCCCTCTGCGCATGCGCTGCGGTCCGGATTGCCAGGACCAGTTTGCGCATGCGCAGATGATGTCATCGCGTAACGTCATCTTCCTCGGGGGACACGCCAGGTTGGCCTCTGCGCATGCGCAAACTGGTCCTGGCAATCCGGACCGCAGCGCATGCGCAGATGACCGGAGCCCGTGTGCGCATGTGCGTCAATCTTCCGAAAGCTTCGGCGCGAGTTTTTGAAAATGGAAGGAGGAGAGGTTTCGTCGGGCATTTTATCTCAATTATTTAGTCATTTTGGACATTTGCTTCATTTTTATTAGACAGAGGAGATTGTTCCAAGGTAAGTTGCTCTGAAAATACATTTCAAGGGAGGAGAGAAGGGAGGAGGGAAGGGAGGGGGGAAGGGAGGAGGGAAGGGAGGGGGGTAGGGAGGGGGGAAAGGAGGGAAGGGAGGGGGGAAAGGAGGGAAGGGAAGGGAGGGATGGGGGGGAAGGGAGGGACCGGGGGGGGGAAGGGAGGTCGGGGGGGGGGAGGGGGGGAGCAGCGGAGCGGGAGGGGAGTGCCTTTTTCTGTGCATGCGCCATAAACACAAGGACTGGCTGATGAGATGGAGCCAATTAATTTGCCCAACAATTGCCCGGAAGCACCTTCGGATGGAGGTGGCCACGCGCTGGACATCAGTCGCGTGCCACAATCCATGGATCCTGAGCGTTTCACCCCCTGGCCTAATGATCTGATGGACCATTCATACGCCTGCCTGTTCAAAGCTCCACTTCCCCCACCTGCGGTACCCTCTCCTTGCTGTTCAGTTACACAGTCACCAGTTCCTGCACCCATCCGAGCAGTGCACATGGACACACAGTCACCTGTTCCTGCACCCATCCAAGCAGTGCACGTGGACACACAGCCACATGTTTCCCCATCCGCCCTTGAAACAACCATGCAGAGCCTTGTGAGACTCCGCAATTGCCAGCTGCTGCCTGTCAAGCAGAGAAGGCGTCCAAAGGGGTCAAGCACTTGGGGAACATTCAGCAAGAAGAGACTGAGCACTAAAAGAAACAAGCATGCCGTGTCCAGTGGTAGCACAAATGTGAATGCTCTTGCTGCGTACACAACTGGTGAGGTGGGAATGCAGCCACACCATTCTCCATCCTCAGTGTTGCTTTAAGGCAAAGGTAGATAAGAGTGAAAGAAATGGAAGATGATGCTGATAGTAGTAGGCAGGATTAAATGGGAATGGATGGGAAGACGCACGAGTAGCATAACCACTAGCAGGGAACAGCTGGGCTAAATGGCCTGCTTTATGTTCATAGTCCAAAAGAAATATGCTTCTTTTTCCAGCACCCTCACATCATTCATGTTTTCCCTGCGAGCAGCATTGAACCATCACGAGATAGGGGCAGTTACATCATCCTGACTCCTACAGCTGAGGTGGGTACTAAGTGATTCATTGGCCTATACTGCAGAGCATAAAGCATGCGCAACAGTAATTTCATTGGAGGGAGGGAAGCTCTGACACTGATGTTCTTTCATTATTTCCTTTCATGTAAAATGTGCCCTTGAGAAAACAATCCTTGACACTTAAGGACGGCATTCCAGCAAAGGAGGCAGTGCAGGAGATGACGCAAGGATGTGCTGATTCCTGCATCTGAGGTGGGTAATAAGTGCTTCATTGGCGACGTTATCAATTGGTGCCTTCACTGCAGAACTTAGAAAGGTGTGCACAACAGTAATTTCAGTGGATGGAGGGAGGCAAGCTCTGACTCTGATTTGCTTTTCTTCTTTTCATGTAAAACATGCCGTCGAGAAAACAATCCTCGAGACTTACGGTCAGCATTCAAGCACGGAGGCAACTGGATCATGCTGCGGAGCTCATCACGATATGGAAAGGAACATTGTATTTATGGATGAATTGGGAATGCACATTGGGATGCGCTTGGGGAACATTCACCAAGAATAGGCTGAGCACAGACTCTTGTGACTTTGCCTTCTTCACATGGACAATACAGTAGTGGAATAGAGAGCCAAGCGTTCATTCACCACAAGGCTCTCCAGGAACAATCTCTTTAGCTGTGCATAGCAGAGACTCGGCCTGTCTGTCTAACGGGAATGCTGGACACAACACTCATGTATCCATGTACAGCAGTTCCTCGGATACTTAATGAACTTAATTAAACTTTTCAATAATTAAACCCAGAATTGTTGAGGTTTTGTTTTGCATGCTATTTCCCCGACTTTGCAACTGCACTTCAGATATTCAACTATGGGGGAGGGGTGGTGGTAGGGGGGTAGAGGGAGGGGTGGGTGAAGAGGGGGAGGGGTGGGGAGAGCAGGGAGGGGTGGGGAGAGGGAGCATGCAAAATGCAGGGACCAGACAGTTGCAATGCCTGAAGTACTGTGGAGAAGGGGAGAAAGCAACTGGATTGGGCATCCGCAGCTGGAGGGAACGGCTGAATGGAGAGGGCCGGAAGCGAGAGGCCGTAGAGAGCCGCGGGGAGCGAGCGTGCGAAGACCTTAGTGTCACCGGGTCCAGGGACTGGCCAGTAAGTCTTTTGCTGTTGTGTTTATGGCGCATGCACAGAAAAAGGCACTCTTCTTCCATTCCGCTGCTCCCCCCCCACTCTCTCCCCTTCCTCTCCCCCTCCCCCCCACTTCCCCCAGCTCTCCCCCTCCCCCCTTCTTTACCCCTCCCTCCTTCCCCTCCCTCCTTCTCCCCCCTCCCTCTCCCTCCCCCCCTCCCTCTACCTCTTTCTCCCCCCTCCCTCTCCCTCTTTCTCCCCCCTCCCTCTCCCTCCCCTCCTCCCTCTCCCTCTTTCTCCCCCCTCCCCCTCCCCCTCCCTCTTTCTCCTCCCCCTCCCTCTTTCTCCCCCCCTCCCCCTCCCTCTTTCTCCCCCCCTCCCCCTCCCTCTTTCTCCCCTCCCTCTTTCTCCCCCTCCCCCTCCCTCTTTCTCCCCCCCCCTTCACCCACCCTCCCTCTTTCCCCCTCCCTCTTTCTCCCCCCTCCCTCTCCCTCTTTCTCCCCCCCTCCCTCTCCCTTTCCCTCCCTCTCCCTCTTTCTCCCCCCCTCCCTCTCCCTCCTTCTCCCCCCCTCCCTCTTTCTCACCCCCTCCCTCTTTCTCATCCCCTCCCTCTTTCTCACCCCCTCCCTCTCCCTCCCCCCCTCCCTCTCCCTCTCCCTCTTTCTCCCCCCTCCCTCTCCCTCTTTCTCCCCCCCTCCCTCTCCCTCCTTCTCTCCCCCTCCCTCTTTCTCACCCCCTCCCTCTTTCTCATCCCCTCCCTCTTTCTCACCCCCTCCCTCTCCCTCCCCCCTTCCCTCTCCCTCTCCCTCTTTCTCCCCCCTCCCTCCCTCTTTCTCCACCCACCCCCCCCGGCACCGCTACCGCTGGTCTCCCCGCGCTGCTCTCCCCGCTCCCCGCGCTGCTCTCCCCGGCCCGCTCTACACTCTCACTCCGGCCATTGTATTCTGCCACGTGTTTGTTAGGTTTCATCTCTGTGATTCTTTGAGCAGCGCCATCTTTAGTCCTGGCAGCTGCTACAGTCGCAAGCTGTGACGTTTTCGTGGCACATGCTGTATCTGCGCATGTGCCAAAACAGCGCCACCTACCGATCGCGTTGTCAACAATTGCGGTCTTTCAAAAATACCTCATTGTCTGTAAAGCACTTTAAGACATCCTGAGGTCATGTACTGTTTAAGTACACATCTTTCTTCTTTTAAAATCCCACGCAACATGGTATTGTACATAATGCACCTACAGGGGAAATATAGAACAAAAGGTAAAAAGGACTGTCCATAAATTACCTTCAGGAAGATGATATATTCAAATAAGAAGGGGCTGTTCATAAATCAGTTTCAAGGAGACGATTTATCCAAGTAATAAGGGGCCATCTACAAATCACCTTCAGGGAGACCATCTATCAAAATAATAAGGCATGGTCCATAGATCACCACCATGATGACAATTTATTCAAATGATAATGGACCGTCCATAATGCACCTTCAGAGTGACCATATTTAAACTAATAAATGGTGCGGGTGTGGGTAGGAGGATTCAGCAAACAGGTGAATTCAAAACCAGCAAAGGAAATGTCATGGCTCTAGAGCAGAGCAGTGTTTTGGGTAAAAATAAGCAGAGTGGATGAGGAAGGGACAGTGAGAGTAGCAAAGATAATAGGACATTAGTGACTAAGTTGATGTCAGGTTGAATTATGATAAGTCAGAGCTACAGATATTAAATCTGATCGTGTGAACCATTCACAAACAATTAAATGAATTAATAGCACCACAGTGACATGCTTGCAAAATGACCAATGTTGGGAACTAAATATTTTGTAATACTTCTTCAAGATGGGTAAATATAATACAGAGAAAGGACAGAAAGCACAGAAAATCAAGAAGTAGAATCAGTTTAGGTGAAGCTAAGAAACAACAAAGGGCAGAAAACATTGCTGGGAGCTGTTTATAAACCCGCTAATAGTGGTTGTAGTGCAGGATAGAGGGCAGAGTATTAAATCAGGACATTAGAGGTGCATCCAGCAATAGTAATAGATGAGACATGAGGCCTTTAATCGTCATATATGCTGGGCAAACCAAATTTGCTGCAATAGAGGATGAATTCATGGAATGTATACAAGATAGTGTTTTGAATCAGTATATCGAAGACCAGCTGGGGAAGAGGCATTTATAGATCTAGTATTGTTTAATGAGACAGGGTTCATTAATAAACTTGTAGTAATGGATATTTCAGGGAAGAGTGACCATAATATGATAGAATTGTAAGTTGATTTAGTTTAGTCCAAAGCTAGGGTCTTAAAACTAATCAAAGCAAGATAATTAGGTATGGGAGGTGAATTAGCAAAGGTGGATTGGGAAAATGAATGAACACGTATGACAGTAGACAAGCAATGGCTAGCATTTGAAGAATTAATTCACCATTTGCGCCAAATATGTATTCCCAGAAGATATAGACACTGCACAGAAAAGAGGTCCAACTATGTGTAACAAGAGGTAAAGCTCAAAGACTGAGGCTTATAGTGCTGCCAAAAGAGTAGTAAACCTGATAACTCGGTAGGGGGGAGGGGGCGGTGAGGAGGTGGGGGTGGATTTAGAATTCAGCGAAAGAGGAAGAAGAAACTGATAAGGAAAGAGAAAAAAGAATCTGATCGGAGACTAGCAAGAGACATTATAAACGTGCTTACTTGTATGTAAACAGTAAGAGATTAGTGAAAGTAAAGGTGGGCCCTTTAGAGGCAGAGACAGATGACATTTTAATGGTGAATAAACAAATGCAGAGACATTCAATAAATAATATGCATTTGTCATCATGGTGCAAAGCATAAAACGTATTCCTGGAGGAATGAGGAACCAATGGTCTAGTGAGAATGAGGAACTTCAAGAAATCAAAATAAGTAAAGAAATTGTATCAAAATAAATTATAGGACGATAGAATGGTTACAACACAGAAGGAGGCCATTCATCCCATTCTGTCCTTGCCAGGTCTCTGCGAAAGCAACTCAGATAGTCTCACTCTCCTGCCTTTCCTCCATTTTCAAGCATTTTCTTCTTTCTCTTCAGAGAAATATCGAATTCCCTTTTAAAAGTTACCATGGAATCTGCCTCTAGCACACCCTTAGGCATTGCATTCCAGATCCTAAAAACTCGCTGCATAAAAAGTTTTTTCCTCATGTTGCCTCAGGTACTCTTGCCAATAACTTCAAATCTGTGTCCTCTTTTTCTGGATCCTTCCGCAAATGGAAACAGTCTCTTCCTAGCTACCCTGTCCAGACCCCTTATGATTTTGAACACCACTGTCAAATCTCCTCTCAACATTTTCTATGCCAGGGAGAGCAGCCCCAGCTTCTCGAATCTATCCACGTAACTGAAGTCCCTGGAACCATTCTTGATGATTCTTTTTCTGCATCCACTCTAAAGGCTCCTCACCTTACCTAAAGTCTGCCTCCAGAGAATACTTGGCATCAGGTGGCAAGACCGTATCTCCAACACAGAAGTCCTCGAGGCAGCCAACATCCCCAGCTTATACACACTACTGAGTCAGCGGCGCTTGAGATGGCTTGGCCATGTGAGCCGCATGGAAGATGGCAGGATCCCCAAAGACACATTGTACAGCAAGCTCGCCACTGGTATCAGACCCACCGGCCGTCCATGTCTCCGCTTTAAAGATGTCTGCAAACGCGACATGAAGTCCTGTGACATTGATCACAAGTCGTGGGAGTCAGTTACCAGCGTTCGCCAGAGCTGGCGGGCAGCCATAAAGGCGGGGCTGAAGTGTGGCGAGTCGAAGAGACTTAGCAGTTGGCAGGAAAAAAGACAGAAGCGCAAGGGGAGAGCCAACTGTGTAACAGCCCCGACAAACAAATTTTATCTGTAGCACCTGTGGAAGAGCCTGTCACTCTAGAATTGGCCTTTACAGCCACTCCAGGCGCTGCTCCACACACCACTGACCACCTCCAGGTGCTTACCCATTGTCTCTCGATATAAGGAGGCCAAAGAAAGAAAGAAAGAAAGATGCCGCAAACTGCACACAATACGTCAGTAGAGTCTGACCCAAGTTTTTATAAAGGTTCACCATAACTTCCTTACTTTTGTACTCCATGCCCCTATTTAGAAAGCCCCATGGTCTCGGATGCTTTATTAACTGCTTTCCCAATCTGCCCTGCCACCTTCAATGAATTGTGCACATATGTCCCCAGGTCTCTCTGCTCTTGCATCCCTTTTTGAATTGTACACCGTAGTTTATATTGGGCTGAATTTTACCAGCCCCTCGACACGGCGGGTTGCTGCGCCGGGGCCGGTAAAAGTCTGCAGAGAGAGGCCCGCCTTGACTCGTGACGTTGCGAATGGCCTGCAGCAAATTTACGGCGGTGGGGGGACCTCGGTTCGGACCCCCGCCGCATGACGGTGGCACCACAATTAGCATATGGTAAGCAGTACTTACCTTTGTACGATTCGAAAAGCCGGCAGGTCCACAGAGGCAGAAGGTTTTACGGCAGAAGGTAAGTTCCTTTTCAGGGGTCAAACGCTGCATTCTTAAAGGGAGGGGGTTGGTTACAGGGGTCCCACTCTGCATAATGGAAGGGAGGTGGGGGATACACAGGGGTCTCACTCTGCATTCTTAAAGAGTGGGGATCTGGGATTACTGGAGGGAAAGCTCTGCTGACATGAAGGAAGATACTGTGTACCATCCCTCCGTTAACAGTGTACGCTCTGTGTTTGTTCATGTTTGTGAAGGTGCAATGGCACTCTGGTCACCCTGTGTGTGGGGAGGGTGCCAGAAAGGGCAGGAGCATTAAGGTTAGATGGATGGTGGGGGCAATTGATTCAGCTGGTAGGATCATGATGCGGTCATGCTGTGCCACTCTGAGTGTTGGCCAAGATGCACAATGCCATGGTAGGCCACATAGTTGACCCAGGAATGCAGCTGATGTATCCGTCAACATCAATCCCTGCCCTGTTGGGAACTTTCGAATACATGAAGGGTTCAACTTTATTTACCACATGGAAATAGGTATGGCTCATCCTACATTGTGTGATCCTCTGCACGTGAGGATCTGTATGCACCAGAGGCAATACAAACAGGCAGATGTGATCCACATAGAGGCTCCGGGTCATGAACAGCAGCCCCCAAGTGGAGCTCGTCACTACGAGTGCTGTGCATCTACAGGCCCCGCATGACATGCCATCGGATGTCAGAGCATCAGTGTCAGAGGTGATTGCACATGTGGAGAGGGTGGTGATACGTCTCTGTGCCCTGTTCAAGGAGGACCTGCAGCCCATAGGCTCCGGTGGACATCCCATGCCTTTGTCCTCATTGTCGCAGCGGTTCTCAAGCCTGACGCCTCTGCAGCATTTTAGGGGCCCACCAGTGACCTTTGTGGGGTCACACAGACAGCAGTGCACCCCTGCATCAGGGAGGTCACCAATGCCCTGCACGGAAGGGCCAGTGAGTATGTCCGCTTCAGGACAGACTCTCATAGACAGGCCCAGAGGTCCATTAGTTCTGGCACCATTGCCTGAGAACCATCGGTTGTAATGTTCATAGACTGCACTCATGAGGCCATTAGGCCTCCTGCCAGGCTACCACCTGCAGACGTCACCATTAAAGGAGCCCTCTTAATGAAACTGGTATCTGATCACTGCAGATGTTTGTTGCGAATGTATGACCGCTTCTCAGGCAGCTGTCATGACACCTGGGTCGTGCACCAGTCCCAGCTGCTACCGTTGGTCACTGAACTGCCTGAGATGGAGGGGTGGCATCTTGGAGATAAGGGCTATCTTTTGCAGACATGGCTCCCGACACCAATGATAGACACCACCACTGCTGCAGAGGAGAGATACAATGCCAGCCACTGAGCTACATGAGCCACCATCAAACAGGAGATCAGCATGCTGAACGAGCGCCTCCAATGCCCATATGGAGAGGGTGATGCCCTGTCCTACGGGCCAAAAAGGCCAGCTCCTTTCTTTGCTGCTCTACACAACTGTGCACCCAATATGGGGCAGGCCTGGCATGATGAGGATAGACTTCAAGTGGATTCCTCCTCGGACTATGAGGATGCTGAGGACCTGTAACATGAAAGACACATGGGCAGGCAGATGGCACCCAGGCTCTGCATGCAGGTCTAGCAGTGAGGTCGGGATATATGGAAGTGGCTTATCAGACAAAGGCTGCCTGCTCCGTAGGAATGGATATGAGCTCTGCAAGCCACACATCACCCTCACTCACCTGCTGTGCACCAGTCCACATCTGCAGCATCCCTCTGTAAACCATCAGAGGCAGCAGTTGACTGAGCCAGCGTCCATGTCAGTGCATCCGTGGAGACGCTCATGAGTAATGGTAGCATGGCAACGATGTTATTGCATACGTTGGCTCTCCTGAAGGGCCAACGGTGAAAAGGGATGTGACATTGGTGCTACATGCTGGCACACATCATTCACACAGAGAAAAGGGCACACATGTTTGTGAGGAACATTTAGTGAAAGACGTATTTACATTGCTGTGACACCCGTGCATTCCCATTTGTGTCAGTGTGTTTTCTGTAATCCTCTGTAATACCTTTTATGGCCTATTTAAGTCACACGTCCTGGAATGTGCATAATTAAGATTATTCACCCAGGTGCAGCATGCCTACAAGAAGGAATGTTACACTTGAGTGGGAGAAGAGGATCACAACTTCACAGGAAACTGGGACACAGCAGGGTAAGTGTGTGGTGGCAAAGTGGAAAGTGCTGGGATCACTCAGCAGGTCAGGCAGCATTTGTGGAGAGAGAAGCAGAATTAACTTTCAGTTCTGTGGACTTGGACAAGTTAACTCTGCTTCTCTCTCCACAGATGCTGCATGACCTGGAGCACTTTCTACTTTGCTGCCAGATTGACAGCAGCCCCACTCTTCAGCAGTCAGCTTAGCATTCTTTGACAGCTGTCAGGAAGCAGATGCTGGGGCGTTTTAAATAGGGCCCCAGCACAGCTGTCAAAAACTTTCTCACTGTGCCAAATGTCCCGCCTCTCCCCACGTAGTATGGGGAGGGCGGCTCGGCACATTATCGCGGGGCTCTGCAGCAGCCACTAAATGCAGGTGCCCTGCTGAGTTGAAAGGGTGCCGCCGTGTGCACCTGAATAAAATTCAGCCCATTACCTCTCTTCATTCTTACTACCAACACGAATCTCTTCACACTTCTCTGCATTAAATGTCACCTGCCACTTGTCAGCCCATTGCACCAGCTGGTTTAAGTCCTCTTGAATGTATTTACTATCCTCCTCACTTACCTGGGAGACTGTACAGGCAGCAGACTGGAATGAATCACACTGGAGCGAGGGAGAGTATAAATATAGACTGAGTTTCAGGGCCTGCCCTTACCTGGGAGACCAAAGAGATAGCCTGCAGCTGTGGCTGGAGCTCAGCACATGCTGCTTTTGAAGAAAGAGTGAGACAAAAAATCTAACAGTGACATCATGGTTGATGAGTAACCGCTGTTAGAGAATGCCTGTAAATAGCTGGAAAATTTTTTTTAAAAGAGTATTTATTTTTTATCCCTCAAATAGCTACCATATAAGTGGTAAGGTAGTACGATGAAGATTTTAGTTGGTCTAATTTATTATGGATTACAAATTAGGAAGTGCAGCGTGGACAAAAAGTGAAGCTGTGAGTTTGGTGTGTGAGGGAGTTCAGTGAAGAGGGGAAGGAGGTGCTCTTTTATCTCCTTTTTCTCTTTTTATGCTTTTTCAGCCTCCAATATTTGGTTCTTACTTAGATACAGGGAAGAACTGATTGATGAATAACTGCTAAGTTATTCTACTTATTCCACAAACAATAATTAGTTTGTAAAGGTAAGGTATGGCAGGGCAGCTCAGCCGAGTGGAATGTACCTCTTGTGGTATGCGGGAATTCATTGATGCACATATGTCCTTGACAAAATTATCTGCAGGAAGTGTCACCAGCTGCAGAAGCTTGAGCTCTAGGTTTTGGAACTCAAGTGGCAGCTGGAGACACTGTGGAGCATCCATGAGACACAGAACTATGTGGATAGCACATTTAGGGAGGTGGACACAGTGTAGGGTAAGAGTGTGCAGCAGAGAGGGAATGGGGGACTGCCAGGCAGTCTAAGAGAACCAGGCAGGTAATGCAGGAGTCCCCTCAGTCAATCTCGCTTGCTAACCAGTTTCCATTTTGGATGCTGGTGAGGGTGATGGTTCCTCAGAGGAGTACAGCAAGACCCAAGTCTGTGGCACTATGGGTGGCTCAGCTGCATAGGAGGGAAGGAAGAAGAGTGGAAGTGCAATATTGATAGGGGATTCGTTAGTTAGGGGAATAGACAGGCATTTTTGCAGCTGCAGAAGTGACACCAGGATGTTATGTTGCCTCCCTGGTGCCAGGATCAAGATGTCACATAACGTCTGCAGGACATTTTCCTGGGGGAATGTGAACAGCCAGAGGTCGTGGTCCACATTGGTGCCAACAATGTAGGTAAGAAGAGGGATGAGGTCCTGAAAACAGAGTTTCGAGAGTTAAAATTAAAAAGCAGGACCTCAAAGGCAGTAATCTCAGGATTACTCCCATTGCCACGCGCTAGTGAGCACAGGAATAGGAGAATTAAGTGATTGAATACAGTGCTGGAGAATTGGTGCAGGAGGGAGGGCATCAGATTTCTGAGGCATTGGGACCTGTTCTGGGGTAGGTAAGACCAGTGCAAGATGGACGGTTTGCACCCATGCAGGACCGAGACTAACATCCTTGCAGGGAGATTTGCTAGTGCTGTTGGGGAGGGTTTAAATTAAATTGGCAGCAGATTGGGAACCCAAGAAGGAGCTCAGAGTGGAGAGAAGCAAACCTGGTCACATGGAGTAGAAAAGTAGGAAGCAAAATTAGAAGGCAGATAAGACAAAGGCAAACATAAAATAGGATTGGAATGAGGCATAATGTCAACACAAAGTTAAGGGTACTCTATCTGAATGCACACAGCATTTGCAACATGGTAGATGATTTGAAGGCACAAATAGAGGTAAATGGATATGACTTAATTGCCATTATGGAAATGTGGTTACAGGGCGACCAGGACTGGGAACTGAATACTCAGGGATATTCGTCATTTAGGAAGGATGGGCAGAGGGGAAAACGAGGTGGGGTAGTGCTGTTAATAAGATACAGCATCAGTATGTAAGTGAGAGAGGATCTTAGATCGAAGGAGCAAGATGTAGAAGCAGTTTAGGTGGAACTAAGAAACAGCAAGGGGAAGCAAACATTGGTGGCCGTTGTTTATAAACTCTAGTGGTAATGTTGGGCACATTATAAATCAGGAAATTAGAGCTGCATGTAGCATGGGAAATACAGTAATAATGGGCAGCTTCAATCAATCAAAAGAAGTTAAAGATTGCATTCGGTCAAAGGAAATGACTTATAATGACGCCAGAAAACATGGTAAGCCCGAGGATTGGAAGCAATTTAAAATCCAACAAAGGAGGACGATGAAACTGGTAAAGAAAGGGGAAAGATAATATGAATGCAAGCTAGCGAGAAACATAAAAGCAGACTATAAAAACTTATTTAGGAACGTGAAAAAGAAAAGATTATCAAGGACGAATGAGGGTCCATTGCAGGCAGAGACGGGAGAGTTTGTGGTGGAGAATGAGGAAATGGCAGAGAGCCTAAATAATTACTTTATGTCTGTCTTCTCAGAGGAAGACACAGAAAATCTCCCAGAAATACTGGGGCACCAAGGGACTTGTAAAAATGAGGAATTGAAAGAAATTAGTATCAATAAAGAGGTAGTACATGAAAAATTTATTGGATTGAAAGTTGATAAATCTCCTGGACCAGATGAGCTTCATCCCAGAATATTGAAGGTGGTGGCTATGGTGGCTATAGTGACAGGGGATGCATTGAATTCCATCGATTCTGGAAGGGTTCCTGCAGACTGGAAAGCTGCAAATGTAACCCCACTATTTAAGAAGGGAGCGAGAGAAAAAACTGAAAACTACAGACCTGGTAGTTTGATGTCAGTTGTAGGGAAAATGTTAGAATTGATTATAAACGATAAGGTAACTGGACATTTGGAAAATAATAATATGATTGGGCAGAGTTAACATGGATTTACAAAAGGGAAATCACGTTTGACAAACCTATTAGAGTTTTTTGAGGATGTTACTTGTAGATAAAGGAGAACCAGTGAATGTGGTGTATTTGGATTTTCGGAAGGCTTTTGATAAGGTCCCACACAGGAGGTTAGTAAATAAAATTAGATAAGTACTGCTATGGATTGAGAATTTGTTAACAGAGAAAGCAGAGAGTAAGAATAAACTGGTCATTCTCAGGATGGCAGGCTCTTACTAGTAGGGTACTGCAAGGATTAATACTTGGGCCACAGCTGTTCACAATCTACAAAAATGATTTGGATATGGGGACCAAATGTAATATTTCCAAATTTGCTGAAAACACAAAACTAGGTGGGAATGTAAGTTGTGAGGAGGATGCAAGGAGACTCAAGGGGATTTGGACAGGCTAAGTGAATGAGCAAAAACATGACTGATGGAATATAATGTGATTAAGTGTGAAGTGATCCACTTTGGTAGAAAAAAAACAGAAAGGCAGAGTATTTCTTAAATGGTGAGAGGTTGGAAAGTGTTGATGTTCAAAGAGATCTGGGTGTCCTTGTTCATGAGTCACTAAAGCTAGTATGCAGCTGCAGCAAGCAATTAGGAAGGCAAACGGTATGTTGGCCTTCATTGTAAGGGGATTTGAGTATAGGAGTAAATATGTCTTGCTGCAATTGTATAAAGCCTTGGTGAGACCGCACCTGGAGTATTGTGTGCAGTTTTGGTTTCCTTATCTAAGGAAGGATATACTTGCCACAGAGGGAGTGCAGCCAAGGTTCACCAGACTAATCCCTGGGATGGCGGAATTGTCTTATGAGGAGAGATTGCAGAAACTGGGCTTGTATTCTCTAGAGTTTCAAAGAATGAGAGGTGATCTAATTGAATCTTATAAAATTCTTACAAGGTGTGACAGGATAGATATGGACAGGATGTTTCCTCAGGCTGGTGATTCTAGAAGCAGGGGATGCAGCTCAGATTAAGGGGCAGGCCATTTAAGAGTAAGATGAGGAATTTCTTTACTCAGAGGGTGGTGTATCTATGGACTGTTCTACTGTTGAAGAACATTTTTTCCCTATCGGACGGCTGTGAGGACTTCAAGCAAGATTGGACTGTAAATTTGCAAGGACTCTAATTTTTTCTATTTGAACTGTTGTTTAAATCTTCATAGTGTTTAAGAATTTAGTTTTTCAAATTAAACAATTAATTTGTTGATTTAAAGACATCTGGTTTGGTTAGCCTCATTCAGGGGTTAATAGATAATACAATTTGATTGGGTCTTTCTTTAATTTGGAAAGTTTAAAATGATATGTTAGGCGATCTGTGGAGGGATGGGGTTGAATTAACAGTGCATTTCTCCCACCACAATCAGAAGCAAATATTTTGATTGGGGGCTTTGACAGGAGCGGTTGGTCGTAACAATATTGATGTGACACCGTCTTTGTTTTTTTGCTCCGGTCTGGGGTATTAATCAAATAACTTATGTCATTTGCCTTTTTCCCTGAGCTGTATGAGCCACTGAATCTGGCTTTTAGAGATTCGCCTTGCATTGGTAACAGTACCAGAACCTGGTTCCCTGGTTTGAATTCTCAGGCTGCAGCCTTTCTGTTTGCTTGATTTTTCATGTTTTGTTGAGATGTTTTAGATGCTCTTTTGCTACAGCACAGCCATTAAAAGGTCTCTCACAAAAGGTGGACACATAATTTAGTAGTGAGGTTTCTTCCCTTTGATACAGGAATTTTTCTTTAATTAATTTTAGGGATCCTCTCACCTCATTACCCAAAAACATGATTCAAATGGGCTGAAACCTGTTGAATCATTTGGTGAATCTTTAGTAGTAAACAGCAAGAAGGTTATTCCTTTGTTCGTGTCATTGGGGTAGCTGCAGCAATATGCCCGATCATTGTTTTCAGGGTTTGATGGTATCGTTCCACAGCCCTTTGAGATTGTGCTTGGTATGCTGAAGATTTCAGCTGTTTGATACCTATGTGGTTACTACTTCTTGGGATGTTCACGACATGAATTTATTGTCTTGATCGGATTGAATGGCATGGGCTAAGCTGTATTGTGTGCAAAATTGGGTCAGCCCCTCGGCTATGGCTTCAGCAGTAATTTTCCTTCAGGGTATGTCAGCTGGGAAATGGGTGGCTATATCCATGATGGTTAAAAGGTATTAAAAACCTGTCCTGGTTTTGGGTAGGGATCCCACACAATTGATTCGAACTCTCCTGAAAGGTTCCTCAAAAGAGGGCATGGGGATCAGTGGAGCAGGTTTGATTGTAGGTTGTGGTTTCCCAACAACTTGGCAGCTCTGACAAAATGTAACCACATCTTTGAGGATTTGTGGCCAGTAAAATTGGAGTCTTATCCAGGCCTGGGTTTTTTGATACCCACATGCCCAGCACAGGGAACTCATAGGCAATAAGTATATTCCTACTATAAAGAAAAGTTCTAAGGGGAGTACCCACCATCCATGGTTAACTAAAGAAGTTAAGGAACTCATCAAACTTAAGGAAAAGGCATATAATTGTGCAAAGATGAGTGGCAGGCCAGATGATTGGTCAGAATATCAAGAACGGCAGAGAATGACAACAAGGTTAATCAAGATAATGAAATTAGAGTATGAGGGGAAGTTAGCTAGAAATGTAAAAATGGATAGCAAGAGTTTCTACAGGTATTTAAAAAGGAAAAGAGTAAGTAAAGTGAGTGTTGGTCCTCTAGAGAGTGAGAATGGGGAGTTAATAGTCGATAATAAGGAAATGGGGGGATGAAACGAACAAACGCTTTGCTTCTGTCTTCATTATAGAGGATACAAAAAACATTCCAGTAATAGCTGTAAATCAGGAGGTGGAAGGAAGAGAGGAATTCGGTGAAATTACAACCACTGGGGAAGCGAACTGATGGAGTTGCGGGCTGACAAGTCCCTGGGTCCTGATGGGCTTCATCCTAGGGTCTTTAAAGAGGTGGCTAATGAGATAGTAGATGCGTTGGCGATAATTTTTCAAAATTCGCTGTAGCAAATATAACCCCTCTATTAAAGAAGTGGGGAGGCAGAAAGCAGGTAACTCTATGCCAGTTAGCTTGACATCTGTTGTGGGGAAGGTGTTAGAATCAATCATTAAGGAGGCTGCAGCTGGGCACTTAGAAAAACTTAAGGTAATTGGGAATAGTCAGCATGGTTTTGTGAAAGGGAAATCATTTTTAACCAATTTATTGGAGTTCTTTGAAGGAGTAACATGCGCTGTAGATAAAGGGGAGCCCATTGACATACTGGACTAAGATTTCCAGAAGGCACTTGACAAGGTGCCACATAAAAGGTTATTGCACAAAGTAGGAGCTCATGGTGTAAAGGATAACATATTGGCATGGATAGAAGATTGGCTGGCTGGAAGAAAACAGGGAGTATGCAGAAATGGGTCCTTTTCTGATTGGCAGAATATGACGAGTGGAGTCCCGCAGGGGTCTGTGCTGGGGCCTCAACGTTTTACAATTTATATCAATGACTTAGATGAGGGGAGCGATGGCATGGTAGTTAAATTTGCAGCTGACACAAAAATAGGTAGGAAAATATGTTGTGAAGAGGACCCAAGGAGCTTGCAGACTGATATAGATAGTGAGTGAGTGGGTACAAATCTGGCAGATGGAGTATAATGTGGGAAAATATGAAATTGTTCACTTTGGCAGGAAGAATAAAAAAGCAGAGTATTTCTTAAATGGGGAACGACTGCAGAACACCGAGGTGCAGAGGAATCTAGCTGTTCTCGTTCATGAGTTACAAAAAGTTAGTATTCAGGTCCAGCAAGTAATAAAGAAGGCTAATGGAATGCTATCCTTTGTTATGAGAGGAATTGAAAATAAAAGTAAGGATGTTATGCTTCAGTTATGCAGGGCACTGGTGAGACCACATCTCTAATACTGTGTGCAGTTTTAGTCTCCTTATTTAAGGAAGGACATGAATGCGTTGGTATCTAGCACCATGGAGAAAAAAAAACAATAAAACCTGTTTGTTCAATTTTCCACAGTTTTAGTGGCCAATTTTCCTTCCTTTACCAAACTTCTCTTTCAGTCTGATCGAATCTCAGCATTGAGCCCCCAATTTGTTATGGACACGTAGTAAGGGCTGCGTTTGGTTCCCACTGTTCAGCTCCCAACTGACCGCAGTTGTGTTTTGTTAAAATGCTGTTATAGCCCCTGAGTGTCTTTCGGGTCAAATAAACAGACAAATGACAGGTTTCATCATTGGTAAGAAAAAGATAACTGTTTATTTTTAAACAAATCCCAAAATGATCACAACCTCACTCACATACCCATTCACCCTGTCACAAAAGGTTTTACTTTTGCACCAAAATCGTGGACTTCAATGTGTTAAAAAAAAGACGCTCAGCGAAGGACACCTGCAAAAATAATTGAAATTCCAGCAATGTTTTGAAAGGACGTTCAGAACAAAGAGTTGAACTTTATGGGTGTTTTGAAAGGAAGTTAAATATGTAAAAAGACAGAAGATTAACAGTTTCAAGGAAATCACAAGGGTTTGACCTTTCTTCAGAGCAGCTTGCACTCAAGCAGAAGAACCCATTGAACAGGTTTTCGAGTTTAAACAAGAAAGTGGTAAGCTTAGTACACTTAATACTCTAACGCGGTTTAAAATACTAAAAATATGCTACATTCACACACATATTCGCATGAGAGTCACACACACACATATAGATTACAGAGGGAAACAGATTTGGTGGTTGGATTAAAGTCTGGAATAAATGAAATTTAAATACAGTTTGTGAGTCCAATAGTCCTCAGCTGAAATTGTATTCCTGAAGTCCTCGCTGAGTTACATGCACATTGATGAGCTTCCTTTGCTCAGGGCTCCTGCAGGCAGAAAAGGAGGTTGATTCTCATTCCCTGGTTGCTGGCTGTGGTGGTCTGTGGGCTTGAAGGGGTTCCCAGTCACAGCTGTATCTTCTCTTGTTGCTTTCTGGGGAGAGAGAGAGAGACAGCCTGCTTCATTGATGGCTTTTCAGTTACTCCTCTCTGCTGCCTGTGTGATAAAGCTTACCGTTCCTCCAGAGCTGCACAGGCAGTCACATGACTCTATCAAGCTCCTTTGTTTTTGTTTTAATGAGGTGTTTCTGGAATCTTCTCTGAGATGCAAGGTGCTACATGCCTCAAGATGTCTAGTCGCAATGGGAGGGGGTTGGCTCTTTCAAAGTCAATGTGTGTAGATGGCCCTGACGAACATGTTGATAAGGCCAATTTGGGTAATTCAATCACTGAGCACCAACCATTGTCCTGGCTAGGCTGGGTGAGACTTTTCGTCTCCAGTCTAATCTTTTGATGTTTCAAATGTAAATTGTAGTGGCCACCTTGGCTGCCAGTTTTTAAAAAAAGTTACTTGTAGAATTTTTCCATTAAAAGTCTAATGTAAGATTCCAACCGATGAAATTAATATTTGCCCTTTTGCATGTAGGGTTTTCATGACAGTATTTAAATAGGTAAACTCTGACGCCATCAATCAGCAGTAGCTTGTTACTCTCTTCCAGCTTTTCAAAGCACTTTGTATCACTTAGACAAGCTAAGTTAACATGTTTATAACATGATCAGTCCCTTAAGTTCATGTTTCCAGACACAATATTTGTGCATATGTGAATTTTCTCCAAATTTCTAACGCTTCATCAAAGCTTTGAAATATTGCTGTTGATTGGTTTTGACTCAAATTTTAAGACATCTCTGCTTTTCGCTAAACATTCCATAGCCTTAAAGTGTTTTTTTCACCAGTGGCTCTGGTTACCTGTAATGAAGATAGTTTGCAACTGTTACCAGGTTACTTGAGCTCAAAAACCTCTTCGACCTTCGCAATGCATTTGTAAGATTCAGTCAGACTTTTCTGTACACAGCATAGCTTCCTATATTTCATTTAAACTATTGATGCTCCTAGGTTGACTAGCTTTGCAAGTCTGAACCACAAATTTCAATTAAAGATAATATTACTGTCTCATACAAGGGTTCTGTGCTGTGAATATAAAATGTACCTTTGGTCCCATGGGGAGTGCAGGGAATGGAATATGAAATTGGATTTGAGATTCAGTGCTTGAAATCCTTCAGCTCCTTCTATTGTGACAACTCCAGCAGAGACTGGTAACTTTAAAACAAGAGATATGAACTCCCCAGATCGATTAAAGGAATTCACAGCAAGATTTCACGTTTGAAGATGTTTACCATAACAATGAATTAAAAATCAACATTAACTAAACAGTATTTAGTAGGTAGCGAATATAAGTTACAGAGAAAGGTATTTCCCATTAACATATGAAAACATTTGAAAAACCCACACCACATTTCTACGTTACACAGAGTTCTCAGCAAAAAAAGGTGTTCTTGTGGCCAAATGTCCCAAACTCCTCCCAGTTGCTATGGGTTGGTGTTATGTCATCTTGTTGTTTTCTGGTTCCCAGGTGTTGGAAATAATCACACTTCAAACTTGGAAAGGCTGAAGTCTTTTTGTTTAATACAGCTCACCATGCTGCCTGCTGTAGGATTGATAAAACTGGTTTTGTGTTACATATAGTATAACTCCTCAGTGCAGCTGTGAGTGTGGCCCCACTGGAAAATTTATACATAACACTAGTTCCTAGCACTTTTGTGCTGACCATCAACCACCCATTTATACTAACCCTACATTAATCCCATATTTCCTATCACATCCCCACCTTCCCTCAATTCTCCTACCTACACTAGGGGAAATTTACAATGGTCAATTTACCTATCAACCTACAAGTCTTTGGCTGTGGGAGGAAACCAGAGCACCCAGCAGAAACCCACACGGTCAAAGGGAGAACTTGCAAACTCCACACAGGCAGGACCCAGAACCGAACCCAGGTCGCTGGAGCTGTGAGGCTGCACTGCTGACCACTGCACCACCCCATTCAAGTGGTCTTCCATTAATAAGGCAATGTCCAGTGACCCTGCTGGACTTTTTTTCCACTGCAAACCTCAGCTTTCAAATCTGGTTCATGTCTTAGCAATGTTTTGCTGTGTCGGTGCTCTGACAGCAGTTATTCCTCTCTCTCCCTCTCTCTCTCTTCAGGCTGCACAGCTCCCTGCTTACTGGTCCCTTTCTTCATTACAGCCTGCCAAACCTAGCAGAGCCTGAAAGCCTGTTGAATTTTTCCAGAAAAAAAGTCAATAGTTTTTTTTGCCTTTTATAATATTCAGAATTCATATGGCTGACCACAGCAAAACCAGCTGGGCCTTCCTTTGTTTCTGGATTTTAAAGATTGCAACTCAAATTTGAACTTTTAGTGCCCCTGGCTGGGAGAGATAAACCTATTGTCCCTTAGGTGTTACAACCTTGCACCCTGCTTTCAAAAGTGTATTTCATCTGGGTTTCTTACGTTCATGGGGACCATCATCTCTGACTTGTCACTGGACAGAATAGGTGTGAGGTCACATGTCACCTCTGAATCCATTTTACACTGCATTAAAGATCGCAGATTTTAAAACATAACCAAACTACAAAGTGCAACATTCATAACACTATGATTTCAATAATTTAACCATGAGATTGAGAGGGTATTTCATCATGTTCTTCATTTGTTCTCTGAATTTAGCCTGAGTCACAGCATAAATGCATGTGTTTGTACAGGAACTGAGAAGCTGCAGCATCATTGATATATGATCTGTGGTAAAGCGAAGGTCAGTGCTGGAGTAATAACACCAAACATCTGCAATTAGCTCATAAAATGTACACACAATCATTGTCACCCATAACAGTATTAAAGTGCCAGATATCAGAAGAGTAAAATGATGGATTTCCTTCGATTCTCCATCTCTGGGTCCTTGTGATTCTCTCCATTGCTGCGATCCCAGAATCCCCTGCAGACTATCCTGGTCACTAAAATACATCTGACCGTCAGAACATTGAGTAGCGAAATCAAAAAGAATGGGATACAAGAGGTTAAAATGTAATAAAACAATTCAAATATGGTCCATGTGAGGGAAGCATAGAAGCTCACATATTAGGAACAATACCAGGGAACATTATCAATGAGAAAGCTCGATGTAATTGTAAAGTACTGGGGAGAGACACTATAGAGCCCAGCAACTCACTAAGCTGGATTTTAAGAGCCCACCACTGATCTCTCACTTTCCTCAGGACAGGATCACAATTGCCACCAAGTTAACTGGAAGAGAGAGAGAAAAGGAAGCAGAGAAATTACTGAACAGACATGGAGCCAAAGCAGCAGTTTGACAGGATCTGCGGTGAAACTTCCAGGTTTGTTGTTGCATTGAACAGTGCAAACTGATTTATTGACCTGTGCAGTGCTTTTCCCACAGAAATATTTGAAACATAATTATCAATAATGAATTGGGAAATCAATACAGAAAGTGAATAAAGTCAGCACTGGATCCACTGGAAATGCTGAGTGAGGATACAGTGCCGGTGGGGAAACAGAAGGGGTTTTACAGAAATGGATCTGAAAGAGTTAAGTCGGGATTTGGCTTCTGAGTGATAGCCTGGAAGATTTGAGGACACGTGGAGGTGCAGGTGGTTTGTTGCTGTGGGTTCAGAGAGCCGACAAGGGGATGGCACAAAAATGAAAAAAGACTGAAAGCATTAGCGTTGTGTTTAAGAGTTTGGATCGGCTGGAAGAGGCAGCTGGAGGCTGAGCCAATGAGTGGGATTGGGAGGCAGACAAGGAAAAGGAGGTGTAGGAGCTGGAGATGAGACAGGAGCATGGGAGTTTGGGAAAGTGGATAAACTGAGGAGGCAGAGGATTCAATGCACTGACAGGAGAGGCTGAGATTTACGGGCAGAGACTGCATCAGAGTGTTAGAGGAAACCGAATGTATAGATGCCAGTAAAACAACTCAATGAATACTTTCAACAATTAATCTCTGTGGTTATTGGTGTTAGAGCACAGCTCATTGGTTCTAAACTGTATTCAATACAATTACTTAAGTGTATTCATGAAATCAGCCTCACTCTTTATTGAATTCAGCAGTCACAGAGATTTTAAAGCACAGTATTTATAATGATTTACCTTCAGTGAATAACAGATTCTATTGTGTTTATACAGTCAGGAATTAAGGAAAAGTAACTTTCACCAAAACAGACTGAGGACTGGACAGAGACAAACATACAGGGAGCAAGATTAAAAATAAAACTCACCCAATCTGACAACATCCCATGAACAATTTCAACTCATGGTTTGTCTCACTAATTGATCTGGACAATTCATAGAAATATAGAAACCATAGAAACATTACCACACAGAAGGAAGCCATTCAGCCCATCGTGTCTGCACCAGTGAAAAAAAACTAGCCGTTTAATCTAATCCCACCTTCCAGCACCTTGTCCATAGCCTTGCAGGTTAAAACACTTCAGGTGCATGTCCAGGTACATTTTGAAAGAGTTGAAGGTTTCTGCCTCCACCACCGAGGCGGGCAGTGAATTCCAGACACCCACCACCGTCTGGGTGAAAAAGATTTTCCTAATTTCTCTCTAATCCTTCTACCAATCACCTTAAATCTGTGCCCCCTGGTAATTGACCTCTCCACTGAGGGAAACAGGTCCTTCCTGTCTACTCTATCTAGGCCCCTCATAATTTTGTACACCTCTATTAAGTCACCCCTCAGCTTCCTCTGTTCTAAGGAAAACAACCCTTGCCGACCCAATCTTTCCTCATAGTTGCAACTTTCAAGCCCTGGCAATGTTCTTGTAAATCTCCTCTGTACTCTCTCCAGAGAAATTTTGTCCTTCCTGTAATGTGGTGAACAGAACTGTACGCAATACTCCAGCTGTGGTCTAACCAGCATTTTATAAAGTTCCAGAATTACATCCTGCTTTTGTATTCTATACCTCGGCCAATAAAGGAAAGGATTCCATACAACTTCTTCAACTTTCTATCTACCTGTCCTGCCACCTTCCGGGACCTGTACTCCAAGGTCTCTCACCTCTTCTACCCCTCTCAATATCCTCATGTTTATTGTGTATTCCCTCACTTTGTTTGCCCTCCCCAAATGCATTACCTCACACTTTTCCAGATTGTGAAGACAAATTCAGCAGTTTATCATCACAAATTATTCAGACCACTGCTTCTCTCTCTGGCTTTGCTTCTGGTTATGTCTTTCTCTCTGTTTCATTCTAATTTAGATTTACAGCACTGAAACAGGCCCTTTGGCCCACCAAGTCTGTGCCGACCAACAACCACCCCTTTTATACTAATCCTACATTAATCCCATATTCCTACCACATCCCCACCTTCCCTCAATTCCCCTACCTATACTAAGAGCAATTTATCTATCAACCTGCAAATCTTTGGCTGTGGGATGAAACCGGAGCACCCGACGAAAACTCACACGATCACAGGGAGAACTTGCAAACTCCACACAGGCAGTACCCAGAATTGAACCCGTGTCGCTGGAGCTGTGAGGCTGCGGTGCTAACTACTGCACCACTGTGCCACTGCCCTTCCTTCTCTCAGTCTCCCTGTCTGTCTCTCTGGAAGTATTCACGCGTTGAAAACTGTTTCTCAATGTCGCTTCTCACATCTGATTTCATCTGAACATCCTGCGCCTGTATTCTTTTCACCAGCCCCGTGTTCAATGATTCAGTCAATTTCTTCAATGATGAATGCCCTATGAATAGTTAAATGTGTTTATAAATCACACAAGTCTCCAGTTGTTCACCTACACTGTTAACTTCATCTACAATGCATGCAATAAACAGAATTGAGAGCTTCTTCCAGGTGCACCTCACAAACATTGAAATTTCTTCCCGGGATTTATAAAATACAGTGTTAGAGGGAGCGATTGTTTAATTAATAAAATACTAACATCAGCACTGCGGCTGATAATCTACCAATAAACAGAGGGACTCATGATTCCAACAGAAACCGTGCAAACAGATACAACATCACATCAATGAATTTCATTTTACAATGTAGTCCAGTGACAGTGAATTCATCCACAGTGAAGCAGAGAAGGAGATGTGAAAGAGTCAGCAGCAAACTCAGTTCAGTAACCAGAGCTCTGAAGCAGAGTAAGGCACACACAGAATGAAATAATATTTTATAACAGTGATAACCAATAAATACATTCAAAACCCAGTTAAACTGAGTTATATTGTGTTGCCCCCTTGTAACACTGAGGCCGTGAGATGCCTCACTATCAATCACAGAAAACACATACCTAAAAATATTCCACGACAGTCAGATCCACAACATGAAACTGTTAGCTGCTCCTGATGGTCTGATTCATGCTCTTACACAGTGCAAAGAATAATCCAATAACAATAACTGATTTGGATAAACAAAGATCATTACAGATATAATGCAGCTCCTATAGACTGAAAGTGTAGGAAATGAAGAGATTCCTTCAATCAACTGCTGGAACAGAACATACAGCTGTTAAAACACACAGTAAGAAATAATACCGAGAATAGCAGCACATTTAGTGCCAATTTACAGCATTAGCAGCTGTGATTCCTTCTTACCAGGAACTCCAACTGCTGCAAGTATAGGATAATAAATATGTTCTACCTGATAGATTAGCAGATATTCCACTTCTGTGAGAAGCAGCAACTTCTGTTGGCTTGGAAACCTTCAGCTCCGGCAAGTGCTCTGAGCTGATCCATTCCAATGGGTCCTGATTTATACAGGGGATAAGTCTCCACTGACATGGTTATACCCTGGAGCATTGCTATTAGTTACACTCACTTGAACAAACACATTACATCAGCAGCTTTGACTCTGACGTGAAAATGTGGACAAAACACAAACGCTTTAAAGTCAATTTCTTAGTGAGACCTCTCTTGGGAATAAATGTGAAAACTGTACTCATAAAAGAAGGATCTCACAATTGTTAGTGGCATAGCTTACAGTTTCCAAACAGATCTGTTTGAATCTATTCCTGCATTTCCCAGTTAAAATGTGAACTTTGAGTTTCTGACACACGAACACATAAAGATCACTTTAAGGATTGCAGCCTAGTAATTACTGTGGGTGATATCAGGGGACAGACACTGAACCTGTCCCATGGGCATTCCTCTCTCTGTTATCTTACTGCAGATGTTTCCCTGTTTATTCTACACTGGCTCACATCTCTCATAAATATATGGCACCTCCTGACTCCATTCCTCCAGTTCTCTCCTGACCGGCCACCCAACCTCCACCTTCCATCAAAGACAACTGATTCAGAACTCTGCTGTCCATGTCCAGTGTTCAACAAGTCCAGCTCTCCCATCACCCTCAACCTCACTGACCCGCATTGGCTCCCTATTCCCTAATATCTTAAATTTTAATTTCTTATCCTTGTTGTTAAAATCCCTCCATGTCCTCACCCCTCCCCATCTCCAACCACTCTGCCTAACCAGCAGTAAACCCACCCGTGATCTCTGCCTATCTCTGACACTACTCTCCTTCAGTGGGACTGGCCTCGCTTGGTTCCATTCTTACTGATTTCTAGCAATGCCGTCTTTCCCCACACCAGCACCGTTACCTCTGAAGTCCCTGAACGTTCCATTCTTGCTCCCTCCTCTTCCTCGTCTACATGTTGTCCATTGGCGACATCATCTACAGACATGGGGTCAGTTTCCACATGTGTGCTAACAACACCCAGTTCCAGCTCTCCACCATCTCTCTCAACCCTCCACTGCCTCTGTGTTATCAGGCTGCAAGTCTGTTTTCCCATGTGCTGCAATTTCGTCCAATTGAACAAAGGGAAGCTTGAAGCCTTCACCTTTGCCCCCATCACAAACTCCACCCTCTTGTCACCGATTCTATATCCCTTCCTGGCCATTTTCCCAGGTTGAATATGATGCTGTGTAAGCTCTGATGCCTAGGACCCCTGTTTTATCCCACATATAAATGACTTGGATCTTGGAATACAGAGTAGAATTTCAAAATCTGCCGATGATACCAAACTTGGGCTAGTTGCAAACAGTGAGAATGATATGAACCACCTGAAACAGGACATAGGTAGGCAAGCAGAATGGGCAAACAAGAGTCAGGACATCCCTGGAACCATTCTGGTAAATCTTCTCTGCACCCTCTTAAGGCCCCTCATGTCTTTCCTAAAGTGTGGTGACCAGATTTGGACGCAATGCTCTAGTTGTGTTCTAACAAGTATTTATAAAGCTCAACACAACTTCCCTGCTTTTGTACTCAATGCCTCTATTTATGAAGCCCAAAATCCCATATGCCTTGTTAACAACTCTCTCAATATGCATTGCAACCTTCAAAGATCTATGCACGTTAAGCCCCAACGCCCTATGTCCTGCACACTCTTTAGTATTGTGCCATTATTATTTATATTGCCTCTCCCTGTGCCTTCTGCCAAAATGCATCACCTCACATTTCTCTGTATTAAATTCTATCTGTCATTTATAGAGATCTAAAAAGGAGTGGTTCGATTGTGGCATGATATTGGGACACTGGTGTAAGTGTGCAGATGTGAAGCAACTAACATGCGGAAATGCACAGTGAAATTGAACTGAAGATCAGGATTCAGACATGCTCAGATACTGGACAAGCACACAACATGAAAAGGTAAATGTGACCAGTCCACTTGGATATATTTTAAATCACCAAGGGTCCATGGAGAGCATACAGCATAGAGAAATTGACTTTAAAAATCATCAGGATAGCATTTGACATACTGATACCTGTCAGAAGAGTAAAATTAAAGTAAAAGCGTACAGAATCTGGACTGGGACAATTGAGGGCTAGGGATAAATAATACATAGTCAGAACTATCCACAAGAAGAAATTGGATAAAAGAAAAACTGCAGAATCTTTTACGTTCATGATTTATTGATGATATGGAAAAGGTACTTTTCTCTCCAATGTATTATGATGTCCTATGCTTGCATCATTTTCTTTTGCTTGAAATATATGTACTTAATCGGCATGCTAATAATTTAGAATTAACAGCCCTCCTGCAGATGGGGAAGAAAAGATCATGTAGATGTTAACCAAGGTGGGGCCAGAACAGAACTGTAAAATAACGGAGTGGAATTGAGTGAGGGGCTGAGGAGTGCTCCTTCCCCTCAAAGGTGTGGAATGCAAGAATCCTGGGAAATTCCTATATCGGGTTTTCTTGCTAATGAACAAGAACGATTTAAAGTATTATGACTGACGGATTATAAATTAGGATTTTCATTGATTATGCTATGACAATACTTACACTGAACGATAGTTTGTTCATCCTGCTGGTGATATGCTCTAGCTGAAGATGGTCGAGAGGTGATATAATATGGAATTGTGGTTTAGGCCTTCATCAATCAAGTGTTTTTGACCCCGTAGTTTTTGAATGCGACTGAATTATTGAAATGTAAACTTCAGCAGTAATCTAGTAGCTGAGTGCGCAAGCAGGTGGCCTTCTGCATGAAACCTAGAGGATAAACACCTTCGCAGAACTTTAGAGGGCCAGAGGAGAGTAGAGCAGAGATAAAATAGCCAAATACCAAGGCCTCGATGTTTTTCTTGCTTTAGTGAAGCTTGGCATTGGAATGTTTATGAACTGAGAGGATTCTGAGCATGGGAAATTAGAGATATTATGAATCTGACCTGGCTTGGGTGGGCAGATGGATAAATGCCTTTTTTTTTAAATTTTGAGCCGTTCGAATAATAGTGAGGTAATGATTGGGTTAAACTGGTCTCCCTGAGCTTCTTGGTGTAAAGAAAGTATAAGAGGAGATTCCCCGAGCACAGAAATTGCTCGTCTCATTGACTGATGTGACGGAACCTGGAGCACGACCAGGGAGTAGTTATGAGGGGGTCACTCTTCTATGCAAGGCATAAGGGTAATGCTGTTGCTCTTTGAGACAACTGCTCAGACGTTAGTCTGTGTCAAGTCTTAATTATACTGCATAACATAGAACCACTGTTACCACTGCAAATAACTTCAGAACTTGATAATAAGGGGTTGAAGGGTTAATTTACTCTAATACTCTGAATTCTTACAAAAGAGGTGGAGAGGGAGGAACAAAGAGACAGGCAAGGAGAGAGAGAGTGACACTGGCTGAGATGGAGAGACAGAGAACAGGGAGAGTAATGGCGAGAGAGAGAGAAAAACAGATACAGAGAGAAAATGTCAGAGGAACAGGCTTGGTGTATGTAACAGAGAGAAAGGCATGGAGAGAGAGGAATAAATCCCAGGGTCTTATAATCTTTTTTAATCGCTTTCTCTGTCCTGCAACCTTCAATGAAATGTGCACATATACCCCACAGGTCCCTTTGCTCCATACCATCTTTAGAATTTTACTCTGGAATTTATATTGCCTCTCCTAATTCTTCCTACCAAAATGTATCACTTCACACTTTTCTGCATTAAATTTCATCCGTCCCTTGTCCAACCATTCCACTCGCCTGTCTATGCTCTCTTGAACTTTATCAACATTCTCCACGAAGCTTACCATAATTAAAAGTTTTGCATCATTCTCAAATTTTGAAGGCGGTGTTTGCTGACAGCGCAACCACTAGGTGGCGCAGTACTGGCACATGCACAAATGCAGCCTGATCCACCGAAATGTCACTATCTGCAACATCTCAGGCAGCTGCCAGCAATAAGGATGGTGCTGCTCAATTTATCACAAAAAAACAAATAAAACCCAATTCTTCTCAATTGCTGCAATCGCTGCCTCCATCCCACCCACAACTGTATCCTACTCCCTCCTGAAATTGTGCTTCTCTTCGCCACTCCCTCACACACCTGTTTGCTCATTGTTTACTACCCGCCTCACCGCTGCCTTCCCTCAGCCACTCGCTCCCAGCCTCGCCGTTTCCCCCCCTCGGCTGCTCACTCCCCGCCTTGCCACTTCGGTCGCTCGCTTCCCACTCCCAACCCACCTGGCCGCTCGCTCCAGGCCTCGCCACTTCCCCCCTCTTGGTCACTCGCTGCCATGTCGCCCTGTCACCCCTCGTTTGCTGTCACCCCTCCTTGCCGCTTTGACGGCTCATTCCCCACTCCTCCAACTGCTGCTTCTTTGGGTGGTGTGGCAGGGAGTGATCAGCCGACCTGGGGGTGGGGGGACACGAAGCGGCGAGGGCAGGAGTGAGTGGCTGAGGGAAGGCAGCGGGAAATTGGAAGTAGGAATGCTGGATGCCAGCTGGGTACTGTTTGATGGAATGGGGGCAGCAATCGTGGATATTGATTGATGAGAATGTCATTGCGTGGTGACGTCAATGCGCACATCCATGCATTCATACTGACAAGCTGACAAGCTGACAAATGATTGCATGCACTGATGACCTCTATGATCGCTCTGAGCATGCTCTGTGTTGTCAGGAGTCACTGTGATTTTGAAATTGTGCCCTGTCCACCCATGTCGAGGACATTAAAATATATCAAGAAAATCAGGGGTCCTAACACCAACTCCTTGGAAACACAACTATATACCTTCCTCAAGTTCAAAAGATACACATTTACAACTACTCTCTGCTTCCTGTTACTCAGTCAATTTTGTATCCATGCTGCCACTGCCCATTTTATTCCCTGGACTCTAACTCTGTTGGAAAGCTTATCATTAATTCAATTATCACCCAATTAAATGATATTTTCGAAGGCCATGTGCATCACCTCAACCACAGGACCTCATCAACCCTTTCTGTTACCTCATCAAACGATCAAGCATGTTAGCTAAAGATGATTTGCCCTTGACAAATCCAGACTGGCTTTCTTTAATTAATCCACATTAGTCCACATGACTGTTAATTGTGTCCCTAAGTATCATTTCTAAAAGCCCTCACCATCACAGTTAAACTGTCTGCCCTGTCGTCGATGCATTTATCCTTACAACCTTTTCTAAACAAAGGTGTAAAATTTCCAAATCTTCTCTGGCATCACCCCGGTATCTAAAAAATTGGAAGATTTTGGCCAGCGTCTCTGCAATTTCCACCCTTACTTTCCTCACTATCTTTCGATGAATCTCATCTGGTCCTGGTGACTTATCAACTTTAAGTACAACCAGCCTAGCTAATAATTCCACTTCATCAATTTTAGCCCATCCAGTGTCTCAGTTGCCTCCTCTTTCACTACGACTTGGGCAAATCTTCTTTCTTGTTAAAGACAGTTGCAAAGTGCTCATTTAGTACCTTTGCAATGTCCCTGCCTCAATGCATAAATTCTCTGTTAGGTCCCTACCACCCCACTCCTTTTTTTGCCACTCTTTTACTATTTATATGCTTATAGAAGACATTTAGATTCCCTTTTATGTTAGCCACCAGTCTCTCTCATACTCTCTCTTTGCTTCTCTTTTTTCACTTCCACTCTGAGCCTTCTGTATTCTGCCTGGTTCTGAATTGTATTGTCCACCTGACATCTGTCATATGCACCAGTTTTCTGCTTCATCTTACTCTCTATCTCTTCCTTCATCCAGGGTAGCTCTGGATCTGTTTGCCCTACCTATACCCATGGCAATGTACATTGGCTGGATTCAAATTATCGCCTCTTTAAAAGCAGCCCATTATTCAGTTACAGTTTTCCTGCCGAAAATCAATTATCATTGAACGACGTCAAGTATTGCATTAGCCCTAATTATGTCATTCAGGTAGTTTCTGAGAACTCAGGGTAATGATCTCATCGGCAATAATGATGGATAACATTAAATAATGGAATATTATTGAGTGCATTTGGAGCATCAGATTTTACATGAACGATAATAATGTTGAGCTGATGGTCTCCACTTACAACAAATAATTAGTTTTCAGTTACTATTTTTAATAAACAATCAAATTGATAGTTGATTGAGAATGCACAAAGTTATCAATGATTTCTAATCCTGATCTATATTCAATCAGTTTCTCTTCTCCTTTCCTTGGCTTTTGGTTTTCTTGTTGGATTCTGCTTCCATGAGCACCCTGCAGTGCTCACTAAAGACATCGCAGCCAAGTTTGGTGCCATCCACATTCCATGTTCACTGCTTCATTTTCCAACCCATGACTGACAGATTAATCCTAGACTGGTATCCCTTCATTGCACAGATTCACCCAATAGTGATGAGAAGGTGGGACTTAGATTCTCTTTACATAACCCAAAGTCACTGGGTAATGATCAGCAGCAGGAATTTGGGCTGATTCTCCCACACTAACACAGGATCACTGGGTAATGATCAGGATCAGGAACCTAGGCTGATTCCCCCACACTAACCCAGAGTAACTGAGCAATGATAGGAAGAAGGAACTGGGATGTTTCCCCCAAAACAATCTAGAGTCACTGGCTTATGAACAGGAGCAGGAACTTGGGCTGATTTCCCAAACATCAAAGAACAAAGAACAAAGAACAAAGAAAATTACAGCACAGGAACAGGCCCTTCAGCCCTCCAAGCCTACGCCGATCCAAATCCTCTATCTAAACCTGTCGCCTATTTTCTAAGGGTCTGTATCTCTTTACTTCCTGCCCATTCATGTATCTGTCTAGATACATCTTAAAAGACGCTATCGTGCCCGCGTCTACCACCTCCGCTGGCAAAGCGTTCCATGCACCCACCACCCTCTGCGTAAAGAAATTTCCACGCAAAATCCCCCTAAACTTATCCCCTTTCACTTTGAACTCGTGTCCCCTTGTAATTGAATCCCCCACTCTGGGAAAAAGCTTCTTGCTATCCACTCTGTCTATACCTCTCATGATTTTGTACACCTCAATCAGGTCCCCCCTCAACCTCCGTCTTTCTAATGAAAATAATCCTAATCTACTCAACCTCTCTTCATAGCTAGCGCCCTCCATACCAGGCAACATCCTGGTGAATCTCCTCTGCACCCTCTCCAAAGCATCCACATCCTTTTGGTAATGTGGCAACCAGAACAGCACGCAGTATTCCAAATGTGGCCGAACCAAAGTCCTATACAACTGTAACATGACCCGCCAACTCTTGTACTCAATACCCCGTCCGATGAAGGAAAGCATGCCGTATGCCTTCTTGACCACTCTATCAACTGAGAGCAACAAGGTAATGAACAGGAGCAGGAACCTGGGCCGATTCCCCCACAGTTACCCAGTCACTGAGTTCAGTTCTATTCCTGCCAAGCAGAAGTGTGTGATTTTTATTATTTCCTGTCACTCTCAGGTCTTTTCATAGGAACTTGAAAGAAACTGTCAGCTCAGCAATGAACTTTCTCTTATCTCTTATAAACTACTATTTCTCATGTGATATTTCATCCCAAATATTAACTTGCATTTACCTGTTGATTTCATTGAATGGTATTCCTTGTCTCCAGCAGATAACCCCATCACAGGTTCAAGCATTTCAATAAATTACTGGATACAGAAACACATTTGCAAATCTCAATAAATACTCAATCAAGCTGGTAAAATTGGTCCCATCTTGATATATAATTCCATTGTATATTTCTTTTCCTCACAGTTAACTTATTGATGATCATTCTCTAGATCAATAGAGAAGCAGTGGCAGACACTTAAGGGGATATTTCAGAAACTCAGAATAAGTATATTCCTACTATAAAGAAAAATTCTAAGGGGAGGACCCACCATCCGTGGTTAACAAAAGAAGTTAAGGAAAGCATCAAATTTAAGGAAAAGGAATATAATTGTGCAAAGATGAGTGGCATGAGTAAATATACAAACTGGGTGGTTTTATTTTGATAAAAAAAAGTCAACAGATGAAACTCTCCGCCGAAGAAAGGCGGTGGAGGGGTGCCACCACCCGGTAAACGGGACCTGGAACAAGCAGAGATCAGCAGCCGCCAGCCTCTCAATCCGGTGCCGGGGAGGAGGGTGGGTGGGGTTGGGGGGGGGTGGGGCAAGGGAGGTGGAGGGGGGGGAGGGGATGGCCAACAGTTGTAATCTATCTGAGAAAACACGAGGCTGGCAATTGGTCAGAATATAAGGAATGGCAGAGAATGACTAAAAGGTTAATCAGGGGAAAGAAATGAGAGTATGAGAGGAAACTATCTAGAAATGTAAAAATGGATAGCAATTGTTTCTACAGGCATTTAAAAAGGAAAAGAGTAAGTAAAGTGAGTTTTGGTCCTCTGGACAGTGAGAATAGGGAGTTAATAGTAGATAATAAAGAAATGGCAGATGAAATGAACAAATATTTTGCTTCTGTCTTCACTTTAGAGGATACAAAAAACATTCCAGTAATAGCTGTAAATCAGGAGGTGGGAGGAAGAGAGGAAATTGGTGAAATTACAATCACCAGTGAAGCAGTACTGACCAAACTGATGAAGCTGCGGGCTAACAAGTCCCCGAGTCCTGATGGGCTTCATCCTAGGGTCTTAACAGATATGGACAATGAGGTAGTAGATGAGTTGGTGTTAATTTTTCAAAATTGGCCAGATTCTGGAAAGGTTCCATCAGACTGGAAAGTGGCAAATATATCACCTCTATTCAAGAAGTGGGGGAGGCAGAAACAGGTAACTCTCAGCCAGTTAGCTTGACGTCTGTCATGGGGGAGGTGTTAGAATCAATCATGAAGCAGGCTATAGCTGAGCACATAGAAAAACCAAGGGTCATCGGAAATAATCAGCATGGCTTGTGAAAGGAAGATCATGATTAACCAATTTATTGGAGTTCTTTGAAGAAGTAACATGTGCATTGGATAAAGGGGAGCCCTTTGATGTACTGTACTTGGACTTCCAGAAGACACTTGACAAGGTGCCACATAAAAGGCTATTGTCCAAAGTAGGAGCTCATGGTGTAGGGGGTAACATATTGGCATGGATAGAAGATTGGCTGGCTGGCAGAAACAGGAAGCAAGCATAACTGGGTCCTTTTCTGATTGGCATGGTGTCATGAGTGGAGTCCTGCAGGGTCTGTGCTGGGGTCTCAATGTTTTACAATTTATATCAATGACTTAGATGAGGGGAGCAATGGCAACGCAGCTAAATTTGCAGATGACACAAAGATAGGTAGGAAAGTATGTTGTGAAGTGGACCTAAGGAGCTTGCAGACTGATATAGATCGATTGAGTGAGTGGGCAAAAATCTGGCAGATGGAGTATAATGTGGGAAAATATGAAGTTGCTCACTTTGGCAGGAAGAATAAAAAAGCAAAGTATTGCTTCAATGGAGAATGACTGCAGAACTCCGAGGTGCAGAGGGATCTAGGTGTTCTTGTGCATGAGTCACAAAACATTAGTAGGCAGGTACAGAAAGTAGTAAAGAAGGCAAATGGAATGCTATCCTTTATTACAAGAGGAATTGAAAATAAAAGTAAGAATGTTATGCTGCAGATATACAGGGCATAGGTGAGACTACATCTTGAATACTGTGTGCAGTTTGGTCTCCTTATTTAAGGAAGGATGTGAATGCCTTGGAGGCAGTTCAGGGGAGGTTTACTAGATTGATATCTGGAATGAGTGGGTTGTCTTATGAGGAAAGGTTGGACAGACTGAGCTTGTTTTCACTGGCGTTTAGAAGTGTGAGGGGAGACTTGATTGAAGTATATAAGATCCTGAACAGTCTTGACAAGGTGGATGCGGAAAGGATGTTTCCTCTTGTGGGTGAGTTCAGAACTAGGGGGCAATGTTTTAAAATTAGGGATCACCCTTTTAGGACAGAGATGAGGAGAATGTTTTTCTCTCAGAGGATTGTGTGACTTTGGAACTCTCTGCCTCAGAAGGTGGTGGAGGCAGCGTCATTGAATAATTTTAAGGCGGAGTACATAGATTCTGGTTAGGTAAGGGAATAAAAGGTTATCAGGGGTCAATGGGAGTGTGGAATTTGAGACACAAACAGATCAGCAATGATCTTATTGAATGGCGGAGCAGACTAGAGGGGCCAAATGGCCTACCTCTGCTCCTAATTCTTATGCTCGTATTCTGTTTCAGGGAAAGTGTGGTCTCTCCAAATGTTTAACTTGCTATTTGGTGGCCATGACATTGGCCATTATCCTTGACCTGATGTTGAGGCACATTCTACTTGTTTATCAGAAAAATTTTCATTTTCTGTGGTCCATTACTGTGTGTAATATCCATGCTGTCCTGCTTTACACAGTCTGGTTCATGGTGGCTTTCACATTTGAGCGATTTGTGGGCATTTGTTGCCAGAACCTGAGAAGTATGTATTGCACTGAGAAATGGCGGCTGTGGTGCTGGGAACAGTGACTGTTCTGAGCTGATTAAAGAACATCACCTGGCATTTTGTGACATCAGATCAGTATTTACTGGGGAATGACCCCTGCTTTTGTTTTGCATTATATGAGGTTGTGCATTCTCTGCCTAGGGAGAAATGGAGCTCCTTCACAACATTAAATCCCCATTTATTTCATTTGTTCTCATTCTTCTGCTCAATGGTTTCACCATCTGATGTATTTCAGTAACCAGGAGAGCTCGCAGGAGACTCCGGGTTCACAGCAGTGGGGAGAATCCCAAAGACCCAGAGATGGAGAGCTGCAGGAAATCCATCGCTCGCTTTCTCGGCAAATTTCATACTGTTATGGGCAATGATTATGGTGTATTCAATCAGGTGGCCAAATGTTGTGTTTATCTGCCATTCTATATCAGTTTGTACAAGAAATAGGATACATTCTCCAGCTCCTGAGTTGCTGCACAAACACTTGTATTTATGCCATGACCCAAAATAAGTTTAGAGAGCATTTACAGAATGTGGTGAAATATCCCTTTATTCTAATTGTAAAATTCATCAAAGGATGAGAAAAATTGTCTCATTTCATGTTCAAACAACTCTCCCCTATGGGGTCAGTGATATAAAAAATTACTGGTGTGTAGTCAGACTCAGTAATAAGTGCCCTTGTGTGAAATAACCACAACAAATATCACTTCAAGTGGACACAGAAAATATCACTTAACATTGGCACAGCAAATACCATTTAAACTTGACACAGCAAATATCACTTAAAATTGTCAGTGTAAATATCACTTCAAATGATTACAGCAAATATCACTTAAACACAACACAGCAAATATTACAGGACACCACAAATATTACTTAAACTTGACACAACAAAAGCACTTCAAATCGACACAGCAAATACCACTTAAACTCAAAACAGCAAATGTCACTTAAAATAATCACATCTACACCACTGGACACAGCAAATAACACTTAAGCTGGACATGGGAAGTATCACTAAAAATGGTCACAATGGACAAAGCATGGACTCTATTGGCTGAATATCCTCCTTCTTTGCCTAATAACTCTATGACACTATGATTCTATTTTGATATTAATTAAAATGGATATAGCAAGTATTACTTAAAATGGACACAACAAATATCACAACATGGACACGGCAAATATCACTTTACATGGACACGACAAATATGACTTAACATAGACACAGAAAATATCACTTAAACTGTTCAAAGAAATTAGCACTTCATATAGGCTGAGCAAATATCAATTAAACTGATCGCAGCAACGGTCACTATAAATGACCATGGCAAATATGACTTCAACTGGACACAACAAATCTCTATTGAAATTGCCATGGCAAAGTTAACTTTATAAACGGTCACAGGAAATATCACTTTCACTGGATAAAGCAAATGTCACTAACAATAGACTCAGCGGATATCACTTAAAATGGCCACATGAAAATGATCACTTAATATGATCACTGAAAAGATCACTTCAACTGTACACAGCAAATATAAATTAAAGTGTAAAAGCGATGTCAGTCAAAATGACTGCAGCAAATAACACTTGAAACAGACATGGCAAATAGCACTTAAAATGAATGCAGCAAAAATGACTAAAAATGTCCACAGCAAATCTCAATTAAAATGGACCCAACAACTATCAATTAATTTGGTCACCACAAATTTAACTTAAAATGGCCACAGTAAATATCACTTCTACTGATCACAGCAAATATCATTTAAAATGGCCACAGCAAATTCCCCTTAAAATGGGCACAATAAATATCTCTTAAAATGACCACAGCAGAGTTCACACAGCATCTTATTCAGCCTGAGACAATAGCCAAGATGGGGGTTGGAATCTGGGACTAGGGTGTGGAGTTTGTGGTGGGGTCAAATGTGGAGGCTTCACTCTTCCCCATGTATAATTGGAGGAAATTGCATCTTATGGAAAACGGACTGTTACAGTCTGATAACACAGAGGCAGTGGAGGGTCGCGAGAGATGATGGTGAGCTGGAACTGGGTGTTGTCAGCACAAACATGGATGATGCCACTAGTGGGCAGTATGTAGATGGGGAAGAGGAGGGAATGGGAATGTAAAGTTCAGCAGCTCCGGAGGTAAAGGTGTTGCTGTGGGAAGAGAAGAATTGCTGGAGATGCTATGGCTACAAACAGATAGGTAAGAATGAACCAAGCGAGGGCAATCGAATGAAAGAGGTCAAAGTCAGAGGTATGGAAAGATCATTGGCGGGTTTCCTGCAGGTTTGGAGAAGAGGCTGGAGATGGTAAGGGGTGAGGACATGGATGCAGCTTAACCCAATGATAAGAATTTTAAATATAATGTGATTTGGAACTGGAAGCCAATGTGTATAAGTGCAGGTGAGGGTGAGGATGATGGTGAGTGTAACTTGATGAGGGCTGGACATGAACAGCAAATTTTGAATCAGTTGACATTGATGCAAGATGCAGGTTGAACAGCCAGGCATGAGGGAACTGGAGGAATGGAGTCAGGAGGTGGCACAGTTCTAATTTTACTGGAACCATTAACCAATGTAGAATAAACAGGTAAATATCAGCAGTAAAATATAGGAGAGAGGAATGTGTAAGATTTGATAAGTTAGGGGTGGTTTATGCCCCCTTCTAAGGTGGGAACAGACTTGGCAGCACAAAGCTTGTTGTGAATCGACATTATTGAGATAAAGGTAAGGACAAGTTTATTACATTTTCAGATAAATCATGGTCACAAATTCAGGCAGTGATTAGCAGTTTAACAAAGTTACTACCCGTATTAGAGACTGGATGGCAGAGTGCACGGCACTTTCTCTTGCAGCTTCTGGTCTTCAAGCTTTTTAATCGGTCTCTCTTGTCTCGTGTTGTTCAAAAATTCTCTGCCAAACAGGGACACAGTCAAGGCTTCTTTAATCCTGACTTCTTTTCAATTAACCCTCCATTTCCCCTATCAGTGATCAGACTTGTATTAAAGGATGCCTTTTTTTTAGCCAGTTAAGGATAATTCTTTGGCTGTTACTAACCTTTCCGATTTACATAGGTTATATCCTTTCGTGTTGACTACTTTATATCACTGTTTTTACATTTTGTGATCCATTATCTCATGACGAGACAAATCTACACTTAGTTCTCACACAAGCTGTTTTCACTGTCTGCTCTCAAGGTCTCACCATTTTACTGCAAGTAAGCATTTTAAAACTTGCCAATCTCCCAGAATCCCTCTACCTTGACATCTTGTCTATACTGTGTCCTATTTCCTAAATGTTCCCACTTTACCATACTACAAAGGGTTTCTAATAAAGCTTAATGTTACTTTATGATAATAAGTTAGTTGGCGGTTAATAATAGCTAGATTTTAACAATTAGTATTCTGGTTAGTAACTTTTTAGTAACCTAATAATCTTACAATTCCCCTGGTTGAGGGGAAGATATCCTTATCGACCTCTCGGGAATTATTTTACTATTTTCTAGAAAAGCTGCAAGCTCAAAGTTTCATGTCTTGTAACACCCTTGTCACAAGTAGCAAATAGCAATGTGTGAAGTGTCCTACTATTAATACCATGGCCTGTATTAGTATCATAAACATGGGCAGAGTCCGGAGCAATGGGTGTTGGCCTACATTGTATAAAGTCTCCCACCATTGCTGGTTGCCTAGCTGTTTTATTTCCTGCATTATATGGTCTTTGTTCTGCATCATTTTTACTAAGTATTTCTGTGCGGTGAAGGTCCTTTCTATTCCAGGCTGCAATGCTGACTGTTATATCAATACCCAACCATTCCCCCTCCTTGAGTCTCTCACCTAATCGGGGTGGCAACATCCATGGCCCAAAATACTGGTCACAAAAAGCGTCACTTACATTCATTACAATATGGTTCTCTACATCCTGCCCAACATCCCAAGTTGTGTGGTCACATTCCTTCTATCATGCATGGACTTAAAAGATTCTCCAGCTCTCTCTTTACCGGTATCCATCTTGTAGATAGTTATTGTTAAGTATTATTCTCCTACACCTTCATCTATCTTGCTGAACTTTAATTTTACTCCCTCTGACCATTGCCAGTGTGTTTAATTTGTCCTGATTTTTGTAAAGTCACTTTCTCTATGGAGTATGTGTCAATGCCTCGATAATTTAAAATATTGTCTCACTCTACTGACAACTATTTCATGCCACACTGTTTGTGAAGTTGCTATACATGACTAAGACCCATTCTTCAAAGCATTTCCTCATGCGTTGCGCATGTTAGTTGCTTCACATGTAACAAATCACATCTGCACAGTCACACCAGTAACACAATATCATGCCACACATTCTTAACTCTCTGGTAATCTTGTCAAAAGATCAAAAGAGGGAGGGTGTGGAGTCTGTCTGCAAACTTTGTTTGTCTCTCCTGCATGGTCCCAATGTCTTGGGTAGAGGCCAGGCTATCAAATGCAGTTCTCTTTAAAGAAAATCTCATAGGCAAGGATACAAATATCTCCAAGGGAAAGTTATCAAATTATGAGTCTTATCTACACCTTCCTGAGTTTTACTGGAAAGTTCTGGACTCCTTGGAACATACGAAAATATGAATGTATGACCTAAAGGCAGGATGAGGCCATTCGGCCCCTCGAGCCTGCTTCACCATTCTATAAGATCATGGCTGATCTATTTGTGGGCTCAATTCCACTTTCCTGCATACCCCTGAAACCCTTTGACTCCCTTGTTTGCCAAGAATCTGTCTACCTCTGGCTTAAAAATCATTCAATGACACTGCCTCCACCGCATTCCAGGAAAGAGAGTTCCACAGACACGTGACCCTCAGAGAAAAAAAAACTCCTCATCTCTGTCTTAAATGTTTTGTTCTCATCCACTTTGCCTCGGAAATTTTTTTTTAAAAAGTCTTTGAAAAGGGAGACAGCCTTTAGTCCAAATTGTGACTATGATGTGATTTTTGATGTCTGTAGATACATTTTTAAATTCTTAAAGCTACTGGATCTCTTGCGGTGGCATCAGTTCTCATGTGCCCTGGAATCCATCATCACTTATTTACAAAAAACACAAAGAATCCATTGTGGCTCTGCCCCAAAGCCCAATGAGTTAATTTGTCCAATTACATCTGTCAATTTAGAAATTTAAAATGTAATAATGTCCAATATATAAATTTTACACTCAGCAATACAAACGTTGTGTGGTGAAGTAAATGAAAAAAAAAGCTGCAGCGGGGTTAATTTCTCTGCTTGTTTCCAAGGGGGTGGAGCATAACATTTTCACATGCGTCACTTTATGTATGTAACTTTTTTGAAAAAACTTTCCCGATCAAAGAAGAACCAAACTCCAAACCAAACTCAATTTAAATGGTTGTTTCCAGTTCTTTTTGGTATCCTGAGGGATTGAAGGCAACAAAAATAATTAGTAACAATATCAACTTCAAAGGAAAACATTTGCATCAGGCAAGACGGCATTTTGGATTAAACTCCAATTGTTTCCAAATGTTTCAATATCTTTTGCAAGAGCTTTCTCACCCAAGGTTTTTTTTGATACAACCAGGATGCTTCCAAAGTCCAATTCACAACAATAAACACTTAAAATTCAGAACTGTAAATTTTATAGGAGGGAGCCTTATAGCTGGAATTAAAGGCACACTCAAAACTTGACATGATTACTTGGAAGTTCATTGTGGCCACTAACGAAATTCTAGTTTTCCCAACTTAACAGGTAAATAATTTAAACTCAATTCAGACCAATACTTGTGAACTACACACCATACACAATAATACATGCTTTTTCTGAAGAAAAAAGTAAATAATGCCATTTTCTAGCTCTTTCTTCAGGCCTCTTTTCAAATGACTGCAATAAAGCCAAAAAAAACCCAAAATAAAATGTTATTTAACATTCTTATAACAAAAGACTTAACACCAGTCTCTTAAACAAACATTAAACAAATGGAATCTTTCCCCATATCGCCTTTATTTATCCTTTCTCTTCCTTAAAGCAATATACACTTCCTGATGTTTGCAACTTAATAAAAGTCAGGAAGACATGTCTTTAATTGAAACTGCAAAAAAAAACATATTTTAAACTTTGGTACAATTAAGCCAAAGTGTTTTAAAATTTAAATTGGATTTCTGCCAGACATCTTCAAGATTGAAGCTTATCTCTTACAACATTGCTCATTGCCTTTTCACAGTTGCAAAACCAACTTTTAAAATAAAAATAAAACATTCCATCAGCATCTTTAATTTATGATGTAATTCAGTTTTCATATCCCATTTCTGGGTGTACAATCTTAAGTTGAAATGAACACACTTAACAATTACATTCACACTTCCTTAATTCCAAACAACTTAGAAATATTGATTCCTGTAATGGGTTATGAATTCAAAGTGCCAGATTTTGTGTTACATTCCCTACCTGGGCCCAAAAGCACACAGGTTCAACTAGTTCACAATCAAAACGTGACTTAGAAATATAGAAATAGTAGAACAAGTAACAGACTCATGCTTTCAAATTAAAGCCTGATTACAGAATCACAGAATTGTTACAGCACAGAAGGAGGCCATTCAGCCCATCGTGTCCGCACCGGTTCTCTGAATGATCAACTCCCTCAGCTCCATTCCCTGCCTTCTCCACATAACCCTGCACATTCTTCCTTTTCATATAACTATCTAATTCCCTTTTGAATGTTTCAATTAAAAATGCCTCCACCACACTTTCAGCCAGTGCATTCCAGTCCTTAACCACTCTCTTACCAAATACTTTAAATCTGTACCCTCTCATTCTCGATCATTTCACGAGTGGGAACAGTTTCTCTCTATTTACTCTGTTCAGACCCCTCATGATTTTGAATACTGCTGTCAAATCATCTCTCAGTCTTCTCTTCTCCAAGGAAAACTGCCCTAACTTCTCCAATCTACCTTCATAATTGAAATTCCTCATGCCTGGAACCATTCTTGTGAATCTTATCTGTACTCTCTCAAATACCCTCAGGTCTTTCCTCAAGTGCGACGAGCAGAACTGGATGCAATACTCCAGCTGAGGCTGAATTAATGTCTTATACAAGTTCAACATAACTTCCTTGCTCTTGTACTCTATGCCCCTATTAATAAAGCCTCGGACACTGTATGCTTTATTAACCACTCTCTTAACCTGCCCTGCCACCTTCAATGACTTATGCACATATACACCTAGGTCCCTCTGCTCCTGCATCCCCTTTAGAATTGTACCCTTTATTCTATATTGTCTCACCATGTTCTTCCTACCAAAATGAATCACTTCACATTTCTCTGCATTGAATTTCATCTTCCACCTGTCTGCCCATTCCACCAACTTGTCTATGTCCTTTTGAAGTTTTATACTATCCTCCTCACAGTTCAAAATGCTTCCAATTTTCGTATCATCTGCAAACTTTGAAATTGTTCCCTGTACACCAAGGTCAAGGTTATTAATATATGTCAGGAAAAGCAAGGGTCCCAACACTGATCCCTAGGGATCTTCACTACAAACCTTCCTACAGCCCGAAAACATCCATTAACCACTACTCGTTGTTTCCTGTAACTCAATTTGGTATCCATGTTGTTACTGTCCCTTTTATTCCATGAGCAACAGGTTTACTCACAAGACTGTTGTGTGGCACTGTATCAAATGAAAGTCCATATACACTACATCAACAGCATTGCCCTCATCAACCCTCTCTGTTCCCTCCTCAAAAAGCTCCTGCAAGTTAGTTAAACATGATTTTCCCTTAAGAAATCCATGCTGGCTTTCCTTAATTAACTTGCATTTGTCCATGTGACTATTGATTTTGTCCTGAATTATTTTTTCTAGAAGTTTTCCCACCACCGAAGTTAAACTGACCAGCCTGTAGTTGCTGAGTTTTATCTTTACACCCTTTTTTGAACAAAGGTGTAATCTTTGCAATTTTCCAGTCATCTGGCACCACCCCCGAGTCTAAGGAAGACTGAAAAGTTATGGCCAGTGCCTCTGCAATTTCCACCCTCACTTCCCTCAGTATCCTTGGATGCATCTCATCCAGCCTTGGCGCTTTATCCACTTTAAGTACAGACAGCCTATCTAATACTTCTTCTTTATCAATTTTCAACCCATCTCGACTCTGACTTACTTCTTCTTTCAACATTGCCTGAGTTGCATCTTCTTCCTTAGTAAAGACAGATGCAAAGTATTCATTTAATACCTCAGCTATGCCCTCTTCCTCCATGTGTAAATCCCCTTCTGGTCCCTAATCGGCCCCACTCCTCTTTTTGCCACCCTCTAAATATTTATATGCCTGTAGAAAACTTTGGGATTACAGAGTGTTAATGACTGTTAGCTGTACATAACACATGTTACACAGATAAGGACATTCATTTATGGAAGCTTCCAAGATTAATATAAACTAGAGCAAAAGACACAGTAACTGGCTTTTACACACTTAAAATTTCATGAAAATGTTCTTATTTAACTTGTCTCTTTTTCTTCAATCCAATAGCTCCCACTTTCCAATCCTGGCTCTCCCCAATCTGTGTTTCCACCATCATCCTCAGAGGAGGCCAAGACAGTGCCTCCAATGGTAACTGCAGATGCCATTGCTCGTTGTCTTCCCAATCTTCCCTGCAGTTCCAAATCTTTTCTTAAACACTCATTCTCCTCCTCTTGATTTATCAACTGACTTTTGTTTTGCTGAGTGGCAATCACAGCTGCACCAGCCTTCAGGTTAGAGACATGCTTCTGTTGTAAAAGAGTGGTTGTACACTTGTGGCACAATTCCAAATCTCGAACCCGCTGGTTCAGTCTCTCAACCTCGTAATTTTTCTGAGTAGCTGCCTCTTGGATCCACTGACTTCTGTAAACCAGAAGGTATTTTGCTTTACTAGCTTTAACTTCTTCTGGCCTATCTTAATTTAAATGAACTGTGTCAGGAAAACACAATATGCCAAATGAGGAAACGTTAATTCATCGGTTAAAAACTTACAATAAACTTTTAATGGAAAAACCCCTGTAGTTAACTTTAAAGAAAAACTGGCAGCCAAGATGCCCACTGTAATTTGCATCTGAAACATGTTTTCATATTCAAGAAGAACTACCCAGAACCAGAGGTTTGAACAGCATGGACCAAGGACAATGGCTTGCTCTAAGTGATTGAATTACCTAAAATGGCTTCATTAGCATGGCAGTCAAGGCAATCCTAACACCTTGACGTTGAAAGATCAAACCCCCTCCAAGTGTAAGCAGGTATCCTGGGGCCTGTGGAGCCAATTCCTAACCTTGAATTTCAGTAGAACTTTCCAGAGAACCTGAAGCAGCCATGTGACAGTTTGTCCATCTCGGAGGAAGCAGTTTTTTTCCCTTGGACAAAGATACAAGCAGTAACTCAGACTGCGCAGCAGAAAAGGCTGAGTGCCTCCCTTTCTCTCTCTCTTTCTCTCCCCACAGAGTACACAAGTTTGAAAACCATCTGCGACTGTGAATCCCTCCAAGCCTACAGATCGCTACAGACAGAGACCAGGGGAAGAGAACCAACTACAAGTCTGCCTCCAAGAAAGCCTTTGACCAGCCAAGGACTTCACGACTACAGCTTCAGCCAGAAGACCAGTGAATCATCCACTCCACAGACTGTGTATTTAAATTCAATTTATTCTGGACTCTAATCCAACCAACAAATCTATGTTTCCCTCTGTAATCTATTTGTGTATGTGTGGTTCTCATGTGAATGTGTGCATGAATGTGTAGCATAAATTTATTATTTTATCTAGATCTGTTTCAGATTGTCAAGCATAATAAACTCACCTCTTTCTTGTTTCAAATCAAGAAAACCTGTCCGATTGGTTCTTTCACGATCGCATTAAAGGTAGAAGGTGAAAGGTAAAACACTCACTGAGGTGGTAAGAACAACCACGGGTTTAAAAAGAGGGTAAACCCTGTTGCGGTCAAAAAAGGAAGGACAAAAGGGGAGCCTGAAACCTCCTTTTCACCTGGCTGTAACAGAAATTTGGGTCCGGGATCATAACCCAACGACAAACGAGAAATTGGGAAGTGGGAAACCAAATTGATCCATATCAAAATTTTAAAAACTTCAATGCAGGTTTTCTTGTGTGTTTTTTTTCCTGCTAGAGTACCAACATGTCCACATTCGAGGCCAATACCTTCCTAAGCCAGAGTGAAGTAACTTGGGACAGGTTAAAGGCCCTATCTATTGAAGAGTTGAGGAATGTAGTTTGGAAGTTAGGGATTACTCTCCTTTTCAAAGCTAGGAGATCCGAAATCCTATTTTTCACTTGAACCTGAAGATTCAGAAACATGGTTAGAGTCAGAAACAGACAGGGTATTGTTAGCTAAAATACAATTAGAACAGAGGAGACTCGATTAAGAATTCCAGAGAGAGAAAGAGCAGAGAGAGTGCCAAGAAAGGGAAAAAGAGAGAGCTTTCCAGAAGGAGAAGGAGGAAAGAGAGTTAAGGCCGCTTGAGTTACCTAGAGGGAGACCCAGTACACTCAGTGAAGGCATGGCTAGTGAGGAAGCCACCCCGAGCTCAGGACTGTGCGCTGAGCTCTTATAATTCTCCCAGTTGATTCCAAAGTTCAATGAGGAAGATTTAGAAGAATTTTTTGTCACTTTTGAAAAGCTTGCAAGACAGCTGAAATGGCCGGCAGAGAACTGGACCCTGTTGTTACAAAGCAAACTAACTGGAAAAGCCCATGAGGTTTATTCACTATTGCCAGATGAAAGTTCATTAGATTATCTTTCCTGGGGGCATATGAAGTAGTACCAGAAGCATACTGCCAGAAATTCCAAACCCTTCAGAAGCAGCCTGACCAAACTTAACGTTAGTTTGAAAGAGTTAAGCAGTTTTCTTTTCAACAGTTGATAATGGCAATTAAGGTACAGCCTGCATATGAAAACCTCAGCGTAGTGATCCTTCTTGAGGGGTTTAAAAACTCACTCCCTCTTTCTACTAAAACCCACATAGAGGAAGAAAAGGTGCACAGAACCAGGCAAGCCTCAATTCTGGCTGATGAATTTACCCTTGTACACAAGCACTTACTCCAAGGGAAACTCTTTCCTCGTCAACCCCCCAAAAACCTAAAAAAGAATAAAAGGTGGGAGGGTGAGAGGAGTCCAAGCAGCCCTGAGGAAGAACGGAAAGCTGGACACACAGGGAGCCCTCCTCAAGTCAAAAAGGACAGTGCTGAGAGCAGCAGTGAGACCTGCAGACCTGTGTGTTTCTATTGTAACAAGGCAGGTCACCTCTGAGCTGACAGCTGGAAATTACAGGGAAAACCTGTAGGATTAATCAGAGCACACCAGACCAGTGCAGGAGAAGGGTCCCAGATGGAAAACACAGCAGAGCAGGTTGTGGCTTTAACTGCGGCAGTAAGACCCAGTAAACCTACCGCTGTGAGTGTGGGAAAATTTGGCAAAATCCCTGAGCGTTACCAGAATTTTGTGTCCCAAGGAAAAGTGGCCCCATACCTCTCAAGTGAGGCAAGCAAGCCCATAGCCATATTCAGGGATACAGGGGCCACCAAATCCCTTCTTCTGGGAAAAGGCATGACCTTTCCCCCAGAGAGTGCAGTGAATGCGAGAGTGTTAGTGAATGGCATCGGAGGGAGGTGAATGCCCATACCTTTATATCGGGTGCACACGGAGTGTGACCTAGTTTCAGGATCGGTGACCATGGGGATTGTCCCTAGTTTACCTGTGGATGGGGTCGACCTATTCCTGGATAATGATCTGGTGGGGCAAAGGTGGTAGTGAGGTCAGCAAGACAGAACAGTTGCAGGAGAAAGTCCCTGGCATTTTCCCTGATTATGTGGCAACTCAGTCCTTGGCCAATTATCTCCCTCAGAGGAGGCTGAACTGGCACTGCAGACAGATGACCCTACTGTCTGTTTATCTGAAACCCTCTTTGGGAAGTTAGAGGATCCAAAGGATGGGTTAAACAGATCTTCCCGAGTTGAGGCTCAGCAAGCTGACCAAGTATTAAAGAGGTTAGCACAGACTGCCCAAACCGAAACTGAAGCAGAGGGAGTCCCTGAGTGCTACTATTTAAAGAATGAGGCACTGATGAAGAAGTGGATACCTCCTCGCAGGCCTGCAGATGAAGAAGTGGACATTTATTCACCAGATAGTGGTGCCGCTGAGTTACCGTAAAGAAATACTAAGCGTAAAGAAATACTAAGAGTGGCCCATGAACTTCCAATGCTGGACAGGTCCATGTATGAAAAACCAAAGCCCGCATAAGACAGTATTTTGACTGGCCAAACCTCCACACAGATGTCATGGAATCCTGTAAAACTTGCATACGTGTCAGGTTGCAGGGAATCCCCAAACTGAAATAAAACCTGCACCCTTAATTCCCATATCAGGTTTTGGGGAACCGTTGAGCAGTGTGTTAGTGGATTGTGTGGGACCCCTGCCGAAAACAAAAGGGGACAGACAAGCACAGGTCTGTCAGACAGTCAGGCAGGAAGGGGACAGTGAGGACAGGTTATAGGAAGACAGGGAGTATTCCCAACTCGAACCCCGTCCTGTCTGCTTAGCCAGCCATTAAATGTTGCAAAGATTTGCCACCACACTCTCCTATCCAAATGCTGGCCAAAGAGGAACCCTACCAAGGTTGCTAACAGAATTTACAGAAACCTGCAGGGACAAGAAATATCCCAAATAGGCAGATCAACAAGGAGGGAGATGGCACACCTAGTTAAAGTGCCACAGGGGAGTGGAGTGAAAGCTGGACAGACACCTGTGAGCAGGAATGTCCCAGAGGACACTGGGCAGATTACAAAAGGAAAAAAAAGAACAAAAGAAAATTACAGCACAGGAACAGGCCCTTCGGCCCTCCAAGCCTGCGCCCATCCAGATCCTCTATCTAAACCTGTCGCCTATTTTCTAAGGGTCTGTATCTCTTTTCTTCCTGCCCATTCATGTATCTGTCTAGATACATCTTAAAAGATCGTGCCCGCGTCTACCACCTCCGCTGGCAACGCGTTCCAGGCATCCACCACCCTCTGCGTAAAGAACTTTCCACGCATATCCCCCCTAAACGTTTCACCTCTCACTTTGAACTCGTGACCCCTAATAATTGAATCCCCCACTCTGGGAAAAAGCTTCTTGCTATCCACCCTGTCTATACCTCTCATGATTTTGTACACCTCAATCTAGTCCCCCCTCAACCTCCGTCTTTCTAATGAAAATAATCCTAATCTACTCAACCTCTCTTCATTAGCAAGGAGACCATCCCCGCAGCAAAAGGAAAAGGGAAGGTAAAATGCCATAAAGTAAATAGCACTTGTGTGCCTCACCAGAAAACTAAAAGTGACGTCAGTGTGGATCTACCCACTGAAGAACCCAATGACTAGGTCCCAAACCCAATGCTAATCAAACCCAGCAATTTCCATTCAGAATTCGGCAAGAACAAGGGCCCAGAGGAAATCTCAGACATCTCAACAGGGCTAAAAAAAACAGTTTATTACCAAATGCCACAATAGGGAGAAAAAACATTAAGGTGTTGGAACCTGAATGGTTAAAGACACATGTTGCAAAAATGGCAGTTGAGGGCTTGTACATACATGAGAACTTGCCTTAAAACAATAATGGAAGATTGTAGACCCAAGCTTCAGCAACAATCACATGTTTATTGAGATGCACATCTCCAGGGTATTACAAATTGATACTGGAGAAACTTTAACCCCATTTGACAATACATAACCATCCAGACAAACTCCAAAAAAGGAAAAATTGAATCAGCATAGCTGTTGCAAACAAAGCCAGCTGTTTAAAGATTAATGAGTGAATTTGAGTGTGTGAGAATGAATGTGTTTTCTTCTTTTTCTTTTTCTTTTCCACCCCTTTCCACGTGGCACAGAGGTGTCCAGAAAACACAATATGTCAAATGAGAAAATTTTAATTCATCAGTTGAAAACTTACATTAAACTTTAAATGGGAAACCCCTGCAGTTAACTTTTAAGAAAAACTGGCAGCCAAGATGGCCACCACAATTTGCATCTGAAAACACTGTTTCATATTCAAAAAGATCCACCTGGAGCCAGAGGTTTGAGCAGCATGGACCCAGGACAATGGCTTGCTCTAAGTGATTGAATTACTTAAAATAACTTAATTAACACACAGTCAAGGCAATCCTAACATCATGACTTTGAAAGATCAAACCCCTTCCAAGTGTAAACTGGCATCCTGAGGCCTACGGAGCCAATTCCTAACCTTGAATTTCATTAGAGGTTTCCAGAAAACCTGAAGCAGCCACGTGACCATCTGTCCATCTCAGGGGAAGCTGTATTTGTACCCCTTGGACAAAGAGACAAGCAGTAACTCAGACTGTGCAGCAGGAAAAGGCTGTGTGCCTCATTTCTCTTTCTCTCTCTCTCACCAGATAACAAAAGTTTGAAAACCGTTTGTGACTGTGAAACCCCCCAAGCCTACAGATTGCTACAGACAGAGACTAGGGGAAGAGAACCAACTACAAGTCTGCATCCAAGAAAGCCTTGAGCCAAGCGGGCCAAATACAAAGTACACTTTGACCAGACAAGGACTTCAAGAGTAGAGCTTCAGCCAGAAGACCACCAAATCATCCACTCCACAGACTGTGTATTTATGTTCCATTTATCCTGGACTCTAATCCAACAACCAAATCTATTTTTCTGTCTGTAATCTATTTGTGTATGTGTGATTCTCGTGTGAATGTGTACGTGAATGTAGCGTAAATTTATTATTTTATCTAGATTGGTTTTAGATTAAGTATAACAAACTCACATCTTTCTTGTTTCAACTCAAGAAAACCTGTCCAGTTGGTTCTTTCACGATCACATTAAAGGTAAACGGTAAAACATCACTGAGGTGGTAAGCACAACCACAGTTTTTAAAAGGGAATAATCCCTGTTGCGGTCAAAAGAGGAATGACAAAAGGGGTGCCTGAAACCCCCTCCTCATCTGGCCATTACAACAGTATTTTTGCTTGATGACCTGTTTAACATCTTTAGACAACATAACATTATTTATTCTGTTTATGACTTTATCAGTGCCTTTGATCACTGATAAGTCTGTTAAGATCTCTACACTCCCCAAAGGACTTCTATGCCAAGATGCATGTTGGCCAGACTTGCGAGCTCTAGATCCTTCCTGTCTCTGAAAAAGCATTGACAATGTGCCACATCCTGCTGCGCTTGCCCAATGTAAGATTATACAAGATAGTGGGGGTTCCCTATCCACTGCTAAGGCCGGAACAGACTTAGCCTAAATGCTTTATTGTGAATCGACTTTATTGAAAAGGTAAGGACAAGTTTATTAAGTTTTCAGATGAACCATAGTCACAAATCCAGGCAGTGATTAACAGTTTATCACAGATACTACTATATTAGAGATTGAATGACAGAGCACATGACTCTTTCTCTTCCAGCTTCCATTGTTTTTGTCAGTCTCTCGCTCTTTCTTTTCGTTTGAAGGTTCCCTCCCGTACAGGGACAAAGTCAAGGTTTCTTTTATCCTGACTGCTTTCCAATTAACCCTCCCTTCCCCCAATCATCTTTAGCTTTCTATTTAAAGGATGTGTTTCTTAAACAACAAAGGATCCTTCCATGGCTATTGCTATCATTTTAGATTTACGGAGGCATTACCCCTTTGTGTTGAGTACTTTATCTCAATACTTTTGCATTTCGTGCCCCCATCTTTCATTGTGAGACAAATCTACATTTTTTCCTCGTGGAAACTGTTTTCATCGTCTGCTCTCAAAGTCTAACAATTTTATTTAGAGATACAGCACTGAAACAGGCCCTTTGGCCCACCGAGTCTATGCCGACCAACAACCACCCATTTATACTAACCCTACAGTAATCCCATATTCCCTACCACCTACCTATACTAGGGGCAATTTACAACATCCAATTTACCTATCACCTGCAAACCTTTAGCTGTGGGAGGAAACTGGAACACCCAGCGAAAACCCACACGGTCACAGGGAGAACTTGCAAACTCTGCACAGGCAGTACCCAGAATCGAACCCGGGTCCCTGGAGCTATAAGGCTGTGGTGCTAACCACTGCGCCACTATTGCAAGTAAGCATTTTAAAACTTAACGTAATCTCCCAGAATACTTCTACCTTGAAATCTTCTCTATACTGTGCCCTATTTCCAAACTTTTCCCACTTACCATTACACTGAGAAGGGCTCTAATAAAGCTAAACATTAGTTTATGAGTTGTCAGTTTATAACAATTATATTTTAACAATTGGTATTCTGGTTAGTAACTCTTTAGTAATGCAACAATGTTACAGTAATCTAGTCAGTCCCTTTCCCCCACTCTAGCCTTTATCCCTGAAAGTTTATTTCCCACAAGTGCCCATCCAATTTCCTTTTGAAATCATCAATCATCCCCGCTTCCACCACCCTCGTAGACAGCGGGTTGCAGGTCATTACCACTCACTGCGTTAAAAAAAAGTTCTTCCTCGTATTCCCCCTGCATCTCTTGTCCAAAGTGTTAAATCTGTGCCCCTTAATCCTTGTACCATCAGTTAATGGGAATATCTTTTCTTTATCTATCCATTCCAAACCTGTCATAATCTTGTACACCTCTATCAATCTCCTCTCAATTTCCTTTGCTCCACAGAGAACAACTCTGGCTTCTCCAAACCTTGCAGGTAATATCCGTCATCCCTGGACCCATTCTGGTAAATCTTTTCTGCGCCCTCTCAAGGGCCAGCAGTGAAAGCAGAGTGAGATCAACGCAGGGATATAGAGCAGCCCGACTTAAACTAATGTGAATCTGTCCATTCCCCTTCTCTGCACACGGCTGGAATCTAAGGATCGGAGAGGGTACCCAGAGATTGAAAGATTAATTAAAATAGGGCAGACAGACTGTGAGGCACCCTCAGGTTGATTTTCCCCCACTACTGTCCCAATCGTTCCATGTAACTCCTGTCTCTCCATCCCTTTCTACCCCTCTCCCTATCTCGCTTTGTTATGCAAGTTAAGAACATAAGAATATAAGAACATAAGAAATAAGAACAGGAATCGGCCATTCAACCCTTTGAGCCTGCTCCATCATTCAATGAGATCATGGCTGATCCTCTACTTCAACACCATTTTTCCTGCACGATCCCCGTAATCCTTGTTTTTTTTTTAATTTTTAGAAACCTATTGATCTCAGTCTTGAACATACTCAACGATTGAGCCTCCACAGGCCACAGAGGCAGAGAATTCCAAAGATTCACCAGCCTCTGAGTGAAGAAATTCATCCTCATCTCAGTCCTAAATGGCCTGCCCCTTATTCAGAAACTGTGTTCCTTGGTTCTGGGCACCCCAGCCAGGGGATACATCCTTCCTGCATGAACCTTGTCGAGCCCTGTAAGACTTTTGCATGTTTGAATGAGATTACCTCTCATTCTTCTAAATTCCAGAAAATAAAGGCCCAGTCTATTAATCTTTCCTTATAGAATAATCCATCCATCCCAGGAATTAAAAGCAAAATACTGCGGATGCTGGAAATCTGAAATAAAAACAAGAAATGCTGGAATCACTCAGCAGGTCTGGCAGCATCTGTGGAAAGAGAAGCAGAGTTAACGTTTCGGGTCAGTGACCCGAAACGTTAACTCTGCTTCTCTTTCCACAGATGCTGCCAGACCTGCTGAGTGATTCCAGCATTTCTTGTTTTCATCCCAGGAATTAGTTTGGTGAACCTTCTTTCACTCCCTCTATGGCAAGTATATGTTTCCTTAGGTAACGAAACCAGAACTGCACACAATACTCCAGGTGTGGTCTCACCAAGGCTCTATATAATTGCATAATAAAAGCAAAATACTGCAGATGCTGGAAATCTGTTTTTATTTATTCATGGGATGTGGGCGTCACTGGCTAAGCCAGCATTTATTGCCCATCCTTAATTGCCCTTGAGAAGGTGGTGGTGAGCTGCCTTCTTGAACCGCTGCAGTCCTTGTGAGGGAGGTACACCCACAGTGCTGTTAGGAAGGGAGTTCCAGGATTTTGACCCAGTGACAGTGAAGGAACGGCGATATATTTCCAAGTCAGGATGGTGTGTGACTTGGACGGGAACTTGCAGGTGGTGATGTTCCCATGCAGCTCCTGCTCTTGTCCTTTGAGGTGGTAGAGATCGCGGGTTTGGAAGGTGCTGTCTAAGGAGCCTTGGTGCGTTGCTGCAGTGCATCTTGTAGTGGCATAGCAAGGAGTAGCATTTGATAGGGCTTGATTTGTGGAAGCATGGCTACACCAGTAGTGGGCCAGATAAGATCAAATATTTGCCTTGGACTTATGGGAGCTAGAATGTGTTCCATAACAGGGTGAGTAAGCAGGGTGAAGAGAGGATTTTACTGGGGATTAGGAGATCAAAAATGTTGGTGTGTGAGTGATTGAGCAAATTGAAAGCTACAAAAATATTAAAGGAAATGGACAAGAGTAGTCAATTGTGATTTTTGAATTGTCCTTGTAAGTGAGTTGAGGAGAGATTTCTTCCCAGGTGTGGGCACAGAAAGAAGTGTTTTGGAATGTAGCAGGGGATGTGGAAGGTGAAGGATTAATGCAAGGGGCCAGATATCGCCTTGTATATGGCCAGGAAAAGAGGAGTAGATAGGCCATGGAATATGGCAAGAATGAAGAAATCAACTTGACAATCAGTGTGATCAGATTGCTGATTTGAAACTCTTTGTCCTTGCCTAGAGTTCTTAAAATAATTTTCCAGGCTGTGGGAGTTACTTTGTTTATCAATGTAACATATAGTTCAATACATAAAGTTAGAAACAAGTTCCAAGTGGAAAGACGTTAACTGAGCCTATTTGTTCAGTGACTGTAATTAATGTCAGACTCCATGGACCCTAATTGTGTCACTGGAGTGTTTCACTCTTATATTAATAAGGAACGCCTTTCAATGTATTATCGCACAGTGTCAGCAGGAGCATTACCTCCAGCACAAACAGGGATCAACTGCTCTACAGAAAGGAGAAGAATGTTTCCTGTGTTTCAGATACAAGCGGTATTTTTTAACATAGAAAAGATTTACTACCCCATCCTGGCTACTGTCGGAGTCCCTGGTAAGTCACCACATCTGGTATTCCAATTGTAAAACATGTTTAACAGTATCACTGTATTTTCTCCTTGAAGTCACAATTTTCAGAAAGTAATTACACTGAGAGCTTTACTCTTGCTGTGGGTCGTATAAATCTCTGTGATTCTCTCATGTGAATTGTGTCATATTCACCCATTCATGGTCTAAATTCAAAGAAAAGGACATCTCATATTTCACTGGTTTCTCCATACAATAATGTCTGTTTGAGATCCAAATTTCCTGTTAGTATCCAACACAAGTGATATTACTGGATGGGACCCTTTATAAAGCAACGTAAAGTCTATGCCTATGCTGTGCACTTGTATCCAAACAGAAGGATGTGTTTACAGTTTACAGGATCCATTAATTTGTGCTGTCAATGGTGAATCATACCAAGTGGGGGAAACCAGTCCTGGCACTAAATTCATAAATATGCTGTGAATATTTGACAGTGTCCATCCGGATCCAGCTCTAGTCAGCAGTCTCACTTAGTACAATCTCCTGCTCTATATGCATCTGGTGTTCTGTTTTGTTAGGTTCGGATGACGAGTTCATTCATAAATCAGTAACATTTATCAACAGTTATAGATCTATGGATTCATTTGCATTCATATCTTTGATAAATGAATCACTCCTCATACCCATCAGCTCAGGAGAATGACTAAATGAGACCTCATGTGACTCTGTCCCATCTTCTGCATGCTTCAGTGTAACTGATTCCAGTTGATAGTTACTGGAGTACAATGAATGATGAGATCAGTTTGAGCCAAAATTACCACATTAAATGGAGTTGATTTATTCATTGGGACGTAGTCCAATAATTTCCACATGGAATTCTCTCAACCAACCGCCATAATTTGGTAGAGATTTGACAAAAACCTGGGAATAACTCCATGGAAATTTCAGGCACAGTCTAGTTGTCCAGAGCTGGCTACTGATTGAGTGTAGACAGGGAACTGAAACCCAGAAAGGAGATTATTCCTGAATTCCTGAAGCATCAGACACTGATTTACAAATCTCTGCAACAGTGCAACTCCCACTTCATTCCTGATCATTTATTTTACATCGAGGATTACTCTTAGAAATGTAGAAAGCTTTACAGCACAAACGGAGGCCGTTCAGCCCATCTTGTACATGCTCTTGTCTTATTAAATTATATTCCCTGATTCAGTTTACAGTTTGTTACTGATTAGTTAGTTATACAGTTTTCTTTCTCAGGCATATCTGCATCCTAAATCTCTTTCAAAGGAAACATGTTGCATCTCATCACTGGAAGCAGTAAAAATCTTGACATTTCAGCCGAATATCATCAAACCACTAATTTTCCTCTCATTCTGCTGTGTTAATTTGCCTCTTTATTTCCCTTCCTCACAGTTAACTTATTGACGATTGTGATCCTGTCTCGGGGTAAGTGCGGTCTCTCCAAATGTGTCACTCGCTACCTGGTGGCCATGGCAGCAGCGGATCTACTGGTCATCATCCTCGACCTGATATTGAGGCACATTCCAATTGCTCTTCATTTAATATATGTGCGGTTGTACCCCGTGTGTAATATCCATGCTGTCCTGCTTCATGCAGCCACAGACTGTTCTGTCTGGTTCACTGTCACTTTTACCTGTGATCGCTTTATCGCCATTTGTTGCCAGAAGCTGAAGACAAAATATTGTACTAAGGAAACAACAGCTGTGGTTCTGGCAACAGTGACTGTACTGAGCTGTTCAAAGGACATTTTCTGGTATTTTATGTATGTACAACAGTACAGGTTGAGCAATACCCCTTGGTTTTGTTATGTGAATGTCCGTGTTATGGTTTCAATTGTCTGGGGAATAATTGAATTCCTCCATTATATTTTCACCCCATTGCTTCCATTTGTTCTGATTCTGCTGCTCAATACTTTAACTGTCAAGCACATTTTAGTGAACAGCAGAGGTCGCAGAAGAATCCGGGGTCACAGCACTGGGGAGAGTTCCAAAGATCCAGAGCTGGAGAACCGAAGGAAATCTATCATTCTGCTCTATGTTATTTCGGGGAATTTCATTCTGTTATGGTCAGTGTTTGTCGTGTATTCAATATGGAACCGGACTCAGCACTTTAGGAATATTTCTGTTCTTCCACCTTTATTTCTGCAAGAAATAGGTTTCATGCTCCAGCAGCTGAGTTGCTGCACAAACACTTGTATTTATGCTGTGACCCAGACTAAGTTCAGGGAGCAGTTGAAGAATGTGCTGAAATATCCCTTTACTCTAATTGTAAAATTCATTAAATGTTGAGAAAAACTGTGAATTTCCATCGTCACAAATCAACACTGCTTCATATTTTTACTGACCTGTTCTCCCAATAATGCAGACATAGTGGGCTCAGGTTGCCCTCCCTGTGGGTCAGTGATACAGACACAGTGGGGTCAGTCTGGCCTCCCCTGAGTCTGTGATACAGACAGATTCAGGTCAGTCCCTTCTCCACTGGGGTTAGTGATTCAGACACAGTCAATTCAGTCAGCACTGCCCCGGGGTTTGTGATACAGACACAGTTGGGCCAGTTTGCTCTCCCCTGAGCTCTGTGATAGAGACACAGTGGTGTCTCCCTACTCTCCCTCAGGGTCAGTGATACAGGCACAGTGGGGTCAGTTTGCTCTCCCTGGGGTCAGTGATACAGACACAGTGGGGTCTATCTGCTCTCCACCAGGGGTCAGTGATACACAGTGGAGGCAGTCTGTTCTGTCCTGCGGTTAGTGACAAAGTCACAGTGAGGTCTGTCTGCTCTGTCCGGTGGTCAGCAATACAGGCACGGTGGGGTCAGTCTGCTGTCCCTGGGGTCAGTGATAAAGACACAGTGGGGTCAGCCTGCTCTCCCCCCTGTGTGAAGTGATAAAGACACAGTGGGGTTTGCCTGCTCTCCCTGGGGTCAGTGATACAGACACAGTGGGGTCTGTCTGTTCTCCCCCGGGGTCAGTGATACAGACATAGTGGGGTCAGTCTGCTCTCCCCCGGGGTCAGTGATAAAGACACAGTGGGGTCTGTCTGTTCTTCCCCGGGGCCAGTGATACAGACACAGTGGGGTCAGTCTGCTCTCCCCTGGGGTCAGTGATACAGACACAGTGGCGTCTGTCTGTTCTTCCCCGGGGCCAGTGATACAGACACAGTGGGGTCAGTCTGCTCTCCCCTGGGGTCAGTGATACAGACACAGTGGGGTCTGTCTGTTCTTCCCCGGGGCCAGTGATACAGGCACAGTGGGGTCGGTCTGCTCTGCCCTGGGGTCAGTGGCACAGACACAGTGGGGTCTGTCTGTTCTTCCCCGGGGCCAGTGATACAGGCACAGTGGGGTCGGTCTGCTCTGCCCTGGGGTCAGTGGCACAGACACAGTGGGGCATGTCTGCTCTCCCCTGGAATTACCTGCCACTTATCAGCCCAAGTCTGAAAGTTGTAATATGTTTTAATAAGATGAAACGGGAGAGGGTGAAAAAGGAACAAATCAGAAGTTCTGTGATGGAGCAAAAGCCAGGAGACATTAAATGACAAAAGGGTTGGTTGTGCAGAGTCAAAGGGAGTGACAATGGGACAAGTAAAGAAAAAAAAGATGTGTACAGAGGAGGTGTGAATGGCAGAATGATGAACATCCACCACCTAGAAGCAAAAACAAGAGAAAACAAGATTAAGACGGAAAGATGCAAAGCAAAGAAAACAGAATGGGACCAGGGATTGCAGGCTGAAGTTGTTGAACTCAATGGCCAGAATTTTCCGGCTCCCAACGACTCCGGGTGGACAGGGCGGAAGTGGCCGTGTAAGCAGGATCTGCTCTGCGCCACCCGCCCACCGGCATCCAATTAGCGGCCCCTTGGCGTGTTCGGCACCCGGCAAGGCACACGTGGTCAGTTCAATCAGTAGATTTGGGGGCAGGGCCAATGTACACTCTTTAAAAAGGCATACAGTATTACAATAGAGCAGCTGCTCAGGGGAGTACATCCAAGGAGGAGCTGTGAGTGTAACTGTGGCAACTGCAGAGGTGACCAACTGACTGTAAAGTCAAGAAGTGAAGGATAACTGACAGGGGCAGGAAAGGAGAAAAGATTTGCAGAAGAAATCCAGATTGATGGAGGGGAGAAGGTTCACCACAGCCCCCAGATTCTCAGAGGAATCTCTACAGGTCCCCATCCAGGCAGTGGAGGCGAGGCATGATATTTTATTCAACGCTGATGGCCGAAGAAGGCCCACAGATGTGACCAAGAGATCCTGGCTGGAGGCTGCCGAGGAAGTCAGTAGCTGCTGTGTGGTACGGAGGATGTGGCTTCAGTGCCACAAGTGGCTCAATGACCTGCTTCGCTCTGCCCGGGTAAGGGGTACTCCTCATTAATCTCATGGTGAAGGTGTCAGGGAAGGGTCAGTCTGTCCTAATGATGCAAGGTGAAAACCAGCAATGAGCAGTCCTTGCCTGCTGCATTGTATTGGTATACAAGATGGGCAGGTCTGGGATGCATGGTGATCCATATGTGTTCAAATCGGGCACTGCATTGCAGTAGTGGTGAAATGCAACAACAAACCCAATGGGTGAGGGTGTGAGATACCAAATCATAGTCTAAACTGGGTGTGCTTGTTTAAGTAGGAGAAGAGGGCATACAATGCCCGAGAGAGGTCCCGGACTGGTAGTGGCCATGGAAATCAGGCATACCTGACCAGTATGGAGGAGGATTCCTTGATGCTGGCAGGGGAGGATGGAGGACGTGCCGTAGCAGATGGAGAGGTTGGTGGCCCTGGCCGTCAGAGTGAGTGACCCATAATGTGGTGGGAGGGTGTGGGGAGGGGGGGTGGGGGAGTTGGGTGGACAGTTGAAGTGGTGATTGTCTCATGCACTGAAGTGTGCTAATAAAAGTTGATTCACACAAATGTGACCAAAATGCAGTAAGGGACCTGTGCCTAAATCTGTGGTGCTGATCAAACTGATCAATCTGATTTTCCGTACAGATGAAACACATCAGTGGCCAAGAAGGGTCCCGGGGGCTCAACAGTCCCCCTCTGAGGATGAGGAGATCGCCGCAGAGCATGCACCGTCACATCATCGCACCTCACCATGCGCCAGTGCAGAGACCTCACCACGGTTGGGATCACTGTCTCCACAGAAACGATGTCACTTACGGGTGTTAGCCCAGCACAGTCACCGGACCAGCCACCAGAGGCAGAAACAGCCGATGCCTCACACACTCGGAGGAGTGTGGGAGGGCAAGCCAGTGCAGAGCCACAAGCTGATGACACACCTCTGAGAACATCCATTCGGCGGGAGATGTTGCAGTTTCAACATGTGGTGTGTGGACATCTGGCGGACTTGCCAGTGACACTGCGAGGCATAGCACATACTCTGGAAATTTCCATCCAGTGCATGTCTGCTGCAAACTCTCAGGCATTTGTCCATCTAGTATCCTCCGTTGGTGGCTGCAGTGGAGGAGCCAGTACTAGAAGCCATCCGTGATTTCAGGGGGAGTGTATCCTCCCTGGACCAGGCCATCAGAGCACAACTCAGATGCGCATGCGGTAGGTTGAGGCTGCTCATCCCTTTGAGGTCAGCTCTGAGGACCAGTCGAGCCTCAGGAGGGCGGAGGGCAGCAGCTGATAACACATGGGAAATCCTGTCAGGGCGCTCCAGATGCATCATCCTTGCTCCCTCAGCTAGTGACATGACAACCGCAAACTCCCAGGGTATTAGAGGGTGCTCCTGATATTTCTCATGAGCACCCTGATATGACGCGGCCTGCGCAACCACAAGCAGGCAGAGGACATCCACCAAAGTCATCGAAAGCAGGGCATCAGCCCAATCAGCCACCTGCCTCTGGTGAGTCTGGTGGCGAGGGATCGTCCACACGCAAGATCACCCGCAAACATTTTAAGAAGTCACAGTAACATCACTTCTGTTTCACTGGGTTATTTATTTGAATTGGACATTAGATCACTGTAAATAAATTTGTGCTTTGAACATTTAACTTTCCATATGTCGTCTATGAGGTTGCATCAGACATCGTTGCGCTGCCCAAGCAGTTATATATGAGATGTCACACACTTGGGTTGGGCTCATCGTGACATGCTGTTGTTTTTCATAAGATCCTCTCTTCCCTTGGATGTGCATGTTCTTCCCCTCTCAGAATCCCACAATGGCTCATTGCATGCCACAATGTGACATCTTTGCATGTAACGGTCCTCTCAAGAGAAATGCCTGCCTAGTAGGGCATCCTGGGTCTCTCTTGCTCTTAATTCCGGAGGACATTTTGCTTGCTCTCCCCTGCCATCATGTGAGTATTGCCCATCGTCCTCATCAGAAACTCCATCTTCATCTGATGACGCCTCATGGTTACTTTGAACCTCCGCAATGGCTTCTCCTCTTTCCATCGCAAGGTTATGCAAGGCGCAGCAAATGACAATAATCCTGGATACCCATGCTGGCCCATACTGCAGTGATCCACCTGAGTGGTCCAGACACCCGAATCTCATCTTGAGCAGGCCAATTGTTTATTCAATTGTGACTCTTGTGGCCGCATGGCTCTCACTGAAGCATTCCACAGAATGACCCCTTGGGATTCTCACGGGTGTTATCAGCCATGTCTTCAAAGGGTAACCCCTGTTGCCAAGTATCCAATCTTCCAGTCTGTCCAGGGGACTGAAAAGAGCAGGCACCTGAGAGTTTCTGAGAATAAATACATCGTGGGACCTCCCTGGGTACTGTGCACAAACCTGCATGATTCTCTTCCGATGATCGCATACAAGCTGAGGGTTCAATGAATGCTGGTGATCTAATTGTCATATGTGTACAGTCTATAACACCCTGAACCATTGGGAACCCAGCTATTGCGCTGAATCCTCTTGATCTTTCAGCCTGGCTGGTGTTGTCCGTTTTGAAACAAATGAAATTGTTAGCATGTCTGAACACCACATCAGTCACAACCTTTATGCAGTGGTGCGCATCTGCTTGGGAGACTCCGCACAAGTCTGCCGTCGAAGCCTCGAAAGAGCTACACGCATAAAAGTTAAAGGCAACGGTCACCTTTAGAGCGACCGGCATTGGATGGCCACCAAGGCAGGTCGAGGCTACATCCACTGCCAGTATCTCACAAAGAAATGTCATAGTCTCACGTGACAGACACAGCCTTCTTCTGCACTGGCGTTTCGACAGGTGCAGGTAGCTCAGACGCAGCCGGTATACCCCGCCTGTTGGGTAGGCGCGTCTCCTGACATGTGTTCACTCTCGCCCAACTCTGCCACCTGCTCTCCCTCCCACATAACGGGGAGCTACTTGAGCAGCTGCTTGTGCATGCCCATGCCCAGCTGTCCTTCTGTTCCTGATTGGGGCATGGTCCTCCTCCTCTGAAGTGCTGCCTCCAGAATGTGCAATTCCCATCGTCGAACTGGTTACCAGATTCAATGATTAAATCTCTTAAGTTCCAGCTGTCAGGACAGGCGCACACGACCCCCTTCCTTCCACTCACTGACTCAGGACAGGTAGGTCCCAAGCTGCAGTGAGTCAGACTCAGTTGAAGCCCTCTGTACGTTACAAATATCTACAATTTATATGACACACAAAACTCTCACAGATAAGCAACACCAAAAACTTTACATCCAACACCCACACTGATTGCCTGCCTTCCGCCGTTTTACAGCTGCTGGGTCCCCAACATGATCAGTGACCTGCTTTACAGCTGTTAAATCTGACAGCCCACGTAAATTTGCAGTCAACTGGCTTCTCAACTACTTTAATTACCTTCAAATTACTTGCGGTCGGGCAGCACCTCGATCACGCCGGACTTCCTGGGTTGTGAACTGGCGTTTGTGCGGGATGACACCGGGGACCCGACCCAATGTCATCGGACGCCATTTCATCACCTGGACGCCTCTGAACTGACCCAATTACGGAAGGTAAAATTCCAGCCAATGCTAGGTCCAGAAGGGTGAAAAGTGCCTCATTGATGGAGGCGGTGCCGTTGCTTGAGCTTGTGTTGAGCTTCATTGGAACATAGCAGTAGGTCGAGGACAGCAATGTCAGGATGAGAGCAAGGTGGAGAATTAAAATGGCAGATCTCGAGAAGCTTGGCATCAGGCTTACAGACAGAATGGAGGTGTTCCACAAAGCAATCACCCAATCTGTGTTTGGTCTCCCCACTGTGGAGCAGACCACATTGAGTGCAGCAAATACAGTATACGAAACTGAAAAGAGTACATGTAAATCATTGTTTGACTTGAAAGGAATGTTTGGGGCCTTGGGCGGTGAGGACAGCGGAGGTAAAAAGGGCAGATGTTGCAACTCCTGTGTTTGCATGAGAAGGTGCTGGAGAAGGGGACGGGCTGTTAAGGGTGATTGAGGAGTGGACCAGGGAATGGTCCTTTTGGAATGCTGAAAGGAAACGGGAAGATGCGTTTGGTGGTGGCTTCAGCAGAGTAGAGTGAGCGTGACTGGCATGGTGTTAAAGATAAAGGTAAAAACATGAGCATGGGAATTATAGCATTTTTCATAACTTAAAATGGCCACAGTATATATAATTTAAAATGGACGCAGCAAATATCTCTTTTAATGGGCACAGAAAATATCACTTCCATTGGACACAGCAATTATCATTTAAATTCATCACAGGAAAAATCATTTAAAATGACAACAGCAAATGTCACTTAAAATGGACACAGCAAATATCACTAAAACTGGATAAAGCAAATATCACTAAAACCGGACACACCAAATATCACTTAAATTGGTGAAAGGAAAGATAATTTAAACTGACCACAGCAAATATCACATAAATTGATCACAGCACTTATCATTTAAATGACCACAGACAATAACACTTAAGATGGCCAGACAAATATCACTTCAAATAGCCACAGCAAATAGCACTTAAAATAGTCAGAGAAGATATCATTTAAAAGACCACAGCCAATATAATTTAAAATAGACAAAGCAAATATCATGTAAAATGGCCACAGAAAATATCACTTAAATTGGGCACAGCAAATGTCACTTAAACTGGTCACAGCAAATAGCACTTAAAATGGACAGACCAGATAAAACCTAAAATGATCACAGAAAATATCACTTAAAATGGCCACAGAAAATATCCTTTAAACTTGACTGGACTAGTGGGGTGCCCCAGGGGTCGGTGCTAGGACCCCTGTTTTTCTTGATATATATTAGTGACCTTGTTTACAGGGCACAACTTCAAAATTTGTGGATGACACAAACTTGGAAGCATTATGCAATGTGAGGCGCATAGGAATAAACTTCAAGAGGACATAAACATACTGCTGGATTGAACAGACAAATAGCGGACTAACAACAGAGGTGTTGGAGGTTTTGAAGCGCATTAAGGTGGATGAATCCCCAGGGCCTGACCAGGTGTATCCCAGGATGCTATGGGAAGCAAGGGAGGAGATTGCTGGGGCCCTGGCAGAGATTTTTGTATCATTGTTAGCCTTGGTGAGGTACCGGAAGACTGGAGGATAGCTAATGTTGTCCTGCCTTGGGCGCTATGGCATTGGAAGGATGAATGAGAATGGACAGAGACTGCTTGGGTTGTGTACCTATCATAACCTCTGCATCACCAACTCGTTCTTTCACACTAAACCCTGTCACCAGGTTTCTTGGAGGCACCCAAGATCACGTCGTTGGCACCAGCTGGACCTCATGGTCACAAGGCGAGCCTCCTTAAACTGTGTTCAAATCACACGCAGCTTCCACAGTGCGGACTACGACACCGACCACTCCCTGGTGTGCAGCAAGGTTAGACTCAAACCAAAGAAGCTGCATCACTCCAAGCAGAAGGGCCACCCGCGCATCAACACGAGCAGAATTTCTTATCCACAGCTGTTACAAAAATTTCTAAATTCACTTGAAAAAGCCCTTCAAAACACTCCTACAGGGGATGCAGAGACCAAGTGGGCCCACATCAGAGACGCCATCTATGAGTCAGCCATGACCACCTATGGCAAATGTGTGAAGCAGAATGCAGACTGGTTTCAATCTCATTTTGAAGAGCTGGAACCTGTCATAGCCGCTAAGCGCATTGCACTGTTGAACTACAAAAAAGCGAGTTAACATCAGTAGCACTTAAAACAGCTAGAAGTGCTGCACAAAGAACAGCCAGGCGCTGCGCAAATGACTACTGGCAACACCTATGCAGTCATATTCAGCTGGCCTCAGACACCTGAAACACCAGAGGAATGTATGATGGCATTAAGAGAGCTTTTGGGCCAACCATCAAGAAGATCGCCCCCCACAAGTCTAAATCAGGGGACACAATCACTGACCAACGCAAACAAATGGACTGCTGGGTTGAGCACTACCTAGAACTGTACTCCAGGGAGAATGTTGTCACTGAGACCGCCCTCAATGCAGCCCAGTCTCTGCCAGTCATGGATGAGCTGGACGTACATCCAACAAAATCGGAACTCAGTGATGCCACTGATTCTCTAGCCAGTGGAAAAGCCCCTGGGAAGGACGGCATTACCCCTGAAATAATCAAGAATGCTAAGCCGGCCATACTCTCAGCACTTACCAGGGGTAAGCAATGGGGTACAGGTATCTGGCACAGAGTCTGTCCCTGTTGCTCAGAAGGGAAGGGGGAAGAGGAGCAGAGCATTAGTCATTGGGGACTCCATAGTTAGGGGAACAGAAGGAGGCTCTGTGGGAACGAGAGAGACTTACGGTTGGTGTGTTGCCTCCCAGGTGCCAGGGTTCGTGATGTCTCGGATCGTGTTTTTGGGATCCTTAGGGGGGAGGGGGAGCAGCCCCAAGTCGTGGTCCACATAGGCACCAACGACATAGGTAGGAAGAGAGATGGGGATTTAAGACAGAAATTCAGGGAGCTAGGGTGGAAGCTTAGAGCGAGAACAAACAGAGTTGTTATCTCTGGGTTGTTGCCCGTGCCACGTGATAGCAAAGCGAGGAATAGGGAGAGAGAGGAGTTGAACACGCGGCTGCAGGGATGGTGCAGGAGGGAGGGTTTTGGTTTCCTGGATAATTGGGGCTCTTTCTGGGGTAGGTGGGACCTCTACAAACAGGATGGTCTTCACCTGAACCAGAGGGGTACCAATATCCTGGGGGGGGAGATTTGCTAGTGCTCTTCGGGGGGGTTTAAACTAATTCAGCAGGGGAATGGGAACCTAAATTGTAGTTCCAGTCTACAGGTTGTTGAGAGTAGTGAGGTCAGGGATAAGGTTACAAGGACGCAAGAGGGCACTGGCAAGCAAGAACCTGGTTTAAAGTGTGTCTACTTCGACGCCAGGAGCATCCGGAATAAGGTGGGTGAGCTTGCAGCATGGGTTGGTACCTGGGATCTCGATGTAGTGGCCATTTCGGAGACAAGGGTAGAGCAGGGGCAGGAATGGATGTTGCAGGTTCCGGGATTTAGATGTTTCAGTAAGAACAGAGAAGATGGTAAAAGAGGGGGGTGGTGTGGCATTGTTAATCAAGGAGAGTATTACAGCGGCAGAAAGGACGTTTGAGGACTCGTCTACTGAGGTAGTATGGGCCGAGGTTAGAAACAGGAGAGGAGAGGTCACCCTGTTGGGAGTCTTCAATCGACCTCCGAATAGTTCCAGAGATGTAGAGGAAAGGATAGTGAAGATGATTCTCGACAGGAGCGAGAGTAAGAGGGTAGTTGTTATGGGGGACTTTAACTTTCCAAATATTGACTGGAAATACTATAGTTCGAGTACTTTAGATGGGTCAGTTTTTGTCCAGTGTGTGCAGGAGGGTTTTCTGACACAGTATGTAGACAGGCCAACCAGGGGCGATGCCACATTGGATTTGGTACTGGGTAATGAACCCGGCCAGGTGTTAGATTTAGATGTAGGTGAGCACTTTGGTGATAGTGATCACAATTCAGTTAGGTTTACCTTAGCGATGGGCAGGGACAGGTATATATCGCAGGGCAAGAATTATAGCTGGGGGAAAGGAAATTATGATGCGATTAGGCAAGATTTAGGATGCATAGGATGGGGAAGGAAACTGCAGGGGATGGGAACAATCGAAATGTGGAGCTTATTCAAGGAGCAGCTACTGCGTGTCCTTGATAAGTATGTACCTGTCAGGCAGGGAGGAAGTTGTCGAGCGAGGGAGCCGTGGTTTACTAAAGAAGTTGAAGCGCTTGTCAAGAGGAAGAAGAAGGCTTATGTTAGGATGAGATGTGAAGGCTCAGTTAGGGCGCTTGAGAGTTACAAGCTAGCCAGGAAGGATCTAAAGGGAGAGCCAAGAAGAGCAAGGAGAGGACACGAGAAGTCATTGGCGGATAGGATCAGGGAAAACCCTAAGGCTTTCTATAGGTATATCAGGAATAAAAGAATGACTAGAGTTAGATTAGGGCCAATCAAGGATAATAGTGGGAAGTTGTGTGTGGAATCAGAGGAGATAGGGGAAGCGTTAAATTAATATTTTTCGTCAGTATTTACTTTAGAAAAAGAAAATGTTGTCGAGGAGAATACTGAGATTCAGACTACTAGGCTAGATGGGATTGAGGTTCACAAGGAGGAGGTGTTAGCAATTTTGGAAAGTGTGAAAATAGATAAGTCCCCTGGGCCAGATGGGATTTATCCTAGGATTCTCTGGGAAGCTAGGGAGGAGATTGCAGAGCCTTTGTCCTTGATCTTTATGTTGTCATTGTCGACAGGAATAGTGCCGGAAGACTGGAGGATAGCAAATGTTGTCCCCTTGTTCAAGAAGGGGAGTAGAGACAGCCCTGGTAATTATAGACCTGTGAGCCTTACTTCGGTTGTGGGTAAAATGTTGGAAAAGGTTATAAGAGACAGGATTTATAATCATCTTGAAAAGAATAAGTTCATTAGCGATAGTCAGCACGGTTTTGTGAAGGGTAGGTCGTGCCTCACAAACCTTATTGAGTTTTTCGAGAAGGTGACCAAACAGGTGGATGAGGGTAAAGCAGTGGATGTGGTGTATATGGATTTCAGTAAGATGTTTGATAAGGTTCCCCACGGTAGGCTATTGCAGAAAATACGGAAGTATGGGGTTGAAGGTGATTTAGAGCTTTGGATCAGAAATTGGCTAGCTGAAAGAAGACAGAGGGTGGTGGTTGATGGCAAATGTTCATCCTGGAGTTTAGTTACCAGTGGTGTACCACAAGGATCTGTTTTGGGGCCACTGCTGTTTGTCATTTTTATAAATGACCTGGAAGAGGGTGTAGAAGGGTGGGTTAGTAAATTTGCGGATGACACGAAGGTCGGTGGAGATGTGGATATTGCCGAAGGATGTTGTAGGGTACAGAGGGACATAAATAGGTTGCAGAGCTGGGCTGAGAGATGGCAAATGGAGTTTAATGTGGAGAAGTGTGAGGTGATTCACTTTGGAAGGAGTAACAGGAATGCAGAGTACTGGGCTAATGGGAAGATTCTTGGTAGTGTAGATGAACAGAGAGATCTTGGTGTCCAGGTACATAAATCCCTGATAGTTGCTACACAGGTTAATAGGGCTGTTAAGAAGGCATATGGTGTGTTAGCTTTTATTATTAGGGGGATCGAGTTTCGGAGCCACGAGGTCATACTGCAGCTGTACAAAACTCTGGTGAGACCACACCTGGAGTATTGCGTGCAGTTCTGGTCACCGCATTATAGGAAGGATGTGGAAGCTTTGGAAAGGGTGCAGAGGAGATTTACTAGGATGTTGCCTGGTATGGAGGGAAGGTCTTACGAGGAGAGGCTGAGGGACTTGAGGTTGTTTTCGTTGGAGAGAAGGGGGAGGAGAGGTGACTTAATAGAGACATATAAGATAATCAGAGAGTTAGATAGGGTGGATAGTGAGAGTCTTTTTCCTCGGATGGTGATGGCAAACACGAGGGGACATAGCTTTAAGTTGAGGGGTGATAGATATAGGACAGATGTCAGAGGTAGTTTCTTTACTCAGAGAGTAGTAGGGGCGTGGAACGCCCTGCCTGCAACAGTAGTAGACTCGCCAACTTTAAGGGCATTTAAGTGGTCATTGGATAGACATATGGATGAAAATGGAATAGTGTAGGTCAGATGGTTTCACAGGTCGGCGCAACATCGAGGGCCGAAGGGCCTGTACTGCGCTGTAATGTTCTAATTCTAATTCTAATTCTAATTCCATGATCTGCTTTGCCTGTGCTGGGACGAGGGAGCAGTACCACAGGACATGCGCGATGCCAATATCATCACCCTCTATAAAAACAAAGGTGACCGCGGTGACTGCAACAACTACCGTGGAATCTCCCTGCTCAGCATAGTGGGGAAAGTCTTCGCTCGAGTCGCTTTAAACAGGCTCCAGAAGCTGGCCGAGTGTGTCTACCCTGAGGCACAGTGTGGCTTTCGAGCAGAGCGGTCGACCATTGACATGCTGTTCTCCCTTCGTCAGCTACAGGAGAAATGCCGCGAACAACAGATGCCCCTCTACATTGCTTTCATTGATCTCACCAAAGCCTTTGACCTCATCAGCAGACGTGGTCTCTTCAGACTACTAGAAAAGATCGGATGTCCACCAAAGCTACTAATTATCATCACCTCATTCCATGACAATATGAAAGGCACAATTCAGCATAGCGGCGCCTCATCAGACCCCTTTCCTATCCTGAGTGGTGTGAAACAGGGCTGTGTTCTCGCACCGACACTGTTTGGGACCTTCTTCTCCCTGCTGCTCTCACATGCGTTCAAGTCCTCAGAAGAAGGAATTTTCCTCCACACAAGATCAGTTGGCAGGTTGTTCAACCTTGCCCGTCTAAGAGCGAAGACCAAAGTACGGAAAGTCCTCATCAGGGAACTCCTCTTTGCTGACGATGCTGTATTAACATCTCACACTGAAAAGTGTCTGCAGAGTCTCATCGACAGGTTTGCGGCTGCCTGCAACGAATTTGGCCTAACCATCAGCCTCAAGAAAATGAACATCATGGGACAGGATGTCAGAAATGCTCCATCCATCAATATCGGCGACCACGCTCTGGAAGTGGTTCAAGAGTTCACCTACCTCGGCTCAACTATCACCAGTAACCTGTCTCTCGATGAAGAAATCAACAAGCGCATGGGAAAGGCTTCCACTGCTATGTCCAGACTGGCCAAGAGAGTGTGGGAAAATGGCGCACTGACACGGAACACAAAAGTCCAAGTGTATCAAGCCTGTGTCCTCAGTACCTTGCTCTACGGCAGCGAGGCCTGGACAACGTATGTCAGCCAAGAGCGACGTCTCAATTCATTCCATCTTCGCTGCCTCCGGAGAATCCTTGGCATCAGGTGGCAGGACCGCATCTCCAACACAGAAGTTCTCGAGGCGGCCAACATTCCCAGCTTATACACATTACTGGGTCAGCAGCGCTTGAGATGGCTTGGCCATGTGAACCGCATGGAAGATGGCAGGATCCCCAAGGACACATTGTACAGCGAGCTTGCCACTGGTATCAGACCCACCGGCCGTCCATGTCTCTGCTTTAAAGATGTCTGCAAACGCGACATGAAGTCCTGTAACATTGATCACAAGTCGTGGGAGTCAGTTGCCAGCGATCGCCAGAGCTGGCGAGCAGCCATAAAGGCGGGGCTAAAGTGTGGCGAGTTGAAGAGACTTAGCAGTTGACAGGAAAAAAGACAGAAGCGCAAGGGGAGAGCCAACTGTGTAACAGCCCCGACAGCCTATTTTTTCTGCAGCACCTGTGGAAGAGTCTGTCACTCCAGTATTGGCCTTTATAGCCACTCCAGGCGCTGCTCCACAAACCACTGACCACCTCCAGGCACTTACCCATTGTCTCCCGAGACAAGGAGGCCAAAGATAGAGATATTTAAGAAGGGCAGCAGGGATAAGCCAGGGAACTACAGGCCGGTGAACCTTACATCAGTGGTGGGAAAGTTATTGGAAGGGATTCTGAGAGACAGGATTTATGTGCATTTGGAAAGGCATGGTCTGATTAGGGATAGTCAGCATGGATTTGTCTCATGAGTTTGAGTTTTTCAAGGAGGTAACCAAGAAGATTGATGAAGGCAGGGCGATGGACGTTGTCTACATGGACTTTTGCAAGGCCTTTGACAAGGTCCTGCATGGTAGGCTGGTCCAGAAGGTTCGAACACATGGGATCCAGGGTGAGCTAGCCAATTGGATACAAAATTGACTTGGTGAAAGGAGGCAGAGGGTGGTAGTGGACGGTTGTTTTTCAGATTGGAGGCCGGTGACCAGTGGTGTGCCGCAGGGATCGGTGCTGGGCCCTCTGTTGTTTGTCATATATATTAATGACTTGGATGTGAATGTAGGGGGTATGATTAGTAAGTTTGCAGATGACACCAAAATTGTTGGTATAGTGGACGGTGAAGAAGGTTGTCTAAGGTTACAACAGGATATAGATAAACTGGGAAAGTGGGCAATGGATTGGCAAATGGAATTTAACACAGACAAGTGCAAAGTGATGCATTTTGGGAAGTTAAACCAGGGCAGGCCATATACAGTAAATGGCAGGGCCCTGGGGAGTGTTGTTGAGCAGAGGGACCTTGGGATGCAAATACATAGTTCCCTGAAAGTGGCAACACAGGTAGACGGGGTGAAGAAGGCGGCATATGGCATGCTTGCCTTCATTGGCCGAGGCATTGAGTACAAGAGTTGGGACGACATGTTACAGTTGTACATAACGTTGGTTCGGCTGCATTTGGAGTACTGTGTGCAGTTCTGGTCGCCGCACTACAGGAAAGATGTGGTTAAGCTAGAGAGGGTGCAGAAAAGATTCACAAGGATGTTGCCTGGTTTGGAGGGCTTGAGTTATAAAGAGAGATTGGATAGGCTGGGTCTGATTTCCCTGGAGTGAAGGAGGCTGAGAGGGGACATGATAGAGGTATATAAAATTATGAGAGGCATAGATAGGGTAGATAGCCAAGTCTGTTTCCCATGGTGGGGGTGACTAAAACTAGAGGGCATAGATTTAAGGTGAGAGGGAGGAGATTTAAAGGGGATCAAAGGGGTAAATTTTTCACACAAAAAGTGGGTTTCTGAAATGGTCTGCCTGAGGAGGTGGTGGGGGCAGGAACAGGAGCAACATTTAAGAGGCATCTGGACAGGTACTTGAATGAGCAAGGCATAGAGCGATATGGAATTAATGCAGGCAAGTGGGATTAGTATAGATAGGCATTATGGTCGGCACGGACGCGGTGGACCGAAGGGCCTGTTTCTATGCTGTACGACTCTATGACTGTATGACTCTATAAACTAAATGCAGAAAAATGTCAAGTGATTCATTTTGGTAGGAAGAACGAGCAGAGACAATACAAATTAAAGGGTGCAATTACAAACAGGGTGCAGGAGCAGAGGGACCTGGGGATATATTTGCACAAATCATTGAAAGTGGCAGGGGAGGTTGAGAAAGTGATTAATAAAGAATACAGGATCGTAGGCTTTATAAATAGGGGTGCAGAGTACAAGAGCAAAGAAGTTATGATGAAGCTGCATAAAAAACTGGTTTGGTCTCAGCTGGAGTATTGTGTCCAGTTGTGGGTACCACACTTTAGGAAGGATGTGAAGGCATTAGAGACAGTGCAGGAAAGATTCACAAGAATATTTCCAGGGATGAGGGTCTTCAGTTACATGGACAGGGTTTGGGGAAGCTGGGGCTGTTCTCCTTGGAGAAAAAAAGATTAAGAGGAGATTTGACAGAGGTCACTGAACAGAGTAGAGAGAGAGACTCTGTTCCCATTGGCAGAGGGATCCGGAACCAGAGGATGCTGATTCAAGGTGACTGGCAAAAGAAGCAGAAGCAACATGAGGAAAATCTTTTTTATGCAGCGAGTGGTAAGGACCTGGAATGCACTGCCCAAGAGTGTGGTGGAAGCAGAATCAATTGAGGTCTTCAAAAGAGAAATTGGTCATTAACGGAAGAGGAAGAATTTGAGGGTTACAGGGAAAAGGCTGGGGAGTTGCTCTGACACAGATCTGGCACAGACAAGATGGGCTGAATGGCATCTGCCTGGGCTGTAACCATTATATGATTCTTTACAAATATCACTTGCAATTGAGGCAACTATCAATAAAATGATCACAGCAAATAGCACTTAACATGGATGCAGCAAATAACAGTTCAAGTGAACACATCACATATCAATTCACATGGACACAGGAAATATCACTTCAACTAGTCACAGCAAATATCCCTCAAACTGATCAGAGCAAATGTCAGTTAAAATTCTTACAGCAAATATTTCTTAAAATAGCCACAGATAATATCAATCAAAATGGCCACGCAAATATCACTTAAAATGCACACGCTAGTATCACTTAAATTGTCCACAACAAATATTGTTTCAAATGTCTGCAGCAAATATCACATCACTACGGATAACATTGGTAGAAAGAAGGATGAGGACTTGCAGGCAGAGCTTAGGGAGCTAGAAAAGAAAATAGCAAGAAGAACCTCAGATGTAGCATCTCCAAATTACTCCCTGTAGCACTCGGTTAGTGAGTATAGAAAAGGTATACAGGAGATGAATGCATGGTTGGAAAGATGCCGCAGAAAAGAGGGCTATAGATTCCTGGGACATTGACACCAGTTCTGGGGAAGATGGAATCATTACAGGTCAGTCAAGCTGCACCTGAACACAACGGGGAAAAATGTCCTTGTCAGGCGATTTGCTAGTGCTATTTGGGAGGGTTTCAATTAACTTTGCAGGTGTATGGGAACCAAGAAGTAAGAATGCTGGAGACTCTCTGGTTCCAATCGGATTGGTAAGAGTTGGAATAATCAAGGGAAGTCCCACCAAGAGGCAAGTGACAGAGGAATGTAGAGATGATGGACTGGGGGAAAGGACAGAGCATGGAGCTCAGAGATGGGTGATTGCGGGTTTCAGTGCCTGAAGAGTTGAGGCATGGACAGAGGCTGGAGATGTTATAGAGGTGGAAAGAGGTGCCTTTTGTGATGGAGAGAATGTGAGATCAGAAGCTCAGGTCAGGGATGAATAGGGATCAGAGATTACACATCACATTCAGCCTAAGACAACAGACAGGAAAGGAGATGTGTTATGAAAGTGAATCTGTTTTGATAAAAATATTTTTTTTCAAAAAGGCATTAATAGTTTAGTTCAATAAATGTGGACCAGGTTTTCTTGTTTTATAAAGGAAGCCCATCAAGAACAGTGAGGGAGCCAGATTGGCAACAGTGTTGCTGTTTGTCACATGACTCGGGTTCGGTTTACAGCAGAAACTCTGGCAACAGGGGCAGAAAAGTGACAAGCACTCCTTTGAATGGTCAAGCCCAGTAGCAACAGAGAACATCTAAGTGGGTAGAAAACTGCCAAGCTGTGTGGTTGTTAGTCAGTGTGTGTGTTTTATTTTCTGGAGGAAGAGACCAGATTCTTGCTGAATGTTTTTTAAAATTCAAGTGCTGCTGAAGTGTCAAAAAAGGACAGAAGAAGCAGAGAATTCCAAGAAAGAAAAGAAGACTACCACCCAGCTCACTTTCTCGCAATTCCCTAAAAGGCTCTGTGAAGTTCTCTGTGAATTCGTCTTGTTTCCTGTATTTCAAGAAGGTCTGCTAAATTACTTTTAAATGCTGCCTGAAGAGACGTAATTCTGGAAGATTCTAAAGGTTCTCTCCAAGTGTGTTTGGAGCTTGGACTGGGTGCCAGTTTGGTACAACATGTGTCATCTGCACTTTTTTTAAGGGGTTGGCAAGTGATTTGCCTGGGTGTTTTTTTTTGTCTGTAATAGAGCTCTGATCTAAAAAATCCTGTTTTACTTTTTCGGTTACCCGGTATATATATGTGTGTGTTTGGGAGTGTGAAGGGACTAAGGTAAAGGGGACTTTTAAAATTTAATGTTGGATTTTTAAAAATTCGATCCATGTACTATTGTTTTACTTCATTACTAGTTAAGACTTGTTTTATAATCAGGGCCAACATGTTTCCATAAAGGTGAAGGGTCGGACCAACAAGACCAGGGAACCCTGGATGTCAAGGGATACAGAGGTTGGGATAAGGAAAAAAAAGGAGGCTTATGGCAGATTCAGAGCGCTGAAAACAGCGGAGGCCCAGAGGAGTATAGAAAGTACAGGGGGGGTATTTAAAAAAGTAATCAGGCGAGCAAAGAGGGGGCATGAAAAAACACTGACGGGCAAGATGAAGGAAAATCCCAAGGCGTTTTATAAGTATAATAAAGGTAAGAGGAGAAACAGGGAAAGAGTAGGGCCCATTAGAGAACAAAGTGGCAATCTGTGTGTGGAGCTGGAGGACGTAGATGAGGTATTAAATGATTACTTTTCCACTGTGTTCACTATGGAGAAGGACGATGTAGGTGTAGCGATCAGGGAGGGGGATTGTGATATACTTTAGCATTGAAAAGGAGGAGGTATTAACAGTTTTAGTGGCCATAAAAGTGGATAAATCCCCAGGCCCAGATAAGATGTATCCCAGGCTGTTATGTCAGGCAAGGGAGGAGATAGCAGGGGCTCTCACACAAATTTTCAAATCCTCTCTGGCCACAGGAGAGGTGCCAAAGGACTGGAGGACTGCAAATGTTGTACCATTATTCAAGAAGGGTAGCAGGGATAAACCAGGTAATTACAGGCCAGTGAGTCTAACATCAGTGTTCGGGAAACTGTTGAAAAACATTCTGAGGGACAGGATTAACCTCCACTTGGAGAGGCAGGGATTAATCAAGGATTGTCAGCATGACTTTGTCAGGGGGAGGGCATGTCTAACAAACTTGACTGAATTTTTCGAGGAGGTGTGTCGATTTGTAGATGAGGGTAAAGCAGTTGACTACATGGACTTCAGTAAGGCTTTGATAAGGTAATTGGTTAAGATGGTGAGAGCCCATGGGATCCAGGGCAATTTGGAAAATTGGATCCAAAATTGACTTAGTGGCAGGAGGCAGAGGGTCATGGTCGAGGGTTGTTTTTTGCGATTGGAAGCCGGTAACCAGTGGTGTACCAATGGGATCGGTGCTGGGACCCTTGCTGTTTATATTGTACATTAATGTTTTAGATGTGAATATAGGAGGCATGATCAGTAAGCTCACAGATGACATGAAAATTGGTGGTGTTGTAAATAGTGAGGAGGAATGCCTTAGGTTACAGGACGAGATAGATGGGCTGGTAAGATGAGTGGAGCTATGGCAAATGGAAATTAATCCTGAGAAATGTGAGGTGATGCATTTTGGGAGGACTAACATGGCAAGGGAATATACAATGGATGGTAGGACCCTAGGAAGTACAGAGGGTCAGAGGGACCTTGGTGTACTTGTCCATAGATCACTGAAGGCAGCAGCACAGGTAGATAAGGTGGTTAGGAAGGCATATGGGATACTTGCCTTTGTTAGCCGAGGCATAGAATATAAGAGCAGGGAGGTTATGCTGGAGCTGTATAAAACGTTAGTTAGGCCACAGCTGGAGTACTGTGTACAGTTCTGGGCCCCACACTATAGGAAGGATGTGATTGCACTGGAGAGGGTGCAGAGGAGATTCACCTGAATGTTGCCAGGGCTGGAGCATTTCAGCTATGAAGAGAGACTGGATAGGCTAGGGTTATTTTCTTTAAAGCAGAGAAGGCTGAGGGGGGACACGATTGAGGAATACAAAATTAAGAGGGGCATAGATAGGGTAGATAGGAAGAAACGATTTCCCTTAGCGGAGGAGTCAATAACCAGGGGGCATAGATTTAAGGTAAGAGGCAGGAGGTTTAGAGGGGATTTGAGAAAAAATGTTCTCACCCAGGGGTTGGTTGGAATCTGGAACACACTACCTGAAGGGCTGGTAGAGGCAGGAACCCTCATAACATTAAAAAAGTATTTCGATGAGCACTTGAAACGCCATAGCATACAAGGCTACAGGCCAAGTGCTGGAAAATGGGATTAGAATAGATAGGTGCTTGATGGCTGGCACGGACAGGATAGGCCAAAGGGCCTGTTTCTGTGCTGTATAACTCTATCACTCTATGACTCTAAACAGTTAACTTTGTTGTTCAGTAAAGAAATCTGGGTAGGGTGTTCTATTCTGGGGAAAATAGTGTATCTGACTATTTCAACACGTGGGAAAACTTTAAAGAATATGTTGTGACCTGTGGAGAAGTGGGACTGTATTCACAGTGCACTCCTCCTGCCTCAGTCATAACAGATGGAATAAGTGACAATGGTGTAGAGTTTGTGGTGGTTCCATAGGTGGAGGCTTCGCTCTTCCCCATGTTTAAATGGAGGAAATTGCAGCTCAGGGAAAACAGACTGCTGTAGTCTAATAACACAGAGGCAGTGGAAGGTGGAGAGAGGTGATGGAGAGCTGGAGCTGGATGTTGTCAGCACATGTGGAAGCTGAACCCATGTCTGTAGATGATGTTGCCAGTGGGAAGCATGTAGATGGCAAAGGGGAGGGAGCAACAATGGAAAGTTCATGGACTCCAGAGATAATGGTGCTGGTGTGGGAAGAGACGCCATTGCTGGAGATGTTGGGCTGGGTTTTAAAGGCCCTCCACCATCAGGGATGCTGGCGGGGGGGCAATGAAGATCAGTGCAGTCGAGGCCCGCCAACGGCGGCAGGCTCCATGCCAATCTTGGCGGAGGCAGCGAGGCCTCATGGCAGCCACCCGCCACTCCGTGACAGGATCCCCATTTCAATATGTAAACTAATTTACATACCTGATTTAATGAGTGTCCCGTCGCCTCCTAAATCGCCGCATCCATCTTCATTAGGGCTGCCGACAATGCCGCGCCTTCAAATCCCCTTGGAGGAAACGTGGCACGGCACCTGTGGGGAGGGGGAGGAGGATTGTTTCTCTGCGTGAGAGGGGGGCAGTGAGGTTAAAACGATGTGGATTGGTCGGGGGATGATGGGAAGGGCAAATTCTCACTATTCACATTTTGTGGGGGAAAGGGCACGAATGGCCGGAAATGCCATTGTTGGGGGGGGGTGGTGGGGGGAGGTGGATAAGCATTCAGAGATCATGTAATTCTGTTTTGTTGCAATGTAGCTTACCTGGCCCTTTAATTTTTAAATGTCCATTAAGGGCTCTAAGCCATTTAAAAATGGCACCAGCGCCTAAGCACGTTATCGCGGGGGGCGGGCACCGTGGCTATGCAAATGAGCCACCATATTGAAATCGTGGCGGCTCCGTGACGCGGCGACGTGCTGGCGGGTCGAAGTTTTTTACGGCTGCCACCTACTTTAGTGGCGGACTCTTAGAATGCAGCCGGTTATGTCCGCAATCAGATCAGTAAGAATGGAGCCAAGCAAGTGCTGTCCCGCCAAAGGAGGGAAGTGTCAGTGGTATGAAGAGATCATGGGTGGGTTTGCTACTTGTATGGAGGAGATATTGAGATGGGGAGTGGTGAGAACATGGAGGGATTTTAACTCGATGATAAGAATTTTAAATTACATGTGTTGGGTGACTGGGAGCCAATGCAGATCAGGGGAGGTGAGGGTGTGGGAGTGGGTGATGGGAGAGTGATACTTGGTGAGTACTGGAAATGGACAGCAGCTTTGGATCAGTGTACTCTGCAGAGAAATCAGTAACATTTATAATTGAATCGGCACGAGTGAATATGGCCAATGGAATTGTATGGAAACTTTAAATGACGCCACTCATAATTATGGAATGAGTCCTGTATGAGTCCAGCTTTCAGCTTTATTCTCGGAGTGGTCATACCACGATAATGTCCACCCTAAAACCGACATTGGGGGATGGGGGGTGGGTGGGGATTGAAAGGGCCTCCAGGTTGTAATAAAATTTTCATAACAAATGGACACAAATTCCTCTTTAAATATTACAATTTCATTTAAGGGCTTGAAGCCCTTTAAAAATGGCACCGGCGCCTGTGCGGTGGCGCTGGACGCCATTGCCGAGGATGCGGCGGCCGCCCCTTGATGTCATCAGGGGCGGCCGTTCCACCCCCTCCACTGAAATGAGCCCCTGCGCGAAATATTGCGGAGGCTCAGAGGCGGTGCTTCCATGTCGGAAGGCCACCGAATTCAAAGCGCACTGCCACGCAGTGTGGCACGCTAATAAAATTCAGCCCAATATATCTCATCTACTGTTTTCTTCAGGGGTGAGCAAGTTTTCAGCCCAAGTTTTATGTTTGTTTGTCTGTAACAGCTCTGAACCAAAATCCCTTTTATTTTTGCAGTTAACCGGTGTATGTATGAGTGTATGTGTGATTGTGAGGGGCTAAGGTAAAAAGGGGACTTAAAAATTTCAATCTGTGTGTTTGTGCTTTACTTCATTATGAGTTAAGACATGTTTTATAATAGACTGATAATTTTGTTGTTCATTAAAGAAACTTGGTTAGTGTGTTTTATTCTGGGAAAATAAAGTATATGATTGACTGTGTCGGTAAACAGGAAATTTTAAAAATATATGTCGTGACCTGTGGAGAAGTGGGACTAGAATAAATAGTGCACTCCTCCTGCCTCGGTTGTAACATATAATTTGGGACTCTCTTGCCGGGATAAACCCAACGCCGATGATGTACAATTGTAAGTGGGATAATAATAATTGAAACGTAAAATATAAAGAGCCAGGTTTCTTGTGTAATAAAGTCTACACCACTGGAATGTCTTTCACAGTTCTGTGGCTTTTTGTGAAAGGAGGATGTATCCCTGAGTGATTTGAGACACTTAACCAAGGTTAAACTAAATGATTTGGCAGAACTGTTAGTGTTCAAGTTAAAACCTGGGGCTAAGAAAGCAGACATAATAGAAGTAATAGCACACTGTTGAAATTGGAAGAAGAAAGCAAACCAGAGGGTAGTGCAGTTGAATTAGCTAAAATTCAGTTACAAATGAAAAAAAATGAACAGCAACAGGAAATAGAAAAATGTAAGCTTGAACAGAAAAAGGAGGAAAAAGAATTGAAAAAACTTGAAATTGAAAGAGAATTGCCAATGAAGAAGCTTGAATTTGAAAAGGAGGAAAGGGTAAAAGAGAGAGCATTTCAAAGAGAAAGAGAAGGAAGGGAATCCGAAGTTAAAAAGATGGAACCAAGACAAAGGGGCGGTCTTGACTCCAGTGAAAGTTCTGGTGAGGGAAGATCTGACTCCAGCCCAGGACCCAGTGGAAAGCTGTTTAAATTTGAGCAAGCTTTGAGGAAAGCTTGAGGAACGTTTAAGGAAAGGGTCATAGAGTCATGTTCATTTCTTTTGAAAAGATAGCCAAACAGATGAAGTGGCCAAAGGAAAGCTGGGCACTGCTTTTGCAAAGCAGATTGATGGGCAGAGCTCACAAAGTTTATGCAATGCTTTCTGAGGAGGCTTCTGCAGATTATGAGATGGCAAAAAAGGCTCTTCTCGCTGCATATGAACTAGTCCCTGAAGCTTACTGACAGAATTTTGGAGCCTCCGGAGATTGTCTGGGCAAACATATAGAATTTGAGAGGGTAAAGCAAATTATTTTTGATCATGGGATATGGGCAGTTACGCCACGCATGAGAACCTTAGGGAAATAATTCTCCTGGAAGAATCTGAAAACTCACTCCCACTATTAGTAAGAACCCATGTAGAGAATCAGAAGGTTTCAACGGCCAGACCGGCAGCGGAAATTGCTGATGATTATCAGCTTGTGTATACAAAGAACAAAGAACAGTACAGCACAGGAACAGGCCATTCGGCCCTCCAAGCCTGCGCCGATCTTGATGCCTGCCGAAACTAACACCTTCTGCACTTCCGGGGCCCATATCCCTCTATTCCCTTCCTATTCATATATTTGTCAAGATGTCTCTTAAACGTCGCTATCGTATCTGCTTCCACCACCTCCCCTGGCAGCAAGTTCCAGGCACTCACCACCCTCTGTGTTAAAAACTTGCCTCACACATCCCCTCTAAACTTTGCCCCTCGCACCTTAAACCTATGTCCCCTAGTAACTGACTCTTCCACCCTGGGAAAAAGCTTCTGACTATCCACTCTGTCCATGCCACTCATAACTTTGTAAACCTCTATCATGTCGCCCCTCCACCTCCGTCGTTCCAGTGAAAACAATCCGAGTTTTTCAACCTCTCCTCATAGCTAATGCCCTCCAGACCAGGCAACATCCTGGTAAACCTCTTCTGTACCCTCTCCAAAGCCTCCACGTCCTTCTGGTAGTGTGGCGACCAGAATTGCACGCAATATTCTAAGTGTGGCCTAACTAAGGTTCTGTACAGCTGCAACATGACTTGCCAATTTTTATACTCGATGCCCCGACCGATGAAGGCAAGCATGCCGAATGCCTTCCTGACTACCTTATCCACCTGCGTTGCCACTTTAAGTGACCTGTGGACCTGTACGCCCAGATCTCTCTGCCTGTCAATGCTCCCAAGGGTTCTGCCATTTACTGTATACCTCCCACCTGCATTATACCTTCCAAAATGCATTACCTCACATTTGTCCGGATTAAACTCCATCTGCCATTTCTCCGCCCAAGTCTCCAACCGATCTATATCCTGCTGTATCCTCTGACAATCCTCATCATTATCCGCAACTCCACCAACCTTTGTGTCGTCCGCAAACTTACTAATCAGACCAGCTACATTTTCCTCCAAATCATTTATATATACTAAAAAGAGCAAAGGTCCCAGCACTGATCCCTGCGGAACACCACTAGTCACGACCCTCCATTCAGAAAAACACCCATCCACTGTTACCCTCTGTCTTCTGTGACCGAGCTAGTTCTGTATCCATCTTGCCAGCTCACCTCTGATCCCGTGTGACTTCACCTTTTGCACCAGTCTGCCATGCGGGACCTTGTCAAAGGCTTTACTAAAGTCCACGTAGACAACATCCACCGCCCTTTCCTCATCAATCATCTTCGTCACTTCCTCAAAAAACTCAATCAAATTAGTAAGACACGACCTCCCCTTCACAAAACCATGCTGTCTCTCGCTAATAAGTTTGTTTGTTTCCAAATGGGAGTAAATCCTGTCCCGAAGAATCCTCTCTAATAGTTTCCCTACCACTGACGTAAGGCTCACCGGCCTATAATTTCCTGGATTATCCTTGCCACCCTTCTTAAACAAAGGAACAACATTGGCTATTCTCCAGTCCTCTGGGACCTCACCTGTAGCCAATGAGCATGCAAAGATTTCTGTCAAGGCCCCAGCAATTTCTTCCCTTGCCTCCCTCAGTATTCTAGGGTAGATCCCATCAGGCCCTGGGGACTTATCTACCTTAATGCTTTGCAAGACACCCAACACCTCCTCCTTTTTGATAATGAGATGACTGAGACTATCTGCACTCCCTTCCCTCGGCTCATCATCCACCAAGTCCTTCTCCTTGGTGAATACTGATGAAAAGTACTCATTTAGCACCTCGCCCATTTCCTCTGGCTCCACGCATAGATTTTCATCTCTGTCCTTGAGTGGGCCAACCCTTTCCCTGGTTACCCTCTTGCTCTTTATATATGTATAAAAAGCCTTGGGATTTTCCTTAATCCTGTTTGCCAATGACTTTTCATGACCCCTTTTAGCCCTCCTAACTCCTTGCTTAAGTTCCTTCCTACTGTCTTTATATTCCTCAAGTGCTTCATCTGTTCCTAGCCTTCCAGCCCTTACAAATGCTTCCTTTTTCTTTTTGACTAGGCTCACAATATCTCGCGTTATCCAAGCTTCCCGAAACTTGCCAAACTTATCCTTCTTCCTCACAGGAACATGCTGGTCCTGGATTCTAATCAGCTGACATTTGAAAGACTCCCACATGTCAGATGTTGATTTACCCTCAAACAGCCGCCCCCAATCTAAATTCTTCAGTTCCTGCCTAATATTGTTATAATTAGCCTTCCCCCAATTTCGCACCTTCACCCGAGGACTACTCTTATTCTTATCCACAAGTACCTTAAAACATGGAATTATGGTCACTGCTCCTGAAATGCTCCCCCACTGAAACTTCGACCACCTGGCTGGGCTCATTTCCCAATACCAGGTCCAGTACGGCCCCATCCCTAGTTGGACTATCTACATACTGTTTCAAGAAGCCCTCCTGGATGCTCCTCACAAATTCTGCCCCATCCGAGCCCCTAGCACTAAGTGAGTCCCAGTCAATATTGGGGAAGTTAAAATCACCCAGCACCACAACCCTGTTACCTTTACATCTTTCCAAAATCTGTCTACATATCTGCTCCTCTACCTCCCGCTGGCTGTTGGGAGGCCTGTAGTAAACCCCCAACATCGTGACTGCACCCTTCCTATTCCTGAGCTCCACCCATATTGCCTCGCTGCATGGCCCCTCTGAGGTGTCCTCCCGCAGTACAGCTGTGATATTCTCCTTAACCAGTAATGCAACTCCCCCACCCCTTTTACATCCCCCTCTATCCCGCCTGAAGCTTCTAAAGCCTGGAACATTTAGCTGCCAATCCTGCCCTTCCCTCAACCAAGTCTCTGTAATAGCAACAACATCATATTTCCAAGTACTAATCCAAGCTGCAAGTTCATCTGCCTTACCTGTTATACTTCTCGCATTGAAACAAATGCACTGCAGACCACCAGTCCCGCTGTGCTCAGCAACATCTCCCTGTCTGCTCTTCCTCTTAGTCCTACTGGCCTTATTTACTGTGCCCTCCTCATTTACTTCACTAGCTGTCCTACTTCTCTGGTTCCCACCCCCCTGCCACACTAGTTTAAACCCTCCCGAGTGACGCTGGCAAACCTTGCAGCCAGGATATTAGTGACCTTCCAGTTTAGATGCAACCCGTCCTTCCTGTACAGGTCCCATCTGTCCCTGAAGAGAGCCCAATGGTCCAGATATCTGAAACCCTCCCTTCTACACCAGCTGCTCAGCCACGTGTTTAGCTGCACTATCTTCCTATTTCTAGCCTCACTGGCACGTGGCACAGGGAGTAATCCAGTAAGCCCAAACCTTTTGTCCATCACCCCCACAAAACCGAGAAGGATAGAAGGTGGGAGGTTGAAAGGAAGGCAAGTAGCCAGGGGCAAGAAGGGATGGCTGGGAATTTCTCCTTCGCCAGAAAGGAAGGTGCTGAGGGTAGAAGTGAGGTCCGCAAGTCTAAGTGTTGCCATTGTCACAAGCTGGGACATCTTCATGCAGAATGCTGGAAGCTGTGGGGTAAACCCATGGGACCTATTGGGGTGCAGAAGGTCAATGCAGAGAAAGGGGCCCTGACCAAGAGTACAGCAGATCAGGCTGTAGCTTTGACTGCAGCTGTAAGGCCAAATACAAAAACCAATGTGAGTGCAAGGGTTGTGAATAAGATACCTGAGAGTTATAGGGAATTCTTTTTGAAAGTAAAAGTAACTCCTTATCCCTCAAGTGAGGCAGCCAAAGATATATCGTTATATTTAGGGATACAGGAGCCACCCACTCTTTTGCTGGGGCAAAACATAACATTTCCACCAGAGAGCGCATTGAATGCCAAGGTTTTAGTGAATGGTATTGACAGGAAGTATATACCTGTACTTCTGTATCGGGTGCACCTAGAGTGTGACCTAATGTTTGGAACGGTAACTGTAGGGGTTGTCCATAGTTTGCCAGTAGACGGAGTTTATCTACTCCTGGGGAATGATTTGGCTGGAGCGAAAGTAGTAGCTTCTGCAGTAGTCACAGAACAATCAAGTGAAGTTAAAGAGACAGAACAGTTTTAGGAAAAGGTTCCAGGAATTTTTCCTTCCTGTGCAGTAACCGAACAATGGCTAAACAAGTTCCATTGTCGGAGGTATAATTGACACCACAGACAGATAGGCAAATATCTGAAACTTTCTTTTGGGGATTTAGATAATCCAAAGGAAATGTTTAATATGTCTTCTTTGATCTTAGCTCAGCAAGCTGATCCAGAGTTAAATAAAGTGGTACAATCAGCTTGAACAGAAGCTGAGGCAAAAGAAGTTCTAGAAAGAAATCGCATTAAAAATGAGATTACTATGAGGAAGTGGAGACCTCCTCACAGAACTTCGGATAAAGAATGAACAGTAGTTCATCAGAAAATGGTACCGCCAAAGTATCGCTGGGAACTATTAAGGATAGTGCATGGGATTCCTCTAGCAGGACATGTGGGGATCCAGAAGACCAAATCACGTATAAGTCAACATTTTTACTGGTCAGGCCTTTCCAAGGATGTGGTACAGCTTTGTAAATTATGCCATAAGTGCCAGATTGTGGGAAAACTGCAACCTGCCATAAAACCGGCATCTCTAATTCCCAAGACTAGTTTATGGACATGACATGTCTTCCAAAAGAGTGCGGAGATCGGGGAGAGACTTCACTTCTAAAAGAGTGCGGAGAGTGGGAGAGGCTTCACTGCAAAAAGAGCAGGATTGGGAGAGTCTTCACTTCAAAAAGAGCAGAGATTAGGGAGAGGCTTCATTTGAAAAAGAGCGCAGACAGTGGGGAGAGGCTTCACTTCAAAAAGAGCACGGAGAGTGGGGAGAGGTTATCCTCTATCCTATCCTCTAGCCTATCCAGTATCCGATCCATTTCAGTGGAATGAGCCCGTTCAAAGAAAATCAAGTGTAACAGCACAGGCAAGCAGGTAAGTGATTGGTTGCAGAAGAAGCTACCTATTTGGTGAGTATCTGGTAAGTGGTTAAGGTTTATTCCAATCCTAATATTTAAAATAGTAAAGCAACTAGTGGTAAGCTTAATAATATATATAAAAAAGGAAAATAAAATAAATAATTGAATAAAATAATTAAGTAGTTAATTGAAACACATTAAGGATGGCAGGACAGGTGATGTATCATGGCTGCAGCATGTGGGAGCTCCTGGATGCCAGTGTGATCCAGGGCAAACATGTCTGCAGTAAGCGTTTGAGTCTCGAAGAGCTTCGGCTCAGAGTCATTGAACTGGAGGCTGAGCAACAGACCCTGCGACACATCAGGGAGGGGCAAAGTTACCGAGACATTTTGTACCAGGAGACAGTCACTCCCCCTTAGGATAGGGTCTTCTGATTTGTCAGAGGTCAGGGACAGGAGAGTGTGGCTGCAGCTGAGGCAAATAAAGGGACCCAGACAGCAGAAGTGCAGGAGCCTCAGCCTTTGCGATTGTCCAACAGCTTTGAGGTTCTTTCAGCTTGTTTAGATGAGAGTGGGGGCTGCTGGGTGGATGAGCAACCTGACTTTGCACCATGGTGCAGGAAGCCATTCAAGTGGAGGGAGAGAAAAGGAATGTCGTGGTAGTAGGGGACAGTGTAGTGAGGGGGATGGACATTGTTTGCTGCAGCAAAGAGCGAGAGTCCAGACTGCTGTGATGCCAGCCCGATGACAGGGCTTGGGACATCTGCTCAGGGATGGAGACGAACTTAAAGTGGGAGGGGAGGGTCCAGTCATCATGGTCCATGTACGTAACAATGACATAGGTAGGACTAGGAAAGAGGTTCTGCATAGTCAGTATGAGGAATTAGGCACTAAATTAAGAAGCAGAACCTCAAAGGTAATAATCGCTGGATTATTACCTGAGCCATTTGGAAATTGGCATAGGCAAGTAAGATTAGTGAAATTAATGTGTGTCTCAAAGACTGGTGTGGTAGAAGTGGGTTCTGATTTGTGGGGCACTGGCACCAGTACTGGGAAAAGTGGTGGCTGTACCGTTGGGAGGGTGTGCACCTGAACCATGCTGGGGCCGGTACTCTAGCAAGCCGCATAACTAGGGAAATAGAGAGGGTTTTAAACTGAATAGTGGGGGGCAAGAGATCAAATTTTGGAAGATATAGTAAATCAAGGAGTAGAGACAAAGCTAGACAGGAAGGTATTAATATGAGAATGATAAACAAACTGTGACTGGAAGATACATAAGATACATCTGAAGATACTGAACAATGTGTTATAATTTCCTTAGTATATATCATTAGCTGTCTCTTGAAATGTCCGTACTTATTCGGCATGCTAATAATATTAAATTAACGGCCTTCCTGCAGAAGGGGAAGAAATGATCGAATGGATGTTATCCTAGGTGGGACCAGACAGAACTGTAAAATAACAGAGTGAAACTGAGTGAGGGGTCGAAGAGTGCTCCTTCCCCTCAAAGGTGGAATCCAGGGAAATCCCTACATCGGGTTTTCTTGCTAATTAATGAAAACTAATTAAAGTACGAAGACTGACCAATCATAGCTTAAAATTTTCATTAGTTGTGATGATAATGCTTATACTGAACTATGTTTTTAATCGTACTGGTGATACGCTCTAGGTAAAGATGGTTGAGAGATGATATAATGGGGAATTGTGGTTTGGACCTTCATCAATCAAGTATTTTGACCACAATGGTTTTGAAAGGGACCAATATCCTAATATTTACGAGCTGATAGGAGAGAGTGAGAGAACAGGGAGAGAAATGTAGACAGAGAGAGAAACAGATATGGAGAGGAATAGTCAGAGGAACAGGCTTGTTGTGTGTCACAGAGAGATATACATGGAGAGAGAGAAACAAAGGGACAGAAATAGCGAGAAAGAAACCAACAGACATGGAGAGAGATACAGATAGACATGGATTGAGACAGACAAACAGGCATAGAATCATAGAATGGTTATAGCATAGAAAGAGGCCATTCAGCCCATTGTCTATGTGCCGGCTCTCTGCAAGAGTAACTCACCTCATCCCATTACCCGCCTTTTACCTGTTGCCCTGGGTTTTTTCTTTCAGATAATTATCCAATTTCCTTTTAAAGGCCTTGATTCAATCTGCCTCTGCCACACTCTCCAGCAGTGCATTCCAAATCCTAACCAATCATTTAAAACAAAGTTTTTCTCTTCTTTTGCCAATCACCTTAAATTGGTGTCCTCTGGTTCTGTTTCCTTCAGCCAATGGGAGCAGTTTTTCCTATCTACTCTGCCCAGACCCCTCATGATTTTAAACACCTTGATCATATATCCTGTAGATCTTCTTTTCTCAGGGAGAATAGGCTTAGCTTCTCCAACCTTTCACTAAACCTGAATTCCACATCCCTGGAACGATTCTCTTGAATCATTTCCACACCCTCTCTAATTAATATCCTGCCTAAAGGAACGCCCAGAACTGGAGACAACACTCTAGTTGAGGCTGAACCAGTGTTTTATGCAAATTTATCACAACTTCATTGGTTTTCTACCCTATGCCCCTATTTCTAAATCTCAGGATTCCATAATCGTTATTCATCGCTTTCTCTGCCCTGCAACCTTCCAAGAACCCCCAGGTCCCTCCGCCCCTGCATCATCTTTAGACTTGTACTCTTTAATTTATATTGTCTCTCCTCATTCTTTTTACAAAAATTGTATCACTTCACGCTTTAATTAAATTTCATCTGCCACTGGTCCGCCCATTCCACCAGCCTATCTACGTCGCCTCTGCAGAGTGGACAATACTTCCAAATTTGGTGTCATCCACAAATAGTGAAATTGTGCCCTGTACACCCAAGTCTAGGTCATTACTATATATGTAATAGCAGGAGTCCTAACAATGACCCCTGGGGACCACCACTATATGACTTCCTGTAGACAAAAAACAACCGTTCACAACTATTCCGTTTCCTGTCACTCAGTCAAGTTGATAATAATGCTGTTATTGTCCTTTTTATTCCATGGGTTCTAATGTTGCTAACAAGCCTGTCATTTGGCACTTTATCAAATCTCATTTTGGAAACCTATGTGCACCAGATCAACCATATTAACTTCATTAACCCAGTCTGTTACCTCATCAAAAACTCAAGCATGTTAGCTAAACACAATTTGCCAGTGACAGATTTGTGCTGGCTTGCCTTAATTAATCCACATTTGAAAAGTGCCTATTAATTGGGTCCCTACATATCGTTTCCAAAAACTTTCCTACCATCGAGGTTAAACTGACTGGTTTGTAGTTGTTGGGTTTATTCTTACACCCATTTTTGAACAAGGGTGTAACATTTGCAGTTCTCCAGTCCTCTGGCACCACTCTGCATCTAAGGTAAATTGGATGATTATGGCCAGCGCCTGTGCAATTTCCACCCTTACTTCCCTCAGTGTCTTTGGATGAATCTCATCCGGTTCTGGTGACGTATCAACAGATAGCAAAAGCTTCTATAAGTATATAAAAGGGAAGACAGTAGCTAAAGTGAATGATGTTCCCTTGGAGGATGAGACTGGGGAGTTAATGGTGGGGAACACAGAAATGGCAGAGACACTAAATCAGTATTTTCCCCCAGTTTTCATGGTGGAGGACACCAGTACCATCCCAATAGTAACAAATAATGCAGAGGTTATAGGAAGGGAGGAACTTAGAACAATCATCATCACTAGGGAAAAAGTACTGAGCAAACTATTGGGATTGAAGGCAGACAAGTCCCCAGGGCCTGATCGCCTGCATCCTAGGGTCTTAAAGCAAGTGGCAGCGGAGATAGTGGATTAATTGGTTATAATATTCCAAACTTTCCTGGATGCGGGAAAGGTTCCAGTGGATTGGAAAAATGCTAATATAACACCCTTATTCAAAAAAGAAGGGAGGCAGAAAGTAGGAAACTATAGACCAGTTAGTTTAACATCTGTCGTTGGGAAATTGTTAGAATCCATTATTAAGGAAGTAATAACAGGACATTTAGAAAGTCAAAACGTAATCCATCAGAGTCAGCATGGTTTTATGAAGAGTAAATCGTGTTTGACTAATTTGCTAGAGTTCTTCGAAGATGTAACAAGTAAAGTGGATAATAGGGATCCTGTAGATGTAGTATATCTGGACTTCCAGAAGGCATTTGATAAGGTGCCGCACAAAAGGTTAAGACACAAGGTAAGATCAAATGGGGTAGGGGCAATTTATTAGCTTGGATAGAGGATTGGCTAACCAACAGAAAACAGAGAGTCGGGATAAATGGGTCTTCTTCTGGTTGACAGGATGTAACTAGTGGGGTGCCACAGGGTTCAGTCCTCAGGCCCCAACTATATACAATCTATATTAATGACTTGGATGCAGGGGGTGATAGAAGGTACTATAGCCAAATTTGCAGATAACACTAAAATAGGTGGGATAGTAAGGTGCAATAAAGAAATAAGAAATTTACAAATGGATATGGATAGGTTAGGTGAATGGGCCAAAATTTGGCAGATGGAGTTTATCGTGGATAAGTGTGAGGTTATCCATTTTGGTCAGAAGAATAGAAAGGCAAATTATTATCTAAATGGAGAGAAACTTCAGAGTGCTTCAGTGCAGAGGGATCTGGGTGTCCTCGTGCATGAATCACAGAAAACTGGTATGCAGGTGCAGCAGGTAATAAGGAAGGCAAATGGAATTTTGGAATTTATTGCTAAAGGAATAGAGTATAAAAGTAGAGAAGTGTTGCTGCAACTTTACTAGGCATTAGTGAGACCACACCTGGAGTATTGCGTACAGTTTTAGTCCCCTTACTTGAGGACGGATGTAGTTGCATTGGAGGCAGTTCAGAGCAGGTTCACTGGATTGATTCCAGAGATGAGGGGTTTGTCTTATGAAGAGGGATTGAGCAGTTTAGGCCTTTAGTCTCTAGAGTTTAGAAGAATAAGAGGAGATCTAATTGAGGTATATAAGATGTTTAAGGGGATTGACAAAGTAGACGTAGAGAGGATGCTTCCTCTTGTGGGGCAATCTAGAACAAGGGGTCATAGATTTAGGATAAGGGGGAGCAGATTTAAAACAGAGATGAGGAGAAATTACTTCTCTTAAAGGGTCGGTGGTCCGTGGAATTCACTACCCCAGAGTGCGGTGGATGCCGAGACATTGAGTAAAGTTAAGGAGGAGATAGACAGATTTTTAATTAGTAAAGGGTTGAAGGGTTAGGAGAATGGGCAGGAAAGTGGAGTTGAGACCAAGATGAGATCAGCCATGATCGTATTGAATGGCGGAGCAAGCTTGAGGGGCTAAATTGCCTACTCCTGCTTCTAGTTCTTATGTTCTTACGTGCAGTCAGCCGATCTAATGCCTTCTCTTAATCAATTTTTAGTCCATCCAGTGTCTTAAATATCTTCTCTTTCACTGTGATGTGGGCATCATCTTCTTCCTTGGTTAAGAAAGATGCAAAGTACTCATTTAGTACCTCATCCATGCCCCCTGCCTCCATTGGTGAAATAATTGGTGGCCTGGCGTGCACGCCGCTGCAATCTCCTGCGAGGCGGCTCACTTAAATACTCCAATTACATAGAGAGGGCAGGTTCTCTGATGCCAGCAATGGTGTCAGCTGCCTGTATGCAGGCACTGGTGCCATTTTTAAAGGGTAACTAGCCATGCCAGCTAACTTAAATTTTTTAAGTGTATCACGCACCCACTGTTCCAATCAAAATTCTATTACCCCTTTCCTACCCTGCAATAACAATAAAATTAAGTATTTGTCCTCTACCGCCGCCCCCCCCCCCCACCCCAAAGACACTTTTCAAATATGACCTTCCCCCTCCAAGCTAAACAAAGTTCACAGGTCACCTTTTCCCACTATCCCCTACACTAATGACGAAAGTTTGACCTCATTCACCCTCACACTAAAAATCTCAAGTTTCTCCCTTCCCCACAATACAGCACCAGACGGGAAAGTGAAGATGTGGGAGTGCTGGCTGCTGCTCTGAAAATCGTGGCTCGACCGCTAGATCACAGGTAAGCGTATTTAAATGTATGTATTTAATTAATTAACATATGTTAATCCAGGTCCCATCACCCAGTAGCTGGGCCAGCTCCATTCTCACTCCAATGAAGTTGGCTCTCCCCCAATTAATTATGTTTTACTTTGGCTTACTACTCGTTCTTTTCCATCATGAACCTAAAACTTAGGATGCTAGGATCACTATTCCCTCAATGTTTCCCGACTGCTAATTGATCCACTTTCCCTGCATCATTCTGCAGAACCAAACCCAGCCCTGCCTCCTTCCTCACTGGACTGGAAGCATACTGATGTGGAGAATTCCAATGAACACACCCTAGAAACACTTGCTGCTCTTTGTGCTTTACATTATTGCTATCCAAGTCTATATTAGGATAATTAAAGTCCCCCATTATAATTACTCTATCAGTCTTGCACCATTCAGTAATTTCCTTGCAAATTGAAGTTCTCTCAAGTCTAACCCTGTCATTGTTATCAAACCTGTTGACAAGGTTGGAGCTGTTGTTGTCTGCCATACCGACCGCTATCATGCAGAGGCTGAACGCCAACTCTCAGACACTTCTTCCTACCTCCCACTGGACCATGACCCCACCACCGAACATCAAGCCACTGTCTCCAGTACTGTCACTGACCTAATCTCCTCTGGAGATCTTCCCTCTACAGCTTCCAACCTTATAGACCTACAAACCCACACAGCCCGCTTCTATCTCCTTCCTAAAATCCACAAACAGGACTGTCCCGGTAGACCCATCATTTCAGCCTGTTCCTGCCCCACTGAACTTATTGCCTCCTATCTTGATTCTATTTTTTCTCCCCTTGTCCAGTCTCTTCCACCTACATCTGTGACTCTTTTGACCCCCTACATCATTTTGACAGTTTCCAGTTCCTGGCCCTAACTGTCGCCTCTTCACTTTGGATGTCTAATCTCTCTACACCTCCATCCCCCACCAAGATAGTCTGAGGTTCTCCGCTTCTTCCTTGAACAGAGGCCCAACCAGTCTCCATCCACCTTCACCCTCCTCTGCCTGGCTGAACTTGTTCTCACATTAAACAAATTCTCCTTCGACTTCACTCACTTCCTCCAAATACAAGGTGTTGCTATGGGTACCAGATGGGTCCTAGCTATGCCTGTCTTTTTGTGGGATATGTCGAACATTTCTTGTTCCAGTCCTACTCAGGCCCTCTTCTCCAACTCTTTTACTGGTACATTGATGATTGTATCAGTGCCGCTTGCTGTTCTCACCTCGAACTGGAAAACTTCATAAACTTTGCTTCCTATTTCCATCTTTCTCTCACCTTCACATGGCCTATCTCTGAAACTTCCACTTCCCTTCCTTTACTTCTTTGTCTCCATCTCTGGGGATAGGCTATATACTAGTATTTATTATAAACCCACTGACTCCCACAGCTACCTTGACGACACTTCCTCACACCCAGCCTCCTGTAAGGATTCCATTCCAATCTCCCAGCTTCTCCATCTCTGACGCATCTGTTCTGATGATGCAGCCTTCTACAACCACGCCTCTGATATGTCTTCCTTTTCCTCAACCGAGAGGATTCCCCAAAGGGTTTCCCTTGTCCTCACTTTCCACCCCACCAGCCTCCACATCCAAAGGATCATCTTCCGCCATTTCTGCCACCTCTAGCGTGACACCACCACCAATCACATCTTCCCCTCCCCTCCCTTGTCTGCATTCTGAAGGGATCGTTCCCTCCGCAACACCCTGGTCCACTCCTCCATCACCCCCGACACCTCTTTCCTTTCCCATGCAACCTTCCCAATCACAGGAGGTGTAATACCTTCCCTTTTACCTCCTCTCTCCTCACCATCCAAGGCCCCAAACACTCCTTCCAGGTAAAGCAACGATTTACTTGTACTCCTTTCAATTTAGTATACTGTATGCGCTGCTAACAGTGCGGTCTCCTCTCTATTGGGGAGGCCAAATGCAGATTGGGTGACCGCTTTGCAGAATACCAACACTCAGTTCGCAAGCATGATCGTGAGCTTCCGCTTGCTTGCCATTTTAATTCTCCACCTTGTTCCCATGCCCACATTTCTGGCCTCGGCCTGCTGCAGTGTTCCAGTGAACATCAAAGAAAGTTCAAAGAACTCATTTTCAATTAGGCACTCTACAGCCTTCTGGACTCAATATTGAGTTCAATAATTTCAGACCGTGTGCCCCATTATTTTTTGTTTATTTATTATTTTATATATTACATATATTCTTTGTAATTTAATTAATTAATTTATTTTTAACCATGCGTTAGTCTTAAACTTATTTTTCATGTTTTTCTTTCGTACAGAGCTGTTCATTATTCTGCCATTAGCACTCTATCATTCCTCTGAACTATCACAGTCCTTCCTTCTTGTTCTACTTCCCCCCTCACTCGCTCAAAGACTGTTACATCTCTAACTTTTACTAGCTCTGATGAAGGGATGCAAACCTGAAGCATTAACTCTGTTTCTCTCTCCACAGATGCAGCCAGATGTGCTGAGTATTCCTGACTTTATTCACTTTCTGTATTGATTTGCCAATTCATTATTGATAATAATGTTTCAAACATTTATCTGGGGTAAAGCACTTACCCAGGTCAATGAATCAGTTTGCACTGTTCCATGCAGCAACAAAGCTGGAAATTTCACCCAGATCCTGTCAAACTGCTGCTTTGGCTCCAGTTCTGATCAGTAATTTCTCTGCTTCCAGTTAACTTGGTGGCTATTGTCATCCTGTCCCGAGGAAAGTGCGGTCTGTCCAAATATATCACTCGCTACCTGGTGGGAATGGCAGTGGCCGATCCTGTGCTCCTGTGTGTTGTTTTATTATCTTCCTGTTTTGTGCAACCACAGTGGTTTCTGTCTGGCTTAAGTTCGCATTCACCTTTGATCGATTTGTGGCCATTTGCTGTGAGAAGCTGAAAACAAAATATTGCATCGAGAAAAAAGAGGTTGTGGTTGTTGGAACAGTGAGTGTTCTGGGCTGTTTAGTGTCTGTCCCCTGGTCCTTTACACGGGAACCAGAGTACATTATTGATAAATGTTCCCAGGAACTGTGTCCCTAAACTGAGCTTCTATGTTTTCCCTGCATGGGCCACATTTGAATTGTTTTTCTACATTTTAACCCCTTGTATCCCATTCTTTCTGATTTTGCTGCTCGATGTTCTGACGGTCAGACGTATTTTAGTGACCAGTAAAGTCCGCAGGGGATTCCAGGGCCACAGCAAGGGAGAGAATCACAAGGACCCAGAGATGGAGAATCGAAGGAAATCCATCATTTTACTCTTCGGAAATAAAAACAAAAAATGCTGGAACCATGCAGCAGGTCTGGCAGCATCTGTGGAAAGAGAAGCAGAGTTAACGTTTCGGGTCAGACTGACCCGAAACGTTAACTCTGCTTCTCTTTCCACAGATGCTGCCAGACCTGCTGAGTAGTTCCAGCATTTCTTGTTTTTATTTCAGATTTCCAGCATCTGCAGTATTTTGCTTTTATTTTACTCTTCGGTATATCTGGCAGTTTCTTTACTGCTATGGGCAACCAAGGTCGAATTACAGATATTTGGTATTATTACTCCCACACTGACCCTTGCCTTATCATAGAACGCACATCAAATACGCTGCAGGTTCTCAGTTCCTACACGAACACGTGTATTTACGTTGTGACGCAGACTAAGTTCAGACAGCAGGTGAAGAACGCACTGAAATACCCTTTCAATCTCATTGTTAAATTAGTTAAATCATAGAAAGAATTGAAGGGTTTCAAAAACAGGAACTAAATCCCACTTCATATTCCATTCCCTACACTCCCATGGGAAAGACTGTACATTTTTATTTGCAGCACAGAGCCCTGAAATGGTCTTAAAGATTCAGAGATTATATTTTAGTGATAATCTGTCCCATCGAGGCGGGACTTATTCTGCAGATGATTCGTGAATCCCGCACTGGACCCACAGCGAAATAGACAAAGCTGTTCATCACAGCGGCTGCCGTGGGACTGATCAGAATGGGGGAATCTCCATATCAATGGAGAGATGGATTCAGAGACAGACAGACAGATAGTCAATATGCTGGAATCCCACAGAGCCCAATCGGGCGCCAGATATCAATGTCTGCCCCTCTGTTTCTCTCTCCAGGTGTGCCCTTTTGTCTCTCTCTTTCTGTTTTACTCCATGCCTGTCAATACTTTAATTCTCTCTTCTGCAGTATATCTGCTTCTCTCTCTCTCTGTCCCTTTGTCCCTCTGTGTCTCCATTTCTATCCCTCTGTATTTCTCTCCATCTCTGTCCCTTGTATCTCTCTCTGTCCCTCTATCTCCCCTTATCTATCCCTCTGTCTCTCCTTCCTTATCTGTCCATCTGTCTCTCCATCTCTCTCCTTCTCTGTCCCTGTCACTTTCTCTCTCTCTATCTCGACCCCTCTGTCTCAATCTATTCCCATTTGTCTGTATTCTCCTCCATTCCTGTCCCTCTTTCTCTCTGCACCTCTGTCCCTCTTCCTCTCTCTGTCAATCTCTGTCCTTCTGCCTTTTATCTGTCCCCATTTCTACCATTCTGTTCCTCTGTCTCAATGTCCAGCTCTCTCTCTCTCCCCTGTCCATCCAGGTGGGCCTACCTCTGTCTCCATGTCTGCCTGTCTCTCTCCCTCTATGACTTTCCCTTCATTTCTCACCTCTGTATTTCTCTCACTTCTTGTCTGCTTTTCTTTCCCTCTTCATGTCTGTCTGTATATCACTCTCTCCATGTCTATCTCTCTCGCTCGCTCCCATGGCTGTCACTCCCTATACATATTCAAATGCCGCTATCTCCATGTCAGTCTGTCTCTCTCCCTATCCATCTCTATCTCTATCTCTGTCTCTATTTCTATCTCTATTTCTGTCTCCATGGCTGCTCCTTGGTTTCTCTGCCTCTTGGCAGAGATGTGGGTTCCAGTCAGTAATATTAGAAAGCAAAACCCACGTGCACAGAGAATTGGGAGAGATAGATAGCACTGGAGTAGAAAAATAGTAGGGTATTAAATGGGATCAGAGTAAGAGGGAATATAATAAGGTCTAAATTGGGTATACCGTGTGAGTGAATGCGTGGAGTACGGTAAATAAGGTTGATGAGCTACAGGTGCAGATAGCCATATGGAAATATGATATTCTGAGGATAAAGGAGACCAAGCTCAAAAAATGGCTGGACTGTGTCCTGATATTCTTGGATACAAGGAAGGAAGGAAAGGAAGAGAGGTAGCTGTATTGATTAAGGAGAATATTTGCAGTGTTGGAGAGAGAGGAAGTCCTAGATGACTCAAGGACAGAATTTGTTTAGTTAAAGCTAAGGGGAGGTGGTGGTGGTGTAGTGGTAATGCCACTGCAGTATTAATTAAGGGGCCCAGTCTAATGTTCAAGGGCATGTGTTCAAATACCACCCTAGCAGCAGGTAGAATTTAAATTTGCTTAATTAAGAAATTGAAAGTTTGTTTCAGTAATGGTGCCACAAAATATCATTGATTGTCATAAAAAAGCATCTGGTTCAGAAATGTCCTTTTGGGAAGGAAATCTGCCGTCCTTACCTGATCTGACCTACACGTGACTACAGAGCCACAGCAATTTGGTTGATTCTTATGTGTCATCTGAAATGGCCAAGCAAGCCATTCAGTGTCAAGGGCAATTGGGGACTGGCAAAAATGCTGGCCTTGCCACAGATGCTCACAACCCATTAAAGAATTTTAAGAAAACAGTAGAGGTACCATTACATTGTTGTGTATATTCTGTAGGCCACCAACTAGTGGGGAAGATGTAGAGCGGGGTTGTCCAACCTTTTCGTGTGTGGGTATCACATTACAATTTTTGTCTTCTGTGGTGGGGGGGCCGGTGAGACAATTTTGGAAAGATAAAGGCATTAAAAATGTATTTTACTATTAATCAAAACAGCAATAAATGTACATTTTTGTGAAGAAGCTTTAAATTAGAAAACTAATTTATTGACTTATTTTCTCTTAACCAGTTGACAATGTTTTACCTGGCAATTTTTTGCTTGCACAAATAGTTAATGTTTGTGCGCACATCTGTTGTAGCATTGCGGAGTATTCCAGATAGGTGTCATTCTGTTAGGAGTGATCTTAATCACACTCTCTCCCCCTCTCTCTGCCCCCTCTCTCTGTCTGTCCCCTTTCCTCTCTGTCTCAGTCTCTGTCTCTCTGTCCCCCCCCCCTCTCTCTGTCCCTCTCTCTGTGTGTGTCTCTCTCTCTGTCCCCTCTCTTTTTCATTCCCCCTCTCTCTCTGTCCCGCCTTCCTCTGACCCCACTTCTCTCTCTCTGTTCCTCCCTCTCACTCGTTCTCTGTTTCCTCTCTCTCTTTGTCCCGCTCTCTCTATCCTCCTTTCTCTCTCCCTTTGATGGTTGCAGAGAGCGGGAACGCTCAGCGGATAGCTGATCAGTTTTAAAAAAAAATCGGAGGTCAGTTTCACAGCTGACTGTTGCTCGGAGCAGGTAAAGCAGTTTCTAAACTTCAGACAGACTCAGGGTTTTCCAGCGGGCTTTTAAAAAACACTGAATCTGTACGTAGTTGGGAAATGGCTATTCCTGCTGTCAGCTGTGAAACTGACTTGAGTTTTTTTTTTAAAGCCGATTTGCAAGAAGAAGACAATGGGAAATTTCTCATCTTCAGTCACGGACTGCTGGTGAGGATGAGGAATGGCCCGGGTACAGTTTACACCCGGGGGCCAGTGCAAATTTTTGGGCCATAGACCGTATGTTGGATAACCCTGATGTAGAGGAATAAATTTGCAAGGAAGTTACTGAACAATGGGCTACCTTTAAAGAGAAGATGGTTCAAGTGCAGTTGAGGTGCATTAAATGAGGGGAAAATGAAAGGCAAAAAGATCCGTAGCTCCCTGGATGATGAAAGAGATAGAGAGTGAGATGAAGCAGGAAAAGGGTGCCTATAACAGATTAAAGCAGGAAATGCTGGAAATACTCAGCAGGTCAGGCAACATCTGTGGAGAGAGAGAGCAGAGTTAACGTTTCAGGTCTGTGACCTTTTATCAGAACATATGCATATGACAGATGTCCAGTTGAAAATACAAATGAGAACCAGGCTGAATACAGAAGGTGCAGAGGGAAAGTGGAAAAAGTAAAAAAAGAAGCAAAGAGACAGCATGAGAAGAGACTGGTAGCTGACATAAAGAGAACATAAAAACTTCCTATAGGCATATAAATATTAAAAGGGTGGTGAAAGGAAGAATGGGGCCGATTAGGGATCGAAAAGGGGATCTAGGCATGGAGACGGTGCTTGGCTGAGATACTAAATGAGTACTTTGCATCTGCTGTTACCAAGGAAGTAGATGCCACCCAAATCATAGTGAAAGAGGAGGTAGTTGAGACATGGGATGTGCTAAAAATTGATAAAGAGCAGGTATTAGATAGGCTGGCTGTACTTAAAGTTGATAAGTCGCCAGGACTGGATGAGATTAATACAAATATACTGAGTGAAGTAAGGGTGGAAATTGCAGATGCACTATGTTTTGCTAGTGCTACTGATGAGGGTTTAAACTAGCTTGGCTGGGGAATGGGGACCTGAGGATAAACACAGTTAGGACAAAATCAGAAATGAAAATGGAAGGCAAAAAATTAGTAGATGAGTCTGGAAGACAGAGGAAACAAAGGTTAGAAAATTTAAAAAAAAGAGTTTGACAGTGTTCAAGGGTATCTACTTCAATGTAAGGAGTATAGCAAGTAAAGCAGATGAGCTGAGGGCACAGATGAACAGGTGGCAGTATGGTATCACAGCTATTACAGAAACATGGCTTAAGATGGGACAGGAATGGCAGCTCAATGTTCCTGGTTACAGGGTTTTCAGATGCAATAGAGAGGGGGCTAAAAAAGGAAGGGAAGTGGCAACTTTGGTCAAAGAAACAATTTCAGCTGAGAGGAGGGATGAGATGTTAGAAGGCTCATCAAATGAGGCCGTATGGATTGAACTAAGGAACAAAAAAGGGGAATCACACTGCTGGGAGTGTACTATAGACCCCCAAACAGTCAGAGGGAGATAGAAGAGCAGATATGTAGGCAAATCTCTGAGAAGTGCAAGAACAATAGGGTTGTATTAGTAGGGGATTTTAAATACCCCAATATTAATTGGGATAGTTTTAGTGTGAAAGGAACTGAGGGAGCAGAATTCTTGAGGTGCATTCAGGAGAACGTTTTTGGATAATAAGCAGCAGGTCCAATTGGGTCTATTGGGTGCATAGTTGTGCAGAGCAGCAAAGAAAGCAGCTGGCCTTTTCGGCCCATTGTACAGGGCATCACCCTATTCATACAGACATTGGAGGTGCTCTTTCAGCATGCCGAGCTCCTGTTCAATGGTGGATCTTGTAGCTCAGTGGCTGGTGTTGTATCTCTCCTCTGCAGCAGTGGTGGAGTCTCTCACTGGTGTCGGGAGCCATGTCTGCAAAGGATAGCCCTTATCTCCAGGAAGCCACCCCTTCATCTGAGCCAGTTCAGTGAACAGCGGTGGCAGTCGGGACTGGCGCAAGACCCAGGTGTCATGGAAGCTGCCTGAGAAGCGGTCACAGATTTGCTGCAAGCATCTGCGGTGTTCACATACCAGCTTCACCTAGATTGAGAGGGCTCCTTTAATGGTGATGTCTGCAGGCGGTCGCCTGGCAGTAGGCCTGATGGCCACATGAGTGCAGACTAGGAACATTACAGCCTATGGTTCTCTGGCAATGGTGCCAGAACCAATGGCCCTCTGGGCCTGGCTGTGAGAGTCTGTCCTGAAGCAGGCATCCTCTCTGGCCCTCCAGTGCAGGGCATTGCTAACCTCCCTGATACAGCGGTGCACTGCTGACTGTGTGACCCCACTAAGGTTTCTGGTGGGCCCCTAAAAAGCTACAGAGGTGTCAGGTTTGAGAACCGCTGCCACTATGAGGAACAAAGGCATGGGATGTCCACCGGAGCCCAAGGGCTGCAGGTCATCCTTGAGCAAGGCACAGAGACATGTCACCATTTTCTCTGTATGCGCAATCTCCTCTGACACTGGTGCTCTGACATCCGATGGCATGTCATGTGGGGCCTGTAGATGCATGGCAACCGTAATGGTGGGCTCCCCTTGGGGATTGCTGCTTATGACCGGGGGTATCTACGTGGATTGCACCTGCCTGTTGATATTGCCTCTGGCACATACAGATCCTCACGAGCAGAGGATCACACAATGTAGGATGAGACATACCTATTTTCATGTGATAAATAAAGTTGAACCCTGCACGTATTCGAAGGGTCCTAACAGGGCATGGATTGGTGCTGACAGGTACATCAGCTGCTTTCCTGGATCAACTATGTGACATGCCATGGCATTGCTCATCTTGGCTAATGCTCAGAGTGACACAACATGACCACATCAATATCCTACCAGCTGAATCGATTGCCCCCATCATCCACAAAACTTTAATGCTCCTGCCCTTTCTGGCACCCTCCCCACACACAGGGTGCCTAGTGTGCCATTGCCACCTCACAAACACAGAGTGTACACTATTAACGGAGGGATGGTACATGGTACCTCCCTTCATGCCAGCACAGTTTTCCCTCCAGTAATCCTAGACCCCCTCCCTTTCAGAATGCAGAATGCGACCCCTGTGTATCCCCCCCCCACTTTAAGAATGCAGAGTTAGACCCCTGTGTATCCCCCCCCCTTTAAGAATGCAGAGTTAGACCCCTGAATATACCCCCACCTTCCAGAATGCAGAGTTATACCCCTGCATATCCCCCCCTCCCTCCTTTCTTTAAGAATACAGAGTTAGACCCCTGTGTATGCCCCCCTTCCTCCCTTCCATCATGCAGAGTGAGGACCCACCGGCTTTTCACATCGTGAATGGTACGGCACGTGACGGCTGCCCGTTCAACGAAAAATCCAGCAGTGTTGGTGGAGAGGCGGTGGGCTGCATAATTAGCATAGGTATGTAATCATTACCAAATATTGATTGTGGTGCCACCGCCTTGTGGAAACAAAGGGCAATTGTTGATGGGTGTTTTTGTGACTGGAGGGCTGTTTCCAGTGGCGTTGTGTCATAGAGTCATAGGGTAATATAGCACAGAAACAGGCCCTTCGGCCCAAGGTGTCCGTGCCGGCCATCAAGCACCAATCTATTCTAATCCCATTTTCCAGCACTTGGCCCGTAGCCTTGTATGCTATGGCATTTCAAGTGCTCATCTAGATACTTCTTAAATGTTGTGAGGGTTCCTGCCTCTACCACGCCTTCAGGTAGTGTGTTCCAGATTCCAACCACCCTCTGAGCGGAAATATTTTTCCTCAAATCCCCTCTAAACCTCCTGCCCCTTACCTTAAACCTATGCCCCCTGGTTATTGCCACTCTGCTAAGGGAAAAAGTTTCTTCCTATCTACCCTATCTACGCCCCTCATAATTTTGTATACCTCAATCAGGTCTCCCCTCAGCCTTCTCTGCTCTAAGGAAAGCAACCCTAGCCTATCCAGTCTCTCTTCATAGTGCAATCACATCCTTCCTATATTGTGGCGACCAGAACTGTACACAGTACTCCAGCTGTGGCCTAACTAGCGGGGTTCAGAACTGGGTCCCCTTCTTTTTGTGGTATATTTTAACGATTTGGATGAAAATGTAGGGGGCATGATCAAGACATTTGAAGACGACACAAATATTAGCTGTGTGGTTGATAGTGAGGAGGTTGGCTGGAGGAAGATATTGATGGACTGGGCAGGTTGACAGAAAAGTAGCAAATGAATTCAACCTGGGGAAATGTGAGGTGATGCATTTGGGGAGGTCAAATAAGGCAAAGGAATACATGATTAATGGGATAATACTGAGAGGAGTCGAGGAAGTAGGGACCTTGGAATTAATGTCCACAGATCCCTGAAGATAACAGGACAGGTGGATAGGTGGTTAAGAAAGCATATGGAATCCTTTCCTTTATTCAGCGAGGTATAGAATATAAGAGCAGGGAGGTTATGCTGGAACTGTATAAATCATTGGTTAGACCGTAACTTGAGTACTGTGTGCAGTTCTGGTCACCTCATTACTGAACGGATGTAATTGTACTAGAGAGAACAGAGGAATTTACGAGGATGTTGCCGGGACTGGAAAAATGCAGCGATGAGGAAAGATTGAAGAGGCTGGGGTTGTTCTCTGTGGAACAGAGAAGGCTGAGTGAGATCAGATTGCAATGTACAAAACTATGATAGGCCTGGATAGAGTGGATGTGAAGGGCCAATTTACATTAGCAGAGAGGCCAGTGACTAAGGGGCATAGATTTAAAGTGATTGGTAGAAAGATTAGAGGGGAGATGAGGAAAAATGTTTTCACCCAGAGGGTGGTGGAGGTCCGGAACTCAGTGCCTGAAAGTGTAGTAGAGGCAGAAACCCTCAATTCATTTAAAAGGTATTTGGATATGCACCTCAATTGCCGTAACCTGCAGGGTTATGGACCACAGGATGGAAGGTGGGATTAAGCTGTGTGGCTCATTTTTCAGCCGGTGCAGACATGATGAGCCAAATGGCCTCTTCCTGTGCCGTAAACGTGGTATCATTTTATGATTCTACCATAATGTTCCAATCTTTCTTAGATACAGCGGTGGTGCCAGAGGACTGAAGAATTACAAATGTTACACCATTATTCAGGAAAGCATATAAGTATAACTCACCAACTACAGAGCAGTCAGTTTAACCTAGGTGGTGGGAAAGCTTTCCAAAATGATAATTAGGGACACAATTAATAGTCAATTGGACAAATGTGTATTAATTAAGGAGAGCCAGCATGGATTTGTTAAGGGCAAATTGTGAATAGCTAACATGCTTGAGCTTTTTCTGATGAGGTAACAGATGTTTGATGAAGGTAATGCAGTTGATCAGGTGCACATGGACTTTCAACATGGCATTTGATAAAGTGCCACATGACAGGCTTGCCAACAAAGTTGGAACCCAAATAATAAAAGGAACAGGAGCAGCACAGAAATGAAATTGACTGAGTGACAGGAAACAGAGAGTATTTGTGAAAGGTTGTTTTTAGGACTGAATGAAAGTTTATAGAGGTGTTCACCCGGTGTTGTTATTAGGACCACTGTTTTTCTTCATATATATTAATGTCCTAGACTTGGGGGTACAGGGCATAATTTCAAAACTTGTGGATGAGACAAAAATGTCAAAGCTTTACTTGCTTATAACCTTTGACATTTCTAATATTTGCCAGTTCCGAAGAAGGGTCACTGACCTGAAACGTTAACTCTGCTTCTCTCTCAACAGATGCTGCCAGATCTGCTGAGTATTTTCAGCATTTCTTGTTTTTATTTCACACCAGAAATGTTGGGGAACACAGTGTTTAGTGAGAGGGAGGAACTGAAGGAAATCAGTATCAATAGAGAAATGGTGCTGGGGCAATTGATGGGATTGAAGGCCGATAAATCCCCAGGGCCTGATAACCTACATCCCAGAGTACTTAAGGAAGTGGCCCTAGAAATAGTGGATGCACTGGTGGTCATCTTCCAAGACTCTATAGACTCTGGAAGAGTTCCTACAGATTGGAGGGTAGCTAATGTAACCCCACTATTTGAAACAGGGAATTATAGACCAGTCAGCCTGATGTCGGTAGTGGGGAAAATTCTAGAGTCTATCATCAAAGATTCTTTAGCAGAGCACTTGGAGAACAGTGGTAGAATTGGACAGAGTCAACATGGATTTACAAAAGGGAAATCATACTAGAATTCTTCGAGGATGCAACTAGTGGAGTTGATGAGGGACAGCCAGTGGATGTGGTTTATTTGGACTTTCAGAAGGCTTTTGACAAAGTCCCACATAAGAGATTAGCATGTAAAATTAAAGCGCATGGGATTGGGGGTAGTGTATTACGATGGATAGAAAATTGGTTGGCAGACAGGAAATAAAGAGTAGGAATAAACGGGTCTTTTTCCGAATGGCAGGCAGTGACTAGTGGGGTACCGCAGAGGTCGGTGCTCGGACCCCAGCTATTCACAATATATATTAATTACTTAGATGAGGGAGCTAAATGTAATATCTCCAAATTTGCAGATGGCACAAAACTGGGTGGTAGGGTGAGTTGTGAGGAGGATGGAGAGAGGCTTCAGGGTGATTTGGACAAGTTGAGTGGACAAATGCATGGCTGATGCAGTATAATGTGGATAAATGTGAGGTTATCCACTTTGGTAGCAAAGACAGGAGTTCCGAAGAAGGATCACTGACCCGAAACGTTAACTCTGCTTCTCTTTCCACAGATGCTGCCAGACCTGCTGAGTGGTTCCAGCATTTCTTGTTTTTATTTCAGATTTCCAGCATCCGCAGTATTTTGCTTTTATATACAGGAAGGCAGATTATTATCTGAATAGCTATAAACTGAGAAAGGGGAATATGCAACGAGACCTGGATGTTCTCATACACAAGTCGCTGAAGGTAAGCATGCAGATGCAACAGGCAGTAAAAAGGCTAATGGTACGTTGGCCTTCATAGCAAGAGGATTCAAGTACAGGAGGAGGGATGTCTTGCTGCAATTATACAGGGCCTTGGTGAGGCCACACCTGGAATATTGTATGCAGTTTTGGTCTCCTTATCTGAGGAAGGATGTTTTTGCTTTAGAGGGAGTGCAGCGAAGGTTTACCAGACTGATTGCTGGGATGGTGGGACTGACGTATGAGGAGAGATTGAGTCAGTTAGGATTATATTCGCTGGAGTTCAGAAGCGTAAGGGGGCTCTCATAGAAACCTATAAAATTCTAACAGGACTTGACAGGGTAGATGTAGGAAGGATGTTCCCGATGGTGGGGGAGTCCAGAACCAGGGGTCATAGTCTAAGGATACGGGGTAAACCTTTCAGGACTGAGATGAGGAAAAATTACTTCACCCAGAGAAAAGTGAGCCTGTGGAATTCGCTACCACAGAAAGCAGTTGAGGCCAAAACATTGTATGTTTTCAAGAAGGAGTTAGATATAGCTCTTGGGTTTAAAGGGATCAAAGGATATGGGGGGAAAGCGGGAACAGGTTACAAAGCCTATTGTGTGCAAAGGGGGATTGGGTTGGAGCACAGCACATCACGCCATCTGCAGTCTGCGGGATTGGTGGAACATAAAAACCAGTAAGTTAAAAAGCTATTGACCAAACTGTTGAGAATCAGAGGGGATAAGTGGGCTGCCATCATTCTGGAAGTACAGTTATCACTAAATAATGTTCCCATGTGCGCATCAAGGACAGTGTTCCCTAGAACATCGTATTATTTAATGTATGGTGTTAAAATGCATACACCACTTACTTGCGGTTCTTTTATTGCCTCTACGCTTTTTGACTCCTTGACCCGACAGCAACAATTCGATTTGAAACAAGAAATAACAGATCAAATTCATGAAATTGATCAGAGGATCAGAGCGAAGACCAGACAAAACGAGTAAATGACAAAGCTTGGCAACCTGTAACCGGGGAGTGCGTTCAAGAGAGAAAGTTTGAATAGAAACCTGGTTTGAGACCTAAGTGGAAGAAACCTCTTCAAGTACATACTGTTATTAATGAAAGAACTGTCAAAATATTTGCTAACCAGCCAAATGGCAAGCACTCTTTTAAAATTGTCTCTGTAGCCAACCTGAAGAGGTGTTCTGAAGGGTACAGGAATGGAGGAACAGTACAAGGTGCAGTCGTACACTATCTTTCAGGACCCAGCCTGGAGGATGGCATTGGAAATGACACTAATTGAATGGAAACCAATTGCGTCAATAAATGTTCCTCACCCACCCAGTGCAGTGCAGTGCCTCAAAGGTTAGTTTCACAGGGAACTACCCTCGGCGCAACGAGCAATAGTCAAGTCACGATGACAGAAGAAGGAAACACTGTGGGAAAGGAATGAAGTACTGCAGACTCTCAGTGATGGGACTTGCTCTTGCATAAAGCAAGGATTAAGAGAACCAGAAATAGAACATTTTACTGCATTTGCCTTGAGTGACTTTGGAGAGGAGGTAATGCAAGTGATGTTCTTATTCATTATAACATAGGAACACTGCAATGGTACTAGGGAAAACATTGTGGAATGGTTTTTCTTTGTATCACCATGTTAGCTTCTGATGGACTGTACATCAGTTATAAAGATAATCAAGTTCTGCATAACACTTTTATCCAGGTGACCTGGATGTTCAGCTCTATTCATTTTATTCCTGATATGAGGACGTTGGCTGGAATGTGACTGAAAATAAGTCACAACGACAGAAGAAGAAAACACTGTGGGAAAGGAATGGAAGAAACCTGTTCAAATATAGGTAAAACACATTTTAGTTTATCTCAACAGGACTTTATCATTTAAGATCAAGCGGCAGCTATGGAATCTTATTTCTGTGCCTCATCACATGGTTTCATCAATTGATCATTGATGTTCGACATGTCAGGATACAGTCATTTGATTAAACATTTTGCGACCTCAGAGCACCGACTCTTCACATAGTTTTATTCTGAACTTTGTGCTGGCAATATAAGATTCATTTTTGGAAAATTTAGATGATCCACGTAAAAGCGCAGACTATGATAGTTGTCGATGTATTCTTTTGTATTATTGCCCTGTTTCACATAATAGGTTATGACATTTTATTGAATGTTTATATTTTAGGCATTGTTTAGTTTAAACAACCTATTTATGGGGGGCAAGAGGGGGATGTGATGGAATATAAGTATAATAGGCTTAATTAGGTAGAATTTAGAAATAGTTAAAATATTATACCTGAACCAGAAACAAGTTGGGAAATCCATTTGTGTCTCTGTTGTCAGTGGCTTGGAAGATAAACACATACATTGAAATATCCTGCAGTAAGAGGTAGCAATAAACGTAATTGGTTTGTGCAGACAGGTCGGCTCTGGAGGTTGCTTTGGGGTGCCATGAAAAGGGAAATTATAGAAAATGAAACAATGGAATGGACTTACAGGAAAAAGAGATTAAGTAAACACAATTATAAACATTTTGACAAGATAAATGCTCACAACTTCAACAGCAAAAGAATTCTAGTAAAACTTTAAGTGGAGATGGTAATTTAAGATATGGATTTTAAAAGGAAGATAAACACACACAGGAAGGTCACATCTATATGCTAAAAGTCAGATGACACTTCAGAAACACTACAAACATGAGATGTTTTGAAGCAAAAATTTAGAAGTGTTGAATCCTCAAACAATGCTTCTCAACTAAGGGGAATTTAAGGCAAAAAAGTTTACTTTAAATTTTGATGGATATTCTGTATATTCTAAGATATTTTGCTGTAACATTAGCAAAGTTAAACTGTTGGATTCGATGTTAAAATAAGATTATGTGTTACATCTTTTAGTAATATTTGATATTGTGATATACTTATCCACTTAGAAGTATATTGCATGTTAACTTCTTTAATAAATCTATAAAAGTTGATAAATCGTCTCATGTAGCATTCTGTATACAACTACAAAGAACCCCCTCTCTGTGCCTCTTTAGGTGGAGAGATACACGTTGAAGAGAGTTCTCAGACCCTTAGAATATCTGGGATATTTATGACTTAGCCATAATTATTTTTAAAATAGGCTATCCGAAGGATGGTAATATTCTTTGTTGGTTTTCTTTATTTGAGGGAAAGCTAGTACAATTCTTTGGACACAAATAAGTGTCTGTGAGAATTTGTCTGCTTTGAACTTGATTAAAGGAGATTCATAGGGGTGTACTCCTGATTTGGTTTAGTCCCTATAAGGGGTTAAAGTCATAAATCACGTCACAGTGATCCCACACTGCTCAGCCATTTTTTTCAATTCCTCCATAGACTGTGCTTTTAACAGTTACTTCACCCTGGCTTGGAGAGATACATGCTTCAGTTGCAGACATGTTCGTATTCAATCACACAGAGCCACAAAATCTTGCTCTTTTTTTGATTTTTTGATTGGGAACAATTTGGCTTCCCACTTCCAATTTCACTCGTTTGTCTGTGGGTAAAATTCCAGATGCTAGCACCAAAATTTCTGCTAGGACCAGGTGAGAAATGTGTCTAGGGGTCTTTTACTGTCTTCATCTGGTCTTATTGTAATGGGGTTTTAATTTTTCAACACACTATGTTTCGAGCTCCGCTTTCATGAACCCTTGTTCACGACTTTCCAATTATAAGGCAAAGAAATGAGCACACCAGGTTTTCTCAGGTTTAAGGAAGGAAAGTGAAATTTATTAAACTTATTTAAACTCTAATTTGGTTAACGCCTACGGATATACGACACACCCATGCTAGCATGCACACGGGATACACACATGCAAATAGAGACAGAAAAGAGCAGAAGGAAAATAAAGTAGAGAGGTTTGAGGCAGTCTCTGAAGGGGGTTTCTTGTTACTGCTTCTGTGTTTCCAGCTTGCCGTAAAGTCTTTGATTGTAGACAGCTCTTACTTTTCATTGGGGCCCAATATTTTCTTAAACCTTGTTCATGTAGGAGACTTTTCCCTCTTTTAGTTCATGTGTCCTCAATGGGTCTTCTGTTCCATGAGAAAGAGATGGGGGAACATACAAGAGAGATGTGTTCTCAGTCCAGGAGCAAACAACTTTCTCAGTTTTAACCATGTGCCGGTTCAACTTCAAAAAACTCCAACAGTCAGTTAGTCATGTGACTAAACTGGTCTGATCATGTCTATTTGTGCCTTAGTAGTTAACCTGGAATGCTTCAACGTCGGGTAATCAAAACTCCATTGTGAATTAACTTGGAGCAGGGAGTGGCCCCTTTGTCCATTCCAAGTACTCTCTTTTCTTCCCAGCCATAATTTTAGGGTTTAATGTTCATGTGGCAAATAATGTGTGCCTCAGTATTGGCAGGTGGGGGGGGAGGTGGTGGGGGGGGGGGGTGGGGGGTGTGCTGGGGGGAGCTTGCCTGACAACAGCAAAAGCAATGTTCAACTGTGGAAAAAGAAACCCAGGGCTTACTACTAGCTCTTAGGCATTTTGAAGTCTATGTCCACCACGGGTACAGAGAGGCACTGGTATATACTGATCATAACCTCCTAGCCTTTGTGGAAAAGTTCAAATACCACAATGACAGACCATTCAAATGGAGTTTACTAATGCAACCTTAATACTTAAAGAATGTCCACATTGCAGGTAAAACATAATGTAATTGTGGATGCTTTGTCTGGAATCTAACTTTGCTTTTGAGTTATCTCAGTGCAAAGATGGTACAAAATCGAAATGTATTTGTGACAGGTAAAGATTGAATGAGAATGGGTGTGTAAATGTGTTTAAAATTTTTCATCTTCTGTTTTTTCACTCTTTGCTATGAAATGCATTTAAAAATGATGTTTCATTCCTCCAAGCATTTTTAAATATTTTATTTTTTGAGGACTTGTGTTAAAACTGAAAAGATTCAATGGATGTGTTTATTTTTCCATGTACACTGACAGGACACTTGAAAAACCATCTGTGTCAGATGTTATCTGCTTTGGGCTCAGCAAACAACAGAACCATTGATGACCTTGAGAAGCCACATGTCAATGTTTATGGAGGTCAGGAGGTCAATTCTCTGTTTGGGGTTTGGACATTGTTTTCAGTTTAGTTGTGTGTGAACTATTTGAATACTGTTGGTGTTTTTCTTGCCAAGGAAAAAGAAACCACCTGGCTCACCTCTTTCGCTACCTCTTTGAAGAAATACTGCAAAGATCCAATGTGGGAGAGCTAAAATCCCTGGTGCTGCATAGCTCCTGAGAAGCTGATTAAAAAAAAAACTGCGATTCAATTGTGTGCTGGCAGAAAACCCTGTTGCCGCATTTATCCTGGAAAGCCAATTAGAATAATTCTTGACATCTCCAGAACGGAATGCTGCTGAAACAATCACAGTGACTCGTCTCCGTACACCTGGATGTCAGACCAAAAAAGGGACAACTGACATCCTTCCATAAATTTTATTTTATCCGTCAAGAATTAGCAATATTCGGCCAAAGTAGTCTGTTTTTTTGTAACAGACCCGATGAAAGGTCACTGACCTGAAACTTTAACTCTCCTTCTCTCTCCACAGATGCTGCCAGACCTGCTGAGTGTTTCCAGCATTTCTTGTTTATTCTCTATCTATTTTAGTTTCAGATTAAAATAAAATCCATCAATCAGGTTTTGTTCATTAACAACAAAAGTATTAATTTAGTATAAAGCGAGACTTAGTCAATAAAGATGCAAAGCTTTGACATACAGTTTGAAATATGACAGTAAAAATATATGTTCCCTTCTAAATACCCAATACACACAGACATAGACACACGCACACGGAGACTCACACAGACACACACCGATTATATGAAAAATAAAGATGCTTTGGCCAAAGTACGTCTTAAGTCTTGAAGAAAAAGGATTAGATATGTTATGTTCCAGATGGCATACAGTCTGGCATCTGAGTACATGTAGACGGGTCACTGGGATCTTTTCAGAAGTAGTTCATTCAGGAGATATTGAGAAGAGGTCTTCCAAAAGCTTCTCAGGAGAAATGCAGCACCAGGCGTTACAGCTATCACACACTGGATTTTTGTCAGTATTTCTCAGAGAGGTGGAGAAAAGATGAGCTGTGTGTTTCTTTCAGCAGGCTACAAACCCAATTGACTCAAAACAGTATTCAACAAAAAAACCCACTCTTGAACACCATAAATCTTGACATGTCACTTCCCTTGTAAACAACTCCCATAGTCAGAAGGCACCTGTTGTTTATTTATCTGAAAACATGTGACATCCAATGAATGTTAGGCTGGATTTTACAGTACTTCCACCCCCCCACTCTGTGGCGCCATTGCTGGGAATGGACCACCCGTGCTCTCCATGTCACCACAGGGGCGGTCTGTCCGGCCATTTAAATGAGCTGCTGCATTTAATATTGCGGCGGCTCTGCATGTGGGCCACCATTGTTTATGGCCACCGCCGATCACGGCTGCAACAACATAAATTTCAGGCTGTTGTTTTTAAACAGAGCCCTTCCAGTGACCCTTAAAAAAAACAAAGTCCAGCATCTATGGAATCACTTCAGACCTCCAATGAATCAGGATGTAGAATCGGTTTGGGTGGAGATGAGGAATAGTCGGGAAAGATGTCACTAGTGGGAGTGGTCTGCAAGCCCCCGAACAATAATCACAATGTAGGATGAAGTATACAAGAAGAAATATTGGGGACTTGTGATAAAGGGACAGCAATAATCATGGGTGAGTTTAGTCTATATATAAACTGGAAAAAATCAGATTGACAATAACAACCTGGATGAGGAGTTCATAGAATGGTTTTGAGATAGTTTCTTAGAGAAGTACATTCTGGAACCAACCAGAGAGCAGGTTATATTAGAGTTGGTATTGTGAAATGTGTCAGGATTAATTAATGACCTCAGAGTAAAGGCATATCTAGATAGCAGCGACCACAATATGATTGAATTTTACATCCAGTTTGAAAGAGAGAAGAGTGGGTCTAAGACTAGTTTTTTTAAACTTAAATAAGGGCAACAACTTGGGCATGAAAGTTGAGCTAGCTGAAGTGAACTGGGTTACTAGGCTAGAAGATAGATCAATAGAGATGTAGTGGCAGACATTTAAGGCGATACTTCAGAATATTCAGAATAAGTATATTCCTACTATGAAGAAAAATTCTAAGGGGAGGACCCACCATCTGTGGTTAACTAAAGAAGTTAAGGAAAGCAACAAACTTAAGAAAAAAGCATATCATTGTGCAAAGATGAGTGGCAGGTCAGATAATTGGTCAGAATATAAAGAACAGCAGAGAATGACTAAAAGGTTAATCAGGAGAAAGAAATTAGAGTATGAGAAGAAGCTAGCTTGAAATGTAAAAACAGATAGCGAGTTTCTACAGGCATTGAAAAAGGAAAAGAATAAGTAAGGTGAGTGTTGGTCCTCCAGAGTGTGAGAATGGGGAGTTAATAGTAGATAATAAGGAAATGGTAGAAGAAATGAACAAATATTTTGCTTCTGTCTTCACTACAGAGGATACAAAAAAGATTCCAGTACTAGCTATAAATCAGGAGGTGGAAGGAAGAGAGGAACTTGGTGAAATTATAATAATCAGGGAAGCAGTACTGAGCAAACTGATGGAGCTGTGGGCTGACAAGTCCTCGGGTCCTGATGGGCTTCATCCTAGGGTCTGAAAAGAGGTGGCTAATGAGGTAGCTGATGCGTTGGTGTTAATTTTTTTAAATTCACTAGATTCTGGAAAGGTCCCATCAGACTGGAAAGTAGCAAATGTAACCCCTCTATTCAAGAAGTGGGGGGGGAAGGCAGAAAACAGGTAACGATAGGTCAGTTAGCTCAGCATCTGTCGTGGGGAAGGTGTTAGAATAGATCATGAAGGAGGCTACAACTGGACGCCGAGAAAAACTCAAGGTAATCGGGAAAGTCAGCATGGTTTTGTAAAAGGGAAATCATGTTTAACTAATTTATTGGAGTTCTTTGAAGGAGTAGCATGCACTGTGAATAAAGGGGAGCCTGTTGACGTACTGTACTTGGATTTCCTGAAGGCATTTGACAAGATGCCACTTAAAAGGTCATTGTGCAAAATAGGAGCTCATGGTATAGGGGGTAATATATTAGCATGGACAGAAGATTGGCTGGTTGGCAGAAAACAGAGAATATGCATAAATCGGTCATTTTCTGATTGGCATGATGTGAAGAGTGGAGTCCCACAGGGGTCTGTGCTGGGGCCTCAACTTTTTACAATTTCTATCAATGACTTAGATGACGGGAGCGATGGCACAGTAGCTAAATTTGCAGATGACACAAAGATAGGTAGGAAAGTATGTTGTGAAGAGGACATAAGGAGGTTGCAAACCGATATAGATAGGTTGAGTGAGTGGGCACAAATCTGGCAGATGGAGTATAATGTGGGAAAATGTGAAGTTGTTCACTTTGGCAGGAAGAATATAAAAGCAGAGTATTACTTAAATGGAAAACGACTGCAGAATTCCGAGGTGAAAAGGGATCTAGGTGTTCTCGTGAATGAGTCACAAAAAGTTAATATGCAGGTATAGCAAGTAATAAAGAAGGTTAATGGAATGCTATCCTTTAGTACGAAAGGAATTGAAAATAAAGGTAAGGATGTTATGCTTCAGTTATATAGGGCATTGGTGAGACCACATCTCGAATACTGTGTGCAGTTTTGGTCTCCTTATTTAAGGAAGGATATAAATGCGTTGGAGGCGGTCCAGAGGATGCTTACTAGATTGATACCTGGAATGAGCGGGTTGTCTTATGAGGAAAGGTTAGAGAGACTGGGCTTGTTTTCACTGGAGTTTAGAAGAGTGAGGGGAGACTTGATTGAAGTATATAAGATCCTGAACGGTCTTGACAAGATGGATGTGGAAATGATGTTTCCTCTAGTGGGTGAGTCTAGAACTAGGGGCACCGTTTGAAAATTAGGGCTCACCCTTTTCGGACAGAGATAAGGAGACATTTTTTCTCTCAGAGGGTTGTGCAACTTTAGAATTCTCTGCCTCAGGAGACAGGATCATAGAATACTTTTAAGGTGGGTTTAGATAGATTCTTGTTAGGCAAGGAAATTAAAGGTTATTGGGGGTAGATGGGAGTGTGGAATTCGAGAAACAAACAGGTCAGTCATGATCTTATTGAATGGTGGAGCATGCTTGAGGGGCTGAATGGCCTACTTCTGCTCCTAATTCATATGTTCGTATGAATCCATCTCCACAGGTCCTCAAAAAATATAAAAAAATGGAAGCATTTCCATATCACCTCCATCCTTGGATGAATGAAACGCCATTTTTAAATGTGTTTCATTCTAGTGTGTGGATAAAACCAGATGAAAAAAATATTTAAACACCTTTACACACTCATTCTCATTCACTCTTTACCTGTAACGATTACAGTTCTGCTTTGTACCATCTTTGTACTCAGATAACTCAAAGCAAATTTAAATTACAGACAAAGCATCAGCTTTTATTTTTCCCGGTGATGTGGATAATCTTGAAGTGATATGGCTGCAATAGTAAACTTGATCAACAGAGTCAGCTTTCTGGTTTTTGAATTTTTCCACAAAGGCTATGGGGTTATGATGGGTTATTAATGCCAAAGGGATCAAGGGTTATGGGGAGAAAGTGGGAACAGGGTACTGAATTAGACGATCAGCCATGATATTTTTTGAATAGCGGAGCAGGCTGAAGGGCCGAATGGCCTACTCCTGCTCCTATTTTCTATGCTTCTATGTTTCTATGGTCAGTATATACCAATGTCTCTTTGTAGTCGTGGCAGACATAGACTTCAAAATGCTTAAGAGCTAGTAGTAAGCCCAGGGTTTCTTTTTCCACTGTTGATCATCACTTTTGGTGTCAATTTAGATTTTTGGAAAAGTATCCCACTGGCCTTTCTATGCCCAATTCATCGTTTTGTAACAGGACTGCGCCGACCCCAGGTCACTAGCTACCTTGAAGGGTTTCGTGAAATTTGGGGCAGCCAACACTGGTTCATTGATCAAAATGGCTTTCAGCCTCTCAAAATATGTTTGGCACTCTTCTGACCACACTACCTTGGCTTTCATTTTTGTAGCAAATCCATCAGTGGAGCAGCTATGGTCCAAAATTTGATACATACTTGCAGTAGGAAACACACATCCCCAAACACCTCATGACTTCTGGTTTAGTCTTGGGGCAGAGAACTACATCAATGCTTGTACATTTGATGATCTTGGCAACACTTACCCTTGTCCTACTAAATGACCCAGGTTAACCATGCTTTTGCAAATTCACTTTTGGCAAGGTTTATCACTAGATCAGCTGACTGTAATTTTCTAAACAGAGATTTTAGTTGTTCCAATTGCTCCTTCCAAGTGTCACTGTATACCAGCAAATCATCGTGGTAAACCACACAGTTAGGAACACTGGCAACCATTTTGTTCATTCATCTCTGAAAAGTTTCTGGGGCAATTTCTAGCCTGAATGGCATCACCCGGCTTTGAGAAAAAACATCTGCTGTGACAAAGGGTGATATTTCTTTACCGCAGGGTCTTAAAGTAAACCTGCCAGTATCCCGTTAACAAATTTATTTTGGTAAGAAATGTGGCATTGCCAACTCTGCCAATACAGTTTTCCAAGCGAGGAATTGGGTAGGAGTCTGCCTTTGTTACTGCATTAACCTTTCTACATTCTATACAACATCCAGTTGATCCATCAAGTTTTGGCATTAACATGACTGGGGAACTCTTGCTGCTTTGATTGGGTTCAGTTAGGTGGTTTTCCAACATGTATTGGATTACTGCTTTCACCTGAGTCTGTTTCTCTGGACTTAAGCGATAAGGATGCTGTTTTATTGGATAGGATTCTCCTACATCCGCATCATGTATGGCTATGGTTGTATATCTTGGTTTATCCATAAAAATTCCTTTAAATGTTGTGAGTAGCTAGGTTCTCTCATTGTTCTGCATCCAAATATGAAAATGTCGTGTCTAATCTCCCTAACTGTTCAGTATTAGCTAACCAGATAGTAGGAGGTTCAATTTGAAAATTGTCTCGAGCTTCTTCTGCCTCATCCTCACTATTCCTTTCATCCTTCACTGTCCTTGCTACCTGCCATACCTGTGCTTGCTTATCCATCTCCCGGCGGTGATATTGTTTCAACATATTGATGTGACACAGCTGATTCTTTTTCCAATGATCTGGGGTGCCAATAAAATAATTTACTTTACCAATCCTTTTGACTACTCTACATATTCCATGGAGCATGCTTTCAGTGGTTCACCCTGTAAAGACAGTAATCCTCATCCCCTGGTTGAGATGTTCATGTCTTGTCATGCTTATCTGCTGATTTCTTCATGGTTGTTTAGAAAGCTTTCAGGTGTTCCTGAGCTACTTTGTAGGTGCTCATGGGCCGTTCCTGGAACAATGTCATGGAACTGTATTTATTTTCTCCTCGGATTAAAACAGTGTGCCTTTAAGACACTGTTTAAAAAGAATGTGCTTTTAAAAACTAAGAGTCACAGTGTGCCAGCTGCACCTATTACCTAGGCACCAGCAGGAGAGTAAGGATGTCACATGGTGTAATGTTGCAGATTGACTGTGTAAAACACAGTTAAAACCAGAGAGACACCAGCGAAACGTGCTTATGGAGGAAGGAGCTGTCTATTTCTCTCAGTAGAAGTTCTACAATGCTATAGGCCATGTTAATTGCCTAAGGAAGAAAAAACCCTTTGAAGAGATCACTTATATTGCTGGAGGTAACAAAATTCCTTTTCTTTACTTCCAATCAAAGAAGTCTTTGCTTCAAAATTGAATCTGTCTTGACCGTATTTTCTGGAATTCGCAGTAAAGTTTCGACTGAGAGACTGTCAGTTTTAAAATTCGGGTTGTCCCATTGCTATACTCCTTGATTAAAGAACTGTTTGACACCTGCTGCAGGTGAAGTGCTTCAAATGTCTATGTATTGACGGACAGTTTCATCAAATCTGTTTGGAGACTTTGAGTGACATTTGATTATTTTTACACTAGGATACCTCACCCATCAGGAATGTAACCTACAAAGACTTATAACCCAGTTATTCACTTTTTCTTAAGAAACAGCTAAAAGAAAGGTTAATTGTTGATTTTTGAGTGTATGTGTGCGAATGGGGGAGTTAGGTTAAAATAAGAAGTTATAAGGTCCTTAGACATAGGGTTCCCGATGCCGTGGGTCTTGGAGGGGAGGCCTGTAAAATGTTAGTGGAGCAGCCTGCCACAACCCATGAGGCCAAGAAGGCTCCGCCGAATATTAATGTAGATGGCGAGGCCTTCATTAAAATATTAAAATGAGGATATTTAACATGCAGATGAACTTACCTGCTGGTCATCCCATGCCAATTTAACGGCCAATGCTATAGGAGGTCTGAGGCAAGACACTGGTGGGGAGGGGGGAGGAATAAAATTATCAGGGCGGGAGAGCGGGGGAGTGGGGAAGACTATTCCTATCGGTTGTGGGGATGGTGGGAAGGCATTGAAGGTCAAAAATACTGAAGTTCGGGGGTGGGGGGGGGGGGGGGGGGCGGGGGGGGGGGAAGTTCATAATTTCAAAAAGTGTATTTTTGGGGGGATAGGTCAACTTATGTGTTGAGGACTCATTGGGGGTTGGGAGAGGGGATTTAATGTTAAATTAAACATTTATTCATTTTTTTATCACAGCGGCATCTTTAAATATTTAAATATATCTTGAAGGGGTTGAAGTCCTTTACAAATGGCGCTGGAACCAGCGCGGTGGCACTGGACTCCATTGTCGGGGACGCAGCGGCTGCCCCCGCTATGTCATCGGGGGGTGGCCACTCCATCCCCTCAATTTAAATGAGCCCCTGTGCGTAATATTGTGTGGGCAGTGCGTCGGCAGGGTTATCTTAATAGTGGTTAAGATTTAGTTTTTAATAAATGGTTAATTTGTTGTTGTCTAAAGATACTTGGTTTGGTCTGTTTTGTTTGGGGGGGTATTAGAGTGTTTAATTTGGCTGTTTTCTGGTTGGGTGGGAAAGCTTTAATAATATGCTGCGACCTGTGGAATGATGGGACTGAATTGACAGTGCATTGCTCCTGCCTCGGTTGTAACATATTAATTGGGCGCGCGTCCCTTACCCAAATCTAACTTCAATTAAGAAAAAAAATAAAAGGAACCAGGTTTCTTGTATAATAAGGTACAGTCTATACCATCGGAATGGCATTAGCAGTTGCTGCAGAGTTTCTGAGAAAGGAGAATGTGTCTCTCAGTGACTTGACAACTTTAACTAAGAATAAACTAAAAGATTTGGCAGCAAAACTGGAATTAGAGTTGAAATCAGGTGCTAAAAAAGCAGAGATATTTGATGTAATAGTCCAACATTAAAATTAGAAAAAGAGGAACAAGAAGAAGAGGGACAGCAAGATAATAATTCAGAGAGTGATGCAGTGGTATTGGCAAAGATTCAGTTAGAAACAATAAATTTGAATAGGAAAAAGAAATAACAATAAGAAATCTTGAGGCTGAAAAAGAATTAAGAAAACTTGAACAGGAAAAAGAGGAAAGGGAGAAAGAGAGGGAATTTAGGTTCAGAGAAATGGATCTAAGACAAAGGGGTGGTCTTGACTCCAGGGAAAATTCGGGTCAGGAAGAATCAGAATTCAGCCCAGGACCCAGCAAAAAGCTATTAAAATTTATACAAGTTCTTCCTAGGTTTGAGGGAAGGGACATGGAGGCAACTTTATTAGCTTTTGAAAAAATAGCCAAATAAATGAAATGGCTGAAGGAAAGCAGGACACTGCTCATACAAAGCAGGTTGATAGACAGAGCTCATGAAGTTTATGCCATGCTTCCTGATGAGGCTTCTTCAGATTATGAGATGGCAAAAAAAGCTATTCTCACTGCGTATGAGTTAGTCCCTGAAGCTTACCGTCAGAAGTTACGGAACTTACTGAGATTGGCTGGGCTAGAAATATGTAGAATTTGAGAGGGTGAAGCAAATTAATTTTGATCGTTGGATACGGGCATTAAAGATGGAAACCACAAATAACAACCTTTGAGAATTGATTGTGTTGGAAGAGTTTAAAAATTCAATTCCTTTAGTAGTGAGAACTCATGTAGATGAGCTGATAGCTTTGAAAGCTAGGCAAGCAGTGGAAATTGCTGATGATTTTGAGCTTGTGAATAAGCCAAAACCTTTTGCCAATACCCTCATAAAACCAAGAAGGATAGAAAGTGGGAGAGTGAAAGGAAGGCGAGTAGCCGGTGACAAGAAGGAACAGCTGGGAATGCCCCAGGATCACCTCCTCAGGCCAGAGAGGATGGCGCTGAGGGTAGAAGTGAGGTTCTTAAGCCGAAGTGTTATCATTGCCACAAAGCGAGTCATCTTCGTTCAGAATGTTGGAAATTGTGAGGTAAACCCATAGGATTTGTTGGGGTACATAAAGGTAATGCACAGGAAAAAACTGTGACCTGGATTTTATGAGTGCGCCGCAGTTCGTGGCGGTGCATTCTAATGGCAGCGTGCATCCTGCGTGGACGCACTGTCCTGATCCTCCGCGATATTATGCATGGGGGCTCATTTAAATAGAGTGGGTGGAGCATTCACCCCCAATGATGTATCGGGAGCGGTGGCCGTATCCTCGACAACAGCATTTGTCACCACCGTGCAGGCACCGGCGCCATTTCTAAAGGACTTTAAGCCCTTCAGTAAAGTTTTAATATTTAAAGTTGTAGCAATGTGAAATTTTCTGAAACAAAAAATTTTGTGATGGAGGCCCTTCCCCAACCCAGCAATGGTTATTTCAATGCCCGAAATGACCGACACATGCCTTTTTCACTACCTGAACTTTACCCAACACAACTTCTAACATTTGGCTGCTAACCATTTCCCACCATCCACACATCCAATAAAAATTGATTTCCCCGCTCCTCCACCCCTCCCAACCTGAAAATCTTATTCCTCTCCCCTCCCCACCAGGGTTCTGCCACGGAACGCCTTGCGGAGTTTATTTGCAGCTCGTTTAGGTTCATTTCAATATGCAGAAGAAGGGCCTGCTGTCAGATGGCGAGGAGGGGCACACTGAGGTCCCTCCATCGCCAGTAATATGTGATGGGCCCTTCTCAATGTCACGGGTCAAGGCTGGCCTAACCCTGCAGAATTTTCCCAGCACCCGCACCGCGACCCGCAATGTCAAGGGCCCAGCAAAATTCAGCCCTCGGACTGAGAGTATAGCAGACCAGGCTATAGCTCTAACAGCAGCTGTAAAACCAGATACAAAATCTAAAAGGAGTGTTGAGGTTATGAATAAGATACCCGAATGTTATAATGAATTTTTGTCAAAGGGGAAAGTAACTCCACTGTAAGTGAGGCAGGAAAACCTATCATTATACTCAGGGATACAGGAGCAACCCAAACTCTCTTGCTGGGGAAAGGTATTACATGTCCACCTGAGAGCGGCTTGAATTCTAAAATTTTAGTTCATGTAATTGGTGGGGTATATATATACCCATATGTTTATATAAAATATGCCTAGAGAGTGACTTAATATCTGGGATAGTAAATGTAGAAGTTGTCCACAGTTTGCCAGTAGAGGGAATTGATCTACTCCTAGGAAATGATTTGGCTGGATCAAAAGTATCAGTTTCTCCTACAATTATAGAGGAACCAAGTGAAGTTAGGGAAACAGAGCAATTATGGGAACAAGTTCCAGGAATATATCCTGTGTGCATAGTCGCCCAAGCAATGGCTAAACAGGATCCATTTTTGAAGGTAGAAGGGGCACCACAAACAGATAGCCAAATATCTGAAACCTTATTTGGGGATTTAGATAATCCAAATGAGATGTTTAACAGATCTTCTATCATTGCAGCACAGCAAGCTGATCCAGAGATATACCGAATGACATAGATGGCTCTGAAAGAAACTGAGGCAAAAGGAGTTCTGGAAGGCTACTATATAGCAAATGGGATTTTGAGGAGGAAACGGAGACAACATCATAGTCCTGTGGACGAAGACAGTTGCTGAAAAAATAGTGGCAGCACCAAAACATTGCCAGGGATTATTAAGGTTAGCACATGACATTCCTTTTGCAGGACATAGGGGAATTTGGAACACCAAATCATGTATAAGCCAACATTATTACTGGCCAGGTCTTACAAGAGATGTGAGACAATTTTGCAGGACATGCCACACATTCCAAAATGGGGGGAAAACTGCAAACTACCATAAAACCGTCACCACTAGTTCCCATATCAGTCATGGAGGAACCATTTGGCAGGGTATTGGTAGACTGTGTCGGACCTTTTCCAAACACAAACGGGACATCAATACATACTTACTGTCATGGATATGGCTACTCAATTTCCAGAGGCCATTCCTTTGAGGACAATTGCTGCTAAAATAGTAGTAGAAAAGTTAACCCAATTCTTTATGAGATATGGGTTACCACTTGAAGTTCAATCGAATCACGGTTCTAATTTCATGTCTAAGATATTTCAAGAAGTTATGGGCAATTTGAAATCTTCAGCATATCACCCACAATCACAGGGACTTTAGAGTGATTCCACCAAATGCTCAAAACAATGATTAGAATTTACTGTCACGAATATCTGCATGACTGGGATAAAGCACTAGATTTTCTTTTATTCGCCACCAGAGGCTCACCAAATGTGTTTACAGGCTTCAGTCCTTTTGAATTGGTTTACGGGCATGAAGAGGTCCTCTGAAACTTATAAAAGACAGATTCTTGGAACAAAAGAATGAATCTTCGATACTGGGCTATATATCTGTGTTCCGGGAAAGGCTCAAGAAAGCTTGCGGTGTGGCTCAGCATCCCAAGCCAATATGAAAAAATAAGTAGAAACGAATGCAAAAGCCTATGATTTTCCACCAGGTGATGAAGTGTTGATGTTGTTACCGCTACAGGGAGAACCATTAAAAGCATGGTTCAGTGGCCCATCTGGAGTAATTAAAAGAGTGGGTAAGGTAGATTACTTGATTGACACCCCTGATCACCGGAAGAAGAACCGGTTGTGTCACATCAATATGCAAAAGCAATATTATCGCAGGGAGGAGGATAAGCCAGTACAGGTATGTCAGGTAATGGGACTGTTGAGAAGGAAAAGGATAATAAAGGTGAGGCAGGAGGAGGCCTGGAAAATTCTCAGATCGAATCTCCAACCTTCAGATTAGTGAATACAGAATGGCTAGGAAAATTGGACAAAATGCTTTTGCACTTACAGGCAAAACAATGTGAATACCTAACCAGGATTTTCACAACGATTAAAAGAGTTTGTAGGGATAAGCCACATATGATATGGATATAGGGGGAACTGTTCCATTAAAACAACATCCTTACCACTTGAGTCTGGACAAACAGGCCCAAGTGAAAGAAGAGATCCAGTACATGCTGGAAAACAATTTGATCAAGCCCAGTCAAAGTAGCTGGAGATCAATAGTTCCCATAGCTAAACCAGACGGGTCAACCCAATTTTGTATAGACCACAGAAATGTGAATGTGGTAACGAAGGCAGACTCCTACCCAATTCCATGTTGAAAAGTCTGTATCGACAGAGTGGGCAGTGTGAGGTTTCTTACCAAGATTGACTTGTTAAAGGGATACTGGCAAGTTCTTATGACTCCTTGAGCCAAAGAGATATCAGCTTTTGTAACACCTGGCAGTCTTTTTCAGTGCCGGGTGATGCCATGCGGGCTAAAAAATGCCTCAGCCACTTTTCAAAGATTAATGATTCAGGTGGTAGCTAGTGTTCCCAACTGTGTGGTGTATCTTGATGATGTACTAATATACAGTAACACTTGGCAAGAACACTTAAACTAGCTAAAAGTTCTTGTCATGCAGGCCCCCACCTGCCAAGAATGGGGCACATGAATTTTGCCACATGAACATTGATTTTTAAACTGTTACTGGAGTAAAGAAAGAACTTGTTTAAAAAAAAAACAGACCCTTGACTGGAAAGATATTTGCAAAGTAACAGACAGTACTTGGAATGGACAAAAGGGCCACTCCCAGCTCCAATTTAATCCACAATGAACTTTTGATTACCAGCGTTGAAGGCAAAGAAGCTAGCATTCCAGGTTGACTGCTAAGATGCTCCCAATACACAGAAGAGACCTGGTCAAACCAGTAAGTCATGTGACCACCTGCTGGCCAACTAGGGGAGTTTTAAATTGGAGAATTAGTGTTTGAAGACAGAAAGCCGTTTGCTCCTGGACTGACAAGACCTCCTTTGGCTGGCTTGCCGCCATCTCTCCTGTCTGCTCTCATCTTGCTCTCACCAGTTTCGGAATCCATTCAAGACATATGAACCCCAAGAGAGAAAAGTCTCCGACAGTGAACAAGGTTTAACAAGAATACTGGGCCCCAACGAAAAGCAAGATCTACCTACAAGCCAGGACTATAATAAGCTCAAAGCACAGCACCAAAAAAAAACCCTCTTCAGAGATTGCCTCAAACCTTTACACTTTATATTTTCTTCTGCTCTTTTCTGTCTCTATTTACATGTGTGTATCGCTAGTGTGGGGCGCAGCGTGTATCCGTAGGGGTTAACCGAATTAGAGTTTAAGTTTGAATAAATTTCACTTTTCTTCTTTAAACCTTGTTTGTGCTCTGCTCTTTGCCTTATAATTGGAAAGCGGTGAACAAGGATTCACCAAGGGGGAGCTAAAACACCATGGGCTGAATATTATTGGGGAGCCGCGCAGGGCTCATTTCCATACAGGCCACACTCCACACCCCCCCCCCCCCCCACCATATTACATGGGGAGAGGTGGGACATTAGGCGCAGTGAGAGAGTTTTTGACAACCGTGCAGCAGGTGCTGGGATCCTATTTTAAGCACCCGAGTACCTGCTTCCTGACAGCTGTCAAAGAAAACTTACCTGACTGCTGAAGAGTGGGGCTGCTGTCAATCAGGCAGCAAAGCAGAAAATGCTGCAGAAATCCAGCAGGTCAGGCAGCATCTGTGGAAAGCGAAGCAGAGTTAACTGGTCTAAGTTCACAGACCTGAAAGTTAACTCTGCTCTCTCTCCACAGATGCTGCCTGACCAGCTGAGTGACCCCAGCACTTTCTGCTTTGCCACCAAATACTTACCCTGCTGTGTCCCAGTGTCCTCTGATGTTGCGATCCTTTTCTTCCACTCAAGTGTAACATTCCTTCCTGTAGGTGTGCCACACCGGGGTGAATAATCTTAAATTTGCACATTCCAGGATGTGAGACATATATCCACCATAAAAGGTATTACAGAGGTTTGCAGAGAACACACTTGATACAAATGAGAATGCATGGGTGTCACAGCAATGTAAATATGTCTTTCACTAAATGTTCCTCACCAACATGTGTGTCCTTTTCTCTGTGTGAATGATATGTGCCAGCATGTAGTGTCAATGTCACATCCCTTTGCACCATTGGCCTTTCAGGAGACCCAACGTATGCAATAACATCATTGTCATGCCACTATTACCCATGAGCATCTCCACGGATGCAGTGACATGGACATTGGCTCAGTCTGTTGCTGTCTCCAATGATTTACGTAGGGATGGTGCAGATGTAGACTGGTGCACAGCAGGTGAGCGAGGGTGATGGGTGGCTTGCAGAGCTCCTGTCGGTTCCTATGGTGCACAGAGCCTTTGTCTGATAAGCCACTTGTATACATCCCGAGCTCACTGCTAGCCCTGCGTGCAGAGCCTGGGTGCCATCTGCCCTCCCATGCGTCTTTCATGTTGTAGGTCGCCAGCGTCCTCATAGTCCAAAGAGGAATCTTGTTGATGTCTCTCCTCATCATCCCATGCCTGGCCCCTATTGGGTGCATAGTTGTGCAGAGCAGCAAAGAAAGGAGCGAGCCTTTTCGGCCCATAGTACAGGCATTGGAGGCGCTCTTTCAGCATGCTGATCTCCTGTTCAATGGTGGCTCATGTAGCTCAGTGGCTGGAGTTGTATCTCTCCTCTGCAGCAGTGGTGGGGTCTATCACTGGTGTCGGGAGCCACGTCTGCAAAGGATAGCCCTTATCTCCAAGAAGCCACCCCTCCATCTGAGCCAGTTCAGTGAACAGCGGTGGCAGCCGGGACTGGCGCAAGACCCAGGTGTCATGGCGGCTGCCTGAGAAGCGGTCATACATTCGCAGCAAGTATCTGTGGTGCTCACATGCCAGCTTCACCTAGATTGAGAGGACTCCTTTCATGGTGATGTCTGCAGGTGGTAGCCTGGCGGGAGGCCTGATGGCCACATGAGTGCAGTCTATTAACATTACAGTCTATGGTTCTCTGGCAATGGTGCCAGAACCAATGGCCTGTCTATGAGAGTCTGTCCTGAAGTGGACATCCTCACTGGCCCTCCGGTGCAGGGCATTGGTGACGTCATTGATGCAGCGGTGCACTGCTGACTGTGTGACCCTACAAAGGTCTCTGGTGGGCCTCTAAAAAGGTGTACAGGCGTCAGGCTTGAGAACCGCTGCCACTATGAGGAACAAAAGCATGGGATGTCCACCAGTACCCATGGGCAGCGGGTCATCCTTGAGCAGCGCACAGAGACATGTCATCACCCTCTCTACATGTGCAATTGCCTGATTAGTGCTCTGACATCCAGTGGCATGTCATGTGGTGCCTGTAGATGCACGGCATACGTAATGGTGTGCTCCCTTATGGGCTGCTGCTCATGACCGGGGGCCTCTACGTGGATTGCACCTGCCTGTTGATATTGCCTATGGTGCATATGGATCCTCATGAGCAGAGGATCAAACAATGTAGAATGATTCATACCTATTTCCATGTGATAAATAATGTTAAACCCTTCATGTATTTCAAGTTTCCTGACAGGGCCAGGATCGGTGTTGACGGCTACATCAGCTGCTTTCCTGGATCAACTATGTGGCGTGCCATGGAATTGCCCATCTTGGCCAACACTCAGAGTGGCACAGCATGACCACATCCCTGTGAATTGTTATCAAACTAAATAAAACAATTAACTGCAAATTTATAATACATGTATGAGTTCAAGTCTAATTTAACAATAACTGGAACATTATTCTACTGTGTATCCATTATCAAGCCCAAATTGATAATTAATCATAACTTTATTCCCCTGTGTATCGTTATCAAGCCCAACAGAACTATTTGAGCTAACTTTACATCATGTGTATCAGTTATCATGACCAATTTAACAATTAAGTTTACCTTCATTCCACTCTGCATGGTTTATCAAGTTTGATTAAACTATTAGATACAATGTTATTCTCATGTGTACAAGTCATCATATTCAATTTTGCCATTAACAGTAACCTTATTCCCACTTGCATTGTTTCAAGCCCCGTATAACAATCTACTGTAATTTTATTCCCTGTTCACTAGTTATCAAGCACAATAAACAATTAATTCTAAAACTCTATGCATTAGTTATTAGGTTCGATTTTGTAATTAACTGCAACATTCTTCCCCATGTATTGGTTATGGATCCCAATTAAACAATTAAGTTATTACCCTGTGCGCGAGTTATCAAGCATTTAACAATAACTATCAATTTAATCCATTTTGTCTCGGTTATCAAAGTCACTTTTAGAATTAATTGCAACCTTGTTCCCCTGTATGTTATTAGGATGCACAATGTAACAATTAACTTTCAATTTCTGTCCTGCATGCTAGTCATTGCGCTGAATTTTATTCAGGCACCGCGCTGTGCGGCGGCACCCTTTCAACTCAGCGGGTTGTCCGCATTTATTGGCTGCCATGGAGCTGCTGCGATATTATGCACAGGGGCTCATTAGAAGCACGGCGTGCGCCATCCTCCCTACATTAAGTGGGGAGAGGTGGGACATTCGGCACAGTGAGAGAGTTTTTGACAGTTGTACAGCAGGTGCTGGCCCCAACCTGTCAAAGAATACTTACCTGACTGCTGAAGAGTGGGGCTGCTGTCAATCTGGCAACAAAGCAGAAAGTGCTGCAGAAATCCAGCAGGTCAGGCAGCATCTGTAGAGAGAGAAGCAGAGTTAACTTGTCCAAGTTCACAGACCTGAAAGTTAACTCTGCTTCTCTCTCCACATATACTGCCTGACTTGCTGAGTGATCCCAGCACTTTGTGCTTTGCTGCCACATACCGTGCTGTGTCCCAGTGTCCTGTGAAGTTGCGATCCTCTTCTTCCACTCAAGTGTAACATTCCTTCTTGCAGGAGTGCCGTACCTGGGTAAATAATCTTAAATTTGCACATTCCAGGATGTGAGACTTAAATAGACCATAAAAGGTATTACAGAGGTTTACAGAGAACACACTGACACAAATGGGAATGCACGAGTGGCACAGCAATGTAAATACGTCTTTCACTAAATGTTCCTCACCAACATGTGTGTCAGTTTTTCTCAGCGAATGATGTCTGCCAGCATCTGCCAATGACACATCCCTCTGCACTGTTGGCCCTTCAGGAGAGCCAATGTATGCAATAACATCATTGCCATGCCACTATTACTCATGAGCATCTCCATGGACTCAGTGACATGCATTGGCTCAGCCAGCTGCTGCCTCCAATGGTTTATGCAGGGATGGTGCAGATGTGGACTGGTGCACAGCAGGTGAGCGAGGTTGATGTGTGGCGTGCAGAGCTCATGTCGGTTTCTACGGAGCAGACAGCCTTTATCTGATAAGCCACTTCCGTACATCCCTAGCTCACTGCTAGCCCTGTGTGCAGAACCTGGTTGCCATCTGCCCTCCCATGCGTCTTTCATATTGTAGGTCCTCAGAGTCCTCATAGTCCGAGGTGGAATCCTGTTGACGTCTCTCCTCATTATGCCAGGCCTGGTCCCCGATTGGGTGCATAGTTGTGCAGAGCAGCAAAGAAAGGAGCTGGCCTTTTTTGGTCCATAGTACAGGGCATCACCCTATCCATACAAGCATTGGAGGCGCTCTTTCAGCATGCCGATCTCCTGCTCAATGGTGGATCTTGTAGCTCAGTGCCTGGCGTTGTATTTCTCCTCTGCAGCAGTGGTGGAGTCTCTCGCTGGTGTCAGGAACCATGTCTGCAAAGGATAACCCTTATCTCCAAGAAGCCACCTCTCCATCGAAGCCAGTTCAGAGAACAGCGGTGGTAGCCGGGACTGGCACAAGACCCAAGTGTCATGGCGGCTGCCTGAGAAGTGGTCACAGATTTGCTGCAAGCATCTGCGATGATCACATACCAGCTCGCCTATATTGAGAGGGCTCCTTTAACGGTGACTTCGGCAGGTGGTAGCCTGGCGGAAAGACTGATGGTCACATGAGTGTAGTCTATGTAAATTACAACCTATGTTTCTCCAGCAATTCTGCCAGAACCAATGGCTATCTGGGTCTGGCTGTGAGAGTCTGTCCTGAAGCGGACATACTCACTGGCCCTCCGGTACAGGGCATTGGTGACCTCCCTGATGCAGTAGTGCACAGCTGACTGTGTGACCCCGCTAAGGTCTCTGGTGGGCCCCTAAAAAGGTGTAGAGACGTCAGGCTTGAGAACCACTGCCACTATGAGGAACAAAGATATGGGAAGTCCACCGGAGCCTATAGGCTGCGGGTCATCCTTGAGCAGGGCACAGAGATGTGTCACCACCCTCTCCACATGTGCAATTGCGTCTGACACTCGTACTCTGACATCCGATGGCATGTCATGTGGGGCCTGTAGATGCACAGCAAATGTAATAGTGATCTCCCCTTGGGGGCTGCTGCTCATGACCGGCGGCCTCTATGTGGATTGTATCTGCCTGTTGATATTGCCTCTGGCGCATACGGATCCTTACGAGCAGAGGATCACACAATGTAGGATGATCCATACCTATTTCCATGTGATAACTAAAGTTGAACCTTTCATGTATTCGAAGGTTCCTAACAGGGCAGGGATTGGTGTTGACAGGTACATCAGCTGCTTTCCTGGATCAACTATGTGGTGTGTCATGGCATTGCCCATCTTGGCCAACACTCAGAGTGGCACAGCATGACCACATCACAATCCTGCCAGCTGAATCGATTGCCCCCACCATCCATAAAACCTTAATGCTCCTGCCCTTTCTGGCACCCTCTCCACACACAGGGTGCCGAGAGAGCCATTGCCCCCTCACAAACACAAACAAACACAGAGCATACACTGTTAATGGAGGGATGGTATACAGTACCTCCCTTCATGCCTGCAGAGCTTTCCCTCCAGTAATCCCAGATCCCCTCCCTTTAAGAATGCAGAGTGAGACCCCTGAAAAGAAACTTACCTTCTGCCTCTGCAGACCCATCGGCTTTTCCAATTGTGAATGGGATGCCATGTGATGGCTGCCCATGCATCGAAAAATCAGGAAGTGTCAATGCAGAGGCGGCAGGCAGCATAATCAGCAAAGGTAAGTACCGTTTACCATATGCTAATTGTGGTGCCGCTGCCATGCAGTGGGGGGGCCACACCGAGGTCCCTCTGCCGCCAGTAATGTGCAGCGGGCCCTTCTCAAGGTCATCGGTCGAGGTGGGCCTCTCTCCACAGAATTTTACGGGACCCCACGCCGCGACTCTATTGTGTCCAATCCAACATTTAACTGTAAATTTATTCCCCGCAGTCTTGCTTATCAAGCCCACCTTAACAATTCCCTGTAGATTTGTTTCCATGTTCACTGGATATTTCAACCAATATACCAATTAGCGCAATTCATTACTGCATAAAAAATTGAAAAATGAACTGTAAATTTATGCAGTAGTTTATTCCCCAATTGTAATCAAAATCGAATATAAAAATTAATTGTAATTTTTTTGATCTTTGTTTGATTTATCATATCAAATTTAAATAAGTGTAACATTTTGCCATAAGAGGTCTAAACTTAGAATTAACTGTAACTTTCTTAAGCAGTATTTCGCTTCTGTGCCCAATTTAACAACTGACTATTGTGTAATAACTATGCAATGGCTATCATGAACATTTTAATAATTAACTACTGTTACTAGCCCCAGTGTATTTGTTACTATCAATTGAAAAATAGGCTGTAACTTTACACATCTACATACAGCCTATCTGGTCAAATTTACTAATTAACTGTAACTTTATTATCCTGTCTGTTAGTTCACAACTATCTGTAACCTTATTCCCCTGTGTTAGGAAGCACAGTTTACCATCTAGTTATACCTTTCTTGCACATGTGCTCTATCAAACTCAATGGGCTGAAATTTACAGGCCCCTCGACACCGCGGGCCGCGGTGCAGGGCGCGGTAAAATGCTTGAGGAGAGAGGTCCGCCTTGACCCGCAATGTCGAGATGGGCCCGCTGCACGGCCGTGTGGCCCCCCCTCCCCTCCCCACCCGCCCCATGGCTTTGTGCCCTTGATCTAAATAAGCAAATACACATAAATTACATGCTAATAAACTTACCTGCAGGCAGCGGACATTTTTATTGGATGTGGGGATGGTGGGAAGGGGTTGAAGGGCAAAATATTGAAAGTGTGGTGGGGAGGTTTGTTTATTTGAAATATCAGCTGATGGTCATTTCATTGCCTGAAATGACCATCGTGGCGGGGGAGGAGGCGGGGTGGTTGGGGAAGGGCCTTCACCACTTGTTTTTCAATGTATTAAACATCATTCACATTTACCCTTTGAATATTGAATTTCTTTGTCAGGACTTAAAGCCCTTTAAAAATGGCGCCGGTGCCTGCGCTGTGCTGGGAACGCGGAGGCAGCCCCCTCTACGTCATCAGGGAGGCCGCTCCTCCCCTCTATTTAAATGAGCCCCTGCACGTAATATCACGGGGCCTCAAGGGCGGTGCATCCACACGGGATGCACGCCGTTCTCAGAGTGCGCCGCCGATCATGGCGGCGTACTCATATAATTCAGCCCGATATAACAATTAGCTCCACAGATACTGAAGCATCCCATGTCCATGTGCAACAAGACCTGGACAACATCCAGGCTTGGGTTGATGAGTGGCAAGTAACATTCACACCAAACAAGTACCAGGCAATGACCATCTCAAACAAGAGAGAATTTAACCATCTTGCCTTGATGTTCAATTGCATTACCATCTCTGATTTCCACCATTATCAACATCCTAGGGGTTACCATTGACCAGAAACTCAACTGGACTAACCACATAAATGCAGTAACTACAAAAGCAGGTCAGCGGTTGGGAATTCTGTGACGAGTAACTCACCTCCTGTCTCCCCAATGCCTGTCCACCATCTACAAGGCACAAGTCAGGAGTGTGATGGAATAATCTCCACTTTCCTGGATGGGTGCAGCTCTAACAACATTCAAGAAGCTCAACACCATCCAGGGCAAAGCAGCCTGCTTGTTTGGTGCCCGATCCACCTCCCTCAACCTTCACTCCCTATTCCACCGATGCACAGTGGCAGCAGTGTGTACCATCTACATGATGCACTGCAGCAACTCACCAAGGCCCCTTAACAGCACCTTCCAAACTTGTGGCCTCTACCACCTGGAAGGGCAAGGGCAGCAGATGCCTGGTAATACCACCACCTGCAAGTTCCCCTCCAAGCCACAAAACATCCTGACTTGGAACTATATCACCATTCCTTTACTGTTAGTGGGTCAAAATCCTGGAACTCCCTTCCGAACAGCACTGTGGATGTACCTACAACCCTAGGAACGCAGGCGTTCAAGAAAGCAGATCATCACCACCTTCTCAAGGGCAATTAGGGATGGGTGAGAAATTCTGGCCCAGCCGATGAAGTGCACAGTGATTTTGGAACTCACTGCCTTAAAGAGTAGTTTGAGGCAGAAGCCTTCAACTCATTCAAAAGGAGTCTGGATGTACACCTCAAATGCCGTATTCTGCAGGGCTACAGACCAAATTTTGGAAGATGGGATTAGAATGGGTGGATCGTTTTTCAGCCACCATAGACATGATAGGCCAAGTGGCCTCTTTCTGTGCCTTAAATTTTCTATCATTCTATGATGTTCCCCTGTATATTAGTTAGCATGGGCTGAATTGTACATCTCCTTGCAGAGTGGGGGGCAGGGGGGAGGAGGTTGACCTAAAATGGAGCGGGAGGCTCTGGGGGCCCTTCCTGAACCACTTCCGCCTCCACCACCACTTTACACAGGGCAGCAGCGGCATGAAACGGCCTGCCCGCCCCAGGCCAATCAAGGCCACTTAAGCGCCTTTGCCCACCTCCATGCAGATTTTACGTGTGGCAAGTGGGCATCCTAGACCCGAGAGAAGCCACCTGACTAAAGCAGGCAGCTTTCTGACGGCCTGGGGGGGCCCTCATGATCGGGCACCCTGTGCCCGATATGGAGGGCCGCCCCCGCTTCCCCAACCACCCCTAACACCCAACACGCCACCCATCCCCCAAATCAACCACCCCGATGAGGCAACAAAAACTTACCTTTGTTCTGGGCTCCCTGACTTTTTTTTTCGAGCTGAGCTGCAGTCTCAGGAGTTGCCACTGCTCCCGATGGCGCAGCTGGGACAGTTAGCTGCTGGCCCGCTAATTGGCTGGCAGCCCTATTCGGCAGGACTTCCATCCTTACGCAGGTGGAAGTCCCGCCCCACACCAATTGAAGGCCGGCGATCGCAAAATACGGGTTGGATCCCCAGGCGAGGCGGAAGCGGGTTCGCCTCCAACATTTCAGTCAGTGGCCCGTCTGCCCAGGGTTTAATCCTGGCCATGTTTAATTTTACAACTAACTAACTGAATTCCCTTGTGTTTTGGTTACCATATCCAATTCAACAATTCGATTGCAAACTTAATTCCCTATATATTGTCATCAAGCCCAATATAACAACTACCTATTATTTTAGGCACCAGTGTATTAGTTACAATATCAGATTTTACCTAAAGTAAAATTTTCCCTTAGGAGTTGCTTAGTATATCCAATTTTATAATTAACTGTAAAACCCTTTAACCAGTGTATTAGCTACCACATTCAATTTATTAATTAACTAAAGCCCGCCACTGTGGAGTAGGGCATACTGATAAAATTCAGCCGTATATATCCTGTGTACCAATTATCATCTCCAATTCTACAATTAATTGTTTCTTTATTCCCTTGTGCATTGTTTATCATGTACAATTAAACAATTGATTCTAACTTATTCCCCTGTGAATTATCAAACCCAAGATAATAATTAACTGTAACTTTATTCCACTATGTATCAATGATCAAGACCAATGTGACATTGTGACTCTAATTTTATTCCCTTGTGTATTGATTATCATGACCAATTTAACCATAAAATGTAATTTAATATTATCAGGACCAACTTAACAATTAACTGCAACATTATTCTTCTGTGTTTCATTACTGTTTCCAATTTAACAACCGAATTTAGCTTTGTAACCTATATACTCGTTATCAAGAACAATTTAACGAATAATTTGATTGGCCAGTGTTTTAGTTATATTCATTGGAACAATTAACTGCAGCTTTATTTCCCTGTGTATTGGTTATGAAGCCCAATTGAACTTATAAATGCAAGTTTATTCCCCTATGTATTTTTCTCAATTTCAATTTAATAATTAAATATCCATGTTTACACAATGTCCTGTTTATCAAGCCCAATATAACCTGCAACTGTAACTTTATAATCAGTGTATTATTTACCATATCCCATGTAACAAAAGCTGCAACTTCACTCCTCTGCTTAGTGACTATCATTTCCAATTTAACGATTAAATTGCAGTACTTCCATCAGTATTTGTTATCAAACCCAATTTAACAATTATCTTTAACTTCATACCTCTGCGCATTAGGCATTATGTCCAATTTAGGAAACATTTTTTGCAGCTTTGTAACCTGTGCACTTGTTATTACAAACAATATGATGGTTAACAAGAATATTATAACCAGTATATTATTTATCAATAATAATTAATTGTAATTTTGTTGCTCTGTGTATTAGCTAGCAGTTGCAATTTATCAATTAACTGTAGGTTTATTCTTCTTTGTGTTTGTCGTTGAGGCCAATTACACTTTTAAGTGTAACTTAACTAATGGTTAATAAATATTATTTAACAGTTAGATGTAACTTTATACATGAGCAAAAGCAAAATACTATGGATGCTGGAATCCTCAATTGAAATCAGTTCGAACGTGAGGCTATGAACCTGAAATTTTAACTCCATCACACTCACTACAGACGTTGGCAGATCTGCTGAGTCTTTACAGCATTTTCTGTTTTAACTTTATCCATGTGAAGCTAATCATGTCTTGTTTAACAATTAACTGTCACTTCATTGCTCCATCTACTGTTATCAAACCCAAGATAAAAAATTAACCAACTTTATTCCATGACTATGGCTTCAATCTAACAACTAATTGTAAGGCTGTCCCCCTGTGTATTTTCATCAATCCAAATGTAACAATTTAACATAGCATTTTATACTGCAGAAAAGTAATTGGGCTGGATTTTACCTGAGGCGGACGGGAATTCGCTGTCGCCTAGCCCATGGATCCGTCCTACATTTTACGGGTCCCCGGACTTTAATTGTCCCGAGGCAGGACTTCCACCTGCTTGAGGGAGGATGTCCCACCTCAGTGAACTGCCAGCCAATCAGCGGCCCGGCAGCTCTTAGTCCCAGCAGTGCCACCGGGAGTGGTGGCCACTGCTGGGACTTTAGCCCAGCCAACGCCATGCAGCCAGGACCTCAGGTAAGTTGGGCATGCCTCACCAGGGAGATCGATCGTTCCCTGGTGAGGCTGGAGTGGTTGTTTGGGGGGAGGGGGACATCTTGGGTCCTGGGGATGGGTTGGAAGGCTGGGGCGGCCCTCAATCGGGCACCCTGTGCCCGACTGCCATGCCACCCCTGGCGCACAGAAAGGACGGCAGTTATCACTGGGCAGCCTTTCACGTCACCAGCATGCCAACTTGCCATAGGCAAAATACCCGCGGAGGCGGGCAAGTGGCCACATAAGGGCCATTGATTGACCTCGGGCGGGTAGGCCATTTCCCCCCCACTGCCCAACCGCCGTAAAGTTGACCGGAGGCGGGGGCAAGGCAGGTTGGGCTCCAGGAGCCTCCCACTCAATTTACACAGCCCCCACGCTACCATCCAACCCGTTGGGGTGCCGTAAAAGTCAGCCCATTATGTCTAATATAAAATTAAGTGTAACTTTATTCCCCTGTGCATTTGTTTCATGAGAAATTTGATAATCAAGTGTAAATTAATTCAACTGTGCATTGGTTGTCAATCCGCTGTTAAAGACAATCATTAATTTGACTTGGTTACCATTAAACAGGGCAGCAAAGTTAGAGTTAATTGTTAAATTGGACATGTTATCCTATACATTGGGGCATAAAGTTTTAGTTATATTTTCCATTGGCCATGACAGATTATACACACGCAAATAATGTTACAGTAAAAGTTACACGGAGCTTGATAAACAAAACACAGGAATAAAGTGGTACTTAAATGTTCAATTCAATATATTGAATACACTGGTAAATAAAGTTGTTAATTGTTCAAATGTTCTTGGTTGCAAGTATATGGGGTTAAAGATGCAGTTAATTGTTAAATTGGGATGGATAACCAACACACAGGGGAATAAGTTAACAGTTAATTGTTCAATTAGGCTTGATGAGCAATACACAGGGTAGCAATGTTGTAATTAAATGTTAATTTGGACCCGAAAACTATTACATATGGGTATCAAATTTCATTTCATTGTACGTTTTGGACTTGACAAATTGGCCATGACAAGTATTATGCAAATGAATAAAGTTAGTTGTAAAATGGGATCTGCTAACTAATACACAGACTAATAAACATACAATTAATTGCAAAATTGGCATGATAGCTAATGCACAATGTTTCGAGTTCCAGCCAGTCAACTGCCACATTTTGCTTGATAACTAATACACAGTTTATATAGGGATTATTAATTGTTATATTGGGCCGAGTAACCAATCAGCAGAATAACAAAGTTACAGATAAATGTTAAAGTGAACATAGTTAATAATACACATGAGAATATATAAGAAGGAAGATGGTTGTGGTAACTGTAGGCCAATGATCTCAGACACAGGATGTCCCTGTAGGAGTTCCTCAGGATTGTCTCCTAGGCTCAACCATCATCAGCTGCTTGATCAATGACCTTCTCTCCATCATCAGGTCAGATGTAAGTATGATGGCTGATGACTGCACCATGCTCAGTCCTATTCATATCTCATTAGATAATGAAGCAGTCCATGCCCACTTGCAGCAGGATGTGGACAATAGTCAGACGTGGGCTAATAAGTAGCAAGTAACATTCATGTCACACATGAGCCGGGCAATGATCATCTCCAATGAGAGAAAATCTAACCATATCCTCATACAATGGCATTCCGCATTCAGACTGTCAGAGGTAGGAAGCAGTGTTCCAGGAGCAACAGTCAGATGGTTTCACAGGTCGGCGCAACATCGAGGGCCGAAGGGCCTGTACTGCGCTGTAATGTTCTAATTCTAAAGTGCTGGGGCCACTATTTTTTTTATTCTTTCATGGGATGTGGGCATCACTGGCAAGACCATCATTTGTTGCCCATCCCTAACTGCCCTTGCCAAATGAGTGACTGGCTAGGGCATTTCAGAGGACAGTTAAGAGTCAACCACATTGTTGTGTGCCTGGAGTCACATGTAGTCCAGACTGGGTAAGGATAGCAGATTTCCTTCCCTAAAGGACATTAGTGAACCAGATGGGTTTTTATGACAATCAATGATAGTTTCACGGCCATCATTAATGAGACTAGCTTTCAATTCCAGATTTTATTCATTAATTGAATTTAACTCCCACCAGCTGCCATGGTGGGATTTGAACCCATGTCCCCAGGGTATTAGCCTGGACTGCTGTATTGCTAGTTCACTGTTGTTCACAATTTACATAACCGGTTTGGCCTTTGGAACCAAAAAAATTTCTAAATTTGCGGACAACGCCGAATTGGGGAGGATAGTCCAATACTGAGGAGGACTGTAACAAATTACAGGCAGACATTAATAAACCTGCAGAATGGGCAAATAATTGGCAATTGAAGTTCAAAACAGAAAATTGTGAGGCAATACATTTTGGTGGGAAGTATAGGGAGGTCATTTATTACTTGGAAGGTAGGAGTCTAGGTGGGATAGAGTAACAAAGGCATCTCGGAGTACAAATACAGTAATCAGTAAAAATTGTGCCACTGGTTATCAAGGCCATTAAAAAAGCCAGACCAAGCACGAGGCTTTCTAAAGGGATAGAATTGAAAAGTAGGTAAGTTTTGCGAAACCTCTTGGTTATACTACATTTTGAGTACTGCATGCAGTTTTCATCACCATATTATCAAAAGGATATAGAGTGGTGAGAATCAGAAACTCGGTATCATAGGGACTGGGTGAACAGAATAGCATCGATGCATTTAAGGGGAAGCCAGAGAAACATATGAGTGAGAAGGCAATCGAGGGTTACAATGATTGTTTTAGATGAGGAAAGATGAGAGGGGCTTCAACGGAGCATACATGCTGGCATGGACTGGTTGGGCCGAATGGTCTGTTTCTGCGCCTTATATCCTATGTAATGTAATTCTATGCAAAGAGCAGCTCAGAGTCTGGGGATTACGTATTGAGTAATTTACCTCCTGACTATCAAATCCTCTCCAACATCTAAAAGCACAAGAGAGTGGTCGGATGCAATCCTCCCCACTTGCCTTGATGACTGCAGCTCGAACAGCACTCTAGAACTTCGACATCATTCAGGACAAAACAGCACACTTGAAATGAACCCCATCCAGCACTTTAAACATTCAGTTCCTCCACCATCAGTGCACCACGGCTGCAGTGTGCGCCATCTACAAGATAAAATGCAGCAACTCACCAAGGCTCCTTCCATAACACCTTCCAAACCTGCAAACTCTACCTCCTAGAACGACAAGGGCAGCAGATTCATGGGAACAACACGACCTGCAAGTTTGCCTCCAAGACACACACCATCCTGATATCACTGGTGCTTCACTATCCCTGGGTCAAACTGGGGAGGCAGTGACGTGGTGGTAATGTCACTGAACTAGCAATTCAGAGGCCCAGGCTAATATTCTGGGGACATTGATTTGAATCCCATCACAGCAGATGGTGAAATTTGAATTCACTTAATAAATCTTGAATTAAAAAGCTAGTCTAATGGTGACCATGAAACCATTGCCGATTATTGCAAAAACCCATCTTGTTCACGAAAGTCCTTTAAGCAAGGGAATGTGCTGCCCTTACTAGGTCTGGCCTACGTGTGACTCCAGACCCACATCAATGGGGTTGACTCTTAAATGCCCTCTAAAATAGCCAAGCAAGCCACTCAGTTCAAATGCAATTAAGGATGGGTAATAAATGCTGGTCTAGCCAACAACACCCACATTCCATGAATGAATAAAAAAGAATTCCTGAAACTCCCTTCCTAACATCATTGCGGGTGCACCTACACCACATGAACTGTAGCAGTTCAAGACAGCAGCTCACCACTACCTTCAAAAGGGCAATTGAGGCTGAGCCTTGCAGAGATGCTCACATCCAAAGGATGAACAAAAAGGATCAAATAGAAATTGACCCACAGACAAAGAAGGAGATGATTTGAGGAGTGCCCATCAGCTCAGCCAGAAAGGGGGTTATTGGATGGACTGAAAGGAGGAAAGGCATGGTAGACAAAGGGGATCAATGAGGCAATTCTGGGGTTTAGGTGACTGCAGCATGGTTAACCAGTTTGGGGCAAACAAAGGGAAGATGTACAAGCAGCCGCAGTACAAGAAACAGAAAAATCAGAGGATCGGAGGAGAGGAGGGGTGGTTACAAAGATAGGGTTGGGTGAGGGCATGAAGAATTTAAAGACAAGGATGGGGCACACAGAGACAGTGGGCTGAATTTTGTGCTTGACTTGCAGGTGGGCTCGTTGACGTTGGAGGGACAGAGAATTGGAGCGAACCCGTCTGCCTCAAAACCTAACGCTGTGCTGCAGTGTTCCGATAATATCAGAGGCAGGGAAGTACCATGCTGGTACTGATGCCCCAATGCAACAGCATCGTAATTTAAATGCCTGAAATGTTGTGTAACATTAATTTGTATCTAATTATCTGCGTTCCTATGAATGTGCCGCAACTTTGTGGGTGACATGCGGCAGTCAAGTGTCTTCACTTTCGAGACCATGAAAAGCTGGAAGGGAAGGTAACCTGACCATAACTGCAAAGGAGAAGTGGGCAGTACAGCAGCCATTGCCGCTATGCTGAGTGTCAAATAGGGAACTGGGTACCAAGGTGTTCGGCAAGGGGGTCAAGTAATCGGGGGAACTCTGCAAGGGGCTCTGTGAATGGAGAGGTATCACAACATGAGGATTCTGTGTACCGGGGCACCTCTGCAAGGGGGATGTGTGAATGGTGGGTGGGGGAGGAGCTATGCAAGGGGAATGTGTGAATGGGGGCTGGGCGAAGGTCTGCAAGGGGGATGTGTGAATGGAGGGGAGTTCTGCAAGGCAGATCTGTGAATGTGGGGGGGAGCTCTGCAAGCAGCTTCTGTGAATGGGGGGGGAGCTCTGCAAGGGGGATGTGTGAATGCAGGTTATATCTGGAAGCAGGTTATGTGTACTGGGGGAGCTCTGCAAGGAAATGTAGGAAATAGGACATCCAGCGCTCGAGCCTGCTCCAGCAGATCATGGCTAATCTTCTACACAAACCCCATTTTCTCGCACTACCACATATCCCTTGATATTTTTAATATCTAGCAATCTATCCATCTCTGCCTTGAAGATACTCAATGACTGAGCCTCTACAGCCCTCTGGGATTCCAAAGATTCATCACCCTCTGAATGAAGAAATTCCTCCTCATCTCAGGGGGAAGTGTAAATGGCGAGGAGCTCTACAAGGGGGTTCTGTGACTGGTAGGAGTTCTGCAAGGGGATGTGTGATTGGGGAGAAGCTCTACAAGGAGATTCCTTGAATGGGGGGAGCTCTGCAAGAAGGATCGGTGACTGGTGTAACTCTGCAAGTGTATAGGTTTTGTGTGTCGGGGGACTATTAGAGGGTATGATAAATGATTCTGTTGTGTTTCTGATGTCTCAAGCAGCTAGAAAAGATGTTAGACCAACATTAACCTTAACTCTTTATCCACATCAGTCATCCAGATGAGCAAAGATTTACAAATATATTTGACTCGACAGACTCATCCCTGAATCGGAAGGGAACCAATTGGTCCAGGGCACTTGCTATGGGTCTCATTTACCCTGTTTCTGAATCCGTTCGGTCTGTTCATGCACCTCCGATGGAGGTGGGCCCAAGAGACAGCTACGTCTCAGTTTGATGCTCCAAGACGCGAACAGCAGCAGCCGGCAAGGCCAAGAAAGAACAAGTATGCCAGACAGTCTACAGGAGTCATGTTACCTACCTTCAGATGCCCGAGAGACACTGTCAGTGAAGGCTACAACTGTCCAGGGAGGCCGTCACAGATCTATGCGGCCTTCTGCAGGCTGATTTGTGACCAATGGGATATGATGGTCACCCTCTGCCTATAGCCCTAAATATAACATTGGTGCTCAGCTTCAGGATCTTTCCAGGGATAGAGCAGGGACATGTGCGGAGTCTTCCAGGCCACAGTGCACCGCTGCATCAATAAGGTGACTAATACCCAGTTCAAAATGGCCGATGACTATGTGCGCTACCGGACAGACCCTGACAGTCAGGCCGAGAGGGTATCGGCTTTGGGGTGATAGCTGGATTCTCAGAGCCGAAAGGGTTTAATTGATTGCACCTATGTGGTCATCAAGGCTCCGACGGATCTACCAGCCACCTTCATCAACAGGAAGGGCTTCCATTCAGTCAACAGACAACTAGTCTGTCACCACCCAAAGTGTTTCCTAGTATTGTGCACCCGCTTCTCGGGAAATGGCCATGATGCCTACACACTTTGACAGTCCAAATGCCGCAGTTTTACAATCCCCCTGCTCTCCTTCAAGGCGGTTTCTGGGGCTGAGGGCTAACTATTGAAGTCAGGAGTGTGATGGAATACTCTCCACTTGCCTGGATGGGTGCAGCTCCAACAACACTCAAGCAGCTCGACACCATCCAGGACAGAGCAGCCCACTTGATTGGCACCCCATCCTTCACCTTCAACATTCACTCCCTTCACCACCGAGACACAACGGCAGCAGTGTGTACCATCTATCAAATGCACAGCAGCAACTCACCAAGGCTCCTTTCCCAGCACCTTCCAAACCCGCGAGCTCTACCACCTAGAAGGCCAAGGGCAGCATATGCATCGGAACACCATCACCTGCAAGTTCCCTTCCAAGCCACACATCTTCCTGACTTGGAATTGTATTGGAGTTCTTTCACTGTCACTGGGTCAAAATCCTGGAACTCAATTCCTAACAGCACTGTTGGTGTACTTTCTTTCCAAGGACTGCAGCGGTTCAAGCAGGCATCTCACTACCACCTTCTCAAGGGCAATTAGGGATGGGCAATAAATGCTCGCCTAGCCAGCGTCGCCCACATGCCATGAACGAATAAAAAAAATGGAACCAAGCGAGGGCAATTCCACCGAAAGAGGCCAATGACAGAGGAAAGGAGAGATCACAGGTGGGTTTGCTGCAGTTTTGAAGGAGAGGTTGATGGTGGGAAGGGGTGAGAAAATGGTGGGATTTTAACCCAATGATAAGAATTTTAAACTTAAGTAGTTGGGTGACTGGGAGCCAAAATGGATCAGTGGGGGTGATGGGTGAGTGGGACTTGGTGAGGACTGGACATGGACAGCAGAGTTTTGGATCAGTTGATACCGATGGAAGGTGGCGATTGGGTGGCCGTTCAGGAGCGAACTAGAAGAATGGAGTCAGGAAGTGGCACATTTCTAATTTTACTGGAGCCAATAACCAACGTAGAATAAACAGGTAAATATCTGCAATGAAATAGTGGAGAGAGGAATTTAAATGGATGCGTTCAGTGTCCGTACCCTAATATCACCCACAGTAATTTCTAAGCTGAATTCCTGAACGTGACGCTGAATCAGACACTTAAAGTCCATATTTTAACTGGAAACTGCAGGAACAGAGTGAAATGTGTCGGCTTGTGTCACTGGATTCAGTGTATACTGCAGGAAGATCAGTAATGTTTAGATTTGAATCGGCAGAAGTGAACATGGACAATACAACCATATGGAAATTGTAATCGAAGCTGCTCCTTAGTATGAAATCAGTCCTATAGAGCTTTCAGCTCTATTCCTGAGAGAGGTCTAACGAAGAAAAAAAAATGTCCTGGACTTTGACATTTTTTTTTATCCACCACATTATTTGCACCAGAGTCAAAGCTGCTGATGTAACTGTAATTCAATTTAGGTGAGTGTAACTAATAGCAATGATCAGGGGTATAACCGTGTCAGTGGAGACTTATCCTCTGTATAAATTAAGACCCGTTTTAATGGAACAGCTTAGAGTGCCTGCCAGAGCTGTGGGTTCCCAGACCAACAGAAGTCACTGTTTCTCACAGAAATGGAATATTCACTAATCTATCAGATAGAATGCATTTATTATCCAGTACTGGCAGCAGTTGGAGTTCCTGGTAAGCTGGTATCTTAGCTGTTAATGGTGTAAATCGGTGTTAACTATGCTGTTGTGCTTGGTATTATTTCTCACTGTGTGTTTTACACACCTGCCTGTTCTGTCCCTGCAGTAGATTGATAGAATCTCCTTATTTTCTGCTTTCAGTCATGTAGGATCTGCATTAAATCTGTAATGATTTTTGTTTATCCAAAAATGGTATTGCTACTGGATTAGTCTATGTACTGAATTGATTGGAATTTGGTGTCTGTGCTAAGTGCATGAATCAGTCAGGAGCTGTTAACAGTTTCATGTTGTGGAACTAACCTGTCGTGGAATATTTTATGAATATATTTTCAGTGCTTGATCATGAGACAGCTCACGGAGTCAGTGTTACAAGGAGGCAGCACTATGTCCTCCCTCCCCAGTAACATGGCTCTGTTTAACTGGGATTTCATTGTTTTTTTATTCGTTCATGGGATGTGGGCATTGCTGGCTATGCCAGCATTTATTGCGTATTCCTAATTGCCCTTGAGAAGGTGGTGGTGAGCTTCCTTCTTGAAATACTGCAGTCCTTGAGGTGTATGTATACGAATGATGCTATTAGGAAGGGAGTGTCAGGATTTTGATACAGCAACAGTGAAGGAATGGGTGATATCGTTCCAAGTCAGGATGGTGTGTGGCTTGGATAGTAAATTGCTGGTAGTGGTGTACCCGTGCATCTGCTGCCCTTGTCCTTCTGGGTGTTAGAGTTTGCAGGTTTTGATGGGGTGCCAATCAAGTGGTCTGCTTTGTTCTGGATGGTGTCGAGCTTCTTGAGTCTTGTTGGAGCTGCATTCATCCACGCAAGTGAATTCCTCGCCGCAGAATTCCCAGCCTCTGACCTGCATTTGTAACCACAGTATTTATGTGGCTGGTCCAGGTCAGATTCTGGTCAATGGCAACCCCCAGGATATTGATAGTGGGGGATTCAGAGATGTTAATGCCATTGAAAATCAAGGGGAGATGGTTAGATTCTTTCTTGTTTGAGATGGTCATTGCCTGGTACCTGTGTGGCGTGAATGTTACTTGCTACTTATCAGTCCAAGCCTGGATGTTGTCCAGGTCTTGCTACATCTGGACACAGACTGCTTCAGTATCTGAGCCGTCGCGAATGGTACAGAACATTGTGCAATCATCAGCGAACATCCCCACTTCTAACCTTGTGATGGAGGGAATGCCATTGATGAAGCAGCTGAAGATGGTTGGCCTAGGACACTATCCTGAGGAACTCCTACAGTGATATCTAGGGACTGAGATGATTGTCCTCCAACAACCATAACCATCTTCCTTTATGCTATGTGTGACTCCAACCAGTGGAAAGTTTTCCCCCTGATTCCTATTGACTCTAGTATTGGTAGGGCTACTTGATGTCATATTCCGTCAAATGCTGCCTTGATGTCAAGGGGAATCGATCTCACCTCACCTCTGGAGTTCAGCTCTTCTTTCATGTTTGGACCAAGTTGGTAATGAGAACAGGAGCTGAGTGGCCCTGGCAGAACACAAACTGTGCGTCTGTGAGCAGATTATCGCTGAGCAAGTGTTGCTTGATAGCACTGTCGACAACCCCTTTCATCAATTTGCTGATGATCGAGAGTAGACTGATCAGGCAGTAATTGGCCAGGTTGAATTTGTCCTGCTTTTTGTGTACAGGACATACCTGGGCAATTTTCCACATTGCCGGATAGATGCCAGTGTTGTAGCTATACTGGGACAACTCGGCTAGGGGCACGGCAAGTTCTGGAGCACAAGTCTTCAGTACTTTTGCCAGAATATTGTTAGGACCCACAGCCTTTGCAGTGTCCAGTGCCTTCAGTCGTTTCTTGACCTCACATGGAGTGAATCGTATTGGCTGAAGACTGACATCTGTGATGCTGGGGACCTCAGGAGGAAGCCGAAATGGATCATCCATTCGGCATTTCTGGCTGAAGATGGATCCAAATTTTCAGCCTTGTCTTTTGCACTGATATGCTGGGCTCCCCCATCATTGAGGATGGTGATATTAGTGGAGCCTCCTCCTCCTGTTAGTTCTTTAATTGTCCGCCAGCATTCACGTCTGGATGTTGCTGGATTGCAGGGCTGAGATCTGATCCATTGGTTGTGGGATCGCTTAGCCCTGGCTAATCACAACTATGTGGCTTGCCAGGCCATTTCAGAGAGCATTTAAGAGTCAACCACATTGTTATGGGTCTGCAGTCATGGTTTCATGGTCACCGTTAGACTGGCTATTAATTCCAAATTTATTAATTGAATTCAAATTTCACCATCTGCCGTGGTGGGATTCGAACCCGTGTCATCAGAGCATTAGCCTAGGCCTCTGGATTACTAGTCCACTACTGGATTACTACATTACCACTATGCCACCCTAATGAATTTACTTGTTATCATTGTTATAAATATTATTTCATTCTATGTGTGTATGACACTGCTTCAAAAGTCTGGTTACTGAATTTAATTTGCTGCTTCACTGTGGATGCCTTCACTGTCACTGGATTACACTGTAAAATGGAAATGATGTGATGTTGTATCGGTTTACTTTGTATCAATTGGAATCAGAAGTCCTTCTATTTATCTGTAGATTATCAGCTGCAGCACTGATGTTGGTGTTTTATTAATTAAACAGTAGCACCATCTAACAGTGTACTTTATAATGCCAGGAGAAGGAATTTCAGTGATTGTGAGGTTTGTCTGGAAGAGGCTTTCGATTCTGTTTATTCCATGCATAATAGATGAAAGGAACCATCCTGGTGAACAGTGGAGAGTTGGGTGATCTGTAAACACATGAAACTATTCACTGAAGCTTCATCATTGAACAAACTGACTTTGAGAAGAGGATCACTGAACAGGGGGCTGGTGAACATAATTCAGACACATGATGTTAGGGTTCAATTGGATGGGGAAAGGGACATCGAGAAACAGTTTGCAGGGCATGAGTACTCCAGAGAGATAAGGAGGGCGACTGAGAGAAAGAAGGAGCGAAGGAGCAGGGAGGACGAACAGAGAGGAAGAGATAACCAAAAGGAAAGAGAGAGAGAGCCAGTGAGTGAGATTGGGAGTGAATGAAAGAAAAGGACATGTCGGAGCTGGTTGGGAGACAGAAGCAGGTGGTTTGGGAAAGTGGATAAACTGAATCAATCGATGAAGAGAGAGGATTCATTGCAGAGAGACGAGAGGCTGAGATTTTCAGGGTGTTAGAGGAAATCTAATCTATATTGTTATGGCCAGGTTAGGAGTAGACTCTCAGGCTCACCTTTCACCCCTTCCCTTGTTTGACCGCAACAGGGTTTATCCTTTTTTAGCACCGTGGTTGAGCTTTCCACCTCAGTGAACGCTTCCTCCTGTTCCTCTCACGTAATTACAAAAGAACCAATCTGACAAGTTTTCTGGAGTTTAAACAAGAAAGATGTAAGTTTATTGCACCTAACATTGTAACCCGGTTTAAAATACTAAAAATACGCCACAAATTCACGTACACATTCACACGAGAGTCATGCACACACCACTAGATTACAGAATGAAAACAAATATGGTGGTTGGATTAAAGTCCAGAATAAATGGAATTTAAATACAGTTTGTGAGTCCAATTATCCTCAGCTGAAATTGTATTTCTGAAGTCCTCGCTGGGCCATGTGCATGGTGGTGGGCTTGCTTTGCTCAGGGCTCCTGAAGGCAGAAGGTTGATTCTCATCCCCTGGTTACTGGCTGTGGTGATCTGTAGGCTTGAGGGGGTTCCCAGTCACAGCCATATCTTCTCTTGATACTTTCTGGGGCAAGAGAGAGAGAGAGCCTGCCTCGTTGATGGCTTTTCAGTTACTCCTCTCTGCTGTCTGTGTGACAAAGCTTCTAGTTTCTCCAGAGCTGTGAAGGCCCTTTGTTTTTTAATGAAGTTTTTCTGGAATCGTCTCTGAGATTCAAGGTGCTACTTGCCTCAAGATGTCCAGTCACACTTGGAGGGGGTTGGCTCTTTCAAAGTCAATGGGTGCAGATGGCCTTGACAACCATATTAAAAAAGCCATTCTTGGTAATTCAATCACTGAGAGGCAACCATTGTTCTGGCTAGGCTGGGTGAAACTTTTCATCTCCAGTTTAATCTTTTGGTGTTTCAAATGTAAACTGCAGTAGCCATCTTGGCTGCCAGTTTTTTTCAAAGTTACTTGTAGGATTTTTCCATTATAAGTCGAATATAAGGTTCCAAATGATGAAATTAATATGTCCCCTTTGGCCTATCGGGGTTTCGTGACAATATGTTGTCAGATTCGTTGATTTTTATTGTTGGTCTCACTGCCTGTGTGTTTAAACCTGTAAGGCCCTCAGTCTGTTTTGGATAAAGTTCATTTTCCTTACTTACAAACTGAATAAATAAACATAACAGGATCAGTTATTCTCTGATGTTTATTCATTATTTAAATACTGTGCTTTAAAATCTCTGTGACTGCTGAATTCAATATGGAGCGAGGCTGATTTCATGAATATATTTGCATTTAAATTTAATTGAATGCATAAAGTAAATGTATTGAATACATTTTATAACTAATGAGCAGTTTTCTAACACAATAACCACAGAAGTTACTGTTTGAATGTAATAATTGAGTCCTGTTACTAGGATCTATAGATTAGATTTACTGTAACACTCTGCTGCAGTCTCTCCCTGTGAATCTCAGCCTCTCCTCTCACTGCATTGAATCCTCTCTCCATCGATTGCTTCAGTTTATCTGCTTTCCCAAACCATCTGCTTCTGTCTCGCAAATAGCTCCTACATGTTCTTTGCCTACCTCCCTCCCAATCTCACTCACTGGCCCAGTCTCCAACTGCCTCTTCCAACCCGATCCAAAACCTTAAACTCACCCCGGCTGATCTCAGTTGTTTCCCATTTTGCACCAGCCCCTGTTGGCATCAAACCAATTGCACCTCCCCCGACCCCCAACCTTCCTGGCCGTCCTTCAGGAGCAAAATTGTGATTTAATCCATTAGGATGGCACTGTGTAAAACCCCTTCTTACTTCCCCTCACTCAGCCCTTCCAGTGGATCTGGTACTGACTTTATTCACTTTCTGTATTGATTTGCCAATTCCTTATCGATAATTGTGTTTCAAACATTTCTCTGGAGGAAAGTGCTGCCCAAGTCAATGAATCAGTTTGCACCGTTCGATGCAGCAACAAAGCTGGAAATTTCACCCAGATCCTGTCAAACTGCTGCTTTGGCTCCAGCTCTGATCAGTGATTTTTCTGCTTCCTTTTCTTTCTCTTCCAGTTAACTTGGTGGCGATTGTGATCCTGTCCCGAGGAAAGTGCGGTCTCTCCAAATGTATCACTCTCTACCTGGTGGGAATGGCAGTGGCCGATCTCCTAGTCGTTATCACTGATCTCATATTGAACTTGATTGTTTCAATTTATTTCCCAGATTCATTCCTGAAAATTACTCCTGTATGTTGTTTAATTATCTTCCTGTTTTGTGCAACCACATGCGTTTCTGTCTGGCTCACAGTCGTTTTCACCTTTGATCGGTTTGTGGCCATTTGTTGTGAGAAGCTGAAAACAAAATATTGCACTGAGAAAACGGCGGCTGTAGTTGTCGGAACAGTGAGTGCCCTGGGCTGTTTAGTGTCTGTCCCCTGGTCCTTTACACGGGAACCAGAGTACATTATTGATAATGTTCCCAGGAACTGTGTCCCTAAACCGAGCTTCTATGTTTTCCCTGCATGGGCCGCATTTGAATTGTTTTACTACATTTTAGCCCCTTGTATCCCATTCTTTCTGATTGTGCTGCTCAATGTTCTGACGGTCAGACGTATTTTAGTGACCAGTAAAGTCCGCAGGGGATTCCAGGGCCACAGCAAGGGAGAGAATCACAAGGACCCAGAGATGGAGAATCGAAAGAAATCTATTATTTTACTCTTCGCTATATCCGGCAGTTTTTTACTGCTATGGGCAACCAAGGTTGTGTATGCCATTCACCGTCGAATTACCGATATTCGCTATTATTACTCCAACACTGACCCTCGCGTTATCACAGAACGCACATCAAATATGCTGCAGGTTCTCAGTTCCTGCACCAACACGTGTATTTATGTTGTGACCCAGACTAAATTTAGACAGGAGCTGAAGAACGCACTGAAATACCCTTTCAATCTCATTGCTAAATTAATTAAATCATAGAAAGAGTTGAAGGGTTTCAAAAACAGGAACTAAATCCCACTTCATATTTCATTCCCTACAGTCCCGCAGGACAGAAAGTACATTTTATATTTGCATCACAGAGACCTGAAATGATCTTAAATATGTTTCTGAGATTATATTTTAGTGATAATCTGACCTATTGAGACGGGACATGCTCTGCAGACGATTCATGATTTTTTTCTCAAAAAGGCGTCACTAAAAAGCTCAGCTGGACCCAGAGCGAGAATGGACAAAGCTGTTCATTACAGCGGCTGCTCTGGTCCTGATCAGAATGGGGGAATCTCCACATCAACGGAGAGAAGGATTCAGAGACAGACAGACAGATAGTCGGCATGCTGGATATCCACAAAGCCCAATCGAGCCCCAGATATTAATGTCTGTCCCTCTGTTTCTCTCTCTCGGTCTCTCTTGATGAGTGTCTATTGTCTATCTCTTTCTGTCTCATTCCATGCCTATCAAAACTTTATTTCTCTCTTCTGCAGTATATCTGCTCTTCTCTCTCTCCATCTCTGTCCATTTGTCTCTCTCCCCCCTTTTTCCTCTATGTCTCCATCTCTGTCCCTCTGTATTTCTCGCCATCTCTGTCCCTTATATCTCTCTCTTCTCGATCCCTCTGTCTCTCTTGCCTGATCTATACCTCTGTCTCTCCTTCCAGATCTGTCCATCTGTCTCGCCATCTCTCTCCTTATCTGTCCCTGTCACTTTCTCTCTCTCATAATCAGTACCACTCTGTGTCAATCTTTTCCCATTTGTCTGTATTCCTCTCCATTCCTGTCCCTCTTTCTCTCTCCATCTCTGTCCCTCTTCCTGTCTGTGTCAATCTCTGTCCCTCTGCCTTTTATCTGTCTCCATCTCTTCCACTCTGTTCCTCTATCTCGCTGTCTCCATCACCGTCTTTCTCTCTCTGTCCCCCCAACCCCGCCCATCCAGGTGGGCCTACCTCCCTCGTCATGTCTGCCTATCTCTCTCTCTCTCCATGTCTGTCTCTCTCCATGTCTATCTGTCTCTCTCCCTCCATGACTATCCCTTCATCTGTCACCTCTTTGTTTCACTCTCCTTGACTGCTTTTCTTTCCCTCTTTATCTCCGTCTGTATATCACTTTCTCCATGTCTCTCTCTCTCTCTCCCCCCCATAGTTGTCTCTCCCTACACATATTGAAATGCCGCTATCTCCATGTCAATCTGTCTCTCTCCCTATCCATCTCTATCTCTATCTCTATCTCAATCTCTGTCTCAATCTCTGTCTCCATGGCTGTCCCTTTCTTTCTCTCCCTCTTGGCAGAGATGTGGGTTCCAGTAGGTAATATTTAAAACCCAAGTGCACAGAGAATTGGGAGAGAGAGAGATAGCACTGGAGTAGAAATATAGTGAAGTATTAAATGGGATCAGAGTAAGAGGGAATGTAATAAGGTCTAAATTGGGTATACTGTGCTTGTGAGTGATTGCGTGGAGCGTGGCAAATAAGGTTGATGAGCTATAGGTGCAGATTGCCATATGGAAATATGATGTTCTGAGGAGAATGGAGACCTAGCTCAAAAATGGCTGGACTGTACCTGATATTCCTGGATACAAGGGGTTCAGGAAAGATAGGAGAGGTAGCTGGATTAATTATGGAGCACATTTGCAGTGCTGGAGAGAGAGGAAGTCCTAGATGGTTCACGGACAGAATCTGTTTCGGTAGGGCCAAGGAGAGGTGGTAGTGTAGTGGTAATACCACTGAAGCCCTAATCCAGAGGCCCAGTCTAATGTTTGAGGGACATGGGTTCAAATCCCACCATGGCAGCAAGTGGAATTTAAATTTGGTTAATTAAAAATTTGAAATTGAAAGCTTGTTTCAGTAATGGTGCCATAAAAAAGCGTCTGGTTCACAAATGCCCTTTAGAGAAACATATCTGCTGTCCTTACCTGATCTGACCTACATCCAGACCCACAGCAATGTGGTTGATTCTTAAGTGCCCTCTGAAATGGCCAAGCAAGCCATTCAATTCTCAAGGGGAATTGAGGATTGTCAACAAATGCTGGCCTTGCCAGCGATGCTCACATCTCATAAAAGAATTTTAAAAAACAGTAGAGGTACCATTACATAGCTGTAGGTTTTCTGTAGGCCACCAACAAGTGGGGAAGATGCAGATGAACAAATTTGTAAGGATTGCAATGGGCTGCCTTTAAAGAGGAGATAGTTCGGGTGCAGTTGAGGTACATTAAATGAGGAGAAAATAAAGGGCAAAAAGATCCAGAGCGCCCTGGATGATGAAAGATATAGAGAGTAAGATCAAACAGAAAAAGGGTGCATATGACAGATGTCAGGTTGACAATACAATTGAGAACCAGGCTAAATATAGAAGGTTCAGAGGGGAAGTGGAAAAAGTAAAAAATGAAGCAGAGAGTATGACAAGAGACTGGCAGCTAACATAAAGAGAACGTAAAAGCTTTCTAGAGGCATACAAATAATAAAAGAGTGGTAAAATGAGGAATGGGGCCGATTAGGGACCGAACATGGGATCAAAGCACGAAGGCTTGGCTGAGATACTAAATTAGCATTTGCTGTTACCGAGGAAGTAGATGCTACACAAGTTATAGTGAAAGAGGAGATAGTTGAGACACGGAATGTGCTAAAAATTGGTGAAGGTGGCTGTACTTAAAGTTGATAAGTCTCCAGGAAGATTCGTCCAAGAAATACTGAGTGAAGTAAGAGTAGAAATTGTAAAGACACTGTGTTTTGCTAGTGCTATTAGAATCATAGAATCATAGAAAGTTTAAGGCACAGAAAGAGGCCACTTGGCCCATCGTGTCTGTGCCGACTGAAAAACGATCCACCTATTCTACTCCCACCATCCAGAATTTGGTCCGTAGTCCCACAGCTTACGGCACTTGAGGTGCATATCCAGACTCCTTTTGAATGGGTTGAGGGTCTCTGCCTCAACTACCCTTTCTGGCAGTGAGTTCCAGACCATCACCACCCTCTGGGTGAAAAAAGCTTTCCTCATCTCCCCTCTAATTTTTCTACCAATCACTTTAAATCTATGCCGTCTCGTCACTGACCTCTCTGCTAAAGTGAATAGACCATACAGATCCACTCTATCCAGCCCTGTCAAAATTTTGTACGTTTCAATCAGATCTCCACTCAGCCTTCTCTGTTCCAAGGAGAACAACCCCAGCCTATCCAATCTTTCCTCATAGCTATTGGGGTGGGTTTACTCTAGTTTGGCTGGGGGATGGGGACCTGAGGATAGACTCAGTTGGGACAAAATCAGAAATGAAAGTGGAAGGCAGAAAATTAGTGGATGCGTCTGGAAGGCAGAGGAAACAAAGGTTAGAAAATTTTAAAAAACAGTTTCACAGTGCTCAAGGGTATCGACTTGAATGTAAAGAGTATGGCAAATAAAACAGATGAGCTGAGGGCACAGATAAACACATGGCAGTATGATATCATAGCTATTACAGAAACATGGCTTAAGGAGGGACAGGAATGGCAGCTCAACGTCCCTGGTTACAGGGTTTTCAGATGCGATAGAGAGAGGGCTTAGGGAGGAAGGGGAGTGGCAATTTTGGTCAAAGAAAGAATTACAGCTGTGAGGAGGGCTGCTATGTTGGAAGGTTCATCAAATAAGGCCATATCAATTGAGCTAAGAAACAAAAAAAGGAGAAATCACACTGCTAGGAGTGTACTATTTACTCCCAAACAGTCAGAGGGAGATAGAAGAGCAGATATGTAGGCAAATCTCTGAGAAGTGCAATAAAAATAGGGCTGCAATAGTAGGGGATTTTAACTACCCCAATATTAATGGGGATAGTTTTAGTGTGAAAGGAATTGAGGGAGCAGAATTCTTGAGGTGCATTTTGGAGAATCTTTTTGGCCAGTATGTAACAAGTCCAACAAGAGAGGACAGGAGAGTTCCGAAGAAGGGTCACTGACCCGAAACGTTAACTCTGCTTCTCTTTTCACAGATGCTGCCAGACCTGCTGAGTGGTTCCAGCATTTCTTGTTTTTAATCCAACAAGAGAGGGCGCAGTTTTAGACTTAGTTATAGGAAATAAGATGGGCAGGTGGAAGGAGTGGAGGTGGGAGAGCATTTTGGTGGTTGTGATCATAGTTCAGTCAGCTTGAACATAATTATGGAAAAGGACAAGGATAGAACAGGAGTTAGAATTCTCAATTGGGACAAGGCCAATTTTACTAAGCTGAGGAGTGATTTAGCGAAAGTGGACTGGAAACAGCAACTTGAAGATAAATCAGTGTCAGAACAGTGGGAGGCATTCAAAATGGAGATTGAAGGGGTTCAGAGTAAACATGTTTCCACAAAGAAAATGAGTGGGACGGCCAAATCTAGAGCCCCATGGATGTCAAGGAGCTTACAGGGTAAGATAAGACAGAAAGGAAAGCTTATGTCCAACACAGAGAACTCAATACTACTGAAAGCTGACAGGAGTATAGAAAGTGGAGATGTGAAATTAGAAAGGAAATTAGGAAAGTTAAGACAGGGCATGAAAGAATATTGGCAAGCAAAATCAAGGTGAACCCAAACATGATTTATCAATACATTCAGAATAAGAGGATAACTAATGAAAGAGTATGGACCATAAAAGACCAAAAAGGTAACCTATGTGTAGGGGCAGAAGATGTTTGTATTGTTCTTAATGAATAATTTGCATTTGTCTTCACAAAAGAGAGGAAAGATGCAGATATTGTAGTTAAGGAGAAGGAGTGTGAAGTATTAAATATGATAAACATAGGGGGAGAGGGAGTATTAATGGGATTAGCATCCTTGAAAGTTGATAAATCACCAAGGCCAGATGAAATGTACCCCAGGCTGTTAAAAGAAGCCAGAGAAGAAATAGTGGAAGGACTGACCATCATTTTCCATTCCTCACTGGATACAGGTATGGTGCCAGAGGATTGGAGGACTGCTCTGTTTTGAAACTCTCTGTTTCAAAAGGGAGCGAGGGAGAGACTGACCAGTCAGTCCAACCTCAGTAGTGAGAAAATTATTGGAATCAATTCTGAGAGACAGGATAAACTGTCACTTAGAGGGGCACAGATTAATCGAGGATGGTCAGCATGGTTTTGTTAAGGGACGATCTTGTCTGACTAACTTGATTGAATTTTTTAAAGAAGTAACAAGGAAGATTGATAACAGTAATGCAGTTGATGTAGTCTACATGGATTTTAGCAAGGCTTTTGACAAGATCCCACATGGCAGACTGATTAAAAAATAAATCCCATGGGATCCATGGAAATGTAGCAAGATGGATACAAAACTGGCCTAGTGGCAGGAAACAAAGGGTAATTGTTGATGGGTGTTTTTGCGACTGGAGGGCTTTTTCCAGTTGCATTCTGCAGGGCTAAGTACTGGGTCCCCTGCTTTTGTCGTATAGATTAACAATTTGGATGTAAATGTAGGGGCATGATCAAGAAGTTTGCAGACGACACAAAGATTGGCCATGTGAATGATAGCAAGGAGGATAGCTGTAGGCTGCAGGAAGATATCGATGGACCAATCAGGTGGGCAGAAAAGTGGCAAATGGAATTCAACCACGAGAAGTGTGAGGTGATGCATTTGTGGAGGTCAAACAAGGCAAAGAAATACACGATTAAGGGGAGAATACTGAAGGGTGTAGAGGAAGTGAATGACCTCGGAGTGAATGTTTACAGATCCCTGAAGGTAGCAGGACAGGTCGATAAGGTGGTTCCGAAAGCATATGGAATCTTTACATTTATTAGCCGAGATATAGAATATAAGAGCAGGGAGGTTATGCTGGAACTGTATAAATCGTTGGTTAGGGCACAACTTGAGTACTGTGTGCAGTTCTGGTCACCTCATTGCTGAATGGATATAATTGCACTAGAGAGGAACAGAGGAGATTTACAAGGATGTTGCTGGCACTGGAAAAATGCATCAATGAGGAAAGATTGAAGAGGCTGGGGTTGTTCTCCTTGGAACAGAGACGGCTGAGGGGAGAATTGATTGAAACGTACAAAATTGTGAGGGGCCTGGATAGAGTGGATGTGAAGGGCCTATTTAACTTAGCAGAGACATCAGTGACCAGGGGGCATAGATTTAAAGTGATTGGTAGAAAGATTAGAGGAGAGATGAGGAAAAATATTTTCACTCAGAGGGTGGTGCAGGTCTGGAACTCACTGCCTGAAAGGGTTCTAGAGGCAGAAATACATAACTCGTTTAAAAGGCATCTGGATATGCACATCAAGTTCTGTAACCTGCAAGTCTACAGACCAAATGCTGGAAGATGAGATTAAGCTGGGTGGCTTGTTTTTCAGCCGGCACAGACACGATGAGCCAAGTGGCTTCTTTCTGTGTCATAAACTTTCTATGATTCTACCATAATATTCCAATCTTTCTTAGATACAGCGGTGGTGCCAGAGGACTGGAAAATTGCAAATGTTATACCTGTGTTCAGAAAAGGGTGTAAGGATAAACCGACCAACTGCAGACCAGTCAGTTTATCCTATGTGGTGGGAATGCTTTCAAAAATGATAATTAGGGACACAATTAATAGTCAATTGGACAAATGTAGATTAATTAAGGAGAGCCTGCATGGATTTGTTAAGGGCAAATTGTGAATAGCTAACATGCTTAAGCTTTTTCTGATGAGGTAACAGAGATGTTTGATGAAGGTAACTCGATTAATCTGGTACACATTTCATTGTGGCATTTGATAAATTGCTACATGACAGGCTTGCCAACAAAGTTGGAACCCATGTAATAAAAGGAACAGGAGCAGCAAAGATACAAAATTGACTGAGTGACAGGAAACAGAGTATTTGTGAAAGGTTGTTTTTAGGACTGAAGGAAACTATATAGTGGTATTCGCCAGGTGTTGTTATTTGGACCACTGTTTTTCTTCATATATATTAATGTCCTAGACTTGGGTGTACAGGGCACAATTTCAAACCTTGCGGGTGAGACAAAATGTGGAAGTAGTGTGAACTCTTTGGAGGAAAATGATAAATTTAAGGTGAATAGTTGGACAAGTGGCAGGTGAAATTTAATGCAGCAAAGTGTGAGGTGATTCATTTCAGTAGAAAAAGCGAGGAGAGGCAATATAACATGAAGAGTACAATTCTAAAGATGGTGCAGGAGCAGATGAACCAGGGATATATGTGCGCAGATTATTAAAAGCTGCAGGGGAGGATGAGAAAGTGATTAATAAAGACTGTGGAATCCTGGGCTTTATAAGTAGAGGCATAGAGTACAAAAACAAGGAACTTATGATAAACATATATAAAACACTGGTTTGACTTCAACTAGAATATTATGTAAAATTCTGGACCTTCCTTTCAGAAGGAATGTTAAGGCATTAGAGAGGGTGCAGAAAAGATTTAGGAGAAAGGCTCCAAGGGTGAGGAATTCAGTTACAGGGATAGGTTGGAGAAGCTGGGCCTCTTCTCCTTGGAAAAGAGACGATTAAGAGGAGATTTGATAGAGGTGTTCAAAAGCATGAAGGGTCTGGACAGAGTAGATAGGGAAAAACTGTTCCCATTGGCCGAAGGATCCAAACCCAGATGACACCGATTTAAGGTGATTTGTCAAAAAAAATTGCAACATGGGGAATTTTTTTTTCATACAGCAAGTGGTTAGGATCTGGAATGCATGCATGAGAGCGTGGTGGTGGCAGATGCTTGGGGAATCTCCTCTCATAAATTGTGTACTCAGACAAGCCTATAGAGTCTGATTTAACCTAATCATCACCACACTATTATTTGAACGTCCCAAATACAGACTATGTCACTAATCCATCTGCTCACCCAGGTCAGATTCTCAAGATCTCTGACTTCCCATGCTCGGACTCCTATCAGCTGGTAAACATCCCAATGCCAAGAAAAATATGGAGGCTGTGGTATCCGGCAACATTGTCTCCGCTCTACATACATCTTGGCCTCTGATGATCTATTAATATTTTTACCTTGTAGTTCTCATGCAGCAGGCTGTGCATTTGTGCACTCTGCTAGATTTCTACTGAAGTTTACCTTCCTACGATTTGGTCCCTTACAAAACCTTTTTTTATTCTTTCATGGGATGTGGGTGTCACTGGCAATGCCAGCATTTGTTGCCCATCCCTTGACAACTGAGTGGCTTGGTAGGCCCTTTAAAAGGGCAGTTAAAAGTCAACAACATTGCTGTGGGTCTGGAGGTGCATGTATTCCAGACCAGGTTAAGACCGTTTCCTTCCCTAACCGACACTAGTGAACCAGTTGGATTTCTTTATAGGAATTGATGATAATTTCATGGCACCATTACAGAGACTAGTTTTCAATTCCAGATTTCTTATTAATGAATTGAAATTAAATTCCACCAGCTGCCATGATGAGATTTGAACCTATGTCCTGAGGGCATTAGCTTGGTTCAGTAACATTACCACTCTGCCACTATCTCCCCCTAATACTTGGAGTTAAAACACTTGATTAGTGAAGGCCCAAACCACAATTCCCCATTATATCACCTCACACCTGTCTTTACACAGAGCATAACACCAGCAGGGTTAAAAATGTAGTTCAATATAAGCATGATCATATCACAACAAGTGAAAACTCTAATTTACAATCGGTCAGTCATAGTATTTAAATTATTTTTCATTATATGGGAAGAAAACCCAACGTCGGGATTTCCCAGGATTTTTTTGTCCATTCCTTCAACGGGGAGGAGCACGCTTCAACTCCTAACTCAATTTCACTGTTATTTTACAGTTCTGTTCTAGCCCGCACGGGGTAACATCTACTCAGTCTTTTCTTCTCCTTCTGCAGGAGGTCCGCTAATTCAAAATTATTGGCACTTCGATTAAGTACATGAATTTCAAGCAACAGATAATGATAAAAACTACAGAAATTATAATGCATTGTACAGAAACTACAGTTTACTGTATCATCAATAAATCATGAACTTAAAGGATTCCCCAGATCTCCCTTTACCTGAACCAATCTTGTGGACAGCCCCGACTATGTATTTTTCTTCCTAGCCGTCAACTGTCCCAATCCAGATCTTGTAGCCTTTTACATTAATTTCTCACTCTCTGACAAGTATCACTGTGTTAAATTCTATCTTGATTATTTTTAAAGTCAGTTTCTGTATGGTGTATGTTCACCATGGTTCTTTGGTGATTTAAGAAAAAAAGTCCCAATTGACTGGACACATGAACCATTTCATGCTGTGCTGTTTGTCAAGTATCTGAGCATGTCTGAGGCCCATTCTCCAGTGTGAATTCACCATGCATTTCAGCATGCTAGTTGCTTCACATGTGGCAGATAACATCTGCACACTTATACCAGTGTCCAATGCCATGCCACTGCGTTTTTGATCTTTATAAATAACTTAGATATTGGCAGGCAGCCATAAAGGTGGGGCTAAAGTGTGGCGAGTCAAAGAGACTTAGCAGTTGGCAGGAAAAAAGACAGAAGCACAAGGGGAGAGCCAACTGTGTAACAGCCCCGACAAACAAATTTTTCTGCAGCACCTGTGCAAGAGCCTGTCACTCCAGAATTGGCCTTTATAGCCACTCCAGGTGCTGCTCCACACATCACTGACCACCTCCAGGCGCTTACCCATTGTCTCTCGAGATAAGGAGGCCAAAGAAAGAAGAAAAGGATATTGGAATACAGAGTAACTTTTCTAACATTGCCAATGATACCAAACTTGGATGTGTGGTTGACAGTGAGGATGATACCAATCGAATTCAAGAGAATATAGATAGTTTAGCAGGATAGACAGCCGGGTCTCAGATGGAATCTAATACAGAGAAGTGTGAGGTGATGTATTTGGAAGATGATGAGGAGAGACAATATAAACATAATGGCATAGTTCTAAAGAGTGTGCAGGAACACAGAGACCCGAGAGTTCACTTGCATAAATATTTGAAGGGGGCGGGACATACTGAGCGATTAGTTAGCAAAGCATATGTGATCTTGGGCTTCATAAATAGGGATATTGAGTACAAAAGCAGAGACGGCATAATGCTCTGGTTAGAACACAAATTGAGCTTCATGTCCAGTTCTGGTCACCACATTTCAGGAAGATGTGAGGATTCTTGAGAAGGTGCAGAGGAGATTTACCAGAATAGTTCTTGGGATGAGGGATTTTAGCTACAATTTAGGTTGGAGAAGCTGGGGTTGTTCTCTTTGGAGCAAAAGAGATTGAGGAGATATTTGGTGCAGTGTACAAGATTATGACAGGATAAGATATCTTAAACAAAGAAAAGTTGTTCCATTAGCTGATGGTACAAGGGCCAGGGGAAACAGACTTATGGTTTTGGACAAAGGTTGCAGGGGGATGTGTGGAAGAACTTTTTTATGCGGCAAGTGATAAAGCTCTAGATCTTGCTTCCTACAAGGGTGGTGGACGCAAAGGTGAGAAATCATTTCAAAAGGAAATTGGATGGGCACTTGAGGGAAATAAACTTGCAGGGCTACAAGGATAGAGCAGGTGAATGATACCAATTGGATTGCTCTACAGAGAGCCGGCATGGACTCGGCCTGAAGGGACACTTTCTGTGCCACATGACCCTATGACTCTATGATTGGCCATCTGATACAAGAAAAATTCTTGGGCTTTCTGGTAATCTGATCAAAAGATCAAGGCAGTGTCTATTTGAAGATCTTTGCCTATCTCCCCATGCAAGGTCCCGTTGATTTGGGTATTGGCCAGACTATCAAGTGTGGTTTTCTTAATAAGTTCATTAGCAAGGATACAAATATCTCAAGAGAAAGCTAGCAATTTACTAGTTTCATCTACATTGTCCAGAATTTCAAGAGAATGTACATGGATACCAGATTGATATATTCCATTGAACTGTGCACTGGGGATTTTTCAATTTCCATTTGATGTTGTGTCTTTTCCTGTCTGTGACTGTCATCCTCAATCACTTCCTTGCATTCAATTTTACACATCCCGTTAGTTACCATTCTATCTCATTTATGTACCCTTTGCCCTTCAACCCCTTCCCAACATCCCCTCAGCCAATACAAAGTTTTTTCCCACTCCCCCACTCTCGCCCTGATAATTTTGCTCCTCCCCCTCCCGCCCCAGTGGTGTCACGCCTCAGAACTCCGAACTGAGTTCCAAAGGTGTGCGAGTTCCGGCCAAATCGGCGTGGGATGGCTGCCGAGGCAAGGAAAATTAATTTTCATGTGTTTAACTTAATTTTAATACTGCACAAAGGCCTCGCCACCAAGCGATGGGGGTGGGGGACGCTGCACCAAGGCCTCGCTGCCACCGGTAAAATGCGGTGGGGCCTTCTCAATGTCGGGGGTCGTGGCAGGCCTTTCCCTGAAAAATTTTCCAGGGGCCCTCGCCACAATCCCCGACGTCGGAGAGCTCATAAAATTCAGCCCTGGATGTCAAATTTAATGCTGTTTTCTCCCAAATTGTTCACGATTTCATACAAACCTTCCCAGTTCACCTTCCAGACAACCCCTTTAAAACAACAGTTCTAGCATCACTGTAGGACAGTAAAGGAAATTGTAAATGAATTTACGGCAGAAGCTTGACCAATTTAACCAGTATCCACTGCGAGATTGAATTGTGTTATGGGCAGAAAGCTTGTTCTCTGCCTGTTTAATAACAAACCTGTTGAACTTGTTGAGCTGTGAAACCAGACAAAGCTATCAGGAAGAAACATAGATATTGCATACTCAGAGAGATTGGTATAAGGCAGACATTGGAGAGTATAAAAAATTAGATATGTGTCTAATATTCTGCTGATCACTTCTGCAAACATTGTTATCTGGAAGGTCGACTAAAAGGGGCTTCACATGATGGAAATTTACTGAAAGCAAGCTAAAGAAAGATGGACAACATCATGGTGCGTTCCAACTCCATGGTGTAAACAAAGAGCTCAGCACACGATTGGACATTGTGTCCTAAAGAGAAGATTCATAGGACAGTATGACCCTGTCATTATATCAACCCAGGTCCATCCCCTGAGAAAGGAATACAAAAGATTTGAAACATCAGGTACCAATATTTCAGTCAACAGAAATAATCCTGATAGTGTCAGAAGGTGGTCTGTAACCAATAGGAGTTAGAGACACAGGGTGATTGTATGGCTATTTACCAGTAACAAAATTGAGCATTCTAATGCTAGATATTGTTGAAGTATTTATTTTCTGGGAATAGAGTAACAAAGCAATTTTTAAATCATTTTCTTTTCTCTTCTTTCTCAACCCATTAAATCTGTCACCATTTTCTGTAGTCATTTTAAATCTGTGTCCATTTTAAATCTGTATTGTGGCTACAAATAAATAAACCCCATAAATTATAACAAACTTTGTGTTCTGTATTTATTGAGTAAATCTACCATTAGATCTTACTGTAAGCAGCCATTTTTCAATTTTATTTTTAACTCTCCAACAGCGAAGGCAACAGAGAGGCAGTATACAAAATGTTCAGCCAGTTCAACACAAAACATTCCCTCCCAACTTAAAACAACAACTTATACATTAAATGTAACATTTCCCAGAATACAATAACAATACCTGAAATTTAACAGGTTGGTTGCATGCTCATTGTTACTGTAATCATAACTAATTTTTTTATGACCAATGTTTCCAGTGTAATTTGCATGTCAATAATGTTTTCCTGAACATCAGTATGTCTTTAACAAAAATATCATTATTTAACAGAAGTAATGAAAAGAAAAACTTATTTCTTCTTCCTTCCTACACAATTTCAATTCACCTGTCTGGCTCTTTCTCTTTCTGTCTTGGTATCTTCTTCCATTTCCATTAGTTTGACTCTGCTTTCTCAACATCTCAGATTGCTTCAACCCTCAACTTTTACCAACTCCACTTAATGGTTGGGACTGTGAAATTGATTGCTTAGTCTTAATCAAAGACTCGGAATCAATTTGCTCCGTCAGTGGGTTCTGTGATACCAGCAAAGTTTCAGTTACTTTTTGACTTTCACTTTCATTCTGACTTTCATTTGGGGCTGTGGGAATTTGTACAATAGGAGGTTTCTCACGATCACCCTTTGTCAGATTTCCTCTTTCAAGCAAATGATGCACATTACACTGGTGGAATCTCTCCCCAATCATCACTAGATATGTAAATGCACCTAGTCGTTTTACCACAACTTCACACAAACCTTGGCGGTGTTTCACCATGACCTTCTCATCAGCATTGAAGTCTCTAAGCTCCATGTCTCAAGTATTATGAGGCATCTTCACTCTGTCTTGCTTTTCTCTTACTTTGCTATTAACGTCAGCTTTAAACAAACTAAACCTTGTCCTAGGAGCATGTTTAAACACAAACTCACAAGGTGAGCAACCTGTTGTAAAGACTGTGGGATTATTCTGTAAGAGAATGGAAAATTTTCCGGCCTGTGCCAAAGGGAGACATGGAAATTGCTTCCTGCTTGTTATCTAGCAAATATTTCTGCAAAGACCTCCTCACACTTGCACACTTCTTTCTGCAGCACCATTCGATGCTGGGAGATATGCTGGTAATAGAGAACGTTTCACTCCATTCTTGCTTGGAAATATCTCCAGTTTTTCTGAAGTAAACTGTGAACCATTATCTGATACCAACACCTCTGGTAGCCTATAAATTGCAAACCAACCTCTCAAAACTTCAGTAGTTTTGGCACTTGTGGTATTGGGCATAGACACAACATTTGTCCACTTGCAAAAAACTATTGACCGAAACAAAATACTCTTTACCTTCCACTTCAAATAAATCAACACGTACTTGTTCACAAGGTTTCCTTGTGTTTGACAATGTAATGAAAGGAACATTGGTTGGATCATTTCTCATTTAGAGACACACTTCACAACTTTTCACCAACTCTTCAATATCTCTATCTATCTTTGGATGCCAACAACAGCTTTCTGCTACTGCATTCATACAGACTATCCCTGTATGCTCTTGATGAAGCTCCTCTAACACTATAGCCAGAATGTTTCATTGGGCAGGGGGCCCCGTCCACCAGCCGAAAAGTCGATGGTGAGCCTGCTCCGCCAGGCCTGGGGAGCCAGACTGGAATTTTTTGCTCCCCAGGCCTTGAATTGGTCTTGGGTGGGACTGCCACCTCCTTGAGGCAGGTGGCAGTCCCACCTAATGGAGCTGTCTGCCAATCAGCGGGCCAGCAGCTTTTAGTCCCAGCAGGCCATTTGGAGTGGTGGCTGCTGCTGGAACTAACACCAGCCATCAGAAGAAAAGAAAAGATGAAGGATGGCCCGGAACAAAGGTAAGTTTTATGGGCCTTGCTGGGCAGTTGGGTCCCTGTGAGGCAAGGGTGGTCGGTTACGTGGGCGTTGTGAGTTGGGGGCAGTTGGGGCATGGGGAGCGGCCCACCATGTGGCACAGGGTGCCCCCTCACACCAAACCCACAAGAAGGCCGCTAGCTTTTTGAGACCTCAGCTGCCCACTAGCCAAGCGCAAAATACCCGCGGTGGCAGGTGGAGGCCCTTAGGTACCAGTTAATTGGTCACTTGAGGGCCTTGATAGGCCTGGCATGGGCAAGCCATTTATCGTTGCTGCCGCCCCATGTAACATTGCAGCGGGGGTGAGAGGGGGTGAAGAATTGCCCTCGCCCCCCATCTCCCACTCAATTTCACATCACCCACCTCCCTGCCACCAGCCCATTCATTTGAGGGGCAGAAAATTCTGGCCTATCTCTCTAAACTTTGTGGAATAATGACATTTAACCCCATAGGAGACAGTTTTGATCTGCACTCAGTTCATTTCTACGTGTGAAATACTCCTGCAATTTCTCATCATCAAACCCTTTAGCCCAGGCATTCATGCAATAATTGAATACTTTACTGAGCACCACGTCGTTGTGAGTTTCTTCAGAAATTTCTCTGGTAGACACCTGCATGTCATTTGTGTATGTAAAGTAATTCACAGGTAACTCATTGGCTGAAATTGAATCAGTCTTCACTTCCTGTTATGAAAGTGCTTTCAATTTTTAAATATTTTTTGGGGATTCGTGTTTTAAAATTGTGGAAAAGATTCATTTGGAGGACTGAAGAGAGTCCATAGATGTTGGACTTGCTTTTTTAAAGGTCACTGGAACGACTTGACATTTTTGTTTAAAAACAACTCTTACTGGATGGCACATGTTGTAAGTTAAAGAAACATCAGGAACCTTAGTGATTAGGGGGAGTTGTTTACAAAGAAGTGGCATGTCAAGATTTATGGTGGTCAAGCTTGGTTTCATTTCGGATATTGTTTTGCATCAGTTGGGGTCAGCCTGCTAAGAGAGAAGACACCAGTTCATCCTTTATCAACCTCTCTAACAAACCCTGAGAATTTAGTGTGATAGCTGAAACCCCTGATGCTGCATTTCTCCTGGAATGCCTGCTAGACTAATCCTCAATGTTGTCTGAAGACAACTGCTCCAAAAAGATTTCAGTGACAGCCATCGACAAGCATTTGGGATTGTCAGAACAAGTGGACAACTGATATCATTCCATACCTTCTCCTTTTCCTTCAAGATTTGGACAAACTATTTTTTATCTTTACTGTAAAGACATCTCTGCAGAGAAAATTCCTTAATTTTTCCTTTTAGCAGTGTATGTATATTTGTGTGTGTGTGTCTGCCTGTGTGTGTTGGGCTAATTTAGAAGGGAGTTTTCATATTTCTTTCTGTGTCTTAATGCATTGCATCTTTATTGAATAAGTCTGGTGTTATAATAAATTAATAATGTTTTTGTTTATTAAGAAATCTGGTTGGCGGATTTTATTCTGAAATAAAATAGAGTATATAATTGGCAGTAATGGTAACTGGGTAAACGTGTTGTGATATGTTGTGACCCATAGTGTAGCAGAACTAGCGAAAGACAATGCATTCCTCAAGCCTCGGTCGTAACATATAATTGGGGACTCTGTGCGTGATAACCCAAAGCTGACGACGTGCATTTCTAAGTGGGGTAATAATCTCAGAGGTAGAAGGTGGGAGGGTGAATGGAAGGCAAGTATCCTGGGACAAGAAGGAATATCTGGGAACGTCCCAGGATCTCCTCCTCAGGACAGAAAGGAAGATGCTGAGGGTGGAATTGTGGTCCAAAAGCCTAAGTGTTTCCATTGCCTCAAGGTGGGACACCTTCATGCCGAATGCTGGAAGTTGCGGGTTAAATGCATGCGACTTACTGGGGTGCAGAAGGCCAATGTAGAGAATGGGGCCCTGAGCAGGAGTACAAAAGAGCAGGCTGTAGCTCTGACTGCAGCTGTAAGGCCAAGTAAAAAAACAGTTGTGAGTGCAGGGGACATGAACAAGATACCTGAGAGTTATAGGGAATTCTTGGTCAAAAGGAAAAATATCTCCTTATCCCTCAAGTGAGGCAGGTAAACCTACAGTAATAACTAGGGATACAGGAGTCACACAAACTCTTTTGCTGGGGAAAGGCATAATATTTCCACCAGAGAGTGCATTAAATGCCAAGATTTTAGTGAATGTTGTTGGCGGCAAGTATATACCCGTAACTTGTATCGGGTGCACCTGGAGTGTAACCTAATGTCTGGAACAGTAACTGTAGGAGTTGTCCATAGTTTGCCTGTAGACAGAGTTGCCCTACACCTGGCAATAATTTGGCTGGAGAGAAGGTAGTAGCTTCTCCGGTAGTTACAGGAAAATGCATCATTTACAGTGAGTTTAAAGATTCAGAACTGTTTCAGGAAAAGGTCCCAGGAACTTTTCCCTCATGTAGTGACCCAAGCAATGGCTAAACAAGTTCCATTCTCAGAGGTAAAATTGGTACCACAGACAGATAGCTGAATATCTGAAACTTTCTTTGGGGATTTGGATAATCCGAAGGAAAAGTTCAGTAAGTCTTCCCTGATCAAGGCTCAGCAAGCCAATTCAGAGTTAAATAAAGTGGCACAATCGGCTTGAACTGAAGCTGAAGCAAAGGGATAAAAGCAAAATACTGCAGATGCTCTAAATCTGAAATGAAAACAAGAAATACTGGAAATACTCAGCAGGTCTGGCAGCATCTGTGGAGCGAGAAGCAGAGTTAACATTTCAGGTCAGTGCCCCTTCATCACAACTGGCAAAAATTAGAAATTATAAAAGGTTTTAAGCAAGTAAAGTGGGGGTAGGGAAAGAGATAACAAAAGAGAAGGTGTTGATAGGACAAGGACGCAGAGAATAACTGACCAGAAAGTCATAGAGGAAAGGAAAACAGTATGTTAATGGTGTGATGAAAGACAAAGCGTTTGTACAGAAAGGGTGTTAATGGACAGAAAACTGAACAGCCAGGCCACAAGCACAAACATGAAAAAAACAGTGGGTAGGCAGAGTAGAAACAAACTAAACAAACTAAAGTAAAATAAGCACATAAAAAAGAGGAAAGAAAGAAAAAGAAAAAATAATTAAAAATAAAAATAAAAAGGAGGGCCCGTCATGCTCTGAAATTATTGAACCCAATGCTCAGTCCAGCAGGCTGTAGCATGCCTAATTGGTAAATGAGGTGCTGTTACTTGAGCTTGTGTTGATGTTCACTGGAACACTGCAGCAATCCCAGGACAGAGTTGTGAGCATGAGAACAGGGGGGAGTGTTGAAATGGCCAGCAACCAGAAGCTCAAGGTCATGCTTTCGGACTGAGCGGAGATGTCCCGCAAAGCTGTCACCCAGTCTGCATTTGATCTCCCCAATGTAGAGGAGAACACATTGTGAGCAGCGAATACAGTATACTAAATTGAACATGTAAATCACTGCTTCACCTAAAAGGAGTGTTTGGGGCCTTGGCTAGTGAGGAGAGAGGAGGTAAATGGGCAGGTATTACACCTCCTGAGATTGCAACGGAAGGTGCCGTGGGAAGGCGATGAGGTGGTGGAGGTAATGGAGAAGTGGACCAGGATGTCGTGGAGGGAACGATCCCTTCGGAATGCTGACGGGGAGGAGAAGGGAAGATGCATTTGTTTGTGGCATCATGCTGGAGGTGGCGGAAATGGCGAAGGATGATCCTTTGGATGTGGAGGCCGGTGGGGGGGAAAGTGAAGACACGGGAAACCCTGTTATGGTTCTGGGAGGGAGGGGAAGGGCTGAGGGTAGAGGTGTGGGAAACGGGCTGCACATGGTTGAGGGCCCTCGGTTGAGGAAGACAGATCAGAAGCAAAGGGAGTTCCGGAAGGCTACGATATTAAAAATGGGATTCTGATGAGGAAGTGGAAACCACCTCACAGACCCACAGATGAAGAATGGACGGTTGTTCATCAGACATTAGTACCGCCCAAGTATCGCTGGGAAATATTAAGGATAGCCCATGAAATTCCTACAGTGGCCTTTACAAGGATGTGGTACAGTTTTGTCATAGACAGGAGTTTTAGAGAAGTGGTTACACCCAAGGTGCAGGCAGATAGATGGGTGACTGCTAGAAGGGGCAGGCAGTCAGTGCAGGAATCCCCTGTGGCTATCCCCCTCTCTAACAAGTATACCGTTTTGGATACTGTTGGGGGGGATGGCCTATCAGGGGAAAACAGCAGCAGCCAGAGCAGTGGCACCACGGTTGGCACTATTGTTCAGCAGGGAGGGACAAAGCGCAGAAGAGCAATAGTTATAGGGGACTCTATAGTCAGGGGCACAGATAGGCGCTTCTGTGGACGTGAAAAAGACGCCAGGATGGTATGTTGCCTCCCTGGTGCCAGGGTCAAGGATGTCTCTGAACAGACAGGGGGTATTCTGAAGGGGGAGGGTGAACAGCAAGAGGTTGTGGTACACATCCGCACCAACGACATAGGCAGGAAGAGTGACGAGGTCCTGCAGGGGGAGTTTAGGGAGTTAGGTAGACAGTTAAAAGACAGGACCTCAAAAGTTGTAATATCGGGATTACTCCCTGCGCCACGTGCCAGTGAGGCTAGAAATAGGAAGATAGCGCAGCTAAACACGTGGCTGAACAGCTGGTGTAGAAGTGAGGGTTTCAGATATCTGGACCATTGGGATCTCTTCAGGGACAGATGGGACCTGTACAAGAAGGACGGTTTGCATCTAAACTGGAGGGGCACAAATATCTTGGCTGCGAGGTTTGCTAGCATCACTTGGGAGGGTTTAAACTAGTGTGGCAGGGGGTGGGAACCAGAGCAGTAGGACAGCAAGTGAAATAAATGAGGGAGAACTAGTAAATAAGGCCAGTAAGACTAAGAGGAAGAGCAGGCAGGGAGATGTTGCAGAGCACAGCGGGACTGGTGGGCTGAAGTGCATTTGTTTCAATGCGAGAAGTATAACAGGTAAGGCAGATGAACTTAGAGCTTGGATTAGTACTTGGAACTATGATGTTGTTGCTATTACAGAGACTTGGTTGAGGGAAGGACAGGATTGGCAGCTAAATGTTCCAGGATTTAGAAGCTTCAGGCGGGATAGAGGGGGATGTAAAAGGGGTGGGGGAGTTGCATTACTGGTTAAGGAGAATATCACAGCTGTACTGCGGGAGGACACCTCGGAGGTGTCATGCAGCGAGGCAATATGGGTGGAGCTCAGGAATAGGAAGGGTGCAGTCACGATGTTGGGAGTTTTCCACAGGCCTCCCAACAGCCAGCGGGAGGTAGAGGAGCAGATATGTAGACAGATTATGGAAAGATGTAAAGGTAACAGGGTTGTAGTGGTGGGTGATTTTAACTTCCCCTATATTGACTGGAACTCACTTAGTGCTAGGGGCTTGGATGGGGCAGAATTTGTAAGAAGCATCCAGGAGGGCTTCTTGAAACAATATGTAGATAGTCCAACTAGGGATGGGGCCGTACTGGACCTGGTATTGGGGAATGAGCCCGGCCAAGTGGTCGAAGTTTCAGTAGGGGAGCATTTCGGGAACAGTGGCCATAATTCCATAGGTTTTAAGGTACTCGTGGATAAGGATAAGAGTAGTCCTTGGGTGAAGGTGCTAAATTGGGGGAAGGCTAATTATAACAATATTAGACAGGAACTGAAGAATTTAGATTGGGGGCGGCTGTTTGAAGGTAAATCAACATCTGACATGTGGGAGTCTTTCAAATGTCAGTTGATTAGAATCCAGGACCGGTATGTTCCTGTGAGGAAGAAGGATAAGTTTGGCAAGTTTCGGGAACCTTGGCTAACACGGGATATTGTGAGCCTAGTCAAAAAGAAAAAGGAAGCATTCATAAATGCTGGAAGGCTAGGAACAGATGAATCCCTTGAGGAATATAAAGACATTAGGAAGGAACTTAAGCAAGGAGTCAGGAGGGCTAAAAGGGGTCATGAAAAGTCATTGGCAAACAGAATTAAAGAAAATCCCAAGGCTTTTTATACGTATTTAAAGAGCAAGAGGGTAACCAGGGAAAGCGTTGGCCCACTCAAGGACAGAGAAGGAATCTATGTGTGGAGCCAGAGGAAATGGGCGAGGTACTAAGTGAGTACTTTGCATCAGTATTCACCAAAGAGAAGGACTTGGTGGATGATGAGCCTCGGGAAGGGAGTGTAGATAGTCTCAGTCATCTCATTATCTAAAAGGAGGAGGTGTTGGGTGGCTTGCAAATCATTAAGGTAGATAAGTCCCCAGGGCCTGATGGGATCTGCCCCAGAATACTAAGGGAGGCAAGGGAAGAAATTGCTGGGGCCTTGACAGAAATATTTGCATCCTCATTGGCTACAGGTGAGGTCCCAGAGTATTGGAGAATAGCCAATGTTGTTCCTTTGTTTAAGAAGGGTAGCAAGGATAATCCAGGAAATTATAGGCCGGTGAGCCTTACGTCAGTGGTAGGTAAATTATTGGAGAGGATTCTTCGGGACAGGATTTACTCCCATTTGGAAACAAACGAACTTATTAGCTAGAGACAGCATGGTTTTGTGAAGGGGAGGTCGTGTCTCACTAATTTGATTGAGTTTTTTGAGGAAGTGACGAAGATGATTGATGAAGGAAGGGCAGTGGATGTTATCTATATGGACTTCAGCAAAGCCTTTGACAAAGTCCCTCATGGCAGACTGGTACAAAAGGTGAAGTCACACGGGATCAGAGGTGAGCTGGCAAGATGGATACAGAACTGGCTCAGTCATAGAAGACAGAGGGTAGCAATGGAAGGGTGCTTTTCTGAATGGAGGGATGTGACTAGTGGTGTTCCGCAAGGATCAGTGCTGGGACCTTTGCTGTTTGTAGTATATATAAATGATTTGGAGGAAAATGTAGCTGGTCTGATTAGTAAGTTTGCGGACGACACAAAGGTTGGTGGAGTTGCGGATAATGATGAGGATTGTCAGAGAATACAGCAGGATATAGATCGGTTGGAGACTTGGGTGGAGAAATGGCAGATGGAGTTTAATCCGGACAAATGTGAGGTAATGCATTTTGGAAGGTCTAATGCAGGTGGGAAGTATACAGTAAATGGCAGAACCCTTAGGAGTATTGGCGGGCAGAGAGATCTGGGCGTACAGGTCCACAGGTCACTGAAAGTGGCAACGCAGGTGGATAAGGTAGTCAAGAAGGCATATGGCATGCTTGCCTTCATCGGTCGGGGCACAGAGTATAAAAATTGACAAGTCATGCTGCAGCTGTACAGAACTTTAGTTAGGCCACACTTCGAATATTGCGTGCAGTTCTGGTCGCCACACTACCAGAATATGTGGAGGCTTTGGAGAGGGTACAGAAGAGGTTTACCAGGATGTTGCCTGGTCTGGAGGGCATTAACTATGAGGAGAGGTTGGATAAACTCGGATTGTTTTCACTGGAACGACGGAGGTGGAGGGGCGACATGATAGAGGTTTACAAAGTTATGAGCGGCATGGACAGAGTGGATAGTCAGAAGCTTTTTCCCAGGGTGGAAGAGTCAGTTACTAGGGGACATAGGTTTAAGATGAGAGGGGCAAAGTTTAGAGGGGATGTGCAAGGCAAGTTCTTTACACAGAGGGTGGTGAGTTCCTGGAACTTGCTGCCGGGGGAGGTGGTGGAAGCAGGTACGCTAGCGACATTTAAGAGGCATCTTGACAAATACATGAATAGGATGGGAATAGAGGGATACGGTCCCCGGAAGTGCAGAATATTTTAGTTTAGGCAGGCATCAAACTCGGCGCAGGCTTGGAGGGCAAAATGGCCTGTTCCTGTGCTGTACTGTTCTTTGTTCTTTGTGCCATATGTGTCAGATTGTGGGAAAACTGCAATCTGCCATAAAACCAGCACCTATAATTTCCATACCAGTTTTTGGGGAACAATTTAGTCGGCAGTTGGTAGACTGTGTACAACCAATACCAAAAACAAAAGCGGGACACCAATATATACTCACTATCATGGATATGGCTACTCGGTTCCCAGAGGCCATTCCCTTGAGAACAATTTCAGCTAATGTAGTGGTAGAGAAGTTAATCCAATTCTTCACTCGATATGGATTACCGATTGAGATTCAGTTAGATCAAGGTTCCAATTTTATATCAAAAATTATTCAGGAAGTTATAAATAATTTGGGTAGAACACAGTTGAAACCTTCAGCCTACCACCCACAGACACAAGGAGCTTTAGAATGGTACCACCAGACCCTCAAAACGATTATCAGGGCATACTGTCATGAATATCCCCCTGATTGGGATAAAGGACTGGAATTTATTTTGTTTGCCACTCGGGATTCACCTCATGAGTCTACTGGTTTTAGTCCTTTTGAATTTGTTTATTGAGATGAGATAAGAGGTCCTCTAAAACTAATTAAATGAAAGTTTTTAGAACAGAGGGCGAATCTTCGGAATTAGATTATATATCCATGTTCCGGGAGCGGCTCTTGAGAGCCTGCAAAGTGGCTCAGGAACACCTGAAAGCTTCCCAAACAACCATGAAGAAATGGGCAGGCAAGCATGACAAGACCCGAACATGTCAACCAGGGGATGAGGTGTTCGTATTATGGCCTTTACAGGGTGAACCGCTGAAAGCACTGTTTAGTGGTCCATATAAAGTGGACAAAAGGATTGGTAACATAAATTATTTGATTGACACTCCAGATCACCGGAATATGTTGAAACAGTATCACTGCCAGGAGGTGGATAAGCAAGCTCAGGCATGTCAGGTGGTAGGGACAGTGAAGGATGAAAGGTATAGTGAGGATGAAGCAGAAGGAGGCCTAGATAACTCTCAAATTTAACCTCTTACTATCCGATTAGCTAATACTGAATTGGGTGATTGGACACTATACTTTCATATTTAGATGCAGAACAACAAAAAGACCTAACAAGACTACTCACAGCATTTAAAGAAGTCTGGAGAGATAATCCAAGACATACAACCTTAGCACTGTTGATGATGTGAATGTAGGGGAATCCTTTCCTATAAAACAGCATCCTTATCACTTAAGTACAAAGAAACAGGCCCAGGTGAAAGCAGAAATCCAACACATGTTGGAAAGCCACCTAATTGAACTCAGCCAAAGCAGCTGGAGTTCCCCAGTGGTGTTAATACTGAACCCGATGGTTCAACTAGATTCTGTTCAGACTACAAAAAGGTTAATGCAGTAACAAAGGCAGACTCCTATACAATTACTCGCTTGGAGTAATTTAAATCAGGCGACGTCATTACAGGTTAAGAGTACACTTAAATATTTTTTTTTCTTAAATACTGTGATCCAAATTAACTCATTAAATATAATAGAGATGGCTGGGCAGGCAATTTGTTACAGCTGTAGTATGTGGGAGGGAGGAACTTGTAGCAATCTCTATCATGAGGGAAAAGGTGCTGGACAAACTGATGGGACTAAGGGCAGACAAGTCGCCAGGATCTGATGGCCTGCTCCCAAGGGTCTTACCAAAACTCACTGGATTCCAGTAGGGTACCAGCGGATTGTAAAACCGCAAATGTGACACCCCTATTCAAGAAAGGAGAGAGACAGAAAGCAGGAAACTATAGACCAGTTAGCTTAAAATCAGTCATTGAGAAAATGCTTGAGTCTATTATTAAGGAAGAAATAGCAGGACATTTAGAAAAACATAATGCAATCAAACAGAGTCAACATGGTTTTATGAAAGGGAAATCATGTTTGCAAACTTATTAGAGTTCTTTTGAGGATATAACAAGCAGAGTTGATAAAGGGGAATCAGTAGATGTGTATTTGGATTTTCAGAAGGCGTTTGATAAGTTGCCGCATAAAAGGTTATTGCACAAAATGGAAGCTCAGGGTGTCGGGGGTAATATGTTGGCATGGATTGAGGATTGGCTAACACACAGAAGGCAGAGAGTCGGGATCAATGTGTCTTTTTCAGGTTGGAAAGCCATAACTAGTGGGGTGCCACAAGGATCGGTCTTAGGGCCCCAGCTATTTACTATCTAAATTAGTGACTTAGAGGAAAGAACAGAGTGTAATGTATCCAAATTTGCTGACGAGACAAAAATAGGTGGGAAGGCATGTTGTGATGAGGACACAAAGAATGTGCAAAGGGTTATAGATAGGTTAAGTGAGTGGGCAATAATTTGACTGATGGTGTTCAATGTGGGAAAGTGTGAGGTAATCCACTTTGGTAGGAAGAATAAAAAGGCAGATTATTATTTAAATGGAGAAAGACTACAAAATACTGCAGTACAGAGGGATCTAGGTGTTCTTGTGCATGAAACACAAAATGTTAGTATGCAAGTGCAGCAAGTAATTAGGAAAGCAAATGGAATTTTGGCCTTTATTGCTAGGAGGTTAGAGTTTAAAAATAGGTAAGTCTTGTTACAACTGTACAAGGTGTTGTGAGGCCACACCTGGAGTATTGTGTACAGTTTTGGCCCCCGTATTTAAAGAAGGATGTACTAGCATTGGAGGCAGTTCAGTAAAGGTTCACTAGGCTGATTCCTGGGATGAAGGGGTTGTCTTATCAAGGACGGCTAAACAGGTTAGGCCTTTATTCATTGGAGTTTAGAAGAATGATAGGTGATCTTATCGAAACATATACGATTTTAAGGGGGCTCAACAAGGTAAATGTTGAGAAGATGTTTCCACTAGTGGGGGAATCTCGAACTAGAGGACATAATTATAGAATAAGGGGGCTCACATTTAAAACTGAGATGCAGAGGAATTTCTTCTCTCAGAGGGTGTTGAATCTCTGGAAATCTCTTTTTTATTTTGTTGTGGAGGCTAGGTCACTAAATGTATTTAAGGAGGAGGTGGATAGATTTTTGGAATCTCGGGGAGTCAAGAGTTAGGCAGAACAGGCCTGAAAGAGAAGTTGAGGACTGGGACAGATCAGCCGTGATCTTATTGAATGACGGGGCAGGCTTGAGGGGCTGAATGGCCTACTCCTGCTCCTATTTCTTATGTTCTTATGTTGGAAGACTGTATTGACAGAATGGGCTGTGCCACGTTTCTTACAAAATTAGTTTTGTTAAAGGGATACTGGCAGGTTCCTTTAACATCCCAAGCTAAAGAAATAACGGCCTTTGTCACACCAGACCATCTTTTTGCATGCCGAGGGATGCCATTCGGACTTAAAAATGCCCCAGCCACTTTTCAGAGATGAATGAACCAAGTGGTAGCCAATGTTCTGAACTGTGTGGTTTACCTTGACAAGATGTTGGTATAAAGTGACACTTGGAAGGAGCAATTGGAACAACTAGTAGAAAGTTACAATCGGCTGATTTAGTGATGAACCTTGCCGAAAGTGAATTTGCAAAAGCGAGAGTAACCTACCTTGGGCATATAGTAGGGCAAGGACCAGTGTTGCCAAGAACAGAAAAGGTACAAGCATTGATGGAGTTTCCTACCCCTAAGACTGTGAGAAATCATGAGATTTTTGTGGGTGTGTGATTTCTACGCAAGTTTGTACCAAATTTTACTACTACAGCTGCTCCACTGATGGATTTGCTACAAAGAAAAGAAAATCAAGGTAGTGTGGTCAGGTGAGTGCCAAGCATCTTTTGAAAGGCTGAAAGCCATTTTGATTTATGGACCAGTGTTTGCTGCTCCAAATTTCACGAAGCCCTTCAAGATGACAATTGATGCTAGTGACCTGGGGGTCAGCGCAGTCCTGTTACAAGATGCTGAATCAAGCATAGAATGGCTAGTGGGATACTTTTCCAAAAAGCCAAATCAACACCAAAAAAGATATTCAAACATGGAAAAAGAAACCCTGGGCTTATTACTAGCTGTTAAGCATTTTGAAGTCCATGTCTGCCACGCCACGCGTAAAGGGAGACACTGGTATATACTGATCATAATCCCCTAACCTTTGTGGAAAACTTCAAAAACCAGAATGCCAGACTATTCCAATGGAGTTTGCTATCACAATCTTATGACATAAAAATTATCTACATTGCGGGAAAAAATAATGCAATTGTGGATGTCTTGTCTAGAATCTAACTTTGCTTTGAGCTATCTGAGTGCAAAGATGGTACAAAGCCAAACTGTATTTGTGACAGGTAAAGACTGAATGAGAATGAGTGTGTAAATGTGTTTAATATTTTTCATCTTCTGGTTTTTTTAACTCTTTGCTATGAAATGCATTTAAAAATGGTGTTTCATCCCTCCAAGGATGGAGGTGTTATGAAAATGCTTCCATTTTTTAATATTTTATTTTTGAGGACTTGTGTTAAAACTGAAAAGATTCCATGGATGTGTTTTTTTTACCAAGTACACTGACAGGACACTTGAGATGTTGTTTGAAAAACCACCTGCCATGTGCTTTGGGCTCAGTAAACAACAGAACCCTTGGTGACCTGGAGAAAAATGGTTACAGTGAAGCCACATATCAACAGTTATGGAGGCCAGGAGGTCAACTTTCTGCTTCAGGTTTGGACATTGTTTTCAATTTAGTTGGGTGTGAACTGTTTGAATACTGTTGGTGTTTTTCCTGCCAAGGGAAAAGAAACCATCCAGTTCACCTCTTTTTCTTCCTCTTTGAAGAAATCCTACAAAGATCCAATGTGGGAGACTTAAAATCCCTGGTGCTGCATAGCTCCCGACAAGCTGATAAAAAATAACCTGCGATTCTAATGTGTGCTGGCGGAAAAACCTGATTCCACATTTCTCCTGGAAAGCCTACTAGAATAATTCCCAACTTTTCTAGAACAGACTGCATCTGCAATGATCACAGTGACCTGTCTCCATACACCTGGATGCCAGACTAAAAAAGGGACAACTGACATCCTTCCATATATTCTCTTTTTTTTCCATCAGGAATTAGCAATTATTTGGCCAAAGTAGACTTTTTTGTAACAGACATCTTCAGAGAGAATTTCTCTATTTTTTCCCAGTGTATATGTGAGCATAACTGCAGAAATTAAAAAGGGAACTTTCATATTTCAATCTGTGTGTTAATGCTTTGCTTTGTTACTGGTTAAGTCTTGTTTTGTAATAAACTGATAATTTTGTTGTTTATTAAAGAAACCTAGTTGGTGCATTTTATTTTGGAATGGAAAAAAAGCATGTGAATGGCTGTACATGGTAAACACTTAAATATACATTGTGACCTGTGGAGAAGTGGAACTAGAAAAGACAGTGCACTCCTCCCTCCTCGTTCGTAACACCACCACAGTAGAATCAGACAGCAGTAGCGATGATGTCCCCCTCTACACTATGAGCGTGAAGAGGGCATTGGAAGATATTAATATGTGCAGGATATGTTCCCAGCAGCTAACTATTCAGTGATTTTTGTCATGGTAGTTAAAATTTTATTCTCACTTGCCTGCATGGGCAATTAAGTGCCTGTTTGCAAACAGTGATTTTATGACCAAGGCCGGAGGAGTGCATTGTTTTTCTCTAGTTCCACTTCTCCGCAGGTCACAACATTTATTTAGATGTGTACACAGTTACCGATGTGGCTAATTATATTCTCTATCTATTTTAGTTTCAGAATAAAATTGACCAACCAGGTTTCTTTCATAAACAACAAAAGCATTATTTTAGTATAAAACAAGACTTAGTCAATAAAAATGCAAAGCTTTAACATACAGTTTGAAATACAACAATAAAAATATATATTCCCTTCTAACTACCCAACACACACACACACACACACACACACACACAGGTTATATGAAAAATACAGATGCTTTGGCCAAAGTACTTGTTAATTCTCAACGAAAAAGGATAAGATGTATTATGTTCCAGATGGCAAACGAGCACACGTAGAGGGTCACTGGGATCTTTTCAGAAGCAGTTCATTCAGGAGATGTCGAGAGAAAGTCTTCCAAAAGCTTCTCAGGAGAAATGCAGCAACAGGCATTATAGCTATCACACATTGGATTTTGTCAGTGTTTCTCAGAGAGGTGGAGAAAAGATAAGCTGTGTTACTTTCAGCAGGGTATAAACACAACTGACTCAAAAAAGTATTCAAAAATGAAACCCACTCTTCAGCATCATAAATCTTGACATGTCACTTCCCTTGTAAACAACTCCCATAGTCAGAAGGCATCTGTTGTTTACTTAACTGAAGATATGTGACAGCCAATGAATGTTAGGCTGGATTTTACAGCCCCCCACACCCTCAGCCACACCCAACGTCAGTGGTCACGGCGGGGTTGGGGGGAGGGCTGGAAAATGCCTCTGGCAGGAGCCCGCCACAGGCCTTGAAGCTGGGTAGGCCTGGTCCGATATGGCTGGTGGCACCGAGGCCTCGTGGCTGCGCCCCCGCTGCTCAGCGACAGGAGCCAAATTAATATAGTAAAATTTATTTACATCAATGAATTGAGTACTTACCCACTCCTGCCGTCCATTCCGGTGCCATATTGGTTCCGGTGGCTGGCACTCCTGCGGTTTTGGATACCAGTCTGGGGATCCGATGCGGGACACTGCTGGGGAGGGGGGAGCAGGTAAGTATCTCACTGCGGGAGGGGGGGAGCAGGGTCAAACTCCTCTGATTGGTGTAGAGGATGGTGAGAAGGGGTAAAAATTAAAGTTTGTGAACGGCAGGGGTGGGGAAGATCAGGCGCACAAGGTAAGTATTTTGATGGGGGGGGAGAGGGCAAGGGATGAATTCTGTGGTTATTGGGGTGGTGGGAGAGGTGCTACAACATTTATTTCAGTTTATTGATTCCAATTTAATAAACTATCTTTCAATATTTACATGAAGTGGAAGGGCTTGAAGCCCTTTAAAAATGGTACCAGCGCCTGCTCAGTGGCACCTGACGCCGTTGCAGGAGACAGACCGCCCGCCCTCTTCACGTCTCTGGGGGCACAGTCCATCCCGGCCATTTAAATGAGCTGTTTCGTTTAATATTGCAGCGGCTCCACGAAGCTCGGCCCACACATGTGGGCCGCTGTTGTTTACGGCCGCCACCGATCACAGCGGCAGCAACAAACTCATTCTTTCAACATCAAGACCAGACAACAAAGAGTTAACGATGGTTAGTTCCACAGAACACAGGCCGCAAATCCCAAGGACATTCATTTCATTCGTGGAAGCTTCCAACATTCACACATTCGAATCAAAAGACACAGTAACTTATTTTTACTCACTTGAAATTTCACTAAAACATAATCTTTTTATGTCACTCTGCCACAAACTTTGTCATGGAGCCCTCTGGCCTTATCTGCCAAATTGGCCCAATTAAAGTCATCATTGTCATCATCCTCCCTCTCCACCAAAGCACATATTGTGCCCCTCTGTGCTGAGAGTTGAGACTGTAGTTTACTTGTCTCCTCCTGACATTTGGTATGATCTGCTGACTGGTACACCTGCTCCTTCTGTAAGCAGTGCATAACTGTCAATGCGGTCTGTAAGTCAGCGCATTTCTGTTCCGCTCTTGTGAGCTGTTCCTTCACCTTGTCCGCTTCCCTCTCAGACTTACTGCGACTGTACTCAGCCTTTTCAGCTTGAGACTGGAATTGGATTAAATACACTACCTGTGCTGAACTAACTGACTCTGCCTTCAGGGCCCTATCAGGTGCTCGTTTGGCTTGGTGGGTACGTGCACCCTCCCAATGCTGTACCCCAACGGACCCCTGGCCCGTGTACTGTTTATCTGCAAACTCTATCCACGAGGGCCACTTGCCCTTCAAATATTTCCGGAGCTCCAACTCCCACTCTGGCCTGGCCGGCGCCATAGTTACTCAAAGGTTCACCAATCCGATCTGTCAGACTCATAACTTTGTTTATAATTTAGTTCAAACTCAGCGAGGCTTTTCGAAATAACTTGAAATAGCACTACATCCGAGTCCCTGTTCGGGCGCCAATTATGTTGTGCCTAACATGCACTCTACTCTTAAAGAATCCGCGGAATCCAATTGATGAAAGGTGTATCAATATTTTATTCACACACTAAATCATCAAGTACAAGCTCTCACTACTTGTACAGTATACTACCCGTCAAGACACGAGGTGATCAGTCTCGGACTTGCAGCTGCTCTTCTGTCCTCTGAGCCCCTGGCTCAGGGTATCTTCTCGAGTGGTCTTCTTCGGGGTTCTCGTGCCTTCCCTAGTTTCAGTCAGGGATTAAATCTTGTTTCCAAGACCCTCCCCTCTTACTTACTCATAGGGGTCTGGTATAATGACATCATGATAATTCCTTATTTGGCTCAGTAAGAACCTGTTCAAAACTTCAGTTTCCCATTGTCTATTATGAGTTTAATTATATCTGGTGTCCATGACGACTCCCTATATCTGCGACGTGCAAGGACTGTGCCTGGGATCCTCCTCAACATCTTTACTATGCTATCTACAATTCCTCGGCCATCTGTGTGCTGTGGCCCTTTCTACTCGTCCCGCTTCTACACACTGTTCATTGTTGTGTGACTATCCCCTTTGTTTCAACTAAGTTTATATGTGTTTTTACTATATGTGTTTTTACCTTATGTGTTTTTACTGGGTCCACATACCTCAATGGTTATTTAAAGTTTTCCACTAAATACCTCAATTGTTGTTTACAATGCTGCAATAAAAGTTCACTGTTTGACTGTCAATCCTGTCCTTTTGTGTGCTTTCCTAGGGAAGGGGAGGGGAGGAGGCATGCTACCACGTTCATTACTGTCCAAATAGCAGCTATCTAGCCACCCTACCCTCTGCGGCCCTGGGGGCAACACAAACCATGGCCACAGGAACAGCCGGCTGTGATTCTCAGATCAGCAATTTCCACAGGCATCACATCTACCTGGTTGAGGGGCAGCCCTGTCTGCAGGGAAAAGTTGTGCTATGCACAGCATACCACCACAATCCTCGCCACTTTGTTCGGCGAATATTGCAAAAGTAATCCACCGCTGTTCAGCCACAGGATTTCAGCACCTCTATCATCCTCTGCACCACTTACTGTGTGCACAGTTAGATCTTTACAGTGTAACACTATTAGGCCTTCAGTGGGGGGTGCTGGTGGTCAGTGGCTAGGCCACAGCACCTAAGATCCATCCAGTTCCTTGCCGTGCTAAGGAGAAGGAATTATCTAAGTTTGAGTGCCAAAGACAAAGGCATCTTGGGCACTTCCTTGTGATCTGCATTGATATTCGTGATCCACAGTTGGGCACGGCAAAAGTTCATCACACTTAACAAATGGTGCACTGTTATGTTGATATATCTGACAAGTGCTTCATTGGGTGCCTTCAATGACACATGGGGCTAAATTTTACCAGCTCCACGACATTGGGGGTCATGGTGGGGTCCCAGAGAATACTTCTGGGCGAGGCCCGCCATGGGCCTCGACGCCAGGAAGGCCCCACCCCATTTTACTGGTGGCGGAGAGGCCTCGGGGTGGCTCCCCCACCCCCCGCCCCCATTACATTTAAATATTAAAATAAATTTTAATGAATGCATAAACACTTACCTTGTTCCGACAGCTGTCCCACGCCAATATTTCGGCCGGTGGCTCGAACTCCCGCACCTTCAGACCTCCATTTGGAGATCCGAGGCATAACATTGGTGGGAAGAGGGGAGAAGTGAAGTTTTCAGAGTGGGGTGGGGGGGGGTGTGGGTGGACGAGCAGGGAAAACTGTTCCTATTGGTTGAGGGGATAGTGGGAAGGGGTTGGGGGTGAAAGTTTATAAAGTTCAAGGCGGATGGTTCGGGATCGCAAAAAATGTTTTTTGGGGGAGAGGGCAATTACTACATTGAGTACTTATTGGGGGTGGGTGGGAGAGGAGATTCAAAGTGATGTTAAAATTTTATTTCAAATTTCCAGACACTGGTACCTTTAAACATGTAACTCGAATTGAAGGGCCTGAAGCCCTTTAAAAATGCCGCCAGCACCTGCGCGGTGGTGCTGGACGCCATTGCCAGGAATGCAGTGCCAGCGCCTCTACATTATCGGGGACAGACAGTACTCGCCCTCCATGTTAGTGAGCCACCGCGTGAAGTATTGGTTTTGAAGCTCGCCACTGATCTATAAAACTTCAGCCCATGGATTGTGCTGACAGCCCCCGACACTTTGGGGAATCCAACAATCCTCTGGAAAGTGATCGGCTTCCCTTTGCTGTACTGGGAACATATAACAGGTAATGAAGTCAGAAGCCCTATGGAATATGGCATCTGTGGCCTGCTGGGTGCAGACTTTTGCAGCGCTCTGGGTGATGTTGCATATGTCATGAGTGCCTGACCACAATGACCTGCATGCATAAAATTTGAATCGTAGAATCAGAAATTTACAGCACGGAAGGAGGCCATTTGGCCCATTGTGTCCATGCCAGCCGACAAGTAGCCATCCAGCCTTATCCCACTTTCCAGCTCTTGGTCTGTAGCCTTGTAGGTTATGGCACTTCAAGTGTATATCCAAGTACTTTTTAAATGTTATGAGGGTTTCTGCCTCTACCAGCCTTTCAGGCAGTGAGTTACAGACCCCCACCACCATCTGGAGAAAACTTTCCCCCTCAAAGCCTCTTACCACATATGCTAAATCTATGCCCCCTGGTTATGGACCCCTCAAGCAAGGGTAATAGGGCCTTACTATCCACTCTATCTAGACCCCTCATAATTTTATACACGTCCATTTCAGTCTTCCCTCAACCTCCTCTGCTCCAAAGAAAATAACTCAGCCTATCCAATCGACCCTCATAACTAAAATTCTCCAGACCTGGCAATATCCTTGGAAATCTCCTCTGTCATCTTTCTAGTGCAATCACATCTTTCTTATAATGTCATGACCAGAACTGCACACAGTACTCCAGCTGTGTCCAAACTAGTGTTTTATACAGTTCCGGCATAACCTGCCAGCTCTTATATTCTATGTCTCGGCTAATAAAGGCAAGTATCCCATTTGCTTTCTTGCCCACCTTATCTACCTTCAGGGATCTGTGGACATGGACTCCTAAGTTCCTCTGTTCCCTTATACTTCTCAGTATCCTACTATTTATTGCCTCATTAGCCTTGCCCAAATACATTACCTCACACTTCTCAGCATTGAATTCCATTTGCCACTGTTCGGCCCACCTGACTAGTCCATTGATATCTCCCTGCAGTCTACAGCTTTCTTCTTTGTCATCAACTGAGCAGCGCCACTGCAGAGGGGTGGCTGCTGCTGGAGGAACACCTACCAGAGGCTTAAGAGTGGGGCTGGACCCAGGCCACAGGTAGATCAGGGCAGGAGGGGTCACTCAGGGTAGGTGTCGTGGGGGTGGGGGTGTAGGGGGGTGTCGCTAGCAAGGGCACTGGGGTGGCTCTGAGCGGGCCCCCCACTTCCCAATGCCAGGTCCCTCATTCAGGCACTGTCCTTTTTAATGTGGGACCCCGCTCCCCACCCACCACCGCCGCCACCAACCCCACCCCGCCCTCCCGGAGCTGGGAAGCAGCCCGCACAGTATTTTGTTCTGTGATTCCCATGCAGAGACATGGCTGCTCGCCCACGGCTAAGTAGCCATCCAGCCATATCCCACCTTCCAGCTCTTGGTCTGTAGCCTTGTAGGTTATGGCACTTCAAGTGCATATCCAAGTACTTTTTAAATGGGTGGGATGAGGCTCTTAATTGGGGATTAATTGCTCAGTTAGGGGCCTCAATTGACTTTCCCGCCCTGTACTAAATTTTGGCAGAGGCAGGATGGTAGCCGGAACCACCCAACAACTATCCCCTCCCTGCAAACCATTACCCCTTCCCCCCACAAACCACTACCCCCTCCTCCCAAACCACCACCACACCCAATGTTATGCTCTCCTCAGCTCCAAACTGCCACGGGGAAGAGAATAAAATTCCGCCCTTGTTTGCATCTTGCCCTCATATATAGGCATGGTGTCTTACAATTTGTTTTATTAAAAAAATAGTTTATACCTATGCTAAATATGCTGAAACGCCAAGTGTGTCAGACAAAAGTCAATGCAGGTATTTTTTGACTTTTTCTTAATGCTTTTAACCCACCCTCCAAGTAACCTAACATATATATTGTGCAAGTAACACTTAGATATTCACTGTCTGAATACAAGAGCACATTAAAATACCAAAATGAATGTCTATGTATGTCCATAGCAGGATTCATTGTAGCTGATCTAGTTTCTTTCTGTTGTGAATGAACATGCCTGTTCTTTTGATTTATAAACTTCATTGCCAGATGTCATGTATCGGGGGAGGTGGGGGTGGGGTGAGTTGGTGGGGTGCAGGGGGGAATGCAACATCTTTGTATATTACCAAAGGTCTTTCAGGGTTTAGATAGGAAGTTTCCCCACCTGCACCAAAAAATCTGAATGAGCAAAGTAACATTTTTAACACACTGAAGAGACTTTGGAATACAGCACCTAAAATAAATTTACCTTTTGCATGGAATTTGTTAGCTGGGGTTTTAGCATGGCTCGCACACCAAGGTCAGTGTCACCTAAAGTGGAGATGGTGCTGGAGGGACTAGAAACAGATCACCTCAAAAGGAAATATCATGAATTAGATTTCTGCCATAGAATTCCATGGCAAGTTCAACTCATATTTTCCTGCATTTTAACAACAAACCATAGAATCATAGAGAGATACAGCACTGAAACAGGCCCTTTGGCCCACTGAGTCTGTGCCAACCATCAACCACCCATTTATACTAATCCTACATTAATCCCATATTCCCTACCACATCCCCAACTTCCCTCAATTCTCCTACCACCTACCTATACTAGGGGAAATTTACAATGGCCAATTTACCTATCAACCTGCAAGTCTTTGGCTGTGGGAGGAAACCAGAGCACCCAGCAGAAACCCACATGCTCACAGGGAGAACTTGCAAACTCCACACAGACAGGACCCAGAACTGAACCCGGGTCGCTGGAGCTGTGAGGCTGCAGTGCTAACCACTGTGGCACCCCAAATGCCTGTGCCTCTGAAGCTCAGCCAGTTTGTTCATCCCCAATGATAATTATACAAGGAGTTTTATAAATACAAACTTGCCAATCAAAATGAGAATCCTTTTTTCTCAATCCCCTGACAGGAAACCAAATTTGAGTCATTTCCTGTGAGAAGCCAGCACAAATCTCATTTAGGAGAGAGAATTTCTAAATGCAATATACATAATATAATCAGTTTGCCTAGATTAATGAAAAAGTAAAACGTTTGGAATGACTATTCCGTACATCCAGGATACCCCAGCAGTTCGATCTTTTATGGAATAAAATAACTTTCAGAACAGCAAACAATAATCCAACCAATCAAGCTCATTTTATTTATAGGTCCTTAACTGACTATTTCTACCTAGCCCTGGCACCAAGTCATATCCTTTTACAACCTGTTAATACTAGAATCAGTCCCATTGACTTTGGAAATCAGTAACTGAGGCAGCAATTTGCTGTGCTAAATGGCAGTTTATTCCATAAGTTAACTCTTCGAAGTGTGAAAAATATATTCATTCGGTTGCATTTAATTGTGGTTTTCTGAACTTCGGGTCACAGGGGTAATTTCTACAAATGGATGGAGTATCACAGGGAAGTCATTCTCAGATTCTTGATATGTCCTCCTGCTTCACCTTGGGAGGGCAAGTTCTTAAAATTACCCCCATAAGCTTCTTCTTTGACTGGTTCTTATACCTCATCAATGCACCACACTATATCATTTGCAATCATGAGATCAGATGAGGCCAGGGGAGGTGGTGGCATAGTGGTAATGTCACTAGATTAATAATCCAGAGCCCAGACTAGTGCCCTAGGGTCATGGGTTTGAATCTCACCACGGCAGATGGTGAAATTTGAATTCAATTAACAAAATCTGGAATTAAAAGCTAGTCTAATGATGGCCATGAAACAATTGTCAGGAAAAACCCATCTGGTTTACTTATGTCCTTCAGGGAAGGAAATCTGCTGTCCTTACCTGGTCTGGCCTACATGTGACTCCAGACCCACAGCAATGTGGTTGACTCTTAAGTGCCCTCTGAAATGGCCCAGCAAGCCATTCAGTTCAAGGGCATTTAGGGGTGGGCAATAAATGCTGGCCTAGCCAGTGATGTCTGCATCCCACAAATGATTAAAAAAAAGATGTCGTATGCATACTGATGACAGTCAATACTTGTTCCAATCCTTTATTCTTGATTTCTCCATGGTCAATGTGCTGTTCCACTATTCTGCTGGATGGGCCAGAAGTTTTTTCAATTAGACATAAGATCATAGATCATAAGATCATAAGAACTAGGAGCAGGAGTAGGCCGTCCAGCCCCTCGAGCCTGCTCCATCATTCAATAAGATCATGGCTGATCTTTTCGTGGACTCAGATCCACTTACCCGCGCTCCCACCGTATCCCTTAATTCCTTTATTGTTCAAAAAGATATCTACCTTAGCTTTAAAGACGTTTACTGAAGAAGCGTCAACTACTTCACTGGGCAAGGAATTCCATAGATTAACAACCCTCTGGGTGAAGAAGTTCCTTCTTAATTCAGTCCTAAATCTGCTCCCTCTAAGCTTGAGGCTATGCCCTCTTGTTCTAGCTTCACCTGCCAGTGGAAACATCCTCTCTACTTGTATCTTATCTATTCCCTTAATGATTTTATATGTTTCTATAAGATCCCCCCTCATTCTTCTGAACTCCAATGAATATAATCCCAATCTACTCAGTCTCTCCTCATAAGCCAACCCCCTCAACTCCGGAATCAACCTAGTGAACCTCCTCTGCACCCTCTCCAGTGCCAGTATATCCTTTCTCAAGTAAGGAGACCAAAACTGCACACAGTACTCCAGGTGCGGCCTCACCAGTACCTTATACAGCTGCAACATAACCTCTCTGCTTTTAAACTCAATCCCTTTAGCAATGAAGGACAAAGTTCCATTTGCCTTCCTAATTACTTGCTGTACCTGCAGACCAACCTTCTGCGATTCATGCACAAGGACACCTAGGTCCCTCTGCATAGCAGCATGCTGCAACTTTTTACCATTCAAGTAATAATCCTTTTTCCTGTTACTCCTACCGAAATGAATGACTTCACATTTATTAACATTGTATTCCATCTGCCAGACCTTTGCCCACTCACTCAATGTATCTATGTTCCTCTGCAAAGTTTCACAGTCATCTGCACACTTAGTGTCATCTGCAAACTTTGACACCCTACATGTGGTCCCCAACTCCAAATCATCTATATAAATTGTAAATAATTGCGGTCCCAACACCGACCCCTGAGGCACACCACTAGTGACTGATTGCCAACCAGAATAGCACTCATTTATCCCCACTCTCTGCTTCCTGTTAGTCAACCAATCCTCTATCCATGCTAATACTTTACCCCTGACGCCATGCATCCTTATCTTATGCAGCAGCCTCTTGTGCGGCACCTTGTCGAAGGCCTTTTGGAAATCTAGGTACACTACATCCATTGGGTCCCCATTGTCCACCTTGCTCGTAATGTCATCATAGAATTCCAAAAGATTTGTCAAGCATGACCTGCCCTTTATGAACCCATGCTGTGTCTGCCCAACGGGACAATTTCTATCGAGAAGCCCTGCTATTTCTTCCTTGATAATAGACTCAAGCATCTTCCCCACTACAGAGGTTAAGCTAATCGGTCTATAATTCCCCATCTTTTGTCTACCTCCCTTTTTAAACAGTGGCGTCACATCTGCTGTTTTCCAATCAACTGGGACTACCCCAGAGTCCAGCGAATTTTGGAAAATTACCGTCAGTGCACCTGCTATTTCTCCCGCCATCTCTTTTAGTACCCTGGGATGCATTCCATCAGGGCCAGGAGACTTATCAATCCTTAGCTGCATTAGCTTGCCCAACACTACCTCTTCCGTAATAATGATTGTTCCCAGGTCCTCACCTACGTTCATCTCAAAGACCAAAGCTATCCTGTTCAGCACCCACCAGAAATATTGCTTCTCTTTCCATCTCCTATTGTTACTGCTTGACGCCAAGTGCAGGACTTCAGTAAGAGCAAACTACTGTGAATGCTGGAACTCTGAAATAAGAAAGAAAGTGCTGGAAATACACAGCAGGCCTGGCAGCATCTGATAAAGGGTCACAGACTTGAAACGCTAACTCTGTTTCTCTCTACACAGATGCTACCAGACCTGCTGAGTATTTCTGGCACTTTTTGTTCTCATTGCAGGACTTCAGTGTCCTGTGACACCCGATGTTGAGCTTTAAACTTCACATCTTGTCCATCCCCAAAAGGCTCCAGAATATTGTCCGGCTTCACTTCTATCTCACACCCTCCCCTCCTGAAATTTTCACCATTGCCTTTGTCACCTCAAAGTTCTCCCCAACTCCAACCAATACAAACTTTGAATCACCTAGGTTTTGGTAGGGTGAATATGAAAGACTATTTCCTCTAGTTAAGAAGTCACTGAAGAGAGGTCATCAAGTAAAAATTGTCACTAAGACTGAGGAGGGAGGTTACAAGAAATCTCTTCACACAGACGATTGTTGAAGCACGGAATGGTTGATGCAGAGATCATTGGATCTTTTAATGGAAACTATATAAATAATCGAAGCAGAAACAGGGCAACATGGTAGGAGAACAGTGGCATTAGTTTTAGATTGCTTTAGCAAAGAACTCATAGGGACACAACGGACTGAATTTCCATGGGCAGAATCTTACAAGTCCCACAGAGACAAGTTTGGAGGCGGGGCCAGGAGCAAAGTTCAAAAGTCTTTTGTTGGTTCAGTTTCCTGAAGCATTCTTGCCTCTGAGCAATCTTGCCAGAGGCGGGCTCTAAGGAGCAGTGGCTACCCATCCTGCAGCAGCGGTTAGCCGGTTAGGGTCAATTAAAGACGAACTTATGGCAAAGGTGCAGACGCCATTGTAAGGCATTTGGATACCTATTGTATTTGTGTTATGCTTTAGGCATTTGTTAATATCTCTTGTATTTCTGTTCATAAGGAAAATGTAACCAATGGTGGTATAGACCAGTGTGTGGAGCTCACCCAGGTGGTGAAGACGTGGAGGCAAAGGACATCTGGAAAAAGGGAGAAGAATTCTGACTGAAGACATCATTGCTGGGGTTCATATTGGACTTTTTAAAAAATAAAAGACAATGTAAGTGAACCAGGACCCCCACATATACACACACATACAGACAAATAAGGACATACCACTGATGTGATAGCTTGGGCTGTTAGAACATCAAACAGCCTGTCTGCAACCACACTCAGGGACAATGGCCTTTTGAAATATGTGTGAATCTTGCCTTCTCAAGATGCAGATATCAGATCCATGGGTGGTATGCACCTAAGATCCCCTGCACCCCCTCACCACAACCCCCTGCTGAGAGCAGGATATGACAATATGCTGGTAGTCTTGCATAACCAGAGTGGGATTGCTAAGGCACTGAAACTCAATCATATGACACAATTCAAAACATTACCTAACATGTCGAGGGACCAGGGTCAGAAAGGAGTAGAAAGACGCAGCTCACAAGGACACTGTTGCTGCAGCTGGGAAGTGTGACTTGGTCAGTAACAGGAAGTCATGCAGAAGACATCGTTCAGTGGACCTGACCACCCGGGAAAGGAGTTTCTGTATGCGGGTCTACGAAGCAACTGTTGTTTTACTTTTTTATTTTTTTTATTTTTATTTTTTATTTATTTTTATTTAGAGATACAGCACTGAAACAGGCCCTTTGGCCCACCGAGACTGTGCCGACCAACAACCACTCATTTATACTAATCCTACATTAACCCCATATTCTCTACCACATCCCCACCATTCTCCTACCACCTACCTACACTAGGGGACCATTTACAATGGCCAATTTACCTATCAACCCCTGCAAGTCTTTGGCTGTAAGTATATATTATTGCCTGGTGAGTTAATAAAGGTGTTCCACATAAAGTGGAAACTGGATCCAAAGTCTGTTTTGTGCGATTGATACTCAGTACGGGGTCAGGACCCTAGAGGGAAGTGAGACCCCCTTTTTAAAAGTCTTACACCACCGACATTCTCCCAGCGTCAGACCGGCCCTCCACTGAGTCAGGAGGCCACAGCAACTGGTGGCAGGTCAGGGGGCCATGGGTCCATCATCTCACTGGCCCCATCATTAAGCCACATGATTGCAAAGGCCACAGCCTGGACCATAACTATTCTCCTCCACACTGATGCCCCTAAGAGCTGTCGGCCTTCTTTATGTTTCAGTCTTCAGCAGGCTTGTGAGGGCAGCTCCATCTTGAGGTGCCTTTGCATTCCCCTGTCTGCCTCAGCAGTGCAGCAGCGCCCACCCCTCCTGCTGGGGCTGCCATCCATCCAGTGCTCTGGGCGCTCTGATTGGACTGCCGGCCTTGGGAACCCACTCTCTCTCCCAAATCGGACGGTGAAAGAGAAGGTGGTCTCTTATTTGTCCCCCTCCCAGAAGAATCCCAATGTCGGCACTCCTCTAACCTAAAAATAGTCCCAGCGTCGGCAAATATTCAAAAACCAGAAGATTCCATCCACCCGTCTCCATGTGTGCTGTAAATTTCTAACATTGCATTCTACACACCCACTACCTCCACCAACCTTACTGACTCCTACTCACCCTCTACCTCGACCCCCATTGACTCCTACACAGCCCTACATCCACCCTCACTGACTTGTACACATCCCTACCTCCACTAACCTCAGACACTCCTACACACCCCCTACCTCGACCCTCATTGACTCCTACACAGCCCTACATCTACCCTCCCTGACCTCTACACACCCCTACCTCCACCAACTTCACACACTCCTACACACCCCCTACCTCCGCCAACATCACTGACTCCTACACACCCCTACATCCACCCTCACTGACTCATACACATGCCAACCTCCACCCTCACTAACTCTTATACACACTTACCTGCACCCACACTGACTCGTACACACCTCAACTCCACATTCACTGACTCCGACACATCCCTACCTGCGCCAATGTCACTGCCTACTACACACCCCTACCTGCACCCTCACTGACTCATACACACACCTATCTCCATCCTCACTGACTCCGACACACCCCCTAACTCCACCCCCACTGACTCCTACACAGCCCCTACCTCCACCCTCACTGATTCCGACACACCTCCTACCTCCACCCTCATTGACTCCTACACACCTGCTACCCACATCCTTACTGACACCTACACACGCCCTACCTCCACCATCACTGACTCCTACACACCCCCTACCTCCACCCTCACTGACCCTTACACATCTCCTACCTCCACCCTCATTGACTCCTACATACCCCCTACCTCCATCCTCAGTGACTCCTAAACACACCCTACCTCCACCCTCACTGACTCCTATACACCCCATCTCCATCCTCACTGACACCTACACACCCCTACTTCCATCAATGCCACTGATTCATTCAGCAGAAATATAACTGCTAAGATGGAAGTGGTTTCAGATGCGGGTCGGATGGGTCTTAATAACCTGAAAAATTGCTTTGGGTCAGGAACCTAACATGATCCCGCCCACTTCCAGATTTAACCCAGGCATGTTTGCAGGTGAGTGGGAAACCCCCTGGGGACCTGTTGGGTAAATAATTATGATGTGTTAATCCCCAATTAACTAAGGATTTATCCCGGCATTCTGGCTTTAACAACCAGTGCATGGGCTTCCCAAGCTGTACGGAACAAGGCGCGAGCACAGCGGGATCAAGGAAAGTGATAGGCTGGGAAGGCTTTGAATAGCGAAACTGATGAGCTCCAGCCATGTCCAGGTGGAAGGCTGCTGATCACAGCACTTCTTCTGAAAATGTGCTTTCACTACTTGACAGGAGATTTCCAACTTTTTGGAAGTCTGTTCACCTGTTTGCACTTCACTCACCTTGATCTCAACTTCCTTGCTGTCAGCTTTCACCACAACATGGGAGTAGCTAATGAGGGTCTACCTTGGACCTCTGATGAAGAATAAGAGGAGCAGCACCAGCAACACCAACAGCAGCAGGAACAGCACCAGTGGCATTCTCCTCAGACACCCGCAGCGCCACAGGACAGAGAGGATGGACACAGAGTTCCAGCTCAAAGGAGATGATACCCCTAACACAGGCAAATGGTCTACAGACAGAGGATTAGCTTTCTTGACATGTCTGAGCACCAGTGCTCAGTCGTTGCAGACATCTGCAGCCTCCTGGAACAAGACCTCCTTCTCAGTGAACCAGGTGTATGTGCATTGGCAATAGTCGTCAAGGTTGCTATCACTGTCGGACAGCCTCATGTGCCAGTGTATGGTTCAGTCATTCTAACCTCTACCGGGGTCCCATTATATTGAAATCCTTCCTTTGACAGATTTGGTGCACCATTCCACCCATCCTCCCTCATTTGTTGGAAACCTGGAAGCATGATGCTAATGCTGTGGCTCAGTTAAACAGCCTCAGCAAAGCCACTAATGAATCAAACGGGTTCCCAACCCACTGTCGGCTCCCCTGCTGCCAGTGGGTCTCTTGAAATAAAATTCCACCCCTTGTCTCATTTCAAATCCTTCCATGCCTTTACTCATCTCTACTTCTGTAATCTTCTCCTGTTTTCTGACCCAACACATACCCTTCTCTTTTCTGTTGCTGGCCGACTGTACTCCACACTTCTGTCTCCACTGGTGGCAGAATTTTCATCGACATGCTTCTACTGTCTGAAAGACTTTTCCTAAAATTTTCTCCCTGGTAAATCTCTCACCAGCTAAAATAAATCCCGCAAAATGCCTACCTCCTCAATCAAGTCTTTGGTTGCCTCCATGTGCTTCGCTCCCAGTCCATCCTTGCTGTCCAGTGTTCCCCTCAGAAAACACGTTGCAACATTTTATTTCATAAGAAGTGTTATGATTTGGGCTCCTACTCTTTGCTTCTACTCATTGCAAAAATCAGCTAACTTCCCAGGAACTAACCCCTGATGGTGTTGAATAATGTGGGCTTGGGTGAACAATCCACTTTTATTTGGTGGAGCATGGATCGGGAGGTGGACAGAATATCACCATACATTCCTCATCCCCCCATTTCATAGAGTGAGAAACACAACTTAAAAAGAATGAGCCAAACCAGTTTCTGTGTGTTAAATGAATTTCTGAACAGTAACTGTTATTTTCATTTCAATTTATTTCTGAAGGAATTATCACAATGAGTAAATGAATAGTTTTATGTGCAGCATACAGAACTTACCACTGACACATCTTAATCTCTAACAGTCTTAGTAACAATTTGTGACACAAACTAATAATTACAGTAGCCCATTGCAGGTTTGATAATAAGCAGCAGTACATTTGTTTCATGCTAATTTACATATATTGAAACCGTAGCAACATGTTAAATCCCAACACCATGCAGTTTTGATCATTGTTGACAATTACACTGACAGACTCCTGTGGCAATGGTTATGATAAACTGCAAGTTAAGTTGTTAGGGACAGGAGTGCTCCGTGTTGTAACAACAACAACTTAAATTGATATAGTATCTTTAAACTAGTAAAATATCCCAAGGTGTTTCACAGGAGCATTATGAAAAAACAATTTGACACAAAGCCACATAAGGTATAGGTGACCAAAACGTTGGTCAAAGAGGTAGGTTTTAAGGACTGTCTTAAAGGAGGACAGAGAGGGAGAGAGATCAGAGAGGCTTTTGGGACAGAATTCCAGAGCTGATGGTCCAGACAGCATAAGGCTTGCTGCCAGCAGTGAAGTAGTGTAAATTAGGGATGCACAAGAGGCCAGATTGAAGTAGATCTTGGAGGGCTGCGGGACTAAAGGAGGTCACAGATATAGGGTGAGGCAAGGTCCCCAAGTGGGATTTGAAAACAAGGATGAGAATTTTAAAATAAAGACATTGCCAGATTGTGCACCAATCCAGGTCAGCGAGCATAGGGGTGATGGGTGAACCGGAATTGGTGTGGGTTAAAATACAAGCAGCAGAGTTTTGGTTGCGTTTAGTTTCCGCAGAGTGGGAGATAGTATTCTGGTCAGGAGAGCACTGGAATAATCAAGTTTAGAGGTGATGACAGCTGCACATTTGTATTTATAGGATGTCTTTAATGAAGGAAAATGTCCCAAGGTGCATCAGGTGTCCCAAGCTGTCATCATTCAAAAACAATCAATAAAACTTTGGTCAAAGAGGTCAAGAAAGAAAGAACTTACATTTATAAAGCACCTTTCAGGACCTTAGGACATCCCACAGTGCTTTATAGCCAATTTTTGAAGTGGAGTCAATTTTATAATGTAGGTAGGTTTTAAAAAGTTTCTAAAAGGAGGCGAAAGCTTTAGGAAGGAAATTCTAGAATTTAGAACTTAGATAGGGTGTGAGGGAAGCACAAGAGGCCAGAGTTAAAGGAATATTCAATTCTTGAAAGGTTGTAGGGTGGGTGGTGGTTACAGAGATAGGAATGATGTATAACTTCAATGGAAAAGAAAATGGACCTGATTGGAAGAGAAAATCAAACTTTTAACTTCCAACAAAAGTTAGAATTACCCTCTCATGTCTTCATGCATGACCATAAACTATGAGGTTGATATATAGATACTGTGATGGCAGAGTAAGGGCACAAAAAGGATAAGTTTTGATCAGTTAAGTCATCTGTCCTTCCTCCTGTCTATTTTTATATTGTATGAAAAATATTATTGTTTGATACTTTCCTAGAAGTATTTTGATCTTGATGTTCAATACGAAAACAGAGGAAAAATGTCAAGAATTTGGAGGAGGGGTTATGCAGTCTGCTTATAACAAACATCGTGTGTCAGGTCTATATGAAAGTAGCTTTCTTAAATCACGCATATTTTTTAAAATCATATTTTGTATATATTTGACAAGACTATCACTTTGTTTGGATATTGTCACTTACGTGCCTGAGTTTGGCGAAACTATGAATAATCTAGGGTTACGGTTGCACAGTGGTTATATTACTGAATGAGTAATCCAGAGGTCTGCACTCAAGTTCTGGAGAGGTGAGTTCAGATCCCACTATGACAGCTGAGGAATTTAACTTCCATAAATTAATTAAATGTGGAATAGAAAGCTAGTATCATTAATGGTGACCATGAAACCACTAGATTGGCATAAAAACCCATCCAATTCACTAATATCCTTTAGGGAAGGAAATCTACCGTCCTTACCCAAACTGCCCTATACGTGACTCCAGACCCACAATAATATGGTTAACTCTTAACTGCCCTCTGAAATAGCCCAGTAAGCCACTCAGTTGTATTCAAGAAGGCAACTAGGCACCACTTCCATCATGAATCAGTTCATTGTAAGAGGCATACACTAATGATGCATCTCTCATTTACTATGCATTTGTTTACATTTATCTGCTTCTTAATTTTTTTTAGCAGTTTTTCTGTTCATTAGTTGATTATTTGACTAATTCCAGTTTGAGGTTTTGTTTGATGATACCCATGCTTGTTTTAAATAAACTTTTTTTTAATCTCAATCCTTGTTTTGATTGGCACATTGGCAGCTTTCCCAATTGCTGACAATGTTGACTTCATTTGATCTGATTAGAAATGTCAATGTTGTTTCCTATAGATGAACCTGTTGATTTTCATTACCATTCTTTTGACCGGTGTACTTAATGGCAATGATTTTGTTTTAGTTGATGTACCTGCTGATGTCAGTGCTTGTCCTGGTAGTGTGACTTCAGTTGGTGTTACCACTGATCTCAATCTTTTCTGGTTGGTGTGGCTGTTGGCATTCTCACTCACTTCCAAGTCATGTGTACTTACAGGTATAATCGAATATGTCTTCCAAATCCGTTTACCCAAAAAAGTAAATATTTTTTTCTACATTTGCTGGTTCATGTGGTATTTCAATTGAAATCTGTTATGCAAAGAGAATTAACTTACAGTCATGGTAATGCTATATTTAGATTCACATCTTATGCACATTCTACTTTCAATAGCCTCTTCTAACAATTAGACTGGATGATGGGTTACACAAATGCTGAATTGTGATCAAACTATTTCCAGTATTGCCATAAGAGGTTTTGTTTTTAAAACTCAGAGGTCTGTGTGCCTTTAAAAGTTGGGAGTTGGGTGTTTTCTGTGAGCCTTGAATGTTGACATTTGGTATTTGAAGTGCAGGCTGTAAACTTATATCGAAGCAACCAGAAACGTTTACGACTATCTCGTTGTGGTTGAAAAGCTTTTAGGTTTTTTTTAGTCAGTTCTGCAGTGAAACAGAACAGAGAGAGCTGTGAGCAGTGACTAGAAGTTGTGATTTGCAGATAGACAAGAGAAAAATACCTTATTCTCTCTGAAAATACACTTTGCATTTCAAGGGAAAAAGTGCTACATTTGAGGTAAGGTTTTGACCTGCCTAAGGAGAGAGAAAATAGCCAGAAAAAGAGGAGTTGCTACATTCTGTGGAGAAACACTGCTTTGCTGAGAGGAAGCCTGCATTGTTGAAGGTAGCAAAAATTCCTATTGTCTCCAGGCTCTCAAAAATCTCTGCCTCAAGAATGATTTCTGTTTATGTGCTTTTGGAGAGATCCTGAAATCTCAAGAAAGTTTCTACTGTAAGACTGCTTCTTTGAGTCTAAGTAGACCTGTTGCTGCAACCTGTTGCTGAAAGATCTGTGTGATGCCTGCTGCAGACGAATGGCCTCGAATACCTACCCATCACAAACTGTTTATCAATCTCGCCTGGAAAGACTTTGAGTGGCACCTGACTATTCGAGTCTGGGACACCTCACTGATCCAAAAATAACCCACCAGAAGTGACAATCCAGTTATTTTTATTATCCCTAAGAGACTGTTGTAAAATCAATATATCCATTTTCCTGGTTAACTGTAGGTAATTGCATGTATGTGTGTGCATGAGGGTTAGAAAGATGGAGTTATAAAATCTTTTCATACATGTAGATTCAGCTCATTATCATTTAAAACTTGGTTTATTAATAAATAGTTAATTTTGTTGTTGTTTAAAGAAACCTGGTTTGGCATGATTTATTCTGGGGGATAAATGAAGTGTTTAATTTGGCTAATTTCCAGTAGGTGGGAAACTTTACCAATATGCTATGACCTGTGGAATAGTGGGACTGAATTAACAGTCCAGCCTTGGTCGTAACAATACCAACAATTTACTGTGGGAAAATTAATGTTTTTCTCAAATTTTTACCAGGCCCTATAGAGCAGAATTTTTCAGGAGAGGCTGAAGTCCTGTCTCTGGGGGCAAAAGCAGGAGCTGACCCCATTCGGGCAGGAGGCAGGACCCTACTGCTGCCAGCTTGTTAATTGGCTGCAGCCAGGGCCACCATCCAATTGAGGAAGGTGGCCGATCCCCAAGAGCTGCCAGCCTAATCAGAGGGCCAGCAGCTCAGCAGCACCTATGCTAGCGGTGACCACTGCTGAGGCTGCAACTGCAGGGAGAGAGCACCTCAATGATGAGGCACGCCCAACAATATGTAAGTGTCTTTGGAAAAGCCAGGGCCTGATTGGAGCAGGGGGAGTGGTTCTTATGGCAATGGCACTTTATGCACAGCAGTGGCCATTGCTGCCGGGAAGTCCCTCCGTGGGTGATTTATTTTATTTAGAGTTACAGCACTGAAACAGGCCCTTCAGCCCACCAAGTCTGTGCCGACCATCAACCACCCATTTATGCTAATCCTACATTAATCCCATATTCCTACCACATCCCCTACCTTCCTTCAATTCCCCTACCACCTACCTATACGAGGGGCAATTTATAATGGCCAATTTACCTATCAACCTGCAAGTCTTTGGCTCTGGGAGGAAACCGGAGCACCCGACGAAAACAGGGAGAACTTGCAAACTCCACACAGGCAGTACCCAGAATTGAACCCAGGTCGATGGAGCTGTGATGCTGCGGTGCTAACCACTGCGCCATTTAGTACCCAGTAAGGAGCCCCTCCACCCAGGACCTGCTGGGCAGTCGCCAGGGATTATCTGACGGCCTTCCAACGTGGACAAAATGCCTGCGGGTGTGGGACATGGCCCTAAATTGGGCCATTAAGTGGCTCAATTAACCATCCAGCAGGCGGCCGTGCTGCTAATGTTCCCGCTGCTGGCAATATGCCATGATGGCGGGAAGACATTGGGGTCTCCTCCCAACACCTTCCTCCACCATACTGCCAGCTCTCCTGCCTCTCAGCCCATCACCAATGGGCTGGAAAAATTCAGCTCGCCGTCTTAGTTCAAAAGCATAAGTGAAACAGTTGACTACTAAAATCGTGTTCGTCTGTTACTGTTTTGGAGTATGATCTAATATTGTCATTTCTGAAACAAACAATTGTAAATGAGATTGAGAATCATTTGTAAATAGAAAAATACCTTACCACTGTTTGTAGCCTGTGTCAGAACATCTCTGCTACGTGACTGGGAAGTTTCTGTTAAACTGTATGATATCAAATGGATGAAAGTATAGATTCTGGAAATAAATAGAAATATTTCTGTAATTATAATTTTTAAAAAACACCATTTTTGGTTCTGAAAACAGCAGCATTCTCTGTACTTTGGCCAAAGACAATTGTAAATGTGATACCAGTTAGTTGGTATCTTGGAAGCTGAATGCACAGGATATTTTTTAAAGAATTCTGGAGAGAACAGAAAAAAGTACAATGCTGGATGACTACTTACAAACTAATCATTTGTAATAGGACAGCACATACAATCTTTAATATAATTGGAATGGCTGCACTAGCTATTTTGTATTTATTAAATCGCAATTTTGTGCAAAGTTCCTGCAATTTTCCTGAATTTGCAATTACAGATGTTCAGTATTGATAAACTGGTAGAATTGTATAAATTATGTCTGGCTGCAGATAGATTATTTCCTGAATCTCACTCTTCTTCTAATGGTCCTATCCAATTCTCTCTCTCACTTCTCCCTCACCTAAAGGTAGTGAAAGCATGCTGCAGCACAGTTCCGTTGGCAGCAGCAGCTCTCCAAAACCTTACCTAATTCACCTTTCATCAACTATCAACCTGGTTAGAGAAAGCTGTTCAACCTCAGAACACATCACAACTTAGCCGGATCCATTCCTCAGTGGACAACTGATGAGGAGTACAAGCTCTGCCCAAACTTTTTCCCCTCCCAACTACAGTGCTTTATCTGTTGTTCTGGCTGAGATCTGCTACATAGTTACATAGTGTAAACAGCACAGAAACAGGATATTTGGCCCAGTAGGTTCATGCCAGTGTTTATGCAACACACGAGCCTCCTATCTTTCTTCAACTAACTCAACATATCTTTCTATTCCTTTCTCCCTCCCTCATTTGTTTTTCTAACTTCCCGTAAATACATCTATGCTATTTGCCTCAACTACTCTTGTGGTAGTGAGTTCTACATTCTAACCACTTTCTGGCTACAGAGGTTCCTCTAGAATTTTCTATTGGATTTATTAGTCACTATCTTATATTTATGGCCTCTATTTTTGGTCTCCCATGCAAGTGAAAACACCTTCTCCACATCTATCCTACCAAACTCATTCAAAAATCTAGAAGACTTCTATCAGGTCAAACTCAGTCTTCACTTTTCTGGAGAAAAGAGCCCTAACCTGTCCAATCTTTCCTGATAGGTATAACCTCTCAATTCTGGTGTCAATCAAGTAAATCAATTTTGCACATTCTCCATCGCCTCTATATTTTTTATAATATGGAGAACAGAACTGTAGACAGTACTCCAAGTGTGCCCTAACCAAGATTTAATACAAGTTGAACATAACGAGGGCAATTTTTGGCAATGTGTTGAGGTGCTAACAATCCTCCAAAATGGCCAAAATGGGGTCTTGAGCTGAAATGCTGATTTCACCTGCCTTCAGTGCAAGACGCCATCTTGGTAAAGAGGCCTGAAGGCTCGGCAAACAGCTAATTGCCACTTAAAATACCTGCTAGAGCTCATTAAAGAGGCTGAACAGCATTTTGGTGGCTCTGCTTCATTCTCTCCTAACTGTGACAAGCTGATTGGGAGTAAACATAGCATTGATGCCAATTTGAAATACTACTTAAAGTGATATTCACCATTTCATCTTCATAGACAAGGACATCTGAAAAACATTAGGAGACTTTCTGGGACATTTTGTCAAGAATTCACCAACACTCAAACAACATTTAGTCCAGAAATACTCTGAGGACTTGACCTAAAAAGACTAAGTGCTGTGCTACTCCACCTATTGGAGTCCTCAGGAGAAAGGGAGTGCTTGTTGTTCAGTATATCGTCTGGATGAGGAATGAAAGATATTATGAAGCCAGGTAGAGCAGCACGTGCAGAAGAAAGGGACATGAGGGCTAGGAGGATGAGGTAGTGTCCTTCCCCAATGTGAATAGAAAACAACACTCCTCCTCTGGACCTCCTCCACCAGCACCCCCAGTGCCATGTCCAAGAACCTGTGCATCTTCTCCCTCGGTCCCTGAGCCATCCTGCAACATGATACCGTGTGTTAGCCAGAACACTTCACACATTTGGTGGAAGTGGGTGCAAGGAGCCCACATGTACTGCTCCAAGCCAGTTCAAGCAAGCTTGCACTACTAAAAGCACCTTTTAAAGGGGAGGTACATTTTGGCTGCTGGAAGTCATTGGAAAAGTGAGTTTGACCTGAGAAAGACACAAGAATGGCAGAGAGCGGACTCCAAGATTTTCCGAGGCTGCACTGGAGACCTTGATGCAGGAGGTAGACGGGAGGAGAAGTGTCATCTGTTTACAGGGAGCCACCAGACCCTCCAGACAAACTTTGAGAGCAGATAACCATGGCGGTCAATGCCAGGAGACCAGCCCTGAGGACCTGGATGCAGTGCCACAAAAAGTTCAATGACCTCAGACAAGTGATCAAGGTCAGTGAATGCATCTTCAAAAGCCACATCCCACCAACTGAACCATTAGCCTCACACACTGTTCAATTCACTACACCCCAACACCATCACTCGCACTCAAACTCACAGTCACCTGCTCAGGTCCTAACACTGCACATACTTTAGAGGATAGCTAAGAGGTGGTATCTGCACATTGTGAGACACTGGGCACAAGTGGCCTGCAACCAGGGCAGGAGGAAAGGGTAGTGCAGGTGCCAACTTGTCAGAGGGTGAGGTCACATGCGAGTTCTGCTGCAGAGGACTCAGGTGAGGACTTCAATGAAACAGCCTGATGGGCATGTGCAATGAAATGCTTGGTGCATTGGCAAGCCTGCCAGAAATCCTGCGGTCACTGTCAAGGAGCTAGGAAGAATCTAACACTGACTTGGCACAGGACTTTGCACAGAGCTTGGAGCCCATCCTCTCCAACATTGAAGTGATGGCTAACTCCATAAGAATGCTTTCAGACCTGACCAAGATGAAACACCAGATGACTGAAGTCTCAGCTTCCATTACAGCATAAGCAGAAGCGACCCAACATCTGACTGCTATAGTGGAAGTTCAGACTGAAGTCAAGCAAGCTTAGCTTCCTGTCTTGCAGGCTCAGACTGTTGCCATCGTGGTTACAGATTCTAGTGTTTAAAGGGCTTGCAGGGTCTCACAGCAGTTCAGCAATCTATCCTCCAAAACATTGCTCGGATTGCCAAGACGTCATCTCAGGGGACTGGCCGTGGCTCTGTGGAGCACAAAACTGCTGTCTTCTCTCAGGATGTCAACATTCATTCTTCAACCACTGCCACTCTGCCAGTCCCCCTACTGTTGCCTGTCAGCACCCAGCTCAGACTACTCTTTCCCAAGCTCAGATGTTGCAGTCCCAAGCTGGACCTTCTAGGGCCAGCACTGCTCAAGGTTGTCCTCTAAGGGCATCTGCATCTCCTCCACTGAAAGTCAGCAACCTTTCACCAGACATGCTGAAGCCACTGGTGTCGCACTGCATATGAAGACCAGAACAGGCAAAGGCATGTGGAAGACAGGAACCAAGAGAATGCAAAAGGGTGATTAGTTGACTTTTGTATGCAAAATGGAGTGGTTTCATTTATAAATGTGGTTTGGAATGTTTGTTTTGTGATGCTTTCATTTTAGCATTGTGGCCAAGAGGTCGCAGTGATGGTCAGTAATAGAGGGCAGGAACTGTTGGGATATAGTCAGAGGGTGATCAGGAGCAATGTGGGTCCCCTAAAAACTGAAAACAGTGATATTGTCAATGAAAATTAGGAAATGGTGAACATGCTGAATAATTACTTTGTGTCAGTATTTACAGTAGAGGTGCATGCCAGACATCCAAGGAAACTAATAATGAATCAGGGTCAGGGTCTCAGCAAAATTAATGTAAGCAAAATAACAGTAATGAACAAAATAATGACATTAAAGAATGACAAATCCCCAGGACCAGATGGATTCCATCCCAGGTTTAAAAGAAGTAAGAAAGAACAGTGCAAATACCCTAATTATAATCTTCCAATGCTTTCTCAATTTGGTAACCATTCCTTTAGATTAAAAAATTGCTCATGTCACTCCACTCTTTAAGAAAGGTAGAGAACCAGGGAATTATAAACCAGATAGCCTAAGATCTGTTGTCAGGAAATTACTAGATAATTACTAGTAATTAAGGATAAGGTGACTGAACACTTTGAAAATTTTCAGCTGATCAGAGAGAGGCAGCATGGATTCGTAAAGAGTAGGTCATGCCTGACAAATCTGATTCAATTTTTTGAAGAAGTGGACAGGGGAATGTCTATGGATGAATTTCAAGAAGTACCTCCTAAGAGACTGTTAGCTAAAGTTGAAGCTGATGGAATTGAAGGCAAATTATTGACCCGGTGAGGAAATTGGCTGAATGGCAGGAGATCGAGGGTAGGGATAATGGGCAGTTACTCTAATTGGCAGAACGTCCTGCAAGGATCTGTGTTGCGGCCTCAACTATTCACTGTATTAATTAATTACTCTCATGGGATCAAAAATCACATATCTAAATTTGCTGATGATATGAAGATAGGCGGCATTGTAAACAATATAGATGGAAGCATAAAATTACAAAGTGATATTGATAGGCAAAATTGAACAGGCAAAATTGTGGCAAATGGATTTCAGTGTAGGTAGAGGTCAGGTCATCCACATTGGACCTAAAATGGATAGAACAGGGTAATTTATAAATGATGAAAAGCTGGAAACAGTGGAGGTCCAAAGAAACTTGGGAGTCTATGTACATTCATCATTAAAATGTAATGAATAGGTACAGAGAATAATCAAAAAGGCTAATGAAATGCTGGCATTTATATCCAGAGGACTAGAATACAAGTAGGTAGAAGTCATGCTTCAGTTATACAAAGTCCTGGTTAAACCACACCTGGAATATTGTGAGCAGTTCTGAGTGTCGCACCTAAGGGAGGATATATTGACCTTGGAGGCAATGCTGCCTAGATTCACCAGGATGATACCTGGACACCAAGGATTGAATTATGAGCAGAGATTACACAAACTAGGGTTGTATTCCCTGGAAGTTAGAAGGATAAGAGGTGACTTGATCAAAGTTTTACCAGATATTAATGGGAACAGATAGGGTAAATGCAGCAAAACTATTTCTGCTGACTGGATAGTCTAGGACTAGAGGGAATAGTCTACAAATTAGAGACAGACATTTCAGGAGCGAAATTAGGAAACACTTCTACATGCAAAAGGTGGTAGAAATGTGGAACTCTCTTCCATAAACAGCAAATGATGCTAGGTCAATTGCTAATTTTAAATCTGAGACTGATAGATTTTTGTTAACCAAAGCTATGAAGGGATATGTGGCAAAGGCGAGTATATGGAGTTAGGTCGCAGATCAGCGTGATCTTATTGAATGATGGAGCAGGCTTGAGGCACTAAATGACCGACTCCTGTTCCTATGTTCCTAGGTTCCGTTCACTGATACTACAGTCAGATGAGTCAGTCATGTACAGCATGGCCAGAAAGGTGCTGGGTTGGTTGCCTCCTCTGTTTTTCCTCCTCCTGCTCCTCCTTTTCCCTTCTCGGTTGTCGCTGTATAGTTGGTAGCAGGGGCTGAGCCCTCATGATGGTGAGGTTGAACACCATTGAGCAGACCACCACAAATCATGACTCCTGCACAGCTCCTCCAGAGTGGTCTAGGTGGCACGAGTGTTGCTTATCACGCCAATGGTCTGCTTGATCATATTTTTTGTGACATGGCTTTTGTTATATGCAGGCAGCCCACGAGAGCGTGGTTTAACATTCGAATCATGAGCCATATGGTCAGCCAATAGCCCATGTTGCCCAATAGCCATCCTCTGGTTTGTTGTGGTTGCTCAAATGTAGATGGGACAGTGAATAGCCGCAGATCATGACTGATGCCAAGATAGCGGGTATTGACCTGCATGAAGTGCTGAATATGGTCTCGCACTAGCTGGACGTTGAGGGAGAGGAATTACTTTTCGTTGTGGTACATCTCAGAGTTGCCATGTGGCACCTGCAAAGCAATGTGCATTCCATCAACGGCACCCTGCATCATGGGGAAGCCTGCAATCCTCGCAAAGCCATGGGCTCACTCCACCTGCTTACCTCTGGAAATGTATTCAGCTCGCTTGGAATACAGAATCTCTGTGAGCTCCCTCATGCAACAGTGGACGACAGACTTGGAGATGTTGGAAATATATTCTGCTCCAGACTGGAAGGAACCACATGCATAAAAGGTCATGGCCATGGTCACCTTCACAGCTACTGGCAATGCTGTCCCTGCTCTGCCCTGCTCTGAAGCTGCAGTTGTGGCTGTTTCAGGTGGCAGATTCAGTGAGGAGCTCCTCTTTGAAGCACAGATGTCACCCACATTGTTCTTTGTTGAGGTTCAGGTCGGAAATAGCTCCCTGATCATTCCGGTCGGAAATGAGAGCCCTTCTCCCCCTCCTCCCTCTCCCAGCAGCTTGTCCTGCTCTGTGTTACCTTCGCACATTCTGCCTGTCTTGCTGTAGGCCAAGGGGAATGCAAACTACTGCACCCATGTCTGAGAGCAAGTGATTTGTGAAGAATCCTTGAAGTCAGGACAAGGTACTTCAACATGTGCCACACCATTCCCTATAGACTTCAGAAACATTAAACCACTCTGGAAAACACCAAGTATTTCTACAATCACATCAACAGCCAATAGCAGTCAATTAGCAACTAACCAGAAAGCAGTTAATGATCCCTTAAAATATTGCTAGTGTGGGGATCCTTCCTGCTGCTGAACACATATTCAGTTGTGTGAGGTGAAGAGACGGCGTTAGCTGGAGCATTCAGCTCCAAAATGGCAGTGCTGGCATCAAACCTTCATTACATGTTGATTGATGTCATGACCTTCTTACACTTCCAGTGGTTGCTCCCTCCATGCGTGCTAATACCCTCATCAAAATGGCTTCCAGCATGACCAGCACCAGAACTGTGCATGTGTGTCACAGATGCCATTTTTGAGGTAAAACAACACTTGATGCATTGAAAAATGGAGAGCTTCAGAGCCACATTTTGCGGCCTTATTTTCCAAGGTGTACATGGTCTCCTTATTCTTTCTACCAAAATATACCACCTCAATATTATTCTACTGACGTTCCTTTGCAAATTACACACCCATTCTGCAATTTTATTAATGTCTTCCTGTATTTTGTTGCAGTCTTCCTCTGTATTATCACACCCTCCAATTTAGTGTTACCCATAAATTTTGAAATTGTACTTCCGATTCTCCCATCCAAATTATTTACATAAATAGTGAACAACAGTGGTCCCATCACCGATCCTTGTGGGATGTCATTCCCCACCTTTTGCCATTCTGAATAACTGCCTCTAAATCCCTCCTGTCTGTAGCCAGCTTGTCACCTGACTCCGCATGTTTTGACCTTAGTCATGAGTTTACCACGCAGTATCTTATCGAAGGCCTTTTGAAAATAATTCAGTAGAGGTCAGGAGTGGAACCTGGGATTTTATTTGCCTGTACAATGCAGTATTTCACAATGGAACATAGAGAAAATTATGCTCATTTTAAGAATATTTTAAAACTAGTTTCATGTACCAATGGATTCTAATTTTAAAGTTTAACTTGTATTTATATAGATTTCACAAGATGCAATCTTTTAAGGCCACTCAGGCTCTCTCACCTGGGCATAAATGAAAGCTGACAAAGAATAACAAAATTTTTACTAGTAGCTGTAAATATTGTATACCTGTGGTACAGCATTGCCAAAAACTGGATAAGTATTAAAGTTGCAAAAGAGACTAGAAAGATGAATCTCAATGGTTGTATTTTGAGATATTCATCCTTTATGTGAGTTCCATTGATTGTGATCTTTGGGCTGGGAATTCCATCACTAATTGATTGTCCAAAAAATGTTCCTCCCAGCCATAAAACATTGATCATGAAATACAAGAAGATAGCCTAGGAGCAAACAGAATAGAAAAATTAGAAAGAATGTATAACTTCATAATGGGGAGTCTATAACTAGAGAACATTGGTAACTTTCTTAACCAAAGGTATTGAGGGAAATGGGGCAAAGGCAGGTATATGGAGTTCAGTCACAGAGCAGCCATGATTTCACTGAATGGTGGAAATGCTTGAGGGGATAAATGGCCTCCTCCTGTTCCTACGTACACAGCCGTATATTTCCTTAGAGCTGATCTACCTTACACTGTTGGAGCTGCCACGGAAGTGTATCAGTGGAGCAGGAGTAGCTCCTAGCTAATTGCCGTTCTACGGGTATTTTACAATAAGGGAAATCAGTATTCATTTCAATGTCAGTTTTCTCAATGATGGCAACATGAAAACTATATAAAAATGTTAGCAGTAGCTTAAACATGCAGCATAGGTAAAAATGAATACTAAAGGTATTAATATTAGATATTTTGTGTAAATGAGTATTAGTTTTCTTTGGGCAAACTACAGTCTAGAAATTATTGTTGGCAATATGAAATTTCTTAAGACTTCCATTATGACATTCATCTACTATGTTACTACAGGCATTAACCTATTTAATATAGGTGCCTCAATTAATACAATTAACAAAAAATGCTTGATTAAAAACATAGGAGAGATAAAGACATAAGCAAAAATACTGCAGATACTGGAAATCTGAAACTAAAACAGAAAATGCTGGAAATATTCAGCAGGTCTGGCAGCATCTGTGGAGAGAGAAACAGAGTTAATATTTCAGGTCGTGACCTTCCATCAGTTAAAGGTTTGCCTTAATTTGTTGATACGACCAATAGTAATGTTTAGCTATAGGCATGAATGGCAGAAATAGTTATTATAGAAGTTGTATCTTTAACTGAACATTTCCTGACATACTTTTCTTTATTTGGGGAAGAAAACATTTACCTCCATGACATATTTCTAGAGTGGGAGAAGTAAAATTGGTCTCTAGTGAAAGCTCAAACGGCAATAGCAAATCAGCAGCTTATATTAAACCATGCCAGATATCTTTTTCCATTACCTTCGATGGAACAAAAATAATTAGGCAATGTAAAATGGTTGCTCATTTTCTGTCACTTAATTTGCAATATCGACGAAGACCAATTTCACCCCAAGCTTTTTAAAACATATGTCGAGATTTTCTCCGGGCTGTTCCCACTCTGTTTGCATAACTTCACCAGAAGTGTGACAGAAACCCTGTTTGCGCACAAATTTGTATCCTTATGTGCAATCAAGCAATACATTTAAGCATGGAGAGATAATTGATAAACTAAACAAAATTAAAGAGGATAAAAAAATCTGTCACCTAGGTGGAACGCATCTGCGCTTAAACAAAGTAGCGAAGGAAGAGATAACAAGAGATACACATATATAAAAATTCATTTGAAAAGTGAATAGTGCCAGTAGTCTTTTGAAATTGATACTCCTATATTCAAAAAGGACAGTAGAACAAATCCATGAACTGTGGACCAGTTTATTTAATGTCAGTGATAGGAAAGATAATGAAATCTTTGCTCAAAGTTGTAATAGAAAAATATCTAGAAACCAAAAATATAACGAACAATAGTCAGCATGGATTTCAAGAAGGGAAGGACATGCTTGACCAATCTTAATAAATTTTTGATTAACAGATGGAGTAGACAAGGGTAATGCAGTGGATATAATATTAATGGACTTTCAAAAGACCTTCAATAAGGTACTGCATAATATTTCTTTTTTTTTCTTTTGGGCCTCCTTATCTCGAGAGACAATGGATACGCGCCTGGAGGTGGTCAGTGGTTTGTGAAGCAGCGCCTGGAGTGGCTATAAAGGCCAATTCTGGAGTGACAGGCTCTTCCACAGGTGCTGCAGAGAAATTTGTTTGTTGGGGCTGTTGCACAGTTGGCTCTCCCCTTGCGCCTCTGTCTTTTTTCCTGCCAACTACTAAGTCTCTTCGACTCGCCACAATTTAGCCCTGTCTTTATGGCTGCCCGCCAGCTCTGGCGAATGCTGGCAACTGACTCCCACGACTTGTGATCAATGTCACACGATTTCATGTCGCGTTTGCAGACGTCTTTATAACGGAGACATGGACGGCCGGTGGGTCTGATACCAGTGGCGAGCTCGCTGTACAATGTGTCTTTGGGGATCCTGCCATCTTCCATGCGGCTGGCATAATAGGTTAATGACAAAGGCATGTGGAGTCAGGGGACAAGTAGCAGAATAGATAGCAAGCTGGTTACAAAACAGAAAACAAGATGTAGGGGTTAAAAATAATTGGGGTGCGATTTTCCTCAGATACTTCAAGTCCTAAAGAGCCTCTGAGGTGGCCAAGATGCCTTTAGCGCAAGGCGCCATCTTGCTAAAAGAGTTGAAATGCGCGTTAAGAACAACCACCCAGAGGATCATTAGGGACCTGATTGACCATTAGATTGCCTGCTAGCACTCACTAAAGAGGTTGTACACAATTTTGGTGGGTAATAATTTAATTAATGACCTTTCCTAACAGTGACCAGCTGAACAGGAGTGAACAAGTCGTTGCTCAGGATTTTGGCGCTACTTAAAGCCATGCAGAGGCTTCTGGGTAGACAGCCTGCACCCAGAAGGGATACTCGCCACCATCTAATTGAGGAATGTTTTTGAGAGATATGTTTCACCATAAGATTTCGGAGCACTGCAGTCCTTATCTGCACTCAATGCTTTCAACACCTTCCCCATGAAGATTGTGTTAAAATGATCCCCAATTCCACCACTACCCATTAACATCATCACTCTTTATCTACATCAAAATAAAAATGGAAACATGACACAACAACAGTACTTACAAATATTAAACTATTCACCCTGGTGCTTACTCTTAGTTGCTGTGTATAAGTGCTCTTGTGTAATCTAGTGTTCCTACAACTTGCAATCCCAGTGACAGCAGCAAGCAGGATGAATGGCTGTTGAGAATCTGAAGAGGGCAGTTCAGATGTCCTTGTGCGACACCTTCGAAAGGCTGTGGGCCACAATGGCTCCGCCTCAGAATGCACCATCTCAGCATGGGCTTGAGTTGGGCCACCTGGCAGGGAGGGAGCAGCAAGCTGGCATCTGGAGGGAGGCTGATAGGTTCCTGCTCCATGATTCCCACACCACTATCTCAGGGCCTTTGTTCAGTAATCTGCTGGAAGACAGGTCTCTGGCCATTGGAGACACTCTGCAAACCCCTTTCAACTGAGAAGCTCAGAGCTCCCATGACAGCTGCCTGAGATTATACAAACGATATGGGAACACTGGAGAAAGTGTAAAAGTAATTTAAAAGGGTGCTACCAGGGTACAACTATCATTTAGGGGCTATAAATATAAGCCTATCAACAATAAATCCCATAGAAATTCAGGAGAACTATCTTTACTTAAAGAGTAGTGAGAATGTGAAACTCACTGCCATATGGATGAGGTGATTAACATAGATGCATTTAAGTGGAAGCTCGATAAGTACATAGGGGGACAAAGAAGGATCTGATAGTAGGTGAGATGAATGGAGTGGGAAGAGGCTCGTGTTGCATATAAACAACAGACATGGAGTTGTTACAGAATGACCTGTTTCTGTGCTGTAAAATTCTATGTTATTTTAAGTAACCTATACTCCACTGCTTGGGATTCAGGATTGTGGAATTATCCCTAGACCCAACTTGAAATACAATGGAGAGTCAACTCTTGAACCAAAAGGATAATAGGTGAGATCCAAATGCATTAACAATACATATAAAGCACATTTTAACAGAATACACGCACATGTGGGACAATGTGCTGAAATTTAGACTCCCGTCGCTGAAATCGGCGGTGAGCGAAAACAATGGTGGCATGCCCGTGCGGCCGCACGTTGCGGAGCTGCCGTGCTATTAAGTGCGGTGGCTTATTTAAATAGCTGGGGTGGACCGCCCCCCGCACTACCCCCACACGATGACGTGGAGGAGGCGGGCTCTCAATCCCCGGCAATGGCGTCAGCTCCCTGTGCACAGGGGCTGACGTCAGTTTTAAAGGGCTTTGAGTCCTACCATTTAATTAAAATATTTAAAGGAACAGCTAATAAAAAAATGTAAATCCATTTAAATTGCCTCTTGCCCACCCCCTACCAATAACCATAAATTTATGTACTTGCCCTCTCCCACCCCCGAAACACTTCCCTTGCCTACCTGACCTCCCCGCCGACAATGTACATAAACTTTATATGATAACTCTTCCCACCATGCCCTACACCAATGACATGACTTTGTCCCTGCTCACCCCTCAACCTGCGCACTGAGAAACCTACCTCCTCCACCCTCCCCGCCAGTGTTCCACCTCGTTTGCCCAGATGGGTATCCAAAGGCATGGGAGTGTCAGTCACCGGCATGAGTATCGCACCAGGACAGATGGCAGGAACGTAAAGGTAATTAATGCAGTGATTTAAATTTATTTATATATGTTAATGGGGGTCCCGTTGCCGAGCGGTGGGGGGGCCTCCACGAGGCCTCGCCGCTGCTGGTAATATCGGGCTGGGCCCTCATGGCATCGGGGTGTGTGGCCACCCTCTCTCAGAGGCAATTCCGGCCACCCACCGCCACGACCCCTGACATGGAGGGGGTCTGTAAAATTCAGCCCACTGTGTCTTTGGTGCAAAATTACTCTGCATCATCACAATAGGTCAATACAGACAACTAAATACAAAACCTCCAACTTCTATCAATGTCCAAATCCCCCCACTGAGCACCAAACAGAAGGGTTCATTGGGCCAACCTTGTTCCTGAGGGACATGAGTTCTTTCTTAATTCCATTCCAATAGCTGTTGTCTCTGTGGAGTGGTTTCAGATACTCATGAATCAACTGACTCCAAAATAAGGTTTCATCCTAAAATGAGAGGAAAGTGTATTAGAGATAAATTTCTTGTCATTAACTCACATAATCTATTTGTACATCCAGCAGTAGGTGACACATCTATATGTTTATATGGAATATCATTTAGGTTTTCCAAACTGACTGCAGTAATGCAACTTCTCAGATATTTTAGAAATAAGCATTTATGCTATGTCTGAGCTTATCTGTAGACTTGAATGATATGAGTTGGATAACTTTGCAAATATAATACTTTGACAGAAAAAGCAAATTCATTAGTACTAACTTAAATCTACTCCTCTACTTTATGTTAATCACCATCACCCACAGTCAGCACCACTTGCTATGCAAATAGAATCAGAGAATGATACAGAAAGAAGGAGGCCATTCAGTCCATTATGCCTGTGCCAGCTCTTTAAAAGAAGTTCCATTTCCTTGACCTTTTCCCATAGCCCTCTGATTTTTCTTTCCCCTTCCTTAATCCTTCATTCTATCAACGTCAGTTGTGGCTCAGTTGGTAGCTCTCTTTTTATCCAAAAATATACTTTATTCATAAAAATCTGTAAAAAAAAATACATTAAAAAACTGTTCCAAGTTGGCATTCCAGAAAGTGCAAAAGAAATCAATTTTTTTCAATACAGAACGTGAGTTGCCTCACAACCCTTCCATTCATTTTACATGCAATGTGCATTTGCATTACACAGCAAAACTATATTTTGGTGCATACAGCCCGAGGGGTTTTACACAGGTTCCAGCCCCTCGGTTCACTATGGCAGGAGGACCTTACACAGTGGCTTCAGTGCATCGCTGAGCACGTAGTCCTGGACCTTGGAATGTGCCAGTCTGTAACACTCGGTCGTGGACAACTCTTTGCGCTGGAAGACCAGCCAGTTTTGGGCAGGCCAAAGAGCGTCTTTCACCGAGTTGATGGTCCTCCAGCAGCAGTTGATGTTTATCTCAGTGTGCGTCCCTGGGAACAGCCCGTAGAGCACAGACTCCTGTGTTACAGAGCTGCTCAGGATGAACCTCGACAAAAACCACTGCATCTCTTTCCACACTTGCTTTTCGAAGTCATATGCCAGAAGGAAGTGGGCAACTGTCTCTTCCCCACCGCAGCCATCTTGAAGGGCAGCGTGCGGAGGCGATGAGATTCCGGGCATGTAGGAAGGATCTGATGGGGAGGGCCCTTCTCACCACCAGCCAAACTATGTCTTGGTGCTTGTTTGAAAGTTTTGGTGATGAGGCATTCTGCCAAATGACTTTGGCAGTCTGCTCGGGGAACCATCTGACAGGATTCACCATCTCCTTTTCCCGTAGGGCCTTGAGGACATTCCGTGCAGACCACTGCCTGATGGATTGGTGGTCAATGGTGTTTTTCTGTACAAACTTTTCCACAAAGGATAGGTGGTACGGCACGGTCCAACTGGATGGAGCGTTCTGTGGCGATCTGACCAGACCCAAACTTCATAACATCGGGGACAGATAGAGCCTCAGCTCGTAGTGACACTTGGTGTTTGCGTACTGGGGTTCTACACACAGCTTGATGCAGCCACACACTCAGGTAGCCATCAGGATGAGGGCAACGCTGGGTACGTTTTTTCCCCCCTTTATCCAGAAATTTGAACATTGTGTCTGTCCGGACACGGTCCATTTTGGATCTGCAGATAAAGCGGAAAATGGCTCAGGTGACCACCACGGTGCAGGAGTGTGGTATGGGCCAGACCTGCACCACGTACAGCAACATGAGCACCTCGTACCTGATGACCAGGTTCTTACCCGCAATGGAGAGAGAAAGCTGCTCTCGCATGCTCAGTTAATGGTGTACCAAGGCTGCTCGCTCCTTCCAGATTTAGTGCACGCCCCGGCCCCTCCGAACCATATCCCCAGCACCTTCAGGTAGTCTGACCTAATGGTGAAGGGGACTAAGGATCGGTCAGCCCAGTTCCCAAAGAATATGGCCTCGCTCTTGTTGCAATTTACTTTGGCTCCCGAGGCCAGTTCGAACTGGTCGCAGATGCTCATCAGTCTGCGAACGGACAGCGGATCCGAGCAAAAGATGGCAACGTCATCCATGTATAGGGAGGCTTTCACCTGAGTGCCTCCGCTGCCTGGGATTGTCATCCCTCTTTATGCCCACATCCTTCCTACAGGACTCAGCAAAAGGTTTGATACAGTAAACAAGCAAGACAGGGGAGAGAGGACAGCCCTGTCTGACTCCAAATTTGATCAGGGAACTTTCTGATTCCCACCCATTGATTGAGACTGCGCTGGATCCAAATGCAGATTCCCTCCCCAAACCCTATTTTGGAGAGCACATCCATCATATATGTGCATGATATCCTGTCAAAAGCCTTCTCCTGGTCCAAGCTGATGAGACAGGTGTCCACCTCCCTGTCCTGCACATAAGTAATCGCATCCCTGAGTAGCGCGAGGCTATCAGCGATCTTCCTGCCACCTACAGAACTTGCCTGGTCAGGGTGAATCACCAACTCCACAGCAGGCTCGACCCAACTGGCAATGACTTTGGACAGAATCTTGTAGTCCACATTAAGCAGTGAGATGGACCGCCAATTTCTGATTTCCGCCCTCTCCCCCTTCTGCTTGTAGATGAGGGTGATGATGCCTTTCCTCATGGATTCAGACATGCTGCCAGCCAGACTCATACTTTCATACACTTCCAGCAGGTCTGGGCCGACCCAGTCCCACAGAGTCGAATACAACTCAACTGGTAAGCCGTCGCTTCCGGGTGTTTTACTCGTCTCGAAGGACCTGACAGCCTTTATCAGCTCGTCCAGAGTTAGTGGTTTGTCCAGACTCTCCCGCATACTGTCATCTAAGACCTCCATGATGGATGACAGGAAGGGCTGGGAGGCTCTGCTGTCCGTGGGCTTCACATCGTACAGCCCAGCATAAAAGGATTTGTTAATCCTTAGTATGTCAGACTGCAATGACGTTACCGAGCCGTCCTCTTCCTTCAGGCTGCTGATCACAGAGCTCTCTGTGTGTACCTTTTGGAAGAAGAAACGCGAGCACATCTCATCCTGTTCAATGGAGCAGACTCTGGACCGGAAGATGATCTTGGAGGCTTCTGTGGCAATGAGCGAGGCCTGCTGGCTCTTCACCTCTTGGAGATCCTCCTCGACCTCGGCCCCCATCGACTGCAGCCGGAGCAGATTCTGCATTCTTTTCTGGAGTTGGGACATTTCCCTCTGTCTCTCTCTCACCTTCTGAACACTTTTGAGGATAAAGAACCTCTTGATGTTCATCTTGATTGCTTCCCACCAGTGCACTGGAGACTCAAAGAGGAGTTTCATGGTTCTCCAACCTTTGTAACCCCTTTCGGGTTCCATAATGTTCTCTGGGGTCAGCAGGGTTACATTCAGCTTCCATGTCCCCCTGCCAACCCACTGGTTGTCCTGTAGGTCACAGTCGGCCAGTAGGAGGCAGTGGTCAGAGAATAACACCGGCTTGACATCGGTGGATCTGACCGTGAAAGTGCAGGATACAAACAGGAAGTCAATCCTGGAACGGGCAGAACCGTCCGGTCTTGACCAAATGTATCTACGCTGCGCTCTGTCTGCAGGGTTGCTGAAGACGTCGTTTAGCTTAGCATCTATTACTGTTTCCATTGGGAATCTGGACATAGCATCCAGTTTGCTGTCGTCACTGCCGGATCATCCAGCTGCATCAATAATGCAGTTGAAGTCACCGCCTAGAATGACCGGCCTGGATGTCGCCAGCAGCAGTGGGAGCTGCTGGAGGACGGTCAGCTGCTCGCTGCATTGAACCAGGGCATACACGTTGATTAACCAGAGTGGAGCATTGTTGTACATTATGTCTGCTACGAGGAGGTGACCGGCCACCGCCTCCTTAACTTCGGACATGCCGAAGTTGCCTCCCCACAGCAGAATACCCAGGCCAGAGGAACGGGAATCATTTCCCCCTGACTAGATCGATGGCCCGTGGGACCACCATTGCGACCATTGCCTGTAAGTGCTGAGGTGCGGTATCCCACACTCCTGCAGAAACAGTAGGTTGGCTTTGGCCTTGGCAAGGTAACCCAAGGTCAAAACACATTGTGTAGTGGATTTAATACTATGCACGTTAATAGAAGCAATCTTTATACCCATTTAAAACTGGATGTTTCGTACCAGTGGCGCAGTGACTCGCACCGCAGCCTCACAGCTCCAGTGACCTGGGTTCGATTCTGGGTACTGCCTGTGTGGAGCTTGCAAGTTCTCCCTGTGGGTTTCCGCCAGATGCTCCGGTTTCCTCCCACAGCCAAAGACTTGCAGGTTGATAGGTAAATTGGCCATTGTAAATTGCCCCTCGTGTAGGTAGGTGGTAGGAGAATTGTGGGGATGTGGTAGGGAATATGGGATTAATGTAGGATTAGTATAAATTGGGTGGTTGATGGTCAGCACAGACTTGGTGGGCCGAAGGGCCTGTTTCAGTGCTGTATCTCTTAAAAAAAAATTTTTTTTAAATAAAACCAGGTGTCCTTACTAATCCCAGTCTGGGGGTATTTTTTTGCATACCTATACTGTGCACAAGCTGTTGCACTTGCGTTGGGCTCAGAAAACCCTTCCGGTCACTCACGGGGGGGTTTGTTCTGCTGGGGTGACATTGAGGGGGGTCGTGAAGGCAACAAGGTTTGGGCTGTCCTCTGCTGGTACTGTCTTTCCCCTCTGTTCCTCCTCGAGGACGTTTCTGCCCCCGGCTTCCCAGAGCTTGAGTGCGCTGGATGCTTCGCTGCTCTCAGTCTCCTGGAGCTGGAGTACGCTGGGCATCTTGCTGGTTTCAGTTTGGGGTTGGGGTGCACTATGCCCATTGCTGTTTCCAGTGCCATGCAGCTGGGGGGCTTTCTCTTGCAGTTCCTTTGCGTTCTGCCACTTCTTTTGCATGTGCCATCTTTCGGCCCTTCCTCGTCCGATGAGGAGTAGCTGCCGTAGTCTATCTCAGATGGCAGCCTCCTCTTGCCATTGGTTTGGATGGTGACCTGTTCCTTTTTTGGGGACTTCTTCTTTGTGGTTTTCCTTTTGACCACTTGCCATTCATCCGATTGTCCCACTGCTGCCTCCTCCTCCATGGATTCTGTGTGTTGAGAAGGAATTTCTGGGTACGGGGTAAGTGTTGGGTTGTTGGTTGCAGCTGCCTCCTCTTTCCTCTCCTTCTAAGGTGGATTTTCCTCGCTGTGGGAAGGTTGCAGGTCTCCTTCACGACACAAAGCGTGTTCACCATTCCTTCGCCCAGCCTTTCCTGTGATCTTGCCGCCTGTGCATAACTGAGGCAGCATTTGGGACAGGTCTTGTAGAGGTGGCCTGCCCCACCACATAGGTTGCAGCACTTACTCTGCTTACAGTCTTTGGTCTGATGGCCTTCCTGCTTGCAGTTCTTGCAGACAACTGTGCTGCAGTTGGCCACCCCATGACCAGATTTGACATAGGCTTGACAAGGTCTGGGCTGCCCCGCGTAAACCAAAAAGCCTCGACTTCCCCTGATAGCGAAGCTGGAGGGAGGATGGATGATGGCTCCATTGGCCTCGACCTTCAAGGTCACCTTGACCTGCCGCTTGCTGGTCCAAATCCCAAAGGGGTCCCTGACATCAGTACTGTTGCCGGCCACCTCGACGTACCTGGCAAGGAAGGTGAGCACATCCACGACAGGAACATAGGGGCTGTAGAGGTGGATTGTCACCACCCAGTTACGTTGTGACGGCAGCGTGAAGAGCGGCTCCGCTGTGAGGATGGATAGCGGAGCCTGGTTTCCTTTCTCCTTGAACACCTTCAGGAGCTTGATGCATCCCGCCACATTCTTGAACATTACATCGAAATATCCACTGCTGGGGAAGTCCTGCAGGCAGAAGATGTCTGCAGCTAGAAATCTACAGCATTCAATCGGGATTTTCTTAATGAAGAAGGTGCGGTCAATGGGTGCACCTCCTTCGCTACCTTTCACCGCCAACCTAACAGTGTTACGCACCCCCTGGCCTGGAGCTCTGGTGTTGGTTGCAGCCATTTTTTGCTTGAAGCTTTCCTGGGACAGGTTGGTAGCACTCTTGCCTCTGAGTCAGAAGGTTGTTGATTGAAATCCTACTCTAGAGGCTTGAGCACAAAAATCTAGGCTGACACTCCAGTGCTTCACTGTCAAAGGTACCACCTTTCAGTTGAGATATTAAAGTAAGGCCCTGTCTGTTTTCTTCACTGAACATAAAATATCCCATGGAATAATTTCAAAGAAGAGCAGGGGGTTATCCCTGCTGCTCTGGCCAATATTTATCTCTCAATCAACAAGACTAAAACAGATAATCTGGACATTATCACATTGCTATTTGTGGGAGCTATCTGTGAGCAAGTTGGTTGCTGTGTTTCCAATATTGCATCAGTGACATCACTTCTGAAGTATTTCATTAGTTCTGAAGCACTTTGAGACATCCTGATGTCATGTAAGGTGCTATATAAATGCAAGTCATTTTATCAAAACCCTTCATGATTTTGAACACCTCCTCTCTTTAACCTTCCCTAGTCACATGAGAACAATCCCAGTTTCTTTAATCTTTCCATATAATTGAAGTTCCACATCCCTGGTACCATTTTAATAAATCTCGATCAGCACTCGTGCGAAGGCCTTGACATCCTTCCTAAAGTGCAATGCCCAGAATTGGACACAATAGGCCACTGATTTTGTGGCAGTAATGACAGTAAAACTGTCAGTGTTTGCCATCCTCCAAAAATGATAGTACATGTGCAGTTGAACACAAAAATGCAGAAGTTGCTGTCAGTGATTTTACACTTCTCTATAGCGTGTGTTGTTGAAGTCGTTGCAGGCTGCTATCAAATAGAAATCACTGAACTGTCCTTTCACTCTATTAGTCTCACTGTAAAAATCATTGAAAAAGTTATACCTTATTGAATAAGATGTGACTGAGTTTTTAATGATGTACTCAATTCATAATTATTTCTGATAAACCTCTCTGGCCCTGAAAAATTATTTTATATTTGTGAAATGTCAAATTTCTCCATTATGGTAAAAAGTCCACATATATTTAAAATAATAGGTGAGATATTAAATGCTTGCCGCCGATGTCGGCAGCAAGCCTCAAAGATGACGGTCTGCCCGTGCGGACTGCTCGTCGCGAAGCTGCTGCGATATTAAATGCGGTGGTTCATTTAAATGGCCATGGCGAACTGCCCACCACCCCCCCCCCACCCCGCCCGATGACGTGAAGAGGGTGGGTGGTCTGGCCCCAGCAATAGCATCTGGCACCACTGCGCAGGCGCCAACGCCATTGTTAAAGGGCTCCAAGTCCTTCAACTTAGTTTTAATATTTAAAGATATAACAATGTTAAATTTAATTCAAAAAATTTAATTACGGTTTCTAGCCCCTCTCCCTCCCCCACCCCAATAACCATACAGTTCATTCCTTTCCCTCTTCCCCCACCCCCAAAAGCTAATAAACTTTTACCTTCAACCCCTTCCCACCATCTCCTAGACCAATCAGAATAGGTTGGCCCACCCCCCCCAACCCACACTGCACAGAGAAATTTACCTGCTCCCTCCTCCCCACCAGTGTTACGCCTTGGATCTCCGAATGGAGATCCCAAGGCGCAGGCATGCCGGTTACAGGCACTAATATCGGTGCAGCACGGACGTCGGGAACAAGATGCTCATTAATGCAAGCATTTAAATAAATTTGCTTATGCAAATTCTGTTCCCATCACCAAGCGGCGGTGGGGTGGTGCTGCTACAAGGCTTCACCGCCGCCGGCAATATTGGGCCGGGCTTTTCCAGCATCGAGGCCTGTGGCAGGCCCCTCCCAGAGGTATTTTCTGCCCCCCCACCCCGCCACAACCTCTGACATCGGGGGGCTATGAAATCCAGTCCAATATTTTTAAAAGCTTGTTTATGATATTTCAGCTTCAAACTTAATCCCATGTGTATAACCCAATCACGTATTTTGCTCTCTGTAACACTTAAAAAGTGAAGGACAATCAGTGCCTTTTACTTCCTGCTTTGCTGTCTGTGAGAATACTTTAATGTGATTAGCTGATTGATGTTATTACTGTTGCTGAACGCTTGCAGATCCCTTTGTCTTGGCTCCAGTTTCAACTAACGTCAGGGGAAAAGGGAAGTCCATGCTTCAGAGATCGCTAGATCTCTGTGAGCAGCTTTCTTTGAGGTCAATGGCGAGTGCCATCGCTTTACTGTTAAGTGTGAAATCTGAACCAATACCTCCGCTGAAGCCCACACAATGATTTATAAAGCTTAGTCTACTTTTATTGCTTTTATATTCCATGCCTCTGTTTATAAAGCCAAGGATTCTGTGTGCTTTTTTAACAGCGTTCTCAACTTGTCCTACATCTTTAAAGATTTGTGCACATACAGCCCCAGGTCTCTATGTTCCTGCACTCATTTTAAAACTGTAACATTTAGTGTATATTGCCTCTCCTCATTCTCCCTACCAAAATGCATCACTTCACACTTCTCTGTGTTAAATTACATCAAATGCTTGCCCATTTCACCAGTCTGTCTATGTCCTCTGAAACTCTGTGACGACCCTCCTCACTGTTTACGACATTTCTGTGTTTGTAACATCTGCAAACTTTGAAATTATGCTCTGAATACTCAAGTCCAGGTTATTAATACATATTAAGAAGAACAGTGGCTCTAATACTGAACCCCGGGAGATAGCCACCTTATCCTTCCCTCCACTCTGAATAACAAGCCATTCACCGCTGCTCTCTTTTTTTTTGTCTCTTAGCCAATTCTGTATCCATGCTGTTATTGCCCCTTTAATCCCATGGGCTTCAATTTAGATAACAGCTCTATTGGGCAGGATTTTTATTGGGATGCAAAGGTAAGAATGAGGGCTACGGTCACTTAAATCTGCCCCCCCGGGTCAGCATGTCAGTATCCTGAAGCAAAACTGGCATGCTGAAATTTTAAAATGCTCCGTCGAGAGCCAGATAAGCAACTTTTTCATCTATCTTGATGACCTGCTGGTCTATAGCGACACCAGGAAAGACCATCTAAAATATATAACAGAATTATTTAAGGATCTACAAAATGCTAACCGAGTGGCCAACTTAGCTCAAAGCAAGTTTGCTCAGACCAAAGTGATCTACGTAAGACATATTGCACTGCCCCATTGACCGACCTATTAAAGATAAATATTAAAATAGTGTGGTCAGAACACTGCCAGATGGCTTTTGAAAAGTTGAAGGTTATTTTGACAAATGACCCCATATTAGCAGCCCCAAACTTTAACAGTTCCTTTAAGGTGGCTATTGACACAAGCGACGTAGGAGTAGGAACAGTCTTACTCCAGGAGGATGGCTCAGGCATCGAGAGGCCAATTGGTTATTTTTCAAAAAAATTAAATAAACATCAGTGTAAATATTCCACCATACAAAAGGAGGCATTAGGACTTCTGTTAGCCTTTCAATATTTCAAGGTCTATGTTAATGACGGACACAAGGAAATTCTGATATACACTGACCACAAGCCACTAACCTTAACAACACCAGGCTGTTCAAATGGAGTTTACTACTTCAGCCGTTTAACTTGAAAATCATACACATAGTTGGGAAAAGCAATGTCATTGTGGATACTCTGTCCAGAATTTAAACAACGGGCCACCAGTAAACTGTGACAGGCTAGTGACAGTAAACTTGAAGACTGCATATGATGAATGCATGTAGATGTGTGCTATCATGTGCTTTTTTTTACTTTTCCTTCTTTCTAGAAACAACAAACAATGAAACACATTCTGCGATTGCAGGGGAAGGTGCTGTGGGAAGGGGACGAGGTGGTGGGGGTAATGAAGGAGTGGACCAGGATGTCGCGGAGGGAACGATCCCTTCGGAATGCTGACAGGGGAAGGGAGGGGAAGATGCGTTTGGTAGTGGCATCACGCTGGAGGTGGCAGGAATGGCGGAGGATGATCCTTTAGATATGGAGGCTGATGGGGTGGAAAGGGAGGACAAGGGGAACCCTGTCGCAGTTCTGGGAGGGAGGGCAAGGGGTGAGGGTAGAGGTGCAGGAAATGGGCCGGACACGGTTGAGGGCACTGTCAACCATAGTGGGGGGGAATCCTCGGTTGAGGAAAAAGGAAGATATATCAGAAGCGCTGTCATGGAAGGTAGCATCATCAGAGCAGATGCGTCAGAGATGGAGAAACTTGGTGAATGGAATGGAGTCCTTACAGGAGGCAGGGTGTGAAGAAGTATAGTCGAGGTAGCTGTGGGAATCGGTGGGCTTATAATGAATATTAGTAGACAGCCTATCTCCAGAGATGGAGACAGAGAAGTCGAGGAAGGGGAGGGAAGTGTCAGAGATGGACCATGTAAAGGTGAGAGAAGGGTGGAAATTAGAAGCATAGTTGGTAAAGTCTTCCAGTTCAGGGCGGGAGCAGGATACGGCACCGATACTGTCATCAATGTACTGGAAAAAGAGTTGGGGGAGGGGGCCTGAGTAGGACTGGAACAAGGAATGTTCGACAATGTTCAAAGTTTCACAATGAACTCTTTTTTGAAACCATCCGAACCTAAATGCATGCTATCTTTTAATCTCCAGCTTTTCTTGTGTGTGTGCATATGTATGTGTGAGTGGGTGACATTGCGAATATCTTTAGGTATTGTTGAATAAACATTTATCTTTTTTTAAACCGATAAGAAAACCTGTCATTTGTCTGTTAAGCATTGAAACACTCAAGGGTTAAAACACATTCTAATAAAAACACTGTCTTCAGTCAGTTGAGAGGTGAAAAAGGGAAACCACCTCTATCATTTCCCACCCATCCTTAACACCACAGATGCTTCGTCTGTTGGAGGGACTTGGAAGCAGATGATGATGACAGAGCCCCATGAGTGTGGCCCCACCATCATCATCTGTCGCCACCTCAGTCCTTCGATGGCACCATTGATCACTGAAGGGAACCACTAACTGGGGACCTTTGTGCTCCTCTAATTCTGGCCTCTTAAGAATCTCTGATTTTAATTGCTCCACTATCGGTGGCTGTGCCTTCAGCTGCTTAGGCCCCAAGCTCTGGAATTCCTTACCTGAACCTCTCTGCCTCTCTACCTCTCTTTCCTCGATTAAGACACTCCTTAACACCGACCTCTTTGACCAAACTTTTGGCCAACAGCCCTAATATTGCCTCATGTGATTCAGTGTCAAATTTTGCTTTATAACACTCCTGTGAAGTAGCTTAGGATGTATAATTATATTTTAGGTATTATATAAATTCAAGTTGTTGTTGTATTCTTATGCTGTTTGTGTCTCCTAATTAACTGTAAACCTTTTTTCTCCTCTCGAATGTATCAGCCTGATGTCTCTCTCCCTGCCAAATTAGTTTAAACCCTCCCTAAAAGTAATACTTTATTGGTGACCACGCTCTGGAAGTGGTTCAAGACTTCACCTACCTAGGCTCAACTACCACCAGTAACCTGTTTCACGATGCAGAAATCAACAAGCACATGGGAAAGGTGTCTGCTGCTATGTCCAGACTGGCCAAGAGGGTGTGGGAAAATGGCGCACTGACACAGACCACAAAAGTCCGAGTGTATTAAGCCTGTGTCCTCAGTACCTTGCTCTACGGCAGTGAGGCCGGGACAACGTATGTCAGCCAAGAGCGACGTCTCAACTCATTCCATCTTCGCTGCCTCCGGAGAATCCTAGGCATTAGGTGGCAGGACTGTATCTCCAACGCAGAAGTCCTCGAGGCGGCCAACATCCCCAGCATATACACCCTACTGAGCCAGCGGCACTTGAGATGGCTTGTCCATGTGAGCCGCATGGAAGATGGCAGGATCCCCAAGGACGCATGGTACAGCGAGCTCGTCACTGGTATCAGACTCACCGGCCGTCCATGTCTCCGCTTTAAAGACGTCTGCAAACGCGACATTAAGCCCTGTGACATTGACCACAAATCGTGGGAGTCAGTTGCCAGTGATCACCAGAGCTGGCGGACAGCCATAAAGGCGGGGCTAAAGAGTGGCGAGTCGAAGAGACTTAGCAGTTGGCAGGAAAAAAGACAGAAGCGCAAGGAGAGAGCCAACTGTGTAACAGTCCCGACAACCAATTTTATCTTCAGCGCCTATGGAAGAGTCTGTCACTCTAGAATTGGCCTTTATAGCCACTCCAGGCGCTGCTTCACAAAACACTGACCACCTATAGGCGCTTACCCATTGTCTCTCGAGACAAGGAGGCCAAAGAAAAAGCTTCTCTATATGGAAAGTGGTCCCAGCCCTGTTGAAGTGCAACCCGTTCATCTTGTACAGATCCCTCCTGCCCAGAACTGGTCCCTTTGTCCCACGATGTCATGGATGTGCTCTGGACTGGACTCCTTCAATATGCCATCAACCTCATCGATATTCAGCAGTGCAAACAGGTTTGTGAGCGTTAGATTCCTGAGGATTTCTGCACTGCCTGCCGATTCTGCCTATCCTGCCGGATAGCCATCTACTTACTATCCTCCTGAACTTTCTGTGCCAGTGGCTGACCAGCTGCTGGAACAATTTGGATCACTTTAATCTTGGTATTCTCTACTTAGTTAATTTTATTTCAGATTTAATTAATTACTCTGATTTATTCATATATTGACTGTTGTCCTTTGGTTTAAATTACATAGTGCCTCCTTCCCCTCTCCACCTAACACCCACTCTCACTAAATTCCAGTATTAATGTTTTTACTCTGTTTTGCAATTCACTCTTTCTGTGTTTGAGCCCTCTGCACTCTTGCAGATATATCCTCTAATATATGAAAGCAAAATGCAGATGCTGGAAATACTCAGCGGATCTGGCAGCATCTGTGGAGAGACAAGCAGAGTTAATGTTTCAGGTCAGTGACCCTTCGTCAGAACTGGCAAAGGCGAGAAATGTAATCGGATTTAAGCAAATAATGCGAGGGTGGAGCAAAAGATAACGAAAGAGAAGGTGTTGCTGGAACGTCACAGAGAATAACTGATCAGAAGGTCATGGAGCAAAGACAAACGGAATGTTAAAGGTGGAGTGAAAGACAGGCATTAGTACAGAGTGGGTGTTAATTGACAGAAAAATAGAACAGCGTGGCCCAAACCACAAACATGAAAAAAAGCAGTGGGTAGGCACATGGTTAAAAAAAAAGAATGATGAGACAAAATAAAATAAACAAATAAAACAGAAAAAGGAAAAAAGGCACAGTGGCGCAGTGGTTAGCACCGCAGCCTCACAGCTCCAGCGACCTGGGTTCGATTCTGGGTACTGCCTGTGTGGAGTTTGCAAGTTCTCCCAGTGACCGTGTGGGTTTCCGCCGGGTGCTCCGGTTTCCTCCCACAGCCAAAGACTTGCAGGTTGATAGGTAAATTGGCCATTGTAAATTGCCCCTAGTGTAGGTTGGTGGTAGGAGAATGGTGGGGATGTGGTAGGGAATATGGGATTAATGTAGGATTAGTATAAATGGGTGGTTGTTGGTCAGCACAGATGTGGTAGGCCGAAGGGCCTGTTGAGGTGCTGTATCTCTAAATTAAATAAATAAAAAGGGGGCCTGTCATGCTCTGAAATTATTAAACTCAATGTTCAGTCCGGCAGGCTGTAGCGTGCCTAATCGGTAAATGAAATGCTGTTCCTCAAGCTTGCATTGATGTTCACTGGAACACTGCAGCAATCCCAGGACAGATATGTGGGCATGAGAACAGGTGTGGGGGGGGTGTTGAAATGGCCAGCAACCTGAAGCTCAGGGTCGTGCTTTCGGACTGAGCGGAGGTGTTCTGCAAAGCGGTCTCCCCAGTGTAGAGGAGACCACTTTGTGAGCAGCGAATACAGTATACTAAATTGAAAGAAGTACAAGTAAATCACTGCTTCACCTGAAAGGAATGTTTGGGGCCTTGGATAGTGAGGAGGTAAATGGGCAGGTATTGCATCTCCTGCAATTGCTTGGAAAGGGGACGAGGTGTTGGGGGTAATGGAGGAGTGGACCAGGGTGTCGCGGAGGGAACAATCCCTTTGGAATGCTGACAGGGGAGGTGAGGGAAAGATGCCTTTGGTAGTGGCATCATGCTGGACATGGTGGATGATGATCCTTTGGATGTGAAGGTTGGTGGGGTGGAAAGTGAGGACAAACGGAAGCCTGTCGCGGTTCTGGGAGGGAGGACAAGGGGTGAGGGCAGAGGTGCGTGAAATGGGCCTGACATGGTTGAGGACCATAATGGGGGGAATCCTTGGTTGAGGAAAAAGGAAGACATATCAGAAGCAGCGATAGTGCGAGCGAGGTGGCAGCTGGGAAGGTGAGTTTCAGTTTAAATTAACTTACCTTTTGTTTCGGCGGACACGGGGACTGCTGGGTAAGTAAACCTATATATTCGGGCAGTGGCTAAACCTGAAACACTACACGTTTAGTGTCTCCCACCCATCCCCCTCCTCTAACCAACAAAAAAGGACTCTTGTGTGGAGGGTTTGGTAAGGTAAGGTTTTCCTTTTTTTTAAATCTCTGTGGTCAATTTAGTGCAGAGGAGATGGCAGCTAGGGCATTTGCATGCTCCTCTTGCAGGATAAAGGTAGCTGGGTGACCGTCAGGGGAGGGAAAGGGAATAGGTGCACAGTGCAGGGATCCCCTGTGGCCATTCCCCTCAATAATACGTATACCGTTTTGGATACGGTTGGGGGGGACGACCTACCAGAGGAAAGCCACAGTGGCCAGGTCTCTGGCACTGAGCCTGGCTCAGTGGCTCAGAAGGGAAGGGGGGAGAAGAGGAGAGCGATAGTGATAGGAGATTCAATGGTTAGAGGAACAGACAGGAGATTCTGTGGTCGCGAACGAGACTCCCGGATGGTATGTTGCCTCCTGGGTGCCAGGGTCAGGGATGTCTCGGATCGAGTCCACAGAATTCTTAAGGGGGAGGGGGAGCTGCCAGAGGTCGTGGTACATATCGGTACCAATAATATAGCTAGGAAAAGGGATGAGGACCTGAAAAGCGAATATAGGGAGTTAGGTTGGAAGCTGAAAGGCAGGACGAGCAGAGTAGTAATCTCAGGATTGTTACCGGTGCCACGTGCTAGTGAGGCTAGAAACAGGGAGCGAGTGCAGCTGAACACGTGGCTACAGAACTGGTGTAGGAGGGAGGGATTCAGATATGTGGATCATTGGGATACCTTCTGGGGAAGGTGGGACCTGTACAAGAAGGACGGGTTGCATCTGAACTGGAGGGGCACCAATATCCTGGGCGGGAGGTTTGCTAGAGCTCTTCGGGAGGGTTTAAACTAGTTTGGCAGGGGGATGGGAACCGGAGCTACGGATCAGTGGATGGGGTAGCTGTTGAACAGGCACATACCGAGTGCAGAGAGTCTCTGAGGAAGGTTAGACAATTGACACGACAAAGTTGCAGCCAGTATGATGGGTTGAAGTGTGTCTATTTTAACGCAAGAAGTGTCAGAAATAAGGGTGATGAACTTAGAGCATGGATCAGTACTTGGAGCTACAATGTTGTGGCCATTACGGAGACATGGATATCACAGGGGCAGGAATGGATGTTGGATGTTCCGGGGTTTAGGTGTTTCAAAAGGAATAGGGAGGGAGGTAAAAGAGGTGGGGGAGTGGCATTGCTAATCAGGGATAGTATCACAGCTGCAGAAAGGGAGGTCGTCGAGGAGGGTTTGTCGACTGAGTCATTATGGGTGGAAGTCAGAAACAGGAAAGGAGCAGTCACTTTGTTGGGAGTTTTCTATAGACCCCCCAATAGCAACAGAGACACGGAGGAACAGATTGGGAGGTAGATTTTGGAAAGGTGCAAAAGTAACAGGGTTGTTGTCATGGGTGACTTCAACTTCCCTAATATTGATTGAAACCTCCTTAGTGCAAATAGTTTGGATGGAGCAGTTTTTGTCAGGTGTGTCCAGGAAGGTTTCCTGTCTCAATATGTAGATAGGCCGACTAGAGGGAAGGCTATGTTGGACTTGGTGCTTGGCAACGAACCAGACCAGGTGACAGATCTCTCGGTGGGAGAGCATTTCGGTGATAGTGATCACAACTCCCTGACCTTTACTATAGCCATGCAGAGGGATAGGAGCAGACGGGATGGGAAAATATTTAATTGTGGGAGGGGGAATTACAATGCTATTAGGCAGGAACTGGGGAGGATAAACTGGGAACAGATGTTCTCAGGGAAATGCATGACAGAAATGTGGAGGTTGTTTAGGGAGCACTTGCTGCGATTGCTGGATAGGTTTGTCCCGATGAGGCAAGGAAGGGATGGTAGGGTGAAGGAACCTTGGATGACAAGAGATGTGGAACAGCTAGTCAATAGGAAAAAGGAAGCTTACTTAAGGTTGAGGAAGCAAGGATCAGTCAGGGCTCTAGAGGGTTACAAGGTAGCCAGGAAGGAACTGAAGAATGGACTTGGGAGAGCTAGAAGGGGACATGAAAAAGTCTTGGCAGGTAGGATTAAGGAAAATCCCAAGGCGTTCTACACTTATGTGAGGAACAAGAGGATTGCCAGAGTGAGGGTAGGGCTGATCAGGGATAGTGGAGGGAACTTGTGCCTGGAGTCGGAGGAGGTAGGGGAGGTCCTAAATGAATACTTTGCTTCAGTATTCACTAGTGAGAGGGACCTGGTCGTTTGTGAGGACAGCGTGGAACAGGCTGATATGCTCGGACAGGTTGAGGTTAAGAGGGAGGATGTGCTGGAAATTTTGAATGATATGAGGACAGATAAGTCCCCGGGGCCAGACGGGATATACCCAAGGATATTACGGGAAGCGAGGGAAGAGATTGCTGCGCCTTTGGCGATGATCTTTGCGTCTTCACTGTCCACTGGAGTAGTACCAGATGATTGGAGGCTGGCAAATGTTGTTCCCTTGTTCAAGAAAGGGAATAGGGATAACCCTGGGAATTATAGACCAGTCAGTCTGACGTCGGTAGTGGGCAAATTATTGGAGAGGATTCTGAGAGACAGGATTTATGATTTTTTGGAAAAGCATGGTTTGATTAGAGACAGTCAGTATGGCTTTGTGAGGGGCAGGCCATGCCTCACAAGCCTTATTGAATTCTTTGAAGATGTGACAAAACACATTGATGAAGGAAGAGCAGTGGATGTGGTGTATATGGATTTTAGCAAGTCGTTTGATAAGGTTCCCCATGGTAGGCTCATTCAGAAAGTGAGGAGGCATGGGATACAGGGGAAGTTGGCTGTCTGGATACAAAATTGGCTGGCCCATAGAAGACAGAGGGTGGTAGTAGATGGAAAGTATTCAGCATGGAGCTCGGTGACCAGTGGTGTTCCGCAGGGATCTGTTCTGGGACCTCTGCTCTTTGTGATTTTTATTAATGACTTGGATGAGGAAGTGGAAGGCTGGGTTAGCAAGTTTGCCGATGACACGAAGGTTGCTGGAGTTGTGGATAGTGTGGAAGGCTGTTGTAGGTTGCAACGGGACATTGACAGGATGCAGAGCTGGGCTGAGAAGTGACAGATGGAGTTCAACCTGGAAAAGTGTGAAATGATTCATTTTGGAAGGTCGAATTTGAATGCTGAATACAGGCTTAAAGACAGGATTCTTGGCAGTGTGGAGGAACAGAGGGATCTTGGGGTCCATGTCCATAGATCGCTCAAAGTTGCCACCCAAGTTGATAGGGTTGTTAAGAAGGCGTATGGTGTGTTGGCTTTCATTAACAGGGGGATTGAGTTTAAGAGCCGCGAGGTTATGCTGCAGCTCTATAAGGCCCTGGTTCGACCACACTTGGAATATTATGTTCAGTTCTGGTCGCCTCATTATCGGAAGGATGTGGAAGCTTTAGAGAGGGTGCAGAGGAGATTTACCAGGATGCTGCCTGGAGGGCATGTCTTACGAAGAAAGATTGAGGGAGCTAGGGCTTTTCTCATTGGAGCGAAGAAGGATGAGAGGTGACTTGATAGAGGGGTACAAGATGATGAGAGGCATAGATAGAGTGGATACCCAGAGACTTTTTCCCAGGATGGAAAGGGCTATCACCAGGGGGCATAATTTTAAGGTGATTGGAGGAAGGTTTCGAGGAGATGTCAGAGGTAGGTTCTTTACACAGAGAGTGGTGGGTGCTTGGAATGCGCTGCCAGCGGTGGTAGTAGAAGCAGATACATTAGGGACATTTAAGCGACTCTTGGATAGGTACATGGATGATAGTAGAATGAAGGGTAGGTAGTTAGTTTGATCTTAAAGTAGGTTAAAGGTTCGGCACAACATCGTGGGCTGAAGGGCCTGTACTGTGCTGTACTGTTCTATGTTCTATGTTCTAAGCGCTGTTGTGGAAGGTTGCATCATCAGAGCAGATGCATCGCAGACGGAGAATGGAATGGAGTCCTTACAGAAGGCAGGGTGTGAAGAAGTGTAATCGAGGTAGCTGTGGGAGTAGGTGGACTTATAATGAATATCAGTAGACAGCCTATCCCCAGAGATGGAGACAGAGAAGTCGAGGAAGGGAAGGGAAGTTTCGGAGATGGAGCATGTAAAGGTGAGAGAAGGGTGGAAATTAGAAGCATAATTGATCAAGTTTTCCAGTTTGGGGCGGGAGCAGGAAGCGGCACTGAAACAGTCATCAATGTACCAGAAAAAGAGTTGGGGGAGGGGGCCTGAGTAGGACTGGAACAAGGAATTTTCAACATATCCATAAAAAGACAGGCATAACTAGGAAGCATGCTGGTGCCCATAGCAACACCTTTTACTTGAAGGAAGTGAGTGGAGTTGAAGGAGAAGTCGTTCAATGTGAGAACAAGTTCAGCCAGGCAGAGGAGGGTGGTGCAATGGGACCTTGCTTTCCATATTTTAATTAGATCTTTGCATTAATTTAAATGTAACCCTCAGAAATCTTACCTTCAATTCCAGATCTTCAGCATGACATGCGGAACTCAAGTGACTTCCATTTCCTGTCCAGGGAAAGCTGGCACCACCAGGGAAGGGAAGGGGAGAATTCTGCACTTTGTATTGTGTGTATGTGGGTGGGTGGGGGCGGGTGGGCGGTAGGGGTCAACTCTGCCCTATTTGTATGGCAAAAGGGGTGAAGGGGTCAACTCTGCCTTTTGTTGAACTCTCTGCAGGGTTGGCAGTCTTTTAAAAATGACGCAAGCACCTGCTCGTGCATCAGGTGACACGGTGAATGATGTCACCAATGCCACCCCCACCATGTGATTGGGGGTGTGGTCGCCTTGAATATGCTAAGTGGCCGCCTGCCACAGAATCGCGGCGGCATGGTGGCGCAGGTCCCACGTGGGGCAGCCGCCAAAATCCAGCTCGATATATCAATACTGGGCATGACATCATGAAATTCTGAAACGTGTCACATTTGATCAGAAAATGAAACAACTCTGCAAATGGCACTCTGGTAAATTGGTTCCAGGCAGATAATCCTTTAGATATTGAGCACAAAGCATCACTTGGGACAAAATTAGAACCATAAACCTATAGAAAAGTTACAGCACAGAAAGAGCTTATTCAGCCAATCGTATCTGTACCAGCTGAACAAACTAGCTGCCCATTCTAATCCCACCTTCCAGCATGTGGTCCGTAGCCTTGCAGGTTACAGCATCTCAGGTGCACATGCATGTCCCCAGGTACCTTTTCAATGAGTTGAGGGTTTCTGCCTCCACCACCATCCAGGCAGCAAATTCCAGACATCCACCACCTTCTGGGTGAAAACGTTTTTCCTCATGTCCCCTCTATTCCTTCTACCAATCACCTTAAATCTGTGCCCCTTGTAATTGACCTCTCCGCTAGGAAAATAGGCCTTTCCTGTCTACTCTATCTAGGCCCCTCATAATTTTGTACACCTCAATTAAGTCACCCCTCAGCTCCTCTGTTCTGAGGGAAACAAACCGAGCTGATCCGATCTTTCCTTATAGCTGCAATTTTCAAGCCCTGGCAACATTCTTGTAAATCTCCTCTGTACTCTCTCCAGAGCAATTAAGTCCTTCCTGTAATGTGGTGACCAGAACTGTACGCAACACTCCAGCTGTGGCCTAACCCAGCATTTTATACAGTTTTAGCATTGCATCCCTGCTTTTGCATTCTATACCTCAGCCAAAAAAGGAAAGCATTCTATTTGCCTTCTTCACCACTTATCTACCTGTCCTGCCACCTTCAGGGACCTGTGGACATGAACTCCAAGGTCTTTCACTTCCTCTACCCCTCTCAATATCCTCCTGTTTATTCTGTAATCCAATGCTTTGTTTGCCCTCCCCAAATGCATTACCTCACATTTCTCCAGATTGAATTCCATTTTCCACTTTTCGCTCACTCAACCAAACCATTGCTATCTTTCTGGAGTTTACGGCTATCCTCTTCACTATCAACTACATGGCCAATTTTTGTGTCATCTGCAAATTTCCCAATCATGCCTCCCACATTTAAGTCCAAATCATTAATATATACTACAAACAGCAAAGGACCCAACACTGTTGAATGCCACTGGAAACCGCTTTCCATTCGCAAAAACATCCGTTGACTATTATCCTTTGTTTCCTGTCACTGAGCTAATTTTGGATCCAACTCGCCACATTCCCTGTATCCCATGGGCTTTTACTTTTCTGACTAGTCTGCCATGTGGGACCTTGTCAAATACCTTATTAAAATCCATGTAGGCAACATCCACTGCACTATCCTCATCAATCCTCCTTGTTACTTGTCAAAAAATTTAATTAAGTTGGTAAAACACAACCGTCCCTTAACAAAGTTTCACAACAATTAGGCTGTAAGAATCACATGGCTATAACAGAGTCCGTCCAATTTTTCACCCATTAATTTAAATGCAAGTAAAATCCAAGGGGGGCTCAATTATAGTCATGTGATTCCCCTTGCCACTCACCTTTCCTCGATGCGCTTATCCCAGGCATTGCTTGATGTCCATGTACTGAGGAGGAAAATCTGGTCTACATAACCAGGTTATATAATTAATTCATTGAGGAATGATATAAAAAACATTAAAATTAAACATGTAATCTTACTTCTTCCAATGAATCTTCAGTAAACTGTATTCCTCTTGTTAGCTCAGAAACCCAGCCTTGAAAATACAATCACAACAGCATAGGTTGTAGACACCACTTGTGTGTTCCACAGCATTAAAAAATGGTGCAGTTCATTGTAACTTACTTTTACTGCTTTAATTGACAGATCACAGTTATACCAACAGAATACGGGGCTAGAATTTGCTGTCAAAATGATGGCGAGTTTAAAGTGCAGGTTGTTATCGGTACATAAATCGACCACCAACTTGTGACAAGGAAGAGAGACCCTGTGAATTGTGATTCGCAGAAGGTTGCTGAACGACTCATGCCACTCTACCATTGGCCACATGCCACTCTACCATTGGCTCAAACGCAACCATCCAGTGCATTTTATGAAATTGCTGCATTTGTGCATTAATTAAACTCACCACAGAAGGTCAGGCTGGTAGTTAACAGCTTAATTACCTTTTTAATGATGAGATTTCTGTTCCTGCAATGTCGCTCAACTTCTCTGGGCCAGACCGAGCAAAGATGGTAAATTCTCTTCCCAAAAGAGCATTGGTGAGTTGGTTGTGCTTTTAAGCAATTCAAATGCTTCACTGCCACTTTTAGTGATAGAGTTTTGTTTAAAACTGCCATGGAGGGATTTGACTCATGGGGCTGGATTTTACCAGCAGTGTCCTGAATCCAACATCGGGACCATTTCCGGGTCCGGGGACCCCACTTGAAGTCATTGCGTGACCTCCATCAGCATTTTGTAGTAGGTGGCCACTTAGTGACTCGCCTGTGCAATCACGGTCGAATTAGGGACAGCGGGCACGTTCAGGAGGTGGGAGCCAGACGTGGCAGGCCCCATTTAAAGGGCACATGTCAGACATCAATGTGGCTGCAGGCAGACTGCATCATTGTGAAATATACAATATTGGAGAGCAGCAACATGGCAGGCAGTCACGTCAGGGTGGCTCAACGATTCAGCGACATCTCCCTGAAGGTTCTGATGGAGGCGATGTGAGCCCGTAGGAATATTTTGTTTCCTGAGCGTGGCAGGAGGGGGTTTGCCAGCCAGACTAAGCAGGCATGGCTGGAGGTGGCAAAAGAGGTTAGCAGCCGCAGTGTGGTGAGCGGGACATGGGTCCATTGCAGAAAGCCCTTCAAAGATCTTCTGAGGTCTGTCACGGTGAGTAAGACGTAACGCCCATCTAGCAGAAATGAAGTAAATACATGCTGAGCCCACCTCTGAGCAGAGGGCGGCAAGGCAGGCATCTCCAGGGAATGCTTACGATATCTGTGCCCATGCCGACTTGTCACCCGAGGGAAAGACTCATAGTAATGTAGCTTTATGATGATGTAGAGTTAAACCCATGGACAGTAAATTTCCATGATGATTATAAGTAAATATGTCTCATGATGTTGTGATGAGAAGTATGACAGTCTTAACACTCTTGATCTGCACCTTGCAGGATAAATGAGCACACAACACCCTCGATAGGAGTCATTCCAGGGGTGGAGTGGCCCTCATGGAAGCTTTGACCCTGATGGAGGAGGAGGCCCTTGACATTGGCAGTGTAGCCACAGGACAGGCAGTCGCCGAGGGCAAGAAAGGTGTCCAGCTGAAGGAGGGTGAAAGCTTCCTGTTCTGTCCATGCAAGCGCCTTGGAGCAGCTTCCTCATTCACATATTTGTTTCCAGTAGCACTTAGGTGATGGTCAGCCAGATGTCTGATGAAGCAGCTACTGAAAGATGGGAGGTAGAGTAACTGATGTGATCTCTCTTCTGCAGGACCAATGCCAGAGAAGCAGCAGCAGGCGATGTTGGAGGCCACGCCTAATCAGAGGAAGAGATGCACCATCACAGGAGAGAAGCTCACCCTCCACCAGCGCAGATTCACACACCTCAGTGGGAGCTCAGGCGCAGTTAGAACAGGGAGCACAAGGTGACTCAGGCGCGGTTAGAACAGGGAGCACAAGGTGAGTCTCACATTACATGTGAGCAGGAGCAGGTGGTGAAGGCAGCAGCAGTTATGGGCAGTCCCCATTGGAGGATGGAGGACAGCCTCAGCCATACAAACTTGTCTGGAGATGCTGAGCCTCGGGGATCATATACAAAGCGGGTTCTTGTGGAGTAGCAAAGGGGAAGGTGTGGCCACCTGTCAGAGTTTCCTGAGGCAGTGCGGACCTCTGGTCAGAGAATGGAGGAGTTCATACATTTCATGAGCACCACAATGTCTCAGGCATATAAGTTCCTCATGGACAGTCACACACGGCAATCCACCAAATGGATGCAGGGGCAGTGGATTGGCAGGAACTGAATTTATGATAAATTCTGCAGCATTGACCGCTCCATTGCAGTGATGGAGCAGAGATACATGGACAGGCAGCCAGGTGCTCCCCCACTCCTGGCCAGTGTGGACATGCAGGTGGGCCCTGAAAGGGCTGAGGCAGACAGGGATGATATAAATGGGGCCACTCCTGAAGGGGCCCCATCTTCTGATGCTGCCCCTTCAGCCTCTCTGATGGAGACACACACAATGGCCTCAAGCCCCCATAACTTAGGCTACCCCTGCCTGTAGCAGTGCCTGCGCGAGTATGGGTGCCAAGAGCATCTCAGCCACCCAGACACACACTCGAGCAGCCTGCCTCCACATCTGCTTCAGTTACAGGGGAGATCCCAGTGGAAGCTCTCGTATAAGGGCAGAGAAGCTTCACTTTTGGGTTCACTGGGGTGCCAATCATAACGCTTATGTCAATAGCATGTATGTTTGTAGAATGAAATGGGTAGTTTTTGGACCATTTCATGTGTCATTTTATTATTATTGCGACATAGCAACAACAGCAGAAGGTGGTGGCTGTGTGAGAAGACTGTGAGTGGATGAGGTCACTGGCATCTGGAGAAGTAATGCTTGATGATAGGAACATAGAAACATAGGACTTAGGATCAGGAAAAGGCCATTTGGCCCTGGACACCAGGAGAAGTCTATGTGGCTTTGGAATATTAATAGCGGACGCAAATAATGAGACAGATCACATGGGAAGATATACGCCTTCAACCAATCCCCTAGCCCTTGCTTGGGCCTGACTGATTGGCCCCGGTGAGGCGCTAAAAATGTACCTTTCTTCCGGGGCCGTCCCTCCGGTTGCTTCCGATGGCTGGGGTGTAGTCCCAGCAGTGGCCACCGCTCCTGGTGGCGCTGCTGGAACTAAGAGCTGCCGGCCCACCGATTGGCTGGCAGCTCCAGTAGGCGTAACTTCCTGCCTCAAAGAGGTGCAAGTCCTGCCCAAGACCAATTAAAGGCCTGGGGAGCAGAAAGTCCCGGTCTGGCTCCCCAGACCTGGCAGAGCCGGGCTCACCACAGACTTTTCAGCCAGTAGACGAGGCCTCTCGCCCAATGAAAAATTCTGGCCTCAGTTCCAACTCACAAGCTCCACCAATAGGCTTAAGCAATCAAACACAGTGAACACTGATCAATGAACGAACTAATGCAATCAAATCCATATCAAACAAACACTATACTGGTCAGTATGTTGCTCCCACACCGTGACCTCCAGATGGCCTTTCAGTGCTGGCTGATAGTCCTCAACAAGCTCCTCCTCCTCCAACAAGACACAGCACTGTTGCACATGGTGCCCCTCCAGGTCCACCCCTCTCTGCAGGGCTATGTTTTGCAGAGGGCAGTAGACCACCACAGTGTGTGACATCCTTGTCGGGGCGTCCTGGACAGCGTCCCTCACTGATCAATGCACTGGAACCCATCCACAGGAGGCCAATAGCCTACTCAATAGTGGCCCCTGTAGTGAGATTGCAGCAGTTGTATTGCTCCTGTGCCTCTGTTGTGAGGTTGCACACAGGTTCCAGCAGCCATTTCATCAAAGGATATACCTTGTCAGCCAGGAACCATCCATGGAGGCTGTCTGGTGTTATGAACAACTGCAGCACCTATGACTGCCTGAGGATAAATGAATCACGACAGCTGCCAGGAAACCTAGCGCACACCTGATGGAACCGCTTACAATGGTCACGCACTAGCTGAACATTGAATGAGTGGAACCCCTTCCTGTTTTTAAAAATACTGTACTGCACCATCGGGGCCTTGACGGCCACATGGGTACAGTCAATCACGTCCTGCAACTGAAGGAATCCTGTCATGGAGGTAAACTCCATCGCCCTCTATACCTGGTTGGCTGCATCTGTGGTGAAAATAATGAAATCTAATGCTCTCTCATACTGGGCATCCGCCACCTGACTGATGCTGCTATGAGCAGCTGCTTGCAAAATCGTACACAGGTCCATTGTCAACCCCTGAAATGAGCCAGGGGTGCTAAAAAATTCAAGGCGATTGTCACCTTGACAGCTGCTGGCAGTGGGTGTCCACCTGCTCCTTACCGCCTATGGTCCTCCTTCAGGACAGCGCACAGATCACCACCACCACCTGCCTTGATAGGCGCAGATGTCAGCAGCATTACTGCTCAGACATGTTAAAGAAGCTGATCCTTTATCGGTACACCTGAAGCTGCAGGTAGTGCCCTCTTGCCCCTCCTGCCCACCGACTAGCACCTCTGCATCCCTGTGCACCAGGGGACTGCCTTTGTTGCTGGGGCTGCTGCTCCTCCCCACTGCTCCAGCCCACCTCTGAGTAGGTGGCCCCCATGTCCCGACACAGTCTCAATTACCAGGACCTCAGCTGCCAAATTTCCCTGGCACCTTAGTAACCCAGAATGAGCCCAACTCCAAAACCCACCTTCTCTTTTAGCACTCCAATCCTAGAGCTCTGTTTCCACTGTGGCAAGGCAGTGGCACTGCATGAACTCCTGTTGGCTGATTCCTCTTTTTATACAGATGATTTAATGTCTTTCACTTTAGTCAAGGGTTTCCTGCTGTGCAGCTGCCACATCTGCTTGGACGAGGTACTGACACAGTATGGGGCTCGTGCCCCTTTAAGAAAATTGCAAAGCTGTATCAAATGACCACTCAAGTGCCTGCTTAACCACCCTAATTGCCTGCTCGCTGCTACTGGGCGGGTGGCCATCTGCACTGAGAAGCCACCTCCAGAAAAATCACACAGAGGCAGCAACACCTTGGACTACCAGCATGACATCCTCCTGTGCAAAATTGCTAGCACGCCCATCTCTGAACCTGTCTCTGTGGTAAAATTCTGCCCATATTCTCTGAATGATTATTTCACACCTCAGGATAATCATTCCTGTAACATAACAACTAATGTTGTTTCATGGCAAACATTAAGATTTAATAGAAGCTGGGTTGAAGTTAAGTCTGATAAAAATGTTTAAAGTGCTGTGTACTCACAGTTTTCTACTGGTGAGTCCAACTCCACCATGTCTCCATCTATTTCATTTGTACTAGCAAAGTAGGAGAAGAAGAAAACAATCAGAGCAAAGCACTTCACTGCAGTATTCAAGTCATTGATCTGGTCGGTAAAATAGAAACCGACTGTATGAGACTTCAGGACAAGGCTAGTTCATGGAAATTCATTTTCATTTTTAAATAATACAATGAATTGATGTTAATCATTAAAATATTCACTTTTCAAAATGGGTTTCAGTATATTATGTGGCCAGCATGCAGGTACAGCAAGTAATTAGGGAGGCAAATGGAATATTGGCCTTCATTGCAAAGAGGATGGAGTATAAAAGTAGGGAAGCCTTGCTACAACTGTATAAGGCATTGGTGAGACTGCACCTCGAGTACTGCATACAGTTTTGATCTCCTTATTTAAGAAGGGATGTACTTGCATTGGAAGCAGTTCAGAGAAGATTCACTAGGCTGATTCCTGGGATGAAGGGCTTGTCTGATGAGGAAAGGTTGAGCAGGTTGGACCTATATTCATTGGAGTTTAGAAGAATGAGAGATAATCGTATGAAACATATAAGATTCTGATGAGTCTTGACACAGTAGATGCTGAGAGGATGTTTCCCCTTGTGGGGGAAACTAGAATTAGGGGACACAAGGGGCTGGATTTCATTAGTGCGCCATGCTCTGCGGCAGCGCACTTTGAACTCAGCGGCCTTTCAACATGGAAGGGATGGTGCACAGCCCCCATGATATTATGTGCAGGGGCTGACTTAAATAGAAGGGGCGGAGCGGCCACCCCCGATGACAAAGAGGGGGCGGCTGCCAGGTCCCCAGCAACGGTGCTGGCAGCAAAAAGGGTCTTAAGCCTTTAACATAGATGTAAAATTTTAAAGGGACCATCACTTTAAATGTCATTAAAAACATTTAACACAAAAGCGCTACTTCCATCCTGCCACCCCCCCCCCCCCAATGATCATACAATAAATTTATTTCCCTCTCTCCCCGAAAAACCATTTTTGACAGTCCCAACCTTTAAACCCCAAAATTTGCACTCTTTGCCCTGCGACCCCTTCCCACAGCCAATAAAAAATGTTTTTCTTACTCCTCTGTACGGAGTTTCGAAGGCGCACGAAGTACGAACGGTGGCTGTAAAGTCATTGTGGGATGGCCACCATCTGCAGGTCCGTTTCTTGACATCTCTTTATTGTTAATTTGAATATTAAGATGAAGGGCCCACCGCCAGGCGGCAGGGGGGGCTGCACCGAGGTGCGCCCGCCGCCAGTAATATGCGGCGGGCCCTTCTCGATGTTGGGGGTTGAGGCGGGCCTCTCCCTATAGAATTTTACGGGCCCCCCGCCACAACCCACGCCATTGAGGGGCTCATAAAATTCAGCCCCAGATGTCTCCCATTTCAGACAGAATTGAGGAGGAATTTCTTCTCTCAGTGGGCCATTAGTCTTTGGAATTCTCTACCCCAGTGAGCAGTGGAGGTTGGGTCATTGAATATATTGAAGGCTGAATTAGACAGATTTTTGATCTATACGGGAGTCAAGGGTTGTGGGGGGGGGTGGATGGAGGGCAAACAGGAAAGTGGAGTTAATATCAAAATCAGATCAGCCGTGATCTTATTGAATGGGGGCGCAGGCTCGAGGAGGCTGAATAGTGTCATTTTAGTGTCATTTATGGCAAAGAAGAAGATCATTCAGCCCATTGACTCCATGTTGGATTCTTTGGCCTACTCCTGCTCATTTTTCTTATGATCTTATGAACTTTGCAAAGGCAATTTGAAATCTGACCCTCATGGTTCCCATATATCTTGTTTTCCAATTTTTTATACATGGGAAAATGAAACTGTTCAAAATGAGGGATAAAAAGTATGTACTCCAATTGTCAGAGGTGACTAGTGGTGACCCCCAGGGATCTGTACAGGAACCTCAGTTTTACACTACATTTCACAATGATTTAGATGAAGGAATAGGAAGCCATATATCCAAGTTTGCTGACAACAGTTGACACAGTAAGTTATGGAGGTGGGAGCAGAAAGTCACAAGTGAATAGCTAAAACTATGGAAAATCAAGTTCAATGCAGGGAACTGTGAGGACATCCATTTTGGACTTAAAGCAGGGTCCATGTCCAGTGGGTCCTATCCCCAACAAGGCCTATCTCCAGTGAGGTTTAGCTCCAGCAGGGCTTATCTCCAGCAGGCCCTAATTCCAGCAGGGTCCATTTCCAGCAGGTCTATAGTCAATAGACTGCAATTCCAGCAGGACCTTATCTCCAACGATTCCTATCTGCAGCAGTGCCTCTCTAGCAGGTTGCATCACTAGCAGCTGCCATCACTAGCAGTACCTATCTCCAGCAGGTCCTAACTCCAGTAGGGACTATCTCCAATGGGGCCTGTCTCCACCGGGCTTTATCTCCCCCAGGCCCTCAAACTGGCCCTATCTCAAGTTTGTCCTATCTCCGACAGGGCAGGCTCCAGCAGGGCCATCTCCGGCAGGCCTGTCTCCAGTGGGCCCTCTCTCCGACAGGTCCTATCTACAATGGGTTCTATCTCCAGAAGGCCCGGCCTCCAGCAGGTCCTAACCTCAGCGATGACTATCTCCACCAAGATCAACAGCTAGAAAAAGTACATCTGTTTGGTTCTCCATTAACTTTGAATCAAATGTTTACTTTTAAAGATGGCCCTTCCTGCAGTTGTGGAGATTGTCTCACATTGAGACCTTAGGCTCTGATTTACGTCTGCAAGTCTATGAAGTTACACAGTGGGATACCTGCACACAAGTGCTTAATACGTTTGTCTGTGATTCCTCCACAACTTTTTTAAAATGTTACTGCCTTTGCTAGAAGAACATAGAGAAGGATTTGAGGCTTAAATGTTTGGATTCTAGTATCCCAAAGGTGTAATTTCAGGGCTGAATGAAGCATCAGAAAAATAATGCACAAAATTTCACTATGAATGGTCTCTGCGGAATGGACATACTGAAAGAGGTCACTCCAGCCTGACTTTTTAGGAGCTCCCTGTAACCGGGCTGACCAACAAACAAATTACACTCTTCTTTAATATCAATATTCAGAAAATGCTTGAGAACAATTACCCACCATATCAAGTGTCAGAAACCTCCCACAATTACTCAGCAAAGAATTTCGTTCAATTTGTTCTGTCTGTTTAATTTTCTTCAAAATATCATTGCAGAAACTTAGGTATGACAAATGCAACTTAATTACCACCAACGGTTATAAAACCATTGATAATTTGTTTTTCATTGAACATTAATGTGATTGCAGCATAGTACAATCAATTCCACAATTGCCACACCCACTGAAAACATTCTTGTTATATTTTTGCAATGACAATCAATTTTCATGTCATTTTATAGATGGTAATTACTTTTTGAGATTTTCTTGGGGAGCAAGTTGAATGGGATGCTGGGCTTTTCGGCGACGAATGGCACACTGAAGATACCAGCGACCTTTACGACATCTTAGGTGATGATGATTGTGTGGACTTGAATTTTGCTGCTTTGAAGTGGACTCTCTCGTTCCCCAAGAAGTGATGTGCAAGTTTGCAAATGAGTAAATTGGCTGCAGCATTGAGGCAGTAGGAATACAAATCAGATACAGCAGGCCATACATCACAAGAGGCGACTCAGTTGGGTGCAATAGTGCACTGATAAAATAAAGAAGCACAAGTGATGTAATGAAAATGCCAATTGGTGACACAATGGTTCCATCTCCAACTATTATGCCTAAAAAAAAATAGATAATTTTATCACAAACAACTATGTGTACAATAGAAAACAATATGTTAAGTAGATACAAACCCTTTAAGGAATGAATTTACTTTGCATCTGCCATAACACAACATATATTTACAATTATTTTACTTTTCTATCTATACTCTTCATATAAGGTACAGGCAGGTCCCTCAGATTGTTATGAAAAGATTAGTTTTATTGTAGAACAACCAGTTTAGGCATAATACAGCATTCAGACTTCCAGTAACGCTTTCTGTAATGACAAACTCAAAGGGAAAGATCCCTTGGAACTTAGAGAACCTAAAACTTAACTTAATTTATCTTATCTTTCCAGTGAGTTCAAAGGCTGCAACAGCTGTTGGTCATCTAGAATGAAGCTTCATTCATTTAAAATTAGAACTGCTTTATAACCTGAATTACACCAGCAACAACTTATATTTCTATAGTGCCTTTAAGATAATAAAACATTCCAAGATGCTTCACAGAAGTTATGGTAGTGCAGCAGATCCGTCAGTGGCTTTTTAACCCAGCCACTGCATTTGCATCTAACTTCCTGGTTTCCCACCCAATTGGCGTAAGCAGGTGTGATGATGACCCACATGAGTTGATTTCAACGGCACTATTTAAAGGGACACTGCAAAGATGACAGTTGATGGATAGCTGAGGTGGGGAACAAAAGAAATAAGTAATGGAGTCCCAATGTGCCAAGTGTGCTCCTCATTTCACTGATGCCTCCCTGGATTTAATACTGCCGTTGTAAGGGTCCACAGGGGGATACTCTTCCTCATTGATGGGAGGAAGAAGCCTGCCACTGAAAGCAAGAAAGTATAGCTGGAAATTGCTCAGGGGATGAGCAGCAGGAGAGCGGTGCCATGGTCTTAGATTACGTGCGGAAAGCTGTTTAATGAACGAATCAAGACAGGAAAGGCGAGTACAGTGGCACATTCAGCTACATCCTGATGTTGTGTATCACATTAGCTCCCTCACTCTGCCTTCTCAAGCCTACTCCTCCCCAACACTCCTCACACCAACGTACCTTGTAGGTACACTCATCCCTCTCTGCCTATGCACTTTTTCACATTCTCATCTTACCATACACCACTGACACTCTTATCTTAATCTAATGTCGCATTCTGCCTTCACAGGCACCCTCAACAAAGGTTGTTCATTTAACACATTCCATTACTCTCACTCACTGTTCTCTTCTTTCCCTTCTTGCAGGAAGAAAGCACAGAACACCAGAGAGAGGAAGAGAACCGGAGGTGGTTCTCCAGCAATCTTGCTGCTGGCATCTGCAGAGTCTCAGTGTGCCTGCCCATTGGAGTTGGGGGTCTCCCAGATAGCTGGTAACAGAATTAAGTATTAGACAGCCACACAGCATACTCATGTTGACTTGATTTCAGCCAATGAAATATGATCATGTGCATAATCATCACTTAAAGCTTTCTTAGTATAATAGTTCTGATTCATGTCCTTCATCTCCCACAAGAGATGGTACAGGAGGACAACAGAAAAAAAAAACAGAAATCCAGAGTTGAGTCACTAAAAGCTAGCATGCAGGTGCAGCAAGCAATGAAGAAGGCAAATAGTAATAAAAACAAGAAACGCTGGAAATACTCAGCAGGTCTGGCAGCATCTGTGGAGAGAGAAGCAGAGTTAATGTTTAAGGTCAGTGACCCTTCATCAGAACTCTTCTCCTCCACAGATGCTGCCAGACCTGCTGAGTATTTCCAGCATTTCTTGTTTTATTTCAGATTTCCAGCATCCACAGTATTTTGCTTTTATTTTAAGGCAAATAGTATGTTGGCCTTCACCACAAGAGGTTTCGAGTACAGGAGAAAAGAAGTCTGCTGCAATTGTATAGGGCCTTGGTAAGACCGTACCTGGCGTATTGTGTACAGTTTTGGCCTCCTCATCTAAGGAAAGATATTTTTGCCATAGAGAGAGTGCAACAGAGGTTCACCAGACTAATCCCTGGGATGGCAGGATTGTCTTATGAGGAGAGTTTGAGGAAACTGGGCCTGTATTCTCTAGCGTTTCAAAGAATGAGAGGTAATCTCATTGACACCACATTCTTACAGGGCATGGCAGGGTGGATGTAGATAGGATGTTTCTCCTGGCTGGTGAGTCTAGAAACAGGGGACATAGTCTCAGGATAAGGGGTTGGATATTTAAGACTGAGATGAGAAGGAATTTCTTCACTCAGAGGGTGGTGAAGCTTTGGAATTCTCTACCCCAGAGGGCTGTGGAAGCTCAACCATTGAGCATGATCAAGACATAAATTGATAGATACCTGGATACTAATGACATCAAAGGATAATGGGATAATGTGGGAAAGTGGCATTGAGGGAGATGATCAGCCATGATATAGTTGAATGGTGAAGCAGACTCAATGGGCTAAATGGCCTATTCCTGTTCCTATATTCTGATGTTGCTATGTTCCTAAAACAACTCCTCACAGGAGGTCACACTTTCTGATGGTGCACCATCACAGGACTCTTGCAGACCATGCACCAGCTCAGATACTTACACTTCAATGGGACCATTAAGACAGATAGTTGGTGTTTCACTCATCACAAGTGAGCAAGTGCAGATGGTAGAGACAGGGAGATAGTGGAGAGTTCATGTCTGAGGGCGTGGGATGTTTCAAGCTCTGTTCAGCTGGACTGAGATACTGAATGACGGGGGCCGTAGATGAAGTCGATACTCCTGGAGTAGCAGCAAAGAATGTGCGATGTACTGGCAGGCTTTCCAGCCACATTGTGCACCCTTGCAGAGAGATTGGAGGAATCTGTCTCAATCATGAGTGACATGATTTTGCAGGTCTTTGCAATGATGTCTTTGCCCATGGAAAGAGCACCTGCATGCAGCATCAAACACGGCAGTCCAATGAGTGCATGCAGGCCTTCACCAATGAAGACCACCTTAAAAAGGATTGATGAAACCCTAGCCTTGGCCATTCATCACCCCACTGATCTGCAGCAAAATGTATTCCAGCCCATTGCTGGATAGGAAGCATGGATGGGTCAAGAGAGGGATGATGGTAAAATGGGACATTTAAGTGGGGACTCAAAGCGCTTTCACTTCTCACCCATTGCCGCTGCCTCAGCCAGAGCCCCACATTCTGCCTCGTATTCCAATGGCTAAGTCTGCTGCTGCATAGGTGCAGGTGGGCAGTCTTTGGCAGGGCCTTCATGGGCTCCAAAACTCAGAGGACAATAGTTATGAGCATGCCATCAATCAAAGCAGGGAAATGAACAATCTGTTTCTAGCTCTGCTGCAGCCACAGGGATTGCACCATGTAGATGTGCTAAGAAGAGGAAGAGTGGGCTGCAAAATTGGGTTCTGTAGCACTCATAGTTTCGATGCTATGAGTGCTGTTTTGATCCAAAAGGGCTTGAGTAGCACATATGCACACATCCAGCATAGATCATACCTAATGCCATCTTGGTGAGGGCATTGGCTTGTATATTAGGAGCATGCACCAAAACTACACAGAGTCGGCAGATCCTGGCATCAGTCAGCATGTAATATTGATTTGACGCCAATGCTGCTATTTTCAACCTCGCCGCACCAGCTAACATCCTGTCTTAAACATACTCAACTGAACATGTGTTCAGCAGCATAAAGGAATCCCCACCAATGCTATTTAAAAGGATCATCAACCACTGTCAGGTTAGTTGCTGATTAATTTCTACTGACGCTGTTGGAGTTTGTAGAAGTGTTTGGTGGCTTCTCAAGTTGTTTAAAGTTTGTGAGGTCAACAACGAGTGGTGCTGCATGTGGAGAAGGCCTTGGTTCTGACTTCAAGGGTTTTGGTTAGACCACTTGCTCCTAGTCCTGGGTTCTGTAGTTACCATCCCTCTTGGCCTGCAGCACTGGAGTGAGATTGCACAGAGGCAGCACAGAAGAAGACATGCTGCTCACAGAGGGAGGAGAAGGTGTGGGAGAAGGAGTCTCAGTAGGACACCTTATTCACCTGGGGTTCTCGGGGAGCATCTCAACCTAAATTAGGAGCAGTGTGTGCATCGTCCACATGCTAAACTCACTTACCCCCAGCTCCCCCCTCCCCGCCAATCTCCTATGAGCTGCACTTCTCTACTCATCCCCTCTCTCCTGTAGAGTGGTAGGTCTGTGAGGAAAAGGCTGCTGCTGTTGCTCCTGCTGCCGCGATGCTGCAGCTGCTGGTACCCCTGCTGCTGGTGCACTGACTGCTTCTGCTGGTGATGCTCTTGCTGTTGGTCATCCTGTTCCACATCTGAGATCAAAGCTAAAACAGCATGGGGGGCACCTATGCTGATCTGATATATCAAGTAGAGATTGGACATGCAAACCTTCAAAATAGTGAAATTTCATCTCGAAAGGAATAGAAATCAGCTGTAAAGTAGTGAAAGTAAACCCGAAGAGAAAAGCTTTACACACAATTAGGCAAGGAAACAGCTGTGAATTTTCAACTCATACCGGAATGCTTGCCTGTCATTTTTGCAGCCCCCTCAATAACCACTGTGCTCTCGCCTTGCTTTCACAGGGAAGTTTCAGCAAGCCTGGTAAACCCATGCACACACAGTTAAATCCCAAAACCTCTGTTAAGATAGTTGTTGATGAGCATTAATGTATTTAAATTGCCAAGCTGCCTCTCGTGAGGAGATTTCTCGCATGCAGCCAAACATGCTGCAGTTAAATGTGGAAGAGGGTGGGTTGGAGCCGGCATTTCACAATTTAATTTCAATGCTTTTGACACCCCCTGTCCCCATCTCCCATCTGCTCCTAAATTCAAACTCTCGGAAGTTAAAATTGCTCCTATTGTCTCAGTATATAATGTCTCAGGGTCGTTTCATCTTTGCAAGAGGAATATTGACAAGGTCACCTATTCTGTGCGACAAAACCTGTCCTCCTGCTGACTGTTATGGGGTTGCTGATGGAGAGTCCATGGACCATTGTTGAAAAGCAAGTTCTTTTTGAAAATAATGTTCAAGTGCCAATCTTTTTGACTCCAATTCTGTACTGTGATCTTCTTTGATTGAGTTTCTTCAATTCCCAAAATGTAAATTGAACTTAATTTCATTAGAATTAAAATGAAGTAAAAATGTAGTTTTGAAGTAACGTACTCACCAATTGCAGTACAAACTCCACCAATCATCAGAAAGGCATAAATTACAGTAAGGACTACTGTCACCATGATCTGTGTATCAGGCTGGGCAAGGTAGCAGACAATTAGGTAGATTATTGGAGGAATTATTGAAATTATCAGACAATCTTTATAATCCCAGTCACAGAAGAATGATACAGTAGCTGTAAAATCAAAGAAATAACTATTACCAAGGAACACAGAGAAACTGGAAAGCATTTTCACAATGTCATTTTTGCGACTTCTCTGGGTGATTGAACAAACAATTATATGGGTCGGTCACGAGCCTCCTGGATCATGTGCATGATGTGACCTCATTACTCCTTTTGTGTCCAAACCCATTCGCCACAAGATTCTACCCAAAGTTATTTGTGCTTTTAACAATGTACTGTGATATTCATGTTGCACCTGCACCAAATCTAGGGCTGGAATTTCCTCCATGTTTGTGCCCAGAGATGCATGTAATCAGAGTGCAAAGCAAATACTCAGTGTAAAAGATTGAGGAAACTGAGGCGCAAGTGTGTTACATGAATTACCATATGCATAAATTCCCTCAAACCTTTATGCCTACATATTGATTGCTGTGCCAGAACGCAATTTGGCCAATTACAATGGCTCCAACCACATGATAAAAGAGCCATACACGTAAATTTGCTGTAATTGCACAGGTTCAAAACAGGTGTAACATTACGCTCAGAATTTTAGGCACAGCAGGACATTAAGTCATTTTCCTGTTGTTCTAATGCAATATTCTGAGTCTTTAAAAAAAATTATTGATCCTCATTGTACTATCCGTTTCTTTTAATGCACAGGTGGTGCAGTCCAAAGCCGGGCTTCCAGGGCCAGAGCTGCTGTGCAAGATCATCTTGCAAGGCTATCTGTGGTCTCCCCCACAGAAAGTCAGCAGCCTTTCACCAGCCATGCTGCAACCACTTGGGTAGCACTGCATAGGAGCACTTGGACATGCAAGGGCACAGGGAAGACAGACACTAAGGGAATGCACAAGGTTGATTAGTTGACTATCATATGAAAAACAGAAATGTTTTATTTTTACATTTGGTTTGGAATATTTGTTTTGTGGTGGCTTTTATTTCAGCATTGTAGCCAAGAGGACACTGTGATGGTCAATAATGGAGGGAAGGGAAGGTGTGGGCCTGTTGGTGAATGGCGAATTGGACTTGTGTACACAACCAGATCCGTTGATCATGAACAGCCCAGCCCAGAGATTATATTAGTTGCTTCTTCCCTTCAGTCTCCTCCATCCCCTCTTCTACCTCTTCCATCTCCGACTCTTCCTCCTGCTCCTCCTCTTCTTCCTCTTTCTCATCCTCCTACTCAGCTTCTTCACCATACAGCTGGTGACAAGAGCTGTGCCCTCATGGTGGTGAGGTTCTGCAGCATGCATCAGACCACAACGAGCATTGACACATGCTCTGGCGAGTACTGCAGGGCTCCCCCAGAGTGGTCCAGGCAGTGGAAACATTGCTAAAGCACCCCAATTGTCTCCTCAATCACATTTCATGTGGCAGCATGGCTTTTGTTATAAGTATGCTGCGCATATGTGCGTGAGTTGCACAATGAAGTCCTGAGCCACTTGGTCAGCAGATAGTATGCAGATGATACATCATAACTACTGCCAGGATACCAGGTATTCACCTGCATGATTTACTGTATATGGTTGCACATCATCTGGACGTTTAGGGAGTGGAAGCCTTCCTGGTTGTGGTACAACTCAGAATTGGTATGCGTTACCTACAAAGTGACATGGAAGCAGTCAATGGCACCCTGCACCATGGGGAAGATGACATGCTCGTTCTGCTTGCTTCTCTCTGGCAGGAGGGAATGGAATGTATTCAATTGTCTTGGATTACAGAGCTGCAGTGACCTCCCTTAAGCAAGTGTGGCTGGCAAACTTAGAAATGTTGCAAATATTACCTGCTCCATCCTGGAAGGAGCTTGATGCATGAAAATTCATGGCAAGGTCACCTTCACGGCCACTGGCAATGCAATCCTTGCCCTCATCTGAGGCTGCAGTTGTGGCTGCAGCAGGTGGCAGATTTCAGTGAGTACCTGCCTAGTGAAGCAGAGACATCTGACAAGTGGCCTGAATTTTATCACAGACTTTGGAAATCTGCTGTCGGGACAAAAAGCAGGTCCCAAGCCTGCAATGGCTGACAGTAAGACTGGCTTGGCAATTTTACCATAGGCAGCCTCCTAATTGGCTGCCCGTGGGCCCAGTGTCCAATTAATGAGGACAGGCAGGCTCCTGATACTGCCGGCCCAATTAGAGGGCCAACAGCTAGGAAATCTCACCCAGAAAGGTGGTCACTGCTGAGGCTGGCAGGTGACCTCGAGCCTCCAACAGGTAAGTACAAATGAAGCTAAAAAATTCAGTGGTCCGACAGTCAGAGGTGAGATCATTGGGACGTGGGAGCTGCCTTCCCTGCCCGCAGCTTCCTCCTTGGCCATTGGAGCTCATTAAGGCTCCATTAAGCTGGTGGCCTCCCCACACCACCGGAGGTCGCCCCGCTGTCAGCAAAATGTCAGTGGCCCCGTAAACTGCCCCTTAGTAGTGCCTTTAATTATGGAAATTGGCAGCGCACTCCAAGAAGGCGGGCAGCCAATTCACATTGCAGCCTGCCGCTGAGTAAATGGCCTGGTAAGGGGATTGCATCAGGGAGCCATCCCGATGTGGCTCTCTTCTATTTTGCCAGATACCTTGTCTCCCAACCCGCCACGTGGGAGCTGGTAAAACTCTGCCCACTGTTCTCACTGAGATTCAGGTAGGGAAATTGCTTCCTGAACGCTTGGGCGGATATGGTCTCCTTCTGAGAGCTCTTTTCCCCCTCTTCCTCTTTCCTCCTCCCTCTCACAGCAGCTTGTCCTGCTCTGTGTCATTTCTGCTCATTCTTCTTGCCATGCTGTAGGCCAAGGGGTTACAAACTATTGCACCCATGTCTGGAATCAAGTGGTCTGCGCAGAATCCTTGAAGTCAGGACAAATGCCAGCACATGCCACACTACTCCCTGTGGACTTCAGCAACTTTGAACAACTTCATAAACCACCAAACATTTCTACAATTGCAGCAAGAACCAGAGGGAATCAGTCAGCAACTAACCTGAAAGTAGTTGATGATCCTTTAAATAGCACTAATGGCAGGGTCCTTCTTGCTACTGAATGTATGTTCAGCTGTGCGAGGTTAAGAGAGGGTGTTAGCTGGAGCATTGAGTTCCAAAAAGGCAGCACTAGTGTCCAATCAGCATTACATGCTGAGTGATGTCACAATCTGCCTACACTGCAGACCTCCCACCAGATGCTATTGATGTGCATGCTAATGCCCTCATCAAACTGGCATCTGGTCAGCCAGAAACAGGAATGTGCCTGGAGGCCATTTTGGAGGCAAAACAGTACCCACAGCACCAAGAAAACAAGCACTATGCAACAGAATATTGTGGCGTGTCTTAAGGAACATCATAAATGAGCTTCATTATCTCCTTATAGGAAAATAGCAATTGCTCAACAATAAAAAGACCAATGTCCATCTAGTTCACCTTCTACCATCCCAGTTGTCACAGAATGCAAAAATAATGAAATTGCTGACTAACCATAGCATTTGGTCTCTATCAATTAGTCTACAATAGACTCAGCCATGATATGAAGAAAACACCAGGGGTGGAGGGTTTTCAGAACCATAGTTGCTGGGTACATTACTTAGTAACAGTCAAAAGTGGGACTCCTGGCCAATTTTTCCCTCCTTCATTCAGAGTGCTGTGCCCAACAATGTTGCCCTCAAATCGCAGACTAGATAACACAGCATAGATCATGAATGAAAGCCAAGATATGATTTGTTTACTCAGTGAGCCACCCAGTAAAGCATGCTTAACACAATAAATAATGACACGTGAGCAGGTTAGTGAGGCATAAAGGCATTGGTACAGTAATGCAAAACAGAACAAATTATGGTGTCATTATACTATTTTTATAGCTAATGCCTTACTTGCTGTTACCAAACAAACTGCAGATGGCCCTACAAGAGTTGCTATCATATAGATGATTTGGTAGAGGAGAAATGGTCTTGAAATAGATGGGTTTTTTCTTGATGTCTGTAATCCATTTCCAAGCAGGTCCATGGTGTTTGCTATTTTTGATGGATCCCAGCGTCGACGTTGATTGAAGAACTCCTTGAATTCCTGAGGGGCATTGGTGTACGAGTCTGATCCTGCACAGTATTCAATACGCCAACCTTGCTGCAGCAGCAAGAGGCAAAGCCACCTGTCTTCACCTGTAAGGTATATTTAAATATCACTTTAAAAAAATATAGTAAAAACAGCCTTAGGGATTGTCAGGAAACCCATAGTTGAACTTAAACTAAAAAAGGCCACAAAGCATTAAGAAGCTTCACTAAGACCAGGATTTTGAATGGAAATTGTCACTTTTATTTTGTATGAAAATAGAAAATGCTGGAAATACTCAGCAGGTCAGGCAACATCTATGGAGAGAGAAACAGAGTTAACATTGCAGGTCAATGAGCTTTCATCAGGACTGGCAAAAAGTGAGAGATTTAACAGGTTCTAAGCAAGTACAGAGGTAGGGAAGTGGGGCGGGGGTGGGGACATCATAGGGGAAGATCTATGATAGGGTGGAAGGCAGGAGAGATTAAATGGCAAAAGGGATGATGCTGCAACGCAACTGGAGGTGGGATAAGCAAAGAAACAAAACCTGGGTCGAGTGGAGTTGTAAATGGCAATAACAGAACCATTACCAGCACCTGTTATTTGAAAAAATGCGAGCAGTGGTTATTATCAGAAATTGTTGAATTTAATGGTTCTGGTAAGCTGTAAAGTGCCTAATCAAAATATAAGGTCCTGTTTCTCGAGCTTCTGTTCAGTTTCATTCGAACAGTGTAAGAGGCTGAGGACTAGAGCTCACAGAGTAGGAGCGGTAAGGAGAATTAAAATGGCAAGTACCTGGAAGCTCAGGTCATGTTGGACTGAATGTCGGCGATCAGCAAAGTGATCACTCAATCTACATTTGGTCTCTCCAATGTAGAGGAGTAGCAAATACAGTATAATAAATTGGAAAAAATACTGGGAAGCAGCAACTAGGATTAGAAGTGTTCACCTTAAACATACAGGGGCTTCACTTCAATATTAACCAGGGCAGGGGTGGGGGCAGAGGTTGTCTTGCATGCACTTGAAAATGTTCAGATTTAGAAGAAGTCCATCCATTAAGATGCTCATGAGAAATGGTTGTTAGGTAAGTATAGGATGGTCGAAGAAAGTATAACTGGTCTAAGATGCCAAACTCAAGTACTACCTAAAGGTGGTAGCTTTGGGTCCCTTTCAAGGCGTATGGGTTTGAATCCCACTTCTGCTTTCAATCCCCGAAAAAACTATTGATGCTTTCAATTGAAATTTTTCATATTGTGATTGACAGATTTTTGTTAAGTATGGATATCAAGGGATATAGGCCAAAGGCAGGTTGAGTTACAGATTAGTTATGATCAAATTGGATGGCAGAACATGATTGAAGGGGCTGAATGCCTTATTCCTGTTCCTGAAGTCTAGAAATGGGGCCTCAGGCCTCATTTACTGCAGATCAGTGAGATACAGATGTCTTCTGGGCAGCCCCAGGCAGCTTGCTGATGAAGAGCATTCGAATTTCGGGCCGCAGTTTCACTCACAGTTACCCTCAGGTAGGTCTTGAGAGAGGTGGGGCGAGGGGGTTGTTGGGAGATGGTATGATGACGAAGAAAGGGAGGGCGACCGAGATAATGGGGTGAAGAAAACTGGGAGAGGATTTGAGGCAGCGATCTTGAGAAGGATCGAGGCAGAATTCAGGAGGAGGGTGGTTGAAGCAGTATACAGGAGGGGGGAGTGAAGCAGTGAGCTGGGGGTGGGGGGGTGTGGAGACAAGGCAGCAATCAGGAGGGGATTGAGGTGGCAATTGGTGTGGGAATTGATAGAGCTGAGGTGGACGGGGGCCGGGTTGGGGGGTTTGCATACAGCGTCCTGATATTGTGTCCTGCAGTGGCTTATGGTTTTAGTGTGAGTTGGGAGGAGCAGATCCATATTCACGTAGGTACATTTTACAAATATTCCTTTTTAGTGGCGGACTGCAGTGATCCTTTTAAGGACAACTGGTTGGACTGCATGTAGGCCTTGTTTTCCTGAACACACCTGACCTGATATTGGTTCCACTTAGGGTAGACAGATTTGGTAAAGGAGGTACCAAACAAACGTTGGGTCCATTATTTGCATATGTAAAGGACCACCTATTGCCTTGTTCATATGCGGAGACTGGGCACTTCTTTTGATACCTACACCCATTTATCAGGTGGCACACTTCTAGATCAGAATGGGTGCGTGTACACCCCCCACCCCCAATCACCCCTGGCAGATTGATTGTTTTGGCTCCAGTTTTACACCTATAATGTGTGCTGTTCATTTCTAACGCTGCTGTAAATACTTTCCACTTGTCTGTGCAACTATTGAATCCTGCACAAGATCATCAATAATAAACTCAACAAGCAAAGCCTGGCTTGTGCTTCCATTTTTTGGTCACAGTCAATGATCTATATTGAAAGGATAGGAATCCTAAAGGTTGCACTAAAATAGACAAATGATTGGCTTACATTTTAATTGGCATAACATTTTTTCATGCATTTATTTTTTAAGTAAAGTCTCCAAATTTTAACATAGCTGTGAATAGTGATAATGATATAAAGTTTTAGTACAGCACCCACCATACAATGCCACCTCCAACTTCTGAACAGAGTTCGCCAACGAGAAAATCACCCCCACTTTCAGAACAATGAGTTGGTGACATTGGCAGAGTCTTGTTAAGTCAGAATTTGTAACTAGCAGTTAAGCCTCTTGAAGTATAAGTTCCTTGGCCATCATCCTTCTTTGAAGATACTCAGTTTGATATACTTGAAGGTGTGGCAAACGGTGAGGATGGTGCCAATTGACTGCTACAGGACATAGATAGGCTAGCAGAATGGGCAGACAAGTGGCAGATGGAATTTAATACAGAGAAATGTGAGGTGATACATTTTGGCAGAAGGAATGAGGAGAGGCAATAGAAACTTCATGGCACAGATCTAAAGAGTGTGCAGGGACAGAAAGACATTGGAGTTCATGTGTACAGATAGGTGGCAGGACATATTGAGAGAGAGGTTAGCAAAGCATGTGGGATCTTGGGCTTCATAAATAGACACAGAGGGCTGAATTTTACAATCGGGCCGCCGAAATTGGCGACGGGCGAAAAGAATGCTCATGCCGCCATTCAGTAGCCAGGGCGGGCTGCCTTCCTCATCCCCCCACCCCCCAACCACACGGAGGAGGCAGGCTGTCCATCCCTGGCAATGGCATCAGCTGCCTGTGTGCAAGTGCTGATGCCATTTTTAAAGGGCTCTGAGCCCTGCCATTCAATTTAAATATTTAAAGCTAAAGTGAATGAAAACAAAATGAAATACATTTATTTTGCCCCTCTTCCACCCCCTTATAACAATTAAATTAATTACTTGCCCTCTCCCCCACAAAAACACTTACCTTGTCCACCTGATCTTGCCCACCTCCTCACAAAGTGCACAAACTTTAACCTAAAAACCTTCCCACCATCCACTACACCAGTGATATGACTTTGACCTCATTCCCCCACTCCTGCACTAGGAAACTTACCTCCTCCTCCCTCCCCACAAGTGTTCCATCTCGTTTCCCCAGATGGGGATCCGAAGGCGCAGGAGTGCAGACCAGTGGCAAGAAGAGTGCAGTGAGACAAAAGGCAGCGGCATAAGTATGATTAATGCATTCATTTCCATTTATTTAAATACGTAAATGGGAGTACCATTGCTGAGCGGCAGGGGTCTGCCATGAGGCCTATATCGGGCCAGGCCCTCCCAGTGTTGGAGTGCATGGTGGCCCTCTCCTGGAGGCATTTTCCAGCCCCCAAGCCCCTGGCCACAAACTCCGACTTTGTGGGGGTGGGGGTCTGTAAAATCCAGCCCATAGAGTACAAAAGCAGAGAAGTTATGCTGAACCTTTAGAAATTTCTGGATTGGCCACAATTAGAGTATTGCATTCAGTTCTGGCACCACACGTTCGGAAGGATGTGAGGGTCCTTGAGAGGGTGTAGAGGAGATTTACCAGAATAGTTCCAAGGATGAGAGATTTTAGTTACAAGGTTAGGTTTGAGAAACTGGGGTTGTTCTCCTTGGAGTAAAAGAGATTGAGGGGAGATTTGATAGAGGTGTACAAGATTATACCAGGTTCAGATAAGGTAGGCAAAGAAAAGCTATTCCCATTAGCCGATGATATGAGGACTGGGGACAAAGATTTAAGATTTTGGGCAAGAGACGCAGGAGGGATGTGAGGAAGACTTTTTTACGCCACGAATGGTAATGACCTGGAACTCGCTGCCTATAATTGGAGACGATTATGATTTCAAAAGGCAAATTGGATGAGCACTTGGGGGAAATAAACTTGCAGGGCTACGGGAATAGAGCGGGAGAATGAGACTGACTGGATTGCTCTATCGAGACTCGATTGGACTTGATTGGCTGAATGGCCTTCTTTTGTGCCTTAATGACTTGCTGACTCTATCACTTTCTCTTGCACTCAATCTATGGTTGCCCCGTATGCACTAATTGTGGGAGATCGAGATCACAGTTTTAATTCACTTGCCTTGATCATACTGGATGTGGTCCATTGCTGTAGTGGACATCAGAGTATACTTTTTTATTACATTATCATCCATTAGGGCTGCTGCCCTGAACAAACTGAAGCATCCTGGACTGCATAGTACACACCCTAACACATGTTCCGCTGTCTTCTGTAGCCAGTGACCAACGGCGTATTCAAACTTCTGGTACCAGACCATAGGACCTAAAACATATAAAAACTATAAAACATTAGTAACTATAGAAGTACGATGGACTATGTGAGTGATTATTTAATCTAGTGGAAAGTCATTGTTCATTTCCCACACACTTGGGGATGAAATTAGTGTTCGCGTCATAGAATCATAGAAAGTTTAAGGCACAGAAAGAGGTCACTTGGCCCATTGTGTCTGTGCTGGCCTCTCCCCTCACCTTGTTCACCTGATCTTGCCCTCCTCCTCACAAAGTGAACGAACTATAACCTAAAACCCTTCCCACCATCCCCTACACCAATGATATGACTTTGACCCCATTGCCCCCCCTCCTGCACTGGGAAACTTACCTCCTCCCCCTTCCCCACAAGTGTTCCACCTCATTTCCCCGGACGGGGATCTGAAGGTGCCAGTGCTACAGAAACCCCGAAGGCATAAAATGGTGCTGGCTGCACTGGCTGCCACTTCTGGTGCATCCCGTGCAGCACCCGTGCCGGGCAGGGTGCCAGTGCAGGCATGTTGTGCATACACCAGTCGCATGAGGTGAGGTCAGATAGTGACGTGTGATGCACATCTTTCAAACCTGGTCTGTGTATGTCGACTGAACGCCTGTACTAATCACTCACTGCATGCATTCAGCTGTATGAGGAAAGCCCCACTAGCATGATTTAAATGGACAGCCATCCGACTTGTAGGTGAGGTGCTTTTGACTTACTTCTGCTGTGGAGAGGTTTGTGGAAGTACAGAGGTTTGTATTTGGAGATCAGTTGGTGAGTTGGTGCATCCAATCAGGAAAGGCAGAGAATTTGGCCAACCAAGTGTGCAAGAGATATGGGGCAGTGTCTCTGGGTCTGCAACATCACCAAGAAACAGACAGAGGCTGCAGAGGAGGGAAGCTCTGCAAAGAGGGAGGAGGAGGTGGGATCTCCACTGAAGACCCTACCCACCATGGGGTTACAGAGCACACTTGTCATACCTCCACTTCACCCTGGAACAATGTTGACACCAAGGTGTGGATGGCACAGCCAGTGACCTTAAAGGCCACAGTCACATTAAACTTCTACATGACTCTGTCATTCCAGGCAGGAGCTGGTGACATTTCCAATATCTTCCAGTAGGTCACCCCATCAATACATCTGGGAAGTAATGGAGGCCCTATATGCGAAGAGAGGCAATTACATTGTGTTGTAGGATGACAGGGCACAAGGTTTTACAGGATAGAGGATTCCTGATGATGCAGGGAGGCATTGACTGCACAGACATAGCTCTATGCACCTCCACCGCAGCCCCCCATCGTACAGGAAATGTAAGGGTGACTATTCCATCAATGTGCAGTTGGTGTGAAACCATGCCCAGACCATTATGTTGGTGAATGCCCACTATCCTGGCAGCGACCATGATGCTTTCATCCTGAAGCATTCTGTCATTCCTGCTATCCTTGGTCCTCCAATAAGAACCAGATGGTGGCTGTTGGGAGACAAGGGATACCCCTCTACAACTGGCTGATTTGCCCCCTCCTCCACCTGCCCAAGCGAGGACAACAGGCATATTAATGAGAGCATGTCTCCAAGTTCTGAATCCTCAAAAACATTGTCATCATGGTCGGCACGGACATGATGGGCTGAAAGGCCTGTTTCAGTGCTGTATAACTCAATGACTCTATGACTATCATGAGGACAGACATTGCCACCAGGAATCCGGAGGCCACCTCGAAAGGAGGAGGAGGGGGAAGAGGAGAAGGCAGATAGGATGCATCTGGAACACTTTCGCTGCAGAGGGCTGTCTGTGAGCAGCTATTTAGACTCCGTTTCCCATCGGAAACTTGCCTTCATCACCGTGGCTCCACTATTCCCCACCTTACCATCCATATGGGACGCCCCATCACAGCTTCTCTTAGCCAAGATGCTGCAATAAAAGCCAGCAACAATAACCTTACTATAACATCTTTATCAAAAAATTATCCACTTATACAAACAGAAATTAACTATTCACCCTTGTGCATTCCCTTAGTGCCTGAGTTTCAGGCGCCTTTGCGTTGTCTAGTGATTCTATGTAGTGCTACCCCAGTGGCTGTAGTATAGCTGGTAGAAGGTTGTTGACATTCAGTTGGGGAGACGGCAGATGGCCTTGCCGGATGCCCTTGAGCTGCTCTGAGAGCCCAGCTTCAGACTGCCCCACTTCAACATCAGTCCACCGCTGCCCATTGCAGCAGCAGTCTGGGCTGGCTGGCTGAGAGGCAACAGCAAGGGCAGTGGCAATTGTAGGAGGATAAACACTGTTGGCCTGAGAGAGAACAGCAGGTTCATGTTCCGTGGTGCCACTGCCATCTTCAAGGGGTGGCACTTCAGCAATCCTAGTAATCTGTTGGAGGACAGATCACTGACCTGCCATGAGAGCCTGCAAGCCCCTTTGAATACTGGTATCTGCTCTATGATAGCAATAGTCTGAGCCTGCATGGCAGCAAGCATAGATCTCATGATTGCCGTCTGAGCTTCCACTGCAGTACTGAGACTTTGGATGTCTTCTGCCTATGCTATAATGGAAGTTGAGACATCGGACAGCAGATGCAGCATCACTGGTGGGTTTGTAATTGCTGCCAAGGAGTTGGCCACCACTTCCACACTGGAAAGGATGGATTCCAAGCTCTGAATGATACCCAGTGCCAGGTTGAAGCCAGACTCTTCCATGCTTCTTGACAGTGACAGGAAGCTGTCTAGAAGGCCTGCCAATGCACCAAGCACTTCGGTGTGCACATTCATCAACATTCTCCTGTACACCATCCCATCAAAGTCCTTATCTGTGACCTCTGCAGCAGTACGTGTCTGTGACCTTGCTCTCCGAGTTGGCACAATAACTATCCTTTTCCCCAACCTAGCCGCAGCACACACATGCTCGGTGACTCACCAAGTGCTAAAATAAAAACAAGAAATGCTGGAAATACTCAGCAGATCTGGCAGCATTTGTGGAGAGAGAAGCAGAGTTAACATTTCAGATCAGTGACCCTTCATCAGAACTCCAAGTGCTGATCCTGACTCTATACCAGCCTCTCAAGTTTGTGCAGTGCCACTATCTGAGCTGGTGGCTGTGAGTGCCAGGACAAGTGACAGTGCTTCTTCATCACTGGTGTGCTGCCGCTCTCTGTTCCTCCTGAGGCTGCTGTTGCTGGGCATATGGCAGTTCTTGGGTATCTGAAAGCATAAAATCAGAAATAGATGGTTGGAGTGAGGGGGATGGGGAGTAAGGCAGACAGCAGGATGAGGGTGAGGTGGGAGTTGTGAAGGGACATAAGGTACTATCTTCAATGTTCTCGGTGACATCGGATGCAACATCTCTCGCAGCTAGACCTGTGATGCACAGAACCATCTCTGTAGGGCTCAGGGGATGTAGGTATGCCTGTCCCCCACCTCTTTAGCGCTGCTCTCTTCTATTGTGTGCCACCTTGTCCTGAAAGGGAGAGGGAAGATTGTCAGTGATTGTGTTGCTCTGTATTTGGGTGATGTGCCTTCCATAGCTGAATAACTGAAGCTATGTGGAGGCAGCAAGAGGTGGGTGTGAGGCTGGCAGCACTGGTAGGTGTGCGAGGGTGAGGTGGAGTATCTGGATGTTAGGTGTGTGTTCTGAGTGCCAGGGGATGCTCATGGATGAATGATGGGGGTGTGGTGCATTGAGCAGCGTGAGAGGTTGTTGATGCTGGTGGTGTTATGTAGGAGATGTAATATGAAGATACATTCACTGTCCTTGACCACTGCTGTGATGTCATTAGACTTCTTGTGGCATTGCTGCCAGGTCCTCATGCCTCGATGTCAGGACTTGACTTCCCTGGCCACCTACTCTCATTCCCTTCTGAGGATGATCCTTGAAGGTCTCTTGGCCCCTGAAGAACCATAACGACTCTCCTTCTGCCCAGCTCCACCACTACTGCCTCCAATGCTGCAGTCATCATCCTAGCAACCCCTCTCTATCCCAGTATTCAATTTTTCATCAATTAAATTCCACCAATATTATTCAGTGCAGCTTTCCTTTAAGAGTGGGAGGCTGGCTGCACCACATGGTATCTGCACAACACTGATCGACCCCCTGCTGAGCATAGAGGCAACCAGCAGCAGCAGCCGAAGAAGGAAGCAGCACAGATTTCACTTGACCACATACTACAATCATGCAGATGAAGTGGGTGCACCAAATTTACATGGTGTCCAACAGAATGGGAACCAGAGCAGGCTGGTTACAAATCACAACTCTCATGCCAAAAAACGGGGGTGTACAAATTTCTAGCCCCATGTTCCCGATAATCACACAAAGTCTCTTTAATATCTATACCCATATAAACGGCAAAAACTGTATATTTTAACAGGATCATTTTGTGATGTGTAATCAGAGCAGATACTTAATGCTGCATCACCACTTAAAACATTAACAATTTGAAAAAAAATTATTTAAAATTGAAGTGAAATTAAATCTTCTTAAAAGTTAAAGGAGAAATTTCCACACTATGATTACCAGGTGCTGCTGTTAGAAAGGTGACTAGTTTCCAAGGGCTAAAAATTGGTGTGCCTGTTTTTGAGTGCTGGGATCAGGATTCACGATCCATCAACTCCCAGTCCCATTGAGGCAGATAACATGCAAACCTTACGCTGCCTCCTCATTACAATGATTGCAGCATTCAGTCAAGCACGACCTGCACTGCTGGCTGGCTGTAGGCTCAAAAGGGGGCCTAACACATACGAGGCGAGTACATGATCCGGCTAGCCTCCAGCTCTTAAAGGCAGTCAGTCCCTCTTAAAGCGGTATTGCACTGACTGAAAGGAGACTGTTGCTGAGTGCTAGTACTGCAATTGGAGACAAAGGGAAATAGAGCACCAGGCCAGAGAGAGGGCTCCCAGGTTCAAATACATGGTGCTGGAGACCTTAGTTATGGAGGTCAACAGGAGAAGAGAGGGCCTGCTTGGGGGTGGGGGGCGGTGGGGTGCTGGGGCAGGAGGCCATGTATGAATGCCTTTCAAAGGGAATGGGAACACATGGTCCGGGAGGTTGTGCAAAGAGTCTGGCGGCAAGTTGCTGGCAGCAATGCCAGAAAATGTTCAGTGACCTCATGCAGGGGTCATGGACAGTGGATGCATCTTCAAAGGTGCTACCCACCGCACTACCAATCTCTCATGCTGTTCAATTCACCAGACCCCCATCACTGACCCATCAGCAGCCCTGGCACTCAGGACACATGTCTAAAGTCCAGATACTCCACCTCACCCTCACATTCCTGCAAATGCTGCCAGCTTCACATCCACCTCTGCTGCCACCATATACCTCCAGGTATTCAGCTATGGCAGGTACATCAACCAAACACAGCACTATATACTCACTGACATTCTGTCCTCTCTCTTGCTGGACAAGGTGACACACAATAGAAAGGAGCAAAGCAGAGCCGGCAAGGGACAAGTACACCTGCATCTCCTGAGCCTTACAGAGGAGATGGCTCTCAGCATCATGGGGCTGGTAGCAATAGAGTCCATGTCATCTGGCATTGCTGAGAACATTAAGGTAAAGATATGTTGCTGCCTTATGCCCTTCTCAACTCCCAGCTCACTCTCACCCTACTATCTGGCATGATGAGGAAGCTGCAGGTGGCCAGAGACCTCTTGCTTCTCACTCTATACCCTGTCCATCACCCAACCTTCCACTTCTGATTTCTTGCTTTCAGATACCTGAGAGCTGCTGCCTGCCCAGTCACAGTAGCCCAAGGACGACGAAAGAGAGCAGTCATCAGCTCAGATATTGGCACTGCTTGTACCTTGGAGGCAAGTATTGAGTTGGAATCAGTACATGGAGTGTCCTCTGGGCACGGGTGAGCTGCAGTCAACCCAGGGGGAAAGGGTAGTTTGTTTGCCAGATCACCAGAGGGCGAGGTTGCAGACAGGTTCTGCTGCAGAGGACTCAGATGAGGACCTCGATGGGGTTACATACAGGACAGCGCTGATGGACATGCACACCCAGATGCTGGGTACATTGGCTGGCCTGCCAAGCAGCCTCCTGTCACAGTCAAGGAGAATGGAGTCTAGCGCCAACTTGGCAGAGGGCATGGTGCAGAGCTTGCTCTCTCCAAGGCCTCTGCTCCAGCTCCCTGTCATGCTGCAGACCCAGACGCACTGCAACCGCAGCCCCCTTATCTGATGCAGTTTTTATGTGGACAGGTCACCTACTCCTCTGCCATCCCTGTGAAATTGCAGTAACTCTCTGGCAAATCATGTAACTCACAACACCTCCAAAAAGACTCCATCGTACTTCCAGGCACTTTGCAAAAGCAGAAATTCTTAAAAATTACTTTACCTGCAATTTGAGCACTTGGCCCTTTAAGGACCATTAGTGCTGGGCCCACATTGCAACTTCGTGCATGTTGTTTGCTGAGTGATGGACAAACTTGTTGCCTGGACCTATGTTTTCCAAATTTGGCATCCTGACATTGCATCAGCCGGTTTGGTTGTGTGATGTCAGGAAAGTGTTCCTTCACAACCTTCCGGCACACATTGGGGATGCCCCTGAGTGCACTCTTTTCCTGAGAAAACACTGCACAGAAAGTGGCCAGCAGTGCTTCGCAAACAAGCAAAGTGGGGCTATGCCTCCAGCAGCACTACAGCAATGAATTTCCCGCCCATTATCTTTCGATTGTACTGTAAAAGATACAAGGGTAGAGATTACTCCCAGTGATCCTGTTGCATGAACATGGAACATGGGGCGGCACAGTGGCGCAGTGGTTAGCACCGCAGCCTCACAGCTCCAGGGACCCGGGTTCGATTCTGGGTACTGCCTGTGTGGAGTTTGCAAGTTCTCCCTGTGTCTGCGTGGGTTTCCTCCGGGTACTCCGGTTTCCTCCCACATGCCAAAGACTTGCAGGTTGATAGGTAAATTGGCCATTATAAATTGCCCCTAGTATAGGTAGGTGGGAGGAAAATATATAGGGACAGGTGGGGATGTGATAGGAATATGGGATTAGTGTAGGATTAGTATAAATGGGTGGTTGATGGTCGGCACAGACTCGGTGGGCCGAAGGGCCTGTTTCAGTGCTGTATAACTAAACTAAAACTAAATTCCTCTCTCCTCGATTTTAATGGAGACATTAATCTTTTGCATTAAGTGCTCATACAATAACACTGGTGATAGTCACTTTTATCCTGTATAGTTTTATACAGGCAGGACAGATCTTAAAGGAGCTGTGCTTAGATTTAATGAAAAAAATGCTTTTCTGTTTGAAATGCAGTGTCTCAGAGGAGTTTTTAAAATAAAATTAAACAAATAGGAATTATACAGACTACGTTCTGTGGTCCAAAATATAATCTAAAATTTTAAAGACCATAGTCACTGCCATTGGTTTGTGGTTTTCATGGAGAAATTAAGAAAAAAAGCATTGATTGTCCTGGAATGTCAAATAATAAAGTTTGTCCTTTCCGTCGCCATAAATTGGTGTTCTCAGCCATTACACACAAAATAAAATGGTAGCATTGTTGCCATTCTCTGAGTTGCCACTCACTAGCGCAAGATTATCTCCCCTGCTTCCAACCCTGAGGAAGAGAGAGAAAGAGATTACCGATGGAGGTCAGTCTGAAAATCCATGAAATGCTTATTAAATGCATGCTACAGCCTGCCAGACTGAACGTTGAGTTCAATAATTTCAGAGCATGATGGGCCCCCCCTTTTTATTTATTATTTGTTTATTTTTTTTTAGTTTGTTTCTACTGTGCCAACCCAATATTTTTTTTTCATGTTTGTGCTTTGGGCAAGGGTTGTTCATTTTTCCCTCTCTGCACTAATGCTTTGTCTTTCACCACACCATTAACATACCGTTTGCTTTTGCACCATGACCTTCTGGTCAGTTATTCTCTGTGACCTTGTCCTATCAACACCTTCTCTTTTGTTATCTCTTGCCCCACCCCTGCTTTACTTGCTTAAAACCTATAACGTTTCATATATTTGCCAGTTCTGATGAAGGGTCACTGACCTGAAATGTTAACTCTGCTTCTCTTTCCACAGATGCTGCCAGACCTGCTGAGTATTTCCAGCATTTCTTGTTTTTATTTTAAATGCAGTGTTGGTCCTAGTTTCTATTGCTGGACAGCTAGGAGATGGTGCAATGTGTAAACAAGCACTGCACAGTCCCTGCAGATTCCTGTTTTCTTTACATGTTCTGAGACATAGTCCTCGATTTTAACTCCCTTCTCCCGGTGAGAATGATAAGGGTTAGGATCCTCCCACCTGAACATGGAGCAGATGGATTCAACTACTATACGTCCATTTATCCCATCAGGCTACCAGGGTCTGTATGAATGTATCTCCAATCACTAGACCACTAAACCGTCATGAACCAAGTGCTCCTGACAGGATGAGGCCATTCAGCCTCTTGAGCCTGTTCCACCATTTAATTAGATCATGGCTGATCTGTATCTTAACTCCACTGATATAACACCCACTATATTGTAATAGTGGGACTGGTGGTGGGAGTGACCCAATGGGCAGAAAAAAAATTGGAATTTTTTGACAATGATTTGGAGAAAACCCATTGGTGATAATTCATCCTTTTCAAATTGCTAGAGGTTTCACATCACGAAAGGGAAAGCAGGATTTGAGGCCCAAGGCTCTTAGTGGTCATGTTAAAGATTCCACCCACCTAGCCCAGTTGGGTGTATTCGACCACATGCAGCTCCTACTTCCGGGTATCTTCTAAGTCTGTCAATCAGCAGAGTTACAGCAGATGGTTGGAATTCAGTATCTCCATCCAGTGTCAAAATGTACGTGTTCATTTTCTCTTTCTGTAAAATACAAAAGGCATCAGTTTTATTAAATCCAGATCTCATCTCTTGAGCTTTTATACAGACGTACCAAACATTCATATCTTATTTACCTCTAATCTTCTAAGATTTTTATTTCTGTCCTCTGGGTGGAGCTGTTGACATATGAAGTGCTTCCTGTATAGTTTCCATCCCAGCAGATGATACATATACATCACCTAAATAGAAAAGGTGCCAGTTAAAAATTAAATAAAGACACATTGAAACAGAAAAATGAATAAGTTGCCACTTTGACCTTTCCAGTAAATGAAAATTACATGAAAATTGCTCACATTCTGAACACAAAGACAGGAATTTTACTCATAAGGGGGTAAAACCATTTCTTAAATATCAACAGGTAGACTTCAGCCAGCACAGAGGTTATTTCCCACAGGCACCACTAACCAAATGGTCAGAATATTCACCACATGGTAAATGAGAGGAATATTCAAATGAATAAAATATATTTGCCATGATTTCTGTTGAATAACCATTTGGGATATTGAGTTCAAGAGATAAATAGATTGAGATTGGATCTTGTTGTCTCTGTATTCCGGGTAGAAAGCAGGGCACGTTGTTCTAATTTAGGGGGTCAACCTTCTGCTCTAACGGGGTTGGAAACAGATTCATCGCTATATTGAATCATAGAAAGAAAGTCTACAGAACAGAAAGAGGCCACTTAGCCCATCGCGTCTATCAGACAGAAAACGAGCCACCCAGCCTAATCCCATCTTCCAGCATTTGGTCCGTAGCCCTGCAGGTTACGGCACTTGCCCAATAGTTTGCTCTATGACCTTCATTGTTACTGCGTGGCTGCCATAATAGGCACACTGTCCATGCATGTCGGGTGGCAGAGGGGTGTCATTAGCCAGGTATAGAGCTGGTATCCCTTGTCCCCCAGCAGCCAGCCTCTGGTTATTTGTGGTGGGCCAAAGATGGTTGGTATGGAGGACTGGTGCAGACTGAATGCATTCTGCTGCCAGGATAGTGGGCATTCACTGAGAGGATCCTGTGGGCACGGTCACACGCCAACTTGACCTTGCAGTTATGGAACATCTCCATGTTAACATATGGGCCCAGTAGAGCTACATATGTGCAGTTAATCGCACCATTGGGAATCCAGCCAGTCTGGCATATCCATATGCTCACTCCTGTTGCTCCTCTCTGGTGATGAGAAAATGAAGTCCCATATACACAGGGCCTCTGTGACCTCCCTGATGCAGTGATGGACAGCAAACTGAGAGATGTTGCTGATGTCACCTGCTCCCACCTGGGAGGATCCACTGGCATAGAAATTTAGGACGACATTGACCTTGACGGCCATTGGCAGAACCGTCCTTGCTCTGATGGGAGGCTACAGGTCAGGTTGTAGGAGGTGGAACAGTTCAGTGACCGCCTCCTTATTGAAGTGCAGGTGCCTCACACACTGGGCTGAATTTTATCATCCCATCGTAGTCCCGGCAGCGGGACCGGATGAGGGTGTCATCACGACATGTCACATGTGCAGCCAACCGACCGTGATCACATGTGACTGGCCCATTTTAATTCAGGTGGCAGGAGCCTGTACCATTAGAGGACAGGAGACGGTCAACAAGACACCAATGGCATTGTTAGCTGAGACAAACTCAGGTGCTGGAGCCATATTTAAATCACTGTCAGCCCTGCTTGAACTGCTGCTTCACTTGTTGAGTTTGATCCTGGTTTCCCTTTGTGCTGCTAACTGGAGACCCTGTGCTGCTGACCCCACTGGCTGGAGACCCTGTGTTGCTGACCCCTCCTGGCTGGAGACCCTGTGCTGCTGACCCCTCCTGGCTGGAGACCCTGTGCTGCTGACCCCACTGGCTGGAGACCCTGTGTTGCTGACTGGAGACCCTGTACTGCTGACCCCCCTTGACTGGAGACCCTGTGCTGCTGACTGGAGACCCTGTGCTGCTGACCTTCCCTGACTGGAGACCCTGTGCTGCTGACCCCACTGGCTGGAGACCCTGTGTTGCTGACCCCTCCCCGCCCCAGGCTGGAGACCCTGTGCTGCTGACCCCCCCCGCCCCTGACTGGAGACCCTGTGCTGCTGACCCCCCAGCTGGAGACCCTGTGCTTCTGACCCCTCCTGGCTGGAGACCCTGTGCTGTTGGCCCCCCTGGCTGGAGACGTTGTGCTGCTGACCCCCCAGCTGGAGACTCTGTGCTGCTGACCCCCCCTGGCTGGAGACCCTGTGCTCCTGATCCCCCAGCTGGAGACTCTGTGCTGCTGACCCCCCCTGGCTGGAGACCCTGTGCTGCTGACCAAGGTCTCATAAGGCCAGGAGCTGACAAGGAGCCAAAAGGGACCTTGTCAGGTGGAAGACACTGGGTGGCCCCAGCATTTAGTGATGCCTCCCTGTGGATTCTCCTCCAGTCTGTAAGGGAAAGACGGGAGTTCCTCTTCCCAAGGGATGGCAGGCAGAGACCCTCCTGCCTGACCAAGCAAGCCTGGACGGAGATCAGTAGCCATAACGTCACCCGCTGAAACTGGTTCCAGTGCTGGAAGAGGGTCTATGACCTCCTTCGCTCCACCAGAGAGTCCTCCATATTCATCACATCATTGGGGTTTGTATGTGGCCACATGGGGAGGGAGTGCAACATGGTGAGGGAGTGGCTACATAAAGGGTGACAAGAGGCTGAGGCAACAGATCATGTCAGATGCATGGTTGCATTTCCAAGACAGTCGGCCTTCTGGCCTTGCTTGGCCCCCGCACGTCCTTTGAGAGTGAATTTGAGGGGGAGCTATTCAGGATCCCCCCATCAGGGGCCAAAGGGCTGTCACCAGAACAAGTGTCCTGCTGGTCTCCATGGGGAGGAGGAGAAACAAACCACAACATTAGGGAAAGAGCGAAGACTGGAGGTGGGATCCCGGACATCCGAGAACTGATCCCGGCAGAGGAGGAGGCCCTGGAACTAATGTGCTCCAAGAGCAGCTGATCCATAGTAGATGGAGATACTGGAGTGCCCACCCAAGAGAGTGAGAAGGCATTGTGTTCATGTGCCAACCACCGTCCTTCTCAAGAACCACATCACGCATGGTTACAACAGGCAGATCCATCCAGCAGAACCACTAAATGTTTGTGTTTTCTCATACAGCACCTCAGAGGGAAGATCGTCTGATGTCACCACTAGAATCCCGTTGTCCTCTGAGGATGAGGAGGAAGAACCCTCAGAGGGTGTACTGTCACACTGTTCCCCTGCACCCTCCACCAGTGCAGACACTCTCACCTTGGCGGGTATGTGCTTAGGCTTAGATTCAGTGTCACAGGTAGGTGAGAGCAGAACACATGCTTCCGAGCAGCTGACAAAGGCTGTGGTAGGTGAGGCCACTGACAGTCAGAGGACTGTGGGAGGCCTGGCCGGTGCTGAGCCCCAGGCTGATGACGAGTCTCTGGTGTCAGCAGCATAGAACATGCTGGAGTTTCAGAGAGAGGTAAGGAACATCTGATGGAGCTGCTAGAGGCAGTGTACAGTCATGTGTGGATGATGGAGTCCATCCACGCCATGCGTGCTGACATGTCTCAAGCATGTGAGTACATGTCTTCCTCCATTGACAGGTTGTTGACCCTCCTGGAGAGCCAGATCCCAGCGATGTGCGCAGACCTGCACACACTCACCTTGGCAATGAGCTTAATGCAGCAGTGGCAAGGCAAGAGAAGGGCAAGGTACCTGCAGTCTTCTCCAGGTCCTCGTCCCTCCATGGTCAGCAGAAAGGTACAGGTGAGCCTTGAAAGGGAGGAGGAGAGGCTGACCTCCACAGCTGGGGGCTCCCCTCAGGCTGTGGACAGTGCTCCTCAGTCCCTCCACCTGTGAGCCCAGCTCCAGTGGCTTTGACAACTGAGGAGACTTCTACACCTGTGCAGGAGCCTCACAGCCAGCTGGGGCCCTGCAGGCGTCAGGCAGCCAGAGGGCACCCACCAAAGGCATCCCAGGCCATGGGGCAGCACATTCAGCAGCCTGCATTCACCTTATCTGCCAGCGCAGGGGGAGCACTTCATAGAAGCTCATGGAAGAACATAAAGAAGAGCACCTAGATGAACTTAGTCTTGTATTGGGTATTGTCAATGTTTAAATAACGAGGAGTCATTTTCATTGCTGCGAATCTCCCATGCTTTCCCTGCTGCCCTGTCAGATGCCATCTTCAGCCTTGCACCCTCAATTAGCTGCCAATGCAGGGGCAGGCGATGTATGGTCACCCTCTCAGCTCTGTGCATGCGCCTGGTGAGCATGTGTGCAAGGTGTGAGAGTGTTAGGAAAGAGGCTGAAGACTATGTGCAGTACCAGACTGACCCTGACAGTCAGGTGGAAAGGGCCATCGGCTTCTGAGCCCTTGCTGGATTTCCCCCATGTGCAAGGTGGAATACAGTGAGCTGAATCTTTATTGAGCTCCCTCGCAATGGGCATCATGGTGGCATCATGGTGGCAGAAACCGGAAATGTATGAGATTGTCCTCAGCCTCCCTTGTATATCTCTTAATGGCCTTCGCCTCCGGTACAAGGGCTTCATTGGGGGTCGGCAATGACTGGGTTGCCTGCTCGACATCTTCTTCCACATCCTCCTCATCGGATGAGGAGTGGCGATCAGTTATGTCCTCCTGATGCAAGGCCTTCTCCCTCTGCAGTGCTAGATTGTGCAGAGCACACCTGACCTCTACAATACTCCAGACCCTCACTGGGACATACTACAGGGCTCCACCGGATCGATCAAGGCTCTGGAATCTCATCTTCAGCAGCCCAATGGCCTGTTCGATGGTCGCTCAGGTGGACTTGTGACAGGTGTTGTACCTCGCCTCTGCTGCATTGCGAGGGTTTCTCACAGACGTCAGTAGCCATGTCTTCAATGCATAGCCCTTATCCTCAAGAATCCATCCCGGAAGGAGAGCAGGGAGACTGAAAAGCTATGGCACCTGGGACTGCTGAAGTTTGTAAGCATATGGCTGCTTCCCAGGAAGCGGGCACACACCTGCAGGATTCACTTTCGGTGGTCGCAGACCAGTTGTACATTGATGGAATAGAAGCCCTTCCTGTTAATGAAGGCTCTGTGGGAGCCTTGATGGCCACATGCGTGCAATCTATCACACCTTGCACCTGGGGGAAATCCAGCAAGGGCTCAGAAGCCGATGGCCCTTTCCACCTGACTGTCAGGGTCAGTCTGGTACTGCACATAGTCTTCAGCCTTCTTGAACAAGGCATTGATCACCTCTTTGGTAAAGCGGTGTACTGCTGCTTCGGCGACCCCACACCTGTCCCCAGTGGATCCCTGGAAAGATCTAGAGCTGTAAAAGTTGAGTGCCATGGTGATCTTCAGACTCATGGGCATTGACTATTCACCAGACCCTGTCCTGCAGCATGGAGCATAAGTAGGTGCTGGCTTCGCTGGAGAGCGACTGTCTTCGCTGACACTGCAGCTCGGACATTTGGAGATAGCTGAGGTGAGTTCAGTACACTCTCTGTCACAGATAAGCTCTTCTTGGTGCAGCCAGCTGTTGTCGCACCCCTAGTCGATCTTCACCAGTTTGCTCAGCCGCTGCCTGGCCCTGCCTCATTCTGAGTCTCTGCTACGCAGTGCGGGGGTCGGCAATGACTGGGTGCACAGGACCCATTCCAGCTGATCGCTCCCTGTCCTGTGCACTGTCCCTGGAGAGAGGACCTTGCCACTTCTCTCTGAACACGGGCTAATGTCCCAACCCTGCGTGAGGACTGCAACTGCCCTGCACCCACCCTTGCCTTGAGAGCTGCACCGCTGTCAGACAATGGTTGCCGGTCTCCCTGTTCTCCTTCCTGCATTCATCCAACACTCCCCATGTCTGCTTTCCCTGGCTGAGGCCTCATCTCGTTACCGACACCTTTAACCAGGTGGGGATCACAAGGCACATGATCCCCGAGCACTATTTATTAAATTCAAAACCCTAAAAAAAATTGGAATGAAGTCTACACCCATGCATATTAAGTACGTGCTCTACAATTCAAATTGCAGTCCCTCCATGTCATAGCAGCAACCCTGCCTTGGGTCTTTCCCACTACCGTCAAAATCTGAAACCGACGTCACAATGTCAGGTTTCCGGGTCACCGTATCCCCTCTCGATTTTCCAGCAACCCCCCCCGCCCCCCACGCCTCCAATTCCATTCCTGCTGGCTAGGTAAAATTTTTCCCACAGTTTCTGGCTGAGGTGGAGGTAGGAGAAGTTCTCCGACAGATCCTGGGTTGGCTCCTGCCTTCTATTGAGAGCCCTCCTCCTCCTCCCACTGTGCACTGCTTCACCTCTCAGCTGCCTGAGCTCCATTTCCAACCAATCCCTCTAACCTGCTTGTCAAGATCTAACACCACTCCCTTGAAAATCCAAAAGGTTTTCAAGACTCCTTCAATAACACAGAACATAGTACCTCCACCAGCAAAAGGAAGTCAACAGCACGGTTAGCCCATTCAATAACACTAGTGGGTGTGTGGGGGTGGGGGGGTCCCTCGTGCAGCTGAATACTCCTGCTCCTATTTTCTTTGTTTCTATAGATGCAGGAAGGATGTTCCTGATGGTGGGGGAGTCCAGAACCGGGGTCATAGTCTCAGAATATGGGGTAAACCTTTCAGGACTGAGATGAAGAGAAATGTCTTCACCCAGAGAGTGATGAGCCTGTGGAATTCGCTACCACAGAAAGCAGTTGAGGCCAAAGCGTTGTATGTTTTCAAGAAGGAGTTAGATATAACTCTTGGGTCTAAAGGGATCAAAGGGTATGGGGCGAAAGCCTGAACATGTTACTGAGTTGGATGATCAGCCATGATCATAATGAATGGCGGAGCAGGCTCCAAGAGCCAAATGGCCTACTCCTGCTCCTATTTTCTATGTTTCTATGTTTCAGCTGGGAGTGATTAAGAGAAGTCATTAACTGGACCTGCACAATCCAAAATGGCAGTTTGTGCGGCAATGCAATATTAGAGGTTTTTGATATCACGATCTGCCCACTCTGCCTGCTTCTGACACATATCAATGCTAGCTGCCTGTCAGTCAGAGTGTGCTGTGCAGGCCATGCCAAAAGTGGCTGAAGGTGTTGTGGCCAACATTTTATGAGTTCAAGGTTGGCAATACGGAGCCAAATTTAACAGCCCCTATGACTGGAGTTCCTCCAACCTTGGCCCTCTCAGGGCTCAGTTGCATTGGAATTAGTATACTGACCAACTCAGTGGCAGTTGTCGGGCCCACCTCAGGCACAGGCTAGGATTGAAGCCTTGACCCAAAAGAGGGGGCAAGTACTTTATTTTCAAAAAATATTTCAAAAGGTATCCTTGCAACAGAAGCCACTGAAGGCACCACCCAAAAGTTTCTAATGCAAGTGCTGGGATCACTGGCCTGCAGATTTTCAGGGCCTAATTGTTTATTCAAAACAAACCAAAACAGTTTTCATCTCACCTGTGACCATCTTTTACCGTGTCGGACAAGCTGTTTGTCTTTCAGGTGGACATAGAGGCAACTTCCACAAGGCAATATGTAAGAGAGTCTTCCTCCATAAGGAGTTGAGATCACTTTCTTTCCTGAATCATAGTTTTCATTTTTGTGAGAAAAATCTCTTGAAGTTTTTATCTGGAATGTTCTAAAACACAAAGAACTTGTTACTGACTAGGATGTAATGAACAAAGAGCTACCTGAACTAGGAAATGACCATTGCCTTAGTGTTGAGTGGTGGAGGGTATTTCAGGTAATACATAACAGTAATTCCATTTCCCTTTATTTTTGTAATTTTCCAGCTGAGGTGTTAGCTGCATCATATGACCAAGCAAATGTCTGCTCCTTTTCTGTCGCACAGTGAAGATGCGACATCTGACTTAACACAAGAACACAAGAGATAGGAGTAGGAGTAGACCATATGGCCCATCAAGCCGGCTCCACCATTCAAAACGATAATGGCTAATCTTAGGATTCAATTCCACCTTCCCGTCCACTTGCCATATCCCTTGATTCCCTGAAACGTCAAAAATCTGTCTATCCCAGCCTTATATATTCAATGATGGAGCATCCACAATCCACTGGGTAGAGAATTCCAAAGATTCATAACCTTTTGAGTGAAGTAATTTCTCCTCATCTCAGTCCTAAATGATCGGCACCTTATCCTGAGGCTGTGCCCCAGTGTTTTAGATTCATTAACAGTGGAAATAATCTCTGTGTCTACCCTGTCCAGCCCATTTAGAATTTTATATGTTTCAACGAGATCACCTCTCATTCTTCTAAACCCCAGAGGATACAGGCCCAATTTACTAAGTCTCTCATCACAGGACAACATTCTCATCCTAGGAACCAATCTAGTGAATCTTCACTGCAATGCAAGTATACCCTTTCTTAAATGTGGAGACCAAAACTGCACACAGTTGGCTGAATTTTACAGACCTCTGACATCGGGGGTCATGGCGGGGGGGGGAGCCAGAAATTGCCTCCAGGAGAGGGCCGCCACGCACCCTGATGCCATGAGGGTCCAGCCCGATATTGCCGGTAGCAGTGAGGCCTCATGGCGGCCCCCTCGCTGCTCGCGATAGGATCATCATTAACATATTTAAATAAATTTAAATTAATGAATGAATTATCTTTATGTTCCCGCCCTCTGTCCTGGTGCGATATTCGTACAATTGTAGCAATACTTCCTTATTCTTGTACTCCAATCTCCTTGCAATAAATGCCAACATGCAATTTGCCTTCCTAATTGCTTGCTTTACCTGCATGCTAATTTTCTGTGTTTCTTCTACAAGCACACCAAAGTAGAGGCCTGCTCAGGTCGGGAAAAAGTAACGCGAACCGAACCCGACTGAACCACAGCAGAGCCGAGCCCAACCCAGCCCGACATCCTCCGATTTAGCCCCGGGCCCAACCCAACCCAAACCAGCCTCGACTCAACCCAATCCGAGCCAAACCCGACCATCCGTTTACTTACCTTCCTGACACCGAACCTGCAAGAAGCTGCAGCGCATGCGTGATGACGTGGGAAGGACACAGAGACTGACATCACTCACTCACTGCACAGACTCAGTTTCGTCCCGGACTCCCAGCACAGGTAAGTTTTTTTTAAATTTCAATACTTACCAGCAGAGCACTTATTGTGTGTGTCCAGCCCCACCTGACCCGACTTGACCGGGACTCGGCCCGACCCGACCCGAGCCCGAAAGCCAGACCCTGAAGATGGGCCCGACCTGACCTGAACCCGACACGTTGTCGGGTCCCGTCGGGTTCGGGTCGGGTAGCAGGCCTCTACACCAAAGTCTTTTTGGACATCGACACAAGTTTCACACCTTTTAAAAAATTCTTACGACCAAAGTGCATAACTTCACATTTCCCTACATTATACTTCATCTGCCTTCTTGTTGCCCACTCACTTAACCTGTCTATATTTCTTTGCAGCCTCTCTGTGTCGTCACCACAGCTTACCTTTCCACGTAGCTTTGCATCATCAGCAAACTTAGATACATTCGTCTCTGTCTAATTATCTATGTCATTGATATAGATATAGACCCCTTTCCTATCCTGAGTGGTGTGAAACAAGGCTGTGTTCTCGCACCCACACTTTTTGGGATTTTCTTCTCCCTGCTGCTTTCACATGCGTTCAAGTCCTCTGAAGAAGGAATTTTCCACCACACAAGATCAGGGGGCAGGTTGTTCAACCTTGCCCGTCTAAGAGCGAAGTCCAAAGTACGGAAAGTCCTCATCAGGGAACTCCTCTTGGCTGATGATGCTGCTTTAACATCTCACACTGAAGAGTGCCTGCAGAGTCTCATCGACAGGTTTGCGGCTGCCTGCAAAGAATTTGGCCTAACCATCAGCCTCAAGAAAACGAACATCATGGGGCAGGACATCAGAAATGCTCCATCCATCAATATTGGCGACCACGCTCTGGAAGTGGTTCAAGAGTTCACCTACCTAAGCTCAACTATCACCAGTAACCTGTCTCGAGATGCAGAAATCAACAAGCGCATGGGAAAGGCTTCCACTGCTATGTCCAGACTGGCCATGAGAGTGTGGTAAAATGGCGCACTGACACGGAACACAAACGTCCGAGTGTATCAAGCCTGTGTCCTCAGTACCTTGCTCTATGGCAGCGAGGCCTGGACAACGTATGTCAGCCAAGAGCGACGTCTCACTTCATTCCATCTTCGCTGCCTCCGGAGAATACTTGGCATCAGGTGGCAGGACCGTATCTCCAACACAGAAGTCCTCGAGGCGGCCAACGTCCCCAGCTTATACACACTACTGAGTCAGCGGCGCTTGAGATGGCTTGGCCATGTGAGACGCATGGAAGATGGCAGGATCCCCAAAGACACATTGTACAGCGAGCTCACCACTGGTATCAGACCCACCGGCCATCCATGTCTCCACTTTAAAGACGTCTGCAAACGCGACATGAAAACCTGTGACATTGATCACAAGTCGTGGGAGTCGGTTGCCAGCGTTCGCCAGAGCTGGCGGGCAACCATAAAGGCGGGGCTAAAGTGTGGCGAGTCGAAGAGACTTAGCAGTTGGCAGGAAAAAAGACAGAGGCGCAAGGGGAGAGCCAACTGTGTAACAGCCCCGACAAACAAATTTTTCTGCAGCACCTGTGGAAGAGCCTGTCACTCTAGAATTGGCCTTTATAGCCACTCCAGGCGATGCTCCACACACCAATGACCACCTCCAGGCGCTTACCCATTGTCTCTCGAGATAAGGAGGCCAAAGAAGAAAGAAGATATAGATTGTAAATAGCTTAGACCCCAGCACTGATCCTTGTGTCATTCCACTATTTACTGCCTGCCAACTTGAAAATAACCCATCTATGCCCACTCATTGCTTCCTGTCTGTTAACCAATCATCTATCCATGCTACTATATTATTCCCGACTCCATGAACCCTTATATTGCCAATTAACATTTTGTGTGGCACCTTATCAAATAACTTTTGGAAATCCAGGTATACTACATCTACTGGTTCCCCTTTATCTACCCTACTAGTTACATCCTCAAAAAAACTCTAATAAATTTGTCAAACAGGATTTGTCTTCAGTAAAACTGTGTTGACTTGCTCTAATCATACTGTGCTTTTCTAAGTGCTATGTTATGACTTCCCCAACAACAGATTCCAGCATTTTCCCAACGACTGATGTTCGGCTAACTGGCCTGGAGTGCCCTGTTTACTCCCTCCTTCCTTGCTTAAAAAGCTGTGTAACATTTGCTAACTTCCACTCTGATGGGACCATTCCTGAATCTAAGGAATTTTGGAAAGTCATAGCTAGCGCATCCACTGTAGCTATCTCTTTTAGAACTCAAGGGTGTAGGCCATCAGGTCCTGTAGATTTGTTAGATTTTAGTCCTTTAAGGTTCGCCAATACTTTTTCTCTGCTGATATGAATTTCCTCCATTTCCAGTTTGCAAACGGTAAGTGGGTGTTTGGGTGTGGTAAATAAAGTATAGAAGTGTGCTTCACCTGCAGGGGGGCAGTGTGCCAAACTTCCTTAGCCTGGCATATTTGCATGGTCCAGGCATGCACATCGCAAGAGCCGAATTCCTAGCATGGCCTTGCTAAAGGAACAGGGATCCGCATCCAGAAAACCTTGTTCTTTGGACAGATGTGGTTTTAAGGGTGGCAGCACTGGGAGAGATCTTGGACATAACTATTAATGTAGCAGCATTCAGCTGCTACTGAAGAGCTGTGGCTGTAGGCAAGTTTTTGAAACTTCCCACATTTTCATCATCCTCTACATCACCAGTTCTCTCTCCCTCACAGTAATGAGCTCTTTTATGTTGTCTGATGCAACATAAATGAGATGCGTAGAGACCAGTTGGATGAAAATCTCAAACAGGTTTATTACAGCTAAACTATTATACAGTACAGAGATAACTATTTACAGAACCTTACTCTGGGTGTTACAGTTGCAGAGTGATGCTGGCTCTGAGTCACATGACTGCATACTGGTACTTAGCTCATTAGCATACTAAGATCTTAAAGGGACATCACTCTTAAAGGCAATCTTACAACATCCCCCTTCTTTCCAAAGATAAGTCTCGTATGCTAAAAGTAAAAATGTACAACATTGGATAACATCAAAATTATTACACATGGATAGATATTATGAACTTTTCATGTGCAGAAGCTTAATAGTCCACATATCGTTTCGCTGGTTTGACAACTCTTCCAGATCTGGTTATTATATAACCTTCTAGGGATGTCACCCTTGGTTGTTTTGGGTTTGTAGGCATGTTGTCATTGTGTTGGTTATTGTCCTGTTGTTCTGTCACAGCCTCATCGTCGGAGTGCGTTCTTTTGAATCCGTTGTGTGCAATTGGGGTATTGCACACTTCTCTTCGTTGGCTACGGTTCCTTCTCAACACCGCTCTGCTAGGTGTTGTAATCTCGTAGGACCTAGGCTCACTGCATATTTTGGATACCTTTGCGGGTAGCCATGTTCTCATTGTGGGGTGTATCACCCTGATCTTTGGTCCTACATGTAGCTGATGTAGTTCTGCCCCTGCGTGTCGGTCATGCACCATCTTCATTCTCCCGTATGTTTTGAGCAGTATCTCCTGAATCTTGAAGAATTTGGATATATGTTGGCTTTGCCAAAGTTGTCCGCACTTGTCTGCCAAACATGATCTCTGCTGATGACGGTAAGCCCATATCCATACGTGTAGCTCTGAGGTGGAGCATGGCAACACAAAAATCTTGTTTCATTGTCCTGCACTTTAGGATAAGTGCTTTGACTGTGCAAACCATTCACTTGGTGAGACCATTAAATCTAGGATAATGTGGTGAGGAAGTCACATGGTATAAACCCCATTTGGCACACATATCCCTGAAAAGTTTGTCCGTATACTGTGGCCCATTGTCAGAAATAATTTCTTTGGGTGCACTGAATAGACTGAATATGGCATTCAATATATCTGAAATGACTGCGCTCGAAGTGTCTTTTACCTGTCTGACAATTGGAAATTAGGAGAAATAGTGACTGATAATGTCATCTCCGTTAATGGAAAATAGGTCAGTGGTGATTTTGGCCCAAGGGACTGATGGAACCTCATGAGGGTGTAAAGCAGGGTTGTCTGATCTTTTCATGTGAGAGGCCACATTTAAATTTTCGTCTTACATGGCTGGTGGGGGTGGGGAGGCAGTGAGACAATTTTGGAAAGATAAAGGCATTAAAATTTATCTTACTATTAATCAAAACAACAACAAAACTGCATTTTTGTGAAGAAGCTTTAAATGAGAAGACTAATTTATTGACTTACTTTCTGGTCACAATGTTGGACACTGTGGTATGAGGTACCTGGCATTTTTTTGCTTGCACAAGTAGTCAATGTTTGCCCACACACTTGTTGTAGTGATACAGTGTATTCTGGATAGATGTCATTCTGTCAGGAGTGATCTTGATCACGTTCTCTCCTTCTGTCTCTGTCCCCCCTTTCTCTCTGTTCCCGCTCTCTCTCTGCTCTCTCTCTCTCTGCCCCCTCTCTCTCTCTCTGTCCCCCTTTTTCTCTCTCTCTCTGTCTCCCTTTCCCTCTCACTCTCTGCCCCGCTCTCTCTCTGTCCCACTTTCGCTCTCTCTTTCTGACAGTTACAGAGAGTGGGAATGCTCAGCAGATGGTTGATCAGTTTTTAAAATGTCAAGTCAGTTGCACAGCTGACAGATTCTGACAAAGAGAACAGCGGTTTCTGAACTTGGGGCAGATTCGGATTTTTTAAAAGGCCGCCAGAAAACCCCGAAACTGTCCGAAGTTCAGAAATTGCTGTTCCCAATGTCAGGATCCGTTAGTTGTTAAACTGACTTGTGATCTTTTTTAAAAGCCGGTCTGGCAATGCGGAATTTCTCATCTCCGGTCACAGATCCCTGGTGAGGAAGAGGAACAACTCCGGGTACAGTTTATACCCGTGGGCGAGATTGGAACATTTAGCGGGCCGGATGCTGGACCATGGATCCTATGTTGGGCAACCCTGTTGTAGAGGTTCTTTACATTGTTGTGGCTGGTGGCTCTGGCATACCTTGCACATTCTCATTAACCTTTCAATGTCATTATTAATCTCTGGTCAATAAACTGTGTCTTGTGCCAGTCGTCTTATTCGCTCTATGCCCATGTGACCTTGGTGAAGTTGTGACAAGATGTCCTGTTGGAGAGCTTTGGGCACAATCACTTATTTTCCCTTGAAGGTGACACCTCCAGAGATGCCGAGTTCATCTCGATTAGACCAAAAGCACCTGAGGGTTTCTGGCACCTCTTTCACTGTGTCAGGCCAGCCTTCTATGATGTCTCTCCACAGGGCCTTCAGTTGTGGGTCACTGGCTGTTTCTGATTGCAGTTGGTCACATTTGTGATGACCAAAATGCAATAAATGAATTTTGAGCACATCTTCCACCTCGATGGCCAATGATGGCTCCATTTGATGTTCCATATCTTCAGAGAAAGATTTTACAGCATAAAACAAATTGCAATCAGACAGGGTGCTCTTCATGGGCTGTATTGAAAGAAGCCACCTAACCTGCCCAGACATTGGAGGACACCAATGGTTGAAGTTGACCAATAGATCTGATGTAGTGCAGTTTATCCAACAAGTGGGGGTTCCTGAGAGGAGTAATGAACTAAGAATGTAGGGGATAGTCCTTGTTCCCAAGCATCCTGTTTTTCGGTTGTTGTACAAGGGTGAAGAGATTAGGGACGGAGGACTGTCACACTGTCACAGTGCCATGGCAGCAGTGAGGAAAGTGGGCACAGACCTGCATTGTGCACACACCAGCTGACATTAATTGAGACCATTGTTATTTATGAAAGTAGTGGGGTTGTCTGAAGGCGCCCACAGGCTGATGTGGGTTCAGTGAATGAGTCCATCAGAACTTTACCTGAGAGTAACTGAGGATCTCTTTAAGTAACAGTGGAAATTGCCACCTCTGGGGATTGTACTATCCATGGTTTGTGGCCTGGATGAGGAACTGGCAGCAGCAATATGAGCAGAGATAAAAATAGCATTGGGGATCTTGACAAAGTCATTTGGGGTCCTGCCAAAGTAATTTGACTTTGATTTGCATCTATTTGTTAAGTTTCTACGTGAGGGAGTACCAGCTGACTAAATTAAGGTCCAGGTGAAAATTGGAATGGATGGATAAACAGCAGTAAGCTAGCAGTTCTGTTTGCCATGTGATTATCATCTTCCTACCACGCCATTATTAGATGTAAATAATGCACTATTAAGATGAAAATTGTCCCTGTTTGTAATTTTTGTGGTTGCTCATCATTAAGTTTACATTGTGTTATGAACACTGGACTTTGCAACATGATTATGTTTCAAAAACTAAGATCTTTAAAAGTTTAAGATGGAGTCAGAGAAGTCAGGTGACCTCACATCAACTCTTCTTAAAGACAAGACCGAAATCCTGGTTACCAGGGCAACAGAGAACACAGTTCAAATACTTTTTTGTTGAAAAACAGAGACTGCAGGGGTTTAACACCTGAAGAACAATAGGTTTCACCCTCCCAGACTTTAGGATTGTAAACATGGAGTCAGTGATTGAGAATGCAAATGTGCATGGTAGCTGCTAACACCTGGAAACAGTGGAAAGCCCAGGTGGTGCTGCTGAAACCAGACTTGTGGACTTTGCATATTGAAAAAGGAAAATGTAATATTGACTTTTGATTCCAGATAAATTTAACAGATTTTTTGAAGGCGGACAGGCTGTAAGAAAAGAAACCCGCAGTCGCAGTCTCAAGGAAGAGAGAGGGTACACTTGCTCTCAGGAAAAACTGGTACAGCAGAAGGCTGCACAGACTTGAACCTATTTTGAAAGTTGAAGTTTGTGGAGAAGTAGAAGACCAGTGGGAATTGCCTTATTCACAACGTCCAGGTCAAAAGTGCTCGGAAAAGTGAGGGAAGAGGAGGACATTTACTTTGAGAAAGGTCTAGAAGCTCCAACCCATTGCAACTGGGAGGAGTCTGGGAATTTTAATCACAAATATTTCACCATCAAAGAGGACTGTGTAACATATAACTGTGGTGTGAGGTTTTCAAGTGTTTTAATAAGTAAAGAAAATGCCTTTCTTTGTAATATGGGGTATCAGCTAGATACAAAGCACTATTTAGTTAATAATGGGGATTTCTTTTAGTTTAGTTGTTATAATAAAAGCCTTAAAGTGTGAAATCTTGTGTAATTCTTTAAATTGGACTCAGGATTCTTATCTTGTTTTTTAATGTTAATATTTTTTAACTGAAGTCATAACAATTGGGAGAAATACATTTTATCAGGTGGTAGCCTCAAAGGTAATTTCGGCCCAACAGTTTTAATGGCTAGGTTCCCCAGATTCTCCCAATCCATCTAGAGGATTTATAAAATGTTTTTACTGATATCCCTCTGAGTCGTATTAAGTTTATTAAAATAGTACTTCACAAAGTGTAATTTTAACCCATGGTAACATGAACTGTTTCAAAAATCAAGAACTGAATTTTGATCTAATGGTGCGGGTCTCAGCAGCACCACTGGAAGCGGGTGCTGTTTCCACATGAGTGAAACTGACTGAGCATTTCCTGGGGCACAAAGATGCATCTGCTACAAATGAGCCATGCTGCTCATGTGTTCACCGCTGCACAAATGGAACTGTACAGTAGGGGTGGTTGGAATGTCATGATGGACTCTGTTTTCTCATGCAGGGCAAGATGAATAAGAGTGAAGAGCTGGACAGACTAGGGAGCCGCTGGCTGGAGAGACTGGAGGACAGCCAGCCACCTCTGAGGAGGAGGAGGGGCCTCAGAGGCTGCATCATCAGATCATTTCCCCGCAGTAGATTCGGGCACATAAACTGGTGAGTACATCACTGATTCACCCAGGCAGCTGACGGAGGCTGTGACAGCCCATTCCACTGGCAGTCGGAGGACTGTGGAAGGTTAGGCCCATGCTGAGCCCTAGGCTGATGATGTGTCTCTGGTGTTGCCAGCAACATGGGAACTATTGCATCTGCAGTGAGAGGTCAGGAAACATCTGGCAGAGATGCCAGAGGCTAGGCATATCCAAGCATGGACGATGGAGGAGTCCATCCAAGCATTGGGTGCTGCCATGTCTGACGAGTGCATGTCTAGCTTCCTCCATTGAGAGATTGGCAACACTCATGGACAGCCAGATCCAGCAGACCAATCAGTGGCTGCCGCAGCTGCATGCAGACCTGCACACCATCACTTTGTCCATGAGCTCCATGTAGCGGTGCCAAGTCGAGAGGGGGACAAGACACCTGGAGTATCCACCTGGTGCACATCCCTCTCAGATCAGCAGGGAGGTACAAGTATGCCTTATAAGGGGGGAGCAGCAGCTGGCTGACGCACCAGAGGGCTCCTCTCAGGGTGCTCCTAGTATGGACTGTAGCTCCAAAGCCCCTCTGTCAGTGATGCCAGTGCCTCCATCAACCCCACCGACAGAGGTGGTCCCTGCACTCTGCAGGAGGCCCTCAGTGTGCCGGGGCTCTCCAGGCCTCAGGCAGCCAGAAGACAGCAGCAAGGTCAGCAGCGTGCCTCCACCTCAGCTGACAGTGCAGAGGCAGCATCACGTAAGAGCCCCCAAAAAAGATTTAAGAAGAGCACTTAGATGCACCTAGAGGTTCACGGGTGAATGTACATTCCAGGTGGATAGGGTTGCATTTCATGCAGAATAAAGAAATGATCTCATCTCATGCTATCTCCTTCCTAATGTTAATGTCCTTTGGAACTGCATGTAAACCCTTTCTCCCAAGGGACTGGAATTGAAGGATCAACTCCCGAGCACTCAATGCTTTGGTTTTGCCACTGTTTGATGTGTACCTGGATACTGAGTACAGAAGGAAGGAGGTGACAACAGGGCTGCTTAAAGGTAAAGCTTTATTGGAGTGTTTCCAGAAGGTAGTATGGCTCAAATGAAATGTGAATGCATAAGATTGTCTCGTACCTCCCTTGCACCTTTCCTGTTATAGCTGGGGCCCTTTATCTGGCACTGCCTGGGTAACATCCTCCTCTCCATTGCCATCCTCATCTTCAGAGGAGGCATTATGCTCCACGATATCCTCACTGGTCAAAGCCTCTCCCCCTCTGTAGCACTAGGTTGTGCAGTGCACAGCAAACCACCATGATACACGAAAACCTCGCTGGGGCATACTGAAGGGCTCCACCGGATCGATCTAGACATCTGAATCGCACCTTAAATAGACCAATGGCCTGCTCAATGGTCACTCTGGTTGGCCCGTGACAGGTGTTGTAACTTTCCTCTGCATCCATGCATGGGTTCCTCACATATGACAGAAGCCATGTCCTAAGTTGGTGGTCCTTGACTACAAGGATCCATTCCTGTAGGCACGTTGGAGGATGGAAAAGTTCTGGCGCCTGGGACTGCCGAAGTATGTTGGTGTCATGGCTGTTTCCCGGGAATTGTGCATGCACTTGCAGGATCCGTTTGCAGTGATCCTGTTGACAAAGGCTGCTGGCTGGACCGTGGGAGCCTTGATGGCCACATGCGTGCAGTTGATGACCGCCCTGCACCTGGGAGAATCTACCAATGGCGCCAAATCCTATAGCCTCTCTGCTTCCCTGTTTGGATTGGCACGGAAGAGCACATAGTTGCCGGCCCTCCTGAATCACATTGTGACCTCCTTGATGCTCTGATTTGTTGTAGACTGCGAGATTCCACATGTATGTCCAATGGATTCCTGGAATGATCAGCTAGCATAGAAGTTCAACGCTCCCGTGACCTTCAGCGCCACTGGCATCAGGTGTCCACCAAGTCCCAAGGCCCTCAGCTCATCCTGCATCATGGCACACAGACCAGTGACAGCCTCCCTGGAGAGGAAGAGTCTTTGAAGACACTGTCGCTTGGACATCTGCAGATATTTGTGCCTTGGCTGGTAGACCCTTTCTGGACGGTAGCTTCTTCTACATGCAGGAGGCTATTGGCGTGACCCTCAGCGTCTTTCTCCGGCTTGCCATTCCCAAGGCTGGCCCTCCTTTGGGTCCCCAAGCTGCTGGCACATCCCTGCCAGTGTCTGCACCTCCCTTCTTCTATGCTGCTTCTCCTTCTTAATGAGGGCCTCAAAGCCAGGGTGAATGAGGCCTATGACAGGTTGCCTCTCCCTGAGTACAAGGCCTCAAACAGCACACTCCCCCACCCTTCTGTCACTTGTGACGTCCAATGTGGTGGCACTACCCCGATGCCACCACAGTGTGACTCCCATGCAGAGCTGGCACCTTGGATCCCGGTCCTGATAGTGATTCCTGATGCCCTCCCTCCTCACCCTCCCTGCCAAGCGACACTGCCTCACCCGATGGCTTCCCAGCAAAGCCAGCACTGAGCTCCCGTCTTCTCGTTGCCTCCTTTAACCAGGTAAGTCTCTTAAGTCACATGGTTCCTGTGCACCATTTGTAAAATTGGACCCAATGAAGAAAATTGCTGTCAATTATGCTCTTTAGTAACTTAGTTGCATTCTCGCTGTTTGGTTGTACAAAATCTGCCCTCCATGTCAGCTGCTGACAGTAAAATTCAGAAGGGACATCAAGAAGTCTGGTGTCATCCATCCTCATTTTATGTCACCACAGCCTTCATTCCCTCTCCAATGGTCCCTTAAAATTCTGGCCCAAGTTTCTGTGAGCCCTCAATTATCCAAAGCCCAACTACAGAGAGAAAAATCTTTTCCATACCTGTAAGTTTCATTTATTGCTTTGATAAGTGACTCAACATATTCATTAAGAAACCTCTTCTTGATTCCTTCCTCTTTATCTGTAACATTCCTGAATGCATCATCAAACATAATGTGAATTTCAAAATCAAAGCTGTCATCACTTTTATCTGAAGTTTTCCAATGTTTTTCCTTGAACCTGTCCAACCTGTTAGCAAATAAATATTGTTAAAATATGTCAATCATCTGATCTGCACGGAAAGATTAAAAAACAATTATTCTTAATCTTGAATACAGTGTATGAATAAAAAGAAAGATTTTCATTTATATAGCGCTTTTCATGACCACTAAACATCTTAAAGCACGTTACAGCCAAAGAAGTACTTTTCACGTTTATCCACTTTTGTAACGTAGGAAACTTGCGCACAGTAAATTCACACAAAGAGCAATGTGATTATGACCACATAATCTGTTTCTGTCATGCTGATTGATGGATAAATATTGGCCTGGACTCCATGGATATTTCCGCTCTTCTTCAAAATAGTGGACTATGGGATCTTTTGTATCTGCCTGAGTATGCATGTGGGACCTCCGTTTAACACTTCATCTGAAAAACAGCATCACTGACAGTGCAGTACTGCCTACCGGAGTGTTAGCCTTGATTAATGCATGAGCCCTGGAGTGGGATTTGAATCCAGAACAGAGGTGAGAGTGCTACTAACTGAGCCACAGCTGACACACAGCATTATGTTTACTAGTGTCAAATAGATTAAATCTGCAGCACGATAAATACAGAAAAAATGTTTCCAATGGAACAAATACTTGGTATCCTGGAGTAATTAAGCTTGATTTTAATTATTTTTCTAATTCAGAGACTAAAATACTTCCAAAACTAGAAGGCCGCATGATAATTATGCGTGCAGGAGATAAGAATCTAACTGAAATGCCACTCCGACAAACTACTGGCACATAAAGTGATATAAAATTAAACAACAGTGCTGGCTGTCAGCAGCCTAGAGTATCACCTGCAAACCGAGACACTGCTGCCAAATAACTTCTCTTTTGTTATTAATATCATTCACAGAGAGAATTGGTGACACTGTGAAGCTACAACAACAGGGCACTCACTGCCACTGTGCTTCTCTAGGTGTCCTCTTACCATTCATTGCTTTAGTCTGTTCTATGCAAGAAAAAAATGGGATTAAAACCTCACCAACTAGCAGGCAAGTTTATTTTAAGTTTCCAACAACATAACATGAAATTCAGTTCCCCTGATGGCTGAGATCACTTTACTCAGCATGGATGCAAGACCCTCTTGATTTGAATGATGTAATCTACCATGCAAATCAAGATGGTCCCAAATCGATGTGGAGTTAAGTGACCTCAGATGTGCAGTGGAAGGGGGCTGCATGGTGGTGTGATACAGTTAACCTCAGTGTTCTTGGCCAAACAAGGGGAAAAAAATAATGTTCTGATCATTATCAAGTGACTCCTGTCGAAATGTACGGGTATATTGGCATCATGTGGGGAAAAAGTCGGCTTCAGCTGTGATGGCCTGCCATAGATTAATAGTTTGCTATTGCTCCACTATCAAAGATAACATATGAAGAATAGTCATGTAGCCTGAGTATTACAGTTGGTCTGTAATTCAAGATGAGTCAGCAGCCTTTCAGAGGGGAGGGAAGGATCTGTATAACTCACTACACCATTGCGAGTAAGTTATACAGCTCTTTGTTACTGATGGAAGCATCTTATTCAACAATAGTCTAAGCAATATCCATCATACATTCCATTGTGCTTTAATTATGTGATTAAATTAGATAAGCAGGTACCTCATCCCAAGTACAGTTCTGGTGTAAATATAAGATTTCCTATCCCCATTCTTGTCAGTTACCTGAACAGTGAAGATATTATTCGTAACATTTCTTCCACTGTTTCATGCCACAGTGTAGCACACACATAAATCATCAGATTTTCTCTTTTCCTTTTTCTGCAAAATAGAAGAATTTTTACAAATGGTTTGATCAGAATTTTAACTTCAGTTCAATATTCTAATGAACTAGAAATACTTTTTTTGCACTACTTAAAGTTTCTGCCTGGCTCAGTTTGTAACACTTTTGCCTCTGCGTTAGAAATATGTGGATTCAAGCCCCACTCCAGGATTTAAGCTCATTAACCAGTTTGACATGCCAGTACAGTATTGATGCTGTTTGGCTGGACATTGAAGATCCCACGATGCTACATATCCAACAACAACTTCCATCTATTAAGCACCTTTAGCATAGACAAATAACTCACAGCACCTCAGAGGCATAAGGAGAAAACAGACACAAGTCAAAGAAAGAAACATTAGGAGGAATGACAAAATATTGGTCGGAAGTGTTGAGTTTTATGGAGGATCTTAAAGGAGAAGAAGGATATGGTGAGGCAGATGGAATAGGGAAGAAATTCCAGAGATTAGAAGTTAGGTGGCAGAGCCATGGGTTGCCAGTAAAGAGGAAACAAACTAAGGGTTGCACTAGAGGCCAGAGTCAGAGTCATGGGACGTCCAGCAGGAAGAGGTTGTCGGACTGGAGGAGATTGTAGAGATAGGGAAGGGTAAAGCTATGGAGTGATTTAAAAACAAGAATGAGAATTTCAAATTTGAGGTGTTGTACAACCAGTGTTCAATATAGGTTGGCTAGGACAGTGGTGATATGCTGCAGGACTTTCTGCAAGATAGGGTACTTTTGAATGAGCTGAAGTTTATGGAGGGTGGAGGATAGGAAGCTGGTTAGGACAGGATTGAAGCAATAAATCTGGAAGTGACTAAGACATGACTAAAGGTTTCAGCCACAGGTGTGCTGAAATAGGGGCAGTGGCGTGCAATGCTACAGAGCTGCAAGTGGGCAATTTTGGTGCTGGAGAAGATTTGGATTCAGAATTTCAGATTGGAATCAATTAGGTTCCAAGGTTGTCAACAATCTGCTTCAGCCCAAGACAATGGTTATGGTACAAAATTGGAGCCAGGTACAAAAACAATAACATGGAGGGAAATGGGAAAGAAACCAAAAAAAGAAAGGGTATCAGGGCTAGTACTTGGAGGGCAGTTTGACTTGATGGACAATTGAAAAGGGAGAAGCAGCAGAGGCATCTGAACAGATGACCTTTATCTGGGTAATGAATAAAATCCATGAGCTTCTCATACTTGTTTGTGATGAAAGTGGACGGGGAGGTAAAAATCAAACTTCAATATAATAAACTCTTGCCTAATAAACCAGATTCTGGGCCCTAGCTAAGATGTAGAGGACACGGTGAAAAGAAACATTATTGAATCCGTGACTCCAGGTAATGGAACTTGACTATTTAAAGGTTTTAAGTGGAATCATCTGCATTTGGATAAAATTCCTCAATTACTTCACCAGCTGTAGATAAATATTCTTCAAATCTCAAAATTTTTGGTTTACTTCACCTCAAATAACTATTTTTAATTCAAATGTTAACCAAAATATACACTTTAGTGCAGTGACTAAAATAGTTTTTTTTCCCCACATATTGCTGAAAACAGAGACATTTTGTTGAAAGTTTTTGTCTTGCACTCATCAGAACAATTCGCAAGAATACCAATGTCAGGGAAAGCAACACATTTATACTATATGAGAAGAGAGTACCAATTGGTTAGCTAGTGGACTCTGATTGGTTGAAGTGTTGCCATGGAGAATGTACCAGTTTATGATGACTGACACTTAACTGCCAAAATTTGTTTGAAATTTAAACCAGGCAGCTTGACTCTGATTGGTCAAGGCATTGCCCTGAGGAATGATCCAGCAAATGGCTATCACTTATTTTATTTAGCTGAAACAGGCACAACGTGTGTATGTGTTCTTTCTGTCTGCAAAGAACAGGGCGCTGTGTATTAATATATGTAATTTCCAGTACGCACAAATGTGCCACACTGTGAGCCCTACTGACAATCTAAAATTGGTTATCAGCGTAATTCTGAGCACACTGACGATTATTTAGCAAACGTTGTCCAATCGCAGAATCACAGCTGATATTGGACACTGTGTTTTGAGTTTTGCAAGCATGGGCTGGTTGGATACAGTTTGTACCTTGCCCGTTGTGAACAGCGGAAGGGACATGTTGTTTGATGTGATCTGCCAGTCTTTGGGATGTACAGCCGAAATTCATAGCATCACACTGTCATTGAAATTCATATAGCACATGACTCATTTGTGTGATAGGCAGAACATCTTTTTGGTTTGAAAGCAGCATCCTGTTAGTGGCAAACACCTCACATGTTGCTACTGCATAGTAGCAGTGTGAATGAGCTAGCTTCACTTGTTGCTCAAATTTTTGGTATACATTACCTTTCCAGGGTTATCTGAGGTAGACTGTGCATTTTTTAGGGCCAAAAATGACAGTCTTCGGCCCGTTCATAAGTTTGCGTGATATACAGCGAGAAATAAGATAAGGTTAGCTATTGTCATGCAGGATGCCTTTGATTCGCCTTAGTTCAACATCATACTTGCATGGTGAACAAATGGCTCGGCCCTATTCACTGAATCACAGAACCGTTACAGTGCAAAAGGAGGTCATTCGGTCCATCGTGTCTGCACTGGTTCTCCAAAAGAGCAATTCCCTCAATTCCATTCCCCTGCCTTCTCCCTATAACCCTGCACATTTGTCCTTTTCATATAACTGTCTAATTCCCTTTTGAATGCTTCAGTTGAACCTGCCATGTTCTCAGGCAGCGCATTCCAAATCTTATCCACTCGCTGCATGATACAGTTTTTCTTCATGTCACTTTTGCTTCTCTTACTAAATACTTTAAATCTGGGCCCTCTTGTTCTTGATCCCTTCACGAGTGAGAAATGTTTCTCTCTATCTACACTGTCCAGACCCCTCATGATTTTGAATACTCTACCCAATCACTTCTCTGCCTTCTCTTCTCCAAGGAAAACAGTCCTAACTTCTCAAACTTCAGAACTTAAGTTCCTCATCCCTGGAACCATTCTCATGAATCTTTTCTGTATTCTCTCCAATGCCCTCACATCTTTCCTAAAGTGCAGCACCCAGAACTGGATGCAATATTCCGGCTGAGGCTGAACTAGTGCCTTATAGAAGTTCAACATAACTTCCTTGCTCTTGTACCCTATGCACCTATTAATAAAGCCCAGGGCACTGTATACTTTCTTGACCACTCTCGCAAGCTGTCCTGCCACCTTCAATGACTTGTGCACATAAACACCCAGGTCCCTCTGCTCCTGCATCCACTTTAGAATTGTACCCTTTGTTCTATATTGTCTCTCCATGTTCTTCCTACCAAAATGAATCACTTCACATTTCTTAGCATTGAACTTCATCTGCCACCTGTCTGCCCATTCCACCAACTTGTCTATGTCCTTTTGAAGTTCTACACTATCCTCCTCACAGTTCACAATGCTTCCAAGTTTCGTATCATCTGAAAACTTTGAAACTGTGCTGTGTACCCCAAGGTCTAGGTCATTAACAATTTTATATCAGGAAAAGCAAGGGTCCCAACACTGATCCCTGGGGAACTCCACTACAAACCTTCCTCCAGCCTGGAAAACATCCATTAACCACTACTCTTTGTTTCCTGTCACTCAGCCAATTTCGTATCCATGTTGCGACCGTCCCTTTTATTCCATGAGCTACATGTTTGCTCACAAGTCTGTGTGTGGCATTGTATCAAATGCCTTTTGAAAGTCCATGTACACCACATCAACAGCATTGCCCTCATCAACCCTCTCTGTTACCTCCTCAAAAAACTCCAGCAAATTAGTTAAACATGATTTTCCCTTAGGAAATCCATGCTGGCTTTCCTTAATTAACTTGCATTTGTCCATGTGACTATTTATTTCGTCCCAAATTATTTTTTCTTGAACTTTTCCCACCACCAAAGTTAAACTTACCAGCCTGTAATTGCTGGGCTTATCTTTACACCCTTTTTTGAACAATTTATGAGGTTGCTGATATGGCCAATCTTGTCGCGCGTGGAACTGTAAGAATTCCAATGCGTGTATGAACCAGTGATGGGAGGTTTGTGGTAGACTGTAGTAGAGAACCCCTTAGCAAATTTCTCAACTAGTATTCAAGGAAAGGGAGCTCATTTGAATACTCCATTTCAAAGGTGAATTTGAGCACAGGATGCAGCCCATTAAGACGTGTAAGCAAATTATTACATGCAGCTGTCGATTCAAATATAGCAAACGCATTATTTACATAGCCATTCACTGGTTCATTCCTCAGGGCAATGCCTTGACCAATCAGCGTCAAGCTGCCTGGTTTAAATTTCAAACAAGGCTTGGCAGTTAAGTGTCAGTCACCATAAACTGGTGCATTCTCCATGGCGATACCTCAGAGTCGACTTGCCAACCAATCAATACTGTCTTCTCATATAGTATAAATTTGTTGTTTTCCCTGACATTGGTATTCTTTCAAATTGTCTTGATGAGTGCAAGACAAAAGGCTTTGACAAATGTCTCTGTTTTAGGCAATACTCAAGTTCTGTATGACCAAACGATTATTTCCCACATACGTTAATTAAAGTTTTGAATAAAAAGCAGTAACAAAAAGAACGTTTTCCCCAAAAAAAGAGATAAAAACATTTACCGCAATCTCGGAATCTCCTGCTAATTAAACACAAATCATTCCAATATGTTTATACCTTGGATCAGTTTCCTCTGTATGTTGTAGATTAATGTGAATTCTTTTGTTAAGCAGCATGGATTGTTCTAGAAAGGGAGCTTCATACATCCTCCGAACAAAGATCTCTGATGTCCGTTGTATTCTGTTGATGTTCTGAGTCCACAGGTAGATCGTTGTAAGAATGAACCCAATCCACCAGCATGCCCCAGCCACCCCAAGTAACCAAACACTGGCCTGATTTGATGTACCACCCTGCAGGCTGCAAATGCTGTGAACAATTTCTGAATAAAGGATCTCTACGCTAAGAGTATTATTCACACCATTTGTGGAATGAGCACAGAAAGCTGAGAGGTTGAACTTGTTGTCTGTTTGTAAAAGGTCATTGTAGTGAATCCTAAAAACCACCAGAATAAAAGTGAGTACCACAGGAGTATTCAAAACTAAAGGAAGGACAAAACTTCGCCTCATTGCATGGATCTTACATGCAACCATCCCAAACCAGGAACAAAGTACTGATGCACCAGCCTGCACTGCAAAAAGACCCAGAATTATTCTGATTTCATGCGATGCAACATCACTGACAGTTTCCCACTCCAATTTCTCAATAGCAATCCTAGCTCCCACTACAGAAGCAGTAATAACAATTCTCACTACACTTGTCCAGAGACTCACCATATTCCTGGATTTATCAAGTTCAGACCTTAGATGTTTAATTATTGGATACTTCCAATTCGAAATAAAATTTTCCCACCAACTCAGAGATGTTAAAACAGAGGAAAAAATGGTGAGTCCCAAGTATACACTATCATATTCCTTTCGATCCAAACATTGACCAATTAGAAAGAATATGTAACCGCACAAGAGAAGGAGCAACCCTGACAGAGGTCCTATCACACTGAGCCAGCTGGGTTTCTGAGAGACCACTTGTAGAATGGATGGAATTAAACAAATACTGTTAGAAAGGAACACAGTTGTCAATATGTCATAGTGGGGCAGGCAGATGACAACTAGGGACGCTGTACCGAGGGATGCGAATGCTTCCAGAATGCAGACCTGAAAGAAAAGCAAGAATCTGGTTAACGTCTGATGAAGAATTCTATAATAATCATTAGAGATTCTAAATAACTCAATTGGATTTTAGGAGCTTAAAAATAAAACATGTATTGCAGCTGCTTAGTGTCAACCTTATCTTAGAAGTAGCAATCTTGCCTCTGAATGAAAAGCTTATTGATTTAAGTCCCACTCTGAAAATTTGAGCACATAATTTCAGGTTGACACTTCAGTGTCATTCTAAGGGAGTGCTGCACTGTTGAAAATGGTGTTTTTTTAGATGAGATACTAAGCTAAGGCCCTGACCGACCTCTCAGATCGCATGGCACTATATTTGAAGAAGATCAGGAAAGTTTTTCCTGGTGATCTGGCTTGGCCAATGTCAGTAAAACAGATGATCTGTGACTACACTTCAGAAGTTCCATTTCATCCTTTGCCTGACCTGGAGCTTTGACAAAACGCTTTTTTTCTTCCTTTCAAGTGTCAAGAATTGGAAGATTCAATGACTCTTGGAAAACAACACCCTATCCAGACCCTTCTTCCCCTTCACTTTCCTCTGACCCCATCCCTCCTTCCAGTTTCACTCCTTACCATGTTTTCACAGTCCCTCCCGACCTTCCCCTCTTTAACCCCAAACAATCAGTCTACAGCAAAGACCTCAGCTTCATCCCCTTACATGATGAATTTCAAGCTCGACATGATGCCGTGCTTTTCTTCTGTCACCTTTGGCTCCACGCTTACTTCTTTGGTCAGGAATCATCGCCCCCTTCTCCTGTCTTCAGAATTTGTTTTCCACCTGGACCCATCCCTCTGGCCTCTTACCCTCTGTAGATATTTTCATTGGGAACGTCGGCATGACATTGACCGTTTCAATTTCTCTGCTCCTCTCGGTCACTTTAGCCTACTTTCCTCTGAACTTGCAGCACCCCATTCTCTCCAAACCTAACATTGTCATCAAACCTGCTGACAAGAGTGGTGTTGTTGTAGCTTGGTGAACCAACTTCAATCTTGCGGAGGCTGAATGCCAACTCTCTGACTCTATCTCCTGCTGCCCCCTGAACCATGACCCCACCACCAAACATCAAGCTATTGTTTCCCAGACAGTTACTGACCTCACCTCCTCTGAAGATATTCTCTCACATGACCTCCAACCTCGTAATCTGTGACACCCTGGTCCACTCTTCAATCGCCCCCTAACAACCCCTCCCCTTTCCATGGCACCTTCCTGTGCAAGCGCAGGAGATGTGGCACCAGCCCTTTTACCTCCTCCCTCCTCACTGTCCCCAGCCTCAAACACTCTTTCTGGGTGAAACAGTGGGCAAGATTGTTTAGAGGCAGCAGTGGACAATGCTGGAATTGCAGTAGTCCCAGGACCAGGAGCAGCACAGGAGCCCTGGATTAAGTGGCTTGGTTAGGCAGGCCCCAGCGAGGGGTTGGATGTGGTAATTTTTGAGGGCAGGGGGTGTTGGTGCAGGGGCATCCTTTGCCGCCGCTGGCCCTCCATGGGCCACAGATTGCCCAAGCTGGGAGGCCGCTTGGTTTTACTGGTTGGCCTTCCACATGGCAGGGTAAAATACCACAAGCAGCGGGAAGAGGCCCTACATCTCAATAAATAAAAGCAAATACTGCAGATGCTGGAAATCTGTAATTAAAACAGAAAATGTTGGAAATACTCAGAAGGTCAGGCAGCATCTGTGGAGAGAGTAGCAAAGTTAATGTTTCAGGTCTGTGACATTTCATCAGAACCATTCTGATGAACTTTCTGATTCTACCTCTTGATTTTTAGAACTAAGGTCACCTCTCTCTATTGTACTGTTATGACCAGGTGAGAAAGGTGTCTCAAGGTCCCTTTCAGCCTTCACCTGGTCTTACCGTAACAGGGTTTAATTTTTTACACACTGTTTTTAGTGATGTTCCCCGCTTTCCATTTATAAGGCAAAGAAACTAGCACAAACAGGTTTTCTTAGGTTTAAAGAAGAAAGATTGTAATTTATTAAACTTAAACTCTAATTCAGTTGACCCCTATGGATACACGATGGGTCCACGCTCGCATGCATACGCGATACACACATGCAAAATAGAGACAGAAAAGAGCAGAAGAAAAAATAAAGTGAAACGTCTGAGGCAATATCAGAAACGTTTTTGTTACCATTCTTCGAGCTCACTGTAGAGTCCGTGATTGTAGGTAGATCTTGCTTTTCATTGGGGCCCAGTATTCTTCTTAAACCTTGTTCACTGTCGGAGACATTTCTCTCTTGGGGTGCATGTGTCTTCAGTGGATTCAGAGGCTTGTGAGAAACAGATGGGAGCAGACAGGAGAGACCTTCTCAGTCCAGGAGCAAATAGACACTCTGAGTTCAAACTGTTTGTACAATTCAGAAAACCCCAGGTTGCCATGCAGGTTAGTCATGTGACTAACTGGTCTGACCACGTCTTGGACTGCTCCTCTTACACACAATACCTGGTGATCAAGGTCCATTGTGTGTTGAATGTGTCAGAGAATGGTCCTTTGTCCTTCCAACCACTGTCTGTTAATATGCAAATGTATTTTCCAGCCACGGCTGATCAGTTTAATAAGTCCTTTCTTCACTCCAGTAACAGTTCAAAATCAATGTTCATGACAAAATGAATGTGCCTCATTCTTGGCAGGTGGGGGCCTAGCATGACAACACTCGTGTCATCCTTAATTAACAGAGCTATCCCTCCACCTTTTCCTAGTTTCCTGTTCTTCCGAAAAGTCATGTACCCTTGAATTTTCAGGTCCCAGCCTTTGACATCTTGCAGCCATGTCTCTGTAATGGCTATCAGATCATACACATGCAGTTCTATTTGAGCTATCAATGCATTTGTTTATTTGCACAATAATTACTTTGTGCCCTTTCCTCTTGTCAGTTCTAATTCATGTCTTTCATTTCATTTCATTTTCCCACTCATCCTTCATGCGTTACACAGGTGCTGTAGTGGGAGGAGTCCGAGGAGTCCTCAGAAGAGGTCATGCACTCTGAGGTAGCACTATCACATGACTCATGCACACCCTCCAGCAGTGCAGAAACACCTTGGATGGCCTCTAAGGGATATAGCTAGGTGGTTACATCGTGAGGCGCACATCACATGTGAGTAGGGGCGGGTCTTGGAGACAGGGACTGTAATATTACTGTTCCTTTGGTGTGTGAACTATTGTAAGACTCATAGGACTACAAGTAATATCCAAAGAAAATATGGGTTTTATTATACCTTATACTAGAACATATATATACAAACAGTCAATGCACGAGCTACATCTCACTCTGCTGGGCCACACCCATCTCCCTGGTCATAGGTGAAACGACATCACTTCCCTTGGTGATCTTTTCTTACATGTCTTATGGTGCTCCTCTCTTAAGGTCATCCCACAACAGGGACAGCATTGGAGAGTCCCCATTTGAGCACTCAGGACCCTTCAATCTCTGCTCAACTGGATGCAGATGTTGAATCTTGGGGGCCAACCAAAAAGAGGACAATTCTAGAGCAACAACAAAAATTTGGAACCCATGAGATCCATGCCAAAGACTGTCCCACCTGCACTTTTGCAGGTTCTCTCAGCATTTCCAGAGGCATTGGGCATAACTGGAGAGAGATTGGAGTAGTCGACCTCAAACATGAATGCCATGCTTCTTAGGCTTTTGCACTGATGTTCACCTCCATGGAAAGAGTGACCACTTTCATGGAGAATCAGGCACAGTGGTATGCCTGTACACCGAGTCTTCCATTTTAAACCTGCCCTCCTCAGACTGGCTGAATTTGTTATGACATTGAACAACTTCTTCAACTCCATTCACTTCCTTCAAATAAAAGGTGTTGCTATGGTACCCGCATGGGTCCTAGTTATGTCTATCTTTTTGTGGGATATGTCGAACATTCCTTGTTCCAGTCTCAGTCAGGCCCCCTCCCTCTCATCTTTTTCCGGTACATTGATGACTGTATCGGTGCTGCTTCCCATGCATCTGCTGCCCTTGTTCTTCTAGGTTGTAGAGGTCACAGTTTTGGAAGGTGCTGTCAAAGGAGACTTGGTAAGTTGCTGCAGTGCATCTTGTGGATGGGACACACTGCTGCCACTGTCTGCCAGTGGTGGAGGGAGTGAATGTTTAAGGTGGTGGATAGGATGCTGATCAAGTGGGCTGCTTTGTCCTGGATGGTGTTGAGCTTCTTGAGTATTGTTGGAGCTGCACTCATCAGGCAGAGCCCCTGATGGCCCTCAGTGGCGATCCTTGCTGATAGCCAACCCTCTCATCCAGCAGTATGAGCAACCAAAAATCTCAAACAGCAGTTTGGCTACTCAATGCAGTCCCAAACACAGGCAAACCCCTCGCAGAGCCCCCGCGACCCTGAACCTGCTTGCAGAGCCTCTGAGATCCCGACACTTCCTCTATGCAGCAGTGCTTATGGCAACCTCCCCGTCATGGTGCTGAAGCCTCTCGTCTCGGTGCTGCAGCTTTTAACGGGCGTGAACGCAAAGGCACTGAGTGCTGCCCGCCGTACACTAAATCGAGAGGTAACCATTAAATCGACAATAATTACATGTAAATACATTACAGGCAACTGCTCAGAAATTTACAATAGCTTCCAGTCTCGTTGGGGTGGCAATGCTGCCTTGCTGCTTTTCCGCCACTGACAAAATCCGGAACCGACGTCACAACGCCAGATTTGCTGGTGAACTGATCTGGCGCGATTCTCTGTCCCCCATGCCACCATTCCCACTTTAAATGGCCATATTAAATTCTGCGCATGCTTTGCAAAGCTCTCCACCAGTGGGGTTTTCCTGGTCATTTTTAGATCTGTTGTAGATTATTTGATGGAGATTGATAATCATGATTAACCACCAACTCCATTATTATTGTATCAGGCAACTATTAAGATGATACAAGGTGAATTGGATTGAGCATGCTCATTTTTCATCTGGCAATTCCCAAGTTGCTAAAGCTTTGTTAATGATCCTGCCGTGTGCAGCTCAGTTGGCTAGATGGCTAGTGTGTGGTTCAGAATAATGTCAAGAGTTTTTTAAAAATTCTTTCATGGGATGAGGACATCGCTGCCAAGGCCAGCATTTCTTGTTCATCCCCAATTGCCCTTGACAACTGAGTGGCTTGCTAGGCCATTTCAGAGGGCAGTTAAATGTCAACCACATTGCTGTGGGTCTGGTGTCACATGTGGACCAGATCAGGGAAGGACAGTAAACTTCCTTCCCTGATGAGTTTTACAACAATGATAGTTTCATAGCACCATTACTGAGACTAGCTTTCAATTCCAGACTATTTTCATTAACTAATTGAATTTAAATCCCACCAGCTGCCATCGCCTCATGGAATTCGCTTGGGCCTCTGGATTACTAGTTCAGTGACATTACCACTACGCCACCATCTCCCCTATAGTGCGGATTCAATTCCTGTTCTGGCTGAGGAAGACTTGGGGACCTGCCTCTTCACACTGTTGGTGGAATACAGATGTTAGTCTGCGATGCTGACACAGCCAAAGAGACAGAAGCAGGTCTACAGTTCTGCTTGCTCTGATGGCCTAGGCTGAACATATGAAAAACTTAATGCACTCAGAGGACCCTCCTTTCATGTGGCTCCTGAAGAACAAACTTTGAATTGTTTATAACAAAACACTGCAGCCTGTGTTCATTTCATTTGTAGCAGTAATGCACATGCTATGCACAGCGGCAGTGCAGTGATGCCTCAGTTGACCAACTGAGGTGTGTGGGGCAGGGAAAGAAAACCTGCTCAATTTAAATTCAAAACTGAAACATCTTTATAGAAGAACTCAAAACTTAAAGCTACTGAGAGTGCAAAATATTTAATGGAACTATTAATTTTGTGGGATATACGGAACAATGGAAAATTATAGAGCCATATTAGCAGAAAATACGGGAAATACTCAGCAAGTCAGGGAGCATCTGTGGTGAGAACAAAGTTGCTGCCTGGCCTGCTGAGCATTTCCAGCATCTTCTGTTTAAACTTCAGGCTTCCAGCATCCTTTTGTATGAGGGTTATGGAGCCATGTTCCATTAACGAAAATCACCAAATGTTGTAAATTCAGGTGATTCTTTAGAATTTATCTATTTTCTAAGTGTACCATTTTTTTCACAGACTGTACACTAAAAATAAATACTCAGAATGACTTACTGTTATCAGGTTGTATGTGGAGACCATAGATTCAGAACGGAATGAAAGTTTCCACAGGCACTTTGCAATGGTCAGAATGTTGGGAATTAACAGCGTGCAACCCAGTAAAAGCTGACTGAAGGGTTTGTTGGTAAAATGGATTGAATCATCATCTGTTGCAGAAATTAGCAATAGAAGAGAAACCTGGAGAAAACAGAATAGTAAATATGGTAACAGGAGTGTAATAAATTGGGTATATAATGTATCAGGGCTAAAATATTACTTAAACAACTTATATAATAGTCTTTTATATGAATATAACTAGACTATTTATGCACAATAGACTAATAAGGTCAGAGGATGCAGAGTCAAGGGACAATAGTAGAACGGACAGCTAGTTGGCTGAAAGATGGAAAGCAAAGAGTAGGCATAAAGGGTGGCTATTCAGAATGACAGAATGTGGGAAGTGAGGTCCCATAAGGATCATTATTACAAACACTGTTGTTCACAATTTATATTAACAATTTAGACTTTGAAATCAAAAACACATTTTCTAAATTTGCAGACAATTCCAAATTGGAAGGGATAGTCAATATTGAGGAGGATTGCAACAAAATAAAAGTTGATACTAATACACTTGAAGAATGGACATATAATTGGCAGATGAATTTTAGCATAGATAAGTGTTACATTTTGGTAAGAAAAATAAGGAGGTTGCATAGGGCTTCGAAAATAGAATCTAAAGTGGGTAGAGGAGGAAAAGGATCTGGGAATGCAAATACACAAATTACTGAAAGTAGAAATGCAGCTAAATAAGGCCAGAAGAAAAGCAAATCAGGCACTAGGTTTTATTCTTGCAGGTTAGCGTTGAAAAGTAGAGAAGTTATGTTAAATTTGTATTGAACCTTGGTTATAAAAAGGATATAGAGGCATTGGAGAGAATGCAAACAAAATTTACAGGGATGATACCAGAACTGTGAGATTTTACCATCAGGAGAGGATGAACAGGCTTTGTCACCTTTCTCTTAAAAAAAGAAGGCTGAGGGGTGACTAAATAGAGGTCTTTAAAATTATGAAAAGTTTTGATCAAGAGAGTTTCCACTTGTAGCAAAACTAATGGTTATCAACGTAAGATAGTCATCAAGAAATCAAATAGTTATCCAGAGAGAAGAGAACTTGGTACCACAGGAAATGGTTGAGGGAAATAGTATAGATGCTTTTAAGGGGAGGCTAGTTAAGCATATGAGGGAGGAATGTATAGAGAGTTATGCTGATAGAGTTCGATGAGGTAGGATGGGAGGAGGCTCGAATGGAGCACAAACACTAGCATGGACTGGTTGGGTCGAATGGCCTGCTCCTGTGCAGTATATGCTATATAATTCTAGCAGTCCTTTGTTTCTTCTATAAGATGTTGCTATTGAGATATATAACTGCTTGTGGCCTCTAGAAATTATGGTAAAAATTATGTACTGTTACAAGACAATTCATGACAGGAGAAATAAAAAGAAAAAAGCTGCAAATACTGCATGCCTGACACAGCAACAGAAAATTCTGGAAATATACATGGATATTACAGTGCTGGAGAGAATCTCCTAGAGGGGTCAAGGAGAGAATCTATGCCAGCTTTCTTTGGGCACATGATATTAATTGTAGCAAAATCTTCCAGCTGTTTGACTTCATCAACACAATCTGTCAGGCTAATAATGCGAAACGCCTGATCGTCTTCTGGCTGAGAATCTCTCCACTCTGAGCCTTGTCTTGGATCTATTTTGCTGTGGACTTCATGCATCAACTTACATTTATGCAGGTCTCCAGCACTCTCCTTGCTGCTGTTGCCCTGTTGCCGTGACTGTCTTCTGTTTGTGTATGTCTTATTGTGACTTCTGGTTGCGTCCTTGGAGCCACATTTCCTGTATAGGTGGGCTCATTGTCCTTGCACAGGTCTTGAAATGTAGGACAACTTTGCAGTGAGTGGGACAGACTACACTTACCACACAGATTGCATGCTTGCTGTATGCAACCCGGCTGTCATACCGATATTGTTGGTTGCACCTAGTGTGTGCAGATTCTGTTGTCTAGATACAATGGCTTTGTATTTCCTGCCATCTTCTAGCAGTGCATCAATACTGTGACCTTTCTTTTACCCCAAGAGGCCTTTTGGAAATGCTGCAGTAGGTGTTGAGGCAATGACCAGCTCTATTATTTGCTCCGACAGCTCAGTTTCTGAAAAATCGCATTTGTTGTCCTTCCTACGGCATCTACTGATGAATTGATCTATTGATTCCTGTGGCTGTTGCCTGTAAGACATCAATTCCAGGTGATGGATTCTAAATTTCTCTCTTACCCGAAGCTGATGTTCTAGCACTTTCCATATATTTGTGGGATCTTTTTGGTCCTCTTCAGAAAAGACAGAGGTACTGATTCTGTATAACCCCTCATTTACAACTACAATCAATATTTTCACAGCTTGCCTCTATGATTCTATAACCGCTTGGTCTGTGAAGCATAACAGCATTCTTTGTTTAAAAAGTTTAAACTTGGATAGGATATCAATGGCCTTCCAGTTCACGCTGGGATATTTGGTATCCATCCTTCTGCTGTTCTTTTGCTTTTTGCTCTGTATTTAACTTTGTTCAGCTCTGTGTGTGCCTGCAGCACGGTATTTATTATGACTTTTCTATTTTTAAGACTTAAGACTTGCTTTGAGACTTGTTCTATTAACTCTGCGTTGTTTCCCCAATAAGAAGTTCAAATTTTATTTCGACCAGCTGCTTTGATGGAGAGTACCAGGTGCTTGACAGTGTTTTCTCTTTACTTTGCTTTCAGCACTTAAGCCTGTATGTTTACACAGCTGTTCAATAGGCAGTTCAAGGGCTTCCCCTTTGCTTTTTTTTTGCTAGAGATTGTTTATGCTTTTCATGCTTGAAAGGTTTAATGATTTCTTTAGCTTTGGCTTCTAGAGTTTATATATCTTCTTCATAGTTGACTGGTTGAATGTTTTTTTCAGCTTGAGCTGCATGAATGGAGGCTCTGCAGTGTCTGGATCTTCTTGCACTTTTTTTTGGATGCCTCCCGCAATGGCGCTGACCTCGAACAGCCTGAGAGAGGAATTGGGTTTTCCCCATTTTTTTCCCTCACTCCTACGGAACCTTTACAAAGATCAATTTTTGAAGCACTTCAAAGCTATTTTTAAACCAGGATCCCTCGACCATCGGTACAATGACTCACCAAATCACAGGAATATATTTGTAGCCTGTCAATCAGTGCTCTGTCTCCCATAACTGGAGGTAAATCTATTTCTTCTTTCCACTGTTTGGGCCAGCATTTCTTTCACTTTTTTTCAGGTACTTTTTAAAGTTTCTTCACTGTTTGCTGTTTTGCCATGGTCTTCAAGGTTATAGCTTTTTTTTAACCACAGCTGCCACCATGTCATGTGTTCTTAATGTTGTCTTAAGTAACACAATGAGTTATGTGGATTCCACTTCCTTGAAGATCTCAAACAGGTTTATTAACAGATAACTAACGCAATACAGAGCAAACTATGCAGTAACTTTGTCTAGGGAATTACAGTTGCAGAGTGACTATAGTTTCTAGTCACGTGACTACATCCTAGCACTTAGCCTATTAGCATACTGAGTTCTTAAAGGAATATCACTCTTGAAGCGATCATTCAACAACCAGGTTTCACAAGTACTTTATCTCCTGGCTTTAAAAGTGTAGCTCTAAATTTCATGCTTTGCTCTGCATTTACCTTCATTTGATCCTTCTATTCTCGATCTCATTCGCGTACGCGTTGATCATTAGCTATGCAGGGGAGCTCAGGTCGATGTATGCACATTGGATGTGCAAAGATAAGTGTAGCTGGAGGTTTTCTAGTAGTCAAGTGAGGAGACGCTCTGTAATTATGAAGAAAGTGATATAACTCTTGCTTCCATGACTTGTTCTCAGCTGTAGCTGTATGTATCACTTTTCTCAAGACTCGCATAAATCTTTCAACTTCTCCATTAGTTTTTGGCCAATGGGATGTGATTTTTTTGATGAGTAAACCCTAGGTAGTTTGCAAATTTGCTGAACTCATCGCTGTTGAATGGAAGTCCATTGTCACTTCTTACCTTTTGCGGGATTCCAAACATAGCGAAGATCTGGTCAAGCTTTGGGATGACTGTTTTCGTTGAAGTTGACAACTAATTCCATGATTGGGAGTCTGCTGTAGTCATCAGTGACTGTGGGCAAATCTGTGAAGTCAATGCTGATTTCAATCCATGGTCCTGGATGTATATTGAGAAGGTTACAAAGAATTAACATTGTGATCGCTTGATATGGCAACTATTACTTGATTTTGCGCTCTATCATGCAGTCAATTCCTGGGTACCATACATTTTCCCTAAGCAGTTGTTTTGCTTTGACTATTTTCTGGTGCTCTTCGTGTGCTATATTGACTACACATTCCCTCAATGGAATGACAATACAGTTGTTGCGTAATACGAAATCAGATGTGGTTGTAACGATCAGCTCATTTTGAACATTGTGAAGACCTTGCAGGATGTGAGTGATTTTGTTTGTAGACGTATTCTCGATAATGTCTTTCCAGTTTCATGATTCGATAGCTTTCATACATAATTGCAAAGCCACATTTTGTTTTGTTGCTGCTTTGAGTTTATGCTTACATAATTAAGATCTTTTCCTCATGACTAGTAGGACCAACTTTCAGCAATGGATGTTGCAAAAGATAGTCCGCTGGCTTGAGCTTGCCTGGCTGATACTCAACATGGAACTCTTACTCTTGTAGTTTGAGTATCCAACATTTTATTCGAGTGGATGGTTTGCTATGTGGATTGTTGATCTATGATCAGTTATTACTTTAAACTCACTTCCATTTAACTGGAGATGAAAGTGTAAAATACTCCATGTGTTTGAGAGTGCCTCTCTTTCTGTTTGCAAATAACATTGCTCTACAGGTGTCAATGATCTGCTTGTCATCTCAACGATTGTTGGAATACCTTTCTTGTCTTTCTGTACAGGAACTGCACATAAGCCAATCAGGCTTGCATCCACAACTAGCTAGGCGCTTTTCTCAGGGTTGCAACAGGCATTTGTGCAACTTGCTGACAAAGTCGTTTGATCTCACGTACCACCTGTTTGTGTGATTTAGTCCATTCCCAATTGGTGGTCTCTTTTGTTAGATCACGTAGGGGGACTGATAGCGTAGCGAGGTCAGGAATAAAGCGACTGCAGTACATGACAGGTCCCAGCAGATGCCGGGCATCTTGCACATTCGTAGAATCTGTAACGTTTGCAATGGCTTCAACTTTCTGTGGATCAGGTGATACTCCTTCACCACTGAACACATGACCGAAGAATTTAATTCTGCTTTCATTAAACAAGCGCTTTTCTTTGTTCAAGGTAAGGTTACATTCTCTGAGATGTTCTAGGCATGTCTCGATTTCCCTTTCAGTGCGACCATAGATGAAAATGTCATCACTGATGTTCAGCGTGCTTTCCAGTCCTTGAAGTTCAGATTGAATATGGTGCTGAAATACCTCAGCTGCTGAATTGACTCCAACATTGAGCCTCTTGTATTGAAAACGTCTGATGTGAGTAGAGAATACAGTAAGATATCTCGATTCTTCTGCAAGCTTGATTTGATGGTAGCTTGCATTGAGGTCAAGTTTAACAAAGTGTTTAGCACCATTCACTTTCTGTATGATATCATTGATTGTTGGTGTCAAGTGCCTTTCTCATTGTATAGTTTGGTTTGGTGATTGCATATCAATGCAGATTCTAATCTGGTTCTCACTCTTTGGTTTGTTGACGAATTGTGTGGATGATGCCCAAGGGTAGGCTTATCCCCAACTTTCTCAATAATGTCAAGGTCAAGTAGGGATTGAGGTTCCTGCTCTGCCTGTTTCCTGATATGAAATTATATTTGTCGCCACTGATACGCAACTGGGGGGACATTAGGGCCGATATGCAGCTAGCATGTAACAGCTTTCGGCTTGCTGATATCAGTGAAGTGACCAGCATACAGGTCGAGACTGCTTTTATTATGCGTAGGAAATGTGTATGTAACTGCAATCATGTGCAGATCTGTTGCTGTGTGGAAACTGATAAGCAGATCACATTCTCCAGATATGACATAAAATTCAGCTTTCGTTCGAGTGCCTTTGAATGAGACTGGCATTTCAAACATTCTGAGGATTTTTAGCGCTTTGTTGATGTTGTAAGGGAATTTTTTTTGTGTTCCCTGGTTTGCAGAGAATGGGGCAATCCTGAAGTTTGTTGGATATTTTGTCTCCCATGACACTGACAGATGCTTCTGTGTCCATGAGAGCATCTACGTCTGAGCAGCCAATGATCATTGAGCTTGCCTGGCTGATACTCAACATGGAACTCTTACTCTTGTAGTGTGGTTATTTGCTGTGTCTGAGAGAGAGCTCAAAAGTATGTTCAGGGTTATCCACCTCTACATTCACTACATTCTCTTGCCTTTTTACTGTGGTACGTAGACGTTGTACCTTTTTGTTGATAGTGGTCTTAGTAGTTGAGTTTGCTGATGAGCGACAAACACAAGCAAAGTGGTTGGGTTTTCAATCAGTTTCACATACACTGTTTACCAGTAGCAGGACACTCTCTCGGGTGTGAGTAAGCACCGCCGCAGTGGAAACATACATTGGATTAGTCGGAACTCTGTTTGTGAGAGGCCTGTTGTTGCTTTGCAGGTGGTTTCCTGGCACGTGAGTGATGGATAGTGCTCACAGGAGTTGAACTTGGAGTGTGGTAGTTACTCTTAGCTGCCTCAACTTAAGTCACTCTGGACTCTGAGAGAGATAGTGATCTTGCTAACTCCAGCTGCTCTACAGATTTCTGTCTTTCTCGAGAGACTGGAGAGACAGCCTTCGATATTTTGTGTTTTGATTTCCCATTCAACATGTTCAACATCACCAAAGTCACATTGGTTGCTAGTTGCCTCAATTCAATGCAATATTGTTCAATTGCCTTATTTGCTTCTTGTTTAGTGCATCAATAAAACAGTTGTTTTGTATATGGTGTTTTTCTTTGGTGTGAAGCAGGTCCTCAATGCATTTTTTGCTGAGTTGTATTCAAACTGTTCACCTCCATAGCGAAGAAACAAGCCCTTTAACGTGCCCTCACAGCCATTTTTGCCAACATGAGGATATGGATGATAGCTCTGAATGCATATCAAAAGGTGTTAGGTTGGGCATAGACAACACCATATTGATCAGCAATGCAGTGATAAAAAATCCAGGATCATGCTGATTTCAGAGGAAACTTCTCTGCAATGATCTGAGATTATATATTTTTTGATTGGATGGTTATTTTGGAGAGGTCAGTGTGTCTTATACACTGTACATGCTTCCTTGTGTCACTCGAACACAGTCTGCAACTTACAATGCTGTCTATAAGAGTAGACAAAAACCTTTCAAAATTTCATAACTGAAAGCAATGTTTCTGGTTTGTCACCAACCCTTTGCTATTTACCTCATCGCCATTGTGATGTTTCTTGGGAGTTGAGTGAGGTTTAGCCAAGTTTAGTATAAGGCATGTGAGGCAAAGACTGAGACAGCAGCAGCAGCAGGCTATTGAACATAAAGGCTTCTCCTTTATTCTGTTTTATATTCACATTTCCTTTGCTAGCATGTGTGTTCTATAGCCGTTTCTAGAGTACACAAGCACAATGCAATTGCAATTTCAAAACGCAACAACAGTACACTTACTTCTCTCAGTAACTGAGAAGCATCTGCTAAAATGGTACCAATGTTAAATGACTTCAGTTATGTAGAGAGACTGGAGAAGCTGGGATTGTTCTTCTCAGGGTAGAGAAGATTAAGATGATATTTGATAAATGTATTCAAATTCATGAAGGATTTTGAAAGAGTACTAAGGAGAAATTGTTTCCAGTGGCAGAAGGGTTGGTAACCAGAGGACACAGAATTAAGGTGATTGGAAAAAGAACTAGAGGCGACATAAGGAAATATTTTTTTAACACACCAAGTCTTGTGATCTGGAACACGCTGCCTGAAACAGAAAAAATTGACAGGGCTATGAGGAAAGAGAAGGGAATAATTGAATAGTTACGATGTGCCAAATGGCCACTATCCAAGCAGTATCATTCCTTGCTCCAGGAACCCTGCACAAACAGGGTTAGCAAGAATTATATATTGCATATTAATGCCCAACCTGGCTCATGCAACAGACACTTTGGGGAAGAAATTCAAGACAGACCCAACACAGCTCGATATTGGTGGAGTGGCAATGGTAGCTGCCCAAAGCCATGTCAGGAAACTCAAACATTTTTCAGTTTCGGGTCTCAGTTAAATTTTACTGCAAATGCCAAGTGGATATTTCTCTGCAGCTTGCTATTTTGATGTTGTGGAACATCCGCCAGCTCTGCATGGAGCCTGCCAGCAGGCAACGTCTGTTTAGGGGCTTGCTGGGTGTTTTTGGGGGGTGTGGTGGGGGGAAGGCAGGCATCAATGTGCCAGCAGTGGGACAGAAGATGTTTGTAGGGTCAGGAGGATCGTGAAGGTTCCTCTTGGCTTCACAAAAATCTTAGCAAGCGAAAATATAGAAAACTTAGCTCGATTTCCTCCAAAACTTCAATTAAGGTTAGGCTCCTCAACACCTGAAAAGAATGATATTAGCACACACTTCACCTGCTCCACGCATTCTTCCCATGAAATTTCAGTGGGGGCCTTACAGCTGACCAGAACCTGGTTTTCCAAATTCGAACAGACTATTGCCTATTTAACTGGCTGCTTGAAAATTGAAGAAGGCAGAAATAGGTTCCAAGGTCCCAATCAAATTCTTCACTGCTGGGTTCATTTTTCAGGTGAGAAACAAACAATGGACAGTTCTAAATCTCTCCTCCCTTTTTGTCTCTGTCGCTGGCTTGTTGGATATTAACCAGGCTGTGTTAATTATTTAAATGAACATGGTTTTAAACCCAAAGGTATTGCAATGAAAAAACAGAACAAAAATAATATACAGGAATGGCCTCCTTCTCTGTCGTTCTGACTCTATGGGCTGGGGACGGGAATGGAGGCGGGGGTGGGGCCCCTAAAATTACATGGGAAGATGGGTGGTTGAATGCCCATCTCTTTCCCGATGCCTTTGAATTTTGACTGGGTGAGGATGGCCTTCCTGCCCAAAGGCCAGTTGAGGCCCTTAAGTGGTGGTGGAGGGGGGCAGGGGGGTGGGAGATGGGTCCCTCTGCCACATGAGGAAGCTGCTCAGTAACTCGAGGTGGCTTTCCTGAGGATTTGAGATGGGGGAGCCCTCCACCGTGGGAAATATTTGGGGTGATGCCATGGGTGATGCCCCATGGCATCACCCACACCCCCTGTCCTCAGTAGCCCAGCCCCTCCACTTTGCCACGGCCTGCCTGAGTTGCCTCGTAAGACTGCCCCCACTTACCAGCAGTTCAGGCTCCATGGCTACTCTTCTTTGGTTGACAGCTACGGTTTCAGCAGTGGCCACCATTCCCGGTGGTGCTGCTGGGACTGCTGAGCTGCCGGCGCTTTGATTGGCCAGCAGCTCTTAGAAGTGGGATCCCCATCCTGAAAGGGATGGGGACCCCAGTGCTGGGCAGTTAGCTAACCGAGCGACGTAGGATGCAGCCAGGAACCCCCAAAGGGCCGAGGCGGGGTTCACCTCCCCTTTTGGGCCTTTTGTCTGGACCCCCGTCAGCTGCATAAAATCCAGCCCTATGAGCAAAATAGATTTTCATCATAATAATAAAAGCAAAATACTGCTGATGCTGGAAATCTGAAATAAAAACAAGAAATGCTGGAACCGCTCAGCAGGTCTGGCAGCATCTGTGGAAAGAGAAGCAGAGTTAACGTTTCGGGTCAGTGACCTGAAATGTTAACTCTGCTTCTCTTTCCACAGATGCTGCCAGACCTGCTGAGCGGTTCCAGCATTTCTAGATTTTCATCATCCCTGCCTGGCAGCAATTTGGTGGAGCACACTGCCTGCACTTTTGGGAACTTGCATAGAAAATTGGTGAGCTTTATAAAGGGCAGGTGATCCATTCTGCTAGATCACTGCCAGGTGGTGGAGATATAAATCTAGCCTACTGTATTTTGTTGCAATATCTCTCTCAGCACAAATCAAGATTTGAATGTAAAACAGCACACACTCACACACTGAGCAACTGGGGGAGCTAATCTAATGAACTTTACAGCTCCCTCTGCCTAAGCACTCCCCGCCCCTCCACTCAATACATTCCCCTTCCACTACACTCCCCAGACAGAATGCTAGTTCCCCACAATATGACAGTGCACAAGCTGCTGCCAATGCCATCTTCAACCAACCAGAAGGAAATATATGAAGGAAATGCTCAGCATAACTTGCCCTCAGATTTTGCCTTCCTTGCTACAGGTCAGAAATCTTGCCTTTGCCTGAGACTGGCGTGTATAAATTGAGAGTTCACTATGTGGTAAGATGTGCTTGTAAACCTACAAGCTACTACTCCACGTTGCAGTATATTGTACACCATCACACCTCAACCTCAATCAATTGGAAATCAATTCAATCAGCAGGGTGATCCATCTAAATCCCCCCACCCCACCAAACAAAGTAAAGAAAAGCCCCCTTGGACCAATTGTAGATCAAACTAACTTGTTTCATATTGGGATGACTTTACTATTTTCTGAATAAACACCTTGAGAACAATATGAACTGTATTATCACAGTAACTTATATTGCGTATTCTTAATAAGATTTAGACTCTAAATAATATCATAAGAAAAGCAATTTTTCATTGAGAAGCCAACTCACCCTGCTTAAAAAGGCGAGACCCAGTACAAGAAGTGCGAGAGCTGTGCAACAAAGGAACTTGATTACTATCATATATTTCGCTCTGTTTTCTTCTTCATCATGGACTTTACGGATATTGAAAATATCCCAGGTATCCCTGCTTAAAAACAAATCAATGTATTTAATGCTTGTATTTCAAATAAGAAACAAGATGATAGAAAAGTGGCAGGTATAATCCATCTAATTCATAGTATTGTAAGGGTTGATCTTCACCTAATCTCTGGTGTGTAGTTCTTAGTATGTATTCCATTCTCCGAGGTAGAGGGATGTGCAATGCATAGTTTCCTTTGTCATGCAGTGAGGCTGTCATACTAGCCAGCATTAGAACAAAGAACAAAGAGCAGTACAGCACAGGAACAGGCCATTCGGCCCTCCAAGCCTGCGCCGATCTTGATGCCTGCCTAAACTAAAACCTTCTGCACTTCCAGGGACTATATCCATCTATTCCCATCCTATTCATGTATTTGTCAAGATGCCTCTTAAACGTCGCTATTGTACCTGCTTCCACCACCTCCCCCGGCAGCAAGTTCCAGGCACTCACCACCTCTGTGTAAAGAACTTGCCTCACACATCCCCTCTAAACTTTGCCCCTCGCACCTTAAACCTATGTCCCCTAGTAACTGACTCTTCCACCCTGGGAAAAAGCTTCTGACTATCCACTCTGTCCATGCCTCTCATAAATTTGTAAACCTCTATCATGTCGCCCCTCCACCTCCGTCGTTCCAGTGAAAACAATCTGAGTTTATCCAACCTCTCCTCATAGCTAATGCCCTCCAGACCAGGCAGCATCCTTCCGTGCCCTCTCCAAAGCCTCCACGTCCTTCTGGTAGTGTGGCGACCAGAATTGCACGCAATATTCTAAGTGTGGCCTAACTAAAGTTCTGTACAGTTGCAGCATGACTTGCCAATTTTTTTACTCTATGCCCCGACCGATGAAGGCAAGCATGCCATATGCCTTCTTGACTACCTTATCCACCTGCGTTGCCACTTTCAGTGACCTGTGAACCTATACGCCCAGATCTCTCTGCCTGTCAATACTCCTAAGGGTTCTGCCATTTACTGTATACTTCCCACATGCATTAGACCTTCCAAAATGCATTACCTCACATTTGTCCGGATTAAACTCCATCTGCCATTTCTCCGCCCAAGTCTCCAACCGATCTATATCCTGCTGTATCCTCTGACAATCCTCAACACTATCCGCAACTCCACCAACCTTTGTGTCGTCCGCAAACTTACTAATCAGACCAGCTACATTTTCCTCCAAATCATTTATATATAATACAAACAGCAAAGGTCCCAGCACTGATCCCTGCGGAACACCACTCGTCACATCACTCCATTCAGAAAAGCACCCTTCCACTGCTACCCTCTGTCTTCGATGACTGAGCCAGTACTGTATCCATCTTGCCAGCTCACCTCTGATCCCATGTGACTTCACCTTTTGTACCAGTCTGCCATGAGGGACCTTGTCAAAGTCCTGCCCACAGGACCCCTCTCACAAAAGTCTGAACCTTCACAGAATCAGAGAATTATAGAATGGTTACAGCACAGATGGAGGCCATTCAGCCTGGCTTTTCTGTGCTGGCCCTCTGCAAGAGAAACTCAGCTACTTTTGTGAGGGGAGGCAGTGGGGGGGTGGTGTGGGGCAGGGCCTTATGTTGAAGCCTTAAAATTTGGATATTTCCAAACTGAAGTACAAAGACTGTTCTCAGAATACTTGCTAGTATGGCAGCCTTGCTGGATTACAAAGGAAACTAAACATTAAACATTGGAGACATCACAAAATTGGAGTTTATATCTGGGTTTTAAAAAGTTTTTGGCTTTTGTTTCAACTGTGCATGTTGAAAAGAGAACATTAGCGGATCAAAAATGGCAGTGCTGGCGTCAGATGAGTATTACACACTGACTGACAGCATGATCTGTCTCATAATAAAAACAGAAAGTGCTGGAAATACACAGCAGGTCAGGCAGCATCTGTGGAGAGAGAAACAGAGTTAACATTTCAGGTCTGTGACCTTTCATCAGGACTGACCTGCCTACTCTGCATACTTCTAGCGCATGTCCCTAATGTCCATGTTAATGCCCTCACCAAAATGGCATCCAGCACAAGCCACGCCGAAAGTGTGCACATGCAGCACACCACTTATCTTGAAACAAAAACAGCACCTGTAGCACCAAAAATACAAGTAATACAGAGCCAAATTGTGAAGTCAAATTCTTGCCTGATACTCTGGATTGCTTTATATACCTCCCCAGAAAATAAATAGCTAAAAAGGCAAGGGTAATTCATTACATCATGCAAGAGCTGCATGGAATATTGACACACCCTCAACAATGAACATGGTCACATCCTTATTCATTAGTTAGTAGAGATCAGTTATCCATATACTTCACTGAACTACCTAGATTAACAAGACTACAAGAACTCCAGCACACAAATTTGCAACTAGACTGCATGGGAAATTTGACACATATCCTGTCAACAAATTGCCAAATGGTCATCTCCTGACATGACCACTGAATAAAGTTTCAAACCAGTGGGTGTGAAATTGGTCTTGGCTGTAGTGAATCTGCAGCTGTTTTACACCCCACCCGATTTTCTTTTCCATTGAAGTTCACTTTTACGTATGTTCCTCTGAAAGCTCAGCTAAGGACACCTGATGCTGGATTTCATTTCCAATTATACATTTACCATCATTAAGGACAAGAGTAACTTGCAAAATTGCATCTGTAGTAATTTTTATTTTAAACAGTATTTATGTTTGCTCTTATTTTAAGAATCATTGACCAAATTAGTTGGGAAGGGGCAAAATCCAATTTTTGGTGTTCTAGTGGGGAAAGGCATCCAGTTTAGTTTTCTATTGGGGCAGAGCACATCCTACTTGCCGACTAATTTTGATGTTTCAATGCTCTGTCAGGGTCGTCCAGGGAGTCTGACATACATTGGTGAGGAGGGGGTAGAAATTATGTTATTGAACAAACGCTTAATGGCTCATTTCAAATTCCTCTCTGTTTTAATGAAAGTGCTGACCTTGTTAAATGTATTAATACTTCCATTTTAATAGCGGAGAAAGGATTTGATATGAGTGCATTCAATACACAAACATCATGAACAGTAAATTTTAACCTTAATGTGTCCAGTCACTGATAGTCCAGTGGTTGAAGTACATCTCCTCTCATCTGAGTGGAACAGAAAAGCAAATACATCTCCAGTCTCTCAAAAACTGGCGTAGAGAATGCATCCAAGTTCAGTGACAGATAAAGGGAAGCTTATATGTCTTGGAAGAACATAAGAAATATGAGCAGGAATAGTCCACCCAGCCCCTCGAGCCTGCTCCGCCATTCAATAAGATTCGGGCTGATCTGATTGTGGCCTTAACTCCACTTTCTTGCCTCGCCTCCATATAACCCTTGATGCCCCTGTAGATCAAAAAAAATCTAATGGAGCCTCTAATATATTCAATGGTTCAGCCTCCACTGCTCACTGGGGTAGAGAATTCCAAAGATTAATGACGTCTGAGAGAAAAAATTCCTCCTCATCTCCATCTTAAATGGGAGACCCCTTATTCTGAAACTGTGCCCCTAGTTCTAGATTCCCCCACGAGGGGAAATATCCTCTCAACATCTACCCTGTCAAGCCCCCTCAGAATCTGAGATGTTTCAATAAGATCACCTTTCATTCTTCTAAACTCCAATGAGTATAGGCCTAACCTGCTCAACTTTTCCTCGTAAGACAACCCCTTCATCCCAGGAATCAACCTAGTGAATTGTCTCTGAGCTGCCTCCAATGCAAGTGCATGCCTCCTTAACTAAGGAGACTAAAACTGTACGCAGTATTCTCGTTTGTGCAGGAGGAGGGGCTCCCGGTATCGTGCCAAAAAGGAGCAATCCTCCAGTCTTTTGGGGAGAAATCTTTTGGAGGCAGGATCCTCATCCCTTCAAAGACTTAACAGGGACAGGAATCCCACCCCTAGCTGCCAGCGAGACACAGGGCCAGCAGCTCAGCAGTTTTGGCAGTACCACTGGGAGTGTTGGCCACTGGCGGTACTGCAGAGGCCTTGGACCAAGCCCAGTGCTGGAACCCCAGAAAAGAGGTAGGTGAATCGGGGCCGCTGGGTCCAGTCCAGCTGGTTCCGGCGAGGGGGTGGTGATGGGGGTGGGAATTCAGTCCAGGGGGAGGGGCTTCGGGGGGGTGGCATTGGTTCCTGGTGGGGGTCCTCCATGGGCCACAATTGCCCATGAAGGAGGGCCCCCCAAAGCCCGCAGGGAGGCAGCCTAATTTTCCAAGGCGTCCTCCCCGTGTGGCGGAGGCCCCTCCACCGCTGGTAAGATCCCAACCATGGTGGAAGAGGCCCTTAAGTGGCTGTTAATAGGCCACTTAAGGGCCTCAATTGACCTCAAAGCAGGAAGGCCGTCGTCGACCTATCCTGTCCCCGGGAAGAACGTCCCGGCACTCCTAGCATTGGGTTCTCTGGTGGCCGCTGCCTCTCCGATTCTCTGGCCCTCCCCGCCACGGAACCCGATGTTGGGAGGACAAGAAGATCCAACCCTAGGTGTGGTCACATCAATGCCCTGTACAGTTATAGCAAGACTTCCCTACTTTTATATTCCATCCCCCTTGCAGTAGATGTGGTGTAACACCGTGCACATGGATACAGTGCCACAAATGGCTCAATGACCTCATCCAGGCTGTGAAAGGGAGTATCATTTAATCCCTTCATCCTCTTGAGCCTTGCATCTGTCAAAGTCAGAAGTTGTGTAGGGATGAGTGTGATCTACCCGCCCAGATGTGGGCAAAGAGACAGGGATGCAACTCGTCTGTCAGTGACCTGTCGCAGTGGCCCCGAAGGCGGACCTTCGGTCATATTAGACTCCCGTGAGATTCCTGGGAAGGGAACACATGCAGAAGGCATTTGTGTGCCCCATCAGTGTGTTGGCATTGATGTCGCTAGGGGTCCAACATCTCATTTCCCTCTGTCTGCAGGAGAAGATAACACATAATCGTAGGGAGTGCGTGAAGACTGGAGGCGGTCTGCCATTTCTGCATGTCCTTACGCCGATGGAGGAGCAGGCCATGGAACTTGCCGGACCACAGGATGGAAGGAGCATTGTAGACAGAAAGACAGGGGCACCCTCCCAAGATAGTAAGTAGGGTCTACGTGGCGCACAATGTTGTATCTGCAACAATGCAGCCATGCTGCTCATCTGGCATCTGGTGCACACAGGGGTCTGCATTGTAGGGGTGTCTGCAATGGAGGGATGGCAGGCCCTTGACCCTTACACGTTTTTGTTCTGTCATGCAGGTCAAGTTGTGCCAAATCGAACAACACTGAGAGGGAGGAAGGAGCTTCAGAGGGTCCATAGGCACCTCATACGCCTCCACCCTCCACCAGAGGTGGGTTTGCATGCTAGTTTAGATCTGGGCACAGAATCTGGTGAGCACAGCACACACGTGCCTGAGCAGCTGACGGAAGCAGTGACGCCAACCAAGGCCTCTGACAGTCAGAGGACTGGGCCCTGGGAGGCTAGGCCCATGCTGAGCCCCAGATTGATGATGTGCCTCTGGTTTTGGCAGCAAGAAAGTAAATGCTGCAGCTGCAGCAAGAGATGCAGCAGAGATGCCAGAGGCAATGCGTGCCCAAGCACGGATGATGGAGGAGTCCATCCAATCCTGACCACAACATTGCGTCTGACTGGTGCATGAGTGGCATCTTCCATTGAGAGAATGGCAGCTCTGATTGACAGCCACATCCAGCTGAGCACTCAGTGTTTAGTGGATATTCCTGCAGACCTCCATACCCTCGTCCTGACCATGGGCACAAGACAGCAGTGGCAAGGCGAGAGGGGGACAGGGGACCTCAAGTCACGACTAGGTCCTCTGTGCTCTCAGGTCTGCAATGAAGGTCTGCCTTGATAGGAAGGAGGAGTATATGCCTTCCACCGCTGGGTGCTTCTCTCAGGGTGATCCCGATGCAGGTAGTTGACAGATGATGTCATTGCGTTTCTTGTCATCCAACTCACGCTTAAGCTTTTCTTGTATGGGCACACTGAACTTTCTGAGAGGATCGACTGACGGAATTGCATCCTCTCTGAGGTGTAGTATTTCATCACCTTTGAAAAATCATATGGCATCAAACCTGTCCGGGTACATTTGTTTAAGTCCTGGACTGACTTGATGCGGGTACCCTTGGTCTCTCGTGAATCGTCATGATGTTGAACTCCTTACACGCTGATAGGCCTGCGACTGCTGGCTCACTCGTGTCTACCAGGTAAAATATTTGTGGTTGCTATGCTGACTTGCCATAGCTGCATTGCATTATTAGTGTGCCACTGCAAGGGATGGGTGACCCATTGTATGCAGGTAACTTTGCAGTTGTCGATTGTATCATTGATTTCCAATGACCCTGGTACATATCCTTCAGGATTTGGACTGATAGGATATTTGCACTAGCTCTTATGTCAATCTTAGTCCTGAGTGTGTGTTTTTGCCAACTTTCTTTGGGCATGTGATATTAATAGTAGCAAAAGCTTCCAGTTGTTTGATTTCATAAACACAATGTGTCAGGTTCACACTGTGAAATGCCTGATCGTCTTCTGGCTAAGAATCACTTCACTCTTGAATCTTTTCTCAGGTCTATTTCACTGTGGACCTTGTGTATCAGCTTGTATTTACACAGGCCTCTGGCACTCTCCTTGTTGCTGTTGCCATGCTGCTGCGCCTGTCTTCTGTTTGTTTCCAATTGTGACTTCTGGCTGCATCTTTGGAGCCAGATTTCTTGCATAGAGGGCCCAGTGTCATTTTGCACCACATGTCTTGCACAGGTCTTGAAATGCAGGACAACTTCACGGTGAGTGGGACAAACCACACTTACCATACAGCTTGCTTGTTTTTGTAATCTGGTTACCTTGCCAATATTATTTGTTGCTTCTAGCTTGCAGATACTGTTGTCCAGTTACAATGGCTTCATATTTCCTGCCATCTTCTAGCTGTGACTTTTATTTTTCTCAAGAGATCTTTTTGAAATGCTGCAATAGGTGTTGAGGCAATGACCAGCTCTATTACTCACTCCGACAGCTCAGTTTCTGAAAAAACACATTTGTTGTCTTTACTACGGCATCTACTGATGAATTGATCTATTGATTCCTGTGGCTGTTGCCTGTAAGACATTAATTCCAAAGCAATGGATTCTAAATTTCTCTCTTACCCGAAGCTGATGTTCTAGCACTTTCCATATCTTTGCGGGATCTTTCTGGTCCTCTTCAGAAAGACAAAGGTACTAATTCTGTATAACCCCTCATTTACAGCTACGATCAGTATTTTCACAGCTTGCCTCTGTGATTCTATAACCGCTTGGTCTGTGAAGCATAACAGCATTCTTTGTTTAAAAAGTTTAAATTCGGATAGGATATCAATGGCCTTCCAGTTCATGCTGGGAAATTTGATATCTATCCTTCTACTGTTCTTTTGCTTTCTGCTCTATATTTAACTTTGTTCAGCGGTGCGTGTGCCTTCAACAATATACTTATTATGATTTTTCTATTTGTGGCTTAAAACCTGTTTTAAAACTTGTTCTATTAACTCAATGCTATTCCCCCTTTAAGAAATTATTTTCTTCAGGCGAGCTGCTTCAACGGATTGTAACAGGCGCTTGACAGGGTTCTCTGTTTTTTTTTCTTTCAGCACTTCTCTTACATGTTTACAAAGCCATTCAATTGGCAGTTCTAGGTTTTTCTCTTATGCTTTTCTCTTTGCTTGAATTTATTTATCTTCTTCACACTTGGCTGCTTTAATGGCGACTCTGTTATCTTTGGGGGTTTTCCGCACTTTTTCACTATCACACTTTGTTCTTTTTTTCAGTTCATGCACTTTTCAGGATTTTCCCCTTTTTTTTCTCTCATTCACATGGAGCCTTTAGAAAATTCATTTTTTAAAAACTCTTCAAAGCCTTTATTTTAAACAGGATTGCTTGATCGTCTGCAAAATCGCTCGCCCGATAGCTTACATTTCAGCCATGTTTCCGTTTTAATGAGCTTTTCTCGGCCTTCTAGGGTATGTAGCCTTCTTTCACTCTTTTCAGATACTTGTTTTAAAGTTTCTTCACTTGTTTGCTGTTTTACCCGTGGCCTTCAAGCTTGTATCTTGTCTTTTCACCACCGCTGCCACCATATCATGAGTTTCTTTGTGTTATCTTAAGCAACACAATGATGTGCGTGAATTCCATTTCCTTGAAGATCTCTAGAAGGTTTATGAACAGCTAACCTAGTACATACAATACAGAGCAAACTATGGGCTGAATTTTTCCAGCTCGCTGCCAAGATCAGCGACGAGCTTCAAAGATGATGGGGCGCACACGAGGGATTTGCTCCGTGGAGCCATCGCAATATTTAGCACAGCAGCTCATTTACATGTCTGGAGCAGACAGCCTGCTGCCGATGACATAGAGGGGGCGGGTGCTCCATCCCCAGCAACGTCATCTAGCGCCATTGCGCAGGCACCAATTCCATTTTAAAAGGGCTTCCAGCTCTTCATTTTAATTTAAATGTTTAAAGATGCAGGACCTAGAAAATTGAAATTGAATTCATTGAAAATTTCAATCCCCTCTCCCAGCCCCCCAATGACTAAACACTTTATTAATTTACCTCTCCCCTCAAAAAAATTTACCTCGTGATCCCGACCTTTCCCCCCGAACTTTATGAACTTTCACCTTCAACACCTTCCCACCATCCCCTCCACCAATCACAATGGTCTTCCCCGCTCCTCCCATTCCGACCCTGAAAACTTACCTGCTCCCGCCTCCCAACCAGTGTTCTGCCTTGGAACTCCGAACGGAGATTTGAAGGCACAGGAGTTCCAGCAACTGGACGGAATGTCACAGTGGGATGCTGGCGCGACAAGATAAGTATTTATTCATTTATTTAAATACATTAAAGTACTTTAATGATGTTCCCGTCGCCAAGCGGCAGGGGGGCCGCCACGAGGCCTTGCCGCTGCCAGTAGTATGGGACGTAGCCTTCCCAGCGTTGAGGCCCATGCAGGCCTCTCCTGGAGGTATTTTCCAGGCCCCCCTGCCCCTGCCACGACGCCCGACATCAGGGGCGCAGTAAAATGCAGCCCTATATACAGAACCTTTGTTCAGGGTGTTGCTATGCCAAATGGCTATGGCTTCTAGTCAATTGACTACATCCTGGAACTTAGCTCATTAGCATACTGTGTTCTTAAAGAGACATCAGTCTTAAAGCAATCTTACAACAAAGTTCAGCGCCACGGTGACCTTCAGGGCCACTGGCATTGCCTTGTCATCCAGTGCGCGGGGGTACATCTCCTAATGAATTATAGCATACAGGTCAGTGGCGGCCTCCCTGCAGAGCTGTAGTCTTTGTTGGTACTGCCTCTCAGACATCTGCAGGTAGTTGAGCCACGATCTTTACATTCTTTCTGGAGGGTACCTCTATCTGTGCCAGCCACCTCTATCCTCTGCACCCTTGTGCCACAACCAAAAGCCACTAAGTTTCCTCCTTTGGGCTCATAGTCCGTTGTGGTGCTGCTGAAGGTGCCTAGTGCCCCCTCCCACTCAGGTGCTCTTCCTCTTCAATGGGGTTCCTGAAGCCTGTGTCAATGAAGCTCTTAAAGGCAGGCTTCCTCTGCCAGTGTCCCCCCTCTTGATGCCCACATTTGGGACCCTTGCCCAAGTGTCACTTGCTCATTACCCTCGTGAATTGCCCCCTGCCCCAGCCCCACCCCGCTGCAACGCAGCCAACCTTCCCCTCACTCCTGACAAGTTAAGCTCCATCCTCCCTTCATGGCCTTCCAGGTCCTTGATGTTTGCCCATCTGATAGCCTACCCTTCCAAGGTAGGCATAATCTGCTGCCTCAATGTCAGGAGGCAAGACTCTGAAGCCCCATGAGACACGTGCACCATTTATAAAATTGCATCCGACACATAAAATCACTTTCAATTGGTCATTTAACTAGCTTAATTACCAGCTCGCCATATCGCTGTTGGACCTCCGCCTCCACGTTTACCGCCATGGACAAATTTGGGATGGGACATCACATCGATGGACTTCATGTCCGATGTGACCCATCCCTATTTCATGTTCCCCCATGCCTCCATGCCTGTCTACATTATTTCTTTAAAATTCAGCCCTACATCTACAGGTTTCCCTTTATCCATCCACTTGTTACATCCCCAAAGAGCTCTAAAAAATGTCAAAAACAATTTCCCTTTCAGAAAACAATGGTTCCTCTGCCTGATTGCTTCATGATTTTTTGAATATCCTGCTACTCCTTCTTTCATGATGGATTTCTGAATTTTCCCAATGACAGATGCTAGGCTAACTGGCCTGTAGTTTCCTGCTTTCTGTCTCCCTTTAGTTTAGAGATACAGCACTGAAACAGGCCCTTCGGCCCACCGAATCTGTGCCAACCATCAACCACCCATTTATACTTATCCTACACTAATTCCATATTCCTACCACATCCCCACCTGTCCCTATATTTCCCTACCACCTACCTATACTAGGGGCAATTGCTAATGGCCAATTTACCTACCAACCTGCAAGTCTTTGGCATGTGGGAGGAAACCGGAGCACCCAGAGGAAACCCACGCAGACACAGGGAGAACTTGCAAACTCCACACAGGCAGTACCCAGAATTGAACCCGGGTCGCTGGAGCTGTGAGGCTGCGGTGCTAACCACTGCGCCACTGTGCCGCTCCCTTCTTGAATAGAGACACTACGTTTGTGGTTTTCAAATCCACTGGACCCTTTCTACAATCTAGGGAATTTTGGAAGATTACAATCAATGCATCCACTATCTCTGCAGCCACTTATTTTAAGATCCGAGGATGTAAGCTATCAGGTCCAGGGACTTGTCAACCTTTAGTTCCATTAGTTGTCCTAGTAGTTTTTCTCTAGTGAGAGTGATTAAGTTCCTCCCTCCATTTTGCCCATTGATTTTCAACAATTCTTGGGATGCTTTTCGTATCTTCTACCATGAGGCCAGATACAAAATATTTGTTCAAATTCTCTGCCATTTCCTTGTTTCCCATTATTAATTCCCCAAACTCATCCTCAAAGGAACCAATGCTTACTTCTGTGTTTAGCTTATGCAAGCTCTTAAGTGAGATCTAGCCCTAGTGGACAAGTAATAAAATGCTTGTAAAAATAGGTACTCCAAAATTATTTAGAATGCATAAGCAGTTGAATTTTGAAAGTTTTAACAGTAATAGCCTGCTCACAAATGCTCAGTTTGGGTTTCGCCACGACCACAGCTCCAGACCTCATTACAGCCTTGATCCAAGAAGGTGCAAAGCAGCTGAATTCCAGAGGTGAGGTGAGAGTTTATGCCCTTGACTACAAGGAACCCTCGTAAAATTGAAGTCAACGGGAATTGGGGGAAAACTCTTCACAGGTTGGAGTCAGACCTAGCACAAAGAAACATGGTTGTGGTTGTTGGAGACCTCATTATCTCAGCCCAGGACATCACTGCAGGGGTTCCTCAGGACAGTGTCCTAGCCCTGACCATCTTCAGCTGATTCATCAATGTCCTCCCCTCCATCGTAACGTCAGAAGTGGGGATGCTCTTTGTTGTTTGTAGTGTTCAGTTCCATTCGCAACTCCTCAGATAATGAAGCAGTCCATGCCACATGCAGCAAGACCTGAGCAACATCCAGGCTTGGGTTGATAAGTGACAAGTAACTTAAGTGCCACACAAGGGCCAAGCTATGACCATCTCCACTAAGAGAGAGTCTAACCACTTCCCCTTAACATTCAATGGCATTACCGTTATTGGAAACCTGGCCATCAACATCCTGGGAGGTCACCATTGAACAAAACCTTAACTTGACCAGCCACATAAATACTGTGACCACAAAGACAGGTCAGAGGCTGGGTATTCTGCTGTGAATAAATCACCTCCTGATTCCCCAAAGTCTTTCCACTCCCTACAGGTCACAAGTCAGGAGTGTGATAGAAAACCTCCCACCTGACTAGGTGAGTGCAGCTCCAACAGAACTCAAGAAGCTCGACACCATCCAGGACAAAGCAGACCGTTTGTTCGGCACCCCATTACCACCTTAAACATTCACTCCCTCCATCACCAGTGCACTGTGGCTTCAATGTTTACCATCTATAAAAGTTACATCCAATTTGTTAAAGTGCTCCATAACAAATCTGCACGACAGCAACTCCAAGGCTTCTTTGACATCACCTCCCAAACCCCAACTTCTATCACCTAGAAGGACAAGACCAAGAAACACATGGGAACACCATGACCTCCAAATTCCTGTTCAAGTCACGCACCTTTCTGACTTGGAAATATATCACCGTTCCTTTATTGTTGCTAATTCAAAATCCTGGAACTTCCTCCTAAACAGCTCTGTGTGGGTACCTTCACCACATAGACTGCAGCAGTTCAAGAAAGCAAGAAGACTTCAAGAAGTCCACAAGGTGGTTCACCATCACCTTCTCAAGGGCAATTAGGGATGGACAATAAATATTGCCCTTTCCAGTGCCACTCACATCTGATAAATAAATAAATACACAAATAATAAAGAGTAGAAATTTCCCTTGCGCTAATGCAGCCTCTTATAATATGGATGCTCTCTGCAATTTTAGGGTAGATATTAATCTCCTTAAATTAATGAGTTATGCATTTACACAATAACATCACAGGCACTAATTTCTGCTTTTCAAATTATTTAACTATTCCCAGTGTTTACAAATGGAGGCTAATAATTAGCTTATTGTTACCATAAATATATTTGTATAGATTTCCTGTGTTTAGCATTTCTAGTAGAATTATATACATTCTCAATCACCCAACAGAAAATCTTTACAGATACATTTACAATGTCACAGCACACAGCCACCACAGGAAATCTTACCCAGGTAAATTATCATGCAAGACAACAAGACCTCTTTAAATGTTACAAAATTCTTATTTTTTATTTACAGAAGTATTCAGTCCTCACCGTATTTCTTCTTTGCTTCGGACAGCGAAGTCCATTTTGCCTTCTTAATTGTTTCAAGACTTAAATGTTTCCAGCTGCTGGTTGTCAATGTGAACAAGCACAGTATCTGATTAACAGTCTTTGGAATTGAGTGAGTTCCTGCTATGATTCAGATATCATTTGTATGACACACCCAGTTTCACATATTGGGAAGATCAAATGCACTCTTATTAAAAATATTAAAGTGCCTAATCAGCTAAATCTGATTTTTATAACCATTTTTGTAAATTAAGTATTCTAAAGTGTCCACGCAAAACCTTGAAATATCTTTCCTCTCCGGGATCTTTTATGTAGCACTTTAACAAATTGGATGAAACCTTTGTTCATTAACAAATTTTTTATTTTGAAATCTTTAAAAAAAATTATACAGAAAATTTTCTGTCCTTGATGCAGGATGTGTAATTTCTTGGTAAATTGCAAATGAAATTATTTCATCAAATTAATCTACCATGTATTCGAACACAAACCGGAAGAATTTAATAAACTATTATTGAGCACAAGGGTTGGTCAACAAATCAATTTGTCAGAATTATTGTGGCTCAGTACAACAATAAAAAGTGAAAGGACAGACTTTTCATGTTCCATTCTATAACTCTGATTCTTTAAAATACAAAGTGATTGCCACTTCATCTTTTAGATTTCAAGAAGAATATCAGATAAGACTTTTTTACCCTTTGTCAAAAGAAAATAACTGGTTCTCCGCTCAGCCAGAAATTTCTGTTACTTTCCTTGAAGCAGAAATAAGTCTTTTCCTTTAACCTCAAATATGAACGACACATGCAACAAAATCAGTTGATGAAAGATCATTGACCTGAAATGTTAACTCTGTTTCTCTCTCCATAGATGCTGCCCAACCTACTGAGAATTTCCAGCATTTTCTGTTTTTGTTTCAGATTTCCAGCATCCTCTATATTTGCTTTTGAACAAAATAACTGATCAGGTGGGTGACCCTGGAAAACCTTCATCACATCAACATTTCAGCTGCTCTAGAATTAGCAGTAGATCACGCTGCTGATCACCCTTACTATTTGAAACTGCATATAAATCTATTCCACAAGATGTACTTATTCAAACCCACAGTCCTCTGCTATTCTACTGTGTTGGGGCCACAGGGCAGCAGAATGAATTCGACAGCTAGTCATTTTTTCTGGGTCTTGTAAAGCTTAGTCTCCTTAAATACGATGGCAAATTTTTGACGAGTTTCATTCTCTGGAGCTTTCTTTTCTCTTCTCACATCTTTCATGGATATTGTCTAATGTCATAGAACTTGTAGCACTGTGTCATGAGCATGGCTTCTCTTTCCTTCAAATATCAGAGTTAATACTAGTCATTTACAGAGCTCAGTAAACTGACCTTGTTGAAGAGCTGGGATTATTATCCAAGCTAAAGCTGAGCTGTCCAGTAATTATCTCCAAAGATTTACTTTGATTTACTTGACCCTAAGTATTGCTAAACACTCCTCTCCCAGTTCAATCTGGTGTTTCACAGTCACATTCATATTTCTGCTGCCAATGTACTGATCTACCTATGAATACCATCTGGCCACCATGAAGTAAAGTTCCTTGTTGTCATTGTTAATGTTGGCACCTCTATTATAAATGTGTTTTTCCTAGCGTTCAGACTATGCAACGTCTCTGCCATTAACTGAACAGAGATTATGACAGAACCACTGATGTTCTCCTAGCACTGCTACCATTGGCATTCATTTTCTCTCTGCTGCTTTGCAAGTGTGTACAGAGGAATTTTACAGAATGTGACAGAGCTGTGATGGCTCTCAAAAGAGCTAATCACTCAGTCCTAATCCTCTGCCCTTTCCCCACAACTTTTCAATTTTGTTCTACTTGTAATGAAACTGTGTGATGGATGTTTTGAGATGCCTTTTCGTTCCATAAATGTGTCACTGAATTTAACCCAACACATTCTGTAAATTGAAAATGGTGCTTATGAAACAAATTTAAGCACAAAACTCAGTTTGGGTCCTTTACATTGCATTACATTTATTCCCATATAGTTAGTTAGCATTAAAAAATAAGGTAAACTCACCCATGCTGAGCTCCCAGCAGAGAATTGCAGTTGAAGGCAGTGCAGTTTAAAAAACAGGCTACAACACTATAGTCCCAATTCTCTGACCTATGCGCTCTTCAAAAAGCTGACAGCTGGGAGTGTGGCATCAATGAATTTATCTTGATGTGATTTTAGCAAATTATTATTTTATATCAAGCAGTTCAGTAGAAAGGATTAGACATAGAAATAGTAGAACTTAAAATGTCGATAATTGATTAAATATTTCAATGCAACTTTTTAATTTAACATTTAATTTAAAAGTGATGTATCAAATAATGGGTGCAGGAGCCATCAGCTCCAATAGATGTTGAATGCAACTAGTTATATGAAATAGCTCCAGAACTACAAAGAAATAGAAAGTACTTATGAAAGAATTATTGTTTTTTATATTGCATTTGAAATTATTTTATTATTCAATATGTTATCAGCTTTATCTACAGCAATACTGCATCAATAATCATCTGGAAAAAGTTATATGCATGTCAGGATTTTAGGTGCAGTAAAATTGGTTTATAATGCGGTATGTAAGAGCTGTGGGAAGGCCTGATTTGGGATTTATGTTCTTACTTATGCTCTTTTGATGAAATCAAGCTTTAAATCAACCAACTAAAGCAGCTCCATTAAGAAGCAGATCCACTGAATACAAGAATCCAACAGTCATCTATTACCTTATAGACTCAACACAGGAAATCATGTATTTCAAAACAAAACAAATCATTTATTTTGTGCAGTCTAAGGAATATTACAATAGAGCACAGCATTAAATGCGACTATTAGGATGACAGTATAATAAGATCCAATTTCTGTAATCAAAACATACACCTGAAGAATGATGTGCACATACAGTTTAAATAGAATTTTGACCTAGGTACTGTAGGGCAGTGGTGCAGGATAGTTTACTTTATACCCTGAAGTATAAATAGGAATGCAAATTTTTTTATAGTCTTTTCCTATTTTCTGATTCTGAGCTGTCTGTCCCTCTTCCTTTAACAGTACCAAGCAAAAGCATCGGTAGTACTGCAAGATACAAGATAGGAGCAAGCAACCCGTACACCTAATGTGCTTAATTAAATGTGTTTTATGAGCAATTACTTTCTTTCTAGCTGCTAAAATGCAGAACAATCTATGTTAACTCGTAAACAGTGCATCTGAAGTCACTTTACTCATCAATTTTATGCTCTTCCATCAACACCCATGTATTTAGGATCTTGAATGCTGGCTGATATTCTCCTTCCTAATCCAGGAGTTTTGGGTAGCACTCATACCCTTGCCCCAACTATCTAACACAGGCTGGGGATCAAGCTTGGGACCCTCTGTGTAGCTGGTTCAATTACTCACTGAAAAAACTTGCTGTGCTCTACAGGAAGCGTTGTTGAAGACACTTTTTTGTATCTAATGGTCCTGTTTTGTCTCCTCCGATCATGATGAGCCACAATAGATTTTTTGAAAGTGACAGGGTGGAAAATAAATCCTGAATCCTGAAAAGACAATGGGGTAAACTTTCAACACTTCATAGATGATAATCTATGAGAGTGGTTCACCCATCCATTATAGAATACGTCTAAATTAAAGACAGTAGTTTGAATATCATGTAAATTCAATAATGAGTGAGTGAGCTGATCTGTCAGATTACCACCTAGATGGTGAAGATTAAAATTCATCCCAATCCAATGAAACTTCACTCAAAAAATCAGTGCACGGGTGCAGTATCACATCTACTGCATAAATGGGAAACATTTTGGTTAACAAAGGAAGAATGCCAACAAGCCAGTGGAGTGGAGATGTAAAATACGGGAGTGGAAATTGCTTGTCTACCTTAAGCTGTTATTAAATCCTTTCATCATTTATAATCAACAGCTTTACTTACTCAAGCTGCCAGAAAATCCAATTAAGTACCTTAGAAGGTAATATAAACCTGCCCTTCTGGCAATTTCTCAGACTTTTGACAAGCTTGTATGTCATAATCCATCAAGCCCTTCGAGATATTCTTGCCCAATTAAATAAAAGGAATATAGTCTTATATTTAACAGTGATTTAGAACACTATGCTGCAATTGTGGATTTAATTGTTAACTTACATCCTTATACCAGATGCACTTTCTCATGAATCCATTTCAAAGAATATTAACAATCTTGTAACACCCAAATTAGGACTGGTAGCATTTATTTGACCAGCAAAAGTATTTGACTCTATAAAACTGTTTCTAATTTAATCTCTAAACTATTGATATAAGGTAAAGCAGAAGAATTTTTAGGAACAGCAAAATTTCATTACACTCTTTATCCGAGATCAACCCTGCAATCTGGCCTGATTACTTACCTTTGTGGCCTCCTATCACCATCTTCATTATGATGAAATCCAAGGGCCAATAATCAGGAATCCTCAGACCTCATCATTTGTGCGTGGGATACAAATGCTGGATTGCCCAAAAGTGGGTATTCTGGCATTTAACTACTTGTGAGTCCTGCATCTCAAACTCTCAGTTCTGGTGCATAGCAAATGGCTGCAACCTGAATAGATACCTAACTTGGGCTAGTCATGAGGAGCTTACTTTGTTTGTGGCTGCTCAGATGTTCCTTGTGCTGTGATGGTTTTGGTTCTGTTATAGCTAATGACAACAAATGGATGAAAGCATAGACTCTGTAAATTAAATTAAAATATAATTTTCATTAAATTGCAGAAAAATCTGATACAAGAAAGTACATTTTTTAAAAATTGAATTATAAGCATCATTGGTCACTGTAGTACAGCATTTTTGAATAGTCAAAGTGAATCCTTTCCATTGGTTAAGACTTGAAAATATATATGGATGCATTGAAGGGGTTATCGGGACAATTACTATGAATCACTTGGTCAAATGTTGTCTCACATAGGTCATCTGTCACGTTTCTGGATATTTATAACAGAGGGAAGGTGTAACTGCAACAACTGTTTAGATTTTTTGGAATTATTAAAGTAGTGTGCTTGCATGTAGTGTCAGTCAGGGGTCAGTGGTAGCTTTCCTGCCTCTGAGTCAGGTGATTGTGGGTTCACGCCTCACTCTGGAGACTTGAGCACAATAATTGGACTGGTGTTGTAGTGTACTGCTGCTACTGAGGGAATACTGCACTGTCAGCAATGCTGTCTTTCAAATGGGAAGTCAATCAGAGGCTCTGTCTGTTTATGTTAAAGGCTCCTAGAACACTATTTTCAAGCAATGGCAGTGAAGTTTTCACTGGTATCCAGGACAACATTTATCCCTCAACCACCATCACTAAAACAGATATTCTGGTCATGATCTCATGGCTGGCTGTGGGAGCTTGCTGTGTACAAATTGATGGCTGTGTTTCCCTGCATTACAACAGTGACTGTGCGTCTTTCACTGTAAAGTGCTTTGGGGTGTCCTGATGTTGTGAAAGGCACAATATAAATGCAAGTCATTCTTAGTCTTTTAATGCAGGCTTGATTGTGCATTAGAATATCACATTTCGAAGTGGGAGTAATTTTCCCATGAGTCAGTTGTTTGTGGTTCAAGTCCCACTCCAGAGGCTTCAGCTAAAAATCGAGGCTGAAACCTCAGCGCAATACTGAGTAAGTGCTGCACTGTCAGAGGTGCTGTCTTTTGGATGAGGTATTAAACTGAGGCCCATCTGCACTGTTAGGTTGAGTTCTCCCCATGTCCTGGCCAATATTTATCCTTCAATAAACATCACCAAAACAGATTATCTGGTTATTATCACATTGCTGTTTGTGGGACCTGGCTGTGTGAAAATTGGCTGCTGCATTTCCAACAGTACAACAGTGAATAAATTTCAAAAGCACTTAATTGACTGGAAAATGCTTTGGTGTATTCTGAAGTCCTGAAAAGTGCTATATAAATGCAAATCTGTCTTTCTTTCTAAAAGATCACTGAAATCAACCCTGATGGTGATTATTCTAATGGATTTTCTTGATTATATTTTCTGCCCAACATTCAATATTTTTGATTATTAATTTCCCTTTATATTTCAGTATGAAGATAAAAAAGCAACAGAAGAGTATTATTGGTATAATAAAATTAAATATTGACATACCTGTGGTATAACATTGCGAAAAATTGAATAAGAATAAGAATTGCGAAGGAGTTTAGAAACATGAATCCAAGTGGTTCTATCTCAATGTACTGTTCAGATGCAAACTCTCCATTGGTAAGAATCTTTGGAATATAGATTCTAATAGTAGAGGCAATCAGCTGTAAGATAAAGGTTCCGACTAACCAGATCAAATTAATCATGATGAATGCGAAAACAGCCTGGTGAAAAAGATGGTAGAACTCCACTGTCATTTTATACACATTGATTCTATTATCAAATAAAAAGACAATAATTTTAATTTAAGATTTTTAATTATAATTTTCTTTAAGGCTTGCTGCAATTTTCTGTTGCCCCAGAGAAAATCCCACATTTGTTTTTCAATCTACTTTGACATTTGATTCTGCCAGCATGACGATGAAAAAGCTGACTGATTCAACCTCCCATTTCTTGTTCGGAGCAGCCCATTTTGTTTTATTTCCTCAATGCTTTAAGAAAATTGTCTCTTGTTACAGGAACAGGACAGTTTGCAATCCAACTCAAGCCAGAGTTTTCCACTTCTGTATTTATCAGCATGAGCTGATATGCGCAGAAGTTAAAATCCCCAAACATTTCCTGGAGTACTTTTTAAACCATTTCTCAAAGTTCCAACTGTTATCCTTCTCTGAATTTCTCCCAATGCAGAAAACAGTCAAATGGCCACCTCTTGGTAACCACATGGCTATCAGCTGTGCCATCAGAACTTGGGCAGTCCTTTCTACACTAAAGCTACATGTTGAATTTCAAGTTTAGCATGTGGCCATTATAATTTTTAAATTAATTTTCCTAGTGAATATTACTGAAAAAAATCAGGCTCAGTTCTCCCATGATTCAGTGAGTAGGTGCATTCTGCGGCCTGGGGTTGAACAACAATGACCAAGGAAGTCACAAGTTTGACTTCCCCTCCCCCCAGGTTGTGACGAGTTAGCAAATTTCTGCTGTGTTGGCAGTAGGGACTGCGCTATTGGCCTGATTATCCATGTACAGGCGAGAAAAGGCAGCCAGAGTTCCTGCTGTTGATTGCTATGCAGTACGTGTGTTGTTATGGTGGAATAGCTTGCCAATGCTTATTATCCTGTCTAATATGGAAAGGATCGCTACTTGAATAAGATGGCAAAATATTAACAACACCATTAAACTGTACTCCAGCATAAGGCACTCATTCAGGAGACAGAGTGAGGGGGATCAGTGGAAGAAACAAAATTAAGGCCCACAAGTTGAGTAAATAATGACTAAGAACTGAGCTCCGAGTTATGGTTATTTCAAAGTAGGAAGAAATAGAGGGAAAATCTTAATGAAACTAGCACTGAGAATTTCACTTAATAACAGACTACAAGAGATGACCAAACTGAGCAGAAAGCAGAAACTCTGCTGGACCCACCTTGTTCGTCAGAGACAAGAGATCTTGTTTGGCCTGCTCTATTTGGACTTCATCATCTTTGAGAGGTTTCAGGTATCCCTCAATCATCTCACTGCAAAATAAGGTTTCATCTGATAATGAGAGAAAAGTAACTATATTCTCCTTGATATTTGATCGCATAACCTACTTTCAAGTGGCTTATTGCTTCTCTGAGGAATATCATTAAGCTTTTACACAACAAATAATTCCTTACAGGATGTTGTTATGACCAAGGTGGGAGTAATGCACTGTTAATCCAGTCCCACGACTCCACAGGTCATAGCATATCAAATAAAGTTTCCCACCTACCGGAAAATAGCCAAATTAAACACTATATTTTTCCCCCAGAATAAAGCACACCAAAGAAGGTTTCTTCAAACAACAACAACATTAACTATTTATTAGAAAAGAAATAATAAGTCTTAACTACTATGGACATAAATATATATATGTGAGAAAACTCCTTGATTCCTTAACCCTCGTGCACACATGCACATACATTCAAAAAGAAACGGTTAACCAGTTTCAAAAGGGTGTTTTGGATTACAACTGTTTCTTAGGATTAGAAGGAATAATAATAATTGAGGTTTATGTTCTGGTAGGATGTTTTCAGTACGGTGAGATGTCCTAGAGTTGAATAGTGGGATGCCACTCAAAGTCTCTCCAGGTGAGACTGATGAACAGTCTGTGATGAGTAGGTGTTCATGACAATTTAACTGCAGCAGGCCTCACATAAGTCTTCCATCAGGGATGCAACAACAGATTTAGTTGGGGTTTTGAAGCAGCGGTCTAGCAGTAAAAGAATTCTTCAGATTTCAGGATTTATTAGAACACAGGGGCAGCAGGAATCTCACTGGACGCAGCAATTCTTCAGAGACCGGAGGCAACAGGAATCTGCCACCTTTCAAATGCAGGATTCCTTCTCAAGAGAGGAAAGTGTCCTTTACAGAGAGGTAGCACTTTTCTGGATCTTTTCTCTCTTGCTACAGGCAGGTCAAGCAAAGATTTCAAATGCCTGTCCTTTTTCCAATTCACAGGCTTTTAAAGGGTCCAAAGTGAAAATGGTTAAATGTCCAGGCACAGTGTCTCGCCCTGGTTCAAAAGCAGCTCTGAAGAAAGGTCAAACCCCTGTGGTTTCCTTGAAACTACTGACCTTCCTGTCCTTTTACAAGTTTAACTTCCTTTCAAAACACTCATAAAGTTCAACTCTTGTTCTGAACTTCCTTTCAAAACATTGCAGGAATTCCAATTATTTTGCAGGTGTCTTTCACTGAGCAACATCCTTTTCTCAGTTTTTTGAAACACATAGAAGTCCAAGATTTCAGTACAAAAATAAAACCTTTTGTGACAATGTTCATAGGTTTGACTTTGTGGGCTGCCAGCCATTCATGTCCTCTTTGTAACAGTTGGGATGAATGTCACAAATCTGTTACCAGGCACAAGCTGGACACCTCTTAATGACATAGACTGTCTTCTTATGGAAAGAAAGCTGATATTTCTTATTCCATCCATACTGCAAGCATGTTATCCATCCCTCCTGCATGAATATCTCTCCATCCCTAATGCATGAATGCCTTTCTATCTCTACTGCAAGCATGTCTCTCCATCCCTAGTATAAGCATGCCTTTCCATCCTTACTGCAAGAATGCCTCCTTATGGTTTACCACAAAACAGCAATGATAGCTTGAAAGAAAATGCTTGAGGACAGTTTCCTCCTTTCTAACTATTTATTTATCTGATTTGCTACAATCCCCTATTTCCATTAATCTTCTCTCACAGGAGTCTCCTGTGTGGTAACTTGTCAAAGGATTTTTGATAGTCTAAATACACCACATCCACTGTATTTCCTCCATCTACCATATCCGTTACCTCCTCAGCGAACTTCACCAATTTTGGTAAGCATAATCTTCCTTTCTGAAATCATTGATAATTGCTTCTATAGTGTTGTCTTTTTTTCAGAGAGGTGATCAAAAGCGTGCTCAAAAATGCAAGTTTTAAGAAGGCGCTTAAGGAGGAGGGGGGGTGGTGTGGAGAGGTCGAAAGGTTTAGTGAGGAATTCTTGACTGCATTTGCCAGTGAAAATTTGGTAAATGTGATGTACCTGTTAGAAAAAGAAAGTGGGACCAGACAGCTGAAGGCAGGGCCACCAAGTGGTGGGGCAAGTGGAGGAGGATCGAAACTAATGGTTGGAAAACACACAAAGTTCTGTAAGCATTTCTACATGTTCATCCACTACATTTCAAAATTATTCAATGGCTTTCCCTGGAACAAATGTTCAACATATTGGACTACAGCTTCTACATGTGTCTCCTGACTACTTTAAAAAATACTAAATATGGTTACATGAGCCATTTTTTCAGTACTTAGGGAATATTTCCCAAATTTAGTTCATGTACAAAAATATAATTTAAAGACTGATTAATTGCAATCCACAGATTAATTAATGCCAGATTGTTTTTATTTCAAGATAATGAATATTGTTCATTACTGGTACCTATCTGCTCGATAGTCAATTACTGCCACACTGGCATATTAATTTGATTTCAGATAGAGGCTGCAATTTTTTGTTAAATGTCTGTAGTTGAGGAAGAGCTATAAAAAGAACAATAAGCTTATCAAGCTGTTTGTCTTGACTGCATTTAACAGTGAAGATTTGGTAAATGTGGTGTACCTGTTAGAAAAAGATGAATTCAGAATTCTCGTCAACCTGGACAGTGAATCAGTTAAGGACATTGTAGTTGGTTAGACTGCTGGTAAAACACATTTAAATGCTAACAGAAACACTATCGTACCTCGTCTATTACATCTTCAGTGAAATATGTACTTGGCATTGTGTTTGCTTGTAATTCAGGAATCCAACCTGGAAAATATAACAGTAAAAGAAAGAGCTTCCATAACTTCTGCACATTTTGATTACTAGGAAGCCACACTCTCTTTACCTATTCTATTAGTTTAATAAAGTAAAGCAAATTGTTTGTATCTTGTTGAGTTACCTGAGCTTTCCGTAGATACTATTAATATCTTGCCTATGATATAAAATGACTCATCAACAGAAGGCTTTGACATCCATTTGATTACAGACTTGAGTTGGTGATTAATCAGCTGAAATATGAGAACCTTGAATCTCTTTGTACTGAATTATATTAGCATCATAAATCGTGAAAAAGGCTTGGTATTATTAAAAACTGGTAGGAAATGCATTTAAAATCAATGTCTATGGCCTGGTCAAAGTGACCTTAAATTCAGAAATAATATCCATAATATACAAGTGCAAATTAGCTCATTAAAGGGCAGCACAAAAGAGAAGTATGATAGATGTTTGCCTTATATGTATGAGATTATTCCCACTATCAAGTCAGTTAAAGGTACAAAAAATAGTTAACTTGTGCTTTGCTCACAGTGTTCCAGAGGTGGAATTCCACTGGATCTTTGATTGTATTTGTAGTTGTACTGAGAAAGAAGAGAATGTTAATGGAAAATATTTGTAACAGAACAACTAACTGCAGGCATCTTGTTGCTTGACTTATTTTATTTACATGATTCATTGTAAAATACAGTTGGGGGTGTGTAAAACTTAATGCAATAGAGTGAAGCAGGTGATATAGGATCGGCTGCCCGTTATACATCTTTCCCGATTATTATTGCATTGTTTGGGCAAGGACCAAAGTGGACAGGAAGCCATCTGGCTGTTCATATTGTGAGGGTATACAATCTCATTGCATGGACCCCATCAGTCTCCTAGTGGTCCGGCAGCGGACAAGACACCGTGGCAGCAACCCCTCCCCCGCCGCTTGCCAACGAGACCCGGATAACTTATTGATATTAATAGAATGAATACATTTAACTAAAATTAACAACAATCTTACCTTTGCGCCGCGCTCACATGTCTTCACTTGCCCGTCCAGGGAAAGCAAGTGCCACCATGGTGGGGAAGTGGGGAGCTTATGATTTTAATGGAGGGGAGGGTGGGAAGAGGTGACCTCTGCACTTTGATCGGTTTGAATTGGGGAAGGTCAAGTGTTGAAGGTAAGTGGGGGTGGGGGAAGAGGGCAAATATTGAATGTAATTATTATTTGGGGGGAAGTGGTGCATGGGGGGGTAGCCCTTTAAAAATTTAAATGACCCAGCAGGGCTGGTCGTCCTTTAAAAGAGCGCCAGCGCTTGCACACAGGCAGCTGACGCCTTTGCCGGCCTAGCAGACCCCGACGGAATTTTACGCCTCCCCCAAAGAGCAGGAAGGTGTCGGGTGGGGCGGGGGGGTGGTGCTGTGTATGCCTCATGTTTAACTTGTCTTCCAGGTTTAACCCTAGACAGTTAAGTTTCCCAGGCCTTGGGAAATCTGACAATTGGTGGGAGGTAAGGATTGCTGTGAGAAAAGGTTTAGTGCCTTTCCAGCACTGCTTGTGGGCCAAGGGGAGCAGGAGTGCTTCCTCTCAGCCCATCAAGCTTACTTTCTTCCCTGAATGCCATTGGGCCACTCCCCCATCAAACCCCTCACCCCCACATTCCCCCCCCCCCCCACCCAACAACATCGCAATTGAACTTGAGAATCAGGGATCAGATCCCATCCCGCCCAGGATTGGGAATCAGAGACGCCAGGTTTGAGGACCGGAGTCCCCACTCTATCCCTGGGACCAGGCACCTGGACTCTGAACCCCTCTGGAAATGAGTTAGGGAACTGGAATCGAAACCCTACCCCCTCCATGCCCTGTATCAGACATCCCCAAGAGATTGCTGACAACCCCCACAAGATCTGGACATACCCTCCAACACTCCCACTCATGCAGCTGCAGGCTCTCTACTTGATCCTGGGGCTGCGGCCTCCTCCAGAACGTTGCCCACCCAATTGGGAGGCAAGCCTGTCAATCAAGTTGGATTCCAAGCAGGGAATCTGCTAGAAATTAAAGAAGTATACTGTGGAGTTAAACTCTCTTTGAACAAAACTCCTCCTCCTCTCCACTCACAGAACCCACCCCAGTCAATATCTGGGTCAAATTGGCCATAGCCTAGAAATGATTGTATGCATGTGCAATAGTAACATATCATAGAAACTTAGAGCGCAGAAGACTATCTGACCAATCAGTAGCAATTTCATATAGACAGGGCATGCATGGTGACTGCCCAAAGAGTCATTATAGGACCCGATCAATTCTCATAGTCGGCCTTTGTTATAATGGGGTCAGCAAGCTACCAGCATGAAACATGCTTTCATAATCAACTCTCCCATTGGAGGCAAGAAATCAGCAGCACAGCCTGTAGTAGCTTAAAGGGGACAGTTTATTTAACTTCAGGAATAGAAAGAAGTAACACTGTGGAGCAGCAGGCAACCTGAGTGCAGAAGCTACAGAGAAAATTAATCTTGGTCTGACGAGCCACAAGTTGATTCTGTAACAATACCTCAGTCCCCACTTTTCAGTGCAAATAGAATGGTTGCAAGATAACAAATTGCCTCCATCACATCTGTATTGACACTTTGGCACAGCAATCCCACACTAATAGAAAGAACAAACTTGCATTTATAGAACACCTTTAATAACCTCTGGACAATCCAAAATGCTTCACAGACAATGAAGTATATTTGAAGTGTGCTCATGCTTATAATGTTGGGAAATGTAAATAACAATTTCTCCACAGCAATGTCCACAAAGAGCAATGTGATAAATGACCAATTCAACTTTTTCAGTGATGTTGATTGAGGAATAAATATTGTCCAGAATACCAGGAAAATCTCACTGCTCTTCTTTGAACAATGTCATGGATCTTTTACATTTACTGCAGGAGGCAGAGGGGACCTTCCAAAAGAATCATCTAAAAGTACCTTCAACATTGCAGCTCGGCCTTAGTACTACATTGAAGTGTCATGATACCACGGAGCCAAGGCTACTACTGTGCTTGCTTTCCATATCTCTGGATCTTTCTCTGCTTCAACTATTAATCAATTTTTCCCTAGAAAGGCCTAATGGTCTCTATCTCTACCTTTCACTGTGGCAAAGCATCCCACACCACCACAATAGTATTTCTCTAACTACTCCTCACTAACTTAATAACAATATTAAATCTGACTTCCCAACTTGAGGAAGTAATGTTTACCTTTTCACCCTGTCAAAACTTTCACAATTATGAAAACCTCTATTAAATCACCTTCTTTGTTCCAGTGGAAATAGTTTCAGTATCTCAAGTTTCTCCTCATAGTTTCCCATTCCTGTATGATCCTGCTGAATCTTTGTTGGATGCACTATAAGGATTTCTATAATGGTGTGTCCAACAGTGTGCACAATACTCTGAATGTGGCCTAACCATTGCTTTATACAAACTTATCATCATTTATTTATCTCCGACTGTTGTATTTGTACAAAGACTTAAAGTGTTTCTATGACATTACTATGGCCATTACATTAATGGGGCCATGAATTATTTTAAAATTTTGGAATTTCTGGGATCCCTCTCCAGCTGTTGGAAATCCAGTATGGCAGGACTTCAGCCACCAACTGCTGTGGATGTCAATCTCATTCCAAATGCCAGGGACAGACCCATCCATAATATTCAAGGTGAGCAAGCATGTACCTGTAGAGGTGCCTGCTCTGAAGAAGTGCCAGGAAATTGTTGAGGTACACTGGAGTCATAGGCCCCTAATGGAGCTAAGTGAAAGTAAAAGAAAAGTCTTACTACTCCACAGAAGAAACAAAACCGACAGACAGAGATGATTTACTTCCTAAGGGATTGATTACTTTTGCTCCTTAAAATGTCTAGGCCTTCAGCAGGCCATGTGTGATAGCATTCGGCATGGTTTCTGCTTGGCCTAAGGAGGGCATGTTGGGCAGAAATCCCAGGATATCCCAGAAATACCCACGGATATCATCCCAAAGCAAAGCTAACTGCAGACATCATAGAGGATTGCTTGTCACATCCTTGGCCGCTTAATATTCCAGCCGAATCTTAAATAGGGCAGAAATTCAGAAGATCTGGGTCTGACCCCAAATTCCTGCTCTCTGCTTCACAAGCACATGCCTCCTGAGGTACATCATCCTGCACCACAACAATTAGAAATTCCAGCATGAAGATCAATCCAGCTCATCATGCCTGTTCTGGTGCGAGCTTTACATTGGAGCTCTCTACTCTCATCCAATTACCTCGCACTTTCCCCAGATGCTTTGATTTGTGTTTTCTTCAAGTGTTTATATTATTTCTGCTTAAATGCTGTAATTGTCTGAGCTCCATTGGCCAGTTTTATTTCATATTCTAATTACCCCTTGCATAAAAACAAATCTTCTGAGCCTCCCCACCACGCCAACGCCACCACCCCCCCCAACCACCACCCCCCACCCACCTTATGTTCCAAGTATGAGCCCTAATTTGTTGCCCTGATCTTGCCAAGAGTATTAAAAGCATGAACAAGTTGTCAGGCTGTTGGGTGATTGTAGATATACTCAAATTTTGGCCTAGATGCCACTTATAAAATTAGATTTCATTCTTAGTAAGATAATGCAGTAGAGTAGTGTGATGGAGTTCCCACATTCTATGTTACTATCATCAGAGTGTTCTCATAATCTGAGATCCTGATCTTGACATGCAGGTGAAAAGCAAAGAGGGTACTGGAGCAAGCAGCTGTACGAGATTTGGTACTTTATGGCAGTCTCTTGATTGATTTAAGGACACAAGATAAAATAATTTATTGGAAATAAAATGGGACATGAAGGGAAAAATTAATTTAGCTGCACACTCACCAATTATAGTGAAAAACGCTGCAGTCATGAAAAAGGCATACATCACACTTCGAACTGCTCCCACAATGATCTGTGTTTCTGGCTTCATCATGTAGCAGATAATTATGTAGAAAATAGGAACGATTATTGAAAATATCAATGCACCAATCGGATTCCAGTGAAATACATATGTCATGACAGCCACAGAGTCAAACAGGAATTATTAATGAGTGTTGGGAAAATATTTTAAAGCAATTTCTCCTCACTGTTGTAATATGCACAGATTCATTTATTTGCCTTTGCACACTGACTTGTTCATGCTTAATCTGTCCTTCATATACACATTTCTGTAGTTTCAGCCTTATTATATACACATTGGAATATCAGTAGACATAGAATATCTAGACACAGAAGGTATTAATTTCTCCAGCCCCTCCTTCCTTTGTGTGCAGTGTTTTTGTTGTTTATAACCAGAATAACTCAGGTGTAATATGTGGCCTGTTTTTAAACCCAGACACAGTGGTTGAACTTGGCAGGTTCCTATTTAAATTCAGGAGATGTTGAACAAACCTGCATTCATTTAATTTTGATCTTTATAACATTTAATTAGAAAGATTCAGAACAGTTTGGGGGGGGAGGCAGAATGGGGTGAAATTAACGTCATGGGTGTAGGGGATGGTGGGAAGGGTTGTAGTTTAAAGCTTATGCAGCTTGGGAGGTATGTCAGATGGTAAAGGTAAGTGTTTTTGGGGGGGTAAGGGCAAATAATTTAATTGTTATTTTGTGGTCAGAGAGGGACAAAAAAGATGCATTTATTTAATTTAATTAAATATTTCTTTAAATATGCCAGTAGGGCGAACAGCCCTTTAAAAATGGCATCAGCGCCCCAGCTATTTAAATGAGCTGCCACGCTTGGAATCACGATGGCAGGCTTATTAAATTCAGCCCAAGTCAGTATTATTTATAGGATCTCAGTAAAACATAATAATGTGTACATGATAAGTTCTTACTGTTCCTCAACTGTGAAAAACACTAAAAATGATAGCACTTGTCCTTCCAAATTGGGTTGTGTCCATAGAGATCATTTTGAGCACACAATGGCTGGAATTTTATGCCACCCCAGTGAGCTGGACAGTGGCGGGCCAAGGGTGAGGGGGGGGGTGGCGCAAAATTGCGCGGGAGGCTCTGGGAGGACTTCCTGACCCGCTCCCACCTCCGCCCCACTTTATGTGGGCGGGTGGCGGGGGTGGGAAATGGGCCGCCCGCCCCAGGCCAATCAAGGCCCTTATGTGGCCACTTAACAGCCACTTAAGGGCCTTTGCCCACCTACCCATGGCAAGTGGCATCCAGGAGACTTGAAAGGCCTCCCAGCGAATGCTGGCGGCCTCTCAGCATCCTTGGGTGGGTCCAGACAAACAGTCACAGGGTTGCCCAATCAACAGCTGCCCCCGCTTCCTCAACCACCCCCAGGACTCGAGACACCCTCCTCACTTCTTCCCAAATGACCACCCTTTCCTCGCTGGGGCGTGACCGATTTCCCCGGCGAGACAATCCTTACTTAGCTGCAGTCCTGGCTCCATGTCCCAGCTGGGCTGCAGTCCCAGCAGTGGCCACCACTCCCGGTGGTGCTGTTGGGACTAAGAGCTGCCGGCCCGATGATTGGGTCGGATTACCAGGCTGCGTGGAAGCAGGTTCACCACCAACTTTTACATCGGCAGCCAGCCTGGCGTAAAATCCAGCCCAATATTAGAATGAAGTGCGGGTTACAGGCTTATTATTAGAGACAGTAGAAATACTTGTTTTTACGCAGGATCTTATCACAATTCTCAGAAGCATCTAAAAAATGCTTCACATGCAATGAATGTGCAAATGGTGTAGCCATTTTGCATATAACAAGATCCGACAAGCAGAAGTCAGGTATGGTCTGAAGGAGTCAGGACTCTTCTTCAGTTAGAACCATTGGATCTTTAACCTCTAATCAAAGGATAACACCTTCAATAAAGCCACACTCCTTCACCATTGAACTGGAATATCACTTAAACGTATGGTGCCAATATGTACCGAATGGCTGGGACAGTTGGGGGTGAGGGAAACCTGATGAGGGCAGGGACACAGAAAATAACAGCAGGACCTTATAATGTTTTTCTTCTGTTTCCCAGCCGGCCTAATTGATAGGCTGGCCTGCTGCTGGGTAGGAGAAACAGCGGCAGGAGGCTGCAGTCAGTCCCTGGAAATCATGATCACGGGGCAGGTTTCAGGTGGGGGGAGGTCGGTAAGCTGCAGGGAAGACATTAGTTGCGGGGCGGCAGGAGGATGTGGGGTGGCAGAGAGCAACAGATCAGAAGGCAAGCTTCAGCTGGGGGTTCGGCCAATACAATAGGTCATCAAGACTCTTCCACATTCAAGCATAATGGTTTGTTCAGTTTATTCCAGAGCATATTGGAAGCAACATGCTAAAAAAAATCTACTTCAAAAAAATTGCGTACGCTACAAATTAAATGGATAACACTGACCTGCTACCATCAAACAAATTGTGGATGGCCCGACAAGAGTTGCTATCATATATATGATTTGGTAGAGGAGAAATGGTCTTGAAATACACGGGTTTCTTTTTGATGTCTGTAATCCGCTTCCGAGCAGGTCAGTGGTATTTGCTATTTTTGATGGATCCCAGCGTCGACGTTGGTTGAAGAACTCCTTGAATTCCTGAGGGGCATTGGTGTACGAGTCTGATCCTGCACAGTATTCAATACGCCAACCTTGCTGCAGCAGCAAGAGGCAAAGCCACCTGTCTTCACCTGGAAGGTATATTCAAGTCACATGATAATAACATTGAAAAATGAACTAGAGCTGATAAGAAAGAAAGAATTGTCATTTATACAGTGCATTTCACAATCTCAAGACATCTCAAGGTTCTTAACAGCCAAGAAAGTACTTTTAAATTGTAGTCACTGTTGTAATGTGGGAAAGTGACAGCCAATTTGTGCACAGAAAGATTCCACAAGAACAATGTGATTATGACTGGATCACCTGTTTTTGGTGTTGGTTGAGGGTTAATGATTGGCCAAGACACTGGGAAAACTACCCTGCCCATGTTAAAATAATGCTGTGGGATCTTTCACACCCACTGAGAGCGCAGACGAGGCCTTGGCTTAACATTGCACTCGGAAGACGGCACCTCCAGCAGTGCAACACTCCCTCAGGGCTGCACTGAAGTGTCAGCATGGATTATGTGGAGGGGACTTGAACCATGACCTTTTGCCTCAGAGGTGAGAGTGTTACCAGTGAGCCAAGGGCAATACTTAGTAACATATGTACTGTCAGGATTGACAATAAGAACAATGCATTCTCACATGTTGGAAGGGTTTGCTGAAGCTAAGATTTAGGGAGATGTGTGGATGCCAGAGGTTGTTATCATATTTACTGTATAATAACGGTGGGCACTGATAACCAAGCATTATTATTACAGCAAAAGCCCAGCCCATATGTGGAAGGTTACTGAGGCCACGAGCTTCTGCTTTGGGCACAAATTGCGCTCCAAATTGCGCTAGTCTTCAGAAGTGCTTTTTTTGCTCAAGTTGTTGTTCAAATTATTTGATAACCACTGCAAGTTAATTCTGTCATGAATCAGTGCAATCTGGCAGCACTTTAGAACATAATTTTTATTTTTTGTCCATTAAAAACATCCCTTGATATATTTATGAGCGGTAACTTGGTGCAGTTTGATTAATACAACTGAAAATGGATTCATCACAAAAAATAAGCATTGTTAATCAGTGCCCAGTCCACAACCTGTGAGTAACCTGAGATTAAATAACTAAAAATCACTTTTAAAAATTATACAGAACCATTTACCAATATTAATGGACAGCAGTCAGTTTCGTAGTAAATTTTTAAAAAGCTTAAATGCTTTCAAAAGGTACTGATACGACCGAGTGAAAAAGGGGTCTCGGGTTCCCTCTCAGCCTTCAGCTGGTCTTACCGTAACAGTGTTTAATTTTAAACACACTATGTTTTTAGCTCCCGCTTGGTGAACCCTTGTTCACTAACTTCCAATTATAAGGCAAAGAAACCAGCCAAACAGGTTTTTTTAGGTTTCAAGAAAAAAGGTTGAACTTTATTAAACTTAAGCTTCAATTCATTAGATGCCAACGGATAAGCGATACGCCCACGCTAGCATGCATATGCTGTACACACATGCAGATAGAGACAGAAAAGAGCAGAAGAAATAAAGTGGAAAGGTTTAAGGTAATATCTGAAGATGGTTTTGGTTACTGTTCTTCCAACTCACTGTAAAGTCCTTGATTGTAGGTAGGTCTTGCTTTTCATTGGAGCCCAGTATTCTTCTTAAACGTTGTTCAATGGAGGAAACCTTTCTCTCTCAAAGTTCATGTGTCCTCAGTGGGTCCAAAGGCTTGTGAGAAAGAGATGGGAGCAGACAGCAGAGGTCTTCCCACTTGAGGAGCAAACAGTCTTTCAGTTCAAACTCTTAGCACAATTCAGAAAAAAAACAGGTTGCCAAACAGGTTAGTCATGTGACTAGCTGGTCTGACCATGTCTGTTTGTGGATTCTCTTGTCTTAGCTGACCCTAGAATGTCTCTTCTTACACACACAATACCTGGTGCTCAAAGTCCATTGTGGGCTAAATTGGAGCAGGGAATAGCCCCTTTGTCCCTCCAAGCACTGTCTGTTAGTATGCAAAAATTGTTTTTCCAGCCAAGTGTCTGGTGTTTTTATTAACAAGTCCTTTTTTCACTCCAGTAACAGTTTAAAATCAATGTTCATATGACAAAATTAATATGCCTCATTCTTGGCAGGTGGGGGCATGTATGACAATACCTACTCATGCTTTTGTTGTGAATAAAATAATATTAATTTTAGATGTTTCTTAGAAGGCCCACAACTAGGTGCAATTAGCGAAAACTCTTCACAGTGATTAATTCAATTTGTGGTGGAGCCAGCTTTATGGACAGACCTGGTGTGATGTTTTTCAAAACAGTACAAAAGAATCCAGAATCTCTATTTGTGCTGGATATAATTTGTGCTTGAAATATCTTGCTATTTGCACTGGTTTTGCCGATTTTAGGTAAATTGCGCTGGAAGTATCAGTGCACCCTAATGGGAACTGTGGAGGGTTGCAATGTCTGGAATGTTACAGACAACGCCCTGAAAGACCAAAACAATCATAAGATACTGTCAAGCACATCGGAAGTGCGATGATACAACATTCACGGACTAACCATGAGGAGCTGTGAAAAATGAACTTCATCTTTTAAAAATGAACCTTTATTTTAAAAAGTGAACAATGGTCCAAAATGGCCAATGAAGAAAGGGGATTACCGTTTTGTGTATTCAAACAGTCTGACAAAGACAATGGACAAATCTTCAAAGCCAAAAGGCATTAATGGAACCCATCTTACATCTATCCTAAAAACATTCCAGACTTGATTGTCTTCTTCTGAAACAAAGGAGCTGTGAAAAAGCCACATCCTGGGCCATTGTGTGATCACCAAAGGTGAGAAACCAGAATGTTTCCTAACAGGAGGTGAGAGGTAACACAGTTTTACCTTAAAACAAAGGGCCGAAATGTATATTCGCGCCGCCATAATCGGTGGCTACGAAGACAATGGCGGCTTGACTGTGTAGGCCGCACATTGCAGAACAGTCACAATATTAAGTGCAATGACTCATTTAAACGGCTGGGGCGGACCGCCCACCCCAATGACATGGAGGGGCTGGGCTGTCCATCCCAGGCAGTGGCATCAGCAGCCTCTGTGCAGGCACGAACACCATTTTTAAAGGGCTTTGAGCCTGACATTTCAATTTAAATATTAAAAGATATATTGATGTAAAATTGATTTTAAAAATTAAATAAATGTTTCTTGCCCCTCTCCCACCTCCCAATAACCATAGAATTAATTGCCTAGCCTCTGCCCCCCAAAATGCTTACCTTGTGCACCTGACCTCCCATCCCCCCAAAGTTCATAAACTTTACACTTTACCTCTTCCCATCATCCCCTACACAATTCAACAGGTTTATCATAACCCTTCTCCCCCACAATACCCCCCTACCTCTTCCCCTTCTCTATCTATTTCTTCTTGTGTGTCTGTGTGCAAGTTAATGCATGAGTGAATGAAGTTGTGACAATTTCGGGATTAGGCGGATTGATCAATAAACAATTGACTTTCTATTTTTTAAAACCTACAAGAAAACCTGTCACTGTCTGCTTATTTGAAAAATAAAACACAAAGGGTCTAAACCCTTAATACAAATACACTTGCTGATGTGAGGTGGGAGTTGAACAGTGGGAACCAGCCATGTCACACCACATGGTCGTAACAAACTGGGAGCTTGAAACCACGACCTGAACCATCAGACAAATGAGAGATTTGGAAAACGGGAGGAAAATTAACCTGTAAAATTTTGGGAAAATAAACTAACTGCTTTTCTTTTATTCTTCTGTTTTTTTTTCTCTGGTGCTGGAAACAAAAGAGATGGCCACATTTAATGCTAAGGAGTTTGTAGAGCAGGGAGAGAGATCCCATGATAAGTTAAACAAATTAATTGTTGAAGATTTAGAAAGCTAACTACAGGGGTAGAAATCACTTTTGGACAGAAAGCAAAGAAACCTGAACTGGTGAAAAATCTCGCCAACAATTTAAAACTTAACCCTGAACTAGAAGAAAGCCTAGAATCAACATCTGAAAAAATAATTCTGGCTGGAATTCAGATACAGCTGAAAAGGAAAGAGCTGCAATTTCAAAAGGGAAAAGGTAGAAATTGAGTTTCAGCTTCAAAAGGTAAATGAAGAAAGAGTTTCAAAAGGAAAAAGAAGAAAGGGAGATGCAAAGAGAGGAAGCAGAAAGAAGGTTTGAGTTACAGGGACTGCAAACCCAAAATGAAAATGCTGCTAGTCACTCAAACATTATCCCAAAGTCAGAGCAAAACTTTGATGTGCTGAGACACTCAAGACTAGTGTCAAAATTTCATGAGGTAGAGGCTGAGTCATATTTTATCTCATTTGAAAAAATAGCTACCAGGCTAAAAGAGCCAAAAAAAATTTGGACTCTCTCTTACAAGGCGAGTTTGTGAGTAGGGCTTGTCAAGCTTTTTCCCTGTTATCAGAAGAAAGTTCCTCTGATAATGAACAAATTAAAACTGCAATTCGAAATGCATATGAGCTGGTACTGGAAGCATATAGACAGAAATTCTGACATACCCAGAAAAGACCCATACAGACTTGCATTGAATTTGAAAGAATCAAACATATGGCTTTTGATTGTTGGATACGGTGGGCTGAATTTTACAAGCCCCTCAATGTCAGGGGCCATGGCACGGGGGCCCATTAAGTATTTGCAGGAGCGGCCCGCCATGACTCATGACGCCGAGAAGGCCCTGCCGCACATTACTGGCGGCAACGAGGCCTCAGTGTGCTGTTCAACGCCCCCCCCTCCCCCCGTTTCCAAGTGGTGAGGCCTTTATTTCAATATCAAAATACATTAAAATAAATGTTAATGAGCTTATTTGGACCGGGTGACCGTCGCATGGCGATATTACAGCACTGGCCACAAATCACGTGCCTTCTGAGGCGAGAAACTGATGGGGAGGGGGAGGAATGCAGATTTCAGGATGGGAGGTGTTGGGGAGCAGGGAAAACACGTTCTCTTGGCTGTCGGTATGGTGGGAAGGGGTTGAAGGGAAAATGTTATGAGGCTGGGGTGAGGGAGGGATGTCGCGATGGCAATAGAGTTTATTCAGGGTTAGTGGCCCGAAAACAGACATTTAAGAGGTGTTGAAAGGGCCCCAGGTTGTAATAAAATTTTCATAACAAATGGACTCAAATTCCTCTTTAAATATTACAATTTCATCTCAGGGCTTGAAGCCCTTTAAAAATGATGCTGCCACCTGCGCAAAGTGTGGCGCGTGAATAACGTTCAGCCCGGCCTCTCAAGCTAGAATCCTCATATGAAAATTTGAGAGAAGTGATGTTTCTGGAAGAGTTTAAAAATAGCATCCCAAGTAGCATAGGAACCCACAACGAAGAACAAAGAGTCACAAGAGTAAGGGAAACTGCAAAAATGCCCAACGACTATGAATTAATACGTAAATCCCTAATTCTGAATTAATTTGGTTCTTTTGACACGTTTCAGCTAGGAAGAGATGGCAAGGATGCAGAGGTAGCAGAAATGGCCCTGAGAGAAAAGGAGAGCAGGGAAAAATAACACGACCAGTCTCCAACTTTTAAAAGAAGGAACCTGGGGATAAAGTAGTAAGGGTCTGCCCGACATGTTTCCAGTGTGGCAAATCTGGGCATGTCCAGGCCAATTGTTGGTATGGCAAAAAACAGCAGGAGGTGCTGCAGTCAAACCTGTATCTGTGGCTTTGAAAGTGATAAGCCTGGGTTCTAATATAACACAAGAGCACAGCACATATCACATCTTTTTGCACAAAGGAAAAATGACTCCTTTTGTGTCCCAGGCACCACACAAGGAGATAATCATTCTCAGGGATACTGGTTGTTTTCAGACCCTACTAGCAACCAAACTGACAGAAAGACCACTGAAAAGTAGAACAAACATCATGGTATTTTGAAAAGGGCTTACTGGCAAATGCTTGAAAGTTCCCTTAGTTAAAATTTATCTACAGAGTAAGATGGTATTCCCCATGCTGGGGAAAGACCTTTTGCTGGGCAATGACTTGGCAGGAAGCACAGTATTGTATCAGAGGGTCCAATATGATTAGCTGAAAGTTTTTTTAAAGATTTAAATAGGGACGAGGTAAGTTTCCAAACAGGAAAGCCAAGCTTGAGGGAGATGCCTCACCTAGTTGAAGTGCCACATGGGCATGCAGTGGAAGCTGGACAATCATCTGCGAGCAGTTGTCTCCAGAAGACATGGGGAAGATTAGGGAAACACCTATCTCTGAAGTAAAAGGAAAAGGGAAGGCAACATACCCTAAAGTGAACCACACTTGTGAAATCACAAGAGAACTAAAAATGAGGTCAGCATGGATCTACCCATTGAAGAATCACACAATCAGTTTCCAAATCCAAAACTACTCAAACCCAACAATTTAGAGTCAGAACTCAGCCAGAACAAGGGGCAGGAAGAAATCCCAGATATCTTGCAGAGGCTAAAAAACAATCGGCTGGATTTTAAGAAGCCCTCAACATCATGATCCATGGTGGGGGTGGTGAGGGGGACCTGAAGATAGCTCCGGATGATGCCCGCCATGGACCTCGATACCGGCAGGGCCGACCTGATCTTCCCAGCGGCGGCGAGGCTCTGTGTCGGCCCCTCTGCCGCTGGGCGACGGGACCACAATAAACATATTTGAATTAATTACATTAATATATTTACATATCCATACTTCAGATCTTGTGGGCCCGCCGTGATGTTTGGCACGACAGCTGGCAATCCCACATCTTCAGATTCCCATCCAGGGAAGCGAGGCACAACACTGGTGGGGAGGGGGGGGGAGGTAAATTGGTCAGTGTGCAGGGTGATGGGAACAGGGTCAAATAAACATCATGCGTTTATGGGATGGTGGGAAACGCTGTACATTAAACTTTGTGCAGTTTGCTGGGTGTGGGGATGGAGGTCAAATGTTAAAGGTAAGTGGTTTGTGGGGGTAAGGGCAAATTGGTAATGTAATTGTTATTGGGGGTGGGAAAGGGGAGTTGGAACTTTATTTATTTAACTTTGGGTGGGGGGGTGGTGTCTGTCTTTAAATATTTAAGTATGCCGGCTGGCTGGCTGGCTACTCTTTAAAAATGGCATCAGTGCCTGTGCACAGGTAGCTGACGCCATTGCTGGAGATGGAAAGCCCACCCCCTCCACGAGATTCGGGGGTCAGGCCGCCCCCACTGTTTAATTGAGCCACCGTGCTTGAGATTACGGCAGCTCTTTGGTGTGCAGCCCACACGAGCAGAATGGTTAATGCTATCAATTGTGGAAGCAGTACTCAAGAGGTTAAAGCTTATACAGAAAATCTTGCTACAAGTGTAACAGAAATTTGCATATTACAAGCCTCATTAACAATCGCCTGGTCCTGAAGATTAATATCCCTAAAGTAGTACAAACTGGTGTGAGAGAAACTACAACCACATTTGGCAACACTGCAACCAAAAGAAATGTAATTTTTTGATGGTACCTCATGCATAGGAAGGATGATGAACAAACACATGCTGGAAGCCTAAGAAGTGAATGGAATGAATGTGTAAAGTGGTGTGATCCTAAACTATCTAATTGTTTCTTTTTCCCACTTTCCCAACCTTCCAAAAACATAAAATGAAATCCAAGGAATTTAATTTTTTCCCTTTTGATGGAGGTGTCACACACATCAGATGTGTGATGATAGAACATTCACAGACTAACCCTGAACCTTTGTCTTTTAAAAAAATGAACCTTTATTTTAAAAAGTGAACAATGGTCCAAAATGGCAACTGAAGGAAAGGGGATTAGCCTTTTGTGTATTCAAACAGTCTGACAAAGACAACGGACAAATCTTCAAAGCCAAAAGGCATGAATGAAACCCGATTACACCTACCCAAAAAAATTCCAGAAATACAGTGGCGCAGTGGTTAGCACCGCAGCCTCACAGCTCCAGGGACCCGGGTTCGATTCTGGGTACTGCCTGTGCGGAGTTTGCAAGTTCTCCCTGTGACTGCGTGGGTTTTCGTCGGGTGCTCCTGTTTTCTCCCACATCCAAAAGACTTGCAGGTGATAGGTAAATTGGCCATTGTAAATTGCCCCTAGTGTAGGGAGGTGATAGGGAATATGGGATTACTGTAGGGTTACTATAGATGGGTGGTTGTTGGTCGGCACAGACTCGGTGGGCCGAAGGGCCTGTTTTAGTGCTGTATCTCTAAATAAAATAAAAATAAATGCCTTCTTCTAAAACAAAGTAGGTGTGAAGTAGCCCCGTCCTGGGCCATTGTGTGGTGACCATGGATAAGAAACCAAAATGTCTCCTAACAGGAGGTGAGAGGTGCCACAGTTTTATCTTGAAACAAAGACAGCCAGAGAGACAGAGAGCAAGAGAAACTGACACAGAAGGAGCTGTTACTTGCAACAGTTGGCAGTCCAGAAAGCCAGAAAGCACCTTCCCTGCTGAAATAATCCAACATCTACAGCAGAGAGAGCTGGAAGTGACCCACCATCTTCAACAGAACCTTCAATCAAGAGAGAAATCTACAATCATCTCAGGCCTGCAACTATCTGGAACTTGAGTTTCAAGAGAATTGAACAGTTTTCTCATAACCCCCACCCCCGACAAAAACCCACCTATTTCTTTCCCTTCTGTAACTGTTTCTTCTTGTATGTGTGTGTCTCTCTGTTTGTATGTGTTTGTCTGTGTGTGTTTGTGTGAGTGTGTGCGCGCCTGCGTAAGTGAATGCATGAGTGATTGAGTTTGCGACAATTTCAGGATAAGGCGTATTGATCAATAAACAATTGACTTTCTGTTTTTTTAAAACCTACAAGAAAACCTGTCGCTGTCTGGTTATTTGAAAAATAAAACACCAAGGAATTAAACTCTTAATACAAATACACTTGCTCTGGTCAGGTAGGGAGTTGAACAGTTGGAACAACCCATGTCACACCACACGAGCGTAACAATACCAAGGGCAGTGACAGCAAGGAGCAAATCAAGGTTGCATAACTTTTCGCCCATGCGCTCAAAACTCATTAAACTTTTTAAAAGCCTTAAAAGAAGTAACATGACACTCTTGTGGGAGGAAGACGGTGCTCCCAGCACTCTTGGTTGACATTTTCTTTAATTAACAACAATTTAAGAGTTTCATGGTGACTCAGCCAGTTTGACGGGAGACTCTAGAATAAGCTGGGTAGAAGCACATGTGCCTCTGAGGCAAGAGACGTAGGAGATTAAAAAATACTGCTATGAGCTGTTTATCAAAAACAGACTATGGATGAGAACATTTATCTTACCTTGATCATACTGAAAGTGGTCCAGTGCACTAATGGGCTTCATTGTATACCTTTCAAAACATTATCATCCATTAGAGCTGCTGCCCTGAACAAACTGAAGCATCCTGGACTACACAGTACGCACCCGAACATGTGTTCAGCTGACTTCTGTAACCAATGACCAACAGCATATTCAAACCTCTGGTACCAGACCATAGGACCTAAAACGTATAAAAAGAAAAGAGCTAGTGTTCTACATCCGGTCTGATTTTACATTTATGGTGCTATCCATTTTGTAGGGGCAAGAAATGGCCAGTGCTCGTAAAACACAATTACAGTGAGCACTGCTGTAGTTAAAATAAGAGAGAAATTATTAGAAGTTGAATATTATTGTGATAATTTTATTCAGAACAATCCCAGCATCTCCAGGCTCTCCACATAACTGAACTCCCTAATTCCTGACAAATCTATTCTAGGAAAGCTCCTCTGTACTCTCTCGAAGGTCTTGTTAGCCTTTGTAAAGTGTGATTCCCAGAATTGGACATGATGTGTGGAATTTATTGAGGCTGAGTGCATGGGTTTGAGTGCAGGTGGGGTTGGAATACTGGAAAATGCGAGTGCATCGAGAAGCCAACTTCAACCCACCAACCTCTTCTTTAACTGCAGCGCATTAGACTTCTTGTGCACAATCCCATTCAGAGAGGTGGGTTGTTAATATCAATACAGTAATTGCTCAATTAGAGCGATATTAACATGGAATTTGCAGTTTAACTTTTTTGCCACAGGTTTTCTGGGCTTTCTGAAAATTGCCAGTGAAAGCAAGAAGAGAAGAAAGCAGTAAGTGAGGGGGCTGAAGCTTTGCAGGGAAATACGCCAATAGGTACTCAACACTCACAGCTGCTTTTTTAACCAATAACAAGAGATGCTGGAAATGCTCAGCAGGTCTGGCAGCATTTTTGGAGAGAGAAGCTTCTCTCTCTACAGATGCTGCCAGACCTGTTGAGTATTTTCAGCATTTCTTGTTTGTGTTCCAGCATCTGCTGTATTTTTCTTTTATTTTAGTGCTTTTTGAACCTCCTTGTATGAAAGGATTTGTTCACAGTATTTCTGATGAGTGGTTAATTTTCCAAACTCTGGCTGTAACTTTACATACTTTGGAGGTGTCATCTACACTTTGAAGATTCAGAGGTCTGATCTGCACTTTGGATCTTTGATCTGTCATATCAGCATGGATGCCACTTAGACTGTGTTGCTTTGGACTTCAGATGAGCAACAAGATCAGCATCAACAGGAGCAGCAGGACCTGCACTAGAAGCAGCCTGCTGCTCACGGACCTTCAGTTCCTCAGCAGCGAGGGGGGTCAGCACAGAGCTGCAGCTTGCAGGAGGCCATACCTGGTACACAGGGTCTACTGGCAGAGAATAAGCTTCCCCAAAATGTCTGAACACCAGTTCCTCAGGAGGTTCAGAGTGTCACACCAGGTGGTGGTCGACACTTACAGCCTGCTGGAACATGACCGACTGCCAACTGGACCTGGTGGCCACGATTTACCAGTAGTGTCAAAGTTACTACTTCCCTCAACCTTTTTGCCTCTGGGTCCTTCTAGGGTTCCGTCAGAGACATTTGCAGGATCTCGTAGTCAGCAACACACAAATACATAAGGCTGATAGCTTCTTTGTCAGGATCGGCAATAATGTCAATTTCGCTTGTGATGATGCTAGAGTGAGACAGTGCTCAGACTTGCAGCCCTGGCTGGCTTCCCACAGCTACAGGGCATCATCAACTCCACACATGTAGCAATTATGGCACTCCCAGATCATCCGGGGTTTTCGTGAACTGCAAGAGCTTCCACTCCATCAATGTGCAATTGTGTGCAACTACGGAAAGATCTTTATACAGGTGTGCATCTGCATCCAGCTGAGCAGAGCTTTGAGGAACCTCGGCCCTCAGACACAGACACTTCACTGCTGTCTCTGTCTCCAACATTTGTTCATGTGTGAGTCACCAGGTGAAATCCCATCTATCTGCCTTATGAGTTCCACAAAGTGTGAGTATCTGAGTTGGTGCCTGGTCTGCATGAGTTTTGTGATGGTGCACCTTCAGAGGAAGTGACCTCCTCTGAGGTGTCGTCATCAACGTCAAAGGCATCCAACAGGACCACCCCCTGTGGAATGTGTGAAAGCCTGTGGGAGATTAAAGACATGAATGAGCAGGTCAAGGTAAGAATGCTTGACGTCATCATTATGCACACCATCATATTTCACTCAGTGTAGATAAGGCCCCCATTTCTCTGACAGCCAAGCATTCCAAGACTCCACAGATGTTCACGCCTCCCCCTCTGTACTTGTTAGTTGTGAGATGGCTGAAGGGGCATCTCCAGTTCTCAGCCTCTCTTTCATATATTGTGCTCTGTCTATAAGGAGGGAAAGAAGAGACCTATGAGTGAGAGTAATGGCATGTGTTGAAAGGATGAATGAAGAACATTTGTTGAGGGTAACTATGACAATATTTCAGCAATATTTGGATTTTCCTATTTTTAATGGGGTAGGTACACCCACTGTGCTGTTAGAAAGGAAGTTCAAGGATTTTGACCCAGTGGCAGTGAAGGAATGGCGATCAAAGACCAAACCATGAAGAATTGCTCGCAGCATTAAATATATAACCTTTTGAAATAAGGTAATTGAGGGAGGACAAGATTCAGATCCTTGAATTGTTGGGACCTGAAGATATTGAGATATAAGCAGCTGACTTGAAATGTGAGTGTAGTTTTGAAAAAAACAAATACAGGATTAACCAGTCTCAATCGAGAGAATATAGGATGGGAAATATTTAGTCAGAAATGTCACTGAAAGCTTGGGGCTAAGTACAAATGGATTTAATAATAGTTCATGGAACATGCTGACATTTAAAAGGTGTCAGCTATGGCTAATTTGGTGGCATAATTGCTTATGACTCAGAATATTGTAAGTTCAATTCTCACGCTAGGGCAAAGCATAAAAATCAAGGTTAACACTTCAGTACAGAACTCAGGTGAGACATTAAACTGAGGTGCTGTCTGTCTTCTCAGGTGGATCTGAAAGATTCCATGGCAAAATTTTGAAGAGTGGGCAATTCATCCCTGGTGTCCCGGCCAATCTTTGTCCTTCAATCAACATCAAAAAAGCAAATTACTTTGTCATTACAACATTGCTGTTTCTGAGAGCTTGTGTGCAAGTTGGCTGCTGTGTTTCCTCCATTACAACAGTGACAACACTTGAAAATCACTTTGTTGACTGCAAATTGCTTTGTGATGTCCTGTGGTTGTGAAAGGCACTGTATGAATGTCTTTAAAAGTCTTTTTTCTTTCTATGCTGTTGCGACAGATCCTTAGTCGACAAATGAAAAGGGAATTTCACTTGTGAACAGAGAGGTTTGAATTGTAGAGTTGGGGGGGGCGGGCGGTGCTGGATCAATTATGCTGGGATTTTCCTTATTACCTTTGGGGATTAGGAGATCAGAGAGAAATCATACTCGTGATTAAGTCTCAGACTGCCCTCCAGACCTGTCCAGCTCCTTGCCTTCACACAGAACATTGATGTGCCTGGTGATGGGAGTGAGCTTCACCTTTTCAGATTTTATGTAAAATTATAGCTTATTCAAACACTTTCCTCACCTCTAAATATGTATCAAATTTGTTTCTGATCTCTGGATGCAGTTGTTTGGAGATAAAGTGCTTCCTGTATAGTTTCCAACCCAGAAGATAATACATATACATCACCTAAATAGAAAATGTGTCAGTTAAAATGAGGGACATGGTTGTAAACAGGTAAACAGTTCCTATTTGAGCATTTTTTATTATTCTTTCATAGGATGTGGGCATCGCTGGCAAGGCCAGCATTTGTCACTCATCCTTAATTGCCATTCAAAACAGAATGGCCTTCTAGGCCATTTCAGGGAACAGTTAAGAATCAACCACATTGCTATGAAATGAGAACAGAAAGTGCCGGAAATAGTCAGCAGGTCTGACAGTATCTCTGGAGAGAGAAATAGAGTTAATGCTTCGGGTTTGCGACCCCTCATCAGAACAACATTGCTGTTGGTCTGGAGTCACATGTAGTAAGGGCAGCAGATTTACTTCCTCAAAAGACATTAGTGTACCAGATGTGTCTTTACAAAAATCAATGACAGTTTCATGGCACCATTACTGGGACTACCTTTCAATTCCAGATATTTTTGTATTTAAAATTCCACTAGCTGTCATTATGGGATTTAAATTCCTGACCCCAGGACATTAGACTGGAGCTCTGGATTCTAAGTTCAGTGAAATTACCACTGCACCACTGTCTCCCCAAGGTATATAGCAGTATCTATAATGTCTATCACTGAAACTGAATTCAAGCCCTTTTGTAACAAGGTCTCATGGAGTAATAGAGAGTAATAGAGTTATACAGCACAGAAACAGGGCCTTCGACTCATTGTGTCTGTGCCGGCCATCAAGCACCGAACTATTCTAATCCCATTTTTCAGCACTTGGCCCATAGCCTTGTATGGTATGGCATTTCAAGTGCTCATCTAAATACTTCTTAAATGTTGTGAGGGTTTCTGCTTCTACCATCCCTTCAGGCAGTGTGTTCCAGATTCCAACCACCCTCTGGGTGAAAATTTTTTCCTCAAATCCCCTCTAAATCTCCTGCCCCTTACCTTAAATCTATGCCCCCTGGTTATTGACCCCTCTGCTAAGGGAAAAAGTTTCTTCCTATCTAACCCATCAATGCCCCTCAAAAATTTGCATACCTCAATCTCGTCCCCCTTCAGCCTTCTCTGCTCTAAAGAAAACAATGCTAGCCTTTTCAGTTTCTTTTCATAGCTGAAATGCTCCAGTCCAGGCAACATTCCGGTGAATCTCCTCTGCACCCTCTCCAAAGCAATCACATCCTTCCTATAGTGTGGTGCTCAGATCTGTACACAGTACTCCAGCTTTGGCCTAACTAGCATTTTATACAGCTCAATCATAACCTCCCTGCTCTTATATTCTATGCCTCGACTGATAAAGGCAAGTCTCAACCCCTGATCAAACTTTTACCAATGTGCTCTTGTGTTTTCCTGTGTTATTTTAAACATTTTCCTCTGTAACAAAACCTAAAACACCATCACAAAAGTTGCAGCAACATTGCAGCTTTTCTGCTGTTCTGCTTTATAGCAAAGTTTAACACCACCATTCAGGTGATGTCACATGAATGCACTAAGCGATTATGTGTTAACGTTAATTACCATGTTTTATGTGTTTCATGAGGGTTTACTGCTCAAGTTAAAACAAAGTATAAAATACAATGTATGAATGTGACAAGAAAACCTGGGAGATAATTGATTTTGAAGAAAATATACGGCATTCTGTATTTTCAAAACGAAATAGCTAAAACTGGTCCTCAGTGTAATACTTCATTCACTCCAGATTTCAATTTGAAATGGTCAGTTTTTTAATGATATTGCTGTGCAAATGATTTTATGATTTGTTCCATTTTAAACTAATGATTTGTGAGGAGAATACAAAGACTCTAAAAAGGGAGAGTGAAGGAAGGTTAAGTGAGTGGGCAAAAATTTGGCAGATGGAGTACAACATGAGAAAATGTGAGGTTGTCCACTTTGGCAGGAAGAATTAAAAAGCAGAATATTATTTAAATGGAGAGAGATTGCACAATGCTGCAGTACAAAGGGATCTGGGTGTCCTTGTATGTGAATCACAAAAATTCAGCATGCAGGTACAGCAAGTAAGTCGGAAGGCAAATGGCATGTTGACCTTTATTGCAAGGGGTATGGAATATAAAAGTAGAGAAGTCTTGCTGCAACTGTACAGGGCATTGGTGAGACTACATCGAGGATATCGTGTACAGTTTTGGTCACCTTATTTAAGGAGGGACATACTTGTATTGCAAGCAGTTCAGAGAAGGTACACTAGGCTGATTCCTGGGATGAAGGGGTTATCTTATGAGGATAGGTTGAACAGGTTGGGCTTATCCTCATTGGAGTTTAGAAGGTTGAGAGGTGATCTTATTGAAACATATAAGAATCTGAGGGGGCTTGACAGGGTAGATGCTGAGATAAAAGCAAAATGCTGCAGATGCTGGAAATCTGAAATAAAAACAAGAAATGCTGGAAATACTCAGCAGGTCTGGCAGCATCTGTGGAGAGAGAATCAGAGTTAACATTTCAGGTCAGTGACCCTTCTTCAGAACTAGCAGATATTAGAAATGTGAAAGGTTTTAAGTAAGTAAAGCGGGGGTGGGACAAGAGATAACAAAGGAGAAGGTGTAGATAGGGCAAGGTCACAGAGAATAACCGACCAGAAGGTCATGGAGCAAAAGCAAACAATATGTTAATGGTGTGTTGAAAGACAAAGCATTAGTACAGATAGGGTGTTAATGGACTGAAGACTGAACAGCCACAGCACAAACATGAAAAAAAATAGTGGGTAGACAAACTGAACAAACTAAGATAAAATAAAAGCTGCTGAGAGGATGTTTTCCTTCAAGGGGGACTCTGCAACTAGGGGGCACAATTTCAAATTAAGGTGTCTCCCTTTTAAGATGGAGATGAGAAGGAATTTCTTCTCTCAGAGGGTCATTAGTGTTTGGAATTCTCTTCCCCTGCGAGTAGTGAAGGCTGAGTCATTGTATATATTCAAGGCTGAGTTAGACAGATTTTTGATCTACAAAGGAGTCAAGGTTTATGGGGGCAGGCAGGAAAGAGAAGTTAAGGCCACAACAGATCAGCCATGATCTTATTGAATGGCAGAGCAGGCTCGAGGGGCCGAATGGTCTACTCCTGCTCCTGCTCCTATTTCTTATGTTTTCATGTATAAGGGTTGATCCATTGTACTTTTCAATGTGAGGTATTCACAGATACAACTGTTAGGAATTCAGCACACACATCAGTGTATTCATATTAGATAAAAGAAAAATGACAAAAAACCTATATTACTTTCCATCTTTTCCAATGAACGGATTTCTGAAGCACTGCCACAGGAAGCCGGGAATTCCCCAACAATCTCTTCGTTGATTTGTTTCTCATTCTTCTTACTATCTGTCTGTCTATTCCCTTGCTCTCTATCTCTCTCATTCAGCTGGCAGGGCAGTCATGGTTGGCAGCAAGAAAGCAGTTTCCTGAGCAGAATCAGGGACCTGTGTTGGGTTAGCACTACCACATTTTGTTGGTGTGATGTTTACTGATTTGCTGACCCAACAGAACAACATCCACCAAGGACCTTTCCAAAGGAGTCTCATGGCCATCTTTGAATGGAGCACTCGACAATAAGTGGGTAAGGAAAATCCTGGTTCTGCCAGTTCTTAAGGAAACGCCATTCAAGAGGGACAACGTGGGATCCTTGTCACTGATTAGTGCTATCTTAATCACCTATTTAAGACGGGAAGTATCATTAGGTAGATTTAAAATGTTTCATGCTGTCACACGAACACCAAATATCACTATTAAGGGAAGAGAATGATAGACCTGTCTGATCTAAAAGACAGTTTGGCTTGGGCACAGGGTTAAGTCCCAGCGGACCTTCCTGCTTTCCGCTATACTTAACATCCCTTCTCAGGATGTTGATACGTCTTGGAAAATGGTGGTGAATACTGAAATGGAGGGGGAAGTTCCCTTTCAATCCAGACAACAAATGCAAAAGGAAAAGAAACAAATGAAAACACAAAATATTTAAAATTAGGCAACCACCTCACTTTGTTAATCTATTCTCTAGACTGGCAATCCAGTGTAATGCTGAGGGAGTGCTGCACTGTCAGATGTGCCATCTTTCAGATGAGGCATTGAACCATCTGCCTACTTAAGATGGCTGTAAAAGATCTTATCGCACCAACTAAAGAAGAGCAGGAGAGTTCTCTTGGTCTCCTGGCCAACATTTACCCCTCAACTAACATCACTAAATGAAATTATTTAGTCATTTCGCTCATTGCTGTTTGTGGGACTTTGTTCTACATAAATTTGCTGCCATGTTTCCTTACAATACAAGGGTAACTACAACGCAAAAGTAATAAATTGGCTGTGAAACACTTTGGGACATCTTGAGGAGGTGAAAGACACTACAAGTTCCTTCCTACTTAAAAGGAAATTTGCTTTCCTTAAGCAACAATAACATAAAACAGTTTTGCATGTAATCTGTGACCATCATTTATGATTTCGGATGAGCTGTTTGTCTTTCAGGTGAACATGTAGGCCACTTCTACGAGGTAATATGTAAGACAATCTTCCTCCATAAGGATTCAAAAATAGTTTTGTTATTGTAGCCCTTTTTCATTTTCATCAGAAGAAACCATTGAACTGTGACCTTGAAAAACCCTATAACACAGAAGAACTCTGTTATTCAATTAATATTTCCCTCTAATGAATATTCTTGTCGGGGAATGATCAAGCGGCTGATTTCTTGACTAGCAGTAATTTTTGCACCCGTCCTCCTACAATGCCATATCTGGCAGACTAGGGGTTAAGTGGTAAATCTGGAAATTGTGACACAGATTTAAGAAGGGAACAATTCTCCCCCATGATCCTGTCGGAAATCAAATGGGATGCATTGGAGAATGGTAGAAAATCCATGCAGTTAGGCCTACTGCCACTTCCCCATCCAATCAGCATTTCCTGCCCCTGTCTGCACTGGGATCGTTGCTGCCCACTCCATCCCCTCCCGCCCAATGTAAATTGTGCCAAAGTTGCAGGGTACGATCCGGGCAGATCTTCCAGCTGTCCAATACTCTTATTAACCCCTCTCAGGCCACTACATAGTAGCAGTAGAAACTGGGAAACGGTGGTAAGTACAAAATGGAGCGAAAGGTTCTCTTTTGCGTCAGACGGCAGAGATATTTATCTGCTGAAGGGCTTGGTGTAAGCTGAGACCTTCAGTGAGAGGTCTTATTAGGATCTTTAAGGTGCTTCTACTCCTTGAAGTCTCCTCATCAGATCTTTAGGTGCTACAACAGCCTCCCTGTATGGTACCGTGGGAGTTTCCTGTCTATCGCCAGCAGGCTTACTGCTGATGGTGGGAATCTCCCAAATGCCTAATGAGCTCCACCCCAGGAAACTGGCTTTGGTTTGAGGCAAGACTAGGAAGAATGAGGAGTGTATCACTTCATCGAAACTCCAATCCAGGAAAATTCAGGACAAGTTCATAAATCTTTGATGCCAACGGAGTCAAAACATAATTTTAGTCAATTATTGTGGTGGGGTCTGATCCAATTAAATTAAGTAAAGCCACTCATTATGAATGGTTGCGTGGTGTACTCTTAAAATTATCCAGAAAATTTACTGATGCCCAATTTTTTGGCATAAGCACTCTAAATTAATGCTGGCTTGAGCTTGATGCAAACATTTGAAGAACTTTGAAGAGATCACTCAGCATAAAAGTTGCCACAAATCACTTTTGGACCAGACCTTAATCAGGCTAAAGTCAATCCAATTGAAATCATTAATACCTTTGAAAATGTATCAGTTAAAATGCATGTGGATACCATTCTGATATATGTGGAAGCAGTGTATACTAATATCACTGTGCTGTGCCTGTACTGGTGCACAGAGCTTTATGTACAGCAAATCCACTTTGGATTGCAACATGTTCATATATTGTTATCAATGCACAGACTCAATGTGAGTACCTTCGCTGCCTTCGGAGAATACTTGGCATCAGGTGGCAGGACTATATCTCCAACACAGAAGTCCTTGAAGCGGCCAACACCCCCAGCTTATACACACTACTGAGTCAGCGGCGCTTGAGATGGCTTGGCCATGTGAGCCGCATGGAAGATGGCAGGATCCCCAAAGACACATTGTACAGCGAGCTCGCCACTGGTATCAGACCCACCGGCCGTCCATGTCTCCGTTATAAAGACGTCTGCAAACGCGACATGAAATCGTGTGACATTGATCACAAGTCGTGGGAGTCAGTTGCCAGCATTCGCCAGAGCTGGCGGGCAGCCATAAAGACAGGGCTAAATTGTGGCGAGTCGAAGAGACTTAGTAGTTGGCAGGAAAAAAGACAGAGGCGCAAGGGGAGAGCCAACTGTGCAACAGCCCCAACAAACAAATTTCTCTGCAGCACCTGTGGAAGAGCCTGTCACTCCAGAATTGGCCTTTATAGCCACTCCAGGCGCTGCTTCACAAACCACTGACCACCTCCAGGCGCGTATCCATTGTCTCTCGAGATAAGGAGGCCCAAAAGAAGAAATATTTGTATTGAGGTAAAGCAAAGCCACCCCAAGATGAATATATTAAAGCTAGTAAGTTCACGGGTTAAGGAGACTGATTTGAGCATTCCAGAAACAGGGGCAGCTAGACCAGAATAGTAAACAGTCAAAGTGAGAAAAGGCTCCCATCTTCATATGATCTGTGATCAAAATATATAGGAGAGGAAGACACCAGGTACAAAAGTGAAAAAAATACTTTTATTAGATTTTTAAATTAATCTGCACATTATCACAGTTAAGATTAGTATACTCTGAATTTGTGAACAAAAAGAAATGGATAATTTGTAATACATTTAAATTCTGTCATCTATCATGCACTTCCTATATATCACACATACTTCCTGTGTCACAATCTTATCATTCCTAGCTTCCTAAGATTATGTCATGGCTGCACACCTAGAGTATCACCATAGGTAATGTAAGTTGTTACAATTGAGGCAGGAGGAGTGCACAGTTTATTCTAGTCCCATTCCTCCACAGGTCACAACATATATTTTTAAATTTCCCACTTGCCGATATCATTAATCATATACTCTATTTTTTCCAGAATAAAACACATTAACACTGCAAGCAAAAGCTTGTGAATTTTCTCTCTCTCAGGTGTGTGCTGCTGCCTCCGGGCTTGTCCTCTCAGGGCACGCGACTGAATTCTCGCCCACATCTTCCCCTGTTACCATGTTTTCTCTTCTATTTTTAACTTGAGTCATGTGACAACCTGTAAACATTGTTGCCAAACGCGTCCTTTCAGTGCACTCTTGAAAAAAAATCTGGTCCAACATTTATTTAGTTTGACTATGAATTCCTCAAAAAATATTTTAACAAAAAAAAAGAATCACTTCCCTAACACCTCCATCCTTGGAGGAATGAAACATCATTTTTAAATATGTTTCATTACAAAGTGGGGGAGAATAGAAAACAAAAAAAATTAAAACACATTTTCACACTCATACTCATTCACTTTTTCTCAGTTTTGCCACTTCCTACAGCTGCTGCATTGTTAATTGTAGGATGAAGTTGAAGAGAGAGACTTTATGGAAAGCTTTATAAAAACAACCCTTCTGGGAATAAATTAATTCATGGTATTTCTGTGAAAGATTGCATTTAAAGGTAACCCATTAAGGAAACTAATTCGAATGACACATTGTTGAGGATAAAGAACTGGGGAATCAACCCATCAACCTGCTTTTCTTAAGCAGTGTCCAGCTTTCCTTTGGCCACTTCAGATGTTTGGCTATCTTTTTTTTTAAATGCCTCTACGTCCCTTTCCTCAAACTAAGGGAGGGCTTGCACAAATTTAAAAGCTCTCCACTGGGTCCTGGGCTGGAGCCAAATCTTTCTGCACCAGAACTTTCACTGGAGTCAAGACTACCCCTTTGTCTTAGTTCCATCTTTTTACATTTGAATGAATTTCCTTCTCTTTCTCTTTGAAATGCTTTCTCTTTTTCTCTTTCCTCTTCCTCAAATTCAAGCTCCTTCATTGTCAATTCTCTTTCAAGCTCAAGTTTTTTCAATTTTTTTCCTGCTTAAGTTCAAGCTGCTTCATCTGTAGCTGAATTTTAGTTAATTCAACTGCACTACCCTCTGTTCACTTACTTCTTCTTCCAATTGTAAATGCTGTGTTATTATTTCAATTACGTCTGCTTTCTTAACTGGTTTTCACTCAACACTAACAGCCCTGCCAAATCCTTTAGTTTAACCTTGGTTAAGTTCCTCAAACCATTCATGGATACATCCTCCTTGTCGAGAAAGGTCGTAGAATCTGTTTAAGATATTTTGGTGGTGTAAACTTTACTCTATTACACAACAAACCTGGTTCTTTTTATTTTTCCTTTGTCAATTATTATTACTGAACTTACAGTTGTACGTCGTCAGAGTTGGGTTTATCCCGGACGAGCACCCAATTATATGTTACGACCGAGGCGGGAGGAGTGCACAGTTTATTCTAGTCCCATTTCTCCACAGCTCACAACATATATTTTAAATTTCCCACTTGCCAATACAGTCCATCATATACGAATTAGGAACAGAAGTAGGCCATTCAGTAAGATCATGACTGATCTGTTTGTGTTTCGAATTTCACACTCCCATCTCCCCCCGATAACCTTTGATTCCCTTGCCTAACAAGTATCTATCTACCTCAACCTTAAAAATATTCAACAACCCCACCTCCACCAACTTCTGAGGCAGAGAATTCCAAAGTCACACATCCCTCTGAGAGAAAAAAGTTCTCCTTATCTCTGTCCTAAAAGGGTGACCCCTAATTTTAAAACAGTGCCCCATAGTTCTGGACTTACCCACAAGAGAGAACATCCTCTCCACATCCCCCTTGTCAAGACTGCTGAGGATCTTATGTCCTTCAATCAAGTCTCCCCTCACTCTTCTAATCTCCAGTGAAAACAAGCTCAGTCTGTCCAACCTTTCCTCATAAGACAATCTGCTCATTCCAGGTATCAATCTGGTAAATAAAAGAAAAATACTGCAGATTCTGGAAATCTGAAATAAAAACAAAAAGTACTGGAAATACTCAGCAAATCTGGCAGCATCTGTGGAAAGAGAAGCAAAGTTAACATTTCAGGTCAGTGACCTTTCATCACTCTAGTAGCCCTCCCTGAACCACCTCCAATGCATTTACATCAATCCTGAAATAAGGAGACCAAAATGCATACAGTATTCGGGATGTGGTGTCACCAATGCCCTGTACAACTGAAGCATAACATCCTTACTTTTATTTTCAATTCCTCTCATAATAAAGGATAGCATTCCATTAGCCTTCTTAGTTACTTGCTATACCTGCATAATAACTTTTTGTGACTCATGCACGAGAACACCGAGATCCCTCTGCACCTCGGAATTTTGCAGTCGTTCTCCATTTAAGTAATACTCTGCTTTTTTATTCTTCCTGCCAAAATGAACAACTTCATATTTTCCCACATTATACTTGTTGGATCCCATTAGTTGCACAAAGAGAAACGAAGTCCGACTGTCGCTTTAAGAAACTTTATTGCAGTACTTAATTGTTACATCTTCAGAAAACTTAACAATGAACTGAACTAAAACTAAAATCAACACACACACTGAACTAACACTAAACTAACTCTTCGCGCCAAATCAAGCCTTATTATAGTTATTCATACAAATCAGTAACACCTACTCTTTGTTCCCAATTGGTTTACAAACTTCTGCAGTTTCTTGGTGTCGGGGCCTGATTGGGGTACTGCCTTGTCACCCTCTCCTCAAGCAGTTTCTCATCCCCCTATCTCCTTGGAACTTTGGGCTGATTGTTGTACAAGAGGCTACCATTCGGCAGGCTGCAGCTGTCCTGTTAGTTTTTGCTTGTTAGTCTATTTCTACTGATAAGCTGTCTGTGCAGCTCTGAAGCTATGAAGTTATTTCTGATAAGCTGTCTGTGCAGCTCCGAGGTTATTTTGTTAGTAATACATGATTGATTAATTATTTCACCTTAAATGTCCGCATATTATTCTGTTCTCGAAAATTCTGTTCCCACAATACTCCATCTGCCAGATTTTTGCCCACTCACTCAACCTATCTATATCGGTCTAGAACCTCCTTATGTCTCCTTCACAGCATACTTTCCAACTTTGTGTCATCTGCAAATTTAGCTACCATGCCATTGCTCCCTTCCTCTCACTCATTGATATAAATTGTAAAAGGTTGAGGCCCCAGCACAGACCCCTGCAGGACTCCACTCGTCATATCCTGCCAAACAGAAAAGGACCCATTTTTGCATAATTACTGTCAGCCAGCCATGCTAATATGTTATCCATATTCTACCCATGTTAATATGTTACCCCCTACGCCATGAGCTCCTACTTTGCACAATAACCTTTTATGTGGCACCTTGTCAAATGCCATCTGGAAATCCAAGTACAGTACATCAAAAGGGCTCCCTTTTAACCACAGTGCATGTCACTCTTTCAAGGAACTCCAACAAATTGGTTAAACATGATTTCCCTTTCATAAAACCATGCTGACTATTCCCAATTACCTTGAGTTTTTCTAAGTGCCCAGTTATAACCTCCTTAATGATCCATTCTAAAACCTTCCCATGACGGACGTTAAGCTAACTGGCCGATAGTTACCTGTTTTCTGCCTCCCCCCCTCCTTCTTGAGTAGAGGGGTTACATTTTCTACTTTCTAGTCTGATGGAACCTTTCCAAAATCTAGCGAATTTTGAAAAATTAACTCCAGCGCATCGACTCCCTCATTAGCCACCTCTTTTAAAACCCTAGGATGAAGTCCATCAGGACCCGTGGACTTGTCAGCTCGCAGCTCCATTAGTTTGCTCAGTTGTGCTTCCTTGGTGATTGTAATTTCACCAAGTTCCTCTCTTCCTTCCACCTCCTGAATTACAGCTATTACTGGAATGATTTTTGTATCCTCTATCGTGAAGGCAGAAGCAAAATATTTGTTCATTTCATCCGCTATTTCCTTATTAAATACTATTACTTCCCCATTCTCATTCTCTGGAGGACCAACACTCACTTTATTTACTCTTTTCCTTTTTAAATATCTGTCACCTATCACCAGTAACCTATCTCTCAATGCAGAAATCAATAAGCGCATGGGAAAGGTGTCCGCTGCTATGTCCAGACTGGCCAAGAGGGTGTGGGAAAATGGCGCACTGACATGGAACACAAAAGTCCAAGTGTTTCAAGCCTGTGTCCTCGGTACCTTGCTCTATGGCAGCGAGATCTGGACAACATATGTCAGCCAAGAGCGACGTCTCAATTCATTCCATCTTTGCTGCCTCCGGAGAATCCTTGGCATCAGGTGGCAGGACCGTATCTCCAATGCAGAAGTCCTCGAGGTGGCCAACATCCCCAACATATACACCCTACTGAGCCAGCTGCGCTTGAGATGGTTTGGCCATGTGAGCCGCATGGAAGATGGCAGGATCCCCAAGGACGCATTGGACAGCAAGCTCGTCACTGGTATCAGACCCACCGGCCGTCCATGCCTCCGCTTTAAAGACGTCTGCAAACGCGACATGAAGTCCTGTGACATTGACTACAAGTTGTGGGAGTCAGTTGCCAGTGACCGCCAGAGCTGGTGGACAGCCATAAAGGCAGGGCTAAAAAGTGGCGCGTCAAAGAGACTTAGCAGTTGGCAGGAAAAAAGACAGAAGTGCAAGGAGAGAGCCAACTGTGTAACAGCCCCAACAACCAATTTTATCTGCAGCGCCTGTGCAAGAGTCTGTCACTCTAGAATTGGCCTTTATAGCCACTCCAGGCACTGCTCCACAAACCACTGACCACCTCTAGACGCTTACCCATTGTCTCTCGAGACAAGGAGGCCAAAGAAGAAGAAGAGGAGAAACTCTTGCTATCCATTTTTACATTTCTGGCTAGCTTTCTCTCATACTCTAATTTCTTTCTCCTGATAGACCTTTTAGTCATTCTCTATCATTCTTTACATTCTGACCAATCATCTGACCTGCCACTCATCTTTGCGCAATTATATGCTTTTTCCTTAATTTTGATGTTCTCCTTAACTTCTTTAGTTAACCACGGATGGTGGGTCCTCCCCTGAGAATTTTTCTTTATAGCAGGAATATACTTATTCTGAGTATTATGAAATATCCCCTTAAAGGTTTCTCACTGCTTCTCTATTGATCTATCTCCTAGCCTAGTAACCCAGTTCACTTCATATAGCTCAGCTTTCATGCCCACATAATTGCTCTATTTAAGTTTAAAATACTAGTCTTAGACCCACTCTTCTCTCTTTCAAACTGGATGTAAAATTCAATCATATTGTGGTCGCTGCTACCGAGAGGTGCCTTTACTCTGAGGTCGTTAATTAAGCCCATCACATTACACAATATCAAGTCTAAGATAACCTGCTCTCTGGTTGGTTCAGAATGTGCTGCTCTAAGAAACTATCTCAAAAGCATTCTATGAACTCCTCATCGAGGCTACTATTGTCAATCTGATTTTTCCAGTTTATATGTAGATTAAAATCACCCATGATTATTGCCATTCCTTTATCACAAGCACCCAATATTTCTTCTTGTATACGTCATCCTACATTGTGGTTACTGTTCGGGGGCCTGTAGACCACTCCCACTAGTGACTTCTTTCCCCTACTATTCCTCATCTCCACCCAAACCTACACCCTGAACTCCCGAACCAAGGTCATCTCTAACTATTGCACCAATGCCATCCTTGATTGACAGTGCTACCCCTCCACCTTTATCTAGCTTCTTATTCTTCTTGAATGTCATATACCCCTCAATATTCAGGACCCAATCCCTGTCATCCTGCAGCCACATCTCCATAATGGCTATCAGATCATATTTATTTACTTCAATGTTTGCTTTCAGCTCTTCTACTTTGTTATGAATGTTCCGTGCATTCAGATACTGAGCCTTTAGTTTTGTCTTTTTGTTATCTTTGTAACATCTAGTAACCAATTATTGGTGTTATATACTCTATTTCTCCCAGAATAAAACACACTAACACTACAACCAAAAGCTTGCAAGTTTTCTCTCTCCTAGGTGCGCACTGCTACCCTTGGGCTTGTCCTATCAGGGTGCGTGACTGACTTCGCTCCCCACATCTTCCCCTGTTACCAGGGTTTCTGTTCTATTTTTAACTTGAGTCATGTTTCAACCAGCAAACATTGTTGCCAAACTAGTTCTTTCAGTGCCCTCCTGAAATAAAAAATGGTCCAACATTTATTCATTTTGACTATGAATTCCTCAAAAAATATTTTAACCAAAAAATACAGAATCACTTTCATAACAAAGTGTATTGCCATGTACACTTACCTTTTAGTCCTCTCAACACGAGGTGGAACAACTGCCCTACCAAGTCATATCTCTCAGGATTGTTTCTCAACATGGCATTGCAAGTCATCTAAAAAACAAAGTGACTCCTGACAACGTAGAGCATGCAGAGAGCGATTGCAGACGTCATCAATGTGTGCGAATATTTGCTAGCCTGTCAGTGTGAATGCGCGCATGCACACGCATGTCATCATGCAATGACATCACCACCCCGCAATAGCCATCTGCATTTACCCGTCTCCATTCACCCGAACAGTACCTCACTCCCTCCCACTATCCCTGCTTCAATCGCTGTCTATAACAGTATTGGTAGGAGTGACCATCGCACAGTCCTTAAAGAGACAAAGTCCCATCTTCACACTGAGGACACCCTCCATTGTGTTGTATGGCACAACCAATGTGCTAAATGGGATAGATTCACAACAGATCGAGAAGCTCTAAACTGGGCATCCATGAGGTACTATGGGCCATCAGCAATAGCAGAATTGTATTCAACCACAATCTGCAACCTCATGGTCCAGCATATTCCTCACTCTACCTTTACCATCAACCCAGGGGATCAACCCGGATTCAATGAGGAATGTAGGAGAGCATATCAGGACCAGCAGCAGGCGTACCTAAAACTGAGATGCAAATTCAGTGAAGCTACATGCATGCTAAACAGCAGAAGAATCTTGCGAAAGACAGAGCTAAGCAATGGATTAGACCAAAACTTTGCTGCCCTGCCACATCCAGTCAGACTGGCGGTGGACAGTTAAAACAACTAACAAGAGGCTCCATGAACATCCCCAACCTCAGTGCTGGCGGAGCCCAGCAAAAGACAAGGCTGAAGTGTTTGCAACCATCTTTAGTCACAAGTGCCAAGTGGATGATCTGTCTTGGCCTTTTCCTGAGGTCCCCAACATCACAGATGTTCAGCCAATTCAATTCGCTCCACCTACTATCAAGAGATGAGTTCCCCGCCAAGACATGCAACATCCTGACTTGGAAATATATTCCTTCACTGTTGCTGGGCCAGCATCATAGAACTCCCAGACCAATAGCCTGTGGGTGTACCTTCACCACACAGACCACCATCTTCTCAAGGGCAATTAGGGATGGGCAACAAATGTTGGCCTTGCCAGCAAGGCTCACATTCCATGAATGAATAAGCGTCATGACATCGGTGGCCTGAGCTGACGTCATGACCCGTCATTTCTCACTCCCCCCACCTCTGAGGATGTCCACTTTTATAAGGTAAAATTCCAGCCATACAAATGTTTACAAGAATTATCTTGTAACAGATGAAACATTTAAGTGTTTTACTTTGACTAAAAATATAATATAAACTTACAGGCTGATGGTTGCTGTGGATTATTAATGACCTTAACTGGTAAATATTAGCTATGGTAGAATCCTTGATACAAAGAGACACATATTCCAAAGAAGCTTACCTGAACAATGAAGGTATTATTCGAATCATTTCGTCCAATGTTTCATGCCACATAGTCGCACCCACATAAATCATCATTTTTCCTGTCTTCCTGTAAAATTAAACAGGAGCCATTTTGACACTAGTCAGGAATATAACATTAAACACTATAGACTTCTTTATTTTATTTATTTAGGGATACAGCACTGAAACAAGCCCTTCGGCCCACCGAGTCTGTGCCGACCAACAACCACCCATTTATACTAATCCTACATTAACCCCATATTCCCTACCACATCCCCACCATTCTCCTACCACCTACCTACACGAGGGGCAATTTACAATGGCCAATTTACCTATCAACCTGCAAGTCTTTGGCTGTGGGAGGAAACCGGAGCACCCGACGGAAACCCACACAGTCACAGGGAGAACTTGCAAACTCCACACAGGCAGTACCCAGAACTGAACCCGGGCCACTTGAGCTATGAGGCTGCAGTGCTAACCATGGCGCCACTGTGCCGCCCTAAAGCCATTATTTTCCCCATCATTTGCGTTAAAGACATTAACTAGTGTGGATAATCAAATAAAAAGTGGCAACAAGTAATTAGGACCAATGATTTGTTTCTCAAATCTGTTCAGAAACTAGTCCCTGAGATTTTTAATGTGATATTGCGGTAATGAGGCAGCATTTGGCTGAATTTTATTTTGGCAGGGGTTTTGTCTGTAACGGGCCAGAAAGCAGGGGGAAGTGATGCCGCCTCAGCTATTTGTCGACCCCGCCCCCCCCCCCCATCCAGCCAAATTCAATGGCGGGCAGGCAATTAACTGCCTGTCGTCGAGGTTTCCATCCCCTTTAAGCGAGGAGAAGGACAATCAGAGGGCTGACAGCTCAGCAGTCCCAGTAGTACTGCTGGGAATGGTGGCCATGGCTGGGACTGCACCAGCCCAGAGCAGTGGCACAGAGACCACCCTGAGACCAAGGGAAGTGGGGTCGGGGTCGCTGGGGCCAGTCAGGCAGGCCTCAATGAGGGGGTGGTTGGTGAGGGCTGGGGGTCTTACACTGGCGGCAGTTATCACCTTCAGGGAGCCACTTCATGGACCATGGATTGCCCCTAAAGGTGGGAGCCCCCTCCACCCCCCCCACTCCTGAGATAACCATGTCTTACCTCGTGGTGTCTCCAAGTGGCAGAGACTCCACCGCCTTACGTTGAATGGGAGCAGATATGGGAATCCACCTTAAGTGACCCTTGATTGGTCACTTCAGTGGCTCAATTGGCCTCAGGCGGGTGGGCCATCCTCTACCTTCCCTGCGCAGACAAAATGGCATGGTCGCAGGAAAACGCCAGACCTTCCCCATGCCATTTTGTCTGCCCCGGTCACCTCCCATCCTGTCTCCAAGGGCCAGATCAAATTCAGCCCATAGAGTGTTTATTGTGGGACATTACAAAATGTCAAAACAGAAGTTAAACCAGAGTATTAAACAATTCAAGAAATGCTGGAACCACTCAGCAGGTCTGGCAGCATCTGTGAAAAGAGAAGCAGAGTTAACGTTTCGGGTCAGTGACCCTTCTTCGGAACTGACAAATATTAGAAAAGTCACAGGTTATAAGCAAGTGAGGTGGGGGTGGGGCAAGAGATAACAAAGGAGGTCTAGATTGGACCAGGCCACATAGCTGACCAAAAGGTCACGGAACAAAGGCAAACAATATGTTAATGGTGTGTTGAAAGACAAAGCATTAGTACAGATTAGGTATTAATACACTGAATATTGAACAGCAGCAAGTGCAAACCTGAAAAAAAAACAGTGGGTAAGCAAACTGAACAAACTAAGATGAAATGAAATAAATGCAAAAAAAGATTGTAAAACATGTAAAAAAAGAATGTCAAAACAAGGAAGAAAAAATAACTAAAAATGAAAGTAAAATGGGGGGCTGTCATGCTCAGAGCAGTGTATTAACACGTCACGGACCAAAAGGTCACGGAGCAAAGGCAAACAATATGTTAATGGTGTGTTGAAAAACAAAGCATTAGTACAGATTACGTGTTAATACACTGCTCTGAGCATGACCACTTAAATGCCCTTAAAGTTGGCGAGTCTACTACTGCTGCAGGCAGGGCGTTCCACGCCCCTACTACTCTCTGAGTAAAGAACTACCTCTGACATCTGTCCTATATCTATCACCCCTCAACTTAAAGCTATGTCCCCTCGTGTTTGCCATCACCATCCGAGGAAAAAGACTCTCACTATCCACCCTATCTAACCCTCTGATTATCTTATATGTCTCTTAAAACTTAAACTTAAACTCTAATTCAGTTAACGCCTATGGATACATGCCGCGCCCCCAGCTAGCATGCATACGCGATACGCGCATGCAAATAGAGACAGAAAATAGCAGAAGAAAAATAAAGTAGAGAGGTTTGAAATAAAAACAAGAAATACTGGAAATACTCAGCAGATCTGGCAGCATCTGTGCAGAGCGAAGCAGAGTTAACGTTTCAGGTCAGTGACCCTTCATCAGAACTGCTTCTCTCTTCACAGATGCTTCCAGACCTGCTGAGTATTTCCAGCATTTCTTGTTTTTATTTCAGATTTCCAGCATCTGCAGTATTTTGCTTTTATTATAGAGAGGTTTGAGGCAATCTCTGAAGAGGGGTTTTTGTTACTGTGCTTCGAGCGCGCTGCAGTCCTTGCTTGTAGGTAGATCTTGCTTTTCGTTGAGGCCCAGTCTTTTTCTTAAACCTTGACTGACTGTAGGAGACTTTTCTCTCTTGGGGTTCATCTGTCTTCAATGGTTTCCTAAGCTCGTGAGAGCAAGATGAGAGCAGACAGGAGAGGCGGCAGCAAGCCAGCCACGAGAGGTCTTGTCAGTCCAGGAACAAACAGCTTTCTGTCTTCAAACACTGTTTCTCCAATTTAAAACTCCCCTAAATGGCTAGCAGGTGGTCATGTGACTGACTGGTTTGACCACTCTTCTGTGTATTGTCTTTCCAGCCAGGAGCTTGGCAACCCCTCACAATAGGCCTTCTTTTTTTCCCAGTAACAATTTCAAAATTTAATGTCCACATGGCAAAGTATAAGTGCCTCATTCTTAGTAGGTGGGGGTCTGCATGACAAATCAGATTCTGAAAGAAAAATTGAGAGGGAAAGGAAGATTGGATTGGAGAGCAAAAAAAGAGACAGAAAGAAAAAGTAAAAAAAACATTCAGATATAAAATTTGAAATCGTTTAAATCTCTGACAACAATTTACTGCACGCAGGAATGACTGTCAATGGCCAGAATTTTACACCCCACCACAGGAGCGGGTTGGTGGCAGGGGGGGTCATAAAATTGAGTCAAAGGCGGGGGTGACGTTCCCGGCGCCTTCCAGCCTCCGCTGCAATTTTACCAGGGGTGGCGGCGGCATGAAACGGCCTGCCTGCCCCAGGTCAATCAAGGCCCTGAAGTGGCCAATTAACTGCCACTTAAGGGCCTCCTCCCCCCTGCCGCTGCTATTTTACAAGCGCCAGATAGGCAGCTGAGGACCCCCAACCTGGCAGCCTCCGTGTGGGCTGAAGGTGCCCTCCTGATCGGACACCCCCCCACAGCCCAACCAAACACTGAATAACACTCCCCCCGTCCCCCCAACTGACCCCCCCCCCCCAACTTGCCTTGCCAGGGCCTGGACAATTGGCCTTGGCGAGGCCCCAAAACCTACCTTTGTTCCAGGACCGATGTCCACAATCCTGCTGTTGGCTGGGTGCAGTCCCAGCAGTGGCCAGCGTTCCCGGTGGTGTTGCTGGGACTGAGAGCTGTCGGTCCACTAATTGGCCAGCAGCCCCACCTAATGGACTTAGAAGAACATAGAACATAGAACAGTCCAGCACAGTACAGGCCCTTTGGCCCACGATGTTGTGCCGAACCTATAACCAACTCTAAGATCAAACTAGCTACCTACCATTCATTCTACTATCATCCATGTACCTATCCAAGAGTCGCTTAAATGCCCCTAACGTATCTGCTTCTACTACCACCGCTGGCAGCGCATTCCACGCACCCACCACTCTCTGTGTAAAGAACCTACCTCTGACATCTCCCCGAAACCTTCCTCCAATCACCCTAAAATTATGCCCCCTGGTGATAGCCCTTTCCATCCTGGGAAAAAGTCTCTGGCTATCCACTCTATCTATGACTCTCATCATCTTGTACCCCTCTATCAAGTCACCTCTCATCCTTCTTCGCTCCAATGAGAAAAGCCCTAGCTCCCTCAATCTTTCTTCGTAGGACATGCCCTCCAGTCCAGGCAGCATCCTGGTAAATCTCCTCTGCACCCTCTCTAATGCTTCCACATCCTTCCTATAATAAGGCGACCACAACTGAACACAATATTCCGTGTGGTCGAACCAGGGCCTTATAGAGCTGCAGCATAACCTCGCAGCTCTTAAACTCAATCCCCCTGTTAATGAAAGCCAACACACCATACGCTTTCTTAACAACCCTACCCCATCTGCCACTTCTCAGCCCAGCTCTGCATCCTGTCAATGTCCCGTTGCAACCTACAACAGCCCTCCACACTATCCACAACTCCAGCAACCTTCGTGTCATCGGCAAACTTGCTAACCCAGCCTTCCACTTCCTCATCCAAGTCATTTATAAAAATCACAAAGAGTAGAGGTCCCAGAACAGAGCCTTGTGGAACACCACTGGTCACCGGTCACCATGCTGAATACCTTCCATCTACTACCAGCCTCTGACTTCTATGGGCCAGCCAATTTTGTATCCAGACAGCCAACCTTCCCTGTATCCCATGCCTCCTTACTTTCTGAATGAGCCTACCTGTGGAACCTTATCAAACGCCTTGCTAAAATCCATATACACCACATCCACTGCTCTTCCTTCATCAATGTGTTTTGTCACATCTTCAAAGAATTCAATAAGGCTTGTGAGGCATGACCTGCCCCTTACAAAGCCTTGCTGACTGTCTCTAATCAACTTGCTGTCTCAGAGAGGTGGAAGTCTCGCCCAAGTCTAATTAAGGGCCTGGGGAGCTTAAAATCCCAGCATGGCTCCCCAGGCCCAGCGAAGGCGGGCTCACCCCCAACTTTTTGGTTGGTGGGCGGGGCCTCCTGCCCAATGTAAACTTCTAGCCAATGTCTTAAATTGTTTCTTTTCTACGCCAGAGAGGTTGATTAGCATTGCATTAACAATTATTGTTAAAAGGCTACTTACACTATTAATGATGAGCCCTGCATTACTGTGGAGAATTTTGTAGGTAATTAGTGTGCAAACCCAGCAAATTCTGAATAATAAAGGGGAGGTTAAGAGTGATACGGCCATGCGTGCGAAGTTAGCAGTGGAGTGGCATAAATCAACCAACAAGGTCTGGAGATTCATAACTCAGTATATCTCTTAAATCCCCAAAACTTGCTGGCAAGTTTGGGCTTTAATAATGACATATGCCACGAATATGCAAATACTTTTCTGGGAAGATTTAGCCTGAACTGAAATTTTTATTCTATCGCAAGTCAGTTTATGAGGTTCTAGCAGCTGACAACAGTATGCACTTGCTTCCTCGAAGTTACTTGCTGACATAACAATGATAGATGCAACTTTATCCAAAACATAATAATAATATTTCATTTTACATGTAAAACATGCCATTAAAATGTGTACACCAATTTATTCTCAAAGGTGGTGTTTGCTTCTTCCTTTTTTAATATTAATATTGTCATGCAGACCCCCCATCTGCCAAGAATTAGGTATATCAATATTGTCATATGAACATTGGTTGAAAACTGTTGCTGAAGCGAAGAAAGAACTTGTTTTAAAAAATCACCAAGCCCTTGACTGGAAAAACATTTAAATATTAACAGACAGTGCTTGTGGAGACAAAGGGGTTACTTCCCTTATTCAATTTAACCCACAATGGACTTTGAGCACCAAACATTGAAGGTGAGAGAGCTCAAATTTCAGGATGACTTCTGGGATGGCCGAATCCACAAACAGACGTGGTCAGACCAGCTGGTCATGTGACTAACCTGCTTGGCAACCTGTTTTTTCTGAATTGTATAAAAGTTTGAACTCAGACTGCAGAATGCTCCTGGACTGAAGAAGGCCTCTCCTGTCTGCTCCCATCTCTTTCTCACAGAACTCCAAATGCACTGAAGACACATGAACCTCAAGAGAGAAAAGTCTCCTACAGCAAACAAGGTTTAAGAAGAATACCGAGCCCCAGCAAAAATCAAGATCTACCTACAATCAAGGACTCTACAGTGAGCTCAAAGAACCGTAACAAAAACCCTCTTCAGATATTGCCTCAAACTTTTCCACTTTTTCTTCTGCTCTTTTCTGTCTCTATCTGCATGTGTGTATCATCTCTGCATGATATTTTGGGCGCATCGTGTATTCGTAGGCTTTAACCGAATTTGAGTTTAAGTTTAATAAAATTTCAACCTTTCTTCTTTAAACCTAAGAAAACTTGTTTGGACTGGTTTATTTGCCTTATAATTGGAAAGCAGTGAACAAGGATTCACTAAGGGGGAGCTAAAAAAAACGGTGTGTTTAAAATTAAACCCTGTTACGGTAAAATCAGGTGAAGGCTGAGAGGGAACCCTAGACCCCTTTCTCTGGTCATAACAATATGTTTCTGTATATCTTGCATTTTGGTTTTTATGTTGGGCTGGAAAACAGAATTATGAACATTCATGTTACCAAATAAATTGGAATTTCTTGATCTGAATGGCAATCTGGGAATCTCCTGCTAATTAAATATGAAACATTCCATGATGTTTATTCCTTGGATTACTTTCCTCAATCTGATGTGAATTCTTTAGTTAAGCAGCATGGATTGTTCCAGAAAGGTAGCTTCATACATCCTCTGGACAAAGATCTCTGATGTCCGTTGTATTCTGTTGATGTTCTAAGTCCACAGGTAGATCGTTGTAAGAATGAACCCAATCCACCAGCATGGCCCAACCACCCCTACTAACCAAACAATGGCTTGATTTGATGTACCACCCTGCAGGCTGCAAATGCAGTGAATGATTTCTGAATAAAGGATCTCTACGCTAAGAGTATTATTCACACAATTTGTGGAATGAGCACAGAAATCTGAGAGGTTGAACTTGTTGTCTGTTTGTAAAAGGTCATTGTAGCGAATGCTAAAAACCACCAAAAAAAGAGTACCACGGTGTATTCAAAACTGAAGGAAGGACGAAACATTGTCTCATTGCATGGATCTTACATGCAACCACCCCAATCCAGGTACAAAGTACTGATGCACCAGCCTGCACTGCAAAAAGACCCAGAATTATTCTGATTTCGTGCGATGCAACATCACTGACAGTTGCCCACTCCAGTTCCTTAATAGCAATCCCATATCCCATGACAGAAGCAATAATAACAATTCTCACTACACTTGTCCAGAGGCTCACCATATTCCTGGATTTATCAAGCTCAGACCTTAGAAGTTTAATCATTGGATACTTCCAATTTGAAATAAAATTTTCCCACCAACTCAGAGACGTTAAAACAGAGAAAAATATTTCGAGTACCAAGTATACACCAACATGTTCCTTTAGATCCAAACATTGACCAACTTGAAAGAATATGTAACTGCACAAGAGAAGGAAAAACTCTGACAGAGATCCTGTCACACTGAGCCGTAGGCTGGCTTTCTGAGATACCACTTGTAGAATGGATGGAATTAAACTAACACTGTTAGAAATTAACACTGTTGTCAATATGATGTAGTTCGGCAGGCAGATGACAACCAGGGATGCTGTACCGTGGGATGCGAATGTTTCCAGAATGCAGACCTGAAAGAAAAGCAAGAAGCTGGTTAACTTCTGATGCATTTGAAATAAATTCTTCATAATTCAGAAGCTGCAGGAAATATATAACTCCGCTGAGCCAGATTCTCCTCTTAATGTCTTTGATTTCTCATTACTTCGACAATAATGATTACATTGACAACAGTGGTCCAGATTTTCCTGTCAAAATAACAGTGAGGTTAATGGCGCTCACTTTTATTTATGCAGCAAATTCAGGTGAAGGGCAGATGCATGGTTTAACTCAAATATTCCAACGTTGCTGTCTGAGTTGTGCCACTCTGTTGTTAGCTGTTAACTGTTAACAACAGTTCATTGACTGCCTCATCCTTGAAATGCATTGAATGGTACGAAGTTGCTATATTTTCACAATAGATACAAACTAAATTCAGCACAGAAAGTTAAGTCTTATCTATTCCAGTCTTAGTACTTTTCTAACAATGTGCTATGTGTTCATTACTGCCGATTAACCTCTCTGGCACTGAAAATTAAATATTCCAAATGTGACGTCTTATTCCTTCAGGTATTAATTATTGTTAAATCTGTCTAATTTAAAATGTGTTTTTTCTTTTCCTTTCTTACTCCCTTAATATAATCTTTCTTTCCCTTTCTTTATTTTTCTCTGTACCTGATTTGACATTGAATTCACCCAGTCTAGCTTACACTTTCAGTTCTTGCACTGTTAATTTCATAATCCTTCAAGCTGATTGGTTAAGGAGAAACACAGTTGTTGGTCCTGTTTACTTAGGTTCCAGATACCTTGTTTCCCTTGTAGGCCTGAAGCCTGCAGCCACTACGTTTTGTAAGTTTCTACATTTTTACTTCGGTCTTGCTTTTGCTTTTTTTTAAAAGCCTGTATTAAACCTGTAGTGAATTTTTAAAGGTTACTTTGTAGACATTGATAAAAACTAAGTGTGATTGTGCTTTGAGTCAAGTAATTAATCAATTATGTAATCACTGGTATATTATTAATTTTGAACTTGTATTTTTCCAAGAACTTATTCCTTTTGTTTTCATGCTGGTCAGGTCAGACCATGCACAGCTGTTGTTTTGTCTAAACTACTGTTTTTCTTTCCTTGAAAATAACAGTTCTTTCTCATTGTTTAAACAGAAGTCAGTTCTTATCATATTTGCTGACCCTTGAACTACAAGCCAGGACAATGGATAACCTTGCACATAGGGTGATTCACTATAGTGGGAAGTCAGAAGATGGAGTTTAATTGATGGACAGTATAACCTCATTGATGGCAGGTGAGAGACACCATTCAAGGATGTGTAAACAACCTGAACAGCCTTGTAGTGCCTGTGAGAAGAATTTGACAAGGACTCATGGTTGTCAGACCTTTGTTTTGAGAAAGTCTGGATGGAAACCTCAGAAAGCTGGAATGGAGCCAGAAATTGGACTTCAAGGGGTGCAGCATCCAACTTTCGGGGCTGCAGCCAGAATGAACTAGTCAACCACTAAAGACGATGGAGGAAGAGACACCGACGGAGTGATTGACCGGAGAGTCCACCCCTGTGCAAGGTTCTCTAGGGACTTGGTGATGGATGTACCAAAGGGGAATAGTGCCATTTTAGTGAGTTATCATGAACAGACTGATTTCGAGTCATAGCAGTGTGTACAAGTTTTACTTGTTTTTTTATATTCTTTTCCTTCCTTTCTTTTTAATAAAGTTATCTTTCTTTCCTTTTTATCATGAATAATTGTTTAATGATTGCTTAATAATTACTCAATAAAATTCCAGTTTTAAAACATAATTTGGTGTTGGGTCACTCATTCCTGTTATGTCTAGAATACGACTCCAAACCGAAGTGAGACTCCCCAGGGGACTCTCACGCCCTACACCCTCGCTGCGACTTTATCTGCTCACACTTTCAGCAATTTGCCACGAAAAAATGAAAAAACCTAAACATGCAAGAGGATATCTAACTAATGACAAACACTGACAAAACTAATGACAAAATGTTCGATGGCCTGCAACAACAACATTTGGCCCAAAAATGTTATAATCTGGAATTAAAGGGTGGTGGAAGAAAATTCAATATTAATTTTTCAAAAACTGGATATATACTGGAAAAGGAAACATTTGCAGCATTACGGGGAAAGAGCAGGGAAGTGGGCCTAATTGGATATCTCTTTTAAAGAGTCAGCACAAGCACAATGGGCTGAATGAACGCATGATAATCATAACATAGTAACAGGTTCAGGCAGGAGAAGACCTTTGGTTCACCAAACCACCTATCCATAGTATTCCTTTTCCAATAACCCAATATTTCTAACAATCCTGAATCTGTTTTGTTGACAAGTACCTGTCTAGTTTCTTCCTGAAACTCACTATCCCTCACTCTTGAAGACAATAACTTCTACTGTGGGGTCTGGAGTGACAGTATCCCACTTACTTCACCAATATGGACAAACCCCGAGTACGAATGTGGGCAATTTGTCAGTGGATACATGTACCCTATTGGCTATCAAACCAAGTCCAGTGCCATCCTTACCCGGAATCATCAGCCCAATTCCAATTTCAGCTTTCTATGCCTTCACTTACTGTTATCAGGCTGTATGTGAAGATCATAGATTCAGAGCAAAATGAAAGTTTCCACAGACACTTTGCAATAGTCAGAATATTGGAAATTAACAATGTGCAACCCAGTCTCAGATGACTGAAGGGTTTATTGGTAAAATGGATTGAATCATCACCTGTGGCAGAAATCAACAGTAAAAGAGAAACCTGGAAAATATAGGACAGTAAATCTGTGACGAAAGGTAATAAATTTGCACTCTTAGTAATTTCATAGAATACACAACACAGAAACAGACTATTCGGCCCAACCAGTCTATGCTGGTGTTTATGCTCGACACAAGCCTCCACCTACCCCAATTCATCTCACCCTATCACCATAACCTCCTATCCTCTTCTCCTTCATGTAATTATCTAGCTTTCTCTTAAATATAGCTACACTATTTGCCTTGTGATGCACCTTGTGACAGCAAGTTCCAGAGTCTAACCACTCTCTTGGGGAAAGAAGTTTCCATCGAATTCCCTATTGGATGCTTTGGTGAAGTCATGAAGACCCCCACCTGCCAAGAATGAGGTGAATTCATTTCGTCAAATGAACATTAATTTTAAACTGTTGCTGGAGTGAAGAAATGACTTGTTTTACAAGATATCACTAGACACTTAGCTGGAGGACATTTACACACTAAAAGACAGTGCTGTAACTACAATCCATCTGTTGCCTCAAACATTTCCCTTTTATTCTTTAGACTTTTTCTGTCTCTATATGCGTGTGTGTTTATCGCGTATGCATGCTAGCGTGGCCGCATTGCGTATTCGTAGCCATTACCTGAATTAGAGTTTAAGATGAAGAAACTTCCATCTTTCTTGTTTCAATCTAAGAAAACCTGTCGAATTGATTTATTTGCCTTACAATTGGAAAGCAGTGAATGAGGATTCACTGAGAGGGAGCTAAAAACAGTGTTTCTAACATTAAACCCTGTTACGGTTAGACCAGGCAAAGGCTGAGAGGGAACCCCTAGACCCCTATCTCACCTGGTTGTAACAGTGACTATCTAATAATTATGGCCCCTGGTTTTGGTTTCCTCCCCACAAGTGAAAACATCTTTGATTTTGTTGTTATTTGGGCGCAAAACACATCATCTTGGCAATATGATGATGAACAATAGGGTGACCTCCCGCATGTGATTTGTCCTGCAAGAGAGTCAGTTGGTACATTGGGAGCAGGTGCCAATAAAATGTACAGATGAATGGCTGAAACAGGTGTTAAGCACCTTGCATATACAAATCGGCATCCTCCTGCTGGTTATACACTTGAAATGCAAAATTAGAGTACAAATGGGCAGAGCCTGTGCCATGCAAGCTTGCCTCGTTGCACTAAGCCTTGAGTGGCCTAACCAACAATTCTTAAAGGGATCATTGGATGCTGCTCAAGAAGTGACCACAAAACACTTTAAAAGTGCTTCTTCTGGCTCCACAAAAATACTGCAAACTGCTGCAAGCCTAGGCTTTCTCCCAACCATTTCTCCTCCCCATTGCCTTTGATCTTGCTCAAGGTCGGAGACAGACGTATTTCATTAGGTCACCATTGGAAAGCTACATCGGGATGCTCAATTCACATCTCCAGATCACCAATTTCATACAAATGACACCTGAAGCTGAATTTGGCTCAGGTGTCAGACTGGCATGAGATGAGCAAAGTTAAAAAGTGTAAATGTATTTGAGCATATAATACCTCTGAAGTCAGTTGCAAAATATGAACAGAGAGCAGCCTACCTGCTACCAAAGCAGTCCTCCAACATATATGAAGCATTAAATAATTCGAAGAAAAACAGGATTATTGTGAACATTTACCTCACTGGAATAATGTTGTCAGTGAACTAATAAGTAACGTGCTGGCCATTTTAACACTGTTCCACCGTACAATGCATTGGGGTACTCTATGATGCTATGCTAAATTCCACGCAACTCATTCCCGCCCCTCAAAAAGAGGTCATATGCATTATGCTGACTCGAAAATTAACCTTAATGCTTCGGTCTTGCTACCATTGTTCAGCATGTATTAGTTTTCACCAGTATTTGCTTTTACTTTTCATTGGTTTGACAAAAGGAGAAAGAAAGACTTGCATTTAATAAAATACCTTTCATGACGTCAGGATGTCCCAAAGTGCTTCACAGCGACTGAAATACTTTTGAATTGTTGTCGTCGTTGTAATGTAGGAAAAGTTCTAAAAAGAGATTTACAAATCTTTAACAGAAGAAAAGAAGACTGCGAAGGGACATGACTGAGGATGAAGTTTTAAAAACACTGACAGGCATAGACAAATAGATAGAGCAGAAGAACAGAGGATAGCGTTTTTAAAATTAGTGAGCTTCAAGTGAGACAGTAGAGATAAAAAGATAAACAACGAATGCTAGGAATCGAGAATAAAAAAAGACAATATTGGTAATATACAGAAAGTGAGTTAGCATCTTCAAGATGCTCTTCAGTATCTGAGGAGTTGCAAATGCTACTGAACACTGTGGAATCATCAGTGAACAATTCCACTTCTAACCTTATGATGGAGGGAAGGTCATTGATGAAGCAGCTGAAGATGGTTGGCCCTAGGATACTACCCTGAGGAACTCCTGTAGTGATGTCATGGGACTGAGAAGATTGGCCTCCAATAACCACAATCTTTGTGCAAGGTATGACTCCAACCAGTGGTGAGTTTTCGAACTGATTTCCATTGATTTCACATTTGCTAGGGCTCCTTGATGCCACATTTGAAAAAATGCTTCCTTGATGTCAAGAGCAGTCACCCTTACCATTTCCAAACTCCGACTCCCCCTGCTGCAATTATATGCAGGGCGGCGGCGCTCCGGTTGTGTACTCAACCACAATCTGTAACCTCATGGCCCGGCATATCCCCCACTCTACCATTACCATCAAGCCAGGAGACCAATCCTGGTTCAATGAAGAGTGCAGGAGGGCATGCCAGGAGCAGCACCATGCATACCTCAAAATGAGGTGTCAACCTGGTGAAGCTACAACCCAGGACTACTTGCATTCCAAACTGCGTAAGCAGCATGCGATAGACAGAGCTAAGCAATCCCATAACCAACGGATCAGAGCTAAGCTCTGCAGTCCTGCCAGATCCAGCCGTGAATGGTGGTGGACAATTAAACAACTAACTGGAGGAGGTGGCTCCACAAATATCCCCATCCTCAATGATGGAGGAGCCCAGCACATCAGTGCGAAAGATAAGGCTGAAGCATTTGCAACAATCTTCAGCCAGAAGTGCCGAGTTGATGATTCATCTCGGCCTCCTTCTGAAGTCCCCATCATCACAGATGCCAAACTTCAACCAATTCGATTCACTCCACGTGATATCAAGAAACGACTGAAGGCACTGGATACTGCAAAAGCTATGGGGCCTGACAACATTCCGGCAATAGTACTGAAGACCTGTGCTCCAGAATAAAAGCAAAATACTGCGGATGCTGGAAATCTGAAATAAAAACAAGAAATGCTGGAACCACTCAGCAGGTCTGGCAGCATCTGTGAAAAGAGCAGAGTTAACGTTTCGGGTCAGTGACCCTTCTTCGGAACTGACAAATATTAGAAAAGTCACAGGTTATAAGCAAGTGAGGTGGGGGTGGGGCAAGAGATAACAAAGGAGGTCTAGATTGGCCTGGTCCAATCTAGACCTCCTTTGTTATCTCCTGTGCTCCAGAACTTGCCGTGCCCCTAGCCAAGCTGTTCCAGTACAGTTACAACACTGGCATCTACCCTGCAATGTGGAAAATTGCCCAGGTATGTCCTGAACACAAAAAGCAGGACAAATCCAACCCGGCCAACTACCGCCCCATTAGCCTACTCTCAATCATCAGTAAAGTGATGGAAGGTGTCATCAACAGTGCCATCAAGCGGCACTTGCTTAGCAACAACCTGCTCAGTGATGCTCAGTTTGGGTTCCACCAGGGCCACTCTGCTCCTGACCTCATTACAGCCTTGGTTCAAACATGGACAAAAGAGCTGAACTCTTTTGGTGAGGTGAGGTGAGAGTGACTGCCCTTGACATCAAGGCAATATTTGACCGAGTATGGCATCAAGGAGCCCTAGCACAATGGGAATGAGGTCAATGGGAATCAGGGGGAAAACCCTCCGCTGGCTGGAGTCATACCTAGCACAAAGGAAGATGGTTGTGGTTGTTGGAGGTCAATCATCTGAGCTCCAGGACATCGCTGCAGGAGTACCTCAGGGTAGTGTCCTAGGCCCAACTATCTTCAGCTGCTTCATCAATGACGTTCCTTCAATCATAAGTTCAAAAGTGGTGATGTTCGCTGATGATTGCACAATGTTCAGCACCATTTGCGACTCCTCAGATACTGAAGTAGTCTGTGTAGAAATGCAGCAAGACCTGGACAATATCCAGGCTTGGGCTGATAAGTGGCAAGTAACATTCACGCCACACAAGTGCCAGGCAATGACCATCTCCAACAAGAGAGAATCTAACCATCTCCCCTTACCATTGCTGAATCCCCCACTATCAACATCCTAGGGGCTACCATTGACCGAAAACTGAACTGGAGTAGCCATATAAATACCGTGGCTACAAGAGCAGGTCAGAGGGCTCGGAATCCTGAGGCGAGTAACTCACCTCCTGACTCCCCAAAGCCTGTCCACAATGTACAAGGCACAAGTCAGGAGTGTGATGGAATACTCTCCACTTTCCTGGATGGGTGCAGCTCCAACAACACTCAAGAAGCTCGACACCATCCAGGACAAAGCAGCCCGCTTGATTGGCACCCCATCTACAAACATTCACTCCATCCACCACCGACGCACAGTGGCAGCAGTGTGTACCATCTACAAGATGCACTGCAGCAATGCACCAAGGCTCCTTAGACAGCACCTTCCAAACCCGCGACCTCTACCAACTAGAAGGACAAGGGCAGCAAATACATGGGAACACCACCATCTGCAAGTTCCCCTCCAAGTCACACACCATCCTGCCTTGGAACTATATCACCATTCCTTCACTGTCGCTGGGTCAAAATCCTGGAACTCCCTTCCTAACAGCACTGTGGGTGTACCTGCCCCACATGGACTGCAGCGGTTCAAGAAGGCAGCTCACCACCACCTTCTCAGGGGCAATTTGGGATGGGTAATAAATGCTGGCCTAGCCAGCGATGCCCACATCCCGTGAATGAATAAAAAAAAACAAGAGCAGGTCAGAGGCTAGGAATCCTGCCGCGAGTAACCCCTCCCCGCAACATATTGGTAATGGCTCCAATATAGGAGTGCAGATATCAAACTGCTCTGAACATAGCTGGCGCCAGACCTGCTGCTTTCAGAATAAGAATGCTGGCATCTAGTGGTCCTTAAGTATTTTTAAATACACTTAAATACACTTCAAATACACTTATCTAAATGTGGATCCTGGAGAAGCAGGAGTGCTCCTTTTGTATCCACAGCATTCTCAAAAACATAGAAAATAGGAGCAGGAGTAGGCCATTCAGCCCTTCGGGCCTGCTCCGTTATTCAAGAAAAGGTCATTGCTGATCGTCAAATTCAGTACCCTGTTCCCACTTTCTCCCTTGATTCCTTTGGCATTAAGAAATATATCTATCTACTTCTTGAATATATTTAATGACGTGGCATCCACTGCCTTCTGCAGTAGAGAATTCCACAGGTTCACCATCCTCTGAGTGAACAAATTTCTCCTCATCTCGGTTCTAAATGTCATACCCGGTATCCTGAGACTGTGACTCCTGGTTCTGGACTCTCCAGCCATTGGGATCATCCTCCCTGCATCTAGCCTGTCTGGTCCTGTTAGAATTTTATAGGTTTCTATGAGATCCCTTCTCATTCTTCTAAAGTCTAGTGAATATGGGTCCAGTCGATCCAATCTCTCCTCATACGTCTATCCTGCCATCCCAGGAATCAGCCTAGTAAGTCATTTTTGTACTCCCTCCAAGGCAAGAACATCCTTCCTCAGATAAGGAGACCAAAACTGCACACAATACTGCAGATGTGGTCTCACCAAGGGCCTGTATAACTGCAGTAAAACATCCTCGCTCCTGTACTCAAATCTTCTTGCAATGAAAGCCAACATACCATGCACCTTCCTAATTGCTCGCTGCACCTGAATGCTTGCTATCAGCGATTGGTGTACAAGGACACCCAGGTCTCGTTGCACCTCCCCCTTTCCCAATCTATCATCATTCAGATAATAATCTGCCTTTCTGTTTTTACAACCAAAGTGGATAACCTCACATTTATCCACGTTATACTGCATCTGCCATGCATTTGCCCACTCACTCAACTTGTCTAAATCACATTGGAGCCTCTTTGCATCCTCCTCACAGCTTACATTCCCCCCCCAGCTTTGTGTCATCTGCAAACTTGGAAATGTTACATTTATTTCCCTCACCCAAGTCATTAATATATATTGTGAATAGCTGGGGCCCAAGCACTGATCCCTGCGGTACCCCACTAGTCACTGCCTGCCACCTGCAAAAAGACCCGTTTATTCCTACTCTCTGTTTCCTGTCTGACAACCAATTCTCAATCCATGCCAGTATATTAGCTCCAATCACATGTGCTTTAATTTTGCACACTAACCTCTTCTGTGGGACCTTATCAAAAGCCTTCTGAAAATCCAAATACACCACATCCACTGGTTCTCCCTTACTAGTTACATCCTCCAAAACTCCAGTAGATTTGTTAGACTTCCCTTTCGTAAACCCATGCTGACTTTGCCCAATCCAGTTTATGTTTTGTAGGTGTTCTGCAATCACGTCCTTTATAATAGACTCTAGCATTTTTCCCACTACTGATGTAAAGCTAACTGGTCTGTAGTTCCCTGTTTTTTCTCTCCCTCCTTTTTAAATAGTGGGATCACATTTGCCACCCTCCAATCTGTAGGAACTGCTCCAGAATCTATAGAATTTTGGAAGATGACCACCAAGACAGTTGCAAGTCCCCACTTGGCTCCCTCGCAATGCCCATCATCCCACTCTCTTTCATGATCTCCTGGAACCAGCAGGCTGCTTCTGGATGCCGGTCTCAGTCCGCTGGCAATGTGTTGATGAGGACCGAGGCCTAAATGCCTATTCAGACCCAAAAACGAGCCAAAACGGATTTTCATTCTAAAATATTCTCTGCACTGAGGAACCCCTCATCCTCATTGATTTCAATTTTCATCTCAACTCACTCTGCTGCCCTGCTGCTCTGCCTCTGCTGAATTCCTATCAGCTATAAGCCCAAGGGCATTACATTGGATTGCCCCTGAAAATGGGCCTGAGGATCACGATGCACAATTAACTCAACTCCTTTGATTTTACTCTGTTCAGAAAGGGACGTTTTTAACTTCTAAATTTGTAAGTTATTCCATATGATGGTAGGGTTCAAAGGCATTTATTGGAAATAATTATACAATGATCACTATTAATTACGGCGACACATATACTTAACACACTTTTGGTACAAGTTACCAAATAATTCACTCATCATAGTTTATGAGATCTAGGGGAACAGCTGATCAGGCCTTGTCAACGTCTGAAGAATCTGTTCTAACACCCTCCGTATATATATTTTCTCTCGTGTGGATTCATATGTTATCAAGGGATTACCTTGTCACATTAATCACTTAATGACTTTCAACTTTAACAAGAAGACCTCACATACATCTATCAATCAACTCCTTCAAAAGGAGACAGTTACATAGGCCCAATACCTTATTACAACTTGACCATATTCCTCAACGTGTTCTTGGAGGAGTTGGTCATCCTAACTACAATTTATCGAATGGATGCCACCAATAGTCTGTAACTATTTCAAGCTGCAAATTCAGCCATCTAACAACAAAAAAGTCTGTTTTTGCTTCTGTTGAACTCTTATCAGCTACACGTCCAGGCAGGCTCTGAAAACAGGTCTGATGCACAATTGACTTATGTCTGTTGACTGAAATGCAGGCTGCCAACTTCATGCTGCCTGTTTATTATAATAATTTCTACTTGCAGCCAGCACTAACTACATTGTTTGAAGTCTGCATATTTCAGCCAGGGGCCCAAAATCCTAACAGCTCTGCTTCCGTTAAAGCTAGTGTGCAGCTCTTAAAGGAAAGGTGCATTGTGGCTGGAGCAGCTGCTGGGAGTCAGGCAGGAAGTGGGAAATGGAGAGGTTGGCTGCAAGGATTTTGGATGGTGCACTTGTTGGAGGAAGTGGAAAGGAGGAGAAATGTTTGTTACCTGCAGGGGCCCAGGAAGTCCCCAGAAACGTAGGGCTAGATTTTTGTGATGGAGGCAGGAAACAGAAACTGGGTTTAGAGTTGGAAACCTGCCTCCTGTGGGAAACTGATTCAGATTTTTCAAATGGGTTAGCCTTAATTGGCATGGAGACGGATTTCCTGTCCACTTACAGCCAGTGGGATTGAAAATGGGCTTTTATTTCAGATTTCATTTCATCACCATTCAATGTTTCAATCCCAGTCTTCACTATCATCGTAATTTGCCAATAATAGTAGTACAAATGGACAGATTTGCACCTGCTGTGCCCTGCATTTTGTCCAATTCATTATATGTCTATTTTGAATCCCAATTCATCACCAATTTGTTGGATTCATATCTTACCAAGAATGAAATAGGACACCGGTGGTAGGTGGCTACTGGGATAGTTTACTGTGAGAACCACAAAAGTAAAAACATAGCCAGCTCTATCCAGACACAAACAGAAAGATCCACTGGAGCAAGAACAGTGCTCCACCAAATACATGCAATGTTGCAATGTAGGGAACTCTTAATCACATGACAAACTCTGAAAATGATAGCTACATACATAACAGTCCCCACATGGCGACCTCTACGCTCCCAGCCTTTGAAAATTAAAAACTGATGCTGACAAGCCTGTTAATGAGCTCAACAGGCAATCAATTGGAGGCATGTGGCCAACCCGTTCCCTCCCTCCCGGCATCCCTTTAAAAGTGGCGTCGTGTTCTGGAGGTTGCAGGTCCCAGTGCCGACCTCCAAGACTACGATCTTCAAATCCGCTAGCCTCCATGTCCGCATTCAGCTTTAAATATCCAGCCTTGGGTCAAAAGGCACAGGCCTTGGAGGCAATGCCAGGAATCATGCTTCAAGTGTTAAATTTCCAGAAAACTTGTTGTAGAAAGATAATGCTGGAATTTGGATTTACTCAGTTTCATATTTATTGTGCATAATAAAAGGATTACCAACATGTAGCTCCTCACTCAAAACCTCGCCCTGTCTCAGTGCTCAACTAAAATCCTAATTAACACCCTTCACCTGCATATAATCAAACCATTGACACACAATTAACAGATTCCCTTCGTTCTTTTACAATACCAACTAGATTAACATGCTCAAACAACATTTTAGAATAAATTCCATATTACACACAAAGTATTAACATGCTCAAAGAATATTCCAAATTAAATTCCATATTGGAGACAAAGTTTTTTTTTTACATTGTGAGTCACCCCTCCTCTCGCACCTCTAACAATTTCTTTGAACTCGTATTTCTTTCTGTGAAACAATCGGACAACTGATGACTTTATTTTTTTATAGACACAGCACTGAAACAGGCCCTTTGGCCCACCGAGTCTGTGCCGACCAACAACCACCCATTGAAACTTCTTTCTTCTTCTTTCTTTTGGGCCTCCTTATCGCGAGAGACAATGGATACGCGCCTGGAGGTGGTCAGTGGTTTGTGAAGCAGCGCCTGGAGTGGCTATAAAGGCCAATTCTGGAGTGACAGGCTCTTTCACAGGTGCTGCAGAGAAATTTGTTTGTCGGGGCTGTTGCACAGTTGGCTCTCCCCTTGCGCCTCTGTCTTTTTTCCTGCCAACTACTAAGTCTCTTCGACTCGCCACGATTTAGCCCTGTCTTTATGGCTGCCCGCCAGCTCTGGCGAATGCTGGCAACTGACTCCCACGACTTGTGATCAATGTCACACGATTTCATGTCGCGTTTGCAGACGTCTTAATAGCGGAGACATGGACGGCCGGTGGGTCTGATACCAGTGGCGAGCTCGCTGTACAATGTGTCTTTGGGGATCCTGCCATCTTCCATGCGGCTCACATGGCCAAGCCATCTCAAGTGCCGCTGACTCAGTAGTGTGTATAAGCTGGGGGTGTTGGCCGCTTCAAGGACTTCTGTGTTGGAGAAAGAGTCCTGCCACCTGATGCCAAGTATTCTCCGAAGGCAGCGAAGATGGAATGAATTGAGACGTCGCTCTTGGCTGGCATACGTTGTCCAGGCCTCGCTGTCGTAGAGCAAGGTACTGAGGCCTGATACACTCGGACTTTTGTGTTCCGTGTCAGTGCGCCATTTTCCCACACTCTCTTGGCCAGTCTGGACATAGCAGTGGAAGCCTTACCCATGCGCTTGTTGATTTCTGCATCTAGGGACAGGTTACTGGTGATAGTTGAGCCTAGGTAGGTGAACTCTTGAACCACTTCCAGAGCGTGGTCGCCAATATTGATGGATGGAGCATTTCTGACGTCCTGCCCCATGATGTTCGTTTTCTTGAGGCTGATGGTTAGGCCAAATTCATTGCAGGCAGCCGCAAACCTGTCGATGAGACTCTGCAGGCACTCTTCAGTGTGAGATGTTAAAGCAGCATCGTCAGCAAAGAGGAGTTCTCTGATGAGGACTTTCTGTACTTTGGACTTCGCTCTTAGACGGGCAAGGTTGAACAACCTGCCCCCTGATCTTGTGTGGAGGAAAATTCCTTCTTCAGAGGATTTGAACGCATGTGAAAGCAGCAGGGAGAAGAAAATCCCAAAAAGTGTGGGTGCGAGAACACAGCCCTGTTTCACACCACTCAGGAGAGGAAAGGGCTCTGATGAGGAGCCACCATGTTGAATTGTGCCTTTCATATTGTCATGGAATGAGGTGATGATACTTAGTAGCTTTGGTGGACATCCGATCTTTTCTAGTAGTCTGAAGAGACCATGTCTGCTGACGAGGTCAAAGGCTTTGGTGAGATCAATGAAAGCAATGTAGAGGGGCATCTGTTGTTCACGGCATTTCTCCTGTATCTGATGAAGGGAGAACAGCATGTCAATGGTCGATCTCTTTGCACGAAAGCCACACTGTGCCTCAGGGTAGACGCGCTCGGCCAGCTTCTGGAGCCTGTTCAGAGCGACTTGAGCAAAGACTTTCCCCACTATGCTGAGCAGGGAGATTCCACGGTAGTTGTTGCAGTCACCGCGGTCGGTCACCTTTGTTTTTATAGAGGATGATGATATTGGCATCGCGCATGTCCTGGGGTACTGCTCCCTCGTCCCAGCACAGGCATAGCATTTCATGTAGTGCTGAGAGTATAGCAGGCTTGGCACTCTTGATTATTTCAGGGGTAATGCTGTCCTTCCCAGGGGCTTTTCCGCTGGCTAGAGAATCAATGGCATCACTGAGTTCCGATTTTGTTGGCTGTATGTCCAGCTCATCCATGACTGGTAGAGGCTGGGCTGCATTGAGGGCAGTCTCAGTGACAGCATTCGTCCTGGAGTACAGTTCTAGGTAGTGCTCAACCCAGCGGTCCATCTGTTTGCGTTGGTCAGTGATTATGTCCCCCGATTTAGATTTGAGGGGGGCGATCTTCTTGATGGTTGGCCCAAGAGCTCTCTTCATGCCATCATACATTCCTCTGATGTTTCCGGTGTCTGAGGCCAGCTGAATATGACTGCATAGGTGTTGCCAGTATAGACACAGCACTGAAACAGGCCCTTTGGCCCACCGAGTCTGTGCCGACCAACAACCACCCATTTATACTAACCCTACATTAACCCCATATTCCCTACCACATCCTCACCATTCTCCTACCACCTACCTACACTAGGGGCAATTTACAATGGCCAATTTATCTATCAACCTGCAAGTCTTTGGCTGTGGAAGGAAACCGGAGCACCCAGCGGAAACCCACATGGTCACAGGGAGAACTTGCAAAATCCGCACAGGCAGTACCCAGAACTGAACCCGGGTCGCTAGAGCTGTGAGGCTGCGGTGCTAACCACTGCGCCACTGTGCCGCACTTACATCTACCCATTTAAGTTTGGAGATTTCCTTTCTCTCCAGCATTTGTTTCAATCCAGCAAGGTCAATACATAGTCTTTTCTCACTCAAATATTTATAGAGTGTACATTGACCCACAAAGAACAATTATCCACATAACATTCAGCAAGATTAGCATGTGAAGCATCACTAAAAATTATTAGATTCATGTTTGGGTCACCTAAGGATGGAAACTTCAGTACACATTTCTCCAGATTTAGTTTTTCAACGTTTTATTTGCCCTTAAAACATTCTCAACCTTTGGATGTGTCATCATCTTGCTTAACTCCAGCACATCAAAACTAACATCAGGCCTAGTCTGAGAGCCCAACCAGTTTAATTGACGCATAAGACTTTGCAATTGCTCAATCTCTGCTTTAGATAGATCATCATCATCTTTCTGTGATGACCTAACACAATTAACCAGGATGGGAGTAACACTCTCTAAATAGGATTGTTGATTCAAACTTATTCCATACTTAGTCTGCTTAATATCTAAACCAATATATTTAAAGGCCCCACAAGCCTGACTCCCAATCTTAAATTCTGCCCAAATCTTATTTTTAACATATTTCTGAACATCCACAGTACCACCTCGTAAGAAATCATCAATGTGCATCATGATGATGCCTGGAAGTTTCCCTTTATACCAATAAAACATTGCTTTTAGTTGAACACAAACAATTTTCAACAAAACAGATCTCACCCAGAAATACCTGGAAGCATCAATAAGACTGTAGATGCATCTGTTCAGTTTACATAATTTTCCTTCTGTATCTGCTGCCTCTTTAAGTGATTTTGGATACACTTCTCTCTGAAAAGCATCACCTTGCAGAAATGCAGCTTTTATGTCAATGGATCTACATTCCCATGAATATGTGGCCAAAAGAGCCAAAAAGATTTTCAAGATTACTTTTCCAGCTGGGAGAGTCCACTCCAACATCGGTATCCCCAAGTCACTCTTCCAAACCCCTCGCAACTAACCTCGCTTTTGCCTTATAAGTTCCATCAGGAAAGACTTTTTCAGGACAAATCCAAATATGTGACAAGGCTGTCTGTCCCCTATCTGGTACCTCAGACCAAACACCAAACTCTCTCCAACTCTCCAGTTCCCTATGTTTTACTTCTCTTATTAGTTTATCCTCAAGTTTTTTGGCAGCCACTAAAACTTCATGATCATGAGGACTTTTGTTTCTAGTTCTATTCCAAGACTGTTTTTTAGCCTTCATTTCATTGTGGAATTTGTTCATACTATGTCCTCTATTGGCACTTTGATGTCTTTCGGAACTATTGATAAAAGATCTCCCTCGCACTTTATCGGAGGCTCTTTCTCCAGTACGTGGTCGCTTCCTTACGCAAGAGTCACTTCCTGACCCACTATCAAAACTTCCACTGCGCTTTCTTACCCTCCACTCTTTCACCCCATTCTGCCAATCCATGGACCTTGCTTGTTGGCCATTATCTTGAACATTTAACCAATATTTAAACTTACCTGTAGATGTTCTTGCACACGCCACAATTATCGCATCGCTCCATTTACAGACACCTCTGGAATATATGTCACCCGAGTACATACTCGAGGCAATTGGCCTTTGGATGCGATAGCTCTTTCCTGAGCATCATGATCAGTTACAGCACTATCCAATTCTTGATCTACCCGTGCCTCAGGACCTTCATCACAAAACACATGAGTATTTGAGGTACAAGGTGCCTCTATTCCCTCTATCAGCTGCTCAGATTCTGAGATTTTGTAATCAGCCCTGATTCATCATGAAGAATGAACCTTATGAGTTTGATTTCCATGCTTGATAATTACTGTTTTATCATCCTGACCGATTATCTTACCAGGGCCCTTCCATTCCCTATGGCCCTCTCTTTTATAATAGACCAAATCTCCTGAACTAAATTCCACCTCAGATGGCCATTTATGATGCCTCAGAGCTCTGCAAATTTTCTCAGAGACCTCAGCCTTGATGAAAGACCATCTCCCTGCATATAAAGCATTCAAATGTGTCGAAAAAAATTGAACTAATTGTAGTAACTTCTAGAGCAGGAGTACTGTCGCACAGTACAGAAGGCAATTTGGGATTCCGTCCATAGACCAGTATCAACTTGCAGTTTGGCTGGTCAGCTAAGATTTTATGTAACATTTCTTCAACCCCTGCATGATTCCTTTCACAAAGCCCATTGGTGAAAGGACTTTCAGCTGCAGTATTCATAACCATAATGTTCATGTTTTCACACATATCCCTGAACTCGTCATTGGCAAATTCCCCGTCATTATCAGTCAGAAACTTAGCTGGTGCCCCAAGCCTAGTCCCTATCTATATTCTCCATAATTTTGTCTATAATCACATTTTTGCCCTTACTATTTATTATTGTAGAAAGACAAAATCTTGTTGCTAGATCTATAAAGTGTAGAATGAAAGGTTTGTCCCATTCCTTTAAATCCATGGCAACTGCCTCATTAAAGTCACATGCCAATGGAAGGCTGGCAATAGGGTGTGATGGTGTACTCCGATATTTTTAACAAATTTCACACTTTTCACTAATCTCTTCTATTATCCTCATATACTCTTCATCAATCACACCTGCATTTTTTAGTAGCGTTTTTAATCTCTGACAAGAAGAGTGAGCAAATTGTCTGTGTAACTTTATGACAATTTGCCTCTTATCTCTCTGATTCTTAACACCTGATACCATCAATACTTCTCTAACATTGACTAGAAACATCAGGTTTTGTTAAGGGTATACAATAATGCCCTGACTGGGTAAATTGCAAATTCACTGGCTTCCCAAAAACAATTGCCTTATCGTGCTCCACATCAAGTTTCATTTGTGCCTTTTTCATTGAAGGCTTACTCAAGAGTAAAGATATCTCACTGGAGACTACATCAGTACTGATAAAGTGGCTAACCCCAGCTATTTTACATGGGATTACTACTCTCCTCGGTGACTTCAATGTGTTGTCATCACCAAACCTAAAGCTAGTAGTACTTTTATACTCCTTAACCTTGCATCGATCCTCACTACTGAGTGAATCCAGGTAACACTGTAACCAATCAGTTCCACATACTGTCGACGTACAAGCACTATCTAGTACCGCACAGTTGAACAAATCCGCAACGAACACATTCATCGCAGGACTAAAACTCCTTGTGACGAGTAGAATTTGTTCAGATCGATCAGTATCTTCCTCTTCTGCCTCAGAATTCTCTGCGTCATGTGTTATTTCAAAAACTCTGCCCCTCTGTGTAGGGCAGTTCATTGCATAATAATACTTTGAGTCACATCTGAAACATCTATTAACTGTTCCTTGGGCATTCCTGGGATTCATTCACCTTTGATTGCTGTTCTAATTCTGTCTTCCAGCGTAATATTCAGACCTGCTAAAGGTGCTTTCATCCTCATTCCTCTTGTCTTTAACTCTTCCATGGTATTTAGGCCTCCTTCCAGTATCTGGATTATTTCTAAACCTTGTAAATATTGAGTCCTCCATTCTTTGTGTCACCGCAGAATGCACTGCTTGTTCTACCAGGACTACAGGAAATAACTATTTACCCAGGAATTTTTTTAAGACTGCGGACATTTGGTCCAACAGGGAGTCTTTGTCCAAGAACTGAACCACAGTTAGGAACAGAGGAACATAAGAGCAGGAGTAGGCCATTCAGCCCATTGAGCCATTCAATACGATCATGTTTGATCATCCAGTTCAGTGCCTTTTTCCCACACTATCCTCATATCCCCTTATGTCATTTGTATTTAGAAATTTGTCAATCTCTGCTTTAAACATACTCAATGACTGAGCTTCCACAGCCCTCCGGGGTAGTGAATTCCAAAGATTCACAACCCTCTGAGTAAAGAAATTTCTCCTCATCTCGGTCCTAGGTGGCTTCCTCCTTATTTTGGAATTGTGATCCCTGGTTCTAGACTCCCCAACCAGGGGAAACATCTTAGCTGCATCTACCCTGTCTACCCCTTTAAGTATTTTGTAGGTTTCAATGAGATCACCACTCATTCTTCAAAACCCTAGAGAATATAGGCCCAGTTTCTCCAATCTCTCTTCATAGGACAGTCCCGCCATCCTAGGAACAAATCAAGTGAATCTTCATTGTACTCCCTGTATGGCAATAAATTCCTTCCTAAGGTAAGGGGACCAAAATTGCACACAGTACTCCAGGTGCGGTCTAACCAAGGTTCTATTCAATTGAAGCAAGACTTCACTACTCCTGTACTCAAATCTTCTTGAGATAAAGGCTAACATACCATTAGCCTTCTTAATTGCTTGCTGCACCTACATGTTAGTTTTCAGTGACTTATTGACAAGGACACCCAGGTCCCTTTGTACATCTACACTTTCTAATCTCTTACCATTCAAGAAATACTCTGCACATCTGTTCCTCCTACCAAAGTGGACAACCTCCCATTTTTCCACATTATATTCCATCTGCCATGTTCTTGCCCACTCACTAAGTCTGTCCAAATCCCATTGAAACCGCTTTGCCTCTTCCTACAACACACATTCCCATCCAGTTTTGTGTCAACCGCGAAATACTACATTTGGTCCTCACATCTAAATCATTGATATATATAGGGAACAGCTGGGGCCCAAGCACTGATCCCTGTGGTACCCCACTAGTCGTAACCTGCCAATGCAAGAATGACCCATTTATTCATTATATTACTTCCTATCCCATGTGCTTTAATTTTGCGAACCAATCTCCTGTGGGGGAACTTTATCATAAGCCTTCTGAAAATCCAAGTATACCATGTCCACTAACTCCCCTTTATCAATTCTGTTAGTAACATCCTCAATAAACCCCAATAGGTTTGTCAAACATGATTTCCCATTCATAAATCCATGTTGACTATGCCCAATCAGATCATTATTATCCAAGTGTCCATTTATTATATCCTTTAGAATAGCTTCTAGCATTTTTCCAATGACTGATGCAAGGCTAACAGGTCTATAATTCCCTGTTTTCTCCCTCCCTCCCTTCTTAAATAGTGGGGTGACATTTGCGACCTTCCAATCAGCAGGAACCGCTCCAGAATCTATAGAATTTTGGAAGATGATCACCAAGGCATCCATTATCTCCATAGCTACCTCTTTCAATACTCTGGGATGTAGAATATCAGGTTCTGGGGACTTGTCAACCTTCAGCCCCATTAATTTCTCCAATACAACCTTCTAACTAATACTAATTTCCTTCAATTCCTCATTCCACCCCCCCACCCCCATCCCTTGGACCTCTAATTCTGGGAGATTTCTTGTATCTTCTTCAGTGAAGACAGCTTCTCTGCCATTTCTCTATTCCCCATTATAAATTCTCCTGACTCTGCCTGTAATGGACCAACATTTGGCTTAGCCAAACGTTTCCTTTTTACGTCGCTGTAGAATCTTTTACAGTCCGGTTTTATATTTTTTGCCAGCTTACCTTCATATTATATTCTCCCTTTCTTTATCAGTTTCTTCATCCTCCTTTGCTGTATTCTAAAATCTTCTCAATCCTCTCAATCCTCAGGTTTATAACTATTTCTGGCAACTTTATAGGCCTTTTCTTTTAATCTTATACAATCCTTAACTTCCTTTGTTATCCACGGTTGACTGCCTTTACTTTTGGAGTTTTTGTTCCTTGAAGGAATGTATAGTTGCTGTAATCTATGTAATATTTCTTTAAAAACTATCCATTGCCTATGTACTGTCATACCTTTTAATGTATTTTCCCAGCCTACCTCAGCCAATTTGCTCCTCATACCTTCATAATTTACTTGTTCAAATTTAACACCCTGGCTTCAGATTGAACTATCTCACTTTCAAACATAATGTAAAATTCTATTATATTATGGTCACTGATCCCTAAAGGTTCTTTTACAACTAGATTATTAATTAGCCCTTTCTCATTACGTAATACTAGATCTAAACTAGCCTGTTATCTAGTCAGTTCCTCAACATACTGCTCTGGAAAACCATCCCTAATACACTCCAGAAACTCGTCCTCCACAGCATTAGTGCTCATTAAGTTTACCCAGTTTATATGCAGGTTGAAGTCACCCATGATTATTGTATTACCCATGTTACATGTTTCTTTAATCTCCTGATTAATACCATGCCCCACACTACCACTACTGTTTGGTGGCCTATAAACAACTCATACCAATGTTTGCTGCCTCTTGCTGTTTCTTAGCTCCACCCAAATAGATTCCACATTTTGTTCTTCTGATCTGAGATACTCCCTTACTACCTCCATTTCCTTTTTGCCTGTCCTTCCTAAATGTCAAATATCCTTGAATATTCAGTTCCCAGTCTTGGTCACCCTATAGCCATATTTCTGTTATGGCAATTAGATCATACCCATTTACCTCTATTTGGGCCTTTAAATCATTCACCTTGTTGCGAATGTTGCGTACATTCAGGTAGAGTACCCTTAACCTTGCCTTCTTGACATTCTGCATTCTAAGCCTAGTTGATGCTCGCCTTTGTTTCGCCTGCCTTCTAATGTCACTTGCTACTTTTCTACTGCCTGTTACCAGTTTTACTTCCTTCCAGTTTGAGCTAACCCTCAGATTCCAATCCCCCTGACAAGCTAGTTTAAACTTTCCCCAACTGCACTAGCAAATCTCCCTGCGAGGATATTAGTTCTGGTCCTGTTAAGGTGTAGCCCATCCATCTTGTACAATGTTAGAACCAGGAACCTGTCCATATGAGATACCCTAGCACAATCTAGCAATTTAAGAGCTCGCACTGAACTAGGTATCTCCAAATTGAATTTCCTCAAGCTTTTATCCAGTCTGTTAAAGTCCGTGATATATTCCTCCGTTAAATAATCTTCTGCTTTCCGAGATCTATCAAAGTCTGATCATGCCTCATATGCATTCAATAGGCCATATTTCTTGTGAATTACATCCAAGAATTCTAACAGAAGATCCAATCCTTCATCAGTATCCAACGCAAGAGCATCCAGTTCAGAAAACACTTTAGTTCTGATTTTACTTCAGGTAGGAAGTGACAACACCAAGGCAATACCTTGTTTCCTCTTTGGTAGAGATGTAACCTGTGTCCACATATCCTCTTCATTCTTCTGCTGGTCATATGGTTCAGACTCCGAGAACACTGGAGGGTAATCATACCCCAACAATTTGCACTTGCTTTCTGCCATATTTTTCACAATCGCCCTTGAGATTTTTGTTTTCTATCCAGAAAATAATTTCCTATTTTCCAACCTTCAGCTTTCGGCAACCATCCTCTGCTACCATGTTAAATTCCAGAAAGCATGTTGTAGAAAGATAATACTGGTGCTTGGATTTACTCAGTTTCATATTTATTGTGCAGAAAAAAAGGATTACCAATATGTAGCTCCTCACTCAAAACCTCTCCCAGTCCCAGCGCGTGTCTACTTATAAGTACTCAACTAAAACCCTAATTAACATCCTTCACCTGCATATAATAGAACCATTGACACACAACTAACATCAAGGACCTGGATGCAGTGCCGCAAGAGGTTCAATACCTCACTTGAGTGGTCAAGGTCGGTAATGCATTTTTAAATGCCATATCCTACCAACTGCACCTATAGATCCCTCACATACATAGCACTACTTCAACTCACATCTCACATCTTGTATGCACAGCCAGCTATTCAACCATGCCAACCACAACAGCCAAACAGATTACATGACACTCAGTGACACACATCCCTCTATTTTGCAGGACAAGGTGACGCACAATCAAAGGCAGCAGGAGCTAACTATTGAGGGACAGGCATACCTACAGGCAATAACCCTCATGGATTGGCCATTACTGAAGCCATGGCCAGCAGCGGGGCTGAAAACGTTGACGTTGATGGTATCCTCGTACATGATTTGCCTTCTTAGATTCCACATCTCCTCATCCCACAGTTTCTTCTGATTTACTAGCTGCAGATGGTATAAATATACACATCCTATTTTCAGCACTCCCCTTTACACAACATTACTCTTGTGCCTTTTTCCTTTCAGATACGCAAGAGGTGCAAGCAGGCCAGACTGTTTAGGAACATCAAGAAGAGACTGATGATGAAGATACACCATCACTTTCACAGTCACAGCCCTCAATTCTGACACTGACACTTTGTATCGTAAAGGATAGACTTACCTTTTGTTGCAGCAGCTTTTTCTGAAGCAGCGATAGTGCAAGCGAGGTGGCAGCTGGGAAGGTGAGTTTCAGTTTAAAATAACTTACCTTTTGTTTCAGCAGACAAGGGGACTGCTGGGTAAGTAAACCTATATATTCGGGCAGTTGCTAAACCCGAAACACTACACGTGTAGTGTCTCCCACCCATCCTCCTCCTCTAACCAAAAAAAAGGCCTCTTGTGTGGAGGGTTTGGTAAGGTAAGGTTTTCCTTTTTTTAAAATCTCTGTGGTCAATTTAGTGCGGAGGGGATGGAAGATAGGGCAGTTGCATGCTCCTCTTGCAGGATGTGGGAAGTGAGGGTCACCACTGGTGTCCCTGCTGACTTCACCTGTGAGAAGTGCACCCAACTCCAGCTGCTCGCAGACCGCGTTAGGGAACTGGAGCTGGAGCTGGATGAACTTCGGATCATTCAGGATGCTGAGGGGGTGATAGCGAGCAGTTATAGGGAAGTAGTGACACCTAAGTTACAGGATAAAGGTAGTTGAGTGACCGTCAGGGGAGGGACAGGGAATAGGCGCACAGTGCAGGGATCCCCTGTGGCCATTCCCCTCAATAATACGTATACTGTTTTGGATACGGTTGGGGGGGACGACCTACCAGAGGAAAGCCACAGTGGCCAGGTCTCTGGCACTGAGCCTGGCTCAGTGGCTCAGAAGGGAAGGGGGGAGAATAGGAGAGCGATAGTGATAGGAGATTCAATGGTTAGAGGAACAGACAGGAGATTCTGTGGTCGCGAACGAGACTCCCGGATGGTATGTTGCCTCCTGGGTGCCAGGGTCAGGGATGTCTCGATCGAGTCCACAGGATTCTTAAGGGGGAGGGGGAGCAGCCAGAGGTCGTGGTACATATCGGTACCAATGATATAGCTAGGAAAAGGGATGAGGACCTGAAAAGCAAATATAGGGAGTTAGGTTGGAAGCTGAAAGGCAGGACGAGCAGAGTAGTAATCTCAGGATTGTTACCGGTGCCACATGCTAGTGAGGCTAGAAACAGGGAGCGAGTGCAGCTGAACACGTGGCTACAGAACTGGTGTAGGAGGGAGGGATGCAGATATGTGGATCATTGGGATACCTTCTGGGGAAGGTGGGACCTGTACAAGAAGGACAGGTTGCATCTGAACTGGAGGGGCACCAATATCCTGGGTGGGAGGTTTGCTAGAGCTCTTCGGGAGGGTTTCAACTCGTTTGGCAGGGGGATGGGAACCGGAGCCACGGATCAGTGGATGGGGTAGCTGTTGAACAGGTAGATACAGAGTGCAGAGAGTCTGTGAGGAAGGTTAGACAGTTGACAGGGCAAAGTTGCCGCCAGTATGATGGGTTGAAGTGTGTCTATTTTAACGCAAGAAATGTCAGGAATAAGGGTGATGAACTTAGAGCATGGATCAGTACTTGGAGCTACGATATTATGGCCATTACGGAGACTTGGATATCACAGGGGCAGGAATGGATGTTGGATGTTCCGGGGTTGAGATGTTTCAAAAGGAATAGGGAGGGAGGTAAAAGAGGTGGGGGAGTGGCATTGCTAATCAGGGATAGTATCACAGCTGCAGAAAGGGAGGTCGTCGAGGAGGGTTTGTCTACTGAGTCATTATGGGTGGAAGTCAGAAACAGGAAAGGAGCAGTCACTTTGTTGGGAGTTTTCTATAGACCCCCCAATAGCAACAAAGACATGGAGGAACAGATTGGGAGGCAGATTTTGGAAAGGTGCAGAAGTAACAGGATTGTTGTCATGGGTGGCTTCAACTTCCCTAATATTGATTGGAACCTCCTTAGTGCAAATAGTTTGAATGGAGCAGTTTTTGGCAGGTGTGTCCGGAAGGTTTCCTGACTCAATATGTAGATAGGCCGACTCGAGGGGAGACTATGTTGGACTTGGTGCTTGGCAACGAACCAGGCCAGGTGGCAGATCTCTCGGTGGGAGAGCATTTCGGTGATAGTGATCACAACTCCCTGACCTTTACTGTAGTCATGGAGAGGGACAGGAGCAGACGGGATGGGAAAATATTTAATTGGGGGAGGGGGAATTACAATGCTATTAGGCAGGAACTGGGGAGCATAAATTGGGAACAGATGTTCTCAGGGAAATGCACGACAGAAATGTGGAGGTTGTTTAGGGAGCACTTGCTGCGATTGCTGGATAGGTTTGTCCTGATGAGGCAGGGAAGGGATGGTACGGTGACGGAACCTTGGATGACAAGAGATGTGGAACAGCTAGGCAAGAGGAAGAAGGAAGCTTACTTAAGGTTGAGGAAGCAAGGATCAGACAGGGCTTTAGAGGGTTACAAGGTAGCCAGGAAGGAACTGAAGAATGGACTTAGGAGAGCGAGAAGGGGACATGAAAAAGTCTTGGCGGGTAGGATTAAGGAAAATCCCAAGGCGTTCTACACTTATGTGAGGAACAAGAGGATGGTCAGAGTGAGGGTAGGGCCGATCAGGGATAGCGGAGGGAACTTGTGCCTGGAGTCGGAGGAGGTAGGGGAGGTCCTAAATGAATACTTTGCTTCAGTATTCACTGGTGAGAGGGACCTGGTCGTTTGTGAGGACAGCGTGGAACAGGCTGATATGCTCGAACAGGCTGAGGTTAAGAGGGAGGATGTGCTGGAAATTTTGAATGATATGAGGACAGATAAGTCCCCGGGGCCAGACGGGATATACCCAAGGATATTACGGGAAGCGAGGGAAGAGATTGCTGCGCCTTTGGCGATGATCTTTGCGTCTTCACTGTCCACTGGAGTAGTACCGGATTATTGGAGGGTGGCAAATGTTGTTCCCTTGTTCAAGAAAGGGAATAGGGATAACCCTGGGAATTATAGACCAGTCAGTCTTACGTCGGTAGTGGGCAAATTATTGGAGAGGATTCTGAGAGACAGGATTTATGATTATTTGGAAAAGCATGGTTTGATTAGAGACAGTCAGCATGGCTTTGTGAGGGGCAGGTCATGCCTCACAAGCCTTATTGAATTCTTTGAAGATGTGACAAAACACATTGATGAAGGAAGAGCAGTGGATGTGGTGTAAATGGATTTTAGCAAGGCGTTTGATAAGGTTCCCCATGGTAGGCTCATTCAGAAAGTAAGGAGGCATGGGATTCAGGGAAAGTTGGCTGTCTGGATACAAAATTGGCTGGCCCATAGAAGACAGAGGGTGGTAGTAGATGGAAAGTATTCAGCATGGAGCTTGGTGACCAGTGGTGTTCAGTAGGTTGCAACGGGACATTGACAGGATGCAGAGCTGGGCTGAGAAGTGGCAGATGGAGTTCAACCTGGAAAAGTGTGAAGTGATTCATTTTGAAAGGTCAAATTTGAATGCGGAATACAGGCTTAAAGACAGGATTTTTGGTCGTGTGGAGGAACAGAGGGATCTTGGGGTCCATGTCCATATATCGCTCAAAGTTGCCACCCAAGTTGATAGGTTTGTTAAGAAGGCGTATGGTGTGTTGGCTTTCATTAACAGGGGGATTGAATTTAAGAGCCGCGAGGTTATGCTGCAGCTCTATAAGGCCCTGGTTCGACCACACTTGGAATATTGTGTTCAGTTCTGGTCGCCTCATTATAGGAAGGATGTGGAAGCTTTCGAGAGGGTTCAGAGGAGATTTACCAGGATGCTGCCTAGACTGGAGGGCATGTCCTACGAAGAAAGATTGAGGGAGCTAGGGCTTTTCTCATTGGAGCGAAGAAGGATGAGAGGTGACTTGATAGAGGGGTACAAGATGATGAGAGGCATAGATAGAGTGGATAGCCAGAGACTTTTTCCCAGGGTGGAAAGGGCTATCACCAGGGGGCATAATTTTAGGGTGATTGGAGGAAGGTTTCGGGGAGATGTCAGAGGTAGGTTCTTTACACAGAGAGTGGTGGGTGCGTGGAATGCGCTGCCAGCGGTGGTAGTAGAAGCAGATACGTTAGGGGCATTTAAGCGACTCTTGGATAGGTACATGGATGATAGTAGAATGAATGGTAGGTAGCTAGTTTGATCTTAAAGTAGGTTAAAGGTTCGGCACAACATCGTGGGCCGAAGGGCCTGTACTGTGCTGTACTGTTCTATGTTCTGTGTTCTATGAAGTGGGCATTGCATGTAATGAGATATCTGGCACAAGCGTGCTGCAGCCAGGGTACTGGACAAGGAAAGGGCAGGTTCTAGCTGTCTGCAGGCTGAGATCACACACAGGTTCCACTATAAAGGACTCAGCTGAGGACTTCAATGGGGCAGCCTACAGAAGAATGCTGCTGGGTCTATACAACAAAATGCTTGGTGCATTGAGAAGCCTGCCAGAAAGTTTGCCTTCAATGTCAAGGAACATGGAGGAATCTCGCACCAACCTGCCACAGGGCTTTGCGCAGAGCTTAGAGCCCATCCTTTCCAACAACAACAGCAACTTATATTTATATAGCACCTTTAATCTAATAGCACATCCGAAGGCACTTCACGGGAGCATTATAAAACAAAATATGATACTGAGCTGCATAAGGAGATATTAGGTCAGCTGACAAAATGTTTAGTCAAAGAGGTAGGTTTTAAGGAATGTCTTAAAGGAGGAAAGCGAGGTCGAGAGGCAGTCGGTGTAGCAAGGGAATTCCACAGCTTCGGGCCTAGACAGCTGAAGGCGCAGCCACCAATTCAGGACCGATTAAAATCAGGGATACTCAAGAGGCCAGAATTAGATGAGCATAGATATCTCAGAACGTTGTGGGGCTGGAGGAGATTATAGAGATAGGGAGGGGTGAGGTCATGGAGGGATGTGAAAACAAGGGTGAAAATTTTAAAATCAAGATATTGTTTGTTCAAGAGCCAATGTAGGTCAACGAGCACAGGGGTGATAGGGCAACAGGACTTGGCACAAGTTAAGTCACAGGCAGCAGTGTTTTGGATGACCTCAAGTTTATGAAGGGTCGACCAGCCAGAAGTGTGCAAAATAGTCTAGAGTTATTCACTTTGGTCATAAGACTAAAAGCAGAATATTTTTAAAAGGTGTGACACTTGTAAGTGTTGATGTTGAAAGAGATTTGAGTGTGCTTGTACAAGGAATGCAGAAAATTAACATGCAGGTACAACAAGCAATTAAGAAATCAAATGGTATGTTGGCCTTTATTGTAAGGGGATTGGATTCCGGAAAAAAACAGGGATAGGCACCAACATGTTGCACCTCGGACATTTGACAAAATTATTGACTCAGCCTTGGACATGGGGGCAATTAATTTGTGTATAAATTTTTTAGCCAATCGAATGCCATCAAAACACAGTCTAATTTAAAACGCATTTCTCCCTATTTAGTGAGTATGTGGCATTGTTTTAGCTTGCACAAGTAGTCAATGTCTGCCCACACACTTGTTGTGGCAATGTAGAGAATCCGGATAAATGTTGATCTGTCAGGAATGATCTTGATCTCTTGCTCTCCCCTCAGCCTTCTCTGCTCCAAGGAAAACAACCCCAGTCTATCCAGTCTCTCTTCATAACTGAAATGCTCCAACCCAGACAACATCCTGGTGAATCTCCTCTGCACACTCTCCAGTGCAATCACATCCTTCCTATAGTGTGGTGACCAGAACTGTACACATTACTCCAGCTGTGGCCCAGCGAGTGCTTTATACAGCTCTAACATCGCTAGCAATTCACCTAGTGCCACTCCCCCGCCTTTTCTCCGTAACTCTGCACAATCTTCCTTTTCATAGAACTGTTTAATTCCCTCTTGAACGCTTCAATTGAACCTGTCTCCACCACACTCTCAGGCAGTGCATTCCAGACCTTAACCACTCGTTGTGTGAAAAAGTTCTTCCTCATGTCGCATTTGTTTCTTTTACCAATTACTTTAGATCTGTGCCCCCTCATTCTTAATCCTGTCCTGAGTGGGAACAGTTTCTCCCTATCTACTCTGTCCAGACCCCTCATGATTTTGAATACCTCTATCAAATCTTCTCTCAGCCTTCTCTTCTCTGAGGAAAACAGTCCCAACTTGTCCAATCTATATTCATAACTGAAGTTCCTCACCCTGGAACCACTCCTGTGAATCTTTTCTGCATCCTCTCTAAGGCCTTCACATCCTTACCTAAGGTGCAGTGTCCAAAACCAGACGCAATACTCCAACTGAGGCCGAACTAGTTTCTTATGCATGTTCAACATAACCTCCTTGCTGTTGTACTCTATGCCCCTATTAATAAAGCCCAGTATACTGTATGCTTTATTAACCACCCTCTCAACCTGTCTTGCCACCTTCAGTGACTTATACGCATATAGGCCCAGGTTTTTCTGCTCCTGCACGCCATTTAGAATTGTATCCGTTATTTTATATTGTCTCTCCATGTTCTTCCTACCAAAATGTATCACTTGTCATGGAAGTGTTGTTTTTTAACAGTTAAAACTAAGGGGGTCGGTGTGCCTTTAAGACTGACAGGAGTTTTCTTTTCTCTCTGGGAACAGTGAGTGCAAGCTGCAAGCCTGGTTCTGAAAGAGCAAGCGAGATGAGGTCACATGCCATATTGTATCAGTTTGACTGTGTGTAAAATTGGTTGGAACCGGCTTGTTCTGGTAGATCAGAAGAGCTTCTCACCCTGGAAGGAAGATTTGTCTCTCTCATCAGAAAATCTATATTGGCCTACAGGCTGTTTTTCAGCTAAAGAGGAAAAAGACCCCTGGAAAGGAATCTTTGCATTGTTGGAGGTAGCAAATTGCATTTTTTATTTCCAGTCTCTGAGAAGTCGCTGCCTCAGAAGTGATTTTCTGTTGCTTTTTGTGTTTCTAAGATCTCAGGAAAATTTCCACTGTTAGAATGCTAATACAAAAATCCAAATAGGCCTGCTGCTATACTCTTTGTTAAAAGATCGGTGTGGCTGCAGCCGAAGTGCCTTGAATGCCTATCGATTACAGACTGTTTATCAAATTCGCCTGTAGACTTCGAGTGCCATCTGACTATTCGACTCTGGGACATCTCACCGATCCAGGAAAGTAACCAACCAGGACTTACAACCCAGTTACTTTATTATTCCTACGAAACAGCTTCAATTTAAAATATCACTTTAAAACAGGTTAACCGTTTTTGACTGTGTGTGTGCATGAGAGTTAGGAGGAATAAGAAGTTATAAAGTCTTTTCAGACATAGATTTATCTCAATATTGTTTAAGATTTAGTTTATTAATAAATTGCCATTTAGTAGTACAGAACTTGAGTATTGCTGAAAATAGACATGTTGTCGAAGCTTTTCATCTTGCACTCATCAGGTCAATCGCAAGAATAACTAATGTAAAGGAAAACAACAAATTATACTGCATGAGAAGAGAATGCTGATTGGTTGGCAAGTGAACTCTGATTGGTAGAGACATTGTCATGGCGAATACATCAGTTTACGGTGACTGACAGTTAACTGCCAAGCTTTGTTTGAAATTTAAACCAGGCAGCTTGACTCTGATTGGTCAAGGCATTGCCCTAAGGAATGAACCAGCGAATGGCTGTCACTTATTTTGTTCAGCCAAAACAGGTGCAATGTTTCTACCTGCAAAGAACAGGGCCTGAGTATTAATATATGTAGCTTCCAGTACACACAAATGTGCCACACTGCAAGCCCTCCTGACAATCTTAAATTAGTTGTTAGCATAATTCTTAGCACACTGTGGATTATTTAGCAAATGTTGTCCAATTGCAGAATCACATTTAATGTTGGACACTGTGTTTTGAGTTTTGCAAGCACGGGCTGGTTGGGTACAGCCCGTACCTTGCCCATTGCAAACAGCAGAAGGGACCTGTTGTTTGATATGATCTGCCAGTCCGCTTGTGGGACAGAACATACCCAGCGATCGCAATGGTGGTGCCAGGGACATTGTCGGTAAGGTATGATTCCGCGAGCATGACTATTTCAGGCTGTTGTTTGACTGGTCTGTGGGACAGCTCTCCCAATTTTAGCACAAGCCCCCAGATGTCAGTAAGGAGGACTTGGCAGGGTTGACATGAAGTGATTTATGACTTTAACTCCTTATAAGGACTAAACCAAATCAAGCGTACATTCCTATGAATCTCTTTTAATTAAGTTCAAACCAGACAAATTCTTATAGACACTTATTTGGGTCCAAAGAATTGAACAAGTTTTCCATCAAAGAAAGAAAACTAACAGAATATTACCATCTTTCAGATAGCCTTTTTTAAAATAATTATGGCTAAGTCATTAATATCCCAGATATTATAAGGGTCTGGGAAACTCTCTTCAATATGTATGTCTCCACTTAAAGAGACACAGAGAGGGGTTCTTGTTTAGTTTAGAGATACAGCACTGAAACAGGCCCTTCGGCCCACCGAGTCTGTGCCGACCATCAACCACCCATTTATACTAATGCTACACTAATCCCATATTCCTACCACATCCCCACCTGTCCCTATATTTCCCCACCACCTACCTACACTAGGGGCAATTGCTAATGGCCAATTTACCTATCAACCTGCAAGTCTTTGGCATGTGGGAGGAAACCGGAGCACCCGGAGGAAACCCATGCAAACACAGGGAGAACTTGCAAACTCCACACAGGCAGTACCCAGAATTGAACCCGGGTCGCTGGAGCTGTGAGGCTGCGGTGCTAACCACTGCGCCACTGTGCCGCCCTGTAGTTGTATACAGAATGCTACATGAGACAACTTATTAACTTTTATATATTTATTGAAGAATTGAACACTTATCCACTTTATGTGGGTAAGTCTATCACACTATCAAATATTACTAAGAGATGTAACACATAATCTTATTTCTAAAATAAAATCCAAAAGTTCAACATTGACATTGTTACAGCAAAATATATTAGAATATCCATCAAAATTTAAAGTAAACTTTTAACTTAAATTCCCCAAGTAAGCCATAGGTTGAGAAGCATTGAGAGGAATTCAATACTTCTAGTTTTTTGTTTCAAAAAACCTCATGTTTATCCTGTTTCTAAACTATCTGACCTTTTAGCATATAGGTGTTACCTTTCCCTGCTTTTGAGATCCATAAATGAAAATATCATGAGCTACCATCCCTACATAGTGTTTTTGTTGGAATTCCCCTGCTCTTGAAGTTGTGAGCATTTATCTGGTCAAAACGTTTATAATTGGGTTTATTTGACATCTGTTCCTGTAAGTACCATTCGACTTTATTATTTTATTATCTATAATTGTCTTTTTTATGGTACCTTTAACCCTTCTTTTGAGTCAATCTGTCTACTTCACCAACACCATCGACTAATTAAGTTTATTGCTACCTCTTACTGATGTCATACAGGATATTTCAATGTGTGTTTATCCTCCAAGTCCCTGGCAGCAGAAATGCTGAAATTGATTTTCCAACTTAAAAGGTGTTTCTGGTTCACATTCTATTGTAAAAGGGATCTTGAAAGACCTTGAAAGTTTTTACCCGACCTTCTTAAAGGTCATTTTCAATGAGTCTTGAAAACTGATTATTTATTCAATCTTCAATTCTAAAAGGTATAATCTGTTAACTATATCTAAATTCTACCTAATTAAGCCTATTATACCTATATTTCATCACAGACAGGGTTGGGTTTGCTTTTGTTGCTTCCAGTGCCTCGGTTGATGCCCGGTAGTCCATCCAGTTTCATTCCTTTTCTTAAAGTGGATTTCTTTTGTAGTGGATTGATACAACTGAGCGGCTTGCTGGGCCATTTCAGAGGACATTTAAGAGTCAACCACATTGCTGCGGGTCTGGAGTCATATGTAGGCCAGATCAGGTAAGGACGACAGATTTCCTTCCCTAAAGGACATTAGTGAATCAGATGGGTTTTTACAACAATTGACAATGGTTTCATGGTCACCTTTAGACTAGTTTTTAATTCCAGATTTATTAATTGAATTCAAAATTCACCATGTTCCACAGTGGGATTCAAACCCATGCCCCAGATCATTAGCCTAGACCTCTGGTTTACTAGTCCAGTGACATTACCACGACACCACTGCCTCCTCCTCAACTGTCAATAGAGGCTGGATGTTTGGCATTCCTCTGCCAGTCTGGGATGTCTCCATGCTGATATGGGACCTCTTGTTCTGCAAGAGGAAAGAGGGAGATAGTCATACTTCTCAGAGAAATCAGCATGACAGTTCTGCTAGTGGCAGCCCCTCATCCCCTGCTGGGGTTTCCTATGTAGCACATCCTCATGTCAACTCTCAGGGGAGTTAAGGGGGAGTGATTTGTGAAAGAAGGTGGCATGTGGCCGAGATACACCTTCTGTCAGCGCAATTGTAGTGCCTCCCTCTCCATGTCCCACTTCCTCCTGCATAGCCACATGCAATCACTTAGAAGGAGAGAGATGTGGAACAGTAACCTTGGCAGAATGCAGGAGGTCATTGGCTCTCTTCCTGGACTGCACCAATGTCCAGGTGGGGGTGGTGGTGGTGGGGTGCAATCTCCATCCAGGCTTGCTTGGTCAGGTGGGAGGACCTCTTCTTGCCATTGCTGAGGAAAAGGACCCCCCCCCCCCCTGCCTTTCTCTTGCAGTCTGGAGGAGAATCTCAAGAGAGACATCGCTGAACCATGGGGCCACCCTGTGTCTTGCCTCTGCTGCCCTGCGGAGCCCTTCTTCGGGAAGTGGGGGTGCCCATGAGTTATTACAACAATGGCTTCAGCAGAGATCAAGAAACTGCAAATGACTCTAAGTCAGCAATGCAAGCAGGGCTGACAGGGCTTTAAATATGGTGCCAGCACCTGCTCTGAAATCATCTGATGCCATATTCAGCACCTCAAATCCCGCCCCCGTTGTGTGATTGGCTAGGATCCATGCACCATTATGCAAATTGACTGCTTGCCATGTGATTGCAGTGGGCTGGCTGCACATGTGGAGTTGGCGCCCACTTCCAGGTCTGCTGCCTGGACCCACTACTGCATCACTAAATTCAGCCCAGTTGTGCAAATGTTAAGTCTTTCTCATCTGCTTCCTTTTACTTCAATGTGGTGCAATCCCTGTAGCTTCAGCTGAGCAAGAAGCAAGAGATTTGTTTTTTCTGCTCTGATGTCTATGATGAATGTTCTGTACATGGATGATGTCCCTCATGGATGAGGGACGCACTAAAGCTTGGGGCAGCCGCAGCAAAGGCTCAATGGGGAAAGACCACAGTGTAAGGTTCCCCCACCAAGCTGGACTGAGGGGCTGGATCCATGGGAAACCCCTCGAACTGTATCGTTAATATTCTGAATTGCTGTAAATGTAAAACTGTAATTGACATGACAATTGTGAAACGGAAGGGTTGGGAAGAAACTCATGACAGTATTGAAGGAAACTGATCTCCCTTGCAATGTTTGTATTTTTTGGTGCTGTTTGGAAACTGTTTGGCAATGTAATTTTTACAGATTTTTATGAATAAAGTATATTTTGGAAATAAAAAAAAAAACATGGATGATGTCGTTGTCTTCTGTTTGGATCTGCTGTCTGTGCGCAGACTGATGAAAATCTCTGACCAATTCGAACTGGCCTCGGGAGCCAAAGGTAACCACGGCAAGAGCGAGGCCATGTTCTTTGGGAACTGGGCTGAAAGATCCTTTTGTCCCCTTCATTGTCAGGTCAGACTACCTGAGGATGCTGGGGATATGGTTTGGAAGGGCCGGGGTGTGCACCCGAACCTGGGAGGAGTCAGTAGCCAAGGTACAACAAAAGTTGAGCATGTGGGGGCAGCGATCTCTCTCCATTGTGGGTAAGAACTTGGTCATCAGGTGCAAGGCGCTCACGTTGTTGCTGTATGTGGCGCAGGTCTGGCCCATACCCCACTCCTGCGCTGTGGCGGTCACCCGAGCCATTTTCCGCTTCATCTGGGGATCTAAAATGGACCGGGTCCAGAGGGACACTATGTTCAAATCTCTAGATAAGGGCGGGAAAAACGTACCCAACGTGGCCCTCATCCTGATGACCACCGTCGTGTGCGGCTGCATCAAGCTGTGTGTAGATCTCCAGTACGCAAACTCCAAGTGTCACTACGTGCTGAGGTTTTATCTGTCCCCGGTGTTGCGAAGGATGGGCCTGGTCACATTGCCGCGGAACGCTCCATCCAGTTGGACCGTGCTGTACCACCTATCCTTCGTGGAGCAATTTCTGCGGGAAAACACCTTCGACCACCGGTCCATCAGGCAGTGGTCTGCATGGAATGTCCTCAAGGCCCTACGGGAAAAGGAGACGGTGGATCCTGTCGGATGGTTCCCCAAGCAGACCGTCAAAGTCATTTGGCAGAATGCCTCATCACCAGAACTTTCAAACAAGCACCAAGATGTAGCTTGGCTGGTGGCGAGAAGGGCCCTTCCCGTCAGATCCTTCATGCACGCCCGAAGTCTCACCCCCCCCCCATCCGCACAATGCCCTCGAGGTGGCTTTGGTGGGGAAGAGACGGCTGCCCACCTCCTTCTGGAATGAGTCTTTGCAAAGCAGGTGTGGAAAGAGATGCAGTGGTTTTTGTCGAGATTCATCCCAAACAGCTCTGTAACACAGAAGTCTGTGCTCCACGGGCTGTTCCCAGGGACGCACACCGAGATAAACTGGAGGACTATCAATTCAATAAAAGACGCTCTTTGGTCTGCCCGAAACGTGCTGGTCTTCCATTGCAAAGAGTTGTCCACGACTGAGTGTTGCAGACTGGCACACTCCAAGGTCCAGGACTACGTGCTGAGGGATGCACTAAAGCTTGGGGCAACCGCAGCAAAGGTTCAATGGGGAAAGACCACTGTGTAAGGTCTCCCCACCAAGCTGGACTGAGGGGCTGGATCCATGGAAAACCCCTTGGGCTGTATCCAGCAAATATGGGTTTGCTGCAAAATGCACATGGCTTGTAAAATGAAATGGAAGGGTTGAGACAACTCACTCCTGTATTGAAGGAAACTGATCTCTTTTGCACTCTGACTGGGTACTGTTTTGAATTGTTTTGTAATGTATTTTTTACAGATTTTTATGAATAAAGTTTATTTTGGAAATAAAAAAAATGTTCTTTGGGGTGTTTCAGTGCTGGTTTTTATGTCATTTTATCCTTTGGGATTGGTGATCTACTGTGGTTGTTGTTTTCCTGTTGGTTGAGGTGTCCTGTCCCAGGAAAGCTTCATGCAAAAATGCTGCAAACAACACCAGAGCTCCAGGGCTGTGGGGTGTGTAACACTATTAGGTTAGTAGTGAAAGATAGCAAAGGAGGTGCACCCATTGACCGTGCCTTTTTCATTAAGAAAATTCGGATTGAATGTTGTGGATTCTGAGCTGTGGACATCATCTACATGCAGGACTTTCCCAGCAGTGGATATTTCGATGTGACGTTCAAGAATGTGGCAGGATGCATCAAGTTCCTGAAGGTGTTCAAGGAGAGAAGAAACCAGGCGCCACTGTCGATCTTCACAATGGAGCCACTCTTCATGCTGCCGTCACAACGGAACAGGGTGGTGACAATCCACCTCTACAACCCCCATGTTCCTGTCGTTGATGTGCTCACCTTCTTCGCCAGGTACGTCGAGGTGGCTGGCAACAGCACTGATGTCAAGGACCCATTTGGGATTTGGACCAGCAAGTGGCAGGTCAAGGTCACTTTGAAGGTCGATGCCAACGGAGCCATCATCCAGCTTCGATATCCGGGGAAGTCGAGGCTTCTTGGTCTATGCGAGGCAGCCCAGAGTTTGTTGGACCTGTGGCAAATCTGGTCACGTGGTGGCCAACTGCTAGAACTGCAAACAGAAAAGCCATCACACAAAGGACTGTAAGCAGAGTAAGTGCTGCACCCTGTGTGGTGGGGCAAGCCACCTCTACAAGATGTGCCCCAAATGCTGCCTCAGTTACACACAGGCGGCAAGGTCACCGGAAAGGCTGGAGTAAGGAACGGTGAACACGCCTCGTGCTGCGAAGGAGAACAACAACCCTCCCCCAGCCAGGAAAATCCATCTAAGAAGGACAAGAAAGAGGAAGAGGCTGCAACCAATGACCCAACACCTACCCCATGCCCGGAAACTCCTCCTGAACACACAGAATCCATGGAGGAGGAGGCAGCAGTGGGACAATCGGATGAATGGCAAGTGATCAAAAAGAAAACCATTTTTTGGGACTTCTTCTTTGTGGAACAGGTCACCATCCAATCCAATGGCAAGAGGAGGCTACCGTCTGAGACAGAATACGACGGCTGCTCTCCATCAGACGAGGAAGGACTGGAAAGATGGCACCTGCAAAAGAAGCAGCAGAATGCAAAGGAGTTGGAAGAGAAAGCCCCCAGCTCCGTGGCATTGGAAGCAGCGATGGGGTTGGGGCGCGCTGGACCCAAAGTGTTGAATCCACTGAGATGCCCAGCGCACTCCAGCTCCGGGAAGCCGGGAGCAGAAACATCCTCAGGAGGAACAGAGGGGAAAGACACCACCAGCAGAGGACAGTCCGAACCTTGCTGCTACAAGAACCCCCCCCACCGATGTCACCCCAGCGGAACAAACCCCCCATGAGTGACCAGAAGGGTTTTCTTAGCCCAATGCATGTGCAACAACTTGTGCACACTATGCAGGAACATACCCAGAGACTGGGACTAGTAAGGACACCTGGTGTGGTAAGCAACATCCAGTTTTAAATGGGTACAAAGATTGCTTCCATTAATGTGCATAGTGTTAAATCAACTACAAGATGTGTTTCGACCTTGGGTTACCTTGCCAAGGTCAAAGCCAACCTACTGTTTGTGCAGGAGTGTGGGATTCCACACCTCAGCACTTACAGATAATGGTCGCGATGGTGGTCCCACGGGCCATCCATCTAGTCAGGGGGTAATGATGCCCGTTCCTCTGGCCTGGGTGTTCAGCTGTGGGGAGGCAACCTCACCATCTCCGAAGTTAAGGAGGTGGTGGGCTGTCACCTCCTCCTAGCAGGCCTAAAGTACAACAATGCTCCACTCCGGTTAATCATCGTGTACGCCCCGGTCCAATACAGCAAGTGGCTGACCGTCCTCCAGCAGCTCCCACTTCTGCTGGTGATGTCCAGGCCGGTCATTCTAGGCGGTGACTTCAACTGCATTATTGATGCAGCTGGACGATCCGGCAGTGATGACAGAAAACTGGATGCCACGTCCAGTTTCCTCATGGGAACATTTAAAGATGCCAAGCTACACGACGTCTTCAGCAGCCCTGCAGACAGAGTGCAGTGTAGATACACCAGGTCCCCCAAGACCGAACGGTTCTGCCCGTTCCAGGATTGACTTCCTGTTTATCTCCCACACTTTCACAGTCAGCTCCACCGACGTTAAGCCGTTGTTATTCTCTGACCACTGCCTCCTACTGGCCGACTGTCACTTACAGGATGATCAGTGGGTTGGCAGGAGGACATGGAAGCTGAATGTAACACTGCTGACCCCAGAGAACGTTGAGGAACTCAAAGGGGATTAAAAAGGTTGGAGAACCATGAAACCCCTCTTTGAGTCTCCAGTGCACTGGTGGGAAGCAATCAAGATGAACATCAAGAGGTTCTTTATCCTCAAAGGTGTTCAGGTGAGAGAGAGACAGACAGAAGTGTCGTAAGTCCAGAAAAGGATGCAGGATCTGCTCTGGCTGCAGTAGTTGGGCGGTCGAGCTCAAGGAGGATCTCCAAGAGGTGAAGAGGCAGCAGGCCTCGCTCATTGCCACAAAAGTCTCCAAGATCATCTTCTGGTCCAGAGTCCGCTCCGTTGAGCCTGACGAGACGTGCTTGCATTTCTTCTTCCAAAAAGTACACAAAGAGAGCTCTGTGATCAGCAGCCTGACGGAAGAGGACAGCTCAGGAACGTTATCGCAGTCTGACATACTAAGGATTAGCAAATGCTTTTATTCTGGGTTGTACAACGCGAAGCCCATGACAGCACAGCCTCCCAGTCCTTCCTGTCATCTATCACGGAGGTCTTAGATGACAGAACGTGGGAGAGTTTGGACAAACTGCTAACTCTGTACGAGCTGACAAACGCCATCAGGTCCTTCGAGACAAGTAAAACTCCCGGAAGCGACGGCTTACCGGTTGAGTTGTATTCGACTCTGTGGGACTGGATCGACCCAGACCTGCTGGAAGTGTATGAGAGTATGATTCTGGCCGGCAACATGTCAGAATCCAGGAGGAAAGGCATCATCACCCTTATCTGCAAGCGGAATGGGGAGCAGGCGGAAATCTGAAATTGGCGAGCCATCTCACTGCTTAATGTGGACTACAAGATTCTGTCCAAAGTCATCACCAGACGGGTCAAGTCTGCTCTGGAGTTGGTTCACCCTGATCAGACCTGTACTGTACCTGGCTGAAAGATCTCTGATAGTCTCGCACTACTCAGGGATACGATCGCCTATGTACGAAACAGGAGGGTGCTGTGCCTAATCCGCACTTTACTTTTCAAGAATCAACGGAATCCAATTGGTGAAAGGAATATCAATATTTTATTCACATACTAAATCATCAAGTGCAAGCTCTCACTGCTTGTACAGTATCAAAACTCATCAAAGTACAAGCTCTCACTACTTGTACAGTATACTACCCATCAAGTCATGAGGTGATCAGTCTCGGACTGATCGGCTGCTCTTCTGTTCTCTGAGCCCATGGCTCAGGGTATCTTCTCGAGCGTTCTTCCCTGGGGTTCTCATACCTTTCTCAGTTTCAGTCAGGGGTTAAATCTTGTTTCTAAGACCCGCCCTCTTACTTACTCATAGGGGTCTGGTATAATGACATAATGATAATTCCTTATTTGGCTCAGTGAGAATCTGTTCAAAACTTCACAGTTTCCCATCATCTATTCTGAGTTTAGTCATATCTGGTGTCCATGACGACTCCCTATATCTGCTAAGTCCAAGGACTGTTTCTGGGATCTTCCTCAATACCTTTTCTATAATCATATCTGCAATTCTTTGGCTATCTGTGTGCTGTGCCCCTTTCTACTCATCCCGCTTCAACACACTGTTCATTGTTGTGTTACTGGCCCCTTTGTTTTAATTAAGTTCTTATGTGTTTTTGCTATATGTGTTTTTACTGTATGTGTTTTCACTCGGTCTACAGTCGCCCCTTTGATCCTGCAGGGCCGTGCCCAAGGGATCACACTCTCATGTCTCTTAGAGTGCAATTACAATTTCATTTTCAAAGCAAAAGCATAAGCAGTGTAATGTTAAAGAAAGCACAATTTAAGTATCACTATTGCACAATCAATTGTGCGAACATAATACAATTTCATTCTTAGAGTACATTGATCATTCATTAACTCATTTTAAGTATATACAAATAGGTTATACAATTACCCTTGTGTGGCATAACTAATTGCCTATCCTTTTATAGAGCAAGTTCGAACACTGATTGCCTTTAAGGTAGCTGTCCAACTTGTGTTCATACATCCTCTCACATTGCCTAATTAATTTCTTAAGTTTCCAAATTAAGTATGTCGCATATAACACCATGATACCCAAAACCACCATCAGGACATGGGAGATCATTCTAAACCAGGGGTGTATTTGCACGTTTGACCCCCAGTTCCATAAGTCCTCCCACCAGGTAGAATCACTTATCTCATCAGTCTCATCTTGTAGCTTCTTCGACTGTTCCAGATTGTAGTACACTACAGCAATGGCTTCTAGCTGCTGTCTCTCTTTACCCAAGCATGTGGGCAATGGCTGAATAGTATATTCATATTCCCGGAGGTAATTTGTCAAGTCCACCTTAATACTTTCTGTCACAGTTATCATTTCTGTCTTTTGTTTATGTATGTCTACCAACTCCATCTTCCCTACTCGGGTTGGTGTTTGTGGGTTGAAACAAAATGTACTGTTGCTCAACGGACAAGTCCGGTTATGTCCATACTGGTACTCCTTCGCCGTAGTGGTTAAAGAATATCTCCCCTTTCCCATATAGGCGACATGGGTTAGCCCTGACAGTGCTTTCCTAGTTTCCATGGTGCAATTTACAGTGGCATTAAATCCGCATTTTGATTCTGCTGTTTTATATATAGGATGAAGACATATGACCACCTGGTTTTCCAGACTACACTCAGACAATGTTGTTCCAATTATCGCTTTTCCAATTTTCATAACATAGGGTAATATATCATAGTATTTTATGTAATCCTTTCCCCGATCACCCCTATATTTTCTACTTCATATAATTACATCCCGAACTTATCTCTCGGAATTACAGGTATTCCCAATACTACTCCAATATTCATAGATCTTGTACTTGCACACTCCTGACCCTTCCATACCTTAACAAGTTTTCTGAGTTGGCGCCTGGTAATTTTATCGTTTGACTAGCTAAGTCCTCCAACTGGGTGTCATTTATCCAAACTGGTACCTGTCCTGCATCAATTTGCCTCAAATTTTCTCGAGTCTGTTCCAAAATCCACAAACCACATGTACTGCAAACACTTTCATTATTTGAAATATCGTGGACCTCCTTTACCTTTTCTATAATATCATTAATAGTGTGAGCATGACCTTCCAGTACTCTCACCAGTCCTGTCACTGTTGTCGTCAAATCCTGTCCTACTTTAGTTACACCACTTCTGTCCCTTTTGTTCCTTTTTCAAAATATCCTTTACTAGCTGGCTGAGAGTTCTAACCTTCTGGTCCACGCTTTCCAAATCTATAGTATTGACGATTGAAGTTCCCATATTAAAGACTGTGACTGCGTCATTCACTAAACTACATTTACGTTTCTTTCCCTTTATTATTCCCTTATTACCAAATTCCTGTCTTAGCAATTGTTGCAGTCGTACCTTGTACAACTCTCGGGTCTTCTCAGGGCACCAGCCAGGTAGCTGGATGTCTGAGTTATTCAATATTACCGGTACCAACTTATGCTGTAAATTATCATATACAATTTGATCAGTTTTTATTATCACAAATCCATTTTCTAGTCCTGCAGTCAAGGCAGGGCAAGGGAGACCAGTCACTTGTGGCTGCTGGGTCATAACCCTACTCGTTAGTAATTCGGATGTGGGGTTAACTGTGGTGATTGGAGCTTGTAGCCCATTTACGCTTATGACCCGGAATAGGAACTGTCCTTTTTTATTTTTCCCAACACATTGGAGCCAATAGACCCTATCACACAGTGATCGGTTCTTACAGTCTTTATCATCGCATTCCCATACAGGAAACTCTGGGCGGGGGGGGGGTGTGGGGGGAGCCCTAGTAGGTCCTTTTTGGGCATTCAACACATACCCACTGTCCGATAGTAACATTTACAAGAAAGACCCACCACAATTCGTCCCTGAGTCTGGGACTTCCATCCTCCTGTACATGTAATCCACACCCTGTCTGCCTAATCCCGTCCGCCACTGTAGAGGAACCGTCAACAAAAATTTTGATTGCTGGTTTGATTGCTGGCTCTTTCCCTTGTACACCCCCCAATGATTTTGACACAAAAGGTCCCTAGGGGGCCTTTGCTATCAAAACCTGACACTCATGGGGTTCGCCCTGGTAGATTAAATTGTCCGCCAGGCATGTAGTAGTTCTTTTTCAGGAGATTATATAAAGGCGCTGGCTTTAAGGAAAATCCATCAGTAAGGTTCCTGTGATATCCAACAAGGCCCAAAAATGATCTTAGAGCCTTCGTATCTTGTAGTAGGGGAAGTTTGAGGATTGTCTGTACTCGGATCTGCTCTATCTCATGCTTTCCCTGTGTTATTACTATTCCCAAATAGGAACCTTTTTCCTTCATTATCTGTGCCTTTATCGGCTTAACTTTCAGTCTGACCTTCTGGAGGAAGGTGGAATATTGACTATTATGAAACCCCTGGGAGAGGCACGTCCAGGTGTTCTGTTGTCCCTGGAACGTAAACGCAAATTGGTATTGACACTCTTGTGCCAGTGGTATGGACCAGAACCCATTGCTAATATCCAACACAGTGAACCACCTAGACTGTTTTGTTTTTTTATTTTCTAAAACTTTGATTGTCCTCTTAATTATCAGATAACTTTCCCTTTGAGTGCTTTAAATAACCACTCATATCAATTAAATTGTGTTTATTGATTCCAATTTCTTATGCCCAGACTTGGTGGTATTTTTGTTTCACATTAAAGACAGAAGTGCTTGCAACGATCTTTCCTTCTCAAGCACTTTGTCTCATTGATAAAGATGCTGTGACATTTGATGTCTGCAATTAAATTCTCAAATTCTTAAAGCTGCTGGATCTCTTGCTGAGGCATCAATTCTCATGTGGCCTTGCAACCCACCGTCACCTGCTTAATAAAAAACAAAGAATCCATTGTGGCTCTGCCCCTGAGCCCAATGGGATAATTTGTCCAATTATATCTGTCAATTTAGAAATTTAAGATTTAATGATGTCCAATATATATAAATTTTACTCTCAGAAATGCAAAAATTGTGTGGTGGATTAAATGGAAAAACAATAGCTGCAGCAGGGTTAATTTCTTTGTTTGTCTTCAAGGGGCGCAGCAAAACCTTCTCAGCTGCTTCACTTTATGTAACATTTTTTTCTGATCGAAAAGAACTACACTCCATTTTAAACTTTTTTTCAATCCTTTTGGTATCCTTAGTGTTTGAAAACAACAAAATAATTAGTAATATTATTAGCTTCAAAGGAAAGCATCTCCATCAGGAAAGACAGCATTTTAGATTAAACTCCAATTGTTTTCAAACTTATGGCATCTTTTGTAAGAGGTTTCTAATCCAAGGATTTTTTTATAACAGAGATGACTCCAAATTCCAATTCACTGCGATAAATATTTAAAAATCAAAACTGCCAATGTTATTTGAATGAGTCTTATGTCTGGAACTGAAGACTCCTCCAAAACTTGACATAATAAACTTGAAAGTTCATTGTGGCCACAAATTAAATTTCCAGTTTTTAATAGGTCAATTAACCTGAATAGTATAGACTTAACTCAGACTTATTAACTTATAATACTTATTAACTCCACACAGAAAAGAATAGCACATGCTTTTTTTTAAAAGATGGTAAATTACATCATTTTTCTTGTTCTTTCTTCAGGCGCCTTTTCAAATGACTATAATAAAACCAAAACTAAAGAAAAAGTTATCTAACATACTTATAACAAAATATTTAACACCAGCTTCTTAAACAAACTTTAAACAGACAGAATTTTTCCCATATCTCCTTTGTTTATCCTTCTCTCCCTTAAACGAATATCCAATTCCTGACATTTGCTACTTAAAACAGTCAGTAAAGCATGTCTTTAATTTAAACTCCAAAAAAAAAACTAGAACAGATTTTAATCTGGAACTCAAATTAAAGCTGTGTTTTAAACTTCAAATTGGATTTCTGTCAAACATCTTCAGACCTTCAAGGCTGAAGGTTATTGCTAACAAAATTGTTTATTACCTTTTCACAATTGCAAAACCAACTTTAAAAATAAAAATAAAACTTTAACTTAAAGATCATTCAATTTTATATCCCATTACTGGGTGCACAATCTTAAATTGAAATGAATACACTCAACAATCACTTTTCACACTCCTTCAATTCCAAACAACTTAGAAAATTGATTCCTGTAATGGGTTATGAATTCAAAGTACCAAAATCTCTGTCAAATTCCCTGTCCCGATGCCAAGGAATACAGACAGGTTCAACAAGTTCACAACCAAATTAGGTTCCCACAAAATATACACATGTAAGAGCAGAAAAAGTAACAGACTCATTCTTCCAACATTAAGGCCAGACAACAAAGAGTTAGTGCTACAGAACACAAGCTGCAAATCCCTAGGACAGTTATTTCATTCGTGGAAGCTTCCAACATTCACACATTCGAATCAAACGACACAGTAACTTGTTTTTACTCACTTGAAATTTCACTAAAACGTAGTCTTTTTATGTCACTCTGCCATAAACGTTGTCATGGAGCCCTCTGGCCTTATCTGCCAAGTTGGCCTGATTAAAATTGTCATGTCATCATCCTCCCTAGACGCAAAAGCACATATTGTGCCCCTCTGTGCTGAGAGTTGAGACTAGTTTACTTGTCTCCTCCTGACATTTGCTATGATCTGCTGACTGGTACACCTGCTCCTTCTGTAATCGGTGCAGAACCGTCATTGCGGTCTGTAAGTCAGAGTATTTCTGTTCCGCTCCTGTGAGCTGTTCCTTCACCTTGTCCGCTCCCTCTCAGCCTTACTGCGACTGTAGTCAGCCTTTTCAGCTTGAGACTGGAATTGACTTAAATACACTACCTGTGCTGAACTAACTGACTCTGCCTTCAGGGTCCTATCAGGTGCTCGTTTGGCTTGGTGGGTACGTGCATCCTCCCAATGCTGTACCCCCAACAGACCCCTGGCCCGTGTACTGTTTATCTGCAAACTCTATCCACGAGGGCCACTTGCCCTTCAAATATTTCTGGAGCTCCAACTCCCACTCTGGCCTGGCCGGCGCCATAATTACTCAAAGGTTCACCAATCCGATCTGTCAGACTCGTAACTTTGTTTATAATTTAGTTCAGACTCAGCGACACTATTCAAAATAACTTGAAATAGCACGACATCCGAGTCCCTGTTCGGGCGCCAATTATGTTGTGCCTAACATGCACGCTGCTCTTAAAGAATCTGTGGAATCTGATTGGTGAAAGGTATATCAATATTTTATTCACACACTAAATCATCAAGTACAAGCTCTCACTACTTGTACAGTATACTACCCGTCAAGACACGAGGTGATCAGTCTCAGAATTGCGGCTGCTCTTCTGTTCTCTGAGCCCCTGGCTCAGGGTATCTTCTCGAGTGTTCTTCCCCAGGGTTCTCATGCCTTCCTCAGTTTCAGTCAGGGGTTAAATCTTGTTTCTAAGATCCGCCCCTCTTACTTACTCATAGGGGTCTGGTATAATGACATAATGATAATTCCTTATTTGGCTCAGTGAGAATCTGTTCAAAACTTCACAGTTTCCCATTGTCTATTATGAGTTTCATCATATCTGGTGTCCATGACGTCTCCTTATATCTGCTTAGTCCAAGGACAGTTTCTGGGATCCTCCTCAATACCTTTCCTATAATCATATCTACAATTCCTCGGCTATCTGTGTGCTGTGCCCCTTTCTATTCATCCTGCTTCAACACACTGTTCATTGTTGTGTTACTGGCCCCTTTGTTTTAATTAAGTTCTTATGTGTTTTTGCTATATGTGTTTTTACTGTATGTGTTATTACTGGGTCTACAAGGGTGGACACCTGCCTCAACAGCTTGGAACAGGAGAAAGCTTTTGACAGGATATCACAAACCTACACGATGGATGTGCTCTCCAAAATGGGGTTTGGGGAGGGAATCTGCAATTGGATCAAACTGCTCTGCACAAACATCAGTAGCGCAGTTTCAATCAATGGGTGGAAATCAGAAAGTTTCCCAATCAAACATAGAGTCAGACGGGGCTGTCCTCTCTCCCCTGTCTTGTTTGTTTGCTGTGTTGAACCTTTTGCTGCGTCCATTAGGAAGGATGCGGGCATAGGAGGGGTGACAATCCCAGGCAGTGGAGGCACTCAGGTCAAAGCCTCCTGTACATGGACGACGTTGCCTCCTTCTGCTCGGAACTGCTGTCCATTCGCAGGTTGATGAGCATTTGCGACCAGTTTGAACTGGCCTCGGGAGCCAAAGTAAATCGTGCCAAGAGCGTGGCCATGTTCTTTGGGAACTGGGCTGGCCGATCCTTTGTCTCCTCCACCATCAGGTCAGACTACCTTAAGGTGCTGGGGATATGGCTCGGATGGGGCCGGGGCGTACACCAAAATCTGGAAGAGCGAGTAGCCAAGGTACACCATAAACTGAGCATGTGGGAGCAGCGTTCTCTCTCCATTGTGAGTAGGAACCTGGTCATCAGGTGTGAGGCGTCACATTGTTACTGTACGTGGTACAAGTCTGGCCCATACCCCACTCCTGCACCATGGCGGTCACCCAAGCCATCTTCCGCTTTATCTGGAGATCCAAAATGGACTGTGTCTGGAGGCACACAATGTTCGAACCTCTGGATAAAGGGGTGAAAACGTACCCAATGTTGCCCTCATCCTGATGGCCATCTTCGTGTGCGGCTGCATCAAGCTGTGCATAAAACCCCAGTATGCAAACACCAAGTGTCACTACGTGCTGAGGTTCTATCTGTCCCCGGTGTTGCGAAGGATGGGTCCGGTCACATTGCCGTAGAATGCTCCATCCAGTTGGACCGTGTCGTACTACCTGTCCTTCATGGAAAAGTTTGTGCAGAAAAACACCTTTGATCACCAATCCATCAGGCAGTGGTCTGCACGGAATATCCTCAAGGCCCTACAGGAAAAGGAAATGGTGAATCCTGTCAGATGGTTCCCCAACCAGACTGCCAAAGTCATTTGGCAGAATGCCTCATCACCAGAACTTTCAAACAAGCACCAAGACGTTGGTTGGCTGGTGGTGAGAAGGGCCCTCCCCATCAGATCGTTCCTGCACGCCTGGAATCTCACCGCCTCCGCATGCTGCCCTCGAGGTGGCTGCGGTGGGGAAGAGACTGTTGCCCACCTCCTTCTGGAATGTGCCTTTGCAAAGGTGTGGAAAGAGATGCAGTGGTTTTTTGTCAAGGTTCATCCCGAGCAGCTCGGTAACACAAGAGTCTGTGCTCTACGGTCTGTTCCCAGGGACGTATACTGAGATAAACATCAACTGTTGCTGGAGAACAATCAACTCAGTGAAAGACGCTCTTTGGTCTGCCTGAAATATGCTGGTCTTCCAGTGCAAAGAGTTGTCCACAACCGAGTGTTGCAGACCGGCACATTCCAAGGTCAAGGACTACGTGCTGAGCAACGCATTATAACTTGGGGCAGCTGCCACAAAGGCTCGATGGGGAAAGGCCACTGTGTAGGGTCCTCCCGCCATAGTGAATCGAGGGGCTGGAACCTGTGTAAAATCCCTGGGGCTGTATGCACCAATATATGGTTTTGCTGTGTAATGCAAATGTCATTGCAAGTAAAATGAATGGAAAGGTTGTGAGGCAACTCATATTCTGTATTGAAGGAAACTGATTTATTTGCACTTTCTGGAATTTTAACTTGGAACTGTTTTGAATTGTTTTGTAATGTATTTTTTATAGATCTTTATGAATAAAGTATATTTTTGGAAAAATAAATGTTCTCTGGGTTTTTGAACCTGTGAGACCCCACCAAAGACCACCCCACCATACATCTGTACAGGGGACAGACTTGGCTTTTGGGGATGGAGGTAGCATGTGGGGCTATACCTGAAGGGACAGGGAGAAGGGATGAGAAATGGGAGCACCTTGAGAAGAGTCCCCCTTCTATGTGCCCTTTATCCATCTTCCTTCTCACAGTCCACCTGCACTTCTTTGATAGCCAACAGCTGGAAAGCACATTGCTCCATGTCAGTGAGGCATTGAACAGTCAAGGCGATGCTTTTCTGCATCCTGCGTAAACTGGCAGCTGGAGTGTGCAGGTCATTGGTCTGGGCCAGCATGCACTCGATGGCCTTCTGCATCTGATTCTTCATGAAGGTGGCCACTCTTTCTATGGATATTTGCATGAGTACACATGCCTGAGATATCTTGGCACTCATGTTAGAGACGGACTCCTCCAATCTCTCTCCACGTGTGTGCACTGCCTCTGGAAATGCTGACAGAAGCACACACAATTCCCGTTGTCCCTTTTCATGGATGACCTCCGAGGTTCAGCATCTATGTCCGGCTGAGCAGAGTTTGGAGCATCCAGTGCCCTCTGACAGGAACTCTCCACTGCTGTCCCTGTCTCCAGCACCTGCTCCTACTCACATATGGATGTGTGCCTCACTATGTGACAACCAAGTTATTTCTGATTCAAGACCCACTGAGGTGTGTGCATCTGCGCTGGTGAAGGGTGTGTGTGAATCATGTGATGATGCATCCTCAGAATGCTCGCCTTCCTCTTCAGACTCCTCAGCTCCCTCCCACAGCAGATCCTCCATTACACTTGAAGGACCAATGGAAGATAAAAGACATGTGTTAGTGCTAACATGAGGAAAGGTTTCAAATTCAACATAGTGTATATCCAATCATTGCAGTTAGTAGTGACATTAATTCAATATAAGCGACTTGAGTGCCAAGTGGCAGTGTGATACCTAATGCTGTCGCCAGGTCTGTGGGCAACACCCATCTCTCCATTGTTGGCACCTAATGTTTGTGCCACCCTGTCAATCTCCAAGCACCTTCCTTCACTGTGGTAAGGGTGGTTATGGCCGCTGGTCCAGGCCCAGTTCTCTGGCTCTCCCTGGAATTCTGCACTGTCTTGTCCTGCAATTAGAGAAAAGATAGAGTTATGAGTGTGAGAAGTGGAATGTGTGCTGAGGATGGAATGACAACAGGTTTGGAGGTGACTGTGAGGAATGAGTGCGAGCTGGAAATAAAATGAGAACGAGTGTGAGTGTTGGCTGTTCAGATGGAGATTTGAGGAAGTGCCTGGAGAGAAAGGAATGTCTGGAGCTGCAAGGTGTGTTGGTCAGAGGAATGCTGTGCAGGAGAATGCTGGGGAAATCAGAGAGTGATGGATACAACCTGAAAGTGGTAGGACATTCACCTTTCCTGATGTAATGAAGTCATTAAACCTTTCTCAACATGTACCGAGATCCTGGACCCCATATTCCTGCTGCTGACAGCCTCGGCTTTGTCAGCGAGGCTCATCTCTTCCCCCCGTCCTGACCTGCTAGTGACCTCCCTGCTGCATGTGGGTCAGTTATGTTAAGATATTGCCCACCTCTTTCTCTCCCACTCTGTCACCTCAAACGATTCCCCTTCGTGGCCACTGTTCATATCTATCATTGTCATTGACATATCATTACATCCTAAATCCATGTTCACCTTTCCCAGAACTCTTATGTTTAAAATAATCTAATAATTATCAGATAATCTGTTCTGAGGTATAAGCTTGGCCAGGACACTGGGGAGAATTCCCCTGCTCTTCTTTGAAATGATCCTGTGGGACCATTGACATCCATCTAAGATTTAACATCGCGTGTGAAAGGCAGCTCCAACAGTGCAGCACACTCTCAGTATTGTACTGAAGTGTCAGCCTGGATCTTGTCCGCAGGTCTCTGGTGTGGGGCTGCAACCCACAACCTATTGATTAAAAGGCGAGTACTGCTACTAAGCCACTGCTGTCGGGTACAATTCATAGCAGAAGAACAAATATGATGGGGAGATTTTATTGCTTCTAACATCTTTGAGTTGCATAAAGGATGCATTTCAAGGACCAGTGGTTTTGGCAGATTGTGCAAAAGTTCAGAGTGATGTTGAACTCAGAACTGTGTGAGTTGAAGGTAAGAAGCAGCTGTGCATGCTGGGTGCATTTAAAAGAAAGGAAAGTTTACATTAGTGCAGCACCTTATCATATTTCCTGGAAATGTTTCAAAGAATATACTAAACCAGCTGGTCCATCAAGTCTGTCCTACACCACGATGGCTGGAGTATCATGACTGGACACTTCCTACACTCCCCACCCCCCCGACCCTCCACCACAATCCCACAGCCATCTGACCTCCTGAGAGAGACAAGAAAACAAAGAAAAAAACTCAAGACCAATAAGGAAAAAAATATTCTGGTAAATTTCTCTCCGAATCCCTTAAAGGTGAGGTGAAAGTGACTGCCCTCAACATCAAGGCAGCATTTGACCAAGTATGGCATCAAGGAACACTAGCAAAACTGGAGTCAATGGGAATACTGGGGAAAACTCTCCACTGGTTGGCGTCGTACGTAGCGCAAAGAAAGATGGTTGTGGTTGTTGGAGGTCAATCATCTCAGCTCCAGGACATCACTGCAGGAGTTCCTCAGGGTAGTGTCCTCGGCCCAACCATCTTCAGCTGCTTAATCAATGACCTTCCTTCAGTCAGAAGGTCAGAAGTGGGGATGTTCACTGATGATTGCACAATGTTCAGCACCATTCACAACTCCTCAGATACTGAAGCAGTCCGTGTAGAAATGCAGCAAGACCTGGACAATATCCAGGCTTGGGCTGATAAGTGGCAAGTAACATTTGTGTCAGACAAGTGCCAGGCAGTGACCATCTCCAACAAGAGAGAATCTAACCATCTCCCCTTGACATTCAACGGCATTACCATCACTGAATCTCCCACTATCAACATCCTGGGGTTGACCAGAAACTAAACTAGAGTAGCCATATAAATACCGGGGCTATAAGAGCAGGTCAGAGAGTAGGAATCTTGTGGTGAGTAACTCACCTTCTGACTCCCCAAAGACTGTCTACCATCTACAAGGCACAAGTCAGGAGTGTGATGGAATACTCTCCACTTGCCTGGATGCGTGCAGCTCCAACACTCAAGAAGCTTGACACCATCCAGGACAAAGCAGCCTGCTTGATTGTCACCCCATCCACAAACATTCACTCCCTCCATCACCGCATACAGTGGCAGCAGTGTGTACCATCTATAAGATGCACTGCAGCAACGCACCAAGGTTCCTCAGATAGCACCTTCCAAACCCATGACCTCTACCACCTAGAAGGACAAGGGCAGCAAATGCATGGGAACACCACCACCTGCAAGTTCCCCTCCAAGTCACACACCATCCTGATTGGGAACGATATTGCTTTTCCTTCACTGTTGCTGGCTCAAAATCTTGGAACTCCCTTCCTAACAGCATTGTGGGTGTACCTACCCCACATGGACTGCAGCGGTTCAAGAAGGCAGCTCACCACCACCTTCTCAAGGGCAATTAGGGATGAACCATAATTCTGGCCTAGCCAGCAATGCCCACATGAGTCATAGAGAGTCATGGAGAGATACAGCACTGAAACTGGCCCTTCGGCCCACCGAGTCTGTGCTGACCAACAACCACCCATTTATACTAATCCTACATTAATCCCATATTCCCTACCACATCCCCACCATTCTCCTTCCACCTACCTAGACTAGGGGCAATTTACAATGGCCAATTTACCTGCAAGTCTTTGGCTGTGGGAGGAAACCAGAGCACCCGGCAAAAGCCCACGCGGTCACAGCGAGAACTTGCAGGCAAACAGAGGGTCACCACACCTGCCATCAATGTATTCCAGAGGCTCGCTACTGTCTGGGAAAAGAAGAACCACCTAACATCCAGTCTCTTCCTACTCTGACATAGTTTAAACTCATGTCCCTTCATCCTCCCCAATCTGTTAAACTGGAATAATTTATCAGTTGGTGCACTAACCAGCCTTTTAATTATTTTATAGAAGTCAGGACCCTCTCAGTCTACATTACTCCAAAATAAATTGGTCCAGATCCTTGAGCCTATCTGAGCAGCTGAAGTGGTTTAAACTAGAAATCATTCATGCAGCTCTGCTCTGTACCTTTTCCAAGACCATGATATCATTCACCATGTGAAGGGACCAAAACTGGTCACTGTACTCTAGATGCAGTCTAATGATTTGCGTAATGACAGAATGGTGTCCCTTTGATTGTTACTGAAAGGTTCTATTAATACAACCCAATATCCTGTTAGCTTTAGCTACAGTTTCTCTAGATTGGTCATGAACTTTCAGTGATTTCTCCACAACAGCCATTTTTTTTTATCTCTCAACCTCTTTTAGTATTTTTCCCTGCAAATGATTGGGTTGAATTTAGTCATCCCGCCATATGGACCAGTGGCAGGACTGGAAATAGCCGCTGTTCCCAATTATCATGTGGACGGCCGCCCTATCATGATCACGCGGCAGGTGGCCATTTTATATATCGGAGGCACTGGGCCCCCCAATCACGCGGCGGGGGCAGGAAGTGAGAAGCCGAATACAATGCCAGATGACTCTGGAGCAGGTTCTGGTGTCATATTTAAAGGCCTGCCAGGCCTGCATGCACACCCGCCTGGTTTCAAAGAGTGCCTGCAAGTGTGCCAATTGCTGCCCCAGGACCCCTCCGCTGCCTGATAGTCAACCTGTACCTGAGCCTGCAACGACCATGGCAGAAGTAAGGCACCGGGTAGCCCCACAGTTTAGTGATGCCTCCCTCCGAATTCTCCTCCAGGCTGCGAGGGAGCGGCGGGAGGTTCTTTTCCCACCCATGGCAAGAAGAGGTTCTCCCGCCTGATCAAGCAAACCAGGATGGAGAACGCTGAGGGGTTTTGCAGCCATGGGGTCACCCCCACCTGGACGTGGGTTCAGTGCCACAAGAGGGTAAACGACCTCCTACATTCCACCAAGGTGATTGCTCCTTAGCTCTCTCCTTTTGCGTAATTGCATGTGGTTACGCAGGACGAAGCGGGACATGGGGAGGGATGCAATGATGAAAGTGTGAGCAAAGGGGCTTGACTCACCTCATCCTGACAGATGCGTGGCTGCATCTTGGCCAAAGGCCACCCTCCTTCACAGTTCATCCCCATTAACTCCCAAAAGCTCCATGGGGTACTCCAGTAGGAGACGAGGGGCGGACACTAGCAGAACTGTCATGTTGATTGCTCTGTGAAATATGACTGTGCCCACCTTTCCATTTGCAAGACAAGAGGGCCCATAACAGGAGGAGACATCACGAACTGGCGGAGGGACCTTAGACATTAGGCCTCTCTCCATGGCTCAGGAGGAGCCACTACAGCTGATGGGAACACAGGGTGGCTGCTCTATAGTAGATAGTGACACTGGCGAATCCACGCAAGAGAGTGAGGATTGACTTCCATTGACATACAGTTCACCTCTGGAGACCTCCATGACACATGGTTAGCATGATAAGACCTGCTAATGCTAACCCACACATGTTTGTCTTCTCTTATGCATGTTGCCATCCACAGGAGACTCCAGTGGAAGGGGACAGAATTCCACATCTGAGGAAGGTCAGCAGTCGGAGGAAGCACTCTCCTACACTTCCCACCAACGCAGATACTTTTACCTCAGTGAGTTCCCACTCGGCTGTAGAATCAAGATCACAACCTGGCGAGAGTACTGTACACGCGCCTGAACAGCTGGCTGAGGCTGAGACAACCGAAGCCACTGACAGTCAGAGGACTGTGGGTGGCCAGTCTCATGCTGAGCCCCAGGATGATGAGGAGCCTCTGGTGTTGACAGCACAGGGCATGTTGATGATGGAGGAGCTCATTCATGCCATGAGTGCTGCCATTTCTCAGGAATGTGAGTTCATGACTTTCTCCATTGAGAAGTTGGTGACCCTCATGGAGAGCCAGATTCCATAGATGCATGCAGACTGTACACCATCACCTTGGCCATGAGCTAATGCAGCAGTGGCAAAGCAAGAGAAGGCCAAGGTGCCTGGAGTCTTCTCCAGCTCCTCGTCCTTCTCTGGTCAGCAGGGAGGTTTAAATGAGCCTTCAAAGGGAGGAGGAGAGGCTGACTGCCACAGCTGGGAGCTCCCTTCGGGGCACTCCGAGTATGGATAGCAGCTCCTCAGCCCCTCCGCCATTGAGCCCAGATCCAGAAGCCACAACGCCTCAGGAGAGTGCTGCACTAGTGGATGGCCGCCGAAATCATCACAGGCCAAAGGGCAGCCTGATCAGCAGCCTGCCTCCAGCCCAGCTGCTGTTGCAGTGCTCATACCTCCCCAAATGTGTTAGGAAAACCACATAGCCAAACTTGGGGAGTCATGGGTTTCTGCCATCTGAAATGTAATGATGAATATCAAGTTCTTTTGTTCACACAATTAATGATCATTGTTTAACAGTTAATATTACATTATGACTTAATTGTGAGTTGCTGATTTCACCCTTGCCTCTCAGGGGGATGCCAATGTAACCACAGCCTTCATTAACATATGGTCTCCCATGGGCACAAGTGCAGTTTGCAGCTGGGCATAAGTCAGATAACACAAATGGAAAGAAGTCAACAGTCTACATGCATTGCCATGAGTCTTTATTGGTTTCCCTATGTTTGGGCATCAGGGAGTCTGGAAGCGGGTGATTATGAGGTTGTCTCTTGCCTTCTTTGATGATTACTCAATCTGTTTCGTATCTGGTGCAAGGGGTTCAACATCCAGTGATGCTTGCTCTTCTCCTTCCTCTATGTCCTCCTCGGCAGTGGGGGAGTGTAGTTCAGGTATCTCATTGTCATACAAGGCCTCCCCCCTCTGCAGTGCTACATTGTGCAGAGCACAGCAGACCACCACGATATGCGAAACCCTCACTGGGGCACACTGCAGGGCTCCACCGGATCAATCTCAATAGCCTGCTCGATGGTAAACCAGGTGAAGCCATGGCAAGTGTTGTACCTTTCCTCTGCTGCATTGCAAGGGTTCCTCACAGGTGTCAGTAGCCATGTCTTCAATATGTAACCCTTATCCCTGAGAATCCATCCCTGAAGGCAAGCAGGCAGCCTTGGACTGTCAAAGTATGTAGGCATCGTGGCTGCTTCCTGGGAAGTGAGCACACAACTGCAGGAAATGCTTTCGGTGGGCACAGCCCAGATGAACGTTGATGGAATGGAAATCCTTCATATTGATGAAGGTGGCTGGCTGCTCCATTGGAGACTTCATGGCCACATGCATGCACCTTGCACCCAAGGAAATCCAGCAATGGCCCCGAATCCAATGGCCCTCTCAGCCTGACTGTCAAGGCCGGTCCTGTGGCACACATATATTATAAAAGCAAAATACTGCGGATGCTGGAAATCTGAAATAAAAACAAGAAATGCTGGAACCACTCAGCAGGTCTGGCAGCATCTGTAGCACACATAGTCACTGGTCCTCCTGAACAGGGCATTGGTCATTGCCTTGAAGCAGCGATGGGCTGCTGCCTGTGAAACCCCATACATGTCCCCAGTGGATCCTTGGAATGATCTAGATGCATTAAAGTCCAGTGCCACTGTGCTCCTTAGGGCCTCCGGCACAGGGTGACCCCCAAATCCCATAGACTGCAACTCGTCCTGAAGCATGGTGCATATGTTAGTGACAGCCTCCCTGGAGAGCAGTAGTCTTAACTAACGATGCCGCATGGAAATGTGGAGCTAGCTGATTCAAGTCTGATACTCACTGGCACTGGTCAGCTCTACTTGGCATGGTTGGCAGCTGCCGCTCTCTTCATGGAGCTTCACAGGCAGGCACAGCTGCCTCCTGGCTCTCCCTTCATCGAAGATGCTGCATCACGCAAGGGGGTTCAAAAAGACAGGATGTATGATAACCTATGCCAGGTCACCAGTGGGCCTACAGAGCATTGGCAATACAGAAAGAATCCTTTCCTGCGAACTGAGCCCTTGACAGTTCTCGCAGCAGACTCCCTGATGGCTCTCAGTGCCCACCAATGTTGATAGCCAACCCTCTGTTCCAGCAGTATGGGCGACTGCTACGACCCGGTGAGAAAAGTGTCTCGGGTTCCCTCTCAGCCTTCACCTGGTCTTACCATAACAGGGTTTAATTTTAAACACACCGTGTTTTTAGCTCCCCCTTGGTGAATCCTTGTTCACTGCTTTCCAATTATAAGGCAAAGAAACCAGCACAATCAGATTTTCTTAGGTTCAAGGAAGAAAAGTTGAAATTTATTAAACTTAAACTCTAATTCGGTTAACGCCTACGTATACATGATGTGTCCACGCTAGCATGCATCCATGATACACACATGCAGATAGAGACAGAACAGAGCAGAAGAAATAAAGTGGAAACATTTAAGGCAATCTCTGAAGAGGGTTTTTGTTACAGATCTTTGAGCTCACTCTAGAGTCCTTGATTGGAGGTAGATCTTGCTTTTCATTAGGGCCCAGTATTCTTCTTAAACCTTGTTCGCTGTAGGAGACTTTTCCCTCTTGGGGTCCATGTGTCTTCAGTGGATTTGGAGTTTTGTGAGAAAGAGATGGGAGCAGACAGGAGAGGATAGGGCGGCACAGTGGCGCAGTGGTTAGCACCGCAGCCTCACAGCTCCAGGGACCCGGGTTCGATTCCGGGTACTGCCTGTGTGGAGTTTGCAAGTTCTCCCTGTGTCTGCGTGGGTTTTCTCCGGGTGCTCCGGTTTCCTGCCAAAAGACTTGCAGGTTGATAGGTAAATTGGCCATTATAAATTGTCACTAGTATAGGTAGGTGGTAGGGAAATATAGGGACAGGTGGGGATGTTTGGTAGGAATGTAGGATTAGTATAAATGGGTGGTTGATGTTCGGCACAGACTCGGTGGGCCGAAGGGCCTGTTTCAGTGCTGTATCTCTAATCTAATCTAATCTAATCTAAAGGATGTGGCGAGCCAGTCAGGAGAGTTCTTTTCAGTCCAGGAGCAAACAGACACTCTGAGTTCAAACTGTTTGTACAATTCATGTTTTATTTTATTTCATCTTAGTTTGTTCAGTTGCTTACCCACTATTTTTTTTCATGTTTGTACTTGCAGCTGTTCAATTTTCAGTCCGTTAACACCCTATCATTACGAATGCTTTGTCTTTCAACACACCATTAACAGATTGTTTGCCTTTGCTCCACGACCTTCTGGTCAGCTATTCTGTGACCTTGTCCTATTTACACCTTCTCCTTTGTTATCTCTTGCCCCACCCCAGCTTTTCTTGCTTATAACCTTTTCTTTTTTTCTTTTGGGCCTCCTTATCTCGAGAGACAATGGATACGCGCCTGGAGGTGGTCAGTGGTTTGTGAAGCAGCGCCTGGAGTGGTTATAAAGGCCAATTCTAGAGTGACAGGCTGTTCCACAGGTGCTGCAGAGAAAATTGTTTGTCGGGGCTGTTGCACGGTTGGCTCTCCCCTTGCGCCTCTGTCTTTTTTCCTGCCAACTACTAAGTCTCTTCGACTCGCCACATTTTAGCCCTGTCTTTATGGCTGCCCGCCAGCTCTGACGAACGCTGGCAACTGACTCCCACGACTTGTGATCAATGTCACAGGATTTCATGTCACGTTTGCAGATGTCTTTAAAGCGGAGACATGGACGGCCAGTGGGTCTGATACCAGTGGCGAGCTCGCTGTGCAATGTGTCTTTGGGGATCCTGCCATTTTCCATGCGGCTCACATGGCCAAGCCATTACATTTTACATTTCTAATATTTGCTAGTTCTGAAGAAGGGTCACTGACCTGAAACGTTAACTCTGCTTCTCTCTCCACAGATGCTGCCAGACCTGCTGAGTATTTCCAGCATTTCTTGTTTTTACTTCAGACTCTCATGTTGTTTAAACAAATTCCCTTCCTGTTTTGAGGCAGTTCAGTAACAGCACCTGGCTCTGAAGTTGATGGAAGTGAATGTTTCACCCCTCTCCCTGAGATGTTATAATGGCCAGATTCCAGTACTATTGTCTATGATGATAGCCTTGTTATCATATCGAAGGCATGTCCCTTGCACCATTGTGCAGGGTAATCAGTCTCTTGATTCCATTAGCCGATGGCAAGTGATGGCTTTTCCTCTGGTATCACTGTTTGGATTCCTTTTGATGAGCCACTGTCTTTTCACTAAATGTCCAAATTAACCCTTTTCTGCCCAGCCAGTGCTGCTGGCTGCAGTTTGTCTTTTTGTATTGTAATCCAAACATGAGGTCAAAGCATGTCTGTGGGTCTCAATTTTATAGTCCATAAATTTTCCCAGTTGGAGGGGATTCCGATCCTACATCTCCCCCCTTTAATAGCTCTTTTATTCTAGAGATATTATTTCCGATGAACCTTCTGCCGTGATGAGTGTATTTTAGGCTCCATCCTAATTTTACATTTCTTTGAACCGTCTTTCTGTAAACAGTCTATACAGTCACATCCATCATCCCAAATCCCTCCTTAAATAATCTTTACAATTTTCTCTTTTTACTTTTCATTTTAACTTACATGATAATTTTAACACATACAATATTACAATCTATTGTGCAATTACTAGTACATGTGAAACAATTTGAATCCAGGAAGGGATTTCGATATGAAACCCAATTTCCCACCAAGATGGGGTTATTTCCCTGATCTCATCTCCCGTGTCCCTGTTTTTCTGTTCGAGAGGATAATAATGCTTTGGGAGAGCTCCACTTCCTTTACCAGTTTTGTCAAATGCTCGGGTAATGATGGGATATCATTCCCAAAATGGGCTATGTATTTGTGGAGGTTTGGCAAACATCGCTCACTATCAGATTTACTGTGGTCTGACTAGAGATAGGGATCATCCTTTCCTTTGAAATTTGTACCTCTATCTGGGGTTGAAAACAAAAGGCTGAGAGCCCTACCCTCACCACCTCCTCTCTGGCATGTAGCTTCTTGTTCTGCTCTTTCTGGCCAGTCACGCTCAATTCTGACATTTGACTCATTGGCCTATAATTACCTGGTTTATCCCTGCTACACTTCTTGAATAATGATACCACATTCGCTGTCCTCCAGTGCTCTGGTACCTCTCCTGAGGCCAGAGAGGATTTGAAAATTTGTGTTGAAGCCCTGCTATTAAAGGTCTGCAAAGGAAACCCGACCGAGCCCGAATACCAGACCCGGAAGTGCGACCCAACCCGCACCCGACACATGTCGCGGGTCCCGTCAAAGTTGGGTCGGGTAGCAGGCCTTTACCCATGTACTGATGTAAAGGCCTGCTACCCGAGCCGACCCCGACAGGACACAAAGACATTGTCGGGTTCGGGTTCAGGTCAGGCCGCACTTCCGGGTCCGGCATTCGGGCTTGGTCGGGTTTCCTTTGCAGACCTTTACCTCACATAAAAGGCTATCCAACAGGGCATTGCAGTCCTTTACCTGCAATCTCCTCCCTTGCCTCACATAACAGCCTGGGATACATCTCATCTGGGCCTGGGGATCTATCTACCTCTATAAAATAGCTTATACCTCCTCCCTTTCAATGCTAATTTGTTCAAGTATATCACAATTCCCCTCCCTGATCTCTGCACCTACATCATCCTTCTCCATAGTGAACACCGATGAAAAGTAATCATTTAAACCTCACCTACGTCCTCCGGCTCTATACACAGATTGCCACTTTGGTCCTTAATGGGCCCTACTCTTTCCCTGGTTATCTTCTTGCCCTTAATATACTTATAAAATGCCTTGGGATTTTCCTTTATCTTGTCTGCCAGTGTTTATTCATGCCCCCTCTTCGCTCTCCGAATTACTTTTTAAAGTACTCCCCTACACTTTCTATACTCCTCCAGGCCCTCCGCTGTTTTTTGCGCTCTGAATCTGCCATAAGCCTCCTTTTTTTTTCCTTATCCAATCCTCTATATCCCTGGACATCCAGGGTTCCCTGGAATTGTTGGTCCTACCCTTCACCTTTACGAATGACTCCCACTGGTCTGATGTAGACTTTACTACAATAAGCTGCTCCCAGTCCACTTTGGCCAGATCCTGTTTTATCATATTGAAATCTGCCTTCCCCAAATTCAGTACTTTTTTTTCTGGGCCCCCTATGTCCTTTTTTATAATTACCTTAAATCTTACAGAGTTATGGTCACACTCCCCCACTGGCACTTCTTCCACTTGTTCGGCTTCATTCCCTAAGATTAGGTCCAGTACCGCCCCTTCTCTTGTAGGACTCTCTACGTGCTGGCTCAAAAAGCTCTCCTGAATGCACTTCAAGAATTCTGCCCCCTTTAAGCCTTTTGCACAAATACTATCCCCTCTAATATTGGGGAAGTTGAAATCCCCTGCTATTATTACCCTATTATTTTTACACCTCCTCTGAGATTTGCCTACATATCTGCTCCTCTATCTCTCCCTGACTGTTTGGAGACCTGTGGTACACTCCCAGCCAAGTGATTGCCTCCTTTTTGTTTTTAAGTTCTACCCATATGGCCTCATTTGAGAAACCTTCTAAGATATCATCCCTCCTTACTGCAGTAATTGACTCCTAATCAACAGTGCAATGCCGCCTCCTGTTTTCCACCCTCCCCTATCACGCTTGAAGATTCTGTACCCTGGGATATTGAGCTGCCAGTCCTGTCCGTCCCTCAACAATGTCTCTGTGATAGCAATAATATCATATTCCCATGTGTTAATCAATGCCCTCAATTCATTTGCCTTACTAGTAAGTCCCCTTGCGTTAAAATAGATACAATGCGGCCTTGCATTATTTGCTGTTGCCTTAACAGGTCTATATTTGCTCTGCCCTCCAGACTGACTTAGTTTCTCCTATATTTGATTATACATCATCCCCTACTGTACCTCCACTCTGTATCCCAACCCCTTGCAAAATTAGTTTAAACCCCGCCCCCCCACCACCACCAAAAGTACTTGCAAAACCTCCCAGCAAGCATTGTTGGTCCCATTCCGATTCAGGTGCAACCCATCCAACTTCAGATCCCACCTTCACCAGAAACAGACCTAGTGATCCAGGAAACTAAAGCCCTCCCTCCTGCACCATCTCTTCAGCCACGCATTCATCTGCTCTAACCTCCTATTCCTATACTCACTAGCATATGACTGGGAGTAATCCAGAGATTACAACCTTTGAGGTCCTGCTTTTTAATCTGCTACTTAGCTTCGTAACACTGCTTGTTATAATCTGGCTGCTCTGCATACTGATGGCCAAGATTGCATTGGGTGTACTTCCCATCAGAAGTGTGCATGCACATCTCCGTTGTGAAGTGTTTGCAGACAATTAGACAAGACAAGGCATTTTATCCATGAATAGAAATGCTTCACGTGGCCAGGAAAAGTTAACGCACTCGAGGCTGAGCCACGAGGATGAGAAATTTAATTTTTAAGTAGTGAAGAACCAGGAGACAATGTAGGTCAATGAGAATAAGGTAATGAGCAGTGAGACTTAGTATAGGATAAGATACAAGCTGCAGTTTTGGATGAGTTTCAGTTTACAGCAGTTGTAAAATGGGAAACTGGCAAGGAGAGCATTGGAATAGTTGAGTCTGGATGTGTCAAAGGAATGGATGAGGATTTCAGCTGCAGATAAGCAGGGCCCAGAGCAGATATGGGTGATGTTACAAAGTAGAATGCTCCCCTAGCCTTAATTAGATTTACTGTATGTTTGGAAGCCACAAGTGTACTGGCCTCCTGAGGACCCCAAGTGACCTCACCGGGGGAAGCCAAGCCAGGCAAGAAAACTGGATCTCCAAAAACTTTAGTAGAATTCATCTTTGTAACTGCAGGCATGGATCCAGTGGTTCTTCCTCCTGACCACAAGTATTTCAGTGGGGACAACTATGTTAACTGCCTGGATCGTGACCTGCGCAAATTCAGACCCCTGTATCCAACAACTTCTATTTAATATTGAAATTATTAAAATGTATATTAAAATGTATAACCATCATGGATAATCATAAATTTTGCAAGAAACAGCAAATCATAGCACTTTAGAATTCTTGAGTGGACAGGTACATGCATGCAACATCCCTTAGCATCAGGTGTCGGCCACGTGCCTGTACATGGACACCAGTATCTGTGGTAAAAGATGTTGAGATCTGTGACTGGTAATTTCAGGGACAAGAATTTTTTCGTTGGCTTCTTCTTTCTGACCAGACTGACTTTCACAGTTGACGGGTGCTGAGAGTGGAAACAGCAATTTCTGACTTTCGGACAGCTTCAGGGTTTTTCAGTGGGTTCCGATTTTTTTTTAAAAGCCCGCTAGAAAACCTTGAATCTGTTTGAAGTTTTGGGGGGGTGAGGGGGAAGATAGAGGGGGGCAGAGGAGAGAGAAAGAGGAGGGGAAAGAGAGAGAGGAGGGGAAAGAGAGAGAGGGACTGGGCAGAGAGAGAGAGTGGAGAGAGGGAGACGAAGAGAGGAGGGATGGTGAGAGAGAGGGGGAGGGGCAGATAGAGAGATGGGGAGAGAGAGGGCAGAGAGAGGTGGACAGAGAGAGAGGCAGTCAGGGCAGGAATGACACAGAGAGGGGGGAACCACACAAGGGGGAGGCAACACAGAATGGGGGACAACACAGAGAGACGGAATGACACGAGAGGGGAACGACACAGAGCAGGGAGTGAACAATACAGAGAGGGAGGATAACACAAAGAAGGATTTAATACAGAGGAGGGATCACAAAGCGAGGGGAACACAGTGGGTGGGACAGAAAGATGGGGGCACAGAGAGGGAGGGGAGAGAGAGGTAGAGAGGCAGACAGAGAGAGGAGGGTGAGAACATGATCAAGATCACTGCTGACAGATGAACATCTATCTGGAATTCTCAGCATTGTTGCAAGAAGTGTGTGGGCTGACATTGATTACTTGTGCAAGCAAATAAATTCTAGGTAGCTCACTAAATCAGTGTTCAACATAGTGACGAGAAAGTAAGTCAATAAATTAGTCTTCGCATTTAAAGCTTCTTCACAAAAATACACATTTGTTTTGCTTTAATTAATAGTAAGCTAACATTTTCATGCTTTTATCTCTCAGAAGTTGTCTCAGTGGCCCCTTTGTAAGACAAAATTTGTAATGCGGCCTCCCACGTGAAAAGGTTGGACATCCCATCTCTCTCTCTGACCTCCCTCTCTCTGTCCTCCTCTCTCTCTCTCCCCCTCTGTCTCTCTCTGTCCTCCTCGCTCTGTCTCCGTCCCCCACTCCCTTGCAGCTAGGTTATTTTAAAACACGGGTTTAAAGGCTTGTGTTATTAAACTCATTTTAAAATGGCAAAAGTCATTTCGGGAATGTCTGGATTTCTGCACTCTGGCATACATTACTTTCATTTTTGATACAAGCTTAGTGACATGTTGAAGGTTGATGGACTTTTACTTCTATACAAATGTCACAATTCCACTGCTATGCGTTTGGTATCATATTGTTCCAGAACTTGTATTGAGGGGAAAACAGGCAAGAAAATCCAAGGAATCTCCAGAGGTAAGCGCTGAATGTTCCTCATGAATGCAAGATTACAATGTAATGCAGCTGAGTGATACTGGCAAAAGCAGGATGCTGCTGACCTGTATACAATAGTTAGTTAAATACAATGTGAAGGATAGCTTTAATAAACCTTAATCGATGATTAAAAAACAACAAACAGCTCCTCGGCCACAACTTCAAAATGCCCGCGGGAGATGTGAGGCTCGTAGCGCATCTGCAGCGCAATGTCGGCAAATTCCTGCTGGTAATGGCGCCCGAGGCTGTCGCTCACCTCCCGGAGGACGCGGATGAGCTTTCCCGGTGTCGATGGTGGGAACTGATGAAATGGTTTATCACCTGCACCCCCTTTCCCCCCCCCCTCCCCCCCTTTCCCCCCCTCCCCTTCCCAGCTCCACTCACCCTGCTCACCCCCCCGCACCCCACTCCCCCACCCCTTCTCCCCTTCGCAACCCCTTCCCAGCTCCTCCCTCACACCATCTTCCCCCTGCACCCCCTTCCCCCTTACAGCCCCCTTCCCATCTCCCCCTCGCACCCCCTTCCCTCCACCCCTCCCCCCCGCACCCCCTCCTCCCACCGGCATCCTCCTACCCCTGTGTAGGGTCCCTAACAACCCCACTGCCTTGTGGGTGTCTCAGGAGAGACCAAGGCTAAGGGAGTAAACCCGAACAGAAAATACGGAGCGGAACCCCGTAGGCGGTCATGTGTCACCTTTGGCATGTTTCCTGCAGTTCCTGCAGCCATACCGGTGCCAAACGTTGTGCTCTGCACTCCTTTGGACCCCACCAGAAAGGCTGAGAGGGGGGTTTTGACGCTTGGGCAACTCTCAACCTCCATACATTCGCACAGGCATGCGCCATGGAGAGGTCACTCCATAGTTGCCTCACAGCGACCGAAACAAGGCAGCAGTTACGGGTTATAAGTCCAGCTCAATTGGAGGAGAGATTGGGTGCCACGGGTTGCCTTTGTTGGTGGGAGAGGTCATCGCACCTCACTGGACAGCTACCGCCCGCCTCAAACCCGGCAGCTCCCAGTCAATAAGGTTCTGTCCCGCCACAGTCCACCTGCTTCAATGGGTGCTTGGAGCTCAGGGCCATTGCCCGAAAAGTGGACTGCAACACCGCACCAAACAGCACGAAAAAAAGAAAGAAGGTATCAACCCTTCGTTTTGCAAGCTGGAACATCAGAACTATGTGTCCTGGCCTGTCGGAAGACCTTACGCAAATCAACAATTCACGGAAGACCGCCATCATTAACATCGAGCTCAGTAGACTCAATGTAGGCATTGCAGCACTTCAGGAGACACGCCTCCCTGTGAGTGGATCTCTAACAGAGCAAGACTACACCTTCTTCTGGCAGGGTAGGGATCCTGAAGAACCAAGACAGCATGGAGTGGGCTTCGCCATAAGAAACTCCTTGCTCAACATGATAGAGCCGCCCTCAATTGGCTCAGAACGCATACGGTTCAACCGACTGCTCACCGCCTCTGGTCCAGTACACCTACTCAGCATCTATGCTCCAACACTCTGCTCCTCACCTGAAGCTAAAGACTAGTTCTACGAGGAACTCTATAATGTCATTAGTAGCATCCCCAACACCGAACACCTGTTCCTGCTCGGGGACTTTAATGCCACGGTTGGGGCCAACCATGACTCATGGCCCTCCTGCCTTGGGCGCTATGGCGTTGGAAGGATGAATGAAAATGGACAGAGACTGCTTGAGTTGTGTACCGATCATAACCTCTGCATCACCAACTCGTTCTTTCACACCAAACCCTGTCACCAGGTTTCATGGAGGCACCCAAGATCACGTCGTTAGCACCAGCTGGACCTCATCGTCACAAGGCGAGCCTCCTTAAACAGTGTTCAAGTCACACGCAGCTTCCACAGTGCGGACTGCGACACCAACCACTCCCTGGTGTGCAGCAAGGTTAGACTCAAACCAAAGAAGCTGCATCACTCCAAGCAGAAGGGCCACCTACGCATCAACACAAGCAGAATTTCTTATCCACAGCTGTTACAAAAATTTCTAAATTCGCTAGTAACTTTCAACATGTCACTGAACTTGTGTCTCAAGTGAAAATAATATGTGCCAGAGCATAAAAATCAAGACATTACCTAAGTGTCTTTTGGCATTTTAAAATGAGTTTACATAACACAAGCCTTTAAACTTGTGTTTTAAAATAACCTAGCTTCTGCATTATTTTAAAATACAAGGTTAAAGGCTTAGAGCAGGAGTGCCAACATTTTTGAGTGGGGCGCCACATTACAATTTTTGTCTTATATCGGGGGCCAATGGGACAATTTCAGAAAATTAAAGGCTTTGAACATGTATTTTACTATCAATCAGAGCAAAAACAAAAGCGCATTTTTATGAAGAAGCTTTAAATGAGAAGACTAATTTATTGACTTACTTTCTCGTCACTATGTTGGACATTTATTTCGTGAAATACTTGGCAATTTTTTAGATAGCACAAGTCAATGTCTGCCTGCACACTTGTGTCATGATGCAAAGGGTAGGCGGTGTCGTAGAGGTATTGTCACTGGACTAGTAACCCAGAGACCCAGGGTATTGCTCTGGGGACATGGGTTCAAATCCCACCACAGCAGAAGGTGGAATTTGAATTCAATTCATGAAAAAATCTGGAATTAAAAAGCTAGTCTAATGATGGCCATGAAAGCATTGTCGATTGTTGTAAAAACCCATCTGGTTCACTAATGTCCTTTAGGGAAGGAAATCTGCTGTCCTTACCTGGTCTGGCCTACATGTGACTCCAGACCCACGGCAATGTGGTTGACTCTTACATGCCCTCTAAAATGGTCTAGCAAGCCACTCAGTTGGCAGCTCAATGCCACCTTCTCAAGGGCAATTAGGGATGGGCAATAAATGCTGGCCTGGCCAGCGATGCCCACATCCCATGAATGAATAAAAAAAAAAGTATTCTGAATTGATGTCCATCTGTCAGGAATGATTTTGATTGTTCTTGCACCCGCCTCTCTGTGTGTCTGTCTGTCTCTCTCCCCTCCCTCTCTGTGTCCTCCTGTGTTGTCCTCCCCCTCTGTGCTGTCCCTCCTCTCTCTATCCTCTTTCTCTCTCTATACCCCCTCTCTGTCTCCCCCTCTCTCTCTATCCCCCCACGTCTCTCTCTTTGAACCCCACCTCTCTTTGCCCAATCACACCTCTTTCTGTCCCCCCCAACTCTCTCTTTACCCCCCACTCTCTCTCTCACCTACCCCCACTCTCTCTCTCCCCCTCTGTTTCTCCCCTACTCTCTCTCTGTACCTCTGCACATTCGCCCCCCATCACCCCCACCACCGCAACCCCTCCCCTTCGTGCTTTCTCTCTGACCTTTGCTAAGAGCGGGAACAGCACTTCCAAACTGAAGACAGATTTGTGGTTTTCCGGCAGTTTTTTGAAAAATCAGAACCCACCAGAATATCCCGAAGTAGTCCGAAGTTCAGATAGCTGCTTTGGCACTTGTCAGCTGTGAAACTCATACTTGTGATTTTTTTAAAAAGTCGGTCGATAGAAGCCAATGGAAAATTTTTCATCCCTGAAATTACCAGTCATGGACCACAAAATTGCTCACCTTGGACACTGGAGTTGGTGTCCAGGCACGTTGCCGACTCTTAATCCTCCTCGACCACAACTAAATCTAAAATTACCTGCCTGGGGCTGTTCTTGCCCAGGTTCCAGCTTCGGATAGGTTTGGCCTAAGGAGGAACCTTACACTTGTCTCCTGCTCAGGCTTCCATTTAAAATAGCAGATCAGAATTTTATCTGCATACCAAAAGGTGGAGGTAAACCCAGGGTCATTTACTTGTTATTATCATTTTTCTGTAATTTTGTAAGCATTTTTTTAGTTCCTTAGGGAACACTGAGTGGTTCCACAGTGGGTGGAATGGACCAGTGAGAACATAAAACATGAGGAAGGTTAGATGAAATCATAAACACACTTTTTATTAGAAGGTTTATAAATTATATGAAAGAAATAAACGGTAATGATGAGATTTGCTTGGAACAACATTGTGAAGTAAAGTAATATCACAGGGAAAGATAGGAAGGAAGGACCAGAAAAAGTTTGCAGGGGACGATCGTGGCAATTTTATAAGAATTGCATCTGCCAGGGCCATTCATGGGAATACAAACTACGTTTATTTAACTTGTCCTTACATCTTAACCCTTTAAGCCCCGGTATTATTCTGGTGAATCTATGCTACAACCCTTCCCAGGCCAATATATCTATCATGTAGTTTGTTGCCCAAAACTCCATGTACTGTCAGTTGGGGTCAAACCAAGACTCTTTGGGTGGACAAATTCAGTAGCGTAGTGAAGCAGTGCTATGGAAATCTACCTCAGGTTTCCTTGCTCACGATGCACCACTGGTCACTTCCTGCATCCCCTGCAAGCGCCCAAAGACCTTGAATGGACCTTATCATGACGTCAGTGACCCAAACAGGCTGATGCAACACCAGGATGCTGCATTTGATCAATGCATGTGTAGCATCTTTGTTAATCATTCCTGAAACAACTAGCATTATGAAGCAAGGTGTGCCATGCTCTGGGGCTAGAATCACAGAATTATAGAATGTTTAAGGCACAGAAAGAGGCCACGTGGCCCATCGTGTTTGCGCTGGCCGAAAAACGATCCACCCATTCTAATCCCATCTGACAGCATTTGGTCTGTAGCCCTGCAGATTATGGCACCTGAGGTGCATATCCAGACTCCCTTTAAATGAGTTGAGGGTTTCTGCCTCAACTACCCTTTCAGGCAGTGAGTTCCAGACCCCTACTACCCTCTGGGTGAAAAACGTTTTACTCAACTCCCCTCTAATTTTTCTACCAATCACTTTAAATCTATGCCCCCTGGTCACTGACCTCTTGCTAAGGTGAATAGACCTTTCACCTCCACTTTATCCAGGCCCCTCAAAATTTTGTACATTTCAATCAGATCTCCCATCAACCTTCTTTGTTCCAAGGAGAACAACTCCAGCCGATCCAATCTTTCCTCATAGCTGCATTTTTCCAGTCCTGGCAACATCCTCGTAAATATCCTCTGTACCCTCTCTTGTGCAATTACATCCTTTCTGTAATGAGGTGACTAGAACTGCACACAGTACTCAAGTTGTGGCCTTAACAATGAGTTATACAGTTCAAGCATAACCTCCCTGTTCTTATATTCTATACCTCGACCAATAAAACAAAGGATTCCATATGCCTTCTTAACCACCTTATCGACCTGACCTGCTACCTTCAGGGATCTGTGGACATTCACTCCAAGGCCCCCCTCTTCCTCCACACTCCTCAGTATTTTCCCATTAATTGTGCATTCCTTTGCCTTGTTTGACCTCCCCAAATGCATCACCTCACACTTCTCTGAGTTGAATTCCATTTGCCACTTTTCTGCCCATCTGACCAGACCATCAATATCTTCCTGCAGCCTACAGCTATCCTCCTCGCTATCTAACACACAGCCAATCTTTGTGCTGTCTGCAAACATCTTGGTCATGCCCCCTACATTTCCGTTCAAATCGTTAAAATATACCACAAAAAGCAGGGGGCCCAGTACTGAGCCCTGCGGAATGCCACTGGAAACAGCCTTCCAGTCACAAAATCACCCGTCAACAATTACCCTTTGTTTCTTACCACTGAGCCAATTTTCTATCTACCTTGCTGCATTTCCCTGGATCTCATGGAATTTTATTTCTTTAATCAGTTGCCATGTGGGACCTTGTCAAAAGCCTTGCTAAAATCCATGTAGAACACATCAAATTGCACTACCTTCATCTATCTTCCTTGTTACTTCTTCAAAAAATTCGATCAAGTTGGTCAGACAATATCTTCCCTTAACAAATCCATGCTTGATTAATCTGTGCCTTTCTAAGTGACAGTTTATCCGGTTTCTCAGAATAGATTCCAATAATGTGCCCATTACTGAGGTTAGAGTGGCTGGCCTATAATTGTTCTGTCTATCCCTCGCACTCTTTTTAAACAGAGGTACAACGTTTGCAGTTCTCCAGTCCTCCGACACCATACCTGTATCCAGTGAGAACAGGAAAATGATGGTCAGACCTTCTGCCATTTCCTCTCTTGCTTCTTTTAACGGCCTGGGGTACAATTCATCCAGCTCTGGTGATTTATCTACTTTCAAGGATGCTAATCCCATTAATACTTCCTCTCTCCCTATGTTTATCACATCCAATACTTCACACCCCTCTTCCTTAACTACAATATCTGCATCATCACCCTCTTTTCTGAAGACAGACACAAAGTATTCATGAGCAATACTAACATCTTCCACCCTACACATAGGTTACCTTTTTGGTCTTTTATGGGCCCTACTCTCTCCTTAGTTATCCTCTTACTCTTAATGTATTGATAAAACATGTTTGGGTTCACCTTGATTTTGCCTGCCAATATTCTTTCATTCCCTCTGTTTGCTTTCTTAATTTCCTTTTTGATCTTACCCCTTCACTTTCTATACTTCTCTCGGTTTTCTGTAGTATTGAGTTCTCAGTGTCAGACACAAGCTTTCCTTTCCTGCCTTATTTCACCCTGTAAGCTCCTTGACATCCATGGGGCTCTAGATTAGGCCAGCTCACCCTTTTTATTTGTGGGATCATGTTTACTCTGAACCCCTTGAATTTCCCCTTTGAATGCCTGCCATTGTTCTGACACTGATTTACCGTCAAGTAGCTGTTTCCAGTTCACTTTCGGTAAACCACTCCATAGTTTAGTAAAATTGGCTTTGCCCCAGTTGAGAACTTGTACTCCTGTTCTATCTCTGTCCTATTCCATAATTATGTTAAAATTGACTGAATTATGATCACTACCACAAAAATGCTCTCCCACTGCCACTCCTTCCACCTGCCCATCTTCATTTCCTAAAACTAAGTACAAAAACCCTCTCTTGTTGGACTTGCTACATACTGGCCAAAAAAGTTCTCCTGAATGTACCTCAAGAACTCTGCTCCCTCAATTCCTTTCACACTAAAACTATCCCAGTTAATATTGGAGTAGTTAAAATCCCCTAGTATTACTGCCCTATTGTTCTTGCACTTCTCAGAGATTTGCCTCCATGTCTACTCTTCTATCTCCCTCTGACTGGGGGGTCTATGGTACACTCCCAGCAGTGTGATTGCCCCTTTTTTTGTTCCTTAGCTCAATCCACATGGCCTCATTTGATGAACCTTCCAACATATCATTCCACCTCACAGCTGGAATAGTTTCTTTGACCAAAATTGCCACTCCCCCTCTTTTCTTATCCCCTCCCTATTGCGTCTGAAAACCCTGTAACCAGGAACGTTGAGCTGCCATTCCTGTCCCTACTTAAGCCATGTTTCTCTAATAGATATGATATCACACTGCCATGGGTCTATGTGCACCTTCAGCTCATCTGCTTTATTTGCTATACTCCTTGCATTGAAGTAGATACCGTTGAGCACTGCTAAACTTTTGTTTTATTTTCTGTCCTTTGTTTCCTCTGCCTTCCATTTTCATTTCTGATTTGTCCCAACTGAGGTCCCCATCCCCTCAGGTCCCCATCCCTTTGCCAAACTAGTTTAAACCCTCCCCAACAGCACAAGCAAAACATTCCGCAAGGAACTCAGTCCCGGCTCTGTTCAGGTGCAACCCATCTGGCCTGTACAGGTCCCATCTCCCCCAGAGCTGGTCCCAATGTCCCAGGAATCTAAAGCCCTCTCTCCTGCACCATCTTTCCAGCCACATATACATCTGTCTTATCCTTTTATTTCTATACTCACTTGCCTGTGGCACTGGCAGTAATCCGGAGATTACTACTTTTGAGGTCCTGCTTGCCAGCTTCCTACCTAGCTCCCTCGATTCTGACTGCAGGACCAAAGACCTCTTTTTTCCTATGTCGTTGGTTCCGATGTAGACCATGGCTGCTGGCTATTCACTTTCCCCCTTCAGGATGCTCAGTGACATCTGTCATGCTGGGCCCCCACCTGCCAAGAATGAGGCACATTAATTTTGTCATGAACATTGATTTTAAACCGTTACTGGAGTGAAGAAAGGACGTAAAACAGATCAGCCATGTCTGGAAAAGACATCTGGAGTACTGTATACAGTCCTGGTCTCCTTATTTAAGGAAGGGTGTAAATGCATTGGAGGCAGTACAGAGAAGGTTTACTAGACTAATACCTGGAATGGGCAGGCTGTCTTCTGAGGAAAGATTGGACAGGCTAGGCTTGTAACTGCTGGACTTTAGAAGAGTAAGAGGCGACTTGATTGAAACATATAAGATCCTGAGGGGTCTTGACAGAGTGGATGTGGAAATGATGTTTCCCCTTGTGAGAGAATCTAGAACGAGATGTCATTGTTTAAAATTAAGGGGTCACCCATTTAAGACAGAAATGAGGAGAACTTTTTTCTTTCAGAGTGTTATGAGTCTTTGGAACGCTCTTCCTCAAAAGGCAGTGGAAGCAGAGTCTTTGAATATTTTTAAGCCACAGGTAGATAGATTCTTGATAAGCAAGGGGGTGGAAGGTTATCGGGGGTAGGTGGAAATGTGGTGTAATCAGTTCAGCCATGAACTTATTGAATGGCGGAGCAGGCTCGAAGGGCCGAGTGGCCTACTCCTGTTCCTAATTCGTATATTCGTATGTCTGCAACTGAAGCTAGTAGCTCTCCAAGCCAGGGTGAAGTAACTTGGGATAAGTTAAAAGCACTGTCTATGGAGGAGTTGAGGAAAATGCCTCAGCAGTGTGGATTCACTGTATGTGGCAAAGCTCGGAAGTCGGAACTCATAAGGCTAGCGGCCAACCATTTTCCCTTGAATCTGAAGAAGCAGAAAATGGATTAGAAGCAGACCCAGACAGGGTACTGCTAACAAAGATACAATTGGAATGAAGGAAACTTGAATTAGAAGACATGAAAGTGAAAGAGAAAGAGAGAGACAGGAGAGGGAGAAAGAGCGAGCCTTCCAGAAGTAACGTGAAGAGAAAGAAAGAGCCTTCCATAAGGAACGTGAAGAAAAAGGGAGGAGAGAGAGAAAGAAAGACAGGAGAGGGCATGAGAGAGAGAGAGGAGAGAGAGAGAGAGAAAGAATATTCAAGTAAGAATGTGAAGAAAGAGAGCAGCAATGGCTTGAGTTAACTAGGGGGTGACAGAGAGACTCCAGTGAAAGCATGGCTAATGTGGAGAAGCATAATTCAGGGCTGGGTACAAAATTGTTAAAACTAGCTCAACCCGTTCCAAAATGCAATGAGGAAGATGGAGAAGAATTTTTTGTGTCCTTTGAGAAACTGGAAAGTCAGCTAAAATGGCCAGCTGGGACCTGGTCTCTTTCACTGCAAAGCAAACTAACTGGAAAAGCCCATGAGGTTTATTCCCTGTTGTCAGATGAGAGTTCATCAAATTATAAACTGACAAAAAGTGCTATCCTCGGGGCATATGAATTAGTACCTGAAGCCTAACTCCAAAAGTTTAGAACCCTCAAGAAGCAAGCTAATCAAACTTATCTGGAGTTTGAAAGAAGTAAGCAGCTGGCATTTGACCAGTGGCTGAGGGCTCAGAAAGTACAGCTCAGCTCTGAAAATCTCAGAGAAGTAATTCTGTTAGCGGAATTTAAACACTCTCTCCCACTCTTCATAAAGACCCATGTAGAGGAGCAGTGGGTTCAGAGAGCCAACAAGGGGCTGTTCTGGCAAATGATTTTGCTTTAATTTATAAGTCAGTTTTCCAGGGGAGAACCTTTCCTCGTCACCCCCACAAATCCGAAAAGGACAAAGTGTAGGAAGGTGATAGGAGCCCAAGCAATCCTGGGAGAGAAGGGAAAGCAGGAAACACAGAGGGGCCTCTTCTTGCCAAAAAGGAAGGTTCTGTGAGCAAGAGTGAGACACAGAGACCTGTGTGTTTCCATTGTAATAAAGCAGGGCATTTAAAAGCTGACTGCTGGAAACTAAAGGGAAAACCAATAGGATTAATCAGGGCATACCCGCTCAGTGAAGACTAGACCCTGATGGAAAGCACAGCAGAACAAGCTGTGACTTTAACTGCAGTAAGAGTGAGACCCAGGAAGCTTACGGCTGCAAGTGCAAGAAAATTTAATAGGATTCTTGAAGGTTATCAGGGTTTTGTGTCTGAAGGAAAAGTAACGCCATACCCCTTGAATGGGGCAAGCAAGCCCATAGTGATATGCAGGGACGCAGGGGCCACCAGATCCCTTTTACCAGGAAAAGGCCTGACCTTTCCCCCAGAGAGTGTAGTGAACACTAGAATGGTGGTGAATGGTATTGGAGGGCAGTGTATGCCTGTACCTGTACACAGGGTGCACCTGGAGTGCGACATAGTTTCGGGACCGGTGAACATAGGGATTGTCCCTAGTTTGCCTGTGGACGGGGTTGACCTGCTTCTAGGTAATGATCTGGCGGAGGTGAAGGTGGTAGTCCCCCCAGCAGTGAAAGAAAGACCACAGGAGGTCAGAGAGGCAGGACAGTGGCAGGAGACTGCAGTTTCCCTGAATGTGTAGTGGATCAGGCCATGAGCAAATCAGCTCCCCCAGAGGACACTGAATTGGCACTGCAAGCAGATGGCCAGGTCTGTCTGTTTAAGACTTTCTTTGAAATGTTAGGAAACCCAGGGAATGAATTAAATGGATTTTCCCTGGCTGAGGCTCAGCGAGCAGACCCAGTATTGTGAGAGTTAACACAGGCTGCCCAGTCTGAAAGTGAAGCAGAGGGAGTCCCTGATTGTTATTATTTAAAGAATGAGGTTCTGATGAGGAAATGGAGTTCTCCTCACAGACCTGAGAGCAAGGAGTGGACAATAGTTCACCAGTTAGTGGTGACGCAGAGGTACCAGAGAGAAATATTAAGAAGGGCCCATGAGACTACAGTGGCTGTACATGCCGGTATACGAAAGACCAAAGCCTGCATAAAACAGCAGTTTGACTGGCCAAAACTCCACAAAGATGTGGTGGAGTACTGCAGGAGTTGCCACATGTGCCAGGTTGAGGGGAAACACCAACCTACAGTGAAACCTGCACCCCTAAGTCCTGTACCGGTGTTAGGAGGACACTCCAGCAGAGGGCTGGTGAACTGTAAGGGACCCCCACTAAGAACAAAAAGGGACAGACAGGCACAAGGCTGGCAAAAATTTAGAAAGAGAAGGGGAAAAAGTGACCAAGAGTGCAGGATAAAGTAAGAACAGGAGGAATCACAGATGAAAACCCCTACTATCCGGTAAGCCAATCCCGAACAATTTGAAAAGTTCGACCCCACATCCTCCTCTGTAAATGCAGACACAAGAAGCATCCCACCAGAGTTGCTAACAGCATTTACAGGAACCTGCAGAGACAAAGAAAGACTTCTAGGGGGCAGAGAAAGCATGAGGGTGATGCATCACCTAGTCTAAGTCCAACAGGGGAGTGCAGTAGAGTCTGCATAAATACCTGCAGGCAGGAGTGTCCTCTGGGACAAAGGGGAGATTCGCAAAGAATCCTCCCCCACAGTCAGAACCAAAGGAACCACCCATTCTCCTTAAGTCAAAAACCTTTGCATGACCCAGCAAAGCACTGTAAGAGAGATCAGGATAGTCTCTCCCCCTACTGACTCTCCTGAACAAAATTCCAACTCAGGACTAATTATACCTAACCATCAAAGACACCCTAGGCAGTCATGGAAATGGCAAGCGGAAGAGAAACTTCCCCAAAGAGCCACATGTTTATTGGGATGCCAAAAAAGGAACAATTTTAATAAGGTTTAGGATTTGTGAATGACTGAGAGAAATGCATGTTTTTTTTCTGTAACTTATATTTTCAATCGACCCTTTTAATGAAATGTGCCTTTTCTTAAATTGCATTTCATTCCGCAAGGTATGGAGGTGTCATGCTAGGCCCCCACCTGCTAAGAATGAGGCACATTAATTTTATCATGAGCATTGATTTTAAACTGTTACTGGAGTGAAGGAAGGACTTGTTAAACAGTTCAGCCATGGCTGGAAAAGACATTTGCATATTAACAGACAGTGATTGGAAGGACAAAGGATGAGTCCGTGACACATTCAAGCCACAATGGACCTTGATCACCAGGTATTGTGTGTAAGAGACTGCTCTACTCCAAGATGTGGTCAGACCAGTTAGCCACATGACTAACCTACTTGGCAACCTGGGTTTTTCTGAATTGTACAGTTTGAACTCAGAGAAAAAGTCTGTTTGCTCCTGGACTGAGAAGATCTCTCTCCTGTCTGCTCCAATCTCTTTCTCACAAGCCTCTGAATCCACTGAAGACACATGAACCCCAAGAGAGAAAAGTCTCCTACAGTGAACAAGGTTTAAGAAGAATACTGGGCCCCAACGAAATGCAAGATCTACAATCAAGGACTCTACAGTGAGTTCGAAGAACCGTAACAATAACTCTTCAGATATTACCTCAAACTTTTCCACTCTATTTTTTCTTCTGCTCTTTTCTGTCTCTATTTACATGTGTGTATCACGTCTGCATGCTAGCGTAGGCGCGTTGCATATCCATAGGCGTTAACCAAATTAGAGTTTAAGTTTGATAAATGTCAACTTTTCTTCTTTAAACCTAAGAAAGCCTGTTTGTGCTGGTTTCTTTGCCTTATAATTGGAAAGCGGTGAACAAGGATTCGCCAAGGGGGAGCTAAAAACATGGTGTGTTTAAAAATTAAACCCTGTTACAGTAAGACCAGGTGAAGGCTGAAAGGGAATCCTAGACCTCTTTCTCACCTGGTCGTAACAGGCACTGATAATGTTAAAAAAGCACAAAAGCCAACATTTCTGCTGTGCTGTGATACATCATACATGAAACTCACATATTCACGCAAAGCATTTCAGTTAGGATGTGGATACAGCATAACTATGCCCTTCCTTTCATAAGGAAGACTTGTCTTCATACAACAATGCATGTGTTTAATAAATAAAGTCAAATTGATTTGTAGGTCTGCATTATTTGTAAACCATAGGCAGATTAATTTAAAACGAACCAGGCTGCTTTTCCAACAATGAGATTACACACAGCTTCTGATATATGTGTATTGTCTGAAGCAGTGTCATGGCCCCTTGTGACCAGAAGCAGCGATGTAATTATCAAACAGTTACATAAGTTGTTCAATTAATATTTATGAGTTGTTACAGTTCTTTGAAATTTGCGAACAAATTTTTCCATTACAAAATGAGCAGTGATTGTTTTCGGGCAGTCAGAGTTACAACCCTTTCTGAAGTGAATGGTGTAATTTGGGACACAGGCAGAACCTCCTCATCATCAACATTGATGTTACGTGAAATCAAGGTTTTTCATTGAGTATTGTGAATCATTCTCTGTCACAGATACAAATGAATGGAGTCTTTGGCCCACACATGCTTCATCGATGACCATCTCTCTGTCATAAGGACAGGAGTAGGAAAGTTCTCTGACAATTCTCAAGCTTAATTCCATTTCTCCAAAAAGGCAGCTCTTGCCAACCTACAGCAGGACCTGGACATTATCCAGGATATTGTCCAGGTCTTGCTGCATTTCTACACAGACTGCTTCAGTATCTGAGGAGTCGTGAATAGTACTGAACATAGTGCAATCATCAGTGAACATTCCCACTTCTGACCTGATGATTGAAGGAAGGTCATTGGTGAAGCAGCTGAATATAGCTGGGCCTAGGACACTACCCTGAGGAACTCCTGCAGTGATGTCCTGGAGTTCAGATGATTGACCTCCTACAACCACGAACATCTTGCTTTGTGCTAGGTATGACTCCAACCACCGGAGTGTTTTCCACGATTCCCATTGACTCCAGTTTTGCTCGGGCTCCTTGATGTCATACTCTGTAAAATGCTGCCTTGATGTCAAGGGCAGTCACTTTCACCTCACCTCTTGAGTTCCGCTCAGTACTTTAAAATATCTCAGCACATACAAGATCTCAATACAATGTCTTCTCAGAACAGTCTGTTTAGTAGAGTATTTTAGCTCTGTGTCTTTTAGTTTCAGTTTCAAACTCTTAACCTCCATTCATAGGCTTAAGCAATCGAGCACAGTGAACAGTGGTCAATGGACAAACTAATACAATCAAACTCAGATCAGTTAAACATTACACTTTCCCCCTTTCAACTGAAGACATTATTTTTGAGTATTGCTGAAATAGAGACATGTTGTCAATGCTTTTCGTCTTGCACTCATCAGGATAATTTGCAAGAATACCAATGTAGGGGAAAGCAACAACTTTATACTGTATGAGAAGAGAGTGCTGATTGGTTGGCAAGTGAACACTGATTTTAGAGGTGTTGTCATGGAGAATGCACCAGTTTATGATGACTGACAGTTAACTGCCAAGCTTTTGTCAGGCAAACCCCCCACCTGCCAAGACTGAGGCATACATTATTTTGCCACATGAACATTAAAGCTTAAAATTGCAAGCCCCTGACTGGAAAGACATTTGCACGGTAACAGTGCTGGAACAAGGGACAAAGGACCATGCCTTAACCCATTCAACCAACAATAGACATTTGATTACCAGATGTTGAAAGTGGGGGAGATAGCATTCCAGGTTGACTGCTAAGATAGCAGAATCCACAAAAACAGAAGAAGTGGTCAGACCAGTTTTAATCACATGACTAGCTGGCTGTTAGAATTTGAACTTCCAACAGTGTTTGAAATCAGAAAGCTCCTGACTCCTGGTTTAAGAAGACTTCTGTCCTGTCTGCTCTCATCTCGGTTCTCACCAGCTTTGGAATCCACTGAAAACACATGAATCTCAAAGAGAGAAAAGTCTCCTATGTAAACAACATTTAAAAAGAACACTGGGCCCTGATGAACAGCTAGAATACATACAATCAAGTGAGCTTGAAGCTCAGTAAACAAGAAACTCTTCTGATATTGCCTCAAAACCTCTCTACTATATTTTCCTCTCCTCTTTTCTGTCCCTATTTGCATGTGTATATCGTGTATGCATTCTAACATGGACGCGTGTTATATCCGTAGGCGTTCACCATATTATAGTTTAAGTTTAAATACATTTCACTCTTCTTTAAACCTGAAAAAACCTGATGTGTTGGAAAGCTGTGAACAAGAATTCACAAAAGGGGAGCTCAAAACACAGCGTGTTTAACAATAAAACCCTGTTACAATAAGACTAGGTAAAGACAGCAAAAGACCCCCAGATACATTTCTCACCTGGTCGTAGCACTTGGTTTGAAATTTAAATCAGGCAGCTTGACTCTGATTGGTCAAGGCATTGCCCTGAGGAATGAACCAGAGAATGGTACCTGGCAAACTTTTAACCTGCTTTGGACCAGATACTGATGAAGCAAGATTGGGATTGATATTTAGCTGTTTGATTCAAACCAAAACTCCAACTTGAAATTGTGGTTCCCTTGCGCCTGTACGTTTGTCAAAGTATGCTTTTGCTTTACTTTGTCGCTTTTTGATTTCATCTGCTTTCACTCTGACATTCTCATTAACTGGTAGTGATATCTTAAGAACAGTCAATGGCATGTGGAAGTTGCGACCTATCATAAGTTTGGCTGGTGTCTTTCCAGTCAGAGAGCGTGTAGGCTTTACTCCAGCTGCTGTCACTCTGTAACCTAGAAAGACAATCACGAATGCTGCAAATGTGAATTTGTCCTTATGTAGCGTCAAATTGTGTTTTGCAAGTCGAGTGAGCACTGCTGATAGTTGTTGATCATGTTCAACTTTGTCCCTTCCGTGGACAACGATGTCATCAAGTAGGTTAAGGGTCCCTCAACATCCGACAAGACTAAAGAAACAATTTTCTGGAATGCACTAGGTGCTGAACTGAGTCCATATGGCATTCTGCGGTACTGAAACACACCTTCATGAGTTAAAAAAGCTGGAAGATACCGATTTTGTTCTGCTAGAGGTATCTGAAGGTAACTCTGTCACATATCAAGCTTTGTGAAGACAGTGGAGTCATGAAATGATGCTGACAGTTCTTGAATTGTAGGAAGTGTCGACTTGTCTGGTATGATAGCTTTGTTGACTGCCTTAAGGTCAATGCTTAGTCTACGTTCACCATTTTTTTGTCATGTGATGTCTAGATTTCATATCCATGGTGATGAGTGGATTTGCTCAATGATACCATCTGCTTCTAGTCGTTTCAGCTCCTGTGAAAATTCAGCATGGATTGCAAACGGCAACCATCTCAAATTTTGTGAAACTGGTTGAATTGATGTGTCACCGCGAGTAACATGACAGTACCTCTTGATCTCCCCAAATCCATTAAATAAGAAAGGATACTGGCATATATAACCTGCATTATCAATCCCATTATTGTGTCCTCCGGTGAAGTCTTCAGTTTGAATCCAAGTCTAATGAAAAGGTCTACCCCCATGAGGCTTCGACCTTTAGCTACATAGAAAATGAGCCTGTCTAGGGTGACATTTTTGTAACATACTGGAACTGTGATCGTTCCCCGAAACTGACATAATAGTGTCGTCATAGGCCTGAAGAGTGTTTGTTGCAGGACCGAGAATGGAAAAAAATACCGATGGTAGAGTTTGTCACTCAAAATAGATACTTTCGCACCAACATCGATAAGAAGTGACACTGAGATGCCTGCGATCACGACTGAGGGTATCTATTTTGGTAGGAGGAATAGCTGTGCAGAGTATTTCTTAAAATGGTAAGAGATTAGAAAGTGTACATGTACAACAGGACCTGGGTGTCTTCGTCAATAAGTCACTGAAAGCTAACATACAGGTGCAGCAAGCAATTAGGAAGGCTAATAATAAGTATGTTAGCCTTTATCACAAGAGGATTTGAGTACAGGAGTAGTGAAGTCTTGCTTCAATTGTACAGAACCTTGGTTAGACTGCACCTGGAGTACTGTGTGCAGTTTTGGTCCCCTTACCTTAGGAAGGATATTATTGCCATAGAGGGAGTGCAAAAAAGGTTCACCAGACTTGTTCCCGGGATGGCGGGAATGTCCTGTGAAGAGAGATTGGGGAAACTGGGCATGTATTCTTTAGAGTTTTGAAGAACGAAAGGTGATCTCAGTGAAACTTACAAAATACTTAAAGGGATAGACAGGGTAGATGCAGATAAGATGTTTCCCCTGGTTGGGGAGTCTAGAACCAGGGGACACAATTCCAAAATAAGGGGGAAGCCACTTAAGACAGAGATGAGGAGAAATTTCTTTCCTCAGAGCGTTGTGACTCTTTGGAATTCTCTACCCCAGAGGCTGTGGAAGTTCAGTTATTGAGTATGTTTAAAGCAGAGATTGACAGATTTCTAAATACCAATGACATAAAGGGATATGGGGATAGTATGGGAAAAAGGCATTGAAGTGGATGATCAGCCATGATTGTATTGAATGGCAGAGCAGGCTTGATGGGCTGAATGGCCTACTCCTGCTCCTATCTTCCTATGAGCACTCCTTAAAATGACCTGATGCTTTACTTTTTGTGAAGGTAAATACATATTGTATCTCACTCTCAGGAAGAGACTCCCCACGTGCTGAACTGATGAAGTCCTTTTCTTCAACAGCCTGCACATCTTTGTAAAATGTTTACACTTTAAACATGAGTTGCATTTTTGTCCTCAAGCTGGACATGGTATTGTGACTCGATGAGCATTTCAAAATTTGGGCACAACTTTAAAGGTAACTGACTGTGATGGGACACATTTAGATGAGGTTGCTGAGGTCTTCTTGTCCTTAAAACTTTGCACTGAAGCTGGTGGGTAATTTGTGCCTACATCTAACGAAGCATGTGTGTGTAACCTCTTTGATTCCAACATGGCAGATTCGACCAAGGTTTGGCTTTTTCCAAGGTTAAATCATCATCTTCCATGAGGAGACATTTCCTCATTCATGGAATTGAAAGCTTCTCAATTATTGGTCACAAATTAGTTCATTGGTTAGCGTGCCAAATTTACATGTAGCCACCAATTGCTGCAATGCTGTCATGTATTGTTTAATGGGCTCACCATGTCCCTGGGATCTCTGGAGGAATGCGTATCACTCTAACATCACACTTTTCTTTGGATCAAAGTATTTTTCGAGTGCACTTACGGCCGTATTAAATGTCGATGTATCTTCTGTGAGCTGCTCTAAAATATGCTGGCCTTCTATTCCGAGACAATGTACGAGTATTGCTTTCTTACGGTTCACTGCTACATCTGGGTTGCCCATCCCCGTAGTGAGCAAACATGTCTTGAACCCAGAAGTCCATCTCTCCTAGCACAAGGGAGGATTTTCCGGTGTTGAAAGAAATAGTTCTGGAGTGAATACCATAAATTTGTTTTCAATTGATATGCGATGGAGCTTTCTTCAGATACCTCGTTGCCACATTTTTGTTATGTTTTCTCCAGGGTGCTGGATATAGTATATATAGAATGTATCTCAGCGCAATGCAGATATCACACATGTAAATCACCAACTGGTTTATTTACAGCATTTTAAAATATCTCAGCACTTAAAAGATCTCAGTACAATGTCTTCTCCAAACAGTCCTGGTTTAGTAGAACATTCTAGCTCTGTGTCTTTTAGTTTCAGTTTCAAACTCTTAAGCTCCACCATAGGCTTAAGCAATAAGAACAGTGAACACTGATCAATGGACAGATGAAAACAATCAAACCCAGATCGATCTACACTCTGAAAAAAATCGGATGGGACGTCACAACGTCAGGCTTCCTGTCCAACGTCTCCTATCTTGATTTTATGACTGCCCCCTGCCTTTGTTCTGTATCCAAGGTCCGCACAAAATTCAGTCCATAGTAATGAACACATAGGAACATTGGAACAAGAATAAGCTCCTCCAGCCTGTTTCACCATTCAATTCAAACACTGATGATCTGTACTTCAGTTCCATTTACCCGCCTTTGTTCTATATCCCTCAACACTCTTACCCAATCAGCGGCAATAACTGCTGACAAGAAGAGCAAATCCAGCCACCTCCAATTTTGGGTGAGACTCAGGCCTCCCAGTTGGGGCATGCACAGTCTGTATTATTGGTTATATGCCCCAAAATGGGCTATAACCAATTCCTACACAATCTTCCATTCCCAGGACAGATAGAGTACAAGGCATATACAGGGAGGATTCATTGATTGTTCTCAGAAAGATGCAGGGGTCTATTTTCCATGGATAATTTAGATGCGAAAGAGCCTCCGATGCAATCAAGGTGGGGTCTTAAGCTGCAATGCTGCTTTAGCCCATGTTTAGTGTATGATGTCATCTTGGTAAAGGAGTTGAAGCAGGAGGAAGAGCCATCTAGAGGATTGTTAAGCGATTGACTGCAAATTAAATTGCTTGATAGCACTCACTGAAGAGGCTGCAAGCTTTTTGGTGGATAATGCTTCAATTAATGACCTTTTCTAACAGTGACCAGCTGAACAGGAGCAAACAGGTTCTTGTTCAGGATTTCGAGCACTTTTTAAAGCCATGTTCAACTTTTAATGTTCACTTGCTGAATGAGTTCGACTGACTATTGTTATGATTAGGTGAAAAGGGGTCGAAAGGCACCCTTCTTGTCCCTCTCCTTGTTTGACCGCTATAGAGTTTATTCCCTTTTAAACAGTGGATGTGCTTATCAATTCAGTGAGCGCTTAATCCCTTATGTGTTATGATCATAAAAGAACCGATCAGATAATTTTTCTTGATTTAAACAAGAAAGGGGTTAGTTTATTGTACTTAAAATCAAAACCTGATCAAAGTAAAATAATAAAACTACACTCCAACACACACACACACACACACACACACACACACACACACACACACACACACACACACACACACACACACACACACACACACACACACACACACACACACACACACACACACACACACAATGAAGAATAGTTTGGTTGCATTAGAGTCCAGAACAAATAAAAAAATATACAGTCTGTGGGGTCTGGTAATAAAGTTGTCTTCTGGATGAATTCATGGTTCTGAAGTTACTGGCTGGTTTCAGCTGGTCCACCCATTTCAGGGTTTTCTTGGAGACAGTGATGCAGGTGGCTTTCTCCTCCGGGGTCTCTGTCTGTAGTGATGATAGGCTTGGACAGGATTCGAAGCTTGCAGTATACCTGGAGAGAGACAGAGGGAGAGAGAGAGGCACCACTGGGGTCCTACACGGATTAGCTCTCAAAGCTTGTCTGCTGTATGTAACAGAAACTCTATGTTTTCACACAGACTGGGGAGACTGTCACATGATTCTTTTAGTGTATTATTTTGTTCACTTTAATGAGAGTCAAACTCTAAGAATCCCAAATCTCTCTCAGGTCTTATTGTTTCAAGGTTTACCCCAGAGGTTCGTCTTCACTAGTGAATGCTCCAAGATGGCTTTGAATGTCTTGCTAATGAGGGCAATACCAGATAATTTATTCAACTGTTCAAGCTATTGTTCTGAATGCAAGCTATTTAGACATGTGTCTCCACTTCGATGCCTCGGAATGTGAGGTATTTCAGTGCAAATTGCGATAGCCGTCTTAACTGCCAGTTTTAAAAGTTGAATGCAGGATTCCAGCTCTTTTTAAAAGTTTAATGTAGGTTTCTAACTGATGAATTAAAAATCCTCATTCAGCATGACTTTGTTTTTCCTGACAATACACTGCGTTTGATGAGGACTTCTGAAACACATCAGGAGACTTTCTTCGGACACTCTGTCAAGTCTTCACCAATGAGGTATCACCACTTTTCCTGAAAATTCTCTCAGGATTTCACCTGAAAAGACTGAGTGCTATGCTTCTCTACCTTATAGGAATCGCCAGGAGTAGAGATTTGTTAGTCACGGGCATCTTACTACGTGTTCCCCTCTCCTGCAAGAGGAATTGGAGGAGGAAATGAGGCCAGGTAGAGCAGCACCAGCTGCTGGAGGAGAGAGCGACAGTACAGTGAGCAGTGTTCTTAACAGGAGTCCTTACCCACCCAGGGTATTCAGAGAGCAGTACTCCTACATTCACATGAACCAAGACCAATGCATGAGGAGGCTTCACTTTACCAGGGAGATTGCCACAGTGATCTGCGGTCTTGTGGAAGCAAGACTCAGATATTGCAGCACAGCCAGAACTGCATTGTCTGTGGCAGTCAGGGTCACAGTAGCACTTAATTTCCATGCTACTGGAATGTTCCAGGCTTCTACATGTGATATCACTCATACATCACAATCCTGTGTGGGCTCCACGTGTTCTGAGGAATGATTATATTGCCAGAGAAGACCAGAAATAGACAGTTTATCATTCAACAGGAGTGAAGGATTCCCCATGGTCCAGGGAACCACTCACTGCACACATGTGGCCACGTGTGCCCCTTGTTTAAATCCAGAGGTGTTCAGAGACAGAGAAGGGTTCTTCTACTCCCTCAACATGCAGCTCATGTACAATAGTAACAGGACATCATGCAGGTGAATGCCTGCTATCCAGAGAGCTGCCATGATGCTTTTATAATGAGACAGTCATCCATCCCACAGATCTTTCAGCTCCCAATGAATGTGTATGGCTGGCTACCAGATGAGAAGGGAGACCCTCTGATATCATGGCTGAGGAAACCCCTAGACACAAGCTGTGCACTGATACAATGAGAGTCACTCAGCCAGCAGGAATATCATTGAGCAGAACATTGGGATCCTCAAGCAGAGTTTTAGGTGCCTTGACCATTCCTCCGCTGTTAGACTTCGGGGTACCATTGCTACATAATTTACCTTCCACAACTGGAAGTCCATTGTCTGCACTCAATCCTTTCAACTCCTTCCCATGAAGATCAGAAAAAAAAGACCATCAATTCCGTCACTACTCAATTACCGTAATGAAGCTGCTTGGTCTTCTGTTGCAGCGTTTTGTCATTCCATGGAAGCTGCAATGTCTGCATTAGAAGCTGCAGCCTCAGATATCAGATGCTGCAGGATATAGAGCTCCACAGGTCACTGACTGGAATTGACCATTCTCCCCATGAAAGAAAGGGTGGGTTCCAGGCTCTGCAACAAGCCATGGACCAAGATGGAGACAAATTCCTCCATCATTTTGGCCACAGCACGTAAGCTTTCAGGAAGGCTCTCCATTGCACCAAGCATTTGGTTTCTCAGACCCATCAGCCTTCTTCTGAAGCTTGGCCCTCACATAACTCCTCTACAACAAACCTTTCCCCCCAGCTCTTCCAAAACCTCTGGAAGCTGAGATGGTGTTTCCACCTCTTCCATTTCCTCCAGGGCAGATGGTGCATCTTGCTCCTCAGAGCCCGCAATGATAAATCAAGAAGGGTTAGAGTGAAACACGTGTGATCACTGTAGGAGAATGGGTGATGAATCATAGAATGGCTACAGTATAAAAGGGGGCCATTTGGCCCAGTGTGTCCTTGCAAGCCCTCAGCAAGAGCAACTCAGCTAGTCCCACTCTCTTCCCCATCTCTTTAGTCCTGCAATTATTTTTCTCTTCAGGTGCTTATCCAATTCTCTTTTGAAAGCCACGATTGAATCTGCCTCCACTGCACTCACTGCATAAAAAAGTGTTGCCTCACGTCACTGTTGGTTCTTTTGCCAATCACTTTAAATCAGTGACCTCTGGTTCTCAACCCTTTCACCAATGGGAACAGTTTTTCTCTATCCACTCTGTCTAGACCCCACATGCTTTTGAACACTTCTACAAAATCTCCTCTCAACCTTTTCTTCTCTAAGGAGAACAACCCTAGCTTCTCCAATCTATCCACATAACTGAAGTTCCTCCTCTCCCAAACCATTCTCGTAAATCTTTCCTTCACCCTCTCTAAAGTCTTCACATCCTTCCTCAAGTGTGGTGCCCAGATTTAGACACGATACACCATTTGCAACCAAACCACAGTTTTATAAAGGTTCATCATAACTTCCTTGCTTTTGTACTGTATGCCTCTATTTATAAAACCCAGGATCCTGTCTGTCTTTTTAACCATTTTCTCAACCTGCTCTGCCATCTTCAACAAGTTGTGCACATGTACCCCAGGTCTCTCTGTTCCTGCACCTCTTTTAGAATAGTACCCTTTATTTTATATTGCTTCTCCTCCTCCTTCCTACCAAAATGTATCACTTCACTCTTTCCTGCATTAAATTTCATCTGTCCATGTCTGCCAGCCTATGTTGTCTTGAAGTCTATTACTGTCCTCCTCGCAGTTCACAATACTTCCAAGTTTTCTGTGATCTGCAAATTTTAAAATTGTACCCTGTACACTCAAGTCTCGATCATTAATATATATCAAGAAAAGCAGTTGTCCTAGTACTGACCCCTGGGGAACCCCAATTTATACCTTCCTCCAGACGTAAAACAATTGTTCACAACCTGTTTCCTGTCACTCAGCCAAATTTGTATCCATGCTGCCACTGTAGCTTTTATTCCATGGGTTTCAACTTTGCTGGCAAGTCAAATTATGTGGCACTTTATCAAACACCTTTTGGACATTCATGTACACCACATCAACATTACCCTTATCAACCATCTCTATTACCCCAACAAAAAACTCAATCAAGTTTTTTTTTATTATCATTCGTTCATGGGATGTGGATGTCGCTGGCTAGGACAGCATTTATTGCCCATCCCTAATTGCCCTTGAAAAGGTGGTGGTGAGCTGCCTTCTTGAACCACTGCAATAGATACACCCACAGTGCTGTTAGGGAGAGGGTGTGAGGATTTTGGACTAGCAACAGTGAAAGAATGGCAATATAGTTCCAAGTCAGGATGGTGTGTGGCTTGGAGGGGAACTTGCAGGTGGTGGTGTTCCCATGCATTTGCTGCCCTTGTCCTTCTAGGTGGTAGAGATGGCGGGTTTGGAAGGTACTGTCAAAGGAGCCTTGGTGAGTTGCTGTACTGCATCTTGTAGATGGTACACACTGCTGCCACTGTGCGTTAGTGGTGGAGGGACTGAATATTGAAGGTAGTGGATGGGGTGCCAATCAAGCAGGCTGCTTTGTCCTGGATGGTGTCAAGCTTTTTGAGTGTTGTTGGAGCTGCACTCATCCAGGCAAATGGAGCATATTCCATCACACTCCTGGCTTGTGCCTTGTAGACAGTGGACAGGCATTGGGGAGTCAGGAGTAAAGCTTGGCTCGGGTATAAAATTAAATTGCGACCCGGGCCCAACCTGACAACATCCAACTCAAACCGGACCCGGACCCGAGTCCTTTAATTTTTTTAAATGCCCGACCCGACACACGTAGTCGGGTTTGGTCGGATTGCCAGGCTTTACTGCAGAGTGTGGAGTCTGGACTGCACGCTTCCCTTGACGTCCTGAATGTTCATTTCAAGATTACTTCCCGAAGCAAGGCAGCACTGTCCACGTCCAGCCCAACCCGACCCGAGCCTGACACTTGTTGCCGGGTCTGGTTGGGTTCGGGTCGGGTAGCCACGCTTTAGTCAGGAGATAAGTTACTCGCTGCAGAATTCCCAGCCTCTGACCTGCTCTTGTAGCCACAGTATTTATGTGGCTGGTCCAGTTCAATTTCTGGTCAATGGTAACCCCCAGGATGTTGATAGTGGGGGATTCAGTGATGGTCATGCCATTGAATGTCAAGGGGGAGATGGTTAAGTTGGTTCGACATGATTTGTCTTTAACAAATCAGTGCTGGCTTTCCTTAATTAATCTACATTTGTCCAAGTGACTGTTAATTTTATCCCAGATTATTGTTTCTACAACCTTTCCCACCATCGAGGTTAAATTGACTGGCCTGTAGTCGCTGGCTTTATCCTTGCACCCTTTTTGAACAAGGGTCTAAAATTTGCAAGTCTCCTGTCGTCTGGCACCACCCCTGTATATAAACAGCATTGGAAAATTATGGCCAGTGACTCCACAATTTCTAACCTTACTTCCCTCAGCATTAGGTCCTGGTGACTTATCAACTTTAAGTACAGCCAGCCTTTCTGATACCTCCTCTTTATCAACAATTAGCTCAACCACTAGCTTAACTACCTCCTCTTTCACTATGAATTTGGGAGCACCTCCTTGGTGCAGACAGATGTAAAGTACTCATTTTGTACCTCAATCATGCCCTCTGCCTCCATGCATAGATTCCCTTTTGTGTGGTTCTTAATCAGCCCAACCATCCTCTTACTACTATTTACTATTTATATGGCTGTAGAAGACAATTGGATTCCCTTTTATGTTAGCTGCCAGTTTCATACTCTCTCTTTGCCTCTCCGATTTCCTTTTTCACTTCCCCTCTGCACTTTCTATATTCAATCTGGTTCCCACTTCTATAATCAAGCTGACATACGCACCCTTTTTCTACTCCATCTCATGCTCTATCTCTTTCATCATCCAGGGAGTTCTGACTTTGGTTGCTCTACAATTTCGCTTCGTGAGAATGCACCTCAACTGTACCCAAACCATCTCCTCTGTAAGGCATTTTTAATATCTCTTGCATTTCTGTTTGTAAGTAAAATGTAACCAGCTGCAGTGTGGGCCAGCGTGTGGAATGCACAAGTGGTAGGAACAGGGAGTGCGGAGGACATCGGGATGAAGGGAGAAGAATTCTGACTGAAGACAACATCACTGGGGCTCATTGGATTTTTAAAAAATAAAAGACAGTTTAACTGAACAAGGACCCACAAACACACACAGATGAGCCAGGACATGCCACTAAGGTGGTAGCCCAGATTGTTACAACATCAGACACTCTGTCGACAACAGCTCCCATAGACAATGGCCTCCTGGAATATGTGTGAATGGTTTCCTTCCTGCCTTATCAAGATGCAGATATCACATGCATTGCTGGTATGCACCTAAGCCCCCACTGCTGAGAGCAGGATCTGACCACATGTAGGTGGCCTTGCATAGTCATGGTGGGATTGATAAGGCACTGAAACCCAGATGACCCGATTTGAGATATTACCTTATATGTCAAGGGAACAGGGTCAGAAATGGGTACAAAGCCACAGCTCACAAGGACATTGTTGCTGCAACCAGGAAGTGTGATGTGGTCTGTCACAGGAAGTCATGTGGAAGAATTTGTTCAGCAGACTAACAACCTGGGAATGAGCTCCTGTACGCAGGTCTAACTAAGCAACTGATGTTGTAAGTCTGTACCATTGCTTAGTGATTAAATAAAGGTTTTCCACATAAAGTGGAAATTGCATCCAGAGTTTGTTTTGTGTCATTAATATTTTTTACGGGGTCCAGACCTTAGAGGGAAGTGAGACCTCCTGTTTAAGTGTCTTACACCTCTTTAAAGGCAGCCCATTGTTCAATTATAGTTTTGCCTGCCAATCCTAAGTTACCTAGCACAGTGGCGCAGTGGTTAGCACCGCAGCCTCACAGCTCCAGCAACCCGGTTTCAATTCTGGGTACTGCCTGTGTGGAGTTTGCAAGTTCTCCCTGTGTCTGCGTGGGTTTCCTCCGGGTGCTCCGGTTTCCTCCCACATGCCAAAGACTTGCAGGTTGATAGGTAAATTGGCCATTATAAATTGCCCCTAGTATAGGTAGGTGGTAGGGAAATGTAGGGACAAGTGAGGATGTGGTAGGGAATATGGAATTAGTGTAGGATTGGTATAAATGGGTGGTTGATGGTTGGCACAGACTCGGTGGGCCGAAGGGCCTGTTTCAGTGCTGTATCTCTAAAATAAACTAAACTAAACAACCCACTGACATTGGCCATTCTCCAATTAAATATTTTTACGTTAGGTTACTCCCTGTCTTTTTCCATAGCATGATACTATGTTTACTGTGCCCTAAATGTTCCTCTAGCAATACTTGATCCACTTGAACTACCTCATTCCCCAAAACCAGATTTAGCAATGTCTCCTTCCTTGTTGGTCCATAAACATGCAGATCAAAAATATTCTCCTGAACACACTTTAGAAACTCTTCCCATCTCTGCCCTTTATACTAACACTCACCAAGTCTATATTAGTTATGAGTGCAGCTGCAACACTCAAGAGGCTCAATACCATTTAGGACAAAGCAGCCCACTTGACTGGCACCCCATTCAACAGCTTAAACATTGACTCCCTCCACCACCGGCTCACAATGGCAGCAGTGTGTACCATCTACAGGATGCATTGCAACCTCTACCACCTAGCAGAACAAAGACAGCTGGTGCATGGGAACACCATTACCTGCAAGTTCCTTTCCAAGTCACGCCCCATCCTGACTTGGAAAAATATATCGTCATCCCTTCATTGTCACTGGGTCAAAATTTTTGAACTCCCTCCCTAACAGCACATGGCCTGCAGCACTTTAAGAAAACAGCTCACCACCATCGTCCCAACAGAAATTACAGATGGGCAATAAATGTTGACCTTGCCAGCAATGTCCACATCCCATGAATGAATAAAAAGAACATGAGTGGTTAAGATAATATCCTATCTCACTGTACTGTTTTATTTATCTGCTTAAATCTTTTATTGATTTTGCACTGTAGTTGGTCAATCATATTAAGCGTCAAGTCTATTAATGATGTATTGATCACTCTGACAAAGTTCCGACAAAGGGTCATTGATCTAAAACATTAATCTTTTTTCTCTCTCCACAGATGCTGCCAGACCTGCTGAGTATTTTCAGCATTTTCTGTCTTTATTTCAGATTTTCAAAATCCACACTATTTTCCTCTTGTGTTGATCACTCTTACTATGAAGATGAACTTGCTAATTCTGAACCTGTACTCATTGATTCCCCATCCTTAGCTATTGCACCATTCATGGAGTACATAAGAACATACAAACAAACAAAATCTTTGACAGGAAAACACCAGCTGGTCCATCTAGCCTGTCCCATACAGTTGTGATGCCTTACGTTCTGTCAAGAGACTGCCCATCCCATAGGTGCCAGGAAGTCTCCTGGGGGAGGTGAAAGACCAGTTCAAAAACTATTGGTCAATTCGGGAGAAAATAAATCTGGAAAAATCCTCTCCAATCCCTCTAAGTGCTCAAAACTAGTCCCGGAGATCACATTGACTGTAATTTATCTTATTTGGAACCTAGCTGTCATATGATGCGATCTCCACCACAGCCAGGAGTCAATCCAGTTCTCCCCTTAATACATTAAACCACTGCTCAGACTTACACTTATTTCTACCACTCTGCTGATCAGTTCACTGTGGAGGCATTCTCACACACATTTTTCTTCTGGTGCTGAAATCAGCAATATCAGGGCGAAAGCAGCAGGAGCTAATTCTCTCAAAAACCCACAGTTAACCCTTTAATAACACACTGCTGATTTCTAGACCATACTTTGTATATGCTAATGACAATACTGAGAAATGTAAAGGTGCATTCCATATTTAAACTGGTCTGCTATATCGGTCCAATCATAAATAATCAAATGGAAACTCTAAATTTAACAAGACTAGTTTATTAAGTGAGCAATGGTTTCACACACCAATGTTTAGGGATCTTGAAAATGAGGTTAAACATTCACCCTGTCATATGCAACATGTAATTTCATGAATACAGTTATTAGTGCAGGCATCATAAACTATCCACTATAATAGCAGTCATTTTCACATTAGCATCAATAAGTATTGAACAAAAATTAAAGCACAATTGAAGAATTATAATAAGCAGGTCACAAGTTAAGGAGTATTGTTCAGACCAAGTTCACATTTAGTTGAGCATTCCAGTAAATTATATACAAATCTAGTCAATGTAAAAATATGTGTACTATAGATCAGTTAGCTGTACATTCAGTAAACCAATCTTAAAAGCACAAATCCACAAGAAGAGCATATATAAAATTAAATCTGCTGTTTCTAAAATGCACTGCTTGTCTCCAGTTAAAACTGAATGAGTAGTCGTCTATGAATGGAACATTGCAAGGAGAATTAAGTACAAAAGTAGGGAGGTTCTGTTTCGGTTATACAGGGCATTGGTGAGACCACATCTTGAGTACTGTGTACAGTATTGGTCTCCTTATTTAAGAAAGGATGTCGATGCATTGAAAGCAGTTCAGAAAAGGTGTACTAGACTAACACCTGGATGGGCGGGTTGTCTTATGAGGAAAGGGTGGACAGGTTGAAAGGTTGTACCCGCTGAAGTTTAGAAGAGTAAGAGGTGACTTGATTGAAACATGTGAATAGATCTTGACAGGGCGGACGTAGAGAGGATGTTTGCTCTTGTGGGAGAATCTAGAATGAGGGGTCACCATATAAGCCAGAGATGAGGAGAAATTTTTTTCTCTCAGCGAATTGTGAGTCTTTGAAACTCTCTTCCTCAAAAAGTCTTCAGAGTCTTTGAATATTTTTAAGGCAGTGGTAGACAGATTTTTGATAAGCAAGTGGGTGAATGGTTATTGGGGTAGGCGGGAATGTGAAGTTGAGGTTACAATCAGATCAGCCAAGATCTTGTTGAATAGCAGAGCAGGCTTGAGGGGTTGAGTGACCTACTCCTGCTCCTAATTTGTATGTTTGTATGTTTGCATGTTAATAGGGAACATTTTATCATCATGACAGGATTCTGTGCTTTTGTTCAGATGAGGAAATCTATAAACTGGAGAGAACAAGAAGCGTTTGGTGCTTTAAAATTCTGCACAGAAAGTTTGATATATTGGAGTTCTATGTTTGAATCCGAAATGTGTGTACATCAGGAATGCTGGTCTGCCGAGCCGACTGCATCTTATAATGTGAAAAGTGCACAGAAAAATCATTCCAAACAATTGTAGTTTAACTGCAAATAAGTAACAGGTCACATTTGATAGATGATGCATTCAATAACTAACTTCATTGTGTCATAAATTAACATTTTTGTTTGCATTAAATCTTTTGCATCTACGAGATTATTGTAAACAGAGACTGGAACAACTGATCATTTTATGCAAAGGTATGGAGATACATGAATTCATGATCAGTTGTAAAGTATCATAATTTCACACTAATAATTCCTTATGTTTGGCAAGAGGCATATTCACAGTGTATGTGTCTGTGTGCCCATGTATTTGAATAAAAAATTGTCTTTATCTTCTTTCGCACATATACATTTTAGCTGTATCAGTTGATAGCTATTGCACAAACAGAGAAGTATCATAATCCCTTTATATATCCACTGATAATGATTAGCTCTTGGCTATAGGCAAATTCTGTTCACGTTTAAGATTTGGATAAAGCTGATTGGCATAACAGAAAAATATGTTCTAATGCAAGGGTCGACTCCTGCCCCCACCACACATATCCAGCATGGAATCAGTAGGCCGGGTGTTAACAAAGAGAAACAGCACAGAAGGAATGAAGACTTACTGCTGCAACTCTGCATGCCTCCTTGAAAAAGGGTTTCCTTGGTAGCCAATATACGTATCAAAATTGTAAATGTTTTATAAATAATATAGTTACAGTTTTGCAACACATACCACATTTGGAAAATTTTCCCCCGCTTCTCCAATTTAGTGAGTGACATAAGCAGAATATGAGGCTGATCAAAACCTCCCTGAGTTATTTGGTCTGCCTAATTTGTGGAGTTTATCTTATTAAAATTATTTGCCACCTATTAAGACAAGCTGAGATGTAGGGAGCATTAATCAGATCTGACAATATAGGTTCAACAATATTTCAGAAAGGTTTATTCACTTGAAATATATGTTTATAATAATTATATAGCCCAATAATTGGGTGGCTTCTGAAACGAGGTTTAAGCACACATTGCTCATGCCAAATGAGACTGGTGGCAGAACAACACAAAATTGACCTCATTTACTTAGGTCATCTGCAAAGCCAGCCGATCGCCATTCTTCCCCGAACCAGTGAGTTGTGGACACCAGCCGCAGCCTCAGAGACAGTTTGATTGTCCCAGGAAAAATGAGGAACAGCTGGATTAAATGCCAACCTAAGTGGTGAGCAGACTCCAGAATGAGGGGAGAGGCATGGTGAGTGGGGCAGGAATGGAATGTGCTTGCAACACTACCAGCGACTTAGATGCCCATTTACACTTGTGAAATGGGTGCAATGCAAATTAATTTCTAGTCCCATTTGCATTAGGTGACTGTTGGGCTAATGTTGATATATTGAAAAATAACTATCTCATTCAATACATTTCTGATTTGCAATATGAGCAACACATCTTAGCTGTAAAATCCCTGAGTAGTTGTCAGTTGTGTTTCAAACAGATAGTAATAATAGCACTAATGCGAAGCTAGCGAGATGCAATTTGATTCTTCTAGAGCTATGGTGATTTTCCTTCTGTACAATGTCAAACTTCATGACCTTCATACTAAAAAGGGAGAAAATTAAATAATATTCAATTTCCATTCTGGATTTTGTGCCTGAAAACCAAAATTGCTTTCACTTACATTAGAAATAAAAGTCAAATTACACTGAGGCAAAATTTGCTGCAGGGGTGAATCTAACTGTGACTGCTTTGGTTAAACTTGCAAATGGCCATTTAATTTTTACGATATCTTGTGCTGCAAGTTGCTGGAAGTGTGAGACTATAATTTTCAGCGAGGGAAACTGAGCATTTGGGACCCAAGTGAACAGTGAATACGAGGGGGGTGGGGAGCGGTGTTGGAATAGAACGATGGAATGAAAGAGATAGAAAAAAAAGCAACAGAAAAGTTAAAATAAATTTAAAATTTGCATTTTTAATTTGTCCAATAAAAATGAAAATCTGAAGGAATGAGACTCCATCTTCGTAATAGTTAATTTTCAGTGCCAGAAACTTGACAATAATTAATAACTAGAATATCATTAAAGAATCTTTGACAGCTAAATAAATTTGCATGGACTGAAAATGGCTGTAAAACAGGCTCCTTGCATCACTTCAGACCAGCTCTAACTTTCATTGTTTCCATGGTGCAAGTACAGGAACTTCATATCTCTCAATGTATTTTAGTGGTGAGGCAGAGAGAGGCAGGCAAAAAGGCACATCTCAGACAGCAACTTTTGATTTCCATGTTTAACTGCACAACTGCCCTCACTTGAAGTTGTTGTGGCATTTTCATATAAATAACAGTGAGTGCTATTCACCTCACCATTAATTTGGCAAAAAATTATGGAATAATAATTCTTCCTACATCAGTGAACTTGCTGAATAGAATCTCCTGTTACATGTAGTGACTAATCATTTACTTATAGCCACTGCTTCATCCTCAGTCCTACAATGCTTTAAATATTAAAACCTTTTTCAATTCTTTAGGTATAATGGGAGATTTTCCTTTGTCCTGCACCTGGGTTTTCCATCTATTAAAAGTAATGATCAAGGAATCAGACCAAAAATGATGTAAATAAAATGCATGTCGTGGCCAGCCACAGCATGTGTTAACCAAATCCACTGATCTTCCCATAATTATTTATGAATGAATACATATTCCATGTGCTATTCATGGTGAATTTGAGGATATAAAACTTTATAACAGCCCAGATTTTGCTGGAACAGGGCATCTCGGGGCTACCCTGTTCATTAGGCATTTTCCCTCATTCTTTAGCTTGAAAAATTCATGTGCAGTAAATTGCTAAATGTACGAGCTGAGAATAGAGCATCTGGAACCTTGGTGAAGGATGGGACCAATAGTCTATCTCCTTAACCAATGGCACTTTAAAGATTAAGCGGGCTGATGGCGGGGTGGGGGTGGGGGGCAGAAAATTGAGTGGGAAGCCCCCGCAGCCAAGTTTACGCAGGACGGCAGCGAGAAATAACCCGCCCGCCCCAGGCCAATCAAGGCCATTAAGTGATCAATTAACTGGCACTTGAGGGCCTCCGCCCACTGCCACAGGTATTTTACAATTGGCTGGCAGGCGGCTGAGGCCTCAAAAAGCCCGATTGATGAAACCAGGTGGCCTTCTTGTGGGCTGGGGGGTGGGGTATCTCCTGATCGGGCAGCCTGTGCCCCACAGAGTGCAGCCTCGAAGCCCCAACCACCCCCAATGCACATCACTCCACCCACACCCCCCTAGCCTCACCGGAACCCAACTAATTGTCCCCGCAAGGCTGCTGTATAAAATAAGGATGCATGGCGTTAGGGGTAAAGTATTAGCATGGATAGAGGATTGGTTGACTGACAGGAAGCAGAGAGTGGGGATAAATGAGTGCTATTCTGGTTGGCAATCAGTCACTAGTGGTGTGCCTCAGGGATCGGTGTTGGGTCCGCAATTATTTACAATTTATATAGATGATTTGGAGTTGGGGACCACTTGTAGGGTGTCAAAGTTTGCAGATGACACTAAAATGAGTGGCAGAGCAAAGTGTGCAGATGACTGTGAAACTTTGCAGAGGAACATAGATACATTGAGTGAGTGGGCAAAGGACTGGCAGATGGAATACAATGTTAATAAATGTGAAGTCATTCATTTCGGTAGGAGTAACAGTAAAAAGGATTATTACTTGAATGGTAAAAAGTTGCAGCATGCTGCTATGCAGAGGGACCTGGGTGTCCTTGTGCATGAATCGCAGAAGGTTGGTCTGCAGGTACAACAAGTAATTAGGAAGGCAAATGGAATTTTGTCCTTCATTGTTAAAGGGATTGAGTTTAAAAGCAGAGAGGTTATGTTGCAGCTGTATAAGGTACTTGGTGAGGCCGCACCTGGAGTACTGTGTGCAGTCTTGGTCTCCTTACTTGAGAAAGGATATACTGGCACTGGAGAGGGTGCAGAGGAGGTTCACTAGGTTGATTCCGGAGTTGAGGGGGTTGGCTTATGAGGAGAGACTGAGTAGATTGGGATTATATTCACTGGAATTCAGAAGAATGAGGGGGGATCTTATAGAAACATATAAAATCATGAAGGGAATAGATAAGATACAAGTGGAGAGTATGTTTCCACTGGCAGGTGAAGCTAGGACAAGAGGGCATAGCCTCAAGATTAGAGGGAGCAGATTTAGGACTGAATTAAGAAGGAACTTCTTCACCCAGAGGGTTGTTAATCTATGGAATTCCTTGCCCAGTGAAGTAGTTGACGCTTCTTCAGTAAACGTTTTTAAAGCTAAGGTAGATATCTTTTTGAATAATAAAGGAATTAAGGTTTACAGTGAGAACGCGGGTAAGTGGATCTGAGTCCACGAAAAGATCAGCCATGATCTTATTGAATGGTGGAGCAGGCTCGAGGGGCCAAACGGCCTACTCCTGCTCCTATTTCTTATGATCTTAAAACCTACCTTTTTTCCTGGGCCATCCTTCATCTTCTTCCGATGGCTGGGTGCAGTCTCAGCAGTAGCCCCTGCTCCCGGTAGCTGGGACTAAGAACTGCCGGCCCACTGATTGGCCAGCAGCTCCATTGGGCAGGACTTCCTGTCTCAAGAAGTTGGAAGTCCTGCCCAAGACCAATTAAGGGCATGGGCAGTGTAAAATCTGGTCTGGCTCCCCAGGCATGGTGGAGGTGGGCTCGCCACCGACTTTTCGGCTGGTGGACAGGAGCCCCCCTTCGCCCAATGAAAAATTCCGGCCAGAGGCACGATGGAAATATGGTGAACTAAAGTCAAATCAGGTGCAGAAAGAGAAATAAAAAGAATGAAAGAAAGATTGGATTAAGAATGAAAGATTAAATAGAAAATAAAAGTAAGGAAAATAAATAAATTTAAAATTTTATGTATTAAAAATCACTAAGAACAATTTACCATTTTAGAAATTAAACTCTGCAATTTAATTGTGCAAATGTAGCAATTTCTTGAAACTCATGGGAATATTGAGGGCGAGTTGCTGTATTTTTAAGGCTGATGGTAGGATATTTCTTTCTTGCCACAAGTTGATGGACAATTTTCACATCGACAAACACACATGCAGTAAACTTGCCACAATTTTGGCTGCTATTTCTAGGAAAACATTTGGGTGTTATGCCATGTGATGCATGATATACCTACTGATTCCTCTAGAAGCTTTCTTTGCTTTTAGTATGTACATACCCTGCATCTTCAATTCTGATTTGTAGCTATTTTACTTTAATTTTATTTTACTTTAAGAAATAATATACACTGGCTAAAGTATGACATGAGGGCAGTGTGACAGGAAGTGGAAATAGGCATTAGACGCAAGACCATTAATATATTATAGATATTTTCATGTTTTTCAATGACATGCATTGTGAAATTTGTCAGACTTACCATTTGGTGATACTTTCCAACACTCTGTTGAGGTTTTATTTCTGTTTCTTTGTACGCTACAAAATGGATGAGTGTGTTAGCCCTGAAAAAAGTAAAGAACATTGTTACCACTTTCATAATATTGTATTAATTGTTTTTAAAATAAAATATTCTTTTATTAATACCTGTGGTACAACATGGCGAGGAACTGAACTCCCAACAGCCCAGCAAACGATACCAGGAACATAAAACCGAGTGGCTCGATGGTTAGACTTTCATTTTTCGTAAAAGTACCATTTGGGAGGATTTTTGGGATATTGATGTGTATCTCAGGACCAATTGCTTGTAGGGAAAATGTTGAAACAATCCACAGAGTATTAATAATGAAGAACAAAAAAGTGGCCTGAAAAGAATGGAAGCGTTTATTCATAATATGTCTTTATAAGGTGCAAAACACCAATGTTCCCATTCAGTTCAACATGAGCGAATACACATTTCCTGGCATATAGTTTTTTGGAGCTCTCTCCATGCAAGAACAAAAGTTAACATAATTAATCAGTGCAGGTGCTCAATGGGTGCTCCAGATTTACTTTAATCACTGAGAAAACAGGAACTGTATGCATTGATTGTGCTAATCTGCACCAACACTGATTCTCCAATTCAAAGTCTTATTGAGCAAGGTTTCATCCTGGGAATGAAACCTCAAAATTTATCCTTTAGTCCATTAGCTTGATGGCACATGCATTTTGCTTTCTTTCAATTAGAAGGCATTTTGCACAATGGTCAAGCATTGACAAGACTGTGTGGAAATAATGGCTGTTCTGTTATATTCAGAGAGCTAAACTGACTATGAGAAAAGTTGGCAATCCATTTCTAATGTTAGACCCTGAAACCTGACAACTTTCTCTGTGCCTTCTATACCCCCTTTGTTTCCTCCTTCCACATAAGCATAAATCAACGCAGTTCCCCTTTTGGGATTGAACAAGGGATCAGATTCAGAACAGACGGTAAGCAGTGTTTACCTTGTTTCTGAGACATTTCAGTTGCTTCGCTGTCTCTGCCTGTCTCTCTTTATCTTCTTCAACTGGTTTAAGATACAAGTTGATGAGGTCATTCCAGAATGGTTCTTCTGCCTGCAGATAAAAAATATAAAATATTGAGGTCAATAAAAATGTTTTATTCCAATTGTCTATCTGAATGGCACTTTTGCTGTGTACTACAGTGAATAACTACATACAACAGAAGAGTTCTTACTACTTAGTGAAATGAATGCACAAAGAAATTAAGAAAAATGTCATAGGCAACAACTTACTTCATCAAGTGTTTCTTCAACAAGCAATATATGGAATGACTGCTCTTGCAAGTTGCTTATCCAATCTACATCATGAAAGTGCAAGAAAGAGATCATTCTTAGCAGCAATGCATTCTAGTTAGTTAAGCAACAAAATATCTTTTATTTTGACCTTGATTCTGCTGAAGACTCAAAACTCTATTTGAATATATAGTAGAAATCAAGCTTATCAGTCTCTGTGGTAGTGTATTTCCAGCAGTTCAAAAAATACATGCATACAACTTTCATTTCTATCTTTCATGATCTCAGGACGTTCTAAAGTGCTGCACAATTGACAAAATTCTTTTTTTGAATGATTGTAATGGAGGGAGAAACAGTTGCCAGTGTACGCACAGCAAAGACTCACAAACAGCAATGAGATAAATAATCAGGTAATCTGTTTTTAGTGAAGGTGGTCAAAGGACAGGACATTGGAGAGAACTCCCCAGTTCTTCTTAAAATAGTGTCATGGGATCTTTTATATCAATCTGAGAGGGCAGATGGAGCCAAAGTTTAACATCCCATCCGAATGATGCCACCTCAGACAATGCAACACTCCCTCAGTACTGCATTGGAGTGTCAGCTGAGATTGTGTGCTCGAGTGTTTAGATTGGGACTTGAAACCACAATGTTTTGACTCAGTGCTGCCACTGAGCCATGGGTAACATCCAGGTTTTAAAGCTACTCCAGGTAATAAGTCTCTTTTGCACCCACACCCTCCACCATCACTATTGCACATTACAAACCCCAATATAACCCAATCATTAAACGGATAAAGCAACAAGTTGTGTAGACTTTTCAGTCTGCACTCTTTGCAAGTTCATTTGCCCTTTTATGTCTTTACATTGTGTCACTTCTGATCTTTTTTATTATCTAACTGCTGTCTTTTAAAAAAAAAGTTTGCATTTCAATTAACCTACCCACCACCCCCACACAATCTGTTGGTTCTATCCCCTCTCCTTTTATTCTGTTCATTTTTTCCAACCTTACTGAAATGTCCATCTACCTTTCCGTCTTCAGTTCTGATCAAGGATACACATGAAACATCAATAATCTTTCTTTTCTGTTGAAAGATGATGAATGATCTAATGTGTATTTCCAGTATTTCTGTTGTTTATGCTAAAATGTACAGATGGTGCCTCTTGTTCTGAATTACTGGAACTATCCTCCTTCCTTCTAGAAAACAAGGGAGTCCAGAACAAGGGGCATAACTTTAAAATTAGAGCGAGGCCATTCGGGGAGAAGTCAGGAAGCACATCTTCAAATGAAAGGTAGTGGAAATCTGGAACTCTTCCCCCAAAAAGCTGTTGAGGCTAGATCAATTGAAAATGACACAACTGAGATTGATAGATTATTGTTAGATAAGGGGATGAAGAGATATGAAACCAAGGCTGATAAATGGAGTTAGGATACAGATCAGTCATTATCTAATAGCATGGCTGAGTGAGCATGAGGGCCTGAAGGGCATAATTGCTGTTATGTGCCGAACAGGGGTTATGTTAACATTGGTTAAACATAGTATTGAACTCAGCAAGGACATGGTCAGATAGCCTGCTGACGCTGAATGTCTTGGCTGACAGATCAAAAGGGCACTTGGACAAGGTAATGGAAGGTCTGTGCCACAGGTGCAACTGTAAACAACATGAATCAGTGTTTCCAGGAAGGAAGGAGGGAAAGCCTGAAGAAAACAATTCTGGCCTAAAAATATGCTGCAATAGTAACGTCAGCTATGCTTGTCACAGAATCACAGAATTGTTACAGTGCAGAAGGAGGCCATTTGGCCCATTATGTCCGCACTGGCTCTCTGAAAGAGCAATTCTCTCAATTCCATTCCCCTGCCTTCTCCCCATAACCCTGCACATTCTTCCCTTTCATATAACTGTCTAATTCCCTTTTGAATGGTTCAATTGAACCTGCCTCCATCACGTTCTCAGGCTACGCATTCCAGATCTTAACCACTCGCTGCGTGAAAAAGCTTTTCCTCATGTCACTTTTGCTTCTCTTACCAAACACTGTAAATCTGTGCCCTCTCATTCTCGATCCTTTCACAAGTGGGAACAGTTTCTCTCTGTCTCCTCTGTCCAGACCCCTCATGATTTTGAATACCTCTATCAAATCACCTCTCAGCCTTCTCTTCTCCAAGGAAAACAGTCCTAACATCTCCAGTCTATCTTCATAACTGAAATTCCGCATCCCTGAAATCATTCTTGTGAATCTTTTCTGTACTCTCTCCAATGCCCTCAGATCTTTCCTCAAGTGCAGGCCCCAGAACTGGACGCAATACTCCAGCTGAGGCCGAACTAGTATCTTATGCAAGTTGAACATAACTGCCTTGCTCTTGTACTCTATGCCCCTATTAATAAAGTCCAGATACTGAATGTGCTATTAACCACTCTCTCAACCTGTCCTGCCACCTTCAATGTCTTAAGCACATATACACCCAGGTCCCTCTGCTCCTGCACCCTCTTTAGAATTGTACCCTTTATTCTATATTATATCTCCATGTTCTTCCTACCAAAATCAACTACTTCACATTTCTCTGCATTGAACTTCATCTGCCACCTGTCTGTCCATTCCACCAACTTGTCTATATCCTTCTGAAGTTCTACACTATCCTCCTCACAGTTCACAATGCTTCCAAGTTTCATATCATCTGCAAACTTTGAAATTGTGCCCTGTACACCAAGGTCTAGGTCATTAATATATATCAGGAAAAGCAAGGGTCTTAACAATGATCCCTGGGGAACTCCACTATAAACCTTCCTCCAGCCTGAAAAAATCCATTAACCACTACTCTTTGTTTCCTGTCACTCAGCCAATTTCGTATCCATGTTGCTACCATCCCTTTTTTTCCATGAGCTACAAGTTTGCTCACAAGTCTGTTGTGTGGCACTGTATCAAACACCTTTTGAAAGTCCATGTACACGACATCAACAGCATCTCTGTTACCGCCACAAAAAACTCCAGTAAATTAGTTAAACATGATTTTCCCTTAAGAAATCCATGCTGGCTTTCCTAGTTAACTTGCATTTGTCCATGTGACTATTGATTTTGTACCGAATTACTTTTTCTAGAAGTTTTCCCTACCATCAAAGTTAAACTGACTAGCTTGTAGTTGCTGGGCTTATCTTTACACCCTTTTTTGAACAAGGGTATACCGTTTGCAATTCTCCAGTCTTCTAACACCACCCCTGAGTCTCAGGAAGAATGAAAAATTATGGCCTGTGCCTTTGCAATTTCCACCCTCACTTCCCTCAGTATCCTTGGATGCATCTCATCCGGTCTTGGTGTTTTATCCACTTTAAGTACAGACAGTCTATCTAATACTTCCTCTTTATCAATTTTAAACCCCTCTCGTGTCTGACTTACATCAACTTTCAAAATTGCCTGGGTTACATCCTCTTTCTTGGCAAAGACAGATGCAAAGTATTCACTTAATATCTCAGCTATGCCCTCTGCCTCCATGTAAATCCCCTTTCTGGTGTCTAATCGGCCCCAGTCCTTCTTTTACCACTCTTTAACTATGTATATGCCTGTAGAAAACTTCGGGATTTCCTTTAATGCTAGCTGCCAGTCTCTTTTCATGCTCCCTCTTTGCTATATTCAGCCTGGTTCTCAAGAGTATTTTCTACCTGGCATCTGTCACAAGTACACTTTTTCTTCTTTATCTTAATGTCTCCCTCTTTTGTCATGCAGGGAGCTCTGGATTTGTTTGCCCTACTTTTCCCCTTCCAGGGAACATACCTTTACTTTGCCCGAACTATCTCTTTCAATTTATTCGCCCCAGCTCCATTCTTACCCCATTGAAGCTGGCCTGCCCCCAGTTAATTATTCTTACCTTGGATTGCTCTTTGTCCTTTTCCATAGTCAGCCTAAACTTTATGATACAATGATCACTGTCCTCTAAATGCTCTCCTACTGATACTTGATCTACGTGGCCCACGTCATTCCCAAGAATCAGGTCGAGCAGTGCCTCCTTTCTCATTGGACTAGCAACATACTGTTGTAGAAAATTTTCCTGAACACATTCTAGGACCTCTTGCCCCTCATTTACCCTTACACTACTATTATCTCAGTCTATGTTTGGATAATAAAAGTCCCCCATTATAACTACTCTATAATGTTTGCACCTCTCTGTAATTACTTGCAAATTTGTTCCTCTATGTCCTTCTCACCAGCTGGTGGCCTATAGACAATACCGAGCAATGTAATTGCACCTTTTTTGTTCCTTAGCTTTAGCCAAATTGATTCTGCCCTCAACCCCTCTGGGAAATCCTTTTTCTCTAGCACTGCAATGCTCTCCTCAATCAATACCGCACCCCTCCCCCTTTTTCCTTTTCCTATCTTTTCTGAACACCTAGTAGCCAGGAATATTTAATACCCAGTCCTGCCCTTTTTTGAGCCAGGTCTCTGAAAAAGCCACATCATATTTCCACATGGCAATCTGCGCCTATACCTCACCAGTCTTATTAATCACACTCTGTGCATTCACATACGTGCACATTAACCCTGATTCAGACTTTATTACTTTTTCCCTTACTCTGATCACACCTAATAACTTTCTATTCCCTACTCTCGTCCTATCTATCGTCCCCAGTATTCTGTGCAGCTTGGTATTCCTCTCTGATGCCTGCTCCTGGTTCCCACACCCCTGACGAGTTACCAGTTTTGCTTCCCTCCAGTCTGAGCTCCCTCTCAGGTTCCCATCCCCCTGACAAAATAGTTTAAACCCTCCCCAACAGCACTAGCAAATCTCCCTGCGAGGTTATTCATCCCAGTCATTCTAAAATGCAATCTTGTACAGGTCCCACCTGCCCCAGAACCAGTCCCAATGTCTCACAAATCTGATGCCCTCCCTCCTACACCAGTTCTCCAGCCACGTGTTCAATCACTCACTTGCACATGAGATTACTGCTTTTGAGGTCCTGCTTTTTAATCTCCTTCCTCGCTCCATAAAATCTGCTTTTAGGATCTCATCCCCCTTCTTACCTATGCCATTGATACCAACGTGGACCATGACCTCTGGCTGTTCACCCTCCCCCAGAGGAACGTCCTGCAACCGCTCCGTGGCATCCTTAACCCTGGCACTACGGAGGCAACATACCATCCTGCAGTCACGTCTACGGCCGCAGAAATGCCTGTCTGTTGCCCGAATTAATGAATCCCCTATCACTAATGCTCTTCCACTCTTCTTCCTCCTCTCCTGTGCAGCTGAGCCACCTGTGGTGCCACAAACATGGCTTGACTGCACTCTCTGAGGAACGATCACCCTCACCAGTATCCAAAATGGAAAACCGATTAGCGAGTGAGATCATATCAAGGGACTCCTGCTCTACCTGCCAGGTTCTCTTAGACTGCCTGGTGGTCACCCATTCCCTATCTGCCTGCATGTTCCTAACCTGTGGTGTGACCACCTCCCTAAATGTGCTATCCATGTCGTCCTCCACCTTGCAGATGCAGAACAGTGACTTCAGCCGCCGCTCAAGTTCTGAAACCTGGAGCTCAAGTTTCTGCAGCTGGTGACATTCCTGCAGATGTGTTTGTCTAAGACATATGGTGCGTCCATGACTTCCCACATACCACAGGCTGTACATTACACTTGGCAGAACTGCCCTTCCATACCTTAACTTTACAGACTATTTATTATAAGTAGAATAGCTTACCTGTTACTCACCAACCAGCTTGTAAGTGCACCAAAGCAAGAACCAAATACTGGAGGGTTAAAAAAGTAGAAAAAAAAGTACAAAAATGGAGCACCTCCTCCCCCCTTCACCGAACTCGCCACTCACCAAACACGAATTTCCGCACTCAGCTTGCAATCTGCATACCATTTACAGGCTGCACCAGACCTCTGTATCTATACCTTTTGATGCTGAAACTGCAGCAACCAGATTTGACTGGTCAGCTACTTACTAATCAGCTACTCTGCAGTAGAGCCTGTTGATCCCTGCCAAAGACTGTAAGAAACATACTTTACTTTCGTCACGGAACTGTTTTTTTTCTTCTCTGATTGGGGCAGTGCACGTTTAAGACTCTGTTTAAAAACAGTGTGTCTTTAAAAACTAAGAGGCACAGTATGCCACAGCTGCACCTGCTGTCTGGACAACAGCAGGAGAGAGAGGTCACTAGGTGTACTGTAACAATTTAAGTGTGTAAAAAAACAACTAAAACCAGTTTTGAGAGACACCAGTGAAGCGGGCTTGCCTTGAAAGAGGAGAATTTTCTCCGCAGAAATTCTACAATGAGCTACAGGCTATGTTAATTGCCTAAGAAAAGAAAATCCCTTTTGAAGAGAACATTTGTACTGCTGAAGGTAGCAGAAATCCTTTTTCTTCCAATCAAAGGAGACTTTGCTTCAAGATTGACTGATTGTGTTTTATGGAATTTGCAATAAAGCTTCGACTGAAATCTACCAATTTAAAGTCAAACATAGACCTGTCGTTATACCCACGTTGAAAGAACTGTTTGACGCCTGCTGCAGCCGAAGTGCTTTAAAGGCCTTTTAAGAAACAACTGTTTCATCAAATCCACATGGGAACTTCGACTGGCATTTGATTATGTTTACACTGGGATCCCTCACCCATCAGGAACATAATCCACAAAGACTTATAACCCAGTTATGTATTTATTCCAAAGAAACAGCTAATTTTTTAAAACATAATTTTAAAAAAAAGATTAACCGTTGATTTTTGAATGTGAGTGAGAGAATGGGGGAGTTAGGTTAAAATAAGTTATAAGGTCTTTGGACATAGGTTTATTTTAATAGTGTTTAAGATTTAGTTTTAATAAATAGTTAATCTGTTGCTGTCTAAAGATACCTGGTTTGGTCTGTTTTATTCTGGGTGTTTCATTTGGCTGTTTTCTGGTTGGGTGGGAAAACTTTAAATAATATGCTGCAACATGTGGATTGATGGAACTGAATTGACAGTGCATCGCTCCCGCCTCGGTCGTAACACTTTCTTAACCCTATTTTACTTTCTTAATCCTACTTTTTCTGGAAAGTAACTGCAGACCAGACTTTTATAAAGATAACACTTAAAATCCCCATTCACAAAACTCAAATCTCCACACTCAGCTTGCAATCTGCACACCATTTTATATTGGACATTTACTTAGTTATTTATGGACAGCTTGTCAATTAGCAACAAGTCACAATTTTCTAAACCTATTAATACTCACTGTCTTCGACTCTGGGTTCCATTTCTTCGTCATTGTCAATTACACTGAAGACAAAAAAAATCAAAAAAATCTGAATAATTTTTTTAAAAATTGAAGTAGATTAAATATAGGTCATCAAGAAATATAATGAGGCTCTATAAAATATACACAGAGAAAAAACCTCGAGTGAATTACATCTATTTTTAAAATTCAATGCAATGACCTAATAAAAACAAATCAAAGGAAGAAAGTCCCTCCAGGGACAAAATATGCCAAAGATATACCCAGAATTCTCAGCAGCAGAAACCAGAATGGAAAAGTAGGGACAATGGGGTGAGACCATGGGGGCAGTTCTAACTCTGCACAAGGATGGGTTTTGAATGGGTTAAAATCAAGCCCCTTATTTTTGAGTGCAGTGAGAAGACTGCTGTTGGTGATGGGAAGGAGTAGAAAGTTTTAGATGTAAACAAATGCTTTCAAGTATATTTGAACTGAATTGGTACAATGTGAAGAAGAATTTACTCCTGCAAAGCCTGCATCACTTTGATAGTGTGCTTGGATGCCTGTCATCTCACTTAAAGAGAAAACATATGGCTAATCTTTGTCCTGCTTAAAAATGGAAGAAGAGTCAGAATCTCCCTTTGAAAACAAAATTCTCTCCCATTCCCAAACCCAACCAAAAATATATCTGAAGGAGTATAATCCCATGAACAATCAGGATCTCAATCTCAATTGATGAAAACAATCAAAAGGAATCCCATTGGCTCAGGGAGGATAAATACTGTCTCTGAAGGGAGCGAGACTCCAGCATCAATTAGCAATCTCCAGAGCCAGGGCAACACCTAACATATCAAGCCAATGTAAAGCTTGGTCTCCAACCAGCCATCCACATCCTCACGCACCTCCCCGCCCACCCATACCAAATACAGAGAATCACAGGTCAAAGAGAATGTGAGAAACTTTACAAAGAGGCGTGATAAAGTCTGAGCTCTCTCAGGGAGCAGGAAGATCTCGAGACTCTGGGCTGGATCTTGTTCTCCCCCAGGCGTCAGGTTCTATGGTGGGGGTCCTGAAGATGACTCTAGATGAGGGCCGCCACAGACCTTGATGTTACGAGGACCCAGCCCAATCCCTCCGCAGCGGCGAGGCTCCATGAAAGCTCCCCTGCACTGGGCGAGGGGACCACAATTGAAATATTCAAATCAATAAAATGAATTAATTAACATACACTTGCGATCTTTGAAGGCCTGTCGTGATCTTCAGCGCGGCAGCTGGCACACCTGCGCCTTCAAATCCCTGTCTGGGGAAAGGCGGTGCCACACTGGTGGGGCGGGGGTGGGGGGGGGGGGTGCGAAGGAGGTAACATTTTCAGTGCAGTGGGGGAAGGGGGGCAGAACAGGATCAAATAAGCGTAATGAGTGTTGGGGATGGTGGGAAGGGTTGAGCTGTGAACCTTGTGCAGTTTTGGGGGTAAAGGTCAGATGTTAAAGGTAAGTGTTCTGGGGGGGGAAGGGCTGGTAGTTAAAGTAATTGTTATGGGGGGGTGGGTTAGAAATTTATTTATTTAATTTTGGGGAGTCTATCATTAAAAATTTAAATTAGGTGGCAGGGCTGGCTGCCCTTTAAAAATGCCGCCAGCACCTACGCATAGGCAATTTCCGCCATTGCTGAGGACGGACAGCCCTCCCCCTCCATGAGATGTGAGTGGGCCACCCCGTCTAAATAACTGCGCCACCGCGCGGAAGATCGTGGTGGCAATTTGCCATGCGGTTCGCACATGCAGGACATCATCCATTGTGGTGAGCTTGTCAGGGGCAATGTGAGGAGAAAATTTAAACCAAACAAAATGTATCAATCAGATAACAATAACTAAACCTGTTTCAGAACAAAAGAATCACAAACACAGAGAACTGGGAGATGGTACTATTACCTCCGATTAGATTTTATACGGACACTGCACCAAGAGATACTGCCGTTTAATATTACAGATCGTTTTCAAAGTAAGTTACCTGTCTGCAAGTTGAATTAATTCATTTTTATCCTCTTTTACTGCAAATTCAATATCCCAACAGATGCATTTGCATTTCTTTTCATATTTCAAAACCTGCCGAGGCTTCTTTTTGTGCAGTGTCTTTGGAGTGACTGTTTCACGTGTGCCCCATGAAACATTATTCATGTTTACCATGGAGTAAATTGGCAACAGCAAATATCCACTGGGGATACAAATAATGTACAGCAGTCCGTAAAAAACGAGGGGGAATTCCTGGGGATGCAGCATTGCTGTTGTGATGTAGAGGATCATCATGGAGATGAAGAACAAGCCAGTTGGAGTAATAAATGTGTTTTCTTTGACCATTTCACCTAAAAAAACACATAACATAATGTTAGCATTTTTACTGCAAACAAGAGTAAAAAAGAGATTATGATTGATCTTTTCTGCCAACACAGTACAAGTGGATGTGAATGTATGGGAACGAGTTTATGTTCACATGACGCCACTTTTCTAGTTATTTAACGATCTCTGGTTGGGCCATGCTCCACCTATTTGTACCAAAATTTTCCAATTGGGGTCCTACAAACAACGTTGGAGTGTACAGTGTGCCTAACATAATAGGAGCTAAGATCTGGTTGTGTTGACACTACCAAACAATTCTCTGCTCATTTTCTAACGTTTTGACTTCCAAGCTTTTTAAAATATATTACTGACTCACAAAAATTGATATTGAGTGATAAAGGTAATTGCACATGTGAGAATAAGAAATACTGAAATGTTGTTTCTACAGCTTGTGGAAAATTACCAAGAAGTCATTTTTACACAACATAATGAAATCACTGAAAAAGAGAACTGATAAGGGTATGTAAGTAAAGACCTTGAGACAGTACAGCAGTTAAAAATTGTGCTTAGGCAGAGAAAAGAGAAACAGCAAGAGTTAGAACAAAGGATGTAATGAATAAGAAACTGCCCCACTAAGATAAAGGCTGACAGCTGCAAGTTAAAACACACAATGGAGAGCCAAATAAGGTAAAACAACAACAAGAGTTAGGGGCTAGAAAGTTAGAGTAGGGGGAGAAGTAAACAGAGGAGGAGACTGTAGCAACTATAGGATAGGTTAGTGTCATAATATGTTATAACCAATAATGTAAACTAAAGGCGTGGAAAAATGGATTTGTATTGTATAAACATGAACTGAATATGTTGATGGGTGTGCCTGCTTGTAGGACACCCGATCTTGCAAGAACGTTAAATAAACTTACTTCTTCAGAGTTTGACTTGGTGTAAATTATTATTAAGTGGGCTACGTTTCTCACAATTGGGGGCTCGTCCGGGATCTCTTCATCATTGCCGGGACCGCGGCCGACGACAGACGAGAAGACGCATCCCGTTAATTTAAAAACGGTCTCGTTTCTCTCGTTGTTAGCGGTCCCGAGTAATCGACTGAAAACGATCCTAGGGAAGTCACTCTGAATGAGTATTTAGTGCGGCAGGTACACACGTGAAGTCAGGCAACTCCGTGCACGGACCAAGGTAAGAAAAAAGACTTTTAAGTATTATCTTGGTGACTTATGGTTAACTGTAGGATAAGACCTTCTAAGTACTAAAAGTCCTTGAGGAGTGAATTTTACAGTCCTGCAGTATAAGACCCTTCAGCTAGGAGGTGAGTACTGTATGGTATAAGACCCTTCAGTTAGGAGGTGAATACCGTAAGGTATTAGGACCCTTCAGCTAGGAGGTGAATACCGTAGGGTACAAGACCCTTCAGTTAGGAGGTGAATACTGTCGGGTACAAGACCCTTCAGCTAGGAGGTGAGTACTGTATGGTATAAGACCCTTCAGTTAGGAGGTGAATACCGTAAGGTATTAGGACCCTTCAGCTAGGAGGTGAATACCGTAGGGTACAAGACCCTTCAGTTAGGAGGTGAATACTGTCGGGTACAAGACCCTTCAGCTAGGAGGTGAATACCGTAAGGTATAAGACCCTTCAGCTAGGAGGTGAATACCGTAGGGTACAAGACCCTTCAGTTTACCATGGGAAATAAATCGTCTAAAAAGGAAGACGATGGGAGACAAGGAAAGTCTGCCGGCAACATCCCTCCAGAAAGTCCATTGGGACGGATGTTGGAGTATTGGGATTTAGAGTCAAAAACCAAGGAGAAAAAGACCCAAATATGATCTAAGGACAGCAAGAAGGACCACCCCTAAACCCGACGATAACGACGACGATAGAGACAGAGAGTCTCCTATGACAATGATGCCCTTGAGAAAGGTACCAATAGGAAATAATGAAATTGGATTTGTTAGTGCACCATTAACGTCAGGAGAGGTAAGAGTGTTTAAAAAGGAAATGAAAGTCCTCGTAGAAGACCCCTGAAAACCCTCCCGGGGTAGGGGGAAACGAACCAGCCGAACAAAAATACCCTAATCAAGACCCGCAGTGGCAGAACAATAACGTCGGCCATAGGGGCCAGATGAAAGACCTTAGAAATCTGATAGTAAAAGGCATTAGGGAATCTGTCCCGAAATCACAAAATTTGAATAAGGCCTTCGAAGTAAGACAGGAAAAGGATGAGACTCCCTCAAATTTCTTACAGAGATTACGGGACACAATGAGGAAATATTCAGGTTTAGATCCAGAAGACCCGGTTGCCCAAGGACTCCTTCGAGTTCATTTTGTAACAAAATCATGGCCAGACATCCAAAAGAAAATTCAAAAGATAGATGGATGGAGTGAAAAACAATTGGACGAACTGCTCAGAGAAGCGCAGAAAGTTTTCGTTAATAGAGATGAAGCCAGAGAAAAACAGTGAAGCTTAAATGAGATGGTAATTGTACAAGTGTTCCACCCTTTTATGTTGTAAACAAGTAGTTGAAGCCCCTGCAAAACTTATGCCTTTACAGAGTTACCGCAGGCCCCTCTTATGGCACAAGCAGGCGGCGTATTGAGTGCGACCCCTCTGGGTGTTGAAGGCTGTTTCTAGACAAATAGAGACCATTAAAGGCACCTAGGTGGGATCAAAGGATTGATTTTTTAAAAAATGTTTTGAAGAATCAAAGGGGGGACTGTGAGAACAGAATTTAGATTTTAGAATTTTTAAGAACAGAATTACATGGGAACATTTAAGATGAAACAATTAATCAGTCATGTATTGCTAACAAGCTAGCTGACTTCATAACTTCAGGGCTGCAGAGGCAACTTGGCCTTGCAGCTGGTACAGCGAGAGAGAGAGAGAGAGAGACATTGTACTTCAACAGCACTCTTCTTATCACCCAGAACTGACAATCCTAGGGGAAAGTTAGAATGAAAAACATACCGACCAGGCTAATACACGCCCCCTTGTTAGAGGGTGGCTAAGCCTACCCTTCTGATTCAGCAGTTGCTGAGTTTTTTATATTTGCTTTTATATTATACTGTTTAAATGTTATTTGAGTAAATAGATCCACATAATCCTAGTGAATATATATAATCATATATAAGTTGATCAGTAGAGAGAAGGTTATCATAGAATGATAAAAGGGGGGAATGTGGAAGTGAGCAGAAAGGCATGGCACTGGTACTTGAAACAAGGTTACCCTGGACCAAATGTTTACCTATAGCGATACTCAGAATTCAGACAGCCCCTAGAAAAGATGTGGGACTGTCCCCCTATGAAATGCTATTCGGATTACCCTATATGGGAACCAGGGGCGAGATGCCAACCTTAGAAACTAAAGATTCGTTTCTAAAGAACTATATACTGGCGTTGTCTTCCTCATTGTCATTCCTCAGGAAGCAAGGCCTGTTAGCACAGACCCCACCTCTCGAATTTGCAGTGCACAAGATCCAACCAGGAGATTGGGTTCTGGTGAAATCGTGGAAAGAGACTAAACTACAACCGAACTGGGAAGGACCATACCAGACTCTCCTAACCACTGAAACAACCATAAGAACGGCAGAAAGAGGTTGGACCCACTACACAAGAATCAAGGGGCCGGTACAACCCCCCCGGCCGAGGAAGGAACTTGGACAACCGAATTAACAGAAGAACCATTGAAAATAAAGCTAAAAAGACTTTGAGTAACGAACTTTTTTTTATATAGCGGCGCGAGCGCGGAAATACTGTCTGTAATATTGTGTGCCTTTTCTCTCTCGCTTTCTTTTCAAAAGTAGCCAGGAAATAAAATGGGTTGAATGTTTTCGTATGCAGCATTAGTCATCCCAGTAATGGGAAAAATAACAATGTGGGACGGAACTGACGGGGACAACGGTACACGAATTGAAATCCCCAAGAGCCAGGACCCTCAGGTGGTAGAAGTAGGCTCATGTTTCCTAATCCCATGTGGGGGCATACATAACCAAAGAAATTATCATGTGAAGTCCCTCCATTATTATGGGGATGGACTACTAACAGGAGACCCACTCCCACCGATTATATCCATTCACCAGAGCCCCATAAAACCAGGCCCAGATTGTCCAGATAAGGAATGCAACCCTATATATATTTGACAATAAAAAGAACCGAGTGGACAGAAACGCCTGGTGGAATATCCATCCAATGCCATCGGAATGGCTCAATAACAGAAGAACGACAAATCAAAAATACCCACTTCCAATTAGACAACAAGGTGTTTGGAGTAACAGTTAGAGAAGGGAAAAAGAAAGGTGAATTAAAATGTTGTTTTCAGGTAACAATCGAAAAGACTGGTAAACCATCTAACAAACTAAAAGGGACCTCTCATAACGATCCTAACATAGTAAAAATAATAGAGGTAAAAGACTTGAGAAAGACAATTGAGATCGAAACCGGTTACGGGGACACAAATGCCTGGGTAGAATGGATAAAATATACTGTAAAAAGTTTGAACAAAAACAATTGCTATGCTTGTGCATCTGGTAGACCGATAGCTCAAGTAGTACCTTTCCCGCTGGGGTGGGAGCGTGACCGAAAGGGCATGGAATGCATGTTAGCCCTATATCAGGATAAGACGGCTTGGGGTATTCAAACTTGCATATCCTTGTCATTAATGTTCCCTCCCCTAGAGAAAAAGATTCAAGGACTCCCCCTTCATTTTTAGCCACCAGTGTGAATCACACATCATGCGTAAGTCGACACGGTGCGGAGCTAACCAGAAATGTGGGAGAGTTGAAGTCATGCATAGAGACTGAGGACGTAACTGGAAGAGTCAGGGGAGGGAACTACTCATCATTGAATGCCCCCAGAGCGGATTTATGGTGGTATTGCGGAGTAAAAATCCTGAGACAGACCCTACCCTCCCAGTGGAAGGGGACGTGCGCAATTGTTCAATTGGCAATACCATTCACCTTGGCATTTGAGAAACAAAAGATAATAACGAGGGAAAGGGGTAAAAGTGAAGCGATAGCGAACTCTAACCGCCGGTTTCGAGTCTTTGTTTTGGTGGGTCACGATTAACAAAAATGTAGATTGGATAAATTATATTTATTACAACCAACAAAGATTTATAAATTATACTAGAGATGCGGTAAAAGGTATAGCTGAACAATTAGATGCCACTAGTAGAATGGCTTGGGTAAATCGACTGGCTCTAGATATGATCTTAGCAGAAAAAGGAGGCGCATGTATAATGTTAGGAGGGAAATGTTGCACATTTATCCCAAATAACACAGCACCCGATGGTTCAATCACCCGAGCACTGCAAGGGTTAACAACTTTAGCAGAAGAGATGGCCGAAAATTCAGGAGCAGACACTTCCCTGACGGGGTGGCTTGAATCCTGGTTGGGAAAATGGAAAGGCATGATAATCTCGGTTTTTACCTCCCTGATCACGGTTGTCGGAATACTAATAGCCATCGGGTGTTGTATTATTCCTTGTGTAAGAGGGCTGACACAGCGATTGATTGAGACAGCTTTGACGAAGCAGATGTCAATACAAAGAGGCCAGGAAGAGAGTATGTACCTGTTAGGTAATGACAAAGTGGATAGTATCAACGGAAATACAGACATTGAAAAGGCGGCTGAAATAATGCTCAGAGGATTTGAGAGGACGTATGAGAACCCTCCGCAGTATGTAGAAAACAACAAGGATTAAGTAAAAGAAAAGGGGGAATTGTGAGAATAAGAAATACTGAAATGTTGTTTCTACAGCTTGTGGAAAATTACCAAGAAGTCATTTTTACACAACATAATGAAATCACTGAAAAAGAGAACTGATAAGGGTATGTAAGTAAAGACCTTGAGACAGTACAGCAGTTAAAAATTGTGCTTAGGCAGAGAAAAGAGAAACAGCAAGAGTTAGAACAAAGGATGTAGTGAATAAGAAACTGCCCCACTAAGATAAAGGCTGACAGCTGCAAGTTAAAACACACAATGGAGAGCCAAATAAGGTAAAACAACAACAAGAGTTAGGGGCTAGAAAGTTAGAGTAGGGGGAGAAGTAAACAGGAGGAGACTGTAGCAACTATAGGATAGGTTAGTGTCATAATATGTTATAACCAATAATGTAAACTAAAGGCGTGGAAAAATGGATTTGTATTGTATAAACATGAACTGAATATGTTGATGGGTGTGCCTGCTTGTAGGACACCCGATCTTGCAAGAACGTTAAATAAACTTACTTCTTCAGAGTTTGACTTGGTGTAAATTATTATTAAGTGGGCTACGTTTCTCACACACATATCACAAAACATAATATTGCAAGAAATAAGATTTGTAAACATAATAACAGTGAGCAAGTGCACAGACGCCCTCTTTGTTCATGTGCATGTGTGTCTGTGTATAAATATATATCAATATAGCTACTAAACATCAGAAGTTACCAGATCTGACAACATTTGATTAAATTCAGTAGTCAAGCTCCCATGGAATTCCACATAGAGGGACCGGAATGGAGGCGGGGCCCATAATTTAGTGTGGGAAGGCAAGGGATGCCTGTCGCCTTCCCAAAGCCTTCGAATTTAGTTCAAGATGGGGGAAGGCCAAGGACAGCCTTCCCACCCAGAGGCCAATTAAGGCCCTTATTTTACACGCAGCAGGTGGTGCCTCCACCATGTGAGGAGGCCACACAGTATCACAAGGCAGCCTCCCTGCGAGCTTGGGGGGGGTCCCCCCTCCGTGGGCAATCTGTGGTCTATGGAGTGCCCCCAACAGCAAAGGCCATCCCTGTGGCATCACCCAACCTCTGCCCTTGTAGCCCACCACCCCCGTCGTCGGGTCCTGTCTGAGTGGCCCTGGCGTGTCCGTGACCTTCAGTTCAGTCTCCATGGCTGCTCTTCTTCCAATGACTGCCCTCGGTGACAATGTTGGGATGGATGAGCTGCTGGCCCTTTAATTGGCTGGCAGCTCTTGGAGGCGGGATCCCTATTCAGAAATGGACAGGGATTCTGACGCTGGGCAGTTAATTGCCGGGGGTCCACCAAAGGGCCGAGGCAGAATTTCCTCGCCTTTTGGGCCTGTTGTCGGGACCCCTGCGGCTGCAAAAATACAGCCGAGGGAGTTAAGACTAAAGTGTAGTCTTCCTGTGAATCAAGGTTTGAGTGAGGGCAAGGGCAAAGTGGAGCAGACCACACAGGTGTAATTCAATCCCCAGTTTAAAGTCATTATGCTGTAGTGCTTTCACTGGCAGGATGCCATTACATCCTCACAACTCTACATGGGTAGTTTCCATTCTAACTTTGGAAATTGGAACTAATAATGAATAAAATACCAGGAAGAGCTGGATTTTATCCAGCCAGCAAGAGCAGGAGCAGCGGCACAGGGCCAAAAAACTAGGGCGGACACGTTCGCTCAGAAACCCAACCTCATGACATGGGTTGCGGATTTTTTCAGTGGTGGGAAATTTTAAACGTGGCGCTGTTGCCCCAATGGGGCAGGACTGCAATTTAAATTGGTGAACAGCTAGTTAGAATGCATTTGCACTGAAGTGAATACAATTTTATGGAGGGCTTTAAATTTAGTTAACAGCGCATTGGACCATGTGCCTTCATCTCTGCCGGTTTAAAGGTGGTGGCACCAAGGCAAGGCCTTTTAACATCACGGGAAGGCAGCCATGGGGAGCAGTGGATAAGGGAAGATGGGGAGCGAAGGCCATTGTAGTCCTGTGGTACTAGACACATTGCAAGGGTGGCTTCGGTGTCGGGTTCAAGGGTCGGGTGGGCTCACTGTCAGGTACTGGGCTCTCTGGAAGGGTGGGCATGGAGAGGCAGCAGCGCATATTAAGAGGGGACTAGCAATGGGAATGTGCCAAGGCAAGTTCATCTTCGCAAGGATAGTGCTTGTGTGGGGTAAACATCAGCTGGCATGGGTCTTACACACGCAGTCTTTGTGGACTCCCATATCGCACAGCAGCAGCTCAGAGGGAGAGAGGGCACGGAACCAGCTGGGCCCAACCGTAAATCCCCAATAGGAGATTGGCAGCAGCAGGCCACACAAGAAGGGCTTACATGCGCCAGAGAGTGTACCGGACTCAGCTCAGCTAACTCCCAATGTCCGAGCAGCAGTGTCAGCGAAAACTGTGGCTCTCCAGGGAGGCCTTCACTGTCTTATGCGCCATGCTGCAGGACAAGATGTGACCTATGGGCTTCAGTGGACACCCAATGCCCATGAGTCTGAAGATCACCAGGGCAGGTCAGCTTGTACACATCTGGCTTTTTCCAGGGATTCACTAGGGACATGTGTGGGCTCTTTCAGGCAGCAGCCCACTGCTGCATCAAGGAGATGACCAATGCCACGTTCAAGAAAACCGGTGACTATGTGTGGTAGGGGACCAACCCCGACAGTCAACCTGATGAAGCTACAACACAGGACAGCTTGCGTGCCAAACAGCATAAGCAGCATGCGAAAGACAGAGCTAAGCGATCCCGCAACCAACGGATCAGATCTAAGCTCGACAGTCCTGCAATATCCAGTTGTGAATGGTGGTGGACAATTTAAAAACTAACTGGAGGAGGTGGCTCCACAAATATCCCCATCCTCAATGATGGGGGAGCCCAGCACATCAGTGCAAAAGATAAGCTGAAGCATTAGCAACAATCTTCAGCCAGAAGTGCCGATCCATCTCGGCCTCCTCCTGAAGCCCCAGCATCACAGATGCCAGTCTTCAGCCAATTCGATTCACTCCACATGATATCAAGAAATGACAGAAGACACTGGATACTGCAAAGGCTATGGGCCCTGACAACATTCCGGCAATAGTACTTAAGACCTGTCCTCCAGGACTTGCTGCACCCCGAGCCAAGCTGTTCCAGTACAGCTACAACACTGGCATCTACCCAGCAATGTGGAAAACTGCTCAGGTATGTCCTTTACACAAAAAGCAGGACAAGTCCAACTCGGCCAATTACTACCCCATCAGTCTACTCTCAATCATCAGTAAAGCGATGGAAGGTGTCGTCGATGGTGCCATCAAGCGGCACTTGCTTAACAATAACCTGCTCACTGACACTCAGCTTGGGTTCTGCCAGAGCCACTCAACTCCTGACCTCATCACAGCCTTGGTTCAAACATGGATAAAAGAGCTGAACTCAAGAGGTGAGGTGAGAGTAACTGCCCTTGACATTAAGGCAGCATTTGACCAAATATGGCATCAAGGAGCCCTAGCAAAACTGGAGTCAATGGGAATCAGGGGAAAACTCTTTGCTAGTTGGAGTCATACCTAGCGCAAAGGAAGATGGTTGTGGTTGTTGGAGGTCAATCATCTGAGCTCCAGGACATCACTGCAGGAGTTCCTCAGGGTAGTGTCCTCGGCCCAACCATCTTCAGCTGCTTCATCAATGACCCTCCTTCAATCATGAGGTCAGAAGTGGGGATGTTCGTTGATGATTGCTCAATGTTCAGCTCCATGTCTTTGCAAGGACTTCGCAGATATTGAAGCAGTCAGTAGAAATGCAGCAAGATCTGGACAAAATCCAGGCTTGGTCTAATAAGTGGCAAGTAACATTCACGCCACACATGTACCAGGCAATGACCATCTCCAACAAGAGAGAATCTAACCATCTCCCCTTGACATTCAATGGCATTACCATTGCTGAATCCCCCACTATCAACATCCTAGGGGCTACCATTGACCAGAAACTGAACTGGAGTAGCCATATAAATACCGTGGCTCCAAGAGCAGGTCAGAGGCTAGGAATCCTGCGGTAAGTAACTCACTACTGACTCCCCAAAGCCTGTCCACCATCTACAAGGCTGAAGTCAGGAGTGTGATGGAATACTCTCCACTTGCTTGGATGGGTACAGCTCTTACAACACTCAAGAAGCTCGACATCATACAGAACAAAGCAGCTCACTTGACTGGCACCTCATCCACTATCATTCACTCCCTCTACCACCGACACAGTAACAGCAGTGTGTACCATCTACAAGATGCGCTGCAGCAACTCACCAAGGCTCCTGCAACCTCTACCACCTTGAAGGACAAGGTCAGCAAATGCATGGAGCACCACCACCTGCAAGTTCCCCTCCAAGCCACACACCATCCGGACTTGGAACTATATCGCCGTTCCTTCAGTCACTCCCTTCCTAACAACGCTGTAGATGTACCTACCCTACATGGACTACAGTGATTCAAGAAGGCAGCTCACCACCACCTTCTCAAGGCAATTAGGGATAGGCAATAAATGCTGGCCTAGCCCACGACACCCACATCCCAGGAACGAATAAAAAAAGTCAGGCAGAGAGGGCCATCGACTTCAGCACCATCACTGGATTCCTCCAGGTGCAAGGTGGCATCAAGTTACGCTCGGAGCAGCCAGCGGCCTTCATCAACAGGAAGAGCTTCCATTCCATCAAATGTCCAACTGGTTTGTGGCCATCGAAAGTGTTTCCTGCAGGTGTATGCCTACTTCCCGGGAAGCAGCCATGACGCCGACATACTTGGACAGTCCCAGGTGCCACAGCTTTTCAGTCCCCCCACTTGTTGTCAGGGATGGATTCTCAGAGACAGGGGTTACCCATTGAAGACATGACTACTCACAGCTGTGAGAAGCCTTCATACTGCAGCAGAAGAGAGGTATAATACCTGCCACAGCTCCAACCAAGCAACCATCGAGCAGGCCATTGGGATACTGAAGATGAGATTCCTGTGTCTCGATCAATCCGGCAGAGTGCTCTAGTTTGTCCCGGCAAGCATCTCGCGTATTGTGGTGGTCTGCTGTGCTCTGCATAATCTAGCACTGTAGAAGGGGGAGACCTTACATGACGAGGACATGACTGATCGCCACTCCTCATCTGATGAAGTGGATGTGGAGGAGGCTAATGAGCAGGCGCCATTGAATCTTGCTTCCCTTGCACCAGAGGCGAGGGCCATTGAGAGGCACGCAAGAATCTCACACATACCTGCTTGCTGCCACACAATGGCCTCTCAAAGCGAACTCAATAAAGTTTCACCTCACTGCCTGTCACCTCTTCCCTATTGCACTTCGGTGTCTAGCAACCACACACTTTGGCACATCTGAGATGCTGACCAAACGTGGCCTGTATCTACACTGGCAGCCCATTGAGGGAGCAAAGGTAAGGTTGCATCTCACAATTCAGCTTTGAAAGCATGAGCTTTTTACAGCAATGCATCTGAAATCTATTTATTACAACAATTGCAGAAACGATTGCAAAGGCTGCAGTTAATGCACCTGTGAAGCGCCAAGTGTGTCTCGATGCTCTTTTTACGTTTTTGTGTGCTTCTATACAGTGCAACCCCTGTGTTGGCAGCTGAGGCGGAGGAAGGCTGCTAATTGGGCTATTACTTGGCCTGAAATGACTTTGGCGGGTGTCCCTGGCTGGCTGAGGATTGCTGTACAAGTGCAGGAGCATCCTCAGTCATTGCGGCTACTGAAGCTGGGGTCACCTGCAGAGGGGCTGAGGAGCTGCTGTCCACACTCGGAGTGCCCTGAGGGGAGACATCAGATGTGCAGGTCAGCCTTTCAAGGCTCATTTGAACCTCCCAGATGACCGAGAAGGACAAGGACCTGCAGAAGACCCCAGGCATCTCGTCCTTCTCTCACCTCACCACTGCTGATTTGAGCTCATGGCCAAGGCAATGGTATGCAGGTCTATGCACATCTGTGGGATCTGGCTCTCCATGAGGCTCACCAAACCTTCAATGGAGGAAGCCATGCGCTCACATGCCTGAGATATGGCAGCACTCATGGCATGGATGGACTCCTGCCTCGTTCACTGATGGCCACATGACCTTTGGCAGCTCTGCCAGATGTTGCCCTCTCTCTGTAATTCCAGAGTCTTCTATTTTGCCAACACCAGAGGTTCGTCATCAGCCTGGGCCTCAGCATAGGCCTAGCCACCCACAATCCTCTGACTGTCAGTGGGCTCAGCCTCCATCAACATCCTCGGCAGTGTGTGTGGTGCCCTGAGCAGCCTGTGACTCTGAATCTAAGCCTGAACACATACCCACTTACGTGAAAGTATCTGTGATGGTGGAGGGTGCAGGGGAATGATGTGATGGTGCATCCTCTGACTGCTCCTCCTCCTCAGAGGTCGGTGACAGGCCACCTGGCCCAACGGCTGCACTTGTCTCTGAAGTGCCATGACCTGCATGACAGAACACAGACATTTGTGGGTTATGTTGTTCAGATCTCCTCATGCCAACCATGCGTGATGTAGATCTTCAGAAGTGTGGTGGAGGACACATTAACACAGAATCCCCTCACTCTCATGTGGACACTCCAGTATCACCATCTGCAATTGCACGGCCACCTGGGCTCCACGAGCTCCAGAGCCTCCTCCTCTACCAACGTCAGAGGATACACACCACCAGTCCTTGATGTCTCCCTGGTGTTATGGGTCTGTTTCTCCTGCAAGAGGGAAGAGGGACATAGCTTGACTTCACACGAAGAACAGAACACTGATACTAGTGGCAGCCCCTCATTCCCTGATGGGATCTCCGACATGGCTCCTCCCCACATCCACTCTCAGGGAAGGAAATGGGTTGAGCTCTGGAAGAAGGCGGCCTTGTTGAGATGCAGTCATGCATCTGACAGGATGTGGTGATACCTCACCACTTGCTCCTGCCTTTGTGGTCGCTCCCTCCCCTAGTAGTGCTCCCTTCCATGTAGCCGCAAACAGGAGATGGGTATGGAGGACTCACCTTGACGAAGTGAAAGTGGTTACACATCCTGTTGCAGCACTGGAGCCAGTTCCTGGGATGACTCCATGGCTGCTGACCCCCTCTGCGATCACCGTCCAGGCTTGGTGATCAGGCACAAGGATCTCTTCATGTCATCCCTTGGAAAGAGGACCTCTCGCCTTTTCCTTGCAGCCTGCAGGAGAATTGCTTGCGATATCTCGTTAGACCGTGGGCCATCTGGTGGTTTGCCTCTGACATGGACCTAGCTCAATCCCGCAGTGTCTGGACAGTCTGTAGTCCTAGTGCAGGATAGCAGGGAGGTGCAACAGCAGCAGCAGTGGTAGAGGGGGGTCCAGGAATTACAGCAGCAGCAGCAGAAGCCAGGACACGCAGCAGACTGACAAAATTCAACCCAAAATGTGCAAAAAGTAAGTTTTTTAATATAGTACTGACTTATGAAGGCCCAAAAATAACTTAATTGCTCAAAACAGGGAAAAGGGATATTTGGAGCACTATTAAATGAGCACAATAGTTTGGAACCAAGACTAGTAGATGGGAGTTAAGAAACAGATCAGCCATGATGTAATTGAATGCCAGGACAGGCTCGAGGGGCTGAATGGCCTACTCCTGTTCCTATGTTCTTCAGTACTATGCATCACATTTTTATGTTATTTTCCACTTTTTCTTCTGACAACTTCAGATGTCAAAAGAATGCTTTGATGTTCACTATGTATCTTCAATATGGATACTAATGGTGATTAATAATGACATGCAGTATTAACTAAGAAATGAATATCAACATTGAAAAGTAATCAATATTACAAAGTTCTGAAATGATCAATTTCAAAGGTTTGGGTTGATAAAGAGAGCTCCTGTAAAATATAAATGTTATTTCTAAATCTAGAAGTGTAGTTAATGAAACACTCACCGACGATGGACATTATTGTTGCAATCATTAGAAAGGCATAAAAGATGCTCAAAACTGCAGCAATATTGATCTGGGTATCTGATTTGACTTTGTAACAGATCAGTATGTAGATGGCAGGAGGAATGATGCCAAGGGCCAGAGCAACATTTCCATTCCATTTAAACACAAAGGTAAATGCTCCTGTAAAAGTTAATGTTTCGTAAAAAATTATCTGCATTATATTAAAAACATATTATTAAGACGGGATAAAACAAAGAACAAATTTATCCAATAAGCATTCTTATACCAGTCTTATGACTTTAGTATTAATCAATATTTGAAATATCATATTTGGAGACTTTCCTACTTTTCATTCACCAATGCCAAGCATAGTCTTTTCGAGATGTGTTAGACCAGTTAGGAATATCCTCAAAGTTACTCACCCTGGGACACCTTAACTTCACCGGAAACAAATTTTTCATTGCACCTCTGGCAAAATTAAGATGGCAAAGTGGGAGCAACTTGAAGGCAGTTTCTGGCCCATGATTCGATCACCACCCTTGCCTTTTCCACTTTTGCTGCTTGGTGTCCATTTCCCACCACTGCCAACACCACCCCCCCCCCCCCCCCCCCCACCTCTCTGTGACACTCTGTGGGGTGTTTTTCTATATTAAAGCTATTGTATAGTGAAATTTGTTACTGTTGTCGACTTGGTTCACTTTGCTGCAGTAATGTGTATCGGCTCTGACCTTCAGAGGGCACCCTCTCCCAGCAAACAACATTGATGGTTTGACATGATACATGGTTTTGGTGTGAGTGAAATTCTTTACCAAGTGCTCGGTGGCCATTGACTGACTGCATGAAAATGTGTTTGGTAAACTTGTTGGGCTGAATTCTGGTGGGCCGCACGCCAAAGAGACACTGCGATTCCAGGCCATTTTTAAAGGGCAGTCAGCCCTACCAGGACATTTAAATATTGAAAGTGAAACTGATCTAAATTTAATAGACACATCTCATTTGACCCTCTCCCCCCACCATATAACAATTAAATTATTTATTTTCCCTTTCCCCACCATAACACTGACCTTTATTATCTGACCTTCCCCCCCAACAACTGCACAAATGTTAAACTATCACCCTTCCCACCATCCCCTACATCCATGACATTAATTTGGCCCTGACCCCCACCTCCCACACTGAGGAACTGACCTCGTCCCCCCTCCCCACCAATGTTGCACCTCATTTCCCCAGACGGGGATCCGAAGACACAGCACTGCTGGCTGGCGGGATGAAGATCACAGCGGGACGTCATGAGGAGATGGGAGATTCATTAATGCAAGTATTTTAATTTATTTACATATTTAGATTGCCTTCCCTTTGCAGAAAGGCTGGGGGCCGCCACAAGGCCTCGCCCCACCAGCAATATCGGGCCGGGCCCTGCCGGTGTCGAGGTTTGTGGCAGGTCTCATCCGGGGCCATCTTCAGCACCGCCCCCAGCCATGGATCCCGACACTGAGTGCTCTATACCATCCAGCCCATTGTGTTTGTCTGGCAGTAATGAAAATCCATGATGATGACAGGTGCAAATGACACCATTATGTGTTTCAGTCTGATGTATGACAATACACCACATAGTAAACTGGCAATCCTACATTCCCAGTTGGGAACCTTGCTTGACCGGAATGGAGGGCTGAGGAGTTGGTGCTGCAGGTTGGTAGGCAATTTACACTCCAATCAAGCAATATTTCTTGTTGGGAGCACAGGATTGCTGAATTTACCCTCATGTGTTTGTAAGCAAATCAGACAAGGTTTGCCAAATCATTTTTTTTTAAATGAAAACTGTGACCTTTGGTGTGATTCTGAATGTTGGACAGTTTGGGGTGTGTATCCCCATGAGGCTGTATAGAAATAGCAGAAATCTCTAATGGTATCATTCATTTCTGCGACTGAACCCGAAGGCCGTCTGGCATCTAAGATACTATATTATTATTTTGACAGTTCCTGATGCAGCACATCAGTGGATGACTATGTATCGGCACAGCCTTCACTGATGCAGAAACTTGCACACTCACTATTTGGGGCAAAGAAAGCTTGTGTTGCTTCATTTGTGTGCAGCTAAATACGATCACTGATACATTTGTGGCACTGATACTATTTTAAGATAACATTGCAGAAATTTCACAATATGATACAGAAAAGCACAGTAACCTGCTATCATCAAAACCACAGTGGCAGGGCCCAGAATTGATGCTGCTGTTCCAATAATCTGGAACAGAATGTAGAGTTTTGAAATTGAGGGGTTCTTCCTGGACGTTTGTGCTCCACTGTTTAGAAGGTCGATTGTATTTGCCAAAGTCGATGCTCCCCAGCGGCGTCGTTGATTGTAGAATTCGTTGAACTCCTGTGGTGCGTTTGTGTAGGCATCTGAAGCTGCGTTGTATTCTACACGCCAGCCCTGCTGTAGTAATAATGTACACAGCCAACGGTCTTCTCCTGTTGGAATTGATTGGTGCATATTTCTGTAAAAGGTGCGTACTAGCCCATCATACTAAGACCAATCGTTTAAATCATTCAAAAATGTGAGATTCTCTTGATACAAAGAACATCCCTGCCTTCAGTAAAATATGCATCCTAGGTGATTCATATACTAAACAATTAGTGCATGGTTAAACTAATTGTACAATCACACATATGGTATAATTGGTCCTTTTTGACTGATTGTTCCTGACTGTAGCTCATTATTACAAGGTGACAGTGAATGATGGCTATGGAAACTTGATGTCGTCGCCTCAGTAGTTCACTGATTATTTTTTCCAAATAAAGCTTTCCCTGTCCTACCGAGACATGTCCTCATACACATGAGGTAGAATTACCACATGGGCTTGCCCAATCTCCCACCATACATTTGATGGAAGAACGGCAAAACCTTCTTCAAAATAACAAACAGCCATTTACACTATTCCCTCCAATCGCCTGCCAGGGTTGTGGCGGGAGATCTGTGGAAATTCTAGCCCACTGTAGAAGTGAAAGTCAGCAGATTTCATACTTTAGTTTTACCTTGATCATATTGGACAAAATGTTGAGCTTCAGTTGCTTTGGTGGTGTATTTTTTCACAACATTATCATCCAATAGAGCTGCTGCCCTGAACAAACTGAAGCATCCTGGACTACACAGTACGCATCCCAACACATGTTCAGCTGTCTTCTGCAGCCAGTGACCAATGGCGTATTCAAACTTCTGGTACCAGACCACAGGACCTTTGAGAGGAAGGAGGTTACAAAATGTACACTTTACAGTTCAGCCATATTTATAAAATTTGATGACTTGCCATAAGAAAATATGGAACAAAGACAGACATTTTGTTGATCAAGCCTGCGTGTTCCAAAATCAACCTTACCATGGGACTGTACCCTGTCTGAGGAGAAACTCTGGGCCGGATTTTAAGCGTGGTAGCGGGCAAAAAAAATGGTGGCCTGCACGCCCGGGCTGCGTGTCAGTGATATCTTCTGTGCGGAAGCACATTTAAATATTCCAGTCGGTCCGCCCACCCCCCCCACCCCCCCCCCCAATCACATGGAGGGGGTGGGAACGCTGACGCCAGCAAAGGCATCAGCTGCCTGTGTGCAGGCACTGGTGCCATTTATAAAAAGCAGCCAGCCCTGTTGGCTAATTTAAATTTTTAAAGAGATACCCCCAACCACCGCCCGCCCCCCAACCCCCGCCACAATGTACCGAGTAAAATTTTAATGCCCCTTTCCCACCCCCCAATAATAAAATTCAAGTATCTGCCTTCACCGCCCCCAAACACTTACCTTACAAATGAGACCTCCCTGCACCCTCCCCTGAATGTGCAAAGTTCACCCCTTCCTACCATCCCCTACACTGATGACGATAATTTGACCCTGTCCCCACCCCCCACATTAAAAATCTTACGTTCTCCCCTTCCCCACTAGTATCGCGCCCGCTTTCCCCTGACGGGGAAGTGAAGGCATGGGAGTGCTGGCCACCACTCTGAAGATCGTGGCAGGCCTGTAAGATGGCAGGTAATTATATTTTAATGTATTAATTTTATTCATTAACATATTTATATGCAAGTGTCGTCGCCCAGTGATGGTGGGGCTGCCATGGAGCCCTGCCACTGCCAGGATAATCGGTCCTGACCCTCCTGGAGTCAGGCTCCATGGCAGGTCACTGTCGGAACAATCTTCCGGCCCCCCACCCCCTGTCACGGTGCCCAACTTCGGGGGCCCTGTAAAATCCAGCCCTCTCTGTCACTCTCTGATCCCTAAAGTTAGTCATGCATCATTGCATATCATCTATGGGTTTTGAATGACAGTCTCAGTGAGTATTCTTCAATCTGATTGGTTGAAGAGACTCACTTGCCCTGCTCACATATGCTGCAGATATCCTGTAGAGGTTGCCAGGCTGAAAATGCTCTCTAAATACTGTAAATTGCTGCTCAAAAGCCCACAGAAAGCTGGACGGCTGTAAATATAATAAATGGCGATTGCCATTCCTTCATCACTGCCTGAGAAATTCGGACCATTGGCATTTTTAAAACATTCACAATAACAAAAACCTTTCTTTTATTTGGATCAAATGCTTGCCCAATTATCGTAATCAAAATGTTAAAATAAAAAGGAAAACCATCTTCAGCTGCTTCATCAATGACCTTCCTTCAATCATAAAGTCAGAAGTGGGGATTGTTTGCTGATGATTGCACAATGTTCAGCACCATTCGTCACTCCTCAGATACTGAAGCAGTCTGTGTAGAAATGCAGCAAGACCTGGACAATATCCAGGCTTGGGCTGATAAGTGGCAAGTAACATTCATGCCACACAAGTGCCAGGCTATGACCATCTCCAACAAGAGAGAATCTAACCATCTCACCATGACATTCAATGCATTACCATCACTGAATCCCCCACTATCAACATCCTAGGGGTTACCATTGACCAGAAACTGAACTGGGATAGCCATATAAATACCGTGGCTACAAGAGCAGGTCAGAGGCTAGGAATCCTGCTGCAAGTAACTCACCTCCTGACTCTCCAAAGCCTGTCCACCACCTACAATGCACCAGTCAGGAGTGTGATGGAATACTCTCCACTTGCCTGGATGGGTGCAGCTCCAACAATACTCAAGAAGCTCAACACCAGCCAGGACAAAGCAGCCTGCTTGATTGGGTCCCCCTCCACAAACATTCACTCCCTCCACCACTGCCCCCAAACCCCCTCCGGTTAAATCTGAAATCAGCATGTTCATGGTAGGTGAGGTTAGGTTTCCCATTTAAATCTCACCCCAGCCACTCTCTAGGCCATCCTGACAGGTTAATTTCCCTGCCTACGTACTCATCTGCCTCCAAGTTTGCAGTAGCTGAATTTATTGTGCAATTAATTATATACAAGTAAAAAAAAATGACAGGATTTAAATGCTCTGATTTTAAACAATTTCCAGTCTTTCTCCAAAAATATTTTTTTTAAATGAATAAACACAAAAAGTAGATACTCGAAAAATAATAACCTGTAATGGAACTTAGAATTACAGAATCTTTTAGCTGATGTTTTTATTCATTTACTGCCCTATGTTGTATAGATGGAGATAACTGGTGAGTTGTTTTAATTCACAGTTTTAATATTTTACTTAAACTGCAAATGACAGTGGCAGCACCAGTTTCTTCATCTCACGAACACATTGATATTAATGGTATGTAGCAATTTAAGATCCTGTCTTGTTTTTTTTGTGCTATGTATACTGCGAAATGAAGATACGTAAATAAATAGCTAGAGAGCTAAAGATAACTTCATACCAGTTCCAGTTGGATGTATTCTACCACATGCAGCCCCGACATGTGGATATCTTCTAAGCCTGTCAACTAACAAGATCACAGCTGAGGGTTGGAAGTCAGTGTCCCCATCCAAAGCCAGAATGTAAGTGTTTTCCTTCTCAGTCTTTCAAACAAAATAAAAACATAAAAAGTGAGATCTATAATGCTCTTGAATAGAAAAGTCAGAAACTTACTGTGCATGATGGAAGCATGTATAACATTCCTATTTACTAGAGACATAAAGGCCCTGATATTGACAGGAACGGGTTTGGCATGCAGGGGACAGGAGGCAGAGTTTTGGACAGGATTCACGGAAACCTGTTTTTCTTTGACAGGATCCCCTCCCAGAAGTCAGCCTGAACAAAAGACTTGACTTCCAGGTGGGTGGCAAGCAAGCATGAGGAGGTAAGAAGAAGCATGCAGCTGCTACTAGGAGTGTTTTGGGAGGGAGCTGGGAGCAGTCTGATCCCCACTCCGGGCGAGAGATGGAACCCATGGGAGCGTTCAATCCTTCAGGTGGGGAGTGTCTGATTCCTGATCCCAGGTGGATTTGATCCCCTACCTTGGATGTCTTTGTATGAGGGGGAGGGGACTGATGGTGGGGGTGCTGATCCAAGGAAAGAAAGTAAGCGTGGGGCAGGGGGAAGCATTCGTGCTCCTCCTGGCCTCAAGCAGTACTGCAAAACTTCTCTCCAAAGATGCCCTCACCTAACCATGAACTGTCTGAGTTTCCCAGACCTTGGGGAAACCTTTCAGCCAGGCTTTAATGGCTACCAGCCTCATTAAAATATTTAAATTACTCACCCACTCCCTGAGAGAAGGTTGGCAGCCCACTCCTTGTCCCATCTCCGTTAATCCCAAAATGTGGGGGTTGGAGTCAGGTTTGAAATTTTTAATGTTTCAACAGCTTACTTGACTCAACCCCACCTGTTTTGGGGGGTTAAATTTCACCCCTAACACAAAGATATTAATACCTCAGTTAAAATACCAGACAGAGAGAAACACACTGCGTATCTATACACTGCTATCACACATCATCATTTTGAGGCACTAGAGAGCAGAAGTGATTCTTTACTTTTAAGGCATTTGCAGTTGGCGTTTCATCTTCAAATTTGCCTAATAAGGTAATGTGCTTTCTCTTTAACTTCCATCCCAGCAGATAATACATGTACATGGTCTGAAAAGAAATATACAATATATCAATAAAGAATGCTAGCATACACAGGGCAGGCCAATTCATAGAATATTCCCCTACTGCTGCTGTAGTCATGCTATTCAACTCATGAAATGTTATATAACTGAGTCAGAGTGCACAAAGATGAATCTCATGCCTCGGATCCAGTTGATCATGGGCTCAGATCTCAAAATACGTCTCAAGCTCCTCTTTTGCTTTGAAGCTGAGTTTTTCCAGTTTCCAACCAAGTTACTAACAGAGTCCAGGAGCCAGAAATATCTGAATAGGCTTCAAATTTAGATCTCCAATACTTTTTGTGCACCAGACCTTGAGATTTCAAAAGAGACTTACTACTAATATGAACATTGAGAACCAAAGGCAGCTTTGATCTCAAGTGTCAATAGGGAACCATTTGCAGACTACTAAATCTATTGTTGCCGCTCACCACTTGACTATTTTAAATTGGGCACAGATTATCTCTTCTGCATGCAGCTGCCCTGAACACCTTGAGCATCCCAAATTCCCAACAGCATGCCCAATCAACCTCCTGGAAATCAGAGCCACAGCTAAAGCACTCGGAGGGTGGAATTCCGGAGCGGTAAGTATAAAAAAAACTTACCTCGGAGATTCTTGGAGTAGACTTGGAGGGCGGAGTTCCAGAGCGGTAAGTTACCTCGGGTGGGGAAAATAAAACTGAAAAAGTGACGTCACAGGAAAGCTGTGACCTGATTGGCTGGTAGGGAATCTGTACCAAATTTGAAAATAAAACTGATAAAAAATGATTAAAACACTAATTAACTAATTAATAAGTAGAGTAGCTAAACCAGAGGGAGGAGATTACTGTATTTAGATAGCATTTAGTATTGTAGAAATCTAGCACTAGGGACCACATAGTTAAGTGTATCATAATTTAGTAAGGATTTAATAAGTACATAATTATTTTATATTAATTAACTAATTAGTGCTAGAAATGACAGTTAGAGGGGTGAAGTGCTTCACCTGTGAGATGTGGGAGGTCCGTGACGCTTCCAGCGTTCCGGGCGACTCCATCTGCAGGAAGTGTACCCAATTGCAGCTCCTCACAGACCACATGGATCGGTTGGAGCGGCAACTGAATGCACTTAGGAGCATGCAGGTGGCAGAAAGCGTCATAGACAGGAGTTTTAGAGAAGTGGTTACACCCAAGGTGCAGGCAGATAGATGGGTGACCACTAGAAGGGGCAGGCAGTCAGTGCAGGAATCCCCTGTGGCTATCCCCCTCTCTAACAAGTATACCGTTTTGGATACTGTTGGGGGGGATGGCCTATCAGGGGAAAACAACAGCAACAGCCAGAGCAGTGGCACCACGGCTGGCACTGTTGTTCAGCAGGGAGGGACAAAACGCAGAAGAGAAATAGTTATAAGGGACTCTATAGTCAGGGGCACAGATAGGTGCTTCTGTGGACGTGAAAGAGACTCCAGGATGGTATGTTGCCTCCCTGGTGCCAGGGTCAAGGATGTCTCTGAACGGACAGGGGCATTCTGAAGGGGAAGGGTGAACAGCCAGAGGTTGTGGTACACATCGGTACCAATGACATAGTCAGGAAGAGTGATGAGGTCCAGCAGGGGGAGTTTAGGGAGTTAGGTAGTAAGTTAAAAAACAGGACCTCTAGGGTTATACTCTCTGGATTACTCCCTGTGCCACGTGCCAGTGAGGCTAGAAATAGGAAGATAGTGCAGTTAAACACGTGGCTGAGCAGCTGGTGTAGAAGGGAGGGTTTCAGATATCTGGACCATTGGGCTCTCTTCAGGAACAGATGGGACCTGTACAAGAAGGACGGGTTGCATCTAAACTGGAAGGGCACTAATATCCTGGCTGCAAGGTTTGCTAGCGTCACTCGGGAGGGTTTAAACTAGTGTGGCAGGGGGGTGGGAACCAGAGCAGTAGGACAGCTAGTGAAATAAATGAGGAGGACATAGTAAATAAGGCCAGTAGGACTAAGAGGAAGAGCAGGCAGGGAGATGTTGCTGAGCACAGCGGGACTGGTGGTCTGAAGTGCATTTGTTTCAATGCAAGAAGTATAACAGGTAAGGCAGATGAACTTAGAGCTTGGATTAGTACTTGGAAATATGATGTTGTTGCCATTACAGAGACTTGGTTGAGGGAAGGGCAGGATTGGCAGCTAAATGTTCCAGGCTTTAGAAGCTTCAGGCGGTATAGAGGGGGATGTAAAAGGGGTGGGGGAGTTGCATTACTGGTTAAGGAGAATATCACAGCTGTACTGCGGGAGGACACCTCGGAGGGGTCATGCAGCGAGGCAATATGGGTGGAGCTCAGGAATAGGAAGGGTGCAGTCACGATGTTGGGGGTTTACTACAGGCCTCCCAACAGCCAGCGGGAGGGAGAGGAACAGATATGTAGACAGATTTTGGAAAGATGTAAAGGTAACAGGGTTGTGGTGGTGGATGATTTTAATTTCCCCAATATTGACTGGGACTCACTTAGTGCTAGGGGCTTGGATGGGGCAGAATTTGTGAGGAGCATCCAGGAGGGCTTCTTGAAACAGTATGTAGATAGTCCAACTAGGGATGGGGCCATTCTGGACCTGTTATTGGGGAATGAGCCTGGCCAGGTGGTCGAAGTTTCAGTGGGGGAACATTTCGGGAGCGGTGACCATAATTCCATAAGTTTTAAGGTACTTGTGGATAAGGATAAGAGTAGTCCTCGGGTGACGGTGCTAAATCGGGGGAAGGCTAATTATAACAATATTAGGCAGGAACTGAAGAATTTAGATTGGGGGTGGCTGTTTGAGGGTAAATCAACATCTGACATGTGGGAGTCTTTCAAACGTCAGTTGATTAGAATCCAGGACCAGCATGTTCCTGTGAGGAAGAAAGACAAGTTTGGCAAGTTTCGGGAAGCTTGGATAACGCGGGATATTGTGAGCCCAGTCAAAAAGAAAAAGGAAGCATTTGTAAGGGCTGGAAGGCTAGGAACAGATGAAGCACTTGAGGAATATAAAGACAGTAGGAAGGAACTTAAGCAAGGAGTTAGGAGGGCTAAAAGGGGTCATGAAAAGTCATTGGCAAGCAGGATTAAGGAAAATCCCAAGGCTTTTTATACATATATAAAGAGCAAGAGGGTAACCAGGGAAAGGGTTGGCCCACTCAAGGACAGAGATGGGAATCTATGTGTGGAGCCAGAGGAAATGGGCGAGGTGCTAAATGAGTACTTTGCATCAGTATTCACCAAAGAGAAGGACTTGGTGGATGATGAGCCTAGGGAAGGGAGTGCAGATAGTCTCAGTCATCTCATTATCAAAATGGAGGTGGTGTTGGGTGTCTTGCAAAGCATTAAGGGAGATAAGTCCCCAGGGCCTGATGGGATCTACCCTAGAATAGTGAGGGAGGCAAGGGACGAAATTGCTGGGGCCTTGACAGAAATCTTTGCATCCTCATTGGCTACAGGTGAGGTCCCAGAGGACTGGAGAATAGCCAATTTTGTGCCTTTGTTTAAGAAGGGTGGCAAGGATAATCCAGGAAATTATAGGCCGGTGAGCCTTACATCAGTGGTAGGGAAACTATTAGAGAGGATTATTTGGGACAGGATTTACTCCCGTTTGGAAACAAACGAACTTATTAGCGAGAGACAGCATGGTTTTGTGAAGGGGAGGTCGTGTCTTACTAATTTGATTGAGTTTTTTGAGGAAGTGATGAAGATGATTGATGAAGGAAGGGCAGTGGATGTTATCTATATGGACTTTAGTAAAGCCTTTGACAAGGTCCCGCATGGCAGACTGGTACAAAAGGTGAAGTCACACGGGATCAGAGGTGAGCTGGCAAGATGGATACAGAACTGGCTCGGTCATCGAAGACAGAGGGTATCAGTGGATGGGTGTTTTTCTGAATGGAGGGATGTGACTAGTGGTGTTCTGCAGGGATCAGTGCTGGGACCTTTGCTGTTTGTAGTTTATATAAATGATTTGGGGGAAAATGTAGCTGGTCTGATTAATAAGTTTGCGGACGACACAAAGGTTGGTGGAGTTGCGGATAATGATGAGGATTGTCAGAGGATACAGCAGGATATAGATCGGTTGGAGACTTGGGCAGAGAAATGGCAGATGGAGTTTAATCCGGACAAATGTGAGGTAATGCATTTTGGAAGGTCTAATGCAGGTGGGAGGTATACAGTAAATGGCAGAACCCTTAGGAATATTGACAGGCAGAGAGATCTGGGCATACAGGTCCACAGGTCACTGAAAGTGGCAACGCAGGTGGATAAGGTAGTCAAGAAGGCATACAGCATGCTTGCCTTCAATCAGTCGGGGCATAGAGTATAAAAATTGGCAAGTCATGTTGCAGCTGTACAGAACCTTAGTTAGGCCACACTTAGAATATTGCGTGCAATTCTGGTCGCCACACTACCAGAAGGACGTGGAGGCTTTGGAGAGAGTAAAGAGGAGGTTTACCAGGATGTTGCCTTGTCTGGAGGGAATTAGCTATGAGGAGAGGTTGGAAAAACTCAGATTGTTTTCACTGGAATGACGGAGATGGAGGGGCGACATGATAGAGGTTTACAAAGTTATGAGCGGCATGGACAGAGTGGATAGTCAGAAGCTTTTTACTCGGTTGGAAGAGTCAGTTACTAGGGGACATAGGTTTAAGGTGCGAGGGGCAAAGTTTAGAGGGGATGTGCGAGGCAAGTTTTTTACACAGAGGGTGGTGAGTGCCTGGAGCTTGCTGCCAGGGGAGGTGGTGGAAGCAGATACGATAGCGACATTTGAGAGACATCTTGACAAATATATGAATAGGATGGGAATAGAGGGATATGGGCCCCGGATGTGCAGAAGGTGTTAGTTTAGGCAGGCATCAAGATCGGCGCAGGCTTGGAGGGCCGAATGGCCTGTTCCTGTGCTGTACTGTTCTTTGTTAATTGGACACAGTTCTAAAAAAAATGACCAGAATAATAAAAGGATAATTGAGAAAAGAGCCAGAGGAGCGATAGGGTGAATATTTTTTTATGCAGCATGTTGTTGTGTATGCATGGCCTGAACGGTTGATGGAAGCAGATTCAATAATAACTTTCAAAATGGAATTGCATGCTTGGAAAGGAAAATTTGCAAGGCTATGGGGAAAGAGCAAACAAGTGGAACGAATTCGATAGCTCTTTCAGATAGCTAACACAAGCACCATAGGCTAAATGGCCTCCTTCTGCGCTGTATGATTCCATGATTTTACATAAAGTCAGCTTTTATTGTAATAGCTCTGCAGCCTGCTTGAAGGCATTTACCATGATTTATCATGATATTGAAAATGGCAGTGTCCTCAGACAAATGGCCATTGAGAATGTATGGTGCAAATAAAGTTAGCATACCAAGTCAAACCTCATGCTTTTCAAGTTGGCAAAATTGGCTATTATTATTGAATCTTCAATGTTACAGTTGGAATCACTTGAGGATACCTAAACCTATCCAGATCTTACACTCTTTTATTGTTTACTCTTCAGTGGGCTATTATCCTGTAAATACAGTAGCTGAACAGCTACAAACTTAAACTGAACTGAATAAAAACACCGTCAACAATGTTATTTACCAGAAGGCTTATTGCCAGATGATATCTTCTTACAGGTAGCAGCACACACCTAAATGAAAAGCTTACTATGCATTTTATTTACTTACAAAGTGACAGAAATTCAAAACTCCCATGAAACTCACTACAAACTGTCATGGTATTGTACTAAGACTGTATAAAAGAGGAAGTGGTTTGTCAATATAATTATTAACAATGAGAATTACAGCTACTGCCCATTGTGGAAAAATATATTTTAGATTTGTTATGTTTATTTTTATGTCAGCCATATTTCAGTGAAGAACTTTCTTTGATGTCTCTGTTATCTTAGAAAATGGGTATCATAAGTTCTGTAAGTTATTAAACTGCTTCAGGCTATATTTCCTGCACAAAGAAAAGTTTATCTTTTCCTACAGTAAAAAGATTCAGTAATGTAAATAGGAGGGGAGTGCAACACTTAAGAGGAATTGCTGAAAATAGAGACATGTTGTCAAAGCTTTTCGTCTTGCACTCTTCAGGGCAATGCGCAAGAATAACCAATGTAAATGTAATGTAATGTAATTTCCACTAACAGGATGCTGCCCTCAAGCCAAAAAGACGTCCTGCCTATCACACAAATGAGTCATGTGATAGATGAATTTCAACGCTGGTGTGATGCTAGGTATATAGGTCATAGGTCCCAAAGACTGGTGGATCGTATCAAACAATATGGCCCCTCCACTGTTCGCAATGGACAAGGTACAGGCCGTACCCAACCAGCCCGTGCTTGCAAAACTCAAAACAGTGTCCAACATTAGATGTGATTCCGTGATTGGACAATATTTGCTAAATAATCCGCAATGTGCTAAGAATTACGCTTACAACCAATTTAAGATTGTCAGTAGGGCTCACCGTGTGGTACATTTGCGCGTATTAGAAGTTACATATATTAATACACAGGGCCCTGTTCTTTGCAGACAGAAAGAGCATGTACCTACATTACGCCTGTTTCAGCTGAACAAAATAAGTGACGGCCATTTGCTGGCTCATTCCGCAGGGCAATGCCTTGACCAATCAGAGTCAAGCTGCCTGGTTTAAATTTCAAACAAAGCTTGGCAGTTAACTGTCAGTCACCATAAACTGATGTATTCGCCATGACAACGTCTCTACCAATCAGAGTTCACTTGCCAACCAATCAGCATTCTCTTCTCAAGCAGTATAATTTGTTGTTTTCCCTTACATTGGTTATTCTTGCATATTGTCCTGATGAGTGCAAGACAAAAAGCTTCGACAACATGTCTCTATTTTCAGCAATTCTCAAGTTCTGTACTACCAAACAACTACATGAGAGGAACCTAGTACATAGTCTCAGAGCACCACGAAAAAGTCTGTTTTAAAGCACCAGACGATCATATATTTGACATTGTGCCGTATCAGTCTGCACACTTAGGAATGATTTCTGCTTCACATTTCTATTTGTATGGCCTACATTAATTTTATGCCGTGTTCATTATTTAAACGTACTTGAGACCATCTCTTCTTGTGTCGAATTTTCTGCTTGTCTTTCAAATGAACATACAGTGTGTTTCCATACGGAAGGGTGTAGCTAATTCTTCCACCATAAGGCGTCTCCATTATGGTTTGCTTTACCATGTCATCATCTTCCTGTTCATCCTCGGAAGTCTGTTTTTCACGTGAAAATATCCTGAATGATAAAAGGTTTAATTCCAAACATTTAACTGCAGGTCCCTTCTGGAAATTGGAATCCATCTTATTTTATTCCTCAGCAGTGTGACAGATACATGTTACATACTCTCATGGAACTGCAGCATACTTGTCGTTGCAACTGCATGTTCACACAACTCCTAAAACTATTTCAATACTATTTCTTTTCCATTTCTGATTTCCTTTTTTACTTCCCTTCTGAACTTTCTATATTTAGTTGTATCACCAGTCTGACATCTGTCGGCATTGGGGCGGCACAGTGCGCAGTGGTTAGCACCGCAGCCTCACAGCTCCAAGGACCCAGGTTCGATTCTGGGTACTGCCTGTGCGGAGTTTGCAAAGTTCTCCCTGTAACCGTGTGGGTTTTCGCCGGGTGCTCCAGTTTCCTCCCACAGCCAAAGACTTGCAGGTTGATAGGTAAATTGGTCATTGTAAATTGCCCCGAGTGTAGGTAGGTGGTAGGGAATATGGGATTACTGTAGGGTTAGTATAAATGGGTGGTTGTTGGTCAGCACAGACTTGGTGGGCCAAAGGGCCTGTTTCAGTGCTGTATCTCTAAATAAATAAATAACAACCTCTTTTCTGCTTCATCTTATTCTCTACTCGCTACCTCTCTTGTTATCCAGGGAGCTCTGGCTTTAGTTGTCCTACTTTTCACCCTCCTTGAAATCTACTTTGTACGCAAACCATGTCCTCGTTAAAGACAGCCCACCGTTCTGTTACAGTTTTAGGAACATAGGAGCAGGAGTAGGCCATTCAGGCCCTCGAGCCTGCGCCACCATTCAATTAGATCATGGCTGATCATCTACTTCAATGCCATTTTCCTGTGCTGTCCCCCTATCCCTTGATGTCATTAGTATCCAGATATCTATTGATTTCTGTCTCGAACATGCTCAATGATTGAGCTTCCACAGCCTTCTGGGGTAGAGAATTCCAAAGATTCACATCCGCTGTGCAAAGAAATTCCTCCTCATTTCAGCCTTAAATGGCCTGTCCCTCATTCTGAGACTAAATCCCGTAGTTCTAGATTCAGAGCCAGGGGGAAACTTCCTATCTACATCCACCTTGTCGCACCCTGTAAGAAGTTTGTTAAGTTTCAATGAGATCACCTCTCATTCTTCAAAACTCTAGAGAATACAGGCCCAGTTTCCTTAATCTCTCTTCATAAGACAATCCCACCATCCCAGGGATTAGTCTGGTGAACCTCTGTTACACTCCCTCTAAGGCAGGTACATCCTTCCTTAGATGAGGAAGCCAAAACTGTACACAATACTCCAGCCGCAGTCTCACCAAGGCTCTATACAATTGCAGCAAGACCTCTTTACTCCTGTACCCTTGCGATGAAGGCCAACATACCATTTGACTTCCTCATTGCTTGCTGCACCTGCATCCTAGCTTTTAGTGACTCATGAATAAGGATACCCAGGTTCCTTTGGACATCAGCACTTCCCAACCTCTCACCATTGAAGAAATACTCTGTCTTTCTGTTTTTTCTACCAAACTTGTTAATTTCACACTTAGCTGCCAATCATTGATTCCAATTTACCTGGAACAGATCTGTTCACACTCCACTGAAATTGGCCCTCCTCCAATTTAATATTTTAACTCTAGATTGCTCCTTGTCCTTTTCTATAGCTAATTTAAACCTTATGATACTATGATCTAATGATACTACCATTCAGGTGCAACCTGTCCAGCCTACGTAGGTTCCATCTCTCCCTGAACCAATCCCAATGTTCCAGGAGTCTAAGTCCTGCCTTCCTGCACTGTCTCTCCATCCACGCATTCATCTGCTCTATGCTCCGATTACTATACTCAGTAGCACGTGGCACCAGGAGAAATTGGAGATTACTACCTTTGTGGTCCTACTTGCTAGTCCCTTTGAACACCTTCTGGAATGTTCCCCCTCCCACCAATAATACCACCTACTTAAACAAAAACAAAACTTCAAAATGAAATTGGCATCAGTCGTCACAAACAAACCAAAGAATAATATTTCTGTTTCATTAATCCTATTCTTTTAAAGTATTTAGTTTTTAAAAGCTGTAATGATAATGATGCTATCTTAAGTGGTTACTTCTGTAAGGGTAGGCAAGGCTCGTGGTTTGAATTTTATCATGCCATATTTAGCTGATTCAATATTTAGTTGAAATGTTACTACAGTTAACAGCCATTATTATAAAATACTATCAGAAAGCAGAGAATAATGAAATTACAGGCAAACAATTTTTATGTGTTCTAGTATTTGAACAATTATTAATTTAAATGCTATATAAATTAAATGTATCCATTTTGTAATTTTGAACTATATTAGATGATAAAATTTGTAATTATAAGTTATGTTTTATGAATTTCTGCACACTTAGATAATAAACATCTTGCTTTGGTTCAGCCATTTCAGTACTTGAATGAAATCTCAGAAGCTAGTGCATAGTTTTAGGATTTTTGGTAATTTTTTTCAAACTGAAAGGATTCAAGTTATGTTTAAGTGTGTTTTAGAACAAAGTCAATTTTCACAGATTTAAAAACGGCTTGGGCCACAAGATTTGAAGGTGTGCATCAAAGCCAAAGGAGCCTATTTATGGAATGTCATAGCTCACTTTCTATTTGAAACTGACATAATGAGGGTCTATTGTCTCAGCCTTGGCCCATTAACCAGGATGGTCTCTTCCAATTTTGAGAATAGCAGAAGATATTTTCTTTAAACTTATAACCCAAGGGGAGGAGGGAGAAGTAGCCGATGATATTGAGAGGCTTACTGGTGAATTATTAAATGGAAAGGAACTTAGAGTAACTGGCCAGGACTAGAGGAAAAAGACAATTGGGACAGTTACACTGCAAATGGCAATTTTTAGATTGAAGTTGGAAGCTAAAATTCAGGTCAGCTTTTCCAGTTAGAAGTTGTTCAGAAAGAAAGGGATTCTAAAGACTGGTAAATCAACCCACAAACATGATGGGGCTTTTTTCCCATTTTTCAAGGAAAGAATTGAGATTGATTGAAGTAAATGGAATTTGTTTTGACTGTTATCTTGTGTGTTCACTGTCTGTCTATAAAATTAAGCAGATTAATGATTCAGTAAACGTTTCAATCCACCTTCAGAAAGAGCAGTGAACTGTACATGCCCACTTGTGAAAGACACATTACCAGGTCAGAATGCTTGGAGGTCCAATTGCTACAACCTGGGGTAACTCTCCCATATTATTAGCTATTAAGCAATATGAGCACAAACCTGAACAAAGAACCCTCACCACATACTTAGGGTCACAAGTATCATTATACCCAAGAGAATATCTAAGGCAGTCCTGAAACTTGTAACAAGAATTTATATCTATTTTCTAAGCTCATTTTCTAACGTTAAGTGCAGATGGTAGTCAGTAGTTTGTTGATATTATGATGAGTTTTATATACAGGGACCATGAATTCATAATGAAGGCAAGATAGATTCAGTACCTGTAAATTTTGTCTATCGTGCAAACAAGGCTCTTCACATATTCATTCACAACTCTTTCGTGCACATTGTTAACTGGACTGGTGAGATGAAAAGCATCATCAAAATAAACGTGTACTTCAAAGTCAAAATTGTCTTTATGCGATTTTGAAGAGTTTGGTTTGTATTTGTCCAATCTGCAAAAAAAAAGGTAACATTGACTAAATGAACTTTAGAAATACCAAAGCTTTTACTTGTAGGTCTCGGCACAATTTCCCTCAGGCTTGCTCTCTCTGACTCCCCACTTTTACATGTTGGTTTCCAGCACTATTTCCCTTCAGGCTCACTGGGCTTAATTTTCATCCTGAGATGGAGGCTGGACTGGAAGCGGGCGTGCTGGCAATTTCTCGCTACCAGGCAGCGTGCCAGTCTGCTGGCATATTCCCACCTCTGGCCTATTTCCAGAAGGCAGTTTCTAAGCGCCAGGGCAGAGGGAGTGTGGGGGTTGATGGCTACCTGATCAGCAGACCAAGTCCAGTCTTCACACTGAGGATACCCCCAATCATGTTGTGCGGCACTTACCACTGTGCTAAATGCGATAGATTCAGAACAGATCTAGTCGCTCAAAACTGGGCATCCATGAGGTGCTGTGGGTCATCAGCAGCAACAGAATAGTAGTAATGGTAATGGTGATCTGCCCAAGGGCAGGTCCTCTGCTCATTTTTCCAAGCCTCATGATCCTTCACTTTCCTCTTCAGTTGCTCCTCAGAGCCTCCCATTGTTTCACTTCCATGAGAAATGAGAAATATGACTTGGGAAAATGTACATGAGGTGGTTTCCCATTGCCTTTCTCATGTGTACTTTAAAGGAAACACAAATGCTTTTCCCGAAGGATCCTCCACCTGTAAGCAGCCATTGTCCCTCGAGGATCTAGCTCTTCCACTATCACCACCTACAATTCTCTGGTTCTGCCATTGGCCGTGACTCATGACCCTGAACATGGGAATTGTATTCAACCAGAATTTGTATTCTCATGGCCTGACATATTCCTCACTCTACCACTACCATCAAGCCAGGGGATCAACCGTGGTTCAAGTAGGAGTGCAGGAGAGCATGCCAGGAACAGCATCAGCATCAAAATATGAGGTGGTAACTTGGTGAAGCTACAGCACAGGACTACATGCATGCTAAACAGCAGAAGCAGCATATGATACACAAAGGAATGCAATCCCACAACTAATGGATCAGATCAAAGCTCTGCAGTCCTGCAACATCCAGTCGTAAATGGTAGTAGACATTACAACCACTAACCAGAGGAGGAGGCTCCACAAACATCCCCATACTCAACAACTTTGGAAAGTGTGAAAATAGATAAGTCCCCTGGGCCAGATGGGATTTATCCTAGGATTCTCTGGGAAGCCAGGGAGGAGATTGCAGAGCCTTTGACCTTGATCTTTATGTCGTCATTGTCGACAGGAATAGTGCCGGAAGACTGGAGGATAGCAAATGTTGTCCCCTTGTTCAAGAAGGGGAGTAGAGACAGCCCTGGTAATTATAGACCTGTGCGCCTTACTTCGGTTGTGGGTAAAATGTTGGAAAAGGTTATAAGAGATAGGATTTATAATCATCTTGAAAAGAATAAGTTCATTAGAGATAGTCAGCACGGTTTTGTGAAGTGTAGGTCGTGCCTCACAAACCTTATTGAGTTTTTTGAGAAGGTGACCAAACAGGTGGATGAGGGTAAAGCCATGGATGTGGTGTATATGGATTTCAGTAAGGCGTTTGATAAGGTTCCCCACGGTAGGCTATTGCAGAAAATACGGAAGTATGGGATTGAAGGTGATTTAGTGCTTTGGACCAGAAATTGGCTAGCTGAAAGAAGACAGAGGGTGATGGTTGATGGCAAATGTTCATCCTGGAGTTTAGTTACTAGTGGTGTACCGCAAGGATCTGTTTTGGGGCCACTGCTGTTTGTCATTTTTATAAATGACCTGGATGAGGGTGTAGAAGGGTGGGTTAGTAAATTTGCGGATGACACGAAGGTCGGTGGAGTTGTGGATAGTGCCGAAGGATGTTGTAGGTTACAGAGGGACATAGATAGGCTGCAGAGCTGGACTGAGAGATGGCAAATGGAGTTTAATGCGGAAAAGTGTGAGGTGATTCACTTTGGAAGGAGTAACAGGAATGCAGAGTACTGGGCTAATGGGAAGATTCTTGGTAGTGTAGATGAGCAGAGAGATCTTGGTGTCCAGGTACATAAATCCCTGAAAGTTGCCACCCAGGTTAATAGGGCTGTTAAGAAGGCATATGGTGTGTTAGCTTTTATTAGTAGGGGGATCGAGTTTTGGAGCCACGAGGTCATGCTGCAGCTGTACAAAACTCTGGTGCGGCTGCACCTGGAGTATTGCATGCAGTTCTGGTCACCGCATTATCGGAAGGATGTGGAAGCTTTGGAAAGGGGGCAGAGGAGATTTACTAGGACGTTGCCTGGTATGGAGGGAAGGTCTTACGAGGAAAGGCTGAGGGACTTGAGGTTGTTTTCGTTGGAGAGAAGGAGGAGGAGAGGTGACTTAATAGAGACATATAAGATAATCAGAGGGTTAGATAGGGTGGATAGTGAGAGTCTTTTTCCTCGGATGGTGATGGCAAACACGAGGGGACATAGCTTTAAGTTGAGGGGTGATAGATATAGGACAGATGTCAGAGGTAGTTTCTTTACTCAGAGAGTAGTAGGGGCGTGGAACGCCCTGCCTGCAACAGTAGTAGACTCGCCAACTTTAAGGGCATTTAAGTGGTCATTGGATAGACATATGGATGAAAATGGAATAGTGTATGTAGGTCAGATGGTTTCACAGGTCGGCGCAACATCGAGGGCCGAAGGGCCTGTACTGCGCTGTAATGTTCTATGTTCTAATGGAGAAACCCAGCACCGTCAGTGCAAAAGACAAGGCTGAAGAATTTTCAACCATCTTCAGCCAGAATTGCCAAATGGATGATCCTTCTTGGGATACCTGCTAAGATTCCTGGAATCACAGATGCCAGTCTTCAGCTAATTTGATTTACTTTGCATGATATCAAGAAATGGCTGAAGGCACTGAATACAGCCAAGGCTTTGGGCCCTGACAACATCAGAGTTGAAGTGTTGAATGTGTGCTCCAGAATTAGTCGTGTGCCTAGCCAAGCCATCCCAGTACAGCTACAGCACCCCACAATGTGGAAAATTGCCCGTGTACATCCAATCTACAAAAAGCAAGACAAATCCAATCCGGCCAATTAGCGCTTTATCAGTCTACTTTCAATCGTCAGCAAAGTGATGGAAGGTGTCATGGACAGTGCTATCAAGCAGCACCTACTCAGCAATAACCTGATAACCGATGCTCAGTTCAGGTTCCGCCAGGGCCATTCATAGTCGTTTGGTAGTGGAGAACTTGAGTGTTCCTGAAAATAGAAACATATTGTTAAATCTTTTCATCTTGCACTCATCAGGACAATCCGCAAGAATATCAATGTAAGGGAAAGCAATACCTGTGTTGGGATTCTTACAGTTCCACGTGCTATAAGATTGGCCTTATCGGCAACCTTGTAAATCGAGCCTCAGCCATTTGATCACCATGTAAGCATGATGCTGAAATAAGGTGAATCAAAAGGTATCCTGCATGACAATGGTTACCCTGATGACATCATCATTTCTCGCTGTATATCACGCAAACTTATGAACGGGCCTAAGGCCAACATTTTCGGCCCTGTAAAGTGTCCAGTCTACCTCAAATTACCCTGGAAGGGAAAGGTATCCCAAAAATTTGAACAACAGATAAAGCTAGCTGTTTCACGCTGCTACTATACAGTAGCAACACGTGTGGCGTTCGCCACTAACAGGATGCTGCCCTCAAGCCAAAAAGACGTCCTGCCTATCATACAAATAAGTAACATGATATGTGAATTTCAATGCCAGTGTGATGCTATGTAGATAGGCCGTATGTCCCAAAAACTGGCAGATCGTAACAAAAAACATGTCCCTTCTGCTATTCACAACTGTCAAGGTACAGACCGTACCCAACCAGCCCATGCATGCAAAACTCAAAACACAGTGTCCAACATTTGATGTGATTCCGCGATTGGACAACATTTGCTAAATAATCCACAGTGTGCTAAAAATTACGCTGACAACCAATTTAAGATTGTTGGTAGGGCTTGCAGTGTGGTGCAATTACACAGACTGGAAGCTACAAATATTAATACACAGGGCCTTGTTCTTTGCAGACAGAAGAATATGTACAAACTTTGTGCCTGTTTCAGCTGAACAAAATAAGTGACAGCCATTCGCTGGTTCATTCCTCAGGGCAATGCCTTAACTAATCAGAGTCAAGCTGCCCGGTTTAAATTTCAAACATAGTTTGACAGTTAACTGTCAGTCACCATGAACTGGTGCGTTTTCCTTGGTAACGCCTCTACCAGAGTTCACTTGTCAACCGTCAGCACTCTCTTCTCATACAGTATAAAGTCATTGCTTTCCCTTACATTGGTATTCTTGCATATTGTCCTCATGAGTGCAAGACGAAAAGCTTCAACAACATGTCTCTATTTTCAGCAATACTCAGGGCCGCTCAGCTCCAGACCTTATTACAGCTGTGGTCCAAATATGGATATAACAGTTGAATTCCAGAGATGAGGGAGAGTGACTGCCCTTGATATCAATGCAGCATTTGACCAAATGTGGCATCAAGGAGCTCTATCAAAATTGAAGGCCATGGGAATCTGGGGAAAACTCTGCACTAGTTGTAGTCGTACCTAGCACAAAAGGAAAATGGTGGACCAATCATCTCAGCCAAGGACATTGCTGCAGGAGTTCTTCAGGGCCCTAGGCCCAACTATATTTAACTGCTTTATCAATGAGCTTCTCGTCGTCATAAGGGCAGAAGTGGGGATGTTCGCTGATGATTGCACAATGTTCAGTACCATTCGTGAGTCCTCAGATACTGAAGCAGTCCATGCCCCCATACAGCAAGACCTAGAGAACATTCAGGGTTGGGCTGCTAAGTGGCAAGTAACATTTGTGCCAGGCAATTACCATCTCCAACAAGAGAAAATCTAATCCTCTCCCCTAGACGTACAATGGCAATACCATCACTGAATCCCCCATCATCAATTTCCTGGGAGTTACTGTTGACTACAGACTTAACTGGACCAGCCATATAGATACTGTGGTTGCAAGAGCAGGCCAGAAGCTGGGAATTCTGCAGCAAGTAACTCACCTCCTCATTATCCAAAGTCTGTCCACCATCTACAAGGCACAAGACAGGAGGGTGATGGAATACTCTCCACTTGCCTGGATGAATGCAGCTCCAACAACGCTCAAGAAACTCGACACCATCCAAGACAAAGCAACCCACCCACCACCTTCAACATCACCCCCTCCACCACTGGTGCACAGTGGTAGCAGTGTGTACCATCTACAGGTTGCACTGCATCAACTCATCAAGGTTTCTTCGACAGCACCTTCCAAATCCATGACCTCTACTACCTAGAAGGACAAGGGCAGCAGACGCATGGGAACACCATAGCTGCAAGTTCCCCTCCAAGACACACACCATCCTGACTTGGAACTATATTACTGTTCCTTCACTGTCACTGGGTCAAAAAACTGCAACTACTTCCTAACAGCATTGTGAGGGTACCTACACCACATGGACTGCTCAAGAAGATGCTCACCACCATGTTCCCAAGGGTAATTAGGGATGGACAACAAATGCTGGCCTTGCCAGCGATGCTCACATCCCATGAACGAATGAAAAAAAAAAAGACCTGCCTTGTGCGTGATCCCCACAGCTCTACATTTCCCCCCAACTGAGCATAGCTCATGTTTCTGGTAGATGATGCATTTGACTGCCGTGACAGTGCTGCTTCAAATGCCTCTTTCTCCTCTGACGTTGTTGCTGAGGCTCCCCCGTACAACTGGCCCTCTGGGAAACATAAGACTTTGGTTAGGAAAGCTCTACTCTGTTCGTAGTTGCTTTGCAGAGCTGCAGCTGCCCATTACAGATTATGCAGTGGAATGGATTCATCAAAGAAGGACTGAGCTCCATTCCCATCACATGGAAATGGCAAAATCCTTTCACCCTGTCTTGGACGGACACCCATCCCGTGCCCGACAATTTCCTGCCGACCTGCCAATTTCAAAGGCCTCCCCCTCCATGGCCATTAGTATAGCGATTTGCGCCACTTCACTGATCTCTTTCTCGTGTATTGTGTGCACTTTTTACCTCCAAAGTCAAGAGTGAGACAGTTAAGATCATGGTGCTTCCGTCACCCCATCTGGTGGCTCACTCACATGTGATGTCCATGGCTCCAGTGTCGCCTCCTCCACAAGTGTTTGTGGACTGAGCATTGCCCACAGCTCAGCAGTGCACCTGGGCACACGTATCCTCACTGTTCCAGAGCACTATACAACCTTAGCATGCTAAGCTCATTGGCTTGCTGATGACTCCAGAACTGGAGGCTTGTCATCTGGGTGTAGCTTTGCACTCACATCGCCAGACCTCAGAAGGTTGTTGAAGTGCTTCCTACACTGCACCAAGGTCCTGCTGACCACATTGTAGTTGCTCACCTCCTGAGCGACCTCCATTCGAGCCTGCTTTGTCTGACTGGCTGGCTTCCTCCTGCCGCTCCCCAGAAACAGGACGCTCCTCCGAGCTGCCACCACCTCTAAAAGCACCTTGAGGGAGGCATGTGCCTTTCCAACCATGCATGCCATGCTGTTGCTCCACTGCATTCAGGCCTCTGCCATCGCCCAGGATGTTGGCATTCACAGTTATAGCAGCCAGTTGCCCTTTAAATTGGGCCTGCCATGATGAAGCCATGATGACACGCTGACTCTTCCACCCCTAATTTGGACAGTGAACGTGCCATCGGGGCACTAATTGGCTGCCTCCTTCAAAATACCATTGGACTTCCAGCACCGACAGGGAACAGGGTCAGGTCCCAGAAATGGTCCTGATGTCAGAGTCCCAACTCTGGAATGAAAATGCAGCCCACTCCCTCTGACTCCCAGCTTTCACCTGTTGGTCTCCAGCACTGTTTCCCCTCTGACTCACTCTCTCTGTCTCACAGAATCACATTACAAAATTGATGGGGAACCTGGTGACATGGCTCCCTCCTCAAAGAAGGAGGATAATGAACAACCCACAACTGAAACGTGCTAAATAACTGATAACCAATGAATATTCGCCCAGTAATGCTCAAAGTCACAGAATGAAAGATAGGTTTGAGAGATAAGTGGAATGGAGAAAAATATCAAAGGAGTCACATCTGGGCAGACCTTTAGTTGGACTGGTACAGAGGCACTGGAGGCAAACTTTGAGCTGGCAATTCATCTGACCGGAAGACAGCACAGCAATTAGAGTCAGGCACAATGGAGATGGGAATAACTTCCCAGAGAGAAAAAAATAGCTTAACCACTTGATCAATATTCTAACTTTAATTTGCTCCCCCACCATAATAAGCAATAATTTGGGGCAGTCCACCTCCTCGCAGACAATCCTCCCTATTAATGAAGCTGCCATATCTGTAAAAACTGTTCAAGGGCCTGGATGCCGATGCTCCCTCCTTTTTTGCAGGATGTATTCCTCAGCAACACAACCAAAATTGGAGGGAAAGTATCACTGAACCCACATCCTGCTGTTAAAAGGCATTGTAACACCAACACACTCCAGATCTTTCAAAGAAGCAGAAACAAAATCAAAGATCAGGGATTTACACTTGCAGACAGGGTTGTCACTGCACTTCTGTCAAAGTTACAGCAGCAGGGTGAAATCAGGTGCAAGGAAATTGTTCGAAATCCTCACAATGTGGTGAGATGTTGTGCAAACGGACACCATACCAGACGAAAGCATTCACCTACATAAACAACCTTCAGCAATGACATTTAATTGTTACTATTGCTTTGTATAGAGAATACACAATGTTTGAACAGTAGCTGTTTGGTTAAAAACCTTGAAGGGAAACTTCCATATTGGTTTAGATGTTAGTGATAACATAAACTGGTTCCACAGGATTTACCTGAATATTGAAGTAAGGATCTTTCCCATTTCGTCCACTGTTTCATGCCACATTGTTGCACACAGATATATCATGACGTGGTCCGATTTCCTATTCAATAAATTGTTTTCATATTTTATTGTTACCAAATCTGTTCTAAATACTATACAATGCTAGGAATTCTTAGAAACTGTGATTATATAATTATATTTAGGTCAGTTAACCTTTCAGGAAATTACTTTTAAATTCCAATTATTTGGGAGACATTTTATGGGGATAAATTTCCTAAGCTTTGCCCCCAGGGAATGCCTACTCCGCAGGTACAAAGGAAAAAGATGGAAGATCTCTAATACACCAGGTCCTCCCTAACCCTCTCTCCCACTTTACATTAACCCCAGATTTGGAGCTTCCCATTAGCTGGGCGTGCATCTGCTGTAGACACAGACCCTGCATTCAGATGTTAAAGCTGGCTTTGGTATTGAAGTCAGGATGTCCCTCATATCAGATGGTCAGAAAGTCCTGGCGGAAAGCCAAAGATTATTCCCAAAATTAGGAGCCATTTGTTAAAGCATCTGCCACATCTTTGAGTATTAGGATTGTCAGCTCTCGTTGGACGTAACCTGGAGAGTTCATCACCTGACCTCCCATCTCCAAGCACCTTGACCCCTCACTCCCTCTATTGGTTGGCTGGCCTGTCCATCTTCATGTCATCCCACCTTCCCATACCAATTGAATGCAAAGGATGAACCTTGGTCTTTTTACCATCTCTGATTTTTTCAATCTGTTCAACAAAGATTATTTCAGTGTCCTTATGCTTTTTCTCTTAGGTTACTTGGAGAAGTGTCCTGGGAATTAACCTTTAATTCTTGGAAACTCCAAGACATCCTTGGAAAACTGGAAACCCTCTTTGGTATTGGGGTCTTTCGGCTGTTACTGTTTAACAGCAGCCAGAAGGCCCCCAGCCTGCCAACTAGACCCACAACTACAAGTCCCTGCACCTCTTTTTCCTGACCAGTACAAGGACCAATACCTGTCCTGCACAGAAGGCAGGCCTGTATCATGGGTATGACTGGACAGGCACAATGCTCTTCAAGCACACTGCACCTGTCCAGCACGCGAGCAGAAAGTGGCACCAGGAAATCAGGCTCTGTTTATATGAACTGGAACATTGTAATATGTTCAATCTTCTAACTCCCACTAGAAATGATGAGAATGCAAGATTTGTTCTATTTAGCATCAACAAGTACATTTATTGGCGTTAATGCACTACATTTGTCATTTATAGTTGTCTGCTGCAATTAGATTAAATACAATTAGTTATAGCTGAATTACAGGATAGTCTACAGCTTCACACAATATCAATATTTTATCGAGGAAGAGTGAAATTGTTTGCATCCGACCAGCTCCATACTTCATAAATTACTCACTATCGATTCTGATGGTGCTTTTAGAGAAATGTACACAAGGAGATGTGTTACAATCCCTAAAGCAGGCCATGTCACCGCAGCAGGCCTGGTGGGGAACAGAAAGACGTAATTTCAAAAAAACGAAGAGGCTGGTCATCCAGCACTGCACTGTGAGTACTGTGTTGCACAGAAGATCTTTGCAGACTTAGCTGTGAATTGTTCAAAACAATTTCCCTCGGGGTAAGGGATAAGAGAGCCAGAGAATGAGATTTGTTTTTTCTTGGCACCTATTTTTGTCTCTCAATAAGGCATCAAGCTCTTAAATCCATCTCCACAATAGAATCGTAACAGTGTAGTCAAGGGTATTGCATGCAGGCTCTCTTGTTCTAAAATAACTTTGGAGAAAGATATCTTTAAGAGATCAGTGAGAAAGTATAACAGACGACTGTACCTTTTAATTTTCTCATCTTTCTTTTTCTGGACCCGTGTGTTGAGCAGCATTGACTGTTCCATGAAGGCTGCTTCGTACAGCCGTCGAACAAACAGCTGGGATGTCCTTTCAATCCTTTGAATGTGTTGGCCCCACACATAGAATGTTGAGAAAAACAGCCCTAGCCAAAAGCATATTGCCAAGGAGCCAAGCAGTGCCAAGCCAACTCTGTTGGAATCTACTATTACCTGCGCTCTGCAAAGGCTGCGAGGGATTTCTAAAAGCAGGATTTGTAGAGCGTCGCTATCATTGGAGGTTTTTAAAGTGTGGCAGAGGGCAGTCAGGTTAAAAGCAGCCGCTTCGCCATATTTAGTGGAACTGTCGTACATCACAATCAAAAAAGCAAAAAGCACTATTGGAGTGGCTAATATGGAAGGCATGATGAAGCTGCGTCTGACTGCATGCATTTTACACACCAGAACCCCAAACCAGTGGCAAAGAGCAGAAGAAATCACTTGTACACCAAAGAGGCTCAAGATAATGTTTACATCAAATTGCGAGACTGTTTTTACATCTTCCCAGTTATACTCCTTTATTGGAATCCATGCTGCCACTACAGCACCTGTAACTAGAATTCTAATTGTACTGGTACAAACATACATGATGTTTCTGGTGTGTCGCAAACTTTCCCTTATATTTTCCATCACACCAATTTTACAGTACAATGTAAAGTTTTCCCACCAATTGAAAGATACTAGTACTAAAGAAACTATTGCAAGGGCCACGTATGGTTGAATGTATTTAACCTCCTCTGTATGCTGTTGAGGGTTGTGAGCTAAAATAAAAAGCAAGAGGCCCAGGAAGACAAAGCCAAAGCCTACCAGTGGGAGTAACATAGAAGGTTTGAGGGGTTTCAGCTGAAATGCTACTTGTAGAAGTGAGGGAAGGAGGCAAACGCCATTCAAAATGTGCAGATTGGTTATAATGTCAAAGTGAGGCATGCAGACCAGCACCAGGACTGAAGTGCCAAAAGCAACAACTGCTTCAATCAAGCAAACCTGGCAAGAAAAGGGGCGGGGGGAACAAAAAAGTCAGAAAAGTTAAATTATAATGTTGCAATGCACTTAAAAATCAAACTTTGGAGTAAAGTGTTGATGAATAAGATACTTCGGTCATGTTCAGTTAGTTCCATCTGTTTTGATGGATAATTTCTGAATTTTATAGTACAGGAAAACTCCTCTCACACTGGGCTGGCTGCTTCGGTACATTTTCAGCTCATTGTCGTCAATGGAATTAAATATCAGGTGCTGTGTAGAAGGGGCAGCCAATCAGATTCTACCTGAGCTGAAGTTCTACCCCAAGGAGTTTATGAACCTCCATCTAGTGGTAGAAATGTGCAGCTGCAGGCAGGACTTTGCACCACAGAATGGTGAGATCCAAATAAGGAGTGTGAGGTGTACTTGTCATATTTAATATATCATAGATTAGATATTTAACTGACCTTTTTTCTTTCTGCCTCTTTACCAGCATTTATTGCCCATCCCTAATTGACCTTGAGAAGGTGGTGGTGAGCTGCCTTCTTGAACCGCTGCAGTCCATTTGGGGAAGCTATACCCACAGTGCTGTTAGGAAGGGTGTTCCAGGATTTTGACCCAGCGACAGTGAAGGAACGGTGATATAGTTCCAAGTCAGGATGGTGTGTGACTTGGAGGGGAACTTGCAGGCGGTGGTATTCCCATGCATTTGCTGCCCTTGTCCTTCTAGTTGGTAAAGTTTGTGGGTTTGGAAGGTGCTGTCTAAGGAGCCTTGGTGCATTGCTGCAGTGCATCTTGTAGATGGTACACACTGCTGCCACTGTGTGTCGGTGGTGAAGGGAGTGAATGTTTGTAGACGGGGTGCTAATCAAGCGGGCTGCTTTGTCCTGGATGGTGTAGAGCTTCTGGAGTGTTGTTGGAGCTGCACCCATCCAGGTAAGTGAAGAGTATTCCATCACACTCCTGACTTGTGCCTTGTAGATGGTGGACAGGCTTTGGGGAGTCAGGAGGTGAGTTACGCACTTCAGGATTCCTAGCCTCTGACCTGCTCTTGTAGCCACGGTATTTATATGGCTACTCCAGTTCAGTTTCTGGTCAATGGTAGCCCCTAGGATGTTGATAGTGGGAGACTCAGCAATGGTAATGCCATTGAATGTCAAGGGGAGATGGTTAGATTCTTTCTTGTTGGAGATGGTCATTGCCTGACACTTGTGTAGTGCGAATGTTACTTGTCACTTATCAGCCCAAGCCTGGATATTGTCCAGGTCTTGCTGTATTTCTACACGGACTACTTCAGTATCTGAGGAGTCACGAATGGTGCTGAACATTGTGTAATCATCAGCGAACATCCCCACTTCCGACCTTATGACTGAAGGTAGGTCATTGATGAAGCAGCTGAAGATGGTTGGGCCTAGGACACTACCCTGAGGAACTCCTGCAGTGATGTCCTGGAGTTCAGATGATTGACCTCCAACAACCACAACCACAGATGCTGCCAGACCTGCTGAGTATTTCCAGCATTTCTTCTTTTTATCACTGAAGATTAAAGTTGTCCCTTTGTTCGGGTTTGCTGATTTCCACTCAGATAAAGCAGATTCGTGAGTAGTTACTATTTCCTCAAGCCTCCTGCTTTGTGTCGACTCCTTGTCAATACATCAGATCGAAAAGTATAAAAATATTTGTATAACTTAAAGAAACATTTAAATTAGACAATTTTTTTCTTTAAAATAAAGAAACACTTAGAGTGGCTAAAAGAGTCATTAATCCCTTTAAAATGAATAAATTAAACATCTGTAATTCTCATTTATTACTTTATAATTTCAGGTTCTAAAAACAGAACTATGCGAAGTGATTGATGAATAAGCTTTATCCCCAAAATTTTACATAGAAAAATAGCATTGGTTTCTCTCCAAGAGTTTTTTTTTTAAAGAAAACCTGAAAATGACTGGAATTTTTTGTTAAAAATAATGAAAACTAAGGAACAGGAGGTTCAGCTTACCATTCCTAGAATACTCAGGGGGGGAGTATTGGATGATCCAAATGATGTTTTCCATAAGGCCTTGACAAATGCCAGAACATTAGGCACCAGTAATGCACAAGCTAAGACAAGGTGAGTGAAAGGCTTATTTGCAAAAGGTGATTGAGTGTTTGAAGTGCTGATCAGTAAGAGAAGGCTGGTCTGCAAAACATAAAAGTATGTTTCTCAGTACTGACATCACTCACTTCAACATGGCAAAAAAGTACAAAATGGTGACTCTAATTTCATAAGATACTACCACAGTAGGTACAGCATCAAAAGTGATGAGCTCCCTTTATAAGGGGGCTAATCAGTGAAAGATAATGGAACAATTTCCGGCATCTTCCATGCTAGGACTGCAAGGCTGGAGATGACAAAGGCCTCAACTTGTCCTCTTAGCTGACCTTTATCTCAAGTTCATCGCAGCATCAGGTTGCTGGGTAGAAGGGACACTAGTGCTGAGGAAATTCCTAGTCTGGAAATCTCTCCACTCAGCCCTGCATGATTCACTGTCATAAGCCAGGTTTGGATTGGATGCCAATTGCTGGACCAGACTGAGACCTGACAAATTTGAGTTCTGTTCAAATTCCCTGGGTTTGCTCTGTCCTGCGGGACAACTTACATCAGGAGTGCACTGTTGACACCAAGGAATGTTGGAGCCTTTATGTCTTCGTAGCTTATTTAATTGGAGAGGGTATTGTCATGACCAGGTGAGGAAGGGGTCTCAGGCTCCCCTTTCGTCCCTTGTCTAGTTTGACTGCAACAGGGTTTATCCTTTTTTTTTAACATAGTGATTGAACTTGCCACCTCAGTGAGCGCTTACCCCTGTTCCTCTAATATAATTGCAAATGAACCAATCAGACAGGTTTCCTTGAGTTTAAAAAAGAAAGGTGTAAGTTTATTATCCTCAACACTCTAAACCGGTTAAAACTACTAAAATATAGTACGGATTCACACCCACATGAGAGACACACACACAACAAGTAGATTACAGAAAGAAAACAGAGTTGGGTGGTTGGTGTAGAGTCTGAAATAAATGAAATTTAAATACTGTTCATCCGTCCCAGAGTCCTTAGTTGAAATTGTAGTCCTGTAGCTGGGCCACGAGCACAGTTTGGCCTTGCTTCTCAGGCTCCGAAAGGCAGAAGAGGGGTTCTGGTCCTTGTCCCCCAGTTGTTGGTTGTGGTGGTCTGTAGACTTGGCTTTACCAGCTGCAGCTGGGTCTTTTCTGGGTCTTTACTAGAGACAGAGAGAGTGCTGCTCTCTTGATGGCTGACTGTTACTGCCCTGCTTTCTGACTCGCAAAAGCTCTGACTCCCCAGAGTTGCACAGCCATCACACGACACTCCCAAATGTCTTTGTGTCTTAATGAGGCCTTCTGGAGCCAATGTAGCTCAGCAAGCACAGGGGTGATGGGGAATGGGACTTACTATGAGTTAAGACATGGGAGCAGGGTTTTTGATGAGCTCAAATTTACAGAGAATGGAATATGGGAGACCAATCAGGCCCACACTGGAATACTCAAGTTTAGAGGTAACAAAGGCATGAATGAGGATTTCAGCAGCAGATGAGCTGAGACAGGGACAAAGTTGGCAATGTTACAGAGGCAGAAATAGGCAATCTTAGAGACGGCGCGAATATCAGGTCGGAAGCTTATCCCAGGGTCAAATGTGACACCAAGGTTGCGAAGAGATTGGCATAATCTTAGACTGCTGCCAGGGAGAGGGGACGGAGCTTGGAGCGGCAAATTTCTGCTCATCCAGTACTGAATGTCAGATAAGCAGTCTGATAATTTAGCAACAGTGGAGGAGGCAAGAGAAGTGGTGATGAGGTAGAGCTGAGTGTCATCAGCATATATGTGAAAACTGACTGTGCTTTCAGATGATGGGCTGAAATTTCTTTTCCCACTGTTGAGAGTGGTGGCCCACACACATGGGCCAGGCACCATCACTCTGCCATGATCTAGCATGCAGCAGCTCATTTAAATATGCAGGGTGGGCCACCACCCCCCCCCCAATCACAGGGTGAGGGCAACCTCACTGATGCCATGAACGGGTCTGTGGTTGCCATCTCACCTCTGAGTCGGCAGGTTGTGAGTCCAAGCCCCACTCCAGAGGACTGTGCACCAAATCTAGGCTGGCATTCCAGTGTGGTACTGAGGGAGTTGAGGGAGTGCTGCATAGTCACTGGTACACATCTTTGGGATGTAACATTAAACCGAAGCCCCTGCCTGTACTCTCAGGTGGGTGTAAAATATCCCATGGCACTATTTGAAGAGGAGTTATCGCAGATCCTGGCTAATATTTATCTCTCAACCAACACTCAAAAACAAATCATCTAACCATTTATTTCATTGCTGTTTGTGTACATCAAAAACCACTTCATTGGTTATAAAGTGCTTTGGGATGCCTTAAGGTCCTAAAAAGTGCTATAGAAATACAAGCTATTTTTCATATTATCATCCACAGATCTGCAGCAAAAAAATCACCATAGTACTGTTGTTTAACAAACTTATTCAACGGTTTACAACATAACACAAGATGCTAAGCAATTCAAAGGTTACTTTTATTTCCAGTACTGTTTTTTCAAGCATTTACTGACCTTGCTGAGAAAGATAAATCCCAGCACACAAACTCCAAAGATAAAGCAGACTGTATACTGCAGGAATCGCACAAATTTCCCAGTGACTTCTTCTTCATCATTTACTGTTTTAAACATAAACGGATCCCATGTTTTCCTGAAACTAAATTTTTTAAAAATATATAATATTGCACCTGCTGTACATTGGTCTTTGAAGATTAATCACTGTAAATGTAATGTTTGGTAATTTTTGTTTTCGGTAAAATTGCCTAATTTTTTACATGACATTTCAACTACAACACAATAATGATGACTATTAATAGCTGAAGCACAGGAGATATTAAGATGAACAGTGCAAATCAGAATTTCTTTACAGTAGAGCATCTATTACACATTCTTGAAAACAACAATATTCAACTTAAAATTCATTGCAATTAATTTGATTTAAAAAGAAAACCAATTATCACATAACCAAATATTAGGGTTTTATTTACTTTGCTATCGTAAAGGGATTTCTTTTATATTGTTTGGCAGTTTTTCTATGCCTTAGAGTATTTTTATGTAAAGGCCTTTCCCCTTCACACAATGCATCCAAAACTTGCAACTTTACCTGGTAGCAGAATGTGTTGTTTCAAATAGACATGGTGCTCTAAAACGTACAATTACTTTTTTAATTTACCAAACCAGCTATAAAACCTGATATTTACTGTCAAATAGTTAGGGGCCAAATGCCAAATCACATTTCAAATATTTTACAGAATTATTTATATGTCTATCTGTGTATCATTTTTGGAAATAATAAATTAATATCACATTAGTGAAATGAAAAACGATTTACCTGTTTCCGTACAATCTTTTTACCTCATTGATATCCTGATTTTTACTCTCCATTTTTGTTTCAATAGTTAGCAGAGAAATCTTATCTATATGGGTATTCAGCTCGAGTAAGCCAAACACACTGAATGACCATACATACTTTCAATTTTTCCTTATAGGTGTGGTGTTCACTTTACATATTCAGCCACACCTATCTTCTCAGCTATGCCAAAGATAGTTTTTTTGAAGTGAACCAATTTACATAACCAGCTACAGCTACAGAGAAAAGATTTCTTACCATTTCCTTAATTATTAGAATGTTTTACTTATTCGAATATTTAATGGTTGTATGCAATAATTATAAATACACACTCAATGCCAGTGGGGGGCACTAAGTAACCTGACTAAGATTAGAAGTATATCTTCACTGAAATTGCACAGATTTCTTTGGTTACAGTTTCAACAAGTAGTCACCCAGTTCACCATTTGATGTCTATCATTAATCTGAAATCCAGAGCTTGAGTTTTCGGAATGTTTGTTTGTTGAATTCACTTGCCTTGGCTGAGTGGGTTTCGTGAAGCTTTAGCCAGGTTGCTACACAATGTCTTTTTACTAGTTTCTTTGTATAAATTAAGTAGCTGATGTGTGACACCATTTTTCACAGTTGTTGGCCCAGCCACTATAACAAATTCATAGCACTGACCTGTTTGTTAACCTCTAGATCCAAACAGTGGACAAAATAAATAAAGGGCAACTGAAGAATTGATTCTACAAGTCAGAAAGATCAGATATCTCACTCATAACAATGTTACCAAAATCTCTTTCATGATTAAAATGAATACTGTTTTCACAGTTCTCCATTGCATACTGCACTGAGACCACAAGTTACAATGAAAAATAATGGACTGGATTTTACAGGGCTCCCGACATCGGGCTCCGTGGCGGGGCTGGGGGCTGGAAGATCATTCCGGCAGCGGCCCACCGTGGAGCCTGACGCCGGAAGGGCCAGGCCCGATCTTCCCAGACGCGGCGAGATACCGTGGCGGCCCTCCACCACCCCCCCCACCCAATGGGCGACGGGACCTGGATTAACACATGGTAATTAATTAAATGCATACATTTAAGTACACTTACCTGTGATCTAACGGTTGGGCCACTATCTTCAGAGCGGTGGCCAGCTCACCCACGCCTGCATTTTTCCGTCTGGGGAAAGAAAACGCTGTAGTGGTAGGGAAGGGGAGAAAGTGAGATTTTTAGTGGCAGTGGGGTGGAGAATGGGGAATGGGTCAAACTTTATGATTAGTGTAGGGGATGGAGGGAAGGGGTGAACTTTGTTCAGTTTGGCAGTAGGAAGGTCAGATTTGAAAGGAAAGTGTGTGGGGGAGGAAAGGATAGATACTTAATTTTATTGTGGGGTGGGAAAGGGGCGATAAAATTTTGATTTGTACAGTGGGGTGGAATTTAAGAATTTAAATTCACTAGCAGGGCTGGCCGCCCCTTAGAAATGGCGCCAGTGCTTGCACACAGGCAGCTAATGCCATTGCCAGCGTCGGAGGGCTTGCCCCTCCATGTGATTTGGGGAAGGGGTGCGGGCCAACCGGGTATTTAAATCAGCCACCACAAGGGAGATCGCGGTGGCATGACGGCGAGCAGCTCGCGCATGCGGGCTGCCAATTTTCTCATCCGCTGCCGTTCTCGGCGGCAGGCGCTTAAAATCCATCCCAATGTTTGCATTTTGTTTTAACCCCACTTGGCAAGTTCAAAGGGAGCTGTGAGAGCATGTCAAGGATGTCAAAGCAGCTCACACTCTTTATATGACTTTTATCTGTCTTTGCTTTGATTACCTTGCTAAAAATCATTTAAGCATAGGTCTAGGTTACACAACATGAGCTGTTACACCCAACTAGCGAGAGGAAATATCTCATTCTGCAATTAAATAGTGCTTATACAGTGGGCTGGAATTTATGTTGCCACTGACGTGATCAGTGACGGCCGTAAACTATGGTGGTCTGCCTGTGCGGACTGCTCTTCGTGGAACCGCCGTGATATTAAACGTGGCAGCTCATTTAAATGGCCGGGGCGGACCGCGCCCGGCAATGACAGGGAGGGGGCGGGCAGTCCATCCCCGGCAATGGTGTCAGGCGCCATTGCGCAGGCACCGACACCATTTTTAAAAGGCTTCGAGCCCTTCAACTTAGTTTAAAAAGTTAGAGTTATAGGAATTGTAAATTGATTAAAAGAATTAAATTAATGTTTCTAGCCCCTCTCCCACCCCACCCCCAATATCCATTCAGTTCATTCCTTGCCCTCACCCCTCCCCCCACCAAAATACTCACCTCGTGTCCCTGACCTCCCTCGCCCGCCAAAGTTTATGAACTTTTAACCGCAACCCCTTCCCGCCATCTCCTACACCAATCAGATTAGTTTGAACCCACTCCCCACCTCCTGCACTGAAATACTTACCTGGTTCCCCCCTCCCCACCAGTGTCCTGCATCGGAACTCCGCACAGGCAGTACCCAGAATTGAACTCGGATCCCTGGAGCTGTGAGGCTGCGGTGCTAACCACTGCGCTGCCCCATTTTAACTACATGATAATTTTAACACATACAATATGACAATCAGTTGTGCAATTACTAGTACATGTGAAGCAATTCGAATCCAGGACGAGCTTTCAATATTAAATCCAATATCCCACCAAGGTGGGATACTAATTCCCCTGATCTCATCTCTTGTGTCCCTGTTTTTCCTCTTCGAGAGTATATTAATGCTTTTGGGAGAGTTCCACTTCCTTTACCAGTTTTGCCAAATGCTCGGGTAACGATGGGATATCATACCCAAAATGGACTATGTATTCGTGAAGGTTTGATAAAACATCGCTCACTGTTAGATTTACTGAGGCATGGAAGGACTGAGATAGGGATAATCCTTTCCTGTGAAATTGTACCTCTCTCTGGGGTTTTAAACAAAAGGTTGTGTCGTAAACTGAGCACCATGTGTCATTGTGTATCCTATACTGGTAGTGGCACAGTAGGTTGCATTACCCTCATGTGCAACCTGCGGAGGGACATGGTTCTGAGCTATCACCTCCATAGTACAGTTAATGGGCTGTGTACTTTCAGACTCAAACCCACATACTGGTTGGTTGAACTCATTTAGGTGATATGGACTGAGCACTTCATGTGTGCCCCTTCCCCGACACCCCTTCAGATCAGTGCCAATCATAGAGTTCCCCCACTTAGCCACATTAACCCCTTGATCCTCCTTCCACCACTTGTTCCAACACAATTTCACACCCTCCTTTATCCCTGTAGTCCATCTGTATGTGTTCCCAATCCCCGAATTCATCACCCTTCGCCTCATCTGTTTTATGTAACCACCACCACCAACCCACGGGGATGCTTCCCTGACATTCTAGACCACCTGCTTTCCCTCTGTCACCTGTACCTTGTTGGTTGTGATATATAATTTTGAGCAGAGCACTGATGCTTCAACGAATGTGTACCAGTATGATTGGAATACTTGGTTGAATTTGACCCCAACCAACCCTTCCCTCATGGAAGTATGTAGCTATCCCGTCAGTGCCCTGTGTCTTACCCCACTGTGGGCCTGGTTCCTCCCATACACCCGTAAGTGAAAGACATCTCGATGCCCCCTCGATCCGTCTGTCCTGCTCCAACAGGATTATCATCACACTCAGCCACAGGGTACATCCCGTCTTGTGTTCCTGGCTCGACTTTGCTTCTGCAGAAAAGGAAAAGGAAAGAAAATAGCACTGCTCTGTGAGGGGTCTTCCCTCTACAGGTCAGACTTAGGTTATGTACAAATTTACACTACCTGAGAGATCTTCTCTCCACAGGTCAGACTTCCTTTTATGTTACTTTACACTGTGTGCCGCAATCACCGTGTCCCCTTTTTGTTTTTCCCAGGTTGGGACTTTTTGCGGTTCGGGATCGGTGTGCAAGGAGGCGTCCAGGGCACCCTGGATCGGGGTGTCCAACTACTCCCTCTTACCACCCTGCTCACTGGGTCTTGCTTTTAAACAAAGGAAACTCCCTTCTCAAAAATTAAAACTCTTTTATTTAAAAAAACATTTTCCCAAATTTAAAATTTTATTTTATCTGTTATTTACCTTTTTTAAGTGTTAGTTCTTTTTACAGATCTACCTTAACTCTGGTGTCCTAAGCTAGCTATTAGCACATTGTCCCTTACATGAAGCACCTACCAACCAATCAACGTACTAGTTTCCTGTGATGTCACAGTTGTTTTCTCACTCAGTTTCTCCAGCAGCTGAAAAGGCTCTGGGCTGTATTTATATAGGTAAGGCCACGCTCGAACCCTGGGCTGTATTTATATAGGTAAGGCCGCGCTCAATCCCTGGGCTGTATTTATATAGGTAAGGCTGCGCTCGATCCCCAGGCTGTATTTATGGCACACCCGGCTCCCGACTGCCTTTGCTCTGCTTTGCTCCAAGTTATGGTTATTGGAGGCCAATTTTCTCAGCCCCAGGACATCAATGTAGGATTTCCTCAGGGTAGTATCCTAGGGCCAACCATCTTCAGCTGCTTCATCAATGACCTTCCCTCCAACATAAGGCCAGAAGTGGAATTGTTCACTGATGATTCCACAGTGTTCAGTGGCATCAAGTACTGAAGAGCAGTATGCACACCATGCAACAAGACCTGGGCAGCATTCAGGCTTGGGCTGATAAATGGCGAGTAACATTCACGCCACACAAGTAGCAGGCGGTGCCCATCTCCAAAAAAAGAGAATATAACCATCGCCCCTTGACATTCAATAGCATTACTATCACTGAATTTCTCACCATCAATATCTTGGGGGTTACCATTGACAGGAAATTTAACTGGGCCAGCAATATAAATACTGTGGGTACAAGAACAGGTCAGATGCTGGGAATATTGAGGCAACTAACTCATCTCCAGACTCCCCAAAGCCTGTCCACCATCTGTAAGGGGCAAATGAGGAGTGTGATGGAATATTCTCCACTTGTCTGGATAAGTGCAGCTCCAACATCATTGAAGTAACCCGACACCATCCAGGACAAAACAGGCTGCTTGATCACCACCCATCCACCTCTTTAAACAATCACTCCCTCCACCATTGGCATACAGAGGCTTCCATGTGTACCATCTACAAGATCCCCTGTAGCAACTCACCAAGGCTTCCTCAAGAGCACCTTCCAAACCCACGACCTCTACCAACTAGAAGAACAAGGGCAGCAGACACATGGGAACACCACCACCTGAAAGTTCCCCTCCAAGTCACACATCATGTAACTTGGAATTAGATCACCATTCCTTCAATATTGCTGGATCAAAATCCTGGAACTCCCTCCCTAAATGCACTGTGGGTGTACCTACACCACATGACAGTTCAAGAAGGCAGCTCACTACCACCTTCTCAAGGGCAATTAGGAATGGGCCAGTCTTACCAATGATGTTCAAATCCCATGGATGAATAAAAAAAATGATTAACAGTACATTGTTAAATGTGTGTACACAACCAATGTATCAGATGGAAAATGTGCAAAACCACATGTGAAGTGCAACTTTTAATAAATTCAGCAGTAAGAGCCAGAATTACCTAGGCACGTAGGGTGCTGCATGAAATAATTTTCCTCAGAAAATCTGGATAATGGATTTTGAAGTAATGCCCTTGTTTTCTTGATGCTATGCAAGCTTTAATTGTACTTTGTTGTTGCTGTGCGAAATGGTTTGGCGCATCTTATGTCGAAGAGAACATTTAGCAAACGTGTGAATTTTTTAGCATTGTCTGAAATCTATGAATTTTATGTAAGCGATTGTTTTAAATTATATATTTTTGTTAAATCTGGGATCAGTTTGTTGCTTCTGCAGTTAACACTGAAGAAGAAACCGCCTCAGAATGTATGACCATAATCCAGTTCTCCTGCTGCACAGTGCTTGGCATCTTAGGGCTTGGTCTGGCCCACTTAAGCAAGGTGAGTTGGTTCCATCATGTAATCTATTGTTTTATTAATAACTAAGAACATTTGCCTACATTTTTGACCCAGAGTTTGTGAGGTAGGCCCAATCATGCAGATGGCACATTTTCGGTTGTTTATTTATTGTATCATATTTCAGAAATACTGTTATGCAGTATCCCACCCAAAAAGGTTAACCTACCTTTTTCTTGAAGATGCTAACTCACTTGCTGTATATTTCCAATATTTTCTTTTTTTAATTCTAGATTCCTAGCATTCGTTGTTCATCTTTTTTATCTCTACTGTCTCACTTGAAGCTCACCAATTTTAAAAACACTACCTTCTGTTCTTCTGCTTTCTCCATTTGTCTATGCCTGTCAGTGTTTTTAAAACTTCATCCTCAGTCATGTCCCTTCTCAGTCTTCTTTTCTTCTGTTAAAGATTTGTAAATCTCTTTTTAGAACTTTTCCTACATTACAACGACGACAACAATTCAAAAGTATTTCAGTAGCTGTGAAGCACTTTGGGACATCCTGAGGTCATGAAAGGTGTTTTATTAAATGCAAGTCTTTCTTTCTCCATTTGTCAAGCCAATTAAAAGTAAAAGCAAATACAGGTGAAAACTGAAGCTAATACATGCTGAACAATGGTAGCAAGACATGAGCATTAAGGTTAATTTTAGAATCAGCGTAATGCATATGACCTCTTTTTGAGGGGCGGGAATGAGTTGTGTGGAATTTAGCATAGCATCATAGAGTGCCCCAATGCATTATACAGTAGAACAGTGTTAAAATGGCCAGAATGTTACATATTAGTTCACTGACAACATTATCCCGGTGAGGTAAATGTTCACCTCCTGCCCCTTACCTTAAATCTATGCCCCCTGGTTACTGACATCTCTGCTAAGGGAAAATGTTTCTTCCTATCTACCCTATCTATGCAGTCATAATTTTGTATACCTCAATCAGATACCCTCTCGGCCTTCTCTGCTCTAAGGAAAACAACCCTAGCCTATCCAATCTCTCTTCATAGTTGAAATGCTCCAGCCCAGGCAATATCCTGCTAAATCTTCTCTGCACCCTCTCCGGTGCAATCACATCCTTCCGAGAGTGTGGCAACCAGAACTGTACACAGTACTCGAGCTGTGTCCTAACTAGCGTTTTATACAGCTCCATTATAACATAAGAACATAAGAACTAGGAGCAGGAGTAGGCAATTCAACCCCTCGAGCTTGCTCCGCCATTCAATACTGGCTGCTGTCATCTCGGCCTCAACTCCACTTTCCTGCCCGTTCTCCATAACCTTTCAACCCATTACTAATTAAAAATCTGTCTATCTCCTCCTTAAATTTATTCAATGTCCTAGCATCCACCACACACTGGGGTAGTGAATTCCATAGACTCATGACCCTTTGAGAGAAGTAATTTCTCCTCATCTCTGTTTTAAATCTGCTACCCCTTATCCTAAAACTATGACCTCTTGTTCTAGATTGCCCCACCAGAGGAAACATCCTCTCTACATCTACTTTGTCAATCCCCTTAAGCATCTTATATACCTCAATTAGATCTCCTCTTATTCTTCTAAACTCTAGAGAGTAACGGCTTAAACTGCTCAATCTCTCTTCATAAGACAAAGCCCCTCATCTCTGGAATCAATCCAGTGAACCTCCTCTGAACTGCCTCCAATGCAACTACATCCCTCCTCAGGTAAGGGGACTAAAACTGTATGCAATACTCCAGCTGTGGTCTCACGAATGCCTTGGACAGTTGCAGCAACACCTCCCTACTTTTATACTCTATTCCTTTAGCAATAAATGTCAAAATTCCATTTGCCTTCCTTATTACCTGCTGCACCTGTATACTAGTTTTCTGCAATTCATGCATGAGGACACCCAGATCCCTCTGCACTGAAGCACTCTGAAGTTTCTCTCCATTTAGTTAGTAATGTGCCTTTCTATTCTTCCGACCAAAATGGATAACCTCACATTTATCCACATTAAACTCCATCTGCCAAATTTTGGCCCATTCACCTAACCGATCCATATCCATTTGTAAATTTCTTATTTCTTTATTGAAACTTACTATTCCACCTATTTTAGTGCCATCTGCAAATTTGGCTATAGTACCTTCTACCTCTGCATCCAAGTCATGAATATAGATTGTAAATAGTTGGGGCCCGAGGACCGAACCCTGTGGCACCCCACTAGTTACATCTTGCCAACCAGAAAAAGATCCATTTATCCCAACTCTCTGTTTTCTGTTGGTTAGCCAATCCTCTAGCTAAGCTAATAAATTGCCCTTAACCCCATGTGATCTTACCTTGTGTATTAACCTTTTGTGCGGCACCTTATCAAATGCCTTCTGGAAGTCCAGATATACCACATCTACAGGATTCCCATTATCCACTTTACTTGTTACATCTTCGAAGAACTCTAGCAAATTATTCAAACATGCTTTACCCTTCATAAAACCATGCTGACTCTGATGGATTGCATTTTGACTTTCTAAATGTCCTGATATTACTGCCTTAATAATGGATTCTAACAATTTCCCAACAACAGATGTTAAACTAACTGGTCTATAGTTTCCTACTTTCTGCCTCCCTCATTTTTTGAATAAGGGCGTTCTATTAGCATTTTACCAATCCACTGGAACCTTTCCTGCATTCAGGGAATTTTGGAATATTATAACCAATGGATCCACTATCTCCGCTGCCACTTCCTTTAAGACCCTGGGATGTGGGCCATCAGGCCCTGGGGACTTGCCTGCCTTCAATCCCAATAGTTTGCTCTTTACCTTTTCCCTAGTGATGATGATTGTTCTAAGTTCCTCCCTTTCTATAACCTCTGAATTACTTGTTACTATTGGGATGGTACTAGAGTCCTCCACCATGAAAACTGAGGCAAAATCAAAAACTGATTTAGTTTCTCCACCATTTCTGTGTTCTCCACAATTAGTTCCCAGTCTCATCCTCCAAGGGACCAACATTCACTTTAGCTACTGTCTTCCCTTTTATATACTTATAGAAGCTTTTGCTATCTGTTTTTATATTTTGCACTAGTTTTCTTTCATAATTTACCTTTGCTCTTCTTATTACTTTTTTAGTAACCCTTTGCTGATCTTTAAAATTTTCCCAATCTTCCAGCCTGCCACTGGCCTTTGCAATATGCTATGCCTTAATTTTTGGTCTTTATGTTATCCTTAACTTCCTTGCTTAGCCAGGGATGTTTTTTCCCCCTCTTAGAATCTTTCTTCCTCTCTGGAATATATTTTAGTTGGGAGGAATTGAATATCTCCTTAAACATCTGCCACTGCTCATCAACTGTCCTACATTTCAGTCTTCCTGCCCAGTCCACTAGGGCCAATTCTGTCCTCATGCCTATGCAATTACCTTTGTTTAACTCCAGAACGCTGGTGTGGGACTCCAGTTTCTCGCCCTCAAACTGAATTTGAAATTCTAGCATGCTATGATCACTCTTCCCTAGAGGATCCTTAACATGAGATCATTTATTAATCCCACCTCATTACACAATACGAAATCTAGAATAGCCTGCTCCCTGGTTGGTTCCACAACATGTTGCTCCAAAAAAAAATCTCTAACACATTCAGTGAACTCACCCTCAAGGCTACCCTTGCCAATATGATTAATCCAGTCCAAATGCATATTAAAATCACCCATGGTTATTGGTGTACCCTTCTTACAAGCCCCCAGTATTTCCTGGTTTATACTGGGGCCCACTGCGGAACTACTGTTTGGCGACCTATAGATTACTCCCACCAGTGACTTCTTTCCCTTGCTACTTCTTGTTTCTACCCAGACTGCTTCTACGTCCTGATCTCCAGTGCATATATAATTTAGGGCGGCACAGTGGCGCAGTGGATAGCACCGCAGCCTCACAGCTCCAGCGACCCGGGTTCAATTCTGGGTACTGCCTGTGTGGAGTTTGCAAGTTCTCCCTGTGTCTGCGTGGGTTTCCTCCGGGTGCTCCGGTTTCCTCCCACATGCCAAAGACTTGCTGCTTGATAGGTTAATTGGCCATTATAAATTGCCCCTAGTATAGGTAGGTGGTAGGGAAATGTGGGGACAGGTAGGAATATGGAATTAGTGTAGGATTAGTATAAATGGGTGGTTGATGGTCAGCACAGACTCGGTGGGCCGAAGGGCCTGTTTCAGTGCTGTATCTCTAAAAACTAAAACTAAAATTTCTCACTACAGCATTGATCTCTTCCTTTACTAACAAAGCTACACCACCTCCTTTTCCTTCCTACCTATCCTTCCGAAATACTGAGTACTCTTGGATATTCAATTCCCAAACCTGCAACCACGTCTCAGTAATCACCACTAAATCATACCCATTCGTCTCTATTTGCGCTGTTAACTCATTAATTTGATTCTGAATGCTTCGTGCATTCAGATACAAAGCTTTTAAGTGTGTTCCTCCCTGCTCTTATATTCTATACCTCGACTAATAAAGGCAAGTATCCTATATGCCTTCCTACCTGTGCTGCTGTCTTCAGTGATCTATGGACAAGTACACCAAGATCCCTCTGACCCTCTGTACTTCCTAGGGTCCTACCACCCATTGTATATTCCCTTGCCTTGTTAGTCCTCCCGAAATGCATCACCTCACACTTCTCAGGATTAAATTCCATTTGCCACTGCTCCGCCCATCTTACCAGCCCATCTATATCGTCCTGTAATCTAAGGCTTTCCATCTCACTATTTACGACACCACCAATTTTCGTGTCATCTGCGAACTTACTGATCATACCTTCTATATTCACATCTAAATCATTAATGTACACTACAAACAGCAAGGATCCCAGCATAGATCCCTGCGTTACACCACTGGTCACAGGCTTCCAATTGCAAAAACAACCCTTGACCATCACCCTCTGCCTCCTGCCACTGTCAATTTTGATCCAATTTGCCAAATTGCCTTGGATCCCATGGGCTCTCACCTTATTAACCAATCTCCCATGCGGGACCTTATCAAAAGCCTTACTGAAGTCCATGTAGACTACATCAACTGCTTTACCCTCATCTACACACCTCGTCACTTCCTCGAAAAATTCAATCAAGTTTGTTAGGCATGATCTCCCACTGACAAAGCTATGCTGACTATCCCTGATTAATCCCTGCCTCTCCAAGTGGAGATTAATCCTGTCTCTCAGAACTTTTTCCAATAGTTTCCCTACCACTGATGTTAGACTCACCGGCCTGTAATTACCTGGTTTATCCCTGCTACCCTTCTTGAATAATGGTAACACATGGCTGTCTCCAGCCTACCACGAGCAAGATCAAAGGCAATGGGGAGGAGAAATGGTCAGAGAAAGCCTCAGCTTGCAGCAGTTTGCAGTATTCTTGTGGAGCCAGAAGAAACACTTTTAAAATGTTTTGTGATCACTTCTTGAGCAGCATCCAGTGATCCCTTTAAGAATTGGTGGTTAGGCCACTCAAGGTTTAATGTAGCTAGGCAAGCTTGCATGGCACAGGTGGGCCCATTTGTACCCTCATTTTGCAGTTGAAGTGTTATAACCAGCAGGAGGATGCCGATTTGTATATGTAATGTGCTTAACACCTGTTTCAGCCAGTCATCCTGTGCAGTTTATTGGCACCTGCTTCCGATGTGCCAACTGACTCTCTTGCAGGGCAAATCACATGCGGGAGGTCACCCTATTGTTCATCATCATATTGCCAAGATGATGTGTTTTGCGCCCAAATAACAACAAAATCAAAGATGTTTTCACTTGTGGGGAGGAAACCAAAACCAGGGGCCATAATTATTAGATAGTATTCAACACATCTAATAGGGAATTCGATGGAAACTTCTTTACCCCAGAGAGTGGTTAGAATCTGGAACTTGCTGTCACAAGGTGTATCACAAGGCAAATAATGTTGATATATTTAAGACAAAACTAAATAATTACATGAAGGAGAAGAGGATAGGAGGTTAAGGTGATAGGCTGAGATGAATTGGGGTAGGAGGGGGCTTGTGTCGAGCATAAACACCAGCATAGACTGGTTGGACTGAATAGTCTGTTTCTGTGTTGTGTATTCTATGAAATTACTAAGAGTGCAATTTTATTACCTTTCGTCACAGATTTACTGTCCTATATTTTCCAGGTTTCTGTTTTACTCTTGATTTCTGCCACAGGTGATGATTCAATCCATTTTACCAATAAACCCTTCAGTCATCTGAGACTGGGTTGCACACTGTTAATTTCCAATATTCTGACTATTGCAAAGTGTCTGTGGAAACTTTCATTCCGTTCTGAATCTATGATCTTCACATACAGCCTGATAACAGTAAGTGAATGCATAGTAAGGCAAAATAGCGATTGAAATTGGGGGGATGATTCTGGGTAAAGATGGGATTGGGATCGGTTTGATAGCCAATAGGGTACATGTATCCACTGACTAATTGCCCACATTCATATTTGCGGTTTGTCCATTTTGGTGAAGTAAGTGGGATGCTGTCACTCCAGACCCCACAGCAGAAATGAGGGATAGTGAGTTTCAGGAAGAAACCAGACAGGTACTTGTCAACAAAGCAGATTCAGGGTTATTAGAAATATTGGGTTATTAGGAAAGGAATACTTTGGATAGGTGGTTTGGTGAACCAAAGGTCTTCTCCTGCCTGAACCTGTTACTATGTTATGATTATCATGCATTCATTCAGCCCATTGTGCTTGTGCTGACTCTTTAAAAGAGATATCCAAATCGACCCACTTCCCTGCTCTTTCCCCGTAATGCTGCAAATGTTTCCTTTTCAAGTTTATATCCAGTTTTTGAAAAATTACTATTGAATTTTCTTCCACCACCCTTTAATTCCAGATCATAATAACACTTTTGGGCCAAATGTTGTTGTTGCAGGCCATCAACAGTGTTTGTCATTAGTTAGACATCCTCTTGCATGTTTAGGTTGTTTCATTTTTTCCATGGAAAATTGCTGAAAGTGTGAGCAGATAAAGTCGCAGCGAGGGTGTAGGGCGTGAGAGCCCCCTGCAGAGTCTCACTTAGGTTCGAAGTTATACTGTAGATGTAACAAGAATAAGGGGCTCAACACCAAATAATGTGTTAAACAGTAATTTTATTGAGTAATTATTAAACAATTATTCATGATAAAAAGGAAATATAAGAGTATAGAAAGACAAAATAAACTTGTACACACTGCTATAACACCAAATCAGTCAGTTCACAACAGCTCTCTAAAATGGTACTATTCCCCCTTGGTATGTATATATCAAGTCTCTGGAGAACCTTGCATGGGGTGGACTCTCCGGTCAATCACTCCGTCGATGTCTCTTCCTCCGTAGCCTTCAGTGGTTGACTAGTCCATTCCGGCTGCAGCCCCGAAAGTTGGATGCTGTTCCCCTTTAAGTCCAATTTCTGGCTCCATTCCAGCTTTCTGAGGTTTCCATCCAGACTTTCTCAAAACAAAGGCCCGACAACCTTGAGTCCTTGTCAAATTCTTCCCACAGGCACTACAAGGCTGTTTAGGTTGTTTACACATCCTTTAATAATGTCTCTCACCTGCCATCAATTAGGTTATACCATCAATCAATTAAACTCCATCTTCTGACTTCACACCATAGTGGACCACCCCATGTGCTGGGTTATCCATTGTCCTGGCTTGTAGTTCAAGGGTCATAAAACACCATAAGAACTGACTTCTGTTTAAACAACGAGAAAGCAACTGTTATTTTCAAGGAGAGAAAAACAGTAGTTTAGACAAAACAACAGCTGTGCATGGTCTGGCCTGACCAGCATGAAAACAAAAGGAAGAAGTTCTTGGAAAAATACAAGTTCATAATGAATAATATACCATTGATTACATAATTGATTAATTACTTAACTCAAAGCACAATCACACTTAGTTTTCAATCAATATCTACAAAGTAATCTTTAAAAATTCATTACAGGTTTAAAACAGTTTTTTTTTTAAATCAAAGCAAAGCAAAAGCATGACAGAAGTAAAAATGCAAAAACTTACAAAACGTAGTAGCTGCAGGCTTCAGGCCTACAAGGGAAACAAGGTATCTGGAACCTGAGTAAACAGGACTACCGACTGTGTTTCTCCTTAACCAACCAGATTGAAGGATTGTGAAATTAACAGTGCAAGAAGGGAAAGTGTAAGCTAGAATGGATGAATTCAATGTCAAATCAGGTACATAGAGAAATAAAGAAAGGGAAAGAAAGATTAGATTAAGAGAGTGAGAAAGGAAAAGAAAAAAACATGTTTTAAATTTGACAGTTTTAACAACAATTAATATCTGAAGGAATAAGATGTCACATTTGGAATATTTAATTTTCAGTGCCAGAGAGGTTGATAGGCAGTAATGAACACTTAGCACATTGTTAGAAGAGTACTAAGACTGGAATAGACAAGACTTAACTTTCTGTGCTGAATTTAGTTTGTATCTATTGTGAAAATACAGCAGTTTCATACAATTCAATACATTTCAAGGATGAAGCAGTCAACGAACTGTTGTTTTCACAAAGCTAACAACAGAATGGCACAACTCAGACAGCAACGTTTTAATATTTGAGTTAAACCATGCATCTGCCCCTCACCTGAATTTGCTGCATAAATAAAAGTGAGCGCCATTAACCTCACCGTTATTTTGACAGGAGAATCTGGACCACTGTTGTCAATGTAATCATTATTGTCGAAGTAATGAGAAATCAAGTCATTGAGAGGAGAATCTGGCTCAGCGGAGTTATATATTTCCTGCAGCTTCTGAATTATGAAGAATTTATTTCAAATGCATCAGAAGTTAACCAGCTTCTTGCTTTTCTTTCAGGTCTGCATTCTGGAAGCATTCACATTCCTCGGTACAGCATCCCTGATTGTCATCTGCCTGCCCCACTATGACAAATTGACAACTGTGTTCCTTTCTAACAGTATTAGTTTAATTCCATCCGTTCTACGAGTGGTATCTCAGAAAACCAGCCGACAGCTCAGTGTGACAGGACCTCTGTCAGGGTTGCTCCTTCTCTTGTGCAGTTACATATTCTTTCTATTTGTCAACGTTTGGATCTAAAGGAATATGATAGTGTATACTTGGGACTCATCACATTTTTCTCTGTTTTAACATCTCTGAGTTGGTGGGAAAATTTTAATTCAAATTGGAAGTATCCAATATTTAAACTTCTAAGGTTTGTGCATGATAAATGCAGGAATATGGTGAGCCTCTGGACAAGTGTAGTGAGAATTGTTATTACTGCTTCTGTAGTGGGAGCTGGGATTGCTACTAAGGAATTGGAGTGGGAAACTGTCAGTGATGTTGTATCGCATGAAATCAGAATAATTCTGGGTCTTTTTGCAGTGCAGGCTGGTGCATCAGTACTTTGTTCCTGGATTGGGATGGTTGCATGTAAGATCCATGCAATGAGACAATGTTTCGTCCTTCCTTCAGTTTTGAATACACCGTGGTACTCTTTTTCTGGTGGTTTTTAGGATTCGCTACAATGACTTTTTACAAACAGACAACAAGTTCAACCTCTCAGATCTCTGTGCTTATTCCACAAATCGTGTGAATAATACACTTAGTGTAGAGATCCTTTATTCAGAAATCATTCGCAGCATTTGCAGCCTGCAGGGTGGTACATCAAATCAAGCCAGTGTTTGGTTAGTAGGGGTGGTTGGGGCATGCTGGTGGGTTGGGCTCATTCTTCCAACGATCTACCTGTGGACTCAGAATATCAACAGAATACAGCGGACATCAGAGATCTTTGTTCGGAGGATGTATGAAGCTGCCTTTCTAGAACAATCCATGCTGCTGAACAAAAGAATTCACATTAATCCACATCAGCCTGCGGAAAGTAATCCAAGGGATAAACATAATGGAATGTTTCATATTTAATTAGCAGGAGATTCCCAGATTGCCATTCAGATCAAGATATCCAATTTATTTGGTAACATGAATGTTCATAATTCTGTTTTCCAGCCCAGCATAAAAACCAAAATGCAGGATATACAGAAGCATATTGTTATGACCAGATGAGAAAGGGGTCTCGGGTTCCCTATCAGCCTTCACCTGGTTTTACCGTAACAGGGTTTAATTTTAAACACACCTTTTTTTTAGCTCCCCCTTAGTGAATCCTTGTTCACTGCTTTCCAATTATAAGGCAAATAAACCAGTCCAAACAGGTTTTCTTAGGTTTAAAGAAGAAAGGTTGAAATTTTATTAAACTTAAACTCAAATTCAGTTAAAGCCTACAGATACATGATGCGCCCACACTCGCATGCATACGCGATACACACATGCAGATAGAGACAGAAAAGAGCAGAAGAAAAATAAAGTGGAAAAGTTTGAGGCAATATCTGAAGAGGGTTCTTTGAGCTCACTGTAGAGTCCTTGATTGAAGGTAGATCTTGCTTTTCGCTGGGGCCCAGTATTCTTCTTAAACCTTGTTCGCTGTAGGAGACTTTTCTCTCTTGGGGTTCATGTGTCTTCAGTGGATTTGGAGTTCTGTGAGAAAGAGGTGGGAGCAGACAGGAGAGGTCTTCTTCAGTCCAGGAGCATTTTGCGGTCTGAGTTCAAACTTTTATACAATTCAGAAAAACCAGGTTGCCAAGCAGGTTAGTCACATGACCAGCTGGTCTGATCACGTCTGTTTATGGATTTGGCCATCCCAGCAGTCATCCTGAAATTTGAGCTCACTCACCTTCAATGTCTGGTCCTCAAAGTCCATTGTGGGTTTAAATTGAATAAAGGAAGTAACCCCTTTGTCTCCACAAGCACTGTCTGTTAATATTCAAATGTCTTTCCAGCCAAGGGCCTGGTGATTTTTTAAAACAAGTTATTTCTTCACTTCAGCAACAATTTTCAAACCAATGTCCATATGACAAAATTAATATACCTCATTCTTGGCAGTTGTGGGGGGGATCTGCATGACAATATTAATATTAAAAAAGGAAGAAGCAAACACCACCTTTGTGAATAAATAGGTGTACACACTTTAACGGCATGTTTTACATGTAAAATGAAATATTATTATATTTTGGATAAAGTTACATCTATCATTGTTATGTTAGCAAGTAACTTCTAGGAAGCAAGTGCATACTGTTGTCAGCTGCTAGCACCTCACAAACTGACTTGCAATAGAATAAAAATTTCAGTTCAGGCTAAATCTTCCTAGAAAAGTGTTCGCATATTCGCGACATATGTCATTATTAAAGCCCAAACTGACCAGCAACTTTAGGAGATTTAAGAGATACACTGTGAGTCATGAATCTCCAGACCTTGCTGGTTGATTTATGCCACTCCACTGCTTGCTTTGCATACATGGCCATATCACTCTTAACCTTCCCTTTATTCTTCAGAATTTGCTGGGTTTGCACACTAATTACCTCCAAAATTCTCCACAGTAATGCAGGGCTCATCATTAATAGTGTAAGTACCCTTTTAACAATAATTGTTAATGCACTGCTAATCAACCCCTCTGGCCCAGAAAGGAAACAATTTAAGACATTGGCTAGAAGTTTACGTTGGGCAGGAAGCCCCGCCCACCAATCAAAAAGTCGGGGGCGAGACCGCCTTCACTGGGCCTGGGGAGTCATGCTGGGATTTTAAGCTCCCCAGGCCCTTAACTAGACTTGGGCGGGACTTCTACCTCTCTGAGGCAGCAAGTCCCACCTAATGGAGCTGCCGGGAATGGTGGCCACTGCTGGGACTGCACCTAGCCAACAGCAGGATCGTGGACACCAGCCCCGGAACAAAGGTAAGTTTTGGGGCCTTGCCAGGGACAATCGTCCAGGCTCCGGTGAGGCAAAGGGGGTTCAGTTGGGCAGGAGGGGTAAGTGTTGTTCAGTGTTTGGTTGGGCTGTGGGGCGGTGTCCGCTCAGGAGGGCACCCTCAGCCCACAAGGAGGCCGCCGGGTTGGGGGACCTCAGCCACCTATCCAGTACTTGTAAAATTCCATCGGCGGGGGGAGGAGGCCCTTAAGTGGCAGTTAATTGGCCACTTAAGGGCTTTGATTGACCTGGAGCAGTCGGGCCGTTTCATGCCGCTGTTACCCCTGGTAAAATTGCAGCAGAGGCTTAAAGACATCGGAAAAGGCCTTCGACTCAATTTTATGACTCCCCCGCCACCAGTCCGCTCCTGTGGTGGGGTGTAAAGTTCCGGTCATTGACAAGTCATTCCCATGTGCAGTAAATTGTTGTTAGAGATTTAAAAGATTTCAAATTTTATATCTGAATTTTTTTTTTACTTTTTCTTTCTGTCTCTTTTTTTCGCTCTCCAATGCAATCTTTCTTTCCCTCTTAATTTTTCTTTCAGAATCTGGTTTGTCATGCTGGCCCCCACCTGCCAAGAATGAGGCACTTTGCCACATGGACATTAAATTTTGAAATTGTGACTGGGAAGAAAAGAAGGCCTATTATAAGGGGTTGCCAAGCTCCTGGCTGGAAAGACAATACACTGACGAGACCTGGTCAACCCAGTCAGTCACATGACCACCTGCTGGCCAACTAGGGGAGTTTTTATTTGGAGATACAGTGTTTGATGACAGAAAGCTGTTTGTTCCTGGACTGACAAGACCTCTCGTGGCTGGCTTGCCGCCACCTCTCCTGTCTGCTCTCATCTCGCTCTCATGAGCTTCAGAAACCATTGAAGACATATGAACCCCAGAAGAAAAGTCTCCTACAGCGAAAAAGGTTCAAGAAGAATACTGGGCCCCAACGAAAAGCAAGGTCTACCTACAAGCAAGGACTGCAGCGTGCTCGAAGCACAGTAACAAAAACCCCTCGTCAGAGATTGCCTCAAACCTCTCGATAATAAAAGCAAAATACTGCAGATGCTGGAAATCTGAAATAAAAACATGAAATGCTGGAAATATTCAGCAGGTTTGGCAGCATCTGTGGAGAGAGAAGCAGAGTTAACGTTTCAGTGACCCTTCATCAGAACCAGTCCATAACCCCCAGTCCTCATCAACCACCCCCTCGTCGGGACCTGTCTGACTGGCCCCGGCGACCCCAACTCTACTTCCCTTGGTCTCAGGGTGGTCTCCCAGATGCTGCTCTGGCCACCGTTCCCAGCAGTAGTGCTGGGACTGCTGAGATGTCAACCCTCTGATTGGCCTTCTCGTCGCTTAAAGGGGATGGAAATCTCGACGACAGGCAGTTAATTGCCTGCCCACCATTGAATTTGGCCGGGGGAGTCGACAAATGGGTGAGGCGGGGTCACTGCCCCCTGCTTTCTGACCCATTGCAGGCAACCCCCCTACCAAAATTAAATTCAGCCAAATGTTGCTGCCTCATTACTGCAATATCACATTAAAAATCTGAGAAGCTAGTTTCTGAACAGATGTGAGAAACAAATCATTGGTCCTAATTATTTGTTGCCATTTTCTATTTGATTATCTACACTAGTTAATGTCTTGAACACAAACGATGGGGAAAATAATGGCTTAGAAGTCTATAGTGTTTAATGTTATATTCCTGACGCGTCAAAATGGTTCCTGTTTAATTTTACAGGAAGACAAGAAAAATGATGATTTATGTGGGTGTGACTATGTGGCATGAAACATTGGACGAAATGATTCGAATAATATCTTCATTGTTCAGGTAAGCTTCTTTGGAATATATGTCTCTTTGTATCAAGGATTCTACCATAGCTAATATTTACTAGTTAAAATCATTAATAATCCACAGCAACCATCAGCCTGTTAGTTTATATTATATTTTTAGTCAAAGTAAAACACTTAAATGTTTCATCTGTTACAAGATAATTCTTGTTAACATTTGTATGGCTGGAATTTTACCTTATAAAAGTGGACATCCTCAGAGGTGGGGGGAGTGAGAAATGACGGGTCATGACGTCAGCTCAGGCCACCGATGTCATGACGCCTTTATTCTTTCATGGAATGTGAGCCTTGCTGGCAAGGCCAACATTTGTTGCCCATCCCTAATTGCCCTTGAGAAGATGGTGGTCTGTGTGGTGAAGGTACACCCACAGGCTATTGGTCTGGGAGTCCTATGATGCTGGCCCAGCGACAGTGAAGGAATATATTTCCAAGTCAGGAAGCTGCGTGGCTTGGCGGGGAACTCATCTCTTGATATTAGGTGGAGCGAATTGAATTGGCTGAACATCTGTGATGTTGGGGACCTCAGGAGAAGGCCAAGATGGATCATCCACTTGGCACATGTGGCTAAAGATGGTTGCAAACACTTCAGCCTTGTCTTTTGCTGGGCTCCGCCAGCACTGAGGTTGGGGATGTTCATGGAGCCTCTTGTTAGTTGTTTTAATTGTCCACCGCCATTCTGACTGGATGTGGCAGGACTGCAGGGTTTTGGTCTAATCCATCGTTTAGCTCTGTCTTTAGCAAGATTCTTCTGCTGTTTAGCATGTATGTAGCTTCACCGGATTTGCATCTGTTTTAGGCACGCCTGCTGCTGGTCCTGATATGCTCTCCTACATTCCTCATTGAATCCAGGTTAATCCCCTGGGTTGATGGTAAAGGTAGAGTGAGGAATATGCTGGACCATGAGTTTGCAGATTGTGGTTGAATACAATTCTGCTATTGCTGATGGCCCATAGGACCTCGTGGATGCCCAACTTTGAGCTTCTTGATCTGTTGTGAATCTATCCCATTTAGCACGTTGGTTGTGCCATACAACACAATGGAGGGAGTCCTCAGTGTGAAGATGGGACTTTGTCTCTTTAATGACTGTGCTATGGTCACTCCTACCAATACTTTTATGGACAGATGCTTCTGCAACAGGTAGATTGGTGAGGAGAAAGTCAATTTTCCCCCATGTTGGTTCTCTCACCACCTGCCACAGGCCCAGTCTGGCAGGTATGGCAAATTATTTTATTTTGGTAAAAGTGGACTAGAAACAGCTACTTGAAGGTAATCAGAGCAATGGGAGGTAGTTAAAGAGGAGATAGAGAGGGTCCAGAACAAATATGTTTCCATAAGGAAAGAAGGTGGAACTCCCAAATCTAGACTCCCCTGGATGTCAAAGAGCATATGGAGTAAGGGAAGTCAAAAAAGGGAAGATTGTCAAATACTGAGAGATCAATACTTCAGAAAGCCTAAAGCAATATAGAAAGTGCAGTGGTGAAATTATAAAGGAAATTAGGAAAGCAGAGGAAAACATTACAAAATATTGGCAAGGAAAATCCAAAAATGTTTTATACATAAAGATCAAGAGGATAACTCAATTAAAAAGTACTTGGATATGCACTTGAAGTGCTGTAACCTACAAAGCTACAGACCAAGAGCTGGAAAGTGGGATTAGACTGGATAGCTCTTTTTGGTTGGTGCAGAAACAATGGACTGAATGGCCTCCTTCAGTGCCATAAATGTTCTATGTTTCCATATGTACTTCAGGATTCAGCCAGTTCGGTCAGCAGTGATGTTACTAAGTCACTCTTGGTGATGAATATTGAAGTCCTTCACCCAGGGTACATTCTGTGCCCTTGCTACCCAAGTAGTATTCATCATGGAGGAGTACTGATTCATCAGCTGAGGGTCCAGAATCACTGTTGAGGGCTCCCAGGGCCACTCACTCCTGACTATATAGCATTGTGCTGTCTGCCACCTCTGGTCGTTCTGTTCTGTCAATGGGACAAGACCTACCCTGGGATCATGATGGAGGAGTCTGGAACATTGGCTGTAAGGTATGATTCAGCGAGCATGATTATGTCAGGCTGTTGCTTGATGAGTCGTAAGGCAGCTCTCCCAATTTTGGCACATGTGCCGCGATGTTAGTGAGGAGGACTTTGCAGGATTGACTGAGCAGGTTGTGCATTTTACAGAGGGTGGAAAATAATGGGCTGGCCAGGAATGCATTCAAATAGTCAAGTCTAAAGGTAACAAAGGTGTGGATGAGGGTTTCCACAGCAGGTCAGCAGTCTGATGATGGTGACATTTTTGTGATTGTATTTGTTTATTTGCTAACAGGTTGGACCAATTCAAGGAAAAATGTCGGAAGGCTGCAATCAAAAGTGATGACAGCTTTGATTTTGACATTCACATTATGTTTGATGATGCATTCAGGAATGTTACCGATAAAGAGGCAAGCACCAAGAAGAGGGTTCTTAATGAATATGTTGAGTCAATTATCAAAACAATAGATGAAACTTATAGGTATGTCTTTATTGATTATCCTTGAAATTCACTCTTTCAAGTGTGTGTAAAAATTAATAAATTCTTCTCAAGATATTTTGGGTGCACAAATGTCAAGTTAACCTCAGTAGCTGCCCTTTCACCTGTGGGAAAGTTGTCAAAATATATAAATGCAGATAAATGGGCTGATTAAATGTTGCATATGAGTGCAGGGGGAATGTGGCATGCAGGCCTTACCAGTTAACTTCCTGTTCCCTCCCATCCCTCTTGCTTCCTCCACCTTCCCTCATTTCCATTGCATTCCCTATGTCTGGCTACTAGCTGTTCATTTCCACTGCTTCTCCTCCCTCTTTGAACTGTCCATGCTGAAGTACCCTCCCCATGTCCTCCCTCACCCCTCACTGCACTGTTGTAAATAGGTCAAGGTGAATATTGTTAGTTTTCTGACAAAAACCATGATCAGACACCAACCAGAAACAATACAAAACTGTCTGAGGGCACGTGAGAGATGGAGAGCAAATAAAAGCTGGAATGGGACCTGTCAGTAAGCGATTGGTCCGAGACTGAAGTGTAGGTGGGCCCTGGCCCCAGCTGGTTAGTAGAAATAAAGCAAATCAAGAGTGAGGTGTGCACGGAGTATTAAGCCCACGATCAAATGCAGAGCCCTGTGAGACCATGCAGACAGAGGAAGCAACCAGGAAAGGAAGATTTATGAGAGCAGCAGCAGGTGAGTAAATTTCAGCATAAATTAAAGTAAATTGAAATAAAACTTACCTTGCAGCAGCAGAATATCTAACCTCATTTATCTTTGAAAATTCACTTGAAGAGAACCAAGGTTTTTTTTCAGGCTGCTGACAACGCAACCACTAGGTGACGCAGTGCTAGCACATGTGCAAATGCAGCCTTTTCCACTGAAACTTCACCGTCTGTAACATTTCAGGCAGCTGCCAGGATTAAAGATCAATTTATCAGAAAAAACTAATTCTACCCTAAAATCCCCTCAATGGCTGCCATCACCGCCTCCATCCCACCCTCAACAGTCCCTCACTCCTTCCCGCAATCGCGCCTCTCTTTGCCACTTCCTCCTGCTCCTGTATTCTCAGCACTGGCTCCCTGCTGCCTTCCCTTAGCCACCCGCACCGGCCTCACCGCTCCCCACCGCATCCGACTGCTCGCTTTGCTCCCCCCCCCACCCTGTCAGCTGCTTGCTCCAGATCCCGCCACCACCCCATCCCCCCCACCACTCCGGCCGACCACACCCCGCTACTTGCCTCCCCCCAACCACTCCGCCGTCCGGCCACTCGCTCACTGTCCGCTTCACCCCATGCCCTCCCTCCAGTGGCCAGGCCGCACCGCCCACCCCCTCCTCCACCCCATCCCCCCGGCCAACTGTTCCCACGTTCAATCGTTTTCCGCTGCGCCACCTGAAGAAGCAAGGTGGGCCATGTGAGGATGACATGGTGACATAGGAGCAAGTGGCTGAGAGGAGGGAAGCAGCATTGCCTGCAGCCAGTGGCCGGGGGGAGGGTAGGGGGAAGCGGGGAGCGAGCGGCCGGAAAGCATTGTGGGGGAAGCAAGATGTGGGGAACGATCGGCCCAGGGGAGTGGGGGGAGCAGTGGCAAGGTGGGGGAAGCAGCTGGTGGGGAGGTGGATTCAGAGAAAGCCTCCAGGGCAGGAGCGAATAGCTGAGATGGGGGGATGCATGGAGGCCTGGAGCAAGTGACCGAGGGGTAGAGTGGCTATTGGGGTGGGAGCGAGTAGTTGTGGGGGGGAAGGGGGCGGGGGAGCAAGTGGCTGAGGGAAGGCAGGGGCGTAGCGTGAATCGAGTAGGGTGAAGCAGCGATTGAAGCAGGGATAGTGGGAGGGAGTGAGGTACTGTTCGGGTGAATGGAGACGGGTAAATGCAGATGGCTATTGAGGGGTGGTGACGTCATTGCGTGATGACATGCGTGTGCATGCGCGCATTCACACTGACAGGCTAGCAAATATTTGCACACATTGATGACATCCACAATCGCTCTCTGCATGCTCTATGTTGTCAGGAGTCACTTTGTTTTTTAAATAACTTGCAATGCCACGTTGAGAAACAATCCTGAGAGACATGACTTGGTAGGTCAATTGTTCCACCTAGTGTTGAGAGGACTGAAAGGTAAGTGTACATGGCTAAACACTTTGTTATGAAAGTGATTCTGTGTTTTTTGGTTAAAATATTTTTTGAGGACTTCATGGTCGAAATGAATAAATGTTGGACCATTTTTTATTTCAAGAGGACACTGAAAGAACTAGTTTGGCAACAATGTTTACTGTTTGAAACATGACTCAAGTTAAAAATAGAACAGAAACCCTGGTAACAGGGGAAGATGTGGGGAGCGAAGTCAGTCACGCACCCTGATAGGACAAGCCCAAGGGCAGCAGTGCGTACCGAGGAGGGAGAAAACTTGCAAGCTTTTGGTTGTAGTGTTAGTGTGTTTTATTCTGGGAGAAATAGAGTATATAACACCAATAATTGGTTACTAGATGTTACAAAGATAACAAAAAGACAAAACTAAAGGCTCTGTATATGCATGCATAGAGCATTCATAACAAAGTAGATGATCTGAAAGCACACATTTAAGTAAATAAATATGATCTGATAGCCGTTACGGAGATGTGGCTGCAGGATGACAAGGATTGGGTCCTGAATATTGAAGGGTTTATGACATTCAAGAAGAATAGGAAGCAAGGTAAAGGTGAAGGGGTAGCACTGTTAATCAAGGATGGCATTGGTGCAATAGTTAGAAATGACCTTGGTTCAGGAGATCAGGATGTAGGTTTGGGTGGAGATGAGGAATAGTAGGGGAAAGAAGTCACTAGTGGGTGTTGTCTGCAGGCCCCCGAACAGTAACCACAGGGTAGGATGAAGTATACAAGAAGAAATATTGGGTGCTTGTGATAAAGAGACTGCAATAATCATGGGTGATTTTAATCTACATATAAACTGGAAAAATCAGATTAACAATAGTAGCCTCAATGAGGAGTTCATAGAATGCTTTTGAGATAGTTTCTTAGAGCAGCACATTCTGAACCAATCTGAGAGCAGGTTATCTTAGACTTGATATTGTGTAATGTGACGGGCTTAATTAATGACCTCAGAGTAAAGGCACCTCTCGGTAGCAGCGACCACAATATGATTGAATTTTACATCCAGTTTGAAAGAGAGAAGAGTGGGTCTAAGACTAGTATTTTAAACTTAAATGGTGCAATTATGTGGGCATGAAAGCTGAGCTATCTGAAGTGAACTGGGTTACTAGGCTAGGAGATAGATCAATAGAGAAGCAGTGGGAAACATTTAAGGGGATATATCAGAATACTCAGAATAAGTATATTCCTGCTATAAAGAAAAATTCTAAGGGGAGGACCCACCATCCGTGGTTAACTAAAGAAGTTAAGGAAAACATCAAAATTAAGGAAAAAGCATATAATTGCGCAAAGATGAGTGGCAGGTCAGATGATTGGTCAGAATGTAAAGGATGGTAGGGAATGACTAAAAGGTCTATCAGGAGAAAGAAATTAGAGTATGAGAGGAAGCTAGCTAGAAAAGTGAAAATGGAGAGCAAAAGTTTCTCTACTTCTTCTTCTTTGGCCTCCTTGTCTCGAGAGACAATGGGTAAGCGTCTAGAGGTGGTCAGTAGTTTGTGGAGCAGCACCTGGAGTGGCTATAAAGGCCAATTCTAGAGTGACAGACTCTTCCACAGGCGCTGCAGATAAACTTGGTTGTTGGGGCTGTTACACAGTTGGCTCTCTCCTTGCACTTCTGTCTTTTTTCCTGCCAACTGCTAAGTCTCTTCGACTCGCCACTCTTTAGCTCCGCCTTTATGGCTGTCCCCCAGCTCTGGCGATCACTGACAACTGACTCTCATGACTTGAAGTCAATGTCACAGGACTTCATGTCGCGTTTGCAGACGTCTTTGAAGTGGAGGCATGGACAGCCGATGGGTCTGATACCAGTGACAAGCTCGCTTTACAATGCGTCCTTGGGGATCCTGCCATCTTCCATGCGGCTCACATGGCCAAGCCATCTCAAGCGCCACTGGCTCAGTAGGGTGTATATGCTGGGGATGTTGGCCGCCTCGATTACTTCTGTGTTGGAGATACGGTCCTGCCACCTGATGCCAAGGATTCTCCGGAGGAAGCAAAGATGGAATGAGTTGAAACATCGCTCTTGGCTTGCATACGTTGTCCAGGCCTTGCTGCCCTAGAGCAAGGTACTGTGGAAATAGGCTTGAAACACTCGGAATTTTGTGTTCTGTGTCAGTGCGCCATTTTCCCACACCCTCTTGGCTAGTCTGGACATAGCAGCGGACGCCTTTCCCATGCGCTTGTTGATTTCTGCATTGAGAGACAGGTTATTGGTGATAGGTGACAGGTATTTAAAAAGGAAAAGAGAAAATAAAGTGAGTGTTGGTCCTTTAGAGAGTGAAAATGGAGAACTAATAGTAGTTAATAAGGAAATAGTGGATGAAATGAACAAGTATTTTACTTCTGCCTTCACTATGGAGGATACAAAAATCATTCCAGTAATAGCTGTAATTCAGGAGGTGGAAGGAAGAGAGGAACTTGGTGAAATTACAATCACCAAGGAAGCACAACTGAGCAAACTGATGGAGCTGCGAGCTGACAAGTCCTCAGGTCCTAATGGACTTCATCCTAGGGTTTTAAAAGAGGTGGCGAATGAGGGAGTAGATGCGCTGGAGTTAATTTTTCAAAATTCGCTCGATTCTGGAAAGGTTCCATCAGACTGGAAAGTAGAAAATATAACCCCTCTACTCAAGAAGGAGCGTGGGGGAGGCAGAAAACAGGTAACTATCGGCCAGTTAGCTTAACGTCCGTCATGGGAAGGTGTTAGAATGGATCATTAAGGAGGTTATAACTGGGCACTTAGAAAAACTCAAGGTAATCGGGAATAGTCAGCATGGTTTTATGAAAGGGAAATCATGTTTAACCAATTTGTTGGAGTTCTTTGAAGGAGTGACATGCACTGTGGTTAAAGGGGAGCCCGTTGACATACTGTACTTGGATTTCCAGATGGCATTTGACAAGGTTCCACATAAAAGGTTATTGTGCAAAGTAGGAGCTCATGGTGTAGGGGGTAGCATATTAACATGGATAGAATATGGATAACATATTAGCATGGCTGGCTAGCAGAAAGTATGCAAAAATGGGTCCTTTTCTGTTTGGAAGGAAATGACGAGTGGAGTCCCGCAGGGGTCTGTGCTGGGGCCTCAACCTTTTACAATTTATATCAATCAGTGAGAGGAGGGGAGCAATGGCGTGGTAGCTAAATTTGCAGATGACACAAAGTTGGAAAGTGTGCTGTGAAGGGGACATTAGGAGGTTCAAGACCAATATAGGTAGGTTGAGTGAGTGGGCAAAAATCTGGCAGGTGGAGTATAATGTGGGAAAATATGAAGTTTTTCATTTTGGCAGGAAGAATAAAAAAGCAGAGTATTACTTAAATGGAGAATGACTGCAAAATTCCAAGGTGCAGAGGGAGCTCGGTGTTCCAGTGCATGAATCACAAAAAGTTAGTAAGCAGGTACAGAAAGTAACAAAGAAGGCTAATGGAATGCTATCCTTTATTATGAAAGGAATTGAAAATAAAAGTAAGGATGTTATGCTTCAGTCGTACAGGGCATTGGTGAGACCACATCCCGAATACTGTGTGCATTTTTGGTCTCCTTATTTAAGGAATGATGTAAATGCATTGGAGGTGGTTCAGAGGAGGGTTACTAGAGTGATAAAAGGTCACTGACCTGAAATGTTAACTTTGCTTCTCTCTCCACAGATGCTGCCAGACCTGCTGAGTATTTCCTGAACTTTTTGTTTTTATTTCAGATTTCCAGAATCTGCGGTATTTTTCTTTTATTTACTAGATTGATACCTGGAATGAGTGGGTTGTCTTATGAGGAAAGGTTGGACAGACTGGGCTTGTTTTCACTGGAGATTAGAAGAGTGAGGGGAGACTTGATTGAAGTATATAAGATCGTCAGCAGTCTTGACAAGGTGAAAAGGATGTTTCCTCTTGTGGGTGTCCAGAACTAGGGGCACTGTTTTAAAATTAGGGGTCACCCTTTTAGGACAGAGATGAGGAGAATTTTTTCTCTCAGAGGGATGTGCGAATTTGGAATTCTCTGTCTCAGAAGTTGGTGGAGGTGGGGCGTTGAATATTTTTAAGGTGGAGGTAGATAGATTCTTATTCGGCAAGGGAATCAAAGGTTATCAAGGGGAGATGGGAGTGTGAAATTCGAAACACAAACAGATCAGCCATGATCTTATTGAATGGCCTACTTCTGTTCCTAATTCGTATACGATGGACTGTATTGACAAGTGGGAAAATTTAAAATATATGTTGTGACCTGTGGAGAAATGGGACTAGAATAAACTGCGCACTCCTCCCGCTTCGGTCGTAACATATAATTGGGGGCTCGTCCGGAATAAACCCAACTCTGACGATGTACAACTGTAAGTGGGGTAATAATAATTGACAAAGGAAAAATAAAAAGAGCCAGGTTTCTTGTGTAATGGAATAAAGTTTACACCACCGAAATATCTTTAACAGATGCTGCAACCTTTCTCGACAAAGAGGATGTATCCATGAATGTTTTGAGGATCTTAACCAAGGTTAAACTAATGGATTTGGCAGGCCTGTTGGTGTTAGAGTGAAAACCAGTTAAGAAAGCAGACGTAATTGAAATAATAACATAGCATTTATAATTGGAAGAAGACGAAAGTGAACAGAGGGTAGTGCAGTTGAATTAGCTAAAATTCAGCTACAGATGAAGCAGCTTGAACTTCAGCAGGAAAAAAATTGAAAAAACTTAAGTTTGAAAGAGAATTGACAATGAAGGAGCTTGAATTTGAGGAAGAGGAAAGAGAAAAAGAGAAAGCATTTCAAAGAGAAAGAGAAGGAAATTAATTCAAATGTAAAAAGATGGAACAAAGACAAAGGGATAGTCTTGACTCCAGTGAAAGTTCTGGTGCAGAAAGATCTGGCTCCAGCCCAGGACCCAGTGGAGAGCTTTTAAGTTTGTGGAGGCCCTCCCTAAGTTTGAGGAAAGATAGCCAAACATCTGAAGTGGCCAAAGGAAAACTGGACACTGCTTATGGAAAGCAGGTTGATGGGCAGAGTCCCCAGTTCTTTATCCTCAACAATGTGTCATTCGAATTAGTTTCCTTAATGGGTTACCTTTAAATACAATCTTTCACAGAAATACCATGAATTAATTTATTCCCAGAAGGGCTGTTTTTATAAAGCTTTCTATGAAGTCTCTCTCTTCAGCTTCATCCTACAATTAACAATGCAGCAGCTGTAGGAAGTGGCAAAACTGAGAAAAAAGTGAATGAGTATGAGTGTGAAAATGGGTTTACATTTTTGTTATTTTCTATTCTCCCCACTTTGCAATGAAACACATTTAAAAATGGTGGTTTTATTCCTCCAAGGATGGAGGTATTATGGAAGTGATTCTGTTTTTTTTTGTTAAAATATTTTTTGAGGAATTCACAGTCAAGCTAAATAAACTTTGGACCAGTTTTTTTTTCAAGAGTGCACTGAAAGGACTATTTTGGCAACAATGTTTACTGGTTGTCACATGACTCAAGTTAAAAATAGAACAGAAACCATGGTAACAGGGGAAGATGTGGGCAGAGAAGTCAGTCAGGCGTCGTGAGAAGACAAGCCCGGGGGTAGCAGCACACACCTGAGAGAGAAAATTCACAAGCTTTTGCTTCTAGTGTTAATGTGTTTTATTCTGGAAAAAATAGAGTATATTATTGATGATATTGGTAAGTGGGAAAATTTAAAATATATGTTGTGACCTGTGGAGAAATGGGACTAGAATAAACTGTGCACTCCTCCTGCCTCAATTGTAACAACTTACATTACCTATGGTGATACTCTAGGTGTGAGAGCCATGACATAATCTTAGGAAGCTAGGAATGATAAGATTGTGACACAGGAAGTATGTGTGATATATAGGAAGTGCATGATAGATGACAGAATTTAAATGTATTACGAATTATCCATTTCTTTTTGTTCACAAATTCAGAGTATACTAATCTTAACTGTGATAATGTGCAGATTAATTTTAAAATCTAATAAAAGTACTTTTTTCACTTATGTACCTGGTGTCTTCCTCTCCTATATATCTTGATCACAGATCATATGAAGATGGGAGCCTTTTCTCACTTTGACTGTTTACTATTCTGGTCTAGCTGCCCCTGTTTCTGGAATGCTCAAACCAGTCTCCTTAACCCGTGAATTTACTAGCTTTAATATATTCATCTTGGGGTGGCTTGGCTTTACCTCAATACAAATATTTGTACTCACATTGAGTCTGTGCATTGATAACAATATATGAACATGTTGCAATCCAAAGTGGATTTGCTGTACATGAAGCTCTGTGCACCAGTACAGGCACAGCACAGTGATATTAGTATACACTGCTTCCACATATATCAGAATGGTATCCGCATGCATTTTAACTGATACATTTTCAAAGGTATTAATGATTTCAATTGGATTGACTTTAGCCTGATTAAGGTCTGGTCCAAAAGTGATTTGTGGCAACTTTTATGATGAGTGATCTCTTCAAAGTTTTTCAAATGTTTGCATCAAGCTCAAGCCAGCATTAATTTAGAGTGCTTATGCCAAAAAATTGGGCATCAGTAAATTTTCTGGATAATTTTAAGAGTACACCACGCAACCATTCATAACGAGTGGCTTTACTTAATTTAATTGGATCAGACCCCACCACAATAATTGACTAAAATTATGTTTTGACTCTGTTGGCATCAAAGATTTATGAACTTGTCCTGAATTTTCCTGGATTGGAGTTTCGATGAAGTGATACACTCCTCATTCTTCCTGGTCTTGCCTCAAACCAAAACCAGTTTCCTGGGGTGGAGCTCATTAGGCATTTGGGAGATTCCCACCATCAGCAGTAAGCCTGCTGGCGATAGACAGGAAACTCCCACGGTACCATACAGGGAGGCTGTTGTAGCACCTAAAGATCTGATGAGGAGACTTCAAGGAGCAGAAGCACCTTAAAGATCCTAATAAGACCTCTCACTGAAGGCCTCAGCTTACACCAAGCCCTTCAGCAGGTAAATATCTCTGCCGTCTGACGCAAAAGAGAACCTTTCGCTCCATTTTGTATTTACCACCGTTTCCCAGGGCTTACTTCAACTACGACTATGTCGTGGCCTGAGAGGGGTTAATAGAGTATTGGACAGCAGGAAGATCTGCCCGGATCGTACCCTGCAACTTTGGCACAATTTACATTGGGCGGGAGGGGATGGAGTGGGCAGCAACGATCCCAGTGCAGACAGGGGCAGGAAATGCTGATTGGATGGGGAAGTGGCAGTAGGCCTAACTGCATGGATTTTCTACCATTCTCCAATGCATCCCATTTGATTTCTGACAGGATCATGGAGGAGAATGGGGGGCTCATTGGCACAGTGGTTAGCACCGCAGTCTCACAGCTCCACGGACCAGGGTTCAGTTCTGGGTACTGCTTGTGTGGAGTTTGCAAGTTCTCTCTGTGACTGCGTGGGCTTCCGCCAGGTGCTCTGGTTTCCTCCCACTACCAAAGACTTTCAGGTTGATAGGTAAATTGGCCATTGTAAATTGCCCTTAATGTAGGTAGGAGAATGGTAGGGAATATGGGATTAATGTAGGAGGGGATGTGGTAGGGAATATGGGATTAATGTAGGATTAGTATAAATGGGTGGTCGATGGGCAGCACAGACTCGGTGGGCCGAAGGGCCTGTTTCAGTGCTGTATATCTCTATAATCTAGAATTGTTCCCTTCTTAAATCTGTGTCACAATTTCCACATTTACCACTTAACCCCTGGTCTGCCAGATATGGCATTGTAGGAGGACGGGTGCAAAAATTACTGCTAGTCATGAAATCAGCCGCTTGATCATTGTCCAACAAGAATATTCATTAGAGGGAAATATTAATTGAATAACAGAGTTCTTCTGTGTTAGAGGGATTTTCAAGGTCACAGTTCAATGGTTCCTTCTAATGAAAAAGGGCTGCAATAATAAAACCATTTTTGAATCTTTATGGAGGAAATTGTCTTACATATTACCTCGTGGAAGTGGCCTACATGTTCACCTGAAAGACAAACAGCTCATCCGAAATCATAAATGATGGTCACAGGTTACATGCAAAACTGTTTTATGTTATTGTTCGTTAAGGAAAGCAAATTTCCTTTTAAGTAGGAAGGAACTTGTAGTGTCTTTCACCTCCTCAAGATGTCCCAAAGCTTTTCACAGCCAATTTGTTACTTTTGCGTTGTAGTTACCCTTGTATTGTAAGGAAACATGGCAGCAAATTTATGTAGAACAAAGTCCCACAAACAGCAATGAGCTAAATGACTAAATAATTTCATTTAGTGATGTTGGTTGAGGGGTAAATGTTGGCCAGGAGACCAAGAGAACTCTCCTGCTCTTCTTTAATTGGTGCGATAAGATCTTTTACAGCCATCTTAAGTAGGCAGATGGTTCAATGCCTCATCTGAAAGATGGCACATCTGACAGTGCAGCACTCCCTCAGCATTACACTGGATTGCCAGTCTAGAGAATAGATTAACAAAATGAGGTGGTTGCCTAATTTTTAATCTTTTTGTGTTTTCATTTGTTTCTTTTCCTTTTGCATTTGTTGTCTGGATTGAAAGGGAACTTCCCCATCCATTTCAGTACTTACCACCATTTTCCAAGACGTATCACCATCCTGAGAAGGGATGTTAAGTACAGCGGAAAGCAGGAAGGTCCGCTGGGACTTAACCCTGTGCCCGAGCCAAACTGTCTTTTAGGTCAGACAGGTCTATCATTCTCTTCCCTTAATAGTGATTTTTGGTGTTAGTGTGACAGCATGAAACATTTTAAATCTACCTAATGATACTTCCCGTCTTAAATAGGTGATTAAGATAGCACTAATCAGTGACAAGGCTCCCACGTTGGCAATGGAGTCCCTCTTGGATGGGGTTTCCTTAAGAACTGGCAGAACCAGGATTTTCCTTACCCACTTATTGTCGAGTGCTCCATTCAAAGATGGCCATGAGACTCCTTTGGAAAGGTCCTTGGTGGCTGTTGTTATGTTGGGTCAGAAAATCAGTAAACATCACACCAACAAAATGTGGTAGTGCTAACCCAACACAGGTCCCCGAATTCTGCTCAGGAAACTACTTTCTTGCAGCCAACCACAACTGCCCTGCCAGCTGAATGAGAGAGATAGAGAGCAAGAGAATAGACAGACAGTAAGAAGAATGAGAAACAAAGCAACAAATAGATTGTTGGGGAATTCCTGGCTTCCTGTGGCAGTGCTTCAGAAATCCGTTCACTGGAAAAGATGGAAAGTAACATAGGTTTTTTGTCATTTTTCTTTTATCTAATATGAATACACTTATGTGTGTGCTGAATTCCTAACAGTTGTATGTGTGAATACCTCACATTGAAATGTACAATGGATCAACCCTTACACATAAAAACATCAGAAATAGGAGCAGGAGCAGGAGTAGACCATTCGGCCCCTCGAGCCTGCTCTGCCATTCAATAAGATCATGGCTGATCTGTTGTGGCCTTAACTTCTCTTTCCTGCTTCCCCCCATAACCCTTGACCCCTTTGTAGATCAAAAATCTGTCTAACAGCCTTGAATATATACAATGACTTCACTACTCGCAGGAGAAGAGAATTCCAAACACTAATGACCCTCTGAGAGAAGAAATTCCTTCTCATCTCAATCTTAAAAGGGAGACACCTTAATTTAAAATTGTGCCCCCCAGTTCCAGATTCCCCTCTGAAGGGAAACATCCTCTCAGCATCTTTTATTTTATCTTAGTTTGTTCAGTTTGTCTACCCACTGCTTTTTTTCATGTTTGTGCTGTGGCTGTTCAGTCTTCAGTCCATTAACACCCTATCTGTATGAATGCTTTGTCTTTCAACATACCATTAACATATCGTTTCCCTTTGCTCCATGACCTTCTGGTCGGTTATTCTCTATGACCTTGTCCTATCTACACCTTCTCCTTTGTTATCTCTTGTCCCACCCCCGCTTTACTTACTTAAAACCTTCCACATTTCTAATATCTACTCGTTCTGAAGAAGGGTCACTGACCTGAAATGTTAACTCTGCTTCTCTCTCTACAGATGCTGCCAGACCTGCTGAGTATTTCCAGCATTTCTTGTTTTTATTTCAGATTTCCAGCATCTGCAGCATTTTGCTTTTATCTCAGCATCTACCCTGTCAAGCCCCCTCAGATTCATATATGTTTCAATAAGATCACCGCTCAATCTTCTAAACTCCAATGAGTATAAGTCCAACCTGTTCAACCTATCCTCATAAAATAACCCCTTCATCCCAGGAATCAGCCTAGTGTACCTTCTCTGAACTGCTTGCAATACAAGTATGTCCCTCCTTAAATAAGGTGACCAAAACTGTACACGATATTCTCGATGTAGTCTCACCAATGCCCTGTACAGTTGTAGCAAGACTTCTCTACTTTTATATTCCATACCCCTTGCAATAAAGGTCAACATGCCATTTGCCTTCCTACTTACTTGCTGTACCTGCATGCTGAATTTTTGTGATTCACATACAAGGACACCCAGATCCCTCTGTAATGCAGCATTGTGCAATCTCTCTCCATTTAAATAATATTCTGCTTTTTAATTCTTCCTGCCAAAGTGGACAACCTCACATTTTCTCATGTTGTACTCCATCTGCCAAATGTTTGCCCACACACTTAACCTTCCTTCACTCTCCCTTTTTACAGACTTTGTATTCTCCTCACAAATCATCAGTTTAAAATGGAACAAATCATAAAATCATTTGCACAGCAATATCATTAAAAAACTGACCATTTCAAATTGAAATCTAGAGTGAATGAAGTATTACAGTGAGCACCAGTTTTAGCTATTTCGTTTTGAAAATACAGAATGCCGTATATTTTCTTCAAAATCAATTATCTCCCAGGTTTTCTTGTCACATTCATACATTGTATTTTATACTTTGTTTTAACTTGAGCAGTAAACCCTCATGAAACACATAAAACATGGTAATTAACGTTAACACATAATCGCTTAGTGCATTCATGTGACATCACCTGAATGGTGGTGTTAAACTTTGCTATGAAGCAGAACAGCAGAAAAGCTGCAATGTTGCTGCAACTTTTGTGATGGTGTTTTAGGTTTTGTTACAGAGGAAAATGTTTAAAATAACACAGGAAAACACAAGAGCACATTGGTAAAAGTTTGGCCAGGGGTTGAGACTTGCCTTTATCAGTCGAGGCATAGGATATAAGAGCAGGGAGGTTATGACTGAGCTGTATAAAATGCTAGTTAGGCCAAAGCTGGAGTACTGTGTACAGATCTGAGCACCACACTATAGGAAGGATGTGATTGCTTTGGAGGGGTGCAGTGGAGATTCACCAGAATGTTGCCTGGACTGGAGCATTTCAGCTATGAAGAGAAGCTGAAAAGGCTAGCATTGTTTTCTTTAGAGCAGAGAAGGCTGAAGGGAGACGAGATTGAGGTATGCAAAATTTTGAGGGGCATTGATGGGTTTGATAGGAAGAAACTTTTTCCCTTAGCAGAGGGGTCAATAACCAGGGGGCATAGATTTAAGGTAAGGGGCAGGAGGTTTAGAGGGGATTTGAAAAAAACATTTTCACCCAGAGGGTGGTTGGAATCTGGAACACACTGCCTGAAGGGATGGTAGAAGCAGAAACCCTCACAACATTTAAGAAGTATTTAGATGAGCACTTGAAATGCCATACCATACAAGGCTATGGGCCAAGTGCTGAAAAATGGGATTAGAATAGTTCGGTGCTTGATGGCCGGCACAGACACAATGAGTCGAAGGCCCTGTTTCTGTGCTGTATAACTCTATTACTCTCTATTACTCCATGAGACCTTGTTACAAAAGGGCTTGAATTCAGTTTCAGTGATAGACATTATAGATACTGCTATATACCTTGGGGAGACAGTGGTGCAGTGGTAATTTCACTGAACTTAGAATCCAGAGCTCCAGTCTAATGTCCTGGGGTCAGGAATTTAAATCCCATAATGACAGCTAGTGGAACTTTAAATACAAAAATATCTGGAATTGAAAGGTAGTCCTAGTAATGGTGCCATGAAACTGTCATTGATTTTTGTAAAGACACACCTGGTACACTAATGTCTTTTGAGGAAGTAAATCTGCTGCCCTAACTACATGTGACTCCAGACCAACAGCAATGTTGTTCTGATGAGGCGTCGCAAACCCGAAGCACTAACTCTATTTCTCTCTCCAGAGATACTGTCAGACCTGCTGAGTATTTCCGGCACTTTCTGTTCTCATTTCATAGCAATGTGGTTGATTCTTAACTGTTCTCTGAAATGGCCTAGAAGGCCATTCTGTTTTGAATGGCAATTAAGGATGAGTGACAAATGCTGGCCTTGCCAGCGATGCCCACATCCTATGAAAGAATAATAAAAAATGCTCAAATAGGAACATGTTTACTTGTTTACAACCATGTCCCTCATTTTAACTGACACATTTTCTATTTAGGTGATGTATATGTATTATCTTCTGGGTTGGAAACTATACAGGAAGCACTTTATCTCCAAACAACTGCATCCAGAGATCAGGAACAAACTTGATACATATTTAGAGGTGAGGAAAGTGTTTGATTAAGCTATAATTTTACATAAAATCTGAAAAGGTGACGCTCACTCTCATCTCCAGGCACATCAATGTTCTGTGTGAAGGCAAGGAGCTGGACAGGTCTGGAGGGCAGTCTGAGACTTAATCACTAGTATGATTTCTGTCTGATCTCCTGATCCCCAAAGGTAATAAGGAAAATCCCAGCATAATTGATCCAGCACCGCCCACCCCCCCAACTCTACTATTCAAACCTCCCTGTTCACAAGTGAAATTCCCTTTTTATTTGTCAACTAAGGATCTGTTGCAACAGCATAGAAAGAAAAAAGACTTTTAAAGACATTTATACCGTGCCTTTCACAACCACAGGACATCACAAAGCAATTTACAGTCAACAAAGTGATTTTCAAGTATAGTCACTGTTGTAAATGGAGGAAACACAGCAGCCAACTTGCACACAACAAGCTCTCAGAAACAGCAATGTTGTAATGACAAAGTAATTTGTTTTTTTGATGTTGATTGAAGGACAAAGATTGGCCGGGACACCAGGGATGAATTGCCCACTCTTCTTCAAAATGTTGCCATGGAATCTTTCACATCCACCTGAGAAGACAGACAGCACCTCAGTTTAATGACTCACCTGAAAGGCTTCTTCAGTTCTGTATTGAAGTGTTAACCTTGATTTTTCTGCTTAGCCCTAGCATGAGATTTCAACCTACAATCTTCTGAGTCATAAGCAATTATGCCACCAAATTAGCCATGGCTGACACATCTTACATGTCAGCATGTTCCATGAACTATTATTAAATCCATTTGTACTTAGCCCCAAGCTTTCAGTGACATTTCTGACTAAATATTTCCCATCCTATATTCTCTCGATTGAGACTGGTTAATCCTGTATTTGTTTTTTTCAAAACTACACTCACATTTCAAGTCAGCTGCTTATATCTCAGTATCTACAAATCCCAACAATTCAAGGAGCTGAATCTTGACCTCCCTCAATTACCTTATTTCAAAAGGTTATATATTTAATGCTGCGAGCAGTTCTTCATGGTTTGGTCTTTGATCAGACCTCAGCTCATCAATCATCATCTGTGGCAATTAAAATACTGTAATTTGTCTTAGCATCTGCAGGCTAAGAAGAGAAAGAAGCAGGGAGTACCTGTACCTGAGTGCTGTTTAGTTACCCTGGTTGTAAGTATGCATGATTCATGGGCTATTGATAGAATTGGGTTCAATGGTGATACTTTTCTTGTTGGAATAGAAAAGAAAGAACTTGCATTCATATTGTGCCTCTAAAGACCCTCAATCTGCCCTAAAGTGTAGTTACTCTTGTAATGTAGAAAATACAATAGCTACTTGGTGTACAGTAAAGTCCCACAAATAACAATGAGATAAATGACCGGATAATTTATTTTGATGGGATCTGCATAAATGATATCCAGGATCCTGGGCGACCTCCACTGCTCTTCTACACGTAGTATCATAAAATCATTTATAAACACCCGAGAGGGCAGATGTGACCTCGGTTTAATATTTCATCTGAAAGGTGCCACCTTCAATGGTGCAGCGCTCCCTCAGCACTGCACTGAACTGAGCTGATTATGTGCTGAAGTGTATGGAGTAGGGCTGAACTTTCTGACTCAGAGGTGTGAGTGTTACCAATGAGCCCAGGTTGACACCCAGAATGTAAATTTCAGTATAAGCACAGCCTTCAGGAAAGGGAGGAGAAAAAGAAAGAACATTTTAATTTATTAATGCTGTTCCCTTTTGTATTTTACAGTCAGAGAAAATGAACACGTACATTTTAGCACTGGGTGGAGACATTGAATTCCAACCATCTGCTGTAACTCTGCTGATTGATAGACTTAGAAGATAGGAGCTGCATATGGTCGAATACACCCAACTTGATTTGGGAGGTCAAAAAAATCAGCACAGGCTGTGCATTGAACTTTGGACTTTCCTGGTCTATAAGTCTTGACTATTCATTTGCACATCCATATATGAAGCCATGCATGTTTTTAAAATTTCTTTATAGCAGATGATCCACTGGTTAATTATTTAAAATAGAAACTGTCAAATGGAAGGATCTGGACCTACATATTAAACAATGCCTAACAGTGTAAACAGCATGCAATAGACAGAGCTAAGTGATCCCACAGCCAACGGATTAGCTCTAAGCTCTACAGTCCTGCCGCATCTAGTCATGAATGGTGTGGACAATTAAACAACGAGCTGGAGGAGGTGGCTCTGCAAATATCCCCATCCTCAATGATGGGGGAGCCCAGCACATCAGTGCAAAAGATAAGGCTGAAGCATTTGCAACAATCTTCAGGCAGAAGTGCTGAGTGGATGATCCATCTTGGTCTCCACCTGACGTCCCCAGCATCACAGATGCCAGTATTCAGCCAATTTGATTAACTCCACGTGATATCAAGAAATGACTGAAGGCACTAGATACTGCAAAGGCTATGGGCCCTGACAACTTTCCGGCAATAGTACTGAAGACCTGTGCTCCAGAACTTGCTGCGCCTCTAGCCAAGATGTTCCAGTACAGCTACAACACTGACATCTACCCGGCAATGTGCAAAATTGCCCAGGTATGCCCTGTACACAAAAAACAGGACAAATCCAACTTGGCCAATTACCACCCCATCAGTCTACCCTCGATCAACAATAAAGTGATGGAAGTTGTCATCGACAGTGCTATCGAGTGGCATTTGCTTTGCAATAACCTGCTCAGTGATACTCAGTTTGGGTTCCACCTGGGCCACTCAGCTCCTGACCTCTTTACAGCCTTGTTTCAAACATGGACAAAAGAGCTGAACTCAAGAGATGAGATGAAAGTGACTGCCCTTGACATCAAGACAGCATTTGCCCGAGTAGGGCATCAAGGAGCTCTCGCAAAAATGGGAGTCGGGGGAAAACTCTCAGCTGGTTGGAGTTATACCTAACACAGAGGAAGATGGTTGTGGTTGTTGGATGTTAATCATCTGAGCTCCAGGACATCACTGCAGGAGTTCCTCAGGGTAGTGGCCTTGGCCCAACCATCTTCAGCTGCTTCATCAATGATCTTCCATCAATCATAAGGGCAAAAGTGGGGATGTTCACTGATGATTGCACAATGTTCAGCACTATTCGCGACTCCTCAGATACTGAAGCAGTCCGTGCAGAAATGCGTCAAAACCTGGACAATATCCAGGCTTGGGCCGATAAGTGAGAAGCAGCATTTGCACCACACAAGTGCGAGGCAAACAAGTGCCAAGCAACAACTCAAACAAGAGAGAATCTCCCCTTGACATTCGATGAAATTACGATCATTGAATCCCCCACTATCAACATCCTGAGGGTTACCATTGACCAGAAACTGAACTGGAGTAGCCATATAAATACCTTCGCTACAAGAGCAGATCAGAGGCTGGGAATCCTGAAGTGCGTAACTCACCTCCTGACTTCCCAAAGCCTGTCCACCATCTACAAGGCATAAGTCAGGAGTGAAATGGAATATTCTCCACTTGCCTGGATGGGTGCAGCTCCAACAACACTCAAGAAGCTCGACACCATTCAGGACAAAGCAGCCCGCTTGATTGTTACCCCATCCACAACATGCAATCCCTCCACCGCTGACGCACAGTGGCAGCAGTGTGTACCATCTGCCTGATGCACTGCAGCAACGCACCAAGGCTCCTCAGACAGCACCTTCCAAACCTGCGATCTCTACCACCTCGAGGGACAAGGGCAGCAGATGCATAGGAACACCACCATATGCAAGTTTCCCTCCAAGCCACACAACATCCTGACTTGGAACTATAATCACCATTCCATCACTGTCACTGGGTCAAAATCCTTGAACTCCCTTTCTAACAGCACAGTGGGTGTACCTACCCCATTAAAAATAAGAAAATCCAAATATTGCTGAAATATTGTAGTTACCCTCAACAAATGTTCTTCATTCATCCTTTCAACACGTGCCATTACTCTCACTCATAAGTCTCTTCTTTCCCTCCTTATAGGCAGAGCACAATATTTGAAAGAGAGGCAGAGAACTGGAGATGCCCCTTCAGCCATCTCACAACTAACAAGTACAGAGGGAGAGGTGTTGAACATCTGTGGAGTCTTGGAATGCTTGGCTGTCAGAGAAATGGGGGCCTTATCCACACTGAGTGAAATATGATGGTGTGCATAATGATGACGTCAAGCACTCTTACCTTGACCTGCTCATTCATGTCTTTAATCTCCCACAGGCTTTCACGCATTCCACAGGAGTTGGTCCAGTTGGATGCCTTTGACGTTGATGACGACACCTCAGAGGAGATCACTCCCTCTGAAGGTGCACCATCACAAAACTCATGTAGACCATGCGCCAACTCAGATACTCACACTTTGTGGAACTCATAAGGCAGATAGTTGGGATTTCACCTGGTGACTCACACATCACAAGTGAGCATGAACAAATGTTGGAGACAGGGACAGCAGTGAAGTGTCTGCGTCAGAGGGAACAGGTTGCTTAAAGCTCTGCTCAGCTGAATGCAGATGCACACCTGCATAAAGATCTTTCTGTGGTTGCACACAATTGCACATTGATGGAGTGGAAGCTCTTGCAGTTCACGAACTCCCCGGATGATCTGGGAGTACCATAATTGCTACATGTGTGGAGTTGATGATGCCCTGTAGCTGTGGGAAGCCAGCCAGGGCTGCAAGTCTGAGCACTGTCTCACTCTAGCATCATCACAAGCGAAATTGACATTATTGCCGATCCTGACAAAGAAGCTATCAGCCTTATGTATTTGTGTGTTGCTGACTATGAGATCCTGCAAATGTCTCTGACAGAACCCTAGAAGGACCCAGAGGCAAAAAGGTTGAGGGAAGTAGTAACTTTGACACTACTGGTAAATCGTGGCCACCAGGTCCAGTTGGCAGTCGGTCATGTTCCAGCATGCTGTAAGTGTCTACCACCACCTGGTGTGACACTCTGAGCCTCCTGAGGAACTGGTGTTCAGACATTTTGGGGAAGCTTTTTCTCTGCCAGTAGACCCTGTGTACCAGGTATGGCCTCCTGCAAGCTGCAGCTCTGTGCTGACCCCCCTCGCTGCTGAGGAACTGAAGGTCCATGAGCAGCAGGCTGCTTCTAGTGCAGGTCCTGCTGCTCCTGTTGATGCTGATCTTGTTGCTCATCTAAAGTCCAAAGTAACACAGTCTAAGTGGCATCCATGCTGATATGACAGATCAAAGATCCAAAGTGCAGATCAGACCTCTGAATCTTCAAAGTGTAGATGACACCTCCAAAGTATGTAAAGTTACAGCCAGAGTTTGGAAAATTAACCAGTCAGAAGAAATACTGTGAACAAACCCTTTCACACAAGGAGGTTCAAAAAGCACTAAAATGAAAGAAAAGTACAGCAGATGCTGGAACACAAACAAGAAATGCTGAAAATACTCAACAGGTCTGGCAGCATCTGTAGAGAGAGAAAAGCTTCTCTCTCCAAAAATGCTGCCAGACCTGCTGAGCATTTCCAGCATCTCTTGTTATTGGTTAAAAAAGCAGCTGTGAGTGTTGAGTACCTATTGGCGTATTTCTCTGCAAAGCTTCAGCCCCCTCACTTACTGCTTTCTTCTCTTCTTGCTTTCACTGGCAATTTTCAGAAAGCCCAGAAAACCCGTGGCAAAAAAGTTAAACTGCAAAATCCATGTTAATATCGCTCTAATTGAGCAATTACTGTATTGATATTGACAACCCACCTCTCTGAATGGGATTGTGCACATGAAGTCTAATACGCTGCAGTTAAAGAAGAGGTTGGTGGGTTAAAGTCGGCTTCTCGATGCACTCGCATTTTCTGTATTGCAACCCCACCTGCACTCAAACCCACGCACTCATCCTCAATAAATTCCACACATCATGTCCAATTCTGGGAATCACACTTTACAAAGGCTAACGAAACCTTCGAGAGAGTACAGAGGAGATTTCCTAGAATGGATTTGTCAGGAATTAGGGAGTTCCGTTATGTGGAGAGGCTGGAGATGCTGGGATTGTTCTCGTTAAGGGAGCTTTAATTGAGGTCTTCAAAATTATGAGGGTTTTGATATAGATAGGGAGAAATAGTTCCCATGGCCAGGATAGTCAGTAATGCAGAGGACACAGATTTACGATAATTGCCAAAAAGTCCAGGGTGGAAATGAGGAGAATTTTGTTTATGAAGCAAATTGTTATGATTTAGAATGCACTACCTGAAAGGGTGGTGGAAGCAAATTCGATAGTAGCTTTCAAAAGGGAATCGGATATATACATGTAAAGGAAAAGTTGCAGGGCTATCGGAAAAGAGAGGAGACTGAGAATAATTGCATTGCTGTTACAAAGAGGCACGTTGGGCTGAATGGCCTGCTTTTGTGACATATGATTCTGTGATTCTCTGCTACTACAGAAGCTGGTGTGCTGTGTCCTGAGCATGTAACTATTGTATTCTTCATGTGTATATTGGAAGATAGTACTGCTGTCGCCACTTTCCTGAGCTGGATCAGTGAATTACATTCAGTGGTGACTAAGTCAACCTACCTTTTACTTAGCTTAAGGAAACAGCAACTTCTGAATGTATGTCAGACGTTACTGCCTAAAGTTGGATATGACTCAGAAAATTAAGGTATCGCTAATGCTACATGAATAGTAGTGAATACTGCATGCATTCAGATACATCGCCTTCAGTTCTGTCTTTTTCCTGTTTTTGCAGCTTCTGGTCTTTTCTGCGAGCTCACTCATAAGTTTGTATACTCTGTCCTTCCTGCCACACTCTGATTATCATTATCCTTATTGCTGCTTTGATCTATTACCTTGTCCCTTCCCTTATTATAGCTCATCTTTTCTCACGTGATCCCCCGTCCCAACTACTTCGTATAAAGCCCTCTTATAACCCGAGTTATATGACTTGCCAGAACACTGGTCCCAGCATGGTTCAGATGAAGACCATCCCTACGATACAACTCCCACTTTCCCCAGTACGGCTGCCAGCACCCCATGAATCAAAACCCCATTCTGCCCACACCAATCTTTGAGCCACGCATTCAACTCCCTAATCTAATTTACCTGCACCAATTTGCTTGTGGCTCAGGTATTAATCCAGAGATTATTATCTTTGATTTCCTGATTTTTAATTTAGTCCCTAGCTGCTTATACTCCCTTAGCCACACTTGGTACTACCTATGTCATTGGTATGTACGTTGACCATAACAACTGGATCTACCCTTCCTACTACAAGTTCCTCTCCAGCCCTGAGCAGATATCCCGAAACCTGGCACCAGGGAAGGCTTCACAGCCTTCTGGATTCTCGCTCTTGGTTACAGAGAACTCTGTCTATTCCCCTGACTATACTGTCTACTATTCCCATTACGCTCCTATATACTCCCCCCTCTTGAATGGCTTCCTGTACCATGTGCCATGGTCAGTTTTCTCATCCACCCTGCAACCCTCACTCTCATACATACAAGCTGAACGAACCTCAAACCTGTTGGACAATTGCAAGGAGGCAGTGGCGTAGTGGTATTGTCACTGGACTAGTAACCCAGAGACCCAGGGTATTGCTCTGGGGACATGGGTTTGAATCCCACCACAGCAGAAGGTGGAATTTGAATTCAATTAATAAATCTGGAATTAAAAGCTGGTCTAATGATGGCCATGAAACCATTGTCGATTGTTGTAAAAACCCATCTGGTTCACTAATGTCCTTTAGGGAAGGAAATCTGCTGTCCTTACCTGGTCTGGCCTACATGTGACTCCAGACCCACAACAATGTGGTTGACTCTTACATGCTGTAGCAAGGGCAATTAGGGATGGGCAATAAATGCTGGCCTGGCCTGCGATGCCCACATCCCATGAATGAATAATTTTTAAAAAAGGACTGAGGCTCCTCCACTTCTGCCTTCTTGATCCCCATACCTGCCTCACTTGCAGTCAAACTCCCTCTGTCCCTAACCATTGACCAAAGCAGAAGATCCTATCCTAAGTGGTGTGACTGCCTTCTGGAACAAAGTGTCCAGGTAGCTTTCACCCTCCCTGATTCATTGTAGTGTCTGTAGCTTGGCCTGCAGCTCATTAACTCTGAACTGAAGCTCCTCGAACAGTAGACACTGCAGGCGTGGTTGCCATGGATTGCACTGGCATCCACCAACTCCCACATACCTCAGCCACAACACAACCCCTGCCCTGCCATCTTTATTATATTTTAATTAACTAATTAATTATTTTCTTTTTTTTTAATTAATGCGTCTCCTCACCACAACTTACTGTACTAACTTAAACCTTGGTAATACAATAAACCTCACTGCTTGAAACAAAATAGAATAAAATAAAGCAGTAGACTCACCAGCTTCTTACTTCCCTTCTGCTTGTATCTCTTAATTAATGATAAGGTTAATAATTAAACGTTTCTTTTATTTTTATTTTATGTTTTCTAATTTCAGTTATTAACACATGCACCCTAACAGCAGTGTATGAACCAAGCTATTTACAGACACTCTCTAATAACAATTACTCACTGACAAATCACCTTATAACTTTCCTGTGATGTCACTGTTTGATTTTTTTTTCAAATTCAGATGATTAGTAGTTCCTATTTAAAATAATGGAAAATTTTCTTGGGGGTGAATGGTCAGTCATGGGTACATCGGAACAGGCATAGGCCATTCAGCCCCTCAAGTCTGCTCCACCATTCAAATAGATCAGAGCTAATCTGTATCTTAATTCCATCTACCTACATTGGTCTACTCAACAGAACAATAAGGAACATGAACCATTCCCCTAGTTTTATCTTTGGAGTCTCACTAGAGAATTACTGTTACAAAGTATGCTTTGTTTATTTACAGTTTGGTGGCCTATATCTTCACCACCAAGAATAGGTTCTGAATAAAATTATCACAATAATATTCAACTTCTAATACTTTCACTCTTATTTAACTACAGCAGTGCTCACTGTAATTGTGTTTTACAATCACTGGCAATTACTTGCCCCTATAAAATGGATGGCACCATAAATGTAAAATCAGACCGGATGTAGAACACTAGCTCTTTTCTTTTTATACGTTTTAGGTCCTATGGTCTGGTACCAGAGGTTTGAATATGCTGTTGGTCATTGGTTACAGAAGTCAGCTGAACACATGTTCGGGTGCGTACTGTGTAGTCCAGGATGCTTCAGTTTGTTCAGAGCAGCAGCTCTAATGGATGATAATGTTTTGAAAGGTATACAATGAAGCCCATTAGTGCACTGGACCACTTTCAGTATGATCAAGGTAAGATAAATGTTCCCATCTATAGTCTGTTTTTGATAAACAGCTCATAGCAGTATTTTTTAATCTCCTACGTCTCTTGCCTCAGAGGCACATGTGCTTCTACCCAGCTTATTCTAGAGTCTCCCGTCAAACTGGCTGAGTCACCATGAAACTCTTAAATTGTTGTTAATTAAAGAAAATGTCAACCAAGAGTGCTGGGAGCACCGTCTTCCTCCCACAAGAGTGTCATATTACTTCTTTTAAGGCTTTTAAAAAGTTTAATGAGTTTTGAGCGCATGGGCGAAAAGTTATGCAACCTTGATTTGCTCCTTGCTGTCACTGCCCTTGGTATTGTTACGCTCGTGTGGTGTGACATGGGTTGTTCCAACTGTTCAACTCCCTACCTGACCAGAGCAAGTGTATTTGTATTAAGAGTTTAACCCCTTGGTGTTTTCAAATAAACAGACAGCGACAGGTTTTCTTGTAGGTTTGAAAAAAAAGAAAGTCAATTGTTTATTGATCAATACGCCTTATCCTGAAATTGTCGCAAACTCAATCACTCATGCATTCGCTCACGCATGCACGCACACACACACAAACACACACAGACAGAAACACACACACACAAACAGAGAGACACACACAGACAGAAACACACACACACACAAACACACACAGACAGAAACACACACACACAAACAGAGAGACACACACAGACAGAAACACACACACACAAACAGAGAGACACACACAGACAGAAACACACACACACACAAACACATACAGACAGAGACACACACGCACACAAGAAGAAACATGGGAGGGAAAGAGGTAGGTTGGTTTTTGGCGGGCATGGGGGTTATGATAAAACTGTTCAATTCTCTTGAAACTTAAGTTCCAGATAGTTGCAGGCCTGAGATGATTGTAGATTTCTCTCTTGACTGAAGGGTCTATTGAAGATGGTGGGTCTCTTCCCACTCTCTCTGCTGTAGATGTTGGATTATTTCAGCAGGGAAGGTGCTTTCTGGCTTTCTGGAATGCCAACTGTTACAAGTAACAGCTCCTTCTGTGTCAGTTTCTCTTGCTCTGTCTCTCTGGCTGTCTTTGTTTCAAGATAAAACTGTGGCACCTCTCACCTCCTGTAAGGAGACATTTTGGTTTCGTATCCATGGTGACCACACAATGGCCCAGGACGGGGCTACTTCACACCTACTTTATTTAGAAGAAGACATTTATTTCTGGAATGTTTTTAGGGTAGGTGTAATATGGGTTTCATTAATGCCTTTTGGCTTTGAAGATTTGTCCGTTGTCTTTGTCAGACTATTTGAATACATAAAAGGCTAATCCCCTTTCCTTCAGTTGCCATTTTGGACCATTGTTCACTTTTTAAAATAAAGGTTTCTTTTTCTTAAAAGACAAAGGTTCAGGGTTAGTCTGTGAATGTTCTATCATCACACATCTGATGTGTGTGACACCTCCCTTAAAATGGAAAAAATTAAATTCCTTGGATTTCATTTTTATGTTTTTGGGGTTTGGAAAAGTGGGAAAAGGAAACAATTAGATAGTTTAGGATCACACCACTTTACACATTCATTCCATTCACTTCTTAGGCTTCCAGCATGTGTTTGTTCATCATCCTTCCTATGCATGAGGTACCATCAAAAAATTACATTTCTTTTGGTTACAGTGTTGCCAAATGTGGTTGTAGTTTCTCTCACACCAGTTTGTACTACTTTAGGGATATTAATCTTCAGGACCAGGCGATTGTTAATGAGGCTTGTAATATGCAAATTTCTGTTACACTTGTAGCAAGATTTTCTGTATAAGCTTTAACCTCTTGAGTACTGCTTCCACAATTGATAGCATTAACCATTCTGCTCGTGTGGGCTGCACACCAAAGAGCTGCCGTAATCTCAAGCACGGTGGCTCAATTAAACAGTGGGGGCGACCTGACCCCCGAATCTCGTGGAGGGGGTGGGCTTTCCATCTCCAGCTTTGGCATCAGCTACCTGTGCACAGGCACTGATGCCATTTTTAAAGAGTAGCCAGCCAGCCGGCCGGCATACTTAAATATTTAAAGACAGACACCACCTCCCCCCACCAAAGTTAAATAAATAAAGTTCCAACTCCCCTTTCCCACCCCCAATAACAATTACATTACCAATTTGCCCTTTCCCCCACAAACCACTTACCTTTAACATTTGACCTCCCTCCCCACACCCAGCAAACTGCACAAAGTTTAAAGTACAACGTTTCCCACCATCCCATAAACGCATGACGTTTATTTGACCCTGTTCCCATCACCCTGCACACTGACCAATTTACCTCCTCCCCCCTCCCCACCAGTGTTGTGCCTCGCTTCCCTGGATGGGAATCTGAAGATGCGGGATTGCCAGCTGTCGTGCCAAACATCACGGCGGGCCCACAAGATCTGAAGTATGGATATGTAAATATATTAATGTAATTAATTCGAATATGTTTATTGTGGTCCCGTCGCCCAGCGGCAGAGGGGCCGACACAGAGCCTCGCCGCCGCTGGGAAGATCAGGTCGGCCCTGCCGGTATCGAGGTCCATGGCGGGCATCATCCGGAGCTATCTTCAGGTCCCCCTCACCACCCCCATCACGGATCATGATGTTGAGGGCTTCTTATAATCCAGCCCATTGTTTTTTAGCCTCTGCAAGATATCTGGGATTTCTTCCTGCCCCTTGTTCTGGCTGAGTTCTGACTCTAAATTGTTGGGTTTGAGTAGTTTTGGATTTGGAAACTGATTGTGTGATTCTTCAATGGGTAGATCCATGCTGACCTCATTTTTCGTTCTCTTGTGATTTCACAAGTGTGGTTCACTTCAGGGTATGTTACCTTCCCTTTTTCTTTTACTTCAGAGATAAGTGTTTCCCTAATCTTCCCCATGTCTTCTGGAGACGACTGCTCGCAGATGATTGTCCAGCTTCCACTGCGTGCCCCTTTGGCACTTCAACTAGGTTAGGCATCTTCCTCAAGCTTGGCTTTCCTGTTTGGAAACTTTCCTCGTCCCTATTTAAATCTTTAAAAAAGCTTTCAGCTAACCATATCTGGACCCTCTGGTACAATACTGTGCTTCCTGCTAAGTCATTGCCCAGCAAAAGGTCTTCCCCCTGCATGGGCAAGCTCAGAATGATTCCGACTGTCAATACCTCAGTGACCAACTTACTCTGTAGGTAAATTATAACTAAGGGAACTTTCAAGCATTTGCCAGTAAGCCCTTTTCAAAATACCCTGGTGTTTGTTCTACTTTTCAGTGGCATTTCTGTCCGTTTGGTTGCCAGTGGGGTCTGAAAACAACCAGTATCCCTGAAGAGGATTATCTCCTTGTGTGGTGCCTGGGACACAAAAGGAGTAATTTTTCCTTTGTGCAAAAAGTTGTGATATGTGCTCTGCTCTTGTGTTATATTAGAACCCAGACTTATCACTTTCAAAGCCACAGATACAGGTTTGACTGCAGCACCTCCTGCTGTTTTTTTGCCATACCAAAAATTGGCCTGGACATGCCCAAATTTGCCACAATGGAAACATGTCAGGCAGACCCTTACTACTTTATCCCCAGGTTCCTTCTTTTAAAAGTTGGAAACTAGTCGCGTTATTTTTCCCTGCTCTCCTTTTTTCTCAGGGCCATTTCTGCTTCCTCTGCATCCTTGCCATCTCTTCCTAGCTTATGTGTGTTAAAAGAACCAAATTAATTCAGAATTAGGAATTTATGTATTAATTCATAGTCCTTGGGCATTTTTGCAGTTTCCCTTACTCTTGTGACTCTTTGTTCTTCGCTGTGGGTTCTCATGCTACTTGGGATGCTATTTTTAAACTCTTTCAGCAACATCACTTCTCTGAAATTTTCATATGAGGATTCTAGCTTGAGAGACCGGGCTGAATGTCATTCACGCGCCTCACTTTGCGCAGGTGGCGGCATCATTTTTAAAGGGCTTCAAGCCCTGAGATGCAATTGTAATATTTAAAGAGGAATTTGTTATGAAAATGTTATTACAACCTGGGGCCCTTTCAAGTCCCCTCAAATGTCTGTTTTCGGGCCGCTAACCCCGAATAAACTCGATTGCCATCGCGACAACCACCCGCTCCCCCGTCCCAGCCTCATAACATTTGCCCTTCAACCCCTTCCCACCATACCGACAGCCAAGAGAAAGTGTTTTCCCTGCTCCCCCATCCCTCCCGCCCTGAAATCTACACTCCTCCGCACCTCCCCATCAGTTTCTCGCCTCAGAAGGCACGTGAGTTGCGGCCAGTGCTGTAATATTGCCATGCGACAGTCATCCAGTCCAGGTAAGTTCATTAACATTTATTTTAATGCATTTTAATATTGAAATGAAGGCCCCACTGCTTGGTGACTGGAGGGGGGGGGCCGGGCACACCAAGGCCTCGTTACCGCCAGTAATATGCGGCAGGGCCACTCATGCAAATATTTAATGGGGCCCCATGCCACGGCCCCTGACATTGAGGAGCTTGTAAAATTCAGCCCACCGTATCCAACAATCAAAAGCCATATGTTTGATTCTTTCAAATTCAATGCAAGTCTGTATGGGTCTTTTCTGGGTATGTCAGAATTTCTGTCTATATGCTTCTGGTACCAGCTCATATGCATTTAGAATTGTAGTTTCAGTTTGTTCCTTATCAGAGGAACTTTCTTCTGATAACAGGGAAAAAGCTTCACAGGCCCGACCCATAAACTCGCCTTGTAAGAGAGAGTCCAAAATTCTCTTGGTTCTTTTAGCCAGGTAACTATTTTTTCAAATGAGATAAAATATGACTCAACCTCGTCCTCATTAAATTTTGACACCAGTCTTGAGTGTCTCAGCATGTCAAAATTTTGCTCTGACTTTGGGATAATGTTTGAGTGACTAGCAGCATTTTCATTTTGGGTTTGTAGTCTCTGTAACTCAAACCTTCTTTCCACTTCCTCTCTTTGCATCTCCCTTTCTTCTTTTTCCTTTTGAAACTCTTTCCTCTTTTACCTTTTGAAGCTGAAACTCCATTTCTACCTTTTCCCTTTTGAAATTGCAGCTCTTTCCTTTTCAGCTGTATCTGAATTCTAGCGAGAATTATTTTTTCAGACGTTGATTCTAGGCTTTCTTCTAGTTCAGGGTTAAGTTTTAAATTGTTGGCTAGACTTTTCACCAGTTCAGGTTTCTTTGCCTTTTGTCCGAAAGTGATTTCTACCTCTGTAGTTAAGCTTTTTAAATCTTCAACAATTAATTTGTTTAACTTATCATGGGATCTCTCTCCCTGCTCTACAAACTCCTTAGCATTAAATGTGGCCATCACTTTTGTTTCTAACACCAGAGAGAAAAAAAACAGAAGAATAAAAGAAAAGCAGTTAGTTTATTTTCCCAAAACTTTACAGGTTAAATTTCCTCCCGTTTTCCAAATCTCTCATTTGTCTGATGGTTCCGATCGTGGTTTCGAGCCCCCAGTTTGTTGCGACCATTTGGTGTGACATGGCTGGTTCCCACTGTTCAACTCCCACCTCACATCAGCAAGTGTATTTGTATTAAGGGCTCAGACCCTTTGTGTTTTATTTTTCAAATAAACAGACAGTGACAGGTTTTCTTGTAGGTTTTAAGAAACAGAAAGTCAATTGTTTATTGATCAATCCGCCTAATCCCGAAATTATCACTACTTCATTCACTCATGCATTAACTTGCACACAGACACCCAAGAAGAAACAGATAGAGAAGGGGAAGAGGTAGGGGGGTATTGTCGGGGAGAAAGGTTATGATAAACCTGTTGAATTGTGTAGGGGATGATGGGAAGAGGTAAAGTGTAAAGTTTATGAACTTTGGGGGGAGGGGAGGTCAGGTGCACAAGGTAAGCATTTTGGGGGGCAGAGGGTAGGTAATTAATTCTATGATTATTGGGGGTAGGAGAGGGGCAAGAAACATTTATTTAATTTTTAAAATCAATTTTGCATCAATATATCTTTTAATTTTTAAATTGAAATGTCGGGCTCAAAGCCCTTTAAAAATGTTGTTCGTGCCTGCACAGAGGTTGCTGATGCCACTGCTTGGGATGGACAGCCCAGCCCCTCCATGTCATCGGGGTGGGCGGTCCGCCCCAGCCGTTTAAATGAGTCATTGCACTTAATATTGTGACTGTTCTGCAATGTGCGGCCTACACAGTCAAGCCGCCATTGTCTTCGTAGCCACCGATTACGGCGGCGCGAATATACATTTCGGCCCTTTGTTTTAAGGTAAAACTGTGTTACCTCTCACCTCCTGTTAGGAAACATTCTGGTTTCTCACCTTTGGTGATCACACAATGGCCCAGGATGTGGCTTTTTCACAGCTCCTTTGTTTCAGAAGAAGACAATCAAGTCTGGAATGTTTTTAGGATAGATGTAAGATGGGTTCCATTAATGCCTTTTGGCTTTGAAGATTTGTCCATTGTCTTTGTCAGACTGTTTGAATACACAAAACGGTAATCCCCTTTCTTCATTGGCCATTTTGGATCATTGTTCACTTTTTAAAATAAAGGTTAATTTTTAAAAGACGAAGTTCATTTTTCATAACTCCTCAGGGTTAGTCCATGAATGTTGTATCATCGCACTTCTGATGTGCTTGACAGTATCTTATGATTGTTTTGGTCTTTCAGGGCGTTGTCTGTAACATTCCAGACATTGCAACCCTCCACATCTTGGCCTGGAGTTCCCCATAGGGTGCACTGATACTTCCAGCACAATTTGCCTAAAATCGGCAAAACCAGTGCCATTAGCAAGATATTTCAAGCACAAATTATGTCCAGCACAAATAGAGATTCTGGATTCTTTTGCACTGTTTTAAAAAACATCACACCAGGTATGCCCATAAAGCTGGCCCCACCACAAATCGAATCACTATAGAGAGTTTCCGTTAATTGCACATAGTTGTGGGCCTTCTGAGAAACATCTAAAGTTAATATTATTTTAACTACAACGAAGGCACAAATAAGTACTGTCATGTAGGCCCCCATCTTCCAAGAATGAGGCATACTAATTTTGTCATATGAACATTGATTTTAAACTGTTACTGGAGTGAAAGAAGGACTTGTTAAAAAAAAATCACCAGATGCTTGGCTGGAAAAACATTTTTTGCATACGAACTGACAGTGCTTGGAGGGACAAAGGGGCTATTCCCTGCTCCAATTTAACCCACAATGGACTTTGAGCACCAGGTATTGTGTGTGAAAGAAGAGACATTCCAGAGTCAGCTAAGACAAGAGAATCCAAAAACAGACATGGTCAGACCAGCTAGTCACATGACTAACCTGCTTGGCAACCTGTTTTTTTTCTGAATTGTACAAAGAGTTTGAACTGAAAGACTGTTTGCTCCTCGAGTGAGAAGACCTCTCCTGTCTTCTCCCATCTTTTTCTCACGAGCCTCTGGACCCACTGAGGACACATGAACTTCAAGAGAGAAAAGTTTCCCACATTGAACAAGGTTTAAGAAGAATACTGGGCTCCAACGAAAAGCAAGACCGACCTACAATCAAGGACTTTACAGTGAGTTGGAAGAACAGTAACCAAAACGATCTTCAGCTGTTAGCTCAAACTTTTCCACTTTATTTCTTCTGCTCTTTTCTGTCTCTGTCTGCATGTATGTCTGTACAGCATATGCATGCTAGCATGGGTGTGTCCCTTATCCATAAGCATCTGGCGGATTGGAGCTTTAAGTTTAATAAAGTTCAACCTTATTTGTTTAAACCTAAGAAAACCTGTTTGGCTGGTTTCTTTGCCTTATAATTGGAAGTTAGTGAACAAGAATTCACCAAGCGGGAGCTAAAAACACAGTGTGTTTAAAATTAAACCCTGTTACGGTAAGACCAGCTGAAGGCTGAGAGGGAACCCGAGACCCTTTTTCACTAGGTCGTAACAGTACCCTTTGAAAGCATTTAAGCTTTTTTAAAATTTACAATGAAACTGACTGCTGTACATTAATATTGGTAAATAGTTCTGTATAGTTTTTAAAAATGATTTTTAGTTATTTAATCTCAGGTTACTCACAGGTGGTGGACTGGGCACTGATTAAAAATGCTTATTTTTTGTGATAAATCCATTTTCAGCTGTATTAATCAAACTGCACCAAGTTATCGCTCATAAATGTATCAAGGGATGTTTTTAATGGACAAAAAATAAAAATTATGTTCTCAAGTGCTGCCAGATTGCGTTGATTCATGACAGATTTAACTTGCAGTGGTTATCAAATAATTTGAACAGTAACTTGAGCAAAATAGCGCTTCTGAAAACTAGCGCAATTTGTGCCTGGGCCACCGATTGCGCCCAAAGCAGAAACTCGTGGCCTCAGTAACCTTCCACATATGGGCTGGGCTTTTGCTGTAATAATAATGCTTGGTTATCAGTGCCCACCGTTATTATACAGTAAATCTGATAACAACCTCTGGCATCCACACATCTCCCTAAACTTTAGCTTCAACAAACCCTTCCTAGATGTAAGAATGCATTGTTTTTATCATCAATCCTGACAGTACATATGTTACTAAGTATTTTACTAAGTTACTAAGGAATGCCTACCTTGAAGAAGTTCTGCTCTTCTCTCCGACGGGATTTTCGTTTGTCTCTTTTACCTTGTTCCTTCATTGCTTTCTATTTCCCTCCTGGTGTTTGATAAGGTATCTACCAAAACTCATTTTCACAGCCACATCTCCTTCCTCAGTGACTGTCTCCAGCTCCGACTTATTCCACGTGGATTCCAACTGCAGTTTCACCCATCATGCTTTGAAACCACCCAGGATCACAGGTATCTCCGAGAAATACAACGTTCCTCGGACTGCTACTCTCGCCGCATCCTGAGATCCACACAGTGCTATGCGTCGCCACATCACACACTGGAACTCTCTCTCCAGCAGCACCATCTCACCTTATCTCAAAGCTGTTCTACTCCGCAGTTTCATTTCATCTTTCGTCTCATCCGACGCATTAACAAAAAACTTTTTTTCTTCCTTTCAGGTGTTAAGGAACGCAAGCTCCAGCAGCTGATGGGGACTAATGCCCCTCCAGATCCTCCCTCCGCTTCACTTCCCTCTGACCCCACCCCTTCTGATCTGACCCCTTGCCGTGTATTCACTATACCCTCTGACCTCACCCTCTCTGATGCTGAGCGTTCTGTACTCAGCAAAGGTCTCAGTTTTATCCCCTTACGCCCCCACCTCAATGAATTTCGCGCTCGGCATGACGTTGAGCTCTTCTTCCGTCGCCTCCGAGCTCACTTTCTTTGACCAGGAGTCCTCCCCCCGACCAGCAGACCCATTCACCCGCCTCCAGCATTCTCCCTCTACCTGGACCCCTCACCCTGGCCTCTTACCCGCTCTTGATCTCTTCATTGAAAACTGTCGGCGAGGCATTGGTCGTCTCAATTTCTCTGCCCCCCTCACTCACTCTAACCTGTCCCCCTCTGAACTTGAGGCACTCCGTTCTCTCAGGTCTAACCTCGACATGGTCATCAAACCTGCAGACAAGGGTGGTGCTGTTGTCGTATAGCGTACCGACCTCTACCTTGCAGAAGCTCAACGCCAACTCACGGACACTTCTTCCTACCTCCCTCTGGACCATGACCCCACCACCGAACATCAAGCCACTGTCCAAAGGACTGTCACTGACCTCATCTCCTCTGGAGATCTTCCCTCTATAGCTTCCAACCTCATAGTCCCACAACCCCGGACAGCCCGCTTCTACCTCCTTCCCAAAATCCACAAACGGGACTGTCCCGGCAGACCCATTGTGTCAGCCTGCTCCTGCCCAACTGAACTTATTTCTTCCTATCTAGACGCTATCTTTTCTCCGCTGGTCCAGTCTCTTCCCACCTACATCCGTGACTCTTCTGACGCCCTACGTCATTTTGACAATTTCCAGTTTCCCGGTCCCAACCGCCTCCTCTTCACTATGGACGTCCAATCTCTCTACACCTCCATCCCCCACCAGGATGGTTTGAGTGCTCTCCGCTTCTTCCTGGAACAGAGGCCCAACCAGTCCCCACCCACCACCACCCTCGTCCACCTCGCTGAACTTGTTCTCACATTGAACAACTTCTCCTTACTTCCACGCACTTCCTTCAAGTAAAAGGTGTCGCTATGGGTACCCGCATGGGTCCTAGTTATGCCTGTCTTTTTGTTGGATATGTCGAGCATTCTTTGTTCCAGTCCTATTCAGGCCCCCTCCCCCAACTCTTTTTCCGGTACATTGATGACTGTATCGGTGCCGTTAGCTGCTCCCACCCCGAACTGGAAAACTTTATCAACTTTGCTTCCAATTTCCACCCTTTTCCCACCTTTACATGGTCCATCTCTGACACTTCCCTTCCCTTTCTTGATTTCTCTGTCTCCATCTCTGGGGATAGGTTGTCTACTAATATCCATTATAAGCCCACCGACTCCCACAGCTACCTCGACTACACTTCTTCACACCCTACCTCCTGTAAGGACTCCATTCCATTCTCCCAGTTTCTCCTTCTCCAATGCATCTGCTCTGATGATGCTACCTTCCATGACGGTGCTTCTGATATGACCTCCTTTTTCCTCAACCGAGGATTTCCCCCCACTGTGGTTGACAGGGCCCTCAACCGTGTCCGACCCATTCTCCGCACCTCTGCCCTCACCCCTTCCCCTCCCTCCCAGAACCGTGACAGGGTTCCCCTTGTCCTCACTTTTCACCCCACCAGCCTCCATATCCAAAGGATCATCCTCCGCCATTTCTGCCACCTCCAGCGTGATGCCACTACCAGTCTCTTCTTCCCCTCCCTTCCCCTGTCAGCATTCCGAAGGGAACTCCTCCATTACCCCGACTATCTCGTCCCCATCCCAGGGCACCTTCCCCTGCAATCGCAGGAGGTGTAATACCTGCCCATTTACCTCCTCTCTCCTCACTATCCCAGGCCCCAAACACTCCTTTCAGGTGAAGCAGCGATTTACTTGTACTTCTTTCAATGCAGTATACTGTATTCGCTGCTCACAGTGTGGTCTCCTCTACATTGGGGAGACCAAGCGCAGACTGGGTGACCGCTTTGCGAAACATCTCCGCTCAGTCCGCAAGCAGGACCCTGAGCTTCCGGTTGCTTGCCATTTCAACACTCCCCCCTGCTCTCATGCTCACATCTCTGTCCTGGGATTGCTGCAGCATTGCAGTGAACATCAACGCAAGCTCGAGGAACAGCATCTCATTTACCGATTAGGCACACTACAGCCTGCCGGACTGAACATTGAGTTCAGTCATTTCAGAGCATGACAGCCCCCCATTTTACTTTCATTTTTAGTTATTTTTTCTTCCTTTTTTTTTACAATCCTTTTTTTTGCATTTATTTCATTTTATCTTAGTTTGTTCAGTCTGCTTACCCACTGTTTTTTTTTCAGGTTTGCACTTGCTGCTGTTCAATATTCAGTGTATTTACACCTAATCTGTACTAATGCTTTGTCTTTCAACACACCATTAACATATTGTTTGCCTTTGTTCCGTGACCTTTTGGTCAGCTATGTGGCCTGGTCCAATCTAGACCTCCTTTGTTGTCTCTTGCCTCACCCCCACCTCACTTGCTTATAACCTGTGACTTTTCTAATATTTGTCAGTTCCGAAGAAGGGTCACTGACCCGAAACGTTAACTCTGCTTCTCTTTCCACAGATGCTGCCAGACCTGCTGAGTGGTTCCAGCATTTCTTGTTTTTATTTCAGATTTCCAGCATCTGCAGTATTTTGCTTTTACTAAGTATTGCCCTTGGCTCACTGGTAACACTCTCACCTCTGAGGCAAAAGGTCATGTTTCAAGTCCCCTCCACATAATCCAGGCTGACACTTCAGTGCAGCCCTGAGGGACTGTTGCACTGCTGGAGGTGCCGTCTTCCGAGTGCAATGTTAAGCCAAGGCCTCGTCTGCTCTCTCACAGCATTATTTTAACATGTGCAGGGCAGTTTTCCCAGTGCCTTGGCCAATCGTTATCCCTCAACCAATACCAAAAACAAGCGATCCAGTCATAATCGCATTGTTCTTGTGGAATCTTGCTGTGCACAAATTGGCTGTCACTTTCCCACATTACAACAGTGACTACAATTTAAAAGTACTTTCTTGGCTGTTAAGAACCTTGAGATGTCCTGAGATTGTGAAATGCACTGTATAAATGACAATTCTTTCTTTCTTATCAGCTCTAGTTCATTTTTTAATGTTATTATCATGTGACTTGAATATACCTTACAGGTGAAGACAGGTGGCTTTGCCTCTTGCTGCTGCAGCAAGGTTGGCGTATTGAATACTGTGCAGGATCAGACTCATACACCAATGCCCCTCAGGAATTCAAGGAGTTCTTCAATCAACGCCGACGCTGGGATCCATCAAAAATAGCAAATACCATTGATCTGCTCGGAATCGGATTGCAGACATCAAAAAGAAACCCATGTATTTCAAGACCATTTCTCCTCTACCAAATCATATATATGATAGCAACTCTTGTCGGGCCATCCACAATTTGTTTGATGGTAGCAGGTCAGTGTTATCCATTTAATTTGTAGCGTACGCAATTTTGTTGAAGTAGATTTTTTTTAGCATGTTGGCACCAATATGCTCTGGAATAAACCATTATGCTTGAATGTGGAAGAGTCTTAATGACCTATTGTATTGGCCAAACCCCCAGCTGAAGCTTGGCTTGTGATCTGTCGCTCTCCACCACCCCACCCTCCCCACCCCCATCCAGCCGCCCTGCAACTGATGTCTTCCCTGCGACTTGCCAACCTGCCCCCACCTGAAGCCTGACCCGTGATCATGATTTCCGGCGTCTCTCCCTGAGGGTGCCTGACTGCAGCCTCCTGCCGCTATTTTTCCCGCCTCGCAGTAGTCTATCAATTAGGCTGGCTGGGAAACAGAAGGAAAATATGATATTGAGGTCTTGCTGTTAAATACAGCCACTTTCCTGTGTCTTTTCCCTCATCTGTTTTGATCAGCAGTGAGGGACAGTAGGATATGACCATGAGTGAGGCAAGTAAAGGGACTGAGAAGACAGTAGTGGAGGAGCCTCAGATTTTGCAATTGTCAAACAGGTTTGAGATGCTCTCAACCTGAGTGGATGAAAGCAGGGTCTACAAGGTAGATGAGCAGACTGGCCATGACACGGTGGAACAGGAAGACATTCAAATGGGGGGAGCAAAAAGGAATGTAGTGATAGTAGGGGATAGTATAATGAGGGGGATTGACACTGTACTGTGCAGCCAAGAACGTGAGTTGAGAAGGCTATGTTGCCTGCCCAGTGTCAGGGTTCGGGACATCTGCTCAGGGCTGGACAGGAACTTGGAGTGGGAGGTGGAGGATCCAGTTGTCGTGGTCCGTGTAGATACCGACGACATAGGCAGGACTAGGAAAGAGGTTCTGCTGAGACAGTATGAGGAGCAAGGCACCAAATTGAAGAGCATAACCTCAAGGGTAATAATCTCTGGATTATTACTTGAGCCACGTGTCAGTTGGCAAAGGACACATATATTAGCAAAACGAATACATGGCTCAAAGACTGGTGTTGGAGAAGTGGGTTTTGATTCCTGGGGCACTGGCACCAGTACTGGAGAAAGTGGGGCCTGCACTATTGGGACAGTCTGCACTGAACCGTGCTGAGACCAGTGTTCTAACAAAGTAGGGAAGTAGAGAGGGCTTTAAACTAAACAAGGGAGGGTGAGGAATTAGGATTGGGTAGATGTAGCAAATCAGGGAGTAGAGTCAGAATAATATTATGGGAAATGAATGTCAGAGAATGGCAGGAAGGGACAGAGAGAAAAATCGAAGAACACAGCAACAGTCAATACTCGATGTTACAAAGATAACAAAGACAAAATTAAAGACTCTTTCTGAAAGCACGTAGCATTCATAACAAAGTAGATGAAATGATAGCGCACATTGAAGTAACTAAATATGATCTGATAGCCAATACAGAGACGTGGCTGCAGGATGACAAGGATTGAGGGGTGTATGACATTCAAGAAGAATAGGAAGCTAGGTAAATGTGGAGGGGCAGCACTGTTAATCAAGGATGGCATTGGTGCCATAGTTAGAGATGACCTTGGTTCAGATCTGGATGTAGAAATGGATTGGGTGGCGATGAGGAATAGTAGGGGAAAGAAGTCGCTAGTGGGAGTGGTCTACAGGCCCCCTAACAGTAACCACAATGTAAGACAAATAATACAAGAGTGCTTGTGATCAAGGAATGTCAATAATCATGGGTGATTTTAATCTACATATAAACTGGAAAAATCAATTTAGCAGTCGCAGCCTGCACGAGAAGTTTGTAGAATGCTTTCAAGATAGTTTCTTAGAGCAGTACATTGTGGAACCAACTAGAGAGTAGGTTATATTAGACTTGGTATTGTGTAATGTGGCAGGATTAATTAATGACCTCAGAGTAAAGGCACCTTTAAGTAGCAGTGACCACAATAATATTGAATTTTGCATCCAGTTTGAAAGAGAGAAGTGAGTCTCGGACTAGTATTTTAAACTTAAATAAGGGAAACTTGTGCATATGAAAGCTGAGCTAGCTAAAGTGAACTGGGTTACTAGACTTAAATTAAAACTAAAATTAAAACGTGGGATTAGAGAGACCGTGAGTATGAAATTGGCCAATGGACAAAAAGCCGAGAGTAGTGTTGAATTGTGAACAGAAAGTGCTGGAAGTACTCAGTCTGCCTGGCAGCATCTGATGAAGGGTTGCAGACTTGAAAGGTTAATTCTGTTTCTCTCTCCACAGATGCTCCCAGACCTGCTGAGTATTTCCGGCACTTTCTGTTCTCATTTCAGAGTTCCAGCATCTGCAGTATTTTGTTCTTATATGCGAGTAATGTTGAATGGTTGCTTTTCAGATGGCAGGGGCATATACACTGATATTTCTCAGGGGTTGGTATTCAGACCACTGGTCTTTTTGATATACATTATTGATTTGGATATACAGGGCATAATTGCAAGGTGTGCAGATAACACAAAACTTAGAAATATAGCAAACAATGAGGAGGATAGTAATAGACTTCAGGAGGACATTGACTGGTGAAATGGGCAGACACATGACAGAAGAAATTAACACAAAGAAAAGTGAAGTGATGCATTTTGGTAGGAAGAATAAGGAGAGGCAAGGTAACTTAAATTATACAATTTTAAAGGGAGTGCAGGAACAAACCTGGGGGTGAATGTACACAAATATTTAAAGGTGGCAGGACAAAGTCAATACTCTCCATTACTTTCAGGTATGTGACCTTTCATCAGAACTGATCTGCCTACTCTGCATACTTCAGCGCATACCCCTAATGCCCACATTAATGCCCTCACCAAGATGGCATCGGGCACAGGCCATGCCAGAAGTGTGCACATGCAGCACACCATCATTTTGAGTGTTAGAAAAGTACAGCAGATCCTTGAGTTTATTCTTGGAGGAATACAATTCAAGAGCAAAAAAGTTGTGCTAAGCCTTTATTAAACACAGGCTAGGCCCCAGCTATTGTGTTGTCTTCAATTCTGGATACCGCAATTTAGGAAGGATGTCAAAGCCTTGGAGAGAATGCAGAAGAGATTTAGTGGAATGATACCAGTGATGAAGGTCCTCAGTTTACGTGGAGCGGTTGGAGAAGCTGGGGTTGTTTTTTTTTGGAGCAGAGGAGGTTAAGAGGAGATTTGGTATTGGGATTTGAAATCAGAATTGGCTTTGGTAAAATAAGTAAAGAGAAATTGTTTCCAGTGGCAGAAAAGTCAATAACCAGAGGACACAGATTTACAGTGATTGGCAAAAGAACTGGAGCCAAAATAACGAAACATTTTTTTTGCACATTGAGTTGTTATCTGGAATGCACTGCCTGAAAGAGTGGTGGATATAGATTCAATAGTAACATTCAAAGGGGAATTGGATAACTACTTGAAGGTAAACAATTTACAGTTTATGAAGAATGAGCAGGGGAGTGGGACTAATTAGATAGCTCAACCAAAGAGCTGACACAGACACAATGAGCCGAATGGCCTCCTTCTGTGCTGTATCAATCTGTGATTCCATGATTTATTTGTTGTTCTTCCTCCTGTGTACTGAAGGCCCTTCAGCCCTACCAAGAGGGTTCCAAATCACCCATATTTATGGAAAAGGACGAGGATAGAACAGGAGTAGAGTTCTCAATTGGGGCAAGGCCAATTTAACTAAGTTGAAGGTGATTTCGTGAAAATGGACTGGAAACAGCTACTTGAAGGTAAATCAGTGTCAGATCAGTAGGAGGCATTCAAAGGAGAGATTCAATGAGTTCAGAGTAAACACTTTCCTACAAAGAAAAAGGGTGGGATAGCCAAATTTAGAGCTTCGTGGATGTCAAGGAGCTCACGAGGTAAGATAAGGCAGAAAAAGAAAGCTTATGTCCGACACCAAGAACTCAATACTACAGAAAGCTGAGAGGAGTATAGAAAGTGGAGGGGTGAAATCAAAAAGGAAATTAGGAAAGCTAAGAGAGGGCACAAAAGAATATTAGCAACTAAAGATGTTTTATCATACATTAAGTTTAAGAGGATAACTAAGGAGAGAGTAGGCCCCATAAAAGACCAAAAAAGTAACCTATGTGTAGGGGCGGAAGATGTTGGTATAGTTCTTAATGAATGCTTTGAGTCTGTCTTCACAAAAGGGGATGATGCAGATATTGTCCTCAAGGCAGAAGGCTGTGAAGTATTGGATGTGATAAACATAGGGAGGGAGGAAGTATTAATGGGATTAGCATCCTTGAAAGTTGATAAATCACCAGGGCCTGATGACATGTACCCCAGGCTGTTAAAAGAAGCAAGGGAGGAAACAATGGAAGGTCTGTCCATTTTCCAGTCCTCACCAGATACTGATCTGGTGCCAGAGGATTGGAGAGCTGCTAACGTTGTACCTCTGTTTAAAAAGGGAGCAAGGGATAGACTGAATAATTACAGGCCAGTCAGTCTAATCTCAGTAGTGGGAAAATTATTGGAATCTGTTCTGAGAGACAGGATAAATTTGCCTGAATAAACTTCAGAAACTCTTCTTCCTCTTTGCCCTTTATGCTGTTATTATTACAGCTTATATTAGGATAATTAAAGTCCCCTATTATCACTACTCCATAGTTCTTATAGCTCTTTGTAATTTCCCAGCAAATTTGCTCCTCTATATCTTTCCTACTAGTTGGTGATCTATAGAATATATCCAGTCATGTAATGACACCTCCTTTCTTAAGTCTAACCAAATAGATTCTGTCCTTTACCCCTCTAGGAGATCCTCTCTCTCCAGCACTGTAATATCCATGCTTATTTCCAGAGTTTTCTTTTGATGTCAGGCATGTGGTATTTGCAGCTTTTTTCTTTTTATTTCTCCAGTTATGAATTGTAAAAAAAATAATTTTTACCATAATTTCTCGAGGCCACGGGCAATTATTTATCTCAATAGCAGCGTCTTATGGAAGAAACAAAGTACTGCTAGAATTATGTAGAATATACTGCACAGAAGCAGGTCATTCGGTCTAACCGGTCCATGCTGGTGTTTGTGTTCCATTCAAGCCTCCCATCTTACTCATCTAACTCTATCAGCATAACCCTCTATTCCCTTCTACCTCATATACTTAACTAGCCTCCCCTTAAAGGCATCTATACTATTTCTCCTCAACCATTTCCTGTGGTATCAAGTTTCCCATTCTCTTCTTTCTGGATAACTATTTGATTTTTTGGTGACTATCTTATATTGATGGTCTCTAGTTTTGCTCATCCCCACAAGTGGAAACACTCGATCAAAACTTTTCATAATTTTAAAAACCTCCATTTAGTCACCCCTCAGCTGCCTTTTTTCAAGAGAAAGGAGACACAGCCTGTTCATCCTCTCCTGGTGGGTATAATCTCACATCATCCTTGTAAATCTTGTTTGCAGTCTCTCCAGTGCCTCTATATCCTTTTTATAATATGGGAACCAGAACCGTACACAGTGCTTCAAGTATGGTCTAACTGTAAGCCTGTCACCCATTTATCCCAAATATTGTAGAATCTTGCCTTACTCTTGATATCAATGGCACATAACAAGGGCACAAAACAAGTATTGATTCTCACAAACTACTTTATTTACTTATTGTCCAAACTACAGATATATTCACACTACCAGTAGTTGGTAATCCTGCCTGCAAGAATTCGTCCCCGGGTGGTCAGTTAGCTGAACGAGTTCTCTTCACATCTTCAGTGATTGACCAGGTGACTCTTCCTGACTGTAGTAACTATGTCCTTGTGAGCTGTGGCTTTATAAACCCCTTTCTGACCCTGGGCCCTTGACGCATAAGGTAATGTCTCGAATTGCGTCATCTGATTGAGTTTCAGTGCCTTATATGAATCCCACCATGGCTATGCAAGACCACCTGCATGTGATTATATCCTGGTCTCAGCAGGGTGGGGGGGGTGGGTGGTCTTAGGTGCATACCAGTAATGGATGTGATATCTGCATCTTGCAAACACAGGAAGAAAACCAGTCACACATATTCCGAGAGGCCATTGTCTACGAGAGCTGTTGTAGAAGAGTGTCTGATGTTGCGATAGTCTGGGGTTAGCACCTTTATGGCATGTCGTGCCTCATCTGTCTCTCTGTGTGTATGTGTGTGTGTGTGTGTGTCTGTCCTTGTTCCATTAAAACTGCCTTTATTTTTACGAAGTCCAACATGAGCCCCAGCGATGATGTCTTCAGTCAGAATTCTTCTTGATTCATCCCAAATTCTTCTCCCTTCATCCCGATGTCCTCCGCACTCAATGTTCCTACCATCCTTTGTGAAATTCTGCACAGGAAATCAGTTTACATCTGTAGCAAACACATTTTGCAATTTGATAGCGGTTAAAATACAAACTGAAATCCAGCAAGAACTGTTACAAGCAGATAGCTGAATAAAAACATGATGTAAAAAAATAGAAGCAAAATACTGCGGATGCTGGAAATCTGAAACAAAAACAAGAAATGCTGGATTCACTCAGCAGGTCTGGCAGCATCTGTGGAAAGAGAAGCAGAGTTAACGTTTCGGGTCAGTGACCCTTCTTCGGAACTGACAAATATTAGAAAAGTCACAGATTATAAACAAGTGAGGTGGGGGTTGGGCAAGAGATAACAAAGGAGAAGGTGCAGATTGGACCAGGCCACATAGCTGACCAAAAGGTCACGGAGCAAAGGCAAACAATATGTTAATGGTGTGTTGAAAGACAAAGCATTAGTACAGATTAGGTGTGAATATACTGAATATTGAACATCAGCAAGTGCAAACCTGAAGAAAAACAACCTGAAAAAAACAGTGGGTAAGCAAACTGAACAAACTAAGATGAAATGAAATAAATGCAAAAAAAGATTGTAAAAAATGTAAAAAGGAATGCAAAAAAAAGGGAAGAAAAAATAACTAAAAATGACTAAAAATGAAAGTAAAGTGGGGGGCTGTCATGCTCTGAAATTATTGAACTCAATGTTCAGTCCAGCAGGCTGTAGTGTGCCTAATCGGTAGATGAGATGCTGTTCCTCGAGCTTGCGTTGATGTTCACTGGAACACGGCAGCAATCCCAGGACAGAGATGTGAGCATGAGAGCAGGGGGGAGTGTTGAAATGGCAAGCAACCGGAAGCTCAGGGTCCTGCTTGCGGACTGAGCGGAGATGTTCCGCAAAGCGGTCACCCAGTCTGCGCTTGGTCTCCCCAATGTAGAGGAGACCACACTGTGAGCAGCGAATACAGTATACTACATTGAAAGAAGTACAAGTAAATCGCTGCTTCACCTGAAAGGAGTGTTTGGGGCCTGGGATAGTGAGGAGAGAGGAGGTAAATGGGCAGGTATTACACCTCCTGCGATTGCAAGGGAAGGTGCCCTGGGACGGGGACGAGGTGGTGGGGGTAATGGAGGAGTGGACCAGGGTGTCGCGGAGGGAACGATCCCTTCGGAATGCTGACAGGGGAAGGGAGGGGAAGATGCGACTGGTAGTGGCATCACGCTGGAGGTGGCGAAAATGGCGGAGGATGATCCTTTGGATATGGAGGCTGGTGGGATGAAAAGTGAGGACAAGGGGAACCCTATCACGGTTCTGGGAGGGAGGGGAAGGGGTGAGGGTAGAGGTGCGGGGAATGGGTCGGACACGGTTGAGGGCCCTGTCAACCACAGTGGGGGGAAATCCTCGGTTGAGGAAAAAGGAGGTCATATCAGAAGCACCGTCATGGAAGGTAGCATCATCAGAGCAGATGCGTCGGAGACGGAGAAACTGGGAGAATGGAATGGAGTCCTTACAGGAGGTAGGGTGTGAAGAAGTGTAGTCGAGGTAGCTGTGGGAGTCAGTGGGCTTATAATGGATATTGGTAGACAACCTATCCCCAGAGATGGAGACAGAGAAGTCGAGGAAGGGAAGGGAAGTGTCAGAGATGGACCATGTAAAGGTGAGAGAAGGGTGGAAATTGGAAGCAAAGTTGATAAAGTTTTCTAGTTCGGGGCGGGAGCAGGAAACGGCACCGATACAGTCATCAATGTACCGGAAAAAGAGTTGGGGGAGGGGGCCTGAGTAGGACTGGAACAAAGAATGCTCGACATATCCCACAAAAAGACAGGCATAACTAGGATCCATGCGGGTACCCATAGCGACACCTTTTACTTGAAGGAAATGCATGGAGTTGAAGGAGAAGTTGTTCAATGTGAAAACAAGTTCAGCCAGGCGGAGGAGGGTGTTGGTGGATGGGGACTGGTTGGGCCTCTGTTCCAGGAAGAAGCGGAGAGCCCTCAAACTGTAGGGATGGAGGTGTAGAGCGATTGGACGTCCATAGTGAAGAGGAGGCGGTTGGGACCGGGAAACTGGAAATTGTCAAAATGACGTAGGGCGTCAGAAGAGTCACGGATGTAGGTGGGAAGAGACTGGACCAGCGGAGAAAAGATAGAGTCTAGATAGGAAGAAATGAGTTCAGTTGGGCAGGAGCAGGCTGACACAATGGGTCTGCCGGGACAGTCCCGTTTGTGGATTTTGGGAAGGAGGTAGAAGCGGGCTGTCCGGGGTTGCGGGACTATGAGGTTGGAAGCTGTAGAGGGAAGATCTCCAGAGGAGATGACGTCAGTGACAGTCCTTTGGACGGTGGCTTGATGTTCGGTGGTGGGGTCATGGTCCAGAGGGAGGTAGGAAGAGGTGTCTGTGAGTTGGCGTTGAGCTTCTGCAAGGTAGAGGTCGGTATGCCATACAACAACAGCACCACCCTTGTCTGCAGGTTTGATGACCATGTCGGGGTTAGACCTGAGAGAACGGAGTGCCTCAAGTTCAGAGGGGGACAGGTTAGAGTGAGTGAGGGGGGCAGAGAAATTGAGACGACCAATGTCTCGCCGACAGTTTTCAATGAAGAGATCAAGAGCGGGTAAGAGGCCAGGGTGAGGGGTCCAGGTAGAGGGAGAATGCTGGAGGCGGGTGAATGGGTCTGCTGGTCGGGGGGTAAAAAAATAGATTCCCCTTGCATAACCAAGGTTCAATACAAGTTTAACATAACTTCTCTACTTTTCACCACTAACCTGTGAGAAATAAACCCAAGTGCCTTGTTTGCTTTTGTTCTGGCCTTAGTAACCTGCATTTCTACTTTTAGTGATGTGTGTATTTGCATTCCCAGATGCCTTTCCTCCTCTACCCACTTTAGATTCTTACTTTCTAAGTAATATGCAACCTCCTTATTTTTCTTACCAAAATGTAATACCTCATATTTATCTATTCTGAAATTCATCTGCCAATTATATGTCCATTCTTCAAGTGTATTAGTATCATTTATTTTGTTGTAGTCCTCCTCAATATTGACTATCCCTTCCTTCCAATTTGGAATTGTCTGCAAATTTAGAAAATGTGCTTTTGATTCCAAGGTCTAAATTGTTGATATAAATTGTGAACAACAGTGTTTGTCATAATGATCCTTATGGGACCTCACTTCCCACTTTCTGTCATTCTGAATAGCCACCCTTTATGCCTACTCTTTGCTTTCTGTCTTTCAGCCAACTAGCTATCCATTCTACTCTAGTCCCTTGACTCTGCATACTCTGACCTTTGTTAGTCTATTGTGCATAAATAGTCTATTCATAGTCACAAAAAAGACTATTATATCACTTGTTTAAGTAATATTGTAGCCCTGATGCATTATATACCCAATTTATTACACTCCTGCTACCATATTTGCTATTCTGTTTTCTCCAGGTTTCTCTTCTATTGCTAATTTCTGCAACAGATGATGATTCAATCCATTTTACCAACAAACCCTTCAGTCAGCTTTTACTGGGTTGCACGCTGTTAATTCCCAACATTCTGACCATTGCAAAGTGCCTGTGGAAACTTTCATTCCGTTCTGAATCTATGGTCTCCACATACAACCTGATAACAGTAAGTCATTCTGAGTATTTATTTTTTAGTGTACAGTCTGTGGAAAAAATGGTACACTTAGAAAGTAGATAAATTCTAAAGAATCACCTGAATTTACAACATTTGGTGATTTTGGTTAATGGAACATGGCTCCATAACCCTCATACAAAAGGATGCTGGAAGCCTGACGCTTAAACAGAAGATGCTGGAAATGCTCAGCAGGCCAGGCAGCAACTTTGTTCTCACCACAGATGCTGCCTGACTTGCTGAGTATTTCCAGTATTTTCTGCTAATATGGCTCTATAATTTTCCATTGTTCTGAGTATGCCAGAAATTTAATAGTTTTATTAAATATTTTGCACCCTCAGTAGCTTTAAGTTTTGAGTTCTGAAATAAAGATGTTCCTGTTTTGAATTTAAATTGAACAGTTTTTCTTTCCCTGCCCCACACACTTCAGTTGGTCAATTGAGGCATCACTATATTGCAGCTGTGGACACAGTGAAAAATATTAGGAAGAGGACAAGTAATGTTAAAAAGACAAGCCTTAAGGCGTTGTGCCTTAATGCACGGAGCATTCGCAATAGAGTGGATGAATTAATCGCACAAATAGATATAAATGGGTATGATATAGTCGGGATTACGGAGTCGTGGCTGCAAGGCGACCAGGGATGGGAAATGAACATCCAGGGATATTCAGTATTTAGGAAGGACAGACAAAAAGCAAAAGGTTGTGGAGTTGCATTGCTGATTAAAGAGGAAATTAATGCAATAGTGAGGAAAGATATTAGCTCTGACGATGTGGAATCTGTATGGGTAGAGCTGAGAAATGCTAAGGGGCAAAAGACGTTAGTGGGGGTTGTATATAGATCCCCAAACTGTAGTGGCGATGTTGGGAATGGCATTAAACAGGAAATTAGAGATGCATGCGATAAAGGAACAGCTGTAATTATAGGTGACTTTCATTTGCATATAGATTGGGCAAATCAAATTAGTCACAATACCGTAGAGGATTTTCTAGACCAATATGTTGAGGGACCAACTAGAGAACAGGCGATCCTTGCACTGGGTATTGTGTAATGAGAGAGGAATAATTGACAATCTAGTGGTGCGAGACCACTTGGGGACGAGCAACTTTAATATGATAGAATTCTTCATCAAGATGGAGAGTGACGTAGTTGATTCTGAGACAAGGGTCCTGAATCTTAGGAAAGAAAACTACGAAGGTATGAGGCACAAGTTGGCCATGATGGATTGAGAAATGTTATTTAAAGGGATGACGGGGATAGACAATGCAAACATTTAAAGAGCGCATGGATGAACTGCAAAAATTGTTTATCCCTGTCTGGTGCAAAAGTAAAACGGGAAAGGTAGCCAAACCATGGCATACAAGTGAAATTAGAGATAGCATTACATCCAAGGAAGAAGCATATAAATTTTCCAGGAAAAACAACAGACCTGAGGATTGGGAGCAGTTTAGAAATCAGCAAAGGAGGACCAAGGGATTGATTAAGAAGGGGAAAATTGAGTACGAGAGCAAGCTTGCGGGGAACACAAAAACTGACTGTAAAAGTTTCTATAGGTATGTGAAGAGAAAAAGATTGGTGAAGACAAATGCCGGTCCCTTACAGTCAGAAACAGGGGAATTTATTTTGGGGAATAAAGAAATGGCTGACCAACTAAATGCTTACTTTGGTTCTGTCTTCACAAAGGAGGACACAATATCATACCAGAAATGTTGGGAACACAGGGTTTAGTGAGAGAGAGGAACTGAAGGAAATCAGTATTCATAGAGAAATGGTGTTGGGGAAATTGATGGGATTGAAGGCCGATAAATCACCAGGGCCTGATGGTATGCATCCCAGAGTGCTTAGGAAAGTGGCCCGAGAAATAGTGGATGCATTGGTGATCACCTTCCAGGATTCTATAGACTCTGGAACAGTTCCTACAGATTGGAGAGTAGCTAATGTAACCCCACTATTTAAAAACGGAGGTAGAGAGAAAGCAGAGAATTATAGACCAGTCAGCCTGACATCAGTAATTGGGAAAATTCTGGAGTCCATTATCAAAGATTTTATAGCAGAGCAATTGGAGAACAGAGTCAGCATGGATTTACGAAATGGAAATCATGCTTGACAAATCAACTAGAATTCTTCGAGGATGTAACTAGTAGAGTTGATGAGGGGGAGCCAGTGGATGTGAGGTATTTGGACTTTCAGAAGGCTTTCGACAAAGTCCCACATAAGAGATTAGCATGTAAAATTAAAGCGCATGGGATTGGGGGTAGTGTTTTGCGATGGATAGAAATTGGTTGGGGGACAGGAAACGAAGAGTAGGGACAAATGGGTCTTTTTCTGAATGGCAGGCAGTGACTAGTGGGGTACCGCAGGGATTGGTGCTTGGACCCCAGCTATTCACAATATACATTAATGATTTAGATGAGGGAACTAAATGTAATATCTCCAAATTTGCAGATGACACAAAACTGGGTGGGAGGGTGAGTTGGGAAGAGGACGTAGAGAGGCTTCAGGGTGATTTGGACAAGTTGAGTGAGTGGGCTAATGCACGGCAGATGCAGTATAACGTGGATAAATGTGAGGTTATCCACTTTGGTAGCAAAAACACGAAGGCAGATTATTATCTGGCTATAAACTGAGAGGGGAATATGCAGCGAGACCTGGGTGTTCTCGTACACCAGTCGCTGAAGGTCAGCATGCAGGTGCAACAGGCAGTAAAAAAAGGCAAATGGTATGTTGACCTTCATAGCGAGAGGATTCGAGTACAGGAGCAGGGATGTCTTGCTGCAATTATACAGGGCCTTGGTGAAGCCACACCTGGAATATTGTGTGCAGTTTTGGTCTCCTTATCTGAGGAAGGATGTTCTTGCTATAGAGGGAGTGCAGCGAAGGTTTACCAGACTGATTCCTGGGATGGCGGGACTGATGTATGAGGAGAGATTGAGTCGGTTAGGATTATATTCGCTGGAGTTCAGGAGAGTGAGGGGGGGATCTCATAGAAACCTATAAAATTCTAACAGGACTTGACAGGATAGATGCAGGAAGGATGTTCCCGATGGTGGGAGAGTCCAGAACCAGGGGTCATAGTCTAAGGATACGGAGTAAACCTTTCTGGACTGAGATGAGGAGAAGTTTCTTCACCCAGAGAGTGGTGAGCCTGTAGAATTCACTACCACAGAAAGCAGTTGAGGCCAAAACGTTGAATGTTTTCAAAAAGGAGTTAGATATAGTTCTTGGGTCTAAAGGGATCAAAGGGTATGGGGCAAAAACCAGAACAGGCTACTGAGTTGGATGATCAGCCATGATTATAATGAATGGCAGAGCAGGCTCGAAGGGCCAAATGGCCTACTCCTGCTCCTATTTTTTATGTTTTTCTGTATCAAGTGCATTACTGCAACAAAAGAACTGAACACTGGCTGCAGTGCTTTGTTACAAACAATAGAAAGTTTGTTCTTCAGGAGCCACATGAAAGGAGGGTCCTCTGAGTGCATTAAGTTTTTCATATGTTCATCTTAGGCCATCAGAGCAAGCAGAACTGTAGACCTGCTTCTGCCTCTTTGGCTGTGTCAGCATCGCAGACTAACATCTGTATTCCACCAACAGGGGCAGTGCGAAGAGGCAGGTCCCCAAGTCTTCCTCAGCCAGAACAGGAATTGAATCCGCACTGTAGGAGAGATGGTGGCGTAGTGGTAATGTCACTGAACTAGTAATCCAGAGGCCCAAGCTAATTCCATGGGGACATGGATTCAAATCCTCAAATCCCACCATGGCAGCTGGTGGAATTTCAATTCAATTAATGAAAAAAATCTGGAATTGAAAGCTAGTATCAGTAATGGTGCCATGAAACCATCATTGATTTGTCGTAAAAACTCATCTGGTTCACTAATGCCCTTGAGGGAAGGAAATCTACTGTCCTTACATGGTCTGGCCTGCATGTGACTGTAAACCCACAGCAATGTTGTTGACTCTTAACTGCCCTCTGAAATGGCCTAGCAAGCCACTCAGTTGTCAAGGGCAATTGGGGATGGGCAAGAAATGCTGGCCTTAGCAGCGATGCCCTCATCCCATGAAAGAATTAAAAAAAAACTCTTGACATTATTCTGAACCACACACTAGCCATCTAGCCAAATGAGCTGCACACGGCAGGATCATTAACAAAGCTTTAGCAACTTGGGAATTGCCAGATGAAAAATGAGCATGCTCAATCCAATTCACCTTGTATCATCTTAATAGTTGCCTGATACGATAATAACGGATTGGAGACTAATCATGATTATCAAACTCCATCAATTAGTCTACAACAGAAGTAAAAATGAAACCAGGAAAACCTCACTGGTGGAGAGCTTTGCAAAACACGGACAGACTTTAATGTGGCAGTTTAAAGCAGGAATGGTGGCATGGGGGACAGAGAATCGTGTTGGAACACTCTGCCCAGAAATCTGGCATTGTGATGTCGGTTCGCGATTTTTCAGTGGCGGAAAAGCAGCAAGGTAGCATTGCCACCCCAACGAGATTGGAGGCTATTTTAAATTTCTGAGCAGTTGTTTATAATGTGTTTACATGTAATTATCCCCAATTTAATGGTTAGCTCTCGATTTAGCTCAGTGCCTTTGCGTTCATGCCCGTTAAAAGCTGCAGCACAGAGGTGAGAGGCTTCAGTGCCATGACAGGGAGGCTGCCATGAGCATTTCTGCATAGGGGAAGAGGGGGGCTCTGCAAGGGAGTGTTAGGATCTTCGAGGCTCTGCAAGGGGGTTTTGGGCATCAGGGTCTCTGCAAGGGGTTTGGGGGGCTGCATTGAGTAACCAAACTGCTGGATGAGAGGGTTGGATATCAGCAAGGGTCAGCACTGAGGGCCATCAGGAACTCTGCCTGATGCGTGGAGCTCCAACAACACTCGAAGCTCAACACCATCCAGGAGAAAGCGGCCCACTTGATCAGCACCCCATTTACCTTCAACATTCACTCCCACCACCACTGTCACACAGTAGCAGCAGTTTGTACCATCTACAAGATGCACTGCAGCAACTTGCCAAGCCTCCTTTGACACTACCACCTGGAAGAACAAGGGCAGCAGACACATGGGAACACCACCACTTGCAAGTTCCCCTTCAAGCCACACACCATCCTGACTTGGAACTATATCACCGTTCCTTCATTGTTGCTGGTTCAGAAACCTGGAACTACCTTCCTACTAGCACTGTTTGTGTACTTATACCACATGCACTACAGCGGTTCAAGAAGGTGGCTCACCACCACCTTCTCCAGGGCAATTAGTGATGGGCAACAAATGCTGGCCTTACATCCCATGAAAGAATTTTGAAGAAGCCCCTCGGAGGCATGCGGAACCCTACGTGGAGATGCCGGGTCGGTCATTTAAACATGGTAAGAACTAAATAATTCATAATTTAACCCAGCATTCTGGCTTTAACATCAGCGGAAAGGTTTCCCGAGCTGTGTGAAACTTGCTAGAGTCAACAAGTCAAGCGGACAGTGAAGTTTGACGGTTCTGTGAAATTAAATCTGATGAGGAACAAGAGGCGGTTCTGTCAGTGGTACCAGGAGCAGTGGGAACAAAACCAATAGCAACAGTTGCTGCCTTTTCCTCAGCCAGATGCTGCTCCACAGGACAGAGGGGATGGCCACAGAGCTCCAGCTTGAAGTAGGCGCTAACCCAAAACGGGATATGCAGGAAGAGGATGCAACATGAAGGAGAAATTGTCTTTCTTTTCCCTTTCTGATTGTCTTTTTGCAGAGCTAGAGGCAGACTTCTCCTTCCCCTACTCTGACAGCTGAGATGCCCTTGGCGGACATCCTCCGGGATTTGGGACACATGGGAATCAAGCCAAAGACTGCCCCACCTGCACCTTTTGCAGGGGCAGGGTTGGCCATTTGGAAAGGAGCCAGCATGTGGTGGGGTGGAGGAATTGATGGTAAAGGATGAGTAGAATCCCCACTTCCGGGGTGCCCTTTCGCTGTTGGCTCTCAAGGTCCACCTGCACTTCCCTGCTAGCCAAGATCTGCAGACAACTTTGCTGCACTTCAGTGAGACATTGAGCAGTCAAGGTGAGGCTTTCCTTCAATAATAAATAAAAATAAAGTGCTGGAAATGCTCAGCAGGTCAGGCAGCATCTGTGGAGAGAGAAACAAAGTTAACGTTTCAGGTTTGTGACCTTTCATCAGAACTGGCAAAGGTAAGGAAAGTAATAGGTTTTGAGCAAGTGAAGGGGGTGGTGGGGTTGGAAGTGGGGAAGAAAACAAAAGGGAAGGTGTGTGATGGGGTGGAGGGAAAGACAGATCAACAAAATAACAAAGATGTCATGGGACAGAGGCAAAGAGTGTGTTAATGGTTCTGGTGAAAGACAAAGCATTAGTTCAAAGAGTGTTAATGGCAGAATAATGAGCAGCTCTGTCCAAAAGTACATATGAATAACAACACATGGTTTAAAAATAAAATAATTTTAAAAAGGAAATAAAAAATAAAAAGGCCAGTCATGCTCTGAAATTGTTGAACTCTGCTGTCGTGTGCCTAAGCGAAACATGAGGTGCTGTTCCTCGAGTTTGCGTTGATGTTCACTGGAACACTGCAGCAGGCCAAGGACAGAAATGTCAGCATGAGAGCAAGGGGGTGTGTTGAAATTGCAAATAACCAGAAGTTCGGGGTCATGTTTTCGGACTGAGCAGAGGTGTTCTGCAAAGCGGTCACCCATTCGAAGTTTGGTCTCTCCAAAGTAGAGTCAATCGCATTGTGAGAAGTGAATACAGTATACTAAATTGAAGGAAGTGCAAGCAAATTGCTGCTTCACCTGGAAGGTGTATTTGGTGCCTTGGATGGTGTGGAGAGTGGAGTTAAAAGGGCAGGTATTACAACTCCTGCGATTGCATGGGAAGATGCCATGGGAAGGGGAAGAGATGTCGGGGTGATGGAGGAGTTGACCATGGTGTCGTGGAGGAAACAATCCCTACGGCCAATGCTAAGAGGAGAGGGGGAACGGAAGATGAGTTTGGTGGTGGAAATGGCGGAGGATGTTGCTTTGGATGTGGAGGCTGGTGGGTGGAAAGTGAGGACAAGGAGAACCCTGCCGTAGATCTGGGAGGGAGGGGAAGAGGTGAGGGCAGAAGCGTGGGAAATGGGTCGGGCATGGTTGAAGGCCCTGTCAACCACAGTGGAAGGAATCCTCTGTTGAGGAAAAAGGAAGACATTGTCAGAAACACTGTTGTGGAAGGTTGCATCAGAAAAGATGGAGAAAACGGGAGAATAGGATGGCGTCCTTACAGGAAGCAGGGTGTGAGGAAGTGTAGTGAAGGTAACCTTGGGAGTTGGTGGGCTTATGATGAATATTAGTGGACAGCCTATCCCCAGAGATGGAGACAAATGTCAAGGAAGGGAAGTGTCAGAGAAAGACCATGTAAAGGTGAAAGGAGGGTAGAAATTGGAAGCAAAGTTGAGGAAATTTTCCAGTTCGGGGCAAGAGCAGGAAGCGGCACTGATGCAGTCATCAATGCACCAGAGAAATATGTGAGGGAGGGGGCCTGAGTGGGACTGGAACAAGGAATGTTCGACCTATCCCACAAAAGGACAGGCATAACTAGGACCCATGCTGGTACGCATAGCAACACTTTTTTTATTTGAAGGAAGTGAGTGGAGTTGAAGGAGAAGTTGTTCAATGTGAGAACAAATTCAGCCAGTCGGAGGAGGGTGGTGAGAGGCTTTCCTTCATCCTGGTTAAAATGGCAGACTGAGTGTGCAGGTATTCCTGCTGTGCCTGATTCTTCATGGAGGTGGACATCATTGCAAAGGCCTGAGAAGCATGGCATTCATGTTTGAGATGGACTCCTCCAATCTCTCTCCAGTCATGCCCAATGCCTCTGGAAATGCTGAGAGAACCTGCAAAAGTGCAGGTGGTGCAGTCTTTGGTGTGGATCCCATGGGCCCCAAATTTTTGTTTTTGCTCTAGAATTGTCCTCTTTGTGATAGGCCCCCATGTTTTGGCATCCGCTTCTAGCTGAGCAGAAATTGGAGGGTCCTGAGCCCTCCAATGGGGACACTCTAATGCAGTCCCTGTTGTGGGGTGACCTTGAGAGGAGCACCTTAAGAGCTGTAAGTGAAAATCATCAAGAGAAGTGATGTCGCATCACACATGACCAGGGAGTTGTGGTTATGACCTGGCAGACTGAGATTTGTTTAGATGTAGCTAAGCCCACATTTGCTTTGGATATTACTTGTAATCCTGTGAGTCTTACAATAGATCACACACCAAAGGAACAAGTAATATTACAGTCCCTGTATCCAACACCTGCTCCTGCTCACATGTGATGTGTGCCTCATGACTTAACCACCTAGCCATATCCCTTAGAGGCCAACCAAGGTGTATCTGCACTGGTGGAGGGTGTGCATGAGTCATGTGATGGTGCATTCTCAGAGTGCATGACCTCCTCCGAGGACTGCTGCCTCCTCCCACTCCAGCACCTGTGTAACGCATGAAGGACCAGCGTGGAAAATAAAATGAAATGAAAGACATGAATTAGAACTGACGAGGAAAGGGTACAAAGTAATTATTGTGCAAATAAACAAATGCATTGGTAGCTCAAATAGAAATACATATGTATGATCTGATAGCCATTACAGAGACATGGCTGCAAGATGACAAAGGCTGGGACCTGAATATTCAACAGTACATGTCATTTCGGAAGCACAGGAAACTAGAAAAAGATGGAGGGATAGCTCTGTTAATTACGGATGATATTAGTACAATTGAGAGAGGTGAACTTCGTTCTAAAAAGCAAGATGAAAAATCAATTTGGGTAGAGATCAAAAATAGTAAAGGTAGGAAGTCACTTGTGGGAGTAGTTTATTGGCCCCCTAACAGTAACCACACTGTAGGACGGGGTATACAGGAAGAAATAATGGGGGCTTGTGAGAAAGGTATGGCGATAATCATGGGTGATTTTAATCTACAGATAGATTGGGAAAATCAGATTGGCAAAGGTAGCCTGGAAGATGAGTTCATGGAGTGCTTTTGGGACAGTTTCTTAGAGCAGCATATTCTAGAGCCAACCAAAAAGTAGGCTACTCTAGATCTGGTACTGTGTAATGAGATAGGATTAGTAATAACCTCATAGTAAAGGCACCCCTAGGTAACAGTGATCACAACATGATTGAATTTCACATTCAGATTGAGGATGAGAATAGTGGATCTAAGACTAATGTTTTTAACTTAAATAAGGGTAATTATGAGGTTTTGAAGGCAGAGCTGGCTAAAGTAAACTGGGAAATTAGGTTAAGGGATAGGGCAGTTGAAATGCAGTGGCAGACATTTAAGGAGATATTTCATAACACTTAGCAAAGATACATTCCAGTGAGAAACAAAGACTCTAGGGGAAGGACGCACCATCCATGGCTAACTAAGGAAGTTAACAACAGCATCAAATTGAAAGAAAAAGCATACACTTCAGAGAAGAGTAGTGGCAGCTCAGAAGATTAGACCGACTATAAAAACAGCTGTTGTGAAAGTGCTTTTATTTTTTTGGGGCGGGGGACTCGTGTTTTGGAGTTGTGTGGATTGAGGTGATTCAATAGATACTGGAATTTATTTTGGGGGGGGTCATTGTAGGGACTTAAGCTTTCTGTTTGAGGGAGCATTTGCTGGGTGTCGCATGTCTTTGGCTGGGTGGACAACGAGTGTCTTCTGACTATGGGAGTTGTTTACAAGAGAAGTGACGTGTCAAGATTTATGGTGGTCAAGAGTGGGTTTCATTTTTGAATACTATTTTGAGTCAGTTGGAGGTCAGTCTGCTAAAAGAGATCAGTTCATCTTATCTTCGCCTCTGAGAAACCCTGAGAATCAAGTGTAAGAATTAGAGAAACAGAAGCAGCATTTCTGCCAAGAAACTTCTGGAAGACTTCCTCACTACCTACTGAATGAACTACTTCTGAAAATATCCCAGTGACCTGTATTTGTATATTCTGATGCCAGACTGTATGCTATGTGGAATATAATATATCTATCTTTTTTCTTCAAGAATTACCAAATACTTTGGCCAAAGCATCTTATTCTTCCTTTAATTGGTGTTTGTGCGTGTTGGATATTTGGAAGGGAATATATATACTGTCATATTTCAAGCTTTGCATCTTTTTGACAGTCTTATTTCATAAATTTAATATTTTTGTTGTTTACTAAAGAAACATAGTTGATGTATTTAGTTCTGAAATAAAAAGAGTATATAATTCTTCCTCTTCTTCCTCCTTGTCTCGACAATGGGTAAGCACCTCGAGGTGGTCAGTGGTTTGTGGAGCAGTGCCTGGAGTGGCTATAAAGGCCAATTCTAGAGTGACAGACTCTTCCACAGGCACTGCAGATAAAATTGGTTGTCGAGGCTGTTACACAGTTGGCTCTCTCCTTGCACTTCTGTCTTTTTTTCCTGCCAACTGCTAAGTCTCTTCGACTCGTCACTCTTTAGTCCCGCTTTTACGGCTGTCCGCCATATAATTGGCCATATCCGTTACTGGGGTAAACATTTAAATAGTGTTGTGACCTGTGGAGAAGTGGAACTCGAGGACGACAGTGCACTCCTCCTGCCTCGGTAGTAGCACAGCAAAGAATGATTAAAAGCATAATGAGAGAAAGCTAGCTAGAAATATGAAAACAGATAGTAAGAGTTTCTACAGGTATTTAAAAAGGGAAAAGAGCAAGTAAATTGAATGTTGCTTCTCTCTAGAGAGAGCGGCTGGGGAGTTAATAATGGAAAATAAGGAAATAGCAGAGGAATTGAACAGATTTTTCCATCTATCTTCACTGTAGAGGATACAAATGACATCCCAGGAATTGGGAATCAAGAGTTGAAAGGGAGGGAGGAACTTAAAACAATTATCACCAGGGAAAGGGTACTGAGAAAAGTTATTAGAACTAAAAGCTGACAAGTCCCCAGGTCCTGATAGACTTCATCCCCAAGTCTTGAAAGAAGTGACTGGTGAGATAGTGGATGCATTGGTTTTAATTTTCCATAATTCTCTAGATTCTGGAAAGGTCCCATCAGATTGGAAAATAGTGAGTGTGACTCTACTATTCAAGAAAGGAGAAAGACAGAAATCAAGAAACTACAGGCCAGTTAGCTCAACATTGGTCATAGCGAAAATGTTGGAATCTGTTACTAAGGAGGTTATAGCAGATCATTTGGAAAATCTCAATGCAATCCAGCAGCGTTAATATGGTTTTGCGAAAGGGAAACAGTGCTTGACTAACTTATTAGAGTTCTTTAAGGAAGTAACAAGCAACATGGATAAAGGGGAACCTGTGGATGTGGCCTCCTTGGATTTCCAGAAGGCATTTGACAAGGTGCCACAGCAAAGGTTACTAAACAAAATAAGAACCCATGGTACGGGGGGTGCGGTGTAACATATTGGTATGGAAAGAGGATTGGTTAGGTAACAGGAAACAGTAGGCACAAATCGGTCATTTTCAGGTTGGCAAGCTGTAACTAGTGGAGTCTCACAGGGATCAGTACTGGTGTCTCAATTATTTACAATTTAAAGCAATGATTTGGATGAAAGGACAGAATGTATGATTGCTAAATTTGTTGAAGACACAAACATAGGAGAGTAAGTTGTGAAGAGGACATGAGTCTGCAAAGGAATATAGATTGGTTAAGTGAGTGGGCAAAGTTTTGGAAGATGGAGTATAATGTGGAAAAGTGTGAACATCTCCACTTGTTCAAAAATAATAGAAAAGCAGAACTCTGAAATGCAGAGGGATCTGGGTGTCCTCGTACACAAAGTTAGTATGCTGGTACAGCAAGTGATTAAGAAGGCAAATACAATGATATTTATTGCAAGGGGAATGGAATATAAAAGTAGAGATGTTTTGTTACAGTTTTACAGGGCATTGGTGAGACCACATCTCGAGTACTGAGTACAGTTTTGGTCTCTTGCTTAAAGGATATAATTGCATTGGAAGCAGTTCACAGAAGGTTCATTTGACTGATTCCTGGGATGTGAGCGTTATCTTATGAGGAATGATTGGACAGGTTGGGTCTGTATTCATTGGAGTTTAGAAGAATGCGAAGTGATCTTAATGAAACATATAAGATCCTGAAGGGACTTGACAGGGTGGATATTGTGGGAGAGACTAAAACTAGGGGGCACAGTTTCAAAATAAGGGCACAGATGAGGAGAAATATTTCTCTGAGGGTCGTGAGTCTGTGGATCTCTCTTCCCCGGAGAACAGTGGAGGTGAGGTCATTTGAACATTATTAAGGTAGAGGGAGATAAATTCTTGACAAACAAGTGAGTTAAAGGGTATCGGGGGTAAGCAGTGAAGTGGAGTTGAGTCCACAAACTGATCAGCCATGATCTTACAGAATGGCGGAGCAGGCTTGAGGGCCGAGTAGCTTATTCCTGCTCCTAGTTTGTATGTTCGTAAATGATCATATTTCAGTTAGTGCTGACAGCAGATCGACATCAGTGAGTCTTCTGTGCCTTGTGGCAGTGAGATTTCTAATTCTGTCACTGTATATCTGAGACTCACATCTCTCCATCACCAATGACCATGAACTCTGTCAACCTACTGATCTCCATATACCCTTCCTTTAGCAGTAAGGCTATCACTGGAGGGCCACCCAGGTTCTCTGTCTCTCCCTAGAGTTCTGCACTCTTCTCCTGCAAGGAGAGAAAGCAGAGAGTTAGGAGGTGTGAGAAATGGATATGGTGGAGAGGATGGAATGACAACATTTGTGGAGGGTGACTGTGAAGGATGGTTGTGACTTGGCATTAAGATGAGGGTAAGTGTGAATGGTTGTTCAGATGGGGAAATGAGGAGGTTATTAAGAACCTCTTGCAGCACTGAATCCAGGTTTGAGGGACCAATTGCTGATTTTCAAGGCTACTTCCAGGCGTTCCTGTTTGGTTTGAGAGGCTGGCCTCCTCTTCCTGTCCACAGGACACAACAGTTCTCTGCCTGGACCAGGACCTCCTGGAAGAACTGAGGAGGGAGGGTGGTGTTAGAGGGAGATGGGCACAGCAGCAGCCTTCCTACATTGTGCTTCCATTCTTTTGCTTTCGGCAGCCTCTGGAACTGATGTAGAGTGTAATCATTCTCACCTCTGCTGGGATCCCTTTGAATAGAAATTCTTTCTTTGGTAGAGTCTGAGTCATCATCATGCCTACATTCTGTGATTGGTGAGGAAATTCGGAAGCAGGATGCTAATAATGTCGCTGAGTTAAAGACTGATAACACAAGTGGGTTCGCAAGCCACTGCTCCCTGCCCACCTGCCCCCATCCCCACACTACAAGTGTTTCAATTTTGTGAAAATTCTGCCTGATGTCTCAGATCAATGAGTTTTCACCAGGGAAAATGTTAGAGGTTTTTAGAAATTACAGAGACACAGGAAAAAAATGTTTTGTTAAAGCTCCAGATGAGGCAAAGGATGAAATGGAACTTCTGAAGTATAGTCACAGATCATCTGTTCTAGTGACATTGGTCAAACCAGATCACCAGGAACAACTTTCCAGATCTTCTTCAAATATAGTTCCATGGGATCTGAGAGGTCACTCAGGGCCTCAGCTGGGTATCTCATCTAAAAAGACACCATTTTCAACAGTGCTGCACTCCCTCAGTATTGCACAAGTGTTAACCTGAAATTATGTGCTCAAATTTTCAGAGTGGGACTCGAATCAATAAGCTTTTCATTCCGAGGCAAGATTGCTACTTCTAAGACCAGGTTAACACCAAGAAGCTGCAATACGTGTTTTATTTTTAACCTCCTAAAATCCAATTGAGTTATTTAGAACCTCTAATGATTATTAAAGAATTCTTCATCAGAGGTTAACCAGCTTCTTGCTTTTCTTTCAGGTCTGCATTCTGGAAGCATTCACATCCCTCGGTACAGCATCCCTGGTTGTCATCTGCCTGCCCCACTATGACATATTGACATTTGTGTTCATTTCAACAGTATTAGTTTAATTCCATCCATTCTACAAGTGGTCTCTCAGAACACCAGCCTGCGGCTCAGTGCAGTTACATATTCTTTCTAGTTGGTTAATGTTTGGATCTAAACGAACATGATAATGTATACTTGGGACTCACCAATTTTTCTCTGTTTTAGCATCTGAGTTTGTGGGAAAATTTTATTTCAAATTGGAAATATCCAATATTTAAACTTCTAAGGTTGTGCATGATAAATCCAGGAATATGGTGAGCCTCTGGACAAGTGTAAGGAGAATTGTTATTACTGCTTCTGTTATGGGAGCTGGGATTGCGATTAAGGGATTGGAGTGGGAAACTGTCAGTGTTGCATCGCACGAAATCAGAATAATTCTGGGTCTTTTTACAGTGCAGGCTGGTGCATCAGTACTTTGTTCCTTTTTTGGGGTGTTTGCATGTAAGATCCATGCTCTGAGGGAAGTTTCAACCTTCCTCTAATTTTGGATATTCCGATGGTACTCGCTTTTTTTTCTGTGGGTTTTTAGGATTCGCTGCAATGACTTTTTACAAACCGACAAGAAGTTCAGTTTCTTCAGTTCAATTTCTGTGCTCATTGCACAAATGGTGTGACTAATACACTTCGCGTAGAGATTCTTTATTCAGAAATCATTTGCAGCCTGCAGGGAGGTACATCACATCAGGCCAGTGTTTTGTTAGTAGGGGTGGTTGGGCCATCCTGGTGGATTGGGTTCATGCTTACAATGATCTACCTGTGGACTTCGAACATCAACAGAATACAACGGACATCAGAGATCTTTGTTCGGAGGATATATGAAGCTACCTTTCTCGAACAATCCATGCTGCTTCACAAAATAATTCACATTAGTCTACATCAAACAGAGGAAACTGATCCAAGGTTTAAACATAATGGAATGTTTGTGTTTAATTAGCAGGAGATTCTGAGATTGCGGTAAATGCTTTTGTCTCTTTCTTGCGGGGGGAAGCGTTCTTTTAGTTTCTGCTTTTTATTCGAAACATTCATCAAGATATGTAGGGAAGAAAAACTATTTTAGTCACTGAACTGAAGTGTATATTTCAGTTAAACATTTGAATTAAAAATAGTTTTTCGAGGTGAAGTAAATCAACCATATTGAGATTTGAAGAATATTTATCTAGAGCTGGTGAAGTAATTGAGGAATTTTATCCAAATGCAGATGATTCCACTTAAAACCTTTAAATAGTCAAGTTCCATTACCTGGAGTCACAGATTCAATAATGTTTCTTTTCACCTTGTCCTCTACATCTTAGCTAGGGCCAAGAATCTGGTTTATTAGGCAAGAGTTTATTATATTGAAGTTTGATTTTTACCTCCCCGTCCATTCTCATCACAAACAAGTGTGAGAAGCTCATGGATTTTATTCATTACCCGGATGCTGCTTCTCCCTTTTCAATTGTCCATCAAGTCAAACTGCCCTCCAAGTACTAGCCCTGAAACCCTTTCTCTCTTTTTTTGGTTTCTTTCCCATTTCCCTCCATGTTATTGTTTTTGTACCTGGCTCCAATTTTGTACCATCGCCATTGACCCATTCTCTCCCTAACCATTGTCTTGGGCTGAAGCAGATTGTTGACAACCTTGGCGCCTTAATTGATTTCAATCTGAAATTCTGAATCCAAATCCTCTCCAGCACCAATACTGCCCACTTGCAGCTCCGTAACATTGCACGCCACTGCCCCTATTTCAGCACACCTGTGGCTGAAACCTTTAGTCATGTCTTAATCACTTCCAGATTTATTGCTTCAATCCTGTCCTAACCAGCTTCCTATCCTCCACCCTCCATAAACTTCAGCTCATTCAAAAGTATCCCATCTTGCAGAAAGTCCTGCAGCATATCACCACTGTCCTAGCCGACCTATATTGAATACTGGTCGTACAACACCTCAAATTTGGAATTTTCATTCTTGTTTTTAAATCACTCTATAGCTTCAGCCTTCCCTATCTCTACAACCTTCTCCAGTCCGACAACCTCTTCCTGCTGGACTTCCCATGACCCTGGCCTCTACTGCAACCCTTAGTTTGTTTCCTCATTACTGGCAACCCATGGCTCTGCCACCTAAATCCTAATCTCTGGAATTTCTTCCCTATTCCCCTGCCTCACAGTATTCTCCTTCTCCTTTAAGATCCTCCTTAAAACTTATCCTTGTGCCCAACTAATCCTTCTTTCTTTGGCTGAGTAAAGTGATCTCAGCCATCAGGGGAACTGAATTTCATGTTATGTTGTTGGAAACTTAAAATAAACTTGCCTGCTAGTTGGTGAGGTTTTAATCCTGTTTTTTCTTGCATAGAACAGACTAAAGCAATGAATGGTAAGAGGACACCTAGAGAAGCATAGTGGCAGTGAGTGCCCTGTTGTTGCAGCTTCACAGTTTGTCACCAATTCTGTTTGTGAATGATATTAATAACAATAGAGAAGTTATTTGGCAGCAGTACCTTGGTTTATAGGTGGTACTCAAGGCTGCTGACAGCCAGCACTGTTGTTTAATTTTATATCACTTTATGTGCCAGTGGTTTGTAGGAGTGGCATTTCAGTTAGATTCGCATAACTATCATGCGACCTTATAGTTTTGTAAGTATTTCAGTATCTGAATTAGAAAAATAATTAAAATCAAGCTTAATTACTCCAAGATACCAAGTATTTGTTCCATTGGAAACATTTTTTCTGTATTTATCATGCTGCAGATTTAATCTATTTGACACTAGGCGGCACAGTGGCGCAGTGGTTAGCACCGCAGCCTCACAGCTCCAGGGACCCGGGTTCGATTCTGGGTACTGCCTGTGTGGAGTTTGCAAGTTCTCCCTGTGTCTGCGTGGGTTTTCTCCGGGTGCTCCGGTTTCCTCCCACAAGCCAAAAGACTTGCAGGTTGGTAGGTAAATTGACCATTATAAATTGTCACTAGTATAGATAGGTGGTAGGGAAATATAGGGACAGGTGGGGATGTTTGGTAGGAATATGGGATTAGTGTAGGATTAGTATAAAAATGGGTGGTTGATGGTCGGCACAGACTCGGTGGGCCGAAGGGCCTGTTTCAGTGCTGTATCTCTAATCTAATCTAAATCTAATCTAAACCTAATGCTGTGTGTCAGCTGTGGCTCAATTGGTAGCACTCTCACCTCTGTTCTGGATTCAAATCCCACTCCAGGGCTCATGCATTAATCAAGGCTAACACTGAGGCAGTACTGCACTGTCAGTGATGCTGTTTTTCAGATGAAGTGTTAAACGGAGGTCCCACCTGCATACTCGGGCAGATACAAAAGATCCCGTAGTGCACTACTTTGAAGAAGAGCAGGAATATCCATGGAGTCCAGGCTGATATTTATCCATCAATCAGCATGACAGAAACAGATTATGTGGTCATAATCACATTGCTCTTTGTGTGAATTTACTGTGCGCAAGTTTCCTACGTTACAAAAGTGGATAAACGTGAAAAGTACTCCTTCGGCTGTAATGTGCTTTAAGATGCTTGGTGATCGTGAAAAGCACTATATAAATGCAAATCTTTTTATTCATACACTGTATTCAAGATTAACAATCATTGCTTTTTAATCTTTCCGTGCAGATCAGATGATTGACATATTTTAACAATATTTATTTGCTAACAGGTTGGACAGGTTCAAGGAAAAACATTGGAAGACTTCAGATAAAAGTGATGACAGCTTTGATTTTTGAAATTGACATTATGTTTGATGATGCATTCAGGAATGTTACAGATAAAGAGGAAGGAATCAAGAAGAGGTTTCTTAATGAATATGTTGAGTCATTTAAAGCAATAAATGAAACTTACACGTACGGAAAAGATTTTTCTCTCTGTAGTTGAGTTTTGGATAATTGAGGGCTCACAGAAACGTGAGCCGAAATTTTAAGGGACCATTGGAGAGGGAATGGAGGCTGGGGTGACATAGAATGAGGACGGACGATGTCAGACCTCTTGACGTCCCTTCTAAATTTTACTGTCAGCAGCTGACGTGGAGGGCATCCCCAAGACAGTCGGCCTCCTGTCTTGGCTTGGCTCTTGCATGTCCCTTGAGAGCGAACTTGATGGGGAGGCTTTCAGGACCCCCTCAATCAGGGGCCAAAGGGTTGTCACCGGAACAAGTGCCCTGCTGGTCTCCATGGGGAGGCTAACAATGTCCCTCTTTCTGCTCGCAGGAGGAACAACCACAACACTAGGGGAAAGAGCGAAGACTGGAAGTAAAAGCCCAGATATCCGAGAACTGACCCCGGCAGAGGAGGAGGCCCTGGAACTAATGGGCTGCCAGGGCAGCCGATCCATAGCAGACGGAGAGACTAGACTGTCCACCCAAGAGAGTGAGGAGGCATTGTGTTCATGTGCCCACCACCGTCCTTCTCAAGAACCACATCACGCATTGTTAGAACAGGCAGATTCGTCCAGCAGAACCACTAAATGTTTGTGTCTTCTCATACAGCACCTCAGAGGGAAGATCGTCTGCTGGCACCACTTGAATCCCGTTGTCCTCTGAGGACAAGGAGAAAGTACATTCTCTGAGGATTCTATCAAACTGTTCCCCTGCACCCTCCACCAGCGCAGATACTCTCACCTTGGTAGGTATATTCTTAGGCTTAGATTCAGTGTCAGAGGTAGGTGAGAGCAGAACACATGCTTCACAGCAGCTGTCAGAGGCCGTGACAGGTGAGGCCACTGACAGTCAGAGGACTGTGGGAGGCCTGGCCAGTGCTGAGCCCCAGGCTGAGTCTCTGGTGTCAGCAGCATAGAACATGCTGGAGTTTCAGAGAGAGGTAAGGAACATCTGACGGAGCTGCTAGAGGCAGTGTACAGTCATGTGTGGATGATGGAGTCCATCCACGCCATGCGTGCTGACATGTCTCAAGCATGTGAGTACATGTCTTCCTCCATTGATAGGTTGTTGACCCTCCCAGCGATATGCGTAGACCTGCACACACTCACCTTGGCAATAAGCTTAATGCAGCAGTGGCAAGGCGAGGGTGAGGTGCCTGGGGTCTTCTCCAGGTCCTCATATTTCCGTGGTCAGCAGGTAAAAGTGAGCCTCGAAAGGGAGGAGAGGCTGACCTCCACAGCTGGAGGCTCGCCTCAGGGAACTGAGAGTGTGGGCAGTGGCTTCTCAGCCCGTCCGCCAATGACCCAGCTCCAGTGGCCTCGACGACTGAGGAGACCTCCACACCTGTGCAGGAGCCCCTCAGCCAGCTGGGGCCCTGCAGGCCTCAGGCAGCCAGAGGGCACCTGCCAAAGGCATCGCAGGTCATGGGGCAGCACATTCACCTTATCTGCCAACGCAGGGGGAGCACCTCATGGAAGAGCATAAAGAAGAGCACCTAGATGAGCTTAGTCTTGTATTGGGTATTGTTAATGTTTAAATAACGAGGGGTCATTTTAATTGCTGAGAATCTCCCATGCTTTCCCTGCTGCCCTGTCAGATGCCATCTTCACCCTTGCACCCTCAATTAGCTGCCAATGCAGGGGCAGGCGATGTATGGTCACCCTCTCAGCTCTGTGCATGCGCCTGGTGAGCATGTGTGCAAGGTGTGGGAGTGTTAGGAAAGAGGCGACACATGGAATACAGTGAGCTGAATCTTTATTGAGCTCCCTTGCTCAGTGGCAGAAACCAGAAATGTATGAGATTGTCCCGAGCCTCCCTTCAATGGCCTTCGACTCCGGTACAAGGGCTTCGGCAGCCTGTGTTGCCTGCTCGACATCCTCCTCCACATCGGATGAGGAGTGGCGATCAGTTATGTCCTTCTGATACAAGGCCTTCTCTCTTTGCAGTGCAGTATCTACAATACTGCAGACCCTCAATGGGCCATACTACAGGGATCAATCGAGGCTCCAGAATCTCATCTTCAGGAGCCCAATGGCCTGTTCGATGGTCGCTCAGGTGAACCCGTGGTAGGTGTACCTCGCCTCTGCTGCACTGGATTCACCTGCAGAATGCACTTTCGGTGGTCGCAGATCAGTTTTACATTGATGGACTAGAAGCCATTCCTGTTGAAGGCTCTGTGGGAGCCTTGATCGCCACATGCGTGTAATCTTTCACACCTTGCACCTGGGGGATATCCAGCAAGGGCTCAGAGGCCGATGGCCCTTTCAACCTGACTGTTAGGGTCAGTCTGATACTGCACATAGTAGTCAGCCTTCTTGAACAAGGCATTGATCACCTCTTTGGTAAAGCGGTAGACTGCTGCTTGGGCGACCCCACACCTGTCCCCAGTGGATCCAATGCAAAGATCCGGAGGCATAAAAGTTGAGTGCTATTGTGATCTTCAGACTCACAGGCATTGGCTATCCACCAAAGCCCATGGGTCGCAGCTCATTCTACAGCATAGTGCATAAGTTGGTGTTGGCCTCCCTGGAGAGCTGCAGTCTTCTCACTGCCGCTCAGACATTTGGAATTCAGTACACTCTCTGTCATGGATAGACCATTCTTGGCACAGCCGGCTGCTGTCGCTCCCATTGTTGATCGTCACCAGCTTGCCCAGCCTTTGCTTGGCCCTGCTTTCCTCAATCTCTGCTGCTGAGTGCGGGGGTCTACAATAACTGGGTTCATGAGACCCATTCCAGCTGGTCGTTCCCCATCCTGTTCACTGTCCCTGGAGAGAGGACCTTGCCATTTCTCTCTGAACACAGCCTAATATCCTTCAGCACCCACCCCTGCCATGAGGCCTGCACCCCGCTCCCCCCTTGCCTTGAGGGCTGTCATGCTGTCAGACAATGGTTTCCAGTCTCTGTTCCCCTTCTTGCATTCATCCAACACTCCCCATGTCTGCTTTCCCTGGATAAGGCCTCATCTCTGTACCACCACCTTTAACTGGGTGGGGTTCACAAGGTACATGAACCCCGAGCGCTATTGATTAAATTCAAAACCCTAAATAAAATCGGTGTGAGGTCCATGCACATGCATATTGAGTATGTGCTCTACAATTCCAATTGCAGTCCCTCCATATCATAGAAGCAACCCTGCCTTGGGTCTTTCCCACCAGTGACAAAATCCGAAACCGATGTCACGACATCAGGTTTCCGGGTCACCGTGTCCCCTCCTGATTTTCCAGCACCCCACGCCTCTAATTCCATTCCTGCTGGCTAGGTAAAATTTTGCCCACAGTTTCTGGCTGAGGTGGAGGTAGGAGAAGTGCTCCCGAAAGATCGTTGGTTGGCTCCCGCCTTCTATTGAGTGCCCTCCTCCTCCTCCCACTGTGCACTGCTTCACCTCTCTGTTGCCTGAGCTCCATTTCCAACCAATCCCTCTAACCTCCTTGTCAAGATCTAACACCACTCCCTTGAAAATCCAAAAAATTTTCAAAACCCCTTCAATAACACAGAACATAGTACCTCCACCAGCGCGGTTAGCCCATTCAATAACACTAGCGGGTGTGGGGGAGGGGTCTCTCGTGCAGCTGAACACGTGTTTAGCTGGGAGTGATTAAGAGAAGTCATTAACTGGACCTGCACAATCCAAAATGGCAGTTTGTGCGCCAACGCAGTATTGGACGTTTTTCATATCACTATCCGCCCACTCTGCCTGCTTCTGACACATATCAATGCTAGCTGCCTGTCAGTCAGAGTGTGCTGTGCAGACCATGCCAAAAGTGGCTGAAGGCGTTGTGGCCAACATTTTATGAGTTCAAGGATGGCAGTACGGAGATAAATTTAACAGCCCCTATGACTGGAGTTCCTCCAAACTTGTCCCTCACAGGGGCTCAGTTGCATTGGAATTAGTATACTGACTAACTCAGTGGTAGTTGTCGGGCCCACCTCAGGCACAGGCTAGGATTGAAGCCTTGACCCATAGCGGGGGCAAGTACTTTATTTTTATTTTCAAAAAATATTTCAAAGCATATCCTTGCAACAGAAGCCACTGAGGGCACAACCCAAAAGTTTCTAATGCAAGTGCTGGGATCACTGGCCTGCAGATTTTCAGGGCCTAATTGTTTATTCAAAACAAACCAAAACAGTTTACATCTCACCTGTGACCATCTTTTACCGTGTCGGACAAGCTCTTTGTCTTTCAGGTGGACATAGAGGCCACTTCCACAAGGCAATATGTAAGAGTCTTCCTCCATAAGGAGTTGAGATCACTTTCTTTCCTGAATCATAGTTTTCATTTTTGTGAGAAGAATCTCTTAAAGTTTAGTTTAGTTTAGAGATACAGCACTGAAACAGGCCCTTCGACCCACCGAGTCTGTGCCGACCATCAACCACCCATCTATACTAATCCTACACTAATTCCATATTCCTACCACATCCCCACCTATCCCTATATTCCCCTACCACCTACCTATACTAGGGGCAATTTATAATGGCCAATTTACCTATCAACTTGCAAGTCTTTGGTTTTCATCTGAAATGTTCTAAAACACAAAGAACTTGTTACTGACAAGGATGTAATGAACAAAGAGCTACCTGAACTAGGAAATGACCATTGCCTCTGTGTTGAGTTGTGGAGGGTAATTCAGGTAATACATAACAGTAATTCCATTTCCCTCTATTTTTTTAACTTTCCAGCTGTAATGTTAGCTGGATCATACAAACATTCGAATGTCTTCCCCTTTTCTGTGGAAAAGTGAAGATGCAATATCTGATTGAACATAATAGGAGCAGGAGTAGACCATATGGCCCATCAAACCTGCTCCGTCATTCAAAACAATCCTGGCTGATCTTCGTATTCAATTCCACCTTCCCGCCTGCTCGCCATATCCCTTGATTCCTTGAGACACCAAAAATCTGCCTATCCCAGCCTTAAATGTATTCAATGATGGAGCATCCACAATGCTCTGGGTAGAGGATTCCAAAGATTCACAACTCTTTGGGTTGAAGTAATTTCTCCACATCTCATTCCTAAATGATCAGCCCCTTATCCTGAGACTATGCCCGTGTTTTAGATTCCCGAACAGCAGAAATAATGTGTCTACCCTGTGCAGCCCCTATAGAATTTTATACGTTTCAATTAGATCACTCTCATTCTTCTAAACTCCAGAGAATACTGGCTTGATTTACTTAGTCTCTCATCAGAGGACATCCCCCTCATCCAAGGGACCGATCTAGTGAACCTTCACTGCATTGCCTCCTATGCAAGTATATCCTTTAAAAGTATTCCAAACGTAGTCTCTTCATAACCCTGTGCAATTGTAGCAATTCTTCCTTATTCTTGTACTCCAATCCTCTTGCAATAAAGCCAAAATGCCATTTGTCTTCCTAATTGCTTGCTGTACCTGCAGGTTATCTTTCTGCATTCTTTGTACAGACACACCCACGTCTCTTTGAACATAGACACTTACAAGTTTCATACCTTTCAAAAAATATTCTGCTTTTCTAATCTTACGACCAATGTGCATAACTTCACACTTCCCTACATTATACTCCATCTGCCATCTTGTTGCCCACTCACTTAACCTGTCCATATCTCTTTGCAGCCTGTGTCCTCCCCACTGCTTATCTTTCCACCTACCTTTGTATCATCAGAAAACTTAGGTGCATTACTCTTTTGTCTCTTCATCTGAGTCACTAATATAGATTGTAAATAGCTGAGGCCCCAGCACTGATCCTTGCAGCATTTCACTATTCACTGCCTGCTAACTTGAAAATCCCCTGTTTATGTCCACTCATTGCTTCCTGTCTGTTAACCATCTATCCATGTTAATATTACCCCTAACTCCATGAGCCCTTATCTTGCCGATTAACCTTTTGTGTGGCACCTTATCAAATGCCTTTTGAAAATCTAGATGTACTACATCTACTGGTTCCCCTTTATGAACCGTACTAGTTACATCCTCAAAAACAACTCTAATAAATCTGTCAAACAGGATTTCCTTTCAGGAAAACCATGTTGACTTGTCCTAATCTTTTTTTTTATATTTAGAGATACAGCACTGAAACAAGCCCTTCGGCCCACCGAGTCTGTGCCGACCATCAACCACCCATTTATACTAATCCCATATTCCTACCACATCCCCATCTGTCCCTATATTCCCCTACCACCTACCTATACTAGGGGCAATTTATAATGACCAACTTACCTATCAACCTGCAAGTCTTTTGGCTGTGGGAGGAAACTGGAGCACCTGGCGAAAACCCACGCAGACACAGGGAGAACTTGCAAACTCCGCACAGGCAGTACCCGGGTCACTGGAGCTGTGAGGCTGCGGTGCTAACCACTGTGCCGCCCTGTGCTTTTCTAAGTACATTGTTAAGACTTCCTTAATAATAGATTCCAGCATCTTCCCAATAACTGATAGGCTAACTGACCTGTAGATCCCAGTTTTCTCTCTCTCCTTTCTTAAAAAATGGTGTAACTATTGCCAACTTCCAATCTGATGGGACTCTTTCCAAATTCAAGGGTTTTTATAAAATCATAGTTAGCACATCCACTATATCTGCAGAGATATCTTCTAGAACCCTAGGGTGTAGGCCATCAGGCTCTGGAGATAGTAAGATTTTAGTCCCCAAGTTTCTCCAATACTTTTTCTCTGCTGATATGAATTTCCTCAATTTCCAGTTTTCTAAACAATAAGTGGGAGTTTGGGTGTGGTAAATAAGATATATTAGGTACAGAAATGTACTTCACCTGCAGGGGGGCAGTGTGCCAAACTTCCTTAGCCTGGCATATTTGTGTGGTCCAGACATGCGCCTAGTAAGAGCCCAATTCCTAGCATAGCCTTGCTAAAAGGAACAGGGATCTGCATCCAGAAAACTTTGTTCTTTGGACAGATGTAGTTTTAAGGGTGGCAGCACTGGGAGAGATCTTGGACATAACTATTAATGTAGCAGCATTCAGCTACAGGCAAGTTTTTGAAACTTCCCACATTTTCATCATCCTCTCTGTCACCAGATCCCTCTCCCTCACTGTAAAGAGCTCTTTTATGTTGTCTGTTGCAATTATTATACAGTACAGAGCTAACTATTTACAGAACCTTACTCTGGGTGTTACAGTTGCAGAGTGACTCTGGCTCTGAGTCAAATGATTGCACCCTGGTACTTAGCTCATTAGTATACTAACATCTTAAAGGGACATCACTCTTAAAGGCAACCATATAACATTCCCCTTCTTTCCTGAGATAAGTCTTGTATGTGAAAAATATGAAAACACGTCACATTGGATATCAAAATTATTTACGCATGGATAGAGATTATGAACTTTACACGTGCAGAAACTTAATAGTTTTTTTAATTCATTCATGGGATGTAAACATTGCTGGCAAGGACAGCATTTATTGCCCTTGAGAAGGTGGTGGTGAGCCACTTTCTTGAACTGCTGCAGTCCATGTGGGGTACGTACACCCATACTGCTGTTAGGAAGGGAGTTCCAGGATTTTGGCTGAGCAACAGTGAAGGAATGGCGATATAGTTCCAAGTCAGGATGGTATGTGGCTTGGAGGGGAACTTGTAGGTGGTGGTGTTCCCATGCATCTGCTACCCTGTCCACATATCGTTTTGGTGGTTTGACAACTCTTCCAGATCTGATTATATAACGTTCTGGGGATGTCATCCTTGTCAGTTTTGGGTTTGCAGGCATGTTGTCACTGTTGGTTGTTGTCTTGTTGTTTCGTCACACCCTCATCGCCGGAGTGCATTCTTTTGAGTCTGTTGTGCGCAATTGGGATATTGCACACGTCTCTTAGTTGGCTGTGGTTCCTTCTCAACATTGTTCCGCTAGGTGTTGTTAATCTCATAGGACCTAGGCTCACTGCATACTTTGGATACCTCTGCGGGTAGCCACGTTCTCATTGTGGGGTGTATGACCATGACTTTTTGTCCTACATGTAGCTGAGTTAGTTCTGCCCCTCATGTCGGTCATGCACAATCTTCATTTCTCCCTATTTTTCGAGCAGTGTCTCCTGCATCTTGAAGAATTTAGATAGATGATGGCTTGGCAGAGTTGTCCTCACTTATCTGCCAAAAATGATCTCTGCTGGTGATGGTAAGCTCATATCCATAGGTGTAGCTCTGAGGTGGAGCTTGGCAACACGAAAATCTTGTTTTGTTGTCCGACACTCTAGGCTAAGTGATTTGACTGTGCGAACCTGTCCCTCAGCAAGACCATTAGATTGAGGGTAATGTGGTGAGGACGTCACATGGGTGCACATATCCCTGAAAGGTTTGTCTATATCCTGTGGCCCATTGTCAGAAATAATTTCTTCAGATGCTCCAAATAGACTGAATATAGCACTCAATGTGTCTGCAACGACCACACTTTAAGTGTCTTTTACCTGTCTGACAATTGGAAATTTGGAGAAAGTCAGTGACTAAGATAAAGTCTTCTCCATTAACAGAAAATATGCCAGTGGTGATTTTGGACCAAGGGACTGACAGAATCTCGAGATGTAGAGGCTCTTTGCATTGTTGTGACTGGCAGCTTTGACATGCCTCACTCATCCTCACCAACCTTGCGATGTCATTATTGATCCCTGGCCAATAAACTGTGTCTTGTGCCAGTCGTCTTATTCGCTCTATGCCCATGTGACCTTGGTGATGTTGTGACAAGATGTCCTGCTGGAGAGCTTTGGGCACAATCACTTATTTTCCCTTGAAGGTGACACCTCCAGAGATGCCGAGTTCATCTCGATCAGGCCAAAAGCATCTGAGGGTTTCTGGCACCTCTTTCACTGTGTCAGGCCAGCCTTCTATGATGTCTCTCCACAGGGCCTTCAGTTGTGGGTCACTGGCTGTTTCTGATTGCAGTTGGTCACATTTGTGCTGATCAAAATGCAATAAATCAATTTTGAGCACATCTTCCACCTCGATGGCCAATGATGGCTCCATTTGATGTTCCGTTTCTTCAGAGAAAAGTTATGCAGCATAAAACAAATTGCAATCAGACAGGGTATTCTTCATGGGCTGTATTGAAAGAAGCCACCGAACCTGCCCAGACATTGGAGGACACCAATGGTTGAAGTTGACCAACAGATCTGATTGTAGTGCAGTTTTCCACCAAGTGAGGTTCCTGAGGAGAGTAATGAACTAAGAGTGCAGGGGATTATCCTTGTTCCCAAGCATCCTGCCTCTCGCTTGCTGTACCAGGGTGAAGAGATTCAGGATAGAGGACTGCCACACTGTCACAGTGCCATGGCAGCTGCCAGGAAAGTGGGAACAGGCCTGCAAGTTGCACACACCAGCTGACATTAATTGATGACCATTGTTATTTATGAAAGTAGTGGGGTTGTCTGAAGGAGCCCACAGGCTGATGTGGGTTCAGTGAATGAGTCCCTCAGCACTTTACCTGTGAGTAGCTGAGGATCTCTAAGTAACAGTGGAAATGGCCACCTCTGGGGACTGTACTATCCATGGTCCGTGGCCTGGATGAGGAACTGGCAGCAGCAAGATGGGCAGAGATAAAAATGGCATTGGGGATCTTGCCAAAGTCATTTGACTCTGATTTGCATCTATTTGTTAGGTTCCTATGTGAGGGAGCACCAGCTGCCTAAATTAAGGTCCAGGTGAAAAATGGAGTGGATGGATAAATGGTGGTAAGCTGGCAGTTCTGTTTGCCATGTGATTTCCATCTCCATACCACTCCATTTTTAGATATGAATAATGCACTATTAAGATGAAAATTGTCCCCGTTTGTGGTTGCTTATCATAATGTTTATATTGTTATGAATGCTGCATTTTGTAGCATGATTATGTTTTAAAAACTGAGATCTTTAAAAGTTTAAGATGGACTCAGAAGTCAGGTGACCTCACATCAACTCTTCTTAAAGACAAGACAGAACTCTTGGTTACCAGGGCAACAGAGAACACAGATCAAAGACTTTTGTTGAAAAGCAGAGACTCTTGGGGCATAACACCTGAAGAACAATGGGTTTCACCCTCCCAGACTTTGATTGTAAACATGGAGTCAGTGAGAAAGCAGCTGCCATGCACATTTGCAAACACCTGGAAACAATAGAAGGCCCAGGTGGTGCTGCTGAAACCAGACTTGTGGACTTTGCATACTGGAAATGGGCAATGAGCGATTGACTTTTAGTTCTGGATAAAATGGAACAGATTTTCTGAAGGCAGACAGGCTGTAAGAAAGGAAACCAGTGGCTGCAGCCTCAAGGGAGATGGGGAAGAGAGAGAGAGAGAGAGAGCACCTGCTCTCAGGAAAAACTGGTGCAGTGGAAGACTGCAAAGACTTGAACCTGTTTTGAAAGTTGAAATTTGTGGAGAAGATAACGATCAGCAGGAATCGCCTTATTCACGAAATCCAGGTCGAAAGTGTTTGGAGAAGTGAGCAAAAAGGAGGACATTCACTTTGAGAAAGATCTGCAAGCTCCAACCCATTGCAACTGGGAACAGTTTGGGACTTTTCACCAAAGAGGACTGTGTAATGTATTAGTGTGGTGTGAGATTCAAGTGTTTTAATAAGTAAAGAAAATGCCTTTCATTGTAATATTGGGTATCAGCTACATACAAAACACTTTCATTAATGGGGATTTCTTTTAGTTTAGTTGTTATAATAAAAGTCTTAAAAGATGAAATCTTGTGTAATTCTTTAAAAATTGGTCTGAGGATTCATATTTTTTTTTAACATTAATGGTCTCACTGAGGTTGTAACAATTGGAAGAAATACATTTTATTTGGTGGTAGCCTCAAAGGTAATTTAGGCCCAACAGTTTTACTGGCTAGGTTCCCCAGATTCTCCCACTCCATCTAGAGGATTTATAAAATGTTTTTACTGATATCCCTCTGAGTCGTATTAAGTTTATTAAAATAGTACTTCACAAAGTGTAATTTTAACCCATGGTAACATGAACTGTTTCAAAAATCAAGGACTGAATTTTGATCTAACGGTGCAGGTCTCAGCAGCACCACTGGAAGCGGGTGCTGTTTCCGTATGAGTGAAATGCTGCCGGCTAACTGCCATCACACGGCAGCCGGCCAATTAAGGAAAGGGAGGCGCGGGGCCTGTGCAATCAATCACCATAGGCAGGAAATGCGACACTGATTGCACCAACATCAAACAACCAGAGGCTGGCACAATATTTGAAGGGCTGCCAGCCCTGCATTCTCTGCCACTTGGTTTAAAGGAGTGCCTTCCTAAGTGCCCTGAAGAACCCTGCTGCTGCCTGATAGGCAAGGAACTGAACACAGGCCTACAGCAACCATGGCTGAAAGAAGATACCGGGTGGCCACACGGGTCAGCAATGCCTTCTTGCAGGTTCTCCTCCAGGCTGCAGGTTATCGTCCCCATAGACAGGAGGAGGAGACCTGCCCGCTGGACCAAGCAAGCCTGGATAGAGATCGTGGTGGAGGTCAGCAGCTGTGTGGTCACCCCCAGGACATGGATCCAGTGCAGGAAGTGGGCCAATGACCTCATCCGGGCTGCTAAGATGAGAACTCCAAACAATTTAGACCCTTTGATGTTGCAGAGTGAGAGAGAGCATTTGGTGGAAAGGGAGTGACCACCCAGTCATGTGCATTGGGGAAGGGAAGCAGGACATGCTGACTGAGGCTTGGCTGCATCTTAGTGAGAGGCATATGTCAGTCATTGTTCAAACCCACATAGTCCCTCGAGAGGGGCCACGTGCAGGAAGCAAACGTGTGCCCCCGCCACCCCCCCCCCCCCCCCCCCATCGTGAACTGTTGGACTATCACAGTCATGGATCTTGGGCTTGTCTCACTGGGAGACTAACTTTAATTATCGTGTCTGCAGGAGAACAACCCACAATTGAAGAGCATGCTATGACCGGTGAAGTGCCTTATCTCCATGTCTTAAGCCCAATGGAGGAGGAAGCCATGGAACTGGCAGGACACCAAGGTGGATGCTCCATAGCTGATGGCGAGAACAGGAATGCCTACCCAGAGACTGACTGAGCATTTCCTGGGGCACAAATGTGCATCTGCTACAAATGGGCTATGCTGCTCTTGTATTCACCAATGCACAAATGGAGCTCTACAGTAGGGGTGGTTGGAATATTGTGAAGGGCAAACCCCCTTAGCCCTTCAATGTCCGTTTTCTCATGCAGGTCAAGATGAACAAGAGTGAAGAGCTGGACAGACTAGAGAGCCGCCGGCCGGAGAGACTGGAGGACAGCCAGCCACCTCTGAGGAGGAGGGGCCTCAGATGGAGCATCATTAGATCATTCCCCTGCAGTAGATTTGGGCACATAACCTGGTGAGCACATCACTGATGCACCCGGGCAGCTGACGGAGGCTGTGACTACCCAGTCCACTGGCAGTCTGAGGACTATGGGAGGTCAGGCCCATGCTGAGCCCCAGGCATGCCTCTGGTGTCGCCGGCAAAATGGGAACAGTTGCATCTGCAGCGACAGGTCAGGCAACATCTGGCAGAGATGCCAGAGGCTCTGCGTATCCAAGCATGGACGTTGGAGGCGTCCATCCAAGCATTGGGTGCTGCCATGTCTGACAAATGCATGTCTGGCTTCTTCCATTGAGATTGGCAACTCTCAGACAGCCAGATCCAGCAGACCAATCAGTGGCTGCCAGAGCTGTGTGCAGAACTGCACACCAACGCTTTGTCCATGAACTCCATGCAGTGGTACAAAGTTGAGAGGGGGACGAGGCACCTGGAGAATCCACCTGGTTCACGTTCTCTCAGGTCAGCAGGGAGGTATGAGTGTTGTTTATAAAGGGGGGGGGGGGAGGCAGGAGGAGCTGACACATCTGAAGGCTCCTCTCAGGGTGCTCCTGGCATGGACAATAGCTCCAAAGCCCCTCTATCAGTGATGCCAGTGCCTCCATCAACCCCATCAACAGAGGTGGTCCCTGCACTGTGCAGCAGGCCCTCAGTGTGCCTAGGCCCTTCATCTGGCACTGCCTGGGTAACATCCTCCTCTGCATTCTCATTATCTTTGGATGAGACATCGTGCTGCACGATACCCTCACTGGTCAAAGCCTCCCCCCTCTGTGGAACTAGGTTGTGCAGTGCACAGCAAACCACCAAGATACATGAAAGCCTTGCTGGGGCATACTGAAGGGCTCCACTGGATCGATCTAGGCACTTTAATCTCACCTTATATAGGTGAATGGCTTGCTCGTTTGGGTTGACCCATGACAAGTGTTGTACCTCTCCTCTGCATCCATGCATGGGTTCCTCACCAACGACAGAAGCCATGTCCAAGGTGTGCAGCCTTTGTCTGCAAGGATCCATCCCTGTAGGCACGTGGGAGGGTGGAAAGGTTCTGGTGCCTGGGACTACCAAAGTATGTCGTTGTCATGGCTGCTTCCCGGGAATTGTGCATGCACCTGCAGGATCCATTTGCAGTGATCCTGTTGATGAAGGCTGCTGGCTAGGCAGTGGGCGCTGATGGCAACATGCCTGCAGTCGATGACATCCTGCACCTGGGAGAATCTAGCAATGGCCCCAAATCTTATAGCATGTATGTTCTATGTTCTATAGGGACTTTCAAAAGGCTTTTGGATAGGTATATGGATAAAGGAGAATGATGGGGTATAGATTAAATTGTCCTTGACAGAGGACAAAGGATCGGCACAACATTGTGGGCCGAAGGGCCTGTTCTGTGCTGTATGTTCTATGTTCTATGTTCTATGTTCTATCTCTGCCTGGCTATTTGGATCGGCATGGAACAGCACATAGTCTCTGGCCCTCCTGAACCTCCTTGTGACCTTCTTGATGCTCTGATGTGCTGTCGACTGCAAGATTCCACACATATGTCCAGTGGATCCCTGGAATGATCCGGTGGCAGAGAAATTCAATGCCCCCGTGACCTTCAGTGCCACTGGCATCAGGTGTCCATGTCCCAAGGCCCTCAGCTCATCCTGCATCGTGGCACACAGACCAGTGACAGCCTCCTTGGAGCGGCGGAATCTTTGGAGACTCTGTCACTTGGACATCTGCAGGTAGTTGAGCCTTGGCTGGTAGATGCTTTTTGGACAGTAGCCTCTTCAGCAGCGAGGCTGTTGGTGTGCCCCTCAGCGTCTTTCTCCAGCTTGTCATTCCCAAGGCTGGCCCTCCTTTGGGCCCCCAGGCTGCTAGCATGTCCCTGCCAGTGCCTGCGCCTCCCTTCTTCGATGCTGCTTCTCCTTCTTAATGGGAGCCTCAAAGCCAGGGTGAATGAGGCCTATGACAGGTTGCCTCTCCCTGAGTAAAAGGCCTTCATGCCAAACAGCACACTCCCCCACCCTTCCCTCACTTGTGATGTCTGATATGGTGGCACAGCCACAATGCCACCCTGGTGTGGTTCCCACAGAGCTGGTCCTGATGCCCTCCCTCCTCCACCCTCCCTGCCAAGCAACACTGCCTCACCCGATGGCTTCCCAGTGAAGCCAGCACTGAGCTCCCCTCTTCTCGTTGCCTCCTTTTACCAGGTAAGTCTCTGAAGTCCCATGGTTCCCGTGCACCATTTGCAAAATCGGACCCAGTGAATAAAATTGCTGTCAATTGTGCTCTTTAGTAATTTAATTGCTTTCTCGCTGTTTGGTTGTACAAAATCTGCCCTCCACATCAGCTGTTGACAGTAAAATTCAGAAGGGACGTCAAGAAGTCTGACATCGTCCGTCCTCATTTTATGTCACCCCAGCCTCCATTCCCTCTGCAATGGTCACTTAAAATTCCGGCCCAAGTTTCTGTGAGCCCTCAATTATCCAAAGCTCAACTACAGAGAGAAAATCTTTTCCACACCTGTAAGTTTAATTTACTGCTTTAAGTGACTCAACATATTCATTAAGAAACCTCTTCTTGATTCCTTCCTCTTTATCTGGAACACTCCTGAATGCATCATCAAACATAATGTCAATTTCAAAAATCAAAGCTATCATCACTTTTATCTGAAGTCTTCCAATGTTTTTCCTTGAACCTGTCCAACCTGTTAGCAAATAAATATTGTTAAAATATGTCAATCATCTGATCTGCACGGAAAGATTAAAAAACAATTATTCTTAATCTTGAATACAGTGTATGAATAAAAAGAAAGACTTGCATTTATATAGTGCTTTTCACGCCCAAACATCTTAAAGCGCTTAAATAAAAGCAAAATATTGCAGATGCTGGAAATCTGAAATAAAAACAAGAAATTCTGGAAATAGTCAGCAGGTCTGGCAACATCCGTTATTGAATTCAATGTTCAGTCCGGCAGGCTACAGCGTGCCTAATCGGTAAATGAGATGCTGTTACTCGAGCTTGGATTGATGTTCGCTGGAACGCTGCAGAAATCCCAGGACAGAGATGTGAGCATGAGAGCAGGGCGGGGGAGGGGTTGGGGTTGGTGTTGAATTGGCAAGCAACCGGAAGCTCGGGGTTATGCTTACGGACTGAGCGGAGGTGTTCTGCAAAGTGGTCACCCAATCTGTGTTTGGTATCCCCAATGTACAGGAGACCACATTGTGAGGAGCGAATACAGTACACTACATTGAAAGAAGTACAAGTAAATCACTGCTTCACCTGAAAGGAGTGTTTGGGGCCTTGGATAGTGAGGAGAGAGGAGGTAAATGGGCAGGTATTACACCTCCTGCGATTGCAGGGGAAGGTGCCGTGGGAACAGGACGAGGTGGTGGGGGTAATGGAGGGTGGTGCTGTTGTTGTCTGGCGTACCGCCCTCTACTTTGCAGAGGCTCAACTCCAACTCTCAGACACTTCTTCCTACTTCCCCCGAAACATGGTCCAATCACCGAACATCAAGATACTGTCCACAGAACTGTCACTGATCTCATCTCCTCTGGAGATCTTCCCTCTGCAGCTTCCAACCTCATAGTCCCGCAAACCCGGACAGCCCGCTTCTACCTCCTTCCCAAAATCCACAAACAGGAATGTCTTGGCAGATCCATTGTTTCAGCCTGTTCCTGCCCCACTGAACTTATTTCCTCCTATCTTGACTATCTTTTCTCCCCTGGTCCAGTCTCTTCCCACCGACATCCGTGACTCTTCTGACGCCCTACGTCATTTTGACAATTTCCAGATACCTGGCCCTAACCACCTCCTCTTCACTTTGGATCTCCAATCTCTCTACACCTCCATCACCTACCAGGGCGGTTTGAGGGTTCTCCGCTTCTTCCTTGAACAGAGGCCCAACCAGTCCCCATCCACCACCACCCTCCTCCGCCTGGCTGAACCTGTTCTCACATTGAACAACTTCTCCTTCAACTCCACTCACTTCCTTCAAGTAAAAGATGTTTTATGGGTACCCGCATGGCTCCTAGTTATGCCTGTCTTTTTGTGGGATATGTTGAACATTTTTTGTTCCAGTCCTACTCAGGACCCCTCCCCAAACTCTTCTTCCAGTACATTGATGACTATCAGGGCCGTTTCCTGCTCCTACCCCAAACTGGAAAACCTTATCAACTTTGCTTCTAATTTCCACCCTTCTCTCACTTTTACATGGTCCATCTCCAACACTTCCCTTCCTCGACTTCTCTGTCTCCATCTCCAGGGATAGGATGTCGACTAATATTCATTATAAGCCCACCAACTCCCACAGCTACCTCGACTACACTTCTTCACACCCTACCTCCTGTAAGGACTCCATTCCATTCTTCCAGTTTCTCCGTCTCCGACACATCTGCTCTGATGATGTTACCTTCCACGACAGTGCTTCTGATACTGCACAGTGGTGCAGTGGTTAGCACCGCAGCCTCACTGCTCCAGTGACCCGGGTTCAATTCTGGGTACTGCCTGTGTGGAGTTTGCAAGTTCTCCCTGTGTCTGTGTGGGTTTCCTCTGGGTGCTCCGGTTTCCTCCCACATGCCAAAGACTTGCAGGTTGATAGGTAAATTGGCCATTAGCAATTGCTCCTAGTATAGGTAGGTGGTAGGGAAAATATAGGGACAGGTGGGGATGTGGTAGGAATATGGAATTAGTGTAGGATTAGTATAAATGGGTGGTTGATGGTCGGCACAGACTCGGTGGGCCGAAGGGCCTGTTTCAGTGCTGTATCTCTAAAACTAAAGTAAACATGTCTTCCTTTTTCCTCAACCGAGGATTCCCACCCACTGTGGTTGACAGGGCCCTCAACAGTGTCCGGCCCATTTCCCGCACCTCTACCCTCACCCTTCCCCTCCCTCCCAGAATCGTGACAGGGTTCCCCTTGTCCTCACTTTCCACCCCACCAGCCTCCATATCCAAAGGCTCATCCTCCACCACTTCCGCCACATCCAGCGTGATGCCACTACCAAATGCATCTTCCCCTCCCTTTCCCTGTCAGCATTCTGAAGGGATCGTTCCCTCCTCCATTACCCCCACCACCTCATCCCCTTCCCACGGCATCTTCCCCTGTAATCGGAAGGAGGTGTAATACCTGCCCATTTACATCCTCGCTCCTCACTATCCAAGGCCCCAAACACTCCTTTCAGGTGAAGCAATGATTTACTTGTACTTCTTTCAATGTAGTATACTGTATTCACTGCTCACAATGTGGTCTCCTGTACATTGGGGAAACCAAATGCAAATTGGGTGACCGCTTTGCGGAACATCTCTGCTCAGTCCAAAAGCATGACCCCAAGCTGCCGGATGCTGGCCATTTCAACACTTCCCCCTGCTCTCATGCTCACATCTCTGTCCTGGGATTTCTGCAGTGTTCCAGCGAACATCAACGCAAACTTGAAGAACAGCATCTCATTTACCGATTAGGCACACTGCAGCCTGCCGGACTGAACATTGAATTCAATAACAGACACTGTCAGACCTGCTGGGTAGTTCCAGCATTTCTTGTTTTTATCTTAAAGCACTTTACAGCTGAAGAAGTACTTTTGAAGTTTATCCACCTTTGTAACGTATTAAACTGATGCACAAATTCAAACAAACAGCAATGTGATTATGACCACATGAACAGTTTCTGTCATGCTGATGGATGGATAAATATTGGCCTGGACTCCATGGATATTCCTGCTCTTCTTCAAAGTAGTGCACTATGAGATCTTTTGAATCTGCCTGAGTATGCATGTGGGACCTCAGTTTAACACTTCATCTAAAAAACAGCATCACTAACAGGGCAGTACTGCCTCAGTACTTAGCCTTGATTAATGCACGGGCCCTGGAGTGGGATTTGAATCCAGAACAGAGGTGAGAGTGCGACCAACTGAGCCACAGTTGACACACAGCATTATGTTTACCAGTGCCAAATAGATTAAAACTGCAGCACGATAAAGAGAACAAAGAACAGTACAGCACAGTGCAGGCCCTTCGGCCCACAATGTTGTGCTGAACCTTTAACCTACTCTAGGATCAAACTACCTACATACCCTTCATACTACTATCATCCATGTACCTATCCAAGAGTTGCTTAAATGTCCCTAATGTATCTGCTTCTACTACCACCGCTGGCAGTGCATTCCACGCACCCACCACTCTCTGTGTAAAGAACCTACCTCTGACATCTCCCCGAAACCTTCCTCCAATCACCTTAAAATTATGCCCCTTGGTGATAGCCCTTTCCACCCTGGGAAAAAGTCTCTGGCTATCCACTCGATCTATGCATCTCATCATCTTGTACCCCTCTATCAAGTCACCTCTCATCCTTCTTCGCTCCAATGAGAAAAGTCCTAGCTCCCTCAACCTTTCTTCGTAAGACATGCCCTCCAGTCCAGGCAGCATCCTGGTAAATCTCCTCTGCAGCCTCTCTAAAGCTTCCACATCCTTCCTATAATGAGGCGACCAGAACTGAACACAATATTCCAAGTGTGGTCTAACCAGGGCTTTATAGAGCACCAGCATAACCTCGCGGCTCTTAAACTCAATCCCCCTGTTAATGAAAGGCAACACACCATACGCTTTCTTAACAACCCTATCAACTTGGGTGGCAACTTTGAGCGATCTATGGACATGGACCCCAAGATCCCTCTGTTCCTCCACACTACCAAGAATCCTGTCTTTAAGCCTGTATTCTGCATTCAAATTTGACCTTCCAAAATGAATCACTTCACACTTTTCCAGGTTGAACTCCATCTGCCACTTCTCAGCCCAGCTCTGCATCCTGTCAATGTCCCGTTGCAACCTACAACAGCCTTCCACACTATCCACAACTCCAGCAACCTTTGTGTCATCGGCAAACTTGCTAAACCAGCCTTCCACTTCCTCATCCAAGTCATTTATAAAAATCACAAAGAGCAGAGGTCCCAGAACAGATCCCTGCGGAACACCACTGGTCACCGAGCTCCTGGCTGAATACTTTCCATCTACTACCACCCTCTGTCTTCTATGGGCCAGCCAATTCTGTATCCAGACAGCCAACTTTCCCTGTATCCCATGCCTCCTTACTTTCTGAATGAGCCTACCATGGGGAACCTTATCAAACGCCTTGCTAAAATCCATATACACCACATCCACTGCTCTTCCTTGATCAACGTGTTTTGTCACATCTTCAAAGAATTCAATAAGGCTTGTGAGGCATGACCTGCCCCTCACAAAGCCATGCTGACTGTCTCTAATCAAACTATGCTTTTCCAAATAATCATAAATCCTGTCTCTCAGAACCCTCTCCAATAATTTGCCCACTACCAACGTAAGACTGACTGGTCTATAATTCCCAGGGTTATCCCTATTCCCTTTCTTGAACAAGGGAATAACATTTGCCACCCTCCAATCATCTGGTACTACACCAGTGGACAGTGAGGACGCAAAGATCATCGCCAAAGGCGTGGCAATCTCTTCCCTCGCTTCCCGTAATATCCTTGGGTATATCCCGTCTGGCCCCGGGGACTTATCTATCCTCATGTCTTTCAAAATTTCCAGCACATCCTCCCTCTTAACATCAACCTGTCCTCACAAACGACCAGGTCCCTCTCACTAGTGAATACTGAAGCAAAGTATTCATTTAGGACCTCCCCTACCTCCTCCGACTCCAGGCACAGGTTCCCTCCACTATCCCTGATCGGCCCTACCCTCACTCTGGCCATCCTCTTGTTCCTCACATAAGTGTAGAACGCTTTGGGATTTTCCTTAATCCTACCCGCCAAGACTTTTTCATATCCCCTTCTAGCTCTCCGAAGTTCATTCTTCAGTTCCTTCCTGGCTACCTTGTAACCCTCTAGAACCCTGTCGGATCCTTGCTTCCTCAACCTTAAGTAGGCTTCCTTCTTCCTCTTGACTAGCTGTTCCACATCTCTTGTCATCCAAGGTTCCTTCACCCTACCATCCCTTCCTTGCCTCATCGGGAGAAACCTAACCAGCAGTCGCAGCAAGTGCTCCCTCAACAACCTCCACATTTCTGTCGTGCATTTCCCTGAGAACATCTGTTCCCCATTTATGCTCCCCAGTTCCTGCCTAATAGCATTGTAATCTCCCCTCCCCCAATTAAATATTTTCCCATCCCGTCTGATCCTGTCCCTCTCCATGACTATAGTAAAGGTCAGGGAGTTGTGATCACTATCACCGAAATGCTCTCCCACCGAGAGATCTGCCACCTGGCCTGGTTCGTTGCCAAGTACCAAATCCAACATAGCTTCTCCTCTAGTCGGCCTATCTACATATTGAGTCAGGAAACCTTCCTGGACACACCTGACAGAAACTGCTCCATCCAAACTATTTGCACTAAGGAGGTTCCAATCAATATTAGGGAAGTTGAAGTCACCCATGACAACAACACTGTTACTTTTGCACCTTTCCAAAATCTGCTTCCCAATCTGTTCCTCCGTGTCTCTGTTGCTATTGGGGGGTCTATAGAAAACTCCCAATAAAGTGACTGCTCCTTTCCTGTTTCTGACTTCCACCCATAATGACTCAGTAGACAAACCCTCCTCGATGACCTCCCTTTCTGCAGCTGTGATACTATCCCTGATTAGCAATGCCACTCCCCCACCTCTTTTACCTCCCTCCCTATTCCTTTTGAAACATCTAAACCCCGGAACATCCAACATCCATTCCTGCCCCTGTGATATCCAAGTCTCCGTAATGGCCACAACATCGTAGCTCCAAGTACTGATCCATGCTCTAAGTTCATCACCCTTATTCCTGACACTTCTTGCATTAAAATAGACACACTTCAACCCATCATACTGGCTGCAACTTTGCCCTGTCAACTGTCTAACCTTCCTCACAGACTCTCTGCACTCTGTATTTGCCCGTTCAACAGCTACTCCATCCACTGATCCGTAGCTCCGGTTCCCATCCCCCTGCCAAACTAGTTTAAACCCTCCCGAAGAGCTCTAGCAAACCTCCCACCCAGGATATTGGTGCCGCTCCAGTTCAGATGCAACCCGTCCTTCTTGTACAAGTCCCACCTTCCCCACAAGGTATCCCAATGATCCACATATCTGAAGCCCTCCCTCCTACACCAGCTCTGTGGCCACGTGTTCAGCTGCACTCGCTCCCTGTTTCTAGCCTCACTAGCACGTGGCACCGGTATCAATCCTGAGATTACTATCCTGCCCGTCCTGCCTTTTAGCTTCCAACCTAACTCCCTATATTCGCTTTTCAGGTCCTCATCCCTTTTCCTAGCTATGTCATTGGTACCGATGTGTACCACGACTTCTGGCTGCTCCCCCTCCCCCTTAAGAATCCCGTAGACTCGATCCGAGACATCCCTGACCCTGGCACCCGGGAGGCAACATACCATCCTGGAGTCTCGTTCGCGACCACAGAATCTCCTGTCTGATCCTCTAACCATTGAATCTCCTATCACTATTTCTCTCCTATTCTCCCCCCTTCCCTTCTGAGCCTCAGAGCCAGGCTCAGTGCCAGAGACCTGGCCGCTGTGGCTTTCCCCTGGTGGGTCGTCCCCCCCAACTGTATTCAAAACGGAATACTTATTATTGAGGGGAACGGCCACAGGGGAAAATACAGAAGAATGTTTCTAATGAAGCAAACACTTGGTATCCTGGAGTAATTAAGCTTGATTTTAATTATTTTTTCTAATTCAGAGACTGAAATATTTACAAAACTATCAAGCCGCATGATAATTATGCATGCAGGAGATAAGAATCTAACTGAAATGCCACTCCTACAAACCACTGGCACATAAAGTAATAAATTGAACAACAGTGCTGGCTCTCAGCAGCCTTGAGTATCACCTGTAAACTAAGGCACCACTGCAAAATAACTTCTCTTTTGTTATTAATATCATTCACAAAGAGAATTGGTGACACACTGTGAAGCTGCAATAACAGGGCACTCACTGCCACTGTGCTTCTTTAGGTGTCCTCTTACCATTCATTGCTTTAGTCTGTTCTATGCAAGAAAAAAAGGAGATTAAAACCTCACCAACTAGCAGGCAAGTTTATTTTAAGTTTCCAACAACATAACATGAAATTCAGTTCCCGATAGCGGAGATCATTTTACTCAGCATGGACGCAAGTCTCTCTTGATTTGAATGACATAATCTACCATGCAAGTCAAAATGGTCCTAGATCTATGTGGAGTTAAGTGACCTCAGATGTGCAGTGGGAGGGGGCTGCATGGTGGGTGTGATACAGTTAACCTCAGTGTTCTTGGCCAAACAAGGGAGAAAAAAAAAGGCCTGATCATTATCGAGTGACCCCTGTCGAAAAGTACATCTATATTGGTGTCACGTGGGGAAAAAGTCGACTTAAACTGTGATGGTCTGCCATAGTTTTATAGCTTCCTGATGCTCTGCTATCTAAGATACCATGAAGAACTGTGATGTGGCCTGAGTATTACAGTTGGTCTGGAATCTGTGGAACTGTAAGATGAGTCAGGAGCTTTAAGAGGGGAGGGAAGGATCTGTATAACTCACTAGTCCATTGCTAGTAAGTTATACAACTCTTGGTTACTGATGGAATCATCGTATTCAACAATAGTCTAAGCAATATCCATCATACATTACATTGTGCTTTAATTATGTGATTAAATTAGATAAGCAGATACCTCATCCCAAGTACAGTTCTGATGTAAATAAAAGATTTCCTATTTCTCTTTTCCTTTTCCTGCAAAATAGAAGAGTTTTACAAAGAGTTTGAGCAGAATTTAAATTTCAGTTCAATATTCTAGTAAACTAGAAATACTTTTGTTTCACTATTTAAGGTTTCTGCTTGGCTCAGTTCGTAACACTTTTGCCTCTGTTTTAGAAACATGTGGATTCAGGCCCCACTCCAGGATTGAGCACATTAATCAATTTGACATGCTAGTACAGTACTGATGCTATTTAGCTGGACATTGAAGATCCCACGACGTCATTCCAAGAAGAGTTGGTATGATGACTTACATTCCTCCCTCAATAATTATCATCAAAAAGCACTGACTGGATTATTGTGGTTTGTGGGATATCACAGCCACGGCTGTTGACAAGTAACTAATTGATTGAAGTGTTTTTATGATGTGATAAGATGCTATCTATATATATACACAATTATTTCAAATATAAATGCCACTGTGTTTATGTGTGAATATCCAACAACTTCCATCTATTAATCACTTTTAACATTAACAAATAACTCACAGAACTTCAGAAGCAAAAGAAAGATACAGACAACAAGCCAAAGAAAGAAACATTAGGAGGGATTAGTTGCTCACAAGGATTAAGTTTTAAGGAGGATCATAAAGGACAAGAAGGATATGGTGAGGCAGAGGGAATAGGGAAGAAATTCCAGAGATTAGAAGTTAGGTGGCAGAGCCATGGGTTGCCAGTAATGAGGAAACAAACTAAGGGTTGCACTAGAGGCCAGAGTCAGAGTCATGGGAAGTCCAGCAGGAAGAGGTTGTCGGACTGGAGGAGGTTGTAGAGATAGGGAAGGGTAAAGCTATGGAGTGATTTAAAAACAAGAATGAGAATTTCAAATTTGAGGTGTTGTACGACTTGTATTCAATATAGGTCGGCTAGGACAGTGGTGATATGCTGCAGGACTTTCTGCAAGATGGGATACTTTTGAATGAGCTGAAGTTTATGGAGGGTGGAGGATAGGAAGCTGGTTAGGACAGGATTGAAGCAATAAATCTGGAAGTGATTAAGACATGACTAAAGGTTTCAGCCACAGGTGTGCTGAAATAGGGGCAGTGGCGTGCAATGTTACGGAGCTGCAAGTGGGCAGTATTGGTGCTGGAGAGGATTTGGATTCAGAATTTCAGATTGAAATCAATTAAGGCGCCAAGGTTGTCAACAATCTGCTTCAGCCCAAGACAATGGTTAAGGAGAGAATGGGGTCAATGGCGATGGTACAAAATTGGAGCCAGGTACAAAAACAATAACATGGAGGGAAATGGGAAAGAAACCAAAAAAAGAAAGGGTATCAGGGCTAGTACTTGGAGGGCAGTTTGACTTGATGGACAATTGAAAAGGAAGAAGCAGCAGAGGCATCTGAACAGATTACCTTTATCTGGGTAATGAATAAAATCCATGAGCTTCTCATACTTGTTTGTGGAGGGAGAGGTAAAAATCAAACTTCAATATAATAAACTCTTACCTAATAAACCAGATTCTTGGCCCTAGCTAAGATGTAGAGGACAAGGTGAAAAGAAACATTATTGAATCTGTGACTCCAGGTAATGGAACTTGACTATTTAAAGGTTCTAAGTGGAATCATCTGCATTTGGATAAAATTCTTCAATTACTTCACCAGCTGTAGATAAATATTCTTCAAATCTCAATATGGTTGATTTACTTCACTTCGAAAAACTATTTTTAATTCAAATGTTTAACCAAAATATACACTTCAGTTCAGTGACAAAAATAGTTATTTTTCCTACATATGTTGATTAAAGTTTTGAATAAAAAGCAGAAACTAAAAGAATGCTTCCCCCTCAAAAAAAGAGACAAAAACATTTACCGCAATCTCAGAATCTCCTGCTAATTAAACACAAAACATTCCTTTATGTTTATACCTTGGATCAGTTTCCTCTGTATGATGTAGATTAATGTGAATTCTTTTGTGAAGCAGCATGGATTGTTCTAGAAAGGGAGCTTCATATATCCTCCGAACAAAGATCTCTGATGTCCGCTGTATTCTGTTGATGTTCTGAGTCCACAGGAAGATTGTTGTAAGAATGAACCCAACCCACCAGCATGCTCCAGCCTCCCCTACTAACCAAACACTGGTCTGATTTGATGTACCACCCTGCAGGCTGCAAATGCTGTGAACAATTTCTGAATAAAGGATCTCTACACTAAGTGTATTATTCACACCATTTGTGCAATGAGCACAGAAAGCTGAGGGGCTGAAGTTGTTGTCTGTTTGTCAAAAGTCATTGTAGTGAATCCTAAAAAAACAGAAAAAAAAGCGCATACCACAGGAGTATTCAAAACTAAAGGAAGGACGAGACTTCGCCTCATTGCATGGATCTTACATGCAACCATCCCAAACCAGGAACAAAGTACTGATGCACCAGCCTGCACTGTAAGAAGGCCCAGAATTATTCTGATTTTGTGCGATGCAACATCACTGACAGTTTCCCACTCCAACTCCTTAATAGCAATCCTAGCTCCCGCTACAGAAGCAGTAATAACAATTCTCACTACACTTGTCCAGAGGCTCACCATATTCCTGAATTTGTCAAGTTCAGACCTTAGAAGTTTAAATCTTGGATTCTTCCAATTTGAAATAACATTTTCCCACAAACACAAATCTTAAAACACAGGAAAATATGGTGAGTCCCAAGTATACACTATCATGTTCCTCTAGATCCAAACATTGACCAACTAGAAAGAATATGTAACTGCACTGATCCGTAAGCTGGTTTTCTGAGACCACTTGTAGAATGGATGGAATTAAACTAATACTGTTCGAAATGAACACAATTGTCAATATGTCATAGTGGGGCAGGCAGATGACAACCAGGGATGCTGTACCGAGAGATGTGAATGCTTCCAGTATGCAGACCTGAAAGAAAAGCAAGAAGCTGGTTAACTTCTGATGAAGTTCGATAATAATCATTAGAAGTTCTAAATAACTCAATTGGATTTTAGGAGGTTAAAAATAAAACACGTATTGCAGCTTCTTGGTGCCAACCTTATCTTAGAAGTAGCCTCGGAATGATTCAAGTCCCACTCTGAAAATTTGAGCACATAATTTCAGGATGACACTTCAGTGTAATACTGAGGGAGTGCAGCACTGTTGAAAATGGTGTCTTTTTAGATGAGATACTCAGCTGAGGCCCTGACTGACCTCTCAGATCCCATGGAACTATATTTGAAGATCAGGAAAGTTTTTCCTGGTGATCTAGTTTGACCAATGTCACTAAAACAGATGATCTGTGACTATACTTCAGAAGTTCCATTCAATCCTACGCCTCATTTGGAGCTTTAACAAAACACATTTTTTTTCCTGTGTCACTGTAATTTCTTAAAACCTCTAACATTTCCCCTGGTGAAAACTCAATGATCTGAGACATCAGGCAGAATTTTCACAAAATTGAAACACTTGCAGTGGGGGAGGGTGGGGGTGAGGGAGGTGGGCAGGGAGCAGTGGCTTGGGAACTCACTTGTGTTATCAGTCTTTAACTCAGTGACATTATTAGCATCCTGCTTCTGGATTTCCTCAACCACAGAATGTAGGCATGATGATGACTCAGACTCTATCAAAGAAAGAATTTCTATTCAAAGGGATCCCAGTAGAGGTGAGAATGATTACACTCTACATCAGTTCCAGAGGCTGCCGAAAGCAAAAGAATGGAAGCACAATGTGGGAAGGCTGCTGCTGTGCCCATCTCCCTCTAACACCACCCTCCCTCCTCAGTTCTTTGACTCTTCCAAGAGGTCCTGGTCCAGGCAGAGAACTGTTGTGTCCTGAGTACAGGAGGAGCAGGCCAGCCTCTCAAACGAAGCAGGAACACCTGGAAATAGCCTTGAAAATCAGCAGCTCGTTCCTCAAACCTGGATTCAGTGCTGCAAGAGGTTCTTAGTGACCTCATGAGGGAGAAAAGGTAGGTGGAGTCGCACATTCAGGTGCCAACCCCCACACTGACTTCCCAGCAATTTCCTGCACAGCACTCCTCAGATCAACACACCTTGCAGCTACACTCATTCCTCTCTCTCAAGGCACCTCCTCATTTCCCCATCTGAACAACCATTCACACTCACCCTCATCTTATTGCCAAGTCACAACCATCCTTCACAGTCACCCTCCACAAATGTCATTCCATCCTCTCCCCCATATCCATTTCTCACACCTCCTAACTCTCTGCTTTCTCTCCTTGCAGGAGAAGAGAGTGCAGAGCTCTAGGGAGAGACAGAGAACCTGGGTGGCCCTCCAGTGATAGCCTTACTGCTAAAGGAAAGGTATATGGAGATCAGTAGGTTGGCAGAGTACATGGTCATTGGTGATGGAGAGATGTGAGTCTCAGATATACAGTGACAATATATCTATATTAGTATATATCTATACTACCCTTCAGTTTCAGAAAATGCTGGCCCAGTGTGCCGAAACTGAAGAGTGGAGGGGATGCCTGTGTCCATTTCGCTAACATAGGGCAGATAGGGGGAATTAATAACTGTGATGAGGAGGAAATGAAGAAACTGATCCTGTTTTCTCTAGATGAGAAGCTGTATTAGAGACTGTCAACAACTAAGTTGGGAGGGGAAACCACAGACGGTTTGAAGGATGAAATCTTAGTGGCACTGGGACATAATCAGGGCAGTCCATTCTTGCAGATTGAGCAGACCAGACAGCTCGCAGGCGAGGCACAGGAGGCGTTTGCGGATAGGTTATGGCCTATATATATGAAAGCTACTGGGGGAAATCTATCCCGAGCGCAGCTGATGGGGGCTCCCAGGAATCATTGGTTGAGGACCCCAGTAACTAACAGCTTGCAATGGATCGGGACAAGGGCAGAATCATGGTTTGACCCCAAGGATGAGACAAATACAGAGACGGGTGTGTTGAGGTAACTGATTCTGGCTTTTAACTCTGACGGGAGAGGGAGGAGAATAAACAAAAGTGAAAGGTACTCAAAATAAAGGGAAGCGTGAGTGGTAGAAAAGAGTGGAAGCAAGAAGAGGGTAATGCGGACACATCCCAGGCATGTTTCAATTGTGGGAAAATGGGACACTGCAGTAGAGAGTGGAAGTCTCCGACGGGGGAAACCAGGAAGCGGGAATCCCTCAGGGTTGAAATCATGGGCAGTAGAGGCAGAGAAAGAACGAGTAGAAGACCCAGTGAAACTTCTGGCGGCCGCATTACAGTAGGTTATGGGCAAGGGACAGAGAAAGGTGCTCGGATTGAAAGATAATGGTTAAAGGAAGTTAATCAGACGATTCACATGGAAGGTTTTAAAACCCTGTGTGAACAGTAAATGAAAACCTTATGTGAGTTGGTTCAGCTTTCTGTTCGTTTTACTGGTGTCCTGTTTGATTTTGTGTGTCTGTGCTCCAGTGTTTAGTGTCTGTCACTGAGTGGATGTTAGAAGTGTTAAAATCTAATTGTGCTGTGTTCTTGTGCTGAGAGAGAGTGACACATGTCTCTGATTTCTCTGAGTTTGCAAGCCAGTGTCTGTGTCACTTAAAAGTTGTTTAACCCTTTGTGGTCAGTTTTTGTATGTGATTTTAAAACAGTTGGTTGTTTAATGTGTTTCAAGAGTTTTTTTAATGGATGTAAGTGAGAAAGAAGTTATGATAACATGGATATTGAACTGGAAAAAAAAAAGATTGTTTTATTGTTCCGGGATATAGAGAGATATAGGGGGTTCTCTCCCATGCTATGTGAGGCTGCTGTTAGGTTTAAATGTTGTCTGAAGTTGTACTTTGAAAATTCACCTTTGTCTTGATTTCCTACTTACAGTTGCTTCAAAGGGGACCTTGAAGAAAGAAGACCTTAGAACGCAGAACTTAAGTTATTTTCTTTTGTTTCTTTGTAAAACATGTGCTATGTTAATTGATTAAAGTTTATAAAGTTTAAAGTGTGTGCATGGAGAATGCAAGTGGGAAGCTTCAAGTAAGAGAATGTGTGTTTGTAATAAAGGTTTTGTGTGGAGGATATATGTTTTAAGTTTGTTTTCTGAAATTGTGATTTGTAGTCTTAAGTTTTACTACTTTTGGGTTTAAGGGGATTTCACAATGGGAATTGTGACCTTGTTAGAGGGGTACAGTAATGGAAATAAGTATATGTTCGAAGTTATAAATTCGAGTTGGAATTTCTGAGCAAAATTTCAATTCGTAGGGAATTTTGTTTCATTAAACATGTGGGGATTTTATTCTGGACAGAAATTCACACATGCGAGTTAGAGATTGGCAAAAAACACACTCAAACTGTGTGTTTTAAGCTCAGACTGCGGGAAGAACAAAGGATCATTTGCCAAAAGGAATTTAAAGGGTGAAATAAGACAATTTATGAAAATGTTTTATTAAATAAAAGGGTTTTAATTTTTGAGAAGGGAGTTTCCTTTTTTTAAAAGCAAGACCCAGTGAGCAGGGCAGTAAGAGGGAGTAGTCGGACACCCCGATCCAGGGTGCCCTGGACGCCTCCTTGCACACCGATCCCGAACCGCAAAAAGTCCCAACCTGGGAAAAACAAAAAGGGGACACGGTGATTGCGGCACACAGTGTAAAGTAACATAAAAGGATGTCTGACCAGTGGAGGGAAGATCTCTCAGGTAGTGTAAATTTGTACATAACCTAAGTCTGACCTGTGGAGGGAAGACCCCCCCTCACAGAACAGTGCTATTTTCTTTTCTTTTCCTTTTCTGCAGAAGCAAAGCCGAGCCAGGAACGCAAGACAGGACGTACCCTGTGGCTGAGTGTGATGATAATCCTGTTGGAGCAGGACAGATGGATCGAGGGGGCACTTATGGTGTATGAGAGGAGCCAGGCTCACTGTAACACAGGGAGGTAAGACACAGGGCACTGACAGGATAGCTACATGCTTCCATGAGGGAAGGTGGCCGGGGTCAAATTCAACCAAGTATTCCAATCACACTGGTACACATTCGTTGAAGCATCAGTGCCCTGCTCAAAATTATATATCACAACCAACAAGGTACAGGTGACAGAGGGAAGGCAGGTGGTCTAGAATGTCAGGGAAGCATCCCCGTGGGTTGATGGTGGTGGTTACATAAAACAGACGAGGCAAAGGATGATGAATTCGGGGATTGGGAAAGATTGGGGTACAACACACACAGATGGATTACGGGAATAAAGTGGGGGGTGAAATTGTGTTGGAACAAATGGTGGAAGGAGGAACAAGGGGTTAATGTGGCTAAGTGGGGGACTCTATGATTGGCACTGATCTGAAGGGGTGTCGGTGAAGGGCCTCATATGAAGTGCTCTGTCCATATCACCGAAATGAGTTCAGCCAACCAGTATGTGGGTTTGAGTCTGAAAGTACACAGCCCATTAACTGTACTATGGAGGTGATAGCTCAGAACTATGTCCCTCCGCAGGTTGCACATGAGGGTAATGCAACCTACTGTGCCACTACCAGTATAGGATACACAATGACACATGGTGCTCAGTTTACGACACAACCTTTTGTTTAAAACCCCAGAGAGAGGTACAATTTCACAGGAAAGGATTATCCCTATCTCAGTCCTTCCATGCCTCAGTAAATCTAACAGTGAGCAATGCTTTACCAAACCTTCACGAATACATAGCCCATTTTGCGTATGATATCCCATCATTACCCGAGCATTTGGCAAAACTGGTAAAGGAAGTGGAACTCCCCCAAAAGCAATATTATACTCTCAAACAGAAAAACAGGGACACAAGAGATGAGATAAGGGGAATTAGTTGGTGGGATACTGGGTTTAATATTGAAATCCCTCCCTGGATTCGAATTGTTTCACATGTACTAGTAATTGCACAATTGATTGTAATATTCTACGTGTTAAAATTATTATGTAAGTTAAAATGAAAAGTAAAAAGAGAAAAATCAGAAAGAATGTGTAAGAAGGAATTTGGGATGATGGATGCGAATGTATAGACGATTTTAAAAAAGACTTTAAAGAAATGTAAGATTTGGCTGGAACCTACAATACACTCATCACGGCAGAAGATTCATTGGAAGTAATATCTCTAGTATAAAAGAGATATTAAAGGGGGCAGATGTAGGATCGAAATTCCTCCCGCTCCCAACTGAACTTTAAAACTGGACTTTGTTGAGTAGGGGGAAGGAACCCCAACCCCCACGGACAGTTTTTTTTTTCTTTGGCCTCCTTGTCTCGAGAGACAATGCTGCTTAGAGGTGGTCAGTGGTTTGTGAAGCAGTGCCTGGAATGGCTATAAATTCTAGAGTGACAGACTCTTCCACAGGTGCTGCAGATAAAATTGGTTGTCAGGGCTATTACACAGTTGGCTCTCCCCTTGCGCCTCTGTCTTTTTTCTTGCCAACTGCTAAGTCTCTTCGACTCGCCACTCTTTAGCCCCGCCTTTATGGCTGTCTGCCAGCTCTGCCGATCACTGGCAACTGACTCCCACGACTTGTGATCAATGTCACAGGACTTCATGTTGCGTTTGCAGATGTCTTTAAGCGGAGACATGGACGGCCAGTGGGTCTGATACCAGTGATGAGCTCGCTGTACAATGTGTCCTTGGGGATCCTGTCATCTTCCATGCGGCTCACATGGCCAAGCCATCTCAAGCGCCGCTGGCTCAGTATGGTGTATATGCTGGGGATGTTGGTCGCCTCGAGGACTTCTGTGTTGGGGATACAGTCCTGCCACCTGATGCCAAGGATTCTCCAGAGGTAGCGAAGATGGAATGAATTGAGACTTTGCGCTTGGCTGACATATGTTGTCCAGGCCTCGCTGCCGTAGAGCAAGGTACTAAGGACACAGGTTTGATACACTCGGACTTTTGTGTTCCATGTCAGTGCACCACTTTCCCACACTCTCTTGGCCAGTCTGGACATAGCAGAGGAAGCCTTTCCCATGCGCTTGTTGATTTCTGCATTAAGAGACAGGTTACTGGTGATATTTGAGCCTAGGTAGGTGAACTCTTGAACCACTTCCAGAGCGTGGTCGCCGATATTGATGGATGAAGCATTTCTGACGTCCTGTCCCATGATGTTCGTTTTCTTGAGGCTGATGGTTAGGCCAAATTTGTTGCAGGCAGCTGCAATCCTGTCGATGAGTCTCTGCAGACACTATTCAATGTGGGATGTTAATGCAGCATCGTCAGCAAAGAGGAGATCCTGGATGAGGACCTTCCGTACTTTGGTCTTCGCTCTTAGACGGGCAAGGTTGAACAACCCACCATCTGATCTTGCGTGGAGGAAAATTCCTTCTTCTGAAGACTTGAACGCATGTGAGAACAGCAGGGAGACGAAGATCCCAAACAGTGTAGGTGCAAGAACACAGCCCTGTTTCACGCCACTCAGGATAGGAAAGGGGTCTGATGAGGCACCGCACTGCTGAATTGTGCCTTTCATATTGTCACAGAATGAGGTGATGATATTTAGTAGCTTTGGTGGACATCCGATCTTTTCCAGTAGTCTGAAGAAACCACGGCTGCTGACGAGGTCAAAGGCTTTGGTGAAATCAATGAAAGCAACGTAAAGGGGCATCTGTTGTTCGCGGCATTTCTCCTGTAGCTGGCGAAGGGAGAACAGCATGTCAATGGTGGATCTCTCTGCTCGAAAGCCACACTGTGCCTCAGGGTAGACACGCTCGGCCAGCTTTTGGAGCCTGTTTAAAACGACTTGAGCGAAGACATTCCTCACTATGCTGAGCAGGGAGATTCCACGGTAGTTGTTGCAGTCACCGTGGTCACCCTTGTTCTTATAGAGGGTGATGATATTAGCATCGCGCATGTCCTCATCCCAGCACAGGCAAAGCAGTTCGTACAGTGCTGAAAGTATAGCAGGCTTGGCACTCTTGATTATTTCAGGGGTAATGCCATCCTTCCCAGGGGCTTTTTCGCTGGCTAGGGAATCAATGACATCACTGAGTTCCAATTTTGTTGGCAGTTCGTTCAGCTCATCCATGACTGGTAGAGGCTGGGCTGCATTGAGGGCGGTCTCAGGAACAACATTTTCCCTGGAGTACAGTTATAGGTAGTGCTCCACCCAGCGGTCCATTTACTTGTGTTGGTCAGTGATCGTGTCCCCTGATTTAGACTTGAGGGGGGCGATCTTCTTGATGGTTGGCCCAAAAGCTCTCTTAATGCCATCATACATTCCTCTGATGTTTCCGGTGTTGGAGGCCAGCTGAATACGACTGCATAAGTGTTGCCAGTTGTCATTTGCGCAGCGCCTGGCTGTTCTTTGTGCAGCGCATCTGGCTACTTTAAGTGCTACAGATGTTAACTCGCTGGGGGCTTTCTTGCAGTTCAACATTGCAATGCACTTAGCGGCTATGACAGGTTCCAGCTCTTCAAAGTGAGATTGAAACCAGTCTGCATTCAGCTTCACACGTTTGCCATAGGTGGTCATTGCTGAGTCATAGATGGCATCTCTGATGTGGTCTCTGCATCCCCTGTAGGAGTGTTTTGAAGGGCTTTATCGAGTGAATTTAGAAACTTATGTAGGATCTGTGGATAAGAAATTCTGTTAGTGTTGATGCGCAGGTGGCCCTGCTGCTTGGAGTGATGCAGTTTGAGTCTAACTTTGCTGCACACTAGGGAGTGGTCAGTGTCACAGGCCGCACTGTGGAAGCTGCGTGTGATTTGAATGCTGTTTAAAGAGGCTCGTCTTGTTATGATGAGGTCCAGCTGGTGCCAATGACGTGATCTTGGGTGCCTCCAAGAAACCTGGTGACAGGGTTTATTGTGAAAGAACGAGTTGGTGATGCAGAGGTTGTGATAGGTACACAACTCCAGCAGTCTCTGTCCGTTCTCATTCATCCTTCCAATGCCATAACGCCCAAGGCAGGAGGGCCAAGAGTCATGGTCGACCCCAACCCTGGCGTTAATGTCCCTCAGCAGGAACAAATGTTCTGTATTGGGAATGCTACTAATGATATTGTGGAGTTCCTCGTAGAACTGGTCTCTAACTTCAGGTGGGGAGCAGAGTGTTGGAGCATAGATGCTGAGTAGGTATACTGGTGTTCTGTGAATAAGAGCCAAACCTCAACACAAAGCACACAGAGGCAGGCTGCATTCCGATGGATCAATTTCAAACATTCCAACATCACAGCAGAACTGATACTGGAATTTGGGACATTATTATAACAGTGACACAGGATAACTGCCACCATGTTCAGTAATTGGGGAGGTCATTGTTACAACCGACTGGCCCCAGATTACAGCATTCACTCCTGTCAAGACAGGAGAGAAACCTTTGTCGTGCACATCAGCTCTGGAGCCTGGGGTACCTCACCTTGGTGGAGTTCATTGTTCTGACTCATGGAAATAACATCAGCACGAAATGGATCTGTCTGGACCAGGCAGGTAACAGAGGAAAGAGACTGAAAGGTGTTAAGTGTTGACCATCCAGCAGGATGGCTTCAGGAGACACTTCGGGCGGCACAGTGGCGCAGTGGTTAGCACCGCAGTCTCACAGCTCCAGCGACCCAGGTTCAATTCTGGGTACTGCCTGTGTGGAGTTTGCAAGTTCTCCCAGTGTCTGCGTGGGTTTCCTCCGGGTGCTCCGGTTTCCTCCCACATGCCAAAGACTTGCAGGTTGATAGGTAAATTGGCCATTAGCAATTGCTCCGAGTATAGGTAGGTGGTAGGGAAAATATAGGGACAGGTGGGGATGTGGTAGGAATATGGAATTAGTGTAGGATTAGTATAAATGGGTGGTTGATGGTCGGCACAGACTCGGTGGGTCGAAGGGCCTGTTTCAGTGCTGTATCTCTAAACTAAACTAAACTAAAGATGTGTTCATGATATTTCGATAAGGATCATCATAAAAAGGACAAGATCGAAGGGTTTGGTGCTGCAGTTATGTGAAGAAGGATGGGGACTGGTCTTCTCAGGTCCAGGCCTACAATTAACAATGGTAATGACCAGCCGTGTGGGTGATTGTTGGTTTTTCAGTCAAATCTTGAACTGTTTGTACTGTGGGGGCTGCAGTCGGAAGAAGGGTCAAAGTTGGTCATCTTGACTCAGGACCTACAATCAGCACTGGGACCGACTGGCCGTGTGGGTGATTGTAAGTGTTTTCAGCCAAATTATAGTGATCTTGATCAGAGGGATTGGGACAAAGCATAGTGTTTTGCCTGTATTTGTGGTTCAGCCAAATCGTAGTCATCTTGGTCTGAGGGATTGGAACAAAGGTGTAGTGTTTTTGCCTGAAATTTGTAAGTTTGAGCCAAGTCGTAGTGACTTTGTTTTGTTAACTGGGAACAGTGGTCAAATCGCTGAAGGGTTCAGCTGGGAATTGGGGTGTCAATTTTAAGTTACTGCAGGAGGCTTTGTACTGAGGAGAGTTTTGTTTTATTTCTGTTTCAACTAACCATAGAGGTGTCTGTATTAGGGATATTATTGGATTCAATAAAACAACAATTCATGGTTAAACCAACCCCAATTGTGTCGTGTGCAATTTTTGTTCTTGCAATTCCTAAAGTCCAAGAACTGTAGTAAGGGGGTAAGGGAATGGAAGCTCTTACAATACTTATGCTCTTTTGATGAAATCAAGCTTTAAATGAACCAACTAAAGCAGCTCCACTAAGAAGCGGATCCACTGAATACAAGAATCCAACAGTCATCTATTACCTCATAGACTCAACAAAGGAATTCATGTATTTCAAAACAAAACAAATCATTTATTTTGTACAGTGTAAGGAATATTACAATAGAGCACAGCATTAAATGTGACTATTAGGATGACAGTATAATCAGATCTAATTTCTGTAATCAAAACATACACCTGAAGAATGATGTGTACATACAGTTTAAATAGAATTTTGACCTAGGTACTGTAGGGCAGAGGTGAAGGACACTTTATACCCTGACGTATAAATAGGAATGAAATTTTTTTATAGTCTTTTCCTATTTTCTGATTCTGAGCTGTCTGTCCCTCTTGCTTTAACTGTACCAGGCAAAAGCATCTGTAGTACTTCAAGGTACAAGATAGGAGCAAACAACCCATACATCTAATGTGCTTATTTAAATGTATTTTATGAGCAATTACTTTCTTTCTAGCTGCTAGGATGCAGAACAATCTATGTTCACTCGTAAACAGTGCATCTGAAGTCACTTTTCTCATCAATTTTATGCTCTTCCATCAACATCCATGACTTTGGCTCCTTGCTCAGATATAATTTCATGTTTGGCATCTGGTAGTGCACCTGACCAGCCACTTGTGAACATTGACAGAGGGGAGCATCACTGCTGATCCTGACCCTGTCCTAACCTAACATCCGCACAGGCACAATTTCTGTCAGGGATCACTAGACAGTATTTAAGAGCTTGATTGCTGGCTAATCCTTCCTAATCCAGGAGCTTTGGGTAGCACTCATACCCTTGCCCCAACTGTCTCAACACAGACTGGGGATCAAACTTGGGACCCTCTGTGTAGCTGGTTCAATTACTCACTGAAAAAACATTTGCTGAGTTCTGCAGGAAGCATTGTTGAAGACACTTTATTGCACCTAATGGTCCTGTTTTGTCACCTCTGATCATGATGAACCACAATAGATTTTTTAAGGTAGAAAATAAATCCTGAATCCTGTCTTGAAAAGACCCCTGTTGGGGTAAACTTTCATCACTTCATGGATGATAATCGGAGAGTGGATCACCCTTCCATTATAGAATATATCTAAATTAAAGTCAGTAGTTTGAATATCATGTAAGTTCAATAATGAGTGAGTCAGCTGCTCTGTCAGGTTACCACCCAGATGGTGAAGATTAAAATTCATCCCAATCCAATGAAACTTCACTCAAAAGGTGAGTGCACGGGTGCAGTATCACATCTACTGCATAAATGCTTAACAAGGGAAGAATGCCAACAAGCCAGAAAAGTGGAGATGTAAAATATGGGAGTGGAAATTGCTTGTCTTCCCTAAGCTGTAATTTAAATCATTTAGTCATTGATAATCAACAGCTTTACTTACTCAGGCCGCCAGAAAATCCAGTTCAATACCTTAGAAGGTAATATAAACCTGCTCTACTGGCAATTTCTCAGACGTTTGACAAGCTTGTATGTCATAATCCATCAAGCCCTTCGAGATATTCATGCCCAATTAAATAAAAGGAATATAGTCTTATATTTAACGGTGATTTAGACCACTATGCTGCTATTGTGGATTTAATTGTTAACTTACATCCTTATACCAGATGAATTTTCTCATGAATCCATTTCAAAGAATATTAACAATCTTGTAACACCCTAATTAGGACTGGTAGCATTTCTTTGACCAGCAAAAGTATTTGACTCTATAAAACTGTTTCTAATTTAATCTCTAAACTGCTGATATAAGGTAAAGCAGATGAATTTTAGGAACAGCAAAATTTCATTACGCTCTTTATCCGAGATCAACCCCACTTACCCAGCTTCTCACCACAGAAGTGAATTCATATTTCTTAACATCACTCAATTCAACAATAATATGAAAATATTTAGCATTATAATTGCTGCAATAATGGGGCTGTTTCATCCCGATTCCCATTAACAACAAAACCACAATTAATGTTACATTAGAATACATGAAGGAGGGGCTAGAGTTAAGAGCTAAACATTAGGCCTTTGGATGCAGTATCCAAACCTAAATAAAACCTTTCTGATGGAAGGTCATCTACCTGAAATGTTAACTCTGTTTCTCCACAGATGCTGCCAGACCTGCTGTATGCCACATGTTTTCTGTTTTTATTTCGGATTTCCATTATCAGTGGTATTTTGCTTTTGCCCAGTTTCTCCTGAATTCCTTATTGATTTATTAGTTTCTATCTTATATTTATGACTCCCATTTTGGACACTCCCACAAGTGGAGACATCTTCTCTACATCGAGCCTATCAAACCCCTTCATAATTTTAAACACCTATAATAGATCACCCCTTATCCGTCTCTTTTAAAGACAAAAGAGCAACAGCTTGTTGTTATTTTCGCACTATAAGCTTCGAAAGTCCAGTTGGGATGCGTTCACCTGTTCCGAATATCTCCTGATGCCTGTGATTGTCTCGAAGGGCTGTTGTTTCTTCAGATTGGCTGCTTCTAAGAAGATAAAATAAATTTTCTATTTGACCAGGTCTTTGTTGTGCAGAATATTTACAGAATCAGTGAGGATTTTCAATCATACTATATACCATCAATAGTTCCAATGCACTATTGTAACTAATAGTAGACAAATCAAGGTAAATTCTTCACCTTTATGTATAATTGTTTTATTCTTTTGATTCCTTAACTATAAATGCACACATCTTTATATTTACTGTGTCCAGTAATTTTTCAAATGATCACTGAATGTAAAAATGTTGGTTGTTGATCACTCCTGTGAAGTGACTTGGGACATTTTACCATGTTACAGGTGCAATATAAATGCAAGTTTTTTGGGGGTCAGTTTTGTGGAAAAGTGAAATTAGAGAACTTCTAGAAAATCCATGAATAAAACCCTCCAGAGAGTTTGACCTTTGTGAAAAGTTCATCAGAATAGCTCAGTTTGTAAAGCATCAGCCTTTTGACTTCAGGGTCTGGGTTTCATATTTGTGTTCAGGTTTTGAATTTTTGGGATACAATATATGAGCAATTTGAGGCGTGATATATGGTAAGGATACCAGGCCTGGGAGGAGCAGATGACTTTGGACCTATGGTTCCCAAAGATGTTCACCAATGGGGAGGTGGGCTGGTTTCTCACAAGGAATTTTATGCTCTCCCCCATGGCAGATTTAGAGGCAGGGAGAGCATGTAATGGGGTGGGCTGGTGGCAGGAGGAGGCCCCAGCACCTTCCCACTGTTGTGTGATTGCCTTTAAGAGTGCTGTCCCTTTAAGATCTTAGTATCTTAATGAGCTGAGTACCAGGATGCAGTCATGTGACTACATGCCAGTCTCACTCTACAACTGTAACACCTGGAGGCAAGTCCTGTAAATAGTTAGCTCTGTACTGTATATAATAAGCTAGCTTTGTAATAAACCTGTTTGAGATCTTCAACTCATTACACCCACCTCCACCAAAATTAAGTCTGGGGTGGGAGGCTTGTGAACAGCCTTCCTACCCCACGGTCAACTGAGGACCTTAAGTGGGCAATTAATGTCCTTCTGTTTTCAGTTTACTATTTCTTTCCCTTCTCTTCTTATCTCTTTATTTGAACAATATCTACTGATAATTCACACTGGGCTGGAAATTATACGTCTGCCACTGAGAAAACAATGGCAGACCACCCGCACGGGCTGCATGCCGCAGAGCCACTGCAACATGAAGCGCACAGCTCATGTAAATAGGTGAGATGGATGTGGAGGGGGTGGGTTGTCTGTCCCCTGCAGTGGTAGTGGCATCAGCTGCCTGTGCGCAGATATCTGCTGGAACCATCTTTGGGCCCCTCCCGCCACGGAGCTCGACGTCGGGGTCCTGGCAAAATGCAGCCCCGAATGTGAAACCGTCATTTTGGATAAGGACAAACAAGATAAATCCTTTACCAACGTTTGAAGCAGATGTCGGACCACGTGCAAACAAGGGGCCTAACAGCCCCTGCTGCAATATTGGTCCCCCCAAGGCAGCACTGCCTTCAGAAAACCAACTCTAAACCATTGCAGAAGTGAAATCTGATGGGCTCTTACAGCAGTAGCTGCCACTCCTGGTCCCCAGATCCCTGGCTTCTGACATCCAGACCTTAGCCCCAACCCACGATCTACCTCCCTCCACAACAACCCCTCGCACCCGCCCTGACTTCTGAGATGTACAGTCTCCTTCCCTTCCTTCCCACTGGCCCCAATCTCCATGAACTCCCTCCTACTCCAAGCTCGGCCTCAACATCCAGCACCCCTGATCTCCCTCCCCCACTGACCCCAGGTTTTTTTAAATTTATTCATTCATGGGATGTGGCCATCACTGGCTAGGCCAGCATTTATTGCCCATCACTAATTTCTCTTAAGAAGGTGATGGTGAGCTGCCTTCTTGAACTGCTGCAGTCCTTGGTATGTAGGTACACCAACAGTGCTGTTAGGAAGGGAGTTCCAGGATTTTGACCCAGTGACAGTGAAGGAATGGCGATATATTTCCAAGTCAGGATGTTGTGTGACTTGGAGGGGAACTTGGCAGGTGATGGGGTTCCCATGCCTCTGCTGCCCTTGTCCTTCTAGGTGGTACTGGTCACAGGTTTGGAAGGTGCTGTCGAAGGAGCCTTGGTGAGTTGCTGCAGTGCATCTTGTATTTGGTACACACTGCTGCCACTGTGTGTCAGTGGTGAAGAGAGTGAATGTTGAAGGTGGTGGATGGAATGCGAATCAAGCGGGCTGCTTTGTCCTGGATGGTGTTGAGCTTCTTGAATGTTGTTGGAGCTGCACCATCCAGGTAAGTGGCGAGTATTCCATCACACTCCTGACTTGTGCCTTGTAGATGGTGGACAGGCAGTGGGGAGTCAGGAGGTGAGTTACTGCCACAGAATTCCCAGCCTCTGACGTGCTCTTGTAGCCACAGCATTTATGTGGTTGATCCAGTTCAGTTTCTGGTCAATGGTAACCACGAAGGATGTTGACAGTGGGGGATTCAGCAATGGTAATGCCATTGAACATCAAGGGGAGATAGTTAGTTCTGTATTGTTTGAGAAAGTCATTGCCTGGCACTTGTGTGGCATGAATGTTACTTGCCACTTATCATCCCTGGTTCCTGGACTCCCGATCTTCCTCCCTCCCACCCTGGCCCAGACCTCTGATCTCCGGATCTCCACCCTCCCTCGCAACACCTGGCTCCAACCTCCAGGAGATCCAATTTTCGATCCCTGCTGGTCCACCCTCCAGGACCCCTGTTCGCCCTCTTTCCTCACCCATGGCCCTGACTTCCAAAACCCTCTGGGTTCTTCTCCCCCAGCCTTCCCACCCCTCCGCACACCACCTCCTGGCTCCAACCTCCAAGACCTCACGATCTCGCACCCTCCCCCACCAACCCCCATACACGGCCGCAACTGCCAGAACACCTTGTCTCCCTCCCTAATCCCCAAGCCCTGACCTTCCGACCCACTGAGTCTCAATCCCTCCCACCTGATCCCCGATGTCTTCCTTGAGGGCCCGATTCTCCCCCATAGCTCCTGCAATCTGGCCTGACTACTTACCTGTGTGGCCATCTTCATTATGATGAAGTACAAGGCTCAATAATCAGGAATCCTCAGACCTCATCATTTGTGCGTGGGATGCAAATGCTGGATTGCCCAAAAGTGGGTATTCTGGCATTTAACTTCTTGTGAGTCCTGCATCTCAAACTCTCAGTTCTGGTGCATAGCAAAGGGCTGCAACCTGAATAGATCCCTAACCTGGGCTAGTCATGAGGAGCTTACTTTGTTTGTGGCTGCTCAGATGTTCCTTGTGCTGTGATGGTTTTGGTTCTGTTATAGCTAATGACAGCAAATGGATGAAAGCATAGACTCTGGAAATTAAATTAAAATATAATTTTGATCAAATTGCAGGAAAATCTGATACAAGAAATTACATTTAAAAAATTGAATCATAAACATCATTGTCTGGTCACGATAGTACAGCATTTTGGAATAGTCAAAGCGAATCCTTTCCATCGCATCAAGACTTGAAAATAAATATGGATGCATTAAAGGGCTGGCTGTGGGAGCATGACTGTTCCTATGAACCATTCAGACCAATGCTGTCTCACGCAGGTCATCTGTCACATTTCTGGATATTTATAACAGGAAAGGTGTAACTGCCACAATTCTTAAGATTTTTTTGAATTATTAAAATAGTATGCTTGCATGTAGTAACATTCATGATTCAATGGTAGCTTTCCTGCTTCTGAGTCAGGTAATTGTGGATTCACGCCTCACTCTGGAGACTTAAGCACAGTAATTGGACTGGTGCTGCAGTGTACTGCTGCTACTGAGGGAATACTGCACTGTAAGCAATGCTGTCTTTCAAATGGGAAGTCAATCAGAGGCTCTGTCTGTTTATGTTAAAGGCCCCTAGAACACTATTTTCAAGCAAGGGCAGTGAAGTTTTCACTGGTATCCAGGATAACATTTATCCTTCAACCACCATCACTAAAACAGATATTCTGGTCATGATCTCACTGCTGGCTGTGGGAGCTTGCTGTGTACAAATTAATCCCTGCATTACTGCAGTGACTGTGCGTCTTTCACTGTAAAGTGCTTTGGGGTGTCCTGATGTTGTGAAAGGCACAATATAAATGCAAGCCATTCTTTGTCTTTTAATGCAGGCTTGATTGTGCATTAGAATATCACATTTCGAAGTGGGAGTAATTTCCCCATGAGTCAGTTGTTTGTGGTTCAAGTCCAACTCCAAAGGCTTCATATAAAAATCGAGGCTGAAACCTCAGCGCAATACTGAGTAAGTGCTGCACTGTCAGAGGTGCTGCCCTTTGCATGAGGCATTAAATCGAAGCCCATCTGCACTCTTAGGTTGAGTTCTCCCCATGTCCTGGCCAATATTTATCCTTCAATAAACATCACCAAAACAGATTATCTGGTTATTATCACATTGCTGTTTGTGGGGCCTGGCTGTGTGAAAATTGGCTGCTGCATTTCCAACAGTACAACAGTGAATAAATTTCAAAAGCACTTAATTGACTGTACATTCTGAGGTCCTGAAAAGTGCTATATAAATGCAAATCTGTCTTTCTTTCTAAAAGTCCACTGAAATCAACCCTGATGGTGATTATTCTAATGGATTTTCTTGATTATATTTTCTGCCTAACAGTCAATATTTTTGATTATTAAATTCCCTTTATATTTCAGTATGAAGATAAAAAAGCAACAGAAGAATATTATTGGTATAATAAAATTAAATATTGACATACCTGTGGTATAACATTGCGAAAAATTGAATAAGAATAAGAATTGCGAAGGAGATTAGAAACATGAATCCAAGTGGTTCTATCTCAATGTACTGTTCAGATGCAAACTCTCCATTGGTAAGAATCTTTGGAATATAGATTCTAATAGTAGAGGCAATCAGCTGTAGGATAAAGGTTCCGACTAACCAGATCAAATTAATCATGATGAATGCGAAAACAGCCTGGTGAAAAAGATGGTAAAACTTCACTGTCATTTTATGGATTCTATTATCAAATAAAAAGACAATAATTTTAATTTAAGATTTTTAATTATAGTTTTCTTTAAGGCTTGCAGCAATTTTCTGTTGCCCCAGAGAAAATCCCACATTTGTTTTTCAATCTACTTTGACATTCGATTCTGCCAGCATGACGATGAAAAAGCTGACTGATTCAACCTCCCATTTCTTGTTCGGAGCAGCCCATTTTTTTCACTTCCTCAATGCTTTAAAAAAATTGTCTCTTGTTACAGGAACAGGACAGTTTGCAATCCAACTCAAGCCAGAGTTTTCCACTTCTGTATTTATCAACATGAGCTGATATGCGCAGAAGTTAAAAACCCCAAACATTTCCCGGAGTTCTTTTTAAACCATTTCTCAAAGTTCCAACTGTTATCCTTCTCTGAATTTCCCCCAATGCAGAAAACAGTCAAATGGCCACCTCTTGGTAACCACATGGCTATCAGTTGTGGCCATCAGAACTTGGGCAGTCCTGTCTACACTAAAGCTACATGTTGAAGTCCAAGCTTAGCATGTGGCCGTTATAATTTTAAAATTAATTTTCCTAGTGAATATTACTGAAAAAATCAGGCTCAGTTCTCCCATGATTCAGTGAGTAGGTGCATTCTGCGGCCTGGGGTTGAACAACAATGACCAAGGAAGTCACAAGTTTGAACTCCCCTCCCCCCCAGGTTGTGACGAGTTAGCAAATTTCTGCTGTGTTGGCAGTAGGGACTGTGCTATTGGCCTGATTATCCATGTACAAGCGAGAAAGGGCAGCCAGAGTTCCCGCTGTTGATTGCTATGCAGTACGTGTGTTGTTATGGTGGAATAGCTTGCCAATGCTTATTATCCTGTCTAATATTAACGGATGGCTACTTGAATAAGATGGCAAAATGTCAACAACACTGTTAAACTGTATTCCAGCATAAGGCACTCATTCAGGAGACAGAGTGAGGAGGGCCAGTGGAAGAAACAAAATTAAGGCCCACAAGTTGAGTAAATAATGACTGTAAGAACTAAACTATGAGTTATGGTCACTTCAAAGTAGGAAGAAATATAGGGAGAATCCTAATGAAACTGGTATTGATAATTTCACTTCATAAAAGACTCCGAGACAATATCATTTATGAGGCATTCTGTCCCAACCGAGCAGAAAACAAAAACTCTGCTGCACCCACCTTGTTCCTCAGAGACAAGAGATCTTGTTTAGCCTGTTCTATTTGGACTTTATCCTCTTTGAGCGGTTTCAGGTATCCCTCAATCATCTCACTCCAAAAGAAGGTTTCATCCTATAATGAGAGAAAAATATACCATATTCCCCTTGATATTCGTTTGCATATCCTACTTTCAAGTGACTCATTGCTTCTCTGAAGAAATATCATTAAGCTTTTCCACAAAAAATAATTCCTAACAGGATGTTCATATGTTTGACTTTGTGGGGTGCCAGGCATTCATGCCCTCATTGCAACCATTGGGATGAATGTCACAAATGTGTTAACAGGCATAAGCTGGACACCTCTTAATGACATAGACTGTCTTCTTATGGAAAGAAAGCTGATATTTCTTATTCCATACCGACTGCAAGCATGTTCTCCATCCCTCCTGCATGAATGTCTCTCTATCCTTAATGCATAAATGCCTCTATCTATCGCTACTGCAAGCATGTCTCTCCATCCCTAGTATAAACATGCCTTTCCATCCCTACTGCAAGAATGCCTCCATACGGTTTACCACAAAACAGCAATGATAGCTTGAAAGAAAACTTAGTTTGAGGACAGTTTCCCCCTTTCTAACTATTTATTTATCTGATTTGCTACCCATTTCCTATTTCCATTAATCTTCTCCAGGAGTCTCCGGAGTGCAACTTGTCAAAGGATTTTCAATCGTCTCTATACACCGCATCCACTGCATTTCCTCCATCTACCATATCTGTTACCTACTCAAAGAATTCCATCAATTTTGGCAAGCATAATCTTCCTTTCTGAAATCATTTGATAATTGCTTCTATTATTTTTTCTTCATATTAGGAGAGGTGATCAAAAGCTTGGTCAAAAATGTGAGTTTTAAGAATGGGCTCAAGGAGGAGGGGGGATGTAGAGAGGTGGAAAGATTTAGTGTGGAATCTCCAGAAAGTGGGTCTAGACAGCTGAAGGCAGGGCCACCAGTGGTGGGGCAAGTGGAGGAGGATTGAAACTAATGGTTGGAAATCCCAGAAAGTTCTGTAAGCATTTCTACATGTTCACCCACTACATTTCAAAATTATTCAATGGCTTTCCCTAGAACAGATGTTCAAATTATTGTACTCTTCTCTTCTTTTGGGCCTCCTTATCTCGAGAGACAATGGATACGCGCCTGGAGGTGGTCAGTGGTTTGTGAAGCAGCGCCTGGAGTGGCTATAAAGGCCAATTCTGGAGTGACAGGCTCTTCCACAGGTGCTGCAGAGAAATTTGTTTGTTGGGGCTGTTGCACAGTTGGCTCTCCCCTTGCGCCTCTGTCCTTTTTCCTGCCAACTACTAAGTCTCTTCGACTCGCCACAATTTAGCCCTGTCTTTATGGCTGCCCGCCAGCTCTGGCGAATGCTGGCAACTGACTCCCACGACTTGTGATCAATGTCACACGATTTCATGTCGCGTTTGCAGACGTCTTTATAACGGAGACATGGACGGCCGGTGGGTCTGATACCAGTGGCGAGCTCGCTGTACAATGTGTCTTTGGGGATCCTGCTATCTTCCATGCGGCTCACATGGCCAAGCCATCTCAAGCGCCGCTGACTCAGTAGTGTGTATAAGCTGGGGATGTTGGCCGCACTATAGCTTCTACATGTGTCTCCTGACTACTTTTTAAAAAATAAATATGGTTCTGTATGGTCCAGTATTTAGGAATATTTCCTAAATTTAGTTAATGTACAAATATATCATTTAAAGGCTGATTAGTTTCAGCTCCCAGTTTCCTTAAGATTAATTAATGCCAGTTTTTTTTATTTCAAGATAATAAAGATTGTTCATTACTGGTACCTTTCTGCTCGATAATCAATTACTGCCACACTGGCATATTAATTTGACTTTAGATAGCGGCTGCAATTTTTTAATAATGTATGTAGCTGAGGAAGAGCTAAAGAAAAAAAAAAGGCTTATCAAACTGTTTGTCTTGACTGCATTTAACAGTGAAGATTTGGTAAATGTGGTGTACCTGTTAGTAAAAGATGAATTCAGAATTCTCATTAACCTGGACAGTGAATCAGTTAAGGACATTGTAGTTGGTTAGACTGCTGGTAAAACACATTTAAATGCTAACAGAAACACTATCGTACCTCGTCTATTTCATCTTCAGTGAAATATGTACTTGGCATTGTGTTTGCTTGTAATTCAGGAATCCAACCTGGAAAATATAACAGTAAAAGAAAGAGCTTCCATAACTTCTGCACATTTTGGTTTACGATGACCATTTATGTTGCACTTTTGTTCCAGATACAGTAGCAATCTTTGCTACCTACAGGATTACTAGGAAGCCACACTCTCTTTACCTATTCTATTAGTTTCGTAAAGTAAAATAGATGGTTTGTACTTTGTTGAGTTACCTGAGCTTTTCATAGATATTAACATCTTGCCTATGATATAAAATGACTCATCAACAGAAGGCTTTGACATCCATTTGATTACAGACTTGAGTTGGTGATTAATCAGCTGAAATATGAGAACCTTGAATCTCTTTGTACTGACTTTCATTAGCATCATAAATCGTGTAAAAAGTGTGGTATTATTAAAAACTGGTAGGACTACAAGTGCAAATTAGCTCATTAAAGGGCAGCACAAAGATGAAGTAAGATAGATGTTTGCTGTATATGTCTGAGATTATTCCCACTACCAAGTCAGTTAAAAGGTACAAAAAATATTTAACTTGTGCTTTGCTCACAGTATTCCAGAGGTGGGTCTTCTTCCACTGGATCTTTGATTGTATCTGTAGTTGTACTAAGAAAAAAAAGAGAATGTGTTAATGGAAAATATTTGTAACAGAACAACTAACTGCAGGCATCTTGTTGTTTGACTTATTCTATTTACATGATTCATTATAAAATACATTTGGGGGTGTGTAACACTTAATGCAATAGAGTGAACAGGTGATATAGGATCGGCCGCCCGTTATACGAATGTCCTGATTATTATTGCATTGTGTGGGCAAGAGGCAAAGTAAAGGTGTGCAAAGGAAACCCAACCCCAGTCCGAATGCCGGAGCCAGAAGCCCGACATGACCCGGTCCGAACCCGACACGTGTCATCGGATCCCGTCGGGGTCGGGTCGAGTAGCAGACCTTTACATCAGTGCATGGGGAAAGGCCTGCTACCCGATCCGAACCCCACGGGTCCCAACGACATGAGTCGGGTACGGGCCAGGTCGGGTCGGACATCCGGGTCCGTCATTCGGGCTCGGTCGGGTTTCCTTTGCACACCTTTAAGCCAAAGTGGACAGGAAGCCGTCCGGCTGTTCTTATTGTGAGGGTATAGAGCCTCATAGTTCCCTGGTGGTCGGGAACCCGATTTCAGATTGCAATACATTTTCATCAGGAACCCAAAAAATAAGGTTCATGGTAATCAGGTAAGTGTTTAGGAAGGGGAGTGAGGGGCGGGGCGGTAGAAGAAAATCCAGCTCAGGGATACAGAGTTTCAGTGACCTCCTTTAATTCAACAGTGGATGATGAACTGGGAGATGCTACAAATATCACCTGATCCAGCCTGGAAGGAGCCAAATGCATAAAAGTTCAATGCCACAGTCACCTTCACACCCACCAGCAATGCTATTCTTGCCCTGCTCTCAGGCTGCAGTTTGGATTGCAACAGGTGGCAGATTTCAGTGAACACTTCCTTAGTGAAGCAGAAACCTCTGAGGAACTGTTCCTCATTGTGGTTCCACTAGAAGAATTGTTCTCTAATGATCCTGGATGGATATCGCCTCCTGCTGAGATTACTGAGTCTTCAGTGAGTTTTAACAATAACTATTACATATTAGAGCACTATATACACTTTACTTAAACATGTCTAACTCCTCTGATGGTCATGATGCATCTTCTTCAAGTCTCTCTCTCATTTGATCTCTTGCATTATCATAGTGGGAGGTGTTACTCACACTGTCCCAAACATTAACCCTTTCAAACCCTTATAGGACAATTTGCATTTCCCTCGGCTTGCAGCATGAAATGGAGAATGAGCAGGGGTGACACAGAGGAGGACAAGCTGCTCAACGAGGGAGGAGGAGGAGAGTAAGAAGACTTCCGGCAACCAGCTGGAATATCGGAGTGGAAGGGCTGTTGCCACAAGGTAAGTTATAATTCATTTATGAACATTGATTTAAACATGTAAATTAAGTTTTTCACCGAGCGGCCACCCAAGCACTCACCACTGCTGGTAAAATGGGGCGGGGCCTTCCTGACATCGAGGCCCCTGGCGGGCCTCTCTGCGAAGTATTTTCAGGGTCCCCCCGTCATCAAATTAGGTTGGTTCCTGGTACAATATCTCCAGTTATGGTTAGAAGGTCGTTGTTTTCGATGACTTTTCTCTGTTTTGAACTCGCTGATAATCCTGAACTTCTCGCCCCCCAACGTCGGGGGACTGGTAAAATTCAGCCCATGATTTCTAATTGCCAGGTCTGTGCAGTGCACCGACCAGACCAGAGGGAACCCGTTATCTCAACCCAATTTCCAACCATACCATGGGAACATCTGGGGATGCATATATTCATGTTTAGTGGAAGATCCTAACTGATTGTTATTGATCATTTTTCCATGTGGATTGAGGTCAAACATTTGTACACAGCGACTACAGAGACAGAGACAGTTATTCGAGTTTTAACGGCGATCTTTGCAACACATGGCATTCCTGACCAGATTGTTTCCAATAATGGTCCACAATTTGTAAATGACTACTTCACGCACTTTGTGGAAAACTGTGGATTTGTACATCTTATAAGTTCTCCTAGATATCCTCAATCTAATGGTGAAGCTGAGAGAGCAATCCGAACTAGCAAAGCATTGTTTAAGAAGAATGAAGATTTTCAAACAGCACTCCTAAATTACAGATCTACTCCACTGCAATGTGGATTAGCACAATCAGAACTGTTGATGGGAAGGAAGCTTAGAACACAACTTCCCATCTTACCCAAAAAATTACTTCCAGGGCCAGAAGTTCAGGATTATCAGAGAGTTCAAGACAGCGAAAAGTCTTATCAAAAACAACAACCTTCTAACTATAACTGGAGATATTGTACCAGGAACCAACCCAAGTTGATAGAAGGTGAAAAGGTATGAGTACGAGACCAAGGCAGAGAAGGAGTAATCGCCCAGAGAGAGGATAATCAACTGAGATCTTATTTAGTACATACTTCAGAAGGTACTATAAGAAGAAACATTTGGATGAACCAGATGTTGAACTTGAAATTCAGAAAGGACCAGATACTACAAACCTCAATGAAGGCCGTCCAAGTCAAGAAACAAGAGTTCAGAGAAAAATTACTGATCTTCTGAGTCTGACAACAATACGATCAGGGAGAGTTGTGAAGCCTTCTGACAAATTGAATCTGTGATGTCAGAGGTTCGGGGTGGGGGGGGGAATGGGATAGTATGTAAAAGTAAAAATTAATGTACAAAAAATATATGGACAAAGACTTGGGTGGAGATGCAGTATATAAGGGTTTGGAAGGGTTAATGTTTGGGACAGTGTTAGTAACACCTCCCACTATGATGATTTAAGAGATCGCATGAGAGAGAGACTGAAGGAAGTATCATGACCATCAGAGGAGTTAGACATGTTTAAGTAAAATGTATATAGTTCTCAAATATGTCATATAATAGTTGTTGTTAAAACTTACTGAAGACTCAGTAATCTGTCCTAGCTAGACTAGCCAAACATACAACACAAACCACTACACCCATGACTGAGAGTAAGTGGTCTGAGCAGAATACTTGAAGTAAGAACCAAACCCTTCATCACATACCACACCACTTCCTATAGTCTTCATCAACTGTAAATAGCAGAACAAACCACCATCACTTCTACTAAATTAGCAACTGACCTGAAAGTAGTAAATGATCCTTTTAAATAGGGTTGGTGGGGATGGTGGGAGGTGTCCTTCCTGCTGCTGAATGCATGTTCAGCTGTGTGAGGTTAAGAAAGGGCATTAATTGGAAAAATGGGTGCTATGCAAATGAGATTTGTGGCCTTACAGTCAGAGTTATTCCCAATAATGTAAAAAAGTAAAGTTAAATAGTAAAGCTAAATAACAAAACTAGTATAAAGGCAGAACAATGGGAAAGAAGAAAGACTGGGGGAAGAGAGCATGGCAATGAGATGTAGAAAGTAATTTTCTCTGTTTTATTGCTGTCCTGATTACATGGCTGCAGGGCTGGGGGAGCGGGGCTGAAGGGAGGGAGAAAGCGTTTAGTCATGATGTTCCAACTACCATGCAGTCTGGGGCCGGCTTGATGGATGACCTGGTCTTTTCCTGCCCATCAATTTTGTGTTGGCATTCTAAGGGTTCAATGCTAAGGGACAGAGGATTCTTCAACTGCTGATCAATATACAGCAATTTGCATATCTCAACATAAAATACAATGAAAAGTGCATCAATAATAAGTACCTTTCTGGAGTTTCCTTAAGTATGGATTCAGTAGTTTTCTGGACACCTCGTTTACGAACTATACAATGAATATACCAGGAATGGTATTTCCACTGCTTATGGATTTTTTCCTGTGTTGCTGAGTCATTGTCTTCCGCAGCTTTGCTTTGGGTCTTTCCTACAGATTCTCTTGTGCCCCAAGAAGTGACGTTCAAATTTACGAATGTATAAATAGACAGGATAAGTGAGCCAGCAGGAATGCATATCAAGTAGAGTGGACCATATGCCACAAGTGGGAACTCAATGGGGTGCAGTAGAGCAGTGACAAAATAAAGAAGAAACATTGATGTAATAAAAATACCAGTCGGCGTGATAATTGTTCCTTCTGCAACTATTGTACCTATAAAGCAAAAAAAAAAATTAATGTAATTTCAATGTAAGAGAAAAGAAGAGAAAGAAGGTAGCTGCATAGCTACAGGCAGATTCGAAGGGGTAAATTTAACCACAAAAAATGGGTGGGCTTGATTCAGGGAGGAGGCATGTTAAAATTTATAATATCTCAAACCCAATCCCAACCTACCTCCAACCTAGCCATCTCTGATTTTAACGGAGGTGGAATGGGGGCAGCCAACCAAACCACTCCGAGGAGGGGTGTGTAAATATCATAATGAGGTTGTGTGCTTCATGTTTAAATTGTCTTCCAGGTTTAACTCTGGATGGTTAAGGCTCCCAGGGCTCGGAAAATCTGACAGCTGATGGGAGGTGAGCACTGCTGCACGAAAAAAATTTAGTACCTTTCTAGTACTGCTTGTGGGCCAAGGGGAGCAGGAGTGCTTCCTCCCAGCCCATCAAGCTTAGCCTCTCCCCTGACTGCCGTTGGGCCACTCCCCATTCAAACACCTTCCACCCACCCCCACAACATCGCAATCGAACCTTGAGAATCAGGGATCAGATCCCACCCCGCCCAGGATTGGGGATCAGAGACCCCAGGATTGAGGATATAAGCCCCCAGTCCCTCCCCGAGACCAGGACCTGAACTCTGAATCCCCCTGGAAATGGGATAGAGGATTGGAATCAAAACCCTACCCCCTCCAAGCCCTGTATCAGACATCCCCAAGAGATTGCTGACAACCCTCACAAGATCTGGACATACCCTCCAACGCTCTCACTAATGCAGCAGCAGGTTCTCTACTTGATCCTGGGGCTGTGGCCTCCTCCAGAATGTTCCCCACCCAATAGGGAGTCAAGCCTGTCAATCAGGTTGGCTTCCAAGCAGGAAACCTGCTAGAAACTAAAGGCATATGCTGTGGAGTTAAACTCTATTGGAACAAAACTCCTCCTCCTTTCCACTCACAGAATCCACCCAGTCAATATCTGGGTCAAATTGGCCATCGTCTAGAAATGATTGTGTGCATGTGCAATAGTAACCTATTACAGAAGTTTAGAGCACAGAAGACGGCGTGACCAATCAGTAGCAATTTCATATAGACAGGGCATATATGTTGACTGCCCAAAGAGTCAATATAGGACCCGATCAATTCTCATAGTCGACCTTTGTTATAATGGGGTCAGCAAGCTACCAGCATGAAACATGCTCTTCATAGTCAATTCTCCAGTTGGAGGTAATAAATTGGCAGCACAGCCTGTAGTAGCTTAAAGGGGGCAGTTTATTTAACTTCAGGAATAGAAAGAAGTAACACTGTGGAGCAGCAGGCAACCTGAGTGCAGAAGCTACAGAGAAAATTACATAATCTTGGTCTGACGAGCCACAAGTTGATTCTGTAACAATACCTCAGTCCCCACTTTTCAGTGCAAATAGAATGGTTGCAAGATAACAAATTGCCTCCATCACATCTGTATTGACACTTTGGCACAGCAATCCCACACTAATAGAAAGAACAAACTTGCATTTATAGAACACCTTTAATAACCTCTGGACAATCCAAAATGCTTCACAGACAATGAAGTATATTTGAAGTGTGCTCATGCTTATAATGTTGGGAAATGCAAATAACAATTTCTCCAGAGCAATGTCCACAAAGAGCAATGTGATAAATGACCAATTCAACTTTTTCAGGGATGTTGATTGAGAAATAAATATTGTCCAGGACACCAGGAAAATCTCACTGCTCTTCTTTGAACAATGTCATGGATCTTTTACATTTACTGCAGGAGGCAGAGGGGACCTTCCAAAAGAATCATCTAAAAGTACCTTCAACAGTGCAGCTCGGCCTTAGTACTACATTGAAGTGTCATGATACCACGGAGCCAAGGCTAATCCACTGCTGTGCCTGCTTTCCATATCTCTGGATCTTTCTCTGCTTCAACTATTAATCAATTTTTCCCTAGAAAGGCCTAATGGTCTCTATCTCTACCTTTCACTGTGGCAAAGCATCCCACATCACCACAACAGCATTTCTCCTAACTACTCCTCACTAACTTAATAACAATATTAAATCTGACTTCCCAAATCGAGTAAGTAATGTTTACCTTTTCACCCTGTCAAAACTTTCACAATTATGAAAACCTCTATTAAATCTCCTAGTAGCCTTTGTTCCAGTGGAAATAGTTTCAGTATCTCAAGTCTCTCCTCAGTTTCCCATTCCTGTATGATCCTGCTGAATTTTTGTTGTATGCACTATAAGGATTTCTATAATGGTGTGTCCAACAGTGTGCAAATGACTCTTAGAGCTGAATTTTACCGGCCCTCAATGCTGCAGGTTGCGGCACGGAGGCCGGTAAAAGTCTATGGGGAAAGGCCCGCCTCGACCCGCAATGTCAAGAAGGGCCCGCTGCAAATTACCGGTGGCTGGTGGACCTCAGTGCGGCCCCCCCATCACATGGCGGCGGCACCCCAATTACAATATGTTAAACGGTACTTACCTCTGCAGATTATGCAGCCCGCCGCCTCTCCATTGTCACTTCCTGATTTTTGGCTGAATGCGCGGCCGTCACATGTCGTCCTGTTCACGGTTTGAAAAGCCGATGGGTCCACAGAGGCAGAATGTTTCATGGCAGAAGGTCAGTTCCTTTTCAGGGGTCTCACTCTGCATTCATAAAGGAAGGAGGGAGGGGGTGCACAGGGGTCTCACTCTGGATTCATAAAGGAAGGAGGGAGGGGGTACACAGGGGTCTCACTCTGTATTCATAAAGGAAGGAGGGAGGGGGCTACACAGGGGTCACTCTGGATTCATAAAGAGAGGAGGGAGGGGGCTACACAGGGGTCTCACTCTGCATTCTTAAAGGAAGGAGGGAGGGGGTGCACAGGGGTCTCACTCTGGATTCATAAAGGAAGGAGGGAGGGGGTACACAGGGGTCTCACTCTGGATTCATAAAGGAAGGAGGGAGGGGGCTACACAGGGGTCTCACTCTGGATTCATAAAGGAGGGACAGAGGGGGTACACAGGGGTCTCACTCTGGATTCATAAAGGAAGGAGGGAGGGGGTACACAGGGGTCTCACTCTGGATTCATAAAGGAAGGAGGGAGGGGGCTACACAGGGGTCTCACTCTGGATTCATAAAGGAAGGAGGGAGGGGGTACACAGGGGTCTCACTCTGTATTCAGAAAGGAAGGAGGGAGGGGGCTACACAGGGGTCTCACTCTGGATCCATAAAGGAGGGACAGAGGGGGTACACAGGGGTCTCACTCTGGATTCATAAAGGAAGGAGGGAGGGGGTTACACAGGGGTCTCACTCTGGATTCATAAAGGAAGGAGGGAGGGGGTACACAGGGGTCTCACTCTGGATTCATAAAGGAAGGAGGGAGGGGGCTACACAGGGGTCTCACTCTGGATTCAAAAAGGAAGGACGGAGGGGGTACACAGGGGTCTCACTCTGTTCATAAAGGAAGGAGGGAGGGGGCTACACAGGGGTCTCACTCTGGATTCATAAAGGAGGGACAGAGGGGGTACACAGGGGTCTCACTCTGGATTCATAAAGGAAGGACGGAGGGGGTACACAGGGGTCTCACTCTGGATTCATAAAGGAAGGAGGGAGCGGGTACACAGGGGTCTCACTCTGTATTCTGAAAGGAAGGATGGAGGAGGGGAATACACACGTGTCTCACTCTGCATTCATAAAGGGAGGGGGGGGGGATACACAGGGGTCACTCTGGATTCATAAAGAGAGGAGGGAGGGGGCTACACAGGGGTCTCACTCTGCATTCTTAAAGGGAGGAGGGTCAGGATTACTGGAGGGAAAGCTCTACTGGCATGAAGGAGGTACTTTGTACCCTTCCTCCGTTAACAGTGTGCACTCTGTGTTTGTTTGTGTTTGTGAGGGGGCAATGGCACACTAGGCACCAAGTGTCTGGGGGAGGTGCCAGAAAGGGCAGGAGCATTAAGTTTATATGGATGGTGGGGGCAATCGATTCAGCTGGTAGGATCTTGATGTGGTCATGCTGTGCCACTCTGAGTGTTGGCCAAGATGGGCAATGCCATGACACACCACATAATTAATCCAGGAAAGCAGCTGATGTACCCGTCAACACCAATCCCTGCCCTGTTAAGAACCTTCGAATACATGCAGGGTTTAACTTTATTTATCACATGGAAATAGGTATGACTCATCCTATATTGTATGATCCTCTGCTCATGAGGATCTGTATGCGCCAGAGGCAAAATGAACAGGCAGGTGCGATCCACGTAGAGGCCCCCGGTCATGAGCAGCAGCCCCCAAGGGGAGCTTGCCATTACGTTTGACGTGCATCTACAGGCCCCACATAACATGCCATCAGATGTCAGGGCACCAGTGTCAGAAGCGATTGCGCATGTAGAGAGGGTGGTGACACATCTCTGTGCCCTGTTCAAGGATGACCTGCAGCCCATGGGCTCCAGTGGACATCCCTTGCCTTTGTTCCTCATAGTAGCAACGGTTATCAAGCCTGATGCCTCTGCAGCTTTTTAGAGGCCCACCAAAGACCTTAGTGGGGTCACACAGTCAGCAGCACACCGCTGCAACAGGGAGGTCACCAATGTCCTGCACCAGCGGGCCAGTGAGTATGTCCACTTCAGGACAGACACTCACAGCCAGGCCCAAAGGGCCATTGGTTCTGGCACCATTGCCGGAGAACCATAGGTAATAATGTTCATAGATTGCACTCAGATGACCATCAGGCCTACTGCCAGGCTACCACCTGCAGACGTCATCTTTAAAGAAGCCGTCTCAATCTAAGTGAAGCTGGTATGTGATCACCGCAGATGCTTGCTGCCATTGTGTGACTTCTTCTCAGCCAGCTGCCATGACACCTGGGTCTTGCACCAGTCCCAGCTGCCACCGCTGTTCACTGAACTGGCTCAGATGGAGGGGTGGCTTCTTGGAGATAAGGACTATACCTTGCAGACATGACTCCCGACACAAGTGAGAGACACCACCACTGCTGCAGAAGAGAGACACAACTCCAGCCACTGAGCTACATTAGCCAACATTGAGCAGGAGATCGGCATGCTGAAAGGGCGCCTCCAATGCCTGAATGGATAGGGTGATACTCTGTACTATGGGCCGAAAAGGCCAGCTCCTTTCTTTGCTTCTCTGCACAACTACGCACCCAATAGGGGCCAGGCCTGGCATGATGAGGAGAGATGTCAACAGGATTCCTTCTGGGACTATGAGGACGCTGAGGACCTACAACATGAAAGACGCATGGGAGGGCAGATGGCACCCAGGCTCTGCACATAAGGATAGCAGTGAGCTCGGGACGTACGGCAGTGGCTTATCAGACAAAGGCTGACTGCTCCATAGAAACCGACATGAGCTCTGCAAGCCACACATAACCCTCGCTCACCTGCTGTGCACCAGTCCACATCTGCAGCATCCTCGTGTAAACCATTAGAGGCAGCAGCTGACTGAGCCAATGTCCATGTCACTGCATCCGTGGAGATGCTCATGAGTAATGGTGGAATGGCAATGTTTGTTATTGCATACGTTGGCTCTCCTGAAGGACCAACGGTGCAAAGAGATGTGACATTGGCGCTACATGCTGGCACACATCATTCACATAGAGAAAAGGGCACACATGTCGGTGAGGAACATTTAATGAAAGATGTATTTACATTTCTGTGACACCCGTGAGTTCCCATTTGTGTCAGTGTGTTCTCTGTAAACCTCTGTAATACATTTCATGGTATATTTCAGTACCACGTCCTGGAATGTGCAAAATTAAGATTATTCACCCAGGTGCGGCATGCCTACAAGAAGGAATGTTGCACTTGAATGGAAGAAGAGGATCGCAACTTCACAGGACACTGGGACACAGCATGGTAAGTATGTGGCATGAAAGCAGAAAATGCTGGCGTAAGTCAGCAGGTCAGGCAGTATCTGTGGAGAGAGAAGCAGAATTAACTTTCAGGTCTGTGAACTTGGACAAGTTAACTCTGCTTCTCTCTCCACAGATGCTGCCTGACCTGGTGGATTTCTGCAGCACTTTCTGCTTTGCTGCCAGATTGACAGCAGCCCCACTTTTCAGCAGTCAGGTTAGCATTCTTTGACAGCTGTCAGGAACCAGGTGCAGGGGCACTTTAAATAGGATCCCAGCACCTGCGGCACAGCTGTCAAAAGGCTTCCTCACTGCGCCAAATGTCCCACCTCTCCCCACGTAATATGGGGGGGGGGGGTAGTCGTGGAGTAGTGATGTTAATGAGCCCCCGTGCGTGATATCACGGGAACTCTGCGGCGGCCACTAAATGCAGGCATCCCGCTGAGTTTAAAGGGTGCCGCCGCGGAGCGCAGTGCCTGGATAAAATTCGGCCCTTAATGTGGCCTAACCATTGCCTTATACAAATTTATCATAATGTTTACCTCCAACTGTTTTATTTGTACAAAGGCTTAAAGTGTTTCTATGACATTACTTTGCCCACTACATTAATGGGGCCATGAATTATTTTGAAATCCTGAAATCACAGGACTGAAATTTCCGCGATCCCTCTCCAGCTGTTGGAAATCCAGTATGGCTGGACTTCAGACATCAACTGCTGTGGATGTCAATCTCATCCCAAATCCCAGGGACAGACTCATCCATAATATTCAAGGTGAACAAGCATGTGCCTCTAGAGGTGCCTGCCCTGAAGAAGTGCTAGGAAATTAAGGACAGCACCGTGGCGCAGCGGTTAGCACTGCAGCCGCACAGCTCCAGTGACCTGGATTCAATTCTGGGTACTGCCTGTGTGGAGTTTGCAAGTTCTCCCTATGACTATGTGGGTTTTTGCCAGGTGCTCCGGTTTCCTCCCTGAGCCAAAGACTTGCAGGTTGATAGGTAAATTAGCCATTATAACTTGCCCCCAGTAGAGGTAGATATTGAGGGAAGGTAGGGATATGGGATGAATGTAGGATTAGTATAAATGGGTGGTTGATGGTCAGCACAGACTCTGGGCAAAAGAACCTGTTTCAGTGCTGTATCTATTAAATATAAATACAAAATTGTTGAGGTACATAAGAGTCAGAGGCCCCTCATGGAGCTAAGTCAAAGAAAAATCTTACTGCTTCACAGAAAAAAAAAACCGACAGACAGAGATGATTTACTTCCTATGGGATTGATTACTTTTGCTCCTTAAGATACCTGGGCCTTCAGCAGGCCAAGTGTGATAGCTACACGTAGTCTCATTCAGCATGGTTTCTGCTTGGCCTATGGAGGTCATGTTGGGCAGAAATCCCAGGGTATCCCAGAAATACCCACAGATATCATCCAAAGTAAAGCTAACTGCAGACATCATAGAGGATTGTTCGTCACATCCTTGGCCGATTACTATTCCAGCGAATCTTAAATAGGGCAGAAATTCAGAAGATCTGGTTCCGACCCCAAATTCCTGCTCTCTGCTTCACACGCACATGCCTCCTGAGGTACATCATCCTGCACCACAACAATTACAAATTCCAGCATGAAGATCAAATCCAGCCCATCATGCCTGTTCTGGTGCGAACTCTACATTGGAGCTCTCTACTCTCATCCAATTACCTCGCACTTTGCCGAGATGCTTTGATTTGTATTTTTTTTGTGTTTGTATGTGGCACAGTGGTTAGCACTGCAGCCTCACAGCTCCAGCAACCCTGGTTCGGTTCTGGGTACTGTCTGCGTGGAGTTTGCAAGTTCCCCCTGCGACCGTGTGGGTTTCTGCTGGGTGATCTGGTTTCCTCCCACAGCCAAAGACTTGCAGGTTGATAGGTAAATTGGTCATTGTAAATTGCCCCTAGTGTAGGTAGGTGGTGGGGAAGTGGTAGGGAATATGGGATTAATGTTTTTTTTCTTTGGCCTCCTTGCCTCCGAGAGACAATGGGTAAGCACCTGGAGGTGGTCAGTGGTTTGTGAAGCAGCGCCTGGAGTGGCTACAAAGGCCAATTCTAGAGTGACAAACTCTTCCACAGGTGCTGCAGATAAAATTGGTTGTCGGGGCTTTTGTGTTCTGTCTCAGTGCGCCATTTTCCCACACTCTGTTGGTCAGTTTGGACATAGCAGAGGAAGCCTTTCCCATGCGCTTGTTTAATTCTGCATCGAGAAACAGGTTACTGGTGATAGTTGAGCCTAGGTAGGTGAACTCTTGAACCACTTCCAGAGTGTGGTCGCCGATATTGATGGATGGGGCATTTCTGACGTCCTGTCCCAAGATGTTCGTTTTCTTGAGGCTGATGGTTAGGCCAAATTCATTGCAGGCAGCCGCAAACCTGTCGATGAGTCTCTGCAGACACTCTAGAGTGTGAGATGTTAATACAGCATCGTCAGCAAAGAGGAGTTCCCTGATGAGGACTTTCCGTACTTTGGTCTTCGCTTTTAGACGGGCAAGGTTGAACAACCCGCCATCTGATCTTGTGTGGAGGAAAATTTCTTCTTCTGAAGACCCGAACGCATGTGAGAGCAGCAGGGAGAAGAAGATCCCAAACAGTGTAGGTGCGAGAACACAGCCCTGTTTCACGCCACTCAGGATTGGAAAGGGGTCTGATGAGGCGCCGCAATGCTGAATTGTGCCTTTCATATTGTCATGGAATGAGGTGATGATACTTAGTAGCTTTGGTGGACATCCGATCTTTTCTAGTAGTCTGAAGAGACCGCATCTGCTGACAAGGTCAAAGGCTTTGGGAAGATCAATGAAAGCAACATAGAAGGGCATCTGTTGTTCACGGCATTTCTCCTGTAGCTGGCGAAGGGAGAACAGCAAGTCAATGGTGGATCTCTTTGTTCGAAAGCCACATTGTGCCTCAGGGTAAACACACTCAGCCAGCTTCTGGAGCCTGTTTAAAGCGACACGAGCGAAGACTTTCCCCACTATGCTGAGCAGGGAGATTCCATGGTAGTTGTTGCAGTCACCGCTGTCACCCTTGTTCTTAAAGAGGGTGATGATATTGGCATCGCGCAGTCCTGTGGTACTACTCCCTCGTCCCAGCACAGGTAAAGCAGTTCGTACAGTGCTGAAAGTATAGCAGGCTTGGCACTCTTGCTGATTTCAGGGGTAATGATGTCCTTCTCAGGGGCTTTTCCGCTGGCTAGAGAATCAATGGCATCACTGAGTTCCGATTTTGTTGGCTGTACGTCCAGCTCATCCATGACTGGCAGAGACAGGGTTGCATTGAGGGCGGTCTCAGTGACAACATTTTCCCTGGAGTACAGTTCTCGGTAGTGTTCCACCCAGTGATCCATTTGCTTGCGTTGGTCAGTGATTGTGTCCCCTGATTTAGATTTGAGGGGGGCGATCTTCTTGATAGTTGGCCCAAAAGCTCTCTTAATGCCATCATACATTCCTCTGACATTTCCTGTGTCAGAGGCCAGCTGAATATGACTGCATTGGTGTTGCCAGTAGTCATTTGAGCAGCACCTGGTTGTTCTTTGTGCAGCGCTTCTGGCAGCTTTAAGTGCTACGGATGTTAACTCGCTGGGGGCTTTCTTGTAGTTCAGCAGTGCAATGCGCTTAGTGGCTATGACAGGTTCCAGCTCGTCAATGTGAGATTGAAACCAGTCTGCATTCCGCTTCACACGATTGCCATAGGTGGTCATTGCTGAGTCATAGATGGCGTCTCTGCTGTGGGCCCACTTGGTCCCTGCATCCCCTGTGGGAGTGTTTTGAAGGGCTTTTTATACTAAGGATTAGTATAAATGGGTGGTTGTTGGTCAGCACAGACTCAGTGGGCCGAAGGGCCTGTTTCAGTGCTGTATCTCTCTGACTATATTATTCCTTCTTAAATGCTGTAAATGTCTGAGCTCCATTGGCCAGTTTCATTTAATATTCTAATTACCCCTTGCATAAAAACAAATCTTCCGAGCCCCCCATCCCTCATTTTATGTTCCAAGTATGAGCCCTAATTTGATGCCCTGCTTTTGCCAAGAGTATTAAAAGCATGAACAAGTTGTCAGGCTGTTGGGTGATTGTAGATATACTCAAAATTTGGCCTCGATGCCACTTATAAAATTAGATTTCATTCTTAGTAAGATAATGCAGTAGAGTAGTGTGATGGAGTTCCCACATTCTATGTTACTATCATCAGCGTGTTCTCATAATCTGAGATCCTGATTTTGACATGCAGGTGAAAAGCAAAGATGGAACTGGAGCAAGCAGCTGTACGAGATTTGGTACCTTATGGCAGTCTCTTGATTGATTTAAGGACATAAGATAAAATAATTTATTGGAAATAAAATGGGACATGAAGGAAAAAAAAATTTTGCTGCACACTCACCAATTATAGTGAAAAACGCTGCAGTCATGAAAAAGGCATACATCACACTTAGAACTGCTCCCACAATGATCTGTGTGTCTGGCTTCGTCATGTAGCAGATAATTATGTAGAAAATAGGGACGATTATTGAAAATATCAATGCACCAATCGGATTCCAGTGAAATACATATGTCATGACAGCTGTGGAGTCAAACAGAAATTATTAATGAGTGTTGGGAAAATATCTTAAAGCAATTTCTCCTCATTGTTTTAATATGCACAGATTCATTTATTTGCCTTTGCACACAGACATTTTCATGCTTAATCTATCCTTCATATACACATTACTGCAGTTTCAGCCTTATTATATACACATTGGAATATCAGTGTGTATATGCAGAATAGAATTGACATAGAAGGTATTCATTTCTCCAGCCCCTCCTTCCTTTATGTGAAGTGTTTTTGCTGTTTATAACCAGAAAAACTCAGGTGTAATATGTGGCCTGTTTTTAAACCCAGACAGATGGTTTGAACTGGCAGGTTCCTATTTAAAATCAGGAGATGTTGAACAAACCTGCATTCGTTTAATTTTGATCTTTGTAATATTTAATGAGAAAAGTTCAGAACAACATGATTTTAACAACAATGGGCTGGATTTTACAGACACCCTGATGTTGGGTTTTGTGGCAGGGTGGGGGCCGGAAAGTGCCTCTGGGAGCGGGCTGCCACGTACCCCGAGGCTGGGAGGGCCCGGACCGATATTGCTGGCAGTGGCCACGAGGCCTCGTGGCGGCACCCCCCCCTGCCGCTAAGTGACAGGACCCTCCTCCCCATTTGCATATTTAAATAAATTAAAATGAATGCATGAATCATACTTACGCCGCCGCCTTCTGTCCTGCTGTAATCTTCCTGCCGCTGGCCGGCACCCCTGTGCCTTCGGATCCCCATCAGGGAAAAAGAGGCGGAACACTTGTGGGGAGGGGGAGGAGGAGAGTTTCTCAGTGCGCGGGGGTGGGGGGGGGGTGGCGGAACGGGGGCAAAGTAACATTATTGGTGGAGGGGATGATGGGGAGGGTTTGAGGTTAAAGTTTATACACTTTGGGGGGGTGGAAGGTAAGTGTTTTTTTTTGGAGGGGAAGAGGGCAAGTTATTAATTTTATGGTTATTGGTGGGGGGGGAGAGGGGCAAAATAAATATATTTAATTTTTTTTATTCACTGCATCTTTAAATATTTAAATTTTGGTCGGGCTCAAAGCCCTTTAAAAATGGCCTCAGTGCCTGAGTACAGGCAGCTGACACCATTGCTGGGGACGGACGGCCCATCCCCTCCATGTGATCGCGGGGTGGGGGTGCCTGCCCCGGCTATGTAAACGAGCTACTGATTTTGGCGGTGGCATTACAAAATTGAGCCCAATAATTTTCAAAAGTCATAGAGGAAAAGCTTATAAGAATTATTCATCCAAAACAAATTAATTTTGAGAAGTATGTAGAATATTGCCTGAATTCCATAAAACAAAAATATAATCCATCAATCTGCATAATTTTATGAAATGAACAAAAAAGTTCAACTTCTCACACTATAAACAAACAATAATGTATTTCATATAATTTTACTCATTTCTTAATCTTAAATTGTGACTTTTGTTTTGTGCTATTTTGTCGGAGATTGTCTGCGGCTCAGTGAGTAATTCATTGATGATCTTTCTGCGGATGTTTCTGGGTAAGATGTCTTCATTTAGGTGGGTCCTGATAGAGAAAGCCTAACAGCTTCCCCTTGACATTCGCATTGACTGATATTCCCATTGCTGAATATCCCACCATCAATATCCTAGAGGTGAACATTGACGAGAAACTCAACTGGATCAACCACGTAAATGCCGTGGCTATGCCTGGGGCAGAAGATCAGTACAGTGCTATGGGTGGTTCACCTCCTGATCCCCTCAATGTCTATCCACCAATTACAAGGCTTAACTCAGGCTCAACCTATATTTCACCAGTTAGGAATGGTCTAGGGTTTATTGGATGTTCCACTACTGCTCCATTATCTACGGAAACATCTTCAAGTTGCCTTGGGGCAGTAGGGACTTGGTCTTCTACCATTCATTAACATACATTTTATGGAGCAGACAAAAGACAGTTGTTTCGGAAATTATCAACATCACAGGTAATCCTGTCATATTGGGCTTTAAGCAACTTATTGAATACTTGCCCTGAGAAACGGTAGCTTGCTGCATTTTTGACAGCTTATACTATCAAGATAGTAGAAATTGATATCACTTCAACAAAAATAAAAACCATGTCATTGTTATTGCTATTGTTACGTGTACGTGATAAGTTCTTACTGTGTCCTCTTGAACTATGAAAAACACCAGAAATTATAGCTCTGTCCTTCCAAATGTGGGTTGTGTCCATGGAGATCATTTTTAGCACACAATATTAGTACTAAGTGCTGGTTACAGGTTTAGTATTAGAGTGAGTAGAAAAACTTGTTTTTATGCAGGAACTTATCACTTCTCAAGCATCTAAAAAAGCTTCATATTCAATGAATTACTTTCAAAGTGCAAATGGTGCAGCCATTTTGCATATAACAAGAACCGACAAGCAGAAGTGAGGTATTTTCAGAAGGAGTCAGGACTCTTCTTCAGTTAGAACCATCGGATCTTTATAACTCTAATCAAAGGAAAGCACCTTCAATAATGCCACACTCCTTCACTATTGAACTGGAATACCACCTAAGATTATGGCTCCAATATTTACAGAGTGGCTGGAAGGGTTTGGGGGTGAGGGAAATCTGAACATACATATGAACATACGAATTATGAACATAAGTAGGCCATTCAGTCTCTCGAGTCTACTGCGCTGTTCAATAAAATCATGGCTGATCTGTTTGTGTCTCAAATTCCACACTCCCATCTATCACCCCCGCCCCAACAACCTTTGATTCCCTTGCCTAAAAAGAATCTATCCCCACCTTAAAAATTTTAAATGACCTCACCTCCATGACCTTCTGAGGCAGAGCATTCCAAAGTTGCACTACCCTCTGAGAGAAAAAATTCTCCTCATCTCTGCCTTAAAAGGGTGACCCCTAATTTCAAAACAGTGCCCCCTAGTTCTGGACTCACCCACAAGAGGAACCATCCTTTCCACATCCACCTTATCAAGACCATTCAGGATCTTATATACTTCAGTCAAGTCTCCCCTCACTCTTCTAAACTCCAGTGAAAACAAGCCCAGCCTGTCCAACATTTCCTCATAAGACAACCCACTCATTCCAGGTATCAATCTAGTAAGCCTCCTCTGACCCACCTCTAATGCATTTACATCCTTCCTTAAATAAGGAGACCAAAACTGCACACAGTAGTCTAAATTTGGTCTCACCAATGCCCTGTATAACTGACGAATAACATCCTTACTTTTATTTTCAATTCTTCTCGTAATAAAGAATAGCATTCCATTTGTCTTCTTTATTACTTGCTGTACCTGCATACTAACATATTGTGACTCATGTACTCGAACACCTAGATCCCTCTGCACCTCGGAATTCTGCAGTCATTCTACATTTAAGTAATACTCTTTGTTTATTTTTCCTGCCAAAGTGAACAACTTCACATTTTCCCACATTATACTCCATCTGCCAGATTCGTGCCCATTCACTCAACCTATCTATATCGGTCTGCAAGCTCCTTACATCCTCTGCACAACCATACTTTCCTACCTTTCTTTGTGTCATCTGCAAATTTAGCTACCGTGCCATTGCTCCCCTCATCTAAGTCATTGATATAAATTGTAAAAAGATGAGGCCCCAGCACAGACCCCTGCGGGACTCCACTTGTCAGATCCTGCCAATCAGAAAAGGACCCATTTATGCGTGTACTCTGTTTTCTGCCAGCGAGCCAATCTTCTATCCATGCTAATATGTTACCCCCTACTTTGCACAATAACCTTTTATGTGCACCTTGTCAAATGCCTTCTGGAAATTCACATACAGTATGTCAATGGGCTCCCCTTTATCCACAGCGCATGTTTCTCCTTCAAAGAACTTCAATAAATTGGACAAACATGATTTCCCTTTCACAAAACCATGCTGACTATTCCTGATTACCTTGCGTTTTTCTATGTGCCCAGCTATAGCCTCCTTAATGATCGATTCTAACATCTTCCCCATGAAGAGTGAAAGCTAACTGGCCTATAGTTACCTGTTTTCTGCCACCCATGTGCGCCCCACACCACGCACCCCCCACCCCCAACCCAACTTTCTTGAATAGAGGGGTTATATTTGCTACTTTCTACTCTGATGGAACCTTTCCAGAATCTAGTGAATTTTGGAAAATTAACACCAACGCGTCTACTACCTTATTAGTCATCTCTTTTAAGACCCTAGGATGAAGTCTATCAGGATCCGAGGACTTGTCAGCCTGCAGCTCCATCAGTTTGGTCAGTACTGCTTCCCTGGAAATTGTAATTTCACCAAGTTCCTCTCTTCCTTCCACCTCCTGTTTTACAGCTATTACTGGAATATTTTTGTATCCTCTCTAGTGAAGACAGAAGCAAAATATTTGTTCATTCCATCTGCTATTTCCTTATTATCTACTATTAACTCCCCATTCTCACTCTCTAAAGGACCAACACTCACTTTACTTACTCTTTTCCTTTTTAAATACCTGTCGAAACTCTTGCTATCCATTTTTACATTTCTAGCTAGTTTCCTCTCATACTCTCATTTCTTTCTCATGATTAACCTTTTAGTCATTCTCTGCCATGCTTCATATTCTGACCAATCATCTGACCTGCCACTCATCTTTGTGCAATTATATGTTTTTTCCTTAAGTTTGATGCTTTCCTTAACTTCTTTAATTAACCATGCCTGGTGAGTCCTCCCCTTAGAATTTTTCATTATAGTAGGAATATACTTATCCTGAGTATTCGGAAATATACCCTTAAATATCTGCCACAGCTTCTCTATTGATCTATGGGAACATAGGAGCAGGAGTAGGCCATACAGCCCATCGAGCTTGCTCCACTATTCAACATGACAATGGCTGATCATCCACTTCAATGCCTTTTTCCCCACAGTATCTATCATCTAGCTGAGTAACCAAGTTCAGTTGAACTAACTCAGCTTTCATGCCCACATAGTTGCCCTTATTTCAGTTTAAAAAACTAGTCTTAGACCCACTCTTCTCTCTTTCAAACTGGATGTAAAATTCAATCATATTGTGGGTCGCTGCTACCTAGAGGTGCCTTTACTCTGAGGTCATTAATTAATGACATCATGTTACATAGTGCCAAGTCTAATATAACCAGCTCTCTGGTTTTTTTCCAGAATGTGCTGCTCTAAGAAACTATCTCGAAAGCATTCTACAAACTCCTGCTCCAGGCTACAATTGCCAATCTGATCTTTCCAGTTTATATGTAGGTTAAAATCACTCATGATTATTGCCATCCCTTTATCACAAGCACCCAATATTTCTTCTTGTATACTTTGTCCTACATTGTGATTACTGTTCAGGGGCCTGTAGACCACTCCCACTAGTGTCTTCCTTCCCCGACTATTCCTCATCTCCACCCAATCCAATTCTACATCCTGATCTCCTGAACCAAGGTCATCTCTAACTATTGCATCAATGCCATCCTTGATTAACAGTGCGACTGCTCCACATTTACCTAGCTTCCTATTCTTCTTGAATGTCATATACCCCTCAATATTCAGGACCCAATCCTTGTAATCCTGCAGCCATGTCTCCGTAATGGCTATCGGATCATATTTATTTCCGCTAATGTGCGCTATCAGTTTGTCTACTTTGTTATGAATGCTATGAGCATTCAGAAACAGAGCCTTTAGTTTTGTCTTTTCGTTATCTTTGTAACATTTAGCCTTGACTGTTGGTGTGTTATTAGGTTTTCTCTCTCTGTCCCTTCCTGCCATTCTCCGACCTTCATTTCCCATATTACTATTCTGCTCTCCTGCCTTGAATCTACCCCTTGATTTGTTAAATCTATCCAAGCTTGATCTCTCACCCTCCCTTGTTTAGTTTAAAGCCTTTGCTACTTCCCTAGTTATATGGTTTGCTAGAACACTGGTCCCCGCATGGTTCAGGTGCAGACCATCTCAACGGTAAAGTCCCCACTTTCCCCAGTACTGGTGCCAGTGCCCCATGAACCAAAACCCACTTCTCCCACACCAGTCTTTGAGCCACATATTCATTTCACTGATCTTATGTTTCCTCTGCCATTTGGAATGTGGCTCAGGTAATAATCCAGAGATTATTACCCTTGAGGTTCTGCTCTTTAATTTGGTGCCTAACTCCTCATACTGTCTAAGCAGAACCTCTTTTCTAGTCCTAGTTATTTCCCTACATGGACCACGACAACTGGATCCTCCCCCTCCCATTCCGCTCCTACCCAACCCTGAGCAGATGTCCCGAACCCTGGCACTGTGTAGGCAACACAGCCTTCTGGACTCATGCTCTCGGCTGCACAGAACAGTGTCAATCCCCCTCACTATATTATCCACTACTGCCACTACATTCCTTTTTGCTCCCTCCGCTTGAATGTCTTCCTGTACCACTGTGCCATGGCCAGTCTGCTCATCCACCTTGCCGATCTCTCTTTCATCCACACAAGTTGAGAGCACCTCAAGCTTGTTTGACAATTGCAAAATCTAAGGCTCCTCCACTACTGTCTTCTCAGTCCCTTTACCTGCCTCACTCATGGTCATATCCTCCTGTCCCTCACTGCTGGTCGAAACAGATGAGGGCAAGAGCACAGGGAACCAGCTGAATTTAACAGCAGGACCTCAAGATCATATTTTTCTTCTGTTTCCCAGCCAGCCTAATTGATAGGCTACTGCTAGGCGGGAAAAACAGCGGCAGGAGGCCACAGTCAGGCAGTCCCCGTAAATCATGATCACGGGTCAGGTTTCAGGTGGGGGGAGGTTGGAAAGTCGCAGGGAAGACATCAGTTGCGGGGCGGTGGGGTGGAGGCGGTGTGGGGGGGGGGGGGGGTGGGGGGCGGAGAGCGACAGATCACAAGGCAAGCTTCAGCTGGGGGTTTGGCCAATACAATAGGTCATTAAGACTCTTCCACATTCAAGCATAATGGTTTATTCAGTTTATTCCAGAGCATATTGGTGCCAACATGCTAAAAAAAATCTACTTCAACAAAATTGCGTACGCTACAAATTAAATGGATAACACTGACCTGCTACCATCAAACAAATTGTGGATGGCCCGACAAGAGTTGCTATCATATATATGATTTGGTAGAGGAGAAATGGTCTTGAAATACACGGGTTTCTTTTTGATGTCTGTAATCCGCTTCCGAGCAGGTCAATGGTATTTGCTAGTTTTGATGGATCCCAGCGTCGACGTTGGTTGAAGAACTCCTTGAATTCCTGAGGGGCATTGGTGTATGAGTCTGATCCTGCACAGTATTCAATACGCCAACCTTGCTGCAGCAGCAAGAGGCAAAGTCACCTGTCTTCACCTGTAAGGTATATTCAAGTCACATGATAATAACATTGAAAAATGAACTAGAGCTGATAAGAAAGAAAGAATTGTCATTTATACAGTGCATTTCACAATCTCAGGACATCTCAAGGTTCTTAACAGCCAAGAAAGTACTTTTAAATTGTAGTCACTGTTGTAATGTGGGAAAGTGACAGCCAATTTGTGCACAGCAAGATACCACAAGAACAATGCGATTATGACTGGATCGCCTGCTTTTGGTGTTGGTTGAGGGTTAATGATTGGCCAAGACACTGGGAAAACTACCCTGCCCATGTTAAAATAATGCTGTGGGATCTTTTACACCCACTGAGAGCGCAGACGAGGCCTTGGCTCTACATCGCACTCAGAAGACAGCACCTCCAGCAGTGCAACACTCCCTCAGGGCTGCACTGAAGCGTCAGCCTGGATTATGTGGAGGGGACTTGAAACATGACCTTTTGCCTCAGAGGTGAGAGTGTTATCAGTGAGCCAAGGGCAATACTTAGTAACATATGTACTGTCAGGATTGACAATAAGAACAATGCATTCTCACATCTTGGAAGGATTTGCTGAAGCTAAGATTTAGGGAGATGTGTGGATGCCAGAGGTTGTTATCAGATTTACTGTATAATAACAGTGGGCACTGATAATCAAGCATTATTATTACAGCAAAAGCCCGGCCCATATGTGGAAGGTTACTGAGGCCACGAGTTTCTGCTTTGGGCACAATCGGTGATCCAGGCACAAATTGCGCTCCAAATTGCGTTAGTTTTCAGAAGCGCTTTTTTTGCTCAAGTTACTGTTCAATTGATCCGCATACAACTGCAAGTTAAATCTGTCATGAATCAGCGCAATCTGGCAGCACTTTAGAACATAGTTTTTATTTTTTGTCCATTAAAAACATCCCTTGATATATTTATGAGCGGTACCTTGGTGCAGTTTGATTAATACAGCTGAAAATGGATTCATCACAAAAAATAAGCATTTTTAATCAGTGCCTAGTCCACCACCTGAGAGTAACCTGAGATTAAATAACTAAAAATCACTTTTAAAAATTATACAGAACTTATTTACCAATATTAGCGTACAGCAGTCAGTTTTGTAGCAAATTTAAAAAATCTTCAAAGCTTTTAAAGGATACCTATTCGTGCCTTTTTCTTAAATAAAAATCTTAATTTTCAATTGTCTTAGAAGGACCACAATCAGGTGCAATTAGCGGAAACTCTCCACAGTGAATGGTTCGATTCGTGGTGAGGCCAGCTTTATGGACAGACCTGGTGTGCTGTTCTTTAAACCAGTGCAAAAGAATCCAGAATCTCTGTTTGTGTTGGACATCATTTCTCCTTGAAATATCTTGCTTTTTGCACTGGTTTTGCCGATTTTAGGCTAATTGTGCTGGAAATATAAATGCACCCTAACAGGATCTCCAAGCCAAGATGTGGAAGGTTGCAATGTTTGGAATGTTACAGACAATGCCCTCAGAGACCAAAACAATCATAAGATACTTTCAAGTACATCAGAAGTGCGATGATACAACATTCACGGACTAACCCTGAGGAGTTATGAAAAATGAACTTTCCCTATTGAGAATTAACCTTTATTTTAAAAAGTGAGCAATGGTCCAAAATGGCCACCAAAGAAAGGGGATTTGTTTTTTGTGTATTCAAACAGTCTAACAAAGACAACAGACAAATCTTCAAAGCCAAAAAGCATTAATGAAACCCATCTTACATCTATCCTAAAAATATCCCAGACTTGATTGTCTTCTTCTAAAACAAAGGAGCTGTGAAGAAACCACGTCCTGGGCCATTGTGTGATCACCACAGGTAAGAAACCAGAATGTTTCCGAACAGGAAGTGAGAGGTGACACAGTTTTACCTTAAAACAAAGGGCTGAAATTTATAGTCTCGCCGCCTTAATCGGCGGCTACGAAGACAATGATGGCTTGACTGTGTGGGCCGCACATTGCGGAGCAGCCGCAATATTAAGTGCAGCAGCTCATTTAAATGGCCGGGGCTTACTGCCCACCCAGATGACATGGAGGGATTGGGCTATCTGTCCCAGGCAGTGGCGTCAGCAGTCTCTGAGCTGATTCATGACAGATTTTACTTGCAGTGGTATGCGAATAATTTGGGCAGTAACTTGAGCAAAAAAAAAAGCACTTGTGAAAACTAGCGCAATTTGGAGTGCAATTGTGCCTGGATCATCGATTGCATCCAAAGCAAAAACTCGTGGCATCAGTAACCTGCCACATATGCGCCAGGTTTTTGCTGTAATAATATGCTTGGTTATCAGTGCCTACCGTTATTATACAGTAAATCTGATAACAACCTCTGGTGAGTGTATGAGGTTGTGACAATTTCGGGATTAGGTGGATTGATCAATAAACAATTGACTTTCTGTTTTTCAAAACCGACAAGAAAACCTGTCACTGTCTGTTTATTTGAAAAATAAAACACAAAGGGTCTAAACTCTTAATGCAAATGCATTTTATCTCATTTGAGAAAATAGCTATCAGGCTAAAAGAGCAAAAATAATTTTGGACTCTCTCTTACAAGGCGAGTTTATGGGGAGGGCTTGTGAAGCTTTTTCCCTATTATCAGAAGAAAGTTCCTCTGATAATGAACGAACTAAAACTGCAGTGCTAAATGCAAATGAGCTGGCACTGGAAGCATATAGACAGAAGTTCCGACACCACCAGGAGAAGACCCACACAGGCTTACATTGAATTTGAAAGAATCAAACATATTTTTTTTAATCATTGGATATGGTGGATATTAAAATGCAATAAAATAAATGTTAATGAATGTACCTGGATCGGGCGACCGTCCCACTGTGATATTATGTGCACCAGCCGCAATTCACGTGCCTTCCGAGGCGAGACACTGGTGGGGAGAGGGGAGGAGTGCAGTTTCAGGGTGGGAGGAGTAGGAGAGCAGGGAAAACACTTTCTATTGGCTGTCGGTATGGTGGGAAGGGGTTGGAGGGCAAATGTTATATGAGGTTGAGGGGGGGAGGGGGAAGGTCACGATGGCAATAGAGTTTATTCAGGGTTGGTGGCCCGAAAACAGACATTGGAGGGGAGATGAAAGGGCCCCAGGTTGTAATAAAATTTTAATAACAAATGGACACAAATTCCCCTTTAAATATTACAATTTCATCTCAAGGCTTGAAGCCCTTTATAAATGACGCCGCCATTTCCGTGTTGCGGGGCGCAACGGTCAACCCTTTAGGTCATCAGGGATGGCCGCTCTGCCTCCTCCATTCAAATGAGCCCCCGTGCAAAATATCATGGGGGTGCTGCCATGTCGGAAGGCCGCTGACTTCAAAGCACGCTACCGCGAAATGCGGTTCGCGAATGAAATTCAGCCGGTTCTCTCAAGCTAGAACCCTCATATGAAAATTTGAGAAAGTGATGTTTCTGGAAGAGTTTAAAAATAGCATCCCAAGTAGCATAAGAACACACAGCGAAGAACAAAGAGTCACAAGAGTAAGGGAAGCCGCAAAAATGGCCAACAACCATGAATTAATACATAAATCCCTAACTCTGAATAAATTTGGGTCTAGTAATTCGAATAAGCTAAGAAGAGATAGCAAGGATGCAGAGGAAGCAGAAATGGGCCTGAGAGAAAAGGAAAGCAGGGAAGAAAAATGCGACCAGTCTCCAACTTTTAAAAGACGGAACCCAGGGATAAAGTAGTAGGGGTCTGCCCGACATGTTTCCAGTGTGGCAAATCTGGGAATCTCCAGGCCAATCGTTGGTATGGCAAAAAACAGCAGGAGGTACTGCAGTCAAACCTGTATCTGTGACTTTGAAAGAGATAAGCCTGTGTTCCAAAATAACTTAAGAGCAGAGCACATAACAGAACTTTTTGCACAAGGGAAAAATGAGTCCTTTTGTGTCCCAGGCACCAGGCAAGAAGATAACCATCCTCAGGGATATGGTTGTTTTCAAACCCTACTGGCAGCCAAACTGACAGAAATGTCACTGGAAAGCAGAACAAATACCACGGTATTAGTAAAAGGGCTTACTGGCAAAAGGTTGAAAGTTCCCTTAGTTAAAATTTACCTACAGAGTAAGTTGATCACTGGGGTTGTGACAGTCAGAATCATTCTGAGCTTACCCATGCAGGGGATAGATCTATTGCTGGGCAATGACTTGGCAGGAAGCACATTATTGTACCCAGAGGATCCAGCGCAGTTCACAGAGAGTGGAGAAACTGAGCGGTGAAAACAAAACTCTGTACAACTGCAGAGGGCTGGGGAAGTCCCAAAAATTCCAGAAGCTGCAATAGAGCCTGACAAATTTAAAAGGGCCCAGATAGAGCCAAAAAGATTTAAAGAAGCTACGATAAAAGCCGAAAAAACTGAAAGAAAAACAACCAAGATAGGGTTAGCTGAAAGCTTTTTTAAAGATTTAAATAGGGACGAGGAAAGTTTCCAAACAGGAAAGCCAAGCTGGAGGGAGATGCCTAACCTAGTTGAAGTGCCACAAGGATCTGCAGTGGAAGTTGGACAACCATCTGCGAGCAGTTGCGCCCAGAGGACATGGGGCAGATTAGGTAAACACATATCTCTGAAGTAAAAGGAAAAGGGAAGATAACATACCCTAAAGTGAACCGCACTTGTGAAAATCACAACAGGAACTAAAAATGAGGTCAGCATGGATCTACCCATTGAAGAATCACACAATCAGTTTCCAAATCCAAAACTACTCAAACCCAACAATTTAGAGTCAGAACTCAGCCAGAACAAGGGGCAGGAAGAAATCCTAGATATCTTGCAGGGGCTAAAAATCAACGGGCTGGATTTTAAGAAGCCCTCGTATCGTGATGAGTGGGGGCGGCCTGAAGATAGCTCCGGATGAAGCCCGCTACAGACCTCGATGCCGGCAGGGTCGACCCGATCCTCCCAGCGACGCGAGGCTCCATGTCGGCCCCACCGCTGCTGTGCGACGGGACCACAATAAACACATTCAAATTAATTAAATTAATATATTTACATATCCATACCCCAGATCTTGAGGGCCCGCCGTGATCTTTGGCGCGGCAGCCGACTCTCCCCCACCTTCAGATATACATCAGGGAAACGAGGCACAACACTGGTGGGGAGGTGGGTGGAGGTAAATTGTCAGTGCGGTGGGGTGGGTGACAGGGACAGGGTCAAATAAACGTCATGGGTATAGGGGATGGTGGGAAGGGTTCTACTTTAAACTTTGTGCGGTTTGTGGGGAGTGGGGAGGTCAGATGTTAAAGGTAAGTGGTTTGTGGGGGAAAGGGCAAACAGGTAATGTAATTGTTATTGGGGGTTGGAAAGTGGAGTTGGAACTTTATTTATTAAACTTTGGAGGGGTATTCTGTCTTTAAATTTTTTAATAATGCCGGCAGGGCTGGCTACTCTTTAAAAATGATGTCAGTGCCTGCAGGCAGCTGACGCCATTGCTGGGGACTGAAAGCCCATCCCCTCCATGAGATTTGGGGGGCAGGCCACCCGGGCTATTTAAATGAGCCGCTGCACTTGAGATCACGGTGGCTCTTTGGTGTGCGGCCCACGCAGGCAGGCTACCATTTTTTGAGCTCGCCGCCAAGATGGGTGGCGGACTCATAAAATCCAGCCCAATGTATCACCCACTGTCACCCTAGAAATAAGAACTATTAATGTGCCACAACCTGAATGGTTAATGCCATGTACTGTGGAAGCAGTAGTCAAGAGGTTAAAGCTTGTACAGAGAATCTTGCTACAAGCAGTAACAGAAATTTGTATATTACAAGCCTCAGCAACAATCACATGGTCCTGGAGATTAATATTCCTAAAGTAGGGAGCGGAGAGAGAGAGCAGCACGGCAGGAGTGGAGCAGGGAAAAAAAATCGAACAGTGACATCAGAGCGACGTTACAATCAACATAGAGAGCAGGGAAACAGAGCCACCGGGGTGAGTATACAGGTAAGCTTTTAATTTACTTTAATTTAAATCAACCATAGCATCAAACATCACATGCAATCAGTTAAGTGACTGGTTTGGGAAGAAGTTACCTGCTTAGTGAGTATCTGGTAAGTGATTAAGGTCCATTCTAATCCTAACGTTTAAAATAGTAAAGGAATGAGCGGTAAGCTTAATAAAATACATAAAAATAGGAAAATAAAATAAATAATTGAATAAAATAATTAAGTAGTTAATTAAAACACATTAAGGATGGCAGGAAAGGTGAGGTGTCATGGCTGCAGCATGTAGGAGCTCCTGGATGTCAGTGTAATCCAGGGCAAACACGTCTGCAGTAAGTATTTGCGGCTCGAAGAGCTTCGGCTCAGAGCCATTGGACTGGAGGCTGAGCTGCAGACACTGTGACATGGCAGGGAGGGGAAAGTTACCTGGACATTTTGCGCCAGAAGGCGATCACACCCTTTAGGATAGGGTCTTCTGATTTGGTCAGTGGTCAGGGACAGGAGAGTGTGGCTGCAGCTGAGGGAGGTAAGGGGACCCAGAGGGCAGGAGTGCAGGAGCCTCAGCCTTTGCGATTGTCCAACAGGTTTGAGGTTCTTTCAGCTTGTTTAGATGAGCGTGGGGGCTGCAGGATGGATGAGCAACCTGACCATGGCACCATGGTACAGGAAGCCATTCAAGTGGAGGGAGAAATTCTAGATTTAGTCTTCAGTAATGAAGCTGGGCAAGTGGAGGAGGTGGGTGACCATTTTGGAGATAGTGACCATAATACAGTAAGTTATAGTATAATCATGGATAAGGACATAGATAAAACAGGAGTAAAAGTTCTAAATTGGGAGAAGGCGAATTTTAAGAAGCTGAGAGGTGACTTGGCGAAAGTGGACTGAATACAGCTACTTGAAGGGAAATCAGTGGCAAACCAGTGGGAGGCATTCAAAAGCGAGATTCTACAGGCACAGTGTAGGCATGTCCCCACAAAGATAAAGGGTGGTATGGCCAAATCTAGAGCCCCCTGGTTATCTAGAAGCTTACAGGGTAAGTTAAATCAGAAAAAGAAAGCTTATGATGATCACAAAAATCTTAATACTTTAGAAAGCCTAGAAGACTATAGAAAGTGAAAGGGTGAAGTAAAAAAGGAAATTAGAAAAGCAAAGAGATGACATGAAAAATTATTGGCAGGTAAAATCAAGGAAAACCCAAAGATGTTTTATCAGTATATTAAGGACAAGAGGATAACTAAGGAAAGGGTGGGGCCTATCAGAGATGTGCAAGGGAACTTATGCATGGATGTAGAAGATGTAGTTCTTAATGAGTTTTTATCCCTGTTTTCACAAAGGAGAGGGTTGATGTAGACATTATAGTTAATGAGGAGGAGTGTGAAATATTAGATACGATAAGCATAATGAGGGAGGAAGTACTAGAGGGTCTGACATCCTTGAAAGTGGATAAATCGCCAGGGCCGGATGGATTGCATCCCAGGTTGTTAAAGGAAGCCAGGGAGGAAATAACAGATGCGCTGAGGATCATCTTCAAATCCTCACTAGATACAGGAAAGGTACCAGACGATTGGTGGTCTGTAAACATTGTACCATTGTTTAAAAAGGGTGCAAGGGATAGGCCAAATAATTATAGGCCGGTCAGTCTGACCTCAGTGGTGGGTAAATTGTTAGAATCTATTCTGAGGGGCAGGATAAACTGCCACTTAGAAAGGCACAGATTAATCAGGGATAGTTAGCATAGATTTATTAAGGGAAGGTCATGACTTACTAAAAGCAAAATACTGCAGATGCTGGAAATCTGAAATAAAAATAAGAAATGCTGGAAATACTCAGCAGGTCTGGCAGCATCTATGGAGAGAGAAGCAGAGTTAGTGTTTCAGGTCAGTGACCCTTCTTCAGATCTGGCAAATATTAGAAATGTGAAAAGTTATAAGCAAGTAAAGCGGGGGTGGGGAAAGAGATAACAAAGGAGAAGGTGTAGATAGGACAAGGTCACAGAATAGCTGACCAGAAGGTCATGGAGCAAAGGTAAACAATATATTAAATGGTGTGTTGAAAGACAAAGCATTAGTACAGATAGGGTGTTAACGGGCTGAAAATTGAACAGCCGCAAGTACAAACATGAAAAAAACAGCAGGTAAGCAAACTGAACAAACTAAGATGAAATAAAATAAACACAAAAAAATACATAAAAGAAAAAAGAAAAAAATAACTAAAAATAAAAGTAAAATAGGGAGCCCATCATGCTCTGAAATTATTGAACTCAGTGTTCAGTCCAGCAGGCTGTAGTGTGCCTAATCGGTAAACGAGATGCTGTTCCTCGAGCTTGCGTTGATGTTCACTGGAACACTGTAGCAATCCCAGGACAGAGATGTGAGCATGAGAACAGGGGGGGAGTATTGAAATGGCAAGCAACCAGAAGCTCGGGGTCATGCTTGCGGACTGAGGTGAAACAAAGTGTAGTAGTCGACAGTTTTTGTGAATGAAAAACTATTTCCAGTGGCGTTCCACAAGGCTGTGGTGGGTCCCTTGTTGTTTGTGGTATATATTAATGATTTGGACTTAAATATGGGAGGCATGATTGAGAAATTTGCCGATGACACAGAAATTGGCCGTGTAGTTGATAGTAAAGTGGATAGCTGTAGACTCCAGAAAGATATCAATGGTTCGGTTGAGTGGGCGGAAAAGTGGCAAATGGAAATCAATTCAGCTAAGTGTGAGGTAATGCATTTGGGAAGGGCAAATAAAGCGAGGGAATACATAATAAACGGGAGGCTATTGACAGGGGTAGAAGAAGTGAGAGACCTTGGAGTGCATGTCCACAGGTCGCTGAAAGTGGCAGGACAGGTGGACAGAGTGGTGAAGAAGGCATATGGAATGCTTTCCTTTACTGGCCGAGGTACAGAATTCAAAAGCAGGGATGTAATGCTGGAACTGTATAAAGCGCTGGTTAGGCCACAGTTGGAGTATTTGCATACAATTCTGGTCACCACATTACAGAAAGGACATAATTGCTCTGGAGAGAGTACAGAGGAGATTTACAAGAATGTTGCCAGGGCTTGAAAGTTGAAGCTGTGATGAAAGATTGGATAGGCTAGGGTTGTTTTCCTTAGAACAGAGGAGGCTGAGGGGTGACTTCACAGAATAATACAGTGCAGAAGAGGCCCTTCGTCCCATCGAGTCTGCACCAATGCATTAAAGACACGTGACCTGTCTACCTAATCCCATTTGCCAGCACTTGGCCCATAGCCTTGAATGTTATGATGTGCCACGTGCTCATCCAGGTACTTTTTGAAGGATGTGAGGCAACCTGCCTCTACCACCCTCCCAGGCAGTGCATTCCAGACCGTCACCACCCTCTGAGTAAAAATGTTCTTCCTCAAATCCCCCTTAAACCTCCTGCCCCTCACCTTAAACTTGTGTCCCCTCGTAACTGACCCTTCAACTAAGGGGAACAGCTGCTCCCTATCCACCCTGTCCATGCCCCTCATAATCTGTTCACCTCGATCAGGTCATCCCTCAGTCTTCTCTGCTCCAGCAAAAACAACCCAAGCCTATCCAACCTCTCTTCATAGCTTAAATGTTCCATCCCAGGCAACATCCTGGTGAATCGCCTCTGCACCCCCTCCAGTGCAATCACATCCTTCCTATAATGTGGCGACCAGAATTGCACACAGTACTCCAGCTGTGGCCTTACCAAAGTTCTATACAACTCCAACATGACCTCCCTGCTCTTGTAATCTATGCCTCGATTGATAAAGGCAAGGGTCCCATATGCCTTTTCACCACCCTATTAACCTGCCCTTCTGCCTTCAGAGATCTATGGATAAACACGCCAAGATCCTTTTGTTCCTCAGAACTTCCCAGTGTCAGGCCATTCATTGAATACTTCCGTGTCACATTACTCCTTCCAAAGTGTATCACCTCACACTTTTCAGGGTTAAACTCCATCTGCCACTTTTCTGCCCATTTGACCATCCCATCTATATCTTCCTGTAACCCAAGACACTCAACCTCACTGTTAACCACTCGGCCAATCTTTGTGTCATCCGCAAACTTACTGATCCTACCCCCCACATAGTCATCTATGTTGTTTATATAAATGACAAACAATAGGGGACCCAGCACAGATCCCTGTGGTACGCCACTGGACACTGGCTTCCAGTTACTAAAACAGCTGTCTGTCATCACTCTCTGTCTCCTACAGGTAAGCCAATTTTGAATCCACCTTATCAAGTTACCCTGTATCCCATGTGCATTTGCTTTCTAGATAAGTCTCCCATGTGGGACCTTGTTAAAGGCTTTGCTGAAATCCATGTAAACTATATCAACTGCACTACCCTCATCTACACACCTGGTCACATGCTCAAAAAATTCAATCAAATTTGTTAGGCATGACCTCCCTCTGACAAAGCCATGCTGACCATTCCTAATCAAATTTTGCCTCTCCAAGTGGAGATAGATTCTCTCCTTCAGAATTTTCTCCAATAATTTCCCTACCACTGACGTGAGACTCACTGGTCTGTAGTTCCCTGGCTTATCTCTACAAACTTTCTTAAATAGTGGGACCACATTAGCTGTTCTCCAGTCCTCTGGCACCTCCCCTGTGGCCAGAGAGGAATTAAAAATTTGGGTCAGAGCCCCTGCAATCTCCACCCTCACCTCCCACAGCATCCTAGGACATAAATTGTCCAGACCTGGAGATTTGTCCACTTTTAAGCCTTCCAAAACCTCCAATACCTTGTCACTCCATATGACAATTTGTTCAAGAACCTCACAGTCTCTCTGCGAGTTCCATATCTACATCCCCATTCTCTTGTGCGAAGACAGATGTGAAGTATTCATTCAACACCCTACCAATGTCCTCTGGCTCCACCCACAGATTTCCCCCTTGGTCCCTAATGGGCCCTACTCTTTCCCTGGTTATCCTCTTCCCATTGATATACTCAAAGAATATCTTGGGATTTTCCCTCCTTTTACTAGCCAGAGCTTTCTCATATCCCCTCTTTGCTCTCCTAATTGCTTTCTTAAGCTCCATCCGACACTTTCTGTACTCCACTAATGCTTCCGTTGATTTGTTCTCCTTGTATTTGCTGAAAGCCTCTCTTTTCCTTCTCATCGTACCCTGAATGTTTCTGGTCATCCATGGTTCTCTGGGCTTGTTGCTCCTACCTATTACCCTAGAGGGAACATGTTGGGCCAGTACCCTGCCCATTTCCTTTTTGAATGCCCCCCACTACTCTTCTGTAGATTTCCCGACAAGTAACTCTTTCCAGTCTACCTTGGCCAGATCCTGCCTTATTTTACTAAAATTCGCTCTCCCCCAATCCAAAACCTTTTTTTGCAACTGGTCTATTTCTTTCTCCATAACAAGCTTAAATTGTACCATGTTGTGATCGCTATCACCAAAATGCACCCCCACCAACACATCAACCACCTGTCTGGCTTCATTCCCCAGAATTAGGTCCAGCACTGCACCCTCCCTTGTTGGATCCTCTACATATTGAGTTAAAATGTTCTCCTGTATACATTTTAAGAACTCCACTCCATCTAAGCCCTTAACATGATGACTATCCCAATTAATGTTGGGAAAGTTGAAATCACCTAATATAATTACCCTATTATTTTTACACCTCTGCGAATTGTGCACATATTTGTTCCTCAATTTCCCGCTGACTATCTGGGGGTCTATAATAAACACCGAGCAATGTGGCTGTCCCTTTTTTATTCCTAAACTCTACCCATAAAGCTTCATTTGATGCCCCCTCCAAGATATCATCTCTCCTTACTGCAGTAACTGACTCCTTCACTAATATTGCAATGAACCCTCCTCTTTGACCCCCTCCTCTGTCTCGCCTGAAGATTCTATATCCCGGGATATTGAGCTGCTAATCCTGCCCCTCCCTCAACCATGTCTCCGTGATGGCTACTATATCACAATTCCACGTGTCAATCCTTGCCCTTAACTCATCCGTTTTACCTGTAATACTCCTGGCATTAAAGTAGAGGCCATCCATCCTGTCTTCCTCCCTTGAAACTTACTTTCTCTGTATTCCCTCTGACTTGTTTGCTTTCCTGTGTTTAGCTGTGTCCCTATTCTGCGAGGAGTCTGCGTCCCCTCCCCCTGCCAAATTAGTTTAAACTTCTCCCAACAGCACTAGCAAACCCACCAGCAAGGATGTTAGTCCCCCTCTGGTTCAGATGTAGACCGTCCCGCCTTCCTCAGAAACGGTCCCAGTGGTCCAGGAATCTAAAACCCTCCCTCCTGCACCAACTCTTAAGCCATGCATTCATCTGTGCTATTCTCCTATTTCTATACTCGCTAGCACGTGGCACTGGGAGTAATTCAGAGATTACAACCCGAGAGGTCCTGCTTTTTCGTCTACTGCCTAACTCCCTGAATTCTTGATGCAAGACCTCACCCTTCTTTCTACCTATGTCATTGGTACCAACATGTACCATGATCTCTGCCTTATCACCCTCCCCCTTCAGGATGCCCTGCAGCCGTTCAGTGACATCCCGGACCCTGGCACCAGAGAGGCAACACACCATCCTGGAGTCACGTTGACGGCCACAGTAGCGCCTATCTGTTCCCCTGACTATAGAATCCCCTATTACTATTGCTCTTCCTCTCTTTCCCCCTTCCTGTGCAGACAGGCTGCTTGTGGTACCAGAAGCTTGGCTATGTCCGCACTCCCTGGAGGAACCAGCCTCATCAGCCTCCAAAATAGAATACCGATTTGCAAGCGGGACCCCAGGGGACTCCTGAACTACCTGCCTGGTGGTCACCCATTCCCTTCCTTCCTCAAGTCCCTTCAGCTGCAGTGTGACCACCTCTCTAAACGTGCTATCCATGATGCTCTCAGACTCGCGGATGCTCCACAGTGTTTCCAGCCGCCGTTCCAGCTCTGAAACCCGAGCTTCCAGGAGCTGCAGCTGGACACACTTCCTGCACACATGCTGACTTAATAGAGGTGTACAAAATTATGAAGGACCTAGATAGAGTAGACAGGAAGGACCTGTTTCCCCTAGCGGAGATGTCAATTACCATGGGGCACAGATTTAAGGTGATTGGTCGAAGGATTAGAGGGGAGATGAGGAAAAACGTTTTCACCCAGAGGGTGGTGGGTATCTGGAATTCACTGCCAGGAATGGTGGAGGAGGCAGAAACCCTCAATTCTTTTAAATGGTACCTGGAAATACACCTGAAGTGCTGTAACCTGCAAAGGCTATGGACCAGGTGCTAGAAAGTGGGATTAGATTGGGTGCCTAGTTTTTTCATCTGGTGCGGAAACGACGGACTGAATGGCATCCTTCTGGGCCGTAACTTTTCTATGGTTCTATGGAATGTAGTGGTAGTAGGGGACAGTATAGTGAGGGGGATTGACACTGTTCTCTGCAGCAAAGAGCGAGAGTCCAGATGGCTGTGTTGTCTGCCCGGTGCCAGGGTTCAGGACATCTGCTCAGGGCTGGAGAGGAAGATATAGTGGGAGGGGGAGGGTCCAGTCGTCATGGTCCATGTAGGTACCAACGACATAGGCAAGACAAAGTAGTTCTGCATAGTCAGTATGAAGAACTAGGTGCCAAATTAAGGAGCAGAACCTCAAAGGTAATAATCTCCAGATTATTACCTGAGCCATGTGCAAATTGGCATAGGGCAAATAAGATTAGTGAAATTAATGCGTGTCTCAAAGACTAGTGTGGTAGAAGTGGGTTTTGGTTCATGGGGCACGAACATCAGTATTGGGGAAAGTGGTGGCTGTACTGTTGGGATGGAATACACCTGAAGCGTGCTGGAGCCGGTGTTCTAGTGAGCTGCATAACTAGGGAAGTAGAGAGGGTTTTAAACTGAATAGTGGGGCAAGAGATCAAATTTGGGAACATATGGCAAATCAAGGAGTAGAGACAAGCCAAGAGAGAAAGTTATTAATATGGGAAATGATAAACAGACTGTGACAGGAAGGGACAGAGCATACAAATATAAGAATAAATCAACAGATAAGGCTAGAGATTCCAAAAATAATTTTAAAAAAAGGACAAAACAAAAGGCTCTGTATCTGAATGCATGTATCATTCGAAACAAAACAGATGAACTGAGAGTGCAAATAGAAATAAATAAGTACGATATGATAGCCATTACAGGGACACGGCTGCAGGACGACAATAGATTGGGACCTGAATATTGAAAGGTACATGGCATTTAGGAAGGACAGGAAGTTTGGAAAAGATGGAGGTGTAGCTCTGTTAATTAATGATGGTATTAGCGCGAAAGAGAGGGATGACCTAAGTTCAGGAGGCCAGATGTAGAAGCAGTTTAGGTAGAGATGAGAAACCATAAAGGCAAGAAGTCACTTGTGGGAGAGGTGTACAGGCCACCTAATATTAATTACACTGTAGGGCGGGTATAAAGGAAGAAATAATGGCAGCTTGTTAGAAAGGCACAGCGATAATTATGGGGGATTTTAACCGACATATAGACTGGAAAAATCAGATGGGCAGAGGTAGCCAAGATGAGGAGTAAATAGTATTTTGCTTTTATTTATTATTATTGAGGAGTACATAGAATGTTTTTGGAATTTCTTGGAACAATACGTTCTGGAGCCAACCAGATAGCAGGCTATACTAGACTTGGTATTGTGCAATGAATAGGATTAATTGATGACCTCATAGTTAAAGTGCCCTAGGTAGCAACGATCATAATATGATTGAATTTTACATTCAGTTTGAGAGAGAGAAGAGTGGGTCCAAGACTAGTATTTTAAACTTAAATAAGGGCAATTTGAGGGCATGAAAGCAAAACTAGCTAAAGTGAACTGGCAAATCAGATTAAGGGATAGGTCAATGGAGATGCAGTGGCAGACATTTAAGGGGATATTTCAGAATACACAGAATAGATACATTTCAATGAGAAAGAAAAATTCCAAGGGTGGGACCTGCCATCCATGGTTAACTAAAGCAGTTAAGGACAGTATCAAACTTAAAGAAAAAGCTTATGTATAGATGGGAGGCAGGTCTGAAGACTAGACAGAATATAAAACAGCAAAGAATGACAAAAAGATTGATATGGAAGATAAAATTAGAGTACAAGAGAAAGCTCGCCAGAAATATAAAGACAGATAGTCAGAGTTTCTATAGATATTTAAAAAAGAAAAAAAAAAGAGAGTTTCTATAGATATTTAAAAAAGAAAAAAAAAAGAGTTAATAAAGTGAGTGTTCGTCCGATAGAAAGTGAGTCTGAGGAATTATTAATGGATAATAAGGAAATGGCAAATGAATTGAACAGATATTTTACATCAGTCTTCACTATTGAGGATACAAGTAACATCCCAGTATTAGCTGTAAGTCAGAAAATGGAAGGGAGGGAGGAACGCAAAATTACAATCGCCAAGGAAGTGGTACTGAACAAATTGTTGGAGCTGCGGGCTGACAAGTCCCCGGGGCCTGATGGACTTCATCCTAGGGTCTTAAAAGAAGTGGCTAATGAGATAGTTGATGCATTAGTTCTAATTTTCCAAAATTCCATAGATTCGGGGAAGGTTCCGTTGGATTGGAAAATAGCAAATGTAACGCCTCTATTCAAAAAGGGAGGGAGACAGAAAGCAGGAAACTACAGGCCAATTAGCTTAACATCTGTCTTTGGGAAAACATTAGAAGCTATTATTAAAGACATTATAGCAGGCATTTAGTAAAATTCAAGGTAATCAGGCAGAGTCAACATGGTTTTGTGAAAGGGAAATCATGTTTAACCAATTTATTGGAGTTCTTTGAGGGAGTTATATGTGCTGTGGATATAGGGGAACCGGTGGATGTATTGTACTTAGATTTCCAGTAGGCATTTGATAAGGTGCCACATCAAAGGTTATTACAGAAAATAAAAGCAAGGTGTAGTGGGTAACATATTGACATGGATAGAAGATTGGCTAGCTAACAGGAAACAGAAAGTCGGCATTTATGGGTCATTTTCTGGTTGGCAAGGTGTTAAGAGTGGTGTGCCACAGGGATCTGTGCTGGGGCATCAACTTTTTACAATTTATATGAATGACTTAGATGAAGCGACTGAAGGTATGGTTGCTAAATTTGCTGATGACACAAAGAGAAGTAGGAAAGTAACTTGTGAAGAGGACGTAAGGGGCCTACAAAGGGATATAGGTAGGTTAAGTGAGTGGGCAAAGATCTGGCACATGGAGTATAAATGTGGGAGAGTGTGAAATTGTCCACCTGGGCAGGAAGAATAAAAAAAGAAGCATATTATCTAAATGGTGAGAGATTGCAGAGCTTTGAGATGCAGAGGAATCTCGTTGCCCTAGTACATGAATCGCAAAAGGTCAGTATGCAGGTATGGCACATAATTAGGAAAGCTAATAGAATGTTATCATTTATTGCGAGGGAAATTGAATAGAAAAGTAGAGAGGTTATGCTTCAGCTATACAGTCACGGCTTCACCGAATCAGCACGCAGCAGGCTGGGGACCACCATACTGCTCGCTATCATAGCAGGAATTTTACAATGGTACCATATATCTAGTCTTTTTGAGACCACATCTGGAGTACTGTGTACAGTACTGGTCTCCTTATTTAAAGGAAGGATGTAAATGTGTTGGAGGCAGTACAGAGAAGGTTTACTCGGCTAATAACTGGAATGGGCGGGCTGTCTTACGGGGAAAGATTGGACAAGCTAGGCTTGTATCCTAGAATCTAGAACGAGGAGTCACTGTTTAAAAATAAGGTGTTGCCCATTTAAGACAGAGATGAGGAGAATTATTTTCTCTCAGAGGGTCAAGAGTCTTTGGAATTCTCTTCTTCAAAAGACGGTGGAAGCAGAGTCTTTGAACATTTTTAAGGCAGAGGTAAATAGATTCTTGATAAGCAAGGGGGTGGAAGATTATCGAGGAGTAATCAATTAAGCCATGAACTTATTGAATGGCAGAGCAGGCTCGAAGGGCCGAGTGGCCTACTCATACTCCTAATTTATAGGTTTGAACCTATGTTCGTATGTAATTCTTAATACAAATTCTTTGCTCTGGTCGGGTAGGGAGTTGAACAGTGGAAGCCAACCATGTCACACCACATGGCCATAACAATACCAAGGACAGTGACTACAAGCAGCAAATCAAGGTTGCATAACTGACTGCACAGAATCACAGAAGGTTTAAGGCACAGAAAGAGGCCACTTGGCCCATCATGCCTGTGCCGGACGAAAAACAATCCACCCATTTGAATCCTACCTTCCAGCATTTGGTCTGTAGCCCTGCAGATTACGGCACTTGAGGTGCATATCCAGACTCCTTTTGAATGAGTTGAAGGTTTCTGCTTCAACTACCCTTTCAGGCAGTGAGTTCCAGACCCCCACCACCCTCTGGGTGAAAAGAGATTTTCCTCATCTCCCCTCTAATTTTTCTACCAATCACTTTAAATCTATGCCCCCTCGTGACTGATCTCTCTGCGAAGGTGAATAGACATCCACTCTATCCAGGCCCCTCCAAATTTTGTACATTTCAATCAATCCCCCCTCAGCCTTCTCTGTTCCAAGGAGAACAACCCCAGCCTACCCAATCTTTCCTCATAGCTGCACTTTTCCAGTCCTGGCACCATCCTCAAATCTCCTCTGTATCCTCTCTCGTGCAATTACATCCTTTCTGTAATGAGGTGACCAGAACACAGTATTCAAGTTGCAGCCTAACAAATGAGTTATACATTTCCAGCATAACCTCCCTGCTCTTATATTCTATACCTCGGCTAATAAAGGAATGGATTCCATGTGCCTCCTTATTGACCTGTCCTGCTACCTTCATGGATCTGTGGACATTCACTCCAAGATCCCTCACTTCCTCTACATTTCTCAGTATTTTCCCATTAATCATGTATTCTGTTGCCTCGTGTGACCTCCCTAAATGCATCACCTCACATTTTTCCAAGTTGAATTCCATTTGCCACTTTTCTGCTCATCTGACCAGACCATTAATATCTTCCTGCAGCCGACAGCTATCCTCCTCGCTATGTGACACACGGCCAATCTTTGTGTCGTCTGCAAACTTCTTGATCATATCCCCTACATTTACGTCCAAATCATTAATATATACTACAAAAGGCAGGGAACCCAGTACTGAGCCCTGTGGAAATCCACTGGAAACAGCCTTTCAGTCGCTAAAACACCCATCAATTACCCTTTGATTCCTGCCACTGAGTCAATTTTGTATCCACCTTGTTGCATTTCCCTGGATCCCATGGGATTTTATTTTTTAACCAGTCTGCCATGTGGGACCTTGTCAAAAGCCTTGCTAAAATCCATGTAGACCACATCAACTGCACTACCCTCATCCATCTTCCTTGTTAGTTCTTCACAAAAAAACAATCAAGTTGGTTAAACAAGATCTTTCCTTAACAAATCCATGCTGACTATCCTTGATTAACCTGTGCCTTTCTAAGTGACAGTTTATCCTGTCTCTCAGAATAGATTCCAATAATTTGCCCACTACTGAGGCTAGACTGACTGGCGTGTAATAATTCGGTCTATCCTTCGCTTCCTTTTTAAACAGAAGTTCAACGTTAGCAGTTCTCCAATCCTCCAGCACCACAACTGTATCCAGTAAGGACTGGAAATGATGGCCAGACCTTCTGCTATTTCCTCTCTTGCTTCTTTTAACAGCCTGGGGTACATTTCATCTGGTCCTGGTGGCTTATCAACTTTCAAGGATGCTCATCCCTTTGATACTTCCTCTACCCCTATGTTTATCACATCCAATACTTCACACTCCTCCTCTTTAACTACAATATCTGCATCATCCTCCTCTTTTGTGAAGACAGACGCAAAGTATTTATTAAGAACCATACCAACATCTTCCGCCCTTCCACATAGGTTACCTTTTTGGTCTTTTATGGGCCCTACTCTCTCCTTAGTTATTCTCTTACTCTTAATGTATGTGGACTCAAAACTCGTTAGAAATTTTAAATACCTTAAAAAGTAATTTGACACTCTTGTGGGAGGAAGACAGTGATCCCAGCACTCTTGGTTGTCATTTTCCTTAATTAACAACAATTTAAGAGTTTCATGGTGACTCAGCCAGTTTGATGAGAGACCAACAAAATGTGGGTTGGAGCACATGTGCCTCTGAGGTAAGAGATGTAGGTTAAGAAATACTGCTTTGAGCTGGTTATCAAAAACAGACTATAGATGAGAACATTTATCTTACCTTGATCATACTGTAAGTGGTCCATAGCTCCAATGGGCTTCATTGTATACCTTTTCAAAACATTATCATCCATTAGAGCTGCTGCCCTGAACAAACTGAAGCATCCTGGACTACACAGTACACATCCTAACACATGTTCAGCTGACTTCTGTAGCCAGTGACCAACAGCATATTCAAACTTCTGGTACCAGACCATAGGACCTAAAACATATACAAAGAGAAGAGCTAGTGTTCTACATCCGGTCTGATTTTACATTTATGGTGCCATCCATTTTGTAGGGGCAAGTAATGGCCAGTGCTTGTAAAACACAATTACAGTGAGCACTGCTGTAGTTAAAATAAGAGTGAAAGTATTAGAAGTTGAATTTTCTTGTAATAATTTTAAGAACCTGTTCTTGATGAAGATATACGCCAAACTGTAAATAAACAAAGCAAACTTTGTAACAGTAATTCTCTGGTGAGACTCCAAAGATAACGCAAGGGAAATGGCTGATTTTCCTTACTGGTCTGTTGAGTAGACCAAGGTAGGCTGATGGAATTAAGATATAGATCAGCTATGATCTATTTGAATGGTAGAGCAGACTTGAGGGGCTGAATGGCCTACGCCTGTTCTGATGTACCCATGTCTGACCATTGACCCCCCAAGGAAATTTTCCATTATTTTAAATAGGAATTACTGACCATCTGAATTTGAAAAAGAATCAAACAGTGACATCACAGGAAAGCTATAAGGTGATTTGTTGGTGAGTAATTGATGTTAGAGAGTGCCTGTAAATAGCTTGGTTCATACACTGCTGTTAGGGTGCATGTGTTAATAGCTGGAAATGAGAAAAACATAAAATTAAAGTAAAAGAAACGTTTAATTAGCTACCTTATCATTAATTAAGAGATACAAGCAGAAGGGAAGTAAGAAGCTGGTGAGTCTACTGTTTTATTTTATTTTAAGCAGTGAGGTTTATTGTATTACTAAGGTTTAAATTAGTATAGTACATTGTGGTGAGGAGATACATCAATTAAAAAAATTAAGAAATTAATTAATTAGTTAATTAAAACATAATAAAGATGGCAGGGCAGGGAACGTGTTGTGGCTGCAGTATGTTGGATGGATGCCAGTGCAATCCATGGCAACCATGTCTGCAGTGTCTACTGTTCGAGGAGCTTCGGTTCGGAGTCAATGACCTGGAGGCCGAGCGACAGACACTGCAATGAATCAGGGAGGGAGATAGCTACCTGGAAACTTGTTTCAGAAGGTAGTAACACCACTTAGGATAGGGTTTTCTGATTTGGTCAATGGTCAGGGACAAGGGGAGTGTGACTGCAAGTGAGGCAGGTAAGGGGATCAAGAAGGCAGAAGTGGAGGAGCCTCAGTCCTTGCAATTGTCCAACAGGTTTGAGGTTCTTTCAGCTTGCATGTATGAGAGTGAGGGTTGCAGGGTGAATGAGCAAACTGACCATGGCACCATGGTACATGAAGCCATTCAACAGGGGGGATGAAATAGAAATATAGTGATAATAGGAGGCAGTATAGTCAGGAAAATAGGCAGAGTTCTCTGTTGCCGAAAGTAAGAATACAGAAGGCTGTATTGACTTGCCTGCTGCCAGGATCTGGGACATCTGCTCAGGGCTGGAGAGGGAACTTGCAGCATTAAGGGGATGATCCAGTTGTTGTGGTCCACATAGGTACCAATGACAGAGATAGTACTTGGTCTGCTTAGCGAGTATAAGCAGCTTGGGGCTAAATTAAAAAGCAAGAACTCCAAGGTGATAATCTCTGGATTATTATCTGAGCCACAAGAAAATTGGTGTAGGTTAAATAAGATTAAGGAGTTGAACATGTGGCTCTAAGAGTGGTGTGGGCAGAATGGGTTTCGATTCATGGGGCTCTGGGAGCCGTACTGGGGAAAGTGGGAGTTGTATCGTAGGGATGGTCTTCATCTGAATCATGCTGGGACCGGTGTTCTGGCAAGTCATATAACTAGGGTGGCAGAGTGGGTTTTAAACTAAAGAGCTGGGGGTGGGGTGGGAGGGCGGAAACACGTGAGAAAAGATGAGCTTAAAAGAAGGGAAAGGACAAAGCAATAGAGCAAGGTAGCAATAAGGGTAATGATAATCAGAGCATGGCAGGAAGGGACAGAGCATACAAACTTAAGCGTGTGCCAGCAGGTAAGGCCAGAACCTGCAAAAACAGTAAAAAGACAGAACTAAAGGCTCTGTAGCTGAATACACACAGTATTCATAAAATAAGATGAATTGTCAGCTGAAGGAGAAATAATTAAGTATGACCTGATAGCCATTACAGAAGTATGCCTATAGGGTGACCAAGGCTGGGACCTGAATATTCAGTGGTACTTAACATTTCGGAAGGATAGGAACCTAGGAAAACATGGAGGGGTAGCTCTGTTAATTCAGGATGACATTAGCATAACAGTGCGAAGATAACCTTAGTTCTAAAGATCAAGATGTAGAATCAGTTTGGGTAAAGATAAGAAATAGAAAAGGTAAGAAGTCACTTTTGGGAATAGTTTATAGGCCTCCTGACAGTTGCTACTGGAGGACAGAGTATATAGGAAGAAATAATGGGGGTTTGTATGAAAGGTATAGCAACAATTATGGGTGATTTTAATCTACATATAGATTGGATGAATCAGATTGGCAAAGGTAGCCTGGAAGATGAATTCTTAGAGTGTATTTGGGACAATTTCTTAGAGCAGTGAGTTGTAGAGCCAACCAGAGAGCATGCTATTCTAGACCTGGTTATGTGCAATGGTCCAGGATTAATTATTGACATCATAGGAAAAGAGCTTCTCGGTAGCAGTGATCATAACATGATTTTTGCATTCAGTTTGAGGTTGAGAAATGTGGGTCTAAATAAAGACAATTGCAAGGGTATGAAAGCAGAGTGAACTGGGAAATTAGATTAAAGGGTAGGATAGCAGAGACACAGTGGCAGACATTTAAGGAGATATTTCATAACACAGTCCAATGAGAAAGACACTATGAGAAGGATGCATATCCGTACTAACTAAGGAAGTTAAGGAGGATATTAAATTGAAAGAAAAAGCGTACAATTCTGTGAAGATTAGTGGTAGGTCAGAAGATTGGACAGAATTTGAAAACCAGCAAAGACTGATGAAAAAAATAAGGAGAGAGAGAACTGAGAGTATGAGAGAAAGCTAACTATGATTACAAAAACGTGTACTAAGAGTTTCTACAAGTATTTAAAAAGGAAAAGAGTAACTAAAGTGAGTGTTGGGCATCAAGAGAGTGAGTCTGGGGAATTAATAATGGGAAATAAGAAAATGGCAGACGTATTGAACAGATATTTTGTGTCTGTCTTCACTGCATGTGTCTGCCCATTTCACCAGTCTATGTTCTCCTGAAATCTGCTACTATCCTCTTTTCTGTTAATGACATTTTCAAGTTTTGTATCATCTGCAAACTTTGAAATTGGCAGACACAGATCCTTCAACAGACCAATAGACTTGTTAAGCACTGAAGTTTTCAGAACTCTTTTCATCAACTACAATACTCTCCTATGAGCCTGAATGGCAGGGATAATGGCAAAGAATTCTAGAGATTATTTTTCTTACCATGGAGCCGATAGTGCTATTAACACATGCTGCCCTCCAGGAAAAAGGAAGTGACAATTATGTCTGAAAGAGAATCCTTATATAATTTGGATTTTCCTGTTTGTAATGCTCCGTGTCCCCTGCTGTATGTATATTTAAAGTGATATTCTTTGTAACAGTCTTACGCCAGAAGAAATACTGTACATAAAATAAAGCCCATAATTAGTTTCCTTTTAAAGCAATTTATTTTGATGTGGATATTGTAAACCTAGTTCATTGGACATTTCCATTGGTTGGATTGTTTTAAAAGGTACAACGGATGAAGATGGTCCTTAAGGAGCACTGCTTAAGAAACACTTGGAGGTAATTTTAACTTAACCTGCCCAGTGGAAAACTGATGGGATCAGATCTGTCACTCTGCCCGATTTGAAATCAGTGGAAAGTAAAATGTGATCTGATTCCATGAGTTTCACATCCAGCTGGTTAGCTTAAAATGACCTTCGTAATAAAACAGTAGTTTACTTAATACCTAGTTCTTAATGACTCGATTCCGATCCTTCCATTTGACAGTTTCTATTTTAAATAATTAACAAGTGGATCATATAGTATAAAGAAATTTTAAAAAATGTTTCGTTTCATATATGCATGTGCAAATGAATAGTCAAGCCTTATAGACCAGGAAAATCCAAAGTTCAAAAATCAACACAGGCTGTGCATTTTGACCTACCTAATCCAGTTGGGTGTATTCGACCACATGCAGCTCCTACATCAGGATATCTTCTAAGTCTGTCAATCAGCAGAGTTACAGCAGATGGTTGGAATTCAGTGTCTCCATCCAGTGCCAAAATGTACGTGTTCATTTTCTCTGACTGTAAAATACAAAATGGATCAGCATTAATAAATTCAAATGTTCTTTCTTTTTCTTCTCCCTTTCCTGAAGGCTGTGCTTATACTGAAATTTGCCTCCACAGGCACCAGCCAAACATGTGAGCCTCGCCTTGAGTTTTAACATTTTACATTCTGGGTGTCAACCTGGGCTCATTGGTAACACTCACACCTCTGACTCCATACACTTCAGCACATAATCAGCTCAGTTCAGTGCAGTAAAGAGGGAGCGCTGCACCATTGAAGGTGGCACCTTTCAGATGAAATATTAAACTGAGGTCATATCTGCCCTCTCAACTGTTTATAAATGATTGCATGATACTACGTGTAGAAGAGCAGTGGAGTTCGCCCAGGATCCCGGCAACATTTATGCAGATCCCATCAAAATAAGATTATCTGGTCATTTATCTCATTGCAGTTTGTGGGACTTCACTGTACACCAAATGGCCATTATATTTTCTACATTACAAGAGTAACTACACTTTAGGGCAGATTGAGGGTCATTAGAGGCACAATATGAATGCAAGTTCTTTCTTTTCTATTCCAACAAGAAAAGTATCGCCATTGAACCCAATCCTATCATTAACCCATGAATCGTGCATACTTACAACCAGGGTAACTAAACAGCACTCAGGTACAGGTATTCCCTGCTTCCTTAGCTTCCTAGTCTGCAGCTACTAAGACAACTTACAATATTTTCATTAACAATGATGATGATTGATGAGCTCAAACCTGACCAAAGACCAAGCCTTGAAGAATTGCTCGCAGCATTACATTTGTTGCCTTTAGAAATAAGATAATTGAGGTAGGACATAATTCAGCTCCCTGAATTGTTTGGATTTGTAGATAGTAGGAAAAAAGCCGCTGACTTGAAATGTGAGTGTAGTTTTGAAAAAAAAACAAATACAGGATTAACCAGTCTCAATCGAGAGAATATAGGATGGGAAATATTTAGTCAGAAATGTCACTGAAGGCTTGGAGCTAAGTATAAATGGATTTAATAATAGCTCATGGAACATGCTGGCATTTAAGAAGTGTCAGCCATGGCTTATTTGGTGGCATAATTGCCTATGACCAAGAAGATTGTAGGCTCAAATCTCACACTAGGGCTAAGCATAAAAATCAAGGTTAACACTTCAGTACAGAGCTGAGGAAGCCTTTCAGTGAGTCATTAAATTGAGGTGCTGTCTGCCTTCTCAGGTGGATGTGAAAGATTCCATGGCAGCATTTTGAAGAAAAGTGGGCAATTCATCCCTGGCATCCCGGTCAATCTTTGTCCATCAATCAACATCAAAAAAGCAAATTATTTGGTCATTACAACGGTGCTGTTTGTGAGAGCTTGTTGTGTGCAAGTTGGCTGCTGTGTTTCCGCATTACAACAGTGACTGCACTTGAAAATTACTTTTTGACTGTAAATTGGTTGTGATGTCCTGTGGTTGTGAAAGGCATGATATAAAAGTCTTTAAAAGTCTTTTTTCTTTCTATGCGGTTGTGACAGATCTTTAGTCGACAAATAACACAGTGAACAGAGAGGTTTGAATAGTAGAGTTGGGCGGGCGGTGCTGGATCAATTATGCTGGGATTTTCCGTATTACGTTTGGGGATCAGGAGATCAGAGAGAAATCATACTAGTGATTAAGTCTCAGACTGCCCTCCAGACCTGTCCAGCTCCTTGCCTTCACACAGAATATTGATGTGCCTGGTGATGAGAGTGAGCTTCACCTTTTCAGATTTTATGTAAAATTATAGCTTATTCAAACACTTTCCTCACCTCTAAATATGTATCAAGTTTGTTTCTGATCTCTGGATGCAGTTGTTTGGAGATAAAGTGCTTCCTGTATAGTTTCCAACCCAAAAGATAATACATATACATCACCTAAATAGAAAATGTGCCAGTTAAAATGGGGGACATGGTTGTAAATAGGTAAACATGGCCTTCTAGGCCATTTCAGAGGACAGTTAAGAGTCAACCACAATTCTATTGGTCTGGAGTCACATGTAGTAAGGGCAGCAGATTTACTTCCTTAAAGGACATTCGTGTACCAAATGGGTTTTTACAACAATCAATGACAGTTTCATGGCATCATTACTGGGACAATCTTTCAATTCCAGATATTTTTTGAATTTAAGATTCCACTATCTGTCATTATGGGATTTAAATCCATGTTCCCAGGACATTATCCTGGAGCTCTGGATTATAATTCAGTGACATTACCACTACACCACCAGTCTCTCCACGGTATACTGCAGTATCTATGTCTATCACTGCAACTGAATTCAAGACCTTTTGTAGCAAGGTCTCAATTCCTGACCAAACTTTTACCAATGTGCTCTCATGTTTTCCTATGTAATTTTAAACATTTCCCTCTGTACCAAAACCTAAAACACAATCGCAAAAGTTTCAGCAACATTGCAGCTTTTCTGCTGTTTTGCTTTACGAAAAAGGTTAACACCTCCATTCAGATTATGTCACACCAATGCACTAAGCGATTATTTGTTAATACTGTGCACAGTAAAATATACATTAATTACCATATTTTATGTGTTTCATGAGGGTTTACTGTTCAAATTAAAACAAAGTATAAAATATAATGTATATAATATAATGTAAATATAACGTATCAGCTCCAACAACACTGAAGAGGCTCGACACCATCCAGGACAAAGCAACCCACTTGATTGGCACTCCATCCACAAACATTCACTCCCTCCACCACCAACGCACAGTGGCAGCAGTGTGTACCATCCACAAGATGCACTGCAGCAACACATCAAGGCTCCTTAGACATCACCTTCCAAACCCGCGACCTCTACCACCTAGAAGGACAAGGACAGCAAATGCATGGGAACACTACCACCTGCAAGTTTCCCTCCAGGTTTACACACCATCCTGACTTGGAACTATATTGCCGTTCTTTCACTGTCACTGGGTCAAAATCCTGGAACTCCCTTCCTAACAGCACTGTGGGTGTATCTACCTCACATGGACTGCAGCGGTTCAGGAAGGCAGCTCACCACCACCTTCTCAAGGGCAATTAGGGATGGGCAATAAATGCTGGAGTAACTAGTGATACCCACATCCAATGAATGAACAAAAAAAGAGAGAGAAGAAAAACTGGGAGATAGTTGATTTTGAAGAAAATATACAGCATTCTGTATTTTCAAAACAAAATTGCCAAAACTGGTCCTCAATGTAACACTTCATTCACTACAGATTTCAATTTGAAATAGTCAGTGTTTTTAACGTTATTACTGTGAAAATGATTTAATGATTTGTTCCATTTTAAACTGATGATCTGTAAGGAGGATACAAAAGGCTGGATTTTGTTCTCCCCAGGTGTCAGGCTCCGTGGCGGGGCTGGGCCTAAAGATGCCTCTGAGAAAGGGCCGCCAAGCATCCGACATCGGGAGGGCCCGACCCAATATTATCAGCGGTGGCGAGGCCTTGTAATGGCCCCCACCCCATCACTCAGTGATGGAACCCACATTTGAATATTTAAATGAATTAATGATACTCATGCACTGCTTGATGTACCACTGCGATTTTTCAGCCTGGTGGCCTACACTCCTGCGCCTTCACATCCCCATCCGGAGAAACAAGGTGCCACACTGGTGGGAGGAGATAAGTTTATCAGTGCGGTGGGGGGGTGGAGGAAACTGGGTCAAAGTAACGTCATGTGTGTAGCGGATGGTGGGAAGAGTTGGAGTTTAAAATTTATGCAGTTTGCGAGGGGCGTGGAGGTCAGATGGACAAGTGATTTGGTGGAGGGAAAGGGCAAGTAATTAATTGTATTGCTATTGGGGGGGTTGGGAGAGGGGCAGAAGAAATGTCTGTATTTCTTGTTATTAACTTTACCTTTAAATATTTAAATTTACTGGTAGGGCTGACAGCCTTTTAAAAATGGCATCAGTACCTGCGCACAGGCAGCTGACGTCATTGTTGGGTCGGACAGCCCACCCTCTCCATGTGATCGGGGCGGGGCCCGCCCCAGCTATTTAAATGAGCCACCGAACGGAAGATGCAGCGGCTCCGCAACATGCTGGCTGCCGTTTCTTTCGTCCGCCGCCAACATCGGCTGCAGGCACAGAAGATTCAGCCCAAAGCGTCTGTAAAGGGATATAGATAGGTTAAGTGCATGGGCAAAAATTGGCAGATGGAGTATAATGTGAGAAAATATGAGACTGCCGACTTTGGCAGGAAGAAAAGAAAAGCAGAATATTATTTAAATGGAGACAGACTGCAGAATGCTGCAGTACAGAGGGATCTGGGTGTTCTTGTACATGAATCATAAAAGGTCAGCATGCAGGTACAACAAGTAATTAGGAAGGCAAATGACATGTTGACCTTTATTAATATAAAAGCAAAATACTGCGGATGCTGGAAATCTGAAATAAAAACAAGAAATGCTGGAATCACTCAGCAGGTCTGGCAGCATCTGTGGAAAGAGAAGCAGAGTTAACGTTTCGGGTCAGTGACCCTTCTTCGGAACTGACAAATATTAGAAAAGTCACAGATTATAAGCAAGTGAGGTGGGGGTGGGGCAAGAGATAACAAAGGAGAAGGTGTAGATTGGACCAGGCCACATAGCTGACCAAAAGGTCACGGAGCAAAGGCAAACAATATGTTAATGGTGTGTTGAAAGACAAAGCATTAGTACAGATTAGGTGTAAATACACTGAATATTGAACAGCAGCAAGTGCAAACATGAAAAAAAAACAGTGGGTAAGCAAACTGAACAAACTAAGATGAAATGAAATAAATGCAAAAAAAAAGATTGTAAAAAATGTAAAAAAGAATGTAAAAACAAGGAAGAAAAAATAACTAAAAATGAAAGTAAAATGGGGGGCTGTCATGCTCTGAAATTATTGAACTCAATGTTCAGTCCGGCAGGCTGTAGTGTGCCTAATCGGTAGATGAGATGCTGTTCCTCGAGCTTGCGTTGATGTTCACTGGAACACTGCAGCAATCCCAGGACAGAGATGTGAGCATGAGAGCAGGGGGGAGTGTTGACCTTTATTGCAAGGGGGGTGGAATATAAATGTCGGGAAGCCTCGCTACAACTGTACAATAGCACTGTAGGTGTACATACCCCGCAATGGACTGCAGCGGTTCAACAAGGCAGCTCACCACCACCTTTTCATGGGCAATTAGGGATGGGCAATAAATGCTGGCCTGGCCAGAGACACCCACATTCCATGAATCAAAAAAGAAAACAGGGCACTGATGAGACTCTACCAAGAGTACTGTGTACAGTTTTGGTCACCTTATTTAAGGAGGGACATATTTGCATTAGAAGCAGTTCAGAGAAGGTACACTAGGCTGATTCCTGGGATGAAGGGGTTATCTTATGAGGAAAGATTGAACAGGTTGGGCTTATGCTTATTGGAGTTTGGAAGATTGAGAGGTGATCTTATTAAAATGTATAAGATTCTGAGAGGGCTTGACAGGGTGGATGCTGAGAGGATGTTTCCCCTCATGGGGGAATCTAGAACTAGGGGACACAATTTCAAATTAAGGGGTCGCCCATTTAATATGGAGATGAGAAGGAATTGCGTCTCTCAGAGGGTCGTTAGTGCTTGTAATTCTCTTCACCTGCGAGCAGTGGAGGCTGAGTCATTGTATATATTCAAGGCTGAGTTAGACAGATTTTTGACCTACAAGGGAGTCAAGGGGGGCAGGCAGGAAAGTGAAGTTCAGGCTACAGTCAGATCAACCATGATCTTATTGAATGGTGGAACTGATTCGAGGGGCCGAATGGTCTACTCCTGTTCCTATTTCTTATGTTTTTGTATGTAAGGGTTGATCCATTGTACTTTTCAGTCTGAGGTATTCACGAATACGACTGTTAGGAATTCAATATTTTAGCACACACAGTGTATTCATATTAGATAAAAGAAAAAAATGACAAAAAAACCTATATTACTTGCAATATTTTCCAGTGAACGGATTTCTGAAGCACTGCCACAGGAAGCCGGGAATTCCCCAACAATCCATTTGATGCTTTGTTTCTCATTCTTCTTACTATCTGTCTATTCTCTTGCTCTCTATCTCTCTCATTCAACTGCAGGGCAGTCGTGGTTGGCAGCAAGAAAGCAGTTTCCTGAGCAGAATCAGGGACCTGTGTTGGGTTAGCACTACCACATTTTGTTGGTGTGATGTTTACTGATTTTCTGACCCAACATAACAACAGCCACCAAGGATCTTTCCAAAGGAGTCTCATGGCCATCTTTGAATGGAGCACTCGACAATAAGTGGGTAAGGAAAATCCTGGTTCTGCCAGTTCTTAAGGAAACCCCATCCAAGAGGGACAACGTGGGAGCCTTTTCACTGATTAGTGCTATCTTAATCACCTATTTAAGACGGGAAGTATCATTAGGTAGATTTAAAATGTTTCATGCTGTCACACTAACACCAAAAATCACTATTAAGGGAAGAGAATGATAGACCTGTCTGATCTAAAAGACAGTTTGGCTCGGGCACAGGGTTTAGTCCCAGCGGACCTTCCTGCTTTCCGCTGTACTTAACATCCCTTCTCGGGATGGTGATACGTCTTGGAAAATGGTGGTAAGTACTGAAATGGAGGGGGAAGTTCCCTTTCAATCCAGAAAACAAATGCAAAAGGAAAAAAAACAAATGAAAACGCAAAAAATTAAGAATTAGTTGATCACCTCATTTTGTTAATCTATTCTCCAGACTGGCAATCCAGTGTAATGCTGAGGGAGTGCTGCACTGTCAGATATGCCATCTTTCAGATGAGGTATTAAACCATCTGTCTACTTAAGAAGGATGTAAGTGATCTTATCGCACCAACTAAAGAAGAGCAGGAGAGTTCTCTTGGTCTCCTGGCCAACATTTACCCCTCAACCAACATCACTAACTGAAATTATTTAGTCATTTAGCTCATTGCTGTTTGTGGGACTTTGTTCTACATAGATTTGCTGCCATGTTTCCTTACAATACAAGGGTAACTACAACGCAAAAGTAACAAATTGGCTGTGAAACACTTCGGGACATCTTTGGAGGTGAAAGACACTACAAGTTCTTCCTGCTTTTGGAAATTCATTTTTCTTAAGCAACAATAACATAAAACAGTTTTTCATATAACCTGTGACCATCTTTTACGATTTCGGATCAGCTGTTTGTCTTTCAGGTGAACATGTAGGCCACTTCCACGAGGTAATATGTAAGACAATCTTCCTCCATAAGGAGTCGAGATCGCTTTTACTCCTGTAGTCCCTTTCTCATTTTCATCAGAAGAAACCATTGAACTGTGACCTTGAAAAACCCTATAACACAGAAGAACTCTGTTATTCATTTAATATTTCTCTCTAATGAATATTTTTGTTGGGGAATGTTCAAGCGGTTGATTTCTTCTATTTTCTTCTGTTTTCACTGGGACCACTGCTGCCCGCTCCTTCCCCTCCCGACCAACGTAAATTGCAATAAAGTTGCAGGGTACAATCCGGGCAGATCTTCCTGCTGTCCAGTACATTTATTAACCCCTCTCAGGCCACCATGCAGCAGTAGTAGTAGCAGTACGCTGTGGGAAATGGTGGTAAGTATAAAATGGAGTAAGAAGTTCTCTTTTGCGTCAGACATCAGAGATACTTACTGTTAGTGGGAATGAATCTGAAAGAATCATTCGACACTCGGGTCTGCTCCAAACGTCAGTCTATTGGGTTACGCCGGCAGGGAGCAGGTCATTGGGCAATCCAGATTCCTCTCCACCGAACAAAGGAAAATCATCAATACTTATACAGTTTCAAACAGTTACTCAGCCCATCCCGGCTGGCCAATCATAGTGATTATAGATTATATACATTGATTAGTAGAACCAATGAAATGGGTTACTAGACATTGGGGGACTGCATGGTCAGCTCATGTTCTTGGACAGCTAGGAGTTACTCATGCGTACATGATGTCTTCCTGATTCATCGTCCTTGGGCCTTATGTATACATAACATCTTATCTTAACCTTGTTACAGGCTGGCAACTTTGTCAGCATTCCATCTTTGTCGACATAAGGGCATCTGCTAGAGGCCACCTGATTAGGCTCTGCTGAATTTATGTGAATCATCCCTTGTGAGGAATGTTGTCAAGTTAGCTGAGTCCCATGGTGCCTTGCAAACATTTCATTGCTAGCTGGAATTATATGTTATTAGTTATTCACATAATATTTATTGCAGGTGCCTCTGCCCTGGGAATACGCTTCAACACTTACCCGCTGAAGGCCTTGGTGTCAGCTGAGGCCTTGAGTCTTATTAAGGTGCTTCCACTCCTTTGGGCTGAATGTTTCAAGTTCTCCACCATTGTCAGTGGTGAGCATCCGGAATGGCGCAACGCACACAGGAGACATGCACCACAGAGCAGCCTGTATATTTTGTGCGGCGGCTCATTATCATGGAGGGGACAGAATGCTGGCCCCTGATGACATGAAGGGGGCGGGTACTGTGTCCCTGGCAATGACGTCTTGTGCCGCTGTGGGTGCTGAAGCCATTTTGAAAGGGCTTCAAACCCTTCAGTTTAATTTAAATGTTTAAAGGTCCCGTTGATTTAAAAATCGCAATAAAATTTTAATTTAACTTTGAAATCCCTCTCCCACCACCCCCCTCCACTGAGTACTCAATAAATAAATTGCCCTATCCCCTAAAAGAAACATTTTTTGCTCTTCCAAACTTTCCCCTGCCACAAACTTCAGCACCTTTGACCCCCAACCCCTTCCCACCATTCCCACAACCAATAGGAATAGTTTTCCCCACTCACATCACCTCACGTCCTGAAAACTTCACTCTTCCCCACCAGTGTTACTCCTCAGATCTCTGAACGGAGATCCAAAGGCACGGGAGTTCCAGCCGCCTGCTGGCCTATCAGCGTAGAACGGCCGTCAGGATAAAGTAGGTGTTTATGCTTTCATTAACATTTATTTAAATATTTAAATTAAGGCTCTGCCACTGAACGGCGGGGTAGGGCGGGGGAGGTGGCCGCCTCAAGGCCTCATGCTGCTGGTAAACTGGGGCGGGGCCTTCTCGGCGTCAAGGTCCATGGCTGGCCTCTCACAGAAGTATTTTCCAGGCCCCCTCCCACTATGACCCCTGACATTGTGGGGAGGGGGGTGGGGCTGGTAAAATTCAGCCCTTTAAGTCTCCTCAGATCTTCAGGTGCTACACAGCCTCCCTGGATGGTACCACGGGAGTTTTGTGGCTATCACCAGCAGGTTCACCATTGACAGTGGGAATCCTTTGAATGCCTAATGAGCTCCACCCAGGATAATCAGTTAAGATTAGTATACTCTGAATTTGTGAGCAAAAGAAATGGATAATTTGCAATACATTTAAATTCTGTCATTTATCACACGTACTTCCTGTGTCACAATCTTATCATTCCTAGCTTCCTAAGGTTATGTCATGGCTGTCACACCTGGAGTATCACCATGGGCAATGCAAGCTGTTATGACCGAGGCAGGAGGAGTGCACTGTTTATACTAGTCCCACTTCTCCACAGGTCACAACATATATTTTAAATTTTCTCACTTATCGATACCGTCAATCATAGACTATTTTCCGAAAATAAAACAGACTAATGCTACAACCAAAAGCTTGTGAGTTTTCTCTTTCTCAGGTGCATACTACTGTCCCCAGGCTTGTTCTATTACAGCACGTGACTGACTTCTCTGCTCGCATCTTCCCCTGTTACAAGGGTTCTATTCTATTTTTAAATTGAGTCATGTGACAACCAGTAAACATAGTTGCCAAACTAGTCCTTTCAGTGCACTCTTGAAAAACAACTGGTCCAATATTTATTGACTTTGACTATGAAATCCACAAAAGATATTTTAACAAAAAAAAACAGAATTACTTCCATAAAACCTCTACCCTTGGAGAAATGAAACAGAATTTTAAAATGCATTTCATGACAAATTGGGGAAAGCAGAAAATAAAAAATGTAAAAACACATTTTGCCACTCACACTCATTCACTCTTTTCTCAGTCTTGCCACTGTCTACAGCTCTTGCATTGTTAATTGTTGGATGAAGCTGAAGAGGGAGACTTTATGGAAAGCTTTATCAAAACCCTTCTAGTAATAAATTAATTCATGGTATTTCTGTGGAGGTTTGTGTTTAAATGTAATCAATTATGAAAATAAATTCTAATTACACATTATTGAGGATAAAAAAACTGGGGAATTTGCTTTCTATAAGCAGTGTCCAGCTTTCCTTTGGCCACTTCAAATGGTTGGCTATCTTTTCAAAAGAAATGAAAATGCCTCTACATCCCTTTCCTTAAACTTAGGGAGGGCCTGCACAAATTTAAACAGCTCTCCACTGGGTCCTGTGTTGGAAACAGATCTTTCTTCACCAGAGCTTTCAATGGAGTCAAGGCCACCTCTTTGTCTTAGTTCCATCATTTTTAAAAATCCAATTCCTTTCCTTCTCTTTCTCTTTAAAATACTCTCTCTTTTCCCCTTTCCTCTTTTTCAAATTCAAGTTTCTTCGTTGTCAATTCTCTTTCAAGCTCAAGTTTTTTCAATTCTTTTTCCTGCTCAAGTTCATGCTGCTTCATCTGTAACTACATTTTAGCTAATTCAACTGCACTACCCTCTGGTCCACTTTCTTCTTCTTCTAATTGTAAATGCTGTGTTATTACCTCAATTACATCTGCTTTCTTCACTCTTGGTTTTAACTCTAACACCAACAATTCTGCCAAATCTTTTAGTTTAACCTTGGTTAAGTTCTTCAAATCACTCAAGGATACATCCTCCTTCCCGAGAAAGGTTGCAGCAACTGTTAAAGACATTTCAGTGGTGTAAAATTTACTCTATTAAACAAGACACCTGGTTCTTTTTATTTTTCATTTTATCATTTATTATTACCCCACTTACAATTGTACGCCATCGATGTTGGATTTATCCCAGATGAGCCCCCAATTATCCGACCAAGGCAGGAGGAGTGCTTTGTTTATTCTAGTCTCACTTCTCCACAGGTCACAATATATATTTTAAATATTCCCACGTACCAATACGGCCAATCATATACTCTATTTTTCCCAGAATAAAGCACACTAACACTACAACCAAAAGCTTGCGAGTTTTCTCTCTCTCAGGTGTGTGCTGCTGGGCTTGTCCTATCAGGTTATATTACTGACTTCACTGCCCACATCTTCTCCTGTTACCATGGTTTCTGTTCTTCTTTTAACTTGAGTCATGTGACAACCAGTAAGCATTGTTGCCAAACTAGCTCTTTCAATGCACTCTTGAAAAAAACTTGTCCAACATTCATTCAGTTTGACTATGAATTCCTCAAAAAATATTTCAATAATAAAAAAACAGAATCACTTCCATAATAAAGTGTATTGCCATGTATAGTTATCTCCAGTCCTCTCAACACTAGGTGCAACAACTGCCCTTGCAAGTCATGTCTCTCAGGATTGTTTCTTAAAGTGGCACTGCAAGTCTCTTCAAGTGAATTTCAAAATTTAAATTAGGTTAGATTTCCTGCTGCTGCCAGGTCAGTTTTATTTCAGTTTGCTTTAATTTAATTTATGCTTAAATTTGCTCTCCCGCCGGTGTCCCCATAACTCTTCCCTTCCTGTTGCTTCCTCTCACCTCGGCCTGCATGTTCTCACAGGGCTCTGCATTTGATCATGGGCCTAATACTCCCTGCAAACCTCACTCTCGATTTACTTTTTTTCTACTAACCGGCTGGGGCCAGAGCCCACCTCCATTTAAGTCTCGGACCAATCGCTCACTAACAGGTCCCATTCCAGCTTTTATTTGCTCTCCATCTCTCACATGCCCTCAGACAGTTCTGCATTGCTTCTGGTTGGTGTCTGATCATGTTTTTGGACAGGAACCTAACCAAGTTCACCTTGACCTATTTACGGCAGTCTTGAGACAACAGTGCAGTGAGGGGTGAGGGAGGACATAGGGGAGGGTACTTCAAAATGGACAGTTCAAAGATGGAGGGAAGCAATGGAAATGAACAGCTAGTAGCCAGACAGAGGGAATGTATTGGAAATGAGGGAAGGCGGAGGAAGAAAGAGGGATGGGTGGGAACAGGAAGTTAACTGGTAAGGCCTGCATGCCACATTCCCCCTGCACTCACGTGCAACATTTAATCAGCCCATTTACCTGCATTTATATATTTTGATAACTTTCCCACAGGTGGAAGTTCAGCTACTGAGGTTAACTTGACATTTGTGGAGCCAAATAAACTCGAGAAAAATTTATTAATTTCTACACGCACTTGAAAGAGTGAATTTCAAGGATAATCTGTAAGTTTCTTCCATTGCTTTGATAAGTGACTCAACGTATTCATTAAGAACCCTCTTCTTGGTGCCTGCCTCTTTGTCGGTAATATTCCTGAATGCATCATCAAACATAATGTGAATTTCAAAATCAAAGCTGTCATCACTTTTGATTGCAGCCTTTCTACGTTTTTCCTTGAATTGGTCCAACCTGTTAGCAAATAAACAAATACAGTCACAAAAACGTCACCATCATCAGACTGCTCACCTGCTGTGGAAACCCTCATTCACACCTTTGTTACCTTTAGACTTGACTATTTGAATGCATTCCTGGCCAGCCTAATATTTTCCACCCTCCATAAAAAGGCACAACCTGCCCAGTCAACCCTCCAAAGTCCTCCTCACTAACATTGAGGGACTAGTGCCAAAATTGGGAGAGCTGTCTTACAGACTCGTCAAGCAACAGCCTGACATAATCATACTCACTGAATCATACCTTACAGCCTATGTTCCAGACTCCTCCATCACGATCCCAGGGTAAGTCTTGTCCCATCGATAGAACAGAATGACCAGAGGTGGCAGACAACACAATGCTATATAGTCAGAAGTCTGTGGCCCTGGGAGCCCTCAACAGTGACTCTTGACCCCGTGAAGTCTCATGGCATCAAGTCAAACATGGGCAAGTAAACTTCCTACTGATTACTACCTACTTCCCTCCCTGAGCTGATGAATCAGTACTCCTCCATGATGAATACGACTTGGGTAGCAAGAGCACAGAATGTACCCTGGGTGAAGGACTTCAATATCCATCACCAAGAGTGACTTAGTAACATCACCGCTGGCTAAACTGGCTGAGTCCTGAAGTACATATGGAAACATAGAACACTTATGGCACTGAAGGAGGCCATTCAGCCCATGCTGTCTGCACCAACTGGTGCAGTCATTGAAGACACTGGCACTCTGACATCGCAAGGAAGAACATCCGCTACTGATACTCCTGCCTACTGGGTAGCCTCATCTCCTCAGAGGTATTAGTGCCCAGTCTACTCTGTGGCCTTTTTCCCCTCCCCCATCACCAGGCTGCACCTGCCGGTGACCAGCCTGTTGCTGTTGTCGTTGGCCGCCTGCCCGCCTCTCCCTCCTTCTCCAGATCTCTTCCTCGCTGGAGGAGCCAATTCCGGAATGCACAATGCCCATGGCACAGTGCACCTAATATCTGATGTGGACAACTTTCCAGTGATCGCTGAGAGGGAAAGCAATCCCAGCCCTCTGTTAGATATCTCCTCAAATATGGCTATGTTCAATTTGGCCAGAGTGGGCCAGCAATTTTAGCCCTAAACCCTAACTCCCCCTTACCGGAAAGCCACAAACTCACAAGGCCCAGTTCCTCAGGCCCCTTCAATGCTGAGCCGTTGCCACTTATTTAAACCTAACAAGGCTCCAACCACCAACACCCTCCACCCCCCCCGCGACCTGTGTGTGTCCCGTGAAATGGTGTGGGGCACGTAAAATTAAAGTGCATTGATTTTTAAATGACCTTAATTGGCCTTTAATTGCCTTTAATTTGTGACGAACGGAGTTCCCATCTCGCTTGCCGTCCTCGGCTCGAAAAGTGGCCTTCAGCTGTCACGACATCGGGGGCCCGAGCTGACCTCATGACTCATCATTTCTCGTTCCCCCCCACCTCCAAGGATGTCCACTATTACAAGGTAAAATTCCAGCCTTACAAATGTTTACAAGAATTATCTTGTAACAGATGAAACATTTAAGTGTTTCACTTTGACTAAAAATATATTATAAACTTACAGGCTGATGGTTGCTGTGGATTATTAATGACCTTAACTGGTAAATATTAGCTATGGTAAAATCCTTGATACAAAGAGGCACATATTCCAAAGAAGCTTACCTGAACAATGAAGATATTATTCGAATCATTTCGTCCAGTGTTTCATGCCACATAGTCGCACACACATAAATCATCATTTTTCTTGTCTTTCTGTAAAATTAAACAGGAGCCATTTTGACACTAGTCAGGAATATAACATTAAACACCATAGACTTCGAAGCCATTATTTTCCCCATCATTTGTGTTAAAAACTTAAATTTTATTAACTAATGTGGATAATCAAATAAAAATGACAACAAATAATTAGGGCCAATGATTTGTTGTCATTTAAATCTGTTCGGAAACTAATCCCTGAGATTTTTAACATGATATTGCAGTAATGAGGCAGCAACAGTTGGCTGAGTTTTATTTTGGCAGTGGCGGTGCCAGCGTTGGGCCAGGAAGCAGGCGGAGCGATCCCGCGTCAGCCATTTGTCAATCCTCCCCCCCCTACCCCGGCCAAATTCAACAGCGTACAGGCCTGTCGTAGAGGCTTCCATCCCCTTTAAGGGACAAGATCCCACCTCAAGTGCCACTGGCCAATCAGAGGGCTGGCAGCTCATCAGTCCCAGCAGTGCTGCTGGGAACGGTGGCCATGGCTGGAACTGCACCCAGCCCAGAGCAGCGTCATGGAGACCACCCTGAGACCAAGGTAAGTGGGGTCGCAGTCACCGGGGCCAGTCAGGCAGGCCCCGACGAGGGGGTGGTTGATGAGGCTGGGGGCCTTTCACCAGCAGCGGTTATTGCCATCAGGGAGCCACCTTATGGGCCATGGATTGCCCCTAAAGATGGGAGCACCCCACCCCCCACTCCAAGGTAACCAGGTCTCACCTGGTGGTGTCTCTAAGTGGAGGCAGGCTCCTCCCTTGTAAGTTGAATGGGAGCAGATATGGGAAGCTGCCTTAAGTGGCCCTTAATTGGCCACTTCAGTGGCTCAATTAGCCTCAGGCGAGTGGGCCATCCTCCACCTTCCCAGCGCAGACATATTGGCATGGTGGCAGGGGAAGGCCAGCCCCTCCCCATGCCATTTTGTCAGTCCCTGCCCGCCTCCCCTCCTGTCTCCAAGGGCCGGATCAAATTCAGCCCATAGAATGTTTATTGTGGGACATCACATAGTATCAAAACACAAGTCAAACCAAAGTATTAAACAATTCAGTTTTATAGTTTGAGTCTGAGTTATTTAGTGTTTTCTGTATATTGCACGGAGGATAGCAAACACCAAGGTTTAAGTACAAGGCAGTAAACCAATTGAATGGCTCAAGTGATGTTACAAAACGTAACCACGAATCTTGGTTAATAACTACCATTAGAACCATGGTTAGATCAGAAATTTGAAACCTCCATGTAAAAGTCTACTATGAATATAAATCTGGCACTTTTTTTATTCTAACACAGGACATAGGCATCGCTAGCTAGGCCAGCATTTATTGCCCATCTCTAATTGCCCCTGTAAAGGTGGTGGCCAGCCATCATAAGGAGCTATTAGGCCAGATGACCAAAAATTTGGTCAAAGGGGTAGATTTTAAGGACTGTCTTAAAAGAGGAAAGGGAGGTAGAGAAGTAGAGAAGTTTAAGGAGGGAATTCTAGAGCATAGGGTCTTGGTAATTGAAGGTGGAAAGGTGGAATGATTAAAATTGGGGATGCACAAAAGGTCAAAATTGGAGTAATGCAGATATATCAGAAGGTTGTCGGGCTGCAGGAAGTTACAGAGATCGGAGGGAGGGGAGGGGGGTGGGGGGGGTGCGCGAGGCCCTGAAGGAAATTGAAGGATGAACATTTTAAAATTGAGGTGTTGCACAACTGGGAGCCAATGTAGATCAGTAAGGACAGGGGTGATGGGACTTGGTGCAAGTTATGATACAGCCAAGAGAAGGAAGGTGAATTAGAATGAAATCAGACACTGAAAGAAAAATTAAGAGGGAAAGAAAGATTGGATTAAGAGAGAAAAAAATGACAAAGAAAGAGTAAGAAAAATCTTAGAATTTAAAATTTGAAATCTTTTAAATCTCTAACAACAATTTACTGTATGCAGGAATGACTGTCAATGGCCGGAATATTACACCGCACCACAGAGCAGATTGGTGGCGGGTGGATTGTAAAATTGAGTGGGAGGTGGGGAGTGACATTCCCGATACCTTTCTGCCCCCGGTGCAATTTTACCAGGGGCGGTGGCGGCATGAAACAGCCCACATGGCGGCCTCCTTGTCAGCTGTGGGGGCCATCCTGAACGGGCACCCTGTGCCACACAGAGAACCCCCCCATGGCCCAACCGCACACTGTGCAACACTCCCCCTCCCCCCCCGCACACTTGCTTCGCTGGTTACTGGCTGATTGTCCCCAGTTAGGTCCCAAAACCGACCTTTTCTCTGAGGCCAACGTCTACAATCCAGCTGTTGGTTGGATGCAATACTAGCAGTGGCCACTGTTCCCAGTGGCACTGCTGGGACCAAGAGCTGATTGGCTGGCAGCTCCATTAGGTGGCACTTGCTGTCTCAGAGAGGTGAAGTCCTGCCCAAGTCCAATTAGGGCCTGGGGAGCTTAAAATCCCGGCGTGGCTCCCCAGGCCCAGCGAAGGCGGGTTTACCCACGCCTCTTTGGCTGGTGGACGGAGCTTCCCACCCAACATAAAATCCCGGCCAATGTCTTAAATTGTTCCCTTTCTGGGCCAGAGAGGTTGATTAGCATTGCTGGAGTTGTGGATAGTGTGGAAGGCTGTTGTAGGTTGCAACGAGACATTGACAGGATGCAGAGCTGGGCTGAGAAGTGGCAGATGGAGTTCAACCTGGAAAAGTGTGAAGTGATTCATTTTGGAAGGTCGAATTTGAATGCAGAATACAGGCTTAAAGACAGGATTCTTGGTAGTGTGGAGGAACAGAGGGATCTTGGGGTCCATGTCCATAGATCGCTCAAAGTTGCCACCCAAGTTGATAGGGTTGTTAAGAAGGCATATGGTGTGTTGGCTTTCATTAACGGGGGATTGAGTTTAAGAGCCGCGAGGTTATGCTGCAGCTCTATAAGGCCCTGGTTAGACCACACTTGGAATATTGTGTTCAGTTCTGGTCGCCTCATTATAGGAAGGATGTGGAAGCCTTAGAGAGGGTGCAGAGGAGATTTACCAGGATGCTGCCTGGACTGGAGGGCATGTCCTACGAAGAAAGATTGAGGGAGCTAGGGCTTTTCTCATTGGAGCGAAGAAGGATGAGAGGTGACTTGATAGAGGGGTACAAGATGATGAGAGGCATAGATAGAGTGGATAGCCAGAGACTTTTTCCCAGGGTGGAAAGAGCTATCACCAGGGGGCATAATTTTAAGGTGATTGGAGGAAGGTTTCAGGGAGATGTCAGAGGTAGGTTCTTTACACAGAGAGTGGTGGATGCGTGGAATGTGCTGCCAGCGGTGGTAGTAGAAGCAGATACATTAGGGACATTTAAGCGACTCTTGGATAGGTACATGGATGATAGTAGAATGAAGGGTAGGTAGTTAGTTTGATCTTAGAATAGGTTAAAGGTTTGGCACAACATCGTGGGCCGAAGGGCCTGTACTGTGCTGTACTGTTCTATGTTCTATGTTCTATTAACAATTATTGTTAAGAGGGTACTTACACTATTAATAATGAGCCCTGAATTTCTATGGAGAATTTCATAGACAATTAGTGTGCAAAGCTGGAAATTCTGAATAATAAAGGGGAGGTTAAGAGTGATATGGCCATGTGTGCAAAGTTAGCAGTGGAGTGGCATAAATCAATCAGCAAGGTCTGGAGATTCATAACTCACAGTGTATCTCTTAAATCCCCGAAACTTGCTGGCCAGTTTGGGTGTTAATAATGACATATGTCGCTAATATGCCAATACTTTTCTCGGAAGATTTGGCCTGAAGTTAAATTTTTTATTCAATCACAAGTCAGTTTGTGCGAGCAGCTGACAACAGTATGCACTGGCTTCCGAGAAGTTACTTGCTGATACAACAATGATGGATGTAATTGATTCACTTTATCCAAAGCATTATAATATTTCATTTTACATGTAAAACATGCAGTTAAAGTGTGTACACCAATGTATTCTCAAAGGTGATGTTTGCTTCTTTTTTTAATATTAATGTGTTTCTGTATATCCTGCATTTTGGTTTTTATGTTGGGCTGGAAAACAGAATTATGAACATTCACGTTATCAAATAAATTGGAATATCTTGATCTGAATGACAATCTGGGAATCTCCTGCTAATTAAACACAAAACATTCCATTATGTTTATACCTTGGATTACTTTCCGCAGGCTGATGTGGATTAATGTGAATTCTTTTGTTAAGCAGCATGGATTGTTCTAGAAAGGGAGCTTCATACATCCTCCGAACAAAGATCTCTGATGTCCGTTGTATTCTGTTGATGTTCTGAGTCCACAGGTAGATCGTTGTAAGAATGAACCCAACCCACCAGCATGCCCCAGCCACCCCAAGTAACCAAACACTGGTCTGATTTGATGTACCTCCCTGCAGGCTGCAAATGCTGTGAACGATTTCTGAATAAAGGATCTCTACACTAAATGTATTATTCACACCATTTGTGGAATGAGCACAGAAATCTGAGAGGTTGAACTTCTTGTCAGTTTGTCAAAAGTCATTGTAGTGAATCCTAAAGACCACCAGAAAAAAAGTGAGTACCACTGGAGTATTCAAAATCAAAGGAAGGACAAAACTTCGCCTCATTGCATGGATCTTACATGCAACCACCCCAAACCAGGAACAAAGTACTGATGCACCAGCCTGCACTGCAAAAAGACCCAGAATTATTCTGATTTCGTGCGATGCAACATCACTGACAGTTTCCCACTCCAATTCCTTGATAGCAATCCCAGATCCCACTACAGAAGCAGTAATAACAATTCTCACTACACTTGTCCAGAGGCTCACCATATTCCTGGATTTATCAAGCTCAGACCTCAGAAGTTTAATTATTGGATACTTCCAATTTGAAATAAAATTTTCACGCCAACTCAGAGATGTTAAAACAGAGAAAAATATGGTGAGTCCCAAGTATACACTATCATGTTCCTTTAGATCCAAACATTGACCAACAAGAAAGAATATGTAACCACACAAGAGAAGGAGCAACCCTGACAGAGGTCCTATCACACTGAGCCGTAGGCTGGCTTTCTGAGATACCACTTGTAGAATGGATGGAATTAAACTAATACTGTTAGAAATGAACACAGTTGTCAATATGTCATAGTGGGGCAGGCAGATGACAACCAGGGATGCTGTACCGAAGGATGTGAATGCTTCCAGAATGCAGACCTGAAAGAAAAACAAGAAGCTGGTTAACTTCTGATGCATTTGAAATAAATCCCAAATGATTCAGAAGCTGAAGAAAATATATAACTCTGCCGAGCCAGATTCTCCTCGTAATGTCTTTGATTTCTCATTACTTCGCCAATAATGATTACGTTGGCAACAGTGGTCCAGATTTTCCTGTCAAAATAACAGTGAGGTTAATGGCGCTCACTTTTATTTATGCAGCAAATTCAGGTGAGGGGCAGATACATGGTTTAACTCAAATATTAAAACGTTGCTGTCTGAGTTGTGCCACTCTGTTGTTAGCTTTGTGAAAACAACAGTTCATTGACTGCCTCATCCTTGAAATGTATTGAATGGTACGAAGTTGCTGTATTTTCACAATAGATACAAAATAAATTCAGCACAGAAAGTTGAGTCTTGTCTATTCCAGTCTTAGTACTCTTCTAACAATGTGCTAAGTGTTCATTACTGCCTATCAACCTCTCTGGCACTGAAAATTAAATATTCCAAATGTGACGTCTTATTCCTTCAGGTATAATTGTTGTTAGAACTGTCAAATTTAAAACATGTTTTTTTCTTTTCCTTTCTCACTCCCTTAAAATAATCTTTCTTTCCCTCTATTTCTCTCTGTACCTGATTTGACATTGAATTCACCCATTCTAGCTTACACTTGTGAGAAACGTAGCCCACTTGATAATAATTTACACCAAGTCAAACTCTGAAGAAGTAAGTTTATTTAACGGTCTTGCAAGATCGGGTGTCCTACAAGCAGGCACACCGATCAACATATTCAGTTCATGTTTATACAATACAAATCCATTTGTCCACGCCTTTATTTTACATTATTGGTTATAACGTATTATGACACTAACCTATCCTATGGTTGCTACAGTCTCCTCCTCTGTTTACTTCTCCCCCTACTCTAACTTTCTAGCCCCTAACTCTTGTTTTTGTTTTACCTTATTTGGCTCTCCAATTATGTGTTTTAACTTGCAGCTGTCAGCCTTTATCTTAGTGGGGCAGTTTCTTATTCACTACATCCGTTGTTCTAACTCTTGCTGTTTCTCTGTTATCTGCCTAAGCACAATTTTTAAGTGATGTACTGTCCCAAGGTCTCCACTTACATACCCTTATCAATTCTTTGTCAGTGATGTACTGTCTTAAGGTCTCCACTGACATATCCTTATCAGTTCTCTTTTTCAGTGATTTCATTATGTTGTGCACAAATGACTTCTTGGTAACTTTCCACAAGCTGTAGAAACAACATTTCAGTATTTCTTATTCTCACACACTTTCAGTTCTTGCACTGTTAATTTCACAATCCTTCAATCTGGTTGGTTAAGGAGAAACACAGTTGGTAGTCCTGTTTACTCAGGTTCCAGATACCTTGTTTCCCTTGTAGGCCTGAGGACTGCAGCCACTACATTTTGTAAGTTTTTAAATTTTTACTTCTGCCTTGCTTTGATTTTTTTTTAATAACCTATATTAAACCTGTAGTGAATTTTTAAAGGTTAATTTGTAGACGTTGATTAAAAACGAAGTAAAATTGTGCTTTGAATCAAGTAATTAATCAATTATGTAATCACTGGTATATTATTAATTGTGAACTTGTATTTTTCCAGACCATGCACAGCTGTTGTTTTGTCCAAACTACTGTTTTTCTCTTCTTGAAAATAACAGTTGCTTTCTCATTGTTTAAACAGAAGTCAGTTCTTATGATATTTGATGACCCTTGAACTACAAGCACGGACAATGGATAACCTTGCACATGGGGTGATTCACTCTGATGTGAAGTCAGAAGATGGAGTTTAATTGATGGTCTGTATAACCTAATTGATGGCAGGTGAGAGACACCATCAAAGGATGTGTAAACAGCCTGAACAGCCTCGTAGTGCCTGTGAGAAGAATTTAATAAGGACTCATGGTTGTCAGACCTTTGTTTTGAGTCTGGATGGAAATCTCAGAAAGCTGGAATGGAGCCAGAAATTGGACTTAAAGGGGAACAGCATCCAACTTTCGGGGCTGCAGCCAGAATGAACTAGTCAACCACTGAAGACGATGGAGGAAGAGATGTCCACAGAGTGACTGACTGGAGAGTCCACACCCATGCAAGGGTCTCCGGAGACTTGGTGATGGATGCACCAAGGGGGAACGGTACCATTTTATTGATCTGTCGTGAACTAACTGACTTGGGGTTACAGCAGTGTGTACAAGTTTTGTTTTTGTTTTTCTATACTCTTTTCCTTCCTTTCCTTTTAATAAAGTTACCTTTCTTTCCTTTTCTATCATTAATAATTGTTTAATAATTGCTGAAAATAGAGACATGCATTCGTCGTGCATTCACCAGGACAATCGCAAGAGTAACCAATGTAAAGGAAAACAACAACTTATACTGTATGAGAAGAGAGTGCTGATTGGTTGGCACCTTCACCTGTTGCTCAAATATTTGGGATACATTACCCTTCCAGGGTAACTTGAGGTCGACTGGGCACTTTTCAAAAATGGCAGCCTTAGGCCCGTTCATAAGTTTGTGCGATATACAGTGAGAAATGATCTGATCAGGGTAGCCACTGTCATGTAGGATGCCTTTGATTCATCCTATTACAGCATCAAGCTTGCATGGTGAGCAAATGGCTCGGGCCCTATTTACGAGGTTGCCAATAAGGTCAATCTTATAGCGCGTGGAACTGTAAGAATCCCAATGCATGTATTGGCCAGTGAAGGTAGGTTTGTGGTAGACCGTGGTAAAGAACCCCTTAGCAGATTTCTCAACAAGTTCGTCAAGGAAAGGGAGCTTATTTGACTGCTCCATTTCAAAGGTGAATTTGAGCTCAGGATGGAGCCCATTAAGACGTGTAAGGAAATGATTGCATGCAGCTGCAGATTCAAATACAGCCAATGCTACATATTGGAAATATGCAAGAGGTTAGGTGTCACTCCCACCTGCCAAGAATGAGGCAAATGAATTTTGTCATGAACATTGATTTTAAACTGTTACTGGAGTGAAGAAAGGACTTGTTAAACAGATCAGCCATGGTTGGAAAAGACATTTGCGTATTAACAGACAGTGATTGGAAGCTAGCTGTTTCATGCTGCTACTATGCAGTAGCAACACATGTGGTGTTTGTTACTAACAGGATGCTGCTGTCAAACCAAAAAGACATCCTGCCTAACACGCAAATAAATAATGTGATATATGAATTTCAATGCCAGTGTAATGCTAGGTATGTAGGCCGTACGTCCCAAAGACTGGTGGATCGTATCAAACAGCATGTCCCTTCTAATGTTCGCAACATATATTAGTACACAGGGCCCTGTTCTTTGCAGACAGAAAGAACATATACACACATTGCGCCTGTTTCAGCTAAACAAAATAAGTGACAGCCATTAGCTGGTTCATTCGTCAGGGCAATGCATTGACCAATCAGAGTCAAGCTACCTGCTTTAAATTTCCAACAAAGCTTGGCAGTTAACTATCAGTCACCATAAGCTGGTGTATTCTCCATGGAAACGCCTCTGCCAATCAGAGTTCACATGCCAACCAATCAGCACTCTCTTCTCATGCAGTATAAAAGTTGCTTTCCCTCACATTGTCCTGATGAGTGCAAGGCGAAAGGTTTTGACAACATGCCTCTATTTTCAGCAATACTCAAGTTCTGTACTACCAAACGACTATTTGTTTCATAATTACTTAATAATTACTCAATAAAATTACTGTTTAAAACATTATTTGGTGTTGAGTCACTCACTCCTGTTATGTCTAGAGTACAGCACTGAACCTAAGTGAAACACTGCAAGGAATTCTCACACCCTACACCCTCGCTGCGACTTTATCTGCTCACATTTCAGCAATTTGCCACGAAAAAAATGAAAAAACCTTAACATGCAAGGGGATGTCTAATTAATGACAAACACTGTTAGATGGCCTGTGGCAACAAAATTTGGCCCAAAAATATTATGATCTGGAATTAAAGGGTTGTGGAAGAAAATTTAATAGTAGCTTTTTCAAAAATAGGTTATAAACTTGAAAAGGAAACATTTACAGCATTATGAGGAAAGAGCAGGGAAGTGGGTCGATTTGGATAACTCTTTTAAAGAGTCAGCACAAGCACAATGGGCTGAATGATCGCATGATAATCATAACATAGTAACAGGTTCAGGCAGGAGAAGACCTTTGGTTCACCTAACCACCTATCCACAGTATTCCTTTTCTAATAATTCAATATTTCTAATAACCCTGAATCTGTTTTGTTGAGAAGTATCTGTCTAGTTTCTTCCTGAAACTCACTATCACTCACTCTTGAAGATAATAACTTCTGCTGTGGGGTCTGGAGTGACAGTATCCCACTTACTTCACAAAAATGGACAAACTCCTAGTACGAACATGGGCAATTTTGTCAGTGAATACTTGTTTCCTAGTGGCTATCAAACCGATCCCAATCACATCCTTGCACGGAATCATCCCCCCAATTCCAATTCCAATTTCAGCTTACTATGCATTCACTTACTGTTATCAGGCTGTATGTGAAGACCATAGATTCAGAACGGAATGAAAGTTTCCACAGACACTTTGCAACGGTCAGAATGTTGGGGATTAACAGTGTGCAACCCAGTATAAGATGACTGAAGGGTTTATTGGTAAAATGGATTGAATCATCACCTGTGGCAGAAATCAACAGTAAAAGAGAAACCTGGAAAATATAGGACAGTAAATTTGTGATGAAAGATAATAAAATTGCACCCTTAGTAATTTCATAGAATACACAACACAGAAACAGACTATTCAGCCCAACCAATCTATGCTGGTGTTTATGTTCTACACACGCCTCTCCCACCCCAATTCATTTCACCCTATCACCATAATCTCCCATTCTCTTCTTCATGTAATTATCTAGCTTTCTCTTAAGTATATGACACTATTTGCCTTGTGACAGCAAGTTCCAAATTCTAACCACTCTCTGGGGGAAAGAAGTTTCTGTCGAATTCCCTATTGGATGTGCTGGTGATGTCATGAAGACCCCCACCTGCCAAGAATGAGGCGTATTCATTTTGTCATATGAACATTAATTTTAAACTGTTGCTGGAGTGAAGAAATTTTACAAGAGATCACCAGACACTTGGCTGGGGGATAGTTACATACTGAGAGACAGTGCTTGGAGAGACAAAAGAATTGCTCACTGATTCAATTAACAGAGACTGGGCTGGGCAATGGTGACCCACATCTTGTCGGGGTGGGAGACAACACTACACCCCGCCACCGGGAGATTTAGGAATCCACAAATGCAGGAGTGGTTAAGCCAGCTGGTCACATGACTAACCGGCTGGCCCAGGCTTTTTGAACTAGACACAGGACAGTTTGGGGTCAGACTGCAGACTGTAACTGATCCTGGAACAAGAAAGCCTCTCTCCTGGCTGGCTCTCCCTCCCTTTCTCATAAGCCTCTGGACCCATTGCAAACACGTAAACATTAAGAGAGAAAAGACTCCTACATCAGAACAAGTTAAAGCATGCACTGGGCCCCAACGAACAGCACGACGTACCAGCAACCAAAGACTCAACATCAAACTCAAAGGACTGTAACTACAATCCATCGATTGTCTCAAACTTTTCCCCTTTATTCTTTCGACTTTTTCTGTCTCTATATGCATTGGTGTTTAGCGCATAGGCATGCTAGCGTGGTTGCGTCGCTTACTCGTAGCCGTTACCCGAATTAGAGTCTAAGATTAATAAACTTCCACCTTTCTTGTTTCAATCTACAAAAACTTGTCGAATTGATTTATTTGCCTTACAATTGGAAAGCAGTGAACAAGGATTCACTGAGAGGGAGCTAAAAACACTGTTTCTAAAATTAAACCCTGTTATGGTTAGACCAGGCAAAGGCTGAGAGGGAACCCCTAGACCCCTATCTCACCTGGTTGTAACAGTGACTATCTAATAATTATGGCCTCTGGTTTTGGTTTCCTCCCCACAAGTGAAAACATCTTTGTTTGTATTGATATTTGGGTGTAAAACACATCATGTTGGCAACATGGCGATGAATAATAGGACAACCTCCGGATTTGCCCTGCAAGAGCGCCAGTTGGCACATTGGGAGCAGGTGCCTATACATTGTACAGGATGACTGCCTGAAACAGGTGTTAAGCACCTTGCATATACAAATCGATATCCTACTGCTGGTTATCATACTCCAATTGCAAAATTAGGGTAAAAATGGGCAGAGCCTGTGCCATGCAAGCTTGCCTAGCTGCACTGAGCCTTGAGTGGCTTAACCACCAATTCTTAAAGGGATCAATGGATGCTGCTCAAGAAGTGACCACAAAACACTTTAAAAGTGCTTCTTCTGGCTCCACAAAAATACTGCAAACTGCTGCAAGCCTAGGCTTTCTCCCCACCATTTCTCCTCCCCGTTGCCTTTGATCTTGCTCAAGGTCGAAGACAGCCATATTTCATCAGGTCCCCATCAGAAAGCTACATCGGGATGCTCAATTCACATCTCCAGATCACCAATTTCATTCAAATGAGGCCTGAGGCTGAATTTGGCTCAGGTGTCAGACTGGCATGAGATGAGCAAAGTTAGAGAGTGTAAATGCATTTGAGCATATAACACCTCTGAAGTCAGTTGCAAAGTATCTATGACTGATATCTGAACAGAAAGCAGCTTACCTGCCACTGGAACAGTCCTCCAACATAAATGAAGCAATAATAATTAGAAGAAAAACAGGATTACTGTGAATATTTACCTCACTGGGATAATGTTGTCAGTGAACTAATATGTAACATGCTGGCCATTTTAATACTTTCTACTGTATAATGCATTGGGGTACTCTATGATGCGATGCTATCCCACCCAACTCATTCCCTCCCCTCAAAAAGAGGTCATACGCATTACGCTGACTCTTAAATTAACCATAAAGATTATGTCTTGCTAACCATTGTCCAGCATGTATTAGCTTCAGTTTTCACCAGTATATGCACTTCTCTCAGAGAAGTGTATAAATAATAGGGTAATAATAGTAGGGGATTTCAACTTCCCCAATATCAACTGGGATAGTCATAGTGCAAAAGGCTTAAAGGGGGCAGAATTCTTAAAATACATACAGGGGAGCTTTTTGAGCCAGTAAGTAGAAAGTCCGACAAGAGAAGGGGCGGTACTGGACCTATTCCTAGGGCATGAAGCCGGACAAGTGGTAGGAGTGTCAGTGGGGGAGCATTTCGGGGATAGTAAGATCTGTAAGATTTAAGGTAGTTATGGAAAAGGACAAAGATGGACCGGAAATAAAAGTACTGAATTGGGGGAAGGCTGATTTCAATTTGATAAAACAGGATCTGGTCAAAGTGGACTGGGAGCAGCTACTTGTAGGAAAGTCTACATCAGACCAATGGGAGTCATTCAGAGGAAACAGTGAGAGTTCAGAGCCAACATGTACCCGTTAAGGTGAAGGGTAGGACCAACAAGTCCAGGAAACCCTGGATGTCAAGGGATATAGAGGATTGGATAAGGAACAAAAAAGGAGGCGTATGGCAGATACAGAGCACTTAAAACAGCAGAGGCACGAGAGGAGTATTGAAAGTGTAGGGGGGGGTACTTAAAAATGTAATTAGGAGAGCGAAGAGGGGACATGAAAAAACAATGGTAGGCAAGATAAAGGAAAATCCTAAGGCATTTTATAAGTATATTAAGGGCAAGAGGACAACCAGGGAAAGAGTAGGGCCCATTAGCGACCAAAGAGGCAACCTGTGTGTGGAGCCAGAGGACATTGGTGTGGTTTTTAGTTTTAGTTTAGTTTAGAGATACAGCACTGAAACAGGCCCTTCGGCCCACCGAGTCTGTGCCAACAATCAACCACCCATTTATACTAATCCTGCACTTTTCCCATATTTTAAATTATTACTTTTCATCTGTGTTCACTATGGAGAAGGATGATGTAGGTGTAGAGATCAGGGAGGGGGATTGTGATATACTTAAACATATTTTAGCACTGAAAGGGAGGAAGTGCTAGCTGTTTTAGCGGGTTTAAAAGTGGGTAAACCCCCAGGCCCAGATGAGATGTATCCAAGGCTGTTCTGTGAGGCAAGGGAGGAGATAGCAGGAGCTCTGACACAAATTTTCAAATCCTCTCTGGCCACAGGAGAGGTATCAGATGATTGGAGGACAGCAAATGTGGTACCATTATTCAAGAAGGGTAGCAGGGATAAACCAAGTAATTACAGGCCAGTGAGTCTAACATCTGTGGTTGGGAAACTATTGGAAAAATCTCTGAGAGTCAGGATTAATCTCCACTTGGAGAGGCAGGGATTAATCAGTCAGCATGGCTTTGTCAGGGGGAGATCGTGTCGAACTAATTTGAATTTTTCGAGGCGGTGACGAGATGTGTAGCTGAGGGTAAAGCAGTTGATGTAGTCTACATGGACTAAAGTAAGGCTTTTGATATGGTCCCGCATGGGAGATTGGTTAAGAAGGTAAGAGCCCATGGGATCCAGGGCAATTTGGCAAATTGGATCCAAAATTGGCTTAGTGGTAGGAGGCAGAGGGTGATGGTCGAGGATTGTTTATGCAAGTGGAAGCCTGTGACCAGTGGTGTACCACAAGAATCGGTGCTGCGACCGTTACTGTTTGTAGTGTACATTAATGATTTAGACATGAATATAGGAGGTATGATCAGTAAGTTCGCAGATGACACGAAAATTGGTGGTGTCGTAAATAGTGAGGAGGAAAACCTTAATTTACAGGATGATATAGATGGGCCAGTAAGATGGGCGGAGCAGTGGCAAATGGAATTTAATCCTGAGAAGTGTGAGGTGATGCATTTTGGGAGGACTAACAAGGCAAGGGAATATACGATGGATGGTAGGAACCTAGGAAGCACAGAGGGTCAGAGGGATGTTGGTGTACTTTTCCATAGATCACTAAAGGCAGCAGCACCAGTAGATAAGGTGGTTAAGAAGGCATATGGGATACTTGCCTTTATTAGCCAAGGCATAGAATATAAGAACAGGGAGGTTATGATGGAGCTGTATAAAAAGCTAGTTTGGCCACAGCTGGAGTACTGTATACAGTTCTGGTCACGACACTGTAGGAAGGATGTGATTGCACTGGAGAGGGTGCAGAGGAGATTCACCAGGATGTTACCTGGACTGGAGCATTTCAGCTATGAAGAGAGACTGGATAGGCTAGGGTTGTTTTCCTTAGAGCAGAGAAGGCTGAGGGGGGGGACCTGATTGAGGTATACAAAATTATGAGGGGCATTGATAGGATAAATAGAAAGAAACTTTTTCCCTTAGTGGAGGGATCAATAACCAAGTGACATAGATTTAAGGTAAGGGGTTAGATGTTTAGTGGGGATTTGAAGAAAACATTTTTCACTCAGAGGGTGGTTGGAATCTGGAACGGACTGCCTGAAGAGGTGGTAGAGGCAGGAACACTCACAACATTTAAGAAGTATTTAGATGAGCACTTGAAATGCCACAGCATACAAGGCTATGGGCCACGTGCTGGAAAATGGGATTAGAGTAGTTAGGTGCTTGATGGCTGGTACAGACACGATGGGCCGAAGGGCCTGTTTCTGTGCTGCATAACTCTATGACTCTATGCACTTACTTTTTCTTGGCTTGACAAAAGGAGAAAGAAAGACTTGCATTTATTTATTTATTCTTTATTCATTCATGGGATGTGGGCATCGCTGGCTAGGACATAATTTATTGCCCATCCCTAATTGCCCTTGAGAAGGCGGTGGTGAACCACCCATTTGAACCGCTGCAGTCCATGTGTGGTAGGTACACCCATAGTGCTGTTAGGAAGGGAGTTCCAGGATTTTTACCCAGCGACAGTGAGGGAACGGCGATATAGTTCCAAGTCAGGATGGTCTGTGGCTTGGAGGGGAATTTGTAGGTTGTAGTGTTCCCATGCAACTGCTTCCCTTGTCCTTCCAGGTGGTAGAGGTCATGGGTTTGGAAGGGGCTGTCCAAGGAGCCTTGGCGCGTTGCTGCAGTGAATCTTGCAGATGGTACACACTGCTGCCACTGTGCATCGGTGGTGGAGGGAGTGAATGTTTGTGAATGGGGTGCCAATCAAGTGGGCTGCTTTGTCCTGGATGGTGTCGAGCTTCTTGAGTGTTGTTGGAGCTGCATCCATCCAGGCAAGTGGACAGTATTCCATCACACTCCTGACTTGTGTCTTGTAGTTGGTGGACAGGCTTTGGGGAGTTAGGAGGTGAGTTACTCGCCACAGGATTCCTAGCCTCTGACCTGGTCTTATAGCCACGGTATTTATATGGCTACTCCAGTTCAATTTATTGTCAATGGGAACCCCTAGGAAGTTGATAGTGGGGGATTCAACAATGGTAATGCCATTGAATGTCAAGGGGAGATGGTTAGATTCTGTCTTGTTGGAGATTGTCATTGCCTGGCACTTGTGTGGTACAAATGTTACAGCCTCTTATCAGCCCAAGCCTGGATATTGTCCAGGTCTCGCTGCATTTCTACACGGACTGCTTCAGTATCTGAGGAGTCACGAATGGTGCTGAACATTGTGTAATCATCAGCAAATATCCCCACTTCTGACCTTATGATTGAAGGAAGGACATTGATGAAGCAGCTGAAGATGGTTGGGCCTAGGACACTACCCTGAGGAATTCCTGCAATGATGTCCTTTGCGCTAGGTATGACTCCAACCAGCGGAGGGTTTTCCCCTAATTCCCATTGTGCCCAATTTTGCTAGGGCTCCTTGATGCCATACTCGGTCAAATGCTGCCTTGATGTCAAAGGCAGCCACTCTCACCTCACCTCTGGAGTTCAACTCTTTTGTCTATGTTTTAACCAAGGCTGTAATGTGGTCAGGAGTTGAGTGACCCTGGCAGAACCCAAACTGAGCGTCACTGAGCAGGTTATTGCTAAGCAAGTGTCACTTGATAGCACTGTCAACGACATCACTTTACTGATGATCAAGAGGAGACTGATTGGGCGGTAATTGGCCGGGTTGGATTTGTCCTGCTTTTTGTGTACAGGACGTACCTGGGCAATTTTCCACATTGCCAGCTAGATGTCAGTGTTGTAGCTGTACTGGAACAGCTTGGCCAGGTTTGTGGCAAGTTCTGGAGCACAGGCCATCAGTGCTATTGCTGGAATGTTGTCAGGACCCGTAGCCTTTGCAGTATCCAGTGTTTTCAGTCATTTCTCGCTGGCATGTGGAGTGAATAAAATTGGCTGAAGACTGGCATCTGTAATGCTGGGGGCTTCAGGAGGAGGCCGAGATGGATGATCCACTCGGCAGTTCTGGCTGAAGATTGTTGCAAATGCTTCAGCGGTATCTTTTGCACTGATGTGCTGGGCTCCCCCATCATTGAGGATGGGGATATTTGTGGAGCCACCTCCTCCAGTTAGTTGTTTAATTGTCCATCACCATTCATGGCTGTATGTGGCAGGACTGCAGAGCTTGGATCTGATCCGCTCATTGTGCAGTCGCTTAGCTCTGTCTATTGCATGCTGCTTATGCTACTTGGCACACAAGTAGTCCTGGGTTGTAGCTTCACCAGGTTGACACCTCATTTTGAGGTGTTGCTCCTGGCATACCTTCCTGCACTCTTTATTGAACCAGTGCGAACCCCCGGCTTGATGGTAATGGTAGAGTGAGGGATAGGCCGGGTCATGAGGTTACAGATTGTGGTTGAGTACAATTCTGCTGCTGCTGATGGATGCCCAGTTTTGAGTTGCTAGATCTGTTCGAAGTCTATCTAATTTAGCACAGTGGTAGTGCCACACAACACGATGGAGGGTATCCTCAATGTGAAGATGGGATTTCGTCTCCACAAGGACTGTGCGGTGGTCATGCCCACCAATACTGTCATGGACAGATGCATCTGTGGCAGGCAGAATTGTAAGGGCGAAGTCAAGTATGTTTCTCCCTCTTGTTGGCTCTCCCACCACCTGCTGCAGAACCAGTCGAGCAGCTATGTCCTTTATTACTCAGCCAACACGGTCAGTAATGGTGCTACTGAGCCACTCTTGGTGATGGACATTGAAGTCTCCCACCCAGATTACATTCTGCACCCTTACTACCATCAGTGCTTCCTCCAAGTGGTGTTCAACATGGAGGAGTACTGATTCATCAGCTGAGGGGGGGGGGTGGTAGGTGGTAATCAGCAGGAGGTTTCCTTGCCATGTTTGACCTGATGCCATGAGAATTCATGGGGTCCAGAATCGATGTTGAGGACTCTCAGGGCCACTCCCTCCGACTGTATACCACTGTGCCGCCACCTCTGGTGGGTCTGTCCTGCCGCTGGGACAGGACATACCTGGGGATGGTGATGGCGGTGTCTGGGACATTGTCTGTAATGTATGATTCCGTGAGTATGACTATGTCAGGCTGCTGCTTGACTAGTCTGTGGTACAGTTCTCCCAACTTTGGCACAAACTCCCAGATGTTTGTAAGGAGGACTTTGCAGGATTGACAGGGCTGGGTTTGCCATTGTCATTTCCGGTGCCTAGGTCGATGCCGGGTGGTCCATCCAGTTTCATTCCTTATTGACTTTGTCGCAGTTTGATACAACTGAGCGGCTTGCTAGGCCATTTCAAGAGGGCAGTTAAGAGTCAACCACATTGCTGTGGGTCTGGAGTCACATGGAGGCCAGACCAGGTAAGGACAGCAGATTTCCTTGTCTAAAGGACAGTAGTGAACATAAAACACCTTTCTTGACTTCAGGATGTCCAAAGTGCTTCACAACCACTGAAATACTTTTGACTTGTTGTTGTTGTTGTAATGTAGGAAAAGTTCGAAAAAGAGATTTACAAATCTTTAACAGAAGAAAAGAAGACTGAGAGGGGACATGACTGAGGTTGAAGCTTTAAAAACACTGAGAGGCACAAATAAATAGATAGAGAATAATAGAAGAACAGAAGGTAGTGTTTTTAAAATTAGTGAGCTTCAAGTGAGACAGTAGAGATAAAAAAGATGAACAACGAATGCTAGGAATCTTGAATTAAAAGAAGAAAATATTAGAACAATACAGCAAGTGAGTTAGCATCTTTAAGAAAAGGTAGGTTAACTTTTTGGGTGGGATACTGCATAACAGAATTTCTGAAATATAACACAATAAATAAACAACTGAAAATGTGTCATCTGCATGATTGGGCATACCTGACAAACTCTGGGTCAAAAATGTAGACAAATGTTCTTAGTTATTATGAAGTATTAAATTACATGATGGAACCAGCTTACCTTGCTTAAGAGGGCCAGACCAAGCACTAAGATGCCAAGCACTGTGCAGCAGAAGAACTGGATTACGGTCATACATACTGAGGCGGTTTCTTCTTCAGTGTTAACTGCAGAAGCAACAAACTCATCCCAGATTTTCCTATTGAATAAAAATATATAATTTAAGACAATCACTTATATAAAGTTCATAGATTTCAGACAATAACAAAAAATTCACATATTTGCTCAGTTTTCTCTTCGACATAACATGCACCAAACCATTTTGCAAGGTAACAACAAAGTACAATTAAAATAAAAGCAAAATACTGCGGATGCTGGAAATCTGAAATAAAAACAAGAAATGCTGGAACCACTCAGCAGGTCTGGCAGCATCTGTGGAAAGAGAAGCAGAGTTAACGTTTTGAGTCAGTGACCGAAGAAGGGTCACTTACCCGAAACGTTAACTCTGCTTCTCTTTCCACAGATGCTGCCAGACCTGCTGAGTGGTTCCAGCATTTCTTGTTTTTATTTCAAAGTACAATTAAAGCTTGCATAGTGTCAAGAAAACAAGGGCATTACTTCAAAATTCATTATCCAGATTTTCTGAGGAAAATGATTTCATGCAGCACTTTACATGCGTAGGTAATTCTGGCTCTTATTGCTGAATTTATTAAAAGTTGCACTCCACATGTGGTTTTGCACATTTTCCATCTGATACATTAGCTGTGTACACACATTTAACAATGTACTATTAATAATTTTTTTATTCATTCATGGGATGTGAGCAGCATTGGTAAGACCAATATGTGTTGCCCATCCCTAATTGACCTTGAGAAGGTGGTAGTGAGCTGCCTTCTTGAACTGCTGCAGTCCATGAGGTGCAAGTACACCAACAGTGCATTTAGGGAGGGAGTTCCAGGATTTTGACCCAGCAATATTGAAGGAATGGTGATCTAATTCCAAGTCAGGAGGGTGTGATTTGGAGGGGTACTTTCAGGTGGTGGTGTTCCCATGTATCTGCTGCCCTTGTTCTTTTAGGTGGTAGAGGTCGTGGGTTTAGAAGGTGCTGTTGAGGGAAGCTTGGCGAGTTGCTGCAGGGCATCTTGTAGATGGTACACACAGAAGCCTCTGTGTGCCAGTGGTGGAGGGAGTGAATGTTTAAGGTTGTGCATGGGGTGGTGACCAAGCGGCATGTTTTTCCTGGATGGTGTCGAGTTTCTTCAATGATGTTTGAGCTGCACACATCCAGACAAGTGGAGAATATTCCATCACACTCCTCATTTGTCCCTTATGGATGGTGGACAGGTTTTGGGGAGTCAGGAGATGAGTTAGTTGCCTCAATATTCACAGTATCTGACCTGCTCTTGTACCCACAGTATTTATATTACTGGCCCAGTTAAATTTCCGGTTAATGCTAACCCTCAAGATATTGATGGTGGGGAATTCAGTGATAGTGATGCTATTGAATGTCAAGGGGAGATGGTTAGATTCTCTTTTTTTGGAGATGGGCACCGCCTGCTACTTGTATGGCGTGAATGTTTCTTGCCATTTATCTACCTAAGCCTGAATGTTGCCCAGGTCTTGCTGCATGGTGTGCAGACTGCTCTTCAATATCTGAGTAATTGCGAATGCTACTGAACAATGTGGAATCATCAGTGAACAATTCCACTTCTGGCCTTAAGTTGGAGGGAAGGTCATTGATGAAGCAGCGGAAGATGATTGGTTATAGGACACTACCCTGAGGAACACCTGCACTGATGCCCTGGGGCTGAAAAGATTGGCCTCCAATAAACACAACCTTTGTGCTAGGTATGATTCCAACCAGTGGAGAGTTTTCCCTCTGATTGCCATTGATTTCACTTTTGCTAGGGCTCCTTGATGCAATATTTGGTCAAATGCTTCCTTAATTTTAAGAGCAGTCACTCTCACCTATTCCCTGGAATTTAGCTCTTTTTTCCACATTTGGACCAAGGCTGTAATGAGGTCTGGAGCCGAGTGCCTGGTGGAGCCCAAAATAAACATCAGTGATCAGGTTATTGTTGAATAAGTGCGGCTTGATAACACTGTCACTTTGCTGATGATTGAGTGTAGGCTCATGAGGCAGTAATTGGCCGGATTGGATTTGTCCAGCTTTTTGTAGACAGGACATAGCTGAGCAATTTTCCACATTCTTGGGTCGATACCAGTGTTGTAGCTGTACTGGACCAGTTTGACTTGGGGCACGGCTAGTTCTGCAGCTCACGGCTTCAGTACTACAGCGGAATGTTGTCAGGACCCATAAGCCTTTGCTGTATCTAGAGCCTTCAGCTGTTTCTTGATATTAGTTGGTGTGAATTGAATTGGCTGAAGATTGTCACCTCTGATGCTGGGGACCTCAGGCGGAGGCTGAGATGGATCATCCACCTGTCACTTATGGCTGAAGATGGTTGCAAACACTTCAGCCTTGTCTTTTGCACTGATGTGCAGGGCTCTGCTATCATTGAGAATGAGGATGTTTGTTCAGTCTCCTCCTCTGGTGAGTTGTTTAATAGTTCACCACCATTCACTGAATGTGACAGAACAGCAGAATTTGATCTGATCTGTTCGTTGTGGGATCGCTTCTGTCTATAGCATTGTTACATTCATCTAATTCATGGTTTGTATTAATTTTCTAGAGGCAACTTTTAATTTGCAAATTGATTTTTTTTTTAATGCAAGACAAATGAAAATACCTGGTTTGAGAAGCTGGCAAACAAACCAAGGGCGGTTACAAATCAAAGGGTCTTTATCTAGTAAGGTCATAATGGGAAGTGTGAAGACACTAAACAATGGGAACCTCTCTGAACTTCTTGATGGATACGGTGTGTCTGCAGCTGTTGCAATCAGGGGTTTAAATTATTCATACGATTTTCCAGAACAAAGAGAAGATTTGGAGTTGGAAATAATTAGTTTAAATTTCTATCTGGGACATCCAAAATATACCACATTGCTATGGAGATAGATGATGCAGTGGGTGCCTGTTGGTATTTTGATCTGCGTGCTTGCTGACAGTTGGCTTTTGGAAGTCAGTTGGACTTTGGAGCAAAGAAGCCATTGGGATCCAGGGATGTTTCTGTTTTAAGGCAGGCCCATGCTCAAGCTGGGAAGTCCAGATTCGGGAGATGATTTCATACCTCAGAAGATAGCTGAGAAACTAAGGAATTGAAGAGAATTCCTAAGAGCTGTGGTACACTTTGGATTGGTCCCAGGAGAAGTGAACAAATTGCCAAGATCCGTACAGGGGAACTCTTGGGGTGGAAGTAAAAGTCAAGTGGGGGTATTATGTTGATATTTAGAGTTTAAAGTATACATCCTCCTGTTTTTTTAAGATTTTATGTTTAAAATATAAATATTTCTAAATTGTAGTGTTAGGTTAGTAGTGCTTTTCTTTGTTTAACCCCTGTATAGTAAAGCTTTTTTTGTTTAAAACATAAAATCTTGTGGCATAATTCTTTCAGAAATATCTGGGAATTCAATTTTCTCCTTATAAGAGTTAACGTTCCCTAATAGGATTATAACAGCATGCTGCTTCTGCTGTTTGGCATGCATGCATCCTGTGATGTAGCTTCACCAGGTTGTCACCTTATTCACCATCACATTCTTGCTTCTGTTCAGTTAATTGCAGATCACAAGACATACACTGTTGTGCCAGAGCTAAGCAGTAATCAGTGATATAACACTGGTTTGGTTCAACTATTACTGTGAGAAAATCCACACCAAGATATGTTAAGAAAAGAAAGGAGGACTTACATTTATATAGCACCTTCGTGTCTTCAGGATGCCCCAAAGCCTGTTACAACCAATGTAGTATTTTTAAATTGTTGTTAAGTAAGAAATGCAGCAGCCAATTTTTGTGAGATCATCTGGTTTAGGTGTTGTTTTAGGGATAAATTCTGCCCTGGACAATGAGAGAACTAGACTGCTCTTCTTTGGATTGTGGTGCGGGATTCTTTGCGCCCTTTTGGGTAGGTAAATGGGTCCACGGTTAAACATCTCATTTGAAAGATGGTATCTCAAATAGTACTGCACTCAATTACCAGCCTAGATTATGTACTCCAGTCTATAGAGTGGAACTTGAACCCACAACCAACTGACTTGGAGAAGAGAGTGCTAACATTGACACATGGCTGACACATGTTAGAGCTGATTTTCTCCTCCAGATCCCCAGCTGGGTACCGGACAGTTGTAGGTGATTCAGTCTAACTGGTGCTAGTGTTTATGCTTCACACAAGCCTCCTCGCACCCGACTGTATCTAACCGTATCAACATATTCTTCTATTTCTTTCTGCCTCATGTACTTATCTAGCTTCCCCTTGAAGGTATCTATGACAATACTGACATTGGAAATTCAAATAATGATCAGTGCTTTTTAAAATAGATTTTAATTCTAAGAAACACTACTTTCTGCACAAATCTGTAAAGCAGAAATTGATATTATCCAGACCAGTGGTTAATTTTACAGAAGAATAATGAAAAATTCTCAAAACATTCTAATTGTGAAGTCTTCACAATCATCCACAAGAATATTTACTGGAATCAAGCATAGACTCCAGTCTGGAATGATACCAAATTTGTTCCTACACAAAAGTAAAGATATGGCGAGAGAGAATGGGAATGGAAGATTTTCATAAACATGAATGTACTTTGTTGTCTTCTTCTTTGGCCTCTTTGTCTCGGGAGACAATGGGTAAGCGCCTGGAGGTGGTCAGTGGTTTGTGAAACAGCGCCTGGAGTGGCTATAAAGGCCAATTCTAGAGTGACAGACTCTTTCACAGGTGCTAGAGATAAGATTGGTTGTTGGGGCTGTTACACAGTTGGCTCTCCCCTTGCGTTTCTGTCTTTTTTCCTGCCAACTGCTAAGTCTCCGATTCGCCACACTTTAGCCCCGCCTTTATGGCTGCCCGCCAGCTCTGGCGATCGCTGGCAACTGACTCCCACGACTTGTGATCAATGTCACAGGACTTCATGTCGCGTTTTCAGACGTCTTTAAAGCGGAGACATGGACGGCCGGTGGGTCTGATACCAGTGATGAGCTCGCTGTACAATGTGTCCTTGGGGATCCTGCCATCTTCCATGTGGCTCACATGGCCAAGCCATCTCAAGCGCCGCTGGCTCAGTAGGGTGTATATGCTGGGGATGTTGGCCGCCTCGAGGACTTCTGTGTTGGAGATACAGTCCTGCTACCTGATACCAAGGATTCTCCGGAGGCAGCGAAGATGGAATGAATTGAGACGTCGCTCTTGGCTGACATACGTTGTCCAGGCGTCACTGCCATAGAGCAAGGTACTGAGGGCACAGGCTTGATACACTCGGACTTTTGTGTTCCATGTCAGTGCGCCATTTTCCCACACTCTCTTGGTCAGTCTGGACATAGCAGTGGAAGCCTTTCCCATGCGCTTGTTGATTTCTGCATCGAGAGACAGGTTACTGGTGATAGTTCAGCCAAGGTCGGTGAACTCTTGAACCACTTCCAGAGCGTGGTCACCGATATTGATGGATGGAGCATTTCTGACGTCCTGTCCCATGATATTCGTTATCTTGAGGCTGGTTAGGCCAAATTCGTTGCAGGCAGCCGCAATCCTGTCGATGAGTCTCTGCAGACACTCTTCAGTGTGAGACGTTAATGCAGCATCGTCAGCAAAGAGGAGTTCCCTGATGAGGACTTTCCGTACTTTGGTCTTTGCTCTTAGACGGGCAAAGTTGAACAAGCTGCCACCTGATCTTGTGTGGTGGAAAATTCCTTCTTCTGAAGACTTGAACGCACGCGAGAGCAGCAGAGAGAAGAACATCCCAAACAGTGTAGGTACGAGAACACAGCCCTGTTTCACGCCACTCAGGATAGGAAAGGGGTCTGATGAGGCGCCGCTATGCTGAATTGTGCCTTTCATATTGTCATGGAATGAGGTGATGATTTTTAGTAGCTTTGGTGGACATCCGATCTTTTCTAGTAGTCTGAAGAGACCGCGTCTGCTGACGAGGTCAAAGGCTTTGGTGAGATCAATGAAAGCAATGTAGAGGGGCATCTGTTGTTCACGACATTTCTCCTGTAGCTGGTGAAGGGAGAACAGCATGTCAATGGTGGATCTCTCTGCTCGAAAGCCACACTGGGCCTCACGGTAGACACGCTCAGCCTGTTTAAAGCGACTTGAGTGAAGACTTTCCCCACTATGCTGAGCAGGGAGATTCCACGGTAGTTGTTGCAGTCACCGTGGTCACCCTTGTTCTTATAGAGGGTGATAATATTGGCATTGCGCATGTCCTGAGGTACTGCTCCCTCGTCCCAGCACAGGCAAAGCAGTTCGTACAGTGCTGAAAGTATAGCAGGCTTGGAACTCTTGATTATTTCAGGGGTAATGCCGTCCTTCCCAGGGGCTTTTCCGCTGGCTAGAGAATCAATGGCATCACTGAGTTCCGATTTTGTTGGCTGTACGTCCAGCTCATCCGTGACTGGCAGAGACTGGATTGCATTGAGGGCGGTCTCAGTGACAACATTTTCCCTGGAGTACAGTTCTAGGTAGTGCTCCACCCAGCGGTCCATTTGCTTACGTTGGTCAGTGATTGTGTCCCCTGATTTAGATTTGAGGGGGGGCGATCTTCTTGATGGTTGGCCCTAAAGCTCTCTTAATGCCATCATACATTCCTCTGATGTTGTACTTTATTGTACTTACACTTAAAACATTAGCAGTTTCACTCAGAGACATGTGTGAGAAATGTAAACATTATACTAATATAGGTTCTATTAAAGTTAAGGTAGTGATACATTAGTGGGAGAGGATAGAGTATAACCTTGCATTTAATCTGCACTGTAACTGGAAATGCGTGATTCAGACATGAGAACCAAAAGTGAAACATGTTCTGTTACCCAGGACAAAAACACACAACATGTAGGTTTAAAGATAAAATATATACCTTGGAATATCTTCAAATAAAGGTAGGAGGAAGGGAAATCGAGAGAGCGATACAAGGGATATTATTGCCAGGTTAGGCAGTTAGAGGTAGAACAGGAATTAAGTCTGATTAGATATGTGAAAAATTACTATAAAGAAGGCTGGTGTGTGGGGATTAGTGCTGTTCATTTTATCTCTTTAAAAGTCAAAGCATCATCATTTTACTGCACATTTGTCACAATAGATATGGTAAACAAACATGTAAATATATTTTCAAATTACAATTACGCAGTTATTTTATTTTAAAGAATCCAAAACTATATTTGAACTGCAATTTGTTTCATTCTTTAAACTTTCGATTTTTTTTTTGCCAATTCTAGGTCTTTGTTGTCACATTGCATTGACAGAGTTCAAAATGGTTGAGATATGCTTTTGCCACATAATGTCTCTAGTTATTATCAAGAAGTCTAGGTTTTGAACCAGGACTCATAATTCAGGACAGACTGAGGCTTAAAAAAAAGACATAAAGCAAGTTAAAACAAAGAAAGTAATAACTGGATGATGTTAAGTAGGATTTCAAAAGCATGTATGTTGTAAGGTTCCCTTAGTCTCAATTTTTAAAGACTCAATGGTGAGATCACACTTGATTGTTTGATTAATCGTACTAGCGGGGCAATTTCATCCATTATTAACAGCTGGTAAATGCCACAGATTTATCATCTTTGGAATAAAACAAACAAACTTTAATTTATATAGCATCATTATATCCGAAGACCTCCCAAAATGCCTTACAGCCAATTAAGTACTTTTGAAGTGTAGTCATTGTCGTAATGTAGGGACGGCAGACAACTTGTACACAGCAAAGTCCCATAAACAACAATGTGATAATGATCACATAATCGGGTTTTTTTAAGGTGGTTGATGGATAAACATTGGCCAGGACACAGGGGATAACTCCCCTGCTCTTCTTCAAAATAGTACCATCAAAGAAAGAAAGAGTTGCATTTATATAGCGCTTTTCATGACCACCGGACACCTCAAAGCACTTTACAGCCAATTTAGTACTTTTGAAGTGTAGTGACTATCGTAATGTAAGAAATGCGGCAGCCAATTTGCACACAGCAAACACCCACAAACAGCAATGTGATAATGCCCAGATAATCTGTTTTTGTATATTAATTGAAGGATAATTATTGGCCAGGAGACTGGGGATAACTCCCTGCTCTTCTCCGAAATAGATCCATGGGATCTTTTCCATCCAACCAGGCAGACAGATGAGGTTTTGGTCAACGTCGCATCTGAAAGACAGCATCTCTGGCATTGCAGCACTCTCTCAGTACTGCATTGGAGTGTCCGACTACATTTTTTGCACTTAAACCCTGGTGTGGGGCTTGAACCCATAATCTCTTGACTCAGAGGTGCGTGTGCCATCAATGAACCAAGGCTAACAACTTATTAATTAATTAGAGTTACTCACTACTCACCTAGTTTCTTTATTTTTACGATCCATGATACTCTGTCCAGATTCAGGCATTCACGAGAGCTTGTAAGAAAACACACAAGTACATTTTCTTTTTCAGTTGTGACAGGAATTTGTTGGGTTTCTGCTTAAGTCGTGACACACCCTTACAAAACAGTTAGGTTGAGAATGATGTTCAAATTCCTTGCATATAAATTGAACCAAAACTTGGAGAAATGTTGACTCGGGTGGACGGCCAAAGTACTGTCATAAAAAGTTTCATTATGACTAACGCACATCCCAGAGAATGATAATTACCACTAGTTTCTCCCTTACTAAAGTAATATGCATGGTTTTGAACACTGTATATCCTGGCCTTGGAGGCAGTGCAAAGAAGGGCAAATAAGTTCATAACTGGAAAAAATTATGCCTACTAGGAATGTATACCAAGGTCAACTTATTGAGGTATTGAAGATTTTAAAAGAAGTAGGTTAACTGGATCCCAGAGAGATATTCAATGTTAATACAAACTCTAGGGCAAATGAGCATTAAATCTTACATGAGAAAAGGTGACTATTAACTTTAAGATACAACAAATTTTCCTTAAACTTGGCCCTGGCACTGCTGACTGGATACAAGGTGTATTCCTGGCGTGCAATGTTGCTGAAAGTGGGAAGTGGGTAGATTTCCCCTGAAAGTAGTTGCATTGATTCAAATTAATGTTTCAATTCAATATTTCTGTGCTGGGGCTTCAACTTTTTACAATTTATATCAATGACTTAGTTGAGGGGAGTGATGGCATGGTAGCTAAATTTGCAGATGGCAAAAAGATACGTAGGAAAGTGTGTTGTGAAGAGGAGATAAGGAGGTTGCAGACCGATATAGATAGGTTGAGTGAATGGGCAGAAATCTGGCAGTTGGAGTATAATGTGGGAAAATGTGAAGTTGTTCACTTTGGCAGGAAGAATATAAAAGCAGAGTTTTACTTAAATGGAGAGAGACTGCAGAATTCCGAGGTGCAGAGGGATCTAGGTGTTCTAGTGCATGAGTCACAAAAAGTTACTTTGCAGGTACAGCAAATAATAAAGAAGGCTAATGGAATGCTATCCTTTATTACAAGAGGAATTGAAAATAAAAGTAAGGATGGTATGCTTTAGTTATACAGGGCATTGGTGAGACCACATTTCGAATACTGTGTGCAGTTTTAGTCTCATTATTTAAGGAAGGATGTAAATGATTTGGAGGTGGTTCAGAGGAGGTTTACTAGATTGATAACTGGAATAAGCGGGTTGTCTTATGAGGAAAAGTTGGACAGACTGGGCTTGATTTCATTGGAGTTTAGAAGAGTGAAGGAAGACTTGATTGAAGTATATAAGATCCTTAATGGTCTTGACAAGGTGAATGTGGAAAGGATGTTTCCTCTTGTGGGTGAGTCCAGAACTAGGGGGCACTGTTTTAAAATTAAGGGTCGCCCTTTTAGGACAGAGGTGAGGACAATTATGTTCTCTCGAAGGGTAGTGCGAATTTGGAATTCTTTGCCTCAGAAGGTGGTGGAGGCAGGGTCATTGAATATTTTAAGGTGGAGATAGATAGATTCTTATAAGCCAAGGGAATCAAAGATGGAAGTGTGAAATTCGAGACACAAACAGATCATCCATGATCTTATTAAATGGCGGAGCAGGCTCGTGGGGCCTAATGGCCTATTTCTGCTCCTAATTCATTTGGACGTAATGTACAGCAGCAGGCCTCTGAGGGGGTGGAGTTCTTACTCTACCAAAGGTGCATCGGGATTCAGCAAAAATGGAAAATCCTTGGCCTCTGCTTAGGCCTAGGAATTTGTTAATGTTGTGCCCATAAAACTGGTGCCTAAGCATCCAATAAGGAGGTGCTGGTAGTGGACAACATCCATCCCTCCCCCTGACATATTGGTAATGGCTCGAATATAGGAGTGCAGAGATCAAACTGCCTTCAACATAGTTGGTGCCAGACCTGCTGCTTTCAGAATAAGAATGCTGACATCTAGTGGCCCTTAAGTATTTTTAAATGCACTTTAAATACACTTATCTGAATATGGATCCTGGAGAAGCAGGAGTGCTCCTTTTGTATCCACAGCATTCTCAAAGACAGTTGCAAGTCCCCACTTGGCTCCCTCGCAATGCTCATCATCCCACTCTCTTTCATGATCTCCTGGAAACCAGCAGGCTGCTTCTGGATGCCGCCCTCAGTCCGCTGGCAATGTGTTGATGAGGACCGAGGCCTAAATGCCTATTCAGACACGAAAACGGGGCAAAACGGATTTCCATTCTAAAATATTCGCTGCACTGAGGAACTTCTCATCCTCATTGATTTCAATTTTCATCTCAACTCACTCTGCTGCCCTGCTGCTCTGCTTCTGCTGAATTCCTATCAGCTATAAGCCCAAGGGCGTTACATTGGATTGCCCCTGAAAATGGGCCTGAGGATCACGATGCACAATTAACTCAGCTCCTTTGATTTTACTCTATTCGGGAAATTTATAAGCTATTCCATATGATGGTAGGGTTCAAAGGCATTTATTGGAAACAATTATACAATGATCACTATTAATTACGATGACACATATACTTAACACACTTTTGGTACAAGTTACCAAATAATTCACTCATCATAGTTTATGAGATCTAGGGGAACAGCTGATCAGGCCTTGTCAACTTCTGAAGAATCTTTTCTAACACCCTCCTTATATATATTTTCTCTGGTGTGGATTCATATGTTATCAAGGGATTACTTTAACAAGAAGACCTCACATACAGTTATCAATCAACTCCTTCAAAAGGAGACAGTTACATAGGCCCAATACCTTATTACAACTTGACCATATTCCTCAATGTGTTCTTGGAGGAGTTGGTCATCCTAACTACAATTTATCGAATGGATGCCAGCAATAGTCTGTAACTATTTCAAGCTGCAAAACCTATGGAAGCAAATGCAGCAATCTAACAAAAAAAAAAGCCTGTTTTTGCTTCTGTTGAACTCTTATCAGCTACACGTCCAGGCAGGCTCTGAAAACAGGTCTGATGCACAATTGACTTATGTCTGTTGACTGAAATGCAGGCTGCCAACTTCATGCTGCCTGTTTATTATAATGATTTCTACTTGCAGCCAGCACTAACTACACTGTTTGAAGGCTGCATATTTCAGCCAGGGGCCCAAAATCCTAACAGCTCTGCTTCCGTTAAAGCTAGTGTGCAGCTCTTAAAGGAAAGGTGCATTGTGGCTGGAGCAGCTGCTGGGAGTCAGGCAGGAAGTGGGAAATGGAGAGATTGGCTGCAAGGATTTTGGATGGTGCACTTGTTGGAGGAGGTGGAAAGGAGGAGAAATGTTTGTTACCTGCAGGGGGCCAGGAAGTCCCCCGAAACATAGGGCTGGATTTTTGTGATGGAGGCAGGAAACAGAAACTGGGTTTAGAGTTGGAAACCTGCCTCCTGTGGGAAACTGATTCAGATTTTTCAAATGGGTTAGCCTTAATTGGCATGGAGATGGGTTTTCTGTCCACTTACAGCCAGTGGGATTGAAAATGGAGGTGATTCAAATTAAGTTTGAGGCTCCTGAAGACATGCCCATGGCAGCCATCACTGAGGATGCTGGTTGTCCTGAGGGAGAGATCTGCCTTCCACTTCACCAGAAGTAAGTGAGATGTCACAGGAGAGCTGGAGGCCTGGCACTAGGGGTTGGGAAAAACCTCGCTTCATCGATGCCCACCTGGATCTAATGAAGGCCAGGAGGAAGAGGTGGCAGGTCCTCATCCCGGAGGGTGGCTGGAGAGGCCACCTCATCATGCAGCAGGAGCACCTCTCTGTTCAGTGTTATCCCCGTCCGTCTCCTCATCCTCCTCCTCTCTTACCTCCTGTTCTTCCCTGATGAGCTGTCTCCTTCCAGGGCCTCACTGTCCTCAAGGTCTACACCTCTCTGGCAGACCATGATTGGAGAGTGTAGCAGACCACCACGATGGCCGAGACCCTACAGGAGGGTCTTAGAGGGTGCCACCCGACCGATCCAGGCACCGAAATCACATCTTCAGAAACCCGATGGCCTACTAAATGGTTGGCCTATTGAGCAGATGGCATTGGTTGCTTCGTCTCTGTGCTTCTGTCTGGGCCGTCCCTAGAGGGATCAGCAGCCATCTTTTCAAGGGATTTCCCTTGTCTCCTTGGATCCATCCACGCAGTTTGGGAGATGGAGTGAAGATCTGAGGCAGCATGGACTGGTAGAGGATTTCAGGAGTCATGGCAAATGCTAGGAAAGTGAGCACAAACATGGAAGAAGCTCTTGTTGTTATCACAGACCAGTTGGACATTGAGGGAGGGCTTTTATTTCAGCTTTCATTTCATCACCGTTCAATGTAACAATCCCAGTCTTCACTATCATCGTAATTTGCCAAAAATAGTGGTAAAAATTGCCAGGAATCATGCTTCACAAGTTTTGCATCAGAATTGTCCTGATGAGTGCAAGACGAAAAGCTTCAACAAAATGTCTCTGTTTTCAGCAATAGTTCCTATCTTTCCTGAACACCTTGTATTCAGGAATATTTAACACCCAGTTCTTCCCTTCTTTAAATCAGATCTCTGTTATAGCCACAACATTATATTCCACATGGCAATCTGTGCCTGTAACTCACCAATCGTATTAGCAACACTCTGTGCATTCACACACATGCACATTAACCCTTATTCTGACCCCATCCAATAAATTACTATTCCCTAATCTCGTGCTATATAACTCTCCCAGTAGTTTGTGCACCTTGGTAATATTCTCTGATATTTCCTCCTGGCTCCCACATCCCTGCCAAGTTAGATTAAACCCTCCCCAATAGCACTAGCAAATTGCTCCGCAAGGAAATTTGTCCCAGCTCGGTTCACGTGCAACCTATCTGGCCTATACGGGTCCCACCTTCTCCAGAACTGGTCCCACTGTTCCAGGAATCTAAAGTCTTCCCTCCTGTGCCATGTTTCCAGCCATGCTTTCATCTGCATTATCCTCCTATTTCTATACTCATTTGTGTGTGGTACTGGGAGTAATCTGGAGATTACTAATTTTGAGGTCCAGTTTGTTAATTTCTTACCTAACTCACTAAACTCTTTTTGAAGGACCACATCTCTCTTCCTACCTGTATCATTGATATCAATATGGACCAAGACTAGTGGCTGTTGAGCCAATGGGAAATTTCTCATCCCTGAAATTACCAGTCACGGATCTCAAAATCTTTTGCCACAGCCACTGGTGTCCAAGTACGGACATGCTGCCGACCCTGGGAATAAAGAAGTCTTGCTGCAATTGTACAGGATTTTGGTGAGACCCCATCTGAAGTACTGTGTGCAACTTTGGTCTCCACATTTAAGAAAGGATACACTTGCATTGAAGAACGTACAGCGAAGATTCACTAAATTGGTCCCTGGGATGAGGGGGTTGTCCTATGATGAGAGGCTGAGTAAATTAGGGCTATATTCTCTGGAGTTTAGAAAAATGAGAGGTGATCACATTGAAACATACTAGATTCTGAAGGGGCTGTATAGGGTGGGCACTGAGAGATTGTTTCCAATGGTCAAGGAATCTAGAACACTGGGGCACAGTCTCAGAATAAGGGACTGATCATTTAAGACTGAGATGAGGAGAAATTACTTCACTCAAAGGGTTGTGAATCTTTGGATTTCTCTACCCCAAATGGTTGTAGATGCACCATCGTTGAATACATTTAAGGCTGGGATAGATAGATTTTTGTTCTGTCAAGAAATCAAGGGATATGGCAAGGAGGCAGGAAAGTGGAGTTGAAGCCTAAGATCAACCATTATCGTATTGAATGGCAGAGCAGCCTTGTTGGGCCATATGGTCCACTTATTCTCCTATTTCTTGTGTTCTTGTGGAACAAAGGCATAAATAAGGTGTCACGGACATATTATTTTTCTCCTCGTATTAAAACTGTGTGTCTTTAAGACTCTGTTAAAAACAATGAACCTTTAAGACAGGGAGAGAAGTTTTGGATTTCTGGTGGCACAGTGTGCCACAGCTGCATTTTGTTACCGAGGCAACAGCAGGAGAGAAAAGTCATATGGTATAAAGTTTCCACTTAACTGTGTGTAAAACTGGCAAAAACTGGCTTGAACCAGCTTGTTTTGACAGACTTTCCAGTGAAGAATACTGAAAAGAGCTGTCCATTCTCTCTCAGCAGAAATTCTACATGGAGCTACTGGCCAAATTAATTGCCTAAAGAGGAAATAACTCTTTTAAGAGACCATTTGGTATTGCTGAAGGAACTGTTGATGTCTGCTGCAGCTGAAGAGTTTGAATGCCTATCATGTTTCCCTCAGTGACTTGATAACTTTAACTAAGAATAAACTAAAAGAATTGGCAGCAAAATTGAGGTTAGAATTGTAATCAGGTGCCAAAAAAGCAGTGATAATTGACCAATCTGCATTGGTCTCCTCACACCTTCCATTCCATTCTTCCAATTTCTCCATCTCCAACACATCTGCTCTGATGATGCAACCTTCCACAATCGCGATTCTGATATGTCTTCCTTTTTCCTCAACTGAGGATTCCCCTGCACTGTGGTTGACAGTTCTTCCTCAATAAATTTCCCCCACTTCTGCCCTCACCCCTTTCCCTCCCTCCCAGAGCCACGACAGGGTTCCCCTTGTCCTCACTTTCCACCCCACCAGCCTCCACATCCAAAGGATCATCCTCTGCCATTTCCGCCGCCTCCAGCATGATGCCACCACCGAACGCATTTCCCCTCCCCTCGCCTGTCAGCATTCCGAAGGGGTCATTCCCTCCGTGACACCCTGGTCCACTCCTCCATTATCCCCGACACCCCGACCCTTCCCACGGCACCTTCCCATGCAATCACAGGAGGTGTAAAACCTGCCCTTTTACCTAAAATAAAAGCAAAATACTGCGGATGCTGGAAATCTGAAACAAAAACAAGAAATGCTGGATTCACTCAGCAGGTCTGGCAGCATCTGTGGAAAGAGAAGCAGAGTTAACGTTTCGGGTCAGTGACCCGAAGTTCCGAAGAAGGGTCACTGACCCGAAACGTTAACTCTGCTTCTCTTTCCACAGATGCTGCCAGACCTGCTGAGTGAATCCAGCATTTCTTGTTTTTGTTTCTGCCCTTTTACCTCCTCTGTCCTCACCATCCAAGGCCCCAAACACTCCTTTCAGCTGAAGCAGCGATTTACTTGTACTTTCATCAATTTAGTATACTGTATGCCTCTACATTGCTTTCATTGATCTCACCAAAGCCTTTGACCTCGTCAGCAGACGTGGTCTCTTCAGACTACTAGAAAAGATCGGATGTCCACCAAAGCTACTAAGTATCATCACCTCATTCCATGACAATATGAAAGGCACAATTCAACATGGTGGCTCCTCATCAGAGCCCTTTCCTATCCTGAGTGGTGTGAAACAGGGCTGTGTTCTCGCACCCACACTTTTTGGGATTTTCTTCTCCCTGCTGCTTTCACATGCGTTCAAATCCTCTGAAGAAGGAATTTTCCTCCACACAAGATCAGGGGGCAGGTTGTTCAACCTTGCCCGTCTAAGAGCGAAGTCCAAAGTACGGAAAGTCCTCATCAGAGAACTCCTCTTTGCTGACGATGCTGCTTTAACATCTCACACTGAAGAATGCCTGCAGAGTCTCATCGACAGGTTTGCGTCTGCCTGCAATGAATTTGGCCTAACCATCAGCCTCAAGAAAACGAACATCATGGGGCAGGATGTCAGAAATGCTCCATCCATCAATATTGGCGACCACGCTCTGGAAGTGGTTCAAGAGTTCACCTACCTAGGCTCAACTATCACCAGTAACCTGTCTCTAGATGCAGAAATCAACAAGCGCATGGGTAAGGCTTCCACTGCTATGTTCAGACTGGCCAAGAGAGTGTGGGAAAATGGCGCACTGACACGGAACACAAAAGTCCGAGTGTATCAGGCCTGTGTCCTCAGTACCTTGCTCTACGGCAGCGAGGCCTGGACAACGTATGCCAGCCAAGAGCGACGTCTCAATTCATTCCATCTTCGCTGCCTTCGGAGAATACTTGGCATCAGGTGGCAGGACTATATCTCCAACACAGAAGTCCTTGAAGCGGCCAACATCCCCAGCTTATACACACTACTGAGTCAGCGGCGCTTGAGATGGCTTGGCCATGTGAGCCGCATGGAAGATGGCAGGATCCCCAAAGACACATTGTACAGCGAGCTCGCCACTGGTATCAGACCCACCGGCCGTCCATGTCTCCGTTATAAAGACGTCTGCAAACGCGACATGAAATCGTGTGACATTGATCACAGGTCGTGGGAGTCAGTTGCCAGCATTCGCCAGAGCTGGCGGGCAGCCATAAAGACAGGGCTAAATTGTGGCGAGTCGAAGAGACTTAGTAGTTGGCAGGAAAAAAGACAGAGGCGCAAGGGGAGAGCCAACTGTGCAACAGCCCCAACAAACAAATTTCTCTGCAGCACCTGTGGAAGAGCCTGTCACTCCAGAATTGGCCTTTATAGCCACTCCAGGCGCTGCTTCACAAACCACTGACCACCTCCAGGCGCGTATCCATTGTCTCTCGAGATAAGGAGGCCCAAAAGGATTCGCTCCTCATAATGTGGTCTCCTCTACACTGGGGAGACAAAACGTAGATTGGCTGATGACTTTACAGAACACCTCCACTCAGCCCGAAAACAGGACCCCGAGTTCCAGTCACTTGCCATTTCAACACACCCCCCTGCTCTCATGCCCACATCTCTGTCATGGGTCTGCTGTAGTGTTCCAGTGAACATCAATGCAAATTTGAGGAACAGCACTTTATTTTCCGATTAGGCACACTATAACCTAACGGACTGAACATTGAGTTCAATAATTTCAGACCATGACTGGCCCTTTTTATTGTTATTTTATTTTGTTCCTTTTTTTTTTAACCATGTGCCTGCCTACTGTTTTTTTCATATTTGTGCTTTTGGCAAGGGCTGCTCATTATTCTGTCATTAACACTTGTTGTGCCTAACACGCACTTACTCTTAAAGAATCCACGGAATCCGATTGGTAAAAGGAATATCAATATTTTATTAACACACTAAATCATCAAGTACAAGCTCTCACTACTTGTACAGTATACTACCCGTCAAGACACGAGGTGATCAGTCTCGGACTTGCGGCTGCTCTTCTGTTCTCTGAGCCCCTGGCTCAGGGTATCTTCTCGAGTGTTCTTCCCCGGGGTTCTTGTACCTTCCTCAGTTTCAGTCAGGGATTAAATCTTGTTTCTGAGACCTGCCCCTCTTACTCATAGGGGTCTGGTATAATGACATAATGATAATTCTTTATTTGACTCAGTGAGAACCTGTTCAAAACTTCACAGTTTCCCATTGTCTCTTATGAGTTTAATCATATCTGGTGTCTATGATGACTCCCTATATCTGCTAAATCCAAAGACAGTTTCTGAGATCCTCCTCAATACCTTTTCTATAATCATATCTGCAATTCTTCGGCTATCTGTGTGCTGTGCCCCATTGTTTTAATTAAGTTCTTATGGGTTTTTGCTGTATGTGTTTTTACTATATGTGTTTTTACTGGGTCTACACACTCCCTCTGCACTAATGCTTTGTCTTTCATCACACCATTAGCACAGTCTCTTTTTCTTTGTCCCATGACCTTGTCAGTTAATCTCTCCAGCCCCCTGTCCTATCACACATTTTCCCTTTTGTTCTCTTCCCTCCACCTCCACTTTACTTGTTTAAAATCTTTTACATTTCCAAACCATTGCCAGTTCTGTTGAAAGGTCACTGACCTGAAACGTTAACTCTGCTGAGTTTCTCCAGCACTTTCTGTTTTTATTTGCTCATTCCCCTGCTCTGACAGATGAGAGGTCTGTAGTGAATGTCCTCTGGCAGGGGAGAGACCGTGATCAATGGGCTTTGATCCTGTATGTGTGTTTTTTTGTGTTTTTTGGGGGGAGTGGGGTGGTGAGATTTCAGCGCTGTTTTTACAGCATTTCACTCTTTGGGATTGGAGATCTAACTTGGTTGTTGTTTTCCTGTTGGTTGGCATTTTAGTGCCTGTCCCAGGAAAGCTTCAAGCATAAAATGGCTGCAACCAACATCAGACCTCCAGGCCAGGAAGTCCGTAACACCGTTAGGATTGCAGTGAAAGAGAGCAAAGGAGGTGCACCCATCGACTGCGCCTCCTTCATCAAGAAGGGCGGCACAGTGGCGAAGTGGCTAGAACCGCGGCCTCACAGCTCCAGCGACCTGGGTTCAATTCAACTCCACACTGCCTGTGTGGAGTTTGCAAGTTCTCCCTGTGTCTGCGTGGGTTTCCTTCGGGTGCTCCGGTTTCCTCCCACATGCCAAAGACTTGCAGGTTGATAGGTAAATTGGCCATTATAAATTGCCCCTAGTATAGGTAGGTGGTAGGGAAATATAGGGACAGGTGGGGATGTGGTAGGAATATGGAATTAGTGTAGGATTGTGGGTGGTTGATGGTCGGCACAGACTCGGTGGGCCGAAGGGCCTGTTTCAGTGCTGTATCTCTAAATAAAAAAATAAATAAGAAAATTCTGATTGATTGTTGTGGAATCCGAGTTGTGGACATCTTCTGCCTGCAGGACTTCCCTAGCAGTGGCTATTTCGATATGACGTTCAAGAACGTGGTGGGATGCATCAAGTTCCTGAAGGTGTTCAAGGAGAGGAAACCAGGCGCCACTGTCGATCCTCACGGTGAAGCCACTCTTCATGCTGCCGTCACAATGGAACCGGGTGGTGACAATCCACTTCTACAACCTCCATCTTCCTTTCATGGATGTGCTCACTTTCCTCGCCAGGTACCTCGAGGTGGCCGGGAGCAGCACTGAGGTCACTTGGGATTTGGACTAGTAAGTGGCAGGTCAAGATGATCTTGAAGGTGGAGGCAAATGGAGCCATCATCCATCCTCCCTCAAGCTTCGCTATTGGGGGAAGTCAGGGCTTCTTGGTCTAGGCAGGACAGCCCAGAGTTTGTCGTACCTGTGGCAAATCTGGTCATGTGGTGGCCATCTGCACCCCCTCCCACTGTAAGTTCCTTTCCAGCCCTGAGCAGATGGCCCAAACCCTGGCACCGGGCAGACAACACAACCATTCCCCTTCGTGGACACTGTCCATATCTATCATTGTCATTGACATATCATTACATCCTAAATCCATGCTCACCTTTCCCATAACTCTATGTTTAAAATAATCTAATAATGATCAGATAATCTGTTCTGAGGTATAAGATTGGCCAGGACACTGGGGAGAATTCCCCTGCTCTTCTTTGAAATGATCCTGTGGGACCATTTACATCCATCTAAGATTTAACATCTCATGTGAAAGGCAGCTCCAACAGTGCAGCACACTCTCAGTATTGTACTGAAGTGTCAGCCTGGATCTTGACCGCAGGTCTCTGGTGTGGGGCTGCAACCCACAACCTATTGATTAAAAGGCAAGTACTGCTACTAAGCCACTGCTGTCGGGTACAATTCATAGCAGAAGAACAAATATGATGGGGAGATTTTATTGCTTCTAACATCTTTGAGTTGCATAAAGGATGCATTTCAAGGACCAGTGGTTTTGGCAGATTGTGCAAAAGTTCAGAGCGATGTTGAACTCTGAACTGTGTGAGTTGAAAGTAAGGAGCAGCTGTGCATGCTGGGTGCATTTAAAAGAAAGGAAAGTTTACGTTAGTGCAGCACCTTATCATATTTCTGGGTACTGCCTGTGTGGAGTTTGCAAGTTCTCCCTGTGTCTGCGTGGGTTTTCTCCGGGTGCTCCGGTTTCCTCCCACAAGCCAAAAGACTTGCAGGTTGGTAGGTAAATTGGCCATTATAAATTGTCGCTAGTATAGGTAGGTGGTAGGGAAATATAGGGACAGGTGGGGATGTTTGGTAGGAATATGGGATTAGTGTAGGATATGTATAAATGGGTGGTTGATGGTCGGCACAGACTCGGTGGGCCGAAGGGCCTGTTTAAGTGCTGTATCTCTAAAACAAAAGAAAAAAATAAAAATTTCCAGGAAATGTTTCAAAGAACATACAAAACTAGCTGGTCCATCAAGTCTGCCCTACACCACGATGGCTGGAGTATCATGACTGGACACTTCCTACACTCCCCACCCCCCCTAACCCCCCACCACAATCCCACAGCCATCTGACCTCCTGAGAGAGACAAGAAAACAAAGAAAAAAAACTCAGGACCAATAAGGAAAAAAATATTCTGGTCAATTTCTCTCTGAATCCTTCAAATGACTGGACCCAGTCTAGGGGATCACATGGATCAAATGTTATCTGTAAAGATACTTCTATCTGAAGCAATCTCTTCCCCATTCAAGAACTGGCCCAGCTCCCTATTGCAGGCAAACAGAGGGTCACCACACTCGCCAGCAATGCATTCCAGAGGCTCGCTACTGTCTGGGAAAAGAAGAACCACCTAACATCCAGTCTCTTCCTACTCTGACATAGTTTAAACTTATGTCCCTTCATGCTCCCCAATCTGTTAAACTGGAATAATTTATCAGTTGGTGCACTAACCAGCCTTTTAATTATTTTATAGAAGTCAGGACCCTCTCAGTCTACATTCCTCCAAAATAAATTGGTCCAGATCCTTGAGCCTATCTGAGCAGCTGAAGTGGTTTAAACTAGAAATCATTCATGCAGCTCTGCTCTGTACCTTTTCCAAGACCATGATATCATTCACCATGTGAAGGGACCAAAACTGGTCACTGTACTCTAGATGCAGTCTAATGATTTGCGTAATGACAGAATGGTGTCCCTTTGATTGTTACTGAAAGGTTCTATTAATACAACCTAATATCCTGTTAGCTTTAGCTACAGTTTCTCTAGATTGGTCATGAACTTTCAGTGATTTCTCCACAACAGCCATTTTTAAAAATCTCTCACACAAAAACAAGAAATGCTGGATTCACTCAGCAGGTCTGGCAGCATCTGTGGAAAGAGAAGCAGAGTTAACGTTTCGGGTCAGTGACAAGGGTCACTGACCCGAAACGTTAACTCTGCTTCTCTTTCCACAGATGCTGCCAGACCTGCTGAGTGAATCCAGCATTTCTTGTTTTTGTTTCAGATTTCCAGCATCCGCAGTATTTTGCTTTTATTTAAAAATCTCTCAACCGCTTTTAGTATTTTTCCTGCAAATGATTGGGTTGAATTTAGTCATCCCGCCACACGGACCAGTGGCAGGACTGGAAATAGCCGCTGTTCCCAATTAACATGTGGACGGCCGCCCCATCATGATCACGTGGCGGGTGGCCATTTTATATATCGGAGGCACTGGGCCCCCCAATCACGCGGTGGGGGCGGGAGGTAAGAAGCCGAATACAACGCCAGATGACTCTGGAACAGGTTCTGGTGTCATATTTAAAGGCCTGCCAGGCCTGCATGCACACCCGCCTGGTTTCAAAGAGTGCCTGCAAGTGTGCCAATTGCTGCCCCAGTACCCCTTCTGCTGCCTGATAGTCAACCTGTACCTGAGCCTGCAACAACCATGGCAGAAGTAAGACATCGGGTAGCCCCACGGTTTAGTGATGCCTCCCTAGGGATTCTTCTCCAGGCTACGAGGGAGCGGCGGGAGGTTCTTTTCCCACCCATGGCAAGAAGAGGTCCTTCCACCTGATCAAGCAAACCAGGATGGAGATCGCCGAGGGGTTTTGTAGCCATGGGGTCACCCCCACCTGGACGTGGGTTCAGTGCCACAAGAGGGTAAACGACCTCCTACATTCCACCAAGGTGATTGCTCCTTAGCTCTCTCCTTTTGCGTAATTGCATGTGGTTACGCAGGACGAAGTGGGACATGGGGAGGGATGCAATGATGAAAGTGCGAGCAAAGGGGCTTAAGACTCACCTCATCCTGACAGATGCGTGGCTGCATCTTGGCCAAAGGCCACCCTCTTTCACAGTTCATCCCCATTAACTCCCAAAAGCTCCATGGGGTACTCCAGTAGGAGACGAGGGGCGGACACTAGCAGAACTGTCATGTTGATTGCTCTGTGAAATATGACTATGCCCACCTTTCCATTTGCAAGACAAGAGGGCCCATAACAGGAGGAGACATCACGAACTGGCGGAGGGACGTTAGACATCAGGCCTCTCTCCATGGCTCAGGAGGAGGCACTAGAGCTGGTGGGAACACAGGGTGGCTGCTCCATTGTGGATAATGACACTGGCGAATCCACGCAAGTGAGTGAGGATTGACTTCCATTGACATACAGTTCACCTCTGGAGACCTCCATGACACATGGCTGGCATGATGAGATCTGCTAATGCGAACCCACACATGTTTGTCTTCTCTTATGCATGTTGCCATCCACAGGAGACTCCAGTGGAAGGGGACAGAATTCCACATCTGAGGAAGATCAGCAGTCAGAGGAAGCACTCTCCTACACTTCCCACCAGCGCAGATACTTTTACCTCAGTGAGTTCCCACTCGGCTGTAGAATCAAGATCACAACCTGGCAAGAGTACTGTACACGCGCCTGAACAGCTGGCTGAGGCTGAGACAGCCGAAGCCACTGACAGTCAGAGGACTGTGGGTGGCCAGTCTCATGCTGAGCCCCAGGATGATGAGGAGCCTCTGGTGTTGACAGCACAGGGCATGTTGGAGTTGCAAAGAGAAGTAAGGCTACATCTGGCGGTGCTGCCAGAGGCAATGCACAGTTATGAGTGGATGATGGAGGAGCCCATTCATGCCATAATTTCTGCCATTTCTCAGGAATGTGAGTTCATGACTTTCTCCATTGAGAAGTTGGTGACCCTCATGGAGAGCCAGATTCCATAGATGCATGCAGACTGTACACCATCACCTTGGCCATGAGCTTGATGCAGCAGCGGCAAAGCAAGTGAGGGACGAGGTGCCTGGAATCTTCTCCAGCTCCTCGTCCTTCTCTGGTCAGCAGGGAGGTTCAAGTGAGCATTCAAAGGGAGGAGGAGAGGCTGACTGCCACAGCTGGGAGCTCCCTTCGGGGCACTCCGAGTATGGATAGCAGCTCCTCAGCCCCTCCACCATTGAGCCCAGATCCAGAAGCCACAACGCCTCAGGAGAGTGCTGCACCAGTGGATGGCCACCGAAATCATCACAGGCCAAAGGGCAGCCTGATCAGCAGCCTGCCTCCAGCCCAGCTGCTGTTGCAGTGCTCATACCTCCCCAAATGTGTTAGGAAAACCACATAGCCAAACTTGGGGAGTCATGGGTTTCTGCCATCTGAAATGTAATGATGAATATCAAGTTCTTTTGTTCACACAATTAATGATCATTGTTTAACAGCTAATATTACATTATGACTTAATTGTGAGTTGCTGATTTCACCCTTGCCTCTCAGTGGGATGCCAATGTAACCACAGCCTTCATTAACATATGGTCTCCCATGGGCACAAGCGCAGTTTGCAGCTGGGCATAAGTCAGATAACACAAATGGAAAGGAGTCTACATGCATTGCAGTGAGTTTACTGGTTTCCCTATGTTTGGGCATCAGGGAGTCTGGAAGCTGGTGATTATGAGGTTGTCTCTTGCCGCCTTTGCCCATCACTCAATCTGTCTTGTATCTTGTGCAAGGGGTTCAACATCCAGTGATGCTTGCTCCTTTCCTTCCTCTATGTCCTCCTCAACCGTGGAGGAGTGTAGTTCAGGCACCTCATTGTCATGCAAGGCCTTCCCCCATTGCAGTGCTAGATTGTGCAGGGCACAGCAGACCACCACGATACATGAAACCCTCACTGGGGCACACTGCAGGGCTCCACTGGATCAATCCAGGCAACAAAATCTCAATGGCCTGCTCGATGTTCACTCGGGTGGAGCCATGGCAAGTGTTGTACCTCTCCTCCGCTGCGCTGCAAGCGTTCCTCACAGGTGTCAGTAGCCATGTCTTCAATATGTAACCCTTGTCCCTGAGAATCCATCCCTGAAGGCAAACGGGTGGCCTGAAAAGGTGTGGCACCTGGGACTGTCGAAGTATGTAGGCATCGTGGCTGCTTCTTCGGAAGCGGGAACACACCTGCAGGAAATGCTTTTGGTGGTCACTGACCACCTGACGTTGATGGAATGGAAATCCTTCATATTGATGAAGGCAGCTGGCTGCTCTGTTGGAGATCCTGAGACCCAGAACCCCCTTCTGAGACCCTGAGACCCAGAACCCCCTTCTGAGACCCTGCGACCTGGAACCCCCCGACACAGATGCCGAGTTCTGGAGCCACCTGTCAGAGACCCTGAGACCCGGAACCCATTGCAGAAACCACGTGACCCAGAACCCCCTGTCAAAGACCCCGAGATATGGAGCCCACTGTCAGAGACCCCGAGACCCGGACCCCGTCACCAACCCCCCTCCATGCAGAGCCCACAGCAGCACAGTACAACAATATCCATGTGTATCCTGTGCCCTATTTCACAGCATTGTGGACGAGCTTGCCCATGATCCATCTTAAAGTCAAAGTCATTGAAGCCAGAAACCAACTACATGCGGCTATGTCTTCGGGAATCGATGGTATTCCACCTGAAGTATTCAAGTATGAAGGAGTGCACATGGTTAGGAAACTCACTAGCCTCTTCTGCGTAACCTGGAACCAAAGTATTGTGTCCCAAGGTAACAAGGATGCTCCTATAACTCATTTGTACAAACAGAAGGGAAGCAAGTCCATCTGTGACAATCATTGCCGTATTCTGCTTCTCTCCACAGCAGCAAACATTCTTGCAAGGGTTATTCTCGACAGGATTGTCACTCATTTTACAGACTCGGTGTACCCAGAATCACAGTATGGCTTTCATGCTGGACAAGGAACAGTCTATACAATCTTTGCGGCGTGTCAAATTCAAGAAGAATCCCGCAAACAGAACAATGACATCTACATAGTATTCGTTGACATGACAAAGGCCTTCGACACAGTAAACATGAAGGCCTGTGGAAGGTGCTTTACAAATATGGCTGCCCTGAAAAGATGATCACGGCCATCTGTTCATTTCATGACGGCATGATGGCCAGCGTGATGTAAGAATGATGTCTTATCAAATGCTTTACCTGTCACCAATGGCATCCAGCAAGGAAGCGTAATGGCTCCAGTTTTATTTGCCATCTACTTTTCAGCCATGCTTTTGTATGCACTCAAAGATCTCGACATAGGAGTACACATTCAGTTTAGGACAAACGGAAACCACTTCAATCTGCAAAGGCTCAAGGCTCGCACAAAGATCAGTCAACAGTTACAAAGTGAACACTTGTTTGCCGACGACTGTGTTCACATAGCACACACTCCAGAGGACATCCAGCTGCTTGTTGACCACTTTGCCTAAGCCTCAGAATACTTCAGCCTTACAATAAGTCTAAAACAGACAGAGCAGACGGAGATCTAGTACCAACCTACCCCGGCCAAAAACTCCAAGACCCCATAGTCACAATCAACAATACACCCCTCAACTCAGTTCAGAGGTTCTGCTATTTTGGGAACATCCTCTTCAACAACACCACATTGGATGATGTAATTGTCTATCAGTTGGCTCAGCATTTGACAGGCCCCACCCACAGGCTTTGGAGAGAGCATGACATCTGTCCCAAAACAATGATCAAAGTCTACGAGACAGTGGGTCTCACATCACTTCTCTATGGCTGTGAAGCATGGACAACCTACCAGCATCACATAAAGCAACTGGATGCATTCCACCTTCGCTGTCTAAGATCTATCTGAAAAATCACATGGCAGGACAACATCCCTAACACCGAAGCTCTTGCAAGGTGCCTCATACCTGGTTTTGAGAGCATGCTTATCATAACCCAGCTTTGCTGGATCGGCCATGTGGTTCATCTGGAGGATTTCTTCATATCAAAAGGCAATATTCTACACCCGGCTGAGCACCAGAACCCGTAACATAGGATATCCCAAACTTAGATACAAAGACACTGTGAAAGCCAATCTCAGATCCTGTAAATTGGACCCACCTACATGGTAAAAAAACAACCATGGACAGATCCAAATGCAGAAGTCTCTGTCATCGAGCAATCTCATCATTTGAGGATAACAGGACAAGCAAGCATGCTTCAAAGCCAGTGCCCTCACCCACCCTTTCAACCGTGACTTCATATTTGCAATCAGATCTGCAGATCAAGATTTGGTTTAACATCACATATGAGATGACATCGACCTATACAGTGAACAACCAGTCTCCTTGTTGAATACTCGCAGTGACAGGAGAATCCATCACCAACATACATGATACTACATTTGTCTAAATTGAAATGCTATGTGCCATTGTGTGGCCTACTCCCTTACTTCCATACAATAAATAACTTTGAAATGTAATCATCATTGGCCTAGAAAATGCTGAGAAAATAAGAGTTCTGATTTGGGCTGGGCTTCACTTCGAGGGAAAGAACTTCAGGATTGCAACTTTCAAGAATCGTAAGAAACATAAGAAAATAGGAGCTGTAGGCCATACAAACTTTCAAGCCTGCTCCACAATTCAATAAGATCACAGCTGGTTGTTACGACCAGGTGAGGAAAGGGGTCTAGGGGTTCCCTTTCAGCCTTTTCCTGGTTTGACCGTAACAGGGTTTAATTTTTAAAACACAGAGCGATCACCAAATCTGTGTTTGGTCTCGCCATTGAAAAGCAGACTGCATTGTGAGCAGTGAACACAGAGTGTCAAATTGAACACAAATTGAAAGAAGCACACGTAAATTGCTGTTTCACCTGGAAGGACTGTTTGGGGCTCTGGACGGTGAGGAGAGAGGAGGTAAAAGGTGTTGCATCTCCTGCGCTTGCATGGAAAGGTGCCGTGGGAAGGGAAGGAGGTGTTGGCGGTGATTGAGGAGTGGAACAGGGTGTCACAGAGGGAGTGGTCCCTTCAGAATTTTGAAAGGGGAATGGAGAGGAATGTGTGTTTGGTGGTGGCATCATGAGGTGATGGAAATATCAGAGGATGGCATGGCAAGATGGTAGCATAGAGGCAATTTCACTAGACCAGTAATCTGTGAGGATATAGGTTCAAATCCCACCACAGCAGCTGATGGAATTGAAATTCAATTAATTAACAAAGAATTTGAAGCTAGTCTCAGTAATGCTGCCATGAAACTATTGATTGTTGTAAAAATCCATCTGTTCATTAATGTCCTTTAGGGAAGAAAATCTGCTGTCCTGACTGGGTCTGGCCTACCTGTGACTCCAGAGTCACAGCAATGTGGTTGACTCTTAACTGCCCTCTGAAATGGCCTAGCAAGACACTCAATTGTCAAAGGCAATTAGGGATGGGCAACAATTGCTGGCCTTGCCAGTGATATGCACATCCCATGAAAAAAAAGTGTTGAATATCGGTGCTTGAAAGATGAGGCCAAAGGGAATCCTATTGTGGCTCGGGGAAGGAGGTGATAGCAGATTGCAGGGAATGGAATGGGCACGGCTGAGGGCCCCATCAGCCACAGTTGGCGGGAATCTTCAGTTGAGGGAAAAGGAAGATGTGTCAGAAGTGCTGGGTAGGAAAGGTTGCATCAACAGAACGGATGCGATGGAGACCGAGAAACTTGGAACATGGAATGGAATCCTTACAGAAAGCAGGGTGTGAGGCAGTGTAGTTGAGGTAGGTGTGGGAGTCAGTGAGCTTATAATGAATATTTGTTGATCACCTATCTCCAGCAACAGACACAGAGGAGTCGAGGAAGGGAAAAGTCAGAAATTGACCAAGTGAAGCTGAGAGAAGGGTGGAAATTGGAAGCAAAGTTGATGAAGTTTTCCAATTCAGGACAAGAGCAGGAAGTGGCACTGATACAGTCACCATTTATTTTATTTAGAGATACAGCACTGAAACAGGCCCTTTGGCCCACCGAGTCTGTGCCGACCATCAACCAGCCATTTATGCTAATCCTACACTAATCCCATATTCCTAACACATCCCCACCTTCCCTCAATTTCCCTACAACCTACCTATACTAGGGGCAATTTATAATGGCCAATTTACCTATCAACCTGCAAGTCTTTGGCTGTGGGAGGAAACCGGAGCACCCGACGAAAACCCACGCGGTCACAGGGAGAACTTGCAAACTCCGCACAGGCAGTACCCGGGTCGCTGGAGGTGTGAGGCTGCGGTGCTAACCACTGCGCCATTGTACAGGAAAAAGAGGTGAGGGAGGGGGCCCGAGTAGGTGCGGAAAAAGGAATGTTCCACGTCTCCCACAAAAAGGTTTGGAACCATGCGGGACCCATAGCAACACCTTTTATTTGGAGGAAGTGAGTTGAATTAAAGGAGAAGCTGTTTAATGTGAAAACAAGTTCAGCCAGGTAAAGGAGAGTGACGGTGGTTGGAGACTTATTGGGCTTCTGTTCAGGGAAGAAGCGGAGAGCCCTATGACTCTCCTGGTGAGGGATGGAGGTGTAGAGAGATTGGGCGTCCATAGTGAAGAGGAGATGGTTAGGGTCAGGAAACTGAAAACTGTTAAAGTGATGGTAGGTATTGGAAGTCACAGATTTGGTGGGAAGAGACTGGACAAGGGGGAGAAAAAATTAAGTTGATATCGGAAGAAATCAGTTCAGTGGGACAGAAACCGGTTGAAATGATAGGTCCACCAGTGCAGTCCTGTTTGTGGATCTTGGGAAGGAGGTAGAAGCAGGCTGCTTGGGGTTAGGGGAATATGAGGTTGGAGGTCATGGAGGGAAAGTCTCCAGAGGAGAGAAGGTCAGTGACAATCCTGGAGGCAATGGACTGAATTTTGTCAGCCTGTCGCAGGTCCCAGCAGTGGCACTGGAAGCAGGTTTTGTCGCACCTGTCACATGTGTGGCTAGCCAACAATCGAGCGGTGAATGGCCAATTAACATAACCGAGGAGTGTGAGCCATTATATTGCAGGATGGGGATCGGCTACAAGATGCTGATAACAACGTCAGCTGACGAGAATGTAGGTGCCAGCGCCATCTTTAAAACAATGCTGGCCCTGTTTGTATTGCTGCCTTTCCCTGATGTAATGAATCTGGAGTGCTGCTGGATCACTCTGCTGCTGCTATAACTCCTGAACCCCCCTCTATTACTGCTGCTGCTACTGCTGATGCTTGACACCCCCTCTGCTGCTTCTGGACCCCCATTTATTACTACTACAAGTAATTGAAGCCCCTGCAAAACTTATGCCTTTACAGAGTTTCTGCAGGCCCCTCTTTTGGCATAAGCAGGCAACGTATTGAGTGCGACCCCTCCGGGTGTTGAAGGCTGTTTCTAGACAAATAGAGACCATTAAAGGCAGTTAGGTGGGATCAAGGGAATGATTCTTAAAGGTGTTTGAAGAATCAAAGGGGGGACTGTGGGGACAGAATAATATGGGGACATTTAAGGTGAAATAATTAATCAATTATGTACTACTAACAAACTAACCTCGGAGCTGCAGAGACAGCTTATCAGAAATGACTTCATAACTTCAGGGCTGCAGAGGCAACTTATCAGCAGAAACAGACTAATAAGCAGAAACTAACGGGGCAGCTGCAGACTGCTTAATAGTAGCCTATTGTATAACGATCAGCCTAACGGTCCAAGGAGATAGGGGGATGAGAAACTGCTAGAGGAGAATGTGACAAGGCAGTACCCCAATCAGGCCCCGTCACCAAGAAACTGCAGAAGTTTGTAGACCAATTGGGAACAAAGAGTAGGTGTTACTGATTTGTATGAATAACTATAACAAGGCTTGATTTGGCGCGAAAGGTGGGTTAGTTCAGTGTTAGTTCAGTGTATGTATTGCTTTTTAGTTTTAGTTCAGTTCATTGTTAAGTTTTCTGAAGATGTAACAATTAAGTACTGCAATAAAGTTTCTTAAAGCTACAGTCGGACTTCGTCTCTCTTTGTGCAACTAATGAGATCCAACAATTTGGCATAGTCGGCAGGATCGCTGGGGGATAAAGACCAAAGCATTGGACATCGGACTTACATTGGCCCCGGAGGTAAGGACTCCTCTTTGTTTTAAGAAAAAAAGTCCTGGGCCATTGTCTAAGCTTGGTACTCCACCATGCGATCCCGAACCTTTCTGTTCCGCAACTCGAGACTTGGGGGAAAACGGAAACCCCCTATATATTCAGGCACCTTATTCGGCAGTATTTGGCGTAATAACAACCCGGCTATTAAGCCCACGGGCTTCCAAAGAAGCCCCCTCAGCTCGAGTTTATCTGTAAAAAAAATTTGGCGGTATTTGACGAGATATACCGACCCCTGGCATTGATAAAATGACCAACGAAGGCAACCAACAGTTACCAACTACCGTCAAAGGTGGACGGGCCCCACCTGACGTTCCCAAAGATGAAATACTTTGGTAGTTAAAAGAATATGTAGAGCAACAGTTTAATTTGGCTAAAACGTACACTGAAATTGGGCAAACAAATGGCACCTCCACAGGACAGTGGTCCCTGGAAGATATAAAGAGAGTTTGGGTAAGGATAAAGAACGGACCCAATGGTCCTTGGCCAATAAAGGCCAGAGGGCTCCATGACAAGGTTTATGGCAGAGTGACATAAAGGACTATGTTTTAGAGTAAAAACAAGTTACTGTGTCTTTGATTTGAATGTGTGAATGTTGGAAGCTTCCACGAATGAATTGAATGTCCCGGGGATGTACAGCTTGTGTTCTGTAGAACTGACTGTCTTTAACTCTTTGTTGTCTGGCTTTAATGTTGAAAGCATGGGTCTATTAAGTTGTTTGGAATTGAATGGTTGAGAAAAGTGATTGTTGAGTGTATTCATTTCAATTTAAGATTGTGCACTCAGTAATGGGGTATAAAATTGAATTATGTTTTAAGTTAAAGTTTTATTTTTATTTTAAAAGTTGGTTTGGCAACTGTGAAAAAGCAATGAACAATTTTCTAAGAGATAAGCTTCAGCCTTGAAGGTCTGAAGCTGTCTGGCAAAAATCCAATTTGAAGTTTAAAACACTGCTTTAATTGGAAACTCTGCTATTGCTTTATTTTGCAGTCTAAACTTGAAGACATGTTTTACTGACCATATTATGTAGCAAATGTCAGGAATTGGATACTGGTTTAAGGGAGAGAAGGATAAACAAAGAGATATAGGAAAGAAATCCTGTTTAAAGTTTGTGTAAGGAGTTGGTGTTAAATCTTTTGTTTTAAGAATGTTAAATAACTTTTCCTTTAGTTTTTGGTTTTATTACAGGCATTTGAAAAGGCGCCTGAAGAAAGAACAAGAAAAATTATGTAATTTACCATCTTAAAAACAAAGCACGTGCGATTCTGTTCTGTGTCTAGTTAATAAGTATTATAAGTTAATAAGTCTGAGTTAAGTTTATACGATTAAGGTTAATTGACCTGTTAAGTTGAAAAACTGGAAATTTCATTTGTGGCCACAACGAACTTTCAAGTTTATGATGTCAAGTTTTGGAGGAGTCTTCAGTTCCAGACACAAGACTCGTTCATATAACATTGGCAGTTTTGATTTTTAAATATTTATTGCAGTGAATTGGAATTTGGAATCATCTTTGTTATAAAAAAATCCTGGCATTAGGAACCTCTTACAAAAGATGCAAAAAATTTGAAAACAATTGCAGTTTGATCTAAAATGCTGTCTTTCCTGATGGAGATGCTGTCCTTTGAAGTTGATAATGTTACTAATAATTTTGTTGCTTTCAAACCCTAAGGATACCAAAAGGATTGAAAAAAGTTTAAAATGGAGTAGTTCTTTTCGATCAGAAAAAAAGGTTACGTAAAGTGATGCAGCTGAGAACAGATGTAAGTGGACAAATTAACCCACTGGGCTCAGGGGCAGAGCCACAATGGATTCTTTGTGTTTTTTTAAGCAGGTGACGGTAGGTTCCAAGGCTACGTGAGAACTGATGCCACAGCGAGAGATTCAGCAGCTTTGAGAATTTAAGAACTTAATTGCAGACATCAAATGTCACAGCATCTTTATCAATGAGACAAAGGGCTTGAGAAGGAGCGATAGTTGCAAGCACTTCTGTCTTTAACGTACAAAAAATACCACCAAGTCTGGGCATAAGAAATTGGAATCAATAAACAAAATTTAATTGAAATGAGGGGTTATTTAAAGCACTCAAAGGGAAATTTATCTGATATTTAAGAGGACAATCAAAGTTTTAGAAAATAAAAAAACAAAACAGTCTAAGTGGTTTACTGTGTTGGATATTAGCAATGGATTCTTTACGTTTACGTTTCAGGGACAACAGTTCACCTGGACGTGTCTCTCCCAGGGATTTTATAATAATCCATCGATATTCCACCTTCCTCCAGAAGGTCAGAGTGAAAGTTAAGCTGAAAAAGGCACAGATGATAAAGGAAAAGGTTTCTTATTTGGGAATAGTAATAACACAGGGAAAGCATGAGACAGAGCAAAAGTGAGTGCGGACAATCCTCGAACTCCCCCCAGCGCAAGATATTAAAGCTCTAAGATAAAAAAGGACAGTTCCTATTCCAGGTTGTGAGATTAAACGGACAAGAAGCACCAACCCCCACGGTTACCCCCACATCCGAATTACCGACGAGTAAGGTTACAACCCAGCAGCCACAAGTGACTGGTCTCCCTTGCCCTGCCTTAACTGCAGGACCAGAAAATGGACTTGCGATAATAAAAACTAATAAAATTGTATATGATAATATAAAGCTTGAGTTGGTACCGGTAATATTGAATATTTCAGATATCCAGCTACCTGACTGGTGCCCTGAGAAGACCTGAAAGTTGTCCAAGGTATTACTGTAACAATTGCTAAGACAAGAATTTGGTGATGAGGGAATAATAAAGGGAAAAAGACATAAACGTAGTTTAGTGAATGACGCAGCCACAGTCCTTAATACGGGAACTTCAATTGTCAATACTATAGATTTGGAAAATGTGGACCAGAAGGTTAGAACTCTTAGTCAGCTAGTAAAGGATATTTTGAAAAAGGGACAAAAGGGACAGAGTGGTGTAGCTAAAGTAGGAAAGGATTTGATGAATATAGTGACAGGAAGGGTGATTTGTGAAGGAGCTGTGCAGGCAACTGTATGAGCTGAGGCAGGAGATTCTATAGAAACAGACATGAAAGAGGAACAGACGAAGGTGCCTGTTGTGGGAGACAATGTAATGGTAAAAGGGAAGGGCCGATGGAAACGCTGGTCCCAAATGAAGGTATATAAAGTCAACAGCAAATGACAGACTCCAAAATTAACACCACCTGGTATGCAAAGAGATACCGGGAATGGAAGAAAATGTGATTTGTTACATGCAGAGCAACTGAACTAATTACAGGACTGATGAGAGTACTAGAAGGTCATGCTCATACTATTAATGATATTATAGAAAAGCTAAAGGAGGTCCACGATATTTCAAATAATGAAAGTGCATGTGATACATACAGTTCGTGAATGTTAGAACAAAAGAAGGAAAATTTGAGGCAAATTGATGCGGAACATGTGCCAGTTTGGATAAATGACACCCAGTCGGAGGACTTAACTAGTCACACGAATGATAAAATTACCAGGTGCCAACTGAGAAAACTTAAGGTGTGGAAAGGTCAGGAATGTGTAAATACAGGATCTATGAGTATTGGAGTAGTGTTGGGAATATCTGTAATTCTGAGAGATAAGTTAGGGATGCAATTACATGAAGTAGAAAATATAGGGGTGATAAGGGGAAAAGATTACATAAAATACTATGATATATTACCCTCTTCTTTGGCCTCCTTATCTCGAGAGACAATGGATAAGCGCCTGGAGGTGGTCAGTGGTTTGTGAAGCAGCGCCTGGAGTGGCTATAAAGGCCAATTCTGGAGTGACAGGCTCTTCCACAGGTGCTGCAGAGAAATTTGTTTGTCGGGGCTGTTACACAGTTGGCTCTCTCCTTGCGCCTCTGTCTTTTTTCCTGCCAACTACTAAGTCTCTTCGACTCGCCACACTTTAGCCCCGTCTTTATGGCTGCCTGCCAGCTCTGGCAAACGCTGGCAACTGACTCCCACGACTTGTGATCAATGTCACAGGATTTCATGTCGCGTTTGCAGACGTCTTTAAAGCGGAGACATGGACGGCCGGTGGGTCTGATACCAGTGGCGAGCTCGCTGTACAATGTGTCTTTGGGGATCCTGCCATCTTCCATGCGGCTCACATAGCCAAGCCATCTCAAGCGTCGCTGACTCAGTAGTGGGCGGCACAGTGGCGCAGTGGTTAGCACCGCAGCCTCACAGCTCCAGGGACCCGGGTTCGATTCTGGGTACTGCCTGTGTGGAGTTTGCAAGTTCTCCCTGTGTCTGCGTGGGTTTTCCCCGGGTGTTCCGGTTTCCTCCCACAGCCAAAGACTTGCAGGTGATAGGTAAATTGGCCATTGTAAATTGCCCCTAGTGTAGGTAGGTGATAGGGAATATGGGATTACTGTAGGGTTAGTATAAATGGGTGGTTGTTGGTCGGCATAGACTCGGTGGGCCGAAGGGCCTGTTTCAGTGCTGTATCTCTAAATAAAAAAATAAAAATAGTGTGTATAAGCTGGGGATGTTGGCCGCCTCGAGGACTTCTGTTTTGGAGATACGGTCCTGCCACCTGATGCCAAGTATTCTCCGGAGGCAGCGAAGATGGAATGAATTGAGACGTCGCTCTTGGCTGACATACGTTGTCCAGGCCTCGCTGCCATAGAGCAAGGTACTGAGGACACAGGGCTGATACACTCGGACCTTTGTGTTCCATATATTACCCTATGTTATGGAAATTGGAAAAGAGGTAATTGGAACAACATTGTCTGCGTGTAGTCTGGAAAACCAGGTGGTCATATGTCCTCATACTATATATATAAAACGGCAGAATCAAAATGTGGATTTAACGCCACTGTAAATTGCACCATGCAGACTCGGAAAGCATTGTCAGGGCTAACCCATGTGACCTATATGGGAAAGGGGAGATATTGCTTAACCACCACAGCGAAGGAGTACCAGTATGGACATAACCGGACTTGTCCGGTGAGCCACAGTACATTTTGGTTCAACCCACAAATACCAACCCGAGTAGGGAAGATGGAGTTGGTAGAGATACATAAACAAAAGACAGAAATGATAACTGTGACAGAAAGTATTAAGGAGGATTTGACAAATTACCTCCGGGAATATGAATATACTATTCAGCCATTGCCCGCACGCTTGGGTAAAGAGAGGCAGCAGCTAGAAGTCATTGCTGTAGTGTAAGACAATTTGGAACAACAGTCAAAGATGCTACAAGATGAGATTGACGAGATAAATGATTCTACCTGGCAGGAGGACTTATGGAACTGGGGGTCAGACGTGCAGATACACCCCTGGTATAGAATTATCTCCCATGTCCTGATAGTAGTTTTGGGTATCATGGTGTTATATGTGACCTACTTAATTTGGCAACTTAAGAAATTAATTAGGCGATGTAAGAGGATGTATGAACACAGGTTGGACAGCGACCCGAAAAGCAATTAGTGTTCGAACTTGCTCTATAAAAGGAGAGACAATTAGTTATGCCATAAAAGGGTAATTGTATAACCTTTTCATATATACTTAAAATGAATTAATGAATGATCAATGTACTCTAAGAATGGAATTGTATTATGTTTGTACAATCGATTATGTAATAGTGATGGTTAAATGAAATTGTAATTGTACAAATATACTACCTTTTATGTTTTTGCTTATTAAGTGCTGTTGTAAACAAGTAATTGAAGCCCCTGCAAAACTTATGCCTTTACAGAGTTTCCGCAGGCCCCTCTTTTGGCACAAGCAGGCAACGTATTGAGTGCGACCCCTCCGGGTGTTGAAGGCTGTTTCTAGACAAATAGAGACCATTAAAGGCAGTTAGGTGGGAATGATTCTTAAAGGTGTTTGAAGAATCAAAGGGGGGACTGTGGGGACAGAATAATATGGGGACATTTAAGGTGAAATAATTAATCAATTATGTACTACTAACAAACTAACCTCGGAGCTGCAGAGACAGCTTATCAGAAATGACTTCATAACTTCAGGGCTGCAGAGGCAACTTATCAGCAGAAACAGACTAATAAGCAGAAACTAACGGGGCAGCTGCAGACTGCTTAATAGTAGCCTATTGTATAACGATCAGCCTAACGGTCCAAGGAGATAGGGGGATGAGAAACTGCTAGAGGAGAATGTGACAAGGCAGTACCCCAATCAGGCCCCGTCACCAAGAAACTGCAGAAGTTTGTAGACCAATTGGGAACAAAGAGTAGGTGTTACTGATTTGTATGAATAACTATAACAAGGCTTGATTTGGCGCGAAAGGTGGGTTAGTTCAGTGTTAGTTCAGTGTATGTATTGCTTTTTAGTTTTAGTTCAGTTCATTGTTAAGTTTTCTGAAGATGTAACAATTAAGTACTGCAATAAAGTTTCTTAAAGCTACAGTCGGACTTCGTCTCTCTTTGTGCAACTAATGAGATCCAACAATTTGGCATAGTCGGCAGGATCGCTGGGGGATAAAGACCAAAGCATTGGACATCGGACTTACATTGGCCCCGGAGGTAAGGACTCCTCTTTGTTTTAAGAAAAAAAGTCCTGGGCCGTTGTCTAAGCTTGGTACTCCACCATGCGATCCCGAACCTTTCTGTTCCGCAACTCGAGACTTGGGGGAAAACGGAAACCCCCTATATATTCAGGCACCTTATTCGGCAGTATTTGGCGTAATAACAACCCGGCTATTAAGCCCACGGGCTTCCAAAGAAGCCCCCTCAGCTCGAGTTTATCTGTAAAAAAAATTTGGCGGTATTTGACGAGATATACCGACCCCTGGCATTGATAAAATGACCGACGAAGGCAACCAACAGTTACCAACTACCGTCAAAGGTGGACGGGCCCCACCTGACGTTCCCAAAGATGAAATACTTTGGTAGTTAAAAGAATATGTAGAGCAACAGTTTAATTTGGCTAAAACGTACACTGAAATTGGGCAAACAAATGGCACCTCCACAGGACAGTGGTCCCTGGAAGATATAAAGAGAGTTTGGGTAAGGATAAAGAACGGACCCAATGGTCCTTGGCCAATAAAGGCCAGAGGGCTCCATGACAAGGTTTATGGCAGAGTGACATAAAGGACTATGTTTTAGAGTAAAAACAAGTTACTGTGTCTTTGATTTGAATGTGTGAATGTTGGAAGCTTCCACGAATGAATTGAATGTCCCGGGGATGTACAGCTTGTGTTCTGTAGAACTGACTGTCTTTAACTCTTTGTTGTCTGGCTTTAATGTTGAAAGCATGGGTCTATTAAGTTGTTTGGAATTGAATGGTTGAGAAAAGTGATTGTTGAGTGTATTCATTTCAATTTAAGATTGTGCACTCAGTAATGGGGTATAAAATTGAATTATGTTTTAAGTTAAAGTTTTATTTTTATTTTAAAAGTTGGTTTGGCAACTGTGAAAAAGCAATGAACAATTTTCTAAGAGATAAGCTTCAGCCTTGAAGGTCTGAAGCTGTCTGGCAAAAATCCAATTTGAAGTTTAAAACACTGCTTTAATTGGAAACTCTGCTATTGCTTTATTTTGCAGTCTAAACTTGAAGACATGTTTTACTGACCATATTATGTAGCAAATGTCAGGAATTGGATACTGGTTTAAGGGAGAGAAGGATAAACAAAGAGATATAGGAAAGAAATCCTGTTTAAAGTTTGTGTAAGGAGTTGGTGTTAAATCTTTTGTTTTAAGAATGTTAAATAACTTTTCCTTTAGTTTTTGGTTTTATTACAGGCATTTGAAAAGGCGCCTGAAGAAAGAACAAGAAAAATTATGTAATTTACCATCTTAAAAACAAAGCACGTGCGATTCTGTTCTGTGTCTAGTTAATAAGTATTATAAGTTAATAAGTCTGAGTTAAGTTTATACGATTAAGGTTAATTGACCTGTTAAGTTGAAAAACTGGAAATTTCATTTGTGGCCACAACGAACTTTCAAGTTTATGATGTCAAGTTTTGGAGGAGTCTTCAGTTCCAGACACAAGACTCGTTCATATAACATTGGCAGTTTTGATTTTTAAATATTTATTGCAGTGAATTGGAATTTGGAATCATCTTTGTTATAAAAAAATCCTGGCATTAGGAACCTCTTACAAAAGATGCAAAAAATTTGAAAACAATTGCAGTTTGATCTAAAATGCTGTCTTTCCTGATGGAGATGCTGTCCTTTGAAGTTGATAATGTTACTAATAATTTTGTTGCTTTCAAACCCTAAGGATACCAAAAGGATTGAAAAAAGTTTAAAATGGAGTAGTTCTTTTCGATCAGAAAAAAAGGTTACGTAAAGTGATGCAGCTGAGAACAGATGTAAGTGGACAAATTAACCCACTGGGCTCAGGGGCAGAGCCACAATGGATTCTTTGTGTTTTTTTAAGCAGGTGACGGTAGGTTCCAAGGCTACGTGAGAACTGATGCCACAGCGAGAGATTCAGCAGCTTTGAGAATTTAAGAACTTAATTGCAGACATCAAATGTCACAGCATCTTTATCAATGAGACAAAGGGCTTGAGAAGGAGCGATAGTTGCAAGCACTTCTGTCTTTAACGTACAAAAAATACCACCAAGTCTGGGCATAAGAAATTGGAATCAATAAACAAAATTTAATTGAAATGAGGGGTTATTTAAAGCACTCAAAGGGAAATTTATCTGATATTTAAGAGGACAATCAAAGTTTTAGAAAATAAAAAAACAAAACAGTCTAAGTGGTTTACTGTGTTGGATATTAGCAATGGATTCTTTACGTTTACGTTTCAGGGACAACAGTTCACCTGGACGTGTCTCTCCCAGGGATTTTATAATAATCCATCGATATTCCACCTTCCTCCAGAAGGTCAGAGTGAAAGTTAAGCTGAAAAAGGCACAGATGATAAAGGAAAAGGTTTCTTATTTGGGAATAGTAATAACACAGGGAAAGCATGAGACAGAGCAAAAGTGAGTGCGGACAATCCTCGAACTCCCCCCAGCGCAAGATATTAAAGCTCTAAGATAAAAAAGGACAGTTCCTATTCCAGGTTGTGAGATTAAACGGACAAGAAGCACCAACTCCCACGGTTACCCCCACATCCGAATTACCGACGAGTAAGGTTACAACCCAGCAGCCACAAGTGACTGGTCTCCCTTGCCCTGCCTTAACTGCAGGACCAGAAAATGGACTTGCGATAATAAAAACTAATAAAATTGTATATGATAATATAAAGCTTGAGTTGGTACCGGTAATATTGAATATTTCAGATATCCAGCTACCTGACTGGTGCCCTGAGAAGACCTGAAAGTTGTCCAAGGTATTACTGTAACAATTGCTAAGACAAGAATTTGGTGATGAGGGAATAATAAAGGGAAAAAGACATAAACGTAGTTTAGTGAATGACGCAGCCACAGTCCTTAATACGGGAACTTCAATTGTCAATACTATAGATTTGGAAAATGTGGACCAGAAGGTTAGAACTCTTAGTCAGCTAGTAAAGGATATTTTGAAAAAGGGACAAAAGGGACAGAGTGGTGTAGCTAAAGTAGGAAAGGATTTGATGAATATAGTGACAGGAAGGGTGATTTGTGAAGGAGCTGTGCAGGCAACTGTATGAGCTGAGGCAGGAGATTCTATAGAAACAGACATGAAAGAGGAACAGACGAAGGTGCCTGTTGTGGGAGACAATGTAATGGTAAAAGGGAAGGGCCGATGGAAACGCTGGTCCCAAATGAAGGTATATAAAGTCAACAGCAAATGACAGACTCCAAAATTAACACCACCTGGTATGCAAAGAGATACCGGGAATGGAAGAAAATGTGATTTGTTACATGCAGAGCAACTGAACTAATTACAGGACTGATGAGAGTACTAGAAGGTCATGCTCATACTATTAATGATATTATAGAAAAGCTAAAGGAGGTCCACGATATTTCAAATAATGAAAGTGCATGTGATACATACAGTTCGTGAATGTTAGAACAAAAGAAGGAAAATTTGAGGCAAATTGATGCGGAACATGTGCCAGTTTGGATAAATGACACCCAGTCGGAGGACTTAACTAGTCACACGAATGATAAAATTACCAGGTGCCAACTGAGAAAACTTAAGGTGTGGAAAGGTCAGGAATGTGTAAATACAGGATCTATGAGTATTGGAGTAGTGTTGGGAATATCTGTAATTCTGAGAGATAAGTTAGGGATGCAATTACATGAAGTAGAAAATATAGGGGTGATAAGGGGAAAAGATTACATAAAATACTATGATATATTACCCTCTTCTTTGGCCTCCTTATCTCGAGAGACAATGGATAAGCGCCTGGAGGTGGTCAGTGGTTTGTGAAGCAGCGCCTGGAGTGGCTATAAAGGCCAATTCTGGAGTGACAGGCTCTTCCACAGGTGCTGCAGAGAAATTTGTTTGTCGGGGCTGTTACACAGTTGGCTCTCTCCTTGCGCCTCTGTCTTTTTTCCTGCCAACTACTAAGTCTCTTCGACTCGCCACACTTTAGCCCCGTCTTTATGGCTGCCTGCCAGCTCTGGCAAACGCTGGCAACTGACTCCCACGACTTGTGATCAATGTCACAGGATTTCATGTCGCGTTTGCAGACGTCTTTAAAGCGGAGACATGGACGGCCGGTGGGTCTGATACCAGTGGCGAGCTCGCTGTACAATGTGTCTTTGGGGATCCTGCCATCTTCCATGCGGCTCACATAGCCAAGCCATCTCAAGCGTCGCTGACTCAGTAGTGGGCGGCACAGTGGCGCAGTGGTTAGCACCGCAGCCTCACAGCTCCAGGGACCCGGGTTCGATTCTGGGTACTGCCTGTGTGGAGTTTGCAAGTTCTCCCTGTGTCTGCGTGGGTTTTCCCCGGGTGTTCCGGTTTCCTCCCACAGCCAAAGACTTGCAGGTGATAGGTAAATTGGCCATTGTAAATTGCCCCTAGTGTAGGTAGGTGATAGGGAATATGGGATTACTGTAGGGTTAGTATAAATGGGTGGTTGTTGGTCGGCATAGACTCGGTGGGCCGAAGGGCCTGTTTCAGTGCTGTATCTCTAAATAAAAAAATAAAAATAGTGTGTATAAGCTGGGGATGTTGGCCGCCTCGAGGACTTCTGTTTTGGAGATACGGTCCTGCCACCTGATGCCAAGTATTCTCCGGAGGCAGCGAAGATGGAATGAATTGAGACGTCGCTCTTGGCTGACATACGTTGTCCAGGCCTCGCTGCCATAGAGCAAGGTACTGAGGACACAGGGCTGATACACTCGGACCTTTGTGTTCCATATATTACCCTATGTTATGGAAATTGGAAAAGAGGTAATTGGAACAACATTGTCTGCGTGTAGTCTGGAAAACCAGGTGGTCATATGTCCTCATACTATATATATAAAACGGCAGAATCAAAATGTGGATTTAACGCCACTGTAAATTGCACCATGCAGACTCGGAAAGCATTGTCAGGGCTAACCCATGTGACCTATATGGGAAAGGGGAGATATTGCTTAACCACCACAGCGAAGGAGTACCAGTATGGACATAACCGGACTTGTCCGGTGAGCCACAGTACATTTTGGTTCAACCCACAAATACCAACCCGAGTAGGGAAGATGGAGTTGGTAGAGATACATAAACAAAAGACAGAAATGATAACTGTGACAGAAAGTATTAAGGAGGATTTGACAAATTACCTCCGGGAATATGAATATACTATTCAGCCATTGCCCGCACGCTTGGGTAAAGAGAGGCAGCAGCTAGAAGTCATTGCTGTAGTGTAAGACAATTTGGAACAACAGTCAAAGATGCTACAAGATGAGATTGACGAGATAAATGATTCTACCTGGCAGGAGGACTTATGGAACTGGGGGTCAGACGTGCAGATACACCCCTGGTATAGAATTATCTCCCATGTCCTGATAGTAGTTTTGGGTATCATGGTGTTATATGTGACCTACTTAATTTGGCAACTTAAGAAATTAATTAGGCGATGTAAGAGGATGTATGAACACAGGTTGGACAGCGACCCGAAAAGCAATTAGTGTTCGAACTTGCTCTATAAAAGGAGAGACAATTAGTTATGCCATAAAAGGGTAATTGTATAACCTTTTCATATATACTTAAAATGAATTAATGAATGATCAATGTACTCTAAGAATGGAATTGTATTATGTTTGTACAATCGATTATGTAATAGTGATGGTTAAATGAAATTGTAATTGTACAAATATACTACCTTTTATGTTTTTGCTTATTAAGTGCTGTTGTAAACAAGTAATTGAAGCCCCTGCAAAACTTATGCCTTTACAGAGTTTCCGCAGGCCCCTCTTTTGGCACAAGCAGGCAACGTATTGAGTGCGACCCCTCCGGGTGTTGAAGGCTGTTTCTAGACAAATAGAGACCATTAAAGGCAGTTAGGTGGGAATGATTCTTAAAGGTGTTTGAAGAATCAAAGGGGGGACTGTGGGGACAGAATAATATGGGGACATTTAAGGTGAAATAATTAATCAATTATGTACTACTAACAAACTAACCTCGGAGCTGCAGAGACAGCTTATCAGAAATGACTTCATAACTTCAGGGCTGCAGAGGCAACTTATCAGCAGAAACAGACTAATAAGCAGAAACTAACGGGGCAGCTGCAGACTGCTTAATAGTAGCCTATTGTATAACGATCAGCCTAACGGTCCAAGGAGATAGGGGGATGAGAAACTGCTAGAGGAGAATGTGACAAGGCAGTACCCCAATCAGGCCCCGTCACCAAGAAACTGCAGAAGTTTGTAGACCAATTGGGAACAAAGAGTAGGTGTTACTGATTTGTATGAATAACTATAACAAGGCTTGATTTGGCGCGAAAGGTGGGTTAGTTCAGTGTTAGTTCAGTGTATGTATTGCTTTTTAGTTTTAGTTCAGTTCATTGTTAAGTTTTCTGAAGATGTAACAATTAAGTACTGCAATAAAGTTTCTTAAAGCTACAGTCGGACTTCGTCTCTCTTTGTGCAACTAATGAGATCCAACAATTTGGCATAGTCGGCAGGATCGCTGGGGGATAAAGACCAAAGCATTGGACATCGGACTTACATTGGCCCCGGAGGTAAGGACTCCTCTTTGTTTTAAGAAAAAAAGTCCTGGGCCGTTGTCTAAGCTTGGTACTCCACCATGCGATCCCGAACCTTTCTGTTCCGCAACTCGAGACTTGGGGGAAAACGGAAACCCCCTATATATTCAGGCACCTTATTCGGCAGTATTTGGCGTAATAACAACCCGGCTATTAAGCCCACGGGCTTCCAAAGAAGCCCCCTCAGCTCGAGTTTATCTGTAAAAAAAATTTGGCGGTATTTGACGAGATATACCGACCCCTGGCATTGATAAAATGACCGACGAAGGCAACCAACAGTTACCAACTACCGTCAAAGGTGGACGGGCCCCACCTGACGTTCCCAAAGATGAAATACTTTGGTAGTTAAAAGAATATGTAGAGCAACAGTTTAATTTGGCTAAAACGTACACTGAAATTGGGCAAACAAATGGCACCTCCACAGGACAGTGGTCCCTGGAAGATATAAAGAGAGTTTGGGTAAGGATAAAGAACGGACCCAATGGTCCTTGGCCAATAAAGGCCAGAGGGCTCCATGACAAGGTTTATGGCAGAGTGACATAAAGGACTATGTTTTAGAGTAAAAACAAGTTACTGTGTCTTTGATTTGAATGTGTGAATGTTGGAAGCTTCCACGAATGAATTGAATGTCCCGGGGATGTACAGCTTGTGTTCTGTAGAACTGACTGTCTTTAACTCTTTGTTGTCTGGCTTTAATGTTGAAAGCATGGGTCTATTAAGTTGTTTGGAATTGAATGGTTGAGAAAAGTGATTGTTGAGTGTATTCATTTCAATTTAAGATTGTGCACTCAGTAATGGGGTATAAAATTGAATTATGTTTTAAGTTAAAGTTTTATTTTTATTTTAAAAGTTGGTTTGGCAACTGTGAAAAAGCAATGAACAATTTTCTAAGAGATAAGCTTCAGCCTTGAAGGTCTGAAGCTGTCTGGCAAAAATCCAATTTGAAGTTTAAAACACTGCTTTAATTGGAAACTCTGCTATTGCTTTATTTTGCAGTCTAAACTTGAAGACATGTTTTACTGACCATATTATGTAGCAAATGTCAGGAATTGGATACTGGTTTAAGGGAGAGAAGGATAAACAAAGAGATATAGGAAAGAAATCCTGTTTAAAGTTTGTGTAAGGAGTTGGTGTTAAATCTTTTGTTTTAAGAATGTTAAATAACTTTTCCTTTAGTTTTTGGTTTTATTACAGGCATTTGAAAAGGCGCCTGAAGAAAGAACAAGAAAAATTATGTAATTTACCATCTTAAAAACAAAGCACGTGCGATTCTGTTCTGTGTCTAGTTAATAAGTATTATAAGTTAATAAGTCTGAGTTAAGTTTATACGATTAAGGTTAATTGACCTGTTAAGTTGAAAAACTGGAAATTTCATTTGTGGCCACAACGAACTTTCAAGTTTATGATGTCAAGTTTTGGAGGAGTCTTCAGTTCCAGACACAAGACTCGTTCATATAACATTGGCAGTTTTGATTTTTAAATATTTATTGCAGTGAATTGGAATTTGGAATCATCTTTGTTATAAAAAAATCCTGGCATTAGGAACCTCTTACAAAAGATGCAAAAAATTTGAAAACAATTGCAGTTTGATCTAAAATGCTGTCTTTCCTGATGGAGATGCTGTCCTTTGAAGTTGATAATGTTACTAATAATTTTGTTGCTTTCAAACCCTAAGGATACCAAAAGGATTGAAAAAAGTTTAAAATGGAGTAGTTCTTTTCGATCAGAAAAAAAGGTTACGTAAAGTGATGCAGCTGAGAACAGATGTAAGTGGACAAATTAACCCACTGGGCTCAGGGGCAGAGCCACAATGGATTCTTTGTGTTTTTTTAAGCAGGTGACGGCAGGTTCCAAGGCCACGTGAGAACTGGTGCCACAGCGAGAGATTCAGCAGCTTTGAGAATTTAAGAACTTAATTGCAGACATCAAATGTCACAGCATCTTTATCAATGAGACAAAGGGCTTGAGAAGGAGCGACAGTTGCAAGCACTTCTGTCTTTAACGTACAAAAAATACCACCAAGTCTGGGCATAAGAAATTGGAATCAATAAACAAAATTTAATTGAAATGAGGGGTTATTTAAAGCACTCAAAGGGAAATTTATCTGATATTTAAGAGGACAATCAAAGTTTTAGAAAATAAAAAAACAAAACAGTCTAAGTGGTTTACTGTGTTGGATATTAGCAATGGATTCTTTACGTTTACGTTTCAGGGACAACAGTTCACCTGGACGTGTCTCTCCCAGGGATTTTATAATAATCCATCGATATTCCACCTTCCTCCAGAAGGTCAGAGTGAAAGTTAAGCTGAAAAAGGCACAGATGATAAAGGAAAAGGTTTCTTATTTGGGAATAGTAATAACACAGGGAAAGCATGAGACAGAGCAAAAGTGAGTGCGGACAATCCTCGAACTCCCCCCAGCGCAAGATATTAAAGCTCTAAGATAAAAAAGGACAGTTCCTATTCCAGGTTGTGAGATTAAACGGACAAGAAGCACCAACCCCCACGGTTACCCCCACATCCGAATTACCGACGAGTAAGGTTACAACCCAGCAGCCACAAGTGACTGGTCTCCCTTGCCCTGCCTTAACTGCAGGACCAGAAAATGGACTTGCGATAATAAAAACTAATAAAATTGTATATGATAATATAAAGCTTGAGTTGGTACCGGTAATATTGAATATTTCAGATATCCAGCTACCTGACTGGTGCCCTGAGAAGACCTGAAAGTTGTCCAAGGTATTACTGTAACAATTGCTAAGACAAGAATTTGGTGATGAGGGAATAATAAAGGGAAAGAGACATAAACGTAGTTTAGTGAATGACGCAGCCACAGTCCTTAATACGGGAACTTCAATTGTCAATACTATAGATTTGGAAAATGTGGACCAGAAGGTTAGAACTCTTAGTCAGCTAGTAAAGGATATTTTGAAAAAGGGACAAAAGGGACAGAGTGGTGTAGCTAAAGTAGGAAAGGATTTGATGAATATAGTGACAGGAAGGGTGATTTGTGAAGGAGCTGTGCAGGCAACTGTATGAGCTGAGGCAGGAGATTCTATAGAAACAGACATGAAAGAGGAACAGACGAAGGTGCCTGTTGTGGGAGACAATGTAATGGTAAAAAGGAAGGGCCGATGGAAACGCTGGTCCCAAATGAAGGTATATAAAGTCAACAGCAAATGACAGACTCCAAAATTAACACCACCTGGTATGCAAAGAGATACCGGGAATGGAAGAAAATGTGATTTGTTACATGCAGAGCAACTGAACTAATTACAGGACTGATGAGAGTACTAGAAGGTCATGCTCATACTATTAATGATATTATAGAAAAGCTAAAGGAGGTCCACGATATTTCAAATAATGAAAGTGCATGTGATACATACAGTTCGTGAATGTTAGAACAAAAGAAGGAAAATTTGAGGCAAATTGATGCGGAACATGTGCCAGTTTGGATAAATGACACCCAGTCGGAGGACTTAACTAGTCACACGAATGATAAAATTACCAGGTGCCAACTGAGAAAACTTAAGGTGTGGAAAGGTCAGGAATGTGTAAATACAGGATCTATGAGTATTGGAGTAGTGTTGGGAATATCTGTAATTCTGAGAGATAAGTTAGGGATGCAATTACATGAAGTAGAAAATATAGGGGTGATAAGGGGAAAAGATTACATAAAATACTATGATATATTACCCTCTTCTTTGGCCTCCTTATCTCGAGAGACAATGGATAAGCGCCTGGAGGTGGTCAGTGGTTTGTGAAGCAGCGCCTGGAGTGGCTATAAAGGCCAATTCTGGAGTGATAGGCTCTTCCACAGGTGCTGCAGAGAAATTTGTTTGTCGGGGCTGTTACACAGTTGGCTCTCTCCTTGCGCCTCTGTCTTTTTTCCTGCCAACTACTAAGTCTCTTCGACTCGCCACACTTTAGCCCCGTCTTTATGGCTGCCTGCCAGCTCTGGCAAACGCTGGCAACTGACTCCCACGACTTGTGATCAATGTCACAGGATTTCATGTCGCATTTGCAGACGTCTTTAAAGCGGAGACATGGACGGCCGGTGGGTCTGATACCAGTGGCGAGCTCGCTGTACAATGTGTCTTTGGGGATCCTGCCATCTTCCATGCGGCTCACATAGCCAAGCCATCTCAAGCGTCGCTGACTCAGTAGTGGGCGGCACAGTGGCGCAGTGGTTAGCACCGCAGCCTCACAGCTCCAGGGACCCGGGTTCAATTCTGGGTACTGCCTGTGTGGAGTTTGCAAGTTCTCCCTGTGTCTGCGTGGGTTTTCCCCGGGTGTTCCGGTTTCCTCCCACAGCCAAAGACTTGCAGGTGATAGGTAAATTGGCCATTGTAAATTGCCCCTAGTGTAGGTAGGTGATAGGGAATATGGGATTACTGTAGGGTTAGTATAAATGGGTGGTTGTTGGTCGGCATAGACTCGGTGGGCCGAAGGGCCTGTTTCAGTGCTGTATCTCTAAATAAAAAAATAAAAATAGTGTGTATAAGCTGGGGATGTTGGCCGCCTCGAGGACTTCTGTTTTGGAGATACGGTCCTGCCACCTGATGCCAAGTACTCTCCGGAGGCAGCGAAGATGGAATGAATTGAGACGTCGCTCTTGGCTGACATACGTTGTCCAGGCCTCGCTGCCATAGAGCAAGGTACTGAGGACACAGGGCTGATACACTCGGACCTTTGTGTTCCATATATTACCCTATGTTATGGAAATTGGAAAAGAGGTAATTGGAACAACATTGTCTGCGTGTAGTCTGGAAAACCAGGTGGTCATATGTCCTCATACTATATATATAAAACGGCAGAATCAAAATGTGGATTTAACGCCACTGTAAATTGCACCATGCAGACTCGGAAAGCATTGTCAGGGCTAACCCATGTGACCTATATGGGAAAGGGGAGATATTGCTTAACCACCACAGCGAAGGAGTACCAGTATGGACATAACCGGACTTGTCCGGTGAGCCACAGTACATTTTGGTTCAACCCACAAATACCAACCCGAGTAGGGAAGATGGAGTTGGTAGAGATACATAAACAAAAGACAGAAATGATAACTGTGACAGAAAGTATTAAGGAGGATTTGACAAATTACCTCCGGGAATATGAATATACTATTCAGCCATTGCCCGCACGCTTGGGTAAAGAGAGGCAGCAGCTAGAAGTCATTGCTGTAGTGTAAGACAATTTGGAACAACAGTCAAAGATGCTACAAGATGAGATTGACGAGATAAATGATTCTACCTGGCAGGAGGACTTATGGAACTGGGGGTCAGACGTGCAGATACACCCCTGGTATAGAATTATCTCCCATGTCCTGATAGTAGTTTTGGGTATCATGGTGTTATATGTGACCTACTTAATTTGGCAACTTAAGAAATTAATTAGGCGATGTAAGAGGATGTATGAACACAGGTTGGACAGCGACCCGAAAAGCAATTAGTGTTCGAACTTGCTCTATAAAAGGAGAGACAATTAGTTATGCCATAAAAGGGTAATTGTATAACCTTTTCATATATACTTAAAATGAATTAATGAATGATCAATGTACTCTAAGAATGGAATTGTATTATGTTTGTACAATCGATTATGTAATAGTGATGGTTAAATGAAATTGTAATTGTACAAATATACTACCTTTTATGTTTTTGCTTATTAAGTGCTGTTGTAAACAAGTAATTGAAGCCCCTGCAAAACTTATGCCTTTACAGAGTTTCCGCAGGCCCCTCTTTTGGCACAAGCAGGCAACGTATTGAGTGCGACCCCTCCGGGTGTTGAAGGCTGTTTCTAGACAAATAGAGACCATTAAAGGCAGTTAGGTGGGAATGATTCTTAAAGGTGTTTGAAGAATCAAAGGGGGGACTGTGGGGACAGAATAATATGGGGACATTTAAGGTGAAATAATTAATCAATTATGTACTACTAACAAACTAACCTCGGAGCTGCAGAGACAGCTTATCAGAAATGACTTCATAACTTCAGGGCTGCAGAGGCAACTTATCAGCAGAAACAGACTAATAAGCAGAAACTAACGGGGCAGCTGCAGACTGCTTAATAGTAGCCTATTGTATAACGATCAGCCTAACGGTCCAAGGAGATAGGGGGATGAGAAACTGCTAGAGGAGAATGTGACAAGGCAGTACCCCAATCAGGCCCCGTCACCAAGAAACTGCAGAAGTTTGTAGACCAATTGGGAACAAAGAGTAGGTGTTACTGATTTGTATGAATAACTATAACAAGGCTTGATTTGGCGCGAAAGGTGGGTTAGTTCAGTGTTAGTTCAGTGTATGTATTGCTTTTTAGTTTTAGTTCAGTTCATTGTTAAGTTTTCTGAAGATGTAACAATTAAGTACTGCAATAAAGTTTCTTAAAGCTACAGTCGGACTTCATCTGTCCTTGTGCAACTAATGGGATCCAACAGCTGCTACTGCTGTAAATCCTGGACCCCCCCCCCCCCCCCCACCACCCCCACTACTGTTGCTGCTGCTGCTTGACCTCTCCTCTACTGCTGCTGCAAATCCTGCACCTCCCTGTGCTTCTGCACCAGGACTACGGATTGATTAGAGTGGGAGCCAAATAGGACTATGCCCGTGGCAAGACAATGTGTTGCCCCACGGTTTAACAATGCCTCCCTGGAGATTCTCCTCCAGGCTGCAAGGGAAAGGTGGAGGTTCTCTTTCCAAGGGATGGCAAGAAGAGGTCCTCCCGCCTGACCAAGCCTGGATGGAGATTGAAGTGGAGGACAGCAACTGTGGGGTCACCCCCAGAAACTGGTTCCAGTGTCAATGACCACCATTGCTCCATCAAAGTGAATCCTCCATGCCTATCTCCTCTTTGGGGCTTGAATGTGGCCATGCAGTAGGGAGCACAACATGGGAAGGGAGTGACCACAAAGACAGTGGCAAGGGGGTGAAGCATTACAACATCCTGGGCTGTATTTTACAGACCCCACCTGCACCCCCCCCTCTCCCGCCCCGATGTCAGGTTTTGAGGAAGGAGGTGTCCCTGAAAATGCCTCCGGGAGCTGGCTGCCATGCACCCAGACGCCAGGAGGGCCCGACCCAATATCGCTGGCAGCGGCAAGGCCTTGTGGCGGCCCCTCCACCGCTCGGCGACAGGACCCCCATTTGTATATGTAAATAAATAAAAATTAATGCATTAATCACACTTACACTGCCTCCTTGCATCCCGCTGGGAGGCCCCCTTCCTGATGCTGGGACCTTTGTTTAGGAACTAAGGGCTGTTTAATGAGGGACGTGCATCCCCCAGCACTCCGCTGCGCACACCACTCCCCCACCCCCGCAGTCGGGAGGCAGCCCGCACAGTTTCTCTTCCCACGCTTCCCGTGTGCTGATAGGGCCACCCGCAACATGGCAAATAGCAGCTGCAACAGGAAGAGGCCCTTAATTGGGGGTCAATTGCCCAGTTAAGGGCCTCAATCGGCGGCGGGGCAGGAAGGTCATTCACAGGCCTTCCCACCCCAGACTAAATTTTGGTGGAGATGGGATGGTGGTGGGAACCCACCCCGCCATCACCCTACCCAATTTTATGCTCTCCCTGTCTCCATATCCACTCTGAGGGAGAGTATAAACCGCCCCCCACTTTGTTTTTTTCTTGCCCCATTACCAGTCCCTTTGGCCCTCTTTGACTATCTCTGTTCTTTAATCTCTCCTGTCTTCAAGCCTATCACAGACCTTCCCTTTTGTTCTATTTCCCACCCTTCCCTTGCTCAAAACCTATTACATTTCTTACTTTTCCCAGTTCTGGTGAAAGGTCATCGACCTGAAACGTTGGCCAGGATTTTATGAGTCTCACACCATTCCTGAAGGCGGGACCAGAAGTTGGCATAACTTCCGCTTCTGCCATTTTCCCCTATCTCAAGCAATTCTATATATAAATGAATAGGGCAGCGACGGGCACAGGAGATTCGTGCGATCAGGTGATGGGGAAGGCCTTTCATTATTGGAAGCCAATGCAACTGGCTCAAGCACCATGAGTGACATGGCTATGAAGCATTCTTTGTGTTAAGCCCCAAGTAGCAGCAGCCTTCATTGTTATGTGTAAGTAGAGATAGCAAAATTAAGTATTTTACTTGTTTGTAACTGCTCTTTCCTTCCTTAATTGAACAAACCCAGCCCCAATTCCCCATTACTTTTTTTCACTGCAGCAAGAGCAAAGAAAATGTCAGCCAGCAGGCTTGAATTGGTATGTTTTCAGTTCCTTTTGTAGCCCTGAGAAGATTTGATCTGCCAGTCACAGCCAAGTGTTGCAATGTTGTAGCTTCCTATGTGTGCGGGTTAATGCCTGGACAATGTTGCCAATGGAGATGCAGGTCGTTTTTAACCAAGTTGATAGCATACAGGCTGAGAGGTGCATCTCTATTGCGGGTTCATGTGCTGTTGTCAGAAGAGCCCTTTTAGACTACAGCAATGAATAAGACCTCAGGCATACGTGAACATATTTGGAGAATGTTTATTTTCTCCTCCCAACATTCCTTTATGAAGTGGCTTACTTTTGGCTGAAACGTGCAAATATAAGGTTTTCCCTGATGCCCCTTGCATGTTTTTCCATGGCCCTCATATCTGTAATGGCATTATTGGCATTGTTGTCCTCCTCCTCACCCTCTTCATAGTCATCCTCTTCTGAGGAGGACTGGTGTTCCTCCTGTTCATCCGCCTGCAGAATGCTGCTGTGTTTAGTTGCCATGTTGTGCAATGCACAGCAGACAACAACGAATCATGAGACCCTCTGTGGCGGGTACTGAAGATCCGCTCCAAACTGGTCAATCGGCGGAAGTGTATTTTCAGCATGCCGAAGGCCACAGCCCTTGCTGCTTGGCTGACCTTGTCTACAGGTAAGTAGATGAAATCATTGGCATGACGAAATAGGGCATTGGTCACCTCTTTGATACATCTATGGGTCGCAGACTGTGATATGCACATATATTGCCTGTTGATCCCTGAAAGGCCCTGCAAGCAAAGAAATTGAGTGCAGCAGTAACCTTGAGGGCAACTGGCATGGGATTCCCACCAAAGCCACGTGGTAGCAGGTCATGCAACAGGATCCTACAAAATTTTGTAACCATTTCACGTGACATCCTTAGGCATCTCTGGCATTTTCTCTCTCACACTTGAAGGTAAGTTGTCCTTACCCTGAAGATACGATGACGTGCCAGTGTCCGTCTTCGATAATGCCGTTCCTGGATGTTATTGCCTGTTGCTGGCACTCAGGTATCACCCATTGAGGGAAAACAGCCCCCTGAATTGCTCCCTCTGCTCTTCTTCCCGTGGTACTGGACAAATTGGGTGTAAGAGAACCATGTCACTGCAGATCTTCAAATAATGGAATAAGCAGAGTGTTCCAATTCAGCCCTCTGTTGCCAGTTAGCTGAACTATTGAGGCAATAAACAGTTCGCTTTTATGTGTCTTAAATTGGCAACCAAGTGGAAATCCCACCCACTATCATTTGTCTCCTCCCACTCGCCTTGCAATACTTGAATGGCCACGTGGTTCGAATTATCATTCGAAAAATGGTGCTTGTAAAATTTACGGCAAGTTCCCTACCTTCCAACCTCCTCCTGCAACCTTCCAGACTGCACTCAATGTAACCTTAACCCTTCCCTCTGTTACCATTGAACCTCCCCCCATTACCTTGAACAGTGTCACAATCAATTTATTCATGACATCCCTCCCCCCATTCCTACCCCCGTAACCATCAACATGCCGACTCTGACCTTTTATCCTCTTCAAATCCCACCTTAATATTATTACCAAGTCCCGTTCCCCTCCCGATGATGCTGTAAAATACCCAACCTGAAGTCTCGACCTTCCACCCACCCCCGAACAGAATCCATTTGTCCTCATGACTGTGATTGTCCCCTCTGCCAACTAGTACCCTGAATTCACCTCACAGGTCCGCAATGTTAACAGTACTCATCCCTCCCTTTAGGCTGCTCATGACCATCTTTGACTGTAATGCTCAAATCAACCCACCATCCCAAGCTGCCCACAGCCAGTTTAAGCAGCAATAACAACCACTACACACCCTGGACGCTCCCCTCCTCCCTCCCCTGCTTCTCCATGCTCCCGATAACCCCACCCTGTCCTCCCCTCCTCCCTCCCATGCTCCTGATAACCCCGTCTTGTCCTCTGCTCCTCCCTCCCCTGCTCCTCCATGCACCCCTATCCCCCGCCCCACCGTCATCCGATTTGAAGCTGGTAGAGCACCCTGGATCATAACTATTCATTCTGTTAAAAAAATTCTCCACCTGGCTTTTTTGCCAATGATCTGTGTCCTTTAGTTACCAAGCCTCCTGCCAGTGGAAAATGTCTACTCTATCAAAACCCTTCACAAATTTTGCCTATCTCTATCAAACTAACCTTCTCCTTCTCTGCTTTTAGAACAATCCCAGATTACCCCTGATCTCTGACCCCCTTCAATCTCTCCCCAATTCCCCAGCTTCAACTCCCCACCCTGACTCCCCCATCTCTGTCCCTCATCTCCAACCACCTTTTGATTTCCAACTCCCTTCTGATCTCTGATGCCCCACCATCCCCTTCTGATCTCTGATGCCCCCCACCCGCCCATCCTCTTCTGATCTCTGACCCCCTTCTGATCTCTCACAAACTTGCAACTTCATCCATTGCACATCCCCACCAGCCAATGACAACCCTCCCAAACATGCTCTACCCACCCCTGCAATCTCTATCCCAACATCTACTAAACTTACCTGCTCTGGGCATTGGCCTTTTCTGGAGTGTTCCCCACCTAACAGGCGGTCAAGCCTGTCAATCAGGTTGCATTCTGGGTGAGGAACCTGTTCAGATAAAACACACACGCCCAGACTGCTGTGTTTCCCGACTATAAATCTTCCCCAACCCGCGCCGAAACTCAGTTCCAGTAAATATCAGGGCCAATTCTTCAGCTGAGGCTTAACCAGTGAGTTATAATGGTTTACTTTACTTTGTACTCTATGCCTCTATTTATAAAGTTGTTCGATCATCGGTGCCAATGATTCCTTCATTTCAGTACAGTGGAGGGTTAAATTGAAATATGATGAAAAATGAGCAGGTGCTACAACAGGCATGTGATCTGCTCCACTAGACTACCACCTGGAGTGTGAAGATGAAAAACACCCCTAGAGCGTCTGACAAATTCACTCTCTATGCTCCTTCAGCACCCTAGGATACATGCTATGAAGCCCAGGGAGTTATCTGGTATTCATTGCCAATAATGAAAGCAATAAAATAATAGTAACTCAGCAGAGTAGTTGTCGTCTTTCTGGCCAAAGACCATCTTGTTCTATCTTGTCAGAATCAGCCATGAGCCCTGTGTAGAAAGAAAGCATTACAACCACACCCAGGGACTCTAGGCCTAGGAACAGGAGAATAGACCAGATGAATGCATGGCTGGAGAAATGGTTCAGGATGGAGGGATTTAGATTCCTGGGACATCAGGACCAGTTCTGGGGAAGGTGGGACCTGTACAAGCGGGACGGGTTACACCCAGGCAGGGCCGGGACCGATGTGTTCGCAGGGACGTTTGCTAGTGCTGTTGGGGAGGATTTAAACTAGTAAATCCTGATGTAGAATCTATATGGGTGGAGCTAAGAAACACAAAGGGGCAGAAAACGTTGGTGGGGGTTGTATATAGACCCCCAAACAGCAGTGGTGATGTAGAGGATGGCATTAAACAGGAAATTAGAGATGCATGCAATAAGGGTGCAACAGTAATTATGGGTGACATTAATCTACATATAGATTGGGCAAACCAAATTAGCAATAATACTGCAGAGGAGATATTCCTGGAGTGTGTATGTGATGGTTTTTTGGACAAATATGTTGAGGAACCAACTAGAGAACAGGCCATCCTGGACTGGCTATTGTGTAATGAGAAAGGATTAATTTACAATCTTGTTGTGCGGTGTCCCTCCTATAGTGTCGTGACCAGAACTGTACACAGTACTCCAGCTGTGGCCTAATTAGCATTTTATACAGCTCCATCATAACCTCCCTGCTCTTATATCCTATGCCTCAGCTAATAAAGGCAAGTATCCCATATGCCTTCTTAACCACCATATCTATCTGTGCTGCTGCCTTCAGTGATCTATGAACAAGTACACCAAGGTCCCTCTGACCCTCTGTACTTCCTAGGGTCCTACCACCCATTGTATATTTCCTTGCCTTGTTAGTCCTCCCAAAACTCCCAAAAAATTGCAACTGTTTGATGAGCGAGGTCAAAGCAGAAAAGAAAACTCTTTGTAGTAGTAATGGAAAACAGGGTGGAGTTCACAATCTTCAAGTGAATCCAGAGTGCCTAAGCAAAGAGGAGCTAGGGTTGTACAGCATTTATGCCACTGGCAATCACTCAAATGACAGAGACTTTTGTACAAAGATGTAGGTAAATCAACAGTACATGAACATGCGCATCAATACGACTACAGATTTCTCCATTATGAGTAGAGACACATATAACAGCAAGTTCAGTCACGTATCTCTAACTGACAGCACAGTTCAGTTGAAAACCCTCTCTAGTGTGGTGTTCGAAATATGTGGACAAATGGATTGCAATGTCTGATATGAGGGCAAGTCTCTCAAGTTACTCATTGTTGTAGTGAAATATGGCAACATACTAACGTTAATGAGAAAATACTGGCTTCGTAAACTGAAGTTAGACTGGAAGCATGTTTCCCAAGTTGAGACGACTGAGAAGATTGATCAACTATTGAATAGTTACAGAAACATTTTTATGGATAGCTATGAAGGTATAATCAGTGTTAAAGCGCACATCCGAATTATGCCTGATGCAAAACCAATATATTGCAAGGCTAGGTTCGTTCCTTATGCTCCCAAGACCCAGACTGAAGAGTTGCTGAAGAAGCTAGAGAGGAATGATACGCTGGGAAAACTGACCACAGTGATTGGGCAACTCCAACTGTAGTAGTGCCCAAGTCAGACAAAACTGTAAAAGTATGCGGAGATTACAAAGTCATGATCAACCAGGCAGTAGATATTGAGGAGTATCCACTACAGACCTCTCAAGATTTGTATGCAGAGTTAGAGATAGCCACGCTATTCATGAAGTTGGATTTGTCCCAGGCTTATGCATAGCTCAATGTAGATCAAGAAGGTCAACAGTACCTCACGATAAACACACACATGGGGTTATATTCATACATGAAACTTCCCTATGGTGTAAAGTCTTCTCCAAAAATTTTCCAAGCCACAATGGATAAGATTTTGCAAGGAGTGTCACATTGCTTCTGCAATTAGGATGATGTGTTGATCGCAACCGCAGCAGAGGAAGAGAATCTTCAAGTGTTGGATAAAGTGTTAAAAAGTCTCAATGATCACAATGTGAAGTTGAAAAGGAGCAAGTGTACTTCAGAGGTAGTGTACCTTGGCTTAAAAATCAATGAAAAAGGACGACAGCCAGTGAAAGAGACAATAGAGGCAATAATTAATGCCCCAAAGTGAAAAAATGTGTCAGAGCTTAGATCTTTTCTAGGCATGGTCCAATACTACTCACAATTTCTGCCTGAGCTTGCATCGGTGTCAGCTCCATTACATGAGTTGTTGAAGTAAGATGTTAATTGGGAATGGTGTAAAGCATAACAATGTGCTTATGGTGCATCTAAGAGAAACTTGTCCAGTGATGCATTACTTGTTCATTACAACACAAATTATGATCCGAAGCTAGCATGTGATGCTTCAAACTATGGAGTTGGAGCAGTGATCAGTCATGTCATGGATGATGGACAAGAGAAGCCCATAGCATTTGTGTCGCATACCCTGACCAAGCATGAACGCAACAATGCACGGATACAAAAGGACGCACTTGCAATCATCTCTGGACACCAATTTTTGTTGAGTAGAAACTTTATACTATTACTGATCATTAACCCCAGTTTCCAGTTTCCTGGTCCCAACCGCCTCCTCTTCACTATGGACGTCCAATCGCTCTACACCTCCATCCCCCACCAGGATGGTTTGAGGGCTCTCCGCTTCTTCCTGGAACAGAGGCCCAACCAGTCCCCATCCACCACCACCCTCCTCCGCCTGGCTGAACTTGTTCTCACATTGAACAACTTCTCCTTCAACTCCACGCACTTCCTTCAAGTAAAAGGTGTCGCTATGGGTACCCGCATGGGTCCTAGTTATGCCTGTCTTTTTGTGGGATATGTCGAGCATTCTTTGTTCCAGTCCTAGTCAGGCCCCCTCCCCCAACTCTTTTTCCAGTACATTGATGACTGTATCAGTGCCGTTTCCTGCTCCCGCCCCGAACTGGAAAACTTTATCAACTTTGCTTCCAATTTCCACCCTTCTCTCACCTTTACATGGTCCATCTCTGACACTTCCCTCCCCTTCCTCGACTTCTCTGTCTCCATCTCTGGGGATAGGTTGTCTACTAATATCCATTATAAGCCCACCGACTCCCACAGCTACCTCGACTACACTTCTTCACACCCTACCTCCTGTAAGGACTCCATTCCATTCTTCCAGTTTCTCTGTCTTCGACGCATCTGCTCTGATGATGCTACCTTCCATGACGGTGCTTCTGGTATGACCTCCTTTTTCCTCAACCGAGGATTCCCCCCCACTGTTGTTGACAGGACCCTCAACCGTGTCCAGCCCATTTCCCGTACCTCTGCCCTCAACCCTTCCCCTCCCTCCCAGAACCATGACAGGGTTCCCTTTGTCCTCACTTTCCACCCCATCAACCTCCATATCCAAAGGATCATCTTCCACCATTTCCGCCACCTCCAGCGTGATGCCACTACCAAACGCATCTTCCCCTCCCTTCCCCTGTCAACATTCTGAAGGGATTGTTCTCTCCGCGACACCCTGGTCCACTCCTCCATTACCCCCACCACCTCGTCCCCGTCCCATGGCACCTTCCCCTGCAATCGCAGGAGGTGTAATACCTGCCCATTTACCTCCTCTCTCCTCACTATCCCAGGCCCCAAACACTCCTTTCAGGTGAAGCAGCGATTTACTTGTACTTCTTTCAATGTAGTATACTGTATTCGCTGCTCACAATGTGGTCTCCTCTACAGTGGGGAGACCAAGCGCAGACTGGGTGGCCGTTTTGCGGAACACCTCCGCTCGGTCCGCAAGCAGCACCCTGAGCTTCCGGTTGCTTGCCATTTCAACACTCCCCCTGCTCTCATGCTCACATCTCTGTCCTGGGATTGCTGCAGTGTTCCAGTGAACATCAACACAAGCTCGAGGAACAGCATCTCATCTACTGATTAGGCACACTACAGCCTGCCGGACTGAACATTGTGTTCAATAATTTCAGAGCATGACAGCCCCCCATTTTACTTTCATTTTTAGTTGTTTTTTTCTTTTTTCTTCTTTTTTCCTTTTTTACATTTTTTACAACCTTTTTTTTTGCATTTATTTCATTTCATCTTAGTTTGGTCAGTTTGCTTACCCATTGTTTTTTTTCATGTTTGCATTTGCTGCTGTTCAATATTCAGTCCGTTAACACCTATTCTGTACTAATGCTTTGTCTTTCAACACACCATTAACATATTGTTTGCCTTTGCTCCATGACCTTTTGGTCAGCTGTGTGGCCTTGTCCAATCTACACCTTCTCCTTTGGTATCTCTTGCCCCACCCCCACCTCACTTGCTTATAACCTGTGACATTTTTAATATTTGTCAGTTCCGAAGAAGGGTCACTGACCCGAAACGTTAACTCTGCTTCTCTTTCCACAGATGCTGCCAGACCTGCTGAGTGGTTCCAGCATTTCTTGTCTTTATTTCAGATTTCCAGCATCTGCAGTATTTTGCTTTTATTAACCCCCAGTAGCTATTTAGAGTCCAAAGTCTGCAATACTGACAAAGACAGCAGTGGGCTGTCCTTCTCTCACAGTATGCCTACAAAATTGAATATCATAGTGCAAAGGAGAATGCAATAACTGACACACTGTCGCATTTGCTGCATGAAGACTCAAAAGTAGGCTTTAAAGGTGCAATCTTCATAATAGTAGTTGTGGATGAGGACTTTACAATCACTGCAACTGAAATTGCAGCCCAAACTCAGAAAAACCTAGTTTTAAAAAGAGTCTACGAATGGATTCTGAATGGTTGGACAGAGTCTGACTGATTTACAGATGAGGAACTGAAACCATTCCACAATTGAGGTAATGGGCTACCATGTGAACAGGGATACATTAACTGGGGTCACAGAGTGCTCGTACCTAGCTGTTTAAAAGACAAGACAAGAATTTCATACTGAACATATGGGAATAGTCAGCATGAAATCCATAGCCAGAAGTTTTGATTATTGGCCTGGTCTAGATGGTGATTTTGCATCATTGGTTAGCAAATGTACCATTTTCAAAACTGCAAGAATAAGTCATCAAAAACTCCTTTACAACTATGGTCAAGGCTGACTCATTCATTTCAAAGAGTCTATGTAGACTTTTGTGAAAAGGAAAGTGACAATATCTTGGTATTTATTGACAGTCACTCTAAGTGGATTGAAGTATAGCGTATGGGTCAAAACAACAATGCTGAAAGGACAATAGATGAGTTATGGTCCATTTTTGCTTGTCATGGACTACCGGAGGAGTTTGTCTCAGATAATGGCCCTCAATTTCATTCTGTGTTTCAGAATTTCAGAAGCACTCAAGGAGTAAGTGCTGCATGGATGTTCAAGTTTCAGCATGAAACAGAGATTAACTAATTTTCTGCTGAAACATAGAACAACTCCAGACTCAACTACAGGATATACACCTGATGAGCTCTTAATGCAGCAAAGATTAAGAACATGTTTGAGTTTAGTTCTACCAAATTTGACTGTTACATTTGAATGCAAAAAAGTTCAGTCAGAAAGGTCAGTATGACACAAACAAAAGAGAATGTAGGTTCAGGAGGAATTAATATGTTTGTGTTCTGAGCCCCCCTCACAAGACAGGCAAGAGGGTTGTGCTGGGAAAGTTCATAAAAGTTGGTAGAACTAACAGATACTTAGTTGACATTGGTGGAAAATTGAGAAATATTCATGGAGATTACATGATCCCAGTGAGGGATGATCCAAAACCTGAGCATGACCTACTTGATAACAAGCTTTTGCAAGAGTGTGAACCAGTTCAGACTTCAGGGTCTAAAGTATTAGTTTCAGAAAAGGACTCAAGATCTTCCATAAGTCCTGAACTGAAACCAGACAGTCTAAAACCTGACCCTACAACCAAAACATATGAAAAGATCAGGAAGACTTCGTAAACTAGTTGTTAGACTTGATTTATAGAGATCATTTAAAGAAAAGAGTCAGTTCTTATATTCCAAGTGTGTATATTCTCAAAGATCTGTTTGTTCTTGGCGTTGCATGGTTAGTGTGCCTGTAAATAGTTTATTAGTTTATGATTTTTGAAAAAAGGGGGATGATTCAACAAGGAAGTTTTGATTGGATGATTTCAATTCAAAGATTCCACAAAAATCAGACCAAGTATAGTTATGCTGGGAAAGGGCTATATTGCTTTGTGACTATGGTCTCTAGTTTTGAGTTTGGATCCATGGTATGTCCAGTTATTGCCTCCTCTATTCTGATTTATTCCCAAAAAGATAGTTAAGATTGGATATGTGGTTCTGTTACTAGTTCACTTGCCTAATTAGATGAAGATAACGGTGAATGTAGGTTGCAGGTGAAGTGGCAGATAAAGTTCAATGCAGAAAAATGTGAAATGATTCATTTTGGTTGGAAGAACATGGAGAGACAAGATAGAATAAAGGGTACAACTCAAAAGGAGGTGCAGGAGTAGAGGTATGTGGAATCTTTGAATTGAAATCAGCCAAGGCTGGCATTGTGCGAGTTTGTACTCAGTCAAGATATTCTGGTGACTGTGCTGTTGATTCTTATATTAAGGCAGGTGTACGCTGACAGATATTAATCGGACTCAGAGGAACTTAGAGTGGCAGCATTGCTCAAAAGTTAATTATGAGAGATCAGATCCTCTGGTACTCTCATTCTCAAGGTGAAACGAAGGAAATAAAGGGTTAACAAGGCATTTAGAGGGATTAGGTGGTGAAAGGGTGAAAGTGATTCAGGCTTCAGTTGGAACTGCTGTTCCTTTGATGAATTGCTCTTTGGCCAAATGCTGCAGACAGAGAATAGCTAATGGTTGTAGTGGTATAGAATTTGTAAAACATTGCACATAGATCTCTAAGAAACAAAGGACAGTTGATGATTGCTGGAAGTTTGAGAGAGGGCAGAGACAACGTGGAAATGTCAAGGATATAAGGGGATTGATGATTCAAGAGTCCTGTAGAAGGCAGGAAAGGCACCGAGGTAGGTGAACCAGGACGTAGCAAAATGAAGTAGGGACAGTGTCGCTCTTCTACTCAAAGAACAATGGGATAATATAACTGAAAGGTCCTTTGTAAACTACTGCTTAAATACTGTATTGTATTAGTTCTTACTTGTTTCAAAAAAAGTCAAAACTATTATCAATCTAGTGTCAGTGTCGAACAATTCAACAAAGAGTCAACATTGGCTACTTTCTCAATAACATCCAGCACCCATGGGCACTTGCATCATGCGGCACTTGGTAGACCTCTTTGCCAATTGGCATTCTATAACTTTGGACACATGTACATCATTCTTTTATATTACAATGTCAGACTACTGTCGGAAACTGCACTGTAACAACCTGTGGGAAATGGCTTGCTGAACGCAAGGGTTGATCCACATGTGTGTCATGTATCTTCAAATCAATGCGTGTGGCAGCAATTCTGCAAAGAGTGGAAGAAGGAATTGTGAGGCTAGCCTGCGCCTTGTTTTCCATTGGTTACCACTCCACCCTGACATGAACATTTCCCCACTACCTCCACTCAGTCATCCCTCTCTTCTTCATTTACCCAAGAGCCACAGTGACACCAGCAGAGTCTAATCCAACATCATACTTTTCCCACGAGCTACCTGTTCCTCTCTGCAGCTCGCCAGCTCGGTGCAAATGAGATTGGAAATAATATGGGTGTGCCCGAATTCCTAGATCAGAATATCCTTTGGGTGAAATGCTTAAATTGAAATCTCATCTGACAGTGACTCAATAGTATTAATCCCAGTAACTTGATTATTGCCATATTTACCACCACCTCTGTACACAGCACCAGCAGCAGACAGAGCTACAATGTAACTGACTGTAATAAACACTCATTGTTCAATTACCAAGGAATGCAGAACTCTTTAGAAAGCAGGGATTACCACTGGCCACTAACAGAATCACAGAACTGTTGCAGTGCAGAAGGAGGCCATTCAGCCCATCGTATCCGCACTGGCTCTCTGAAAAAGCAATTCCCTCAGTCCTAGTCCCCTGCTTTCTCTCCATAACCCTGCACATTCTTCCTTTTCATGTAACTCTCTAATTCCCTTTTGAATGCTTTAAATTAACCTACCTTCACCACTTTCTCAGGCAGCGCATTCCAGACCTTAACCCTCGCTGTGTGAAATAGTGTCACTTTTGCTTCTCTTATCAAATACTTTAAATCTGTGTTCTCTCATGATCCTTTCATGAGTGGGAACGGTTTCTCTCTATCTACTCTGTCCAGACCCATCATGATTTTGAATACCTCTATCAAATCACCTCTCAGCCTTCTCTTCTCCAAGGAAAACAGTCCCAACTTCTTCAATCTATCTTCATCACTGAAATTCCTCATCCCTGGAACAATTCTTGTGAATCTCTTGTGTACTCTCTGCAATGACCTCACGTCTTTCCTCAAGTACGGCGCCCAGAATTGGACGCAATACTCCAGCTGAGGCCGAACTAGTGTCTTATACAAGTTCAACATAACTTCCTTGCTTTTGTATTCTATGCCTCTATTAATAAAGCCCAGTTTACTGTATGCTTTATTAACTGCTCTCCAAACCTGTCCTGCCACCTTCAATGGCTTATGTACATATACACATAGGTCCCTCTGCTCCTGCACCCCCTTTAGAATTGTGCCCCTTATTCTATATTGTCTCTCCATGTTCTTCCTACCAAAATGAATCACCTCACATTTCTCTGCATTGAACTTCATCTGCTACCTGTCTGCCCATTCCACCAACTTGTCTATATTCTTTTGGAGTTCTACACTATCCTCCTTGCAGTTCACAATGCTTCCAAGTTTCATATTATCTGCAAACTTTGAAATTGTGCCTTGTACACCAAGGTCTAGGTCGTTAATATATATTCGGAAAAGCAAGGGTCCCAACACTGATCTCTGGGGAGCTCCACTACAAACCTTCCTCCAGCTAAAGGCCTGCTACCCAACCCGAACCCGACGGGACCCGACGACATGTGTTGGGTTCAGGTCGGATCGGGCTGCACTTCTGGGTCCGGCATTCGGGCTCAGGTCGGGCCAGGTCAGACACACTCTATCACAGGTAAGTGGCTCCAATGTTAATTTAATTTTTGGACTAGAAAGGTGGTTTTGTTACAGTTATTTTAAGCTTGTGCAGATCAGCAAGAAAGTGAAAAACGGAAGGTAAGTTAACTGATGGTTGGGTCGGGTCGGGTTGGGGCGGGCGTGGGACGAAATGGAAGGACTCGGGCCGGGTTGGGCAAAGGTCGGATTTGGTTCTGTCGGGCTCGGGTCGGGTTTTATTTTGCAGACCCGAGCAAGCCTTTACCTCCAGTCTGAACATCATCCATTAACCACTACTCTTTGTTTCCTGTCACTCAGCCAATTTTGTATCCATGTTGCTACTGTCCCTTTTATTCCATTCCATTTACCCCTTTCCCATTCTGGGTTCCAAAAGGGATTTTCCATCCATCCATCCCTTTACTCCTCTACCTCGGTTCCAGAAGGAAAAAGGTGACCACAGTTGCAGTAGTGATGGCCTCAAAGTCTCCTAATGGAGGAAGAGGAGGCCTACAAGAGGCCTCGTCCCCCTCTAATTCACTGTTCAGCAGTTAATGCCAGAGCCTACAAAGTTTGTTCATCTTTGCAGCTCTTTTAATTGTGTCTTCTGTGCTGCAGTGCCAGTCTTGCTGCAGCATTGTCTCTTTGTAAAATCATAGAATCATACAGCCCAGAAGGTGGTCATCTGGACCATCATGCCTGTGCCAGCTCTAGGAACATAGGATCATTATGATTCAATACGATCATGGCTGATTATCCACTTCAATGCCTTTTTCCCAAACTATCTCCATATCCCTTAATGTCATTGGTATTTAGAAATCTGTCAATCTCTGCTTTAAACATACTCAATGACTGAGCTTCCACAGCCCTCTGGGGTAGACAATTCCAAAGATTCACAACCCTCTGAGTAAAGAAATTTCTCCTCATCTTGGTCCTAAGTGGATTTCTCCTTATTTTGAAATTGTGTCCCCTGGTTCTAGACTCCCCAACCAAGGGAAACATCTTACCTGCACCTACTCTGTCTATCCCATGAAGCATTTTGTAGGTTTGAATGAGATCACCTCTCATTCTTCTAAACTCTAGAGAATACAGGCCCAGTTTCTCCAATCTCTCTTCAGAGGACAGTTCCGCCATCCCTGGAACAAGTCTGGTGAACCTTCATTACGCTCTCTCTATGGCAATAATATCCTTCCTAAGGTAAGGGGGCCACAACTGCACACAGTACTCCAGGTGCTGTCTAACAAAGGTTCTATACAATTCAAGCAAGAATTTGCTATTCCTGTACTCAAATCCTCTTGTAATAAAGGTTAACACACTATTAGCCTTCTTAATTGCTTGCTGCACCTGCATGTAGGCTTTCAGTGACTTATTGACGAGGACACCTTCGCACATCTACATTTTCTAATCACTTACCATTTAAGAAATACTCTGCATATCTATTCCTCCTCCCAAAGTGGATAACTTCACATTTTTCCACATTATATTCCATCTGCCACGTTCTTGCCCACTCACTAAGTCTGTCCAAATCCCCTTGAAGTCCTTTGCATCTTCCTCACAACACACATTCCCACCTAGTTTTGTGTCACCCACGAATTTGGAAATATTATATTTGGTCCCCACATCCAAAACATTGACCTATATTGTGAACAGCTAGGGCCTAAGCAGTGACTCTTGTGGTACCCCACTAGTCACAGCCTGCCAATGCGAGAATGACCCATTTATTCCTACTCTCTGTTTTCTGCCTGTTAACCAATCCTTCATCCATGCCAATATATTACCTCCTATCCCATGTGTTTTAATTTTGCTAACCCACCTCTTGTGGGGGACTTTATCAAAAGCCTTCTGAAAATCCAAGTATACTACGTCTACAGATTCCCTTTTATCAATTCTGTTCGTAACATCCTCAAAAAACTCCAACAGGTTCATCAAACATGATTTCCCATTCATCAATCCATGTTGACTATGCTCAATCAGATCATTATTATCTAAGTGTCCATTTATCACATCCTCGAGGCTAGATTTCTAACATTTTACCGACTGCTGATATATGGCTAACAGGTCTGTAGTTCCCTGTTTTCTCTCTCCCTCCCTTCTTAAATAGTGGGATGACATTTGCTTCCTTCCTTCCAATTTGCAGAAACTCTTCCAGAATCTATAGAATTTTGGAAGATGATCACCAATGCATCCATTATCTCCATAGCTACCTCTTTCAACACTCTGGGATGTAGAATATCAGGTCCCAGGATCTTATCAACCATCAGCCCCATTAATTTCTCCAATACAACCTTCTTATTAATACTAATTTCCTTCAATTCCTCTTTCTCCCGAATCGCTTGAATCTCTAATTCTGGGAGACTTCTTGTATCTTCCTCAGTGAAGATAGACACAAAGTAATCATTCAGCTTCTCATAGAGTCATAAAGTTTTACAGCACAGAAGCAGGCCCTTTGGCCCAATGTGCCTGCGCCAACCATCAGGCACCCATTCAAACTAATCCCATTTCCCCGCAGTTGGCCCATCGCCTTGTATGTTATGGCATTTCAAGTGCTCATCTAAATACTTCTTAAATGTCGTGAGTGTTCCTGCCTTTACCACCCCTTCAGGCAGTGTGTTCCAGATTCCAACCACCCTCTAGGTGAAAAAATTCTTCCTCAACTCTCCTCTAAACCTTCTGCCCCTTACCTTAAATCTAAGCCCCCTAGTTATTGACCCCTCCGCTAAGGGAAAAAGTTTCTTCCTATCTAACCTATCAATGCCCCTCATAATTTTGTATACCTCAATCAGGTCCCCCCTCAGCCTTCTCCGCTCCAAGGAAAATAATCCCAGCCTATCCAATCTCTCTTCATAGCTGAAATGCTCCAGCCCAGGCAACATCCTGGTGAATCTCCTCTGCACCCTCTCCATTGCAATCACATCCTTCCTATAGTGTGGTGACCAGAACTGTACACAGTACTCCAGCTGTGGGCTAACCAGCATTTTATACAGCTCCATCATAACCTCCCTGCTCTTATATTCTATGCCTCGGCAAATATCCCGTATGCCTTCCTAACCACCTTATCTACCTGTGTTGCTGCCTTCAGTAATCTATGGACAAGCACCCCAAGGTCCCTCTGACCCTCTGTACTCCCTAGGGTCCTACCATCCATCGTATATTCCAATGCCATGTTAGACCTCCCAAAGTGCATCACTTCACACTTCTCAGGATTAAACTCCATTTGCCACTGCTCCGCCCATCTTACAAGCCCATCTGTATCGTCCTGTAATCTAAGGCTTTCCACCTCACTATTTACGACACCACCAATTTTTCTGTCATCTGCAACCATACTGATCATACCTCCTATATTCACGTCCAAATCATTAATGTACACTACAAACAGTAAGGGTCCCAGCACCGATCCCTGCGGTACCCCACTTGTCACAGGCTTACATTCACAAAAACAACCCTCTACCATCACCCTCTGCCTCCTTCCACTAAGCCAATTTTGAATCCAACTTACCCTGGATCCCATGGGCTCTTACTTTCTTAACCAATCTCCCATGTGGGACCTTATCAAAAGCCTTACTGAAGTCCATGTAGACTACAGCAACTGCTTTACCCTCATCTACACATCTAGTCACCACCTCAAAAAATTCAGTCAAATTTGTTAGACACGTCTCCCCTGACAAAGCCATACTGACTATCCCTGATCAATCCCTGCCTCTCCAAATGGAGATTAATCCAGTCTATCAGAATCTTTTCCAATAGTTTCCCTACCATTGATGTTAGACTCACTCGTCTATAATTACCTGGTTTATCCCTGCTACCCTTCTTGAATAATGGTACCACATTCACTGTCCTCCAGTCCTCTGGCACCTCTCCTGTGGCCAGAGGGGATCTGAAAATTTGTGTCAGAGCCCCCGCTGGCTGGAAAGACATTTTTGCATATTAACAGACAGTGTTTGGAACAAAGGAGCTATCTCCTGCTCCAATAGAATCCACAAACAGACGTGGTCAAACCAGTTAGTCACATGACTAACTTGCTTGGCAACCTGGGGGGGTTTCTGAATTGGACAGTTTTAAACTGAGAGTTGGCAGAAAGCTGCTTGCTCCTGGATTGAAAAGACCTCTTCTGGCTGGCTCACCACAGCCTCTCCTGTCTTCTCCCACCTCTTTCTCACGGAACTTCAAAACCCACTGAAGGCACATGAACCCCAAGAGAGAAAAGGTTCTTACAGTGAACAAGGTTTAAGAAGAAGGCTAGGCCCCAAAGAAAAGCAAAATTGACCTACAATCAAGGACTCTAGAGCGAGCTCAAAGCACAGTAACAAAAAACCCTCTTCACAGATTGCTTCAAACGATTCCACTTTATTTTTCTTCTGCTCTTTCTGTCCCTATCTGCATGTGTGTATCGCGTATGCATGATAGCATGGGCGCATCGTATATCTGTAGGTGTTATCCGAATTAGAGTTTAAGTTTAATAAATTTCAACTATTCTTCTTTAAACTTGAGAAATCCTGTTTGTGCTGGTTTCTTTGCCTTATAATTGAAAAGCGGTGAACAGGGATTCACCAAGGAGGAGCTAAAACACAATGTGTTTAAAATTAAACCCTGTTACAGTAAGACCAGGTGAAGGCTGAAAGGGACCCCTACACCTCTTTCTCACCTGGTCGTAACAGAAATTTTGGTCACCTGGTCGTAACAGTACATTAGTAAGGGAGGATCTCAGATTGAAAGAAGAAAATGTGGAATCTGTTTGGGTGGAGATAAGAAACAGCAAGGGGCAGCAAACATTCGTAGGAGTTGTTTATCGGCCACCAAACAGCAGTGCTAGTGTGGGGCATGGTATTAATCAGGAGATTAGAGAAGCATTTAGCATGGGTAATACGGTAATCATGGGTGACATCAATCTGTATATAAATTGGGTAAACCTAATAAGCACTAATGCTGTGGAGAACGAGTTTCTGGAGTGTGTTAGGGATGGTTTTCTAGAGCAGTATGTTGAGGAACCGACTAGAGAACAGGCTATTTTAGATCTAATATTATGTAATGAGAAAGGCCTACTTAAAAATCTTGTTATAAAAGAACCTTTAGGGATGAGTGACTATAATATGATAGAATTTTACATTATGTTTGAAAGTGAGGTAGTTCAATCTGAAGTCGGGGCTTTAAATTTGAACAAAGGAAATTATGAAGGTATGAGGGGTAAATTGGCTGAGGTGGATTGGGAAAATACATTAAAAGGTATGACAGTACATAGGCAATGGATAGTCTTTAAAGAAATATTACATAGATTACAGCAACTATACATTCCTTCAAGGAACAAAAACTCCAAAAGTAAAGGCAGTCAACCATGGATAACAAAGGAAGTTAAGAATTGTATAAGATAAAAAGAAAAAGCCTATAAAGTTGACAGAAATAGTAAACCTGAGGAATGGGAGGATTTTAGAATACAGCAAAGGAGGACGAAGAAACTGATAAAGAAAGGGAGAATAGAATATGAATGTAAGCTAGCAAAAAATATAAAAACACGCTGAAAAACTTGTATAGGTATGTAAAAAGGAAACATTTGGCTGAGACAAATGAGGGTCCATTATAGGCAGACTCAGGAGAATTTATAATGGGGAATAGAGAAATGGCAGAGAAGCTAATAGATTACTTTGTGTCTTTCTTTACTGAGGAAGATACAAGAAATCTCCCAGAATTAGAGATCTAAGGGATATGGGGAAATGAGGAATTGAAGGAAATTAGTATTAGTAAGAAGGTTGTATTGGTGAAATTAATGGGACTGAAGGTTGATAAGTCCCCGGGGCCTGATATTCTACGTTCCAGAGTGTTGAAAGACACTATGGAGATAATGGATGCATTGGCGATCATCTTCCAAAATTCTATAGATTCTGGAGCGGTTCCTGCAGATTGGAAGGTCGCAAATGTCACCCCACTATTTAAGAAGGGAGGGAGAGAGAAAACAGGGAACTACAGACCTGTTAACCTTACATCAGTCGTTGGGAAATGCTAGAATCTATTCTAAAGGATGTGATAAATGGACACTTGGATAATAATGATCTGATTGGGCATAGTCAACATGGACTGATGAATGGGAAATCATGTTTGACGAACCTGTTGGAGTTTTCTGTGGGTGTTACTAACAGAATTGATAAAGGGGAGTCGGTGGACGTGGTGTACTTCGATTTTCAAAAAGCCTTTGATAAAGTCCCCCACTCGTGGTTGGTTAGCAAAAATAAAGCACATGGGATAGGAGGTAATATACTGGTATGGATGAAGGATTGGTTAACAGGCAGAAAACAGAGAGTAGGAATAAACGGGTCATTCTCGCATTGGCAGGCTGTGACTAGTGGGGTACCACAGGGATCAGTGCTTGGGCCCCAGCTGTTCACAATATATATCAATGATTTGGATGTGGGAACCAAATATAGTTTTTCCAAGCCTGCGGATGACACAAAACTAGGTGGGAATGTGTGTTGTGAGGAAGATGCAAAGCAGCTTCAAGGGGATTTGGATAAACTTAGTGAGTGGACAAGAACGTGGCAGATGGAATATAATGTGGAAAAATGTGAGGTTATCCACTTTGGTAGGAGGAACAGATGTGCAGAGTATTTCTTAAATGGTAAGAGATTAGAAAATGTAGATGTACAAAGGGACATGGATGTCCTTGTTAATACGTCACTAAAAGCTAACATGCAGGTGCAGCAAGCAAATAAGAAGGCTAATGGTATGTTAAACTTTACCGCAAGAGGATTTGAGTACAGGAGTAGTGAAGTCTTGCTTCAATTGCATAGAACTTTGGTTAGACTGCACCTGGAGTACTGTGTGCAGTTTTGGTCCCCTTCCCTTAGGAAGGATATTATTGCCATAGAGGGAGTATTGTGAATCATTCTCTGTCACAGAGACACATGAATTGAGTCATTGACCCACACATGCTTTATCGATGACCATCTCTCTGTCATAAGGACAGGAGCAGGACAGTTCTCTGACAATTCTCAAGTTTAATTCCATTTCTCCAAAAAGAAAGCTGCCCTTGCCAACCAACGGCAGGACCTGGACATTATCCAGGTCTGGGCTGACATATAGGTCCTGATTTTGTTTTGTAGATGCCAGTCCAAAGTGTGTGTGCATTTTGCTGGGGCCAGGAGCAATCAGCCACATGTGATCCAGTGGTGGCTGGCCAATTAATGGCAATGGCACGAAGTAGCTGACTAATTATGTGGTTGGGCAGCAAAAGTGAGTACCTCTTAAAGCTTTCAGCTCTTGGGCCTTGCATCTGTCAGAGGAGGACGGTGTGTTGGGTGGGGAGCGAATGCCCACACAAATGTGAGCAAAGGGTCAGGAGATGTAGGTCAATTGTCTGAAACCTGGCGAAATGGCCCTAAAAGGAGGCCGTTTGTCATTGGAGACCCTCATGAGGTCCCTGGAAAGGGGCCACTGCAGAAGGCATTTATGTGCCCCCATCTGTCACCGATGGGCAAATAGCAACCTATGTCGGAATTGTTCTCACTTCACTCCTCTGTTTTAAGGAGAAGATAGCACACAATCGCAGAGAGTGGGCCAAGACCAGCAGTGGGCTGCCGACTCTCCATGTCCCGACCCCAATGGAGGAGGAGGCCATGGAACTGGCTGGACCACAGGATGGAAGAAGCGTTGCAGACCAAGTCCCCTGCAGCACCGCTCGTCCTGTATCATAGCGCAGTGGGCAGTGACAGCCTCCCTGGAGAGGCAGTCTTTGTTGGCACTGTCTCTCAGACATCTGCACATAGTTTAGCCTTGACCAGAAGATCCTTTCTGGAGGGCATCTCCTTCTGCTTGGGGGAGCCACCTGTCTTTCTCCTCTGTGCCGTGTTCCACCTTCTGGAGGCTGCTGCTGACCCTCCTGTGGGCTCATTATCGTTGTGGTACTGCTGCTGCTGCCTGGACTGCCCTCCCGCTCTGCTGCACCTCCATTTCAACAGGGTCCCTGAAGCCTGGATGAATGAGGTCCATGATAGGGGGCCTTTCTCTAAGTACATGCCCTTCCCTGCCAATGGTGCCCCTCCTTCCCCACACATCACCTCTGATGAGGTGGCACTTGCCTGTTGCCCCTCCTTGGAATGGCAGCCATGCAGTTCTGGGACCTTTGCTCCCACTTCTCAGATGATGCCCAAAGCCCTCCCTTCTCCACCCTGCCTGACAGTCAATGCTGCCTCTCCTGATGGTCTGCCCTTGCAGCCAGCAATAAGTTCCCACCTCCACGTTGCCTCCTTCAAGGAGAGAAACTCCAAAGCCCTGTGAATCCTGTGCGCCATTAATAAAATTTAAAACTAAGATTAAAATCACTGACTACAGGCCTCTTAAATAGCTTAATTGATTGCCTGCCATGTTGACATTTGATCTCCGCCCTTCATGTTTGCTGTTATGTGTTATGTTTTCACTGGGTTGCTAGATATGATATATATATGATTTATCTCAGAGCAATACAGATATCACACTTGTATTAAATCACCAACTGGTATAGTTACAGTACTTTGAAATATCTCAGCACCTACAAGATCTCAGTACAATGTCTTCTTAGAACACTCTGTGTTTAATAGAACATTCTAGCTCTGTGTCTTTTAGTTTCAGTTTCAAACTCTTAAGCTCCACCCATAGGCTTAAGCAATCAAGCACAGTGAACACTAATCAATGGACAGACTAATACAATCAAACCCAGATCAAACACTACACTATGGAAAAATCAGGATGGGACGTCATAATTTCAGGCTTCCTGTCTGATGTCTCTGTCCCGATTTTATGACTCCACTGCACCCCAACCCCCGCATCCATCCCAATTCCAAGGTCCACATAAAATTCAGCCCGTCGGAATGAACACATAGGAACATCGAAACAAGAATAGGCCCCTCAAGCCTGTTCCGCCATTCAATTCAAACACGGATGATCTGCACCTCAGTTCCATTTACCCGCCTTTATTCCATATCCCTCAATACTCTTACCCAACAAAAATCTATTGCTGTCTTTACAACTGTCACTTTGTGCCTCTTGACCAACTGTGTTGTGCCTAATTTGCACTTACTCTTAAAGAATTCACAAAAGCGGACTGGTGAAAGGTATATTAATGTTTTATTCACACAAATCATCAAGTACAAGCACTCACTACTTGCACAGTATACTACCCGTCAAGACACGAGGTGATCAGTCTCGGACCTGCGGCTGCTCTTCTGTTCTCTGAGTCCTTGACTCGGGTATCTTCTCGAGTGTTCTTCCCCAGGGTTCTCGTGCTGTCCCAAGTTTCAGTCAGGGATTAAATCTTGCTCCAAGACCCACCCCTCTTACTTACTCATAGGGGTCTGGTATAATGACATAATGATAATTCCTTATTTGTTTCACTGAGAGCCTGGTCAGCACTTTCATTTCTCATACTATTCTCATACATTGTCGACTGTGGGTCTAATCATATCTCGTGTCCAAAGCAACTCCTTATCTGGTTTGTGCAAGAACACTGTCTGATAGCATCTTCCTTGTTTCATCCTGTTTTTCTGTACTGTCTACAATTCCTTTGGCATCTGTGTGCTGCTCCCCCTTTTTGCCAACCCGCATGACAACAACACACTTTGTATTGTTGTGTGACTAGCCCTATGTCTCAGCTAAGTTCTTATGTGTTTTTACTAGGTCTGCAACTGGCTATAACTGCTTCCAACAAGAGCAAACCCAGCTACCTCCAATTTGGGTGAGCAGCAGGCTTCCCAGTTGGGGCATACACATTCTGTATGATTGGTTATGTGCCCAAAAATGGGCCATAACCAATTCCTACACAATCTTCCATTCCCAGGACAGATAGAGCACAAGGCATGTACAGGGATGATTCATAGACTGTACACAGAAAGATGCAGGGGTAATTTTCCATGGATACTTTAGATGCTAAAGAGCCTCTCATGCGGTCAAGGTGGGGTCTTAGGCTGCATTGCTGCTTTAGCTAATGTTTAGTGCACGATGCCATCTTGGTAAAGGAGTTGAAGCAGGAGGGAGAGCCATCCAGAGGATTGTTAAGCGATTGTTGGAAATTAAATTGCTTGATAGTACTCACTGAAGAGGCTGCAAGCTTTTTGGTGGGTAATGTTTCAATTGATGACCTCTCCTAACAGTGACCAGTTGAACAGGAGCAAACAAGTTCTTGTTCAGGATTTCGAGCACTTTTTAAAGCCATGTTCAACTTTTAATGTTCATGATGATTGACTGACTACTGTTACAATTAGGTGAGGAGGGGTTGAAAGACTCCCCTCTTGTTCCTCTCCTTGTTTGACCGCAACATGATTTGTTCCCTTTTAGACAGTGGATGTGTTTACCAATTCAATGAGTGTTTAACCCTCTATGTGCTATGATCATAAATGAACCAATCAGACAGATTTTCTTGAGTTTAAACAAGAAAGTTTATTGTAATTAAAATCAAAATCATTTCTAAGTAAAATAATAAAACTAAGCTCCATCTTTCACACACACACAAGAATCCCACACAGACAAATAGGTTACAGAGTGATGAAGAATAGTTTAGTTGGATTAGAGTCCAGAACAAATAAAAATAATATACGTGGCTGAAATTTATGCTCCCACCGCTAAAATCGGCGGTGAGCGAAAACAATGGTGATCCTCCAACCGATGACCTGGTGTGCGCGGGCTGTCTGACCCCGGCAATTGTGTCGGCTGCCTGTGCGCATGCACTGATTTCATTTTTAAAGGGCTTCGTGCCCTGCCGTTCAATTTTAATATTAGAAGAAACATTGAATTAAAAATATGAAATACATTTATTTTGCCCTCTCCTACCCTCCCAATAACAATTAAAGTAATTACTTGGCCTCTCCCCCCCCAAAACATTTTTCACCTGACCATCTCCCCTAAAGTATATAAACCTTAAAGTATAAACCTTCCCACCATCCCCTATACCAATGATATTACTTTGACACCACTCCCCACCCCAACCACCCTCCCCCACACTGAGTAATGTACCTTCTCCCCCCTCCCCTGCAGTGTTACGCTCGGTTCCCTGGATGGGGATCCGAAGGTACAGGAGTACCAGCCAGTGACCGGGATAGATGGTGGGAACGCAAGTATTGTGAATTCATTAATTTAAATTTACTTAAATATGTTAATGGGGTTCCCGTTGATGAGTGGTGGGGGGCCACCATGAGGCCTCACCGTCACTGGCAGTATCTGGCCGGGCCCTCTCAGTGTCAGGGTGCCTGGTGGCCCTCTCCTGGAGGCATTTTCTGGCCCTCTCCCCCCACCCCCCGCCTCAACCCTTGACGTTTGGTGGTCTGCAAAAGTTAGCCTACAGTCTGTGGGGTCTGGTAATTCTATTGTCTTCCGAATGAATTCATCGTTCTGAAGTTCCTGGCTTGTTTCAGCTGGTCCAACCATTTCAGGGTTTTCTTGGAGACAGTGATGCAGGTGGATTTCTCCCCCGGGGTCTCTGTCTGTAGCATGATAGGCTTGGACAGGATTCAAAACTTGCAGTATATCTGGAGACACATTGTACATTATACTTATACATTATACCAAAGACACATTGTACAGCGAGCTCGCCACTGGTATCAGACCCACCGGCCGTCCATGTCTCCGCTTTAAAGACGTCTACAAACGCGACTTGAAATCCTGTGACATTGATCACAAGTCGTGGGAATCAGTTGCCAGTGTTCGCCAGAGCTGGCGGGCAGCCATAAAGACGGGGCTAAAGTGTGGCGAGTCGAAGAGACTTAGTAGTTGGCAGGAAAAAAGACAGAGGCACAAGGGGAGAGCCAACTGTGCAACAGCCCCGACAAGCAAATTTCTCTGCAGCACCTGTGGAAGAGCCTGTCACTCTAGAATTGGCCTTTATAGCCATTTCAGGCGCTGCTTCACAAACCACTGACCACCTCCAGGAGCTTATCCATTGTCTCTCAAGATAAGGAGGCCAAAGAAGATACCTGGAGAGAGAGAGAGAGGGAGAGAGAAAGAGGCACACACAGCTCCACAGGGGTCCTGCACTGATTAGCTCTCAAAGCTGTGTGTTATAGAAACTCTTAAGTTTTCACACAGACTGGGGAGACTGTCACGTGATTTTTTCAGTATATTCTTTTGTTCACTTTAATGATGTCCAAAGTCTAAGAATCCCAAATTCTCTCAGGTCTTATTGTTTCAATATTTACCCCTGGAGGTTTGTCTCCCCTAGTGAATGCTCCAGATGGCTTTGAATGTCTTGCTAATGAGGGCAATACCCGATAATTTACTCAACTGTTCAAAGCTACTGTTCTTAATGCAAGCTATTTAGACATGTGTCTCCACTTCGATGCCTTGGAATGTGAAGTATTTCAATGCAAATTGTGATGGCCATCTTAGCTGCCAGTTTTAAAAGTTCAATGTAGGTTTCCAACTGATGAATTAAAATCGTCATTCAGCATGGCTTTGTTTTTTCTGACACTACACTGCATTTGATGAGGACTTCTGAAACACATCAGGAGACTTTCTGCGGACACTCTGTCAAGTCTTCAACAATGAGGTATCACCACGTTCCCTGAAAATTCTCTCAGGATTTCACCTGTAAAGACTGAGTGCTATGCTCCTCTACCTTACAGGAGTCAACCTGAGAAGAGGTTTGTTAGTCATGGGCATCTTACTACGTGTTCCCCTCTCTCTCCTGTGAGAGGAATTGGAGGAGGAAATGAGGCCAGGCAGAGCAGCACCAGCTGCTGGAGGAGAGAGGGACAGTACGGTGAGCAGTGTTCTCAACGGGAGTCCTTACCCACCCAGGGTATTCAGAGAACAGTACTCCTACATTCACATGAACCAAGACCAATGCATGAAGAGGCTTCACTTTACCAGGGAGATTGCCACAGTGATCTGTGGCCTTGTGGAAGCAAGACTCAGACATTGCAGCACAGCCAGAACTGCGTTGTCTGTGGCAAAGTCACAGTAGCACTTAATTTCTATGCTACTGGAATGTTCCAGGCTTCTACAGGTGATATCACTCATACATCACAATCCTGTGTGGGCTCTACGTGTTCTGAGAAATGATTATATTGCCAGAGAAGACCAGAAATAGACAGTTTATCATTCAGTAGGAGTGCAGGATTCCCCATGGTCCAGGGAACCACTGACTGCACACATGTGGCCACGTGTGCCCCTCGTTTAAATTCAGAGGTGTTCAGAGACAGAGAAGGGTTCTACTCCCTCAACATGCAGCTCATGTACAATAGTAACAGGACATCATGCAGGTGAATGCCTGCTACCCAGAGAGCTGCCATGATGCTTTTATAATGAGACAGTCATCCGTCCCACAGATCTTTCAGCTCCCAATGAATGTGTATGGCTGGCTACTGGATGAGAAGGGAGACCCTCTGATATCATGGCTGAGGAAACCCCTAGACACAAGCTGTGCACTAATACGATGAGAGTCACTCAGCCAGCAGGAATATCATTGAGCAGAACATTGGGATCCTCAAGCAGAGTTTTAGATGCCTTGACCAGTCAGGAGGTGTCCTGCAGTATTCGGCTGAGAACATCTCCAAATTCCCAGTGATTTACTGCATGCTTCACAATCTGATGATCATGAGAGATCAGCCGTTAGCACAGGAATTGTGCAGAGGGTCAAGCTGAGGCACCACAGCAGAAGGGCGATGATGAAAAGGAGGAGGGAGAGGAGGAGTAGGAGGAAGAGGAAGAAGAGAGGGGAACCAGAAAGACCACTAGAGGGTTCCATGTAGATGGCCTGCACTTGGAAGGAATGTTTGGAACCAACCAATTGAAAACGGCTTGTAAGAGATTGTCCTCCACTGTCAGACCTCGGGGTACCATTGCTACATAATTTACCTTCCACAAATGGAAGTCCATTGTCTGCACTCAATCCTTTCAACTCCTTCCCATGAAGTTCAGAATAAAAAAGACCATCAATTCCGTCACTACTCAATTACTGTAATGAAGCTGCTTGGTCTTCTGTTGCAGCGTTTTGTCGTTCCATGGAAGCTGCAATGTCTGCATTAGAAGCTGCAGCCTCAGATATCAGATGCTGCATGATATAGAGCTCCGCAGGTCACTGACTGGAATTGACCATTCTCCCCAGGAAAGAAAGGGTGGGTTCCAGGCTCTGCAACAAGCCATGAACCAAGGTGGAGACAAATTCACCCACCATCTTAGCCACAACATGTAAGCTTTCAGGAAGGCTCTCCATTGCACCAAGCTTGGCCCTCACATAACTCCTCCACAACAAACCTTTCCCCCCAGCTCTTCCAATACCTCTGGAAGCTGAGATGGTGTTTCCACCTCTTCCATTTCCTCCAGGGCAGATGGTGCATTTTGCTCCTCAGAGCCCGCAATGATAAATCAAGAAGGGTTAGAGTGCAACACGTGTGATCACTGTAGGAGAATGGGTGATGAATCATAGAATGGCTACAGTATAAAAAGGGGATATTTGGCCCAGTGTGTCCTTGCAAGCCCTCAGCAAGAGCAACTCAGCTAGTCCCACTCTCCTGCCCTTTCCCTTTAGTCCTGCAATTATTTTTCTCTTCAGGTGCTTATCCAATTCTCTTTTGAAAGCCACGATTGAATCTGCCTCCACTGCACTCACTGCATAAAAAAGTGTTGCCTCACGTCACTGTTGGTTCTTTTGCCAATCACTTTAAATCAGTGACTTCTGGTTCTCAACCCTTTCACCAATGGGAACAGTTTTTCTCTATCCACTCTGTCTCAATCCCGCATGATTTTGAACACTTCGACAAAATCTCCTCTCAACCTTTTCTTCTCTAAGGAGAACAACCCTAGCTTCTCCAATCTATCCACATAACTGAAGTTCCTCCTCTCCCAAACCATTCTCGTAAATCTTTCCTTCACCCTCTCTAAAGTCTTCACATCCTTCCTCAAGTGTGGTGCCCAGATTTAGACACGATGCACCAGTTGCAACCAAACCACAGTTTTATAAAGGCTCATCATAACTTCCTTGCTTTTGTACTGTCTGCCTCTATTTATAAAACCCAGGATCCTGTCTGTCTTTTTAACCATTTTCTCAACCTGTCCTGCCATCTTCAACAAGTTGTGCACATGTACCCCAGGTCTCTCTGTTCCTGCACCTCTTTTAGAATCTTTCTTTGGCCTCCTTGTCTCGAGAGACAGTGGGTAAGCGCCTGGAGGTGGTCAGTGGTTTGTGAAGCAGCGCCTGGAGTGGCTATAAAGGCCAATTCTAGAGTGACAGACTCTTCCACAGATGCTGCAGATAAGATTGGTTGTTGGGGCTGTTACACAGTTGGCTCTCTGGCGATCGCTGGCAACTGGCTCCCACGACTTGTGATCAATGTCACAGGACTTCATGTTGCATTTGCAGATGTCTTTAAAGCAGAGACAAGGACGGCCAGTGGGTCTGGTACCAGTGACGAGCTCGCTGTACAATGTGTCCTTGGGGATCCTGCCATCTTCCATGCGGCTCACATGGCCAAGCCATCTCAGGCGCCGCTGGCTTAGTAGGGTGTATATGCTGGGGATGTTGGCCGCCTCGAGGACTTCTGTGTTGGAGATACGGTCCTGCCACCTGATGCCAAGGATTCTCCGGAGGCAGCGAAGATGGAATGAATTGAGACGTCGCTCTTGGCTGACGTACGTTGTCCAGGCCTCGCTGACGTAGAGCAAGGTACTGAGGACACAGGCTTGATACACTTGGACTTTTGTGTTCTGTGTCAGTGCGCCATTTTCCCACACTCTCTTGGCCAGTCTGGACATAGCAGAGGAAGCCTTTCCCATGCGCTTGTTGCATTCTGCATCGAGAGACAGGTTACTGGTGAGAGTTGAGCCTAGGTAGGTGAACTCTTGAACCACTTCCAGGGTGTGGTCGCCGATATTGATGGATGGGACATTTCTGATGTCCTGTCCCCTGATATTCGTTTTCTTGAGGCTGATGGTTCGGCCAAATTCGTTGCAGGCAGCCGCAATCCTGTCGATGAGTCTCTGCAGACACTCTTCAGTGTGAGATGTTAATGCAGCATCGTCAGCAAAGAGGAGTTCCCTGATGAGGACTTTCCATACTTTGGTCTTCGCTTTTAGATGGGCAAGGTTGAACAACCTGCCACCTGATCTTGTGTGGAGGAAAATTCCTTCTTCTGAAGACTTGAACGCATGTGAGAGCAGCAGGGAGAAGAAGATCCCAAAACAGTGTAGGTGCGAGAATTTTAGAATAGTACCCTTTATTTTATATTGCTTCTCCTCCTCCTTCTTCCCACCAAAATGTATCACTTCGCTCGTCCTTGCATTAAATTTCATTTATCCATGTCTGCCAGCCTATGTTGTCTTGAAGTCTGTCACTGTCCTCCTCACAATTCACAATACTTCCAAGTTTTGTGTGATCTGCAAATTTTGAAATTGTGCCCTGTACACCCAAGTCACGATCATCAATATATATCAAGAAAAGCAGTTGTCCTGGTACTGACCCCTGGGGAACCCCAATGTATACCTTCCTCCAGTCTGTAAAATAATTGTTCACAACTGCTCTTTGTTTCCTGTCACTCAACCACATTTGTGTCCATGCTACCACTGTAGCTTTTATTCTATGGGTTTCAACTTTTCTGGCAAGTCTATCAATGTGGTGCTTTATCAAATGCCTTTTGGACGTTCATCTACACTGCATCAACATTACTCGGAGAACCAGAAAGACCACTAGAGGGTTTCATGTAGATGGCCCACAACTTGGAGGAATGCTTGGCACCAACTAATTGAAAATGGCTTGTCTGTGATTGTCCTCCACTGTCGGACTTCAGGGCACCATTGCTACATAATTTATCTTCCACAACTGTAAGTCCATTGCTGGGCCCTGGCGAGGCAAGGGTGGTCAATTGGGGCATTGGGGGGGTGGTGGTTGTGGGGAGGTGTTGGATGTTGGGGGTGGTTAGGGCATCGGGGGCAGGCCTCCGTCAGGCACAGGCTGCCTGATCATGAGGGCCCCTCTCCCAGGCCATCAGAAAGCTGCCTGCTTTTGTCAGGCTGCTTTTCTCAGGCCTGGGCCACCCGACCGGCCAAGGGTAAAATCCCCGTGGCAGTGGATGGAGGCCCTTAAGTGGCCGTCAACTGGTCATTTAAGGGCCTTGAATGGCCTGGGGTGGGTGGGTGGGTTTCGCCACCGCCCCGCGTAAAATGGCGGCAGAGGCGGGAGTGGGTCAGGAAGGGGCCCCCGAGCCTCCCACTCCATTTTATGCCCCCAGCCCCACCTCCAACCCGCTCTCTGGGGGCAGAGTAAAATTGCAGCCTATGTTCACTGTTCCCTAAATATTCCTCTACCAGCACTTGATCCACTTGAACCACCTCATTCCCCAGAACCAGATTCAGCAAGCCTCCTTCCTTGTTGGTTCAGAAACATGCAGATCAAAAACATTCTCCTGAACACACTTTAGAAACTCTTCCCACTTTATGCCCTTTATACTAATACTCGGCCAGTCTATATTAGGATAAAAGTCCCCCATTATCACTCCTTTATAGTTTTTATACCTCTGTGTAATTTCCCTGTTAATTTGATTCTCTATATCTTTCCCAATTTTTTGATGGTATATGTAATACACCTAGTAGTGTAATGGTACCTCTATTCTTTCTGAGACCCTATGGAACTTGGAATGAGCATAGGTTTTGGGATTTAGGAATCAGGAATAATGGGGCAGGTGTAAACAACCTGGAGTAGCCACATACCTCGAGGCAATATGTCCCCTGCTCTGCCTCTGGCCACAGCATCTTCAACTCGCGGCCCAATCATGACCAGCACTGCCTCCTCAAGGGCAGTGATTTCATGCTGTTGTGCTTCCCGTCCCCCAGCCAGGTCCTCCTAGCTCTGTTTTGCACTATTTTGTCCAAGAAGACAAAAAGTGGTGATTGTGAATGTGTGTATTGGCAGTTGTTTTAGTGATGTCTCACATAGTTGAAGAGCTGTGAGATGCATCTGAGGTATGAGTAGTGCCTGTGAAAGATGTAATAGTGTGAGTTGTGTGAATGTCAGTGCATAGTTAGATGGTGGATGAAGTGTGTTGAGGTTCTGATGCTGGTGGTGATGCAGTTATTGAGAAGTATACTTGTGAGATAGGATATTATCTTGACCACTCATGTTCTTTTTATTCATTCATGGGATGTGGACATTGCTGGCCAGCCTATCATTATTGCCCATCCGTAATTTCCCTTGGGAAGATGGTGGTGAGCTGTTTTCTTAAAGTGCTGCAGGTCATGTGCTGTAGGGAGGGAGTTCAAGAATTCAAGCCAAGCGACAGTGAAGAAACGATGATATTTCCAAGTCAGGATGGTGCGTGACTTGGAAGGGAACTTGCAGGTAATGGTGTTCCTCTGCACCAGCTGTCTTTGTTCTGCTAGGTGGTAGAGGTCACAATGCATCCTGTAGATGGTACACACTGCTGCCATTGTGAGCCGGTGGTGGAGGGAGTCAATGTTTAAGGTGTTGAATGGGGTGCCTGTCAAACAGGCTGCTTTGTCCTGGATGGTATCAAGCCTATTGAGTGCTGTTGCAGCTGTACTCATACCTGAAAGTGTGCAGTATTCCATCAAACTCCTGACTTGCATCTTGTAGATGGTGGACAGGCTTTGAGGAGTCAGGTGATTTACTCACGAAGGAAATTCCTCCCTCCTGTAGCCATAGTATATATGTGGCTTGTCCAGTTTAGTTTCGGGTCAATGGTGATCCCTAGGATGCTAGTGGGATTCAGCAATGGTAATGCCATTGAATGTCAAGGGGAGATGGTTAGATCCTCTATTCACAGAATCACAGTACTGTTACAGCACAGAAAGAGGCCATTTGGCCTATCATGTCTGCACTGGCTCTCCTAATGAGCAATTCACCTAATGCCATTTCCCCACCTTCTCCCCATAACCCTGCGCATTCTTCCTTTTCAGACAACAGTCTAATTCCCTTTTGAATGCCTCGATTGAAACTGCCTCCACCACACTCTCAGGCAGTGCATTCCAAACCTTAACCACTTGCTGCATGAAAAAGTTATTGCTTATGTCACTTTTGCTTCTTCTGCCAATTACTTTAAATCTGTGCCCTCTTGTTCTCAATCCTTTTACGAGTGGGAACAGTTTCTCCCTATCCACTCTGTCCAGACCCCTCTTGATGTTGAATACCTCTATCAAATCTCCTCTCAGCCTTCTCTTCTCCAAGGAAAATAGTCCCAACTTTTCCATCAATCTTCATAAATGAAGTTCCTCATCCCTGGAACCATTCTCGTGAATCTTTTCTGCACTCTCTCCAATGCCCTCACATCTTTCCTGAAGTGCAGCGCCCAGAACTTGAAGCAATACTCCAACTGAGGAGATTGTCATTCCCTAGTACTTGTGTGGTGCGCTTGTTATTTGCCACTTATCAACCAAGCCTGAATGTTGTCCAGGTCAACATATACCATCCCAGCAAATTGCTCTTAATTAGCACTCGACTATTGAACAGTAGATGTCCATTTTAATGCCTGTAGGCACATTTAAATCATGGAAATCATTAATTAGTCCCAAAATTGCGAGCTAAATCTATACATTCAAACGAACATTTCTTATTAGTACAGCACTGTTTTAGCATCTGTTTTCACCATTCACTGAAATAACCTCCACCCAACATTTGAGTCACATTCCAGGTCAGCTCGCATGCATTGTGAGCCTGCTGATTGAACAGCTTTTATTTGACAGCAGGCTCACTAAGATCCGTGTCCTCATATAACTCAGCAATCCTCCTCACAGTATAGATCACCCCTGATCAATTTCCAACAATTAAGTATTTTTCTTCACCATTGCTTTACCTTCAACATCACTATGTACCTCTCCCTTAGAGCCAGCCAATCCCATTGAAATGGTGGTTTACCTAAAATACCTGTGGTAATTGATGACACCCATGTGGCCACTCAACCCCCCAGTCTATAATTCAGGTTAATGCCTACCTCCAAGGTAGCATTCATGATGATTTAATTTTCATCTATTTTCTTTGACAGGCTTACTAGGAGGTGGAAGAAGGCTGGAAGGAATTTCAAGCATACCTTTTCAGTCCTGTCATGTCCTGTGCAGCTACAGACTGAATTAATGCTCAGATTCTGAAAGGCACAGTAACATTGAGCACACATCAGGTATTTTGAAGCAGAGCTCTCAGAAGTTTCTTTTCAAAAATTCCAAATTCCCAAATTCGCTTGTATGTAACTGCCGGGAAGAACTGATATGCATTTGTGCAATCTAAGTATCTTTAAGCTTTCCTCATAACTCAGATCTCTATGTCTAGGAATTTGCCTTCTGGCCCTTCTCTATACATCGACAGTTCTCCAATCCCTTGTGTCTTGGTGACCAAACGTATTCAAGGTGTGTTCTGACCAAAGAACTAGACAATCTGATTGTGACTTCCTCAGGCTTGTATTGTACTGTTTTACCTATCTGCTTAAATCTTTTATTGGTTTTATTGATTCTGCACTGCATTTGGTCAGACATATTAAGTGTCAAGTCTATTAATGATGTATTGACCACTCTGACAAAGTTCCGACAAAGGGTCATTGATCTAAAACATTAACTCTTTTTCTCTCTCCACAGACGCTGCCAGACCTGCTGAGTATTTTCAGCATTTTCTGTCTTTATTTCAGATTTCCAAAATCCACACTATTTTGCTCTTGTATTGATAACTATCTGAAGAAAAACTTGCTAATTTTGAACCTGTGACTCATTATGATGCTCCATCCTTAGCTATTACACTGTTCAGGGAGTACATAAGAACATACAAACAAAATCTTTGACAGGAAAACACCAGCTGTTCCATCCAGCCTGTCCCATACAGTTGTGATGCCTTACACATCTGTCAAGAGACTGCCCACCCCATAAGTGCCACAAGGTCTCCTGGGGGAGGTGAAAGACCAGTTCAAAAACTATTGGTCAATTCGGGAGAAAATAAATCTGGAAAAATCCCCTCTAATCCCTCTAAGTGCTCAAAACTAGTCCCGGAGATCACATTGACTGTAATTTATCTTATTTGGAACCTAGCTGTCATATGATGTGATCTCCACCACAGCCAGGAGTCAATCCAGGTCTCCCCTTAATACATTAAACCACTGCTCAGACTTACACTTATTTCTACCACTCTGCTGATCAGTTCACTGTGGAGGCATTATAACACACATTTTTCTTCTGGTGCTGAAATCAGCAATATCAGGGCTAAAGCAGCAGGAGTTAATTCTCTCAAAAACCCACAGTTAACCCTTTAATAACACACTGCTGGACCATACTTTGTATATGCTAATGACAATATTGAGAATTGTAAAGGTGCATTCCTTATTTAAACTGGTCTCCTATATCGGTCCAATAATAAATAATCAAATGGAAATACTAAATTTAACAAGACTAGTTTATTAAGTAAGCAAAGGTTTCACACACCAATGATTAGGGATCTTGAAAATGAGGTTAAACATTCACCCTGTCATATGCAACATGTAATTTCATAAATACAGTTATTAGTGCAGGCATCATAAACAATCCACTATAATAGCAGTCATTTTCACATTAGTATCAATATGTATGGAACAAAAATTAAAGCACAATTGAAGAATTATAATAAGCAGGTCACAAGTTGTTAAGGAGTATTGTTCAGACCAAGTTCACACTGAGTTGAAAATTATATACAAATCTAGACAATTTGAAAATGTGTACTGTATATCAGTTAGCTGTACAGTCGATAAATCAATCTTAAAAGCAAAAACCCACAAGAGTATATATAAAATTAAATCTGTTTCTAAAATGCACTGCTTGTTGCCAGTTAAAAGTGCATGAGCAATAGTCTGTGAGTGGAACATTGCGAAGGGAATTAAGTATAAAAGTAGGGAGATTATGCTTCAGTTATACAGGGCATTGGTGAGAACACATCTGGAGTACTGTGTACAGTATTGGTCTCCTTATTTAAGAAAGGATGTAGATGTATTAGAAGCAGTTCAGAGAAGGTTTACTAGACTAATACCTGGAATGGGCAGGTTGTCTTATGAGGAAAGGGTGGACAGTCCAGGCTTGTACCCGTTGGAGTTTAGAACAGTAATTGGCAACTTGATTGAAACATATAAGATACTGAGGGGTCTTGACAGGGTGGATGTTTCCCCTTGTGAGAGAATCTAGAACTAGGGGTCACTACTTGAGAGAGATGAGGAAAAACCTTTTCTTTCAGAGTGTCGTGAGTCTTTGAAACGCTCTTCCTCAAAAGGCAGTGGAAGCAGAGTCTTTGAATATTTTTAAGGTAGAGGTAGATAGATTCTTGATAAGCAAGGGGGTGAAAGGTTATTGGGGTAGGCGGGAATGTAGAGTTAAGGTTACAATCAGATCAGCCATCATCTTGTTGAATGGTGGAGCAGGTTTGAGGGGCCGAGTGGCCTACTCTTGGTCCTAATTCGTATATTTGCATGTTAATAAGGAACATCTTATGATCATGGCAGGATTTTGTGTTTTTGTTTAGAGGAGGAAATCTATAAACTGGAGAGAACAAGAAGTGTTTGGTGCTTTAAAATTCTGCACAGAGACCGAAAATGGAAGAATTTGATATATTGGAATCGGAAATGTGTGTTCATCAAGAATGCTGGTCTGCCGAGCCAACTGCATCTTATAATGTGAAAAGTGCACAGAAAAATCATCCCAAACAATTGTAGTTAAAATGTAAATAAGTAACAGGTCACATTTGATAGATGATGCATTTAATAACTAACTTCATTGTGTCATAAATTAACATTTTTATTTGCATTAAATCTTTTGCATCCACAAGATTATTGTAAACAGAGACTGGAACAACTGATCATTTTGTGCAAAGGTATGGAGATACATGAATTCATGATCAGTTGTAAAGTATCATAATTGCACATTAATGATTCCTTATGTTTGGCAAGATACACATAGTGTATGTGTCTGTGTGCCCATGTATTTGAATAAAAAATTATCTTTATCTTCTTTCGCACATATACATTTTAGCTGTATCAGTTGATAGTTATTGCACAAACAGAGAAGTATCATAATCCCTTTATATATCCACTGATAATGATTAGCTCTTGGCTATAGGCAAATTCTGTTCACTTTTAAGATTTGGATAAAGCTGATTGGCATAACAGAAAAATATGTTCTAATGCAAGGGTCGATTCCTGCCCCCACCACACATATCCAGCATGGAATCAGTAGGCCGGGTGTTAACAAAGAGAAACAGCACAGAAGGAATGAAGACTTACTGCTGCAACTCTGCATGCCTCCTTGAAAAAGGGTTTCCTTGGTAGCCAATATACGTATCAAAATTGTCAATGTTTTATAAATAATGTAGTTACAGTTTTGCAATACATACCACGTGGAGAGAATTTTCCCCCCAGTTCTCCAATTTAGTGAGTGTCATAAGTAGAATATGAGGCTGATCAAAACCTATTCATCCCCGAGTTATTTGGTCTGCCTAACTTGTGGAGATGATTATCTTATTAAAATTATTCTCTACATATTAAGATAAGCTTAGATGTAGGGACCATTAATCAGATCTGACAATATAGGTCCAATATTTCAGAAAGGTTTATTCACTTGAAATATATGTTAATACTAATTTTATAGCCCAATAATTGGGTGGCTTCTGAAACGAGGTGTAAGCACACATTGCTCGTGCCAAATGAGACTGGTGGCAGAACAACACACAATTGGTCCATTGGCCTAATTTACTTAGGTCGTCATCCAAGCCAGCCAATCGTCGGGCTTCCCCGAACCAGTGAGTTGTGGGCACCAGCCACAGTCTCAGAGACAGTTCGATTATCCCAGGAAAAATGAGGGACGGCTGGCTTAAATGCCAACCTAAGTGCTAAGCAGACTCCAGGATGAGGGGAGAGACACAGTGAGTGGGGCAGGAATGGAATGTGCTTGCAACACTACCAGCCATATTGGCACTTAGATGCCCATTTACATCTGTGAAATGGGTGCAGTGCCAATGAATTTCGAGGCCTATTTGCATTAGGAGACTGTTGGGCTAATGTTGATATATTGAAAAATAACTATCTCATTCAATACATTTCTGATTTGCAATATGAGCAACACATCTTTGCTGTAATATCCCTGAGTAGTTGTCAGTTGTGTTTCAAACAGATAATAATAGCATTAATTTGAAGCTAGCGAGATACAATTTGATTCTTCTAGAGCTATGGTGATTTTCCTTCTGCACAATGTCAAACTTCATGATCTTTATACTAAAAAAGAAAATTAAATAATATTCAATTTCCATTCTGGATTTTGTGCCTGAAAACCAAAATTGCTTTCACTTACATTAGAAACAAAAGTCAAATTACACTGAGGCAAAATTTGCTGTAGGAGTGAATCTAACTGTAACTGCTTTGGTTAAACTTGCAAATGCCCATTTAATTTTTACGATATCTTGTGCTGCAAGTTGCTGGAAGTGTGAGACTATAATTTTCAGCGAGGGAAACTGAGCATCTGGGACCCGAGTGAACAGGACAAACAACTGCATATCTGCTTAACCAATCAGATTGAAGGATTGTGAGAGTAGTGCAAGGACAGAGAAGAAAGTGTAATTTAGTGTGGCTGAATTCAATCCGGGTACAGAAAGAGAAATATGGGGTGGGGGGGGGGGGGGGTGGGGGTGGTGGGTGGTGTTGGAATAGAACGATGGGATTAAGAGAGAGAAAAAAAAGCAACAGAAAAGTTAAAATAAATTTCAAATTCTCATTTTTAATTTGTCCAACAACAATGAAAACCTGAAGGAATGAATCTCCATCTTTGTAATAGTTAATTTTCAGTGCCAGAAAGGTTGATAATAAGTAACAACTAGAATATAATTAAAGAATCTTTGACAGCTAAATAAATTTGCATGGACTGAAAATGGCTGTAAAACAGGCTCCTTGCATCACTTCAGACCAGCTCTAACTCTCATTGTTTCTGTGGTGCAAATACAGGAACTTCATATCTCTCAATGTATTTTAGTGGTGAGGCAGAGAGAGGCAGGCAAAAAGGCACATCTCAGACAGCAACTTTTGATTTCCGCGTTTAACCGCACAACTGCCCTCACTTGAAGTTGTTGTGGCATTTTCATATAAATAACAGTGAGTGCCATTCACCTCACCATTAATTTGGCAAAAATTATGGAATAATAACTCTTCCTAGGTCAGTGAACTTGCAGAATAGAATCTCCTGTGACATGTAGTGACTAATCATTTACTCATAGCCACTGCTTCATCCTCAGTCCTATAATGCTTTAAATATTAAAGCCTTTTTCAATTCTTTAGGTATAATGGGAGATTTTCCTTTGTCCTGCACCTGGGTTTTCCATCTATTAAAAGTAGTGATCAAGGAATCAGACCAAAAATGTTGTAAATAAAATGTATGTCATGGCCAGCCACAGCATGTGTTAACCAAATCTGCTGTCCTTCCCATAAATATTTATTAATGAATACATATTCTATGTGCTATTCATGGTAAATTTGAGAATATAAAACATTATAACAGCTTAGATTTTGCTGCAACAGGGCATCTCGGGGCTACTCTGTTCGTTAGGCATTTTCCCTCATCCTTTAGTTTGATAAATTCATGCGCAGTAAGTTGCTGAAAGTGTGAGCTGAGAATAGAGCATCTGGGACCTTGGTGAAGGATGGGACCAATAGTCTATCTCCTTAATCCACTTTTAAGATTGAGAAACAAACAGGCACGATGGAAATATGGTGAATTAAAGTCAAATCAGATACAGAAAGAAATAAAAAAGTTAAAGAAAGATTGGATTAAGAGGGAAAACATATGGAAAATGAAAGAAAAAAATAAATTTAAAATTTTATTATAAATCTCTAAGAACAATTTACCACTCGTAGAAATTAAACTCTAGTTTCAATTGTGCAAATGTAGCAATTTCTTGAAAAGCATGGGAATGTTGAAGGCAAGTTGCTGTATTGTTAAGGCTGATGGTAGGCTATTTCTTCCTTGCCACAAGTTGATGGACAATTTTCACATTAATAAATGCACACACAGTAAACTTGCCACAATTTTGGCTGCTATTTCTGGGCAAACATTTGGATGTCATGGCGTGTGATGAATGATGTACCTAATGATTCCTCTAGAAACTTTCTTTGCTTTCAGTATGTGCATACCCTGCATCTTCAATTCTGATTTGCTGCTGTCTTACTTTGAACCAAGAAATAATATACAGTGGCTAAAGTGTAACATGAGGGCAGCGTGACAGGAAGTGGAAATAATACAGGAGGTTGGCACTAGATGCAAAACTTTTAATATATTATAGATAATTTCATGCCTTTCAATAACATGCATTGTGAAATTTGTCAGACTTACCATTTGGTGATACTTTCCAACACTCTGTTGAGGTTTTATTTCAGTTCCTTTGTACGCTATAAAATGGATGAGTGTGTTAATCCTGAAAAAAGTAAATAAAATTGTTACCACTTTTATAACATTGTATTAATCATTTTTAAAATAAAATATTGTTTTATTAATACCTGTGGTACAACATGGTGAGGAACTGAATTCCCAACAGCCCAGCGAACGATATCAGGAACATAAAACCGAGCGGTTCGATGCTTAGACTTTCATCTTTTGAAAAAGTACCATTTGGGAGGATTTTAGGGATCTTTATGTGTATCTCAGGACCAATTGCTTGTAGGAAAAATGTTGAAACAATCCACAGAGTATTAATAATGAAGAACAAAAAAGTGGCCTGAAAAGAATGGAAGGGTTTATTCATAATATGTCTTTATAAGGTGCAAAACACCAATGTTCCCGTTCAGTTCAACATGAGTGAATACACATTTCCTGGCATATAGTTTTTTGGAGCTCTCTCCATGCAAGAACAAAAGTTAACATAATTAATCAGTGCAGGTGCTCAATGGGTGCTCCAGATTTACTTTAATCACTGAGAAAACAGGAACTGTATGCATTGATTGTGCTAATCTGCACCAACACTGATTCTCCAATTCAAAGTCTTATTGAGCAAGGTTTCATCCTGGGAATGAAACCTCACAAAATTTATCCTTTAGTCCATGAGCTTGATGGCACACGCATTTTGCTTTCTTTCAATAAGAAGTCATTTTGCACAATGCTCAAGCATTGACAAGACTGTGTGGAAATAATGGCTGTTCTGTTATATTCAGAGAGCGAAACTGACTATGAGAAAAGTTGGCAATCCATTTCTAATGTTAGACCCTGAAACCTGACAACTTTCTCTGTGCCTTCTATACCCCCTTTGTTTCCTCCTTCCACATAAATATAAATCAACACAGTTCCCCTTTTGGGATTGAACAAGGGATCAGATTCAGAACAGATGGTAAGCAGTGTTTACCTTGTTTCTGAGACATTTCAGTTGCTTCGCTGTCTCTACCTGTCTCTCTTTATCTTCTTCAATTGGTTTAAGATACAAGTTGATGAGGTCATTCCAGAATGGTTCTTCTGCCTGCAGATAAAAAATATAAAATATTGAGGTCAATAAAAATGTTTTATTCTAATCGTCTATCTGAATGGCATATTTTGCTGTGTACTACAGTGAATAACTACATACAACAGAGTTCTTACTACTTAGTGAAATGAATGCACAATTAAGAAAAATGTCAGAGGCAACAACTTACTTCATCAAGTGTTTCTTCAACAAGCAATATATGGAATGACTGCTCTTGCAAGTTGCTTATCCAATCTACATCATGAAAGTGCAAGAAAGAGATCATTCTTAGCAGCAATGCATTCTAGTTAGTTAAGCAACAAAATATCTTTCATTTTGACCTTGATTCTGCTGAAGACTCAAAACTCTATTTGAATATATAGTAGAAATCAAGCTTATCAGTCTCTGTGGTAGTGTATTTCCAGCAGTTCAAAAAATACATGGACACAACTTTCATTTCTATCTTTCATAATCTCAGGACATTCTGAAGTGCTGCACAATTGACAAAATTCTTTTTTTGAATGATTGTAATGGAGGGAGAAACAGCTGCCAGTGTACGCACAGCAAAGACTCACAAACAGCAATGAGATAAATAATCAGGTAATCTGTTTTTAGTGAAGGTGATCAAAGGACAGGACATTGGAGAGAACCCCCCAGTTCTTCTTAAAATAGTGTCATGGGATCTTTTATATCAACCTGAGAGGGCAGATGGAGCCAAAGTTTAACATCTCATCCGAATGATGCCACCTCAGACAATACAGCACTCCCTCACTACTGCATTGGAGTGTCAGCCGAGATTGTGTGCTCGAGTGTTTAGATTGGGGTTTGAAACCACAACTTTTTGACTCAGTGCTGCCACTGAGCCATGGGTAACATCCAGATTTTAAAGCTACTCCAGGTAATAAGTCCCTTTTGCACCCACACCCTCCACCATCACTATTGCACATTACAAACCCCAATATAACCCAATCAGTAAACGGATAAAGCAACAAGTTGTGTAGACTTTTCAGTCTGCACTCTTTGCAAGTTCATTTGCCCTTTTATGTCTTTACATTGTGTCACTTCTGATCTTCTTTTATTATCTAACTGCTGTCTTTAAAAAAAAGTTTGCATTTCAATTAACCTACCCACCACCCCCACACAATCTGTTGGTTCTATCCCCTCTCCTTTTATTCTCTTCATTTTTTCCAACCTTACTGAAATGTCCATCTACCTTCCTGTCTTCAGTTCTGATCAAGGATACACATGAAACATCAATAATCTTTCTTTTCTGTTGAAAGATGATGAATGATCTAAAGTGTATTTCCAGTATTTCTGTTGTTTATGCTAAAATGTACAGATGGTGCCTCTTGTTCCGAATTACTGGAACTATCCTCCTTCCTTCTAGAAAACAAGGGAGTCCAGAACAAGGGGCATAACTTTAAAATTAGAGCGAGGCCATTCGGGGAGAAGTCAGGAAGCACATCTTCAAACGAAAGGTAGTGGAAATCTGGAACTCTTCCCCCAAAAAGCTGTTGAGGCTAGATCAATTGAAAATGACACAACTGAGATTGATAGATTATTGTTAGATAAGGGGATGAAGAGATATGAAACCAAGGCTGATAAATGGAGTTAGGATACAGATCAGTCATTATCTAATAGCATGGCTGAGTGAGCATGAGGGCCTGAAGGGCATAATTGCTGTTATGTGCCGAACAGGGGTTATGTTAACATTGGTTAAACATAGTATTGAACTCAGCAAGGACATGGTCAGATAGCCTGCTGACGCTGAATGTCTTGGCTGACAGATCAAAAGGGCACTTGGACAAGGTAATGGAAGGTCTGTGCCACAGGTGCAACTGTAAACAACATGAATCAGTGTTTCCAGGAAAGGAGGAGGGAAAACCTGAAGAAAACAATTCTGGCCTAAAAATATGCTGCAATAGTAACGTCAGCTATGCTTGTGTTGGACATTTACTTATTTATTTATGGACAGCCTGTTAATTAGCAACAAGTCCAATTTCCTAAACTTATTAATACTCACTATCTTCGACTCTGGGTTCTATTTCTTCATCATCGTCAATTACACTGAAAACAAAAAGTCAAAAAAATCTGATTTTTTTTTTAAATTGAAGTAGATTGAATATAGGACATCAAGAAATATAATAAGGATCTATAAAATATACACAGAGAAAAAACCTCAAATGAACTACATCAATTTTTAAAATTCAATGCAATGACCTAATAAAAACAAATCAAAGGAAGAAAGTCCCTCAGGGGACAAAATATGCCAAAGATATACCCAGAATTCTCAGCAGCAGAAAACAGAATGGAAAATTAGGGATAATGGGGGGAGACCATGGGGGCAGTTCTAACTCTGCACAAGTTGACGGGTTTTGAATGAGTTAAAAATCAGGCGCCATATTTCTGAGTGCGGTGAGAAGACTGCTGTTAGTGATGGGAAGGAGTAGAAAGCTTTAGATGTATACAGATACTTTCAAGTATACTTGAATAAAATATTAATTGGTACAATGTGAAGAAGAATTTACTCATGCAAACCCTGCATCACTTTGATAGTGTGCTTGGATGCCTGTCATCTCACTTAATGAGAAAACATATGGCTAATCTTTCTCATGCTTTAAAATGGAAGAATAAAAGTCAGAATCTCCCTTTGAAAACAGAATTTTCTCTCCCATTCACAAACCCAACCAAAAATATATCTGAAGGAGTATAATCCCATGAACAATCAGGATCCCAACCTCAATTGATGAAACCAATCAAAAGGAATCCCATTGACTTAAGGAGGGTAAATTTTGTCTCTGGAAGGACCAAAACTCCAGCGCCAATTAGCAATCTCCAGAGCCAGGGCAACACCTAACATATCAAGCCCATGCAAAGCTTGGTCTCCAAGCAGCCAACCAGCCATTCACACCATACGCAGCAACACCACCCACCCACCCCGCCCAATCGCCCACCCCATACCAAGTAAAGAGAATCACAGGTCAAAGAGAACATGAGAAACTTTATAAAGAGGCCTGTGATAAAGACTGATCTCTCCCAAGGAGCAGGAAGATCCGAGATTCTGTGCTGGATCTTGTTCTCTCCCAGGTGTCGGGTTCCGTGGCAGGGGGGGCCTGATGATGGCTCCAGATGAGGCATGCCACAGAGCTCAATGACATGAGGGCCTGGCCCGATTATCCCGGCGGCGAGGCTCCGTGGCAGCTCCCCCCATTGCTGGGCGAGGGAACCGCAATTAAAATATTCAAATCAATAAAATGAATGAATTAACATACACTTATCTCCCATCTTGAGGGCCTGTCGCAATCTTCGGCGCAGCTCTGCCGGCACTCCCGCGCCTTCAGATCCCTGTCTGGGGAAAGGCAGTGCCATATTGATGGGGGGGGTGGGGGAGGGCAGTTGGTAAGTTTTTAAGTGCGGCGAGGATGGGGGAACGAGGTCAAATAAATGTAATGAGTGTAGGAGAAGGTGGGAAGGATTGAACTGTAAACTTCATGCAGTTTGAGGGGTAAAGGTCAGATGTTAAAGGTAAGTGTTTTGGGAGGAAAGTGCAAATAGTTAATGTAATTGTTATAGGGGAAGGAAGAAGCATTAGAAATGTATTTATTTAATATTGGGTGGAGGTCTGTCTTTAAAAATTTAAATTGGGCAACTCGGCTGGCTGCCCTTTATAAATGGTGCCAGCGCCTGTACACAGGCAACTAACGCCATTGCCAGGGACGGACAGCCCGCCCCCTCCACGAGATTGGGTGAGTGGGCCACCCCAGATAGTTAAATGAGCCACCATGCGATACAGTGGCGCAGCGGTTAGCACCGCAGCCTCACAGCTCCAGCGACCCGGGTTCAATTCTGGGTACTGCCTGTGTGGAGTTTGCAAGTTCTCCCTGTGTCTGCGTGGGTTTCCTCCGGGTGCTCCGGTTTCCTCCCACATGCCAAAAGACTTGCAGGTTGATAGGTAAATTGGCCATTATAAATTGCCCCTAGTATAGGTAGTTGGTAGGGAAATATAGGGACAGGTGGGGATGTGGTAGGAATATGGGATTAGTGTAGGATTAGTATAAATGGGTGGTTGATGGTCGGCACAGACTCAGTGGGCCGAAGGGCCTGTTTCAGTGCTGTATCTCTAAACTAAAACTAAACATGCTTAAGATCGCTGTGGCTCTTTGGCATGCGGCCCACACATGCAGGACTCCATTTTTTGAGCTCGCTGCCAGGCTCTTAAAATCCAGCCCTTTATATCATCCATCCTGGTGAGCTTGTCAGGGGCAATGTGAGAAGCAATTTAAACTAAAGAAAATGTATCAGATAACAATAACTAAACCTATTTCAGAACAAAAGAATCACAAACATAGAGAACTGGGAGATACTATTACCTCCTATTAGAATTTTATATGGACACTGCACCAAGAGATACTGCCCTTTAATATTACAAATCGTTTTCAAAGTAAGTTACCTGTCAGCAAATTGAATTCGGTCCTTTTTATCCTCTTTTACTACAAATTCAAAATCCCAACAGATGCATTTGCATTTCTTTTCATATTTCAAAACCTGTTGAGGCTTCTTTTTGTGCAGTGTCTTTGGAGTGACTGTTTCACGTGTGCCCCATGAAACATTATTCATGTTTACCATGGAGTAAATTGGCAACAGCAAATATCCACTGGGGATACAAATAATGTACAGCAGTCCGTAAAAAACGAGGGGGAATTCCTGGGGATGCAGCATTGCTGTTGTGATGTAGAGGATCATCATGGAGATGAAGAACAAGCCAGTTGGAGTAATAAATGTGTTTTCTTTGACTATGTCACCTAAAAAAACACATAACATAATGTTAGCATTTTTACTGCAAACAGTAAAGAAAGAGATTATGACTCATCTTTTCTGCCGACATAGTACAAGTGGTTGTGAATTTTTTTTTAATTCATTCATGGGATGTGGGTGTCGCGGGCTAGGCCAGCATTTATTGCCTCCTTAATTGCCCTTGAGAAGGTGGTGGTGAGTTGCCTTCTTGAACCGCTGCAGTCCATGACGGATAGATACACCCACAGTGCTGTTAGGAAGGGAGTTACAGGATTTTGACCCAGCGTCTGTGAAGGAACGGTGATATAGTTGCAAGTCAGGATGGTGTGTGACTTGGAGGGGAACGTGCAGGTGATGGTGTTCCCATGCAGCTGCTGCCCTTGTCCTTCGAGGTGGTAGAGGTCGTGGGTTTGGAAGGCACTGTCGCAGGAGCTTTGGTGAGTTGCTGCAGTGCATCTTGTAGATGGTACACACTGCTGCCACTGTGCATCGGTGGTGGAGGGAGTGAATATTTGTGGATGGGGTACCAATCAACCGGCTTGATTTGTCCTGGATGGTGTCGAGTTTCTTGAGTGTTGTTGGAGCTGCACCCATCCAGGCAAGTGGAGAGTATGCCATCACACTCCTGACTTGTGCCTTGTAGATGGTGGATAGGCTTTGGGGAGTCAGGAGGTGAGTTACTCGCTGCAGGATTCCTAGCCTCTGACCTGCTCTTGTAGCCACGGTATTTATATGGCTACTCCAGTTCAGTTTCTGGTCAACTCTAACCCCCGGGATGTTGATAGCGGGGGATTCACTGATCCTAATGCTACTGAATGTCAAGGGGAGATGGTTAGATTCTCTCTTGCTGGAGATGGTCATTGCCTGGCACGAATGTTACTTGCCACTTATCAGCCCAAACCTGGATATTGTCCTGCTGCATTTCTACACAGATTGCTTCAGTACCCGAAGAGTCGCAAATGGTGCTGAACATAGTGGAATAATCAGCAAACATCCCCACTTCTGACCTTATGATTGAAGGAAAGTCATTGATGAAGCAGCTGAAGATGGTTGGGCCTAGGACACTACCCTGAGGAACTCCTGCAGTGATGTTGTGGAGCTGAGATGTTTGACCTCCAACAACCACAACCCTTTGCGCTCGGTACGACTCCAACCAGTGGAGCATTTTCTCCAGGATTCCCATTGACTCCAGTTTTGCTAGGGCTCCTTGATGCCATACTTGGTCAAATGCTGCCTTGATGTCAAGGGCAGTCGCTCTCACATCATCTCTTTTGTTCATCTTTGAACTAAGGCTGTAATGAGGTCAGGAGCTGAGTGACCCTGGCATAACCCAAACTGAGCGTCACTGAGCAGGTTATTGCTAAGCAAGCACTGCTTAATAGCACTGTCGACGACACCATCCATCATGTATGAGAACGAGTTTATGTTCACATGAAGCCACTTTTCTAGTTATTTAAGGATCTCTGGTTAGGCCATGCTCCACCTATTTGTGCCAGAATATTCCAATCAGGGTCCTACAAACAACGTAGAATCCCTATTTGCATATATAAAGCTTCTTGCACTGTTTTAGGTGGGCAGGCTGTTCGCTCATTTACAGGCCGGCCTAAAACAGGCAGGGTGTCAAAGGGTAATCAAAGTGTTCCTCCATCCGACCTCCCACCCACAATTTTTAACAGCTGTCTACCCCTTTTTTCAAGCATGAAGCGGGCAGCTGAGAGTTTAATTTTTCCCTCATATTCTTATCTTTGTAAGTCAATGGTTCTCTTGCTGTAATGACATCTGTTCAGTCAACTTCTTAAACACAGTGGGTACTTTGTTCTTTTTAATTGAAAGGTATCTTGACATTTTAGGGTAATAATTTTATGACAATCCCACCCATTGGTTTGGTAATTAAATACTGATATGGTTACACCCGCTAATAAAGGCCTCAGCAGAAGAAGGTAGCAGAACAGAAGCAATTGGCAACACATTTAAAGTGCGGTATTGGCAAAAAAAATGTACTTCAGCTGGTCTGCAAATTGGGAGGATATATAGCACTAACAAATATTCGCAGATTTTAAAAAATAACACCATCTGAAAAACTCTCATCAAAGGGTGGCCTGAGGCCCCAACTGCAAATTCGTTTCATTACTTAAACGCAAAAGTTCCCTTTAATTCATTCTACCTCTTCCTCTTCCCTGGATGAGGAGGCAGAAAGAGGGAAGTAGATCTTGAAAAAGTAGGAAATTGTGAACATTACTCCTCCCAGTTTCAGCCTTGATACAACTTTTCTATCTTTTGTGCTGTTTTCATTGTCAATACCGCTTAAAGGAACCCATTTAGGAATGCAGAGAAAAATGGACATTCATCCTTTGTCCCCTTTTCATGCCTAAATGTTTAAAGAACTCACCCAAATTTTCTTTAAGGCTCTTCTAATGGCTTTACCTGACCCTGCTTTTAATACTGCTGCTTCACATGATATCTGTTTTTTTCAGCAGCAAAATTGACAAGTTAAATTTCATTGAATAAAGCCTAACCTTCAAATTCTATACAATATGTTTCACTTACTACAACAGGAAAGGTACCTTGTTGGAGTGTTCAGTGCTACTAACATAATATGAGATTAAGTTGCAACTAGACCTACTAAGATCTGGTTGTGTTGACACTACCAAACAATCCTGTACTCATGTTTTCATGTTTTAGCTTCCAAGCATTATAAAATATATTAATGACTATCATAAAAATTGTATTGTGTGCTAAAGGCAATTGCATATATCACAAAACACAATATTACAAGAACTAAGATTTGCGACATAACAGTGTGCACGTGCACAGACGCCCTCCTTGTTCATGTGTAGGTGCGTCTGTGTACAAATATATTTAAATTAACCACTAAACATCAGATGTTACAAGATTTGACAAAATTTTATTAAATTCAGTAGTCAAACATCCATGGAATTCCACATAGAGGGACCGGAACGGAGGCAGGGGACCCATAAATTTGAGTGAGAAGGCAGGAGGTGAAGTGCCCATCACCTTCCCGAAGGTTTCCACTTTAATCCAGTTGGAGAAGGCCAAGGAAGGCCTTCCGCCCAGGGGCCAATCGAGGCCCTTTTTTACCAGCAGCAGGTGGTGCCTCCACCATGTGAGAAGGCCGTCCAGTAACACAAGGCGGCCTCCCTGCAGCTTGGGAGATCCCCCTTCTGTGGGAAATCTGTGGTCCACGGAGTGCCCCCTGCCACAAAGGCTGCCCCTGTGGCATCGCCCACCCCCTGCCTTTGTAGCCCACCAGACCTCTCACCGGGTCCTGCCCGAGTGGCCCTGGCATGTCCGTGACCTTCAGTCCAGTCTCCATGGCTGATCTGCTTCCAATGACTGCCCTCGGTGGCGTTGATGGAATTGCTGAGCTGCCGGCCCTCTGATTGGCCAGCAGCTCTTGGAGGCAGGATCCCTATTCTGAAATGGACGGGGATCCTGGCGCTGGGCAGTTAATTGCCCAAGTGTCATAGGATACAGTCCCCCAAAGGACAGGGGCGGAATTTCCTCACCTTTTGGGTCTGGTTTATGGAACCCCGCGGCTGCAAAAAACAAGCCGAGGGAGTTAAGTCTAAAGTGTAGTCTTCCTGTGAATCAAGGTTTGAGTGAGGGCAAGGGCAAAGTGGAGCAGACCACACAGGTGTAATTCAATCCCCAGTTTAAAGTCATTATGCTGTAGTGCTTTCACTGGCAGGATGCCATTACATCCTCACAACTCCACATGGGCAGTTTCCATTCTAACTTTGGAAATTGGAACTGATAATGAATAAAATAACAGGAAGGGCTGAATTTTATCCAGCCAGCAAGAGCAGGAGCGGTGGCGCAGGGCCAAAAAACTAGGGCGGACACGTTCGCCCAGAAACCCAACCTCATGACATGGGTTGCGGATTTTTTCAGTGGTGGGAAATTTTAAACGTGGCGCTGTTGCCCCAACGGGGCAGGACTGCAATTTAAATTGGTGAACAGCTAGTTAGAATGCATTTGCACTGAAGTGAATACAATTTTATGGAGGGCTTTAAATTTAGTTAACAGTGCATTGGACCATGTGCCTTCATCCCTGCCGGTTTAAAGGTGGTGGCATCGAGGCAAGGCCTTTGTAACATGTGGGAAAGCAGCCATGGGGAGCAGTGGATAAGCAAAGATGGGGGAGTGAAGGGCATTGTCGTCCTGTGGTACTGGACATATTGCAAGGGTGGCTTCAGTCTTGGGTGCAAGGCTTGAGTGGGCTCACTCTCAGGTACTGGGCTCTCTGGAAGGGTAGGCACTGAGGGGCATTCGTGCATATTCAGAGGGGCCTAGCAATGGGAAGATCCCAAGGCAAGTTTGTCTTTGGAAGTACAACACTCGGAGGGGTAAAAGTCAGCTGGCATGGGTCTTACAAACCCCGGTGTGGACCACCGTACTGCACAGCAGCAGCAGCTCAGAGGGAGGGAGGGCCAGGATCAAGCTGGGCCCAACCGTAAATCTCCAACAGGAGATCGGCAGCAGCCAGCCACACAAGAAGGGCTTCTATGTGCCAAAGAGCGTACCAGACTCGCCTTAGCTAACTCCCAATGTCCGAGCAGCAGTGTCAGCAAAGACTGTGGCTCTCCAGGGATGCCGTCACTGACTTATGCGCCATGCTGCAGGACATGCTGCAGCCAATAGGCTTCAATGCCCGTGAGTCTGAAGATCACAATGGCATTCAACTTGTAGGCATCTGGCTTTTCCAAAGATTCATTGGGGACATGTGTGGGCTGTCTCAGGCAGCAGCCCACCGCTGCAATAAGATGATGACCAGTGTCATGTTCAAGAAGGCCGGTGACTATATCAGTCAGGCAGAGAGGGCCATCGGCTTCGGCACCATCGCTGGATTCCTCCAAGTGCAAGGTGTCATCAATTGCACATACCTGGCCATCAAGTTACACTCAGAACAGCCAACCGCCTTCATCAACAGGAAGGGCTTCCATTCCATCAATGTCCAACTGGTCTGCGACCATCGAAAGCATTTCCTGCAGGTGAGTGCCCACTTCCCAGGAAGCAACCACAACATCTACATAAAAGCAAAATACTGCGGATGCTGGAAATCTGAAATAAAAACAAGAAATGCTGGAAATACTTCGACAGTCCCAGGTGCCACAGCTTTTCAGGCCTCCTGCTCGCCTTCAGGGATGGATTCTCAGAGACAGGGGTTTACCCATTGAAGACATGACTACTCACAGCAGTGAGAAGCCTTCACACTGCAGCAGAAGAGAGGTATAATACCTGCCACAGCTCCAACCAAGCAACCATCGAGCAGGCCATTGGGCTACTGAAGATGAGATTCCAGTGCCTCGATCAATCCAGCGGAGCGCTCTAGTTTGTCCCAGCAAGGGTCTCACATATGGTGGTCTGCTGTGCTCTGCATAATCGCCATTCCTCATCTGATGAAGTGGATGTGGAGGAGGCTAATGAGCAGGCACCATTGAATCTTGCTTCCCTTGCACCAGAGGCGAGGGCCATTGAGAGACACGCAAGAATCTCATACATACCTGCTTCCTGCCACCACAACGGCCTCTCAAAGCAAAATCAATAAAGTTTCACCTCACTGTATTCTGCCTGTCACCTCTTCCCTATTGCACTTCGGTGCCTAGCAACCACACACTTTGGCACATCTGAGACGCTGACCAAACCAGCCCATTGAGGGAGCAAAGGTAAGGTTGCATCTCACAATTCAGCTTTGAAAGCATGAGCCTTTCACAGCAATGAATCTGAAATCTATTTATTACAACAATTGCAGAAACGATTGCAAAGGCTTCAGTTAATGCACCTGTGAAGCCCCAAGTGTGTCTCGATGCTCTTCCTTTTACGTTTTTGTGTGCTTCTATACAGTGCAACCCCTGTGTTGGCAGCTGAGGCGGAGGAAGGTTGCTAATTGGGCTATCGCTTGGCCTGGAATGACTTTGGCGGGCATCCCCTGGCTGCATGAAGCCTGGACAGCCTTGGCTGGCTGAGGGATTGCTGTACAAGTGCAGGAGCGTCCTCAGTCATTGCGGCTACTGAAGCTGAGGTGCCACTGTCCACACTCGGGAGCGCCCTGAGGGGAGACATCAGACGTGGAGGTCAGCTCCTCCCTTTCAAGGTTCATTTGAACCTCCCTGCTGATCAGAGAAGAATGAGGACCTGGAGAAGACCCCAGGCATCTTGTCCTTCTCTCACCTCACCACTGCTGAGTTGAGCTCATGGCCAAGTTGATGGTGTAGAAGTCTGCATGTATCTATGGGATCTGGCTCTCCATGAGGCTCACCAAAGCATCGATGGAGAAAGCCATGTGTTTACATGCCTGAGATATGGGAGCATTCATGGCATGGATGGACTCCTTCATCATCCGCTCATTACTGCGCATGACCTCTGGCAGCTCTGCCAGATGTTGCCCTCTCTCTGTAGCTCCAGCACGTTCTGTGCTGCCAACACCAGAGGCTCATCAGCAGCCTGGAGCTCAGCATGGGCCTGGCCACCCACAGGCTTCTGACTGTCAGTAGCCTCAACTGTCAGTGGCCTCGGCTGTCACAGACTCCATCAGCTGCTCGGGTGTGTGTGTGATGCTCTCACATACCCACTAACGCGAATGTATCTGCGGTGGTAGAGGGTGCAGGGAATGATGTGACGGTGCATCCTCTGACTGCTCCTCCTCCTCCTCAGAAGTCGATGACAGGGCCCTCATTCCCAACAGTTGCACTTACCTCCAAAGTGCCATGACCTGCATGAGAGAACACAAACATTTGTGAGTTAGGTTGTTCAGATCTCTCCATGCCAACCATGTGTGATGTGGATCTACAGAAGTGCGGTGGAGGACACATGAACACAGTATCCCTCACTCTTGTGTGGACACTCCAGTCTCACCATCTGCAATTGCACGGCCACCTGGGCTTCGCTAGCTCCAGAGCCTCCTCCTCTGAGTCAGAGGATATACTCCGCCAGTCCTTGATATTTCCCTGGTGTTATGGGTCCATTTCTCCTGCAAGAGGAAAAAGGGACACAGCTATACTTTGCACGGAGAACAGACTGCTTGAACTAGTGGCAACCCCTCATTCCTTGAAGGGATCTCCTACATTGCTCCTCCCCACATCCACTCTCAGGGAACGTAATGGGTTGAGCTCTGGAAGAAGGTGACCTGTCGCAGGATGTGGTGATACCTCACCACCTTGCCCCTGCCTTTGTGGTCATTCCCTCCCATGTAGCCATATGCAAGCCCCAAATAGGAGATGGGTATGGAGGACTCACCTTGGCAAAGTGAAAGAGGTTACTGACTCTCTTGCAGCACTGGAGCCAGTTCCGGGGGTGACCCCATGGCTGCTGACCTCCTCTGCGATCTCCATTCAGGCTTTCGTGATCAGGTGCAAGGATCTCTTCTTGCCATCCTTAGGAAAGAGGACCTCTCGCCTTTTCCTTGCAGCCCTGCTGGAGAATCGCTTGAGATATCTTGCTAAACCGTGGGGCCATCTGGTGGTTTGCCTCGGATATGGACCTAGTTCAATCCCGCACTGTCTGGACAGTCTGTAGTCCTCGTGCAGGAGGGCAGGGAGATTTTTTTAATTTTTTTTTATATTTAATTATACATATATATATTTAATTTAATATTTAATTTTTTTGATATAGTATTGATTTATGCAAGTCCAAAAATAACTTAATTGCTCAAAACAGGGAAGAGGGATATTTGGAGCACTATTAAATGAGCACAATAGTTTGGAACCAAGACTAGTAGATGGGAATTAAGAAACAGATCAGCCATGATGTAATTGAATGCCAGGACAGCCTCGAGGGGCTGAATGGCCTACTCCTGTTCCTATGTTCTTCAGTACTATGCATCACATTTTTATGTTATTTTCCAGTTTCTCATCTGACAACTTCAGATGTCAAAAGAATGCTTTGATGTTCACTATGTATCTTCAATATGGATACTAATGGTGATGAATAATGACATGCAGTATTAACTAAGAAATGAATATCAACATTGAAAAGTAATCAATATTACAAAGTTCTGAAATGATCAATTTCAAAGGTTTGGGTTGATAAAGAGAGCTCCTGTAAAATATAAATGTTATTTCTAAATCTAGAAGTGTAGTTAATGAAACACTCACCGACGATGGACATTATTGTTGCAATCATTAGAAAGGCATAAAAGATGCTCAAAACTGCAGCAATATTGATCTGGGTATCTGATTTGACTTTGTAACAGATCAGTATGTAGATGGCAGGAGGAATGATGCCAAGGGCCAGAGCAACATTTCCATTCCATTTAAACACAAAGGTAAATGCTCCTGTAAAAGTTAATGTTTCGTTAAAAATTATCTGCATTATATTAAAAACATATTATTAAGACGGGATAAAACAAAGAACAAATTTATCCAATAAGCATTCTTATACCAGTCTTATGACTTTAGGCATAGAGTCGTACAGCATAGAAACAGGCCCTTCGGCCCACCGCATCCATGCCGACCATAATGCCTATCTATATGAATCCCACCTGCCTGAATTAATTCCATATCCCTCTATGCCTTGCTCATTCAAGTACCTGTCCAGATGCCTCTTAAATGTTGCTACTGTTCCTGCCTCCACCACCTCCTCAGGCAGCTCATTCCAGACACCCACTATTCTTTGTGTGAAAAATTTACCCCTTTGATCTCCTTCAAACCTCCTCCCTCTCACCTTAAATCTATGCCCTCCATTTTTAGTCACCCCTACCATGGGAAACAGACTCTGGCTATCTATCTATCTATGCCTATCACAATTTTATATACCTCTATCGTGTCCCTTCTCAGCCTCCTTCGCTCCAGGGATTTAGTATTAATCAATATTTGAAATATCATATTTGGAGACTTTCCTACTTTTCATTCACCAATGCCAAGTATAGCCTTCTCGAGATGTGTTAGGCCAGTTAGGAATATCCTCAAAGTTACTCACCCTGGGCCACCTTAACTTCACCGGAAACAAATCTTTCATTGCACCTCTGGCAAAATTAAGATGGCAAAGTGGGAGCAACTTGAAGGAAGTTTCTGGCCCATGATTCGATCACCACCCTTGTCTTTTCCACTTTTGCTGCTTAGTGTCCATTTCCCACCACCCACACCACCCCACCCCACCACCCCCCCCCCCACCCCCACCCTCCTCTCTGTGACACTCTGTGGGGTGTTTTTCTATATTAAAGCTATTGTATAGTGAAATTTGTTACTGTTGTGTCAACTTGGTTCACTTTGCTACAGTAATGTGTATCGGCTCTTAATGGTATGACATCATGATACATGGCTTTGGTGTGAGTGAAATTCTTTGCCAAGTGCTCGGTGGGCATTTACTGACTGCATGAAAATGTGTTTATTGTGTCGGTATGGCAAGAATGAAAATCGATGATGATGACGACAGGTGAAAATGACACCATTACGTGTTTCAGTCTGATGTATGTCAACATACCACATAGTAAACTGGCAATCCTACACTCCCAGTTGGGAACCATGCTCGACAGGAATGGAGGGCTGAGGAATTAGTGCTTCATGTTTATAGGCAATTTACACTCCAATCAAGCAACATTTCTTGTTGGGAACACAGGATTGCTCATGTGTTTATATGCAAATCAAACAAGGTTTGCAGAACCATTTTTTTTAAATGAAAACCTTTGCTGTGATTCTGAATGTTGGACAGTTTGGGGTGTGTGTCTCCGTGAGGCTGTACAGAAACAGCAGAAACCTGCTACGGTGTCATTTCTGCGATAGAACCCCAAGGCCATCTGGCATGCAAGATACTATCTTACTACTTCGACAGATCCTGATGCGGCACATTAGTGGATGACTGTGTGCCGGCACACCCTTCAGTGATGCAGAAACTTGCACGCTCACTATTAGGGGCAAAGAAAGCTTGTGTTGCTTCATTTGTGTGCAGCTAAATACAATCACTGATACATTTGTGGCACTGATACTATTTTATGATAATATTGCAGAAATGAAATAATAACTATGTTTGCAGTATATTATCCCAAGTATAGGCAAGAAAATATCACCATATGACACAGAAAAGCACAGTAACCTGCTATCATCAAAACCACAGTGGCAGGACCCAGAATTGATGCTGCTGTTCCAATAATCTGGAACAGAATGTAGAGTTTTGAAATTGAGGGGTTCTTCCTGGACGTTTGTGCTCCACTGTTTAGAAGATCGATTGTATTTGCCAAAGTCGATGGTCCCCAGCGGCGTCGTTGATTGTAGAATTCGTTGAACTCCTGTGGTGCGTTTGTGTAGGCATCTGAAGCTGCGTTGTATTCTACACGCCAGCCCTGCTGTAGTAATAATGTACACAGCCAACGGTCTTCTCCTGTTGGAATTGATTGGTGCATATTTCTGTAAAAGGTGCGTACTAGCCCATCATACTAAGACCAATCGCTTAAATCATTCAAAAATGTGAGATTCTCTTGATACAAAGAACATCCCTGCCTTCAGTAAAATATGCATCCTAGGTGATTCATATACTAAACAATTAGTGCATGGTTAAACTAATTGTACAATCTCACATATGGTATAATTGGTCCTTTTTGACAGATTGTTCCTGACTGTAGCTCATTATTACAAGGTGACAGTGAACGATGGCTATGGAAACTTGATGTAGTCGCCTCTCAGTTACATTAGCTTTTCCTAGTGAAAGAAGTTCACTGATTATTTTTTCCAAATAAAGCTTTCCCTGTCCTACCGAGACATGTCCTCATACACATGAGGTAGAATTACCACATGGGCTTGCCCAATCTCCCACCATACATTTGACGGAAGAACGGCAGAACCTTCCTCAAAATAACAAACAGCCATTTACACTATTCCCTCCAATCGCCTGCCAGGGTTGTGGCGGGAGATCTGTGGAAATTCTAGCCCACTGTAGAAGTGAAAGTCAGCAGATTTCATACTTTAGTTTTACCTTGATCATATTGGACAAAATGTTGAGCTTCAGTTGCTTTGGTGGTGTATTTTTTCACAACATTATCATCCATTAGAGCTGCTGCCCTGAACAAACTGAAGCATCCTGGACTACACAGTACGCATCCCAACACATGTTCAGCTGTCTTCTGCAGCCAATGACCAACAGCATATTCAAACTTCTGGTACCAAACCATAGGACCTTTGAGAGGAAGGAGGTTACAAAATGTACAATTTACAGTTCTGCCATATTTATAAAATTTAGTGACTTACCATAAGAAACTATGGAACAAAGACAGACATTTTGTTGATCAAGCCTGCGTGTTCCATAGGCCACGTACAATCAACCTTACCATGGGACTGTACCCTGCCCGAGGAGAAACTCTGGGCTGGATTTTAAGTGCAGCAGCAGGCAAAAAGAATGGCAGCCCGCCCGATCTCCCGTGCGGCAGCTCATTAAAATACCCCAGTCGGCCCAGACCCCAACCAATCACAGAGGGGGCGGGCTCTCTGACGCCGGCAATGACGTCAGCTGCCTGGGTGCAGGCATGGCACCATTTTTAAACGGCAGCCAGCCCTGCAGGTTAATTTAAATTTTTAAAGAGATTTCCCCTCCCCCCCCCCGCCACAATGTACCGAATAAAATGCTATTGCCCCTTTCCCACCCTCAATACAATAAAATTAAGTATCTGCCCTTCACCCCCCCCCCCCACCAAAACACTTAGCTTACACATATGACCATCCCCCCACATCACCCACCCCCACCGACTGTACAAAGATCACAGTTCACCCCTTCCCATCATCCCTACACTAATGACGATAATTTGATCCTGTCCCTATCCCCCACACTAAAAATCTTATGTCTACCCCCTTCTCCACCAGTGTCGTGCCTGCTTTCCCCAGACGGGGAATTGAAGGCATGAGAGTGACAGCTGCTGCTTTGAAGATCATGGCAGGTAAGTGTATTTTAACGTATTCATTAACATATTTTTATATGCAGGTCCCATCACTGGGCGTCAGGAGGGCTGCCATGGAGCCTCGCCGCCACCGGGACAATTGGGCCCGGCCTTCCCGGTGTCGGGCTCCATGGCGGGGCCGCTGCCGGAATTATCTTCCAGCCCAAGCCCCGCCCTCCCCACATCTGCCACGGAGCCCGACGTCGGGGGCCCTGTAAAATCCAGTCCTCTCTGTCACTCTCTGATCTCCAAAGTTAGTCAGGCATCATTGCATATCATCTATGGATTTTGAATGACAAAGTCTCAGTGAAGATTCTTCAATCTGATTGGTTGAAGAGACTCACTTGCCCTGCTCACACATGCTACAGACATCTTGTAGAGGTTGCCAGGATGAAAATGTTCTCTAAATACTGTAAATTGCTGCTCAAAAGCCCACAGAAAGCTGGGCGGCTCAAAGTATAATAAATGGCGATTGCCATTCCTTTGCCACTGCCTGAAAAATCCGGGCCATTGGCATTTTTAAAACATTCACAATAAAAAAAAACGGTTCTTTTATTTGGATCAACTGCTTGCCCAACTATCACAATCAAAATGTTAAAATAAAAAGGAGAAAGGGAAAGGACTTGCATTTATAGACCAAATTTCACAAACTCAGCAAAGCACTTTACAGGTAACCAAGTACTTTTCAAGTGGAATCACTGTTGTAATGCAGGAAATGTGGCAGTCAATTTGTGTGCAGCAAATTTCCACAAGCAGAAATGAGATAATGACCAAATAATCTTTTTAATTGATGTCGATTCAGCCACTGGGGAAAACTTCACTCTCTTCTTCGAATAATGACATTGGATCTTTTAAGTCCACCCAGGAGGGCAGAGGGACCATGGTTTAATGTCCCATCTGAAAGACTCTGACAATGCAGCACCGGACTGTCCGTCCAGATTTTGTGCCCAAGTCTCTGGAGTGGGTCTTGAACCCACAACCTGCTGATTCAGAAGTGAGAGTGCTACCACTGAGCAAACCACTAATTTTTGACAATGCAACAACATGGCCACCAACAGCTTGCTTTCATTCTGCTTCCCACAGAATTCCTAGGTTCCCATTTACTGGCTTTAACCATTCCTAACTGGATTCCAGAATCATCCTAATGATGTGGGGAGAAAATCTGAAAAAATATCTGCAAGTGTATGACCACCACACCTGTGTAATATGTTGGAACCTGTGCAGGCTTAAACATGTGCCCACTCTCAGTTGTATTTTAAGTAATCAGTTCTCGGTAAGATTGTTAGCAAAGGCAATATCAGGAAGTAGATTGCCTGATGGCAGTTGTGTTTGTTTTCACTATTACGTGAAGTCTGGTATAAGCAAGGGAATTACCCATGAGTTACTGTCACCAGGCACAAAACAAAAAACCAGTTCAATACTCATAGCAAATTAACCTGCAAATATTCCAAGAATTGCTCAAGCAATAATGCTTGCATATATCCCTTTTAGCATGAGAGTTAGCAACTTGTTTGTGAATTGGAACTTCCTTGGGAGATGAAGGATAATTGTCTGGAACCTACTACATGGGTAACATCCAGGTCCCAATATTTATTGTGAAGGAGTCGGGTTTTGTAGCATTTTGTAGCTGAGAAACCTAGAAATACAGAGAACATTGAAGGTCTGCCAAATTTAATGACAGAATCTCATTTGAACCACCTTTCTCCATTTACCATCTGGCATCCAGCCAGATTGAAGGCTGAGTAGCTGTCAGGCAGACAGGCCATCAGTGGAAGGCAGAAACCAGGGGGCTGAAGAGGTGGCGAGGGGGTGGGAAAAACAGAGGGTGAGGGCGAGGGGGGGAAAAGAGAGAGGGCGAGGAGGGGGAAGAGAGAGGGCGAGGGGGGGAAAGAGAGAGGGCGAGGGGGGGGAAGGGAGAGGGCGAGGGGGGGGAAGGGAGAGGGCGAGGGGGGGGGAAGAGAGAGGGCGAAGGGGGGAAGAGAGAGGGTCAGGGGGGGAAAGAGAAGGCGAGCGGGGGAAAGAGAGGACGAGGAGGGAAAAGAGAGGGCGGGGGGGGAAAGAGAGGGCAAAGGGGAGGAAAGAGTTTCCCATTTATAGGAATTTAAATCTCACCCCAGCCCCTCTCTAGGCCATCCTGACAGGTTAATTTCCCTGCCTACGTACTCATCTGCCTCCAAGTTTGCAGTAGCTGAATTTATTGTGCAATTAATTATATACAAGTAAAAAAAGATAGGATTTAAATGCTCTGGCATTGAATAATTTACAGTCTTTCTCCTAAACACAAAACTGGACTTTTTAAATAACAGGTAATAACCTGTAATGGAACTTAGAATTTCAGAATCTTTTAGCTGATGTTTTTGCTCATTTACTGTCCTATGTTGCGTAGGTGGAGATAACTGGTGAGTTGATTGTTTTAAGTCACAGCTTTAACCTTTTACTTAAACTGCAAATGACAGTGGCAGCACCATTATTTTCATCTCACAAACACATTGATATTAATGATATGTAGCAATTTAAGATCCTGTCTTCTGTTTTTTTGTGCTATGTATACTGCAAAGTGAAGTTACGTAAATAAGTAGCTAATGTAGAGAGCTAAAGATAACTTCATACCAGTTCCAGTTGGATGTATTCTACCACATGCAGCCCCGACATGTGGATATCTTCTAAGCCTGTCAACTAACAAGATCACAGCTGAGGGTTGGAAGTCAGTGTCCCCATCCAAAGCCAGAATGTAAGTGTTTTCCTTCTCAGCCTTTTAGACAAAATAAAAACATAAAAAAGTGAGATCTATAATGCTCTTGAATAGAAAAGTCAGAAGCTTACTGTGCATGATGGAAGCATGTAAGTGCTTAGCCTGTTTGTATAATATTTCGAGTTACCAGAGACATAAAGGCCCTGATATTGACAGGGATGGGTTTGGTATGCAGGGGGCGGGGGAGGCAGAGTTTTGGACAGGATCCCCTCCCAGAGGTCAGACTGAATAAAAGACTTGACTTCCAGATGGGTGATGAGCACGCGTGAGGAGGTAAGAAGCATGCAGCTGCTACAAGGAGTGTTTCAGGAGCTGGGAGCAGTCTGATCCCGAATCCAGGCGAGAGATGGAACCCATGGGATGGTTCAATCCTTAGGGTGGGGAGGGTCTGATTCCTGATCCCAGGAGGGGATCCCCTACCTTGGACATCTTTGTAAGAGGGAGAGGGGACTGATGGTGGGGGGCTTGATCCAAGGAAAGAAAGTAAGCGTGGGGCAGGGGGAAGCATTCGTGCACTTCCTGGCCTCAAGCAGTACTGCAAAACTTCTCTCCAAAGATGTCCTCATCGAACCAGCTTTCAAAAAAGTCTGGGAAATGCATTCAGCGAGGGGTTAATAGCTGCCAGCCTCATTAAAATATTTAAATCACCAATCTGCCTCCTGAGAGAAGGTTGGCAGCCCACTCCTTGTCCCATCTCCCTGAACCCCAATATGTGAGGGTTGGAGTCAGGTTTAAAATTTTTAACATTTTAACATCTTACTTGACTCGACCCCAGGTGTTTTTGGGTTAGAATTCACCCCTAATGCAAAGACATTAATAACTCAGTTAAAATGTCAAACAGAGAGAAACACACTCCGTATCTAAACACTGCTATCACACATCATCATTTTGAGGCACTAGAGAGCAGAACTCATCCCTTACCTTTAAGGCATTTGCAGTAGGCGATTCATCTTCAAATTTGCCCGACAAGGTAATGTGCTTTCTATTTAACTTCCATCCCAGCAGATAATACATGTACATGATCTGAAAAGAAATATACAATATATAAATGATATAAATATATAAGAATGTTAGCATACACAGGGCAGGCCAATTCATAGAATATTCCCCTACTGCTGCTGTAGTCATGCTATTCAACTCATGAAATGTTAAATAAATGAGTCAGAGTGCACAAAGATGAATCACATGCCTCATATCCAGTTGATCATGGGCTCAGATCTCAAAATACCTCTCAAGCTCCTCTTTTGCTTTGAAGGTGAGTTTTTCCAGTTTCCAACCAAGTTACTAACAGAGTCCAGGAGCCAAAAATACCTGAATAGGCTTCAAATTTAGATCTCCAATACTTTTTGTGCACCAGACCTCAAGATTTCAAAAGAGACTTACTACTAATATGAACATTGAGAACCAAAGGCAGCTTTGATCTCAAGTGTCAATAGGCAACCATTTGCAGACTACTAAATCTATTGTTGCAACTCACCACTTGACTATTTTAAATTGGGCACAGACCATTTCCTCTGCATGCAGCTGCCCTGAACACCTTGAGCATCCCAAATTCCCAACAGCATGCCCAATCAACCTCCTGGAAATCAGAGCCACAGCTAAAGCACCGTTAATTGGACACTGTTCTAAAAAAGTGACCAGAATAATAAAAGGATAATTGAGAAAAGAACCAGAGGAGCGATAGGGTGAATATTTTTTTATGCAGCATGTTGTTGTGTATGCATGGCCAGAACGGTTGATGGAAGCAGATTCAATAATAACTTTCAAAATGGAATTGCATGCTTGGAAAGGAAAATTTGCAAGGCTATGGGGAAAGAGCAAACAAGTGGAACGAATTCGATAGCTCTTTCAGATAGCTAACACAAGCACCATAGGCTAAATGGTCTCCTTCTGCGCTGTATGATTCCATGATTTTACATAAAGTCAGCTTTTATTGTAATAGCTCTGTAGCCTGCTAGAAGGCATTTACCATGATTCATCATGATATTGAAAATGGCAGTGTCCTCAGACATAAAAACAAGAAATGCTGGAAATACTCAGCAGGTCTGGCAGCATCTGTGGAGAGAGAAGCAGAGTTAACGTTTCGGGTCAGTGACCCTTCTTCGGAACTGATCTGAAACGTTAACTCTGCTTCCCTCTCCACAGATGCTATCAGACCTGCTGAGTATTTCCAGCATTTCTTGTTTTTATTTCAGATTTCCAGCATCCTCAGTATTTTGCTTTTATTTTAGTGTCCTCAGACAAATGTACATTTAGAATGTATAGTGCAAATATGCCAAGTCAAAACAAATGCTTTTCAAGTTGGCATAATTTGACTATTATCACTGAATCTTCAATATTCCAGTTAGGATCACTTGAGTTTATGAGTTCGATTTATACAATATCTAAACCTATCCAGATCGTACACTCTTTTATTGTTTACTTCTTAGTGGGCTATGTTATCCAGGAAATACAATAGCTGAGCAGCTACATACTTAAACTGAACTGTACAAAAACACCATCAACAATATTATTTACCAGAAGGTTTATTGCCAGAGGATATTATCTTACTGGTAGCAGCACAATCCTAAATGGAAAGCTTAATAAGCATTTTCTTTATTTACAAAGTGACAGAAATTCAAAATGCCCATAAAACTTACCACAAACTGTCATGGTATTGTACTAAGACTGTATTAAAGAGGAAGTGATTTGTCAATATAATTATAAACAATGAGAATTACAGCAACTGCCCATTGTGGAAAAATATATTTTAGATTTGTTATGTTTATCTTTATGTCAGCCATATTTCAGTGAAGAACTTTCTTTGGCGTATTTTAGCAAATCTTAAGTTCTGTAAGTTATTAAACTGCTTCAGACTATATTTCCTGCACAAAGAAAAGCTCATCTTTTCCAAAAGTGAAAAAAAAGATTCAGTGATGTAAATAGGAGGGGAGTGCAACACATGAGAGGATAGTCTCAGAGCACAATGCAACATTCTACTTTAAAAGCACCAGACAATTATATATTTGACATCTTGCCGCATCAGTCTTCAGGTTTCACATTTCGTAGGAATGATTTCTGCTTCACATTTCTATTTGTATGGCCTACATTAATTTTATGCCGTGTTCATTATTTAAACATACTTGAGACCATCTCTTCTTGTGTCGAATTTTCTGCTTGTCTTTCAAATGAACATAGAACGTGTTTCCATATGGAAGGGTGTAGCTAATTCTTCCACCATAAGGCGTCTCCATTATGGTTTGCTTTACCATGTCATCATCTTCCTGTTCATCCTCGGAAGTCTGTTTTTCACGTGAAAATATCCTGAATGATAAAAGGTTTAATTCCAAACATTTAATTGCAGGTCCCTTCTGGAAATTGGAATCCATCTTATTTTATTCCTCAGCAGTGTGACAGATACATGTTACATACTCTCATGGAACTGCAGCATACTTGTCGTTGCAACTGCATGTTCACACAGCTCCTAAAACTGTTTCAATACTATTTCTTTGCCTCTCTGATTTCCTGTTTTACTTCCCTTCTGAACTTTCTATATTTAGTGGTATCACCAGTCTGACATCTGTCATAACTACCTCTTTTCTGTTTCATCTTATTCTCTAATCACTATCTCTCTTGTTATCCAGGGAGCTCTGGCTTTAGTTGTTGTCCTACTTTTCACCCTCCTTGGAATCTACTTTGACTGTACGCAAACCATGTCCTCGTTAAAGACAGCCCACCGTTCTGTTACAGTTTTAGGAACATAGGAGCAGGAGTAGACCATTCAGGTCCTCGAGCTTGTGCCACCATTCAATTAGATCATGGCTGATCATCTACTTCAATGCTATTTTCCTGTGCTGTCCCCATATCCCTTGATGTCATTAGTATCCAGATATCTATTGATTTCTGTCTCGAACATGCTCAATGATTGAGCTTCCACAGCCTTCTGGGGTAGAGAATTCCAAAGATTCACATCCGCTGTGCAAAGAAATTCCTCCTCATTTCAGCCTTAAATGGCCTGTCCCTTATTCTGAGACTAAATCCCCTAGTTCTAGATTCAGACCCAGGGGGAAACTTCCTATCTACATCCACCTTATCACGCCCTGTAAGAATTTTGTAAGTTTCAACGAGATCACCTCTCATTCTTCAAAACTCTAGAGAATACAGGCCCAGTTTCCTCAATCTCTCTTCATAAAACAATCCCATCATCCCAGGGATTAGTCTGGTGAACCTCCCGATGCACAGGTACATCCTTCCTTAGATGAGGAGGCCAAAACTGTACACAACACTCCAACTACAGTCTCACCAAGGCTCTATACAATTGCAGCAAGACCTCTTTACTCCTGTACTCAAAACCCCATGCGATGAAGGCCAACCTACCATTTGACTTCCTCATTGCTTGCTGCACCTGCATGCTAGCTTTTACTGACTCATGAACAAGGATACCCAGGTTCCTTTGGACATCAACATTTTCCAACCTCTTACCATTTAAGAATACTCTGCCTTTCCTGTTTTTTCTACCAAAGTGGATAACTTCACACTTAGATGCCAATTATTGATTCCAATTTACCTGGGACAGATCTGTTCTCACTCCACTGAAATTGGCCCTCCTCCAATTAAATATTTTAACTCTAGATTGCTCCTTGTCCTTTTCTATAGCTAATTTAAACCTTATGATACTATGATCTAATGATACTACCATTTAGGTAGAACCTGTCCTGTCTACGTAGGTTCCATCTCTCCCTGAACCAATCCCAGTGTTTCAGGAGTCTAAGTCCTGCCTTCCTGCACTGTCTCTCCATCCACGCATTCATCTGCTCTGTGCTCCGATTACTATACTCAGTAGCACGTGGCACCAGGAGAAATTGGAGATTACTACCTTTGTGGTCCTACTTGCTAGTCCCTTTGAACACCTTCTGGAATGTTCCCCCTCCCACCAATAATACCACCTACTTAAACAAAAACAAAACTTCAAAATGAAATTGGCATCAGTCGTCACAAACAAACTAAAGAATAATATTTCTGTTTCATTAATCCTATTCTTTTAAAGTATTTAGTTTTTAAAAGCTGTAATGATAATGATGCTATCTTAAGTGGATACTTCTGTAAGGGTAGGCAAGGCTCGTGGTTTTCATTTTTATCATGCCATATTTAGCTGATTCAATATTTAGTTGAAATGTTAATACAGTTAACAGCCATTATTATAAAATACTATCAGAAAGCAGAGAATAATGAAATTACAGGCAATTTTTGTGTTCTAGTACCTGAACAATTATTAATTTAAATGCTATATAAATTAAATGTATCCATTTTGTAATTTTGAACTATATTAGAGAACAACATTTGTAATTATAAGTTATGTTTTATGAATTTCTGCACACTTAGATAATAAACATCTTGCTTTGGTTTAGACTTTTCAGTACTTGAATGAAATCTCAGAATCTAGTGCATAGTTTTAGGATTTTTGGTATTTTTTTTCTCACTGAAAGGATTCAAGTTATGTTTAAGTGTGTTTTAGAACAAAGTCAATTTTCACAGATTTAAAAACGGCTTGGGCCACAAGATTTGAAGGTGTGCATCAAAGCCAAAGGAGCCTATTTATGGAATGTCATAGCTCACTTTCTATTTGAAACTGACATAATGAGGGTCTATTGTCTCAGCCTTGGCCCATTAACCAGGATGGTCTCTTCCAATTTTGAGAATAGCAGAAGATATTTTCTTTAAACTTATAACCCAACGGGAGGAGGGAGAAGTAGCTGATGATATTGAGAGACTTACTGGTGAATTATTAAATGGAAAGGAACTTAGAGTAACTGGCCAGGACATAGAGGAAAAGGGACACAGGGACAGTTACACTGCAAGTGGCAATTTTTAGGTTGGGGTTGGAAGCTAAAATTCAGGTCAGCTTTTCCAGTTAGATGTTGTTCAGAAAGAAAGGGATTCTAAAGACAGGTAAATTAGCCCACAAAAGTGATGGGGCTTTTTTCCCATTTTTCAAGGAGAGAACTGAGATTGATTGAAATAAATGGAATTTGTTGTGACTGTTATGTTCACTGTCTGTCTATAAAATTAAGCAGATTAATGATTCAGTAAACGTTTCAATCCGCCTTCAGAAAGAGCAGTGAACTGTACATGCCCACTTGTGAAAGATACATTACCAGGTCAGAATGCTTGGAGGTCCTATTGCTACAACCTGGGGTAACTTCACCACATAACTAGCTATTAAGCAATATGGGCACAAACCTGAACAAAGAACCCTCACCACGTACTTAGGGTCACGAGTATCATTATACCCAAGAGAATGTCTAAGGCAGTCCTGAAACTTGTAACAAGAATTTATATCTATTTTCCGAGTTTGTTTTCCAACATTAAATGCAGGTGGTAGTCAGTAGCTTCTTGATATTATGATGAGCTTTATATACAGGGACCATGAATTCAAAATGAATGCAAGACAGTTTCAATACCTGTAAATTTCCTCTATCGTGCAAACAAGGCTCTTCACATACTCATTCACAACTCTTTCCTGCACATTGTTAACTGGACTGGCGAGATGAAATGCATCATCAAAATAAACGTGCGCTTCAAAGTCAAAATTGTCTTTATGCAATTTTGAAGAGTTTGGTTTGTATTTGTCCAATCTGCAAAAAAAAAGGTAACATTGACTAAATGAACTTTAGAAATACCAAAGCTTTTACTTGTAGGTCTTGGCACAATTTCCCTCAGGCTTGCTCTCTCTGACTCCCCACTTTTACATGTTGGTTTCCAGCACTATTTCCCTTCAGGCTCACTGGGCTTAATTTTCATCCTGAGATGGAGGCGGGACTGGTAGCGGGCATGCTGGCAATCTCTTGCTACCAGGCAGCGTGCCAGTCTACTGGCATGTTCTCACCTCTGGCCTATTTCCAGGAGGCAGCTTCAGAGTGCCAAGGCAGAGGGAGTGTGGAGGTTGATGGCTACCTGACCAGCAGACCAAGTCCAGTCTTCACACTGAGGATACCCCCAATCATGTTGTGCGGCACTTACCACTGTGCTAAATGCGATAGATTCAGAACAGAGCTAGTAGCTCAAAACTGGGCATCCATGAGGTGCTGTGGGTCATCAGCAGCAACAGAATAGTAGTAATGGTAATGGTGATCTGCCCAAGGGCTGGTCTTCGGCTCATTTTTCCAAGCCTCATGATCCTTCACTTTCCTCTTCAGTTGCTCCTCAGAGCCTCCCATTGTTTCATTTCCATGAGAAATGAGCATAGAACCATCGAAAAATTATGGCACAGAAGGAGGCCATTCAGCCCGCTGTGTCCATGCCAGCCGAAAAAACTAGCCGCCCAATCAAATCTCAACTTCCAGCACGTGGTCCGTGGCCTCAAAACAGCAATATGACTCAGGGAAATTACATGAGGTGGTTTCCCGTTGCCTTTCCCATATGTGCTTGAAAGGAAACACAAATCCTTTTCCCAAGGATCCTCCACCTGTAAGCAGCCATTGTCCCTCAAGGTTCTAGCTCTTCCTCCATTACCACCTAAAATTCTCTGGTTCTGCCGTTGGCCATGACTCATAACCCTGAGCATGGGAATTGTGTTCAACCACAATTTGTATTCTCATGGCCTGGCATATCCCTCACTCTACCACTACCATCAAGCCAGGGGATCAACCATGGTTCAGGTAGGAGTGCAGGAGAGCATGCCAGGAACAGCACCAGCACCAAAAAAAAGAGGTGGCAACCTGGTGAAGCTACAGCACAGGACTACACACATGCTAAACAGCAGAAGCAGCATACGATACACAAAGCAATGTGATCCCACAACCAATGGATTAGATCAAAGCTCTGCAATCCTGCCAAATCCAGCCGTGAATGGTGGTAGACAATAAAACCACTAACCAGAGGAGGAGGCTCCACAACCATCCTCATCCTCAACAATGGAGAAGTCCAGCATTGTCAGTGCAAAAGACAAGGCTGAAGCATTTTCAACCATCTTCAGCCGGAATTGCCAAATGGATGATCGTTCTCGGGCCACCTGCGAAGATCCCTAGATCACAGATGCCAGTCTTCAGCTAATTTGATTTACTTTGCATGATATCAAGAAATGGCTGAAGGCACTGAATACAGCAAAGGCTTTGGGCCCTGACAACATCCTGGCTGAAGTCCTGAAGACGTGCTTCAGAACTAGCCGTGCCCCTAGCTTAGCCATTCCAGTAGAGCTACAACACCCCACAATGTGGAAAATTGCCCGGGCACATCCTGTCTACAAAAAGCAGGAGAAATCCAATCCGGCCAATTAGCATCCCATCAGTCTACTATCAATTATCAGCAAAGTGATGGAAAGTGTCATCGACAGTGCTATCAAGTAGCACCTACTCAGCAATAACCTGCTAACCGATACTCAGTTCGGGTTCCGCCAGGGCCACTCAGCTCCAGACCTCATTCCAGCTGTGGCCCAAATATGGATATGAACAACTAAATTCCAGAGATGAGGTGAGAGTGACTGCCCTTGCTATCAATGCAGCATTTGACCGAGTGTGGGACCATAGAAGCCCAAGCAATATTGAAGGCAATGGGAATCGGGGGGAAACGCTCCACTGGTTGGAGTCATACCTAGCACAAAGGACGATGGTTGTGATTGTTGGAGACCAATCATCTCAGCCCCAGGATATTGCTGCAGGAGTTCTTCAGGCCCAATCACCTTCAGCTACTTCATCAATGAGCATCTTGCTATCATAAGGTCAGAAGTGGGGATGTTCGCTGATCATTGCACAATGTTCAGTACCATTCACGACTCCTCGGATACTGAAGCAGTCCATGCCCACATACAGCAAAACCTAGAGAACATTCAGGATTGGGCTATTAAGTGGCAAGTAACATTTGTGCCACACAAGTACCAGTCAATGACGATAGAACCTAAAATAAAAGCAAAATACTGCAGATGCTGGAAATCTGAAATAAAAACAAGAAATTCTGGAAATACTCAGCAGGTCTGGCAGCATCTGTGGAAAGAGAAGCAGGTTTAATGTTTCAGGTCAGTGACCAGAAACTAACCCTCTCCCCTTGATATACAATGGCAATACCATCACTGAATGCCCCACCATCAATTTCCTGGGAGTTACTGTTGACCAGAGACTTAACTGGACCAGCCATATAAATACTGCAAGAGCAGGTCAGATGCTGGGAATTCTGTGGCAAGTAAATCACCTCCTCACTATCCAAAGCCTGTCCACTGTCTACAAGGCACAAGTCAGTAGTCTGATGGAATACTCTCCAATTGCCTGGATGGGTGCAGCTCCAACAACACTCAAGAAGCTTGACATGATCCAGGACAGAGCAGCCTGCTTGATTGGCACCCCATCCACCACCTTCACCATTCACTCCGGCCACCACCAGTGCTCAGTGGCAGCAGTGTGTACCATCTACAAGATGCACTGCAACAATTCACCAAGCCTCCTTCGACAGCACCTTCCAAACCCGTGACCTCTACTACCTAGAAGAACAAGGGCAGCAAATGCATGGAAACACCACATCTGCAAGTTCCCCTCCAAGCCACGCAGCATCCTAACTTGAAACTATTTTGACGTTCATTCACTGTCACTGGGTCCAAAACCTGGAAATGCTTCCAAACAGCATTGTGACGGTACATACACCACATGGAATGCAGTGGCTCAAGAAGGTGGCTCACCAGCATGTTCCCAAGGGTAATTAGGGATGGACAACAAATTCTGGCCCTTCCAGCGACGCTCACAACCCATGAATGAATAAAAAAAACGACCTGCCTTGTATGTGACCCCCAACTCTACATTTCCCCCCAATTGAGCATAGCTGTGTCTCAGGTGAGCGTTTCTGGTGGATGATGCACTTGATTGCTGTGACAGTGCTGCCTTGAATGCATCTTCCTCCTCTGAAGTTGTACGTTGAGGCTCCCCCTCCACAACTGGCCCTGCGGGAGACTCAAGACTTTGGTGAGGAAAGCTCTACTCTGTTAGTAGTTGCTTTGCAGAGCTGCAGCTGCCCATTACAGATTATGCAGTGGCATGGAGTCATCAAACAAGGACTGCGCTCCATTCCCATCACATGGAAATGGCAAAATCCTTTCACCTTGTCTTGGACGGACACCCATCTCATGCTCGACAATTTCCTGCCGACCTGCCACCCTGTAAATTTCAAAGGCCTCCCCCTCTATGGCCATCAGTATAGCAATTTGCGCCACTTCACTGATCGTGCCATCTCTTTCTCGTGTATTGTGTGCACTTTTTACCTCCAAAGTCAAGAGTGAGACAGTTAAGATCATGGTGCTTCCGTCACCCCATCTGGCGGCTCACTCACATGTGATGTCCATGGCTCCAGTGTCACCTCCTCCACAAATGTTTGTGGACTGAGCATTGCCCACAGCTCAGCAGTGCACCTGGGCACACGTGTCCTCATTGTTCCAGAGCACTATACAACCTCAGCATGCTAAGCTCATCGGTTTGCTGGTGCCTCCAGAACTGGAGGCTTGTCATCTGGGTGTAGCTTTGCACTCACATCGCCAGACCTCAGAAGGTTGTTGAAGTGCTTCCTACACTGCACCAAGGTCCTGCTGACCACATTGTAGTTGCTCACCTCCTGAGCGACCTCCATTCGTGCCTGCTTTGTCTGACTGGCTGGCTTCCTCCTGCCGCTCCCCAGAAACAGGACGCTCCTCTGAGCTGCCACCACCTGTAAAAGCATTTCCAGGGAGGCATGTGCCTTTCCAACCATGCATGCCATGCTGTTGCTCCACTGCGTTCAGGCTTCTGCCATCGCCCAGGATGTTGGCATTCACAATTATAGCTGCCGGTTGCCCTTTAAATTGGGCCTGCCATGACGACGCCATGACGACACCCTGACTCTTCCACCCCTAATTTAGACGGTGAACGTGCCATCGGGGCACTAATTGGCTGCCTCCTTCAAAATACCATTGGACTTCCAGCACCGACAGGGAACAGGGTCAAGTCCCAGAAATGGTCCTGATGTCAGAGTCCCAACTCTGGAATGAAAATGCAGCCCACTCCCTCTGACTCCCAGCTTTCACCTGTTGGTCTCCAGCACTGTTTCCCCTCTGACTCACTCTCTCTGTCTCACAGAATCACATTACAAAATTGATGGGGAACCTGGTGACATGGCTCCCTCCTCAAAGAAGGAGGATAATGAACAACCCACAACTGAAACGTGCTAAATAACTGATAACCAATGAATATTCGCCCAGTAATGCTTAAAGTCACAGAATGAAAGACAGATTTGAGAGATAAGTGGAATGGAGAAAAATATCAAAGGAGTCACATCTGGGCAGACCTTTAGTTGGACTGGTACAGAGGCACTGGAGGCAAACTTTGAGCTGGCAATTCATCTGACCGGAAGGCAGCACAGCAATTAGAGTCAGGCACACAGGAGATGGGACTAACTTCCCAGAGAGAAAAAAATAGCTTAACCACTTGATCAATATTCTAACTTTAATTTGCTCCCCCACCATAATAAGCAATAATTTGGGGCAGTCCACCTCCTCGCAGACAATCCTCCCTATTAATGAAGTTGCCACATCTGTAAAAACTGTTCAAGGGCCTGGATGCCGATGTTCTCTCGTTTTTGCAGGATGTATTCCCCAGCAACACAACCAAAATTGGAGAGAAAGTATCACTGAACCCACATCCTGCTGTTAAAAGGCATTGTAACACCAACACACTCCAGATCTTTCAAAGAAGCAGAAACAAAATCAAAGATCAGGGATTTACACTTGCAGACAGGGTTGTCACTGCACTTCTGTCAAAGTTACAGCAGCAGGGTGAAATCAGGTGCAAGGAAATTGTTCGAAATCCTCACAATGTGGTGAGATGTTGTACAAACTGACACCATACCAGATGAAAGCATTCACCTACATAAACAACCTTCAGCAATGACATTTAATTGTTACTATTACTTTGTATAGAGAATACACAATGTTTGAACAGTAGCTGTTTGGTTAAAAACCTTGAAGGGAAACTTCCATATTGGTTTAGATGTTAGTGATAACATAAACTGGTTCCACAGGATTTACCTGAATATTGAAGTAAGGATCTTTCCCATTTCGTCCACTGTTTCATGCCACATTGTTGCACACAGATATATCATGACGTGGTCCGATTTCCTATTCAATAAATTGTTTTCATATGTTACTGATACTAAATTTGTTCTAAATAATGTACAATGCTAGGAATTCTTAGAAACTGTGATTATATAATTATATTTGGGTCAGTTAAACTTTCAGGAAATTATTTTTAAATTCCAATTATTTGGAAGACATTTTATGGGGATAAATTTCCTAAGCTTGGCCCCAGGGAATGCCTACTCCGCAGGTACAAAGGAAAAAGGTGGAAGACCCCTAATACACCAGTTCCTCCCTAACCGTCTACCCCACTTTACATTAACCCCAGATTTGGAGCTTCCCATGAGCTGGGCCTGCATCTGCTGTAGACACAGACCCAGCATTCAGATGTTAAAGCTGACGCTGGTATTTAAGTCAGGATGCCCCTCATATCAGATGGTCAGAAAGTCCTGGCAGAAAGCCAAAGAAGATTCCCAAAATTAGGAGCCATTTGTTAAAGCATTTGCCACATGTTTGAGTATTAGGGTTGTCAGCTGTCATTGGATGTAACCTGGAGAGTTCATCACATGACCTCCCATCTCCAAGCACCTTGACCCCTCACTCCCTCCATTGGTTGTCTGGCCTGTCCATCTTCATGTCATCCCACCTTCCCATACCAATAGAATGCAAACAGACTCTCCATTACTTGATTGGATGAACCTTGACTGTTAGTCTTTTTACCATCTCCAATTTTTTTTTTAAACTGTTCAACGAAAATTATTTCAGTGTCTTTATGATTTTTTTCTTAGGTTTCTTCGAGAAATGTCCTGGGAATTAACCTTTAATTCCTGGAAACTCCAGGACATCCTTGGAGAACTGGAAACCCTCTTTGGTATTGGGGTCTTTCGGCTGTTACTGTTTAACAGCAGCCAGAAGGCCCCCAGCCTGCCAACTAGACCCACAACTACGAGTCCCTTCACCTCTTTTTCCTGACCAGTACAAGGACCAATACCTGCCCTGCACAGAAGGCAGGCCTGTATCATGGGTATGACTGGACAGGCACAATGCTCTTCAAGCACACTGCACCTGTCCAGCACGCGAGCAGAAAGTGGCACCAGGAAATCAGGCTCTGTTTATATGAACTGGAACATTGTAATATGTTCAATCTTCTAACTCCCACTAGAAATGATGAGAATGCAAGATTTGTTCTATTTAGCATCAACAAGTAAATTTATTGGCGTTAATGCACTACATTTGTCATTTATAGTTGTCTGCTGCAATTAGGTTAAATACAATTAGTTATAGCTGAATTACAGGATAGTCTACAGCTTCACACAATATCAATATTTTATCGAGGAAGAGTGAAATTGTTTTCATCCGACCAGCTCCATACTTCATAAATTACTCACTATCGATTCTGATGGTGCTTTTAGAGAAATGTACACAAGGAGATGTGTTACAATCCCTAAAGCAGGCCATGTCACCGCAGCAGGCCTGGTGGGGAACAGAAAGACGTAATTTCAAAAAAACGAAGAGGCTGGTCATCCAGCACTGCACTGTGAGTACTGTGTTGCACAGAAGATCTCTGCAGACTTAGCTGTGAATTGTTCAAAACAATTTCCCTCGGGGTAAGGGAATGAGATTTGTTTTTTTGTATTTATTTAGAGATACAGCACTGAAACAGGCCCTTCAGCCCACCGAGTCTGTGCCGACCAACAACCACCCATTTACTCTAACCCTGCAGTAATCCCATATTCCCTACCACCTACCTACACTAGGGGCAATTTACAATGGCCAATTTACCTTATCAACCTGCAAGTTTTTGGCTGTGGGAAGAAACCGGAACACCCGGCAAAAACCCACACGGTCACAGGGAGAACTTGCAAACTCCGCACAGGCAGTACCCAGAATCAAACCCGGGTCCCTGGAGTTGTGATGCTGCAATGCTAACCACTGTGCCACCCTATTTCTTGGCACCTATTTTTGTCACTCAAGGCATCAAGCTCTTAAATCCATCTCCACAATAGAATCGTAACAGTGTAGTCAAATGTATTGCATGCAGGCTCTCTTGTTCTAAAATAACTTTGGGGAGAAAGATATCTTTAAGAGATCAGTGAGAAAGTATAACAGACGACTGTACCTTTTAATTTTCTCATCTTTCTTTTTCTGGACCCGTGTGTTGAGCAGCATTGACTGTTCCATGAAGGCTGCTTCGTACAGCCGTCGAACAAACAGCTGGGATGTCCTTTCAATCCTTTGAATGTGTTGGCCCCACACGTAGAATGTTGAGAAAAACAGCCCAAGCCAAAAGCATATTGCCAAGGAGCCAAGCAGTGCCAAGCCAACTCTGTTGGAATCTACTATTACCTGCGCTCTGCAAAGGCTGCGAGGGATTTCTAAAAGCAGGATTTGTAGAGCGTCGCTATCATTGGAGGTTTTTAAAGTGTGGCAGAGGGCAGTCAGGTTAAAAGCAGCCGCTTCGCCATATTTAGTGGAACTGTCGTACATCACAATCAAAAAAGCAAAAAGCACTATTGGAGTGGCTAATATGGAAGGCATGATGAAGCTGCGTCTGACTGCATGCATTTTACACACCAGAACCCCAAACCAGTGGCAAAGAGCAGAAGAAATCACTTGTACACCAAAGAGGCTCAAGATAATGTTTACATCAAATTGCGAGACTGTTTTTACATCTTCCCAGTTATACTCCTTTATTGGAATCCATGCTGCCACTACAGCACCTGTAACTAGAATTCTAATTGTACTGGTACAAACATACGTGATGTTTCTGGTGTGTCGCAAACTTTCCCTTATATTTTCCATCACACCAATTTTACAGTACAATGTAAAGTTTTCCCACCAATTAAAAGATACTAGTACTAAAGAAACTATTGCAAGGGCCACGTATGGTTGAATGTATTTAACCTCCTCTGTATGCTGTTGAGGGTTGTGAGCTAAAATAAAAAGCAAGAGGCCCAGGAAGACAAAGCCAAAGCCTACCAGTGGGAGTAACATAGAAGGTTTGAGGGGTTTCAGCTGAAATGCTACTTGTAGAAGTGAGGGAAGAAGGCAAACACCATTCAAAATGTGCAGATTGGTTATAATGTCAAAGTGAGGCATGCAGACCAGCACCAGGACTGAAGTGCCAAAAGCAACAACTGCTTCGATCAAGCAAACCTGGCAAGAAAAGGGGCGGGGGGAACAAAAAAGTCAGAAAAGTTAAATTATAATGTTGCAATGCACTTAAAAATCAAACTTTGGAGTAAAGTGTTGATTTTTTTTTTTCCAAAATATACTTTATTCATAAAAATCTGTAAAAATTACATTGCCAAACAGTTTCCAAACAGCACCAAAAAATACAAACATTGCAAAAGAGATCAGTTTCTTTCAATAATGTCATGAGTTTCTTCCCAACCCTTCCGTTTCACAATTGTCATGTCAATTACAGTTTTACATTTACAGCAATTGAGAATATTAACGATACAGTTCGAGGGGCTTCCCATGGTTCCAGCCCCTCAGTCCAGCTTGGTGGGGGAACCTTACACTGTGGTCTTTCCCCATTGAGCCTTTGCTGCGGCTGCCCCAAGCTTTAGTGCGTCCCTCAGCACGTAGTCCTGGACCTTGGAATGTGCCAGTCTGCAACATTCGGTGGTGGACAACTCTTTGCGCTGGAAGACCAGCAAGTTTCGGGCAGACCAAAGGGCGTCTTTCACCGAATTGATAGCCCTCCAGCAGCAGTTGATGTTTGTCTCGGTGTGCGTCCCTGGGAACAGCCCGTAGAGCACAGACTCCTGTGTTACAGAGCTGCTTGGGATGAACCTTGACAAAAACCACTGCATCTCTTTCCACACCTGCTTTGCAAAGGCACATTCCAGGAGGAGGTGGGCGACCGTCTCTTCCCCACCACAGCCAACGCGGGGGCACTGTGCGGAGGGGGCGAGACTTCGGGTGTGCATGAAGGATCTGACGGGGAGGGCCCTTCTCACCACCAGCCAAGCTACGTCTTGGTGCTTGTTTGAAAGTTCTGGTGATGAGGCATTCCGCCAAATGACTTTGACGGTCTGCTCGGGGAACCATCCGACAGGATCCACCGTTTCCTTTTCCCGTAGGGCCTTGAGGACATTCCGTGCAGACCACTGCCTGATGGACCGGTGGTCGAAGGTGTTTTTCCACAGAAACTGCTCCACGAAGGATAGGTGGTACGGCGCCGCCCAACTGCACGGAGCGTTCCGCGGCAATGTGACCAGGCCCATCCTTCGCAACACCGGGGACAGATAGAACCTCAGCACGTAGTGACACTTGGAGTTTGCGTACTGGGGATCGACACATAGCTTGATGCAGCCGCACACGAAGGTGGTCATCAGGATGAGGGCCACGTTGGGTACATTTTTCCCGCCCATGTCCAGAGATTTGAACATCGTGTCCCTCCGGACCCGGTCCATTTTAGATCCCCAGACGAAGCGGAAAATGGCTCGGGTGACTGCCACGGCGCAGGAGTGGGGTATGGGCCAGACCTGCGCCACGTAGAGCAACAACGTGAGCGCCTCGCACCTGATGACCAGGTTCTTACCCACAATGGAGAGAGATCGCTGCCCCCACATGCCCAACTTTTGTCGTACCTTGGCTACTCGCTCCTCCCATGTTTTGGTGTACGCCCCGGCCCTTCCGAACCATATCCCCAGCACCTTCAGGTAATCTGACCTGACGGTGAAGGGGACAAAGGATCGGTCAGCCCAGTTCCCAAAGAACATGGCCTCGCTCTTGCCGTGGTTAACTTTGGCTCCCGAGGCCAGTTCGAACTGGTCACAGATGCTCATCAGTCTGCGCACGGACAGCGGATCGGAGCAGAAGACGGCAACGTCATCCATGTACAGGGAGGTTTTGACCTGAGTGCCTCCGCTGCCTGGGATTGTCACCCCTCTTCTGCTCGCATCCTTCCTAATAGACTCAGCAAAGGGTTCAATACAGCAAACAAACAAGACCGGGGACAGAGGACAGCCCTGTCTGACTCCAGATTTGATCGGGAAACTTTCAGATTCCCACCCGTTGATTGACATTGCGCTACTGATGTTTGTGTAGAGCAGTTGGATCCAATTGCAGATTCCCTCCCCAAACCCCATTTTGGAAAGCACGTCCATCATGTAGGTGTGCGATATCCTGTCAAAAGCCTTCTCCTGGTCCAGGCTGATGAGGCAGGTGTCCACCCTCCTGTCCCGTACGTAGGCGATCGTATCCCTGAGTAGCGCGAGGCTATCAGAGATCTTCCTGCCGGGTACAGTACAGGTCTGATCGGGGTGAATCACCAGCTCCAGAGCAGACTTGACTCGACTGGCTATGACTTTGGACAGAATCTTGTAATCAACATTAAGCAGTGAGATGGGCCGCCAATTTCTGATTTCTACCCTCTCCCCCTTCTGCTTGTAAATGAGGGTGATGATGCCTTTTCTCATGGATTCTGACATGCTACCGGCCAGGAGCATACTCTCGTATACTTCCAGCAGGTCCGGGCCGACCCAGTCCCACAGGGCCGAGTACAACTCGACCGGTAAGCCGTCGCTCCCGGGAGTTTTACTCGCCTCGAAAGACTCGACGGCCTTTGTCAGCTCGTCCAGAGTTAGCGGCTTGTCCAGTCCCTCCCTCCTGCTGTCATCTAAGACCTCTGTGATAGATGACAGGAAGGACTGGGAGGCTCTGCTGTCTGTGGGCTTCGCGTCATACAACCCAGCATAAAAGGATTTGCTGATCCTTAGTATGTCGGACTGCGAAGACGTTACCGAGCCATCTTAAAGTGTTGATTTTTTTTTTTTATTTCCAAAATATACTTTATTCATAAAAATCTGTAAAAATTACATTGCCAAACAGTTTCCAAACAGCACGACAAAATACAAACATTGCAAAAGAGATCAGTTTCTTTCAATAATGTCATGAGTTTCTTCCCAACCCTTCCGTTTCACAATTGTCATGTCAATTACAGTTTTACATTTACAGCAATTGAGAATATTAACGATACAGTTCGAGGGGCTTTCCATGGTTCCAGCCCCTCAGTCCAGCTTGGTGGGGGAACCTTACACTGTGGTCTTTCCCCATTGAGCCTTTGCTGCGGCTGCCCCAAGCTTTAGTGCGTCCCTCAGCACGTAGTCCTGGACCTTGGAATGTGCCAGTCTGCAACATTCGGTGGTGGACAACTCTTTGCGCTGGAAGACCAGCAAGTTTCGGGCAGCCCAAAGGGCGTCTTTCACCGAATTGATAGTCCTCCAGCAGCAGTTGATGTTTGTCTCGGTGTGCGTCCCTGGGAACAGCCCGTAGAGCACAGACTCCTGTGTTACAGAGCTGCTTGGGATGAACCTTGACAAAAACCACTGCATCTCTTTCCACACCTGCTTTGCAAAGGCACATGCCAGGAGGAGGTGGGCGACCGTCTCTTCCCCACCACAGCCAACGCGGGGGCACTGTGCGGAGGGGGCGAGACTTCGGGTGTGCATGAAGGATCTGACGGGGAGGGCCCTTCTCACCACCAGCCAAGCTACGTCTTGGTGCTTGTTTGAAAGTTCTGGTGATGAGGCATTCCGCCAAATGACTTTGACGGTCTGCTCGGGGAACCATCCGACAGGATCCACCGTTTCCTTTTCCCGTAGGGCCTTGAGGACATTCCGTGCAGACCACTGCCTGATGGACCGGTGGTCAAAGGTGTTTTTCCGCAGAAACTGCTCCACGAAGGATAGGTGGTACGGCGCCGCCCAACTGCATGGTGCGTTCCGCGGCAATGTGACCAGGCCCATCCTTCGCAACACCGGGGACAGATAGAACCTCAGCACGTAGTGACACTTGGAGTTTGCGTACTGGGGATCTACACATAGCTTGATGCAGCCGCACACGAAGGTGGTCATCAGGATGAGGGCCACGTTGGGGACATTTTTCCCGCCCATGTCCAGAGATTTGAACATCGTGTCCCTCCGGACCCGGTCCATTTTAGATCCCCAGACGAAGCGGAAAATGGCTCGGGTGACTGCCACGGCGCAGGAGTGGGGTATGGGCCAGACCTGCGCCACGTAGAGCAACAACGTGAGCGCCTCGCACCTGATGACCAGGTTCTTACCCACAATGGAGAGAGATCGCTGCCCCCACATGCCCAACTTTTGTCGTACCTTGGCTACTCGCTCCTCCCATGTTTTGGTGCACGCCCCGGCACTTCCGAACCATATCCCCAGCACCTTCAGGTAATCTGACCTGACGGTGAAGGGGACAAAGGATCGGTCAGTCCAGTTCCCAAAGAACATGGCCTCGCTCTTGCCGTGGTTAACTTTGGCTCCCGAGGCCAGTTCGAACTGGTCGCAGATGCTCATCAGTCTGCGCACGGACAGCGGATCCGAGCAGAAGACGGCGACGTCATCCATGTACAGGGAGGTTTTGACCTGAGTGCCTCCGCTGCCTGGGATTGTCACCCCTCTTATGCTCGCATCCTTCCTAATAGACTCAGCAAAGGGTTCAATACAGCAAACAAACAAGACCGGGGACAGAGGACAGCCCTGTCTGACTCCAGATTTGATCGGGAAACTTTCAGATTCCCACCCGTTGATTGACACTGCGCTACTGATGTTTGTGTAGAGCAGTTGGATCCAATTGCAGATTCCCTCCCCAAACCCCATTTTGGAAAGCACGTCCATCATGTAGGTGTGCGATATCCTGTCAAAAGCCTTCTCCTGGTCCAGGCTGATGAGGCAGGTGTCCACCCTCCTGTCCCGTACGTAGGCGATCGTATCCCTGAGTAGCGCGAGACTATCAGAGATCTTCCTGCCGGGTACAGTACAGGTCTGATCGGGGTGAATCACCAACTCCAGAGCAGACTTGACTCGACTGGCTATGACTTTGGACAGAATCTTGTAATCAACATTAAGCAGTGAGATGGGCCGCCAATTTCTGATTTCTGCCCTCTCCCCCTTCTGCTTGTAAATGAGGGTGATGATGCCTTTTCTCATGGTCTCTGACATGCTGCCGGCCAGGAGCATACTCTCGTATACTTCCAGCAGGTCCGGGCCGACCCAGTCCCACAGGGCCGAGTACAACTCGACCGGTAAGCCGTCGCTCCCGGGGGTTTTACTCGTCTCGAAAGACTCGACGGCCTGTGTCAGCTCGTCCAGAATTAGCGGCTTGTCCAGTCTCTCCCTCCTGCTGTCATCTAGGACCTCTGTGATAGATGACAGGAAGGACTGGGAGGCTCTGCTGTCTGTGGGCTTCGCGTCATACAGCCCAGCATAAAAGGATTTGCTGATCCTTAGTATGTCGGACTGCGAAGACGTTACCGAGCCATCTTCTTCCTTCAGGCTGCTGATAACAGAGCTCTCTCTGTGTACCTTTTGGAAGAAGTAACGCGAGCACGTCTCATCCTGCTCGATGGAGCGGACTCTGGACCGGAAGATGATCTTGGAGGCCTCCTTGGCAAAGAGCGAGACCTGCTGGCTCTTCACCTCTTGGAGGTCCTCCTTGACCTCGACCCCCATTGACTGCAACCGGAGTAGATTTTGCATAATTTTCTGGAGTCGGGACAGTTCCCTCTGTCTCTCTCTCGCCTTCTGAACACCTTTGTGGATGAAGAACCTCTTGATGTTCTCCTTTATCGCTTCCCACCAGTGAACTGGAGACTCAAAGAGGGGTTTCACGGTCCTCCAACCTTTGTAATCCCTTTTGAGTTCCTCAACGTTCTCTGGGGTCAGCAGTGTCGCATTGAGCTTCCACGTCCCTCTGCCAACCCGCTGGTCGTCCTGTAAGTGACAGTCGGCCAGTAAGAGGCAGTGGTCGGAGAAGAACACCGGCTTGACGTCGGTGGATCCGACCATGACAGCACGGGACACAAACAGGAAGTCAATCCTGGAACGGGCAGACCCGTCCGATCTTGACCATGTGTATCTGCGCTGCGCTCCGTCTGCAGGTTTGCTGAAGACGTCGTGCAGTTTGGCATCCTTAACTGTTTCTACTAGGAATCTGGACGTAGCGTCCAGTTTGCTGTCGTCACTGCCGGATCGTCCAGCCGCATCGATGATGCAGTTGAAGTCACCGCCTAGGATGACCGGCCTGGACGTCGCCAGCAGCAGTGGGAGCTGCTGGAAGACGGTCAGCCGCTCGCTGCGTAGTACCGGGGCGTACACGTTGATCAACCGGAGCGGAGCGTTGTTGTACATCACGTCTGCTACGAGGAGGCGGCCGCCCACCACCTCCTTAACTTCGGAGATGGTGAAGTTACCTCCCCGCAGCAGAATACCCAGGCCGGAGGAACGGCAGTCATTACCCCCCGACCAGATCGATGGCCCGTGGGACCACCATCGCGACCACTGCCTGTAGGTGCTGAGGTGTGGTATTCCACACTCCTGCAGAAACAGTAGGTCAGCTTTGACCTTGGCAAGGTAATCCAAGGTTGAAACACATCGCGTAGTCGATTTAATGCTACGCACATTAATGGAAGCAATTCTTACACCCATTTTTTACTAAAAATTAGTTGTTGCTTCCCATACCATTTGTCCTCGCTAGTCCCAGTCCTTCCCCTTCGGGATGTTCCTGCATACCCATCGTATGCGCAAGCAGTTTCACGTTGGTTGGGCTCAGAAACCCCTCCTGATTTTTCATGCAGGGTTTGTGCCGCTCGGGTGACATCGGGGGGATCTTGTAGGCAGAGAGGATTGGGTTGTCCTCAGCTGCTTCCATCTGTTCCTCCTCGAAAACATCACAGCTCCCGGTCTCCCGGAGCTCAGGTGCGCCAGACGTGTCTTTGCTCCCGGTGTCACAGAGCTGAGATGCGTTGGCCACTTCGTTACGTGTGGGGCATTGGGGTTGGGGCACGCTGGGCCCATCACAGCTTCCAGTGCCCGGGGGCTGGGATGCTTTATCATCCATCTCGGAGTTCTGCCGCCTCTTTTGAAGGGGCTGTCGTTCCAGCATTTCCCCGTCCAGTGAAGAGGAGTTGTTGCAGTCTGATTCAGAAGAGAGCCTCCTCTTGCCATTGGTTTGGGTGGTGGCTTTGGGATGTTTTTTCTTTGTGGTTTTCCTCTGGACCACTTGCCACTGACCTGTTTGTCCATCTGCTGCCTCCTCCTCCATTGATTCTGTCTGTGGAGGAGGGGTTTCCGGGCGCTGGGTAGGTGCTGGGTCGTTGGTTTCAGCCGCCTCCCCTTCCTTCTCAGGTTGAAGTTCCTCACTGCGGAGAAGGTTGCTGGTCTCCTTTCGAACAGCGGATGCCTTCGTCGAACCTTCTCCCGGCCTTTCCTTGGACCTTGCCGCCTGAGCATAGCTGAGGCAACGTTTTGGACAAGTCTTGTAGAGATGGCCTGCCGCACCGCACAAGTTGCAACACTTAGTCTGCTTACAGTCCTTGGTCTGATGGCCTTCCTCCTTGCAGTTCTTGCAAACAACCATGCTGCAGTTGGCTGCCATCTGACCAGATTTGCCACAGGTGCGGCAAACTCTGGGCTGCCCAACGTAGACCAAGAAGCCTCGACTTCCCCCGATAGCGAAGCTGGAGGGAGGGTGGATGATGGCTCCACTGGGATCTACCTTCAAGGTCACCTTGACCTGCCGCTTGCTGGTCCAGATGCCAAAGGGGTCCTTGACATCAGTGCTGCTGCCGGCCACCTCGACGTACCTGGCGAGAAAGGTGAGTACATCCACCACCGGAACATGGGAGTTGTAGAGGTGAATCGTCACCACCCGGTCCCGTTGTGACGGAAGCGTGAAGAGCGGCTCCGCTGTGAGGATCGACAGTGGCGCCCGGTCCCCTTTCTCCTTGAACGCCTTCAGGAGCTTGATGCATCCCGCCACGTTCCGGAACGTCACGTCGAAGTATCCACTGCTGGGGAAATCCTGCAGGCAGAAGACGTCCGTCGCTTGAAATCCGCAGCAATCGAAGAGAATTTTCTTGATGAAGAAGGTGCGATCGACCGGTGCATCTCCTTCCTTGTCCTTCACGACCACCCGAACGGTGTTGCGCACTCCCTGGCCCGAAGCTCGAAAATTGGTTATAGCCATTTTACTCAAAGCTTCCCCAGGATCAAAAGGCAATGATCATGGTCTCTTCTCAATCAAATGAGCACTGATAAGAACAGATACTACACTTGATCTTAGCCAAAAGGCCGTGTTGATGAATAAGATACTTCGGTCATGTTCAGTTAGTTCCATCTGTTTTGATGGATAATTTCTGAATTTTATAGTACAGGGAAACTCCTCTCACACTGGGCTGGCTGCTTCGGTACATTTTCAGCTCATTGTAGTCAATGGAATTAAATATCAGGTGCTGTGTAGAAGGGGCAGCCAATCAGATTCTACCTGAGCTGAAGTTCTACCCCAGGGAGTTTATGAAGCCCCATCTAGTGGTCGAAATGTGCAGCTGCAGGCAGGACTTCACACCACAGAATGGTGAGATCTAAATAAGGAGTGTGAGGTGTACTTGTCATATTTAATGTATCATAGATTAGATATTCAACTCACCTTTTTTCTTTCTGCCTCTGCCTTCAATGTGTGTTTTGAGAAATAACTTTGAAAAGTTAGCTAAAAAGGAACAGTAGGTTATTCCTACAAGAAGAGCACACCTAGGTGAGTGAACTCAGGGCACTGAAGATTAAAGTTGTCCCTTTGTCAGGTTTTACTGATTTTCACTCAGATAAAGCAGATTCATCAATAGTTACTATTTCCTTAAATCTCCTGCTTTGTGTCAACCCCTTGTCAATACATCGTCGAAAGGTACAAAAATATTTGTATAACTTCAACATTTAAATTAGACAATTTTTTTTTCTTTGAAGTAAAGAAGCACTTAGAGTGATTAAAACCATAAAATTACACCAGAGGATATGTGCTGAATTCTTCCGTCTGAAATTCCTCTCCCTGTCATTTTAGAGAGAGTTTAATCGCTTTAAAATGAATAAATTAAACATTTGTATTTCTCATTTACTACTTTATAATTTCAAGTTCTAAAAACAAAACTATGCTAAGTGATTGATAAATAAGCTTTGTCCCCAAAATTCTAGATTGAAAAATAGCATTGGTTTCTCTCCAAGATTTTTCTTTTAAGAAAACCTGAAAATGACCGCGGAATTTTTTTTTTTAAATAATGAAAACTAAGGAATCGGAGGTTCAGCTTACCATTCCTAGAATACTCAGGGGGGGAGCATTGGATGATCCAAATGATGTTTTCCATAAGGCCTTGACAAATGCCAGAACATTAGGCACCAGTAATGCACAAGCTAAGACAAGGTAAGTGAAAGGCTTATTTGCAAAAGGTGATTGAGTGTTTGAAGTGCTGATCAATAAGAGAAGGCTGGTCTGCAAAAAATAAAAGTGTATGTTTCTCAATACTGACATCACTCACTTCAATATGGCAAAAAAGTACAAAATGGTTGCTCTTATTTCACAAGATACTACCACAGTAGGTACAGCATCAAAAATGATGAGCTCCCTTTATAAGGAGGCTAATCAGTGAAAGATAATGGAACAATTTCCGGCATCTTCTATGCTGGGACTCCAAGCCTGGAGACAACAAAGGCTTCCACTTCTCCTCTTAGCTGACCTTTATCTCAAGTTCATCACAGCATCAGGTTGCTGGGTAGAAGGGACCCTAGTGATGAGGAAATTCCTAGTCTGGAAATCTCTCCACTCAGTCCTGCATGATTCACTGTCATAAGCCAGGTTTGGATTGGATGCCAATTGCTGGGGACCAGACTGAGACCTGGCAAATTTGGGTTCTGCTCAAATTCTGAGTTTGCTCTGTACTGCAGGACAACTTACATCAGGAGTGCACTGCAGGCACCAAGGAATGTTGGAGCCTTTATGTCTTCATAGCTTACTTAATTGGAGAGGGTATATAGCTCAGCCTAGCCTTGCCTTCAACTAACATCTGCACACTCATTCTCTAACAGAGGTTACTGAATAACAATCAATAGCAAGAATAGCAACCAATTGTTACTCTCCCAAGCTAGCTCAGGAGCATTGAAAGCCATTGACACAACTGTACTATGTTTTCTTCCTCATGAGCATTTGAGATTGGCACCAAAATGGGAATGAACCTAGAGACCATACCGAGCACAAAGATTTTACCCCTGGGCCTTATTGGCTAGTGGGCTGGAGATCTGTTTACTTTTCCTTAGGTGCCAGTTAATAGCAGGCTCAGTTAGTAGCACTTTTGCCTCTGACTCAGAATGTTGTGCATTCAATTCCCACTCCAGAGACTTGAGTACAAAATCTAGATTGATACTCCAATGCTGTACTGAGGGAGTGCTGCACTGATGGAGGTGCTGATTTTCAGATGAGATTTCAGGACAAGATGTTTGCTCTCCCAAGGTGGATGTAAATAATCCCATAGTACTATGTTATAGATAGGTGGTAAGGGGTGTGGGTAGTTCCCACTGTTCACCTCCCAACTGACCACAGTCGTGTTTTGTTTAAAATGATGAGCTAGCTCCTGACTGTCTTTGGATCAAAGAAATAGATAAATAACAGGCTTTCTTGTCAGTTAAAACCAGACAATTAACAACTTATTGAACAATATTCATTCCCAAAATGTTTGCAAGACCACTCATGCACACATTCACTCTCACATGCACTCTCAAGAGAAGATTGATAAAAGGTAAAGGGTAAGAGTTCAAGGTGTGGTCAGTGCTGGTGGTTTATGGTAAACCTGTTGAATCTTCTAAATAGGACAGTTTCTTATAAAGGTGCAGGCCTGATGTTTGTAGTCTTGACCTTGCTGAGGTGTTGTAGATTTCTGGTGGTTAAGATTTTAGACTGGTGGTGGCAGTCACATTCAGTTCTCAGCTGCACCAAGTTAAATGGTAGAATTAGCAGCAGAGATTTTTCTTGTTTAGGCTGGATCTTTCCACAGCCCCTGGTTAGGCTGTCTTCTGTGAGGTTGCTGTGATCTCTCTCTCTCTCTGTCTCTTTCTCTCACTCCTAAGGATTACCTTTTAAGGTCACAGTTCATCATATTAGCATTTCTGTTATTCAACACATGGCCTTTTTCTCTGGTGTGACCACACAATGGACCTGGATGTAGAATCCATTGTTATCTATTGATTTCTAGTTGAGTATCATTCTGTTAAGATGTGGCTATTTCACACCTCATTGTCTCAGAAGAAAACAATTCAATTCAGGAATGTCGCTTGATGATTTCAGGATGGGTGTAGTCAACACCTTTTGTCCTTTTGAGACAGCAAAGCGGTGTTTGAATACACTGGCCATGTCATTTGAGCTTCAGTGGCTATCTCTTTCAGCACAGTGTCCACTTTTTTTTAAAAGAAAAGTCACTTTCAAAGAGTCTACATTGAACAAAGTTAGGATAAAAGTAGAAATATGTTATGTCTTTGTTGGGCATGACTACTATTACAAGAAGAGAAGAATATTTCTACCCATTGTCCTTGCCAATCTTTATCCTTCAACCAACATCATGGTGAAAGGATTATGTGGTTATTATCATTTTGCTGTTTTTGGGACCTGGCTGTGCACAAATGGGCTTCTATATTTCTTACATTACAACAGCAACTACACTTCAAGGTACTCCAGTGGTTGTGAAGCACTTTGCAGTTAATTGAAGTCCTGAAAGACATTTTATAAATATAAGTTATTTTTCTTTTTTTGAGATTTCCTGTTATCTAAGTCAAAGCATGTATATTTTATATGATGCTCAATTTCAATGAGATCCCATTATATTATGACTACATTAGTTATTCCTTGAGAATATCATATACAATTATGCAAGGAAGATCTTGAAAATCATAAAGTTCATAAAGGGGGGGTTGGGGTTTGATTGTAAGTATGTGAGGACCAGAATTTAATCAGTTAATGAACGGCACCTGCTGTTAGTCAGATTTGCCCTCACCCATTTAATTTCCATGTGCTTTTGCGTGACAAGTTGTTGTTAGTGGGAGATGGAAACGGTGCAATGCCCTTTCCAGGCAACCTGGGAACTATGCAAACAGGGCAAGCAACTGTGTATCTCCTTCACCAATTAGATTAAAGAATTGTTAATGTACAGCATGGAGGCTGAACCAGGAAGTGTAAGTTCGAATAATGAATGCAATGTCAAATCTGGTATAGAAAACAAAAGAGAGGGAAAGAAAGAATGAATAAAGAGACAGCAAGAAAAGTTAATTAAAATTTAAAGTAAATCTGATATTTTAAATCTCCAACAATAATTTAAAACTGAAGGAAAGAGACTCCACACTTGTAAAAGTTAATTTGCAGTGACAGAGAAGTTATTTGGCAATCATTAAGATTTTCCATGCCATTAAAATGGGTACTAACTTTCTGTGGGAGTTTAATTTGCATCTTCAATATCAGTGCAGAAATGTTATGCCATTTAATGCATTTCAATGGGGAGTCAGATGACGAGATTCCATTTTCAAGCAGCTTATGGCACAGCAGTGCATCTTAGATGACAACTTCTGGATTTTCACGTTTAACTGTGCATCTGAACTGCTCACCCGAAGCTTCTGTCTGATTTGCGCATAAATAATGGTGGGCTGGATTGGAAGTGCCATTTATTTCATTTTTACTTGTGTACTTCAAAAAGCACTTCATTGGCTGTAAAGTGCTTTGGGACACCCTGGGGTTCGATAAGGTGCTATATAAATACAAGATCTTTTTCATATTATCATCCACAGATCTGTAGCAAAAAATGCACCATAATACTGTTGTTTAACAAACTTAGTCAACGGTTTGCAACATTAAATAAAAAACTAAGCAATTCAAAGGTTACTTTTATTTCCAGTACTGTTTTTTCAAGCATTTACTGACCTTGCTGAGAAAGATAAATCCCAGCACACAAACTCCAAAGATAAAGCAGACTATATACTGCAGGAACCGCACAAATATCCCAGTGACTTCTTCTTCATCATTTACTGTTTTAAGCAGAAAGGGATCCCATGTTTTCCTGAAACTAAATTTAAAAAATATATATGTCATATTGCCCCTGCTGTACATTGGTCTTTGAAGATTAGTCACTGTAATTTTAAGGTTTGGTAATTTTTGTTTTCGGTAAAATTGCCTAATATTTTTACATAACATTTCATATATATGAAATTATGATGACTATTAATAGCTGAAGCACAGGAGACATTAAGATGAACAGTGCAAATCAGAATGTCTTTACAGTAGAGCATCTATTACATTCTTGAACAACAGTATTTAACTTAACAAAATTCATTGCAATTAATTTAATTTCAAAAGAAAACCAATCATCACATAACCAAATATTAGGGTCTTTTGTAACTTTGCTATTGTAAAGGGATTTCTTTCATATTGTTTGGCAGTTTTTCTATTCCTTAGTATTTTTACATACAGACATTTCCCCTTCACACAATGCATCCAAAACTTTCAACTCCACCTGGTAGCAAAATGTATTGTTTCAAATAGACAGACATGGTGCTCTAAAATCTACAATTACTTTTTAATTTACCAAACCAGCTATAAAACCTGATATTTACTATCAAATATTTAGTGGCCAAATGCCAAATCACATTTCAAATATTTTACAGAATTATTTATATGCCTATCTGTGTATCATTTTTGGAAATAATAAATTAATATCACAGTAGTGAAATTAAAAATGATTTACCTGTTTCTGTACATTCTTTTCGCCTCATTGATATCCTGATCTTTACTCTCCATTTTGTTTCAACAGTTAGCTGAGAAATGTTATCTATATGGGTATTCAGCTCGAGTAAGCTAAACACACTGAATGACTATATATTTCAATTTTTCCTTATAGGTGTGGTGTTCATTTTACATATTCAGCCACACCTATTTTATCAGCTATGCCAAAGATAGTTTTTTTGAAGTGAACCAATTTACATAACCAGCTACAGCTACAGAGAAAAGATTTCTTACCATTTCCTTAATTATTAGAATGTTTTACTTATTCGAATATTTAATGGTTGTTTGCAATAATTATAAATACACACTCAATGCCAGTGGGGGGCACTAAGTAACCTGACTAAGATTAGAAGTATATCTTCACTGAAATTGCACAGATTTCTTTGGTAACAGTTTCAACAAGTAGTCACCCAGTTCACCATTTGATGTCTATCATTAATCTGAAATCCAGAGCTTGAGTTTTCGGAATGTTTGTTTGTTGAATTCACTTGCCTTGGCTGAGTGGGTTTCGTGAAGCTTTAGCCAGGTTGCTACACAATGCCTTTTTACTTGTTTCTTTGTATAAATTAAGTAGCTGATGTGTGACACCATTTTTCACAGTTGTTGGCCCAGCCACTATAACAAATTCATAGCACTGACCTGTTTGTTAACCTCTAGATCCAAACAGTGGACAAAATAAATAAAGGGCAACTGAAGAATTGATTCTACAAGTTAGAAAGATCAGATATCTCACTCATAACAATGTTACCAAAATCTCTTTCATGATTGAAATAAATACTGTTTTTCACAGTTCTCCATTGCATACTGCATTGCGACCACAAGTTTAGAATTACAATGAAAAATAATGGGCTGGATGTTGCAGGGCTCCTGACATCAGGCTCTGTGGCAGGGCGGCTGGGCTGGACGATCATTCCGGCAGCGGCCCTCCTGGTGTCGGGCCCCCCACCCCGCCCCTCCCAGCCGCTGGGCGACGGTACCTGGATTAACATATGGTAATTAATTAAATGCATACATTTAAATACACTTAACTGCGATCTAAAGGTCGGGCCGCAATCTTCAGAGTGGCGGCGAACACTCCTGTGCCTTCACTTCCCCATCTGGGGAAAGCAGGCGCCGCATGGGTGGGGAAGGGGGGAGCGTGAGATTTTTAGTTCTGGGGGTAGTGGGGGGTGGAGAATGGGAAATGGGGTCAAACTTTATGATTAGTGTAGGGGATGGTGGAAAGGGGAGAAGTGTGAACTTTCTTCAGTTTGAGGGGGGAAGGTCATATTTGAAAGGTGAGTGTTTGGGGAGGAAAGGGCAGATACTTAATTTTATTGTTATTGTGGGGGTGGGAAAGGGACGATAGAATTTTGATTTGAACAGTGGGGTAGGTGTTTCCCTTTAAAAATTTAAATTCACCAGCAGGGCTGACTGCCCTTTAAAAATTGTGCCAGTACCTGCACACAGGCAGCTGATGCCATTGCCAGCATCGGAGAGCTCGCCCCTCCGTGTGATTTGGGGTGGGGGTGGGTGGTGGCGGGCCGACCGGGTATTTAAATGAGCCACAGTATGGGAGATCGCGGCGGCATGGCAGGAGCAGCTCATGTGTGCGGGCCGCTGTCTTTCTCGTCGGCCGCCGCTCTCGGCAGCAGGTACTTAAAATCCAGCCCAATGTTTGCATTTTGTTTTAACCCTCTTGTTAAATTCAGGAGGAGCCATAAGAGCATGTAGAGGATGTCAAAGCAGCTCACACTCTTTAAATGACTTTAATCTGTCTTTGCTTGATTAACTTGCTAAAAATCCTTGAAGCATAGGTGTAGGTTACGCAACATGAGCTGTTACACCCAACTAGCGACAGGAAATATTTCATTCTGCAATTAAATGATGCTTATACAGTATAAATGTTTATTCTAAAGTTGGTTCATTTATTCTGTTCCTGATTTTAGGACAAAATACAAACAATTAGGACAAAAGCACAAGTCTGTATTCCCCCAACATGTGAGGCTGTCTTGAATTATTTCAAAAGGTTTTATTTGTTTCATACATTTTTAATCTTCTTTGCAGGTTCCCTCTATAACACTTTGAGGAAGGGAGGAAGCAAGGGACCTCCTCCAAAGCTTGTGCCAAGATAATTGTGACTAGAAGGTACAGAGGAGTGCCTGAAACATAAGAACAGGAGTAGGCCAATTCAGCCCCTCGAGCCTGTTTTGCCATTCAGTGAGATCATTGCTGATCCTTACCTCACCTCCATTAACCCCACTTTGATCCATATCGCTTGATACCCTTGTGTTACGACCAGTTGAGAAAGGGGTCTGGGGTTCCCAATCAGCCTTTGCCTGGTTTGACCGTAACAGGGTTTAATTTTTAATAACACTGTATTTTTAGCTCCCCCTCAGTGAATCCTTGTTCATTGCTCTCCAATTGTAAGGCAAAGAAATCAACCAGACAGATTTTCTTAGATTTAAACAAGAAAGATGTGAGTTTATTAACCTTAAAACTCCAATTCGGTTAAAACTACTATGAATACATGACACTACCATGCTAACATACATATGTGATAAACACACATGCAGGTAGAGACAGAAAAGGAGTAAGAATAAAGGGGAAACGTTTGAAGCAATACTGGGGTTCATTTAGCTCTGTCTCCACAGATGTTGCCAGACTTGCTGAGTTTTTCCAGCACTTTCGATTTTTATTTCAGATTTCCAGCATCCGCAGTATTTTGCTTTGATTATAGAATTGGAATTGAGCGTGAAATAAAAACATAAGAAATAGAAGCAGAGTAGACCATACAAACCTTCAAGCCTGCTCTGCCATTCAATAAGACAATGGCTGATCTTCTGCCTCAACTCCAGTATCCCATAATCCTGGCTTTCCTGAGAGACCAAGGGCTGAATTTTCTGGCGGGCAAAGAGAACGGGGCGCTGACCACATGTCGCGGAGCCGCCGCAATCTTCTGTGCGGCGGCTCATTATAATAGCTGGGGCGGGCTGCCCCGTTCCCCCTCCCCCTCCCACTGATCACATGGAGGGGGTGGGCTGTCCATCCCCAGAAATGGCATCAGCTGCCTGTGTGCAGATGCTGACGCCATTTTTAATGGGCTTTGAGCCCTACCTGGAAATGTAAATATTTAAAACTATGGTAAATAAAAAGACATTTCTTCTGCCCCTCTCCCAACCCCCCAATAACAACTTAATTAATTATTTGCCCTCTCCCCCCAAAACACTTACCTTGTCCACCTGACCTTCCACCACCTCCCACCCCCAAAACTGAATAAGCTTTAAACTATAACCATTCCCACCATCCCCTACACCAAAAATGTAACTTTGACCCCATTTCCACACCCCCACAGCACTGAGAAACTTACCTCGTCCCCCCTCCCCACTAGTGTGGTGTCTCATTTCCCCAGATAGGGATTTGAAGGCATGGGAGTGCTGGCCACCAGACCGAAGATCGGAACGGGAACTCAGGCGACAATGTAAGTTTCATTAATGCATTCATTTTAATTTATTTAGACATGTAAATGGGGGTCCCATTGTCAAGCGGCAGGGGGCCATCATGAGGCCTAGCCGCCGCCAGTAATATTGGGCTAGGCCCTCCCGGCATCAAAGTGTGTGGCAGCCCTTTCCTGGAGGCATCTTCAGGCACCCACCAGCCACCCCCCACCCCCCCCCCCCATCGCCATGCCCCATGGACCCCAACGCCTGGGGGAGAACCAAATCCAGCCCCAAAATTCTATCCATCAGATGCCTTGAATAAACTCAACAATGAAGCACCCACAACCCTCCGGGTAGAGAATTCCAAAGATTCACAACCCTCTGAATGACCAAGACAAGATTGCATGCTCTCTAATGGAGCCTGAGCACACTGCTTAGGAGTGAAATAAGGTCAGTAATAAGTTTGTGGATGTTGGGCAGGGGCTGAGTAAAATTTCCCAATGTTTGGTTGAAGAACATTTTGGGTCATCCATGATTTGATTTCAGTCATGTAGTCTAACAAAAAAGAAAAGTGGAGAAGTAGAGTTGAGTGTGATCAACCGACTGCCCAAAAACAATGGAAGGGGAAATTCTCAATTATACCTTGTCAGAAATTGAGGAGTGTGTGCAGGAGCCCCACAATAAATAGCACAAAGGCAGATGCAACATCTGGCAACATCAAAAGAAAAATCAAAAATTAACAAATAAAGGGAGGGAACTGTAACCCTCCAGGACAGCCAGGTTGGTGGGGGGGAAAAATTCAAAAATGGGAAACACAACTCCAACTCACCTCCAACCCACCCATGACCAGTTTTAATGAAGGCAAATAAAAACAAGAAATGCTGGAAATACTCAGCAGTCTGGCAGCATCTGTGGAAAGAGAAGCAGAGTTAACGTTTCAGGTCAATTGGGAGTCAGGTGATAAACCTACTTATAAGAGGCGTGTTCCTAATTCAGATATTTTAATAAGGCTGTGTGTGTCCGATTTTAGTTGTCTTTTAAATTTAATGGTTCTGGGTCAGGTTTCCCACAGCTCGGGAAATCCAGAAGCTGATGGAAGGAGAGAACAGCCTGATTCAACAGGTAAGTGCCATTCCTGTACTGTTTGTGAGCCAGGAAAAGCAAAGGTCTTCCCCACAGTCCACCAAGCTAACCTGTTTCTGCACTACACGATCAAACACCAACACAATCAGAATGCACACTTCCGTGATAGGACCCCTCCCCCATGATAAGACACCTTTCCCCCAATCGGACCCGCTTGACATATCCACAGCACACTCCCAATCTCTCTGGCTCCAACCCAACTGTCCGACACTTGGCCAATCCATCACCCCCACCAACTCTCTGCCCCTCCCAATCTCTCAACAGATGTTATGCCCTACCATCAATCCATCCCTCCCCACTCTCTGGTTTTGGCCTGGTACCTCTCAATCTCGCTGTCACCCAAGAAATGGAGTCCAAAAATTTAAATCAGGTCCTGCTGGTAAATTTGGCAGGACATCCAGGAAACCTATATTTCTGATCTCCTGTTTGATACACTTCCCACCAGCATTGGGGAGGCATAAGACCCCTTGGGGAGGCCTGTTAACCCCTGGCCCACAAAGTAAATTCTCAGACTGAATAACTTAAGGGACCTAACTTGGCCTCTTCTAGTTACTCAGCTGACTGCTGCCAACTAAAATAGCTGCATGGTGCCAATGATAACATCAGGCCGAGTCTTTTGAATGTAGCTAAGGCCCCAATCTGCCTGTTTTGAGGTGAATTAAAAGGTAGAGGGACAAGAGTGCATTGAGAATGCAGTGCTACCACCACACCCACCATTTCAATAAACTGCCCATTCCGTTTGTGTTGGGCAGGTTGGGTTAAAACCCACTCCTATATTTCAGCATCAGTCTCAGAAAAGCTTCCGTGAGGGAAGGTTGGGCAACATAGTCAAGCTTGCTGCAACATGCACTTTCCAGAAGGAGTCATTGGTTAAGATTAAGAGTGAAAAATGAATCTCTTTTCCCTACACAGGCATAATGAGAAAAATGTTGTTGCAAAAAACAAGCCAGGAAACATCCTGTTTGAACAGTCTGTATGATACTACCTATTTGTGGCATTTTTTCCATTTCACACACCAGTTATTCTGAAACTTGTCAGAGACAGATTTCCAAACTGATGCAAATGTTTGAACTCCATTTCCCATTTGACACTCGTATTGAGAGGCTGGGCTGTCTGTTCGACAGGATAGCCTCTGGCACCAGACTGCAGAGAGGAGGGAATGAGGGAGAGATCATGGGTTAAGGTTACATCTGGGGTGGTGGTGGGGTGGATGGATTGGGGTCTGAGTGGAGAGATCAGGGGTGCTGCGGAGAGATTTGTCAGAGGTCGGACAAATCGATCAGGGACCAGAGAGATTGGGGTGGGTTTAGGGGTAGATCAAGGTTTCTGATCTCGAGGTGAGGCATCCAATCCTGGGGTGGGGGTTCCAATTGTGGGGAGGGGGCATTCCGATTGCAGGTGGAGTGGAAACTGGTTAGCTTGGTGGGCTGGGGAGAAGCACTCGTGCTCCTCCTGAGAAACGTGACACAACAGCACTGTGGGTGTAACCTACCCCACATGGACTGCAGCGGTTCAAGAAAATGGCTCAGCAGCACCTTCTCAAGGGCAATTAGGGATGGGCAATAAATGCTGTCCTAGCCAACGATACCCATATTCCATGAATGAATAAAAAAGGGTGATCACTGTGAGGTCATGGCAGCCAAGATCCTTCCCTTCCTTACTTACTGAGGCATAACACATTTGCCGCAATCATTGGCCTAGAAATTGAGTTGTGTAGTGTCCATTTAACAGGTATCATATGGCCTTCTAAGGTCCCAAAATGGATGCAGAAAGTGAAAGCCTTTGTGGGAAGTGGCCTGAATCAAGATATAATAAATTTCCATCAAATAAGGGGCCTAACACCTGTTGCAGGACCTCACTACCACAGTGATTTGCCTGAAGCCTGCTTTAAAATCAGTGCCAATCAAATTTGATTAATCTCAGTTTTTTATAAAAAAGCAGCACTTGATAATCATTGCGTTCCTCTGAAATCTTCTGACTTTTGTGGCTGTCAAAAGATTTGATGTATTTTGACAGTTATAGCTGTGCGTGGTGGTACTCCCAGTTGCCATCTGCAATTTTGCCTTCAGTGTCATCAAATGGCTTGTTCCAATTATAATGCTACTTAAAATAAAACTACAGGAAGATAATGCAAGAAAAATGTTGTTCTTTCACTTTTGGGAAACTGTATTCAAAGTTTGTCCTGACTGATCATAATCTCTTCAGTTTGCTGACTGTAAGGGCCTGAAGCAAAATGTGTCAGCCAGTTCCTGGTTCCTGGGCTAACTTTCTGGAATTGAGTAGGAGGAAAAAATAGTTTGATCCAGTCCGAATTTCAAATGAAATTTCAACTGGTCTCAACTGATTTTAAACTGGAGGCAACTGGATGGAACTGGGTTAACTGGCAAGTGGAACTAGAAACCTGTTGCATGTCAGTTGTCCAGTTGTAGGTAGCTTTTTCCATCTGATTTAACTGGAACCAATTCAACTTCGCTGGTACCATTTAACGTGTTAACTGATACTTGTGGATCCAGTGGCCAATATGCACTGGAAGCGAGTTGATTCTAAATTTAAGTGAGGACACAGCAGTTGGAGCATACTGCAGTATGGCATAAGGCAAACCAGGAACCATGTTGTCCAGTCCCTATAGGGGTCCTGCTCTGAACAAGGTGCTTGTCAGTAATTCCTTACACCAAATTACCACTGGTGGAGTTGATTATCAATTAATTCCCAACATTCCAAGTACATTATTCCGAGGGTTGGAGAACACCACCCCCCCACCCCCACCACCCCCCACCCTGTGAAAATGAAAGTCTGTTTGAGGCGCATGTTCATTGTCATGTTCTTATATCAATTTCGCAAAAATACAGTTACATGAATGAAGTGAAAATTTCAATGGAGAATCGCTCTGTATGAGATTTGCACAAGAACACTCTGTTACAGGTAGCCATATAATTATAGCATGCAGTTTAACTGTTGAAATGAACAGAGGTCTAATTCAGAGCCACAGAATTTGGAAGTATGCAATGTAAGATCTGTCAATATCATCAATGTTGATTTTTGCAGAGTTGGCCACTGCTTGCGCAGTAGACACTGCTTATATCTTTGGAGAGATGCCTGTGAAGACCCGCAGATGTGAAATGCAGTCAGTTTCTGGATTCTGGAATGGGGCAGCATCTTGAATAAACAGCTCTTTAATTATCTTTACACAATGACCTTGAAATGTCAAGATGCTTTGCAGTTGACCAATTTGCTGATTGGTCAATAACACAAGAGAATTATTTCTGCGCAGTCTTAAATTCGTATCGTGCTGTACAAAAAACCATCCCATTCTAGTGTATTCTGTGATATATATATGTGCCTTATCATCCCTATCAACAGTATGACCTTTTCCAGATAAAGCTGCAACTTCTCTGGGATTGAACATTCGCAACATGCCTCTGCCTAAAAGTTCCTCACTGGATGTGTTTCCCTACAGTCCTATAGTCTTTCAACATTTCTGCAGTTTCTTTCACAGACAATTCTAAACACATGGTGTTTTCTTTAGCATGAGCTCATACGACTGTGCCAAACACACCTACACCAGGTAAATCTGTTTCTAAACTACTGCATGTGTTTTCAGACATTAATGTTCACTGTGTAAAAGTGATTTATATGCCTCAGTTGTGAGTAGCTGACTTCCCCCTTCCTCCTTAGTGGAATATTAATGTAAGCGCAGCCCTCATTTAAATCTCCCATGGGCACTAGCACATGGTTCAGCTGGGCACTAGGCATGGAACATAAATGGAAAGGAGGCGACAGACTACATGCATTGAGGTGAGTCTTTATTGGTTTCTCTGTGAGCGGGCATCAGGGTGGCTGGAAACGGGTAATTATGATATTGTTTCTTGCCTCCTTGGCTCATCATGCAATCTGCTTGGCCTCCAGTGCAAGGGCTTCCACATCCAGTGTGGCTTCCTCCTCTCCCTCCTCTGCATCCTTCTCATCAGTGGAGAAGTGTTACTCGGGCATCCCATCATCATACAAGGCAAACCCCCTCTGCAATGATAGATTGTGCAGAGCACAGACCATAACGATACGTGAGAACTTCGCTGTGGTATACTGCAGGGCTCCACCGAATCAACCAAGGTAGCTGAATCTTATCTTCAGCAGCCCAATGTCCTGCTCAATGGTTGCTCGAGCAGAACCATAGCAATTGTACCACTCCTCCGCTGCATTGCCAGGGTTCCTCACAGGCGTTAGCAGCCAAGTAGCCCTGAGGGTGAGTGGGGGGCCTGAAAAGTTATGGCATCTGGTACTGTCGAAGTATGTAGGCGTCAAGGCTGCTTCCCAGGAAGTGGGCACACAACTGCAGGAAACAATTTCAGTTGTCGGAGACCAGTTGAACCCTGATGGAATGAAAACCCTTCCTGTTGATGAAGGTGGTAGCTGGTCCATGGGAGCCTTCGCTGCAAGAGTTCCTCAGGGCAGTGTCCTAGGCCTAAGCATCTTCAGCTGCTTCATCAATGGCCTCCCCCACATCATAAGGTCAGAAGTGGATATGCTCACTGATGATTGCACAATGTTAAGGTCTATTCGCAATTCCTCAGATAATGAAGCAGTCTGTGCCCACATGCAGCAAGAACAGGACAGCATTCAAGCTTGGGCTAATAGGTGACAAGTGACATTCACACCATATAAGTGCCAGGCAATGACCATTTCCAACAAGGTAGAGTCTAACCATCTTCCCTTGACATTCAACAGCAGAACCATGGCTGAATTATCCACCATCAACATCCTGTGGGGGTGGGAAGGGAGGGGACACCATTAACCAGAAAGTTAACTGCAGCAGCCACATAAATAATGTGGCTTCAAGAGCAGATCAGAGGCTGGGAATTCTGTGGCGAGTAACTCACCTGTTGACTCCCAAAGCCTTTCCAATATCTACAGGCACAAGTCAGGAGTGTGATGGAATCCTCTCCATTTGCCTCGATGAGTGCAGCTCTAAGAGCACTCAAAGGTACGACAACATTCAGAACTGTTTAATTGGCATCCCATCCACCACCTTAAGCATTCAAACCCTTCAACAACAGCGCACAGTGGCAGTAGTGTGTACCATCTACAGTTTGCACTGCAACAACTTGCCAAGGATCCTTCAACATCACATGCCAAACTTGCAACCTCTACCACCTAGAAGAATAAGGGCAGCAAGCACTTGGGAACAGCGCCACCTGCAAGTTCCCCTCAAGGTCACACACCATCCTGATTTGGAAATATTTCGCCATTGCTTCACCATCGCTGGGTCAAAATCTTGGACATCCCTACCAAACTGTCCTGTGGGCGTACCTACACAACACGGGCTCAACAGTTCAAGAAGGTGGCACCTTCTCAAGGGCAGTTAGGGATGTGCAATGACCCCCACATACCATGAATGAATGAAAAAAAAACCCTGGCATCAGCTTGTTTGTTCACCTTCACAAGTCTGATTGATCAGCTTTAGTTCAGACAAGATTGAACTTCTTAGATAAATTGGAATTTGCATCATTTACATACAACATTGTGTTTTGCAATTTTCCCAAGATACAAAACTGACTGCTTTACCCAAAAGTCCTGTCACTTACTAAAATCTGTAAGAAGTTTATGCTCAAACAGGTGTCTTAATCCTATGAGTTCTGGCCTTATGTAGGGAATCTGCAGACCTTGGAAGGATGGAGCCTCTGCCCATCCTTGCCACTTCTCAGCTCAAACATGAGTTTTGTCCAGGTCTTGTTCTATGCAGGCACAACCCGCAACATAAGATGGGACAGAGCAGGGGTGGAATTGTGAAGGACTCACTTTTTCAGTCAGCAAGGGCTGAATCAACAGCCAGTGTGTGTTTTAAGACCATGGATTTACAGCATCTGAAAGTGTCCAGTTTGGGATTATGGCCTGAACCTCTGAATAAAGAGTACGTTATTTTGTGCTATTTAAATGTGGATCCATTACAAAGGAGATTGCTGGGGACACATCGACATAATTTCCACCCAACAGACACAGCAGCATTTGTTAAATTTTCCAGCACATTTGGATAGGTGGAATCCCCAAAATGAGTCCCTAAAGATGCAAGCACCCACAATCAGCATTCTAAATAGGGAACATCCGACTGACCTTGGACGGTCCTCCAGGGTAAGTCTGCAAGCAGGTGTGATCCCAGTGTAATTCCTAAGAATGCGGATTTTCAAGGCAATTATTTTTAAGTACTGTGCTATTTCAGTAGCTTGTCAGGTGATTCCAGCCTGTAACCATTTGCTTTATGACATATTATTTTCCATCTTTCAGAAAGGATAGAAGATGGTTGTGGGCATTGCACATATTCCCAGAGATCAATATGCCATGAATAAGAGTTAATTGTTAAGCCTGGTCACACTAACTCATATATAACACATACAATGGCACAGGTTCGGTCCATAGCTGACCTGGTCTGTTAACGAAAGCTATTTGTAGATGTGAACACAATACAGACAGTGTTTGGAAAAAAGGTGAATCTGGTTTTGGGATACCTATTGATGATGTGAATAAGGAACTAAAATACCAAATAACACCTGCCTTTCATTGAAGATCAAATAATTTATTTGAATAGCTGGCCAACCAGAATATTCACCATTTTTACCACTTAAATAGCCATTTGTTCTCCAGGGAAATGCTCAGACTCTGTTTTACTTTGATACAACACTAAAACTGGGTAATTAATCTGATTATGTCAGATCGAATTCTTTGTCACGACCATATTATGACATCCATTCTTCAAGGCTGGCAAAATAGGAAAAAAAGATAGTAATTTAAACAGGAGAAAAAATTAAAACTTCAAATCCAGGAAATACATAGAAAGAAAAAACGGCTTGCATTTATATAACACCTTTTATGACCTCAGGAAGTCCCAAAGCACTTTTACAGTCAATAAAGCATGTTTTGAAGTGTAGCCACTGCTGTAATGCAGGGAAGAGCTGTTGCCCTCCACGTTCTGGACTTATAGGAGAGGTGACATAATTAGTGGTAGTTTGCACTGGCATCAACATTAAGATGAATAATGAGATGGAAGTTCACTAAGGAGGAGTAGCATCAAACATAGATTCACAGTGGTGTGTGAGAGACAATTCTGGTGACTGGCTACAACCTCAGAAAGGTAAGGAGGAATGCCATGTTCATTTGCAGGAACAAATGAGGCCCTTTACATCTAGATCACAATTTCCCAGTACACATATGAAAAGGCTGGGAATAGTTTGACCATTCATCATCTTAAGGAGCGAGTATTCTTAAATCAGTTTTAGCCCTTCCTTCCTTATGACCAAATAGGGAAAATGCAATGGAAATATGCAGCACGCAGGAATAACCTAATTATAACCTGATGTAGCTGTTGTTTCTTTAAACACTGCATTAACATGTGTGTCTAAATATTTGATGCCCGATGATTCAACAGAGCTGGAATTCATTTTGCGTGCTGAATTTTTATTTTAAATGTCACGGATTTTTTCTTGCAGCATCAGCACTGCTGGAAGTTTCTCCAAGAAGAAAATTGGTTTGAATTCACTGTAAATTAAATTTTATTTTTCTCAAAAGTAGGACTCAAAAGAAAGGCTGCAAACTACAAAGGTCATGAAACTATTCAGTGTGATATTTAACTTGTGAATATTTAATAAATTCATATAAAGTTTCTTTAATTACTACTTTGACAGCAGCATGAACTCATTTAAAACTTTACACAACAAACCTTCAAGGCTATAACACTTGGATGGTTCAGTGAACCACAGATATTTACAGCACAGAAAGAGGCCACATTCAGCCCACTGTGTCTGTGCTGACCTTTTGCGAGACCAATCCAGAATTAATCCCATTGCCTTGCTCTCTCCTCATAAACCTGTACCTGCCTCTGTTTAAATGTTTATCTACTCTTCCCTTAGAAAATGCAATGGTCTTTACCTCAGCTACTCCCAATGACAAAGCATTCAATGATACAATAACTCTTTGCATGAAGACAATTCTCCTAACTGCTCTCCTCAACCTCTTTGCGACAATTTTAAATTGCCAATACATTGAGTAAAACTACCAGCCCCATGATGCCGAATTTGGGTTTACCACCACCTCACCACTCCCCCGCCCCATCCCACCCCATGGAAGGAATGTGTAGGTACCCAGTGCCCTCCATTCCCAATGTTAGGTGGCCTGGTACACCTGGTCTGAAGCCTCCCTCTGAGTGGGAGCAACCAACATTGGGAATCCTTTGCTGATTCCTTCGATGCAACCCAGGCAATGTTGAAAGTGGAAGTAAGTCAGACACTAGAGGGGTTTAAAATTGATAAAGATGAAGTATTAGATAGGCTGTCTGAACTTAAAGTGGATAAAGTACCAGGGCCGCATGAGATGCATCCAAGAATACTAAGGTAAGCGAGGGTGGAAATTGCCAACACATTGGCCATAATTTTTCAGTCTTCAGAGGTCTGGAGAATTGTAAACATTACAACCTTGTTCAAAAAAGGCTGTAAAGATAAGCCCAGCAACTACAGGCCAGTCAGTTTAACTTCAGTGGTGGGAAAACGTCTAGAAAAAATAATTCAGGACAAAATCAATAGTCACATGGACAAATGCGAGTTAATTAAGGAAAGCCAGCATGGATTTCTTAAGGGAAAATCATGTTTAGCTAACTTGCTGGAGTTTTTGAGGAGGTAACAGAGAGGGTTGATGAGGGAAATGCTGTTGATGTGGTGTACATGGACTTTCAAAAGGCATTTGATACAGTGCCACACAACAGGTATGTGAGCAAACTTGTAGATCATGGAATAAAAGAGACCGTAACAATACGGATACGAAATTGGCTGAGTGACAGGAAACAAAGAGTAGTGGTTAATGGATGTTTTTTGGGCTGGAGGAAGATTTGTTGTGGAGTTCCCCAGAGACCCTTGCTTTTCCTCATATATCTTAATGACCTAGACCTTGATGTACAGAGCGCAATTTCAAAGTTTGCAGATGATATGAAATTTGGAAGCATTATGAACTGTGAGGAGGATAGTGTAGAACTCCAAAAGGAAATAGACAAGTTAGTGGAATGGGCAGACAGGTGGCAGATGAAGTTCAATGCAGAGAACTATGAGCTGATTCATTTTGGTAGGAAGAACATGGAGAGACAATATAGAATAAAGGGCACAATTCTAAAGGGGGTGCAGGAGCAGAGGGAACTAAGTATATAAGTGCATAAGTCATTAAAGGTGGCAGGACAGGTTGAGAGAGCAGTTAATAAAGCAGACAGTATCCTGGGCATTACTAATCGAGGCATTGAGTACAAGAGCAAGGAAGTTATGTTGAACTTGTATAAGACACTAGTTCGGCCTCAGCTGGAATATTGCATCCAATTCTGGGCGCTGCACTTGAGGAAAGCTGTGACAGCATTGGAGAGAGTATAGAAGAGATTCATGAGGATGGTTCCAGGGATGAGGAATTGCAGTTATGAAGATAGATTGGAGAAGTTAGCACTGTTTTCCTTGAAGAAGAGAAGGCTGAGGGGATTTGATAGAGGTAGTCAAAATCATGAGAGGTCTGGACAGAGTAGATAGAGAGAAACTGTTCCCACTCTTGAAAGAATTGAGAATGCGAGGGCACAGAGTTAAAGCATTTTGTAAGAGACGCAGAAGTGACATGAGGAAAAACTTTTTCATGCAGCGAGTGGTTAAGGTCTGGAATGCACTGCTTGAGAAAGTGCAGAAGGCAGGTTCAATTGAAGTATTCAAAAGGGAATTAGACAGTTATATGAAAAGGAAGAATGTGCAGGGCTATGGGGAGAAGGCAGGGGAATGGGACTGAGGGAATTGCTCTTTCAGAGAGCCAGTGCAGACACAATGGGCCAAACGGCCTCCTTCTGCACTGTAACAATTCTGTGATTCTGTGATTCTGTTTCCCTTCAACAGACCCGGTATATCTAGGTCCCAACCCAATTTCTAGCCTTCCTGGCAAACTGACGGCAGAGGTTACTGCAGGAGTTTAGGAGAAAAACCATCGAGTGCACAATTCCTCAGACATTATAAATTAGCAGTTTGCAGTGCACTACACTCATATTAAGAGGTTATGCAATTCCGACCCTCATGACATCTACTCCAAACAGGTCATAAAGATTCTATGAGCTCTGAACATCCTTCCAAGTCACACAACATTCAACTTGGACATATACAGCTGTTTTGGGGAAGCTACTAGAAACTGTCATTGGGAATCAAGTGACTGAGCACTTGAACAAATATCAGCTGAGCAGAGAGAATGAACATGGCTTTGGTAAGTGTACGTTTCATCTGATAAACCTAGTTGAATTTATTGAGGGGGTCACTGATAAGGTTGATAAAGTAACTCGTGTGGACTTCCAGAATCATTTGATAAGATTCCACACAAGAGATTATTAGAAAAAATGAAGGTGTATGGAATTAAAGGTAGCCTTTTGACCTGGGTTGATACTTGGAAACAGATCGAAAACTAGAGCTATGCCATTCACAAGCACAATCAGGAAGCACTTTATCACGCAATGTGTAGTAGAAATCTGAAAAGTCTCTCCACTAAAAGGTTGTGCATGCTAAGACAATTGGAACTTTCAAGATTGAAATCGATAGATTTTTGTTTGGTAAGGGTATCAAGGAGTATAAAGCAAAGGGGAAAATTAAGGTATGACGCTGATCAGCCATGATCTAATTGAATGGCAGAACATGTTTGAAGATCTGAATGACCAGCTCCGGTTCCTAATGTCCCTCTGCTCCTTCATCATGACCAAGTCAAAATCTTGGAATTCCTTACCTGATACTTCTTGGGAATGCCATCTCCACAAAGACTGCAGTGGTTCCATAAGAAGGTCCACCAGAACCACCACCAACTCAGATTAACTAGGGATAGGGAATATATATGGCTTTGCCAGTGTCAGCTACATCTTAAGAATCAATGCAAGAAAGATGGCCCGGCTTGCCTAATGCTTTTGTTGGTTAATCAATTATGGTACTGAGCCATACAGAGTTGGAAGCTCTCAGGTTCCATTCCCAGGCTGTGTTAAGTTAGCTGACCTCAGATACAAATGCCATAGGTGCTTACAATTGGTGTCAGTTCCTCAATTAAAAAGCAGAAAATCAGCTCGCACTCCACCTTCTGATTGCAAACAAATAGCCACTACTTACCGGCATCGGGACTGGCCCCTGCCGTGTGGGGATATTGCCGAGTATATGGAGGCGGCCTCCCAGTGGGTTCCCGGGGTCGGGTGGTGCCTTCTTTTATGGCCTCTCCATGGCCCACAGATGGGCCCCACCAGTGGCAATGGTTGCCCTCATGGCTCTGCCCCTGCCTGACCCCAGCACATTCGAAAAATATTTTTACCTTCTCTTTGAGGGCACCTCAACAAGGAGGCGCCCACTTCTTCTTGTCATGGGTAGGGACGGTACTGGAGTTTTGATTCGTACAACCTCCCCCCCCCCTCCACCCCAACTGCAGTCAATTTTCTTGCCTACATCCAGTTTTTGGGCTCACAACAGAACAATGACTACTTTGCAAGGTATGAGATGATGCCAGGAGTTAGAGTTTCCTCTGGAGTTATGTTGGATCCTCAGTGTAGCTCTAATGGGTCAAAGTGCAAAATTGGGCAGAAGTAAAGCTGGGCATTTGGTACATCCATCCAAATATGGGTGAATATATTTAAAATCCTAAAATATGTCCGACAACATTTTTCCCATCATTTGTTCCATAACCGCGATGGGTGCGAGAAACATTTTGTGAGAATAATGGATTGCAGTATATAGTTGTAGTATGAGAACTCAGATACACAAGCCAATGGCTCAAATTAACATCCCCTGTTAATAAATAATTATTAACTAGAAATGGCTAATACACGAAAACCATAAGATATATCACAGAATCACAGAAAAAGACAGTACAGAAGAGGCCCTTTGGCCCATCGAGTCTGCACCGATGCATTAAAGACACCTGAGCTGTCTACCTAATCCCATTTGCCAGCACTTGGCCCATAGCCTTGAATGTTATGACGTGCCAAGTGCTCATCCAGGTACTTTTTAAAGGATGTGAGGCAACCCGCCTCTACCACCCTCCCAGGCAGTGCATTCCAGACAGTCACCACCCGCACCCATCGCAATCAGGTCACCCCTCAGTCTTCTCTGCTCCAGCGAAAACAACCCAAGCCTATCCAACCTCTCTTCATAGCTTAAATGTTCAATCCCAGGCAACATCCTGGTGAATCGCCTCTGCACCCCCTCCAATGCAATCACATCCTTCCTATAATGTGGCAACCAGAATTGCCCACAGTACTCCAGCTGTGGCCTTACCAAAGTTCTATACAACTCCAACATGACCTCCCTGCTTTTGTAATCTATGCCTCGATTGATAAAGGCAAGTGTCCCATATGCCTTTTTCAACACCCTATTAACCTGCCCTTCTGCCTTCAGAGGTCTATGGACAAACACGCCAAGGTCCCTTTGTTCCTCGGAACTTCCCAGTGTCAGGCCATTCATTGAATACTTCTGTGTCAAATTACTCCTTCCAAAGTGTATCACCTCACACTTTTCAGGGTTAAGTTCCATCTGCCACTTTTCTGCCCATTTGACCATCCCGTCTATATCTTCCTGTGACCCAAGACACTCAACCTCACTGTTAACCACTCGGCCAATCTTTGTGTCATCCACGAACGTACTGATCCTTCCCCCCACATAGTCATCTATGTCGTTTATATAAATGACAAGCAAATAACCAGCACAGATCCCTGTGGTACGCCACTGGACACTGGCTTCCAGTCACTAAAACAGCCGTCTGTCATCACTCTCTCTCCTACAGCTAAGCCAATTTTGAATCCACCTTATCAAGTTACCCTGTTGTGAGATATCAGGATTTTAATTAATGGGACAAATCAGGTAATACTCAATATTTATCAAATGGGAGGCTGAAGACCTGGATTGTTACCATTAAAATGAAATAAACCTTCAGCACAAAGTTAGGGCTGGTCTGAAATTATGCAATTACCCTGTCAAAGGCATAATTTACATGGTCACTATGCAAAATGCCTCCTCCCCTCTCCCCAGGACAGCACACAAAAGGAAGGACAGGCAAGATTAAAAATCAAGCAGTGGAATTTTTATTGTAACACTGTAATATCATCCTGAGCAGTGAGGTCCTGCAAGGCACCCTGGACCTCTCATTCACAAGCAGTTGCTGACCCCTCAACACCACCTTGTCCAAGATTGCATGCAAGTCATCATCGGAATAGTTGTGGGACCTCTCCTTTCTCTCTGTCTTTTCTTGAGCCATGATCTTGTTGAATGGCGGAGCAGGCTCGAGGGGCTGAGTGGCCTATTCCAGCCCCTAATTCGTATGTTCATATGTATGTATGTTTTGAGGCATCAATTTTTTTTTCTGTGCAGAATTGTACATGAAAATCACAGTTCATTACATTTTACTGCTTTTTAAAAAAGAGTTCAAAAATTTTTTTACATTTCATTAACTTTTTAAAGTTAAGTGTAGATCATTTCAAAAATTACAAGTCACTCACCTCTCAGTCCACACCTTGACTGAGTCTGCATTTATGTATTTATATTGCCAAGAATGGCAAAGCCTTGCAGAGGGTGTTGCAGCGATTTACTAGAATGGTACCAGAGACTTCAGTTATGTGGAGAAACTGGAGAAGCTGCGGTTGTTCCCTTAGAACAGAGAAGGTTAAAGGAGATTTGATAGAGATTTTCAAAATAATGAACGGTTTTGATGGAGCAAAAAAAAGAGAAACATTTTCAGTGGCAGAAGGGGCAGTTAACCAAAGAGCACTGAATTAAGGTGATTGGCAAGTGAACCAGAGGCAACATGAGGAAGCTTTTTTTTCACACAGCAAGTTTTCGGAACCGAGAATGCTCTGCCTGAAAGGGTGGTGGAAGCAGATTCAACAGTAGCATTCAAAAGAGAGTTGGATAAATACTTGAATGGAAAAAAAATTAAGGGGCCATGGGGAAAGAACAGGGGAGTGGAATTAATTAGATGGAGCTACTGAAGAGTCGAGACACATGATGGGCTGAATGGCCTCCATTCTGTGTTATATCATTCTATGATCCTATGGAGTTAGACATTGTCATAGACTATTGCTCATGTTGGTCAGATGCCCATTACCCCCATTATCAATACACACTACCAACCATTTGAGGCAAAAAGGTTTTCTGAAGGGTCAGGAAAAAATCTAATAGGACACACTGTGTGATACCATGCTCCCAGCAAATTCTGAGCCAGTCTTTATTTTTTGGGCCGATTTATCCTTAGCTATTTTGATGGTAAAATAATCTGTTAGAGGACTTGAAAGCTCTTCTCTTTCCTTTTGTAAGTTGTTGGATTAGTATTTTTGTGTTCTTTCTCTGCAAAATGTGATTATCATTTCTTTAACTTTGGATTTATATGCTATGACCCACACTTTACACCTTCTTTCCTGTAAGCACATGAAAGCCAATGGTTATTGACTTAGAAAATGAGTAGAATATTAGTTTGTTTAAAGGCACATATATTCATATATTCTAACCATCAGTGTTTATGCTGATGGTCAGCGTATCAGTTTTTGTTGACTCAGATCAGCATAACTGTTTACTTCTCTGCTCACGCATGCCATTCCTAAGACACTGGACATATCCCACTCTTCTACATTCACACTGCTTCTGATGCAGAATGCATGGGAATGGGAGGAGAGGAGGACGCTCGTTAGTAGGGAAGAGAACGCATGTTAAGGGGAATGAGAAGAGATTTGACAGGTTTCATGGCAAGGGGAAAATGGATAGGGAGTAGAAGGGGAAGTGGATGGCAATAATAAAGAAAGTGAAAGGGGAAATGACAGGAAAAAGAGGCAGATTGAAAGTAAAGAAGCAATGGTAAGTGGATGGTAATAGAAAGGAAAGGGGCAGAAATGATCAACTTCACAGTGCAATGCACTCGACCTCAAGCACACCTGGGGCAGGACTTGCCCAAATGATAGGTAGTCCCCATGCCCACACGGGTGGATGGTGGGACCCAGGCGGGAATTTACCGCCGCCAGGACTGCTATCCAGTTAAGGATGGCAGCTCGCCTCACAGTGGCCTCGGCAGCACCACTGATAAAGGTGCCAGGGAGAAGAAGTGGGCGCCTCCATGTTGAGTTACCCTCGAAGGGTAGGTGAAAATTTTTTTTCACGTGCCAGGGGCAGACAGGCAGCCCTGGTGATTGGCGGGGGGAGAACGCTGCCGCAGCAGGAGCAGAGCCATGGGGGCAGCCGTTGCCACTAGGAGGCCTCTCTGTCAGCTATGGGGCAGTCACAAAGGAAGGCAATCCCCACCCCAGGAACCCACTGGGAGGCGGCCTCAATATACCCGGCAGTATCCCCACATGGCAGGGGCCCATCCTGATGCTGGTAAAACGCTAGCGAGGGCAAAAAATGGCCATTAATAGACCATGTAATTGAATTAATTATCTACCCATCTCCAGTTGGTGGTTGGCTCTATTGCTGCTGTTTCTGGGAAAATGCCATGGTGACAGGAAGACATCGGGCTTCTCCCTCCCACCCCCGACACATTCCACTGCTATTTACCAGCCCTTCCACCTCCAAGCCCATCCCCAGAGGACTGGTAAAATTCCAGCCATGAATTATGTCCAATGTCATATTGGCCTTGGATAATTTGGAGGCATCTTGGGCAATCATCTTAACAGGTGCTAGGCCCGTTGCATACACAAAGTAAAGGGATTAGGAAGGAAACAAGACATGGGGGAAAACACAATAAAAAAGAAAAAAATGGGGCAGAGGTTATGATCTGAAATTATTGAACTCAATGTTGAGTCCGGAAGGCTGTAAAGTGACAGTCGAAAGATAAGGTGCTGTTCCTCAAACTTGCATTGAGCTTCTTTGGAACACTGTAGCAGGCCAAGGACTGAAAGGTCAGAGTTGGAGCAAGGTGGAGAATTGAAATAACAAGCAACAGGAAACTCAGGGTTGTGCTTGTGGACTGAACGGAGGCGTTTCACAAAGTGGTCATCCAGGCTGTGTTTAGTCTCCTCAGTGTGGAGGAGACCACATTGTGAGCAGTGAATACAGTATACTAAATTGAAAGAAGCACAAGTAAATCACTGTTTCACTTTCATAGTCATAGAATCATAAAATGCTTACAGCACAGAAGGAGGTCATTCGGTTGTCGTGTCTGTGCTGGCTCTCTGAAGGAGCAATTAATCCCGTGCCATGCCCCCGCCTTCTCCCTGTTGCCCTGCACATTCTTCCTTTTCAGATAATAACCAAGTTCGCTCCTGAATGCCTCGATTGAACCTGCCTCCATCACATTCTCAGGCAGTGTATTCCAGATTCTAACTACTCGCTGTGGGAAAAAGGTTTTCCTTCTTGTCGCAGTTGCTTCTTTTGCCAATTAGCTTAAATCTGTTCTCGATCCTTCCACCAATGGGAACAGTTTCTCCCTTTCTGCTCTGTCCAGACCCCTCATGACTTTGCAAACCTATATCAAATCTCCTCTCAACCTTCTCTTCTCCAATGAAAACAGTCCCAACTTCTCCAATCCATCTACATAACTGAATATCCTCATCCCTGGAACTATTTTCATGAATCTTTTCTGCACCCTCTCTAATGGCTTCATATCCTTATGTTATCATCAGGTGAGTCACAGTTGAAAGTCACCCCTCTTGTCGCTCTTCTTGTTCGACCACAACAGGGTTTATTTCTTTTAAACAGTGAATATGTTTACTAATTCAGTGAGTGTTTAACCCTTTTAGGTGTTATGATCATACAAGAACCAATTGGACAGGTTTTCTTGAGTTTAAACAAGAAAGAGGTTAGTTTATTGTACTTAAAATCAAAACCCGATCTAAGTAAAAATAATAAACCACACTCCAACTTTCTTTCACACACACACACACACACACACACACACACACACACACACACACACACACACACACACACACACACACACACACACACACACACACACACACACACACACACACACACACACACAGTGTTACAGGGTGACGAACAATAGATTGGTTGGATTAGAATTCAGAACATATAAAATAATATACAGTCTATGGAGTCTGATAATTCAGTTGTCTCCTGGATGAATTTGTGGTCCTGAAGTTCCTGGCTGGTAGAGGTGGCCACCTAGTTTAGGGTTTTATTGGAGACAGTGATGTAGATGGTTTTCTTCCCGGAGTCTCTGTCTGCAGCAGTGATAGACTTGGATGTTTTGCTATCCGCAAACAGGCTTTGAAACTTACAGTATAACCTGGAGAGAGATAGAAAGCCCCCCTGGGGTCCTACACTGGTTAGCACTCAAAGCTTGTCTGCTGTGTCCAAAAGAAACTCCAAGTTTTCACACAAATGGACAGACTGTCACGATTGTCTCAATATATTCTTTTTCACTTTAATGAAATCCAAATCTAAGAATTTCAATCTCTCAGGTCTTATTGTTTCAATGTTTACCCCTAGGTGGCTTGGCTCTACTGGTATTAACAGTCCAAGATGGCTTTGAATATCTTGCTAATGAAAGCGATACCAGGTAGCATTCAAACACTCAAGCCATTGTTCTGGATGAGGGTTGTTCAGATACGCATCTCCAACTCAATACCTTGGAATGCAAATTTTGGTGACCATCTTAGCTGCTGCCCTTTTAAAAGTTGAATTTAGGATTTCAGCTTTCCTTTTGAAAGTTTAATTTAGGTTTCCAGTCGATGAATTAAAAATCATCATTCAGCATATCATGTTTTCATGACACTTCCTAAGGTGTGCTGCCCAGAACTGGATGCAATAATCCAGTTGAGGGGAACCAGTGTTTTATACAAGTTTAACAAGACCTCCTTGCTTTTGTACTCTATGCCCCTATTGATAAGCCTAGAATGCTGTATGCTTTATTAACCACACTCTTAACCTGTCCTGCCACCTTCAATGATTTATGCACATATACCCCCGGGTCCCTCTATTCCTGCACCTCCTTTAGAATTGTACCCTTTTTTTAATATTGTCTCTCCACATTCTTTCTACCAAAATGAGTCACTTCACGCTTCTCCATATTAAATTTCATTAAATTTATCCGCCCATTTCACTAAGCTGTTCTTGTCCTTTTGAAGTTCTACACGATCCTCCTCACAGTTCACAATGCTTCCAAATTTTGTATCATAAACAAGTTTTGAAATTGTGCCCTGTGCACAAAAGTCTAGGTCATTAGTACATATCAAGAAGAGTAGGGGTCCTAACACCAACCCCTGGGGAACTCCACCAGAAACCTTCCTCCAGTCTGAAAAACAACCATTTTACTCTGTTTCCTGTCACTCAGCCAATTTTGTATCCATGTTGCTACTGTCCCTTTTATTCCTTGGGCTCTAACTTTGCTAACAAGCCTGATGTGTGGCACTTCATCAAATGACTTTTGGAAGTCCATGTGCACTACATCAACAACATTACCCTCATTACAAAAGTGCTTCAATTATTTTTAATATTTTTATTTTTTGAGAACTTGTGTTAAAACTGAAAAGATTCCATGGATGATTAATCAGCTTTAGTTCTGACAAGATTGAACTTCATCATTAAATTGGAATTTGTATCATGTACATACAACATTGTGTTTTGCAATTTTCCCAAGATACAAAACTGATTGTTTTATCCAAAAGTCCTGTTACCTACTAGAACCTGTAAGAAGCTTATGCTCAAAAAGTTCTCTTAACCTCATGGAGATCTGGCCTTATGTAGGGAATCTGCAGGCTTTAGAAGGATGGATCCTCTGCCCATTCTTGCCACTTCACAACTCAGGCATGAGTTTTGTCCTGGTCTTGTTCTTTCCAGGAACAGCCAGCAACGTAAGATGGGACAGAGCAGGGGTGGAATTGTGAAGGACTCTCTCCTTCAGTCAGCAGGGGCTAAATCAGCAGCCAGTATATGTTCTAAGACCATGGGCTTGCTACATCTGAAAGTGTCAAGTTTGGGATTATGGCCTGGACCTCCGAATAAAGAATACATTTTTTTTTGCTATTTAAATGTGGATCCATTACAAAGCAGGTCGCTGGGGATCCATCTACATAATTTCCACCCAACAGACACAGCAGTATTTGTTAAATTTTCCAGCACACTTGGATAGACGGAATTCCCAAAATGTGTCCCTGAAGATGCAAGCACCCACAATCAGCATTCTAAATGAGGAACACCCTACCGACCTTTGACAATCCTTCAGGGTAAGTCTGCAAGTTTCCAGTAGGTGTGATCCCAGTGTAATTCCTAAGAATGCAGATTTTCAAGGTAATTATTTTTAAGCACTGTGCTATTTCAGTAGCTTGTCAGGTGATTCTAACCTGTAACCATTTATTTTATGACATGTTATTTTCCATCTTTCAGAAAGGATAGGAGATAGTTGTGGGCATTGCACATATTAACAGAGATGAATATGCTATGAATAAGAGTTCATTGTTAAGCCTGGTCACAGGAACTCATATATAACACATACAATGGCACAGGTTCGGTCCATAGCTGACCTGGTCTGTTAACGAAAGCTACGTTTAGATGTGAACACAATACAGACAGTGTTTGGAAAAAGTGTGAATGATAACAGATTCCTCACAGATCTGGTTTTGGGTTACCTATTGATGAGATGAATATTTATTTTTAATTTATTTAGAGATACAGCACTGAAACAGGCCCTTCGGCCCACCGAGTCTGTACCGACCAACAACCACCCATTTATACTAATCCTACATTAATCCCATATTCTCTACCACATCCCCACCATTCTCCTACCACTTGCCTACACTAGGGGCAATTTACAATGGCCAATTTACCTATCAACCTGCAAGTCTTTTGGAAGTGGGAGGGAACCGGAGCAGACAGCGGAAACCCACACAGTTACAGGGAGAACTTGCAAACTCCGCACAGGCAGTAGCCAGAACTGAACCCAGGTCACTGGAGCTGTGAGGCTGCGGTGCTAACCACTGCGCCACTGTGCCGCCTAGTAAGGGACTAAAATGCCAAATAACATAGACTTTTTCTTCGAGGATCAAATAATTTCTTCGAACAACTGGCCAAACAGAATATTCACCATTTTTACCAACTTGGCTACGCATTTGTTTTCTAAGGAAGTGCTCAGACTCTATTTTACATTGACACAAGTCTAAAACTAGGTAATTATTCATGGTAGGTTAAAATTAATCTTCTTATGTCAGAACGAATTGTTTGTCACGACCACATTATGGCACACATTCTTCAAGGCTGGCAAAATAGGAAAAAAAGACTGCAATTCAAACAGTCAAAATGTAATCGAAAAAAATTAAAACTTCAAATGCAGGAAATACATAGAAAGAAAACAATGGCTTCCATACAGAGCCAGTATTCTTAATTCAGTTTTAGCCCTTCCTTCTTTATGAGCAAATAGGGAAAATGCAATGAAAATATGTCGCGTGCAGGAATAACCTGATTAAAGCCTTATGTAAATGTTGTTTCTTAGAACTCTGTATTAACATGTATGTCTAAATATATGATGCTTAATGACTCAGCAAAGCCAGAATGCAGTCTGCATGTTGACTTTTTATTTAAAATGTCATAGATTTTTTCTTACAGCATCAACACTGCTGTAAGTTTCTTGAAGAAGAAAATTGGTTGGAATTCACTGTAAATTGAGTTTAATTTTTCTCAAAAGTAGGATTCAAAAGAAATGCCTCAAACAACAAAGGTCACGAAATTATTCAGTGTGATATTTAACTTGTGAGTATTTAATAAATTCATATAAAGTTTCTTTAATTACCACTTTGACAGCATCATGAACTCATTTATCAACACCAAGTCAAAATTTTGGAATTCCTTACCTAATGCCTCTTGGGAATGCCATCTCCACAAAGACTGCAGTGGTTCCATAAGAAGATCCACCAGAACCACCACCAACTCAGATTAACTAGGGATAGGGAATATATATGGCTTTGCCAGTGTCAGCTACATCTTAAGAATCAATACAAGAAAGATGGCCCATCTTGCCTAATGGTTTTGTTGGTTAATCAATTATGGTACTGAGCCAAAACAAGAAATGCTGGATTCACTCAGCAGGTCTGGCAGCATCTGTGGAAAGAGAAGCAGAGTTAACGTTTCGGGTCAGTGACCCTTCTTCGGAACCCTTCTCTTTCCACAGATGCTGCCAGACCTGCTGAGTGAATCCAGCATTTCTTGTTTTTGTTTCAGATTTCCAGCATCCGCAGTATTTTGCTTTTATTATGGTACTGAGCCATACAGGGTAGGAGGTTCTCAGGTTCCATTCCCAGGCTGTGTTACGTTAGCTGATCTCATCTAGGACTGCCATAGGAGCATACAATTGGTGTCATCTCCTCAATTAAAAAGGGGAAAATCAGCTCACACTCCGTTTCTCGCAATCCAGTAGCCACTACTCGGACATACGTGTTAGTATTGGGTAAGGAAGGTACTGGACTCAGTTTTGATTCCCACAACCTCCCCCCTCCATCCCAACTGCAGTCAACTTTCTTGCTGTCATCTAGTTTTTAGGCTCACAACAGAACAATGACCATTTTGCAAGGTATGAGAGGGTATCAGGAGTTAGAGTTTCCTCTGGAGTTATGTTGGATTCTCAGTGTAACTTCAATAGGTCAAAGTGAAAAATTGAGCAAGGAGCTAACACTTGCAGACCAAAACTTAAGGGATTTTCTACCAGAAGTAATGCCGGGCATTCGTACATCCATCTAAATATGGTGAATCTATTTAAAATCCTAAATATCCTAAAATAGGAATTAGTAACATTTGCTGTGGATAAAGGGGAACCAGTGAATGTACTGGACTTAGATTTCCAGAAGGCATTTGATAAGGTGACACATCAAAGGTTATTGCGGAAAATAAAAGTTCAAGGTGTAGGGGGTAACATTTTGGCATGGATAGAAGATTGCCTAGCTAACAGGAAACAGAGAATAGGCATAAATGGGTCATTTTCTGGTTGGCAAGATGTACTGAGTGATGTGCCACAGGGATCAGTGAGTGGGAAAAGATCTGGCAAATGGAGCATAATGTGGGAAAATATGAAATTGTCCAGTTTGACAGGAATATTAAAAAAGAAACATATTATCTGAATGGTGAGAGATTGCAGAGCTCTGAGATACTGAGGGATCTGGGTGTCCTAGTTCATGAATCGCAAAAGGTTATTATGCAGGTACAGCAAGTAATTAGAAAGCTAATAGAATGTTAGCGTTTATTGCAAGGGGAATTGAACACAAAAGTAGGGAGGTTATGCTTCATTTATACAGGGCATTGGTGAGAACACATCTGGAGTACTGTGTACAGTATTAGTTTCCTTATTTAAGGAAGGATGTAAATGTGTTGGAAGCAATTCAGAGAAGGTTTACCAGACTAATACCTGGAATGGGCAACTTGTCTTATAAGGAAGGTTGGACAGGCTAGGCTTGTATCCACTGGAGTTGAGAAGAGTAAGAGGGTGACTTGACTGAAATATATAAGATTCTGAGGGGTCTTGACAGGATGGATGTGGAAAGGATGTTTCCCCTTGTGGGAGAATCTAGAACTAGGGGATACTGTTTAAAAACAAGCGGTCACCCATTCAAGCCAGAGATGAGGAGAATATTTTTCTCTCAGAGGTTCATGAGTCTTTGGAACTCTCTTCCTCAAAATGCAGTCGCAGCAGAGTCTTTGAATGTTTTTCAGGCAGAGGGAGATAGACTCTTGATAAGCAAGGGGGTGAAAGTTTATCGGCGGTAGGCGGGAATGTGGAGTTGAGGTTACAATCAGATCACTCATGATCTTGTTGAATGGCGGAACAGGTGCATAGGGCCGAGTGGCCTACTCTTGCTCCTAATTCATATGTGCGTACATGTCCAACAACATGTTTGCCCACTCTGTTTGTACCAGGCAGGTTGTGTTAAATCCCACTCCTATATTTCAGCACAAACGTCAGAAAAGACTGTAACACCAACCATGAGGGAAGGTTGGGCGAGATAATGTCAGGCTTGCCAGAACATATACTTTCCAGGAGTCACTGGATAAGATTAGGAGTGAAAAATGAATCTGATTTCTCTTTTCGCTGTATTGGCACCAGGGCCAAAAGCTGTTGCTATAGGCAAAAAAAAGCAAGCCAGGTGTAACACTCATGACACACAAGTGCCAGACAATGACCAGCACCAAGAGAATCTAAGTATCTCCCTTTGGCATTCAACTGCATTACTGTCACTGAATCCCCCATCATCAACATCCTGGGGGCTACCATTGACCAGAAACTGAACTGGACCAGCCATATAAATACTGTGGCTACAAGAGCACGTCAGAGGCTGGAAATTCTGTGGCAATTAACTCATCTCCTGATTTCCCAGAGCCTGTCCATTATCTACAAGGTACAAGTCAGGAGTGTAGTGGAATACTCTCCACTTGCCTGGATGAGTGCAGCTCCAACAACTCAAGAAGTTTGACACCATTCAGGAGAAAGCAGCCCATTTGATCGGCATCCCATCCATCACCTTAAAAAGTGACTCCCTCCACCACCAGTGCATAGTGGCAGCCAGAGTGCACTGTCTACAAAATGCACTACAGCAACTCACGAAAGCCTCCTTCAACAGCACCATCCAAACCCGTAACCTCTGCTAACTGGAAGAACAAGAACAGCAGATGCATGGGAACACCACCGCCTGCAAGTTACCATCCATGCCACACACCATGTTGACATGGAACTATATTACTGGTCCTTCACTGTCACTGGATCAATACAATGGAACTCCCTCCCTAACAGCACTGTGGGTGTATCGACACCACGTGGACAGCAGCAGTCCCCATCTCTGGCTTAAATGGGCAACCTCTTGTTTTTAAATAGGGTCCCCTAGTTCTAGATCCCCCCACAAGAGGAAACATCCTTTCCACATCCATCCTGTCAAGACCCCTCAGAATCTTATACGTTTCAGTCAAGTCACCACTTACTTTTCTCAACTCCAGTGGATACTGCCTTCTTAAAGACAATTAGGGATGGACAACAGATGTTAGCCTTCCCAGTGATGCTCACATCCCACAAATGAATAAGAAAAAATGTGCCCAATATTTGGGCATGAGTGGCCACAAAGGAGGTATGTATGGCACAATTTAGTTTAGTTTAGTTTAGAGTTCAGCACTGAAACAGGCCCTTCGGCCCACCGAGTCTGTGCCGACCATCAACCACCCATTTATACTAATCCTACACTAATTCCATATTCCTACCACATCCCCACCTGTCCCTGTATTTTCCCTACCACCTACCTATACTAGGGGCAATTTCTAATGGCCAATTTACCTATCAACCTGCAAGTCTTTGGCATGTGGGAGGAAACCGGAGCACCCAGAGGAAACCCACGCAAACACAGGGAGAACTTGCAAACTCCACACAGGCAATACCCAGAATTGAACCCGGGTCGCTGGAGCTGTGAGGCTGCAGTGCGAACCACTGTGCCACCCACCTCCTTTCCACAATTATAGTGTGGCCATGAGCAGCTCCCACGCAGCTGATGTATTCATTTCAGTGCAGGTGCGTTCTGCACATTCCAGGGGGCCAAGTAGCGTTCTGAACAAACCATATGTTCCAGGTAGCCTTCCCTTCTTAAAGGTGTTGTCCCTATAAAAGTGGAAGTCGCAGCAATGTACTGCAGGCTGCTTGATAATTATTTTCCACCATCGAGGGAGAAGAGATGGCACAGCAAGGGAAAAGATTCAGTTCAGGAAGGAGGCCATGTATCTGGCAGGCGGTAAGAGGCTCTCCAGACTGACCCTGCAAAGGCAGTGGGAGCCGGTCATGCAGAGCAATTGGCAGTGCAATTACTGACCTCATATTTATGCAAGGTATGTAATTTTCTCTGCCTTTTTCCAGTCAGCAGAAACCTTCAAACTCCTCCCGTGACTCAGCTTAGTGCTTCGACTTTGCCTGAGCACAAGTAAGTCAAAACCTCGGCTGCTACCTGTTAGTGGCCCTTTAAGTAGCCTCACAACAGAGCCCATCTTGCTTGCTAACCCTTGTTGTTTCAGGAGTGAATAAGGAAGGCGTTCCCTGTACATTCGTTGGCCAATGTTCGTATTCATGCATTGCACCGTAACGTTGATGTCTATGACATCAGGAATTCGCTCTTTAACCTTTTAGGATAGACGCAGGGGATATAAATGTGCATCACTTAAGTCACCTTGCACTGTGCAGGTGCACAGGAAGCAGCCAGTGGTGCCTCCTGCAGTTAAACGGTGCTGCACAGGCATAAGCTTTAATTAACTGAATACATAAAACAAGGTTAAATAGAGATGGCAGAGCAGGTGGTGTGCCACAACTGCAGAATGTAGTAGTTTTCCGGAGAGCATCATGATCCTGGACAACCACGGGCTGGATTTTGTTGTTGCGTTGCCGGGAACGGCGGCGGGTGCAGAAAATGGCAGCAGCCCCACACAGGAAGGCCATGCCGCCTTTGAGGCCACTTAACATTTTGACGGAGGTCGTACCCCCAATCACATTGCGGGGGCAGCATTTGTGACACTGTTCACGGGGTCACCTGATGCTGCGCAGATCCTGGCGCCATTTTTAAAGGGCTTCAGGCACTTCCGACTCATTTAAATTTTTAAAGTCACTGTGTTTTAAAATTAAAGTTAAAAACGTATTCACTGTATCAATCCAGTGTCCCATCTCCCCCAATGACTAACCAATTTATTAATTGCTAGCTCCCGCCACATATGCTGTGAAATGACAAGCACAGATGCAATGCATACAGATTAACATGAGCGATATTTTTGATCTTAATGTCACTTTCAATCTCACTTTGAAGAGTTGGACCCTGTCATAGCCGCTAAACGCATTGCATTGCTGAACTACAAGAAAGCCCCCAGCGAGTTAACATCCATAGCACTTAAAGTAGCCAGAAGCGCTGCACAAAGAACAGCCAGGCGCTGTGCAAATGACTACTGGCAACACCTCCGACACCTGAAACATCAGAGGAATGTATGATGGCATTAAGAGAACTGTTGGGCCAGCCATCAAGAAGATTGCCCCCCTCAAGTCTAAATCAGAGGACACGATCACTGACCAATACAAGCAAGTGGACCGCTGGGTGCAGCACTACCTAGAACTGTACTCCAGGGAAAATGTTGTCACCGATACCGCCTTCTATGCAGCCCAGTCTCTGCCAGTCATGGATGAGCTGGACAAACAGCCAACAAAATGGGAACTCAATGATGCCATTGATTCTCTAGCCTGTGGAAAACCTCTTGGAAAGGATGGCATTACCCCTGAAATAATCGAGTGCCAAGCCAGCTATACTCTCAGCACTCCATGAACTGCTTTGCCTGTGCTGGGATGAGGGAGCAGTACCACAGGACATGCGTGATACCAATACAATCACCCTCTATAAGAACAAGGGTGACCATGGTGACTGCAACAACTACCGTGGAATCTCCCTGCTCGGCATAGTGGGGACAGTCTTCGCTCGAGTTGTTTTAAACAGACTCCAGAAGCTGGCTGAGGCACAGTGTGGCTTTCAAGCAGAGAGATCCACCATTGACATGCTGTTCTCCCTTCGCCAGCTGCAGGAGAAATGCCGCGAACAACAGATGCCTCTCTATGTTGCTTTCATTGATCTCACCAAAGCCTTTGACCTCGTCAGCAGATGTGGTCTCTTCAGACTACTAGCAAAGATTGGATGTCCACCAAAGCTACTAAGTATCATCACCTCATTCCATGACGATATGAAAGGCACAATTCAGCATAGCGGTGCCTCATCAGACCCCTTTCCTATCCTGAGTGGCGTGAAACAGGGCTGTGTTCTTGCACCTACACTGTTTGGGATCTTCTTCTCACTGCTGCTCTCACATGCGTTCAAGCCTTCAGAAGAAGGAATTTTCCTCCACACAATATCAAATGGCAGGTTGTTCAACCTTGCCCGTCTTAGAGCAAAGACCAATGTATGGAAGGTCCTCATCAGGGAACTCCTCTTTGCTGACGATGCTGCATTAACATTTCACACTGAAGAGTGTCTGCAGAGACTCATCGACAGGGTTGCGGCTGCCTGCAGCGAATTTGGCCTAACCATCAGCCTCAAAAAAACGAAAATCATGGGACAGGACTTCAGAAATGCTCCATCCATCAATATCGGTGACCACGCTTTGGAAGTGGTTCAAGAGTTCACCTACCTAGGTTCAACTATCACCGGTAACCTGTCTCTCGATGCAGAAATCAACAAGCACATGGGAAAGGCGTCCGCTGCTATGTCCAGACTGACCAAGAGGGTGTGGGAAAATGACTCACTGACATGGAACACAAAAGTCCGAGTGTATCAAGCCTGTGTCCTCAGTACCTTGCTCTATGGCAGCGAGGCCTGGACAACGAATGTCACCCAAGAGCGACGTCTCAATTCATTCCATCTTCGCTGCCTCCAGAGAATCCTTGGCATCAGGTGGCAGGACCGTATCTCCAATGCAGAAGTCCTCGAGGCCGCCAACATCCCCAGCATATACACCCTACACACTGAGCCAGAGGCGCTTGAGATGGCTTGGCCATGTGAGCCGCATGGAAGATGGCAGGATCCCCAAGGACACATTGTACAGCGAGCTCATCACTGGTATCAGACCCACCAGCCTTCCATGTCTCCGCTTTAAAGACGTCTGCAAATGTGACATGAAGTCCTGTGACATTGACCACAAGTCATGGGAGTCAGTTGTCAGTGATTGCCAGAGCTGGCTGACAGCCATAAAGACAAGGCTAAAGAGTGGCGAATCAAAGAGACTTAGCAGTTGGCAGGAAAAAAGACAGAAGCGCAAGGAAAGAGCCAACTGTGTAACAGCCCCGACAACCAATTTTATCTGCAGCGCCTGTGGAAGAGTCTGTCACTCTAGAATTGGTCTTTATAGCCACTCCAGGTGCTGCTTCACAAACCACTGACCACCTCTAGGCACTTACCCATTGTCTCTCGAGACAAGGAGGCCAAAGAAAAATAAAGTGTATGAAATTAAAAGAGAACTCGTTGCAGGTGTTACGACCTTGGCAGGAGCAATGCACTGTCAATTCAGTCCCGTCACTCCACAGGTCATAGCCTATTCTTAATCTTTCACACCCAATTGGAAAACGGCCAAATTAAGAACTCTAGTAACCCCACAATGAAACAGACCAAACCAGGTATCTTTAAACAACAACAAATTAACTATTTATTTTTTAAAAATTAATCTTAAAACACTATTAACATAAGCCTATGTCCAAAAGACCTTATAACTTCTTATTTTAACCTAACTCCCACATTCACACGCGTACAGTCAAGAACTAACAGTTAACCGGTTTTAAACGTGGAGTTTTTTAAAATTAGCTGTCTCTGAAGAATAAATAAACTGATAAGTTTCTGTCGGTTACATTCTTGTTGGATGAGGTCTTCTAATGTGAAAAATAACAGAAGTTCATTCGAAGTCTTCACGTGGACTTGATGAAAATAGTCCTTCAGTAGATAGGCATTGAACTCTTCGGCTGCAGCAAGCATTACACAGTTCTTTGAATGGTGAGCACCATAATACAAATGATTTCTTGAAAAGGAAGGCTTTTCTTTTTTGCTTAGGGAATTAACTGGGCTTGTAGCTCCTTGTAGAATTTTTGCTTAAAGCAAATATATAGTTTTCTTCTCTTCCGTATGCTTCGCTGGAAAGTCTCAGGTTTCAGCTGGTTTCTGCCAGTTCCACACACAGCCAAGTGGAAACACTACCATGTGACCTCTCTCTCTACTGCTGTTGCCCAGGGTAACATGAATGCAGCTGTGGCACACTGTGTCTCCAGAAAGTTCTCTCCCTGGAAGCTTCACTGTTTTCAACCAAGTCTTCAAGGCACACACACTGTTTTTAATCTGAGGGGGAAAATAATTACAAGTCTGTGACACCTCTGCCTTTGGCAAAATGGAACACCATTCCCAAAATGCATTTCTATACAATGCGAAAAAATAGAACCTGGGAAAAACACTAACATTTTTTCACATTCACACACCATGCACTCTACTAATAATTTATAGCATTTTCTTTGTACCATCGTCATCTGTATAAGTTAACATGGTTAAATTCATGACAAAGCGTCGGCGATAACATTATTTTTCCTTGAAATATGTACAGTTTTTACATGATCGGGCTGTAACAACAAACTCCATCTAAATATTATAGCATTTCAGTTTTTAAACTTTTCCACAAATGTTCATGGATTATGGTCAGTGTATATTAGCATTTCTTCATAGACCTGGCGGACATATACATCAAAATGTTTGACAGTCAGCAAAAGTCCAAATGTTTTTTTTGATGGCAATTTAGTTTTCTTGAAAAGTACCCTATAACTTCTCTATGCTCGATTCTTCATCCTGCAATAGGACTGCACCAACTCTTGGTCGCTAGCATCGATCGCTATTTTAAAGGGTTTAGCAAAATTTGGAGCAGCCAACACTGGTTCATTAGTTAAGATTACCTTTAGCTTTTCAAAAGCTGCCTGGCATTCATCTGACCATACCACTTTGTTTTTCTTATTTTGTAGCATTTCGGTTAAGGGAGCAGGTACAGTACAATAATTCCGTACAAATTTCCTGCAAAAACCGCAGATCCCAAGCAACCTCATTATTTACGGATAGGGAACTCTACTAAAGCTTGTACCTTTGCGATTTTTGGAAATACCTGTCCTTGCCCCACTATGTCTGCAAGGCAATTTACTCTTTCTTTTCCAAATTTTGCTTTTTACTAGATTTATCACTAAGTCCATGGATTGTAACTTTTTAAACAGAATTTTTAGCTGGTCTAAGTGTTCTTGCCAAGTGTTACTGTATATGAGTATATCATCGAGATACACTACACAGTTGGGAGCACTGGCTACCACCTGGTTCATTAATCTTTGAAAAGTGACTCGGCATATTTTAGCCCAAATGGCATCACTGATAAAGACCATCAGATGTTATTAAAGCTGATAACTCTTTGGCTCGAGGAGTCAAAGGAACTTGCCAGTATCCCTTTAACAAGTCGATCTTGGTCAGAAACCTAGCACTGCCCACTCTGTTGATACTGTCTTCTAAATGCGGAATTGGGAAGGAGTCTGCCTTCATTACTGCATTGACTTTTCTATAGACTGTACAAAATCGGGGTGACCCGTCAGATTTAGGTACCAGAACTATTGGTGAACTCCAGCTACTTTGACTTGGTTCGATCAAATTGTTTACCAGCATGTACTGGATTTTTGCTTTCACTTGGGCCTCTTTGTCCGGACTCAAACGGTAAGGATGTTGTTTTAAAGGAACGGTTCCCCTTATATCCACATCATGTGTGGCTAAGGTTGTACATCCCAGCTTATCCCTACATACTCTTTTAAATGTTGTAAAAAGCCTGGTTAGGTCCTCATGTTGTTTTGCCTCTAAGTGCAAAAGCACGTTGTCCAATTTTTCTCGACATTCTATATTTGCTAATCTGATGGTTGGAGGTTTAATCTGAGAATTTTCTAGGCCTCCTTCTGCCTCATCCTCACTATCCTTTTCCTTCTCAAAAGTCCCAATTACCTGTACTGGCTTATCCTCCTCCCTGCGATAATATTGCTTTAACATATTGATGTGGTGATCAAGGGTGTCAGTCAAGTAATTTACCCGACCCACTCTTTTGATCACTCTATATGGGCCACTGAACCGTGCTTTTAATGGTTCTCCCTGTAACAGTAACAACACCAATACTTCATCCCCCGGTTGAAATTGAGGGGCTTTTACATTCTTGTCTGCCCAGTTTTTCATATTGGCTTGAGATGCTTTAAGGTGTTCCTGAGCCACACCGCAAGCTTTCATGAGCCTTTCCCGGAACACAGATACATAGCCCAGTATCAAAGATTCATTCTTTTGTTCCAAGAATCTGCCTTTTATGAGTTTTAGAAGACCTCTTACTTCATGCCCTTAAACTAGTTCAAAAGCCTGTAGACTCATTCGGTGAGTCTCTGTTCACAAATAAAAGAAAGTCTAGTCCTTTATCTCAGTCATGCAAATATTCGTGACAGTATGTTCTAATCTGATGGCGAAGCCCACTCCATGCTGTCTTGGTTCTTCAGGATCCCTGCCCTGCCAGAAGAAGGTGTAGTCTTGCTCTGCTAGAGAGCCACTCGCGGGGAGGCGAGTCTCCTGAAGTGCTGCAATGTCCACATTGAATCTACTGAGCTCGTTGTTAATGATGGCGGTCTTCCGAGAATCGTTGATTTGTGTAAGGTCTTCCGACAGGCCAGGACACATAGTTCTGACGTTCCAGCTTGCAAAGCGAAGGGCTGGTACCTTCTTTCCTTTTTTCATGTTGTTTGGTGCGGTGTATCAGTCCACCTTTCGGGCAATGACCCTGAGCTCCAAGCACCCATTGAAGCAGGCAGACTGTGGCGGGACAGAACCTTATTGACCGGGGGCTGCCCGGTTTGAGGCGGGCGGTAGCTGTCCAGTGAGGTGCAATGACCTCTCCCACCGACAAAGGCAACCCGTGGCGCCCAGTTTCTACGCCAATTTATCTGGACTTATAACCCGTAACTGCTGCCTTCCGTGTTGTTTTAGTCGCTGTGAGGCAACTATGGAGTGACCTCTCCATGGCGCATGCCTGGGCAAATTTATGGGGGTTGAGAGTTGCCCAGTCGTCAAAACCCCCCTCTCGGCCTTTCTGGTGGGGTCCAAAGGAGTGCAGGACACGACGTTTGGCACCAGTATGGCTGCAGGAACTGCCGGAAACATGCCAAAGGTGACACATGACCGCCTACGGGGTTCCGCTCCGGATTTCGCCATCAGAAACTCCTTGCTCAGCATGATAGAGCCTCCCTCAAATGGCTCGGAACGCATACTGTCCATCCGACTGCTCACCACCTCTGGTCCAGTACACCTACTCAGCATCTATGCTCCAACACTCTGCTCCGCACCTGAAGCTAAAGACCAGTTCTATGAACAACTCCATAACATCATTAGCAGCATCCCCAACACCGAACACCTATTCCTGCTGGGGGACTTTAATGCCAGGGTTGGGGCCGACCATGACTCATGGCCCTCCTGCCTTGGGCGCTATGGCGTTGGAAGGATGAATGAGAACGGGCAGAGACTGCTTGAGTTGTGTACCTATCATAACCTCTGCATCACCAACTCGTTCTTTCACACTAAACCCTGTCACCAGGTTTCATGGAGGCACCCAAGATCACGTCGTTGGCACCAGCTAGACCTCATTGTCACAAGGCGAGCCGCCTTAAACAGTGTTCAAATCACACGCAGCTTCCACAGTGCGGACTGCGACACCGACCACTCCCTGGTGTGCAGCAAGGTTAGACTCAGACCAAAGAAGTTGCATCATTCCAAGCAGAAGGGCCACCCGCGCATCAACACGAGCAGAATTTCTCACCCACAGCTGTTACAAAAATTTCTAAATTCACTTGTAACAGCCCTTCAAAACACTCCCACAGGGGATGCTGAGACCAAGTGGGCCCACATCAGAGACGCCATCTATGAGTCAGCTTTGACCACCTACGGCAAAAGTGCGAAGAGAAATGCAGACTGGTTTCAATCTCATAATGAAGAGCTGGAACCTGTCATAGCCGCTAAGCGCATTGCACTTTTGAACTACAAGAAAGCCCCCAGCGATTTAACATCCGCAGCACTTAAAGCAGCCAGAAGTACTGCACAAAGAACAGCCAGGCGTTGCGCAAACGACTACTGGCAACACCTATGCAGTCATATTCAGCTGGCCTCAGACACCGGAAACATCAGAGGAATGTATGATGGCATGAAGAGAGCTCTTGGGCCAACCATCAAGAAGATCACCCCCCTCAAATCTAAATCGGGGGACATAATCACTGACCAACGCAAACAGATGGACCGCTGGGTTGAGCACTACCTAGAACTGTACTCCAGGGAGAATGCTGTCACTGAGACTGCCCTCAATGCAGCCCAGCCTCTACCAGTCATGGATGAGCTGGACATACAGCCAACCAAATCGGAACTCAGTGATGCCATTGATTCCCTAGCCAGCGGAAAAGCCCCTGGGAAGGACAGCATTACCCCTGAAATAATCAAGAGTGCCAAGCCTGCTATACTCTCAGCACTACATGAACTGCTATGCCTGTGCTGGGACGAGGGAGCAGTACCCCAGGACATGCGCGATGCCAACATCATCACCCTCTATAAAAACAAAGGTGACCGCGGTGACTGCAACAACTACCGTGGAATCTCCCTGCTCAGCATAGTGGGGAAAGTCTTTGCTCGAGTCGCTCTGAACAGGCTCCAGAAGCTGGCCGAGCGCGTCTACCCTGAGGCACAGTGTGGCTTTCGTGCAGAGAGATCGACTATTGACATGCTGTTCTCCCTTCGTCAGATACAGGAGAAATGCCGTGAACAACAGATGCCCCTCTACATTGCTTTCATTGATCTCACCAAAGCCTTTGACCTCGTCAGCAGACGTGGTCTCTTCAGACTACTAGAAAAGATCGGATGTCCACCAAAGCTACTAAGTATCATCACCTCATTCCATGACAATATGAAAGGCACAATTCAACATGGTGGCTCCTCATCAGAGCCCTTTCCTATCCTGAGTGGTGTGAAACAGGGCTGTGTTCTCGCACCCACACTTTTTGGGATTTTCTTCTCCCTGCTGCTTTCACATGCGTTCAAATCCTCTGAAGAAGGAATTTTCCTCCACACAAGATCAGGGGGCAGGTTGTTCAACCTTGCCCGTCTAAGAGCGAAGTCCAAAGTACGGAAAGTCCTCATCAGAGAACTCCTCTTTGCTGACGATGCTGCTTTAACATCTCACACTGAAGAATGCCTGCAGAGTCTCATCGACAGGTTTGCGTCTGCCTGCAATGAATTTGGCCTAACCATCAGCCTCAAGAAAACGAACATCATGGGGCAGGATGTCAGAAATGCTCCATCTATCAATATTGGCGACCACGCTCTGGAAGTGGTTCAAGAGTTCACCTACCTAGGCTCAACTATCACCAGTAACCTGTCTCTAGATGCAGAAATCAACAAGCGCATGGGTAAGGCTTCCACTGCTATGTCCAGACTGGCCAAGAGAGTGTGGGAAAATGGCGCACTGACACGGAATACAAAAGTCCGAGTGTATCAGGCCTGTGTCCTCAGTACCTTGCTCTACGGCAGCGAGGCCTGGACAACGTATGCCAGCCAAGAGCGACGTCTCAATTCATTCCATCTTCGCTGCCTTCGGAGAATACTTGGCATCAGGTGGCAGGACTATATCTCCAACACAGAAGTCCTTGAAGCGGCCAACACCCCCAGCTTATACACACTACTGAGTCAGCGGCGCTTGAGATGGCTTGGCCATGTGAGCCGCATGGAAGATGGCAGGATCCCCAAAGACACATTGTACAGCGAGCTCGCCACTGGTATCAGACCCACCGGCCGTCCATGTCTCCGTTATAAAGACGTCTGCAAACGCGACATGAAATCGTGTGACATTGATCACAAGTCGTGGGAGTCAGTTGCCAGCATTCGCCAGAGCTGGCGGGCAGCCATAAAGACAGGGCTAAATTGTGGCGAGTCGAAGAGACTTAGTAGTTGGCAGGAAAAAAGACAGAGGCGCAAGGGGAGAGCCAACTGTGCAACAGCCCCAACAAACAAATTTCTCTGCAGCACCTGTGGAAGAGACTGTCACTCCAGAATTGGCCTTTATAGCCACTCCAGGCGCTGCTTCACAAACCACTGACCACCTCCAGGCGCGTATCCATTGTCTCTCGAGATAAGGAGGCCCAAAAGAAGAAAAAAAGAAAGAAATGTTCTAATCATTGTTTTGAGAGTTTGGTGGTATCTCTCTAAAGCTCCCTGTGACTGTGGGTGATATGCTGTAGATTTCAACTGTCTAATCCTCAAATTTCCCATGTCTTATTGAAATATCTTAGACATGAAATTAGAACCTTGATTCGATTGAACTTCAAGTGGTAATCCATATCTTGTAAAGAATTGGGTTAACTTTATTACTACTATTTTAGCAGTAATTGTACTCAAAAGAATGGCCTCCAGAAATTGACTAGACATATCCATGATAGTAAGTACGTATTGATGTCCCGCTTTTGTTTTTGGCAAGGGTCCTACACAGTCTACCAATACCTTGCTAAAATGGTTCCTAAATCAATGGTATGGGAACTAGTGGTGCCGGTTTTATGGTAGATTGCAGTTTTCCCACCATTTGACGTGTATGGCATGTCCTTAAAAATTGTCTCACATCTTTTGTAAGACCTGGCCAGTAATAATGTTGGCTTATGCATGATTTGGTCTTCGGAAGTCCCCTATGTCCTGCTAAAGGAATGTCATGTGCTAACCTTAATAGTCCATGGTGATATTTAGGTGGTGCCACTATCTGTTCAACAACTGTCCAGTTTTCATCCACAGATCTAAGAGGCAATCTCCATTTCCTCCTCAAATCCCCGTCTGCCATATATTAGCCTGCTGGAACTCCTTTCGCCTCAGCTTCTGTCAGAGCCATCTGTGTTATTCAGTATAACTGTGGATCAGCTTGCTATGCTGCAATGATAGAAGATCTGTTAAACATCTCATTTGGATTATCGAAATCCCTAAATAAGATTTCAGATACTTGGCTTTCTGTTTGTGGTACCACGTTTACCTCTGACAATGGATCTTGTTTAGCCATTGCTCAGGTGACTACAAATGCAGGAAATATTCCCAGACCTTGTTCCTGTAATTGCTCCATTTCCCTAACTTCACTTGATTCCTCTGTAATTATAGGAGAAAATAATACTTTTGATCCAACCAAACCATTTCCTAGGAGTAGATCAATTCCCTCTACTGGCAAACCATGGACAGCTCCTACAGTTACTATCCCAGATATTAAGTCACTCTCTAGGCGTACTTTATATAAAGGCATGGGTACATACTCCCCGCAATTCCATTAAATAAAACTTTAGCGTTGAAGGCGGTCTCTGGTGGAAACATTATATCTTTCCCCAGCAAGAGTGTTTGAGTTGCTCCTGTATCACTGAATATAATGATTGGTTTTCCTACCCCACTTACAGGATATGTAGTTACTCTTCCCTTTGACAAAAATTTGGTATAACTTTCAGGTATCTTATTCTTAACCTCTACACTCACTTTAGTTTTAATATCTGGTTTTAAAGCTGCCATTAAAACTATAGCCTGGTCTGCTATACTCTCAGTCAGTGTCTTTTCTTCTGCATTAGCTTTGCATACCTCAACAAGTCCGATGGGTTTACCTTGCAAATTCCAGCACTCTGAACAAAGATGACCCGTTTTGTTGCAATGATAACACTTTGGCTTGTGAACCTCACTTCTACCCTCAGCACCTTCCTTTCAGCCTGAGGAGATGATCCTGGGGCATTCCCAGCTGTTTCTTCTTGTCCCCAGCTACTTGCCTTCCTTTCACTCTCCCACTTTCTATTCTTCACAAGTTTATGGGGGTGGCGGACAAAAGGTTTTGACTTATTCACAAGCTCGAAATCATCAGCAATTTCCACTGCTTGCCTAACTTTCAAAACTTTCAAGTTATCTACATGAGTTCAAACAGCTGAAGGAATGGAGCTTTAAAATTCCTCCAAGAGAATCAACTCTCGAAGGTTCTCAATTATGTTTCCATTTTTAATGCCCGTATCCAACGGTCAAAATTAATTTGCATCACCCCCTCAAATTCTACATACGTCTGTCCAGCCAATCTCCATAAGTTCTGAAACATCTGACGGTAAACGTCAGGGACTAACTCATATGCAGCAACAATAGCCTTTTTTGCCATCTCATCATCTGCAGAAGCCTCTTGAGGAAGCATGGCATAAAATTCATGAGCTCTGCCTACCAACCTGCTTTGCATAAACTGTGTCCAGCTTTCCTTTAACCATTTCATCTGTTTGGCTATTTTTTAAAAAGGTATGAAAAATGCCTCAATGTTCCTTTCCTCAAACTTAGGAAGAGCTTGTATAAATTTAAACATCTTTTTGCTGGTCCTGAGCTGAATTCAAATTCTTCCTGACCCGAATTTTCCCTTTATCTTAGTTCCATCTCTTTTAGCCTAAATTCCCCGCTTCTCTTTCACTTTCTCTCTGAAATGTTCTCTCTTTTTCCCTTTCTTCTCTTCCAATTCAACTGTTCTTATTGCTATTTCTTTTTCTGTTTCCTGTTGAAGCCGAAGTTTTTCATTTCTTGTTCCTGCTCAAGTTTTTTTTTTGTTTCCAACTGAATTCGGGCCAATTCCAGTGCATCACTCTCTGACTTATTATCTTCTTCTTCCTCTAATTCCAGATGTTGGGCTATTAGGTCAATTATTATTGCTTTTTTGGCACCTGATTTCAATTCTAACCCCAATTTTGCCATCGATCCTTCTAGTTTATTCTCAGTTAAAGTTATCATGTCTCCTTACACAGACACTCTGCTGCAACTACTAATGCCATTACAATGGTATAGACTGTACCTTGTACAGAAAATCTGGTTCCTTTTATTTTCATAATTGGCGTTAGATTTGGATCCCAACAATCAAGTTTCCAATTAATATGATCCCAGACGCGAGAACAATTAATATGATGCGAGACGCAAGACTCCAATTTATGTGTAATCCCGGAGATGAGTAATCAACATGATTCTAAACGCGAGCCCCCCAATTAATCTGATTCGGACCCAGACGAGCCGACCAATTAAATATGTTACGACCATGGCGGGATCAATGTGCTGTCAATTCAGTCCTGACATTCTACAGGTTTCAGCATATTATTAAGCTTTCACACCCAATCGAAAAACAGCCAAATTAAAATCTCTAGTAACCCCACAATGAAACAGACCAAACCAGGTATCTTTGGACAACAACAGATTAAATATTTATTTAAAAAACTAAATCTTAAACACTATTAAGATAAACCTATGTCAGAAGACCTTATAACTTCTTATTTTAACCTAACTTCCGCATTCACACAAGTACAATCAAAAACTAACAGCTAACCGTTTTTTAAAAGTACAGTTCTTAAAACTAAGCTGTCCCTTTAGAATCAATAAAATAAGTACATTTTTGTAGATTACATTCCTGATGGATGAGGTCTTCTAATGTGAAAAATAATCAAAGGTCATTCGAAGTCTTCACGTGGTTTGGATGAAAATAGTCCTTCAGTAGATAGGCAATCAACTCTTTGGCTGCAGAAAGCATTAAACAGTTCTTTGAACAATGAGCACAGCAATACAAATGGTTTCATGAAAAAGAAGGCATGTCTTCTTTACTTAGGGAATTAACTGGGCTTGTAGCTCCTTGTAGAATATTTGCTGAGAGGAAATAGACAACTTTCTTCTCTTCTACACGCATCGCTGGAAAGTCTCTCAGAAACAACTGGTTCTAGCCAGTTTCTGCCAATTCCTCACACAGCCAAGTGGAAACATTACCATGTGACCTCTCTCTCTCCTGCAGTTGCCCAGAGTAACAAAAATGCAGCTGTAGCACACTGTGTCTCCAGAACCTTCTCTCCCTTGAAGGTGCATCGTTTTCAACAGAGTCTTAAAGGCACACACACAGTTTTTAATCCGAGGAGAAAAATAATTACAGGTCCGTGATACAGGTAAGAACCAGCCTTTTCAAGTGTAAGTAGGTGATCAAGGAGATGGTCAAGGAAAATTGGAGGACGACAGGTTATGTTGGTGTGGTGTCAACACAATGGGCATCCCTGGGGAAGAAGAGATGACTGGACAAGAAAATCAGAAATAATTAAACTAGCAGAGAGCATCAGAGGAGTCAACGTCATAGGTATAATTGGACAGCGATGAAAAATCGTAAAATATATAGAAGGGAATTAAGGTTAGTGGGCTAGGACCCAGTTAAAACAAAGGACCAACTAGGACAATCCTATTTGTATTTCTTTGGTAGGAAGAAATGTGCTGTCCTGTATTGGAACAAATTAGATTTGAGGCCCTGAAGGAAATATCCTCCAGAAGATGAATAATGATGTGGGAGATGGTGGGTGGAATTTCATTTCAACTGACCCACACACAGTGGGGAGGCTCTTAGCAGGTTAGGAACCCGTCTGTCATTGCAGCGCAATTTGTCGAGGCTCTTTAACTGAACCAGGGTGTTAGCATCCCATGTCCAGGTTTCCTGACCAATCAGAGAGGATGGGTGAGATGACGCGCCAAACCTGTAAAAGGAAGGATATCCAAGTTAAATGGACACCGGCATGGGTCAGAATGGCTGAAATGGGCATTGATTCCTGAGGCTGCAGCAGCCACAGGAATGGAGAGGGCTGCTCCCCTGGGTCTCAGAGTCTTGCTGTAGGATCTGAGGGACAGAAATCACAAAATTCCAGAATAGTTACAGTGCAGAAGGAGGCCAATAGGCCTATCATGTCTGCACCAGCTCTCCGAAAGAGTAATTCACTCAATTCCATTCCCCTGCCTTCTTCCCATAACCCTGCACATTCTTCTTTTTCATAGTCTAATTCCCTTTAGAATGCTTCAATTGAATCTGCCTCCACCACACTCTCAGGCAGCGCATTCCAGACCCTAACCACTCTCTGCGTGAAAAAATATTTCCTCAAATTACTTTTGCTTCTCTTTCCAAATACTTTAAATCTGTGCCCTCTCGTTCTCGACCCTTTCACGAGGGGGAAACATCTTCTCAGCATCCACCCTGTCAAGTCCCCTCAAGATCTTCTAAGTTTCAATAAGATCACCTCTCATTCTTCCAAACTCCAAAGGGTACTGGCCCAACCTGTCCAACCTTTCCTCATAAGATAACATCTTCATCCCAGGATCAGTCGAGTGAACCTTCTCTGAACTGCTTCGAATGCAATTATATCCTATCTTAAGTAAGGGGACCAAACTGTACACAGTGCTCCAGATGTTGCCTCACCAATGCCCTGTATAATTGTAGCAAAACTTCCCTACTTTGATATTTCATTCCCCTTGCAGTAAACAACAGACATTTGCCTTCCTAATCATTTGCTGTTCATGCATACTAATTTTTTGTGTTTCATTTACCAGGACACCCAGATCCCTCTGTCCTACAGAGTTCTCTCTCCATTTAAATAATATACTGCTTTCTTATTCTTCCTGCCAAAGTGGAAAAGTTCACATTTTCCCACATTATATTCCATCTGCCAAATGTTTGCCAACTCACTTAACCAATCTAAATCCCTTTGCAGATTCTTTAAATCCCCCTCACAACTTACTCTCCTAACTATTTCTTTGTCATCAGCAAATTTAGCAACCATCCTTTCTGTCCCTTCATCCAAATCATTGATATAAATTGCAAATAGTTGAGGGGATCAGGGATGTGGAAACAATGTTACCTGAGGCTGGTGAGTCTTGAACCAGGGAAAACAATTTCAGGATAAGAGGCAGGCCATTTTAGACTGAGATGAGCAGGAATTTCTTTACTAAGAGGATGGTGAATCTGTGGAATTCTCTGCCCTAGAGGGCTGTAGAAGCTCAATCACTGAGCATGTTCAAGACAGAAATCAAGAGATTTCTGAATACAAACGACATCAAGGGATACAAACAAAGAGAACTTTTTTCAGCCATCACATAAAAAGTCCAACGAGAGGGGGTGCAATTCTAGATTTAGTCTTCAGTAGTGAAGCTGGGCAAGTGGAGGAAGTAACAGTGGGTGATCATTTTGGAGATGGTGACCATAATGCAGTACGTTTTAGCATAATCATGGAAAAGGACAAAGATAAAACAGGAGTAAAAGTTCTAAATTGGGGGAAGGCAAATTTTAAGAAACTGAGAGGTGACCTGGCGAAAGTGGATTGGATACAGCTACTTGAAGGAAAATCAGTGGCAAACTTTGTGGCATTCAAAAGTGAGATACTACAGGCACTGTGTAGGCGTGTCCCCACAAAGTTAAAGGGTGGTACTGCCAAATCTAGAGCCACCTGGTTATCCAGAAGCTTACGGGATAAGTTAAAGAAGAAAAAGAAAGCTTATGACGATCACAAAATTCTTAACACTTTAAAAAGCCGAGGGGAGTATAGGAAGTGCAGGGGTGAAGTAAAAAAGGAAATTAGAAAGGCAAAGAGAGGACATGAAAAATTATTGGCAGGTAAAATCAAGGAAAATCCGATGATGTCTTTGTCAGTACATTAAGAGCAAGAGGATATCAGAGATGTACAATGGAAGTTATGCTTGGATGCAGAAGATGTGGGCAGGGTTCTTAATGAGTTTTTTGTCTCTGTCTTCACAAAGGAGAGGGTTGATGTAGACATTGTAGTTAAAGAGGAGGAGTATGAAATATTAGATACGATAAGCATAATGAGAGAGGAAGTACTAGAGGGTCTGGCATCCTTGAAAGTGGATAACTCACCAGGGCTGGATGGATTTCATCTCAGGTTGTTAAAGGAAGCCAGGGAGGAAATAGCAGATGCGCTGAGGATCATCTTCAAATCCTCACTAGATACAGGCAAGATACCAGATTATTGGAGGTCTGCGAACATTGTACCATTGTTTAAAAAGGGTGCGAAGGAATAGGCCAAATAATTATAGGCTGGTCAGTCTGACCTCGGCATGAATTAATCAGGGATAGTCAGCATGGATTTGTTGAGGGAAGGTCATGTCTTACTAACTTAATTGAGTTTTTTGAGGAAGTAACAAGAAGATGAGGGAAATGCAGTGGATGTGGATGTGCACGGATTTTAGTAAGGCATTTGACAAGGTCCCACATGGCAGACCGGTCAGTATAATGAAAGCCCATGGGAGACAGAGAAATGTGGCAGGTTGGATCCAGAATTGGCTCAGGGCCAGGCAACAAAGGGTAGTAGTCGACGGATGTTTTTGTGAATGGAAAGCTGTTTCCAGTGGTGTTCCACAGGGCTCAGTGTTGGGTCCCTTGCTGTTTGTGGTATATATTAATGATTTTGACTTAAATGTGGGAGGCATGATTGGGAAATTTGCTGATGATACAAAAATTGGCCATGTAGTTGACAGTAAAGAGGATAGCCGTAGACTCCAGAAAGATATCAATGGTTAGATTGAGTGGGTGGAAAACTGGAAAATCGAATTCAATCCAGATAAGTGTGAGGTAATGCATTTGGGGAGGGCAAATAAAGCGAGGGAATACATAATAAATGGGAGGATATTGAGAGGGGTAGAAGAGGTGAGAGACCCTGGAGTGCATGACCACAGGTCTCTGAAGGTGGCAGGACAGGTAGATAGAGTGGTGAAGAAGGCATATGGAATCCTTATTGGCCGAGGTATAGAATACAAAAGCAGGGATGTAATGCTGGAACTGTATAAAATGCTGGTTAGGCCACAGTTGGAGGATTGCGTACAGTTCTGGTCACCACATTACAGGAAGGACATAATTGCTCTGGAGAAAGTCCAGAGCAGATTTACAAGAATGCTACCAGGGCTCAAAGGTTGCAGCTATGAGGAAATATTGGATAGGCTAGGGCTGTTTTTCTTAGAATAGAGGAGGCTGAGGGGTGACTTAATAGAGGTATACAAAATTATGAGGGGCCTAGATAGAGCAGACAGGAAGGACCTGTTTCCCCTAACAGAGAGGTCAATTACCAGGGGGCACATATTTAAGGCGATTGGTAGAGGGATTAGAGGGGACATGAGGAATAACTTTTATCACCCAGAGGGTGGTGGGTGGCTGGAATTCACTGCCAAGAATGGTGCTGGAGGCACCCTTAATTCTTTCAAAAGGTACCTGGACATGCACCTGAAGTGCTGTGACCAGCAAGGCTATGGACTAGGTGCTGGAAGGTGGGATTAGATTGGGCGACTAGTTTTTTCGGCTGCCACGGACACGACGGGCTGAATGACCTCCTTCTGTGCCATAATTTTTCTATGGTTCTAATTGGGAATAGTGGGAAAAATGGCGTAGAGGTAGATGATCAACCATGATCTGTTTAACTGATGGAGCTGGCTCGACGGGTCGAATGGCCTATTTCTGCTCCTATTTCCGATGATCCTATGATATGTGGCACAGCACTAGTTAGAGCTTACCAACCTGAAATGATCCATTTATCCCTACTCTCTGCTTCCTGGAAGATAACCAATCCTCTCTCCCTCCTCATATGCTACCCACCCACTACACATGAGCTCTTATTTTGTGCAGTAACCTTTGATGTGGCACCTTATCGAATTCCTTTTGGAAATCCAAGTACACATCTACAGGTTCCCCTTTATTCATGTTGCTTGTTACTTCCTTAAAGAACTCTAATAGGTTAGTCAAACATGATTTCCCATTCACAAAACCACATGACTCCGCCTGATTGCTTTAAGATTTTCTAACTGCCCTACTATAACCTCCTTAATATTAGATTCTAGCATTCCCTATGAGAGAAGTTAGGCTAACTAACCTGTAGTTTCCTGCTTTCTGTCTCCCTCCTTTCTTGAATAGAGGAGTTGCATTCGCTGTTTTCCAATCCTAAGAACATAGGAACAGAAGTCGGCCATTCAGCCCATCAAGCCAGCTCCGCCATTCAATACGATCATGGCTGATCATCCACTTCAATGCTTTTTTCCCACACTATCCACAAATCCCTTTATGTCATTGGTATTTAGAAATTTGTCAATCTCGGCTTTAAAAATAATCAATGACTCAGATTCCACAGCCCTTCACTACTCCTATACCCAAATCCTGTTGCAATAAAAGCTAACATACCACCTTGGAAATATGCAGCTATGAGGAAAGATTGGATAGGCTCAGGTTGTTCTCCTTGGAACAGAGAAGGCTCAGGGGAGATCTGATTGAAATATACAAAATCTTGAGGGGCCTGGATAGAGTGGAGGTGAAGGGTCTATTCCCTTTGCAGAGAGGTCAGTGACTAGGGAGCATAGATTTAAAGTGATTGGTAGAAAAATTAGAGGGGAGAGGAAGAAAAACATTTTCACCCAGAGGGTGGTGGGGTCTGCAACTCACTGCCTGAAAGGGTAGTTGAGGCACAAACCCTCAACTCATTCAAAAGGTGTCTGGATATGTATCTTAAGTGCCGTAATCTGTAGGTCCATGGACCAAATGCTGGAAGGTAGGATTAGAATGGGTATATCGTTTTTCAGCTGGCCAAGTGGCGTCTTTCTGTGCCTTAATCTTTCTATGATTCTATAATTGCTTGCTGCTCCTGCATGTGAGCTTTCAGTGACTTACTGATGAGGACACCCAGGTCCCTTTGTACATCTATATTTTCTAATCTCTTACCATTTAAGAAATACTCTGCACATTTATTCCTTCTAGCAAAATGGATAATCTCACATTTTTCCACATTATATTCCATCTGCCATGTTCTTTCCCACTCTCTAAGTCTGTCCAAATCCCCTTGAAGCCACATTGCATCTTCCTTACAACACACATTCCCACCTAATTTTATATCATCCATGAACTCGGAAATATTACATTTGATCACCACATCTAAATCATTGATATATATTGTGAACAGCTGGGGCCCAAATACTGATCCTTGCAATATCCCACTAGTGACAGCCTTCCAATGCAAGAATGACCCGTTTATTCCTACTCTCTATTTTCTGCCTGTTAACCAATTCTCAATCCATGCCAGTATATTACCGCCTATCCCACGTGCTTTAAATTTTGCTAACCAACCTCCTCTGGTGGACTTTATCAAAAGCCGTCTGAAAATCCAAGTATACTACATTCACCAACTCCCCTTTACCAATTCTGTTGGTAACATCCTGAAAAAACTCCAAATGGTTTGTCAAACATAATTTCCCATTCATAAATCCATGTTGACTCTGCTCAATCTGATGGGACCTTTCTAGAATCTAGGGAATATTGGAATTTTACAACCTATACATCTACTATCTCAGCAGCTACTATTTTTTAAGACCATAGGATGAAATCTATCAGATCCTGAGGAATTTAAGCCTTTAGTTCTAATAGTTTTGTCAGTACCCTTTCCTCGGTGATTGTAATTGTTTTATGTTCGTCCCTCCCTTCCACCTCTTGATTTACAAGTATTTCTAGGATGTTATTTGTGTCTAGCTAGCTTTCTCTCAGTCTAATTTCTCCCCCCTTATTTTTTTGTTGGTCATTCTTTTCTGGTTTTTAAATTCTGCCCAATTTTCTGACCTACCACTAATCTTTGCAGAATTGGATGTTTTTTCTTTCAATTTGATACTTCCTTTAACTTACTTAGTTAGCCAGGCATGATCCTTCTCCGAGAGTCTTTCGGTCTCACTGGAATGTATCTTTGTTACGTGTTATGAAATATCTCCTTAAATATCTTCCATTGCATCTCTACTGACCTACCCTTTAACCTAATTTCCCAGTTCACTTTAGCCAGCTCAGTCCTCATACCCTTGTAATTTTCTTTATTTAAATTTAAACACAAATCTTAGACACACTCTTCTCTCCCACAAACTGAATGCGAAATTCAATCATCAATCATGTTATGATCACTGCTACCTAGACGCTCCTTTGCTACGAGGTCATTAATTAATCCTGCCTCATTGCACCATCGCCTTTGCATAATTTCACACCCATAACTCATAGTCACCCTCCACAAATGCTGTCACTCCCTCCTGTCTGCACAACCCATTTATAACTCACCGCTTTCTCTCCTCACAGGAGAACAGAGAGCACAATGTCGGAGAGAGACAAGAGACCGGGGTCAGGATCAAGGGGCATTTTCCTCCAGTGACAGGCACCTTATTGGCCATTGCCAATGCATACCCATCTCGTCCACTGGGAAAGAAGTCTTATTCCAGGAGGCTGCAGATGTCAACAATGACTTGCTATGAAAGCCTGAGTCTCCTGAAGTACCAATGTTCACACATAAGAACATAAGAGTTAGGATCAGGTGTGGGCCACATGGTCCCTGAAGCCTGTTCCGTCATTCAGTATGAGCATGGCTGACCTTAAGCTTCAATCTCACTTTCCCACCCACTCCCCATATCCCTTGATTCCTGAGAGATCCAAAATCTGTCTATCTCAGCCTTAAATATATTCAACGATGAAGCATCCACAACCCTCTGGAGCAGAGAATTCCAAAGATTCACAGCACTTTGAGTGAAGAAATTTCTCCTCACCTCAGTCTCTTATCCTGAGACTGTGCCCCCATGTTCTAGATTCCCCAGCCAGGAGAAACAATCTCACAGTGTCTACCCTGTCAAACCCCTTCAGAATCTTGCATGTTTCAATGAGATCACCTCTCATTCTTCTAAACTCCAGACAGTATAGGCCCAATTTACTCAGCCTTTCATCATAGGGACCAATCGAGTGAACCTTTGCTGTACTGCCTCCTTCTTCTTCTTTCTTTGGCCTCCTTATCTCGAGAGACAATGGGTAAGCGCCTGGAGGTGGTCAGTGGTGCGTGGAGCAGCGCCTGGAGTGGCTATAAAAGCCAATTCGAGAGTGACAGGCTCTTCCACAGGTGCTACAGATAAAATTGGTTGTCGGGGCTGTTACACAGTTGGCTCTCCCCTTGCACTTCTATCTTTTTTCCTGCCAACTGCTAAGTCTCTTCGACTCGCCACACTTTAGCCCCACCTTTATGGCTGCCCGCCAGCTCTGGCGAACGCTGGCAACTGACTCCCACGACGTGATCAATGTCACAGGACTTCATGTCGCATTTGCAGACATCTTTAAAGCGGAGACATGGACGGCCGGTGGGTCTGATACCAGTGGCGAGCTCGCTGTACAATGTGTCTTTGGGGATCCTGCCATCTTCCATGCGGCTCACATGGCCAAGCCATCTCAAGCGCCGCTGACTCAGTAGTGTGTATAAGCTGGGGATGTTGGCCGCCTCGAGGACTTCTGTGTTGGAGATATGGTCCTGCCACCTGATGCCAAGTATTCTCCGGAAGCAGCGAAGATGGAATGAATTGAGACGTCGCTCTTGGCTGACATACGTTGTCCAGGCCTCGCTGCCATAGAGCAAGGTACTGAGGACACAGGCTTGATACACTCGGACTTTTGTGTTCCGTGTCAGTGCGCCATTTTCCCACACTCTCTTGGCCAGTTTGGACATAGCAGTGGAAGCCTTTCCCATGCGCTTGTTGATTTCTGCATCTGGAGACAGGTTACTGGTGATCGTTGAGCCTAGGTAGGTGAACTCTTGAACCACTTCCAGAGCGTGGTCGCCAATATTGATGGATGGAGCATTTCTGACGTCCTGTCCCATGATGTTCGTTTTCTTGAGGCTGATGGTTAGGCCAAATTCGTTGCAGGCAGCCGCAAACCTGTCGATGAGACTCTGCAGACACTCTTCAGTGTGAGATGTTAAAGCAGCATCGTCAGCAAAGAGGAGTTCCCTGATGAGGACTTTCCGTACTTTGGACTTCGCTCTTAGACGGGCAAGGTTGAACAACCTGCCCCCTGATCTTGTGTGGAGGAAAATTCCTTCTTCTGAAGACTTGAACGCATATGAGAGCAGCAGGGAGAAAAAAATCCTAAAAAGTGTGGGTACGAGAACACAGCCCTGTTTCACGCCACTCAGGATAGGAAAGGGGTCTGATGAGGTGCCGCTATGTTGAATGGTGCCTTTCATATTGTCATGGAATGAGGTGATGATACTTAGTAGCTTTGGTGGACATCCAATCTTTTCTAGTAGTCTGAAGAGACCACGTCTGCTGACGAGGTCAAAGGCTTTCGTGAGATCAATGAAAGCAATGTAGAGGGGCATCTGTTGTTCGCGGCATTTCTCCTGTATCTGACAAAGGGAGCACAGCATGTCAACGGTCGATCTCTCTGTACGAAAGCCACACTGTGCCTCAGGGTAGACGCACTCGGCCAGCTTCTGGAGCCTGTTTAAAGCGACTCGAGCAAAGTCTTTCCCCACTATGCTGAGCAGGGAGATTCCACGGTAGTTGTTGCAGTCACCTCGGTCACCTTTGTTTTCATCGCGGGTGATGATATTGGCATCGCGCATGTCCTGAGGTACTGCTCCCTCATCCCAGCACAGGCAAAGCAGTTCATGTAGTGCTGTGAGTATAGCAGGCTTGGCACTCTTGATTATTTCAGGGGTAATGCTGTCCTTCCCAGGGGCTTTTCCGCTGGCTAGACAATCAATGGCATCACTGAGTTCCGATTTTGTTGGCTGTACGTCTAGCTCATCCATGACTGGTAGAGGCTGGGCTGCATTGAGGGCAGTCACAGTGACAACATTCTCCCTGGAGTACAGTTCGAGGTAGTGCTCAACCCAGCGGTCCATTTTCTTGCGTTGGTCAGTGATTATTTCCCCTGATTTAGATTTGAGAGGGACGATCTTCTTGATGGTTGGCCCAAAAGCTCTCTTAATGCCATCATACATTCCTCTGATGTTTCCGGTGTCTGAGGCCAGCTGAATATGACTGCATAGGTTTTGCTAGTAGTTATTTGCGCAGTGCCTGGCTGTTCTTTGTGCAGTGCTTCTGGCTGCTTTAAGTGCTACGGATGTTAACTCGCTGGGGGCTTTCTTGTAGTTCAACAGTGCAATGCGCTTAGCGGCTATGACAGGTTCCAGCTCTTCATTATGAGATTGAAACCAGTCTGCATTCCTCTTCGCACGTTTGCCATAGGTGGTCAAAGCTGACTCATAGATGGCGTCTCTGATGTGGGCCCACTTGGTCTCAGCATCCCCTGTGGGAGTGTTTTGAAGGGCTGTTACAAGTGAATTTAGAAATTTTTGTAACAGCTGTGGAAGAGAAATTCTGCTCGTGTTGATGCGCGGGTGGCCCTTCTGCTTGGAATGATGCAACTTCTTTGGTCTGAGTCTAACCTTGCTGCACACCAGGGAGTGGTCGGTGTCACAGTCTGCACTGTGGAAGCTGCGTGTGATTTGAACACTGTTTAAGGAGGCTCGCCTTGTGACCATGAGGTCTAGCTGGTGCCAACGACGCGATCTTGGGTGCCTCCATGAAACCTGGTGACAGGGTTTAGTGTGAAAGAACGAGTTGGTGATGCAGAGGTTATGATAGGTACACAACTCAAGCAGTCTCTGTCCATTCTCATTCATCCTTCCAACGCCATAGCGACCAAGGCAGGAGGGCCATGAATCCTGGTCAGCCCCAACCCTGGCATTAAAGTCCCCCAGCAGGAACAGGTGTTTGGTGTTGGGGATGTTACTAATGATATTATGGAGTTCCTCGTAGAACTGGTCTTTAGCTTCAGGTGGGGAGCAGAGTGTTGGAGCATAGATGCTGAGTCGGTGTACTGGACCAGAGGTGGTCTGCCTCCAATGCAAGTATATCCTTCCTTAAATAAGGAAACCAAAACTGCACACAGTGGGCTGGATTTTATGCACCCGCCGCCAGGAGCGGTGGCAGGAAAAAAAAATTGAGCTGCGCCCTGCCATGTTGCCGTGGCGGCCCACAATAATGTGCCGTTGGGGCCACCCACCCGCCCGATCATGTGGAGCGGGCAAGGTCTCCAGCACCTGCAACGTCGTCAGCTGCCTGTGCGCCATTTTTAAAGGGAGCTGCCTAATTTACAATTTTAAAGTTATACTCCCAACCCCCACTCTACCGATCAAAAGTCTGTCTCCCCTTTCCTATCCCTCATATTCAATATTTGCCCTATCCCCACCCCCACCCCCAAAATATTTAGCTTCAACACTTGACCTTCCCCCCAAAAAATGAACAACTAGAGAGATCAACCCTTATCACCAGCCCCTATACTAGTACTGTAAATCTGACCCCGACCCTCCAGCACTAAAAATCAAAAGCTCCCCACTTCCCCACCACTCCGATGCCTGCTTTCCCTGCACAGGAAAGTGATGGCATGTGAGAGCCGGCCACTGCTCAGAAAGTTGCGGCCCGAAGGTTAAGATTGGAGTGAATTTTGTTTAAATCTATTCACGCGCTTAATTTAAATATTCAAAGCCAGGTCCTGTTGCCCAGTGGTTTGGGGGGCCACCACAGAGTCTCACTGATGCTGGGAAGATTGGGCCTGGTACTCCCGGCATTGGACTCCGTGGCAGGCCACTGCCGGAATGATCTTCCGGCCTCCCTGCCACGGAGTCTGATGTCGGGTGCTCAGTAAAATCCCAGCCAGTGTAATGAATTTTGTGTGCCTGCGACCGGGACCGGCAGCTGGCCTGGAAATGGGCGCCATTTCCGTTTGTCACATGGGTGGCCACCCCATAGACATTTTGCATACCTGAGGTGTGGGGCCCCCGCCAATCACAAACACAGCATGAGATGATTCTGGAGCAGGTGCTGGTGCCATTTGTTCATTCATTTGGTGCCAGCTGCTCAAAACTGTGGCCTGTTTGGAATTGACTCTGGACCCCACAACCCCCCGAGGCAGACCCCGCAGGATGGCCAAACCAAGATACAGGGTGGCCCCACATTACAGTAATTCCTCCATCCAGATTCACCTCCAGGCTGCAAGGGAAAGGCAGGAGATTCTCTTCTCAGGGATGTCAAGAAGACCTGACCAAGCTGAGGAGGTCAGCAGCCATGGGGCCACCCTCCCCCCCAGAACTGAGTGCAGTGCCACAATAGGTACAACGACATCCTACGTTCTGCCAAGGTGAGTGCATCACACCTTTCTCTTTTTTTAGTCATTGCTAGTGGTTATGCAGGAGGAAACGGGAAATGGGGATGGAGGCACTACAATGGCGGTGGCAGAGCGGGTTAGGCATCACCTCATTCTGACAGATGCATGGCTGCTTCTCGGCCACAAGCCACCTTCTTTCATATCTCATCCCCACTAACACTGAATGTGGACAGCAGCATGAGCTATATGTGAAAGCCCAATAGGGGACAAGGGGCTGGCACTAGCAGAACAGACATGTTAATCTCTCTGTGAAGTATGACTATTTCCTTACTTCCTCTTGCAGGACAAGAGGGCACACAACAGGAGGAAGACATTCCGGACTGGCAGAGGCATACCGGATCCTTGGCATCTCAGCACAGTCAAGGGAGAGGCATTAGAATTGGTAGGAACACAGGGCTGCCGCGCCATATCAGATGGCGAGACTGGAGTCTCCATGCAAGAGAATAAGGATTGACTGCCATCGAGATACAGATCACTTCTGGAGACCCACATCACATATGGCTGTCATGCCGAGATCTGCACAGCCTAACCCACACATGTTTTCATTCTCTCGTACAGGTCAGCTACCGCAGGAGACTCAACCAGAAGTGGGACAGCTGTCCACCTCTGAGGAGGAAGACGACTCAGAGGATGCACCGTCCCATGACTCTCCTGCACCTTCCACCAGTGCAGATACTTTTGCCTTGGGGGCTGTCTGCTCGGCTGTAGAATCAGGGTCACAAGCTAGTGAGAGAGCCAAACAAATGTCCGAGCAGCTGGCTGAGGCTGAGACAGCTGAGGCCACTGACTGTCAGAGAACAGGGTGGCCAGGCCCATGCTGAACCCCAGTCTGTGAGCCTCTGGTGTTGACAGTACCGGGCATGCTGGAGTTGCAGAGGGGCAAGGCAACATGTGGCAGAGATACCAGAGGCAATGCGCAGCCAAGAGTTTATGGCACCAAAGGAAGCCATTTGGCCCATTAAATTCATGCTGGCTCTCAGAGCTATTCAGTCAGTCCCGTTCCGCTGCTCGATCCGGAAGCCCTGTAAGTCTATTTCCTTCAAATGGTCATCCAACTTCCTTTTGAAGTCAATGATTATCTCCATTTCCACCACCCTTGTGGACAGCAAGTTCCAGGTCATGATGGAGGAGTGCATCCAAGCCATGATTGCTGCTATGTCTCTGGCATGTGGGTGCAAGGCTTCCTCCATCAAGAGATTGACGACCTTCATGCAAAGCCAGATCCCACAGATGCACGCAGCCCTGCCACACTATCGTGTTGATCATGAGCTTGATGCAGCAGTGACAAGGCAAGAGAAGGGCAAGGAGAATGGAGACTTCTCCAGCTCCTTGTCATTCTCTGCTGAGTAGGGAGGTTCAAGCCATCCTTGAAAGGGAGCAGGAGAGGCTGCCCTCCACAGCTGGGGACTCCTCTCAGGGCACTCTGAGTGTGAACGTGGCTCCTCAATACCACCGCCAGTGAGCCCAGCTCCAGAGCTGCGACAGCCTGGGGAGAGATCTGCCCCATTGCAGGAAACCCTCAGGCAGCCAGAGCCCTCCAGACTTCAGGAACATAGGAACATATGAGCAGGAGTCGGCCATTCAGCCCATCGAGCCTGCTCCACCATTCAATACGATCATGGCTGATCATCCACTTCAATGCCTCTTTCCCACACTATCCGCTTATGTCATTTGTATTTACAAATCTGTCAATCTCTGCTTTAAAAATACTCAATGACTGAGCTTCCACAGCCCTCTGGGGTGGAAAATTCCAAAGATTCACAACCCCCTGAGTAAAGAAATTTCTCCTCATCTCTGTCCGAAGTGGCTTCCCCCTTATTTTGAAATTGTGTCCCCTGGTTCTAGACTCCCCAACCAGGGGAAATATCTTAACTGCATCTACCCTGTCTATCCCTTTAAGTATTTTTTAGGTATCAATGAGATCACCTCTCATTCTTCCAAACTCTCGAGAATACAGTCCCAGTTTCCCCAATCTCTCTTCATAGGACAGTCCAGCCATCCTGGAAACAAGTTTGGTGAACTTTCATTGCACTTCCTCTATGTCAATAATATCCTTCCTAACGTAAGGGGGCCAAAACTGCACACAGTACTCCAGGTGCGGTCTAACCAAGGTTCTATACAACTGAATCAAGACTTCACTACTCCTGTACTCTAATCTTCTTGCGATAAAGGCTAACATACCGTTAGACTTAATTGCTTGCTGCACCTGCATGTTAGCTTTCAGTGACTTATTGACAAGGACATCCAGGCCCCTTTGTACATCTAGACTTTCTAATCTCTTACCATTTAAGAAATACTCTGCACATCTATTCCTCCTAGCAAAGTGGATAACCTCACATTTTTCCACATTATATTACATCTGCCACATTCTTGCCCACTCACTAAATCTTTCCAAATCCCCTTGAAGCCACTTTGCATCTTCCTCACAACACACATTCACACCTAGTTTTGTGCCATCCGCGAAGCTGGAGATATTACATTTGGTCCTCACATCCAAATCATTGATATATATTGTGAACAACTGTGGCCCAAGCACTGATCCCTGCGTTCTCCCACTAGTCACAGCCTGCCAACGCTGGCATCATCAAAGGCCAAGGGGCAGCGTGATCAGCAGACTGCTTCCACCAGCTGCTAGTGATTAGTTCACACCTTATAGAAGCACTCACAAACATATAAAGAAAAACAGCTAGACATATGGGGGTTCATGGATGTTTGATCGCTGACATGTGATGGTCACATAAAGTTCTTTTGTTCAAGCCATTAAAGTTCATTGTTTAAAAGTGATTTATTCTATCATGCCTCAATTGTGAGCAGCTGACTTCTGACTTCCCCCTTCCCCCTTAGTGCAATGCGAATGTAAGCACAGCCCTCATTTAAATATGATCTCCCATGGGCACTAGCATGTGGTTCAACTGGGCACTAGGCATGGAACATAAATGGAAAGGAGGCGACAGACTACATGCATTGAGGTGAGTCTTTATTGGGTTCTCTGAGTGGGCATCAGGGTGGCTGGAAGCGGGTGTTTATGAGATTGTCTCTTGCCTCCTTGGCATGTCACTCGATCTGCCTGGCCTCTAGTGCAAGGGCTTCAACATTCAGTGTGGCTTCCGCCTCTCCCTCCTCTGAATCCTTCTCATCGCTGGAGGCGTGTCATCATCATTCAAGTCATCCCCCCGTCTGCAATGCAGCATTGTGCAGAGCACAGAAGACCATCACAACACATGCGAACCTTGCTGTGGTATACTGCAGGGCTCCCCCAGATCGATCAAGGTGGCTGAATCTCATCTTCAGCAGCCAATGGCCTGTTCAATGGTCACTTGTGTAGAATCAGAGCAACTGTTGTGCCTCTCCTCCGCTGCATTGCCACGGTTCCTCACAGGTGTGAGCAGCCAAGTCTTCAATGAGTAGGCCTGAAGATGAGTGGGAGTTTGAAAAGCTGTGGCTTTCGACTGTTGAAGTATGTGTGTGTCATGGCTGCTTCCTGGGAAGTGGGCACACAACTGCAGGAAACGTTTTCAGTGGCACAGACCAGTCGAACGCTGATGAAATGAAATTCCTTCCAGTTGAGGAAGGTGGTTGGCTGGTCCATGGGAGCCTTCACTGCAGGAGTTCCTCAAGGCAGTGTCCTAGGCCCAACCATCTTCAGCTGCTTCATCAATGACCTCCCCCGCATCATAAGGTCAGAAATCGGTATGTTCACTGATGATTGCACCATGTTAACTTCTATTCACAATTCCTCAGATGATGAAGCAGTCTGTGCCCACATGCAGCAAGAACTGGACAACATTCAGGCTTGGGCTAATAGGTGGCAAGTAACATTCACACCACAGAAGTGCCAGGCAATGACCATTTCCAACAAGTTAGAGTCTAACCATCTTCCCTTGACATTCAATGGCATTACCGTGGCTACCATCAACATACTGCGGGGTTGGGGAGGGAGGGGACACCATTAACCAGAAAGGTAACTGTAGCAACCACATAAATACTGTGGCTACAAGAGCAGATCAGAGGCTGGGAATTCTGCGTCAAGTAACTCAGCTGTTTATCCCAAAACCTTTCCAATATCTGCAATGCACAAGTCAGGAGTGTGATGGAATCCTCTCCACTTGCCTGGATGAGTGCAACTCTAACAACACTCAAGAAGCTCAACACCATCCAGAACAAAACAATCCGCTTGATTTGCACCCCATCCACCATCTTAAGCAGTCAATCCCTACACCAGCAACGCACAATGGCAGCAGTGTGTACCATCTACAGGATGCACTGCAGCAACTTGCCAAGGATCCTTCAACATCACCTTCCAAACCTGCGACCTCTACCACCTAGAAGAACAAGGGCAGCAAGCGCATGGGAACAGCACCACCTGCAAGATGCCCTTCAGGTCACACACCATCCTGATTTGGAAATATTTTGCCATTGCTTCACCATCGCTGGGTCAAAATCTGGGACATCCCTACCAAACTGACCTGAGGGCGTACCTACACAAAATGGACTCAGCAGTTCAAGATGGCGGCACCTTCTCAAGGGCAATTAGGGATGTGCAATGACCCCCACCTTCACAAGTCTGATTTATCAGCTGTAGTTCTGACAAGATTGAACTGCATGGGTAAATTTGAATTTGTGTCGTCTGCACATACAACACTGTGTTTTGTAATTTTCCCAAGATACAAAACTGACTACTTTACCCAAAAGTCCTGTTACCTACTAGAATCTGTAAGAAGCTTATGCTCAAACAGGTGTCTTAATCCCATGAGTTCTGGCCTTATGTAGGGAATCTGCAGACCTGGGAAGGATGGAAACTCTGCCCATTCTAGCCACTTCTCAGCACAAACATGAGTTTTGTCCAGATCTTGCCCTGTGCAGGCACAGCCTGCAACATAAGATGGGACAGAGCAGGGGTGGAATTGTAAAGGACTCACTGTTTCAGTCAACAGGGGCTGAATCAGCAGCCAGTGTGTATCGTAAAACCATAGGTTTACAACATCTGAAAGTGTCAAGTTTGAGATTATGGCCTGGACCTCTGAATAAGGAGTAAGTTTTTTTGGGCTATTTAAATGTGGATCCATTACAAAGCAGGTCGCTGGGGATCCATCTACATAATTTCCACCCAACAGACACAGCAGCATTTGTTAAATTTTCCAGCACATTTGGATAGATAGAATCCCCAAAATGTGTCCCTAAAGATGTAAGCACCTACAATCAGCATTCTAAGTAGGGAACATCCTGTTGACCTTGGACAGTCCTCCAGGGTAAGTCTGCAAGTTCTTAGTAGGTGTGATCCCAGTGTAATTCCTAAGAAAACAGATTTTCAAGGCAATTGTTTTTAAGCACTGTCCTATTTCAGTAGCTTGTCAGGTGATTCTCGCCTGTAACCATTTTATGTGGAGAGATACAGCACTGAAACAGGCCCTTTGGCCCACCGAGTCTGTGCCGACCATCAACCACCCATTAATACTAATCCTACACTAATTCCATATTCCTACCACATCCCCACCTGTCCCTATATTTCCCTACCACCTATCTATACTAGGGGCAAGTTATAATGGCCAATTTACCTATCAACCTGCAAGTCTTTGGCATATGGGAGGAAACCGGAGCACCCGGAGGAAACCCACGCAGACACAGGGAGAACTTGCAAACTCCACACAGGCAGTACCCAGAATTGAACCCAGGTCGCTGGAGCTGTGAGGCTGCGGTGCTAGCCACTGCGCCACTGTGCTGCCCATTTGTTTTATGACATGCTATTTTTCATCTTTCAGAAAAGATAGGAGATGGTGGTGGGCATTGCACAGATTCCCTGAGATCAATATTAGTTCTCCAAGGAAGTGCTCAGACACTATTTTCCGTTGACACAACACTAAAACTGGGTAATTTTATATAGTGGGTTAAAATTAATCTTATTATGTCAGATCGAATTGTTTGTCACGCCCACATTGTGACACGCACTCTTCAAGGCTGGCAAAATAAGAAAAAAAGACAGTAATTCAAACAGTCAAAAGGTAACAGGAGAAAAAATTAAAACTTCAAATGCAGGAAATACATAGAAAGAAAAAACGGTTTGCATTTATATAACACCTTTTCTGACCCCAGGATGTCCCAAAGCACTTTTACAGCCGATAAAATGTGTTTTTTTTATTTATTTAGAGATACAGCAATGAAACAGGCCCTTCAGCCCACCGAGTCTGTGCCAACCAACAACCACCCATTTATACTAACCCTACAGTAATCCCATATTCCCTACCACCTACCTACACTAGGGTCAATTTATAATGGCCAATTTACCTATCAACCTGCAAGTCTTTGGCTGTGGGAGGAAACCAGAGCACCCGGCGAAAACCCACGTGGTCACAGGGAGAGCTTGCAAACTCCACACAGGCAGTAACCAGAATTGAACCCGGGTCCCTGGAGTTGTGAGGCTGCGGTGCTGACCACTGCGCCACTGTGCCGCCCTAAAGTTTTGAAGTGTAGCCACTGCTGTAATGCAGGGAAGAGCTGTTGCCATCCAAGTTCTGGACTTATAGGAGAGGCAACATGATTGGTGGTAGTTTGCACTCGCATCAACATTAAGATGAATAATGTGATGGAATTTCACTAAGGCGGACCAGTAATAAACACAGAATCACAGTGGTGTGTGAGAGACAATTCTGGTGACTGGCTACAACCTCAGAAAGTTAAAGAGGGAATGCCATGTTTATTTGAAGGAACATCTGGATCACAATTTCCCGGTATACATATGAAAAGGCTGAACTAGTTTTACCATTCATCATTTTATGGAGCCAGTATTGTTTAATCAGTTTTAGCCCTTCCTTCTTTATGAGCAAATAGGGAAAATGCAATGAAAATATGTAGCAGGCAGGAATAATCTGATTATAGCCTTATGTAAATGTTGCATCTTAGAACTCTGCATTAACATATATGTCTCAATATTTGATGCCCGATGATTCAGCAGAGCTGGAATTCACTTTGCGTGCTGACTTTTTATTTTAAATGTCATGGATTTTTACTTACAGCATCAGCACTGCTGTAAGTTTCTTCAGGAAGAAAATTGGTTTGAATTCACTGTAAATTGAGTTTTATTTTTCTCAAAGGTATGACTCAAAAGAAAGGCCGCAAACTACAAAGGTCATGAAAGTATTCAGTGTGATATTTAACTTGTGAATATTTAATAAATTCATATAAAGTTTCTTTAATTACTACTTTGACAGCAGCATGAACTCATTTAAATCTTTGCACAGCAAACCTTCAAGGCTATAACATTTGGATGGTTCAGTGAACCACAGATATTTGCAGCACAGAAAGAGGCCACATTCAGCCCACTGTGTCAGTACTGCCTCTTTGCTAGACCAATCCAGAATTAATCCCATTGCCCTGCTCTCTCCTCATAACCCTGTACCTGGCTCTATTTCAAATGTTTATCTACTCTTCCCTTAGAAAATGCAATGGTCTTTACCTCACCTACTCCCAATGACAAAGCATTCAATGATACAATAACTCTTTGCATGAAGACAATTCTCCTAACTGCTCTCCTCACCCTCTTAGTGAAAATTTTAAATTGATCACCACCCCATCTCCCCAACCTCCACCGTCCCAGCACTCGCTCCCTAAGCAAAATGGTAATGTTCGTCCACATTCATGACTGAACACAGAATGGCTCCATTGCTAATATATCAATGATTTCAGCATTACACTTCATTGGACACATTGTGTTAGTTAAAGAAATCAATCTGACTAGAACATTAATTATTAGGGGTGGATCTAACTTGCTTAAACCAGACTGAATTATAGCCTCGAACTCAAACGAAATGTACAATTTATACACCCACCTCCTTTTTACACGAGCAATGTTGCATTGCATTTATGCTCATAATGACATAAATGGGGCATTACATTTCTATTACGAAGTTGCTGTGTCCAAAACAATCCTGACAATATAAACTACACCAATGACACTGATCCCACCAAAGTTCATGGTATCAGGGGAGGTCCCCTGTTCTGCACGTCAATAGTGACACATCTAGGGCAACTACCAGCCCCATGATGCCAAATTTGGGATCACACCACTTCACCACTCCCCCGCCCCATCCCATCCCATGGAAGGAATGTATATGTAACCAGCGCCCCCTATTTCCAATGTTGGGTGGCCTGGTACACCTGGTCTGAAGCCTCCATCTGAGTGGGAGCCACCAACATTGGGAATCCTTTGCTCATTCCTTTGAGGCAACACAGGCAATGTTGAAAGAGGAAGTAAGTAAGACACTAGAAGGGTTTAAAATTGATAAAGAGGAAGTATTAGATAGGCTGTCTGAACTTAAAGTGGATAAAGCACCAGGGCCAGATGAGAAGCATCCCAGGATACGAAGGGAAGTGAGGATGGAAATCGCAGAGGCACTGGCCATAGTTTTTCAGTCTTCCTTAGACGCATGAGTGGTGCCAGAGGACTGGAGAATTGCAAACATTACAACCTTGTTCAAAAAAGGCTGTAAAGATAAGCCCAGCAACTACAGGCCAGTCAGTTTAAATTGCATGGTGGGAAAACGTCTAGAAAAAATAATTCAGGACCAAATCAATGGTCACATGGACAAATGCGAGTTAATTAAGGAAAGCCAGCATGGATTTCTTAAGGGAAAATCATGTTTAACCGACTTGCTAGAGTTTTTTAAGGAGGTAACAGAGAGGGTTGATGAGGGCAATGCTGTTGATGTGATGTACATGGACTTTCAAAAGGCATTTGATGCAGTGCCACACAACAGACTTGTGAGCAAACTTGCAGCTCATGGAATAAAAGGGACAGGAGCAACATGGATACAAAATTGACTGAGTGACAGGAAACAGGGAAAGTGGTCAGTGGTTGTTTTTTGGGCTGGAGGAAGATTTGTAGTGGAGTTCCCCAGGGGTCAGTATGAAAACCCTTGCTTTTCCTGATATATCTTAATGACTTAGACCTTGGTGTACAGGGCATAATTTCAAAGTTTGCAATTGATACGAAATTTGGAAGCATTGTGAACTGTGAGGAGGATAGTGTAGAACTTCAAAAGGACATAGACAAGTTGGTGGAATGGGCAGACAGGTGGCAGATGAAGTTCAATGTAAAGAAATGTGAGCTGATTCATTTTGGTAGGAAGAACATGGAGAGACAATATCGAATAAAGGTCACAATTCTAAAGGGGGTGCAGGAGCAGAGGGACCTAGGTGTATATGTGCATAAGTTATTAAAGGTGGCAGGACAGGTTGAGAGAGCAGTTAATAAAGCATACAGTGTCCTGGGCTTTAATTAATAGAGGCATTGAGTACAAGAGCAAGGAAGTTATGTTGAACTTGTATAAGACACTAGTTCGGCCTCAGCTAGAATATTGCCTCCAATTCTGGGCGCCGCACTTGAGGAAAGCTGTGACAGCATTGGAGAGAGTATAGAAGAGATTCACGAGAATGGTTCCAGGGATGAGGAATTTCAGTTATGAAGATAGATTGGAGAAGTTAGGACTGTTTTCCTTGGAGAAGAGAAGGCTGAGGGGATTTGATAGAGGTAGTCAAAATCATGAGGGGTGTGGACAGAGTAGATAGAGAGAAACTGTTCCCACTCATGAAAGAATCAAGAACGAGATTTAAATCACAGATTTAAAGTATTTTGTAAGAGAAGCCGAAGTGACATGAGGAAAATCGTTTTCATGCAGCGAGTGGTTAAGGTCTGGATTGCGCTGCCTGAGAAAGTGGTGAAGGCAGGGTCAACTGAAGCGTTCAAAAGGGAATTAGACAGTTATATGAAAGGGAAGAATGTGCAGGGTTATGGGGAGAAGGCAGGGGAATGGGACTGAGGGAATTGCTCTTTCAGAGAGCCAGTGCAGCACAATGGGCCAAACGGCCTCCTTCTGCACTGTAACAATTCTGTGATTCTGTTTCCCTTCAACAGGCCCGGTATATCTAGATCACAACCCAATTTCTAGCCTTACTGGCAAACTGACAGCAGAGTTTAGTAGAAAAGCCCTGGAGTGCACAATTCCTCAGACAGTATAAATTAGCAGTTTGCAGTGCACTACACTCATATTGACAGGTTATGCACTTCCCACCCTCATGACATCTACTGCCAAACAGGTCATAAGGATTTTATTAGCTCGGAATATCCTTCCAAGTCACACAACATTCAACTTGGACATATACAGCTGTTTTGGGGAAGCTACTAGAATCTGTCATTGGGAATAAAGTGACTGAGCACTTGAACAAATATCAGCTGAGCAGAGAGAATGAACATGGCTTTGGTAAGTTTAAATCTCATCTGATAAACTGTGCTGAATTTATTGAGGGGCCACTTGTAAAGCTGATAAGGGAACACGTGTGGACTTCCAGAATCATTTGATAAGATTCCACACAAGAGATTATTAGTAAAAATGAAGGTGTATGGAATTAAAGGTAGCCTTTTGACCTGGGTTGATACTTGGAAACAGATCGAAAACTAGAGCTATGCCATTCACAAGCAAAATCAGGAAGCACTTTATCACGCAATGTGTAGTAGAAATCTGAAAAGTCTCTCCACTAAAAGGTATCAAGGAGTATAAAGCAAAGGGGAAAATTAAGGTACGATGCAGATCAGCCAGGATCTAATTGAATTGCAGAACATGTTTGAGGATCTGAATGACCAACTCCTGTTCCTAATGTCCCTCTGCTCCTTCATCATCACCAAGTCAAAATTTTGGAATTCCTTATCTAATGCCTTTTGGGAATGCCATCTCCACAAAGACTGCAGTGGTTCCATAAGAAGGTCCACCAGAACCACCACCAACTCAGATTAACTAGGGATAGGGAATATATATGGCTTTGCCAGTGTCAGCTACATCTTAAGAATCAATACAAAAAAGACGGCCCGGCTTGCCTAATGGTTTTGTTGATTCATCAATTATGGTACTGAGCCATACAGAGTAGGAGGCTCTCAGGTTCCATTCCCAGGCTGTGTTAAATGAGCTGATGTCAGCTAGGACTGCCATAGGAGCATAGAATTGGTGTCATCTCCTCAATTAAAAAGCAGAAAATCAGCTGGCACTCCAGCTTCTGATTGTAATCCAGTAGCCACTACTTACTGGCTTCAGGAATGGCCCCTGCCGAGTGGGGATATTGCCGAGTAGATGGAGGTGGCTCCCAGTGTGTTCCTGGGGTGGGTGGTGCCTTCCTTTGTGATCACCCCATGGACCACAGAGAGGCCCCCTATGGCTCTGCCCCTGCCTGGCCCCAGCACATTAAAAAAAAAATTACCTTCCCTTTGAGGGAACCTCAACATGGAGATGCCCTCTTCTTCTCATCTTGGGTAAGGGTGGTACTAGAGTAGTTTTGATTCCCACAACCTCTCCCCTCCACCCCAACCTCAGTCAATTTTCTTTCTGACATCCAGTTTTTAGGCTCACAACAGAACAATGACCACTTTGCAAGGTATGAGAGGGTTCCAGGAGTTAGAGTTTGTCTGGAATTATGTTGGATCCTCAGTGTAACTCCAATAGGTCAAAGTGAAAAATTGGGCAGGGAACTAACACTTGTGTATCAACACTTAAGGGATTTTCTACCAGAAGTAAAGCCGGGAATTCAGTACATCCATCCAAATATTGGTGAATATATTTTAAATCCTAAAATATGTCCGACAGCATTTTTCCATCATTTGTTCCATAACAGCACTGAGTGCGAGAAACATTTTGTGAGAATAGTGGATTGGAGTGTATAGATGTAGAATGAGAACTCAGATACACAAGCCAATGGTTCAAATTAACATCCCCTGGTAATAATTAATTATTCATTAGAAATGGCTAATACACTAAAACTATAACATATATAAAGCCAGTGCATACATTTCACTGCAGCTCTTCTGAGATATCAGGATTTTAATTAACAGGACTAATCCAGTAATACCTTAACACTCAATATTTATCAAATGGGAGGCGGACGACCTGGATTGTTCAAATGAAATAAACCTACAGCACAAAGTTAGGGCTGGTCTGAAATTATGCAATTACCCCGGCAAAGGCATAATTTACATGGTCACTATGCAAAATGCCTCCTCCCCTCTCCCCAGGACAGCACACAAAAGGAAGGACGGGCAAGATTAAATATTGAGCAGTGGAATTTTTATTGTAACACTGTAATATCATCCTGAGCAGTGAGGTCCTGCAAGGCACCCTGGACCTCTCATTCACAAGCAGTTGCTGACCCCTCAAACCACCTTGACCAAGATTGCATGCAAGTCATCATCGGACATCGGAATAGTTGTGGGACCTCTCCTTTCCCTCTGTCTTTTCTTGAGACAATCAAATCAGCCATGATCTTGTTGAATGGCCGAGCGGGCTCAAGGGGCCGAGTGGCCTATTCCAGCCCCTAATTCGTATGTTCATATGTATGTATGTTTTGAGGCATCAATTTTTTCTGTGCAGAATTGTACATGAAAATCACAGTTCGTTACTTTTACTGCTTTTTAAACAAGTGTTTAATTTTTTTATATATTTCATTAACTTTTTAAAAATAAGTGTAGACCATTTCAAAAATTACAAGTCACTCACCTCTCAGTCCACACCTTGACTGAATCTGCATTCATGTATTTATATTGCCAAGAATGGCAAAGCCTTGGAGAGGGTGTTGCAGCGATTTACTGGAATGGTACCAGAGATGAGGGACTTCAGTTATGTGGAGAAACTGGAAAAGCTGCAGTTGTTCCCTTAGAACAGAGAAGATTAAGAGGAGATTTGATAGAGATTTTCAATATAATGAACAGTTTTGATAGAGCAAATAAAGAGAAACATTTTCAGTGGCAGAAGGGGCAGTTAACCAAAGAGTACTGAATTAAGGTGATTGGCAAGTGAACCAGAGGTGACATGAGGAAGCTTTTTTTTTACACAGCAAGTTGTTGTAACCTAGAATACTCTGCCTGAAAGGGTGTTGGAAGCAGATTCAACAGTAGCATTCAAAAGAGAGTTGGATAACTGGGGTGGCACAGTGACGCAGTAGTTAGCACTGCAGCTTTATACCTCCGGCAACCTTGGTTCAGTTCTGGACGCTGCCTGTGTGGAGTTTGCAAGTTCTCCCTGTGACCGTGTGGATTTTTGCCGGGTGCTCTGGTTTCCTCCCACAGCCAAAGACTTGCAGGTTAATAGGTAAATTGGCCATTGTAAATTGCCCCTAGTGTAGGTAGGTGGTAGGAGAATTGAGGGAAGGTAGGGAATATGGGATTAATGTAGGATTAGTATAAATGGGTAGTTGATGGTCAGCGCAGACTCAGTGGGCCAAAGGGCCTGCTTCAGTGCTGTATCACTCTAGAAAAACTTGAATGGAAAAAAAAATAAGGGGCTATGGGGAAGGAACAGGAGAGTGGAATTAATCAGATGGATCTACTGAAGAGTCAAGATGGGCTGAATGGCCTCCATTCTGTGTTATATCATTCTATGATCCTATGTAATTAGACATTTTCATAGACTATAGCTCGTGTTGGTCAGATGCCCATTACCCCCATTATCAATACGCACTACCAACCATTTGCAGTGCAAAGGTTTTCATACTGAAGGGTCAGGAAAAGATGTGATGCCATGCTCCAGCAAATTCTGAGCCAGTCTTTATTTTTTGGGCCAATTTATCCTTAGCTATTTTGATGGTAAAATAATCTGTTAGAGGACTTGAAAGCTCTTCTCTTTCCTTTTGTAAGTTGTCCGATTAGTTGTTTTGAGTTCTTTCTCTGCAAAATGTGATTCTCGTTTCTTTAATAATGAAGAAAGTGAAAGGGGAAATGGGGGGAAAATAAAGAGAGTGATTTAAAGTAAAGAAACAATGGTAGTTGGATGGTTATAGAAAGGAAAGGGGCAGAAATGATCAACTTCACAGTGCAATGCACTGTACCTCAAGCACATCTGGGGCAGGATTTGCCCAAATGATAGGTAGTCCCCCTACTGGGACTTAAAATGGGTCCCAAGCCCACACAGGTGGACGTTGGGACCCTGAAGGAAATTTACTGGCTGCAGTCAATTAAGAGGCCGCCGCCAGGACTGCTATCCAGTTAAGGACGCGGATCGCCTCACAGTGGCCTCGGCATCACCACCGATAAAGGTGCCAGGGAGAAGAAGTGGGCGCCTCCATGTTGAGGTGCTCTCGAAGGGCAGGTGAAAATAATTTTTTAATGTGCTGGGACCAGGCAGGCAGCTCTGGTGATTGGCGGGGTCGGTGGGGGGGGGGGGAGGAAAAGCTGCCGCAGTAGCGGCAGAGCTGCGGGGGCAGCCATTGCCACTAGGAGGCCTCTCTGTTGGTTATGGGGCAGTCATAAAGGAAGGCACCGCCCACCCCAGGACTCCACTGGGAGGCCGCCTCAATATACCCGGCGGCATCTCCAAACGGCAGGGGCCCATCCTGAGGCCAGTAAAGTGCCAGCGAGGGCAGAAAATGGCCATTAATAGACCACATAATTGAATTAATTGGCTACCCGTCTCCAGTTGGTGGGTGGCCCTACTGCTGCTGTTTCTGGGAATATGCCATGGTGACAAGAAGACATCGGGTTTCTCCTCCCTCCCCCCCCAATGCCTTCCACTGCTATTTACCAGCCTTTGCACCTCCAAGCCCATCCCCAGAGGACTGGTAAAATTCCAGCCCTGAATTATGTCCAATGTCATATTGGCCTTGGATAATAATTTGGAGGCATCTTGGGCAATCATCTTAACAGGTGCTAGGCCCGTTGCATACACAAAGTAAAGGGATTAGGAAAGAAACAAGATCATGGGGAAAAACACACTAAAAAAGAAAAAAATGCGGCAGAGGTTATGATCTGAAATTATTGAACTCAATGTTGAGTCCGGAAGGCTGTAAAGCGACAGTCGAAAGATAAAGTGCTGTTCCTCGAACTTGCATTGAGCTTCTTTGGAACACTGTAGCAAGCCAAGGACTGAAAGGTCAGAGTTGGAGCAAGGTGGAGAATTGAAATGACAAGCAACAGGAAACTCAGGGTTGTGCTTGTGGACTGAACGGAGGCGTTTCACAAAGTGGTCATCCAGGCTGTGTTTCGTCTCCCCAGTGTGGAGGAGACCACATTGTGAGCAGTGAATACAGTATACTAAATTGAAAGAAGCACAAGTAAATCTCTGTTTCACTTTCTTAGTCATAGAATCATAGAATGCTTACAGCACAGAAGGAGGCCATTCGGTCATCTTGTCTGTTCTGGCTCTCTGAAGCAGCAATTAATCCCGTGCCATGCCCCCGCCTTCTCCCTGTTGCCCTGCACATTCTTCCTTTTCAGATAATAACCATGTTCGCTCCTGAATGCCTCAATTGAACCTGCCTCCACCACATTCTTAGGCAGTGTATTCCAGATTCTAAGTACTCGCTGTGGGAAAAAGGTTTCCCTTCTTGTCGCAGTTGCTTCTTTTGTCAATTAACTTAAATCTGTTCTCGATCCTTCCACCAATGGGAACAGTTTCTCTCTTTTTGCTCTGTCCAGACCCCTCATGACTTTGAATACCTCTATTAAATCTCCTCTCAACCTTCTCTACTCCAAGAAAACAGTCCCAACTTCTTCAATCTATCTACATAACTGAAGATCCTCATCCCTGGAACCATTTTCATGAATCTTTTCTGCACCCTCTCTAATGGCTTCATATCCTTATGTTATCATCAGGTGAGTCGCAGTTGAAAGTCACCCCTCTTGTCGCTCTTCTTGTTCGACCACAACAGGGTTTATTTCTTTTAAACAGTGAATATGTTTACTAATTCAGTGAGTGTTTAACCCTTTTAGGTGTTATGATCATACAAGAACCAATTGGACAGGATTTCTTGAGTTTAAACAAGAAAGAGGTTCGTTTATTGTACTTAAAATCAAAACCCGATCTAAGTAAAGATAATAAACCATACTTCAACTTTCACACACACACACACACACACACACATGTTACAGAGTGATGAACAATAGATTGGTTGGATTATAGTCCAGAACAAATAAAATAATATACAGTATATGGAGTCTGGTAATTCAGTTGTCTTCTGGATGAATTTGTGGTCCTGAAGTTCCTGGTTGGTAGAGGTGGCCACCTGGTTCAGGGTTTTGTTGGATACAGTGATGCAGATGGTTTTCTTCCCAGAGTCTCTGTCTGCAGCAGTGATAGGCTTGGATGTTTTGCTATCTGCAAACAGGCTTTGAAACTTACAGTATAACCTGGAGAGAGAGAGAAAGCCCCTCTGGGGTCCTACACTGGTTAGCACTCAAAGCTTGTCTGCTGTGTCCAAAAGAAACTCCAAGTTTTCACACAAATGGACAGACTGTCACATGATTGTCTCAATGTATTCTTTTTCAGTTTAATGAAATCCAAGTCTAAAAATTTCAATCTCTCAGGTCTTGTTGTTTCAATGTTTACCCCTAGGTGGCTTGTCTCTACTAGTGTTAACATTCCAAGATGGCTTTGAATATCTTGCTATTGAAAGCGATACCAGGTAGCATTCAAACACTCAAGCCATTGTTCTGGATGAGGGTTGTTCAGATATGCATCTCCAACTCAATACCTTGGAATGCAAATTTTGGTGACCATCTTAGCTGCTGCCCTTTTAAAAGTTGAATTTAGGATTCAGATTTCCTTTTAAAAGTTTAATTCAGGTTTCCAATCGATGAATTAAAAATCATTATTCAGCATATCATGTTTTCATGACACTTCCTAAGGTGTGCTGCACAGAACTGGATGCAATACTCCAGTTGAGGGGAACCAGTGTTTTATACAAGTTTAACAAGACCTCCTTGCTTTTGTACTCTATGCCCCCATTGATAAGCCTAGAATGCTGTATGCTTTATTAACCACACTCTTAAGCAAGTTAGTTAAACATGATTTGCCCTGAACAAATCCATGCTGGCTTTCCTTAATTAACCTGCATTTGTCCAAATGAAAGAGTGTTGAGGGCCCTGGATGGTGAGAAGGAGGACATAAAAGGGTGGGCTTTTCCCCACACCCCTTGTTTCTTTCTTTATCCCTTAACTTTGTGTTCGGATGTTTACTATCCTGTCATTTACACCTCATGCAGGCACATCTTTTGTTTCTTCATTTATCCCATTACTACCCACTTTGGCTTTGTACCATGAAACCTTTTCTTATTTAATCTCTCCTGCCCTCCAGCCTATCACAGACCTTCCTTTTTGTTCTTCTTCCCCCTTTCACTTGCTGAAAACCTATTACATTTCCAACTTTTGCCAGTTCTGATGAAAGGTCACACAGACTTAAAACGTTAACTCTGTTTTCCTCTCCACAAATGCTGTCTGAGCATTTTCTGTTTCTGTTTCAGATTTCCAGCATCTGCAGTATTTTGCTTTTGTTTCATGTATTCATAGCTTTCATTCTTCCAGTACAAGTAATGTCAATTATATCCACAGTTTATAATATAATGACTTATTTTAAGATGTCACAGCTGTTCTTGAGTTGTTAATTGTCAAATTTTTTGCACTTATTGATCAGTTCTGTGGGGGTTGGGGGGGAGGGGACACCATTGACCAGAACATTATCTGCAGCAGCCATATAAATACTGTGGCTACAACAGCTGTTCTTAGGCTGGGAATTCTGCAGCTAGTAACTCAGCTGGTCACTCCCAAAGCCTTTCCAACATCTATAAGGCACAAGTCAGCAGCACTCAAGAGGTTCGACACCATTCAGAACAAAGCAATAGCTTGATTGGCATCCCATCCACCAACTTAAGCATTCAAACCCTCCACCAGCAGCACACAATGACAGCAGTGTGTACCATCTATAGGATGCACTGCAACAACATGCTTAGGATCCTTTAACATCACCTTCCAAACCTATCACCTAGAAGAGCAAGAGCAGTAAGCGAATGGGAACAGCACCACCTGCAAGATCCCCTCAAGGTCACACACCATGCTGACTTGGAAATATTTTACCATTGCTTCACCATCGCTGGGTCAAAATCTTGGACATCCCGACCAGACAGTCCTGTAGGCGTACCTACACAACACAGATGCAGCAGTTCAAGAAGGCAGCAGCTTCTCAAGAGCAATTAGGGATGTGCAGTGACCTCCACATACCATGAATGAATGAAAAAAATCGCTGGCATCAGCGTGTTTGTTCACATTCACAATTCTGATTAATCAGCTTTAGTTCTGACAAGATTGAACTTCATCATTAAATTGGAATTTGTATCATGTACATACAACATTGTGTTTTGCAATTTTCCCAAGATACAAAACTGATTGTTTTATCCAAAAGTCCTGTTACCTACTCGAATCTGTAAGAAGCTTATGCTCAAAAAGTTCGCTTAATCCCATGGAGATCTGGCCTTATATAGGGAATCTGCAGACTTTAGAAGGATGGAGCCCCTGCCCATCCTAGCCACTTCACAGCTCAGACATGAGTTTTATCCTGGTCTTGCTCTATACAAGAACAGCCAGCAACATAAGATGGGACAGAGCAGGGGTGGAATTGTTAAGGACTCACTCTTTCAATCAGCAGGGGCTGAATCAGCAGCCAGTGTGTGTTCTAAGACCATGGGCTTACAACATCTCAAAGTGTCCAGTTTGGGATTATGGCCTGGACCTCCAAATAAGGAGTAAGTTTTTTTATGCTATTTAAATGTGGATCCATTACAAAGCAGGTCGCTGGGGATCCATCTACATAATTTCCACCCAACAGACACAGCAGCATTTGTTAAATTTTCCAGCACACTTGGATAGACGGAATTCCCAAAACGTGTCCTTAAAGATGCAAGCACCCACAATCAGCATTCTAAGTAGGGAACATCCTACTGACCTTCAACAGTCCTCCAGGGTAATTCTGCAAGTATCTAGCAGGCATGATCCCAGTGTAATTCCTAAGAATGCAGATTTTCAAGGCAATTATTTTTAAGCACTGTGCTATTTCAGTAGCTTGTCAGATGATTCTAGCCTGTAACCATTTGTTTTCTGGCATGCTATTTTCCATCTTTCTGAAAGGATAGGAGATGGTGCACATATTCCCAGAGATCAATATGCCATGAATAAGAGTTAATTGTAAGCCTGGTCACACTAACTCATATATAACACATACAATGGCACAGGTTCGGTCCATAGCTGACCTGGTCTGTTAACGAAAGCTACATTTAGATGTGAACACAATACAGACAGTGTTTGGAAAAAGGTGAATGATAACAGATTTCTCACAGATCTGGTTTTGGGTTACCTATTGATGATGTGAATAAGGAACTAAAATGCCAAATAACATAGACCTTTTCTTTGAGGATAAAATAATTTATTTGAACAGCTGGCCAGCCAGAATATTCACCATTTTTACCACTTGGCTACCCATTTGTTTTCTAAGGAAATGCTCAGACTCTATTTTACATTGACACAACACTAAAACTAGGTAATTATTCATAGTAGGTTAAAATTAATCTTGTTATGTCAGATCGAATTGTTTGTCACGACCACATTATGGCACATATTCTTCAAGGCTGGCAAAATAGGAAAAAAAGACCGTAATTCAAACAGTCAAAATGTAATAGTAAAAAATTAAAACTTCAAATGCAGGAAATACATAGAAAGAAAACAATGGCTTCCATACAGAGCCAGTATTCTTAATTCAGTTTTAGCCCATCCTTCTTTATGAGCAAATAGGGAATTTTTTTATTTTTTTCTATTCATTCATGGGATGTGGGCGTCGCTGGCCAGGCCAGCATTTATTGCCCATCCCTAATTGCCCTTGAGAAGGTGGTGGTGAGCTGCCTTTTTGAACCGCTGCAGTCCATGTGGGGTAGGTACACCCACAGTGCTGTTAGGAAGGGAGTTCCAGGATTTTGACCCAGAGACAGTGAAAGAATGGAGATATAGTTCCAAGTCAGGATGATGTGTGACTTGGAGGGGATCTTGCAGGTGGTGGTGTTCCCATGTATGTGCTGCCCTTGTCCTTCTAGTTGGTAGAGGACGCGGGTTGGGAAGGTGCTGTCTAAGAAGCCTTGGTGCATTGCTGCAGTGCATCTTATAGATGGTACACACTGCTGCCACTGTGCGTCGATGGTGGGGTGCCAATCAAGCGGGCTGCTTTGTCCTGGATGGTGTCGAGCTTCTTGAGTGTAGTTGGAGCTGCACCCATCCAGGCAAGTGGAGAGTATTCCATCACAATCCTGACTTGTGCCTTGTAGATGGTGGACAGGCTTTGGGGTGTCAGGAGGTGAGTTACTCGCCTCAGGATTCCTAGCCTCTGACCTGCTCTTGTAGCCATGGTATTTATATGGCTACTCCAGTTCAGTTTCTGGTCAATGGTAGCCCCTAGGATGTTGATAGTGGGGGATTCAGCGATGGTAATGCCGTTGAATGTCAAGGGGAGATGGTTAGATTCTCTCTTGTTGGAGATGGTCATTGCCTGGCACTTGTGTGGCACGAATGTTACTTGCCACTTATCAGCCCAAGCCTGGATATTGTCCAGGTCTTGCTGCATTTCTACACGGACTGCTTCAGTATCTGAGGAGTCACGAATGGTGCTGAACATCCCCAGTTCTGACCTTATGATTGAAGGAAGGTCATTGATGAAGCAGCTGAAGATGGTTGGGCCAAGGACACTACCCTGAGGAACTCCTGCAGTGATGTCCTGGAGCTCAGATGATTGACCTCCAACAACCACAACCATCTTCCTTTGTGCTAGGTATGACTCCAGCCAGCGGAGGGTTTTCCCCCTGATTCCCATTGACCTCAGTTTTGCTAGGGCTCCTTGATGCCATGCTCGGTCAAATGCTGCCTTGATGTCAAGGGCAGTCACTCTCACCTCACCTCTTGAATTCAACTCTTTTGTCCATGTTTGAACCAAGGCTGTCATGAGGTCAGGAGTTGAGTGGCCTTGGCGGAACCCAAACTGAGCGTCACTGAGCAGGTAGTTGCTAAGCAAGTGCCGCTTGATGCAATGAAAATATGTCACGTGCAGGAAGAACCTGATTATAGCCTTATGTAAATGTTGTTTCTTCAAACTCTGTATTAACATGTACGTCTCAATATTTGATGCCCGATGATTCAGCAGAGGCAGAATGCAGTCTGCATGTTGACTTTTTTTTTAAAATGGCATCAATTTTTTCTTGCAGCATTAACACTGCTGTAAGTTTCTCTAAGAAGAAAATTGGTTTGAATTCACTGTAAAGTGAGTTTTATTTTTCTCAAAAGTAGGACTCAAAAGAAAGACCGCAAACTACAAAGGTCATAAAATTATTCAGTGTGAAATTTAACTTTAATAAATTCATGTAAAGTTTCTTTAATTACTACTTTGACAGCAGCATGAACTCATTCAAATCTTTACACAGCAAACCTTCAAGGCTCTGTCTTCAGTGAACCATAGATATTTACAGCACAGGGGTGGATCTAACTTGCTTAAACCAGACTGAATTATTGCTTCGAAGCCAAATGAAATGTACAATTTATACACCCACTAGCTATGGCCTTTTTACATGAGCAATGTCACATTGCATTTATGCTCATTGTAACATAAATGGGGCATTACATTTCTATTACAAAGTTGCTGTGTCCAAAGCAATCATGACAATATAAACTACACCAATGCCACTAATCTCACCAAAGTTCCTGGTATCAGGGGGTGGTCCCTGTTCTGCATGCAATAGGGTCACATCTAGGGAAACTACCAGCCCCATGATGCTGACTTTGGGATCACCACCATCTCACCACCCCCCATTTCACCCCATGGAAGGAATGTGTAGTTGCCCAGTGCCCTCTATTTCCAATGTTGGCGGACCTGGTACACCAGGTCTGAAACCTTCGTGTGAGGGTTCAGTGAGTGAGAGCTCCCAACATACATAATTGTTTACTGATTCCTTCGTTTCCCCTCAACAGGCCTAGTATATCTAAGTCCATACCTAATTTGTAGCCTTCCTGGCAAACTGACAGCAGAGGTTACTGCAGGAGTTTCATAGAAAAGCCATGGAGTGGATGATTCCTCAGACAGTATAAATTAGCAGTTTGCAGTGCACTACACTCATATTGACAGGTTATGCACTTCCCACCCTCATGACATCTACTCCAAACAGGTCATAAGGATTCTGTTAGCTCTGAACATCCTTCCAAGTCACACAACATTCAACTTGGACATATACAGCTGTTTTGGGGAAGCTACTAGAATCTGTCATTGGGAATAAAGTGATTGAGCACTTGAACAAATATCAGCTGAGCAGAGAGAATGAACAATGGCTTTGGTAAGTGTAAGTCTCATCTGATAAACTGTGTTGAATTTATTGAGGGGGTCGCTTGTAAGGTAGATACGGGAACATGTGTGGACTTCCAGAATCACTTGATAAGATTCCACACAAGAGATTAGTAGAAAAAATGAAGGTGTATGGAATGAGAGGTAGTCTTTTGACCTGGATTGAAACTTGGAAACAGAGTGGACAAATCTTAAAATTAGAGCTATGCCATTCACAAGCAAAATCAGGAAGCACTTTATCACGCAATGTGTTGTAGAAATCTGAAAAGTCTCTCCACTAAAAGGTTGTGCATGCTAAGACAATTGGAACTTTCAAGATTGAAATCGATAGATTTTTGTTTGGTAAGGGTATCAAGGAGTATAAAGCAAAGGGGAAAATTAAGGTACGATGCAGATCTAATTGAATGGCCGAACATGTTTGAGGATCTGAATGACCAACTCCTGTTCCAAATGTCCCTCTGCTCCTTCATCATCAGCAAGTCAAAATCTTGGAATTCCTTACCTAATGCCTTTTGGGAATGCCATCTCCACAAAGACTGCAGTGGTTCCAGAAGAAGGTCCACCAGAACCACCACCAACTCAGATTAACGAGGGATAGGGAATATATATGGCTTTGCCAGTGTCAGCTATATTTTAAGAATCAATACAAAAAGGACGGCCCGGTTTGCCTAATGGTTTTGTTGATTCATCAATTATGGAACTGAGCCATCCAGAGTAGGAGGCTCTCAGGTTCCATTCCCAGGCTGTGTTAAGTTAGCTGATCTCATCTAGGACTGCCATAGGAGCATAGAATTGGTATCATCTCCTCAATTAAAAAGGGGAAAATCAGCTCGCACTCCAGTTTCTGATTGTAATCCAGTAGCCACTACTCCGACACACGTGTTAGTATTGGGTAAGGAAGGTACTGGACTCAGTTTTGATTCCCACAACCTCCCCCCTCCATCCCAACCTCAGTCAATTTTCTTGCTGACATCCAGTTTTTAGGATCACAACAGAACAATGACCATTTTGCAAGGTATGAGACGGTGCCAGGAGTTAGAGTTTCCTCTGGAGTTATGTTGGATTCTCAGTGTAACTCCAATAGGTCAAAGAGAAAAATTGAGCAGGGAGCTAACACTTGCAGACCAACACTTAAGGGATTTTCTACCAGAAGTAATGCCGGGCATTCGTACATCCATCTAAATATGGTGAATCTATTTTAAATCCTAAAATATCCTAAAATAGGAGTTAGTAACATGTGCTGTGGATAAAGGGGAACCAGTGAATGTACTGGACTTAGATTGCCAGAAGGCATTTGATAAGGTGACGCACCAAAGCTTATTGCGGAAAATAAAAGCTCAAGGTGTAGGGGGTAACATTTTGGCATCAATAGAAGATTGGCTAGCTGACGGAAAACAGAGAATAGGCATAAATGGGTCATTTTCTGCTTGGCAAGATGTACTGAGTGATGTGCCACAGGGATCAGTGAGTGGGAAAAGATCTGGCAAATGGAGCATAATGTGGGAAAATATGAAATTGTCCAGTTTGGCAGGAATATTAAAAAAGAAGCATATTTCCTCTGCATTAGCTTTGAATACCCCAATAAGTCCTATGGGTTTACCTTGCAATTTCCAGCACTCTGAACAAAGATGACCCATTTTGTTGCAATGATAACACTTTGGCTTGCAAACTTCACTTCTACCCTCAGCACCTTCCTTTCAGCCTGAGGAGGTGATCCTGGGGCATTCCCAGCTGTTTCTTCTTGTTCATGGCTACTTGCCTTCCTTTCACTCTCCCACTTTCTATTCTACTCAGGTTTATGGGGGTGGCGGACAAAAGGTTTTGGCTTATTCACAAGCTCGAAATCATCAGCAATTTCCACTGCTTGCCTAGCTTTCAAAACTTTCAAGTTATCTACATGAGTTCTCACAACTGAAGGAATGGAGTTTTTTAATTCCTCCAAGAGAATCAACTCTCGAAAGTTCTCAATTATGTTTCCATCTTTAATGCCCATATCCAACGGTCAAAATTAATTTGCTTCACCCCCTCAGATTCTACATACGTCTGTCCAGCCAATCTCCATAAGTTCTGAAACTTCTGACGGTAAACTTCAGGGACTAACTCATACAGAGCAACAATAGCCTTTCTAGCTATCTCATAATCTGCAGAACCCTCTTCAGGATGCATGGCATAAACTTCATGAGCTCTGCCTACCAACCTGCTTTGCATAAACTGTGTCCAGCTTTCCTTTGACCATTTCATCTGTTTAGCTATTTTTTCAAAAGATATGAAAAATGCATCTATGTCCCTTTCCTCAAACTTAGGAAGCGCTTGCATAAATTGAAACAGCTTTTCGTTGGATCCTGAGCTGAATTCAGATTCTTCCTGACCCAAATTTTTCTTGGAGTCAAGACCAAGTCTTAGTTCCATCTCTTTTACCCTAAGTTCCCCTCTTCTCTTTTAACTTTCTCTCTGAAATATTCTCTTTTCTTCCCTTTCCTCTTTTTCCAATTCAACTGTTCTTATTTCTATATCTTTTTCTGTTTCCTGTTGAAGCCTAAGTTTTTTCATTTCTTGTTCCTGCTCAAGTTTTTTTGTTTCCAACTGAATTACAGCCAATTCCAGTGCATCACTATCTGACTTACTATCTACTTCTTCCTCTAATTCCAGATGTTGGGCTATTAGGTCAATTATTACTGTTTTTTGGCACCTGATTTCAATTCTAACCCCAATTTTGCCATCAATTCTTTTAGTTTGTACTTAGTTAAAGTTATCAAGTCACTGAGCAAAACATTCTCCTGACCCAGACACTCTGCTGCAACTATTAATTCCATTACAATGGTATATACTGTACCTTATAAAAGAAATCTGGTTCCTTTTATTTTCGCAATTGGCGTTAGATTTGGATCCCAACAATCACGTTTCCAATTAATATGATCCCAGACGTGAGAGCAATTACTATGATGCCAGACGCAAGACTTCAATTTATGAGTAATCCCAGAGACGAGTAATCAACATGATTCTAAACGCGAGCTCCCCCAATTAATCCGATTCGGATCCCAGACAAGCCGACCAATTAAATATGCTATGACCATGGTGGGATCAATGCACTGTGAATTCAGTCCTGACACTCCACAGTTCGCAGCATATTATTAAGCGTTCACACCCAATCGAAAAACAGCCAAATTAAAAACTCTAGTAACCCTACAATGAAACAGACCAAATCAGGTATCTTTAGACAACAACAGATTAAATATTTATTAAAAAAACTAAATCTTAAACACTATTAAGATAAACCTATGTCTAAAAACCTTATAACTTCTTATTTTAACCTAACTTCCGCATTCACACACATACACTCAAAAACTAACAGCTAACCGTTTTTTAAAAGTACAGTTCTTAAAACTAAGCTGTCTCTTAAGAATAAATAAAATAAGTAAGTTTTTGTAGGTTACATTGCTGATGGATGAGGTCTTCTAATGTGAAAAATAATCAAAGGTCATTCGAAGTCTTCACGTGGATTTGATGAAAATAGTCCTTCAGTAGATAGGCAATCAAATCTTTGGCTGCAGAAAGCATTAAACAGTTCTTTGAACGATGAGCACAGCAATACAAACGGTTTCATGAAAAAGAAGGCATGTTTTCTTTACTTAGGGAATTAACTGGGCTTGTAGCACCTTGTAGAATTTTTGCTGAGAGGCAATAGATAATTTTCTTCTCATCCATACGCTTCGCTGGAAAGTCTCTCAGAACCAACTGGTTTTAGCTGGTTTCTGCCAGTTCCACACACAGCCAAGTGGAAACATTACCATGTGACCTCTCTCTCTCCTGCAGTTGCCCAGAGTAACAAAAACTGTGGCACACTGTCTCCAGAACCTTCTCTCCCTTGAAGGTGCATCACTTTTAACAGAGTCTTAAAGGCACACACACAGTTTTTAATCCGAGGAGAAAAATAATTACAGGTCCGTGACACAAGTAAGAACCAGCCTTTTCAAGTGGAAGTGGGTGATCAAGGAGATGGTCAAGGAAAATTGGAGGACCACAGGTTATGTTGGTGGGGTGTCAACACAATGGGCATCCCTGGGGAAGGAGAGATGACTGGACAAGAAAATCAGAAATAATTAAACTAGCAGAGAGCATCAGAGGAGTCAATGTCACAGGTATAATTGGACAGGGATGAAAAAATGTAAAATATATAGAAGGGGATTAAGGTCAGTGGGCCAGGACCCAGTTATAACAAAGGACCAACTAGGACAATCCTATTTGTGTTTCTTTGGTAGGAAAAAATGTGCTGTCCTGTATTGGAACAAATTAGATTTGAGGCGCTGAGTGAAATATCCTCCAGAAGATGAATGATGGTGTGAGAGATGATGGGTGGAATTTCATTTCAACTGACTCACACACAGTGTTTTATTTTTTAGTTTTCGTTTTAGTTTTAGTGATACAGCACTGAAACAGGCCCTTCGGCCCACCGAGTCTGTGCCGACCATCAACCTCCCATTTATACTAATCCTACACTAATTCCATATTCCTACCACATCCCCACCTGTCCCTATATTTCCCTACCACCTACTTATATTAGGGGCAATTGCTAATGGCCAATTTACCTATCAACCTGCAAGTCTTTGGCATGTGGGAGGAAACCGGAGCACCCGGAGGAAACCCACGCAGACACAGGGAGAACTTGCAAACTCCACACAGGCAGTACCCAGAATTGAACCCGGGTCGCTGGAGCTGTGAGGCTGCGGTGCTAACCACTGCGCCACTGTGCCTGCCAGTGGGGAGGCTCTTAGTAGGTTAGGAACCCGTCTGTCATTGATGCACAATTTGTCAAGGCTCTTTAACTGAACCAGGGTGTTAGCATCCCACTTCCAGGTTTCCTGACCAATCAGAGAGGATGGGTGGGATGACACGCCAAACCTGTCAAAGGAAGTATTTCTAGTTAAATGGACACTGGCATGGGTCAGAATGGCTGAAATGGGCATAAATTCCTGAGGCGGGAGCAACCACAGGAATGGAGAGGAGGCCTGGGAAGACTGCTCCCTTGGGTCTCAGAGTCTTGCTGTCAGATCTGAGGGACTGAAATCACAGAATTCCAGAATAGTTACAGTGCAGAAGGAGGCCATTCGGCCCATCATGTCTGCACCAGCTCTCCGAAACAGCAATTCACTTAGTTCCATTCCCCTGCCTTCCTCCCATAACCCTGCATATTCTTCCTTTTCATATAACAGTCTAATTCCCTTTTGAATGCTTCAATTGAATCTGCCTCCACCACACTCTCAGGCAGTGCATTCCAGACCCTAACCACTCTCTGCGTGAAAAAGTTTTTCCTCACCTTACTGTTGCTTCTCTTACCAAAAACTTTAAATCTGTGCCCTCTCGTTCTCGATCCTTTCACGAGGGGGAAACATCTTCTCAGCATCCACCCTGTCAGGTGCCCTAAAGATCTTTTATGTTTCAATAAGATCACCTCTCATTCTTCCAAACTCCAAAAGGTACAGGCCCAACCTGTCCAACCTTTCCTCATAAGATAACATCTTCATCCCAGGATCAGTCGCGTGAACTTTCTCTGAACTGCTTCGAATGCAATTATATCATTTCTTAAGTAAGGAGACCAAAACTGTACACAGTGTTCCAGATGTGGCCTCACCAATGCCCCGTACAACTGTAGCAAAACTACTTTTATATTTCATTCCCCTTGCAGTAAACAACAGCATTCCATTTGCCTTCCTAATCACTTGCTGTTCATGCATACTAATCTTTTGTATTTCATTTACCAGGACACCCAGATCCCTCTGTCCTACAGAGTTCTCTCTCCATTTAAATAATATACTGCTTTCTTATTCTTCCTGCCAAAGTGGACAAGTTCACATTTTCCCACATTATATTCCATCTGCCAAATGTTTGCCAACTCACTTAACCAATCTAAATCCCTTTGCAGATTCTTTAAATCCCCCTCACAACTTACTCTCCTAACTATTTCTTTGTCATCAGCAAATTTAGCAACCATCCTTTCTGTCCCTTCATCCAAATCATTGATATAAATTGTAAATAGTTAAGGGGATCAGGGATGTGGAAACAATGTTACCTGAGGCTGGTGAGTCTTGAACCAGGGAATACAATTTCAGGATAAGAAACAGGCCATTTTAGACTGAGATGAGCAGGAATTTCTTTACTAAGAGGATGGTGAATCTGTGGAATTCTCTGCCCTAGAGGGCTGTAGAAGCTGAATCACTGAGCATGTTCAAGACAGAAATCAAGAGATTTCTGAATACAAACGACATCAAGGGATACAAACAAAGAGAACTTTTTTCAGCCATCACATAAAAAGTCCAACGAGAGGGGGTGCAATTCTAGTTTAGTCTTCAGTAGTGAAGCTGGGCAAGTGGAGGAAGTTACAGTGGGTGATCATTTTGGAGATGGTGACCATAATGCAGTACGTTTTAGCATAATCATGGAAAAGGACAAAGATAAAACAGGAGTAAAAGTTCTAAATTGGGGAAGCAAATTTTAAGAAACTGAGAGGTGACCTGGGGAAAGTGGATTAGATACAGCTACTTGAAGGAAAATCAGCAGCAACCCAGTGGGAGGCATTCAAAAGTGAGATACTACAGCCATGTCCCCACAAAGACAAAGGGTGGTACTGCCAAATCTAGAGCCGCCTGGTTATCCAGAAGCTTACAGGATAAGTTAAAGAAGAAAAAGAAAGCATATGACGATCACAAAAATCTTAACACTTTAGAAAGCCGAGGGGAGTATAGGAAGTGCAGGGGTGAAGTAAAAAGGAAATTAGAAAAGCAAAGAGAGGACATGAAAAATTATTGGCAGGTAAAATCTAGGAAAATCCGGAGATGTTTTTATCAGTACATTAAGAGCAAAAAGATATCAGAGATGTACAAGGGAACTTATACGTGGATGCAGAAGATGTGGGCAGGGTTCTTAATGAGTTTTTTGTCTCTGTCTTCACAAAGGAGAGGGTTGATGTAGACATTGTAGTTAAAGAGGAGGAGTGTGAAATATTAGATACAATAAGCATAATGAGAGAGGAAGTACTAGAGGGTCTGGCCTCCTTGAAAGTGGATAAATTGCCAGGGCTGAATGGATTGCATCCCAGGTTGTTAAAGGAAGCCAGGGAGGAAATAGCGGATGCGCTGAAGTTCATCTTCAAATCCTCACTAGATACAGGCGAGGTACCAGACGATTGGATGTCTGCGAACGTTGTACCATTGTTTAAAAAGGGTGCAAGGAATAGGCCAAATAATTATAGGCCGGTCAGTCTGATCTCGGTGGTGGGTAAATTGTCAGAATCTATTCTGAAGGACAGAATAAAAGTGTCACTTAGAAAGGCATGGATTAATCAGGGATAGTCAGCATGGATTTGTTAAGGGAAGGTCATGTCTTACTAACCAATTGAGTTTTTTGAGGAAGTAACAAGAAGGATTGATGAGGGAAGTGCGGTGGATGTGGTCTACATTGATTTTAGTAAGGCATTTGACAAGGTCCCACATGGCAGACTAGTCAGTAAAATGAAAGCCCATGGGATACAGAGAAATGTGGCAGGTTGGATCCAGAATTGGCTCAGGGCCAGGAAACAAAGGGTAGTAGTCGACAGATGTTTTTATGAATGGAAAGCTGTTTCCAGTGGTGTTCCACAAGGTTCAGTGTTGGGTCCCTTGCTGTTTGTGGTATATATTAATGGTTTGGACTTAAATATGGGAGGCATGATTGGGAAATTTGCAGATGACACAAAAGTTGGCCGTGTAGTTGATCGTAAAGAGGATAGCCGTAGACTCCAGAAAGATATCCATGGTTTGGTTGAGTGGGTGGAAAAGTGGCAAATGCAATTTAATCCAAATAAGTGTGAGGTAATGCATTTGGGGAGGGCAAATAAAGCGAGGGAATACACAATAAACGGGAGGATATTGAAAGGAGGAGAAGAAGTGAGAGACCTTGGAGTGCATGTCCACAGGTCCCTGTAGGTGGCAGGAGAGGTAGAGTGTGAAGAAGGCATATGGAATGCTTTCCTTTATTGGCCGAGGTATAGAATTCAAAAGCAGGGATTTAATGCTGGAACTGTATAAAATGCTGGTTGGGCCACAGTTGGAGAATTGCGTACAGTTCTGGTCACCACATTACAGGAAGGACATAATTGCTCTGGAGACAGTACAGAGGAGATTTACACGAATGTCGCCAGGGATCAAAAGTTGCAACTATGAGGAAAGATTGGATAGGCTAGGGTTGTTTTTCTTAGAACAGAGGAGGCTAAGGGGTGACTTAATAGAGATGTACAAAATTATGAGGAGCCTAGATAGAGTAGACAGGAAGGACCTGTTTCTCCTAACAGAGAAGTCAATTACCAGGGGGCACAGATTTAAGGTGATTGGTAGAGGGATTAGAGGGGACATGAGGAAAAGCCTTTTTCACCCAGTGGGTGGTGAGTGGCTGGAATTCACTGCCACGACTGGTGGTGGAGGCAGAAACCCTCAATTCTTTCAAAAGGTACCTGGACATGCACCTGAAGTGCTGTAACCAGCAAGGCTATGGACTAGGTGCTGGAAGGTGGGATTAGATTGGGGTACTAGTTTTCACGGCCAGCGTGGACACGATGGGCTGAATGGCCTCATTCTGTGCCATAATTTTTCTATGGTTCTATATGGGAATATTGGGAAAAATGGCGTAGAGGTAGATGATCAGCCATGATTTGTTTAAATGGCGGAGCAGGCTCAACAGGCTGAATGGCTTATTCCTGCTCCTATTTCCTATGATACTATGATATGTGGCACACCACTAGTTAGAGCTTGCCAACCTGAAATGACCCATTTATCCCTACTCTCTGCTTCCTGTAAGATAACCAATCCTCTCTCCCTCCTCATATGCTACCCACCCACGACACGTGAGGTCTTATTTTGTGTAGTAACCTTTGATGTGGCACCTTATCAAATTCCTTTTGGAAATCCAATTGCACATCTACAGGTTCCCCTTTATTCACGTTGCTTGTTACTTCCTAAAAGAACTCTAATAGGTTAGTCAAACATGATTTCCCGTTCACAAAACCACATTGACTCCGCCTGATAGCATTAAGATTTTCTAACTGCCCTGCTATAACCTCCTTAATAATAGATTCTAGCATTCCCTATGAGAGAAGTTAGGCTAACTGACCTGTAGTTTCCTGCTTTCTGTCTCCCTCCTTTCCTGAATAGAGGAGTAGCATTCGTTATTTTCCAATCTGAAGAACACAGGAGCAGGAGTAGGCCATTCAGCCCATCAAGCCTGCTCCGCCGTTCAATACGATCATGGCTGATCATCCACTTCAATGCCTTTTTCCCACACTATCCACATATACCTTTATGTCATTGGAATTTAGAAATCTGTCAATCACTGCTTTAAAAATACTCAATGACTGAGATTCCACAGCCCTATGGAGTAGAGAATTCCAAAGATTCGTAACCCTCTGAGTAAAGAAATTTCTCCTCATCTCGGTGCTAAGTGGCTTCCCCCTTATCTTGAAATTATGTCCCCTGGTTCTAGACTCCCCAACCAGGGGAAACATCTCACCTGCATCTACCCTGTCAGTCCCTTTAAGTATTTTGTATGTTTCAATGAGATCACCTCTCATTCTTCGAAACTCTAGTGAATACAGGCCCAGTTTCCCCAATCTCTCTTCAGAGGATAGTCCTACCATCCCGGGAATAAGTCTGGTGAACCTTCGTTACACTCCCTCTTTGGCAATAATATCCTTCCTAAGGGAAGGTGACCAAAACTGCACACAGTACTCCAGGTGCAGTCCAACCAAGCTTCTATGCAATTGAAGCAAGACTTCACTACTCCTGTTCCCAAATCCTCTTGTGATAAAAGCTAATATACCACTTTGGAAAAATGCAGCTATGAGGAAAGATTGGATAGGCTGAGGTTGTCTTCCTTGGAACAGAGAAGGCTGTAGGGAGATCTGATTGAAATATACAAAATTTTGAGGGGCCTGCATATAGTGGAGGTGAAGGGCCTATTCACTTTAGCAGAGAGGTCCGTTACTAGGGGGCATGGATCGAAAGTGATTGGTAGAAAAATTAGAGGGGAGAGGAGGAAAAGTATTTTCACCCAGAGGGTGGTGGGGGTCTGGAACTCACTGTCTGAAAGGGTAAATGAGGCACAAATCCTCAACTCATTCAAAAGGAGTCTGGATATGTACCTTAAGTGCCGTAATCTGCAGGTCTACGGACCAAATGCTGGAAGGTGTTTTTTTATTCATTCAGGGGATGTGGGCGTCGCTGGCCAGGCTAGCATTTATTGCCCATCCCTAATTGCCCTTGAGAATGTGGTGGTGAGCTGCCTTCTTGAACCACTGCAGTCCATTTGGGGTAGGTATACCCACAGTGCTGTTAGGAAGGGAGTTCCAGGATTTTGACCCAGCAACAGTGAAGGAACGGCGATATAGTTCCAAGTCAGGATGGTGTGTGACTTGGACGGGAACTTGCAGGTGGTGATGTTCCCATGCATTTGCTGCCCTTGTCCTTCGAGTTGGTAGAGGTCGCGGGATTGGAAGGTGCTCTCTACGGAGCCTTGGTGCATTGCTGCAGTGCATCTTATAGATGGTACACACTGCTACCACTGTGTGTTGGTGGTGAAGGGAGTGAATGTTTGTAGATGGGGTGCCAATCAAGTGGGCTGCTTTGTCCTGGATGGTGTCGAGCTTCTTAAGTGTTGTTGGAGCTGCACCCATCCAGGCAAGTGGAGAGTATTCCATCACACTCCTGACTTGTGCCTTGTACATGGTGGACAGGCTTTGGGGTGTCAGGAGGTGAGTTACTCGCCTCAGGATTCCTAGCCTTTGACCTGCTCTTGTAGCCATGGTATTTATATGGCGACTCCAGTTCAGTTTCTGGTCAATGGTAGCCCCTAGGAAGTTGATAGTGGGGGATTCAGCGATGGTAATGCCGTTGAATGTCAAGGGGAGATGGTTAGATTCTCTCTTGTTGGAGATGGTCATTGCCTAGCACTTGTGTGGCGCGAATGTTACTTGCCACTTATCAACCCAAGCCTGGATACTGTCCAGGTCTTGCTGCATTTCTACACGGACTGCTTTAGTATCTGAGGAGTCACGAATGGTGCTGAACATCCCCAGTTCTGACCTTATGATTGAAGGAAGGTCATTGATGAAGCAGCTGAAGATGGTTGGGCCGAGGACACTACCCTGAGGAACTCCTGCAGTGATGTCCTGGAGTTCAGATGATTGACCTCCAACAACCACAACCATCTTCCTTTGTGCTAGGTATGACTCTAACCCGTGAGAGTTTTCCCCCTGATTCCCATTGACCTCAGTTTTGCTAGGGCTCCTTGATGCCATACTCGGTCAAATGCTGCCTTTATGTCAAGGGCAGTCACTCTCACCTCACCTCTTGAGTTCAGCTCTTTTGTCTATGTTTGAACCAAGGCTGTAATGAGGTCAGGAGCTGAGTGGCCTTGGCAGAACCCAAACTGAGCGTCACTGAGCAGGTTGTTGCTAAGCAAGTGCCGCTTGATGGCACTGTTGATGACACCTTCCATCACTTTACTGATGATTGAGAGTAGGCTGATGGGGTGGTAATTGGCCGTGTTGGACTTGTCCTGCTTTTTGTGTAAAGGACATACCTGGGCAATTTTCCACATTGCAGGGTAGATACCAGTGTTGTAGCTGTACTGGAACAGCGGCAGGTTCTGGAGCACAGGTCTTCAGTACTATTGCCGGAATATTGTCAGGGCCCATAACTTTTGCAGTATCCAGTGCCTTCAGTCGTTTCTTGATATCACGTGGAGTGAATCGATGGGATTAGGTGGGATTAGAATGAGTGGATCTTTTTCGGCCAGTCAAGTGGCCTCCTTCTGTGCCTTTAACTTTCTATGATTCTATAATTGCTTGCTGCTTTCTCTCCCATCAGGAGAAGAGAGAGCGCAATGTCGGGTAGAGACAGAGACCAGGGGTCGGGGTCAAGGGGTATTTTCCTCCAGTGACAGGCACCTTGTTGGCCATTGCCAATGCATGCCCATCTCGTCCACTGGGAAAGAAGTCTTGTTCTAGGAGGCTGCAGATGTCAACAATGACCTACTATGAAAGCCTGAGTCTCCTGAAGTACCAGTACTTACACATACGAACATAAGAATTAGGATCAGGTGTAGACCACATGGCCCGTCCAGCCTGTTCCGTCATTCGATATGAGCATGGCCGACCTTGGGTTTCAACCTCACTTTCCTACCCACTCCCCAAATCCCTTGATTCCCTGAGAGACCTAAAATCTGTCTATCTCAGCCTTAAATATATTCAACGATGAAGCATCCACAACCCTCTGGTGCAGAGAATTCCAAAGATTCAGGGCACTTTGAGTGAAGAAATTTCTCCTCATCTCAGTCCTAAATGATTGGCCCCTTATCCTGAGTCTGTGCCCCCATGTTCTAGATTCCCCAGCCACCAGAAACAATCTCTAGTTTCTCCAAACTCTCTTCATAAGACAGTCCTGCAATCCTGGGAACAAGTCTGGTGAAACTTTGGTGCACTCCCTCTATGGCAATAATATCCTTCCAAGGTAAGGGGAACAAAACTGCACACAGTACTCCAGGTACGGTCTAATCAAGGTTCTATACAATTGAAGCAAGACTCCATTACTCCTGTACTCAAATCCTCTTGCAATAAAGGCTAACATACCATTAGCCTTCTTAATTGCTTGCTGCACCTGCATGTTAGCTTTCAGTGACTTATTGACAAGGACACCCAGGTTCTTTTGTACATCTAGACTTTCTAATATCTTACCATTTAAGTAATAGTCTGTACATCTATTCCTCCTACCAAAGTGGACAACCTCACATTTTTCCACATTATATTACATCTGCCACATTCTTGCCCACTCACTAAGTCTTTCCAAATCCCCTTGAAGCCACTTTGCATCTTCCTCACAATACACATTCTCACCCAGTTTTGTGCCATCTACGAAGTTGGAAATATTACATTTGGTCCTCACATCCAAATCATTGATATATATTGTAAACAACTGTGGCCCAAGCACTGATCCCTGTGTTCTCCCACTAGTCACAGCCTGCCAACACTGGCATCATCAAAGGCCAAGGGGCAGTGTGATCAGCAGACTGCTTCAACCAGCTGCTAGTGATCAGTTCACACCTCGTAGAAGCACTCACAAACATATAAAGAAAAACAGCTAGACACATGGGGGTTCATGGGTGTTTGATCTCTGACATGTGATGGTCACATAAAGTTCTTTTGTTCAAGCCATTAAAGTTCATTGTTTAAAAGTGATTTATTCTATCATGCCTCAATTGTGAGTAGCTGACTTCCCCCTTCCCCCTTAGTGCAATGCGAATGTAAGCACAGCCCTCATTTAAATATGATCTCCCATGGGCACTAGCATGTGGTTCAACTGGGCACTAGGCATGGAACATAAATGGAAAGGAGGCGACAGACTATATGCATTGAGGTGAGTCTTTATTGGGTTCTCTGAGTGGGCATCAGGGTGGCTGGAAGCGGGTGATTATGAGATTGTCTCTTGACTCCTTGGCATGTCACTCGATCTGCCTGGCCTCTAGTGCAAGGGCTTCAACATTCAGTGTGGCTTCCTCCTCTCCCTCCTCTGCATCCTTCTCATCATTGGAGGCTCAGGCATCTCATCATCATTGAAGTCACCCCGCCCCCCTCTGCAATGCAGCATTGTGCAGAGCACAGAAGACCATCACAACACATGAGAACCTTGCTTTGGTATACTGCACTTGTGTAGAATCAGAGCAACTGTTGTACCTCTCCTCCGCTGCATTGCCACGGTTCCTCACAGGTGTTAGCAGCCAAGTCTTCAATGAGTAGGCCTGAAGGTGAGTGGGCGTTTGAAAAGCTGTGGCACATTCGACTGTTGAAATATGTGTGTGTCATGGCTGCTTCCTGGGAAGTGGGCACACAGCTGCAGGAAATGCTTTCAGTGGTCGCAGACCAGTCGAATGCTGATAGAATGAATGCCCTTCCTGTTGAGGAAGGTGGTTGGCTGGTCCATGGGAGCCTTCACTGCAGGAGTTCCTCAGGGCAGTGTCCTAGGACCAGCCATCTTCAGCTGCTTCATCAATGACCTCCCCCGCATCATAAGGTCAGAAATCGGTATGTTCACTGATGATTGCACCATGTTAACTTCTATTCACAATTCCTCAGATGATGAAGCAGTCTGTGCCCACATGCAGCAAGAACTGGACAACATTCAGGCTTGGGCTAATAGGTGGCAAGTAACATTCACACCACAGAAGTGCCAGGCAATGACCATTTCCAACAAGTTAGAGTCTAACCATCTTCCCTTGATACTCAATGGCATTACCATGGCTGAATCCCCCACCATGAACATCCTGTGGGGTTGGGAAGGGAGGGAACACCATTAACCAGAAAGTTAACTGTAGCAGCCACATAAATACTGTGGCTACAAGAGCAGATCAGTGGCTGGGAATTCTGTGGCAAGTAATTCAGCTGTTGACTCCCAAAGCCTTTACAACATCTATAAGGCACAATTCAGGATGTGATGGAATCCTTTCCACTTGCCTGGATGAGTGTAACTCTAACAACACTCAAGAACCTTATCACCATCCAGAACAAAGCAATCCACTTGATTGGCACCCCATCCACCACCTTAAGCATTCAATCCCTCCACCAGCAACGCACAGTGGCAGCAGTGTGTACCATCTACAGGATGCACTGCAATAACTTGCCAAGGATCCTTCAACATCACATGCCAAACCTGCAGCCTCTACCACTTAAAAGAATAAGGGCAGCAAGCGCATGGGAACAGCACCTGCTGCAAGTTTCCCTCAAGGTCACACACCATCCTGATTTGGAAATATTTCATCATTTCTTCACCATCGCTGGGTCAAAATCTTGGACATCCCTACCAAACTGTCCTGTGGGCGTACCTACACAACACGGGCTCAGCAGTTCAAGAAGGCGGCACCTTCTCAAGGGCAATTAGAGATGTGCAATGACCCCCACATACCATGATAGAAGGGAGAAAGATCCCTGGCATCAGCTTGTTTCTTCACATTCACAAGTCTGATTAATCAGCTTTAGTTCTGGCAAGATCGAACTGCATGGGTAAATTGGAATTTGCGTCGTCTACATACAACATTGTGTTTTGCAATTTTCCCAAGATACAAAACTGATTGTTTTACCCAAAACTTCTGTTACCTACTAGAATCTATAAGAAGCTTTTACTCAAACAGGTGTCTTGACCCTGAGTCCTGGCCTTATGTAGGGAATCTGCAGACCTTGGAAGGATGGAGCCTGGTCACACTAACTCATATGTAACATCTACAAAGGCACAGGTTCGGACCATAGCTGACCCAGTCTGTTAACGGAAGCTACTTTTAGCTGTGAACATGATATAGCCAGTGTTTGGAAAAAAGGTGAATGATAACAGATTCCTCACAGATCTGGTTTTGGGACACCTTTTGATGATGTGAATAAGGAACTAAAATGCCAAATAACATCTGCCTTTCATTGAAAATCAAATAATTTCTTTGAATAGCTGGCCAACCGGAATATTCACCATTTTTACCACTTAAATAGCCATTAGTTCTCCAAGGAAGTGCCCAGACACTATTTTACATTGACACAGCACTAAAACTGGGTAATTATTGACAGTGACTTGAAATTAAACTTATTATGTCAGATCGAATTGTTGTCACGACCACATTATGACACGCATTCTTCAAGGCTGGCAAAATAGGAACAAAAGACAGTAATGCAAACAGTCAAAATGGAATAGGAAAAAAATTAAAACTTCAAATGCAGGAAATGCACAGAAAGAAAAAATGGCTTGCATTTATATAACACCATTTATGACTCAGGATGTCCCAAAGCACTTTTACAGCCAATAAAGTATGTTTTGAAGTGTAGCCACTGCTGTGATACAGGGAAGAGCTGTTGCCATCCACATTCTGGATCTGTCGGAGAGATGGCATGATTGATAGTAGTTTGCCGTGGCATCAAGATGAAAATCAATAATGCCATGGAAGTTCACTAATGAGGATCAGTATAAAACACAGTGGTGTGTGAGAGACAATTCTGGTGACTGGTTACAAACTCAGAAAGTTAAGGAGGAATGCCATGTTTATTTGAAGGAACATCTGGATCACAATTTCCCGGTATACATACGAAAAGGCTGGAAATAGTTTTACCATTCATCATTTTATGGAGCCAGTATTCTTAAGTCAGTTTTAGGCCTTCCTTCTTTATGAGCAAATAGGGAAAATGGAATAGAAATATGTAGCATGCAGGAATAACCTGATTATAGCCTTATGTAACCTGTGTTTCTTAGAGCTCTGTAATTAACATGTATGTCTAAATATTTGATGCCCGGTGATTCAGCAGAGCTAGCATGCACCTTGCACGCTTCCATTTTATTTTAAATGTCATAAATTTTTACGTGCAGCATCAACACTGCTGTAAGTTTCTCCAAGAAGAAAATTGGTTTGAATTCACTGTAAAGTGAGTTTTATTTTTCTCTAAAGTAGGACTCAAAAGAAAGAGCGCAAACTACAAAGGTGATGAAATTATTCAGTGTGATATTTAACTTGAGAATATTTAATAAATTCATATAAAGTTTCTTTAATTACTACTTTGGCAGCAGCATGAACTCATTTAATCTTTACACAACAAACCTTCAAGGCTATAACACTTAGATGGTTCAGTGAACCACAGATATTTGCAGCACAGAAAGAGGCCACATTCAGTCCACTGTGTCAGTGCTGGCTCTTTGCTTGACCAATCCAGAATTAATCCCATTGCCCTACTCTCTCCTCATAACCCTGTAACTGACTCTGTTTTAAATATTTATCTACTCTTCCCTTAGAAAATGCAATGGTCTTTACCTCAGCTACTCCCAATGACAAAGCATTCAATGATACAATAACTCTTTGCATGAAGACAATTCTCCTAACTGCTCTCCTCACCCTCTTTGCAACAATTTCAAATTGATTGCCACCCACCCCCACCACCGCCCGCACCCCCCCCACCCCCCATCACTAGCTCCCTGAACAATGTGCTAATGTTCGTCCACATTCATTACTGAACACACAATGGCTCCATGTTATCAGCATTACACTTCATTGGCCACATTGTGTTAGTTAAAGAAATCAATCTGACTAGAACATTAATTATTAGGGGTGGATCCAACATGCTTAAACCAGACTGAATTACAGCCTCGAAGTCAAATGAAATGCACATTTTATACACCCACTGGCTATGGCCTTTTTACACAAGCAATGTTACATTGCATTTATGCTCATAATGACATAAATGGGGATTACATTTCCATTACAAAGTTGCTGTGTCCAAAACAATTCTGACAATATAAGCAATATAAACAATGCCACTGATGCCACCAAAGTTCATAGTATCAGGGGAGGTCCCCTGTTCTGCTTGCCAATAGGATCACATCTAGTGAAACTACCAGCCCCATGATGCCAAATTTGGGATCACCACCACCTCACCACTCCCCCGCCCCATCCCACCCCATGGAAAGAAGGTGTAGGTACCCAGCGCCCTCCATTTCCAATGTTGGGTGGCCTGGTACACCTGGTCTGAAGCCTCCCTCTGAGTGGGAGCGACCAACATGGGGAATCCTTTGTTGATTCCTTCGATGCAACCCAGGCAATGTTGAAAGAGGAAGTAAGTGGTGTTTAAAACAGATGTTTAAAATTGATAAAGATGAAGTATTAGATAAGCTGTCTAAACTTAAAGTGGATAAAGCACCAGGTTCAGATGAGATGCATCCAAGGATACTAAGGGAAGTGAGGGTGGAAATGGCAGAGGCAGTGGCCATAATTTTTCAGTCTTTCTTAGACTCAGGACTGGTGCCAGAGGACTGGAGAATTGTAAACATTACAATCTTGTTCAAAAAAGGGTGTAAAGATAAGCCCAGCAACTACAGGCCAGTCAGCTTAACTTGCTTGGTGGGAAAACTTACAGAACAAATAATTCAGGACAAAATCAAGATTGACATGGACAAATGAGAGTTAATTAAAGAAAGCCAGCATGGATTTCTTAAGGGAAAATTATGTTTACCTAACTTGCTGGAGTTTTTGAGGAGGTAACAGAGAGGGTTGATGAGGGAAATGCTGTTGATGTGGTGTACATGGACTTTCAAAAGGCATTTGATGCAGTGCCACACAACAGACTTGTAAGCAAACTTGTAGATCATGGAATAACAGGGACAGTAACAACATGGATACGAAATTAGCTAAGTGACAGGAAACAAAGAGTAGTGGTTAATGGATGTTTTTTGGGCTGGAGGAAGATTTGTAGTGGAATTCCCCAGAGACCCTTGCTTTTCCTGATATATCTTAATGACCTAGACCTTGGTGTACAGAGCACAATTTCAAAGTTTGCAGATGATATGAAAATTGGAAGCATTTTGAACTGTGAGGAGGATAGTATAAAACTTCAAAAGGACATAGACAAGTTGGTGGAATGGGCAGACAGATGGCAGATGAAGTTCAGTGCAGATAAATATGAGCTGATTTATTTTGGTAGGAAGAACATGGAGAGACAATATAGAATAAAGGTCGCAATTCTTAAGGGGGTGCAGGAGCAGAGGGACCTAGGTGTATATGTGCATAAGTCATTAAAGGTGGCCGGACAGGTTGAGAGAGCAGTTAATAAAGCATATAGTATCCTGGGCTTTAATTAATAGAGGCATCGAGTACAAGAGCAAGGAAGTTATGTTGAACTTGTATAAGACACTAGTTCGGCCTCAGCTAGAATATTGCGTCCAATTCTGGGTGCTGCACTTGAGGAAAGCTGTGACAGCATTGGAGAGAGTATAGAAGAGATTCATGAGGATGGTTCCAGGGATGAGGAATTGCAGTTATGAAGATAGATTGGAGAATTTAGGATTGTTTTCCTTGGAGACGAGATGGCTGAGGTGATTTGATAGAGGTAGTCAAAATCATGAGGGGTGTGGACAGAGTAGATAGAGAGAAACTGTTCGCACTCATGAAAAGATCGAGAATGAGAGGGCACAGAGTTAAAGTATTTGGTAAGAGAAGCAAAAGTGGATTAAGGAAAATCTTTCTCATGCAGCAAGTGGTTAAGGTCTGGAATGTGCTGCCTGAGAAAGTGCAGGTTCAACTGAAGCATTCAAAAAGGAAGAATATGCAGGGGAATGGGACTGAGGGAATTGCTCTTTCAGAGAGCCAGTGCAGACACGATAAACCAAATGGCCTCCTTCTGTGCTGTAACAATTCTGTGATTCTGTTTCCCCTCAACAGGCCCGCTATATCTAGGTCACAACCCAATTTGTAGCCTTACTGGCAAACTGACAGCAGAGGTTACTGCAGGAGTTTCATAGAAAAGCCCTGGAGTGCACAATTCCTCAGACAGTATAGATTAGCAGTTTGCAGTGCACTACACTCATATTGACAGGTTATGCACTTCCCACCCTCATGACATCTACTGCCAAACAGGTCATAAGGATTTTATTAGTTCTGAATATCCTTCCAAGTCACACAACATTCAACTTGGACATATACAACTGTTTTGGGCAAGCTATTAGAATCTGTCATTGGGAATAAAGTGACTGAGCACTTGAACAAACATCAGCTGAGCAGAGAGAATGAACATGGCTTTGGTAAGTGTAAGTCTCATCTGATAAACTTAGTTGAATTTATTGAGGGGGTCACTTGTAAGGTTGATAAGGGAACATGTGTGAACTTCCAGAATCATTTGATAAGATTTCACGCAAGAGAATATTCGTAAAAATGAAGGTGTATGGAATTAAAGGTAGCCTTTTGACCTGGATTAAAACTTGGAAACAGATCGAAAACTAGAGCTCCTTTCACGAGCGAAATCAGGAAGCACTTTAATACGCAACATGTAGTAGAAATCTGAAAAGTCTCTCCACTAAAAGGCTGTGCATGCTAAGACAATTGGAACTTTCAAGATTGAGATAGATAGATTTTTGTTCGGTCAGCATATCAAGGAGTATAAAGCAAAGGGGAAAATTAAGGTACGATGCAGATCAGCCAGGATCAAATTGAATGGCCGAACATGTTTGAGGATCTGAATGACCAACTCCTGTTCCTAATGTCCCTCTGCTCCTTCATCATCACCAAGTCAAAATTTTGGAATTCCTTACCTAATGCCTCTTGGGAATGCCATCTCCACAAAGACTGCAGTGGTTCCATAAGAAGGTCCACCAGAACCACCACCAACTCAGATTAACTAGGGATAGGGAATATATATGGCTTTGCCAGTGTCAGCTACATCTTAAGAATCAACACAAAAAAGACAGCCCAGCTTGCCTAATGGTTTTGTTGGTTAATCAATTATGGTACTGAGCCATACAGAGTAGGAGGCTCTCAGGTTCCATTCCCAGGCTGTGACTGCCATAGGAGCATACAATTAGTGTCAGATCCTCAATTAAAAAGCAGAAAATCAGCTGGCACTCCAACTTCTGATTGTAATTCAGTGGCCACTACTTAATGGCATCAGGGCCGGCCCCTGCCATTTGGGGATATTGCCGAATATATGGAGGCGGACTACCCCAGTGGATTCCCGGGGTGGGGTTTGCCTTCCTTTATTGTTGCCCCATGGCCCACAGAGAGGCCCCCCATGGCTCTGCCCCTGCCTGGCCCCAGCACATGAAAAAAATATTTTTACCTTCCCTTTGAAGGAACCTCAACATGAAGACGCCCTCTTCTCATCTGGGGTAAGGACGGTACTGGAGTAGTTTTGAGTCCCACAACCTCCCCCCTCCACCCCAACTGCAGTCTATTTTCTTGCTGACGTCCAGTTCTTAGTCTCACAACAGAACAATGACCACTTTGCAAGGTATGAGAGGGTTCCAGGAGTTAGAGTTTCCTCTGGAGTTATGTTGGATCCTCAGTGTAACTCCAATAGGTCAAAGTGAAAAATTGGGCAGGAAGCTAACACTTGCGTATCAACACTTAAGGGATTTTCTACCAGAAGTAATGCCGGGCATTCGGTACATCCATCCAAATATGGGTGAGTATATTTAAAATCCTAAAATATGTCCAACAACATTTTTCTGTCATTTGTTCCATAACAGCACTGAGTGCGAGAAACATTTTGTGAGAATAGTGAATTGCAGTGTCGAATGAGAACTCAGATACACAAGCCAATGGTTCAAATTAACATCCCCTGGTAATAATTAATTATTCATTAGAAATGGCTAATACACTAAAACTATAACATATATAAAGCCAGTGCATACATTTCACTCCAGGATTCTAATTAACAGAACAAACCCAGTAATACCTTAACACTCAATATTTATCAAATGGGAGGCTGATGACCTGGATTGTTATCATTAAAATGAAATAAACCCACTGCACATAGTTAAGGCTGGTCTGAAATTATGCAATTACCCTGTCAAAGGCATAATTTACATGGTCACTATGCAAAATGCCTCCTCCCCTCTCCCCAGGACCGCACACAAAAGGAAGGACGGGCAAGATTAAAAATTGAGCAGTGGAATTTATATTGTAACACTGTAATATCATCCTGAGCAACCAGTTCCTGCAAGGCACCCTGGACCTCTCATTCACAATCAGTTGCTGACCCCTCACCACCTTGTCCAAGATTGCACGCAAGTCAGCATCGGAATAGTTGTGGGACCTCTCCTTTCCCTCTGTCTTTACTTGAGACAATCAAATCAGCCATGATCTTGTTGAATGGTGGAGCAGGCTCGAGGGGCCGAGTGGCCTATTCCAGCCCCTAATTCGTATGAATTAAGGTGATTGGCAAGTGAACCAGAGGTGACATGAGGAAGCTTTATTTTTACACAGCAAGTTGTCGGAACCTAGAATGCTCTGCCTGAAAGGCTGGTGGAAGCAGATTCAACAGTAGCATTCAAAAGAGAGTTGGATAAATACTTGAATGGAATAAAAATTAAGGGGCTATGGGGAAAGAACAGGGGAGTGGAATTAATTAGATGGAGCTACTGAAGAGTCGAGACAGACATGATGGGCTGAATGGCCTCCATTCTGTGTTATATCATTCTATGATCCTATGGAGTTAGACATTGTCATAGACTATTGCTCGTGTTGGTCAGATGCCCATTACCCCCATTATCAATACACACTACCAACCATTTGAGTCGCAAAAGTTTTCATCCTGAAGGGTCAGGAAAAAATCTAATAGGACACACTGTGTGATGCCATGCTCCAGCAAATTCTGAGCCAGTCTTTATTTTTTGGGCCGATTTATCCTTAGCTATTTTGATGGTAAAATAATCTGTTAGAGGATTTGAAAGCTCTTCTTTTTCCTTTTGTAAGTTGTTGGATTAGTTTTTTTGAGTTCTTTCTCTGCAAAATGTGATTATCATTTCTTTAACTTTGGATTTATATGCTATGACCCACACTTTACACCTACTTTCCTGTAAGCACATGAAAGCCAATTGTTGTTGACTTAGAAAATGAATAGAATATCATTTTGTTTAAAGGCACATATATTCATATATTCTAACCATCAATGTTTATGCTGATGGTCAGCGTATCAGTTTTTGTTGACTCAGATCAGCATAACTGTTTACTTCTCTGCTCGCACATGCCATTCCTAAGACACTGGACACATCCCACTCTTCTACATTCACACTGCTTCTGATGCAGAATGCATGGGAATGGGAGGAGAGGAGGACGCTCGTAAGTAGGGAAGAGAATGCATGTTAAGGGGAATGAGAAGAGATTTGACAGATTTCATAGCAAGGGGAAAATGGATCGGGAGTGGATATGCATGAATAAGGGAGAAGTGGGTGGCAATAATGAATAAAGTGAAAGGGGAAATGACAGGAAAAAGAGGCAGATTGAAAGTAAAGAAGCAATGGTAAGTGGATGGTAATAGAAAGGAAAGGGGCAGAAATGGTCAACTTCACAGTGCAATGCACTCTACCTCAAGCACACCTTGGTCTGGAATTGCCCAAAAGATAGGTAGTCCCCTACTGGAACGGAACGTGGGTCCCAAGTCCACAAAGGTGGACGGTGGGACCCTGGAGGGATTTTACTGGCTGCAGCCAGTTAAGAGGCCACCACCGGGACTACTATCCAGTTAAGGACGGCAGCTCATCTCGCAGTGGTCTCGGCAGCACCACCGATAAAGGTGCCAGGGAAAAGAAGTAGGCGCTTCCATGTTGAGGTGCCCTCGAAGGGCAGGTAAAAATGTTTTTTTAATGTGCCGGGGCCAGACATGCAGCCCTGGTGATTGGCGGGGGTGGTGGCGGGGGGGGCGGGAATGCTGCCGCAGCAGCAGCAGAGCCACGGGGGGAGCCATTGCTACTAGGAGGCCTCTCTGTCAGCTATGGGGCGGTCATAAAGGAAGGCAATCCCCACCCCGGGAACCCACTGGGAGGCCGCCTCAATTTTCCCGGCGGTATCCCCATACGGCAGGGGCCCATCCTGATGCTGGTAAAATGCCAGCGAGGGCAAAAAATGGCCATTAATAGACCACGTAATTGAATTAATTATCTACCTATCTCCAGTTGGTGGGTGGCCCTACTGCTGCTGTTTCTGGGACTATGCCATGGTGACAGGAAGACATCGGGCTTCTCCCCCCCACCCCCGACACATTCCACTGCTATTTACCAGCCCTTCCAACTCCCAGCCCATCACCAGAGGACTGGTAAAATTCCAGCCCTGAATTATGTCCAAAGTCATATTGGCCTTGGATAATTTGGAGGCATCTTGGGCAATCATCTTAACAGGTGCTAGGCCCGTTGCATACACAAAGTAAAGGGATTAGGAAGGAAACAAGACATGGGGGAAAACACACTAAAAAAGAAAAAAATGGGGGCAGAGGTTATGATCTTAAATTATTGAACTCGATGTTGAGTCCGGAAGGCTGTAAAGTGACAGTCGAAAGATAAGGTGCTATTCCTCAAACTTACGTTGAGCTTCTTTGGAACACTGTAGCAGGCCAAGCACAGGAAGTTCCGAAGAAGGGTCACTGACCCGAAACGTTAACTCTGCTTCTCTTTCCACAGATGCTGCCAGACCTGCTGAGTGGTTCCAGCATTTCTTGTTTTTATTACAGGAAGTTCAGAGTTGGAGCAAGGTGGAGAATTAAAATGACAAGCAACAGGAAACTCAGGGTTATACTTGTGGACTGAACGGAGGCGTTTCACAAAGTGGTCATCCAGGCTGTGTTTAGTCTCCCCAATGTGGAGGAGACCACATTGTGAGCAGTGAATACAGTATACTAAATTGAAAGAAGCACAAGTAAATCGCTGTTTCACTTTCATAGTCATAGAATCATAGAATTCTTACAGCACAGAAGGAGGTCATTCAGTCATCATGTCTGTGCTGGCTCTCTGAAGCAGCAATTAATCCCGTGCCATGCCCCCGCCTTCTCCCTCTTGCCCTGCACATTCTTCCTTTTCAGATAATAACCAAGTTCGCTCCTGAATGCCTCGATTGAACCTGCCTCCATTACATTCTCAGGCAGTGTATTCCAGATTCTAACTACTCGCTGTGGGAAAAAGGTTTTCCCTCTTGTCGCCGTTGCTTCTTTTGCCAATTAGCTTAAATCTGTTCTTGATCCTTCCACCAATGGGAACAGTTTCTCCCTTTCTGCTCTGTCCAGACCCCTCATGACTTTGAATACCTCTATCAAATCTCCTCTCAACCTTCTCTTCTCCAAGGAAAACAGTCCCAACTTCTTCAATCTATCTACATAACTGAAGATCCTCATCCCTGGAACTATTTTCATGAATCTTTTCTGCACCCTCTCCAATGGCTTCATATCCTTATGTTATCATCAGGTGAGTCGCAGTTGAAAGTCTCCCCTCTTGTCGCTCTTCTTGTTCGACCACAACAGGGTTTATTTCTTTTAAACTGAATATGCTTACCAATTCAGTGAGTGTTTAACCATTTAAGGTGCTATGATCATACAAGAACCAATTGGACAGGATTTCTTGAGTTTAAACAAGAAAGAGGTTAGTTTATTATACTTAAAATCAAAACCCGATCTAAGTAAACTACACTCCAACTTTCTCACACACACACACACACACACACACACACACACACACACACACACACACACACACACACACACACACACACACACACACACACACACACACACACACACACACACACACACACACACACACACACACACACACGTTACAGAGTGATGAACAATAGATTGGTTGGATTAGAGTCCAGAACAAATAAGATAATATACAATCTATGGAGTCTGGTAGTTCAGTTGTTTTCCGGCTAAATTTGTGGTCCTAAATTTCCTGGTTGGTAGAGGTGGCCACCTGGTTCAGGGTTTTCTTGGAGACAGTGATGTAGATGGCTTTCTTCCCGAAGTCTTTGTCTGCAGCAATAATAGACTTGGATGTTTTGCTATCTGCAGACAGGGTTTGAAATTTACAGTATTACCTGGAGAGAGAGAGAGAGAGAGAGCAAGTGAGAGAGAGAGAGAGAGAGAGGCAGCCCCCCTAGGGGCCTGCACTGATTAGCACTCAAAGCTTGTCTGCTGGGTGCAAAAGAAACTCCAAGTTTTCACACAAATAGACAGACTGTCACATGATTGTCTCAATGTATTTTTTTTTCCACTTTCATGAGATTCAAGTCTAAGAATTTCAATCTCTCAGGTCTTATTGTTTCAATGCTTACCCACTGGTGATTCGTCTCTCCTAGTGTTAACGTTCCATGATGGCTTTGAATATCTTGCTAATGATAGCAATACCAGGTAGTAATCAAACACGCAAGCCATTATTGTGGATGACGGCTGTTCAGATATGCGCCTCCAACTCAATACTTTGGAATGCAAATTTTGATGACCATCTTAGCTGCTGTCCTTTTAAAAGTTTAATTTAGATTTCCAACCGATGAATTAAAAATCATCATTCAACATTGCACGGTTTCATGACACTTCCTAAAGTGTGGTGCCCAGAACTGGATGCAATTCTCCAGTTGAGGGGAACCAGTGTTTTATACAAGTTTAACATACTTTCCTTACTTTTTACTCTATACCCCTGTTGATAAAGCCGAGAATGTTGTATGCTTTATTAACCGTGCATTTGTCCTGCCACCTTCAATGATTTATGCACATATGCCCCCCGGTCCCTCTACTATTGCACCCCCTTTAGAATTGTATCCTTTGTTTTATATTGTTTCTCCACGTCCTTTCTACCAAAATGAGTCACTTCACGCATCTCCATATTAAATTTCATCTGCCACTTGTCCACCCATTCCACAAAGCAGTTCATGTCCTTTTGAAGTTCTAAATGATCCGCTTCACAGTTCACAATGCTTCCAAATTTTGTATCATCTACAAGTTTTGAAATTGTGCCCTGTACACAAAAGTCTCGGTTATTAGTAATGTATCAGGACGAGTAGGGGTCCTAAAACCAACCCCTGGGGAACTCCACCAGAAACCTTCTTCCAGTCTGAAAAACAACCATTAACTACTTTCTCTGTTTCCTGTTAGTCAGCCAATGTTGTATCCATGTTGCTACTTTTAATATTTTTATTTTTTGCGGACTTGTGTTAAAACTGAAAAGATTCCATGGATGTGTTTTTTTTAACCAAGTTCTCCGATGGGACCCTCATCAACCCTCTCTGTTACCTCATCAGAAAACTCAAGCAAATTAGTTAAACACGATTTGCCCTTAACAAATCCATGTTGGCTGTCCTTAATTCACCGGCATTTGTCTAAATGAAAGAGTGTTTAGGGCCCTGGATGATGAGAAGGAGGACATAAAAGGGTGGGATTTTTCCCCCCACCCCTTGTTTCTTTCTTAATCCCTTAACTTTGTGTTCGGACGTTTACTATCCTGTCAGTTACACCTCATGCAGGCACATCTTTTGTTTCTTAATTTGTCCCATTACTACCCACTTTGGCTTTGTACCCTGAAACCTTCATTTAATCTCTCCTGCCCTCCAGCTTATCACAGACCTTCCCTTTTGTTCTTCTTCCCCCTTTCACTTGCTGAAAACCTATTACATTTCCATTTTTTACCAGTTCTGATGAAAGGTCACACAGACCTGAAACGTTAACTCTGTTTTCCTCTCCACAAATGCTGTCTGAGCATTTTCTGTTTTTGTTTCAGATTTCCAGCATCTGCAGTATTTTGCTTTTGTTTCATGTATTCATAGCTTTCATTCTTCCAGTACAAGTAATGCCATTTAAATCCACAGCTTATAATATAATTACTTATTTTAAGATGTCACAGCTGTTCTTGAGTTGTTAATTGTCAAATATTTTGCAGCTATTGGTCAGTTCTATGTGTTTTGTAAGGTTTGCTTGAATGAAGAGTTACGTTGGCACAATCCATGAAGAATTATGCACTCATTTCCTCAAAGAAGACTCTGAAATTTCTGCAAAAGCATTGAGGAAGCAGATCTCAGACCTCTACCCACACTTGTCTCCAATCCTGACTCCCCTCAAAGTCCTGGGGTCAGGGTCATTTAAGTTTGGTATGTAGGTGCCTGCACCATTTACTGTGCAACTGAGGCCAGGAAGGAGGGATTTCACATTCTACTGTGTCTGTCTCCAAGGGACCATATTTACTCTCGCTAATCTCTTCCTTTTTACATACCTATCGAAACTTTAACAATCTGTTTTAATGGTTCTTGCTAGTTTACTTTTATATTGTATTTTCTCTTTCTTTATCAATTTCTTCATCATCCTTTGCTGAATTCTAAAATCCTCTCAATTCTAAATTTTACTCCTGTTTTTGGCAACATCAGAGAGTCATTACAGCATGGAAGGAAGACTGTCAGTCCATTGACTTCCATGCTAGCTCTCTGTAGAGCAATCCAGTCAGTCTTATTCTCCTGCTCTATCCCTGGAGCCCTGCAAGTTTATTTCCATCAAGTGCCTATCCAATTTCCCTTTGAATTTATTGATCGTTTCTGCTTCTGCCAGTCTCATAAGCAGCAAGTTCCAGGTCAGTACCACTTGCTGTATAAAAAAGTTCTTCTCACATTCCCCTGCATCTCTTGCCCAAAACTTTACATCTTGTCTCCTAGTCCTTGTACAATCAGCTAATGGGAACAGCTTTTCTTTGTCTACCTTGTCTAAACCTGTCATAATCTTGTACACCTCTCTCAGATCTCCCCTCAATCTACTTTGCTCCAAGGAGAACAACCCCAGCGTCTCCCACCTAACCTTGTAGCTAAATTCCCTCATCCCTGGAACTATTCTGGTAAATCTCCTCTGCACTCTCTCAAGGTACCTCACATGCTTCCTAAAGTGTGGAGACCAGAACTGGGTGCCATACTCTAGTTGAACCGCTGCAGTCCATGGGAGGTAGATACACCCACAGTTGTAGTTGTGATCAACAACACATTCTGATTACTCAAGCAATGTGGTATTCCTTGCAAAATCTTATCCATTGTTGCTTGGAAGATTTTTGGAGAAGACTTCACACCATAGGGCAGCTTCATGTAGGAGTATAACCCCATTTTTGTGTTTATCTTGAGATACTGCTGATTCTCTAACTCCACATTGAGCTGTGCCTAAGCATAGGACAAATCCAAGTTCATGAATAGTTTGGATCTCACTAACTTCACATACGAATCTTGAGAGGTCGGCAGCGGATACTGCTTATCAGCCACTGCCTGGTTGATTGTGACTTTGTAGTCTCCACATAGTCTTTCGCTTTTGTCTAACTTGGACACTACTACAACTGTGATCAGTTTTCACGAGCACATCATTTCTCCCTAGCTTTTTTAGTTCCTCTTTAACCTGGGTTTTGAGAGCATAAGTAACCGGTCTAGCCTTGCAATATATTGGTTTTGCATCAGGCCTAATTCGGAAGCGCACTTTCTCACCAATTATGCCGTCAAAGCTGTCCTCAAAAATGTTGCTGTAATTATTCAATAGCTGATCAAGCTTTTTGGTGGCCTCAACTTGGAAAACATGCTTCCAGTCTAACTTCAGCTTGCGGCGCCAGTCTTTGCCCATTAACATTGGTTTGTTGAGGTATCTCGCTCCAACAATGCGTAACTTGACAGACTTGCCCTTATATTGGACATTGCACTCCATTTGTCCACATGTTTCTAACACCTCACCAGAATAGGTTTTCAACTGAACTGTGCTCTCATTTAGAGGTATGTCACTGAATTTTCTTTCGTACGTATGTCTACTCATAATGAAACAATCTGCAGCTGTATCAATGCGCATGCTAATGTACCATTGATTTACCAACACCTTTATACTAAAGTCTCTGTCATTTGAGTGATTACTAGTGGCGTAAATGCTGAACAACCCTAGCTCCTCTTTGCTTAAGCACTCTGGATTCACTTCTAGATTGTGAACTCCACCCTTGTGACATCACTGTTTTCCAGTACTACTGGAATGAGTTGCCTTTCCTGCTTTGGCTTCCGCTCAACAAGCAGTTACAATGTGGCCTTTCTTTTGGCAATTAAAGCACTTGACATTTCTATACTGACATGCTTGTGTCATGTGGTTGCCCTGACCATGATAACAAGACATTAAATCACTATCAACAGCACTCTTCTGCATAGGTCTTTCTATTTTAGGCTTGATGGAAGCCTTCTGACAGTGGACAGAAGCTGTATTGTCATTGGGATAGGAAGAACTTCCCGAGCATTCTTTGATGCCATCTCCATAGAAAGAGCAATCTTACATACGAGCTCAAATGTAAGATTTTGGGTCTTTAGTAACTTTGATTGGATTCTTTCATCCAACAATCCACACACGAACCATTCTCGTAATGCATGGACCAGGAATGTGTCAAAGTTACAATGTAGCAATGAATTCTTCAGTGCCACAATATACTCACCAACTCTTTCACTATTTTCCTGATTTCTAGTTCCAAATTTGTGTCTTTCCACTATGTCTAGTGGCTTAGGGTTGAAATGTTCCAACTTGGTGATGATTGTTTTGAATGGCGCATCTTTGCTTTGTTGGGAACAAGAAGGTTTGTTAGTGTTTCATGCACTTTCGGGTCAATTTCCATTCGCAAAATTGGTTCCTTGTACACAAGAATTGCCTTATTCTGTGTCCTGACCTCTTTACTTTCACCTTCAAGTTCCAAAATGTTATTATCTCTGAAAAACATGTCCATTCTTTCAATATAAGAACTGAATGGTTCTTGAGCCCTCTCATATGTTCCTAGACTTTGGATGTATCCCATATTTTCCTATTTGCAAATTCACAGTAACCCAATGAACACTTTACTGTGGATGTCCATAAAAGTGATACCTAAAACCAGTCTAGTCGGTGGTTGAAAATGTTCTCTTACCCAAATGAGCACTTTGAATCCGATGGACATTAGGACCCAACGGCATCCCATTCAAATCAGGAGACAATTTGAGGCTTAGGCTTCGCACAATCCAGCCAAAATTTCTTCCAACCAAGTAGGTAGGTCACTGGGAGCTGCCTGATCTTGTTCACTGCACTCCCTGCTGCTGTTTGCTGCCTATATTTACAGACTTTGATCTCATCCTCGTCACCATTTTCTGTAATTTATTCGGGTGACATTAGCAGAGAAAATGAACACCAAGCTTGGCCAGTTCAAGAAAGTGTTGATTTGTGTCATTATGCCATCATGTCATTCCATCATTAGCATAATATACAAATACATTACTGATATCATTGTCAAATTTTGAAATATTACTGTGTTACAATAGCCAAGTCATTTACAGATATCAAAAAAAGCAGTGGTCCGAGCACTGACCCTTGGGGAAACACGACTGTCTACCATCCTCGTCTGAAAAACAAATATTAATGATGACTTGCTGTTTTCTGTACTTAAGTCAATTTTTATCCAAGCCGACACTAACCCTCCTATTCCACGTGCCTCAATTTTGTTAACCAGTCTTTTATGTGCTGCTTTGTCAAATGCTTTCTTAAAATCCATATAGACAACATCATCTTCATTCCCTTCACCAACTTCCTTTGTTACTTAATCAGAAAATTCATTTAGATTAGTCAAACGTGATCTGCCTTTTACAAATCCATGCTGGCTCTTAATTAACAAACTGACTCCTGACAACGCAGTGGCCCACCAACGTCATCAGAGCACTCCAAGCTGCGCACATGCGCAAACGGTCTCCTGCTCTCAGTGAGATGCTGCGCATGCACAGCCTACGTCTTGCCAGGACTAATTGGCGCATGCGTGGGAAAATTTCATCAGGTACTCACTTCCCCTCACTCAGCTACTCTCTCCCACCCCCTTGGCCACTTGCTCCAGGCCTCGACGCTTTCTCCCCCTCTTCCCCGGCTGATTGTTCCCTGCTCCCGCCACCCACGTTTCTGGCCGCTTGCTTCCCCCCCCCCTCACCGCCCCACTGTCCGGCCACTCGCTCCACCCTCCTCGCTTCTCCACCCCACCACCCCACTCTCCAGCCGCTAGTTCTAGGCCACGCCACTTCCCTCCTCTCAGCCACTTGCTCCTATGTCACCTCATCACCCTTCACAGCCCGCCTTGCTTCTTCGGGCAGCGCGATGAGGAACGATCGAATGTGGGAACAAGTGACCGAGAAGAGGGAAGTGGCATGGCCTGGAGCTAGCGGCTGGAGGGAGGGCAGGGGTGAGGTGAGGAGCGAGCAGCTGGAGAGCAGGATGGGTATTGGGGGAATGGGCAGCGAGCAGCCGGAGAGCGGGATGGGGGGCGAGCAGACAGCAAGCAGCTGGAGAGCGGGATGGGGGGGTGGGAAGCGGGGAGCAAGCGGCCGGGGTGGGGAGACGGGGTGTTGGAAGCAGGGAGTGAGCGGCCAGAGAACAGGATGGTGGAGTTGGGGGGAAGCAAGGAGCAGTGTCATACCAGGGTTCCTTCTTTGTCAAAAAAAATCAAAACATCCAAGAAATTATACAAATAAAGCAATGGCAGGAGTAGCAGGGGACTGTTGAGGGTGGGTTGGAGGCAGAGATGGTAGCCTTTCAGGGGATTTTTGAGTTGAAGTTGTTTTCTGTGATAAATTAAGCAGTGCCATCTTTAATCCGGGCAGCTGCATGAACGTCGCTGTGACGTTTAAGTGGAAGAGGCTGCCTTTGCGAATGTGCTAGTACTGCACATTCTTGTATAAGGGTGTCACATTTGCCACTTTCCAATCCTCTGGCAACTCCCCCCTATCCAGAGAAGATTGGAAGATTATGGCAAGCCCTTCTGCTATCTCCACCCCTACTTCCTTTAGCAACCTGGGATGCAAACAATCCCTACCAGGTGACTTATCTACTCCAAGCATAATCAGCCTTTCCAGTGCATCCTGCCTGTGAATCTTCACCCCATTATCTCTACCATCTCCACTTCCTTAGTAAATACTGATACAAAGTACTTATTACATATGTGAGCTTTGCCCTACACCTCTAAACATATATCACCTTCTTTATCCCTAATAGGTCCCATCCTGCCTCTTCCAAGCCATTTCCTATTTACATGCCGGTAGAAGATTTTTGCATTGCCTTTTATGTTGACTACCATTCTATTCTCATTTTCTCTCTTTGCCAGTCATATTTTCCTCTTCACTTCCTCTCTCAACTTATTTTGTTTGACCTGGTTCTCACTTGAAGAATTCATCTGAGATGCATCATACAACTTTTATTTTTGTTTCATCATATTTTCTACCTCCCTCCTCATCTAAGGAGACCTGGTTTTTTTTTCCACTGCCTTTCCCTCTTGTTGGAATGTACCTAGCCTGTAACCTGTCTTTGTATTCCTTGTTGTCCTTCTTAGTCTGCTCCTATCTAATATGGCACTACTTCCTTCTCTAGAACTATCCAACATTCTTACTCCTTTATGAACCTTATTCCTCTTGAACATCTATATGCTGGTGCCCACCCCGCTGCCAATTTAGTTTAAACCCCCCTCAACCCCACAAATGAATCTCCCCGTGAGGGCATTGGTCCCAGTTCTGTTCAGGTGCAAACTATCCCTTTTGAATAGGTGCCTCCTGCCACAGAATTGGTCCCAATGCCCCAAAAATCTGAAGCCCTCCCTCCTGCACCATGTTCAAGCCATACATTGATCCTCCCTATCTTTCCATTTCTACTCTCACTAGCACATGGCACTGGGAATAATCCACAGATTACTACCTTCGAGATCCTACTTGTTAACTTCCTGCTGAAAATCTAGGTAGGACCTCAATACCTGCCCTCTCTATGTCATTGGTACTGATGTATACCACAACTTCTGGTTCAGTCCCTTACCCCTGCAGAATATTTTCCCCCCTCTCCATGATGTCCTTTACCCTGGCACCAGGGAGGCAACACACAATGTGGGGACTCATGATGATAGATGCCTGTCTGTCCCCTAACTATAGAATCTATTATAGCGACTGCATTTCTACACTTTGCTTCCCCTCCAGTCCCTTGCACATTGGTCTGGGCTATACTCCTTCAGGGTATCGTCACACCCAGCAGTCTTCAATGCTGAGTGCCAGTTTGACAGTGGCACACACCCTTAAGACTGCTGCACCTCCTGCCACTTCCGAATGGCCACCCATCTACTATCCTGAACTCTCTCTGCCTGTGGAGTGGCCATCTCGTTGAACATACAACCCAGGAAACTCTCAGCCTCCCTGATGCTTCACAGTGACTTCAGCTGTCCCCCCAAGCTCAGAAACCAGTAGACACCACAACCATTGAAACTCCTGGTTGTGGCTGAAGAAAACAGTATCTATTCCCCTGACTGTACTGTCACCTATCACTATTACATTCCTTTTCACTTTCCCCACTTGAATGGCCTCCTGTACCATGGTCCCATAGCAGTTTGTTCATCTACCCTGCAGACTTGCCCTCTTGCAAACAGGCAGCAATTGCTGCATACCTGTTTTTTTTTCTCAATTGTGGGATGTGGGTGTCACTGACTAGGCCAGCATTTATTGCCCATCACTAATTGCCCTTGAACTGAGTGGCTTGCTAGGCCATTTCAGAGAGCATTTAAGAGTCAACGACATTGTTGTGGGTCTGGAGTCACATGTAGGCCAGACTGGGTAAGGATGGCGGATTTCCTTCCCTAAAGGACATTAATGAACCTGTTGGATAAGGGCAAAATCCAAGGCTCCTCCAGAACTACATCCAGTGTCCTCTTATCTGCCTGACTCACAGCCTTACCCTCCTGTCCCTGACCACTGAACAGACCTGTATTAATAACTAACCAAAAGGGTGTGACTACTTCTGGGATCAAGGTGTCCAGGTAACTTCCCATTTCTCTGATGCCCTGCAATGTCTGCACCTCAGATTCCACTCAACAGCTCTGAGCTGAAGTTCCTCAAGATGAAGATACTTTCTGTAGATGTGGTTGCCTGGGATCATGATGCTCTCCACAAACTCCTAAGTGCAGCAGTTGTGGCACACCACCTCCACTGCCATCCCTATTTAACCTTGTTTTATTTATATAAATAAATAAAAAATAATGTATTTAATGAACTAAGTTAACTTTTTTTAGTTTTTAAACTACTTGATATAGTTTCAGTTATAGAGAGGTTAAATTACATATTTCCCTGTAACTTACTCCTGCCGTCCCTCCTTGTGCTGTGAGGTCACTTTGCAATTTTTCTCCCTTACCACTTACAGACTCACAGACCATCCTTTTTCACCACTCCACTCTCAGCCTCATCTTTTTCCACTGCTCCTCTCTCGGCCTCAGTCTTTTCTTTTTTTCCAAAAATATACTTTATTCATAAAAATCTGTAAAAAATACATTACAAAACAGTTCAAAACAGCACCAAGTCGACAATACAAAGAGTGCAAAGGAGATCAGTTTCCTTCAATACAGGAGTGAGTTGCCTCACAACCCTTCCATTTCATTTTACATGCCATGTACATTTTGCAGCTGACCCATATTTTCTGGATAAAGCCCGAGGGGTTTTCCATGGATCCAGCCCCTCAGTTCAGCTTGGTTGGGGGGACCTTACACAGTGGTCTTTCCCCATTGAGCCTTTGCCGTGGCTGCCCCAAGCTTTAGTGCATCTCTCAACATGTAGTCCTGGACCTTGGAGTGTGCCAGTCTGCAACACTCGGTCGTGGACAACTCTTTGCGCTGTAAGTCCAGCAAGTTTCGGGCAGACCAAAGAGCATCTTTCACTGAATTTATGGTCCTCCAGCAGCAGATGATATTTGTCTCGGTGTGCGTCCCTGGGAACAGACGTAGAGCACAGACTCCTGTGTTACAGAGCTGCTTGGGATGCACCTCGCCAAAAACCACTGCATCTCTTTCCACACCTGCTTTGCAAAGACACATTCCAGAATGAATTTTATTTTAGTGTTTAATTCACTGCCACTTCTCTTCCAGGAATGCCTACCTTGAAGAAGTTCTGCTCTTCTCTCCAACAGGATTTTCGTTTGTCTCTTTTACCTTGTTCACCTTCATTGCTTTCTATTTCCCTCCTGGTGTTTGATAAAGTGTCTACCAAAACTCGTTTTCACAGTCACATCTCCTTCCTCAGTGACTGTCTCCGGCTCCGACTTATTCCACGTGGAGTCCAACTGCAGTTTCACCCATCATGTTTTGAATCCACCCAGGATTACAGGTATCTCCGAGAAATACAATGTTCCTCGGACTGCTATTCTCACCGCATCCTGTGATCCACACTCAGTGCTATGCGCCGCCACATGTACACACTGAACCTCTCTCTCCAGCAGCACCGCCTTACCTTATCTCAAAGCTGTTCTACTCCACATTTTCATTTCATCCTTCATCTCATCCGACAGTTCCGAAGAAGGGTCACTGACCTGAAACGTTAACTCTGCTTCTCTCTCCACAGATGCTGCCAGACCTGCTGAGTATTTCCAGCATTTCTTGTTTTTATTTCACATTCCAGAACCATCTCTTCCCCACCACAGCCACCTCAAGGGCATTGTGCGGAGGGGGTGAGACTCCAGGCATGCAGGAAAGATCTGACGGGGAGGGCTCTTCTCACCACCAGCCAAGCTACATCTTGGTGCTTGTTTGAAAGTTCTGGTGATGAGGCATTCCGCCAAATGACTTTGGCAGTCTGCTCGGGGAACCATCCGACAGGATCCACTATCTCCTTTTCCCGTAGGGCCTTGAGGATATTCCGTGCAGACCACTGCCTGATGGATTGGTGGTCAAAGGTGTTTTTCTGCACTAACTTTTCCACGAAGGATAGGTGGTACGGCACGGTCCAACTGGATGGAGCATTCCACGGCAATGTGACCAGCCCCATCCTTCGCAACACCGCGGACAGATAGAACCTCAGCACGTAGTGACACTTGGTGTTTGCATACTGGGGTTCTACGCACAGCTTGATGCAGCCACACACAAAGGTGGTCATCAGGATGAGGGCGAAGTTGGGTACATTTTTCCCGCCCTTATCCAGAGGTTTGAACATCGTGTCCCCAGATGAAGTGGAAAATGGCTCGCGTGACCGCCACGGTGCAGGAGTGGGGTATAGGCCAGACCTGCGCCACATACAGCAATAACGTGAGCGCCTCGCACCCGATGACCAGTCTTTCCATCAGTCTTTTCTACCACTCTGCTCTCAGCCTCACTCTTCTCCACTGCTCTGCTCTTGGCCTTGTCCTTTCCTCTTATTCCACTATCCGCCACACCCTTTTTCAAGCATTAGATCCCTTGTATTTGCTAATGAAGGTCTGGTGCCTGTTTTAGGTCCTTTCTGAGGAATTGGCTGCTCTGAGCAGTGTAGACGTTGGGACGCGCCCCCACCCCCACCCCTCAGGTTTTCCAAGCATGAAGGCAATCTAGCATAATCGAAAAGGTAGGTAAATTGATTTTTCTTTTAACATTCAAGCAGGTGTGTTCCTCCCAGCTCCACAGCACTCCAGACAGCCACTACTGACCTCTGATTGCACCCCCCACCTCCCCACGACCCACCCACCATTATCCTGTCCCCCTACTCTTCCCTTCCGGGACAACTGAAGGCCTCTTTTAGTGAGGATTAATCACTGTTCTAAATGGGGTGCAAGGCCCAATTTCTGGACCAGCTTTGGGATTCCCGATACAGCCACATGCTCCTTACACGTATTCTGTTATGGACCCAAAAACAGGACATAACTAATTTCCACCTCAGGCACAATCCGAGTTGTTCTCAAATTCTGCCTCCCTTACCTCAGCTACCGGTCCCGCAGAAAATTGCTCTACCAAGCCCAGGAATTTTGAAGCCTAAACATTTGGTTTTTATAAATATCTGATACCCCGTGCCACTGCTTCCCACCTCCCCCGCCTTAACATATCCTCTCGCACATGGTAATCCCTGTTTATTTAATGACTTATTACACTGAATTTATGCTACAAAACCACTTCTACTTGAAGTGATCTTGTTTGCACAGGTCCACTTCTGTAGAATCTGTACCATTAACATTGCAGGGTGGTGTAATGTCAGCAGCAACGTAAAGGTAACAATAGAGCAGTTGTCTGAAAGTTACAAATTTGCCAAACTCTTGAACAAGTTTAAGGCATTCTTACTTTGCAGCAATTTTGTCCTGGATTTCAACAAACTGACTCTAAAGTTGTCTCTGTATATCGCTGTTCCGTGTTTGGCGAGTGTCCTGTGCCTTTGAATCCTCGAATAGTTACTGCACAGATGGAGGCCATTCAGCTTGTCGTGTCCATGCCAGCTCTCTGGAAGAGCAGTTTAGCTAGTTCCACTCTCCTGCCCTTTCCCGTAGTCCTGCAAATGTTTTCTCTTCAGGTACTTATCCAATTCCCCTTTGAAAGCCCCAGTTGAATCTATCTCTACCACACTGTCTGACAGTGCATTCCAGATCCTAACCACACGCAGTGTAAAAATGTTTTTCCTCATGTCGCTTTTGGTTCTTTAACCATTCACCTTAAATCAGTGTCCTCTGGTTCTCAACACTTCCACCAATGGGAACAATACTCCAGTTGAGGCTGCAACAGTGTTTTATAAAGGTTCATCATAACTTCCTAGTTTTTGTACTGTAAGCCCTCTATTTAGACAGACCAGGATCCCACCTTCAACAATTTTTCACGTATACCCCTATGTCTCTCTGTTCCTCCAGCCCATTTAGAATTGTGTCATTTATTTTATGTTGCTTCAGTTCGTTCTTCCTACCAAAATGGATCACTTCACACTTCTCTGCATTGAATTTTTTCTGCCATGTATCCGGCCATTCCATCAGCCTGTCTACGTCCTCTTGAAGTTTATCACTATCCTCCTCACAGTTCACAATACTTCCAAGTTTTGTGTCATGTACAACTTTTGAAAATGTGCTCTGTACACCCAAGTCTAGATCATTAATACATAATCAAGAAAAGCACAGTGGTGCAGTGGTTAGCACCGCAGCCTCACAGCTCCAGCGACCCGGGTTCAATTCTGGGTACTGCCTGTGCAGAGTTTGCAAGTTCTCCCTGTGACTGCGTAGGTTTTCGTCGGGTGCTCTGGTTTCCTCCCACAGCCAAAGACTTGCAGGTTGATAGGTAAATTGGCCATTATAAATTGCCCCTAGTATAGGTAGGGGAATTGAGGGAAGGTAGGGCTGTGGTAGGAATATGGGATTAATGTAGGATTAATATAAATGGGTGGTTGATGGTCGGCATAGACTCGGTGGGCCGAAGGGCCTGTTTCAGTGCTGTATCTCTAAATAAATAAAAGCAGTGGTCCCCATACTGACCCCTGCGGAACTCCACTGAATAGCTTTCTCCAGTTTGAGAAACAACTGTTCACCACTGTTTTCTGTCGCTAAGTCAACTTCATATCCATGCTGTCACTGTCCCTTTAGCACTGCCTTAAGCTAACTGAAAACTGATTCCTGACGTGGAGACCTGGACCCTGATATTTCTCAGTCTAATGTTCTGCGTATGTCTCTTCCTTGTGCATTAAGTAGAGAAATAAGGAGCAGAGACTCATAACATCAGACCTCAGCATTATTAGCATTTCCAGTAATGAAATGGTTGGTGTGATCTGGGTCATCTTGTGTATATCTGAGCCCAATGGCACCATTAATTTGAGACGCAAATAACATGTGTGATGTCACAATGCCTGACACACTATTTTCCTCACCTTGTACTGGGTGTCGATGATGGGGATTAAATTGGATAACCCTTGAATTTGGGCACATGGGTCACGATGCATGATTAGCCCATGCCAGTTTGCTGAAATATAAGCAGGATGCCAACTTTATGCTGCCTGTGCATTTGCATGATTTCTGCATGCAGCTAGCGCTCTCCACACTATTCATTGGCTGCACGCATCAGCAGGGGACCCAATATCATTAGTGCCTCGCACTATTTAAAGCTAACCTGCGCCTCCTAAAAGGGACGTGCACTGTGGCTAATGGTGGTGCTGAGATCATTCTGAATCTTGTGTTGTGGAAGAATTAACAATGGGAGAAAGCATGCCTTCAGGTTTCTCAGACACTGCAATAGAGTTCTTAGTTGAAAAGGTGAAAAGAGGAAAGATGTCTTGTGCCCTAATGGGGGCTGGAGGCTTTTCAGACACATGCTCAGAAGGCAGTGGCATGAGATAGCAGGGTGGCCAATGGCAAGAATGTAGCCCTGATGACATGGATGCAGCTGAGGAAGAAGCTTAATGACCTCACTTGCATTGCCAATGTCAGTGAATGAATCTTCGACGACCATTTCCTACCAACTGCACCACTCTCCTCATTCACTACTTAATTTGTCACACCTCCAACACTCACCTGCCAACAATCTTGATCAATCAGGATTAATTCCTGGCATTCATTTGCTTTACCTCACCCTAACACAGATAGCACTGTGACAAGCCCCAGACCCACATCTCACAGCTGGCACATGCTGCCAGCTAGTCAACTATGACAGCCACAGATTGCACAATACTCACTGACACATTTCCCACCTTCTTGCAGGAGCAGATGGCACGTATCAGCACGCAGCAAGAATTAACGGGAGCAGGAGAGACACATCTGCATCTTTTAACTCCCATGGAGGAAACAGTTCTGGCCTTTGCTGAGACCATGGCCACTGGTGGGGCTGAATCCATTGAAGATGAGGTTATCTGCATATCTAATCCTCCTTTTCTAATCCCACTTCTCCCTCATCCCTCAACCTCTTCTGACTCACAAGCTGCAGATGGTGTGAGTGCACACTTTTTACTTTCTCCTCTTCCCTCACCACAACCCAAACTTTTGTTCCTTTTTAACTTCAAATACTCAAGATCTTGAATTGGCCAAGGCAGTAGAGGAAGAGACAGAAGAAAGTGAAGACGAAAGGACATTGTCACTAAATTTCACAGTCACAGCCACCAAGTCAGAGATTGACATTGCATGTATTTTAGAGGCTAGGATAGAGGAAGGATCTGCATGTGTGAGACTCCGGGCACCAGTGTAGTGGAGACAGGACTGGGGGAAAGGATAGTGCAGGTGTCAGCTTGCTGAAAGGCATGGCCACGTGCTAGTTCTGCTGCAGAGGACTAAGATGTCGATTTCAATGGGCCAGACTACAGAAGAAGGCTAATGAGTGTCTAAGGAGGAGTCCAGAGTCCAGCACTAACATGGCACAGGGCTTTGCACAGAGCTTGGAGCCTATCTTTTCCAGCATGGAACAGCCGGTCACCTCCATCAACCCACGTGCGGTGCAACCATGATGCAGTATCTGATGGCCGATGTCTCAGCTTCCATTGCAGCACAAACAGCAGCCACTCAATATCTGAGTGCTGCAGTGGAAGCTCAGACTGAGGTCAAGCAATCTCAGCTTGCTGCCAGGGAATCTGAGGCAGCTGCCATCATGGCACTGGATACTGATATGCCATCAGTGCAGTCCAACAATCTGTTCTCCAACAGAGAACTAGGATTGCTGGGGTGTCACCCCAGGAGAGTAGCAGAGGCTCTGTGGAGTACGAACCTGATGTCCTCACTCAGAATGTCAGCATTTGTGCTCCCAACTCTGATACTCCACCAGTGCCCTTGCTATTTTCTGTCAGCCAACCAGTCCAAATTGCGGCAGGCCAGAGCAAGCTGGTCCAGTCTGCAGACAGGCCTTCAAGGCCCAGAGTTGCTGGAGCTCACCCTCCAAGGTCATCTGCAGTCTCTTCAATTGAAAGTCAGCAGCTTTCCAACACCCATGCTGCAGCCAGTGGGGAAATAACTTGTAGAATCACCAGGAAAGGCACTAGCGCACGAAAGACAGGCACTAAGAGAATACGCAAGAGGGATTAGTTCGTGACTTAATTTGTAAATTTGGATTGGAATGTATATTTTGTGGTGGCTTATTTTTGCTTGGTGGGAAAAAGGATGATCTGGTGGTCAGCAACAGAGGAAAGGTAAGGAATGTGGCTCCTTTATTGCATGGGACTTGGGGTTACGTATAATCGCTCGTGGATTATTTGTTCATGTAGAGCCCATGCAGGAAGGTGCTGTCTAGTTTGCAGCCTCCCTTCTTCTTCCTCCTCTTCTGTCTCCTCCTCAGCTTCTCGCCTGATATATGATAACAAGGAATGGATTCCCATGAAGACTAGGTTGTGCAGCATAACACCACAAATCCTGAGGCCTGCTTAGTTGAGTACTGCAGGGCTCCTCCAAGGCAATTCAGGCAGTGGAAGCATTGTTTTAAGGTGGAAATGGCATGCTCTATTAGATTCTTTGTGGCAGCATGGCTCTTGTTGTATGCCTGGTCTGCAAATGTTCTGGACCAGAGACATGAACCATGTCATGGGTGGCTAAGCCTTGTTGTCCAATAGCCACCCTTTGATTTACCATGGTGGCTCAGTTGGCACAGTGGACAGCCACAAAATGAATGCATCATGACTGCTACCAGGATAATGAGCATTGACCTGAATGATGCGCTGCCTGTGGCCACATAACAGTTGTAAATTGAGGCATGGAATTCCTTTCAGTTCAGGTGCATGGCTGAGTTCACATGAAGCCCACAAAAAAGCCATGTACAATGATCCTACGTTGCTCAGCCATTTTTCTCAACTCCTCCATAGGCAGTGCTTTTAACTTATCCCAAGTTACTTCACCCTGTCTTGGAGAGCTACTTGCTTCAGTTGCAGACATGTTAGTATTCAATCACACACAGCCACAAAAAGACCTGTATTGATTTGCTCTTTTTGATTAGGAACAATTTGGCTTCCCTCTTCCAATTCCACTCATTTATCTGTGGGTAATAATCCCGGACGAGCCCCCAATTTGTGTTACGATCAGGTGCGAAAGGTATCTAGGAGTCTGTTACTATCTTTACCTGGTCTTATTGTAACAGGGTTTAATCTTAAGCACACTTTGTTTTGAGCTCCCCCTTTGTGAATCCTTGTTTACAACTTTCCAATTACAAGGCAAAGAAATGAGCACAAACAGGATTTCTGTGGTTGGAAGAAGAAAGATGAAATTTTATTAAAACATAAAACTTTTAAACTCTAATATGGCTCGCGCCTACGGATATACGATGCGCTCGCGCTAACATGCACATGCAATATACATATGCAGATAGGAACAGAAAAGAGAAGAAAAAAAGATAAGGTGGCACAGTTTGAGGCAATATCCTGTTATGGTGCTTCGAGCTCACTGCAGTCCTTTTGCAAGTAGTCTTGCTTTTCGTTGGGGCCCAGTAATCTTCTTAAAACCATGTTCATGTAGGAAACTTTTCTCTCTTTGAATTTCACGTGTTTTCACAAGATTCAGTTCCATGGGAAGGAGATGGAAGCGGGCAGGAGAGGAGAGGCTGTAATTCTTGCTTCAGTTTCAGGAGAAATCTTTACTCCATGAGCACACGGCTTTGTCTCTGTTCCAATTCCTTTGTTGGGAGCTCAAATTCAAATAAACTCCCAGGTTGCCCAGCAGGTTTGTCATGTGACTAACTCCTTATATGGAACAGTCTCTCCTACGAGGTTTGTGGATTGTACCTTAACAGTCTCTGGAGTGCGAGCTCCCCCCACCTTCAACAATTTGGTAATCAAAAGTTCATTGTTGGTTGAATGAGTCAGGGAATGGATCTTTGTCCCTTGTTCCAACACTGTCGGTTACCATGGAAATGTCTTTCCGATCAGGGGCTTGCAATTTTAAGTTTTAATGTTCATGTGGCGAAATCATGTGTGTCTCAATCTATGCAGGTGGGAAGTTTGCCTGACAATATGGAAAGATGTCAGTTGTCCCTTTTTGATCTGGCATCACAAATACACGTAGACGGCTGTCACTGGGATGTTTTCAAGCGATGTTGAGGATCAGTTTGGCAGGCTTTCCAGGAGAAATGCAGCATCCGTTTCCTTATTTCTTACACTTGATTCTCAGAAAGTTCCCAAAGAGATGGAAGAGGGTGAGCTGATGGTGGCTGCTCTCTTGGTTGGTTTTCTCCAATTGTCTTCAAACAGTTCACACCCCAACACACTGTCCAAAGTGAAACCATAAACAATGGGCTGCATTTTAAAAACCTGACGCCAAAATAGGCGACGGCGGAAAAATTTGTGATCTGCACATATGTGTCCCATGTCATGGATCCACCGTGATTCCAAACGCGGCAGCTCATCAGTATGGCCAGGGAGGCCACCCACCCCCCCCCCCGAATGACATGGAGCCGTCCCCGGCAACGGTATCCGGCACCAATGCGCTGGCTCCGGCACCATTTTTAAAGGGCTTAGAGCCCTAAATGAAAAGAGCAAGTTTTAAAGGGCCAGTTATTGTACAGTTTGAAAAAAATTGAATGCAAAAGTCTTTCCATGCCCTCTCCCCCACCCCACCCCCCCCCCCCCCACCCAATGGCATTAAACATCATTCCTGGCCTTTCCCCCTGCCCCCCGGAATACCTACCATTGTTAAATACCTTCCCCCCCCCACCCACCAAAGTTCATACCCCTTGTCCTTTACCCCTTCCCATCAACTCTTCAACCAATTCAAAGCGTTTGACCCCACTCCCCCACCCCCCAAATGGAGAAAATTACCTCTTCGCCCCTCCCCACAGGTGTCGCGCCTTGGCGGAATGAAGATCCCAACCTGCTGGCAGAATCACTGCAGCCTGCACATCAATTATAATGTGAGTCCCGTCACCGAGCGGTGGGGTGGTCGCCATGAGGTCTCGCCACCGCCGCTGAGATCGGAACGGGGCCTTCCAGCATCGGGGTCGGCGGCGGGCCTCATCTGTTGCTTTTTATTCCCCCGTGCCCCCTTCCCCCCACCACCACCATCATTCCTAGCATCGGAGAGCCTTTAAAATCCAGCCCAATATCTCAAGAGTCAGGCCTCCTGACCCCTCTAAATCTTGACCCCAGGTCACCAAGGTCTCTCGTGTTTATTGCTTAAACCACATGACTTCCAGCAAGACTGTTTTTAAACAATATCTTAGTGTCCTTTCAATGAACTGTCAACAACAAAGCAAAGTCTAGCTTATATGACATCTTCAGCCTTCCAATAAATCCATCTCCACAATTTAAATATAAGTCCTTAGAAAACATATATTTAACAAAAAATATAGAAGTATTTTTGTAACAAGAGACTAGAGAAATTGAGATTGTTCTCCCTGAAGCAGATAAGGTTAAGGGGAAATTTAATAAAGGCATTCAAAATTATGAATGGCTTTGGCAAGGAGAAACTGCTTCCACTGCAGGTGGGTCAGTAAACAAAGGACACTGATTTAAATAGTTGCCAAAAGAAGTAAACAGAATATGAGAAAAGTTTTCATACAGTGAGTTGTTATGATCTGAAATGCATGACATGAAACAATTCTGGAAGCAGGTTCAAGAGTAACTTTCAAAAGGGAATTGGTTATATACTTGAAAAGGAAAAATATGGCAAAAGTGCAGAGGTGTGGGACTAGTTGAACAGCTCTTTCAAAAAGCTAGCACAAGCATGATGGGCTTTCGTCTGTGCTGTATAATGATATGATTCTATGTTAGTGCATATACTCTCTTAACGAAATAAGGTCCAAAGTGCACACAAGCCAACCTACTATTTCCTACTAAGGTTCCCTTGGCAGCTTACACATGCCTTTCTTCCATTTATTCTAGTGCTTCTCTTTGGTTCGATCTGAGTGTCACTACCCCAAGAGACGGTTGCCTGCTTATGCTGTACAAAAGGGTCATAGGATTGCAAAGGCCCTTGTCTCACGGCAACGTGCTCCTGATTGTTGCTGGCTCTATCTCTGAAGCTTGTTCCTGGGCAGATTGGTGTTGCCTCTCACAATCCACTTGCGTAGTGCACTGAGGCAATGGCTGGAGAAATGGTATGTCTTGTATGTTTGGTTAGCAGAGTATTACTTAAACGGAGAATGACTGCAGAATTCCAAGGTGCACAGGGATCTAGGTGTACTAGTGCATGAGTCACAAAAAGTTACAGCAAGTCATAAAGAAGGCTAATGAATGCTATCCTTTATTACGAGAGGAATTGAAAATAAAAGTAAGGATGTTATGCTTCAGTTTTACAGGGCGTTGCTGAGACCACATCTCGAATACTCTGTGCAATTTTGGTCTCCATATTTAAGGAAGGACGTAAATGCATTAGAGGCGGTTCAGAGGAGGTTTACTAGATTGATACCTGGAATGAGCAGATTGTCTTGAGGAAAGGTTGGACAGACTGGCCTTGTTTTCACAGGAGTTTGGAAGAGCGAGGGAAGACTTGATTGAGGTATATAAGATCCTGAATTGTCTTGATAACGTGGATGTGGAAAGGATGTTTCCTCTTGTGTGTGAGTCCAGAACTATGAGGCACAGTTTTAAAATTAGGGGTCGCCCTTTTAGGACATAGATGAGGAGAATTGTTTTCTCTGAGAGGGTTGTGCGACTTTGGGAGAAGGTGGTTGATGCAGAATCATTGAATATTTTTGAGGTGGAGGTAGATAGATTCTTGTTCGGCAACAGAATCAAAGATTATGGTGGGGAGGGGGGCAGATGGGAGCGTGGAATTCGAAATACAAACAGATCAGCCATGATATTACTGAATGGCGGCACAGGCTCGAGGGGCCAAATGGCCTACTTCTGCTCCAGCTCATATGTTCATATGTAGTCTGCTGCCACCTTTTGTGTATTTGGTTAGTCTAGCTAAGAGAGATCACTGAGTCTTCAATAATTTTAACATTAACTTATTTATTACATTTTAACTATCTACAGCTTTACATAAGTCTGTGTGACTCCTCCAAAGGCGTTGCTCTCCTCCAGTCTCTCTCACATGTGATCTGTTACATCATCATGGTCGGAGGTATTCCTCACACTGTCTCAAACATTATCCCTTTCAAACCTTTATACTACACCTCCCCGCAAGTCTTTATTCATATATATTTTTATACATTCTTTTTAAAAAATTTGACATACTACCCCATCTTCGCCCAAGTCTCTGACATCACAGATTCAATCTGTCAGGAGACTTCACCACTCTCCCTGATCGTGTTGTTGTCAGACGTGGAAGATCAGTAGTCTTTCTCTGAACTCCTGTTTCTTGATTTGGACAGCCTTCATTGAGGGGGTTTGTAGTATCCAGTGCTTTCTGAATTTCAAGTTCACCATCTGGTTTGTCCATATGTATGACTGATTGATGTCTTTGATGAATAGAAAAAGATTTCTCCTGTTTCTTCTTATAGTACTTTCTGAAGTATGTACTAAATAAGATCTCTCTTGATTCTCATCTCTCTGGACGATCACTCCTTCTTTGCCTTGGTCTCGTACCCATACCTTATCTCTTCCATCAACTTAGGTAGGTTCCTGATACGATATTTCCTATTATAATTTAATCTTGCTGCTTTCGATAAGACTTTTCTTTGTCTTGAACTCTCTGATAATCCTGGACTTCTAGCCCTGGAAGTAATTTTTTGGGTAGGATGGGAACTTGTGTTCTGAGCTTCCTTCCCATCAACAGTTTTGATGGTGCTAATTACATAGCAATCATGTAGATCTACAGTTCAGGAGTGCCTTTTGAAAATCTTCATGTTTCTTTAATAGTTCTGACTCCTCTCTCAGCTTCACCATTTGATTGAGGATATCTAGGGGAACTTGCAAGATGTATAAATCCACAGTTTTTTGCAAAGTGCATGAAGTAGTCAATTGCAAATTGTGGTCCACTATTGGAAACTATGGTCAGGTATATCATGATCTCCTGTAACACTCGAATCACTGTCTCAGTTGTCATTGTATACAAATATTTGACCTCAATCCACCTTGAAAAATAGTCAATGACAATCAAGTAAGATTTTCCATTTCACGTGAATAGATTCATCCCCAGAAGTTCCCACGGTCTAGTTGGAAATTGGGCTGAGGTAAGGGTTTCCCTCTGATCCTGTCCGTGTGCTGCGCGTAACTGGCAATTAAAAATCATTTCTTCTTTCTCTCTCGATATTCCCGGCCACCACACAGACAACTGAGCCCGTGCTGTACGTTTCATTATATCCATTTGGCCCTGGTGTATTTTCTCCAAAACATCTACCCGGAGTATGTCGACAATCACCAACCTCTCTTCAAATAGCAGCAAATCATCCACAATAGTAAAGAGCCTTCTGTGTATGAAGGAGATTTTCACCCCCTTACCACTGGGATGCTTCGGTGGCCAGTCTTGCATACAGTATTGGTGGATACAGATGCATCCTCATCTTGCATCTGAAAATGATGAACTTCTTGGAGCTTTTTTGAGCTTGCCAGCCATTGTGATGCAGTGAACTGAGAATGTGACTCAATTTCATTTATGAAGTTCTCAAACTGTTGTGATTAAGGAACTGTAAGGTTGCTGGAGGTTTCCTGAACCAAGGTCTTTCTTCACCTCTCAGGATTGCTCTGTTCTTCTTCCAGACCTCTGCTTGTCTCACCAGCTGAATTGCTTTGTCTAGGGTGAGGTCTTCTTTAGACTGCAATAAGTCTGATTGGGATTCATCAGTAATACCTACTACAATAAGGTCTCTTTTATTCGCCCTCGGCACTTGTAATGGCGCTGACCTCGGAACCACCCTTGCTAAGGACTTTTGTTTTCCTGGTGCTGCCTGCCTGGTGCCGTTAGGAACAAATATTTTTACTCCCTTTACAGGTTGCTCACCAGATCCCCCGACCATTGCTTGGTTCTCTGACTTGAAGCCTGCAATTGCTGGACTGGAATTTCTTCATAGACCCGCCTCTGTGGTGCAGCCGGAATACCTCTACAGGCCAATTCCCTGACTCTCCATGCCTCCTTCATCCACGGAGTAGCTCTGGAGCTCTTTCACAGTCTCTTCTCAAGTTCTGCACCTTTTTCCAGGTCAGCCTTCTTTTAAGTATTTTTCAAATTCTTCTGGGTGTGGTATGGTAAGAACCACCCTTGCCACCATATTGTCTGTGGTTAGTCTGCTGCCACTTTTTGTATATTTGCTGGGAGAGATCACTGAGTCTTCAGTAATTTTAACATTAACTCATTTATTATATTTTAACTAGATACAGCTTTACATAAGTCTGCATGTCTCCTCTGAAGGCGTTGCTCTCCTCCAGTCTCTCTCATATGTGATCTCTTACATCATCACGGTGAGAGGCATTCTTCACAATGCCTCAAACATTAACCCTTTCAAACACTTGTACTGAAGTACGTTCTGCTGTCCTACAAGAAGGTCATATCAGACAGGTTGATTCTAGCCATTGACATGCCAATGGACTCTAGATCTGTGTTTGATACAGCACAAGACCTTGGTTCAGGAAACCTCCAGCAACTGCACAGTTCCTTAATCAGAGCTCTGTGAAAGAGGCACCAGAAAAAAAAGGTACATTTGGGGTGAAAGCGAAAGACACTATTAAACCCTGCCATCGATGTTGGGCCAAAAGTACTCACGGACGTGAACAGTGTCCTGAAAACAAAGCAGAATGCTTTCACTGTAAGAAAATTGGACATTTTGGTAAAATGTGCCAAACTAAAATATAGGGCGGAATTTTACGGTGGGCGGGAGGAGCTGTCCACCGGCCGAAAAGTTGGTGACGAGCCCACCTCCTCCAGGCCTGAGGATCCAGAACAGACTTTACGCTCCCCAGGCCCTTAAGTGGTCTAGGGCTGGACTTCCACCTCATTGAGGCAGCAAGTCCTGTCTAATGGAACTGCCGGCCAATCAGCGGGCTGGGAGCGCTGGCCACTGCTGGGACTATACCCGGCTGCAGGAGGAAGATGACAGATGTCCTGGGAAAAAAGGTATGTTTTTAGGGCCTCGCCGGGGACTATCAGTTGGGCACTGGCAAGGCAAGGGAGGGGAGGAGGTTAGGGAGGGTGGGAGTCATAATTTACATTGCAGACAGTTGGGGCTTTGTGGGTGGCCCTACATGGGGCACAGGGTGCCTGATCAGGAGGGCGCCTCCCACCCCCTGCACCCGCCCCCCCCCCCACCACAGTCCCCTAGAAGGTCACCTAGTTTTATCAGGCGGGTTTTCTGAGGCCTCAGCTGCTCATCAGCCAAACGTAAAATACCCATATTGGTGGGCAGAGGCCCTTAAGTGGCAGATATTTGGCCACTTCAGGGCCTTGATTGGCCTGGGGCAGGTGGGACATTTCTCACCGCCACCGCCCTGAATAAATCGGCAGCAGAGGTGGGAACGGCCCCCCAGTCTCCCACTCCATTGTACACTCCCCACCCCCACCACCAGCCCACTCTTTGGGGATGTAAAATTCTGGCCATATACTCTGACATGTGTAAAAGGAACAGCATTCAAGAATAGAGTAGTTAACAAAGTTAAACAACATCCTTCAGAAGAACAACCAAATACTTACTTAGATCAATGATCCGAATCATGCATTTTGGTCTGCAGATATATATGTGGTACGACCAAGGCGGGAGGACTGCATTGTTTGTCTAGTTCCACTTCTCCACAGGTCACAATATATATTTTCAATTTTTAGCCAGTTACAGATACGGTCAATCAAAGACTCTATTTTTATCTCAGAACAAAATACACCAACCAGGTTTCTTTCTTTTTTTATTTAGAGATACAGCACTGAAACAGGCCCTTCGGCCCACCGAGTCTGTGCCGACCAACAACACACATTTATACTAATCCTACATTAACCCCATATTCTCTACCACATCGCCAACATTCTTCTACCACCTACCTACAATAAGGGCAATTTCCAACGGCCAATTCACCTATCAACCTGCAAGTCTTTGGCTGTGGGAGGAAACCGGAGCACCCACAGGGGGGACTTGCAAACTCCACACAGGCAGTACCCAGAACTGAACCTGGGTCATTGGAGCTGTGAGGCTGCGGTGCTAACCACTGCACCACTGTGCCACCCTACAATAATAAGCAGCAAAATTATCAGTTTATTATAAAACTTATTATAAACACACAGATTTCTACCTTAGCCACACACACACACTGGTTAACTGAAAAAATAAAGAGATTTTCTCTTTAGAGCGCTATTACAAAACAAAACAGACAAAAATAATACTTTGACCAAATGCTTGCTAATACTTGAAGTAAAAAGAGAAGATATGGGAAGATCTCAGATGTCCTTTATTGTTGGTTTGGCGTCCCAAATATGTGTAGACAGCTGTCACTGGGATCTTCCTGGAACAGTTCTTTTCAGGCACCGTTGAAGATCAGTTTGGGCAGGCTTTCCAGGAGAAATGTGGCAACAGGGGTTTATGGCAGGCCTTGCAGGAGAAATGCAGCATCAATTTCTCTATTTCTTACATTCTCTTCGAAGAGCTTCTCAAAGAGATGGAAAACCTGGCAGTCTTTTCAAAGAACTGGAAAAGGCTGAGTTGGGGTTTGTCTTTGGCAGGTTGATTTTTTAACTCCTTTTCAAAACACTGTCCATATCCCAACTCACTGTCCAAAGCAAAACAAAGAAAATCTCAGGAGTCAAGCCTCCTGACCCCTATAAATCTTGACCTGTCACTTCATTGTAAACATCTTGCCCCAGGTCAAAAAGTCCCCATTGTGTACTTCTATGAAAACAGGTGCCTTCCAGTAACTGTTGTTTACAAACCAAGTCCAAAAGAACTTCTGATGACCTCTTTAAAAAAAAAACAAAGTCCAGCATCTATGGAATCCTTTTTACAGTTTTAAAACACAAATCCTCAAAAGTGAACCAAAAAAAGGAAGCACTCATAACAATGTCAATGGACATATCACTAATTTTAAACTTGACGTGTGTAACCATCTTATCAGACAAAGAGCCGTGGTTATCAATACATTTTCTGCAACCAACAGAAACCCAATTACATGGCCTAGGAGGGATTGAACTCCAAGTAAAGGGGAAGCTGTGGGCAACACTCCAGTGCAAGGGAAAGCAAATGTTAGAACATTGTATGTTCTAAAGAATCAGGAATTCTCTCTCTTAAGTAGAAGAGCTTGTATTGACCTTTATCTTATAAAGAAGGTAGAAGAAGTTAGGCAACAAGAATCCTGGAGTCACTTCTAAGAGGAATTCTCAAAATTGTTTACTGGTCTAGGCAGACTGAAGACCGAATATAGTATTACACTGCGGAAAGGTGCTAAGCCAGTGTGTCTTTCCATGCCTAGGAAAATTCCACACCCAATAATGAAGCAAGTCCAACATCAACTAGAAGACATGACCAGGATGGGAGTCATTTCTCCTGTTACTGAACCTACAGAGTGGTGTTCGGGACCAGGTAGATAGATTCCAGTTCTTAAACCTAACAGTAATCTTCACATTTGCATAGACTTAACTTAATAAGGCTGTGGCATGAGAAGTCTATCTGATCTCCTCAGTGGATGAAAGCTTGGCAAAGTTATCCAAAAGTACAGTGATCATGAAGCTTGGCACGAATAGTGGCTTTCGGCAAGTTCCAATGGATAAGTAAAAGTGGACAGGTTGGATCTGTATTCATTGGAGTTTAGAAGGATAAGAGGTGATCTTATTAAAACATATAAGAACCTGAGGGGACTTGACAGGGTGGATGTTGAAAAGATGTTTCCCCTTGTGGGAGAGACTAAAACTAGGGGGCACAGTTTAAAAATAAGGGGTCTCTCATTTAAGATGGAGATGAGGAGAATTTTTTTCTCTGAGGGTCGTGAGTCTCTTCCCTGGAGAGCGGTGGAAGCACAGTGATTGAATATTTTTAAGGCAGAGGTACCTGGATTCTTCACAAACAAGGGAGTCAAAGGGTATTGGGGTAGGCAGGAAAGTGGAGTTGAGTCCACAAACAGATCGGCCATATCTTATAGAATGGTGGAGCAGGCTCGAGGGGCCGAATAGTCTACTCCTGCTCCTAGTTTGTATGTTCATATGTAAGAGGTCAAGGTTATTGATAACTTCATTACTCCCTTTGGAAGATTTTGTTTTAACCATCTACCATTCAGTATCACGTCAGCACCAGCAATGTTTAAGAGAACTATGTTGAATATTCTGCAGGGCCTTTACGGTATAATATGCCATATGGACAACCACTTAGTACATTGAGAGTCTATTGGAGAACATAACCTAAAGGTTAGAGTGGTTTTGAATTGTCTACAGGATGAAGGCCTAACACTCAATGAGAAGTGCGAGTTTTCAAAAACATCCATTCATTTTTTAGGACACATTATCAGCAGCAGTGCCATAATGGCAGACCTGCAAAAGACGAGAGCCATTAGCGAATTTCCACTTCCTACGCCGATCCACAGTCTTCAACAGTTTTGTGATATGGTCAATCAGTTGGCAAATTTCCTACCTAATTTAGCACAAGTTTCTGAGCCTTTACAACTGTTAAAGAAAGCTCAAGCATACGGTTACCAGTTCATCCTTTCCCATTGTTTCAGCTAATCACCGATACACACATCTTCGTATTTGATAATGATATCCAGATGTAATTCATTTTTGACTAGCATGCAAGTTCCAACAATTATCAGTTCTTTTAGGTTTAAACTAGGTCAATTAGGACACACTAGACCTGATGGTAAAGTAAGCAGTAAAGTAGTATCAAACAATCTTACAGAACATAGAGAAGCCATTCGGCACATCATATCTAGCTCTTGGAAAGAACTGTCCAATTTAGTCCCATGCCCCAGCTTTCTCCCCCAATAACTCTGCAAATTAGTCCCCTTCAAGTAATGGTCAATTGGCTTTTGAAAGACCTATGAAACCCACTTCCACCAGCCTTTCAGTATGCCAGATGTTTCTGTATGCAACAAGCGAAACAGTGGCATAGTGGTAATGTCACTGAACTAGTAATCCAGAGGCCCAGGCCAATGCCCTGAGGACGCAGGTTCAAATTAATTTTTAAATATCTGGAATTGAAAGCTACTCTTAGTAATGGTGCCATGAAACTATCGCTGATTGTCATAAAAACGCATCTGGTTCACTGATGTCCTTTAGGGAAGGAAATCTGCTGTCCTTACCTGGTCTAACCTACATGTGACTCCAGACCCACAGCAATGTGGTTGACACTTAACCGTCCTCTGAGATGGCCGAGCAAGCCACCCAGTTGTCAAGGGAAATTAGGGATTGGCAACAAATTCTGGCCTTGCCAGCAATGCCCACATCCTGTGAAAGAAGAAAAGAAAAGTTTATCCTTAAACCCTCTAGTTCTTTTGACAATTATTTTAAATTTTTAACCTCTGACTCTCAACCCTCTTGCCAAAGGAAACAGTTTCTCCTCTACTGCTCTATCAAAACTCCTCATAATTTTGGATACCTCTATTAGGTATCCCTTTAAGAGGGATTTGTTCATCTGAACAATGGAACAGTTAGGAGAATATGTAGACTGATCAGCATGGTTATGCGCTCCTTAAAATTCGAGCTTTTATGGAACAAACAGAATTTCTAAACAAGACTGGAATCTAAAACACAATGGGGGCAATTTTGACTGAACAGTTCAGGTGCTATAGGGATAAAGAGCTGGCCAATATGGGGTCTTATATGCTGCAACACCAGTTTAGCCCATGTTTAGTGCAAGACACCATCTTGTTAAAGCAGTTGAATCCAGCACTAGGAACAGCTGCCTTGAGGATTGTTAAGGGGCTGATTGACAATTAAATTGCTTGCTCGAAGCCATGAAAGAGGCTGTATGCCACTTTGGTAGATTTTCTTTGACATTCAGATGTGGGATGTGGGCATCACTGGCTAGGCCAGCATTTGTTGCCCATCCCTAATTGCCCTTGAACTGAGTGGCATGCAAGGCCATTTAAAATGGCATTTAAGAGTCAACCACATTGCTGTGGGTCTGGAGTCACATGTCGGCCAGACTTCCTTCCCTACAGGGCATTAATCAATCAGACAAGTTTTTACAACAATCCAGAATGGTTTCATGGCTACCATTAGACTAGCTTTTTAATTCTAGATTTATTAATTGAATTCAAATTTCACCATCTGCTGTGGTGGGATTCAAACCCATACCCCCAGAGAACTAGCCTAGACCTCTGGATTACTAGTCCAGTGGCATTACCACTACGCCACTACCTCAATGATGTTGCATTTAAAAACCTTTCCTAACAGTGATCAGCTGAACAGAAGTAAACAAGTCATTGTTGAGAATTATGTCATTGTTCAAGTCAAAGATCTAAGTGATGTCTGTATCACTCTATCCATGCAGGGGACTGATGCCTGCTGGACAGATCATCGACTTATTCAATCGGTGATCAACATCCACCTTGCCGACCGAAGAGAGGAATTCCAAGTGCAGCTCATGACCATCTGGAAAACCTTCACACATTCAACTCAATTTCAGAACAGTGGGAACAAATAAACTCAGCGGTATTAGACTCCTGTGTCCAGACCATAGGGTTCGAGCATCATCATCACCAGGACTGGTTCGACGAAAATTATGCCGAAATATGTGGGATATGTCAAACATTCCTTGTTCCAGTCCTACTCAGGCCCACTTTCCCAACTCTTTTTCCGATACATTAATGATTGCATCGGTGCCGCTTCCTGCTGTCGCTAGGAACTGGAAAACTTCATCTACATTGCTTCCAATTTCCACCCTTCTCTCACCTTCACATGGTGCATCGCTGACACTTTCCTTCCCTTCCTCAGCTTCTCTGCCTCCATCTCTGGGGATAGGCAGTCCACTAGTATTTATTATAAGCCCACCAACTCCCACAGCTACCTTGACAACACTTTCTGCCTCCTGTAAGAATTCCATTCCATTTTCCCAGTTTCTCCGTCTCCAACGCATCTGTTCTGATGAGGCAACCTTCCACAATTTGCCCATGATATGTCTCCCTTTTTCCTCAATGAGGATTCCTCCACACTGTGGTAGAGGGCCCTCGACCGTGTCCGACCCATTTCCTGCATTCTGCCCTCACCCTTTCTCCTCCCTCCCAGAACTGCGACAGTGTTCTCCTTGTCCTCACTTTCCAACCCACCAACCTCCACATCCAAAGGATCATTCCCCACCATTTCTGCCACCTTCAGCATGATGCCACCACCAAACACATCTTCCCTTCCCCTCCCCTGTCAGCATTCCGAAGAGACCGTTCCCTCCGCGACACCCTGGTCCACTCCTCCGTCACCCCCAACACCTCTTCCCTTTCCCACAGCACCTTCCCATGCAATCACAGGAGATGTAATACCTGCCCTTTTATCTCCTCTCTCCTCACCATCCATGGCCCCAAACACTCCTTCCAGGAAAAGCAGCTATTTACTTGTACTTCTTTCAATTTAGTATACTGTATTTGCTGCTCACAGTGCGGTTTCCTCTACATTGAGGAGACCAAATGCAGATTGTCTAACAAACTTGATTGAATTTTTCGAGGAGGTGACTAGATGTGTGGATGAGGAGAAAGCAGTTGATGTAGTCTATAAGGACTTCAGTAAGGCTTTTGATAAGGTCCCGCATGGGAGATTGGTTAAGAAGGTAAGAGGCCCTGGGGTCCAGGGCAATTTGGCAAATTGGATCCAAAATTGGCTTAGTGGCAGGTGATGGTCAAGGGTTGTTTTTGCGAGTGGAAGCCTGTGACCAGTGGTGTACTGCAGGGATCGGTGCTGGGGCCATTGCTGTTTGTAGTGTACATTAATGATTTAGACATGAATATAGGAGGTATGATCAGTAAGTTCACAGATGACACGAAAATTGGTGGTGTCGTAAATAGTGAGGAGGAAAGCCTTAGATTACAGGACGATATAGATGGGCTGGTAAGATGGGCGGAGCAGTGGCAAATGGAATTTAATCCTGAGAAGTGTGAGGTGATGCATTTTGGGAGGATTAACAAGGCAAGGGAATATACAATGGATGGTAGGACCCTAGGAAGGACAGAGGATCAGAGGGACCTTGGTGTACTTGTCCATAGATCACTGAAGGCAGCAGCACAGGTAGATAAGGTGGCTAGGAAGGCAAGTGGGATACTTGCCTTTATTAGTCGAGGCATAGAATATAAGAGCAGGGAGGTTATGATGGAGCTGTATAAAACACTAGTTAGGCCACAGCTGGAGTACTGTGTACAGTTCTGGTCACCGCACTATAGGAAGTATGTGATTGCACTGGAGATGATGCAGAGGAGATTCACCAGGATATTGCCTGGGCTGGAGCATTTCAGCTATGACGAGAGACTGGATAGGCTAGGGTTGTTTTTCTTAGAGCAGAGAAGGCTGAGGGGTGACCTGATTGAGGTATGCAAAATTATGAGGGCATACATAGGATAGATAGGAAGAAACTTTTTCCCTTAGCGGAGGGATCAATAACCAGGGGGCATAGATTTAAGGTAAGGGGCAGGAGGTTTAGAGTGGATTTGAGGAAATAAAATTTCACCCAGAGAGTTGTTGGAATCTGGAACACACTACCTGAAGGGGTGGTAGAGGCAGAAACCCTCACAATATTTAAGAAATATTTCGATCAGCACTTGAAACGCCACAGCATACAAGGCTACGGGCCAAGTCCTGGAAAAGGGATTAGAATAGATAGGTGCTTGATGGCTGGCACAGACACGATGGGCCGAAGAGCCTGTTTCTCTGCTCTATAACTCTATGACTCTATGACTGTCTATGAGATTGGGTGACTGCTTTGCGGAACACCTCCGCTCGGTCCTCAAGCATGATCCTGAGCTTCCGGTTGCTTGCCATTTTAATTCACCACCTTGTTCCCATGGCCACATTTCTGTCCTTGGCCTGCTGCAGTGTTCCAGTGAACATCAAAGCAAGCTCAAGGAACAGCAACTCATTTTCCAATTAGGCACACTACAGCCTTCTGGACTCAATATTGAGTTCAATAATTTCAGACTGTGCACCCCATTATTTTTGTTTTTTTATTATTTTTATTTTTTATATATATATTTTCATTTTTTTCAAATTATTTATTTATTTTTATATTTATTTATTTGTAACCGTGTGCTAGTCTTAAACTTAGTTTTCATGTTTTTGCTTTCGTACAGAGCTGTTTATTATTCTGCCATTAGCGCTCTCTCTGGACTCGTGCTTTGTCTTTCGCTACAACTATTTAGCACTCAATTTGCATTCTGTTCCATGACATCTGTCCTTTACTCTCTCCCCCTTCCATCCTATCACAGTCCTTCCTTCTTGTTCTTCTTCCCCCTCCCCCTTTCACTTGCTTAAAGACTTTTGCCAGTTCTGATGAAGGGTCACAGACATGAAATGTTAACCTTGTTTCTCTCTACACAGATGCTGCCAGACCTGCTGAGTATTTCCGACACTTTCTGTTCTCATTTTAGAGTTCCAGCATCTGCAGTATTTTGTTCTCAACTAGGGATAAAGCTATTTTATATCCAGCGTTGTGCAATGAGGTAGGTTTAACCAGTAATCTCATAGCAAAAGATTCGCTGGGAAAAAGTAATAACAATACAATTGAATTCCATATTAAGTTTGAAAGTGACATACTCCAGTTATATACAAGAATCTTGAGCTTAAACAAAGCTAATTACATAGGTATGAGTGGAGGGCTGGCTTAGGTTAACTGGGTAAATAGACTAAAAGGTATGGCAGTATGTAAACGGTGAGAAACATTTAAAGAAACAATTCAAAATGTTCAGCAAAATACATTCCATTAAAAAACAAAAACTCAGCAAAAAAAGATCCATCTGTGTCTTACTAAGGAAGTTAAAGATCGTATTCGATTAACGGAAGAGCTTTATAACGTTGAAGAGAATCATAGTAAACCTGAGGATTAGGGATTAGGAGTGATCAAAAAGTTGGTAAAAAGGGAAAAAATAGAATGAAAGTAAACTAGCCAGGAATATAAAAACAAACTGTAAGAGCTTTTACAAGTATATAAAAAGGAGAGTAGCTAAAATAAAAATTGATCCCTTCGAGACAGAGACAGGAGAAATTATCATAAGAAATGAGGAAATGGCAGAGATGTTCAACAAATGTTTTGTGTCTGACTTCACAGTTGAAAATACAAATTATATGCCAGAAATGGAGGGTAACCAAGAGACTTATAGAAGTGAAGAACTTAAGGTAATTAATATCAGCAGAGAAAAAGTTTTGGAGAAACTTAAGGAGCTAAAAGCCAACAAATCCCCAGGAGCTGTTGGCCTACTTTCTAGGGTTCAAAAAGAGGTAGTTGCAGAGATAGTGGATGCGCTGGTTATGATTTTCCAAAATTCCCTAGATTCTAGTACAGTTCCAGCAGATTGGAAGTTAACAAATGTATCACCGCTATTCAAGAAAGGAGGGCAGGAGAAAACAGGGAACTGCACGCCAGTTAGCCTGACATCAGTGGCCAAGAAAATGCTGGAATCTATTATTCAGGAAGTCCTACTAATGCACTTAGAAAATCATAGTATGATCAGACAAAGTCAACATGGTTTTATGAAAGAAAAATCGTGTATGACCAATTTATTTGACCTTTTTAAGGATGTAACTAGTCAGGTAGATAAAGGGAAACCAGTAGATGTATACTTGGATTTCCAAAAGGCATTTGATAAGGTGCCACAAAAAAGGTTAATACACAAGATAAGAACTCATGGAGTTGGGGGTAATGTATTAATATGGATGTAGGATTGATTAATGGACAGGAACCAGAGAGTAGAGTTAAACAGGGCATTGTCAAGTTGGCAGTCTGTAACTAGTGGAGTGCTGCAAGGATCAGTGCTGGGGCCTCCACTATTTATAATCTATATTAGTAACTTAGACGAAGAGACAGAGAGTAATATATGCAAGTTTGTTGATGATACAAAGTTAGGAGGGAACGTAAGCTGTGAGGAGTACACAAAAAGGCTGAAAAGAGATAAGGACAGATTAAGTGAATGGGCAACAAAGTGACAGGTGGAGTAGAATGTGGGGAAGTGTAAGGCTATTCACATTGGTAGTAAGAACAGAGTAGCAGAATATTTTTTAAAAGGCATGGAACTTGTAAATGTTGATGTTCAGAGAGACTTCGGGGTACTTGTACAAGGAACACAGAAAGTCAGCATGCAGGGACCGCAAGCAATTAGGAAGGCAAATGGCATGTTGGCTTTTCTTGCAAGAGGATTGGAGTGCAAGAATAAGGAAGTCTTGCTATAATTGTACAGGGCTTTGGGGAGACCACATCTAGAGTACTGTGCGCAGTTTTGGTCTCCATATTTAAGGAAGGATACACTTGCATTGCAGACCGTATAGTGAAAGTTTACTAGGTTGGTTCCTGGGATGAGAGGGTTGTCCTATTATGAGAGGCTGAGCAAATTGGGCCTATACTCTCTGGGGTTTAGAAGAATGAGAGATCATCTCATTGAAACATACAAGATTCTGAAGGGGCTTGACAGGGTAGATACTAAGAGGTTGGGGAATCTAGAACATGGGGCCACAGTCTCAGGATAAGAGGCCTATCATTTAGGATTCAGATAAGGTTATATGCTACTCTGACCTTGACCACCACAGGAAATACAGGCTTGACTGTACTGCGATGCTTGAATCTTCCTTTCACAAGGCTACAGATTTCTGTAACAACCTCCTTGGTAAAGTGCAGCCTCCTTGTGCACTGGCCTTGGGTCATGTGAATGTAGGAGAAGTGCTCTCTGTATACTCTGGGTGGATAGCGCCTCCTGTTGAGAGCCCTCCTTGCCTTCTTGTCCCTTCTTTCACTTTCTCCTCCAGCAGCTGGTTCTGCTCTCCCTGGTCTCATCTCCTCCTCCAGTTCCTCCTCCAGACTAAGGGGAACCCCTAGCAAGTTGCCCATGGCAAAGCCCTCCCTTTCTCCTGGTGAAGCATGTAAGGTCTACAATTAGGTACAGTAGCACAGCACTAACTCTCTTTCGGTGAAGTCCTCAGGGAATTTCCAGAAAAAAATTGTTAATAAGGTGTTGGCGAAGCCTTGTCAAAGTCCTCTTCAAATGTAGTGTTGCCAGTCGATCTCAAACACGAAATGAAAGCTGAGCATGGTTTTAGGTAGTGCTTGAAATCTTCACTGATGCCTTATTTACTCCTGTTCAGGTGGTTGCTGTTAGGAGAGTCATTAATTGCAGCGCTAGCCAGCAAAGTGGTGTGCAGCCATTTAATGAGCATTAGGGGCAAATTTATTGGGTAATCAGATGCTTAATCATCCGAAGAAGGGTCACTGACCCGAAACGTTAACTCTGCTTCTCTTTCCACAGATGCTGCCAGACCTGCTGAGTGAATCCAGCATTTCTTGTTTTTGTTTCAGATTTCCAGCATCCGCAGTATTTTGCTTTTATTTTAGCTTAATCATCCTTGTTGTGGGCGCTCTTAGCACGCACTTAAGGTTCTTTACAAAGGTGGCGTCTTGTACTAAAAGCAGGCTAACCAGCCATTGCAGCGCAAGACCTCTCTTGGCCACCTTGGAGGTTGTTTAGTGCTACAGTGGGGAAAATAGCCTCCAGGCCGTTTACTGTGGTCAAAATCCTGTGCGACGGAATGAAATGCTCAATGAAAGAGTTAAAGGAAAAGGAAAATGAGCAGAAACAGTTAGACAAAGAAGCACTGGAGAAGTTAAAGATAAGGTTATTGACAAATACACAGCAGTGGCTTGTTCAGAAGCATTTAAAACTTCTGATGAAAGGGATTGTCACGAAACTGAAAATGTAAAAGGGACAATATGAGAGGTGTAAAAATGGTCTGGGAAGTGCAGAAATGAAAGAGGATTTCAATTTCTGAATCATTGCACTAGGTTGCCAAATGTGGAGTGATGAAAATGAAGGATGTACAAGAGGCCATAATTATAGAAGCGCAGAGACGTCAAATGGTTGTAGGGCTGGAGGAAGCTACAAAGTTTGTGGCAGGAACGGCCATGGAGGAATTTGAAAACAAGGACAAGAATTCTAAATTTGAGGCAGTGCTGGACAGGGAGCCAAAGTTGATCAGCAAGCAGAGGGGTGATCTGTGAATGGGACTTGGTGCGAGTTAGGATGCGGGCTGTAGAATGTTGGATGACTTCAAATTTACGCAGAGGGCAAGGTGGGAGGCCAACCATGAGGGCATTGAAATAGTTGCATTTAGAGGTTAAAAAAGCATGGATAAGGGTTTCAGCAGCAGATGAACTGGGGCAGGGGCTGTGCTAGGCAATATTATGGAGGTGGTAGTAAGCATCATGTCCATAGGCACTCTGTTACCGACCATGTTAGTGACCTTTACAAAAAGTGTATCTAGAATTAGTCAGACATGACCTAGCCTTCATAAATCCATACTGTTCAGCTCATATATGTTCAACTGCTTAGTCACTCTGTCCCTGACGATAGCTTCCAGTAACATCCATCAAACCTGTGACCATTACCACCCAGAAGGAAAAGGGCAGCAAACACCTGAGAACACACTTCAAAGATCCCCTCCCAGTCATATATCATCCTGGCTTGGAAACATGCCCATACTTTCATCGTCACAGCATAAAATTCATGGCATTCCCTATCTAAGCATATTGTGGGAGTACTACAGCAATTCAAAAAGGTGACTCATTAGCACATTCTGAATAATAATAAAAACAAGAAGTGCTGGAAATGCTCAACAGGGCTGGCAGCATATTTGGAGAGAGAAGCAGAGTTAACGTTTCAGGTCAGTGACCCTTCATCAGCGCTGGCAAATGTTAGAAATGTAATAGGTTTTAAGCAAATAAAGCGGGGATGGGGCAAGAGATTACCAAAGAGGTGTTGATAGGACAAGGTCACAGAGAATAACTGACAGAAGGACATGGAGCAAAGGCAAATGGTATGTTAATGGTGTGCTGAAAGACAAAGTGTTAGTGCAGAGAGGGTATTAATTGATAGGAAAATGAACAGCCTGGCCCAAAGCACAAACATTAAAGAAAACAGTGGGTAGGCACATGGTAAAAAAAATGGATGATGAAACAAATAAACAAATAAAAAAGAAAAAATAACTAAAAATAAAAAGGGATTTCCTGCCCCCCCCCCCCCCGAACTGGAAAACTTTATCAACTTTGCTTCTAATTTCCACCCTTCTCTCACCTTTACATGATCCATCTCTGACTCTTCCCTTTCCTTCTTTGACTTCTCTGTCTCCATTGCACAGTGGAGGCACAGTGGTGCAGTGGTTAGCACCGCAGCCTCACAACTCCAGGGACCCAGGTTCGATTCTGGGTACTGCCTGTGCGGAGTTTGCAAGTTCTCCCTGTGACCCCGTGGGTTTTCGCCGGGTGCTCTGGTTTCCTCCCACAGCCAAAGACTTGCAGGTTGATAGGTAAATTGGTCATTGTAAATTGCCCCTAGTGTAGGTAGGTGGTAGGGAATATGGGATTACTGCAGGGTTAGTATAAATGGGTGGTTGTTGGTCGGCACAGACTCAGTGGGCCGAAGGGCCTGTTTCAGTGCTGTATCTCTAATTTAAAAAAAATTAAAATCTCTGGGGATAGGCTGTCTACTAATATTCATTATAAGCCCACCGACTCCCACAGCTACCTCGACTACACTTCTTCACACCCTGCCTCCTGTAAGGACTCCATTACATTCTCCCAGTTTCAGGGCCCTCAACCATGTCCGGCCCATTTCCCATACCTCCATCTTCACCCCTTCCCCTCCCACCCAGAAGTGCGACAGGGTTCCCCTTGTCCTCACTTTCCACCCCACCAGCCTCCACATCCAAAGAATCATCCTCCGTCATTTCCGCCACATCCAGTGTGATGCTACTACCAAACACATCTTCCCCTCCCCTCCCCTGTCAGCATTCCGAAGGGATCGTTCCCTCCGCGACACCCTGGCCCACTCCTCAATTACTTCCAACACCACGTCCCCTTCCCACAGCACTTTCCCATGCAATCGCAGGAGGTGTAATACCTGCCCATTTACTTCCTCTCTCCTCACTATCCAAGGCCCCAAACCTCCTTTCAGGTGAAGCGATTTACTTGTACTTCTTTCAATTTAGTATACTGTATTTGCTGCTCACAATGTGGTCTCCTCTACATTGGGGAGACCAAATGCAGATTGGGTGACCGCTTTGCGGAACACCTCCGCTCCGTCCGAAAGCATGACCCCGAGCTGCTGGCCATTTCAACACACATCCCTGCTCTCATGCCCACATCTCTGTCCTGGGATTGCTGCAGTGCTCCAGTGAACATCAATGCAAGCTCAAGGAACAGCATCTCATTTACCGATTAGGCACGCTACAGCCTGCCGGACTGAACATTGAATTTAATGATTTTAGAGCATGACGGGCCCCCACTTTTTATTTTTAGTTATTTTTTATTTTTTATTTGTTTATTTTATTTTAGTTTGTTTCATCATTAATTTTTTTTACATGTGCCTACCCATTGTTTTTTTCATGTTTGTGCTTTGGTCCTGGCTGTTCCTTTTTCTATCAATTAACACCCTCTCTGGACTAATGCTTTGTCTTTCAGCACACCATTAACATACCAAATGCCTTTTCTCCATGACCTTCTGGTCAGTTATTCTCTGTGACCTTCTCTTTGGTTATCTCTTGCCCCATCCCCGCTTTATTTGTTTCAAACCTATTACATTTCTAACATTTGCCAGTTCTGATGAAACGTTAACTCTGCTTCTCTCTCCAAATATGCTGTCAGACCTGCTGAGTACTTCCAGTACTTCTTGTTTTTATTTCAGATTTCCAGCATCTGCAGTATTTTGCTTTTAATGTACCACATTCTCAGTGTTCATTTAGGGATAGGCAATAAATGCTGGAGTCGCAACACCTACGTCTCGTGAATGAATTAATTATTGAGATCAAAATGACAGGCCATAATTTTCTAGTTTTTCCTTCCTCCTTCCTTAAATAATGAAGTGACATTGGCAATTTTCGATTTGAAGGGTTCACACTGATAATTGCACAAGTGGGTCAGATGATAAGGAAAATAGTAATGTACTGCATCACTTTTTCCAGCAACACAAATGGCCGCTAAAAAGAATATACTTTGCAGTAGGTGAATTATCCCTTCAACCCTATTTAGAATTGTGGTTCCTGGCCAAAACTTCTCTATGTTAGCCTTCAGTGCAAAGGGATTGAAGTGTGAGAATAAAGGAGTCTTACTGCAATTATATAGCGGTATTGTGAAACCACGCTTGGAGCTGGATTTTGTGCAGAAAGTGGGGCTCCCAGCACCAGGCCGAAAAGGCAGGGGGAATATCTCGCCTCTGAGATGTTTGGGCCTCCCATAGCGATCCTCTGGTATTTTGGGGTGAAAGGTTTAGGAGGTCAGATCTCCATCCTTTAAAGACTTTGTAGGAACAGGGCTCCCCCCTCCAAAAGCTGCCGGTCCATCACAGGGCAGGCAGCTCAGCAGTATCAGCAGCTCCACCGGGAGCGATAGCCCCTTTCAGTACTGCAGAAGCCTCGGATCCAGGCCCAGCAGTAGAACCCCAATACACTGGTAGGTGAGGTGGGTTCGCCGGGGCCAGTCCAAAGGCCCCGGTGAGAGGGGTTGGGGGGTGGGGAGGTTGGTCATTTGGTCCAAGGGAAGGGGGTTCCAAGGGCTACGGTTGTTCTCGGAGTACTCCGTGGGCCACAGATTGCCCTTCATTAAGACATATAAAATTCCTAGAGGATTTGACAGGTTAGATGCTGGTATATTGGTTCCTCTGGCTGGGATTTCTAGAGCTCAGGATCACAGTTTCAGAATAAGGGGTTGGCAATTTAGGACTGACATGAGGAAAAATTTCTTTGCTCAAATGGTTGTGAACCTTTCGAATACTTTAGGCCAGAGTGCTGTGGATGCTCAATCGTTGAGCCCGCTAAATCAATTACTCTCTCTCAGCCTGGCCATTTAAACCTCATCTCCCCTCCCTTAAGTTCAAGAGACTCAGACTTGAACGGATATAGCAGACAACTGGTTTAACTAGTCACTGCCAGATCTCGCTGGACCACATAAAGTACTATCAGGTCCTGCTCTCGTCTGCTGAAAAGCCTCACTATTGTAGGACTATCCTGGAGTGCAAAGATAACCCCAGCATCTTTTCTACATTGCCAACCATCTTCTTAAACCCCTCTCCCCTATCTCCTCCACCCTCACTTCCAACAACAAGCACGAGGAGCTCATGGACTTCTTTGTCACTAAGATCGAAACCATTTGAACAACTATCTCTTCCCGAAGCTACCTGATTCAAACTTCCTCTAAAGCACCCCACTGCCCAATCCTGAATTTGCATCTTTCTTGTTTCTCTCCTATCTCCCTTCATACCCTCTCTGCTCTCAGCTTGTCCAGGAGACCCACCTCCTGCTCCCCTAAGCCTATTCCCACAAAACTGCTGATCACCCAACTTCCTTTCCTGGTCCCCGTGTGAGCTGATATTGTAAACGGTTCTCTCTTTTCAGATACTGTCCCACTCTCCTTTAAGTCTGCCATCATCACCCCTCTCCTCAAAAAAACAACCCTTGATCCCACTGTGCTTGCAAATTACTGCCCCATCTCCAGCCTCCTTTTCCTCTCTAAAGTTTTTGAATGTGTTATTGCCTCACAAATCTATGCCCATCTTCCTCAGAACTCCAAGTTTGAATCCCTCCAATCAAGTTTCTGGCCCTGCCAAGGTACAGAAACTGCACTTATCAAAGTCACAAATGACATTCTATGTGACTATGACAAAGGTAAACTATCCCTCCTCGTCCTTCCTGACTTGTCTGCAGCCTTTGACCATTCTCCTCCAACGCCTCTCCACTGTCATCCAGCTGGGTGGAACAGCACTTGCCTGGTTCCATTCTTAACTGTCTAATCGTAGACAGGGTACCAGCTGCAATGGCTTCTCTTCCTTCTCCCAGTCAGTAACCTCCGGTATGCCCCAAGATCTATCCTTGGCCCCATCCTATTTTCCATCTACATGCTGCCCTTCAGTGACATCATCTGTAAACATATGTATGCTGACAGCACCCAGCTCTACATCATCACCACCTTTCTCGACTCTCCCACTATAGCTAAATTATCAGTGTTGCTTTTCTGGCAACCAGTACTTGATGAGCAGAAATTTCCTCCAATTAAATATTGAGAAGACCAAAGCCATAGGCTTCATCTCTCTCCTTGGCCACTATCAGAGGCTGAAGCAGACTGTTTGCAACCTTGGTCTCATATTTGATCCTGAGATGGGTTTCCGACCACACATCTACCCCATCACTAAGAGTTCCTAATTCCACCTCCATAAGATCACCTGATTCCATCCCTGCCTCAGCTCATCAGCTGCTAAAGCCCTCATTCATGCCTTCATTACCTCTATACTTGATTATGCCAATGCACTCCTGGTCGGCCTCCCACACTCTATCCTCAGTAAACTTGAGGTCACCCAAAACTCTGCTGCCCATAGAGTCATAGAGTTATACAGCACAGAAACAGGCCCTTCGGCCCATCGTGTCTGTGCCAGCCATCAAGCATCTATCTATTCTAATCCCATTTTCCAGTACTTGGCCCGTAGCCTTGTATGTTATGGCATTTCAAGTGCTCATCTAAATACATCTTAAATGTTGTGAGGGTTCCTGCCTCTACCACCTCTTCAGGCAGTGCATTCCAGATTCCAACCACCCTCTGACTGAAATTTTTTTTCCTCAAATCCCCTCTAAACTTCCTGCCCCTTACCTTAAATCTATGCCCCCTGGTTATTGACCCCTCCACTACGGGAAATAGTTTCTTCCTATCTAACTATCAATGCCCCTCATCATTTTGTATACCTCAATCAGGTCCCCCCTCAGCCTTCTCTGCTCTAAGGAAAACAGTCTCTTTTCATAGCTGAAATGCTCCAGCCTGGGCAACATCCTGGTAAATCTCCTCTGCACCCTCTCCAGTGCAATCACATCCTTCCTATAGTGTGATGCCCAGAACTGTACACATGTTCATAATCGCACCAAGTCATTTATAGCCCTGCCTTCAATTGACTAGCCCCTAAGCTCTGGAATTCCCTCCATAAAGCTTTTCACCTCTCTGTCTCGCTTTCCTCCTTTAAGAAGCTCCTTAAAACCGACCTCTTTGACCAAGCTTTTGGTCAACTTCCAGGCGGCTTCTCTGGGTCTTCGGCCGCCCACTTGCCATGCGTAAAATCCGCTTAGAGGTGGGCACAGGCCCTTAAGTGGCCACGCAGGCCCTTAAGTTGCAGTTAAGTGGCCACTTAAGGACCTTGATTGGCCTGGGGCAGGTGGGCCATTTTTCACCCTGCCGCCCTTTGTAAATTGGCGGCAGAGGCGGGATCGGCTCAGGAAGGCCTCCCGGAGCCACCTGCTCTATTTTATTTCACCGTCCCGCTCGCTGGGGTGCCGTGAAATTCCGGCCACTCAGTCATAGACTCACTCAGTGTCACAGACTCGCTCAGTCACAGTAATAATCACACACAGTCACAAATTTCACTTATTCACAGATTCACTCAGTGACAGCTCGCAGTCACAATAATTTACAGTTGCAGACTCACTCACTCATGGCAGTCATACATATAACCATTCGCCACAGCCTCATTCAGTCATAGACTCACTCAAAGGCACAGATATCACTCATTCACAGACTGACTCACTCAGAATCACAGTCATGGATATCATCCACAGTCACAGACTCACTCATTCTTCTCGAGACTGAGTACCTAATCTAGGCTGATATTTCAGTACCATCTCGTCACAGTGCTGCATCCATGTTTATTCACAGAATCACAGAATTGTTATAGCAGAGAAGGAGGCCATTCGGCCCATCATGTCCGCACTGGCAAGTGGGCGGCCGAAGACCCAGAGAAGCCGCCTGGAAATACCAGGCGGCTGATGATCGTCCCGGGGTGGGGGAGAGGGGGGCCCAGATGATCCGGCACAGGGTGCCCAATGGAGGGCCACCCCCGCTACCCCAACCACCCCCAACACCCTACACGCCTCCCTTCCCCCATCCGACCACCCTTGCCTCGCCAGGGCCCTAAACTTGCCTTAACTCCAGGCTCCATGTCTTCCTCTGTGGTCGGCTGGGCTGCAGTCCCAGCAGTGACCACTGCTCTGGGTGGCGCTGCTGGGCCTAAGAGCTGCCGGCCGCAGATTGGCCGGCAGCTCAATGAGGCAGGACTTCGTCTCTCAAGCGGGTGGAAGTCCTTCCTCAGAACAAGTAAAGCCTGGGGACCCCTAAAATGCGGAATGGATCCCCAGGCAAGGAGGAAGCGGGTTCACCACTGACTTTTCAGTCGGTGGCCAGCTCCCATCCGCCCAACGTAAAATCCTGGCCAGTGAGTCTGTGACCAAGTCTGTAACCGAGTCAGTCTGTGACACTGAGTCTGTGACTGAGCCTGTGACTGAGTGAGTCTGCGACAGAGTGAGTCTGCGACAGAGTGAGTCTGTGACACTGAGTCTGTGATTGAGTCTGTGACGGAGTCCGTGACTCATTGAGTCTGTGACTGAGTCAGTAGATGACACTGAGTCTGTGACTGAGTGAGTCTGCGACAGAGTGAGTCTGTGACAGAGTCTGTGACGGAGAGTGTCTGTGACATTGAGTTTGTGACTGAGGAGCCTGTGACTGAATGAGTCTATGAGTGAGTCTGTGACACTGCGTCTGTGACTGTGTCTGTGACTGAGTGAGTCTTTTTTTTATTTGTTTATGGGATGTGGGCGTCACTGGCTAGGCCTGCATTAATTGCCCATCCCTAATTGCCCTTGAGAAGATTATGGTGAGTTGCCTTCTTGAACCACTGCAGTCCTTGCAGTGTAGGTACACCTACAGTGCTATTAGGAAGGGAGTTCCAGGATTTTGACCCAACAACAGTAAAGGAAGGCCAATATAGTTCCAAGTTGGTATGGTGTGTGGCTTGCAGGGGAACTTGCAGGTGGTGGTGTTCCCAAGCATCTGCTGGCCTTGTCCTTCTAGGTGGTAGAGGTCACGAGTTTGGAAAATGCTGTCGAAGGAACCTTCGTGAGTTGCTGCAGTAGATGGTACACACTGCTGCCACTGTGCATTGTTGTGGATGGGGTGCCAATCAAGCGGGCTGTTTTGTCCTGGATGGTGTTGATTTTCTTGAGTGTTTATGGAGCTGCACCCATCCAGGCAAGTGGAGAGCATTGAATCACACTCCTGACTTGTGCCTTGTAGGTGCTGGGCAGGCATTGGGGAGACCAGAGGTGAGTTACTCGCTGCAGAATTCCCAGTCCCGACCTGCTATTGTAGCAACAGTATTTATCAACAGTCCAGTTCAGTTTCTGGTCAATGGTGGCCCCCAGGATCTTGATAGTGGGTATGCAGTGATGGTAATGCCGTTGAACATCCAGGGGATATGGTTAAATTCTCTCTTGTTTTGTGATGGAATATAGGTATAATAGGCTTAATTAAGTAGAATTTAGATATAGTTAATATATTATACCTTTTAGAATTAAAGATTGAATAAATGGTCAGTTTTCAAGACTCACTGACATTCCCCTTTAAGAAGGTAGAGTTACAAATGTCAAGGTCTTTCCAGGTCCCTGTAATGAACCAGAAACAAGTTGGGAAATCCATTTCAGTGTCTCTGTTGCCAGGGACTTTAAAGGTAAAAACACACATTGAAATATCCTGTGTGACATCAATAAGAGGCAGCAATAAACTTAATTAGTTTATGGGGTTGTTGATGCAGACAGATCGGCTCAAAAGGTTGCTTTAAGGTACCTTAAAAAGGCAATTATAGGTAATAAAACAATAAATGGAATGGACTTACAGGAACAAGAGGCCAAGTAAACACAATTATAAACATTTTGACCAGATAAATGCTCATAACTTCAAGAACAGGGGATTTCCAGTAAAACAGTAAATGGAAAGTTAGTTAATGATACTACCAAATATGGATCTTGAAAGCAAGAAAAACACACAGAAAGGTAACACCTATATGCTAAGAGGTCATATGACACTTTAGCAACAGTATAAACATGACCGTTTTTGAAGCAGAGATTAGAAGTGTTGAATTCCTCAAACAATACTTCACACCCCATGCCTTACTCGGGGAATTTAAGGTAAAAGTTTACTTTAAATTTTGATGGATATTCTAAGATATTTTGCTGTAACATTAGCAAGGTTAAACTTTTGGATTCTATGTTAGAAATAAGATTATATATTTCATCTCTCAGTAATATTTGATATTGTAATATACTTATTCACTTAATTCTTTAATAAATATATAAAAGTTAATAAATTGTCTCATGTAGTATTCTGTATACAATGACAAGAACCCCCTCTCTGTGTCTCTTTAAGTGGAGAGATATGTATTGAAGATAATTTCTCAGACCCTTATCATATCTGGGATATTTATGACTCAGCCATAATTATTTTAAAAAATAGGCTATCCAAAAGATGGTAATATTCTCTGTTAGTTTTCTTTCTTTGAGGGAAAGCTAGTTCAATTCTTTGGACCCAAATAAATGTCTATAAGAATTTGTCTGGTTTGAACTTAATTAAAGGAGATTCAGAGGGATGTACTCCTGATTTGGTTTAGTCCCTATAAGGGGTTAAAGTCATAAATCACTTCAGTTTGGGATGGTCATTACTTAGTACTTGTTTGGCGTGAATGTTACTTGCCACTTAAAAGCCCAAGCCTGGATGCTGTCCAGGTCTTGCTGCATATGGAAAAGGGTTGCGTCAGTATCTGAAGAGTCTGGAATTGTTTGTGTACATTGTGTAACCATCAGTGAACATCTCCACTTCTGACCTTATGATGGAGGGAATGTCATTGATGAAGCTGCTAAAGATGGTTGGGCCTAGGACACTACTCTGAGGAACTCCTGCTGTGATGTCCTGGGACTGAGATGATTGGCCTCCAACAAACTCAACCATTATCCTTTATGCTAGGTATGACTCCAACCAGCAGAGAATTTCCCCCTGATTCCCCTTCACTCCAGTTTTGCTCGGGTTCCTTGATGTCATACTCAGTCAAATGCTGCCTTTATCTCAAGGGCAGTCACTCTCACCTCACTTCTGGAGTTTAACTCTTTTGTCCATGTTTGAAACAAGGTTGTGATGAGGTCAGAAGCTGAGTGGCCCTGGTGGAACTCAAACTGAGCGTCACTGAGCAGGTTACTGCTAATCAAGTGCTGCTTGATAGCACTGTCGACGACGCCTTCCAGCACTTTTCTGATGATCGAGAGAAAACTGATGGGGCGGTAATTGGCCGGGTTGGATTTGTCCTACTTTTTGTGCACAGGACATACCTGGGAAACATTTCATATTGCTGGGTAGTTGCCAGTGTTGTAGCTGTACTGGAACAGCTTGGCTAGGGGTGCGGCCAGTTCTGGAGCATGTCATCAGTACTATTACTGGAATGTTGTCAGGACCCATAGCCTTTGCAGTATCCAGTGCCTTCAGCCTTTTCTTGATATCACATGGAGTGAATCGGATTGGCTGAAGACTGGCATCTGTGATGCTGGGGACCTCAGGAGGAGGCCGAGATGGATCATCCACTCGGCAATTCTGGCTGAAAATTGATTTTTTTTCCTTCACGGGATTTGGTGTCGCTGGCTAGGACAGCAGTTATTACCCATCCCTAATTGCCCTTGAGAAGGTGGTGGTGAGCCGCCTTCTTGAACCGCTGCAATCCATGTGAGGTAGGTACACCCACAGTGCTGTTAGGAAGGGAGTTCCAAGATTTTGACCCAGCGATAGTGAAGGAATAGTGATATAGTTCCAAGTCAGGTTGGTGTTTGGCTTGGAGGGGAGCTTGCAGGTGGTGGCGTTCCCATGCACCTGCTGCCCTTGTCCACCTAGGTGGTAGAGGTCACGAGTTTGGAAAATGCTGTCGAAGGAACCTTGGTGAGTTGCTGCAGTAGATGGTACACACTGCTGCCACTGTGCATTGTTGGTGGAGGGAGTGAATGTTTCCTGCCCTCCTGTATGCATTGGAAACATGGACACTGTACAGCAGATATTTCAAAGTCCTGGAGAGAGATGCATGGGAATGCCACCACCTGCAAGCTCCCCTCCAAGCCAAACACCAACCTGACTTGGAATTACATCACTGTTCCTTCACTGTTGCTGGGGCAAAATCTTGGAACTCCCTTCCCTTGTGCAAGTTCTGGAGCACAAGCCTTCAGTACTATTGCCGGAATGTTGTCAGGGCCTTTGCAGTATCCAGTGCCTTCAGCCATTTCTTGATATCACGTGGAGTGAATCGAATTGGCTGAAGTCTGGCATCTGTGAATCTGGGGACTTCAGGAGGAGGCCAAGATGGATCATCCACTCGGCACCTCTGGCTGAAAATCGTTGCAAAAGCTTCAGCCTTATGTTTTGTACTGACATGCTGTGCTCCCCCATCATTGAGGATGGGGATATTTGGGGAACCAACTTCTCCAGTTCATTGTTTAATTGTCCACCACCATTGATGACTGAATGTCGCAGGACTGCAGAGCTTACATCTGATCCATTAGTTGTGGGATCACTTAGGTCAATGGAGAGTATCCTCAATGTATCCTCAATGTGCCTTTGTCTCCACAAGGACTGTGCGGTGGTCACTCCTACTGATGCTGTCATGGACAGATGTATCTCCGACAGGCAGATTGGTGAGGATGAGGTCAAGTATGTTTTTCCCTTGGGTTGGTTCCCACACCACCTGCCGCAGACCCAGTCTAGCAGCTTTGTCCTTTAGGACACGGCCAGCTCAGTTAGTAATGGTGCTACCGAGCCACTCTTGGTGATGGACATTGAAGACCCCCACCCAGAGTACATTGTCCGCCCTTGCCACCCTCAGTGCTTCCTCCAAGTGGCATTCACCATGGAGGAGTACTGCTTCTTTAGCTGAGGGGGGGTGGGTGGGGGGGTGCGGTAGATGGTAATCAGCAGGAGGTTTCTGTGCCCATGTTTGACATGATATCATGAGACTTCATGGGGTCCAGAGTCAATGTTGAGGACTCCCAGGGCAACTCCCTCCTGACTGTATACCACTGTGCTGCCATGTCTGCTGGGTCTGTCCTGCCGCTGGGACAGGACCATACCCGGGGATGTTGGTGGCAGTGTCTGGGACATTGTCTGTAAGGTATGATTCCATGAGTATGACTATGTCTGGCTGATGTTTGACTAGTCTGTAGGACAACTCTCCAAATTTTGGCACAAGACCCCAGATGTTATTAAGGAGGACTTTTCAGGGTCGACAGGGCTGGGTTTGCCATTGTCGTTTCCGGTGCCTAGGTGGTCCATCTGGTTTCATTCTTTATCGACTTTGTAGTAATGTTTGATACAACTAAATGACTTGTTAGGCCATTTGAGAGTCAACCATATTGCTATGGGTCTGGAGTCACATGTAGGCTAGACCAGGTAAGGATGGCAGATTTCTTTCCCGAAAGGGCATTAGTGAACCAGATGGGTTTTTACAACAATCGACAATGGTTTCATGGTCACCACTAGCCTAGCTTTTTTTTTAATTCTGCATTTTTCAATTAATTGAATTTTAATTCCACCATCTTCCATGGTGGGATTCGAACCCATGTCCTCAGAGCAAAAGTTTAGGCTCTTAGTAGCTAGTCTTGAGCCATTATCAGATAGCTCCCAGTTATAGATAATCTCAAGCTATAACTAAGTGAGTCTGTGACAGAGTCTGTGATGAAGTGAATCTATAACACTAAATCTGCAACACTGGGCTGAATTTTCAGAGCTCTTTAGGGGCCAAGCACGGCTGCAGCCATGAACTGAAGATTGTGTTCCTGGAAGACCTCTCTGGATCCCGACACCTCCAGAATGTGCTGCAATTTTCAACGAGAGGGAACCCGCTCACCTGGGGAGAGCCAGAGGGAATTTTCAGAGGAGAGGGGGAAGAGCAAACGGTCCAGTGCCCGTAGGTGATTAGCTGTCAGGAGCAATACAGTTCACAGAATCACAGAATTATTGCAGCACAGAAGGAGGTCATTCAGCCCATCGTGTCTGCAGCAACTCTCCAAATGAACAATTCACCTAGTTCCATTCCCCTGCCTTCTCCCCATAATCCTACACATTCTTCCTTTTCAGACAACAGTCTAATTCCCTTTTGAATGCCTTGCTTGAACCTGCCTCCACCACACTCTCAGGCAGTGCATTCTAGACCTTAACCACTCGCTGAGTGAAAAAGTTTTTCCTCATGTCACTTTTGCTTCTTTTGCCAATTGCTTTAAATCAGTGCTCTCTCGTTCTCAATCCTTTCATGAATGGGAACAGTTTCACCTTATCTACTCTGTCCAGACCCCTCATGATTTTGAATACCTCTATCAAATCCCCTTCTCTAAGGAAACAATCCCAACTTCTCCAATCTATCTTCATAACTGAAGTTCCTCATCCCTGGAACCATTCTCATGAACCTTTTCTGTACTCTCTCCAATGCTTTCACATCTTTCCTAAAGTGCAGTGCCCAGAACTAGATGCAATAGTTCAGCTGAGGCCGAACTAGTGTCTTACACAAGTTCAACATTACTTCCTTGCACTTGTACTCTATTTTTGTTGGACATTGTTTGATGTTGATAGTTATTCAAAGAAATGGATAGAAAGTGTGATTGAAACATAGCACTTCACCTGCCTTGCTGTTCAGCATTTGGCCACTTTGTTTGCACTGTAACACTGCTGACTCTCTGATCTGCTGCCGGCACCATCCTGCAAGGCAATGGCGAGCCCTGTCATGGTTGCTGTCTGCCTTTCAACATTTCAGTCTGGAGCCACTTCCCACCTCCATGCTGGTTCTGGCACCAGTGATTGTGCGTCACACTCACCCCTCAGCCCAATTAGGTCATTTACATCTGAAAATAGCATTGCGTCATCTCTCGACTCTGCCCCTCAAATGCATTCATGGCCATCCTCCCACATACTACCCTCCGTAAACCTGAAGACATCCAAAACTCTGCTGCCCTTGTCTTAACTCACACCAAGTCTCATTAACCCTGTGCTCGCTGACCTACACTGACTCCCAGTTAAGCAATGCCTCGATTTTAAAATTCTCATCCTTGTTTTCTTATCCCTCCACGGTCTGGCCTGTCCCTACCTCTGTAATCTCTTCCAGCCCTACAACCTATCTGCACTCCTCTAATTCTGGCCTCTTGAGCATCCCCAATTCTAATCACAATTGGTTAAAAACAATTGGTGGCCATGCTTTCAGCTGCCAAGGCCCTATTCTCTGGAATTCCCTCCCTGAACCTCTCTGCCTCACTACCTTGCTTTCCTCTTTTAAGATGCTCCTTGAAACCCTACCTCTTTAGCCTAGCTTTGGTTCATCTGCCCTAATATCTCCCTATGTACCTCAGTGTCACATTTTGTTTTATAATGCCCTTGTGAAGTGCCTTCAGATGCTTTATTATATTAAAGGGGCGACATAAATTCAAGTTGTTGTTATTGGTGGTGGTGGTGGTAATGTTCCAGCAATCTCTTCCACCACACTTAGGACAGAATTTTATCTGCCCTCTAGGGTCGGGCAGAGTGGCATGGGCGCTTATAAAGTAGCGAGGGAAAGCGGGAGGTGGAGTGCCCATCACCTTTCCAATGCCATTTGATATTGTCAGGGACAGGGAAAGTCGAGGGCAGCCTTCCCCCCCAGAGACCAATGGAGGCCCTCAAGTGGCCAAATAATGGACACAAGGGCCTCCTCCCACTGCCCTGTGGGCTAGGGGAGGGGCTCACCTGCTTGGGCAATCAGCGGCCCATGGAGGGCCCCAGCAGCAAAAGCTGTCCCTGCGCCAACATCCCTCTCCCGCCCTCAACAATCATCAGTACCCCCAACTCCTCCCCAGGGCCTGCCTGACTGGCCCTGGCAATCTTGCTCCATGAAGGAATTTGATCAGCTACATGTAGAAGTGTTTGTGAGGGATTCAAAACTAGATGTGACAAATAAAAGATAGTCACTAATAAGTGCAGATAGAGAGGTTAGAATGTGGAACTCACTATCACAAGGAGGAGTTGAGGCAAATAACATAGAGACCTTTAAAGGTAAGCTACATAAGTACGTGAGGGAGAAAGGAATAGAGAGTATGCAGATAGGATTACAAGAAATATGTGAGAGGAGGCTTGTATGCAGCAGAAACACCAGCATAGACATATTGGGCTGAACGGCATGATCCTGTGCTGTAACTTTTATGAAATTTCCAGTGCAAGTTCAAAAATTAGCTTCTCAGGATTTCCTGATATGCGCCAGAATTCTACACGGTGGCCGTGGCCCCGCCCACCCCCTGAAAAGGCAGGGGCGGGCCTGTCTCCACCGAGCCTAGAAGTCACACAGCAACTTTACATGGCCCAGGTCCTCAATTGCCCTCGGTCGGGACTTCTGCCCCTCTGAGGTTGGAAGTCCCGCCTCCAAGAGCTGCAAGCGAATCAGAGGGCCGGCAGCTCCTCAGTCCCAGCAATGTCACCCGGAGCAGTGGCCACTGCGGGGGCTGCACCAAAAGAAAGGAGCCAGCATGGACACCAGCCTAAAACAGGTGAGTGGGGGTTGGGCCTCGGTGGGGGTTGGAATGTAGGCCGAGGGGTTTAGTTTTAGTTGGGGCAGTAGGTGCTGCTGGGGGGCCCACTGGACAGCACAGGGTACCCGATCAGGAGGGCCCCCCCCCACCCCACCTCAGCCCACAACGAGGCTGCCAGGTGTCATTGGGTGCGGCAGTGCCCATCTGTTTCTGGTAATATACCTGTGGGCACAAGAGGAGGCCCTTCAGTGGCAATTAATTGACCACTCAAGGGCCTCAATTTGCCTGGGTCAGGCAGGCCATTTGCCACCTCCCCCACCACAGGTAAAATAGCAGCGGGGGCGAGTCAGTGATAGGAACGGCATCCTCCCCAATGCCCCTCCCCCCACCGCCTCCCACTCAATTTCATGCACCCCGCCTCCATCCCACCCCAACCCCCACCTCCCTGCCTGCTCCCAGGGGGGTGTAAAATATTCTGGCCATGGTCTGGTATTGCACAAGATTAACCACATTATTCCCAGTGCCACCAAATTTCCCAGTGGTGTTTAAAACCTGAAATAAGAAATTCACCCCACAGGTTCCTGGTGTATTATCCAGAAATTTATTCTATCCTCTGTCTTTCGCCATCTGATCATCTAAATACAATTGCTTTACTTCTCCCTGTGTACAACTACAGAAGAAGTTAAGAACTAGCGTAGTAGCCAGCAGAAGTAACAGACAAAAGGAAGCAAAAGAAATTCCAGCAATTACTGGCACAGTGCATGCATGCATGACACCACAATTCTCAGCAGAGAGCTTATGATCTCATGTTGGAATTACACACTAAACACAAAGGTTGGTGGGCACGAGTGAAGCCAGCCACAGCAACCAAAAGAAAGCAAATCGCCCTTAAACAAGTGTAAATGACACAGTACATCAAATTGTGATCGGGGTACAATTTTCTGGCAAGGGCTTATTGCTCACACCTCGTGTTATCTCTCCCACCCATCTCCCTTGCCCTACCTACATAAAACGAAACTAATACCATTGGCATTAATAGCACACTCTACTTGGACTTAGACACAAATCAAGGCCAATACTTACCATTAAGGTCAAACATTGCATACATCAAGGAAAAAGCTGGGATAGGGTGTCATTAATGTAACTATGTGATAAATATGCAGGTTGTACCAAATGCACAAAATATGATTATTTATGTCTTTGCCAACTTCCCAAGTTCAGCCAACTACTCCTTTGTTTTTAATCAATTCACCTTTGAGATGACATCCTTGCTGACTGGTCCCTGGGTCACCACAGCTGTGGCCAAAAACAATGGGTTTATGTGAATCAACAATCTACAAAAGTCCAGGGGAATATTGGTGTAAGTGGGAAAAAAAACTACAAGGAAGGAATAAAAAGGAGTAAAGAAAAAACTGAAAATACTGAAACCTGAAAATAAGAGAATTGGAAATACACAGCAGCTCAATTCGCATCTAGAATGAGATAAGATACGTTAATGCTTCAGGTGTTCACAAGATCTGAGAAGTAAATGTGGAAGAACTGAGGAGCGGTTGACACCCAAAATATTAATGATCAATTTTCTTCAGAAATGCTGATGAATCTGCTGAGTATTTCCAGTATTTCCTGATTTTGGTACGGGAAGGAGCTTATAGAATTTACAGCCAGGGAGCACAAGCAGCTCCAGGAAAATTCTGAGATTTCCTGTTTCACCAGATTACTGGCACATTTTCAACAGAGTAGAAGTTCCACCTGTCCTCTGGCCCAGACCTGCCTGAATGATTTTCTGGATAATAGTTCTTTTCTTTTGGGCCTCCTTGTCTCGAGAGACATTGGGTAAGCGCCTGGAGGTGGTCAGTGGTTTGTGAAGCAGCGCCTGGAGTGGCTATAAAGGCCAATTCTGGAGTGACAGGCTCTTCCACAGGTGCTGCAGAGAAATTTGTTTGTCGGGGCTGTTGCACAGTTGGCTCTCCCCTTTCGCCTCTGTCTTTTTTCCTGCCAACTACTAAGTCTCTTCAACTCGCCACAATTTAGCCCTGTCTTTATGGCTGCCCGCCAGCTCTGGCGAATGCTGGCAACTGACTCCCACGACTTGTGATCAATGTCACAGGATTTCATGTCGCGTTTGCAGACGTCTTTATAGCGGAGACATGGACGGCCGGTGGGTCTGATACCAGTGGCGAGCTCGCTGTACAATGTGTCTTTGGGGATCCTGCCATCTTCCATGCGGCTCACATGGCCAAGCCATCTCAAGCGCCGCTGACTCAGTAGTGTGTATAAGCTGGGGGTGTTGGCCGCTTCAAGGACTTCTGTGTTGGAGATATAGTCCTGCCACCTGATGCCAAGTATTCTCCGAAGGCAGCGAAGATGGAATGAATTGAGACGTCGCTCTTGGCTGGCATACGTTGTCCAGGCCTCGCTGCCATAGAGCAAGGTACTGAGGACACAGGCCTGATACACTCGGACTTTTGTGTTCCGTGTCAGTGCGCCATTTTCCCACACTCTCTTGGCCAGTCTGGACATAGCAGTGGAAGCCTTACCCATGCGCTTGTTGATTTCTGCATCTAGAGACAGGTTACTGGTGATAGTTGAGCCCAGGTAGGTGAACTCTTGAACCACTTCCAGAGCGTGGTCGCCAATATTGATGGATGGAGCATTTCTGACGTCCTGCCCCATGATGTTCGTTTTCTTGAGGCTGATGGTTAGGCCAAATTCATTGCAGGCAGACGCAAACCTGTCGATGAGACTCTGCAGGCACTCTTCAGTGTGAGATGTTAAAGCAGCATCGTCAGCAAAGAGGACTCTGATGAGGACTTTCCGTACTTTGGACTTCGCTCTTTGACGGGCAAGGTTGAACAACCTGCCCCCTGATCTTGTGTGGACACAATATTGGTAGGCTTTCAATTCCCCAAGGCTGGGGAAGTTCTTGGCGCAATTTCTTTGCCTGGAAGAACTTTCAAGCAGGCACATTAATCATTTGTTCTATACATCAACTTCAACACAACCTGTTTTTATATCGTGCCTTGAATGCAGTAGAAAGTGTCAAGGTGCTGCATTGTGGAATTATCTAACAACATTTAGCACCAAATAACATAAGGAGATATTAGTACAGATGACAAAAGGTTGGTTGAGGACATAGGTTTTAAGGCACATCTTGACGGAAGAGAGGCAGAGAGGTTTAAGGAAGGACCTAGGCAGCTGAAGGCACAGCTGCCAACGGTGGAGCAATTAAGATCGGGAATGCTCATGAGGCCTGACTGCAAGGACCACAGATATTTCAGAGCTTTGTAGGGCTGGAGGAGATTGCAGAGATAGGGAGGGGTGAGGCCATGGAGGGAATTGAAAACATGGATGAGAATTTCAAAATCAGGTGATTGCTGAACTGGTAGCCAATAGAGATGTGTGATGGGTGAACGGAATTTGGTGCAAGTTAGAACACGGAAAGCAGAGTTTGTTCAAGTCTACAGAAAGTAGAATGTGAGAGGCCAGCCAGAGAACATTGGAATAGACAAGACCAGAGGTAACAAAGGCATGCATGACGGTTTCAAGAACAGATGAGCTGAGGCAGGGATAAAGTCGGGCGATGTTACAGAGGTGGAAATAAGCGATCTTAGTCTTGGCCTGGTCATGCGGTCGGAGGCTCATTTTGGGTTTAAGTATGTCACCAAGGCTGCCAACAGTGTCGTTCAGCCACAGACAGTTGCCAGGGAGAGCGATGGAGTCGATGACGAGGGAGCAGAGTTTGTGCAGGGGGCTAAGACAATGGTTTGAGTCTTTCCAAATTATTTGGAGGAAATTTCTGCTCAACCAGTACTGGATATCGGGCAAGCAGTCTGACAATTTAGAAATAGCAGAGGGGTAAAGAGAGGTGGTGGTGAGGGAGAGCTGGGTGTCATCAGCGTACATGTGGAAACTATCACTGTGTTTTCAGATGATGCCAAGGGGCAGCTTGTAGGAGAGAAATAGGAGGTCCAAAGATAGTTCCTTGGAAGACACCAGAGGTAAAGGTGCAGGTGCAGGAGGAGAGGCCATTGCAACTGAAACTCTGGCTATGATTAGATAAAAATGGAACCAGGTGAGTGCAGCCCCACCCAGCTGGATAACCAAGGAGAGGCGTTGGAGGAGGATGGTGTGGTCAATCATGTCAAAGGCTGCAAATAAGTCGAGAAGGAGGAGGACAGATAGTTTACCTTTGTCACAGTCACATAGGATTTGTGACGTTGGTAAGAGCCATGTAGGTACTGTGGCAGGGGCAGAACATTATTGCAGGGATTCACACATAGAGTTCCGGGAAAGATGGGCACAGAGTTGGAAGGCAACAACATGTTCAAGAATTTTGCAAAGGAAAGGGAAGTTATAAATGGAGCAGCAATTTGCAAGGATGGAGAGACCAAGGTTTGTTTCTTAAGGAGAGGGGCAATGATGGCTGATATGAAGGGAAGGGGGACAGCCTGAGGAGAGAAAGCGATTAACAATATTAGCTAATTTGGGCGTCAGGAAGGAAACTTAGATAGCGAAATAGGGCTAAGGGAGCAGGAGGTGGATCCTATGCCAATCTGAGCTCAGAGAGCAAAGAGACAAGACAGCAGAGAAATTAGAGAAGGATGTGAGTTCAGGTTTAGTGCATGAGGGAAACTTAGAGGAAGAAATAAAAGGGAGTGAAAAAAAAACTGTAATACCGAAAACTGACAATAAAAGGATTGAAAAGGGTTGAAAATACACAGCAGCTCCATCAGCATCTGGAATGCGATAGGACATATTATTGCCTCAATTTTTCAGAAGAACTGAGGAGAGTGACAACCAAAATCGTGATGATTAATTTTCTTTCGAAATGCTGATGAACCTGCTAAGTATTTCAGTATTTTCTTATTTTGGTATGGAAGGAGTTTCTGTTTCATCAGATTACTGGCACATTTTCAACAGGGTTGAGGTTCTACCTGCCCCTCTGGTCCGCATCTACCTTAATGATTTTGTGGCTAGGCATAATTTACACAATAACATAACAAATTAGGAGCAGGAGTAGGCCACACGACCCCTTGAGCCTGCTCCGCCATTCAATAAGTTCATGGCTGAACTGATTACCCCACATTTCCACCGACCCCTGATAACCTTCCACCCCCTTGCAGGAACTGTGTAAATTCCATAAACACCTTCCATACCAAAATAAGAAAATACTGGAAAGACTCAACAGGTTCATCAGCATTTCGAAAGAAAAGTAATTATCACTATTTTGGGTGTCAACCTCTCCTCAGTTCTCCAGAGAAATTGTCAGCTCCCGAATATGGACAGGCTGCCAATTCCCCTCAGGTGGGGAAATTCTGGGCCCAGTTTTTTGCCTGGGAGAATTTTCAAGCTTGCACATTGATCATTTGCAAGGGTATTTTTGGTTCCCTGGTGCTACATAATCACTCCTTTGTTATATTACACTTGCGCTTCAAGTGGCAAATAGCTGCAGCTGTGCAAGGAGTACTTAGAAAGGTAGGGAGGATCAGAATCAGTTAATATTAAACCCTTTCCCCCCACCTGATAGGAATGGTGTGTGGGAAGGTTAAACTGGAGCAAATGGACTTACCAGCCTGGTCACACCATATCATCTTCAATACCTTTACAGGCAGCTGAGGGGCCTCATCACTATTTAAATGTTGGTGTCCGATGATGTCAAACAATCCCTGATGGTGTATTAACTGTTAGTGAAACCAAAGGTGGGTCCTGTCCTTGGAAACCTGTCGAAGGATGGATTGTGGCCTGAAGATTCCCAGGTAAGTGTAATTGCTTCATGTTTTGAAGGTTTCCTGGTAGGTGAGGACGAGCAGTCAAGGAAAGTATGACATGAAGCCTTCATGTGACAGGACCTATAGTTGTCACTGCAGGGGATATTGGCCAAATGAACCAATCTGCAGTTCAGTCCTGCTGAATAACACCCCTGCTTCTCCGGCTGGGGGAAGGGGTAGTGGAGTGGGGGCTTTAAAATCAACTCCAACAACCACCTGTATCTATATATCAACTCCAACAACAACTTGTATTTATATAGTGCCTTTAATGCAATAGAATGTCCCAAGGTGCTTCACTGTGGAATTATCAAACAAAATTTGGCACCAACTAACACAGGGAAATATTGGCACAGATGACAAAAAGCTGGTTGATAATGTGGGTTTTAAGGACCATCTAAAGGAAGAAAGAGAGGTAGAGATGCAGACAGGTTTACGGAGGGTGTGCATTGGAATAGGCTAGGCTAGAGGTAACAATTGTATGCATGACAGTTTCAGGAATGGATAAGCTGAGATGGGGCAGTGTTGGGTGAGGTTACAGAGGTGGAAATAGGCCAGATTAGTCATGCGGTCAGAGGCTCATTTTGATTCAGGCACGGCACCAAGGTTGCCAACGGTCTGTTCAGCCACAGACAGTGCAAAGAATAGGCGTGAAGTCAGTGGCAAGGGAGCAGAGTTTGTGGAGAGGACTGTAGATGTTGGCTCCAGTCTTCCCAAAATTATTTGTGGTCAACCATGTTAAAGACTGCAAACAGGTCGGGAAGAATGAGGACAGACAGTTTACCTTTGTCACAGTCACATAGGCTTTGATAAGGGCCGTGTGGGTACTGTGGCAGGGACGGAATCTGATTGGAGGGTTTCAAACATGGACTTCCAGGAAAGATGGGCACGGATTTGGGAGGCGACGACATGTTCAAAAATTTTACAGAGGAAAGGGAGGTTAGAGATGGCACAGTCAGGGCGCAGTAGTTTGCAAGGATGGAGAGGCCAAGATTTGTTTTCTTAAGGAGAAGAGTGATGATGGCTGATATGAAGGAAAGGCGGACAGTACTGAGCAGACACAACTGTTAACAATATCAGCTAACATGGGGGCTAGGAAGGAAATTCGGGTAGTCAGTAAAATAGGGCTGAGGGAGTAGGAGGTGGGTCCTGTGCGTTTTCAGGGACAGACACAGAAGGAAGTAAGGTTGGGAGGTGGGGTGGGGGGAGGCGATGAGAGTGGAGATAGCTTCATCTGTGAGTGACATAATGGGAATGAAGAGGACACATTAGATCATAAGGTCAAGGGGTGACTGTGAATATGGGTAGGTGAGCTTATATGGAGGAGGAAATTAAGGAAGGATAAAAGGACAATGAACTCAGAGGAGAGAAGCATGATGAATTGAGGTGGAGTTTGCAATCACCAAGGTTGAGAAGTTGCTCGGTGCAGAGGATGAGGGAGGAAGACAGTGAAGATATCTCAATGTGAACATTTTATGGTACTTGGGTGGGTGGTACAGGAGGAGGATTTTAAATGAGAGGCAATAGGGGTGAATCAAGGTAAGAAAGGAGGACAAATAATAATAAAGGAGGACAAAATGCCAGAAGAGTAGGGGACAGATCAATGTTTTATTTGGTGCCAGTCTGGTTGGGCAAGTGGTGCAAGGTATAGCCAAGCAGGGAGGCTTCATTTTGGGGAAAGATGTCATCTCCCCTCATGCAGGTTTCCGTTATAGAATTATAGAATGGTTACAGCACAGAAGGAGGCCATTTGGCCCATCACGTCTGTGCCAGCTCTCTGCAAGAGCAACTCACCTAGTCCCAATTCTCTGACTTTTCCCCATAGCCCTACAAATATTTTCTCTTCAGATAATAATCCAGCTTTCTTTTGAAGGCCTTGATTAACCCTGCTTGAACCACCCTCTTGGGCAGTGCATTCCAGATCCTAACCACTCTCTGCACAAAAAAGGTTTTCCTCTCATTGTTGCTTCTTTTGCCAATCACCTTAAATCTGGTTCTGGATCCTTCAGCCAATGCGAACAGTTTCTTCCTATCTACTCTGTCCCAACCCCTCATGATTTTGAGCACTTCTATCAAAACTCCTCTTTATCTTCTCTTCTCCAAGGAGAACAGACACAGCTTCTCCAACCTATCCACATAACGTAAGTTCCTAATTTCTGGAACCATTCCTGTGAATCCTTTTCTGAACCTCTTTAATGCCTTAACATCCTTCTGAAAGTGTGGTGCCCAGAACTGGACACAATGGGGGGGATTATATGCTCTCTCCCACATCAGGTTTGGAGGCGGGGAGAGCATATAATCGGGCAGGGTGGTGTCGGTTGGGGGAGCCCCATCACCTTCTCGCTTCCACCCAAATTAATTCTGGGGCAGCAAGGCCGCAGAAAGGCCTTCCCACCCCGCCACCAATTGAGGCTCTTAAATGGACAATTAATGCCTGTTTAAGGGCCTCATCCCACTGCCGCCGGAATTAGCCCAGTAGCAGACGGGCCTGTCGCTGCACGGGGAGGACCTCAAGCAAATCCATGTGGATTGCTTGCCAGCTCCAGTGGTGGGGGGAAGGGGGAGTGTGGGGGTAGAGGTGGGGTCCCTCGTTCAAATGCACAGTGTCAAGAGGAGGGAACCAGCATCAGGAAGGTGGGGGGGCACCGATGAGTGTCACCCCTGCCCTTGCTGCTGACCCCTCCTCCCCCACGAAACCCCTCTTGCCTTGACTTACTTGTGGCTTATCTAATTGGCACTTGATCTGGCGGGCCTTCCCCAGAGGAGGCGACATAGGGTTCTCGCTAGTGCTTTTGCCGATGGTCGATACTCCTGTCACCCAGATGTTTCAGGTCAATGACCTTTCATCAGAATTGGTATAAGTTCGAGGTGCAAAAGGTTTCAAGTAAGTAAAAAGGGGAAGGCTGGGAAACAAACAAAAGGGAAGATCTGTGGTAGGGTGGAAGCCAGCATCCACAGAATTTTGCTTTTGAGTTCATATATGGCTGTGTTCGCAGCCTGAAAAGCACCAAAAATTTATGTGTACATTCCTACAGCTTTGCTGCACCCAAAACATTTTATATATTTTAATTTCGTATGATGCATCTATCAGAAATTTTCCATTACATCACAAAGATTTCACATTTCTATATTTTTACACATTATTCTAAGAAACTGATGACAGTTATGAAACATTATGAAAGCCTTCTTCCTCTAAGAAACAATTACTGAGAATTAGTCATGAGAGCTCTTTGCCGCAGAGTATATGAAGGTGAGTACAACATGGTTCACAATCAATATCATTTTGAACAAATTCTGCAACAGACTTTTCATACACAATCATTTTATCTCAACCCTGCTGGTTAGATTGTTCAGCATAATTTTACACTAAACAGCATTTCAAATTTGACATCTTTGTTTTTGCTAAAATCCTGCTTTGAACAGTAGGAAACTTGCATTGTGAATGATATCAAAGCATTTTTGATGGCAATCAAGAAACTCCTGATGAGGTAATAGTCTGTAATGTCATAATTACATCTTTTCCAGAGGGCTGCAACTATTATTTTGGAAGTTTTCATGAAATACAAGGTTAACCGGTTGCTGGAGCTGCTGAATTCACCATAGTGGTGGATGTTTAAACATGCCTTTCCAACTGTGGGAGTCTGCAATCTAGAGAGAGATAAAGAGAAGTCACTAAAATCTCTTGAAGAGAAATAATAAGAAAATAGGACAGTACAAACATAAGTCTGTTGGTGTACTTATATCTTGAAGAAGATAATATGCTTTGATAAAATTAAAGAAACCAGAATTCAAGCAATGATTACTTTGAAAATGACCAAAGTGCAATATTTGTCCCCTTAGTCTCTTCAAAGCTACTTATGTTGTAGCTTAAGAATGAGTGTCCCTTCTTCCTCCCCTCTGCCAATCACAGCCATTCTTACCCGTTCCCCACCCACCCCCCCCGCCCCGCCAACAACGTGATCACAGACCTCCCCTCCAAGTACTGACAGTTGCTCCATGAAATGTTCAGGGACAAGCCTCCCCTCCCTGACAAAGCACTGATCTCCAGCCTTCCGCCTCCTGGTTCCCTCTCTCTTCACACCTCCTTCCAAGGACCCCATCTCTGTCTTCCTCCCTCTCTTAGTTGCTTCTCTCTTTCCACCTCCCCAAGCCCCAATCACCAGCCTTCTCTCTGTCCAGTTGCTTCGCTTCCCCCTGCCACCATTCCACAAGCCCCAATCTCCTGTTTTACCTGCTCCCAATTCCCAGTAACTGTCCCCAACTTGTCTGTATGCCAGGTGGGAAGAGGCAGAAAAAAATATAATGAGGTCCTGCTGTTAAATTTGGCTGGAGCTCTGTGTGTCTGGCCTTGTTGCAACTCCCAACCATTTTTACTTTCCCCCGTACCCTCTCTGCCTCCCCATCCAATTGTTAGAAGTAAAATAATCAGGGTCACAATCTGGTGAGAGCTGCTGAGGCTGAGACAGCTGAGCTCTGAGCTGAGGACAGCTGATAGTCAGAGGAATGTGGGTGGCCAGGCCCAAACTGAGGCCCAGGCTGATGACGAGCCTCTGGTTTTGGCAGCACAGGGCATGCTGGAGTTGCAGGGAGAGGTAAGGCAACATCTAGCGGAGGCCATGCGTATCATTGAACGGACAGTGGGGGAATCCATCCATGTCATGACTGCTGCCATGTCCCAGGTATATCAGCACATGGCTTCATCCATGGAGAGGTTGGTGACCTTCTTGGAGAGCCACATTCCACAGATGCGCCATGACCTGCAAACCTTCGCCTTGGCCATGAGGTCCACTCAGCAATGGCAGGGCGAGAGAAGAACCAGGAGACCGGAGAATGTTCCAGCTCCTAGTCCTTCTCTGGTAAGCAGGGAGGTTCTCATGAGCCTGATAGAAAGGAGGAGAGGATACGCTCCACATCTCAGTTCTCCCCTCAGGGCAATTTGAGTGTGCACAGCAGCTTCTCATCCCCTCCATCAGTGAGCCAAGTTCCAGCAGCCGCAATGCCTGAGTGCACTCCAGCTTCCAAACCAAGGGGCATCAAGATCAGCAGCCTGCCTCCAGTCCAGCTGCTGTCGCAGGGGATGTACCATGCAGAAGCAAATGCAAACATATAAAAAAAAACACCTTGACACACATGGGTATTAATGGCATTTAATGTAATTAAATGTTCACTGGTGTAAATCCTTAGCCTTCATTTACGGATAACCGGATTCCACCATGGCATTATTGTGACTCCTGCAATTCCCTCAAACACCTTAATTTATTGGCAAATTGACCACTGTCATAGTTAACATGCCAGTGAGCATGACTGTTTCATTACTCTGATGATGTCACATGGACAATGGCTGAAATGAATGTTGCCATTCATGCTGGAGGGCAAGATAGCACAGAGGCAGAAAACTTGACACTACATGCATGAGGATGAGTTTTTGTCAGAAGCATAGTTATTGCAAGTATGGATTTTGGAAATGCTCCATTATAAGGTTCTGCCTTGACTTCCTTGCGCGCTGTTCAAGATGTCTGCCCTCCATCACTCTGCTTGGATCTTCCATAGGTTCTTGGCCTTGTGTGCCCTCTGTGTCCTCTTCATCAGAGGAAGTCTCATACTCCCACATGAGAATTGGAAGAGACAGATAGCACTAAAGTAGGAAATAGCAAAGTGTTAGATGGGGTCAGAGTGAGAGTGTTAGACAGTACTAGAGAAGGGAGAAGTTATGTATTAGATGGGCGTGGACTGAGAAGGACGACGAGGATTGCAAAAACAGGATTACAATGCATGTGCATAAATGCACAAAGTGTGGTGAATAAAGTTGTTGAACTACAAATAGCAGTATGGGAATATGATGTAATGGAAACATGGCTTAAAAATAGTGAGGACTGGATGCTTAATATACAAAGATATAAAGTGTTCAGAAAAGATAGAGAAGGAAAAAAAGAGAGGTGGGGTAGCAGTGCTGATTAAAGAAGACATTGTAGTGCTAGAAATGGAAAGGGCAAGGGCAGAATCCATTTGGTTACATTTGAGGAGCAAAAAGGGTATGATCATGCTATAAGGGGTATTCTATAGGCCTCTGAATAATGAGAGATAGAGGAACAAATCTGCAGGGAAATCGCAGAGATGTGCAAGAACTATACTGTGGTGATATTGGGGGACTTTAATTACCCAAATATTGATAGGGATAATTTTACAGTAAAGGGTAAAGAGGCGGAAGAATTTCTAAAATGTGTTCAGGAGAACTTCCTTGTTTAGTATGTTCGCAGCCCAACTAAAAAAGAGGCATTGCTGGATCTGGTGCTGGGAAATGAGGTGGGCCAAGTGAACCAAGTGTCTGTGGGGGAGCACTTGGGTAAGAGTGATCATCGTATCATAAGGTTTAGACTGGTAATGCACAAAAGCAAGGAACAAAATAAGTTAGAATGTCTAGATTGGAAGAAGGCTAATTTCAACGTGATGAGAAGGGATCTAGCCAGGGTAAAATGGAACCAAAGACTGGCAGGAAGAGCTGTACCAGAACAATGCGTTATCTTTAAGGAAGAGATGCTTCAGGTACAGGCTGAGAATATTCCAATAAGGCTGAAAAGTAGGGGAACCAAGATCAGGGCTCTTTGGTTGATGTGAGAGATAGCGATGATGATAAAACAAAAAAAAGGATTTATGATGCGTGTCAGGTGAACTCATCAAGTGAGAACCCAGGCCATATACAATAAGTTGAAAGGAGAGGTGAAGAGGAAAATAAGACAGGCAAAGGGACAATATGAAAATAGAAAAGGGAATCCAAAGATCTTCTATCGGCATGTAAATAGTAAAGCGAGTAGTAAAAGGAGGAGTGGAGCTGATGAGGGATAGAGAGGGTAATATATGCTTAGAGGCGCAGCGCAAGGCTAATTTACTTAATGAATACTTTGTATCAGTGTTCACAAAGGAAATGGAGGCTGACAAAATATCAGTAGAAGCAGAGAGAGTAGAGGCAATGGTTAGGATAAAAATTGAGAGGGTGTAGGTACGAAATAGGCTGACTATGCTTAGGGTTGATAAGTCAGCTGATCCAGATGGCTTGCATCTCAAGTAATTAAAGGAAGTGGAGATGGAGCTAGCAGAAGGGTTTTCCATAATCTTCCAATCTTCCCTGGATACGGGGAAGATGCCAGAGGATTGGAGAGCGGCAAATGTGAAACTGTTATTCAAGAAAGGGTGTAAGGTCAGTCCTAGCAACTACAGACCAGTTAGTTTAACATCAGTGGTGGGTAAGGTTTTGGAAACAATAATGAGGGAAAATATCAACTGACACTTGAAGAGGTTTGAGTTAATTATGGATAGCTAGCATGGATTTGTACAAGGCAGATCATGCTTGACTAATCTAATTGAATTCTTTGACGAAGTAACAGAAGGTCGATGAAGGGAATGTGGTGTATGTTGTTTATATGGATTTTAAGAAAGCATTTGATAAGGTGCCACATAAATGGCTGGTTAACAAAATTGAGACTCATGGAATAGAAAGGTCAGTGTCCAATTGGATAAAAAAAAATTGGCTTAAGGACAGAAAATAGTGAGTCGCAGTAAATGGTTGCTTTTCAGACTGGAGGATGGTAGACAGCGGTGTTCCCCAAGGGTCAGTGCGGGGACATTGCTTTTTTTTGCTCGATGTAAATGACTTGGATCTTGGAATACAGAGTAGAATCTCAAAATTTGCTGATGACACCAAACTTGGAGGTGTGGCAAACAGTGAGGATGATAATGAACCACCTGCAACAGGACATAGATAGGCTAGCAGAATGGGCAGACAGGTAGGCGGCAGATGGAATTTAATATTGACAAGTGTGAGGTGATGCATTTTGGCAGAAGGAATAGGGAGACGGAATATATACTTAATGGCATAGTTCTAACAAGTATGCAGGAACAGAGGGACCTTGGTGTGCATGTGCATCAATCTTTAAAGATGGCAGGACATATTGAGAGAGTGGTTCGTCAGGCATATGGGATCTTTGGGCTTTATAAATGGAGGCATTGAGTACAAAAGCAGGGAAGCTATCTATGCTGAACCTTTATAAAGCTCTGGTTAGGCCCCAACTGGAATATTGCATCCAGTTCTGCTCACCACACTTTAGGAAGGATGTGAGGGCCCTTGCGAGGATACAGAAGACATTTACTGGAATGGTCCCAGGGATGAGGGATTTTAGTTACATGGTTAGGTTTGAAAAGCTGAGTCTGTTCTCCCTAGAACAAAGGAGATTGAGGGGAGATATAATAGGAGTGTACAAGATTATGACAGGCTTAGATAAGATAGACAGGGGAAAACTATTCCTATAAACAAATGGTACAAGGACTAGGGGACACAGATTGAAAGTTTGGGGGCAAATGATGCAAGGGGAATATTTGGAAGCACTTTTTTAAGCAGGGGGTGGTAATGACCTGGAACTTGCTGTGCACAAGGATGGTGGCAGCAAAGACAATCAATGCCTTCGAGGAAGTTGGATGGCTACCTGAGAGAAATAGACTTGCAGGTCTACAGGGATCGAGCCGGGGACTGGGACTGACAGTATGGCACCGTGAAGAGTCGTCATGGACTCAATGGGCCGAATGGCCTTTTTCTGCACCATAAATGACTCTGTAACGCTGATTCTATGACTCTATGTTTTCTTCTTTCAACACCTCCCTCCTCTGTTGTGCTATGTTATGTAGAACGCAGCAGACCACAGCAATGTGTCCAATCTTCTGTGGGAGCATACTGAAGGCCCAACCAGATCTATCAAACAGCCAAACCACACTGTGGGGGCATAATGAAGGGCTCAACCAGATCTATTGAACAGCCAAACCGCATCTTCAATGGCCTACTCAATGGTCACTCTGGTGGAGCCATGGCAGACATTGTAACACTCTTCCGCATTATTGCTGGGGTATTACAGACATCAGAAGCCACATCCTCAATGGATAGCCTTTATCCCCGAGAATACACCTTGAAGGCGAGCGGGAGGAGTGAAAAGATGTAGTACCTGGGACTGTCAAGTATGAATGCGTTGTGCCAGCTTCCCGAAAAGCGGGCACACACTTGTAGGAAGCGCTTTGTGTGGTCACATACAAGTTGCACATTAACGGAATGAAAACCTTTCCTATTGATGAACGCAGCTGGTTGGTCCATGGGATCATTGATGGCCACATGCGTGCAGTCGATCACACCTTGGACCTGTTGGAATCCTGCAATGGGCCCAAATGCAATGGCCCTCTCGGCCTGACGCTCAGGGTCTATCCTGTAGCACACATAGTCGTCAGCCCTCCTGAACAGAGCATTGGTCACCTCCTTGATGCAGTGTTGCACTGCGGTTTGAGAGACCTCACACTTGTTGTTTGTGGATCCCTGGAATGATCCAGAGGCATAAAAGTTTAGGGTCACAGTATTCATCAGCGCTACATGCAAAGGGTGACCACCAAATCCCATTGGTCGCAAATCGTCATTAAGCAGTGCGCAAAGGTCTGTGACGGCCTCTCTGGACAGCCATAATCTTCTCCGGCAGTTCCGCTCAGACATTTGCAGATATGTCAGGCGAGTTCTATATTATCGCTGCTGTATCTGTGCTCATTGTTGCTTTCTCAGCTGCTGCTGCTCTCGTCTGGGAGGCTCCACTTGCTCCGTAGCTGCCTCTTGGTCCCGCCTCCAGCGGATTCACCTCAGCACAGCACAGGGGTCCAAGAAAACAGGGTGAATCATACCCATCTCTATCCTCCTTGGACCTTCGCCTTCCTTCAAAGGTTAAGCTTACCTATCTGGGCAAAGAGATGTTTGAATTTTGGTTACGGGAAACATACATTACCTTGATGGTATGGATTGATGTTGGACCTGCAATATTTCCAAAAGTGTGAACCATCATGAGGAAACATAGGAACATAGGAAGATAGGGACAGGAGTAGGCCATTCAGCCCCTCGAAGCTGTCCCGCCATTCAAAACCAACAACATTTCAGTGCTCTACACTGGCCTTCCTAAAGAAAACCACCACTACACTTACCTAGTTCTCCAAACCACAGCCCCCGCGACCCTTTCACAGACACACTGCTTACGGTATTCTCCCAACTGCCCTGCTTCACAGACACGCCACTTGCAGAGTTCTCCTAACCCCTCCTTCACAGTCAGATGACTTGCTGAGTTCTTCTAACCTCCCATGCCCCCACAGACATTGCAGTTGCCGAGTTCTTCCAGCCAACCACTTCCCCTAGATAACAGCGGTAAAGTAAATTACCCTTACGAGTCACCGAGGGCTCTCGCCTCAGTGATAGGCTTTTTAAAGACACAAAACTGAAGGCACATGAGTGCCACATGCCCAATACAAGATTGCGAACGCCTGCTATGATCGCTACAAATTACATTCCGATGTATGCTAAAGAGCGTCTAACATATGTAAATGTCAATGCCTTCACAGCAGTCGTAACATTACAACGTCGAGTTCTGTGGTGGACAACTCCATGATGATTCTCCGCACCCCCCCTACACCTAAAAACCCACCTTCCAGAGGAGCATAAACTTCAGCCCAAAGTCTGTGCAAGTTTGGAGGATGTCTACAATGTAGATCTCATGTGCTTCAGTCAAAACAAGAGAGAGGAATTCCAAAGGGAGACTCTTCAAGACCCCAAACTCCGAGCACTATGACAAATCATTGTAGGGGGGGGGGGTGGCCTGAGACCATTCAGGAGATCCCTATGGATCTAAGACCATATTGGCCATACAGAGACAAAGTTGGTATATTCAATAGAGTTCTATTCAAAGAACGTCAAGTACTCATCCCAGCAACATTTCTGTCTGACATACTTGGACAGCTCAGCCAAGGACCCTTTGAAATGAAAAAGATGAGACAACCATGAGTCAATGTTCTGACCCGGCATCAGCAAGGACATCGATCAGCTGGTGAGATCTTGTGATGCGTGTCAGAAACACCAGGCTAGTCAACAAAAAGAACCTCACCAACTGTATGACATACCATCATCGCCATGGATCAAGACAGCAACAGATCTGTGCTCTGTGGGCGGAGGAGATCTGCTAGTGACTAACACTCCAAGTTTCCTATTGTGCAGAAGCTTCAAGACACATCAAGTACTGCAGTGGTATTCAACAACGGTCCACAATACACGGGAAAACCTTTCCAGAATATGTGTGAAAGATGGTCCATCAGCCATGTCACATCACAATACACATATCCACCTTCAAATGGGATGGCTAAACATATTGTCAGGACAGTCAAATCGCTGCTCAATAAGTGTTCAGAAACTGGGAAAGATATCCAAATTACGTGATTGCATCTTCACGCAATGCCATTAGACTCCGGATTGCCATCACCTGCTGAGATTATGTTTGTTCGACCAGTGAGAACCAGACTACCAAGTTATCATCTCACCAAGTCGTCCTTGATCATAGACCGGTTAAGTCAGAAACAAGAGAAGATAAAAGATGCACATGACATGCATGCAGGTGTAGGATTACCGCCACTATACGTTGGCCAGAAGGTGAAGGTCCTACACCCGTAAGAACAGACATGGATCCCAGCAGAGGTGTCCAAGGTCTGCAAAGAACCACGTTCTTATACGATGACAACACAAAATGGTGCAGTACTGCGAAGGATTCGATCTCACCTCAAAGGATTCTCTGCTAGCCAAGCACAAGGCAACCACCCAGCATCGCCTACATGTACCCATGTACGTTTTGAAGACAAAGAGACAACAAGCAACAGGCTGACAACTGAGGACAATCCTCCCAAACACAATCTTCAGGAGGAGAGAATGGACAGTTCAGGAACACACCCAGATGTCAATGATACAGGTCAAGTCAGCCAATGAACAGTACGGTTCCAAACGTCGACAACACCTTGAAGAGGCATGTTCCAAATGTTCTTGTTACAGTTGAATGTTTTATGTAAATAATGTTATAGTTGTCAAATTTCCTATATTGCATAAGGGTTGCTTATTCATATATATATTAATATTCTATTATATGGGTTTGTCATTTCAGGGAAGGGGGATACTGTGATACTGTATTTATTGGTTTGTTAAATACAATAATTTAAATATATGTTTTTGCTAATATGTATGTCATCACAGGAAGTGATGCAATATCATGTGATTCAGTCCTCTTGTTAGTCAATTCACATGTGTAAGCTGAAGTAACAAGCCTCCATTAAAGCTTTACGTTCAAACCTTTATGCCTGCCCTTCAGCTTTGTTTGTATTAGTCTAGAAAGAGTTCATACAACAATTATCTTATACTAGATGCTAGTGAACTGCAATTTAAGGACACACTTCATAGCCTTTTTTATCTGCCCGAAATCACTCTGATAATGTATAGAAAGTGAAATACCCTGTAATCATTGCACAACTGGCAGCCTCATATCTTATGAGCTCACTTGATTTATTTGATTGTTCTGCAGTATTTCTAAGAGGTCAACAGTTATTGGCTTTGTGCCCAATTTGTTGAATTTAAAACACTGTACTTTGGTCCCGTCCATCTGTGCTTAATTCAATTGCACTAAGCAGACATAAGGGCTAATTTACAAATTAATTGCTCCGAGGATGGACGGGAGAACTGCTCTGCCAGGTTGCTGCCCAGACAGTGAATATGACTATAACCCTCTCTATATAATGGTTTCTGCTGCTTGCAAGGTCATAAGATAATTGATGTGTTCATCCATCTACTTGACAGTCTTAGGGCAGTCATACTCTCAGATCAACTGGAACCACTTCCAGAAATTTATCGCTCAACATTGGCTAACAAATAAAATTCATGCAGGTTCTGTAATGTGCAGGCGGTTCACTCCACCAGGTTACCATCTGAAGACGAAAATCTACCCTGTGATGATAGGGGCTCAGAAAGTGATAGAGCGAGCTCATGTGGCTGCAGAAGAAAAAAAAAACAGCCAGCAAACATTCCCATTAGAAATGTTGAAATGGAAGATTGCAAAACAAATACATTGGAAAATGGGGCTGGTTCTATAAAGGACAGGTGATCCATCATTATCAGATTACATCTAATAACTAATGAATTACCAGTGCTACTGGACATTAATATAAATTATAAACTCTACATGAATTGCAGATGCTAATATTATCACAATGTATTATCTTATTTAGTGAAAATGATTATGTTGGAGAAAGGAATTACTTTGACCATTTGCTAATTTTTGTATTTTTTCATTCAATCATCGGAACTCAAACCCTTGGAATTTTGTCTCCCTGATATTGTCATCCATATAGATATTACCTGATAACCTAAGTTGTGACATTAACTTGCATGTGATTTGACAGAAGGGGTTGAGCCAGGCCCACCTTGATGGTAGGTATCAGTCAGATCGATGGTTGATAGCAAAAGTCAAGTTAATAAGGGCATGGAGCCAAGATAGATAAACCACCAGTTTTTTGTTCTTTGCACATTTAGATGATTCAGAAGTGTGAAAGCAGCATTGTTACAAATGGCTGTTGGTTGACAAATAGACATTATGCAACACCAATAGAATTGAAACCTTCTGAAGCAAGATGGAAATCCACCAACTATCTTGATTTTGATTTATTAACTGACACAAAATAAGAGTCACTGAAATTTCATTCATAAAATGTGGAAAGAATCCAAAGTTAGAAATTGCAAGAAAAAAAATCAGTTGAACTTCCAGGCAAATTTTGTGCATGTATGCTTAAAAAAGAAGCCCAGCAGAAGAAAAGGAGGGAATTAACAAAAAGTAAATAATTGTTTTAGATCCTATTTTCAAAATACAATGCACATGTCTTAAATGGTGAATGCATAATAATGGATTTATTCTATGTATGTGAGGTAAGCAATCAGGTTACTTTCCCATGAAACATTAGCAGTTTGAAAATAAGTCACAGCTGTTTGGTCACTCTGACCTTCAGAGAAAACTGTAGGAAATTATTCACCATGACTGCTGCCAAGTAATTTGGAGCATCAGCAGCAACAATAACAATAACTTGCATTTATATAGAACCTAAAATGTCGTAAAACATGTAAAGGTGCTTCACAAGAGCATTATCAGACAAACTTTGACACATAAGGAGACATTAGGACAAATGACCAAAAGCTTTGTCAAAGAGGTAGGTTTTAAGGAGCATCGTAAAGGAGGAAAGACAGGCAGAGACACTTAGGAAGAGAATTCCAGAGGTTATGGCCCAGGCAGCTGAAAGCACAGCCACCAATGGTGGAGTAGTAAAAACTAAGAATGGATGTGTGGTGTGGGAAGGAAGAAATGACCCATCAAAAAATGTAGACAACAAATACTTACACTATACCATCAACTAAATAAATAACTAACCCAAGACTTCCCAGAAACGTTGAATTCCAATAACCAGTGCTCACTGCATGTCATGACCAAATGCCAAGCAGGAATAGGCACTGACATGGTGCACCATAGACATTTGACAAAATTTTTGACTCAGCCACAGACATGGGACAATCTAATGCCATCAAAACACAGTCCGATTTAAAACACATTTCTCCCTATAAAAAAAGTAGCTAAGCATACAAACATCAATGGAGAGCAGCACAACTGTATTAGCTAACTTGCAAGCAAAATAGTATACAATGCCAACGCAAATTACCTTTGTTGACAGGATAGAGCAAGTCACTATGTCATGGGTTGGTAGATGGACCTTATTGGATGACCTCTGTGGATTCACACTGTGTCAGGAGTGCAAATTCATTCAATAAACCATAAAGCTCAAGGAGAGCTTTGTTATTTTGATTATTGAGGTGAGGCAGTAGAAAATCAGCAATAGGAAGACGGACCATTTCTCACACTGCTGTTGTCACAAGACAATTTAACCCATGATGGACAATGTTTGTGCAACTTCTCAACCTGCTTGTAGTATGTGTCTGAAGACAGGGCAGCCAACAAAAGGACAGTGATCTCCAAATCAGGAGAATTTTATAGGATGGAGCAGATAATACTTCAGAAGAGTCATATAAAACAGAAAAGCAGAGTGGGACAGGAAGGGGCAGAGAGATTAACGGCAGGTAGCCAAAACTAGTTTATTCATCTTGACAGACTGTTAAACCAGGTCCTGGATTCTAAAATACAGAAACAACAGAATCTCCCATGGACAAAATGTTATTTACTCACCAAAGTTAGTGACAAAATTAGATAAACATAATTACAAATATAGAGCACACTTCAATTCCTCCAATAAAGCAATTCTTTTAAATTCACTTATGTCTATATCTTAGTATATCACTGTCGATTGTGATTCAGCTCTGACAAGATAATTATTAACAAAAAGATTTTCTGCAAAACGTTGAGTGGTTGTTACTGCATGCATTATTCAGTTATCAAATGCTTAGTTACTATCTGTAAGATTGTACTCCAGACTAACCAATTTAAGTCCAAGTCAAATTTCTTAACTGTCAGCAATGATGCACTTTTAATGGAATGTAATGTAATATGATACAACTTTCAAATGACATTGGCCACTCAAGTTATCTGCCCTCAAACTGGACAATAAATGATGCGCATAGAAGTTATTAATCTTTGGCATACCTGTAAAACTTGGCCTTTAATTCAATTCACAGCAAAAAAATAAAATCAGTTAATAGCTGTTTCTAACACTGTCATAAAAAAGTAATAAATTTTTACTATCCCTTCCCTGACAGTTTTTAAAACTGTAAATGCAGCATGAGTTTTGGTAAGCAATTGTAGCCAGTTCATCATAGATTCTTCTTTGGCCTCCTTGTCTCAAGAGACAGTGGGTAAGCGCCTGGAGGTGGTCAGTGGTTTGTGGAGCAACGCCTGGAGTGGTTATAAAGGCCAATATTAGAGTGACAGACTCTTCCACAGGTGCTGCAGAAGAAATTGTTTGTCGGGGCTGTTACACAGTTGGCTCTCCCCTTGCGCTTCTGTCTTTTTTCCTGCCAACTGCTAAGTCTCTTCGACTCGCCACACTTTAGCCCCACATTTATGGCTGCCCGCCAGCTCTGGCGATCGCTGGCAACTGACTCCCACAACTTGTGATCAAAGTCACAGGACTTCATGTCGTATTTGCAGACATCTTTAAAGCTGAGACATCGACGGCCGGTGGGTCTGATACCAGTGACTAGCTCGCTGTACAATGTGTCTTTGGGGATCCTGCCATCTTCCATGCGGCTCACATGGCCAAGCCATCTCAAGCGCCGCTGACTCAGTTGTGTGTATAAACTGGGGCTGTTGGCCGCCTCGAGGACTTCTGTGTTGGATATACTGCCACCTGATGCCAAGTATTCTCCGGAGGCAGTGAAGATGGAATGAATTGAAACGTCGCTCTTGGCTGACATACGTTGTCCAGGCCTCGCTGCCAGAGAACAAGGCACTGAGGACACAGGCTTGATACACTCGGACTTTTGTGTTCCGTGTCAGTGCGCCATTTTCCCACACTCTTGGCCAGTCTGGACATAGCAGTGGAAGCCTTTCCCATGCGCTTGTTGATTTCTGCATCTAGAGACAGGTTACTGGTGATAGTTGAGCCCAGGTAGGTGAACTCTTGAACCACTTCCAGAGCGTGGTTGCCGATATTGATGGATGGAGCATTTCTGACATCCTGTCCCATGATGTTCGTTTTCTTGAGGCTGATGGTGAGGCCAAATTTGTTGCAGGCAGCCGCAAACCTGTCGATGAGACTCTGCAGACACTCTTCAGTGTGAGATGTTAAAGCAGCATCATCAGCAAAGAGGAGTTCCCTGATGAGGACCTTCTGTACTTTGGTATTCGCTCTTAGATGGGCAAGGTTGAACAACCTGCCCCCTGATCTTGTGTGGAGGAAAATTCCTTCTTCTGAAGATTTGCAGGGACAAGAAAATCCCAAACAGTGTGGGTGCGAGAACACAGCCCTGTGTCACGCCACTCAGGATAGGAAAGGGGTCTGATGAGGTGCCGCGATGCTGAATTGTGCCTTTCATATTGTCATGGAATAAGGTGATGATACTTAGTAGCTTTGGTGGACATCCGATCTTTTCTAGTAGTCTGAAGAGACCACGTCTGCTGACGAGGTCAAAGGCTTTGGTGAGATCAATGAAAGCAATGTAAAGGGGCATCTGTTCTTCACGGCATTTCTCCTGTATCTGACGAAGGGAGAACAGCATGTCAATGGTCGATCTCTCTGCATGAAAGCCACACTGTGCCTCAGGGTAGACGTGCTCGGCCAGCTTCTGGAGCCTGTTTAGAGCGACTCGAGCAAAGACTTTCCCCACTATGCTGAGCAGGGAGATTCCATGGTAGTTGTTGCAGTCACTGCGGTCACCTTTGTTTTTATAGAGGGTGATGATATTGGCATCGCGCATGTCCTGAGGTACTGCTCCTTCGTCCCAGCACAGGCAAAGCAGTTCATGGAGTGCTGAGAGTATAGCAGGCTTGGCATTCTTGATTATTTCAGGGGTAATGCCGCCCTTCCCAAGGGCTTTTCTGCTGGCTAGAGAATCAATGGCATCACTGAGTTCCGATTTTGTTGGCTGTACGTCCAGCTCATCCATGACTGGTAGAGGCTGGGCTGCATTGAGGGCAGTCTCCGTGACAACATTCTCCCTGGAGTACAGTTCTAGGTAGTGCTCAATCCAGCGGTCCATGTTCTTGCGTTGGTCAGTGATTGTGTCCCCTGATTTAGATTTGTGGGGGGCGATCTTCTTGAAGGTTGGCCCAAAAGCTCTCTTAATGCCATCATACATTCCTCTGATGTTTCCGGTGTCTGAGGCCAGCTGAATATGACTGCATAGGTGTTGCCAGTCGTCATTTGCGCAGCGCCTGGCTGTTCTTTGTGCAGCGCTTCTGGCTGCTTTAAATGCTACGGATGTTAACTCGCTGGGGGCTTTCTTGTAGTTCAACAGTGCAATGTGCTTAGCAGCTATGACAGGTTCCAGCTCTTCAAAATGAGATTGAAACCAGTCTGCATTTCTCTTCACACGTTTGCCATAGGTGGTCATTGCTGAGTCATAGATGGCGTCTCTGATGTGGGCCCACTTGGTCTCAGCATCCCCTGTGGGAGTGTTTTGAAGGGCTTTTACGAGTGAATTTAGAAATTTTTGTAACAGCTGTGGATAAGTAATTCTGCTCGTGTTGATGCGCAGGTGGCCCTTCTGCTTGGAGTGATGCAGCTTCTTTGGTTTGAGTCTAACCTTGCTGCACACCAGGGAGTGGTCGGTGTCGCAGTCCACACTGTGGAAGCTGCGTGTGACTTGAACACTGTTTAAGGAGGCTCGCCTTGTGACGAAGAGGTCCAGCTGGTGCCAACAACGTGAACTTGGGTGCCTCCATGAAACCTGGTGACAGGGTTTGGTGTGAAAGAACGAGTTGGTGATGCAGAGGTTACGATAGGTACACAACTCACGCAGTCTCTGTCCATTCTCATTCATCCTTACAACACCATAGCGCCCAAGGCAGGAGGGCCATGAGTCATGGTCGACCCCGACCCTGGCATTAAAGTCCCCCAGCAGGAACAGGTGTTCGGTGTTGGGGATGCTACTAATGATATTATGGAGTTCCTCGTAGAACTGGTCTTTAGCTTCAGGTGGGGAGCAGAGTGTTGGAGCATAGATGCTGAGTAGGTGTACTGGACCAGAGGTGGTGAGCAGTCGGATGGACAGTATGCGTTCCGAGCCATTTGAGGGAGGCTCTATCATGCTGAGCAAGGAGTTTCTGATGGCGAAGTCACTCCATGCTGTCTTGGTTCTTCAGGATCCCTACCCTGCCAGAAGAAGGTGTAGTCTTGCTCTGTTAGAGATCCACTCGCAGGGAGGCGTGTCTCCTGAAGTGCTGTAATGTCTACATTGAGTCTACCGAGCCCGTTGTTAATGATGGCGGTCTTCTGAGAATCGTTGATTTGCGCAAGGTCTTCTGACAGGCCAGAACACATAGTTCTGACGTTCCAGCTTGCAAAACGAAGGGCTGGTACCTTCTTTCCTTTTTTCGTGCTGTTTGGTGCAGTGTTGCAGTCCACTTTTTGGGCAATGACCCTGAGCTCCAAGCACCCATTGAAGCAGATGGACTGTGGTGGGACAGACCTTATTGACCGGGGGCTGCACGGTTTGAGGCGGGCGGTAGCTGTCCAGTGAGGTGCGATGACCTCTCCCACTGACAAAGGCAACCCGTGGCACCCAATCTCTACCCCAATTGAGCTGGACTTATAACCCGTAACTGCTGCCTTCCGTGTTGTTTCGGTCGCTGTGAGGCGACTATGGAGTGACCTCTCCATGGCGCATGCCTGGGCGAATGTATGGAAGTTGAGAGTTGCCCAAGCATCAAAACCCCCCTCTCGGCCTTTCTGGTGGGGTCCAAAGGAGTGCAGAGCACGACGTTTGGCACCGGTATGGCTGCAGGAACTGCCGGAAACATTCCAAAGGTGACACATGACCGCCTCGGGCGTTCCGATCCGGATTTTCTGTTAGGGTTTACTCCCTTAGCCTTGGTCTCTCCTGAGACTCCCACAAGGCAGTGGGGGTGTTAGGGCCCCTACACAGGGGTAGGAGGATGCCGGTGGGAGGAGGGATGCGAGGGGGAGGGGTGGAGGGAAGGGGGTGCGCGGGGCAGCTGGGAAGGGGGCTGTAAGGGGGAGGGGGGATGCAGGGGAAGGGGGTGCAGGGGGAAGATGGTGCAAGGGGGGAGCTGGGTAGAGGTTGCGAAGGGGGGAGGGGGTGGGGGAGGGGGGAAGGGGGTTGAGCAGGGAGAGTGGAGCTGGGAAGGGGAAGGGGAGGGGGGAAGGGGGGTGCAGGTAATAAACCATTTCATCAGTTCCCACCATCGACACCGGGAAAGCTCGTCCGCGTCCTCCGGGAGGTGAGCGACAGCCTCGGGCGCCATTACCAGCAGGAATTCGCTGACATTGCGCTGCAGATGCACTACGAGCCTCACATCTCCCGCGGGCATTTTGAAGTTGTGGCCGAGGAGCCGTTCGTGGCTTTTTAATCATAGATTTTTAAGGTTTATTAAAGATATCCTTTAGTTTGCATTTAACTAACTATTGTATACAGGTCAGCAGCATCCTGCTTTTGCCAGTATCACTCAGCTAAATTACATTGTACTCTTGCATTCATGAGGAACTTTCAGCGCTGACCTCTGGTGATTCCTTGGATTTTTGTGCCTGTTTTCCCCTCAATACAAGTTCTGGAACAATCTGATACCAAACGCATAGCAGTGGAATTGTGACATTTGTATAGAAGTAAAAGTCCAGCAAACTTCAACATGTCACTAAGCTTGTGTCAAAAATGAAAGTAATGTGTGCCAGAGTGCAGAAATCCAGACATTTCCTAAATGACTTTTGCCATTTTAAAATGAGTTTGATAACACAAGCCTTTAAACCCGTGTTTTAAAATAACCTAGCTGCTAGGGAGTGGGGGAGAGAGACAGAGAGAGGAGGACTGAGAGAAACAGAGGGGGAGAGAGAGAGAGAAGGACAGAGAGAGGGAGGTCAGAGAGAGAGATGGGCTGTCCAAACTTTTCACGTGGGAGGCCACATTACAAACTTTGTCTTACAAAGGGGCCACTGAGACAACTTCTGAGAGATAAAAGCATGAAAATTTTAGCTTCCTATTAATTAAAGCAAAGCAAATGTGTATTTTTGTGAAGAAGCTTTAAATGAGAAGACTTACTTTCTTACTGACTTACTTTCTCGTCACTATGTTGAACACTGATTTAGTGAGCTACCTAGAATTTATTTGCTTGCACAAGTAATCAATGTCAGCCCACACACTTCTTGCAACAATGCTGAGAATTCCAGATATATGTTCATCTGTCAGCAGTGATCTTGATCACGTTCTCACCCTCCTCTCTCTGTCTGCCTCTCTACGTCTCTCTCCCCTCCCTCTCTGTGCTCCCATCTTTGAGTCCCCCCTCCCTCTGTGTTCCCCTCTCTTTGTGATCCCTCCTCTGTATTATCCCCTTTTTTGTGTTATCCTCCCTCTCTGTATTGTTCACTCCCTGCTCTGTGTCGTTCCCCTCTCGTGTCATTCCGTCTCTGTGTTGTCCCCCATTCTGTGTTGCCTCCCCTTGTGTGGTTCCTCCCTCTCCATGTGTCATTCCTGCTCTGATTGCCTCTCTCTCTCTATCCACCTCTCTCTGCCCTCTCTCTCCCCCTCTCTCTATCTGCCCCTCCCCCTCACCATCCCTCCTCTCTTTGTCTCTCTCTCTCCACTCTCTCTCTCTCTCCCTGCCCTGTCCCTCTCTCTCTTTCCCCTCCTCTCTCTCTTTCCCCTCCCCTCTATCTCTCCATTTCTGCCCCCCTCTATCTCCCCCCTCACCTCCCTCACACCCCCCCCCCCCCACCCTCTCCAAACTTCAAACAGATTCAAGGTTTTCCAGCGGGCTTTTAAAAAAAAAATCGGAACCCACTGAGAAACCCTGAAGCTGTCCGAAAGTCAGAAATTGCTGTTTCCACTCTCAGCACCCATCAACTGTGAAAGTCAGTCTGGTCAGAAAGAAGAAGCCAACGAAAAAATTCTTGTCCCTGAAATTACCAGTCACAGACCTCAACATCTTTTACCACAGATACTGGTGTCCATGTACAGGCACGTGGCCGACACCTGATGCCAAGGGATGTTGTAAGCATGTACCTGTCCACTCAAGAATTCTAAAGTGCAAAATTTATGATTATCCATGATGGTTATACATTTTAAAATACATTTTAATAATTTCAATATTAAATAGAAGTTGTTGGATACAGGGGTCTGAATTTGCGCAGGTCACGATCCAGGCAGTTAACATAGTTGTCCCCACTGAAATACTTGTGGTCAGGAGGAAGAACCACTGGATCCATGCCTGCAGTTACAAAGATGAATTCTACTAAAGTTTTTGGAGATCCAGTTTTCTTGCCTGGCTTGGCTTCCCCCGGTGAGGTCACTTGGGGTCCTCAGGAGGCCAGTACACTTGTGGCTTCCAAACATACAGTAAATCTAATTAAGGCTAGGGGAGCATTCTACTTTGTAACATCACCCATATCTGCTCTGGGCCCTGCTTATCTGCAGCTGAAATCCTCATCCATTCCTTTGACACATCCAGACTCAACTATTCCAATGCTCTCCTTGCCAGTTTTCCATTTTACAACTGCTGTAAACTGAAACTCATCCAAAACTGCAGCTTGTATCTTATCCTATACTAAGTCTCACTGCTCATTACCTTATTCTCATTGACCTACATTGTCTCCTGGCTCTTCACTACTTAAAAATTAAATTTCGCAACCTAGTGGCTCAGCCTCGAGTGCGTTAACTTTTCCTGGCCACGTGAAGCATTTCTATTCATGGATAAAATGCCTTGTCTTGTCTAATTGTCTGCAAACACTTCACAACGGAGATGTGCATGCACACTTCTGATGGGAAATACACCCAATGCAATCTTGGCCATCAGTATGCAGAGCAGCCAGATTATAACAAGCAGTGTTACGAAGCTAGGTAGCAGATTAAAAAGCAGGACCTCAAAGGTTGTAATCTCTGGATTACTCCCAGTCATATGCTAGTGAGTATAGGAATAGGAAGTTAGAGCGTGACTGAAGAGATGGTGTCGGAGGGAGGGCTTTAGTTTCCTGGATCACTAGGTCTGTTTCTGGCAAAGGTGGGATCTGTACAAGTTGGATGGGTTGCACCTGAATCGGAATGGGACCAACAATGCTTGCTGGGAGGTTTTGCAAGTGCTGTTGTGGGGGGTGGGGTTTAAACTAATTTTGCAGGGGGCTGGGATACAGAGTGGAGGTACAGTAGGGGGTGACGTATAATCAAATATAGGGGAAACTAAGTCAGTCTGGAGGGCAGAGCAAATATAGACCTGTTAAGGCAAAAGCAAATAATGCAAGGCCGGATTGTGTCTATTTTAACGCAAGGAGACTTACTAGTAAGGCAGATGAATTGAGGGCATTGATTAACACATGTGAATATGATATTATTGCTATCACAGAGACATGGTTGAGGGACGGACAGGACTGGCAGCTCAATATCCCAGGGTACAGAATCTTCAGGCGTGATAGGGGAGGGTGGAAAACAGGAGGCGGCATTGCACTGTTGATTAAGGAGTCAATTACTGCAGTAAGGAGGGATGATATCTTAGAAGGTTCCTCCAATGAGGCCATATGGGTAGAACTTAAAAACAAAAAGGAGGCAATCACTTAGCTGGGAGTGTACCACAGGTCTCCAGTCAGGGAGAGATAGAGGAGCAGATATGTAGGCAAATCTCAGAGAGGTGTAAAAATAATAAGGTAATAATAGTAGGGGATTTCAACTTCCCCAATATTAGAGGGGATAGTATTAGTGCTAAAGGCTTAAAGGGGACGGAATTCTTAAAGTTCATTCAGGAGAGCTTTTTGAGCCAGCACCTAGAGAGTCCTACAAGAGGAAGGGCGGTACTGGACCTAATCTTAGGGAATGAAGCCGAACAAGTGGGAGAAATGCCAGTGGGGGATCATTTCGGGGATAGTGACCATAACTTTGTAAGATTTAAGGTAATTATCAAAAAGGACATCGGGGGACCAGAAAAAAAAGTACTGAATTTGGGGAAGGCAGATTTCAATATCATAAAACAGGATCTGGCCAAAGTGGACTGGGAGCAGCTTATTGTAGGAAAGTCTACATCAGACCAGTGGGAGTCATTCATAAAGGTGAAGGGTAACACCAACAAGTTCAGGGAACCCTGAATGTCTAGGGATATAGCAGATTGGATAAGGAAAAAAAAAGGAGGCTCATGGCAGATTCAGAGCACAAAAAACAGCGGAGGGCCTACAGGAGTATAGAAAGTGTAGGGGAGTACTTAAAAAAGTAATTAGGAGAGCGAAGAGGGGGCATGAATAAACACTGGCAGACAAGATAAAGGAAAATCCCAAGGCATTTTATAAGTATATTAAGGGCAAGAAGATAACCAGGGAAAGAGTAGGGCCCATTCAGGACTGAAGTGGCAATCTGTGTATGGAGCCGGAGGACATAGGTGAGGTTTAAATGATTACTTTTCATCGGTGTTCACTATGGAGAAGGACGATGTAGGTGCAGAGATCAGGGAGGGGAATTGTGATATACTTGAACAAATTAGTATTGAAAGGGAGGAGGTATTAGCTGTTTGAGCGGGCTTAAAGGTAGATAAATCCCCAGGCCCAGATGAGATGTATCCCAGGCTGTTATGTGAGGCAAGGGAGGAGATTGCAGGTAAAGGACTGCAATGCCCTGTTGGATAGCCTTTTATGTGAGGTAAAGGTCTGCAAAGGAAACCCGACCGAGCCCGAATGCCGGACCCGGAAGTATGGCCCGACCTGAACCCGAACCCTACAATGTCTTCGGGTCCTGTCGGGGTCGGCTCGGGTAGCAGACCCGACGCTGATGGGACCCGCGACATGTGTCGGGTTCGGGTTGGGTCGCACTTCCGGGTCTGGTATTCGGGCTCGGTCGGGTTTCCTTTGCAGACCTTTAATAGCAGGGGCTCCAACACAAATTTTCAAATCCTCTTTGGCCACAGGAGAGGTACCAGAGGACTGGAGGACAGCGAATGTGGTATCATTATTCAAGAAGTGTAGCAGAGATATACCAGTGAGTCAAATGTCAGTGATAGGGAAACTATTGGAAAAAATTCTGAGAGACAGGCTTAATCTCCACTTGGAGAGGCAAGGATTAATCAGGGATAGTCAGCATGGCTTTTTTAGGGGAAAATCGTGTCTATCAAACTTGATTGAATTTTTCGAGGAGGTGACTAGATGTGTAGATGAGGGTAAAGCAGTTGATGTAGTCTACATGGACTTCAGTAAGGCTTTTGATAAGGTCCCTCATGGAAGATTGGTTAAGAAGGGAAGAGCCCATGGGATCCAGGGCAATTTGGCAAATTGGATCCAACGTTGGCTTAGAGGAAGGAGGCAGAGGGTGTTGCTCGAGGTTTGTTTTTGCGAATGGAGGCCTGTGATCAGTGGTGTACTGCAGGGATCGGTGCTGGGACCCTTATTGTATATAGTGTACATTAATGATTTAGACATGAATATAGGAGGTATGATCAGTAAGTTCGCAAATGACACAAAAATTGGTGGTGTCGTAAATAGTGATTAGATATTAGATTACAGGACTATATAGTTGGGCTGGTAAAATGGGCGGAGCAGTGGCAGATTGAAATTAATCCTGAGAAGTGTGAGGTGATGCATTTTGGGAGAACTAACAAGGCAAGTGATTATACAATAGATGGTAGGACCCTAGGAAGTACAGAGGGACCTTGGTGTACTTGTCCATAGATCACCGAAGGCAGCATCTCAGGTAGATAAGGTGGTTAGGAAGGCAGGTGGGATACTTGCCTTTATTAGCCAAGGCATAGAATATAAGAGCAGGGAGGTTATGATGGAGCTGTATAAATGCTAGTTAGGCCACAGGTGGAGTACTGTGTACAGTTCTGGGCACCACATTATAGGAAGGATGTGATTGCACTGGAGAGGGTGCAGAGGAGATTCACCAGAATGTTGCCTGGGGCTGGAGCATTTCAACTATGAAGAGAGACTGGATAGGCTAGGATAAAAGCAAAATACTGCGGATGCTGGAAATCTGAAACAAAAACAAAAAATGCTGGATTCACTCAGCAGGTCTGGCAGCATCTGTGGAAAGAGAAGCAGAGTTAACGTTTCGGGTCAGTGACCCTTCTTCGGAACTGGATAGGCTAGGGTTGTTTTCCTTAGAGCAGAGAAGGCTGAGGGAGGAACCTGATTGAGGTATACAAAATTATGAGGGGCATTGATAGGTTAGGTAGGAAGAAACCTTTTCCCTTAGTGGAGGGGTCAATAACTAGGGGGCATAGATTTAAGGCAAGGGGCAGGAGGTTTAGAGGGGAGTTGAGGAAAATATTTTTCACCTAGAGGCTGGTTGGAATCTGGAATACACTGCCTGAAGGGGTGGTAAAGGCGGGAACCCTCGCAACATTTAAGAAGCATTTAGATAGGGCAGCACAGTGGTTCAGTGGTTAGCACCGCTGCCTCACAGCTCCAGGGACCCGGGTTCGATTCTGCGTACTGCCTGTGCGGAGTTTGCAAGTTCTCCCTGTGACCGTGTGGATTTTTGCCGGGTGCTCCGGTTTCCTCCCAAAGCCAAAGACTTGCAGGTTGATAGGTAAATTGGCCATTATAAATTGCCCCTAGTGTAGGTAGGTGGTAAGGAATATGGGATTACTGGAGGGTTAGTATAAATGGGTGGTTGTTGGTCAGCACAGACTCGGTGGGCCGAAGGGCATGTTCAATGCTGTATCTCTACATAAAAAAAATGAGCCCTTAAAATTCCTTAGCATACAAGGCTACGGGCCAAGTGTGGGAAAATGGGATGAGATTGGATGGGTGCTTGATGGTTGGCGCAGACGCGTTGGGCCGAAGGGCCTGTTTCTGTGCTGTATAATGCTAATTTGATGCCAGCACTGTCTTTTCAAATGCTGCACTCCAGCCTGTCTCAACCTTGCACAGCTGAATGTGCATTAAACAAAATGAAGGATCTCCTGGCAGTGCTATTTAAAGGGATTATGAAGTACTTACTGGATAATTGCTGCATAATTTCTTCTGGCAGCTGCTGTCATTGTACATGTTTTTAGAGGTTTCCTACCCTTGGCTAATGTTTGAACAGTCTACAAGGAGTGGCTTTGGTGGTTCTGAAGTAGTTTACTGATGTTTTAAAAGTGCTGAATTAAAACTAGTTTTTCCAGACATGTATGGCCTGATGAATCATCTTCTCAGAATTGAGAGTGACTGGCCAGAAAGAGCAGAACACGAAGCCACATGCCAGAGAGGAGGTGGTGAGGGTAGGGCTCTCAGCCTTTTGTTTTAAACCCCAGATACAGGGACAAATTTCACAGGAAAGGATGATCCCTATCTCTAGTCAGACCACAGTAAATCTGATAGTGAGCGATGCTTTGCCAAACCTCCACAAATACATAGACCATTTTGGGAATGATATCCCATCATTACCCGAGCATTTGACAAAACTGGTAAAGGAAGTGGAGCTCTCCCAAAGCATTATTATACTCTCGAACAAAAAAACAGGGACACGGGAGATGAGATCAGGGAAATAACCCCATCTTGGTGGGATATTGGGTTTCATATCGAAATCCCTTCCTGGATTCAAACTGTTTCACATGTATTGGTAATTGCACAATAGATTGTAATATTGTATGTGTTAAAATTATCATGTAAGTTAAAATGAAAAGTAAAAAGAGAAAATCGTAAAGATTATTTAAGGAGGGATTTGGGATGATGGATGCGAATGTATAGACTGTTTACAGAAAGACGGTTCAAAGAAATGTAAAATTAGGATGGAGCCTAAAATACACTCATCACGGAGAAGGTTCATCGGAAATAATATCTCTAGAATAAAAGAGCTATTAAAGGGGGGAGATGTAGGATCGGAATCCCCTCCAACTGGGAAAATCTATGGACTATAAAATATTGAGACCCACAGACATGCTTTGACCTCATGTTTGGATTACAATACAAAAAGACAAACTGCAGCCAGCAGCACTGGCTGGGCAGAAAAGGGTTAATTTGGACATTTAGTGAAAAGACAGTGGCTCATCAAAAGGAATCCAAACAGTGATACCAGAGGAAAAGCCATCACTTGCCATCGGCTAATGGAATCAAGAGACTGATTACCCTGCACAATGGTGCAAGGGACATGCCTTCGATATGATAACAAGGCTATCATCATAGACAATAGTACTGGAATCTGGCCATTATAACATCTCAGGGAGAGGGGTGAAACATTCACTTCCATCAACTTCAGAGCCAGGTGCTGTTACTGAACTGCCTCAAAACGGGAAGAGAATTTGTTTAAACAACATGAGAGTCTGAAGTAAAAACAAGAAATGCTGGAAATACTCAGCAGGTCTGGCAGCATCTGTGGAGAGAGAAGCAGAGTTAACGTTTCAGGTCAGTGCCCCTTCTTCAGACCTAGCAAATATTAGAAATGTGAAAGGTTATAAGCAAGTAAAGCTGGGGTGGGGCAAGAGACAACAAAGGAGAAGGTGTAAATAGGACAAGGTCACAGAATAGCTGACCAGAAGGTCGTGGAGCAAAGACAAACAATGTGTTGAAAGACAAATCATTTGTACAGATAGTGTGTTAATGGATTGAAAATTGAACAGCCACAAGTACAAACATGAAAAAAACAGTGGGTAAGCAAACTGAACAAACTAAGACGAAATAAAATAAAATAAACACAAAAAAAATTTAAAGAGGAAAAAGATTTCCAGCATCCACAGTATTTTGCTTTTATTTTATGAGAGTCTGAAGATTTGTTTGAGTTATTTCTGCCACAAAAGAACTGTAATGTTGCATCCAGTATGAATTAATCATATTTGTCTGGGCTAGGCATGTAATAAACTAAAGGATATTTACCTGCTGGACACAGCACAGCATGAACAATTGAACATATATCTTAGAAGATAAAAGCAAAATACTGCGGATGCTGGAAATCTGAAATTAAAACTAGAAATGCTGGAACCACTCAGCAGGTCTGGCAGCATCTGTGGAAAGAGAAGCAGAGTTAACGTTTCGGGTCAGTGACCCTTCATGAGTTCCGATGAAGGGTCATTGACCCGAAACGTTAACTCTGCTTCTCTTTCCACAGATGCTGCCAGACCTGCTGAGTGGTTCCAGCATTTCATATATTATATATCTTAGAAGTCCTGAATCATTTTATTATAAAAAGCAGCCACATCGGAGTGACCGGGCTGCAGTCGGAAGAAGGGTCAAGATTAGTCATCATGACTCAGGACCTACAATCAACACCGGGACCAACCGGATGTGTGGGTGATTGTAAGTGTTTTCAGCCAAATTGTAGTGATCTTGGTCTGAGAGTTGGGGAAAAAGCGTCGTGTTTTTGTCCGTATTTGTGTTCAGCCAATTCATGATGATATTGGTCTGAGAGTTTGGGACTAAGAGTAGTGTTTTTGCTTGAAATTTGTAAGTTTGGGCTAAGTCGTAGTGACTTTGTTTTGGGTAACTGGGAACAGTGGTCAAATCGCTGATGGGTTCAGCTGGGAATTGGGGTGTCAATATTTAATTACTGCAGGAGGTTTTGTACTGAGGATAGTTTTGTTTTATTTCTGTTTCAACTAACCATAGAGGTGTCTGCATTAGGGATATTATTGGATTCAATAAAACAACAATTCATGGTTAAGCCAAACCCTGCCTTGTGTGCAATTTTGTTCTTGTAATTCGTAAAGTCCAAGAACTGTAGTAAGGGGGTGCAGGAACGGAACCTCTTACAGAGGCCCACGTTAGCATTGACGGGCAGTAGAGATGGAACTTAACAGTGACTGCATCTTGATCTTTCAGGAGGACAGGGCACACAACAGTAGAGGGGCGGCTAGGACTGGTAGCGGGGCGCAGGACCTATTGCCTCTATCACAGACCGAAGAGAAGGCGCTGTAGTTAGCCGGGAGCTAAGGAGCAGGTGCCATATCAGACATCAAGCTCGGAGTCCCAGTTGAAGTCTGTGAATATTGACAAACACAGAATGAATAGAAATTACATTTCATATACAAACACTATGCTGTCATCATTGCGACGTGTACCATAACATCTAAATATCTGTTCTTCACAACGAATCTTGCAGGGTGGTGCTCGCAAATGCTGGCGGACACCGAGGGAACAACAACAATCTCTGAGGACGAGATACATTTATAGGATGCACCGTCCCATGACACGCCTGCACCTTCCACCAGCGCAGATATTCGCATCTCGGTGGGTATCCGATTGGCATTAGATTCGGGGTCACAGGCTGGTGAGAGCACCACACATGCACCTGAGCAGCTGGTTGTGGCTGAGACAGCCGAAGCCTCTGACAGTTAGAGGACTGTGAGTGTCCAGGCCTACATTGAGCCCCAGGCTGATGATGAGCCTCTGGTGTTGACAGCACAGTGTATACTGGAGCTGCAGGGAAAGGTAAGGCAACATCTGGCAGAAATGCCAGAGGCCATGCACAACCCTCAGCGGACAATGGAGGAGTCCATCCATGCTATCACCGCTGCCATGTTCTAGGCATAGGAACGCATGGGTTCATCCATGGAGAGGTTGGCAACCCTCCACAGATGCACCTTGATCCGCAAACCCTCGCCTTGGCCACGACCTTAAATCAGCAGTGGCTGGGCTACAGAAGGGCCAAGAGCCTGGAGAGTGTTCCCACTCCTGGTCCTTCTCTGCAGAGCAGTGAGCTTCCAACGAGCCTCCAGAAGGAGGTTGAGAGGCTGCTCTCCACATCTGGAGTTTCCCGTCAAGGTGATTTGAGTGTGCACACCAGATCCTCAGCCTCTTTGTTGGTGAGTCCAGCTCTAGCAGCTGTGATGCCTGATGACAGCCCTGCACTGGTGCAGGAAGCCTTCAAGCAGCCAGGGCCCTCCAGGCCTCAGGCACCCAGAGGTCGACTGCTGAAGTCATCTCGTGCCAAGGGGCATCCTGATCAGCAGCCTGCCTCCAGTTCAGCTGCCAGCGCAGCGGTAACACCACGAAGACACACTTGCAAACATATTAAAAAGATACCTTGACACATATGGGTATTCACAGGTGAGACAGATATGTCATGTATACTTTAATTAAATGTGTTTCCCTGCAATTATTAGCCTTTATGGTCTGAAAACCACATTCCACCATAGAGTGATTATGTTTCTTCCAATTACACCATAAGCCTTTCAGTACTGCCAGTGTGATCACTGACATCATTACCATGCCAATATGCATGAGGTATAATTGCACGAATGATGACACATGGGCAATGGCTCAGTTTGCTGCTGCCAGTCATGCTGGAGGGACGGATGTTACGGAGGCAGAGCACTTGAGACTGCATGCATGATGGTGAGTTGTGCTTTCAAACATAATTATTGAAGTTCAGGGATTCTGAAAGCGCCCAATTATCAGTCTCTGCCCTGCATCCCTTGCTCGCTGCTCATCATGTCCGGCCTCCATCACTGCTCTCTGTGTTCCCATGCGTGCTTGTTCTTGTGTGCCCTCTGTGTTCTCATTGTTGGAGGATGTGTCTTGCTCCTGTACCTCTTCATCCTGCAAGGCCTCCCCCCCCTCTGCACTGCGATGTTGTGCAGAGCACAGCAGACAACAATGCTGTTGGCAGCCCTGTCTGGTACATACTGTAGGTCTCCACCAGATCTATTGAGGCAGCAGAAGAGCACCTTCAGCATATCAATGGCCTACTTGATGGTTGCTTTGGTGGAGCCGTGGCAGATACTGTAATGCTCTTCAGTATCATTGCTTGGGTTCCTCACTGGTGTCAGAAGCTATTTCATCAAGGAATAGCCCTTATCCCCAAGAATCCATCCCTGAAGGTTGAGTGGGGGAGTGAAAAGCAGTGGCACCTGGGACTGGCGCAGTTTTTACAAGTCATGGCAGCTGCCCGGGAAGCTGTTAAGTGGTTGTAGGAAGCTTTCTGTGGTCGCACACTAGTTGGGCATTGATGGAATGAAACCACTTTCTGTTTATGAAAGCAGTCCATGGGAACACTGATGGCCACATGCGTGTAATCGATGACACCTGGTACCAGTGGGAATTCTGCAATGGCCCCAAATCCAGTGGTCCTCTCGTCCTGGCTCTCAGGGTCTGTCCTGTCGTGCACATTGTCACCAGCCCCCCTGAACAATCCTCCTGCGGATTGAGAGACCCCACAGATGTCGTTGGTGGATCCCTGGAATGATCCAGAGACGTAGAAGATAAAGACCACAGCAATTTTGAGGCCCACAGACATGAAGTGACCACAAAAGCCCATTGGATGCAAATCATCATTCAGCAGTGCGTAGAGGTGTGTGAAGTCATCCGCAGTCGTCTCTGGCACTGGCACTCCAACATCTTCAGGTATGTCATCCGTGCCCTGTAGACTTGTTGGCGTCTCTAGGCTCCTCTGTGCCTTGGTGGCTGCTGCTGCTCATATCTGGAGCTTCCTCCTGGGCCATACCTGCCTCTTGGGCCTGCCTCCAGTGGAGATGCCTCATCACAGCAAGGGGATCCAAAAAAACAGATTGGCTCATACCCATCTCTATGTTACTGGTAACTTCAGATTCCTTCAAAAGGTCAAGTACAACTACCTGAGCAGAGATTTATGTTAATTCCTGCTTCAGCAGTATTCCGGCATGAGCTCTATGGTATGGCCTGACATTACCCGCACAACCTTTAAACAAGTGAGAGCCATCATGACTATCTGAGTTACCTGCACTGGACTACTGACAAAAGCAACATATACGGTCTCCCAGTTCTGGACACCCCTTCCAAACAGTGTATCCACTTGCAGAGCTCCCCCCACTTCTCCCACCACAACAGTATCCACTTGCAACGTTTCAACCTCCCCTCACATCTGCGGATTAACCTTCGTGGCAATATCCAATTTTGAAAAACATTCAACAGCATATCAAGGCAAAACTTACCTAACCTTTGCAGGCACCGAGGATTGGCCTCAGTGGTGCCAGCTTTTCAAGTATGGGAAAGTAAAGGCATGTGAGTGCTACATGTCAAGCAGAACATTGCAAACGGAGGGTCGGATCGCGGCGAACTGCATTCTAATTAATGCAGAACGTTATTTAATATATTTAAATTACAGTCCCGTTGCAGAGCAACGGAAGTACCACCATGGACCTTCGCCACTTCCAGGAAGATTGGAAGCTGGCAATATGGCGGCAGGTTCTGTGGTGGATGACTCTGCTACAATTCGCCACCCCGCACCTCACCCCACCAACCACCCCCCCCCCCCACCCCCGTTCTAAAACCCACCTTCAGGCTGAGCACAAAATCCAGCCCATTGCCTTGCGTATTCCTCATGTGAACTTGGCCATATACCTTTTTTAAAATTCATTCATGGGATGTGGGCATCGCTGGCTAGGACAGCATTTATTGCCCATCCCTAATTACCCTTTAGAAGGTGGTGGTGAGCCGCCTTCTTGAACTGCTACAATCCATGTGGGGTAGGTACACCCACAGTGCTATTATGGAGTTCCAGGATTTTGACCTGACGACAGTGAAGGAACGGCGATATAGTTCCAGGTCAGGATGGCATGTGGCTTGGAGAGGAACTTGCAGGTGGTGGTGTTCCCATGCAACTGCTGCCCTTGTCCTTCTAGGTGGCAGAGGTTGTGGGCTTGGTAAGTGCTGTCTAAGGAGCTTTGGTGCATTGCTGCAGTGCATCTTGTAGATGGTACACACTGCTGCCACTGTACATCGATGGTGGAGGGAGTGAATGTTTGTAGGTGGGATGCCATCCAAGGGGGCTGCCTTGTCCTGGATGGTGTCAAGCCTCTTGAGTGTTGGAGCTGCACCCATCCAGACAAGTGGAGAGTATTCCATCATACTGAACAGAAAGGGATTCCACTCCCTCAATATGCAACTGGTATGTGACCATAGGTAGCCCATCACACAGGTGAATGCCCGTTATCCTGGAAGTAGTCATAATTCTTTAATTCCCTCATTCTATTCCAGTTCTCTGTACCACTTGTATTTCACCCAACACAGAAAGTCACAGGCTTGCTACTGGGCAACAAAGGTTATCCACTGAGGACATGACTCATGATTCCTGTTCAGAACCCATGCATACATGCACAGCAGGCCTACAATGAGAGCCATGCTGCCACAAGGAACATTTTGGAGCACATCATTGGCATCCTTAAGCAGCACTCCTGCTGCCTGGACCAGGAGCAGCCTCTGGAGGAGCCCTGCAGTTCCAGCTGAGTGGGGATCGAGATTTGTGCTGCTATGCTGCAAGCTGCACAACCTAGCCATTATAAGGGAACAGCCCGTGCCTAAGTGAGAAGCTGAGGAGAAAAAGCACAAGGAAGAGGAGAAGGAGGTGCAACAGTAAGTGGATGATCAAGAGGAAGGGCGGCCATAATGGCCCCTTTCTGCCCGAGCTCCATGTGATCAAATAGATCATGAGCGATACGAGTACCCTCAAACACATCTCCCCATTTACCAACAGACTCACACTTTTAACCTTTCCTCTGTCAATGACCATCACATAGTCCACTTTTCAACAACATAAACCATCAGAAAATTCTAATCCAATTTCATAAGTTCAATCATGACATAATGAACACAAAAATAATCTAATCACTCTGTGCATTCCCTTAGTGCATGTCTTCCATGTGCCTTTGCTTATCCTAGTGCACCTACGAGTATTTTTCCCAGTGGCTGCAGCATGGGTGGTGGAGGGCTGCTGACCTTCAATGGAGAAGACTGCAGATGGCCTTGCAGGACAACCTCAAGCAACTCTGGGCCTAGAGGGCCTGGCATCAGTCTGCACCATCCCAGCCTGGGCAGCAGGACTCTGGGCTGGCAGAGTGGCAGTGGTGGAAGCAGGAATGTTGTCATTCTGAGAGAGGACAGCAGGCTATTTCCCTAAAGTGCAAGGGGTGATCAACTGTACTCATATAACCATTAGAGCTCCCTGGGACCAGCCTGTTGCATTTGTGAATCACAAAGGCTTGCACTCTCCGAATGTACAACTGGTTTGCGACCATAGGAGAAGAATCATGCATGTTTGCGCACATTTCCCAGGGAGCTGTCATGACTCATACATATTGAGGAACTCACAGCTGCCAGCAGTTTTTGAGGAACCAGCCGAAGTAGATGGCTGGATCCTGGGTGATAAGGGTCACCCCTTCAAGGAGCCACTACTTTTCTCCTGGAGCAAGGCCTCAGGCGTCCTACCGATCTGTTGGAGAACAGATTGATGGACTGTTGTGATTCCCTGGAAGACCTTTTACACACTATAATCCATAGCTATGATGGCAACAGCCTTAGCTTCCATTGCAACACTCAGTACTTTGATGGAAGCTGTTTATGCTGCAATGGTAGGTTCAATAGGTGTGCTAATGGAGGTGACCACCCTTTAATGTTGGAAACGATGGGCTTCAAAGTCAAAGCAAAACCTGTAAGATCAAGTGACAATGTCTCTCGATCTTCACTGTCTTCTTCCTCTTCTGATTGGCAAGGATCCATTTCTTGGGTATCTGAAATGAAAAGAGACCAGGGTTGGGTTGTGGTGAGGGGAAAGGCTATTTGTCTCCAGGCTCAGCACCTGCAACGGTGATTCTTCTCAAGGGATGTTGGCAAAAGCACAGGTACATGGAGGAACAGGGGAGAGTACTCAAGGAGGAAAGGGTAGGATGATTGGGTGCATGGAGGAGCAGGGGACGGAGGAGGGGAGGAAAGGGTGGGGTGATCGGGTACATGGAGGAGCAGGAGAGAGTGAAACGGAGCATCCAGGAGGCGTAGACGTTGTTATTGCTGCTGAAGCTGGATGTGGGCGGCTGTGGAGGTGGTGGGTTAATGGGAGAGATGAGTGCTGTCAACGCCGGGGACCTGTGAGGCAAATTCAGGGTACTGGCCGGCAGAGTCACAGTCAATGGGGGCAAATGGATTCTGTACAGGGGGGGGAAGGTCGAGACTTCAGGTTTGGTATTCTGCAACATCATAGGGAGGGGAACGGGACTCAGCAATAATATTAAAGTGGATTTGAGGAGGATCAAGGATCGGAGTCAGCATGTTGATGGTAACAGCAGTAGGAACGGGGGGACGGATGGCATGAATAAATTGATTGTGACACTGTTCAAGGTAATGCAGGGAGGTTTAACAGCAATGGAGGGAAGGGTTAAGGTTACACTGGGTGGGTCAAGGGTGATGGGTGCAGGCTAGAAGATGGCAGGAGGAGGTTGGAAGGTGGGAAGATTTGCCATACACCCATTTTCTCCAATGATAATGCAAATCACATGGCCACTCAAGGATTGCGAGGAGAGTGGGAGGAGACAAATGATAGTGGATGAGATTTCCACCTGACTGATATTCTAAGACATAAAAGTGAACTGCTCATTGCCTCGATGGTTCAGCTGACTGACAACAACGGGCTAAATTGGAATGCTTATTTCATTATTTGAAAAGCTGCACCAACATGGGTCTCATACCCCCAATTAGTCTAATACCACGGGAAGAAGAGCAGAGGGAGCAACTAAGGAGGGCTCTTTTCCCTCAACTCATGATGCCTGAATACCAGCAACAGACAGAACAAGAAGGTGTGGATGCTCCGAATGATAACATCCAGGAACGAAATTATCAAAGACAGGCACTGACACACCATCGCATCCTCAGGACAAGGACAAATTACCTACAAATGTCAGAGAGGCAATGCCAGTGAGACTAACGCTGCCACGTGAAATGGGCACAGAAATTTGTAGGATCCTGCAGCATGACCTGCAACCACTTGGCTTTGGTGGGAATCCCATGCCAGTTGCCCCCAAGGTGACTGCTGCATTCAATTGTTTTGCTGGCGGAGACTTCCAGGGATCAACGGACGATATATGTGGCATATCACAGTCTGTGACACACAGGTGCATCAAAGTGGTGACCAATGCCCTATTTTGAGTTGACAATGATTTCATGTACTTACCTGTAGATGAGGACAGCCAGGCAGCAAGATCAGTGCCATCGCTCATTTCCCTAAAGTGCAAGGGGTGATCAACTGTACTCATATAACCATTAGAGCTCCCTGGGACCAGCCTGTTGCATTTTGTGAATCACAACGGCTTGCACTCTTCGAATGTACAACTGGTTTGCGACCATAGGAGAAGAATCATGCATGTTTGCGCACATTTCCCAGGGAGCTGTCATGACTCATACATATTGAGGAACTCACAGCTGCCAGCAGTTTTTGAGGAACCAGCCGAAGTAGATGGCTGGATCCTGGGTGATAAGGGTCACCCCTTTGTACATAGTTGATGACCCACCAGTGCGGTATCCCCAAAGCGTTGCTGAAGAGAGGTACAATGCTGCTCACGCCTCCACCAGAGCCATTATTAAACACACTGTTGTCATGCTGAAAATGCACTTCCGCTGCCTTGACAAGTCTGGAGGGGCTCTGCAGTATGTGCCAGAGAGGGTGTCACGAATAATCATTGTCTTCTATGCCTTACACAATCTTTCCATTAGACGCGGCAACATTCTGCAGGCAGAGGAACAGGAGGAACACCAGTCCTCCTCAGATGAGGATGACTCAGAAAATGGGGAGGAGGAGGACAACAATGCAAATGATGCCGCCATCGATATGAGGGCCATGGAGAGACATGCAAGGGACATCAGGGAGAACCTCATATTTGGATGTTTCAACCAACAGTAAGCCACTTCATAAAGGAACTTTGATAGGAGAAATAAAATACATTCTGCAAATATGTTCACATATACCTGAGGTCTTATTCATTGCTGTCATCAAAAAGAAAGGCTCTTCTGAGAACAGCACAGGCACATGCAGTGGAGATGTGCCTTACGGCCTGTATGCTATCAACTTCATTAAAAGAGACCTGCGTCATCATTGGAAAAATTGTCCTGCATCAAGGCATTAACCCTCACACATAGGTGCTACAACTTTGCTGCACTTTGCTGTGACCAGCAGATCAAATCTTCTCAGGGCTACCATGGAACCAAAAACACCCCAATTCAAGGAAAGTAAAGGTGTGACTGCAGAACAACAAATATAAAGCACATTGGTAGTGAAAAAAGTGAAAAATCTGCAAATGATATACAGTCATAATTGAAAACTGAAGACTCAAATAGCTATGATAAATGGACACTGGACACTTTCTGAAATGCTTTGCAAGTATCAATGCATTCCTGCCATAGGCTTCCAATGAACATTTTCCTTTTCATCTGAAATAAAGCAAATGATTTACGAGACTGCATCAAATATTAAAGTAAATAAAGGTGCATTTAAACTTCCGCAATATGGGCACAATATTTACAGCACCCATGCCATCTTTGTGCTCAAAACTAATTCTTTTTATGTTTTCCACCACTACATCTAGGTGCTGCTCTGATATTAGCAGCTGAGGTGGAGTAAAGGCCTGCTACCCGAACCGAACCTGAAGGGACCCCCGGCATGTGTCCGGTTCGGGTCGGGTCGGGTCGGGCCCCTTTTCTGGGGTCAGCTTTCGGGCTCAGGTTGGGTCAGGCCGAGTCTGGGTTGGGCCGGGTCGGACCGGACACATATGGTAAGTGCTTTGCCGGTAAGGATTGAAATTAAAAAACTTACCTGAGCTGGGAGTCTGGGACGAGACTGAGTCTGCGCAGTGAGCAAGTGATGTCACTATGACATCATCACACATGCGCTGCAGCTTCCAGCAGGTTCGGTGTCAGGAAGGTAAGTAAAGGGTTGGTCGGGCCGGGCTCGGGTCAGGTCGGACGCAGGGCAAAATCAGAGGGACTCGGGCTGGGTCGGACTTAGGTCCGCTGTGGGTTTAAGTCGGGTTCTTTTTCCCAACCTGAGCAGGCCTTTAAGGTGGAGGCAGTCTGCTCAGTGCGCTGCCCCATTGCTCTGGATGACCATGGCAGGCGTTCTCTGGAGGAACGGAGCCTTGATGGCGCCATCCTACTGAGGATCTGCAGCACTGGTACTTGAGTATCCTCCATGTGCTCACCTGCTGGAGGTAAGGGGGTCAATGTCAGGTGTGGGGGGGGCTGGAAGAGGAAACGTCGCTTACCTGGGGGTGTCATGAGAGGAAGGCCTCAGGGCAGCTGGCACGCGCTTGTCCCCTGCGCTGGGTGCAAAATGGCACCTGTCTGTCTCCATGAGGGGAAGGAGCGCCCATAGGGAGGTCCAGGTTCCTTGTCCCCCTCTCGCTTACACTCTGCTGCACAGAGCCCATTGTTAATTGTGCATCAATTGTTTGATTATATGCAGGTGGAGATTGTTAATTGGGGTCTTTCTTGAGTACTTATAAGCAGACATTTCCTGAGACTGGTGGAGGGTTTGAGTGAGGAGCTACATTTTGTAATTCTTTTACTCTGTCTAATAAATGTCAAACTGAGTAAATATAGGCTCCAGCATTATCCTTCCATAACAAGCTTTCTGGAGTTTAACACCCATGGCTACAGTGATGGAGTGCAGGTCAGAGCGGATATAGCTTGAATGCTCAACCAGATTCGCTATGGAATTCGCCAAATACCTGACTGTGGAAGCTATACACTCAAATGCCTGGGACATGGCAGACATCATGGCTTGCATGGACTCCTCCATGGCACACGCAAAACCACACATGACCGCAACATCTCCGACATCTTTTCCACATGGCTTTGCTGCACATCCAGCAGACTTCTCATAGCAACAAACAGAGGATCATCATCAGCATGGGGCTGTGCAGGGATCTGGTTCCCAGCAATCCTCCGATTATCAGGGCACCCGGCTGGCACATTCTCCCTCAGCTTCTGGGACATGTCTCTACCATGCACACCAGATTGTGACCCAGATTCTAATCTTAAACCCCCCGCAGAGCGTGTGGATGTATCTGCGCTGGTGGAGGTAGAAGAGGCAGGTAACAGCGCACCCTCTGGGGTATTGGCTTCATCTTCCTCCCCAGAGGACTCTTGGGCATTGCAGCGTTCACAGACTCAAGTGCGGGAACCTACAGTGAAGACACAAACAGAGGCGCTTTAAGCATCAGCTCAACATGAGTTTGCACATTTTCCTTTGGTGTGCACACATGGCTGCAAGACTGAAGATGACCCTTTATCCTTACGCCGTGAGGATCCTGCTTGCCATCTGTGATTGCCCTGCCTCCCGCCTCTCTCACAATTTCTGCCGCCTCCTCTTCAGCCACTGTCAGGACTCTGATGACTGGGACACCTCCACCTGTCTTAGCACACTCGCACTAGTTGTGGGTATGTTTCTCCTACAGGAAACTGTGCAGATTAATGACCTGTCAAAAGATGAATCACAACAATTGAGCAGGGAGATTCAATAGAACCTTGAAAAGGAGGAGGAGAGGCTGACCACCACATCTGGGGGCTCCCCGAAGGGCGCTCCATGTTTGGGTACCGGCTCCTCAGCCCCTCCACCAGTGAGCGCAGCTCCAGCAGCGCAATGCCTGAGGAGAGACCTGTACCAGCGCAGGACACCTTCAGGCAGCCAGGACCTTCCAGGCCTCAGGCAGCCAGAGGATGTCCACCAAATTCATCACAGGCCAAGGGGCAGCCTGATCAGCAGCCTGCCTCCAGCACAGCTGCTGTTGCAGGGACCACATTGCATAGCAGCACTCGCAAACGTTTTAAGAAAACCACCTAGTCACACTTTGGGACTCACAGGTGTAAATAATATGTAATATTGTCATCAATTAAAAGCTCTTTTGTACAAATCATTAGCCATCATTGTCTGAAAGCTATTTTCCATTATGCCTTCATTGTGAGCTGTTGACTTCCCCTTAGTGAAATCCCACTGTGACCATAGATATTAACATGCCAATGTGATCAGAGCCCTCATTAACATATGTTCTCCCGGCATGAGCATGCATTGTAACTGGCCACAAGTCAGGGAACACAAATGGAAAGGAAGCAACAGAATTCATGCCTGAGAGTGAGTCTTTGTTACATTCTCAGCGAGTGGACATCACGGTGGCTGGGAACAGGTAATTATGAGGCTGTCTCTTGCCTCCTTTGTGCATCTCTCAACCTGTCTGACCTCCAGCACCATTTCTTCTTCATCCATTACTGCTTGCCACTCTCTCTCCTCTGCATCCTCCTCATTGGTGGATGAGTGTCACTCAGGCATCTCATCGTCATGTAGGATCTCCCCCCCACCCCCCTGCAGTGCTAGATTGCTCAGAGCACAGCAAATCACCACAAAATGCAAACCCTCACTGGGCAATACTGCAGGGCTCCACCAGATGGATTGAGGCAGTGGAACCTCATCTTCAGTAGCCTATTGGCTTGCTCGATGGTTGCTCGAGTGGAGCCATGGCAAGTGTTGTATCTCTCCTCCACTGCATTGCAAGGGTTCCTCACAGGCATAAGAAGCCGTCTTCAATGGATACCCCTTGTACCCGAGAATCCATCCCTGAAGGCAAATGGGGGGCATGAAAAGTTGTGGCACCTGGGACTGTCGAAGTATGTAGGCGTTGTGGCTGCTTAACGGGAAGCGGGCATACACCTGCAGGAAACGCTTTTGGTATTCGCAGATCAGTTGAACATTGAATGGAAGCCCTTCCTGTTGATGAAAGCGGCTGGCTGATCCCTGGGAGCCTTGATGCCCCCGTGCCTGCAATCTATCACACCTTCCCCTTGGGCAATCCAGCAATGGCCCTGAATCCGATGGCCCACTCGGACTGACGGTCAGGGTTGGTCCGGTAGCACAAATAGTCGCAGGCCCTCTTGAGTAGGACATTGGTCACCTCCTTGATGCAGCGGTGCGCTTCTGCCTGTGAGACCCCACACATGTCCCAGGTGGATCCCTGGAAAAATCCAGATGTGTAGAAGTTTAGGGCCATTGACATGGGGTGACCCCTAAATCCCAAAGGTCACAACTCATCGTGCAGCAAAGCGGTGACAGCCTCCCTGGAGAGCCGTAGTCTTCCTTGATAATGGCACTTGGACATTTGGAGGTAGCTAATCTGAGTCCAGTACACTCTCTGGCATATGTGGGCCCTTCTTGGCCTGGCCGGCTGCTGTTGCTTTTGGTGTGGAGCTTCACGGGCAGGTGCAGCTGCCTGTTGGCCCTCCCTCCATTGGAGGTGCCGCATAACGCACAGGGTCCAAAAATACAGGGTGCATGAAACCCATACAAGGTGACCTGAGGGCCTGCAGATCACTGTTGATGCAGAGACAACCCTGCCTTGGCAACTGATCTGTTGACAATTCTCTTGGCGAAGTCCCTGATGAAGCTCAGAGCCCAACCCTGCTGATGGCACACACTCACATTTGTGTGAGTCACTCACACAAACTGAACTCTGAGCCACTCACACTGAACACTGAGTCACTCACACTGAACACTGAGTCACACACTTTGAACACTGTTCAGCAGTGTGACTGAACAATCACATCAAACAGCTATCTGATAACCCAATACAACACCCCCTCACACCCACACTGAACCCTCGCAGTGCTCCCAAGACCCCGAACCCCCTTGCAGAGTCCCTGGGAACCCGAATGCCCTTGCAAAGCCCACGAGACCCCGAACTACCTTGCAGAGCCCACAGCAACACATTCCAACAATGGTCTCCGAACCTTCCTCTTCCCCTTTGCAGCAATGCTCAGGACGGCTTCCCCATGACAGCATTGAAGCCTCTTGCCTTGGTGCTGCCAGGTTTTAACGGACATGAACCCGAAGGCACGTGAGTGTCACTGCCATTCACACAATTGAGAACATATCATTAAATTGCGATTAATTATTGTGATGGAAACTACACCAGCCAAATGGAAACATATTAATTTTGTCATATGGCACACTATTTACGATTATTGGACATTGAACATAACTTGTTTAAAAAGACCACAGAGCTGAATGGCTGAAAACATGGCTGCACATTTGCATTCTGAGAGACAGTTGAATAGAGAGACAAAGGAAGTGCTCCCTGATTCAATGATCGAGATGGGTTTTGTCAATAGTGATGATCAAAAGACATTGACAGCCATTGACTATATAAGAGACAAACCTCCAGCAAACCCACCGGCCCCCACCTCCACCCCACCCCACTGAGGGTGACTGGAGAACTTTGTGAATCAACAAGCCTTCCCAGAAGATGTTGTTTCAAACAAAGAGCTGGTCATATGACTTACCCACTGGCCAGACTTGGAATTGATTGAATTGTGCCTCACAGAAAGGTTTGGGGCAGACTGCAATTGGAAGACCAAAGAGAAGGAAGCCCTCTCTCCCTGTCTCTCTCTCAAGCAAAGTCCCAAGGACCCAGGGAAGCAGCTTAAGCCTCAAGACAGAGGGCCTCTTCAGCCTTCTGGTACCAGAGAAACAAGTTTGAAAGTGTACACTGGGCCCCAGCGAGAACTGCAAGACTTAACTCCAATCAAGGACTTTACATCCAAATGAATAACTGAATTTCATTTACGGCTCCAAACCTTCCCCCCCCCCCCCCCCCACCCCCGTTATTCTTTCTGCCCCTCTGTATCTATTTGTGTGTGTCTGTTTATTTCATATGAATGCTAGCGTGGTTGGTTTATGTATTTAAGTAATTTTAACCGAGTTAGAGTGTTAAGGTTAATAAACTTACATCTTTCTTGTTTAAATCTAAGAAAGCCTGTCTGGTTGGTTCAATTACAATTAGAGAGGAGTGAGTAAGGACTCACTGAGGTGTTAAGCTAAAACACGGTGTTTGTAAACATTAAACCCTGTATTGACCAAACCAAGAAAGGGACAAGAGGGAGCCTCAGAACCCTTCCTCACCTGGTTGTAACAGAAATTTGAGGGCTAGCATCTGGATTGGACCCCCAGACAAATGAGAAATTGAAAGTAGGAAATAAAATTGATCCCAATCAAAAAAAGAGAAAAGATTTCGAGACAGGTTTTCTTGTGGTTGTGTGTACTAGAAAACTAACATGTCCGCGACCAAAGCCAGTAACTGCCCAAGCCAGGGTAAAGTAACTTGGGATAAGTTAAAGGCACTGTCTATGGAAGGGTTGAGAAATATGGCTGAGCAGTGTGGGATCACTTTCCGTGCCAAGGCTAGGAAATCCGAACTCCTGAGGCTAGTGGCCAACCATTTTTCCCTCAAAACTGATGAATCAAAGACAGGGTTATAAATCGACTCTGACAGGGTATTGCTAGCAAAGATACAATTGGAACAGAGGAAACTTGAATTAGAAGACAGGGAAAGAGGGAGAGAAAGGGAGAGATAGGAGGGAGAAAAAGAGAGAGGAGAGAAAGACAGGAGAGGGAGAGAAAAAAAAATTCCAGAAGGAACAGGAGGAAAGAGAGTTGAGGCAGCTTGAGTTAACTAGGGGGCAACAGAGTAGGCCAAGTGAAAGCATGCCAATATGGAGATCATAATTCACGGCTGTGAACTCAGTTTTTAAAATTTTCCCAACTGATTCCAAAATTCAATGAGGGACATGTGGCTCATTTTTTGTATCTTTTGAGAAACTTGCAAGGCAGTCAAAATGTCTGGCTGAGAACTGGACACTACTGTTACAAAATAAGCTAACAGGAAAAGCCCATGAGGTTTATTCCCTGTCACCAGCTAAGAGTTCATCAAATTATGAACTGACAAAAAATGCTATCCTCGGGCATATGAGCTAGTACCGGAAGCTTACCGCCAGAAATACCGAACCTTCAGGAAACAAGCTAATCAAACTTATTTGGAGTTTGAGAGAAGTAAGCAGCTGGCTTTTGACCAGTGGTTGAGGGCTCTTAAAGTGCAGCTCAGCTATGAAAACCTCAGAGAGGTAATTCTCCTCAAGGAATTTTAAAACACTCCCCCTCTCCATAAAGACCCATGTGGAGGAACAAAAAGTACATACAGTGAGGCAAGCCGCAGTTCTGGCTGATGAGTTTGCTCTAATATACAAGTCAGTTCCCCAGGGGAAAACCTTTCCTAGTCAACCCCGCAAATCTGAAAAGGACAAAGGGTGGGAAGGTGATAGGAGCCCAAGCAGTCCTGGGAGAGAAAGAAAAGCAGGACACACAAGGGGCCCTCCTCCAGCCAAAAAGGAAGGTGCTGAAAGTAGGAGTGAGACTCAGAGACCTGTGTGCTTCCATTCTAATAAGGCAGGTCATCTGAGAGCTGACTGCTGGAAACTACAGGGAAAGCCTGTAGGGTTAATCAAGGCACACCCACTCAGTGAAGGAGAAGGGACCCTGATGGAAAGCACAGCTGAGCAGGCTGTGGCTTTAACCGCAGCAGCAGTAAGAACCAGAAAAAATACTGCTGTGGATGCAGGAAAATAGGATCCCTGAAGGTTATCAGGATTTGTGTCTGTAGGGAGAATACCCCCATACCCCTCGAGTGGGGCAGGCAAGCCCATACTAATCCTCAGGGACACAGGGGCCACCAGATCTCTTTTTCTTGGAAAAGGCCTGACCTTTCCCCCAGAGAGTGCATTAAACACCAGAATGGTGGTGAATGGTATTGGAGGGCAGTGTAATCCCGTATCCTTACATCGGGTGCACTTGGAGTCCGACCTAGTTTCGGGACCAGTTCCAGGTAGTGTTCCACCCAGCGGTCCATTTGCTTGCGTTGGTCAGTGATTGTGTCCCCTGATTTAGATTTGAGGGGGGCAATCTTCATGATGGTTGGCCCAAAAGCCCTCTTAATGCCATCATACATTCCTCTGATATTTCCGGTGTCAGAGTCCAGCTGAATATGACTGCATAAGTGTTGCCAGTAGTCATTTGCGCAGCGCCTGGCTGTTCTTTGTGCAGTGCTTCTGGCTGCCTTAAGTGCTATGGATGTTAACTCGCTGGGGGCTTTCTTGTAGTTCAGCAGTGCAATGCGCTTAGCGGCTATGACAGGTTCCAGCTCTTCAATGTGGGATTGAAACCAGTCTGCATTTCGCTTCACATGTTTGCCATAGGTGGTCATTGCTGAGTCATAGATGGCGTCTCTGATGTGAGCCCACTTGGTCTCTGCATCCCCTGTGGGATTGTTTTGAAGGGCTTTTTCGAGTGAATTTAGAAACTTACGTAACAGCTGTGGATGAGAAATTCTGCTAATGTTGATGCGCGGATGGCCCTTCTGCTTGGAGTGATGCTGCTTCTTTGGTTTGAGATTAACCTTGCTGCACACCAAGGAGTGGTCAGTGTCGCAGTCCACACTGTGGAAGCTGCGTGTGATTTGAACGCTGTTTAGAGAGGCTCGCCTTGTGACAATGAGGTCCAGCTGGTGCCAACGGCGTGATCTTGGGTGCCCCAGGAAACCTGGTGACAGGGTTTAGTGTGAAAGAATGAGTTGGTGATGCAGAGGTTATGATAGGTACATAACTCAAGCAGTCTCTGACAATTCTCATTCATCCTACCAGTGCCATAGCGCCCAAGGCAGGAGGGCCATGAGTCATGGTCGGCCCCAACCCTGGCATTAAAGTCCCCCAGCAGGAAACCACACCTGCCAAATGGAAACATATTAATTTTGTCATATGGAACAATTTTCAACTTTTACTGGACATTGAACATAACTTGTTTAAAAAGATCACAGAGCTGAATGGCTGAAAACATGGCTGCACATTTGCATTCTGAGAGACAGTTGAATAAGAGACAATGGAAGTGCTCCCTGATTCAATTAGTGAGATGGGTTTTGTCAATAGTGATGATCAAAAGACATTGACAGCCATTGATTTTGTCAGAGACAAACCTCCACCCCCCACTGAGCGTGACTGGAGAACTTTGGGAATCAACAAGCCTCCCCAGAAGATGTTGTTTCAAAGAGCTGGTCACTTGGCTTACCTGCTGGCCAGACTGGGAATTGATGGAAAGGTTTGGGGCAGACTGCAAATGGAAGACCAAAGAGCAGGAAGCCCTCTCTCCCTGTCTCTCTCCCAAGCAAAGTCCCAGCCCAGGGATCTATGGAAGCAACTTAAGCCTCAAGACAGAGGACCTCTTCAGCCTTCTGGTACCAGCGAAACAAATTTGAAAGTGTGCACTTTCCCAGTGAGAACTGCAAGAATTAACTCCAATCAAGGACTTTACATCCAAACTAAAGACAGTAACTGAATTCTATTTACTACTCCAAACCTTCCCCCCTCTTTATTCTTTCTCCCCATCTTTACCTATTTGTGTGTGTGTGTGTGTGTGTGTGTGTGTGTTTATCTCATATTCATGCTGGCATGGTTGCACCATGTGTTTCAGTCATTTTAATGGAGTTAGAGTGTTAAGGTTAATAAACTTACATCTTTCTTGTTTAAACCTATGAAAGCCTGTCTGGTTGGTTCATTTACAATTACAATTAGAGAGCACTGAGGTGTTGAGCTAAAACACCGTGTTTTAAAAGTTAACCCTGTTCCGGCCAAACCAGGAAAGGGGCATGAGGGGAGCCTGAGAATCCTTCCTCACCCAGTCATAACATTATATTTAAATGCATTTAAAAGATCAGTTCAGCAATTTAAAAGAGCTCCCCATCGCCTTGGGCTGTCATGCCGCCATGGTGCTTTCCTGCTGCTGACAAAGTACAGAGCTGACATCAGATTTCTGGGGGGACAGCTCCAATGCAATTCTCCATTCCCCCCATGCCAACATACCTACCTTAAATGGCTGCATTAAATTCTGCCCACCATCTACAACCTGTGAGTCAGATTAGATTGAGGGATGAGGGAGAAGTGGGATGAGAGAAGGAGGACTAGATTTGTAGATGCCTTCATCATCAATCCCTTTAGCCCTATCTGTAACCACTATGTCAGTGATGCCCCTTCCCATGATGCCCAGCACTGTCTCCTCCATGCTTGCCCTTCTCCAGTTCTTTCCTGCTGTTTCCTATTATGCACCACCTTTGTCAAAACTCAGATAGCCAGGTGGTGAAGGATAGAATAGTGGAGCCTAGTGTTTACGCACAAGCTTTTATTTACAGACACATACATTCGTATCATGCATATATAACCCAAAAAATCCCACTATTTCAGCCTGCTCTTATATGTATGAGCACAGGTAGTTTACCCAATTAATATACAACACCTGGATACAATTAACACCCAACTGAAATACAATTTACAATCTTCTCCTGCAAGAAAGAGAGAATTTTGTCAGTGAGTGTTTTGTAGTATGTTTGGCTGATGTGGCTGTCATGGGTGAATAGCTGCCAGTGTTTGTGAGTTGTGGTGCGAGGCTTGCAACAGTGCTAAGTAATGTGAGGGTGAGGTAAAGTCTATGAATTTTAGGGTTGAGTACTGATTGGTAGAGATTGTTGGTATATTGATGAGAGGGGTGTAGAGAATTCAGCAGTGGATGAGGATAGTGGTGTAGTTAGTAGGATATGCTATTTGAAGATGAACTCACTCACCTTGACAACTCATGTCAGACCATTAAACTTTTTCCTGCACTGCATCCATGTTCTTGGGGCAACACTCCTGGCATCGATCTCCAATGCTACTTGTTCCCACTACCTCCTGAGCATCTGTCTGGAAGGCCTCCCGACACCTACAGATACAGGACATCTCTCCTTCTCTCTACCTCTTCCACAAAGAACTCCAGTGCATTATCTGAAAACCTAGATGCTCGTGCTCTCGCATCTTCAGCCAGTGCTCAAAGTATCGCAGCCCAGATTGAAAAAAACTCCCAACACTTTTTGCAGCCACAATGCACCTCCCCTTTAAGATGCGCATGCTGCCTTTAATTGCACTAGCTACTCACGGTATCAGGCCCAGTATTGATGTATGCACCCAATGAACAGAGCAAGGAGCGTTGGCTGTACGCGACAATCATTTTAAAAAACGGGCAGCACCAATTAAACTTATTGCCTGCAATGCAATGAATGGGCCTGGCTTATTCCCGTACCACAATCTCCATGCCCATTTTCGGAGGTTAGCCAATTTTTCCAATAAGTCTCTATCTATCTCAAATACTTTGAATGTACAGTACTTACTTGCATTCTCTGATTTAAAAATCGCAGCTTCTGGTTCAACAACTCTATTTCCTAAAATAGGAAATAAACAGCAGAACAGTTAAACATATTTGGATATTCCAGTATTTTGTTATTAAACAAATTCCATAATTGTTTGTGACAACACGGATGTGCAAGATTCCTACCCCAGAACAAAAATCTGTGATCAAATTAAATTTTGAAATAATTAAATGTGCATAAATTATGTGGAACTATAAAATAAATGGCAGTAACTGTGGTTTGTGACCTCCATTGTTAGACAGGTCAACAGATTGGCAGTGCAAATTCAGTCTCTTAAAAATTAACATCTTCGTTGAACAATGATAAACCATTTATTTTCAATACTTCAATGAAATATTTAAACAGCTGCTGCATTGTTTTATGTACCTGGCCTAATTTCAGACTCTTCCTTAAATTTATATTTTTCATCAAGGTGAGGAATGTTGGAGAATGGACGCTTCCCATTTCAGACATTCATGTCAGCAATAAGGAGTGTCAGGTCAGATATACTTAAACTAACAGCTTTGCCTATAACTTAATGTTGTTTTGGTTCCAAACACAATGACGTGGTAATTACGTCCCATATTGTCCTTTTTGATTTGGCTATTGATGTCCTGGTTCAAGCGTGCGTTGCAACTGACCATCCATGCCATTTAGCTTTGTGTCGCCGACCATGATCTTGGTTGAATTCTAAGGTTTAGTTTTGTAATGGCTTTTTACCATTTCAATCCAATGTGGAGATCCTAGTCAGTTATTGTAGGCTAGAAAGGTTTTGCATGCATTTGTTTTTTAACTTAAGCTGGTGGCCAACTCATAATGGAAGGCTGATCCAGAAAGCCAATGACGCAATGTAGATCAGCTTCAGAATGAGAAGAGTATAGTCTTATCTCTGACTCTTTGTCTGCAGGGGTTGAAAATCCCACAATCTATCCAGAGTTGACAGAGATGCCCCTGTTTAAATCGAATATGCAACATCCAGCATAGCTGCAATAAACAACTCAAGGAAGCACAAAGCAAGCATGTAGCCTTGTTTCATGTTATTTGATTTATTTTATTCATTTATGGGATGTGGACATGGCTAGCAAGGTCAGCATTTATTGCCCATCCCTAACTGCCCTTCAGCACGTGCCTTCTTGAACTGCTGCAGTCCATGTGATATAGGTACACCCTCTCTACCGTTAGGTAGGGAATGCCAGGATTTTGACCCAGTTACAACGAAGGAATGGCAATATATTTCCAAGTCAGGATGGTGGGTGACTTGGAGGGGAACTTGGAGATAGTTATGGAAATATGTTTGTGGTATCATCAGTAACTATTGTGCCCAGAATGCCACAATGGAGTTGCCTGATCATGTTATTGGTCTTGCCAGGACAAATAGATTTGTGTCCCTGATTCCCTTTCTGATAACTGTATCAAAGGCCTTTGTGATGATTAATGAGCTTTAAGTATAAAGGTTGCAGTTGCTCCAGACACTTCATTTAGACATGCTAGATCAAACTATCCCAAGCTCTGCATGAAATCATGCTTTGCTTCATATAGTACTCAAGTTGCAGTTGCAACCTTTCACATTGGCAAATATTCGTCACTTGTTTAACTTAATAAAGATTTTAGCATAGAATGATGTTGTTTGACCCTTCTTGTCCATGTTTCCTGTTTTCTTGCTACTTCTTTACATAATTATGAAGCAGTGTTAACATTAAGCATTGTGCACATGGTCAAATAGCCTTATTCATTGTTCAGTTTTTGAAGAGGGGCTTAGAAATGTTGTCCAAATATGGCCACCTTCACACAAAACTTGGCTAGACTACTATAATTAACTAGGATCTTCATATCAGATAGAAATGGTAAAAAGCCATTACAAAACTAAGCCTTGAATGTCATAATATTGCTCAATGATCTTCAAAGATCTGAACTCCTCCACAGATCATTCTTCACTCCAAAATTCATCACATCACACATCTTTGCATGAAATTTCATCTGCCATGAGTCTGCTCATTTCACCAGTCCATCTACATCCTCCTAAAGTCTGCCATTATTCTCCTCTCTGTTCACTACATTTTCAAGTTTTGTGTCATCTGCAAACTTTGAAATTAAGCCTCCTATATCCAAAGCCAGGTCATTAGCATATATCAAAAAGAGCAGTGGCCCTAATACAAAAGCCTGGGGAACACTCAGCTCCTGACCTCATTACAGCCTTGGTTCAAACATGGACAAAAGAGCAAAACTCAAGAGGTGAGGATAGGGTGACGGCCCTTCACATCAAGGCAGCATTTGACCGAGTATGGCATCAATGAGCCCTAGCAAAACTGGAGTCAATGGGAATTGGGGGAAAACTCTCTGCTGGTTGGAGTTGTACCTAGCGCAAAGGAAGATGGTTGTGGCAATTGGAGGTAAATCATCTCAGCTCCAGGACATCACTGCAAGAGTTCCTCAGGGTAGTGTCCTAGGCCCAATCATCTTCAGCTGCTTCATCAATGACCTTCCTTCAATCATAAGGTCAGAAGTGGGGATGTTCGCTGATGATTGCACAATGTTCAGCACCATTCGCGACTCAGATACTGAAGCAGTCCGTGTAGAAATGCAGCAAGACCTGGACAATATCCAGGCTTGGGCTGATACGTGGCAAATAAAGGCGGCACAGTGGCGCAGTGGTTAGCACCGCAGCCTCACAGCTCCAGCGACCCGGGTTCAATTCTGGGTACTGCCTGTGTGGAGTTTGTAAGTTCTCCCTGTGTCTGTGTGGGTTTCCTCCGGGTGCTCCAGTTTCCTCCCACATGCCAAAGACTTGCTGGTTGATAGGTTAATTGGCCATTATAAATTGCCCCTAGTATAGGTAGGTGGTAGGGAAATATAGGGACAGGTGGGGATGTGGTAGGAATATGGAATTAGTGTGTAGGATTAGTAGAAATGGGTGGTTGATGGTCAGCAAAGACTCGGTGGGCCGAAGGGCCTGTTTCAGTGCTGTATCTCTAAACTAAACTAAACATTCGTGCCACACAAGTGCCAGGCAATGACCAACTCCGACAAGAGAGAATCGAACCATCTCCCGTTGACATTCAATGCCATTACCATCGCTGAATTCCCCACTATCAACATCCTGGGGGTTACCATTGCCAGAAACTGAACTGGAGTAGCCATATAAATACTGTGGCTAGGAGCAGGTCAAAGGCTAGGAATCCTGCGGCGGGTAACTCACCTCCTGACTCCCCAAAGCCTGTCCACCATCTACAAGGCACAAGTTAGGAGTGTGATGGAATACTCTCCACTCGCCAGGATGGGTGCAGCTCCAACAATACTTGACACCATCCAGGACAAAGCAGCCCGCTTGATTGGCACCCCATCTACAAACATTCACTCCCTCCACCACCGACGCACAGTGGCAGCAGTGTGTACCATCTACAAGATGCACTGCAGCAATCCTTAGACAGCATCTTCCAAACCCGCAACCTCTACCACCTAGAAGGACAAGGCCAGCAGATGCATGGAAACACCATCACCTGCAAGTTCCCCTCCAAGCCACACACCATCCTGACGTGGAACCATATCGCTGTTCCTTCACTGTCACTGGGTCAAAATCCTGGAACTCCTTTCCTATAAGCACTGTGGGTGTACCTACCTCACATAGACTGCAGTGGTTCAAGAAGGCAGCTCACCACAACCTTCTCAAGGGCAATTAGGGATGGGCAATAAATGCTGGCCTAGCCAGTGACGCCCACATCCCATGAATGAATATATAAAAAAAACTACTGTACACGTGGAATGAAAAACAACACTTTGGGAAGGATTTTCCTTCTGTGTGTGGGAAACTGAGGTTGGGACTTTTGCTGGGTCCTGAACCTGCCCTGGGGGGAAAACAGTTGTGATTTTCATGGGGGAGCCCTTTATATGGGCTGGAGACAGGCTCACTGTCCTTATCAAAGTTGGAGGGCCAATCAGAGGCCTTCCAGCTTGGAAAAAGCAGCAGGCAGCGATGGAAGGTAAGTGAGAGAGAGGGTTCTTCAAGGTGGGGGCGCTCCCTCTCCAACCTTTTTAAAGTTTTGCAGCAAGGCTACCGCTGTGGGGAGCACCCCTCTACTGGACGGCCTGTGGCTGCTCCTGCATCCTGGTAGGCAGAAAGGGCCTGTAGGCCTGCCTAGAGTGCTGGCTGCATGGAGCTTGCGACCTGCGGGCACGTAGAGGATGACTGGAAATTCCCAGTCAGCCTACTTTAATTGCCATTAAGTGGCTCTTAATGAGTTGTGTCAGCTACCCACCGCATGTGTGTGCGTAGCTCTGCTGACCCCCCAATCATATCTCCACAAAAATGGCCCAGAAGTGGGTTGGAGTCGGGGAAACAGCATGCCAGCCGGAGGAGCTATTTTCAGCTCCCGCCCATCTCCGATCCCGACCCTGGCAGGCTGGTAGTCCAGGCCTTTATCTATACATGATGTGATCAATATTAAACTTGGCAGTCATAGAATGTTATCCATAATGGCAATCATAACAAAGGTAATGCAAACAGTGAGTGAGAAGGTACAGCAATCCTTCAATTGCAGCAACTTCCTATCGATGTTATTGATAGTGAACCAGAAATGTATTGTATTCATGCACTACAGAAAATCAGAGAGTTGATTATATCCTTTCCTTGAAATAAACTTTATCAATTCATATAAGTATATCATTTGACTAATACTGATTCCAAATCACCACAAATTATGTGTCGCAACTTATAACAAATTTGAGCGTCTTTATATAGTTAGAAATTTAACGCAAAAATATTCAAATATAAGATGTTCCAGGGAGAAAATGGGGTGGGAAACTTTCCGCCAAATTCCCACACAAGAAAATGTTTACTATCAAATTCCTCCTGCTTCCTGTTAAGCAGATCTTACTGCCTGCCATTTTTCCAGTTCTGCTCTAATAGCAAGTGAAGGGATTTAGGTTTTCGGTGCATCCCCCTCTGCTCCACTGATTGGAGGGAAGATGCATCTGCGGCAGTAAGAAGCAAGCAGAATAAATTGCATGGCAATCCACGGAACTTCAAGGTGCTTTGGAACTCTTCAAACTGGCAAGAAATTGGGAAACTGCATTATCAGAAGGATTTAAGATAACTAAAGGAGTTGACAGGGTAAAGAGAGAGAACCTATTTCCTCTTGTGGAGGAGTCTAGAACAATGGGGCATAACCTTAATATAAGAGCTAGGCCATTCAGGAGTCATGTCAGAAAACACTTCTTCACATAAAGGGTAGTGGAAATCTGGAACTCTTTCTCCAAAATGTTTTTGAGACGAGGTCAATTGAAAGTTTCAAAACTAAGATTAAGGGCTGAATTTTACGACCCCACAAAGGGCAGGATGGTGGCAAGGGGGTGGCGTAAAATGGAGCAGGAGGCTGCGGGGGCCCTTCCCGACCCACTCTCGCCTCCGCTGCCGCTTTACACAGGGCGTGGCGATGAAAAACGGCCCCAGGCCAATCAAGGCCCTTAAGTCCTGAAGGCACTTAATGGCCACTTAAGGGCCTTCTCCCACCTTTACGGGGATTTTACACATGGCAAGATGCGTCCCATACCCAAGAAAAGCTGCCTGACAAAAGCAGGTGGCTTTCTGACAGCTGGGGGTGGGGGGGGGGGGGGGTCCTCATGAACGTGCACACTGTGCCCAACAGAGGGCCGCCCCCAATGCCCCAACCACCCCCAACACCCAGCACACCCTCCATCCCCCCAAATCACCACCCTTGCCTTGCTGGGGCTCGATCTATCACTCCGGCGAGGCAACAAAAACGGCTGTCTTGGCTACTTTCAGTTTATGCAGCATCTTAGCTATTGGGTTTATGGTGTGCACTCAGAGGCTATCCATTCTGGGCAACTTCAGTGCACATGTTGGGGAAGACAGTGATTCATGGCCAATGTGCCTCAGTCGTCATGGGTGGGCAAGATCAACGATAACAGACAATGCCTTCTTGAGCTTTGTGCCCTGAATGAACTCTGCATCACCAACACCTTCTTCCAGGGCAGACATCATCACAAGGTATTATGGCGTCACCCAAGGTCTGGACATTGGCTCCAACTAGACCCAGTCATCACGAGTAGGCCTGATCAGCCCAGTGTTCTTCATACCCACATTTACCACAGCACAGACTGCGACATTGACCACTTTTTCATCAGCAGCAGAAAGTGCACCCCTGAAAGTTCCACAGCTCCAAACATGACAGCCCGCCACACATCAACATCCCTTGCACAAGCAATGATGTCAAAATACCAGCACTTCACACTGTCATTAGAGCACTTGATACCCACCAAAGCCTTAATGGGAAGCACCAATGCTGGCATCGATGAAGCTTAGAAGTTAGTGAGCTCAATCATCTATGAAGCAGCAGAAGATTCATTTGGTAAAGGCAGAACCCGCAACTAGGGCTGTTGAGACCTACCCAGCTGAGATGATATCTGTCATTGATGCAAAAAACAAAGCCTACATGATGCATAATATAAACCCAACAGTTCTTATATTCTGTGCCTTGACTAATAAAGGAAAGTATCCCATATGCCTTCTTAAGGACACCTTATCTACCTGTCCAGCCACCTACGGGGATCTGTGGATATGCATTCCAAGGTCCCTCTGTTCCTCTACACTTATCAGTATCCTATCATTTATTGTGTATTACCTTGTCTTGCTAGCCTTCCCCAATGCATTACCTCACACATCTCCAGATTGAACACCATTTACTGCTGTTTCACCCACCTAGCTAGGCCATTGATATATTCCTGCAGTTAAAGTCATTCTTTTATTATCCACCACATGCCCAATTTTTGTATTGTATGCAAACTTCTTAATCATATGCCTTACATTCAAGTCCAAATCATTGATATATACCACAAAAAGCAAGTGCCCTAGAATGGAGACCTGCAGAAGCCCACTGGAAACAGCCTTCCAGTCACTAAAAGACTTATTGACCATTAACCTTTTCTTCCTACCTCTCAGCCAATTTTGGATCCAACTTGCCACTTTTCCTTGGATCCCACAGGCTTTTACTTTTGTCACCTGTCTGCCATATGGGACCTTATCAAAAGCCTTGCTAAAATCCATACAGCCTACTTCAAATGCACTACCCTCACGACCCACCCTTCTCAAAAAAATTCAATAATAATAGTCAGGCACAACCTTCCCTTTACAAATCCATGCTGTTTTTGATTAATCTGTGTCATTCTAAATGAAGATTTATCCTATCTCCAATAATTTTCCCACCACCCAGGGTAGGCTGACTGGTCTGTAATTACTTGGTCTATTCCTTTCTCCATTTTTAAACAATAGTACAATGTTAGCTGTCCTCCAGGCCTCTGGCACCATGCCTGTAACCAGAGAGGTTTGGAAAATGATGGTCATAGCCTCCATTATTTCTTCTCTTACTTCCCTTAACAGCATATGATATGTTTCATCCAGGCCTGGGGATTTTTTTTTTTTAATTCATTCATGGGATTTGGGCATCGCTGGTCAGGCCAGCATTTATTGCCCATCCCTAATTGCCCTTGAGAAGCTGGTGGTGAGCTGCCTTCTTGAACCGCTGCAGTCCATTTGGGGTAGGTACACCCACAGTGCTGTTAGGAAGGGAGTTCCAGGATTTTGACCCAGCGACAGTGAAGGAACAGTGATATAGTCCCAAGTCAGGATGGTGTGTGCCTTGGAGGGGAACTTGCAGGTGGTGGTGTTCCCATGCATTTGCTGCCCTTGTCCTTCTAGTTGGTAGAGGTCGCAGGTTTGGAAGGTGCTGTCTAAGGAGCCTTGGTGCATTGCTGCAGTGCATCTTGTAGATGGTACACACTGCTGTCACTGTGCGTCGGTGGTGGAGGGAGTGAATGTTTGTAGATGGGGTGCCAATTCTCTATCAAAGATGCAAACCCCTTAATACTTCCCCTCTCACTATGTTAATTTCATCTAATATTTCACACTCCTACTCCTCCCTGATTGCAATGTCCGTATCGTCCCTCTCTTTTGTCAAAACAGTTGCAAAGTATTCATTAAATACCAGACCAACATCCTCTTCCTCTGCCTCCACAAACAGGTTACCCTTATGATTCCTTATAGGACCTACTCTTCCTTTAATTATCCTTTTGCTCTTTGTGTATTTATAAAAAATCTTTGGGTTTTCCTTGATTTTACTTGCCAATATTTCTTCATGCCCTCTCTTTGCTTTCCTAATTTCCTTTTTAATTTCACCCCTACACTTTTAACATTCCTTCAGGTTTTCTGCAGTAATGAGCCCTCGGTATGTGTCATAAGCTTCCCATTTTTTTCTTTATCGTCTCCCTTAAGCACCTGGACAGCCAGGACCTTGACCCTTTTTCGCTTCCTTGAATGCCTCCCACTGATCTGGCATTGATTTACCTTCAAGTAGCTGTTTCTGATCCACTTTAGCAAAATCATATCAGCTTTGTAAAATTTACTTTTCCCCAATTGAGAACTTCTATTCCTGGTCGATTTTTGTCCTTTTCCATAACTACCCTAAATCTAACTCAATTATGATCATTTCCACCAAAGTGGTCCCCAACTGATCCCCCTTCCACTTCCCCAGCTTCATTCCCTAAAACTAAGTCCAGAATCGCCCCCTCTCTTGTTGGGCTTGCTACGTACTGGCTAAAAAGTTCTCCTGAAAGCATTTTAAGAATTCTGCTCCACCTGCGTCTTTCACTCTGATTCTATTGAGTTTAATTTAGGGTAGTTGAAATTCCCCACTATTACTGCCTTATTGTTTTTGCACTTCTCAGAAATTTGGCTACGTATTTATTCTTCCATCTCCCACTGACTGTTTGGGGGTCTAGAGTACACTCCCAGTTGTGTGATTGCACAATTTTTGTTGTTCTGTTCAACCCATATGGCCTCATTTGAAGATCCTTCTACCATATCATCCCTCCTCACAGCTACAATTTTCTTTAATCACATTGAGAACAACCCCCATCCTTCTTTATCCCCCTCTCTATCTTGTCTGTAAACCCTGTAACCAGAAATATTGAGCTGCAATTCCTGCCCTTATTTCCACCATGTCTCATTAATAGCTATAATATCATACTCCCACATGTCACTCTGTGCTCTCAGCTGATCTACCTTAGTCCCTAGACTTCTTGCATTGAAGTCCATACCATTTAGCACTGCCAAAATCCCTTGTCGTCTATTTTCTAGCCTTTGTTTCCACTACCTTCCAAAAGCACTTACTAATTTCCTGCCTTTCATTTCCAACTTCTCTTCTCTCCCTTCTCAATCTAATCTCTGGTTCCCATCCCACTGTCCAGTTAGTTTAAACTCGCCCCACAAGCACTAGCAAACTCCCTGCGAGGATATTGGTGCCGGCTGTGTTGAGGTCCAACCCATCTGGCTTGTACAGGTCCCACCTCCCCAAGAAGTGGTCCCAATGCCTCAGGAATCTAAAACCCTCCCTCCTGCACCATCTCTCCTGTCATGTTATTCATCAGCACTATCTTCCTGTTTCTGCACACACTAGCACATGGCACCAGGAGTAATCCGCAGATTACTACCTTTGAGGTCCTGCTTTTCAATCACTCTCCTAGCACCGTAAACTCTTCCTTCAGGATATCATCCCTCTTTCCGTCTGTGTCATTGGTGCCAAAATGAACCATGACCTCTGGCTGTTCACCCTCCCCCCTCAGAATGTCCTGCAGCCGCTCAGTAACATCCTTGACCCTGACACCAGGGAGGCAACATTCCATCCTGGAGTCATGTCTGCTGCCTAAGTGCCTAACCATTCCCTTCAGAATTCACTACCACTATCACTCTTCCACTCTGCATGCTCTGTCCCCCCAATCCTGTGCAGTTGAGTCATCCATTGTACCATGGACTTGGCTCTGCCTGCACTCCCCAGAGGAACCATCACTCTCACTGTAGTCAGAATGCCTGCCTGCGTCTCCTTGTCCTTCTGGCGGTCACCCATTCCCTCTCTGCCTGTACATTTTTAAGCTGCGGGTGACTACTTCCAGAAACATGTTATCCACAAAGCTCTCAACCTCGCAGACGCCCCGTAGTGACTCCAGCCGCCACTCAAGCTCCAAAACTCAGAGCTCGAGCTGCTCCAGCTGGTGACACTTGCTGAACATATGGGGCTGAATTTTCTGAGTGCGCCGCAGTTCGCGGCGGCACATTCTAAGAACGGCGGGCATTGCGTGCGGATGCGCCGTCCCTGAGCCCCCGCAATATTATGTGCGGGGGCTCATTTAAATAGAAGGGGCGGAGCGGCCTCCACGATGACGTAGAGGGGGCGGCCTCCGCGTCCCTGGCAATGGCATCCGGCGCCACTGCGCAGGCACTGCCACCATTTTTAAAGGGCTTTAAGCCCACACAAATAAGTTTAATTTTTAAAGGGTATAAAAGATTTTTAATACATTGAAAGATAAGTGATGGATGCCCTTCCCCAACCACTGCCCTCCACCAGCCCCCCTCCCCCCAATGGTCACCTCAGGCAATGAAATGACTATCCGTTGTTTGTTCCAATACCCAAACTTTCACCCCCAACCTCCAATCTTTTGCCCTTCAACCTCTTCCCACCATCCCCACATCCAATAAGAGTTGACTTCCCCACTCGTCCACCCCTCCCGCACTGTAAATTTTATTCCTCCCCCTCCCCACCAGGTTCTTGCCCAGAACTCCATACGGAGTTCCGAAGGCGCACGGAGCACGAACAGCGGCTGTAATATCGGAGTGGAACAGCCGCCGCCTGCAGGTAAGTTTATTTAAATATTTTACATGGTCATTTACATATGCTGATGAAGGGCCCGCTGTCAGGCGGCGGGGGCATGGTGGGGGGGTGGCGCGGGGGTGCAGGCGCCGCACAGAGGTCCCACTGCCGCCGGTAATATGCGGCGGGCCCTTCTCAACATCGCAGGTCGAGGTGAGCCTCTCCCCGTAGCATTTTACCGGCCCCTGCGCTACAACCTGCGGCGTCAAGGGACCGGTAAAATTCAGCCCATGGTCATCCAGGCCATGAGAAGCATTCAGGATTTCCCACTTGGGACAGAATGTGTATTCCATGGTTCCCAGCCTTGTGTTAAATTATGACGACAGGTTGCATTTACTTGGCTTGAACGTCGAAGTGTGATCTAATTGAGATATTGGAAATGATTAAAGGATAAAATAGAGTCAATACAGAGAAACTATTTCTCCTGGTGGGAGAATCAAAATGCAACATAGACCAAGGCCCAAGAGCGGCGGCAAGAGCAGGACCAGAGGTGAGAGGCGGGGATAAAAGGAAAAACAGCACGAGCCCCAAGAACATTGGTGGTGGTGGGAGAAAAATAATAATGGAATCCCTAATAACGGAAAGAATAGAAGAACATATAGAAACCAAAAATATAATAATGAGCAGTCAGCATGGATTTCAAAAGGGCAAGTCTTGCTTGCCCAACCTCGTTGAATTTTTTGAAGAGGTAGTAAGGGTCTGGGTAGTAAGAGCGGTCACCCAGTCTGCGCTTGGTCTCCCCAATGCAGAGGAGACCACACTGTGAGCAGCGAATACCTGCCCATCCCAGGGCACCTTCCCCTGCAATCGCAGGAGGTGTAATACCTGCCCATTTACCTCCTCTCTCCTCACTATCCCAGGCCCCAAACACTCCTTTCAGGTGAAGCAGCGATTTACTTGTACTTCTTTCAATGTAGTATACTGTATTCGCTGCTCACAGTGTGGTCTCCTCTACATTGGGGAGACCAAGCGCAGACTGGGTGACCGCTTTGCGGAACATCTCCGCTCAGTCCGCAAGCAGGACCCTGAGCTTCCGGTTGCTTGCCATTTCAACACTCCCCCCTGCTCTCATGCTCACATCTCTGTCCTGGGATTGCTGCAGTGTTCCACTGAACATCAACGCAAGCTCGAGGAACAGCATCTCATCTACCGATTAGGCACACTACAGCCTGCCGGACTGAACATTGAGTTCAATAATTTCAGAGCATGACAGTCCCCCATTTTACTTTCATTTTTAGTTATTTTTTCTTCCTTTTTCTACATTCTTTTTTACATTTTTTACAATCTTTTTTTTGCATTTATTTCATTTCACCTTTGTTTGTTCAGTTTGCTTACCCACTGTTTTTTTCAGGTTTGCACTTGCTGCTGTTCAATATTCAGTGTATTTACACCTAATCTGTACTAATGCTTTGTCTTTCAACACACTATTAAGATATTGTTTGCCTTTGCTCCATGACCTTTTGGTCAGCTATGTGGCCTGGTCCAATCTACATCTTCTCCTTTGTTATCTCTTGCCCCACCGCCAGCTCACTTGTTTATAATCTGTGACTTTTCTTATATTTGTCAGTTCCGAAGAAGGGTCACTGACCCGAAACGTTAACTCTGCTTCTCTTTCCACAGATGCTGCCAAACCTGCTGAGTGATTCCAGCATTTCTTGTTTTTATTTCAGATTTCCAGCATCCGCAGTATTTCGCTTTTAAATAAAAGAGTTAACTTCTTTATTCGATACACAGGGGTTATATTAATCCCAATAGTAGAATTATTATTTAACTTGTTGATATCAGATGATGTGTACCTCATTTAGCTTGTCTTGCCGTCTCATTTTTATTTCTGGTGCCAGTTCCTCTATTCTCTCAATCTAAAAGAGATTTTACAAAAATGGCATCAGTGAAATTACTGGCATTTGAATACTGATGGGAAAAGAACAGCACGATAAAAATTACTTCCTGGTTCCTTTATATGTTATAAGTAGCTTTACTGTTAATTTAGTGTGTAATTTGCAACTATTAAGTCAGCATTGTTGATGTTATACATGCTAATTTACCATGAAAACATTAAAACCATTCCAAAACTTTTGCGTAGATGCTAAACTGTGACATACATCCTTGATTTAACTCAAAGAACAATCGTATTTATATTCCATCTCATTACATTTCTTAGAAATATTTCAAAATATTTCACGTAAAATAAATTATTTTAAGTGATGTTACTGGTGTTATGTGGCAATAGAAAGGCATGAAAATAACAAAAGGGTTTGTTAATACATAAAATATCAGTTGTAGTTCAATAGGTAACACTCTCACCTGAATCAGGAGGTTGTGGGTTTGTGGGTTGTGCGTGCACAGACTTGAGCACAAAATCTAGCTTGACATTCCAGAGCAGTACTGAGGGAGTGCTGCACTGTTGGAGGTACCATTTTTGCGATGCGATGTGTTTGCCCTCTCAGGTGGGTATAAAAGAAATCCTCAGCACTATTTGAAGAGCGGGGTGTTCTCCCTGATGTGCCGGCCGATATTTTCCCTCAATCTTCTTTTTGAACTTTTAATACTTGTTTATTGTCTCATTCAAATAGCAATTCCATGTTATCCTTAAATGTTAACCTCTTTCATGTTTAAAATAACCTAATACTGGCCATTCATTGCTGAGAATTTTTTATAGCGTTCCAAACAGTAAGAAGGAGATGAACGAACAAGTTTTTTTTAGCGAAGTTCAAATGAGTGCAGCAAAAATAGAGTATTAATATTAGGAGACTTTAATTACCCTAAGACAGACTGGGAAAAACATAGTACTAAGGGTAGGGAGGAAATGAATTTCGGATGTGTACGGAGAAACGTTCTCAATCAATATGTCTCCATTCCAACTAGGAAGAAAGCAGTGCTGACGGAAGGTCGTCAACCTGAAATGTTGGGCTGAATTTTATTTGGGCGCCGCGCTCCACGGTGCCGCACTTTAAACACAGCGGCGTGCCCACATTCAGCAGCAGCCACCGAGCCCCCACGATATTATGCATGGGGGCTCATTTAAATAGTGGAGGCGGAGCAGCTGTCTCCGATGACATAGAGGGGCAGTTGCCGTGTCCCTGGCAACAGTGTCCGGCACCACTGCTCAGGTGCCAGCGCCATTGTTAAAGGGCTTTAAGCCCTTAGAATTACTGCAAATTTTTAAATGGGCAGCAGTGTGAAATTTTTATTAAATATGTGGATAGCCCTTTCCCAACCCCTCAATGGTCATTTCAATGCCCAAAATGACCAACATATTCCTTTTTCTCTACCCGCACTTAACCCCCTAAACTTATAACATTTGGCCTTTAACCCCTTCCTACCATCCCCACATCCAATAAAAATTGATTTCCCCACTCCTCCACCCCTCCCGCCCTTAAATTTTTATTACTCCCCTGCCCCCACAAGGTTCTCGCCTTGGAACTCCTTGCGGAGTTCCGAAGGTGCGCGAAGGCTGGACAGAGGTCGTAAGATCGGCGTGGGACGGCAGGTAAATTAATATAAATAAAATTACTGTCAATTTAAATACGCAGATGAAGGGCCTGCTGCCAGGCGGCGGGGGTGGGAAGGGGTGCCATGCCGAGGCCCCCCCGCCGCTAGTAATATGCGGCAGGCCCTTCTTGACGTCGTGGGTCAAGGCGGGCCTCTCTCCGCGGCGTCGAGGGGCAGGAAAAATTCAGCCAGTTAAGTCTGGTTTTTTTTCAGAAATGCTGCTGATCATTTCCAGCATTCTCTGTTTTTATTTCAGATTTTCAACACCTGTAGTACTTTGCTTTTGCTGAAGCAGTGTTGGATCTCTTTCTGGAAGATGAAAAAGGGTAAGTGGAACTGAGAGGTGATCTGGCAAAAGTGGACTGGATTCAGCTACTTTAAGGAAAATCAGTGGCAAACCAGTGGAAGGCAGTCAAAAGTGAGATTCTACAGGCACAGTGTAGGCATGTCCCCACAAGAATAAAGGATATAGGGTGGTATGACCAAATCTAGAGCCCCCTGGTTATTTCGAAGCTTACAGGGTAAGTTAAAGCAAAAAAATAAAGCTTATGACAATCACAAGAAACTTAATACTTTAGAAACCCTAGAGGAGTATAGAAAGTGCAGGGGTGAAGTAAAAAAGGAAATTAGCAAAGCAAAGAGAAGACATGAAAAATTATTGGCAGGTAAAATCAAGGAAACCCCAAAAAATGTTTTATCAGTACATTAAGAGCCAGATGATAACTAAGGAAAGGGTAGGGCCTATCAGAGATGTACAAGGAAACTTATGTGTGGATGCAGAAGATGTGGGCAGGGTTCTTAATGAGTACTTTGTCTCTGTCTTCACAAAGGAGAGGGATGATGTAGACATTGTAGAAAAAGTAGAGGAGTGTGAAATATTAGATACAATAAGCATAATGGGAGAGGAAGTACTAGAGGGTCTGACATCCTTGAAAGTGGATAAATTGTCAGGGCCGGATGAATTGCATCCCAGGTTGTTAAAGGAAGCCAGGGAGGAAATTGTGGATGCGCAGAGGGTCATCTTCAAATCCTCACTAGATACGGGCGAGGTGCCAGATGATTGGAGGTCTGCGAACATTGTACTATTAATTAAAAAGGATGCAAGGGATAGGCCAAATAATTATAGGCTGGTCAGTCTGACCTCAGTGTTGGGTAAATTATTAGAATCAAATCTGAGAGACAGGATAAACTGTCACTGAGAAAGGTATGGATTAATCAGGGCTAGTCAGCATGGATTTGTTAAGGGAAGGTCATGTGTTACTAATTTGATTGAGGGTTTTGAGGAAGTAACAAGAAGGATTGATGAGGGTAGTGCAGTGGATGTGGTCTACATGGATTTTAGTCAGGCATTTGACAAGGTCCCACGTAGCAGACTGGTCAGACAAATGGGGTTGAATTTTACCGGCCCCTCGATGCTGTGGGTGGCAGCGCAGGGGCCGGTAAAATGCTGCGGGGAGAAGCCCACCTTGACCTTCGACGTCGAGAAGGGCCAGCCTCAAATTACCGGTGGTGGCGGGACCTCGGTGAGGCTCCCTCCGCCGCATGGCAGTGGCACCACAATTAACTTATGGTAATGATTACTTACCTTTGCTGATTATGCAGCCCGCCGCCTCTCCATCGACACTGCCGGATTTTTCATTGAACAGGTGGCCGTCACCTGCCGTCCTGTTAACGATCTGTAAGTCCGGAGGGTCCTCAGAGGCATAAGTTGTCGCTAGCGAAGTTAGGTTGTGTTATTCAGGGGTCTCACTCTGCATTACGGAAGGGAGGAGGGAGGGGGGTATTCAGGGGTCTAAGTCTGTATTCCTAAAGGGAGGAGGGAGGGGGGATATGCAGGGGCCTCACCCTGCATTCCTAAAGGGAGGAGGTAGGGCGGTATTCAGGGGTCTAACTCTGTATTCCTAAAGGGAGGAGGGAGGGGGAAATTCAGGGTCTAACTTTGCATTCTTAAAGGGAGGAGGGGGGGATACACAGGGGTCTCACTCTGCATTCTGAAAGGGAGGGTGTCTGGGATAACTGGAGGAAAGCTGTGCTGGCATGAAGGGAGGTACTGTGTACCATCCCTCTGTTAATAGTGTATGCTCTGTCTTTGTGAGGGGGCAATGGCACACTGGGCACCCTGTGTGTGGGGAGGGTGCCAGAAAGGGCAGGAGCATTAGGTTTATATGGATGGTGGGGGCAATCGATTCAGCTGGTAGGATCTTGATGTAGTCATGCTGTGCCACTCTGAGTGTTGGCCAAGATGGGCAATGCCATGGCACACCACATAGTTGATCCAGGAAAGCAGCTGATGTACCCATCAACACCAATCCATGTCCTGTTAGGAACCTTCGAATACATGCAGGGTTCAACTTTATTTATCACATGGAAATAGGTATGGCTCATCCTACATTGTGTGATCCTCTGCATGTGAGGATCCAAATGCGTCAGAGGCAATACCAACAGGCAGGTGCGATCCACGCAGAGGCCCCCAGTCATGAGCAGCAGCCCCCCAGGGGAGCTCGCCATTACGTTTGCCGTGCATCTAGAGGCCCCACATGACATGCCATCGGATGTCAGAGAACCAGTGTCAGAGGAGATTGCGCATATAGAGAGGGTGGTGACACGTCTCTGTGCCCTGATCAAGGATGACCTGCAGCCTATGGGCTCCGGTGGACATCCCATGCCTTTGTTCCTCATAGTGGCAGCGGTTCCCAAGCTAACGCTTCTGCAGCCTTTTAGGGGCCCACCAGAGACCTTAGTGGGGTCACACAGTCAGCAGTGCACCGCTGCATCAGGGAGGTCACCGATGCCCTGCACTGGAGGGCCAGTGAGGATGTCTGCTTCAGGACGGACTCTCACCATTGCCGGAGAACCATATTTTGTAATGTTCATAGACACGCTCATGTGGCTATTGGGCCTACTGCCAGGCTACCACCTGCAGACATCACCATTAAAGGAGTCCTCTCAATCTACGTGAGGCTGGTCTGTGAACACCGCAGATGCTTGCAGCAAATCTGTGACCGCTTCTCAAGCAGCTGCCATGACACCTGGGTCTTGCGCCAATCCCAGCTGCCATCGCTGTTCACTGAACTGGCTCAAATGGAGGGGTGGCTTCTTGGAGATAAGAGCTATCCTTTGCAGACATGGCTCCTGACACCAGTGAGAGACTCCACCACTGCTGCAGAGGAGAGATACAACTCCAGCCACTGAGCTACATGAGTCACCATTGAGCAGGAGATCGGCATGCTGAAAGAGCGTCTCCAGTGCCTGTATGGATAGGGTGATACCCTGTACTACGGGCCGAAAAGGCCAGCTCCTTTCTTTGCTGCTCTGCACAACTACGCACCCAATAGGGGCCAGGCCTGGCATGATGAGGAGAGACGTCAACTGGATTCCTCCTCGGACTATGAAGATGCTGAACACCTACAACATGAAAATGGATGGGAGGGCAGATGGCACCCAGGTTCTGCACGCAGGACTATCAGTGAGGTCGGGATATACGGAAGTGGCTTATCAGACAAAGGCTGTCTGCTCCATAGGAATTGATATGAGCTCTGCAAGCCATCCATCACCCTCGCTCACCTGCTGTGCACCAGTCCACATCTTCAGCATCCCTGTGTAAACCATTGGAGGCAGCAGCTGACTGAGCCAATATCCATGTCACTGCATCCATGGAGACGCTCATGAGTAATGGTGGCATGGCAATGATGTTATTGCAAAGGTTGGTTCTTCTGAAGGGCCAACGATGCAAAGGGATGTGACATTGGCGCTACACGCTGGCACACATCATTCACAGAGAGAAAAGGACACACGTGTTAGTTTTACATTGCTGTGACACCGTGCATTCCCATTTGTGTCAGTGTGTTCTCTGTAAACCTCTGTAATACCTTTTATGGTCGATTTAAGACTCACGTCCTGGAATGTGCAAATTTAAGATTATCCACCCCGGTGTGGCACGCCTACAAGAAGGAATGTTACACTTGAGTGGAAGAAGAGGATCGCAACTTCACAGGACACTGGGACACAGCAGGGTAAGTATGTGGCAGCAAAGCGGAAAGTGCTGGAGTAACTCAGCAGGTCAGGCAGCATCTGTGGACAGAGAAGCAAAGTTAACTTTCAGGTCTGTGAACTTGGACAAGTTAACTCTGCTTCTCTCTCCACAGATGCTGCCTGACCTGGTGGATTTCTGCAGCACTTTCTGCTTTGCTACCAGATTGACAGCAGCCCCAGTCTTCAGTAGTCAGGTAAGTATTCTTTGACAGCTGTCAGGAAGCAGGTGCTGGGGCGCTTTAAATAGGGCCGCAGCACCTGCTGCACAGCTGTCAAAAACTCTCTCACTGTGCCAAATGTCCCGCCACTCCCCACGTAGTATGGGGAGGGCGGCTCGGCGCCGTGATTCTAATGAGCCCCTGCGGGTAATATCACGGGGGCTCAGCAGCGGCCGGCGAATGCAGGCGCCCCAATAAAATTCAGCCCATGAAAGCAAACAAAGCAAGGGAATACACAATAAACGGGAGGATATTGAGAGAGGTAAAGGAAGTGAAAGACCTTGAGGTGCATGTCCACTGGTCTCTGAAGGTGGCATGCAGGTACATAGAGTCGTGCAGAAGGCATATGGAATGCTTTCCTTTATTGACTGAGGTATAGAATTCAAAAGCAGGGATGTAATTCTGGAACTGTATAAAACGTTCATTAGTCCACAGCTGAGGTATTGCATACAGTTCTGGTCACCACATTACAGGAAGGACATAATTGCTCTGGAGAGAGTACGGTGGAGATTTACAAGAATGTTGCCAGGACTTGAAAGGTGCAGCAATGAGGAAAGATTGCGTAGGCAAGGCTTGTTTCCCTTAGAACAGAGGAGGCTGAGGGGTGACTTAATTGATGTGTACAAAATAATGAGGGGCCTAGATAGAGTAGACGGGAAGGACCTGTTTCCCCCAGTGGAGAGGTCAATTACCAGGGAGCACAGATTTAAGGTGATTGATAGAAGGATTAGAGAGGACATGAGGAAAAACTTTTTCACCCAGAGAGTGGTGAGTGTCTGGAATTCAGGGCACAGATCAGTGGTGGAGGCAGAAACCTTGTCAACTCTGTAGTGCTGTAACCTGCAAGGCTATGGACCAGGTGCTTGAAATTGGGATTAGTTTGGGCTGTTTGTTTTTTCAGCCGGTGCAGATATGGTAGGCTGAATGGCCTCCTTCTGTGCCGTAATGTTGCTATGGTTCTAAGTGGAGTGTGTTATCGTAGGTGCTCATCTAGCTAACAGTGACCACAATATAATTTAGTTTTAGTTCTGAATTTTACCAGCATACCACATTCCACGATGGCGAGCTTTCATCTTGGCGGCCTTCCGACACGGAATTGCCACCAAGGAGCCCTCGTGATATTACGCGCGGGGGCTCATTTAAATGGAGGGGGTGACGGAGTGGAATGGCCGCCCCCCATGACATAGAGGGAGTGGCCTCCGTGTCTCCAGCAATGGTGTCTGGCACCACTGAGCAGGCGCCGCCGCCATTTTTAAAGGGCTGCAAGCCCTTGGGAGAAATTTTAGTTTTTAAAGAAATATTGTAAAGGATTTTTTAATAAAAATTAAATACATAATGGAGGCCATTTCCCATCCCCCCCCCCCCTACCCCCACAGTGTTTTCTTACGGGACATTAGCAGAAAAAGAAACTTTATTACCAACCCGTACTTTCCCCCAACCTCTTTACATTTACACTTCAGCCCCTTCCCACCATCCACAAATCCAATTAAAATTGTTTTCCCCGCTTCTCCACCCCTCCCGCTCTGAAAATTTTATCCCTCCCCCTCCCCACCAGGTTCTCACCTTGGAACTCCATGTGGAGTTTCGAAGGCAAGCAAAGGCTGAACGGAGGCTGTAAAGCCAGCGTGGGATGACAGGTAAGTTAATATGACTATAATTACTGTTGATTTAAATGTGCAGATGCAGGGCCCGCTGCCAGGCGGCGGGCTGCCGCACAGAGGTCCTCCTGCCACCAGTAATATATGGTAGGCTCTTCTCGACGTCGTGGGTCGAGGCTGGCCTCTCCCCACAACATTTTATTAGCCCCTGCACCACGACCCGCGGCGTCGAGGGGCCGGTAAAATTCAACCCTTAGAGTAATTATGAAAAGAGAACATAAAGTATCGAAGGATTAAAGGCTCAAATGAGGATGAGCTCATTTCAATTATTTAAGAGGGGACATAGCACAAGTAGATTGGAGAAAGCGATTGTAGGGTAAAGCAGTAACAAGCAATGGAAGGCATTCAGGGAAGAGGCAGTTCAGATACAAACTAGACAGATTCTTTTGAAGGGAAAAGTCAGACCATCCAAAGAGAACGCACAGTGGATAACAAAGGAAATAAAAATTTAAATATAACTGAATAAGGAGGCTTGTGACAAATGTCAGGAGTGCCATTCAGTTAATAATCAGGAAGATTATGGAAAATACAGGAAGGAATTGAAAAAGTTAATCTGGGAGCAACATAATGTAGGAGTTTAGGAGAAAAGAAAACATTAAATTGAATCCTAAAACATTTTGTAAATATATAAAGTGTAAATGGTTAGCTAAGGACAAAATTGGGCCTATTAAGGACTTAAAAGGAAATCTTCATGCAGAGGCAGAGGACATGGCCAAAGGATTAAATTAATACTTTGCATCTGTCTTCACAAAGGAAACAGATGATATGAAGGTTACACTAAAAAGGAGAGGGGCGTTATGGACAGGACTGTAATAGATAGAGAAGACATACTAAAAAGATTAGCAGTATTGAAAGTTGGAAAGTTACCTAGTCCAGATGAAATGCATCCTGGATTAGTCAGTGACAGGAAGCATGGGGACAGGAGTGGGTAGATGGATGTTTTTTCAGGCTGGGAGGTGGTTTGCAGTGGTATTTCCCAAGGGTCAATCTTGGGTCCATTACTCTTTTCAATTTTTATAAACAGCCTAGACTCGTGTGTAGGGAGTTGCATTATAAAGTTTTTGATGAGACAAAACTTGGCAACGTGGCAGATAGTGATGGAGATAGTTGCAGACTTCAGGATGGCATAGACAGGATTGTGAAATGGACAGAAGCATAGCAGACAGAGTTCAATGTGAAGAAGTGTAGTGATGTACTATGGGAGGGCTAATATGGAAAGGCAATACTCTATAAATGGCACAACTTTGAAAGGTGTAGATGAGCAAAGAGACCTTGGTGTCCATGTACACAAATCCTTAAAGGTGGCAGGACAACTTGATATGATGTTTCAAAAAAGCAACTAGGTTACTTGAGTTTATAGAGGAATAGAATATAAGAGCAAAGAGATCATGCTAGAACGTGATAAATTACTGGTTAGACCTCAAGTGGAGTATTATGGACAATTCTGGGCCCCACACTTCAGGAAAGATGTAAAGCCTTAGAAAGGGTAAACAGGAGGTTTACCAGGATGAATGAGGGACTTCAGTTATGAGAAGAGGTTGGAAAAATTAGGAATGTTTTTCTTGGGACCGAGAAGTTTAAGAGGTGATCTAATAGAGGTTTTTAAGTTGATTAGAGGTTTTGATAGATAGAAAAAAACCTACTCCCTCAGGCAAGTTGGCCAAGAAAGCATAGATTTAAAATCATTGACAAAAGGTATCCTACCTGTAACTAGAAGCAATGCTATAACCCACTGATATTTGTTAATTGTGTATCAGTTGAGTGTTAAATTCAAGTGGTGTGTATTAATTGGGGACATAACTGTGTTCATATATATAGCAGACTGAAAGAGGGCTAGTCGGAGGTGCAAGATATGCAACGTGTGTCTCTGTAAAAAAAAGCTTGTAAGTATATAAAAGACTAGACCCCAGTGATCCATCCTTCACCACCTGACTATCCGACTTAGATTAGATTAGATTAGAGATACAGCACTGAAACAGGCCCTTCGGCCCACCGAGTCTGTGCCGAACATCAACCACCCATTTATACCAATCCTACACTAATCCCATATTCCTACCAAACATCCCCGCCTGTCCCTATATTTCCCTACCACCTACCTATACTAGTGACAATTTATAATGGCCAATTTACCTATCAACCTGCAAGTCTTTTGGCTTGTGGGAGGAAACCGGAGCACCCGGAGAAAACCCACGCAGACACAGGGAGAACTTGCAAACTCCACACAGGCAGTACCCGGAATCGAACCCGGGTCGCTGGAGCTGTGAGGCTGCGGTGCTAACCACTGCGCCACTGTGCCGCCCTAAACAGGCTTCTAACAGAAATTCACCTCGAACCAAATCTAGAAAATCCCTGTGCTGCACAAGGTATGGTCAGGCTCCTCGATTGATGCCACTTTTAATAGGTTCAATCATATTCATGAGAAATTGCGTATTTTCATAATTTCAGTTCAAAGAAGATTAACTTGGTTATAATGCAAACACAGACTTAACAGACACAAGGGACTGAATTTTACCCCATCCCAACGGGTTGGATGGTGGCATGGGGATGGATGGGGGCAGTGTAAAATTGAGCAGGAGGCTCTGGGAGGTGTACCTGCCACGCTCCCGCCTCCAGCCAACTTTACGGCAGTCAGGCGGGGGGGATAAACGGCCTGCCCCACCGAGTCCAATCAAGGCCCTTTAGTGGCCACTTAGCGGCCAGTTAAGGGCCCTCACCCGCCTCCACAGGTATTTTACCCATGGCAAGCGGGCACGCTGGGGACGTGAAAGGCCGCCCAGCGATAGCTGTCAGCCTTTCCGGGCGCCGGGGGTGCCATGGCAGTCGGGCACAGGGTGCCCGATTGAGGGCCGGCACTGCCTCCCAACCCACCCCCGAGATCCAAGACACCCCTTCCCCCTTCCCCCAAATGACAACACTAGCCTCACCAGGGCATGACCGATCCCCCTGGACAGGCATACACAACTTACCTTCACTCCTGGCTCCATGTCATCAGCTGGGCTGCAGTCCCAGCAGTGGCCACCACTCCCGGTGGCGCTGCTGGGACTAAGAGCTGTCGACCCACTGATTGGCTGGCAGCTCGCTGAGGCGGGACTTCCTCCCTCAAGCGGGTGGTAGTCCCACCTTGGGACAATTAAAGTCCAGGGACCCGTAAAATGCGGGATGGATCCCCGGGCTAGGCAGAAGCGGGTTCGCTACTGACTTTTACCTAAGGTAAAATCCAACCCAAGGAATCAGCACATTTTGAAGGAGGAGGGACCTGCGTTTGCAAGCTTGCTTTTTTGGCAGGGCATCAGCTGATAAAGTCAACAATGATTATAATTTGTCAAGAAGCAGGGGAATATCGGGAAGGAGCAGTGGGAGACATTAGAATTAAACAGTGTTTCTTTTTCCCTTCAGCAACACCCAGCCTACCATCTCTATCCTTGGAGGAATGAAACACCATTTTCAAATGCGTTTCATTATACTGAGTGGGGAAAAAAAGATGAAAAATATTTTAAAACACATTTTCACGGACACACTCTTTACCTGTAGCTAATACAGTTCTGCTTTGTACCATCTTTGCGCTCAGATAACTCAAAGCAAAATTAAATCCTGGACAAGGCACCTGCAATCACACTTTTTCCCGCAATGTGGATAATTTTAAATGAAAAGGTTGCAACTCCATCGGAATAGTCTAGCATTCTGGTTTTTGAATTTTTCCACAAAGGCTAGGGGGTTACGATCAGTATATACCAGTGTCTCTCTGCAGTTGTGGTGTGCATAGACCTCAAAATGCTTAAGAGCTAATAATAAGCCTAAGCTTTCTTTTTCGACTGTTGCATATCTTTTTTGATGTCGATTTAGCTTTTTGGAAAAGTATCCCACTGGCCTTTCTATGCCTGATTCATCATCTTGTAACAGAACTGCACCAACCCCCAGGTCACTTGCTTCAACTGTTACCTTGAAGGGCTTAGTGAAATTTGGAGCAGCCAACACTAGTTCATTAATCAAAATGGCTTTCAGCCTCTCAAAAGCAGCTTGGCACTCTCCTGACCACACTACCTTGGTTTGCTTTTTTTGTAGCAAATCTGTCAGTGGAGCAGTTATAGTACTAAAATTTGGTCCAAACTTGTGGTAGAAACCACACATCCCCAAAAACCTCATTCTCACTTAGTCCAAGGGATAGGGAACTCCACCAATGCTTGTACTTTCACTGTTCTTGGCAACACTTGTCATTGCCCTACTATATGCCCTAGGTAGGTTACCCTCACTTTAGCAAATTCACTTTTGGCAAGATTTATTATTAAATTAGCCGATTGTAATTTTCTAAACAGAGCTTCTAGTTGTTTCAAGTGGTCCTTCCAAGTGTCACTGTATACCAGCACATCATCAAGGTAAACCACACAGTTGGGAACAATGGCTACAAACTTGGTTCATTAGTCTCTGAAAAGTGGCTGGGTCATTTTTTAGCCCGAATGGCATCACTCGGCATTGGAAAAGACCGTCTGGTGTGACAAAGGCCGATATTTCTTTAGCTTGGGGTGTGCTAAGATACTGCCAGTATCCCTTTAACAAATCTATTTTTGTAAAAAACGTGGCACTGCCTACTCTGTCAATACAGTCTTCCAAGCGAGAAATTGGGTAGGAGTCTGCTGCATTAATCTTTCTGTAGTCTATGCAGAATCTAGTTGAACCATCAGGTTTAGTTATTAAACTGCAGCTGTTTTGACTGGGTTCAATTAGGTGGTTTTCCAGCATGTATTGGATTTCTGCTTTTACCTGGGCCTGTTTCTCTGGACTTAAGCAATAAGGATGCTGTTTTATAAGAAAGGATTCCCCTACATCCACATCATGCATAGCTAAGGTTGTACATCCTGGCTGGTCCCTACAGACTCCTTTAAATGCCATGAGTTGCTTTGTTAGGTCTTCTCATTGTTCTGCATGTAAATATTAAAGCATATTGTCCAATCTCCCTAACAATTCAGTATTAACTAACCGGATTGTAGGAGGTTCAATTTGAGAATTGTCTCGGCCTCCTTCTGCCTCATCTTCACTATCCCTTTCATCCTTCACTGTCCCTACTACCTGAAGTACCTGTGCTTGCTTATTCTCCTCCCGGAAATGAAATTGTTTCAACATATTGATAAGACACAGCCGATTCTTTTTCCGGCGATCTGGGGTGTCAATCAAATAATTTACTTTACCAATTCTTTTGACCACTTTACATGGACCACTGAACCGTGCTTTCAGCAGTTCACCCTGTAAAGGGAGTAATACTAACACCTCATCCCCTGATTGAAATGTTCATGTCTTGGCATGCTTGTCTGCCCATTTCTTCGTAGTTGTTTGGGTGTTCCTGAGCCACTTTGCAGGCTCTCGTGAGCCATTCCCGGAACACGGATACATAATCTAACACAGAAGATTCATCCCGCTGTTCTACAAACCTTTATTTAATTAGTTTTAGAGGACCACTTATCTCATGCCCATAAACTAATTCAAAATGACTAAAACCAGTTGACTCATTAGGTGAATTCTTCTTGAAAAATAAAAGAAATTCTAGCCCTTTATCCCAATCATGGGGATATTCATGACAGTATGCACTGATCATCGTTTTGAGGGTCTGATGGTACCTTTCTAAAGCCCATTGTGTCTGTAGGTGGTATCCTGAAGACTTTAACCGTGTTATACCCAAATTATCCATAACTTCCTGAAAAGTTTTAGACCTAAAATTGGAACCTCGATACGACTGAACCTCAATCAGTAATCCATATCTAATGAAGAACTGGGTTAACTTCTCTATCACTACCTTAGCAGAAATTGTTCTCAAGGGAGTGGCCTCTGGGAACTGAGTAGCCATATCCATGATAGTGAGTATATATTGGTGTCCTTGTTTTCAGTAAAGGTCCTACACAGTCTACCAACACCCTGCTAAATGGTTCCCCAAAAACTGGTATGGGAATTAGAGATGCCAGTTTTACGGCAGGTTGCAGTTTTCCCCCAATCTGGCACGTATGGCACATTTTACAAAACTGTACCACGACCTTGGAAAGACCAAGTCATAAAAATGTCGACCCATATGTGATTGGGTCTTCTGGATCCCTACATGTCGCGCTATAGGAATTTCATGCGCTATCCTTAATATTTGCCGGTGATACTTGGGCAATACCACTATCTGGTGAACAACCATCCATTCTTCATCTGCAGGTCTGTGAGGAGATCCCCACTTCTTTATCAGAATCCCATTTTTAATATAGTAGCCTTCTGGAACTCTCTTTGCCTCAGCTTAAGTTAGAGCCGATTGTGCCACTTTATTTAATTCTGGATTGGTTTGCTGAGCCTTGATTAGAGAGGACCTGCTGAACATTTCCTTCGGATTATCCAAATCCCCAAAGAAAGTTTCAGATATTCAACTGACTGTGGTGCCAATTTTACCTCTGACAATGGAACTTGTTTAGCCATTGCTCGCTATACTACACTTCACTACACATGAAGGAAAAATTCCTGGAACCTTTTCCTGCAACTGTTCTGTCTCCTTAACTTCATATGGTCGTTCCATTACTACTGGAGAAGCTACTACCATAATATTCCCCAGCAGTAGGTCAACTTCGTCTACAGGCAAACAATGGAAAACTCTTACGGTTACCATTCCAGACATTAGCTCACACTTTAGGTGCACCCGATACAAAGGTATGGGTATATACACCCTGCCGATACCATTCACTAACACCTTGGTATTCAATGCACTCTCTGGTGGAAAAGTTATGCTTTTCTCCAGTAAATGAGTTTGGGTGGCTCTTGTATCCATAAGTATATGTTTAGGTTTACCTGCCTTACTTGAGGGATAAGGAGTTACTTTTCCTTTTGACAAGAATTCCCTATAACTCTCAGGTATCTTACTCACGACCCCTGCACTCACAATGGTTTTTGTATTTGGCCTTACAGCTGCAGTCAGAGCTACAGCCTGATCTGTCATACTCTCGGTCAGGGCCTCTTTCTCTTCATGGTTTTGTGCACCCCAATAAGTCCCATGGGCTTACTCCGCAACTTCCAGCTTCTGCACAAAGCACAATGGTCACACTTAGGCTTGTGGACCTTACTTCCACCTTCAGCATCTTCCTTTCTGGCCTGAGGAGGAGATCCAGGGGTGTTCTCAGCTGTCTCTTCATGTCCCCGGCCATTTACCTTCCTTTCACCCTCCCACCTTCTCGGGTTTGTGGGGGTGATGGACAAAGTGTTTGGGCTTATAGGAACATAGGAGCAGAGTTGTCCATTCAGCCTATCGAGCCTGCTCCGCCATGCACTATGATCATGGCTCATCATCCACTTCAATGCCTTTTTCCCACACTATCCTCACATCCCTTTATATCATTATATTTAGAAATCTGTCAATCTCTGCTTTTAACATGCTCAATGACTGAGCTTCCACAGTCCTCTGCGGTAGAGAATTCCAAAGGTTCACAACCCTCTAAGTAAATAAATGTCTCCTCATCTCTGTCCTAAGTGGTTTCCCCCTTATTTTGAAATTGTGTCCCCTGGTTCTAGACTCCCCAACCAGAAAGAAACATCTTAGCTGCATCTACCCGGTCTATCCCTTTAAGTATTTTGTAGGTTTCAATGAGATCACCTCGCATTTTTCAAAACTCTAGAGAATACAGGCCCAGTTTCCCCAATCTCTCTTCATAGGACAGTCCTGCCATCCCAGGAACAAGTCTGGTGAACCTTCATTGCACTTCCTCTATGGCAATAATATCCTTCCTAAGGTAAGGGGACCAAAACTGCACACAGTACTCCAGGGTGCGGTCTAACCAAGGTTCTATACAATTGAAGCAAGACTTCATTACTCCTGTACTCAAAAGTACATACAAGTTTATAATCATAGCGATTTCTGCTGCCTGTCTGACTGTTAAAACTTTCTGGCTGTCTACATGAGTTCTTACTAATGGAGGAAGTGAATTTTTTAATTCTTCCAGGAGAATTAGTTCCTTGAGTTTCTTGTGGCCTCTACAGTTAAGTGCCCGCATCCAATGAGAAAATTTAATTTGTTTTACCCTCTCAAATTCTATGTAAGTTTGCCCAGACTGTCTCTGGAGGTTCCAAAATTTCTGGCCAATAAGCTTCAGGGACCAACTCATAAGCAGCGAAAATAGTCTTTTTTGCCATCTCATAATCTGCAGACATATCCTCAAAAAGCATGGCATCAACATCATGAGCTCTGCCCATCAACCTGCTTTGCATAAGCAGTCTCAAGCTTTCCTTTGGCCACTTCATCTGTATGCCTCTACTTTTTTTTTCCTCAAGTTTCGGGAGAACTTGTACAAATTTAAACTTTTCTCCACCGGGTCCTGGGCTGAGGCAGATCTTTTCCCACCAAAATTTTCACTGGGGTCAAGACCACCCCTTCGTCTTCGTTCCATCTTTTTCAATTCGACTTCCCTTCCTTCTCTTTCACTTTCTCTGAAATTCAAGCTTGTTTTTTTCCAATTCTATTTCTTTTTCTTTGTCAATTTAAAGCTACCTCATCTGCAACTGAATTTTAGCTAATTCAACTATACCACCATGTGGTTTGCCTTCTTCTTCTAATTGCAAATGTTGTGCTATTACTGCAATTATGTCTGCTTTCTTAGCTCCTGGTTTTAACTCTAACACCAACAATTCTGCCAAATCCTTTTGCCTAGCCTTGGTTAAGTTTCTCAAATCACTCAGGGATATCTATCTCCTCCTTCCCCAGAAAGATTATAGCAACTGCCATTCCAGTAGTGTAAATACTATTCTAATGCATAAGAAACCTTTTTTTTTAAACTTTTCCTCTTTTCAATTATTATTACTCAACTCACAATTGTACGTCATCGGCATTGGGTTATCCTGCACAGAGCCCCAATTATATGTTACGACCAAGGCAGGAGCAGCGCACTGTTTTTTTTAATTCCAATTCTCCACTTCACAACATATATTTAAATGTTTCCCCAGTTACCGATACAGTCAATCATAGACTCTTTTTTTAATCCTAGAATAAAATACACGAAGGAGGTTTCTTTAATTAACAAAATTATCAGTTTATTATAAAACAAGACATAACCAGTAACACTGCAAAGCATTAACACACAGATTGAAATATGAACGTTCCCTTTTTACCTTAGCCCCACACAAACTCACACCAGTTAAACGAAAATAGAGATTTTTTCTTTCGAACTACAAAAAAAGACAAAAAAGCATACTTTGGCCAAATACTTGCTAATTCTTGAAGAAAAAAAGAAAAATTATGGAAAGATATCAATTGTCCCTTTTTTGGTTTGGCATCCTAAATACGTGTAGATGGCTGTCACTGGGATCTTTCTAGAACAGTTCTTTTCAAGCGATGTTGAAGATCAGTTTGGGAAGGCTTTCCAGAAGAAATGCAGCAACAGGGGTTTATGGCAGGCCTTTCAGGAGGAATGCAGCATCAATTTCTTTATTTCTTACATTCGCTTCTAAGAGCTTCTTAAAGAGATGGAAAAGCTGGCAGGCTTTTCAAAGAGATGGGAAAAGGCTGAGCTGGGGTTTTATCCTTGGCAGGTTGATTCTTAAACTCCTTTCAGAACACTGTCCAAACCCCAATTGACTGTCCAAAGTGAAATCAAAAACTGTATCAAAAAGTCATGCCTCCTGGCCCCTATAAATCTTGACTTGTCATTTCTCTGCAGACATCTTCTCCAAGTCAAAAATCCCCTGCTGAGTATTTACCTGAAGACAGGTGATTTCCAGTATGGGTTGTCTACAAACCAAGTCCAAAAAAACCTTCCGATGACCCCATAGAATCCTTTTCAGTTTTCCGAAAATAAATAACGTCCATATTTCTAAAATACTTGAGTCCTCAAAAAAATACCAAACAAAAAATGTAGAAGCATTGTCATAACATTGTTGTTTCAGAGTCCCTTAACAATTACATAAGAATGAGGAACTGGGTTCAACTATTTGGTATGACTACCTTTTTAATTAATTCAATATTTGAGGTAAAAAAATTGCACAAAACATTTGTGGCATTTCTGAAGCCCTCTGTTGTACATTTCAGGGCCATAAATGACTCCAGCTCCATCTAGCTGCACAAGGAAATTTAAAAAGAAATAAATTGCAGAAATATTTTAATCACCATACCTGGTTGGCCAAGGTAAGTGTCGGCATTAAGTACCCAGAAGTGGAAGCTTGAGTGACTGCCACACTCCATACCATTAATGTCCACACAGTTTAAATGCAAAAGATACCATCAGGCCCCTATCACCACCTCTTCCCCGCACCCCCCAAAACACACACACACGCACACACACACACACACACACACACACACACACACGCATGCGAACACACGCGAACACACACGAACACACACGAACACACACGAACACACACACGCCTGCAGCTCTGTCCTGGCATTCCACTGTTACCTATTCTACTTTCTGACACCGACGTGCAGTGTTTGAGTGAAATGCAACCTGTGCCTCAAACTATAATCACAGTGGAATGTGGAATGTCAGCAGAAACTTGATGAAACTCATACTTGATAAAGCTTCATGTTCTTTGCAAAGAGAAAGTTCATCCATAATCAGTAGAAATTAAGTGCCACAGGTGAAAGAACAGCAATCATCAGGTCCATAAGGAGGCATCAGAAGGAAGTTCTACAACTTCTAGGCAGATACACCAGGAGGACGGTAGTAGCTGAAGATGTTGGACAACAACAGTCAGGTTCTGGTTGATAATCTGAAACAAAAGTAAGAGTGCACCCTCCGAAAATGACTATCATTGTATCCTTTAGTAACAGAAAGAAGGATCTGATGATTAACCTGATAGCTCCAGCTAGTCCATTCCTGCACCTAATTCACCAGTTCCACTGCGGCATTATACTTATTCAAGCATGAGCCCAGATACACACACTCAGGAGAATCTAACTAGTTTGACAGAGGGCACATCACAAGGTGAAAAACAAAGCACCAATGAGCAGGAAGACCTGGAGTGTGATGAGGAGGATGATGACCAGCACCGGGATTTTATCTTATCAACAGAGGCCTCGACCTCTGGCAAAAGCACCACTGAGAACCCCACACCGCCCCTTCTGTGAGAGGCCCACCGAATCAAGTGCCAATTAGGCATTTCTCTGGACAGCTGTGAGCCCTCCACAGGACCAAGCACAGAAGTCCTGCCCTCTGAGCCAATCAAAGGCCAGCAACTCTATACTGAGCAGCACCACCACGGAGGTGCCATTGGAGCACCCACCCGAGGCCGAGGGCTGGTGCTGGACCCAGGCCACAAGTAGATCAGGGCAGGAGACCTCGCGGGGTGAGGGTCACAGGGGAGGGGGGTGTAGGGGGGTTGGCAGCAAAGGCAGAGAGTTGGCTGTCAGTGAGCACTAAGTGCCTTTCAACGAGAGACCCCCCACCCCCCGAGCCGGCAAGCAACGTGCACATTTTTTCTTTTTCTTGCTGTGCTTCCCATGCGGCGACAGGGCCGCTCGGGTAATTGCAACAGTGGCAGGATGAGGCCATTAATTGGGCATTACTTGTCCACTTAAGGCCTCAATTGGTGGAAGGGTAGGAAGGCCATTCACAGGCCTTCTCGCACTGAACTTAATTTCGGCGGAGGCGGGAAAGTGGAGCAGTCGAGATGCTGCAACTGGTTGCAAAAGACATTCTGAGCAGGAAGAGTGAAAATGAAGCAAAAGGGCAGACAACATACTCCAAGGCTCTCAGACCCATCACTGGAGACATTGGTACAGGAGGTGGACAGGAAAAAAGAGGTGGCCTACACACCAGGACCAGGAGGACCTCCAGCCAGACACTGAGAAAGGCGATGGGAGCAGATAACCATTGCTGGCAATGCAAACAGTTTCATCCCGAGGACCTACATACAGTGCAGGAAGAACTTTAATGACCTCACACAAGTCAGTGAATGCATCTTCCTATGCTTGCAAATCCTTCCAAGTTAACCACTAGCCTCATACCAACCACCCCCTTCACTCACCGACCACCATTCTCTACCAGTCATGACTCATACTTCACATTCATAGCTTTACTTCACTTCATGCTGATACATTTGACGCTGCTCACACTCGCATCTCATAGCTTGCACAAACCCATGACCTCTACCACCTACAACAACAAGGGCAGCAGATGGATGGGAATATCACCACCTACAAGTTGACCTCCAAGCCACACACCATCCTGACTTGGAACTATATCGCTGTTCCTTCACTGTCATGAATCAAAATCCTGGAATGCCATCCCTAACAGCACCTTGGGTGTACCTACCCCACATGGACTGCAGTGGTTCAAGAAGGTAGCTCACCATCACCTTCTCAAGGACAATTAGGGATGGGCAATAAATGCTGGCCTTGCCAGCGATGCTCACATCCATGAAAGAATATAAAGGAAGCACTGCCAGATATTCAACTATGACAACCACCTCACCCAAACATATTGCACCACACTCACTGGCACATTTCCCTCTCTTTTGCAGGACTAGGTGGACACACAACCACAGGAAGCAGTACCTAACCAGCAAGAGACTGGCACGGCTGTATGTCCTTACCTCATTGGAGGAGACTGTTTTGGCAATCATTGGGGTGGCTGCAACTGAGGCCATGGCCAGAGACAGGGCTAAAACCATAGAAAATGACACTATGTTCCTAAATAATCCTCCTTCTCATATCCCACTTCCCCCTCATTCCACAATCTCTTCTGATTTACAAGCTGCAGATGGCCTAAGCAAGCCCCTCATGATTCCTTCCCCACAACACTACCATTTTGCCTTTCTCCTTTTAGCTACCCAAAAGCTGCCATCTGGCCAAGCAGTGGTGCAGAAGCATGAAGTCCAAGAGGAGCAGGACACTTACGATGATAAAACACCATCACTCGATCACACATTCACAGCCACCAACTCAGATATTAGCACTATGCATACTTTAGTGGGTAGCGTAGAATCGGGATCTGCTGAGGCACCATGCACAAGTGGCCTGCAGGGGAGGGGAGAGGATAATTCAGATGTCAACTTCCGTGAGGACAAAATCACATGAGTTCTGCTGTAGAGGTCTCAGATGAGGACTTTTATGAGGTGGCCTACAAATAAAAGGCTAACTTTTCCCAGTTCTGATGAAAGGTCATTTGATCGGAGACGTTGGGCTGAATTTTGTAAGATCGCCATTGTTCTCAGCGGAACGAGCAGCGTACACGCCATATGTGCTCGCTAAATGGGAGGGGGGCGGTGGAGCGGCCTCCCCGCATGATGTAAACGGGGTGGGCGCACCGTCCTGGGAAATGATGTCCGGCGCCACCGTGCAGGATGCTGGAACCATTTTTAAAGGGCTTCAAGCCCTTAAAAGAAATCTGCATTTTTAAAGGGAAAATGTGAAAGGTCATAATAAAAAACAAGCGAGGCCCCTCTTCCATCAACCCTCCCCCCCCACCTCAACAATGATATAGAAAGGTTTCATTTTCCCTCTCCCCCCACTCCCCCCGAAAACAATGGTTTGCCGGTCCCATTTCACCCCCAAACATTATGATCTTTGCCCTTCAACCCCTTCTCACCATCCCCTCAGCCAATGGAATCACTTTTCTCCACTCCCCTCCCTCCCGACTTGAAAATGACACTCCTCCCCCCTCCCCACCAGTGTCTCACCGCAGTTCCCCAAACGGGGATCCGAAGGCATGGGACTTCCGGCCACTGGCCGGAATATCAGCGTGGGACGGCCGCCTGGTCCAGCTAAGTTTATTAACATGCATTTGGATTAATTTTACTATGCAAATGAAGGCTCCACCGTCGTGCAACTGGGTGGTGGGGGCGGGGGGGCGGGTGCACCGATGCCTTGCCTCCACCAGTAAAATGCGGTGGAGTCTTCTTGGCATCAGAGGTTGAGGTGGGCTTCTCCTGGAAGAATTTTCTGGGTCCTCCCGGCATCGGAGGGCTAGTAAAATTCAGCCTGTTAACTCTGTTTCTCTCCCAACAGATGCTGCCTGAACTGCTGAGTATTTCCAGCATTTTCTGCTTTTATTTCAGTTTTCCAGCATCTGCTGTATTTTGCTTTTGTAGTAGTGTTCACTGCCACTTCTCTTTCAGGAATGCCCACCTCGGAGAAGTTCTGCTCTTTCCCTTCGGCAGGATTTCCATTTGTCTCTTTTACCTTGTTCACCTTCATTGCTTTCTATTTCCTTTCTTATGTTTGATCGTGTATCTGACAAAATTTGCTTTCACAGTTACATCTCCTGCCTCAGCAACAGACTCCTGCTCCAACTTATTCCACGTGGATTCTAACTGAAATTCCACCCTTCCTATTTCGGATCCACCCACGATTATAGATATCTCCTAGACATCCAGCATTGCTCGAACTGCTGTTCTCACCACAACCCGAGATCGGCACTCAACGCATGCGCTGCCATAGGTGTGCTCTCGACCTCTCTCTTCAGCATCATTGACTCGCTCTATATCAATGCTGTTCCTGTCTGCAGTTTCATTTCATCCTTCATCTCATCGGTCGCTTTAAGAAAAAATATTTTTCTGCCTTTCAGGTGTGAAGGATTGTAAGATGCACCAACTCAAGAGTACCAACACCTCTCCGGATCTTTCTTCCCCTTCATTTCCCTCTGACCCCATCCCTTCTTCCAATCTTACCCCTTGTTGTGTATTCACGATACCCTCCGACCTTCCCGTCTCTGACCTGAAAGATCTGTCCTTAGAGAAAGCCTCAGCTTCATCCCTTTATAGTCCCACCTCAGTAGTCTTCCCTCCGCACAAAGGATCCTTTTCCCCATCTTCAGTATTCTTCCTCCCACTGGACCCTTCCTTCTGGTCTCTTACCCTCTCTTGATCTTTTCATTGAGAACTGCCAGCGTGGCTTCGGCCATCTCAATTTCTCTGTTCCCCTTGCTCACTCTAACCTGTTCGTTCTCTCAGGTCCATCCTCACATTGTCATCAAACCTGCTGACAACAATGGTGCTGCTGTTGTCTGGTGAGCACACCTCCACTTTGCAGATGCCAATTGTCAATTCTCCGACACTTGCTCCTACCTCCCCCTGGACCATGATCCCACCACCAAACATCAAGCTTTCACCTCCAGGTCTGTCACTGACCTCATCTCCTCTGGAGATATTCTTTTCATGGCCTCCAACCTCATAGGCCCCCCCAGCCCTGAACAGTTCACTTCTACCTCCTTCCCAAGATCCACAAATAGGACGGTCATGTTTGACCTATACCTTCAGCTTGTTCCTGCCCCACTGAACTGATTTCTTCCTATCTCAACTCTATTATTCTCCCCCTTGTCCAGTTTCTTCCCACCTACATCTGTGACTCTTCAGATGCCTTCCATCACTTTAACAGTTTCCAGTTTCCTGGCCCTAACCATCTCCTCTTCACCATGACGTTCAATCTCTCTACACCTCCATCCCTCACTAGGATGGTCTGAGGGCTCTGCACTTCTGCCTTGCATGGAGGCCCAATCAGTATCCATCCACCACCACCATCCTCTGCCTGGCTGAACTTGTTCTCACATTGAACAGCTTGTCCTTTAACTCCACTCACTTCCTCCAAATAAAAGGTGCTGCCATGAGCACCCACATGGGCTATAGCTATGCCTGCCTTTTTGTGGGATATGTGGAACATTCCTTGTTCCAGTCCTACTCAGGCCTCCTCCTTCATCATTTTTCCCAGTACATTGATTACTGTCTAGGTGCCACTTTCTGTTCCTGCCCTTAACTGGAAAATTTCACCAACTTTGCTTCACACAGTCCATCTCCAACACTTCCCTTCCCTGACTTCTCTGTCTCCATTCCTGGGGATAGACTATCAATGGATATTCACTATAAGCCCACTGACTCCCACAGCTACCTTGACTGCATTTCTTCATACCCTGCTTCCTTTAAGGACTCCATGCCATTCTTCCAGTTTCTCCATCTCTGTCACATCTGTTCTGATTTCAAGTTTCAGGTATGTCGTCCTTTTTCCTCAACTGAGGATTCCCCCCACCATGGTTGACAGTGCCCTCGACCATGTCCATCCCATTTTTTGCACTTCTGCTCTCCCTGTTCCCTTCCCTCCCAGAACTCATTATAGGATTCCCCTTATCTTCACCGTCCACCTCACCAGTCTTCATATTCAATGAATCATACTGCATCAAATGCACCACCTCCAGCCTGATGCCATCACCAAAAACCTTCCTCTCCCCTTTCAGGATTCCAAAGGGACCAATCCCTCCACGGCACCCTGGTCCACTCTTCAATCACCCTAACACCTCCTCTCCTCCCATGGCACCGTTCCATGCAAGCACAGGAGATACAACACCTCTCCTTTTATCTGCTCACTTTCCAAAGCTCTAAATACTCCTTCCAGCTGAAACAGTGATTCATATGTACTTCTTTTAATTTACTGTATTCAGTATACTGTATTCGCTGCTCACAATGCAATCTGCTCTACAGTAGGGAGACCAAATGCAAATTGAGTGGCCACTTTGCGGAACACCTCTGTTCAGTCCACAAGAATGAGCCCGAGCTTCCAGTCACATGTCACTTTAATTCTCCACCTTGCTCTCACACTGAGCTCGCTGTGCTCGGGCTACTGCAGTGTTCCAATGAAGCTCAACGTATGCTCGAGGAGCAGCACCTCATCTTTCAATTATGCACTTTACAGCCATCAGGACTCATCATTGAGTTCAGTAATTTCAGACTGTAATCTCGGCCCTCATTGTGTTTCCCTTTCCTCTGTAGGTTTCGGTTTTAGTCTAGTTTCTCCCTTGTTTTTGCTTCTGGATGGCAGCTGTTCATCAGTCTGCCATACACACATCCTCTAGACACATCTTTTGTTTGTTTACTTGTCCTATTACCACTCCCTTTGGCTCTTACCCTATTTGACTTGCTTCAAACCTATTACATTTCTAACTTTTCTCAGTTCTGTTGAAAGGACATTGGCCTGAAACATTAACTCTGTTTCTCTCTCCACAGATGCTGCCAGACTTGCTGAGTATTATGAATAAGATGCTGATGTGCATGCACAATGCTTACTGCATTGGCTGGCCTGCCAGAAATCCTGCTGTAACAGTCAATAAGCATGGAGGGGTCCAGCTCCAACTTGGCACAGGGCTTTCTGCAGAGCTTGCAGCCCACCTTTTCCAGTGTGAAAGTGATGATCAGCTCCATGAGAATGTTTGCGGACCCAATCATGTTGCAGCATCTGATGACCGATGTTTCAGCTTCCAATGCAGCACAAGCAATCGCCACCCAACATCTGGGTGCTACAGTGGAAGCTCGGATGGATGTCATGCAATCACAGCTTGGTGCCATGTAGGTTCAGAATGCTGCCATCATAGCAGCGGACACCAGTGCTCAAAGGGGCATGGAGGGTCTCAAACAATCCCGTAGTTTACCAGGATTGCTGAAGCCCTGCCCTGTGGGTGTGGCAGTGACTCATGGAACATGAGCCTGTTGTCCTCTCTCATGATAACTGCATTTGTTCTCCCACCATTGCCACTCTGCTAGCCTCCCTGATTTTGCCGGTCAGCCAGCCAGCCCAGACTGCTGCTGCACGTCAAGATGGGCCAGAGCTGGGTCTTCTCAGGCCAAAGCTGCCCAAGGTCGTCCTGTAAGGCCATCTGCAGTCTCCCTCACTGAAGGTCAGCAGCCTTCTGCCAGCCATACTGCAGCCATTGGGGTAGCACTGCATAGGAGCTCTCGGACAGACAAAAGTACTAAAGGAATCCACAAGGGTGACTACTTGATGTTTGCATGGAATATTGCATGATTTGTTTGATAAAGTTAGCTTGGAATGGTTGTTTTGTGATGGTTTTATTTCAGTATTGTCACCAGGAGGGTGATGTGATGGTCAGTATCAGAGGGAAGGTAAGGTGTGTGACTGTTGTAAAATGGGGATTTAGGGTAGTGTTCACTGGAGCCATAGTCAGATGAGATGATACAGACAGACAGACTAAAAAGAGAATGTGTTGTTTGCCTCCTCCTTTCTTCCTGCTGCTCCTGCTCCTCCTCCTTCTTCTCCTCTGCTGTTCAACACATTCCTGATGGCAAGTGCTGTGTCCTCATGATGCTAAGGTTATGCAGGATATAGCAGACCCCAATTAATCACGACACATTATTCCAGTGAGTACTGCAGGGTTCCTCCAGCGAGGTCCGGGCAGGGGAACTGTGGCTTGAGCACCCCAATTGTGTTTCTTGACGCAGCACGGCTCTCAGTATATGCATCCTGGCCGCGTATATTTGGGATATGCATCAGAGTCATGAGCCAGGTAGTCAGCAGATAACCCTTGTCGTTCAGCAGCCACACTCTGGTTTGATATGTGGCTCAAATAATGATGGTACAGCAGACTGGGACTCTGTGATGGCCTCCCTGGAGAGATAGAGTCTTCAGTGACGCTGCTGCTCAGACATCTCAGGCATCTGAAGGTAGCTGATCCTCAGATGATAGATCCTCTGTGGTGGGTAACCTCTCCTTCGCACACAAGGCTGGTTGTGTGCCCCTCTATGCCCTTCTCCTCCATCCTCTCCCCAAGGCTGGCACTCCTGCTGCTTCTCTGGTTGCTGCTGCCACCCCCCCCCCCCCCCCCCACCCCACTGCCTGTGGCTACAACTCTCTCCCTGTCTGTTGCTTCTTCTCACTGGAGGAACCGAAACCTGAGTGAATGAGGTCCATGGCAGGTGGATTCACTCAGTCTTCAGGGCCTCTTACCACCCCTGCTTTACCCACAAATGTGCCAACTCCAAATTGGCACTCTGGTGGTATGCCCCCACAGTGCTGGATACATTTCCCCTTCTCCTGATTGGCCTGCGCTGTTCCACCCTCCTTGCAAGCCATGCTAGGCTTCTTGATGGCTGCTGTCTGGTGCCAGAACTGACCTCCCACTAGCTCACACTCCTTATACCCGGTGAGGCTCTGAAGTCCCGTGGTTCCATGCACTTGTAGAAAAATCCAAAAACCCTCGTGAAATTGCAGTTAATTGTCTGTTTAACAAACGTAATTACCTGTCAACCGCATGTAAACATGAGGTCCTCCCACCATGCCAGCCGCCCTTCGGAATATCCAGCTGTGACATGAAGATGTCAGGCTTCTGTCATATTCCAACCCCTCCCACTTCCCAGCCGACCCCAATGAGCCAGGAAATTTCAGTCCATTGTTTCTCACTGAGGATTAGATCGGAGAATTGCTCCCTGAATCCACTGGGCAGATATGGCCTCCTGCTGATTGCGCTTCTCCCCCCTCCTCCTCCTCCCTCTTCCAGCAGCTTGTCCTACTCTGCAGGGCCTCTGTTCAATCTCCAAGTCATGCAATATTCCAAGGGAATGGCTACTAGTGCACACATATCTGGGAGCAACTGGTTTATGAAAAAGCCTTGAAGTCAGCAAAAACTCCTTCAGCACCTGCCACACCACTCCCTGCAGACTTTAAACAACTATAGAAAGCACCAACACTTATAGAATCTAAGCAACAGCCAGACAAAATCACACAGCAACTAACATATAAGTAGTTGATGATCCCTTTATGTTCATGATGCTATCCTTTATTACGACAGGAATTGAAAATAAAAGCAAGGATGATATGCTTCAGTTATACAGGACATTGGTGAGACCACATCTCGAATACTATGTGCAGTTTTGGTCTCCTTATTTAAGGAAGGACGTAAATGCATTGGAGGTAGTTCATAGGAGGTTTACTAGATTGATACCTGGAATGAGCGGGTTGTCTTATGAGGAAAGGTTGGACAGACTGGGCTTGTTTTCACTGGAGTTTAGAAGAGTGAGGGGAAGTCTGATTGAAGTATGTAAGATCCTGAACGGTCTTGACAAGGTGGATGTGGAGAGGATGCTTCCTCTTGTGGGTGAGTCCAGAACAAGGGGACACTTTTAAAATTAGGGGCCGCCCTTTTTGGACAGAGATAAGGAGAAAGTTTTTCTCTCAGAGGGTTGTGCCACTTTGGAACTCTCTGCCTCAGAAGGTGGTGGAGGCGGAGTCATTGAATATTTTTAAGGCGGAGGTAGATAGATTCTTGTTAAGCAAGGGAATCAAAGGTTATTGGGGATAGATGGGAGTGTGGAATTCAAAACACAACAGATTAGCCATGATCTTATTGAATGGCAGAACAGGCTCGAGGTGCCGAATGGCCTACTTTTGCTCCTAATTCATATGTTCATATCCCATTAAATAGCACTGGTAGGGGGTCTTCAGCATGTTCCGCTGTGAGAGGTTAAGACAGGGCATTAACTGGAGCATCGAACTCCAAAATGGCACAGCTACATTCAATCAGTGTTGCATGTTGACTGACATCATGATCTGCCTGTTCTGTACACTTCCACTGGCCATTAACTGCACACATGCTAACACCTTCATCAAGATGGTATCTGGCACAACTCACCACTAAAGTGTGCACAAGCACGACAAATGCCATTTCAGAGGTCTAAGGGCACTCGTAGTGCCCAAAAAATGGGCGCAAACGATCCCAATTTTGTGCCCTCTATCTCTAAATTATATTGCATCTAACCTTCTATAAGCAGAATTAAAATTGTGTATTTTTGTTACTAATCTTTGTAAATAATTGTCCTGAATCACCAGTTCTCAACGCTTATCTAATGTTTTGTGAAACCCCATATAAATACAAATTATATCACAATTAAAATCGTCTCCAGATGTTTTTTTTTATTTATTCCTGGTGTTCTGATTCGGGAATGTCTGGTAAATGTTTTGTATTGCTGTGCAAGCATAGAACATTTTTCATACCTTCTTCATGATGCTTTGCAGTCTGTTCTTCAAACCTTTATTGATAACTGTCATGGCATCAGTACGAGGCTTGGGGACAACTGAAAAGAAAAGAACAAACTGGTAGAGATTCATAATTTTGCATAATTTATGTCCCTTATTCAGTCCGAGAAAGTGGCCATGTGACTAACTCCCTTGACACCACAGTTGCTTATCTTGACCCTAGGGCGGCACAGTGGCGCAGTGGTTAGCACTGCAGCCTCACAGCTCCAGGGACCCGGGTTCAATTCTGGGTACTGCCTGTGTGGACTTTGCAAGTTCTCCCTGTGTCTGCGTGGGTTTTCTCCGGGTGCTCCGGTTTCCTCCCACAAGCCAAAAGACTTGCAGGTTGGTAGGTAAAGTGGCCATTATAAATTGTCACTAGTATAAGTAGGTGGTAGGGAAATATAGGGACAGGTGGGGATGCTTGGTAGGAATATGGGATTAGTGTAGGATTAGTATAAATGGGTGGTTGATGGTCGGCACAGACTCGGTGGGCCGAAGGGCCTGTTTCAGTGCTGTATCTCTAATCTAATCTAATCTAAAGTAGCCCCTAGCCTCAACTTTGCGACTTCTATTCAGAAGTGTCAACTCAGTTTGTGCAAATTGCAGGTAAAAAATTCGGTCCATGCACTTCTTGGCATCAATACAGCCATGTTTAAATTATGTAAAAGATGCACTCTACCTGAAAATTTCACCTTTGAATACAATCAAATACTGAAGAAATAGAGGTTGACAAATTTGGGAATGCCACTTCTGATACTTGGAACTTAACCCACTTATGAATAAATAGTAAGGTCTGAGGAGCCCCATATATTGGACCATGGACCTCATTCCCATTCAGTGGCTATGAAAGGAAGCCACACAAGTTTGGACCACTGCTAACACTGCACTGGTCCACAGGTAAGTGACCGTGGGCCTCATGTAAGGGATTGCAGGACGGGGTTGATGGCTTCAGGTAGGGATCGCAGGTCTCAGGATAGGGGAGACTGTAAGTCTGAGGAGGCATGATCAATGGTCCAATTGCTGGGTTGGAGACTTTTATTTCAGTACTAACTTGCCAAATTTTTGCTGATTTCATGTGCAGTGCAATGGTTTGAAGGAGGGCTGGCCAGTTATAGTTTTAATCCTTAGATTCACATGTTTTTCCTCCTTCCCTGTGGGAAATTACCTGGACTCTTTCCCAGTGATAAAACTGCAATCAGTCATTCAGCAAGCCATCAAGACACTGAAGATATGAATCAGGTGCCTTGACTGATCTGGGGGTACCCTTCAGTCTGCACCAGCAAGGGTGTCCAGAATGATAATGGCATTACAGAGCGGACTGTAGTTGCCAGAGGAGGAAGGTGATAATCACTTTGCATCTTCAGAGGAGAAGCAGGAGACTTATGTAGTCAAGGTACCTGCAGATGCTCATTTAGCTGTCAGCGATGCCCAGGACAGACTCATTCAGGCACCTTCAGCTAATCTGAGGCGTGCGGCCATCTGGCCCATAAATGCTGAGCCCAGTGTGCCCCCATACCCAACCCCACCCCATCCCAGCCTAGTCTTCAGCACAAAGCATTGCTACAGTCAACAATCCACTCCTTTCACACCCATTACTTGTCTTCTACTACTGATTATGGATAGTCAGCATGGTTTTGTGCGTGGGAAATCATGTCTCACAAATTTGATTGAGTTTTTCAAGGAGGTGACCAAGAGAATTGATGAGGGCAGGGCAATGGACATTGTCTACTTGGACTTTAGCAAGGCATTTGACAAGGTCCCGCATGATAGGCTGGTCCAGAAGGTTCGAACACGTGGGATCCAGGGTGAGCTAGCAAATTGGATACAAAATTGGCTTGGTGATAGGAGGCAGAGGGTGGTAGTGGAGGGTTGTTTTTCAGATTGGAATTTAATGCAGACAAGTGTGAAGTGATGCATTCTGGGAAGTTAAAACAGGGCAGGACATATACAGTGAATGGCAGAGCACTGGGGAGTGTTGCTGAGCAGAGAGACCTCGGGGTGCAAGTACATAGTTCCCTGAAGGTGGCAACACAGGTAGACAGGGTGGTGAAGAAGGCATGTGGCATGCTTGCCTTCATCAGCCAAGGCATTGAGTACAAAAGTTGGGACGTCATGTTACAGTTGTACATAACGTTGGTTAGGCCGCATTTGGAGTACTGTGTACAGTTCTGGTCGCCGCACTACAGGAAAGATGTGATGAAGTTAGAGAGGGTGCAGAAAAGATTCACAAGGATGTTGCCTGGTTTGGAGGGCTTGAGTTATAAAGAGAAATTGGATAGGCTGGGTCTGTTTTCCCTGGAGCGAAGAAGGCTGAGAGGGGACATGATAGAGGTATATAAAATTATGAGAGGCGTAGATAGGGTAGATAGCCAGAGTCTTTTTCCCATGGTAGGGGTGACTAAAACTAGAGGGCATAGCTTTAAGGTGAGAGGGAGGAAGTTTAAAGGGGATCAAAGGGGGTAAATTTTTCACACAAAGAATAGTGGGTATCTGGAATGAGCTGCCTGAGGAGGTGGTGGAGGCAGGAAGACATTTAAGAGGCATCTGGACAGATACTTGAATGAGCAAGGCATAGAGGGATACGGAATTAATGCAGGCAGATGGGATTAGTTTAGATAGGCATTATGGTTGGCATGGACACGGTGGGCCGAAGGGCCCGTTTCTATGCTGTACGACTCTATGACTATGACTATTGTCATACCATTGTCCTCAAGGCTGAAGGTGGCAGGCAACAATGGGGAGGATGGGACAATGGAGCTTTGAAATAAAGTTTATGAATCATAAACATTAAACATAACTGTAACAATTTAACAGTTTTGAATGCCCAAGTAATTATCCTTGTGCAGCTACAAATTCTTTTTCTTCCTTTTCCTATTACTCCTACATGGTGCTACCCCTGTGGCTTCAATGGAGCTCGAGGCAGGCTGCTCATTCCCCTGCTCTGACTAAAGCCTGGCTCGGGCATAAAATTGAAACTCGACCCGGGCCCAACCTGACCACGACCAACCTGAACCCAACCCGAGCCCGAGCCCTTTAAGATTTTTTCGCACCTGACCCGAATCTCTTCCATCTGTTCCGGCAGCAGGCTATTCCTGCAGATGGAGTTGTGGGGAATCATGGGTAAGCCTGTTCCCGTGACTTCCCAGAAGCAGCACTGTCCAGCCCGACCCAACCCGAGCCCGAATGCTGGACTCGAAATTTCGACCCGACACATGAGTAGCCAGGCTTTAGCTCTGACTACTCAGATGATCTTGGCAACCCTTAAAGGCCCTGCCAAAGACTGCCCTGTCTAGGGACAAACTTAGTCATTGGGACAGAAGGCAGCACATGGGGGCTCTGACTGAAGTGGTGGGGGGCAAGGGGAAGGACTGGGAGCTGCTTCAGAAGAGTCCCCCCTTCCATGTTCACTTTCTTTCCTAACATGGTTCACCTGCATTTCCCTGCTAGCCAAGAGCTGGAGAGCACTTTATGGCACTTCGGTGAAACACTGAATGACCAAGGTGAAGTTTTCCTCCATCCTGATTAAGCTGGCAGACTGAGTTTGCAGGCTATTGATCAGGGCTAGCATGCACTCGGTTGCCTGCTGCATCTGATTCCCAATGCAGGTGGCCACTCTTCCCATTGAGGTGGACACCAGTGCAAAGGCCTGAGAAATCATGGTACACATGGTGGAGACAGACTCCTCCAAGTTCTCTCCAACTGTGCACAGTGCCTCTGGAAATGCTGACAGAACCTCATCCATTTTCTGACGCTGCTCCAGAAAACTCTGTTTCGTCGATGACCCTGAGGCTCAGCCTCTGTGTCCAGCTGAGCAGAAGTTTGAGGGTCCTTCACCCTCCCACAGGAACTCTCCACTGCTGTCCCTGTCTCCAATATCAGCTCCTGCTCATTTGTGATGTATGCCTCACCACGTAATAACTACCTACCTGCCGAAGTGTGTGTATCTGAGCTGGTGCAGGGTGCACGAGTCCTGTGAGAGTGCTTCCTCAGAGTGTACGACCTCCTCTCCAGCACCAGCTCCTGAGGGACACTAGCAGGACCTGCTTTTGCAGAAACATTTAATTCCATGACGTTGCTAAAAGTCTAGTTCATTCCTTCATATGGCCCAAGAAGACAAGGATACAGGAAAAGCCATCCAGCAATTTAATTTGGTATTTTAATCAGGGAAATGGGTTGTAAGTTCATATTTAATGTGAATATTTCCTCATTTTCTAAAGTTGGTATGTAGGTAAGAACCCTTTTGGTGTATTCAAATGAAAGTCATGCATTAGAACTGAGAAGTTGAGAGGGTTCTCAGTCATCACCGTTCAGATCATCATTTTTCATTGCCTGCTAGCAGCAAGTCAACATGAGTGAGTATTATATGCCATGTGGCTATGTGGAATCTAATTCTGTCATAGGTAGATCCATTGCCATTAATCATGCATGCTGAAACTCTGCTTATCTGCAGCACATCTCCTCTGCAGAGGCCAAGGTTGTGACGACTAGAGGACCATTTCTGGTTCTCTGCCTCTCCCTGGTGTTCTTCTCCTGCAAGAAGAGAAAGAGAGGTATGAGTGTGAGAAATGGAACATGTTGAGAGGATGGATGGTTAGTATTTGTGGAGGGTCACTGTAAGGGAATAAGATGAGGATGGATGTCAGTTGTGAATGGTCAGATGGAGATGTAAGAATGTGCCTCAAATGAGGGAATTGGGTCCATCTTCTAGCTGTTGGTCTGAGGAGTGCTGTGCGGGAGAAGGCTGGGGAAGTCAGACTAAGGGGTTAAATGTGACATGCTACTCACCTTTCCTGCCCTGATGAGATCATTGAACCTCTTGAGGCACTGTATTCAGGAGCGAGGGACCGCATTCCTGCTGTTCACCTCTTCTGCCACTTCCAACACACCTGCTTGGTCTCTAAGGCAGGCTTCTTCCTCATGTCTGCTGAAAACAGAATCTCCCTGCAAGCCCATAAAGCCCATATCACGGGATGCATCTGAGAACTGTGCTGCAGCCTTCCCTCATTGACACTCCACCAGGAAGGTAGCTGGCTCTTTCTTGACGGTTGTAGAATGCTTCCATTCTGACCCCCACATGGTCCCTTTAAATAGTGAAGCTTCAACAGTCTAATTGGCCGACAAACCCACTGCCTAAAAACCCAGGTTCTCGGCAGGCTGTCGGCCATCCCCGCTGTGAGCAGGTCAAAATGTTCAAATTTAGCCGATAGTCAGACAAAAATGGACAGTGAAGAAGATAAAAGAGCGACCAATAAACTTGGTCAAAGAGGTGGATAGTAAGGAGGGGCTTAAAAGGAAAGGGATAGAGAAACAGAGAGGTTTTGGGAGGGAGTTCCAGAACATGGGCCTAGACAACTGAAGGCATAGCCACCAATGGGAGAGGAGATGCACGAGGCCAGAGTTGGAGGAACAGCGGCCCTGACAATAGAAAGGGCGTTGAGAGAGCGCAGGGGGAAATACATGCGTGAAACCTGGAAGTAAAGTTAGCACTAAGATAAAAGCAAAATACTGCAGACGCTGGAAATCTGAAATAAAAACAATAAGTACTGGAAATACTCAGCAGGTCTGGCAACAACAGTGGAGAGAGAAGCAGAGTTAATGTTTCAGGTCTGTGACCTATCATCAGAACCATCTATGTGAAAGAGAATGTGAGAGGAGCATCAGTAAATTTGCAAGGTACCAAGAGACATGCAGCACACACTCTGCACAACAGCAAAGAGGATGGAGGAGAACTCAAATATGAGAGGATTGGTGGTGCAGGTAATTGTGAGATTGTCTGGCACAGAGAGAGTGACCGCCCTCGCAGAGCTTCCAGTCATGCTCTCAGATCAGTCTATGAAGGTCCTGACCACAGCTGACTTTGGACACCAACATCTCTGCCACCTTAAACAGATTGACAGATACCTTTATGCGAGCTTACAACACAGCACTGATCTTCACCAATCTGGTGTGCAGCAGACTGGTGAAAGTGATGTGCTCCTGGTCCAGGAGAGGGATAATGGTGAAAGGGACATGAAAGTGGGACTCCCACTTCTCACTTTTTGCTTCAAGTCAGTACCTGACATGCCGCCTTGTCTCCCAATGTCCGAGTCTGCCTCTGCACAGGTGCAGGTGGAGCAGTCTTTGGCGGGTTCCTCAGGGCTCAGAAACCCAGAATCATGGGCCAAAGGCATCTCTGCAATCAGAGCAGCAAACAGAGCAGGGATTGTAGCAGCCTGCCTCAACATCTGCTGACATGATACACCACGTAAAAGTGGTAGGAAGTGTGAGTAAAAGCAATTGCAAATCAGCAGAGATATGCAAATGAGTGTTTGACAAAATTTTGTGTTGTTAATTTACTTTTTTATAATGCCATATAAAATTTATTGACTAACAACATTTCCACATCTTGTCCATTGTTGCATCCCAAGTATCAACTTGCCCTTTCACTTGCTTCATGGTGAATATCAATACATAACAGAACCCATTGTGCACCTGTGCAATAGGTGTAAATGTGGTTGAAGGACTGTTTTGTGTAAAGATGGAGTTGGGGCCTGTTGGTGGTGATGGTATTGGTATTCATTTGTTATTGTTCTTGTTGGAATAACTAACTGCACATTTGAGCTATGAGGGCTTCCCTGGCATCCTGGGCAGCAATGTACACAGCTGGCCTGGAGATGTGCTGCACAATTATGTGTAAGACGCAGCACATCATACTGCTTCATAGAAATTTACAGCACAGAAGGAGGCCATTTGGCCCAGAGGCACAAAGTTGGCAAAAGGTTATAAAAGGCAGGGGAAAAAGGGACCAAGACGGCAAGTTAAAGGAAGTCCGGGAGAAATCCCTGATGAAAACCCCTACTGTCGGGTCAGCCAATCCCGAAATATTTGAAAAGTTAGACCCCACATCCTCCTATGTGAATGCAGACACTAGAAGCACCCCAACAGAGTGGTTAACAGCATTTACAGGAACCTGCAGAGACAAAGAAAGTCACGAGGGCAGAGAAACTGTGAGGGTGATGCCTCAGCTAGTCAAAGTACTGAAGGGGAGTACAGTTGAATCTGGGCAAACACCTGCAAGCACAAAGGAAATATTAGCAAGGAATTCACCCCGACAGTCAGGAAAAAAGGGAACCAACCATCCCCTAAGCTAAAAGCCCTTGCATGACTCATCGAAGCACTGAAAGAGAGTTGAGAGTGGAACTGCCCACTGCCGACACCCATGAGCAGAACTCTAACTTTGGGTTAATTAAATCTAAACCTCCACCTGCAGACCTCAACAAGAACAAAGACACCCTAGGCAGTCATGGAAATGTGCAAACAGAAAAACTTCCCCAAAAACCACATGTTTATTGGGATGCCAAAAAGGGCACTTTAAAGCAGCACTGCTACCAAGAAAAGACACATTGTAACAACTGTTAGGATTTCTGAATGAATGAGAGATGCATGTGTGTTTTCCTGCACTTAACTTCTCTCTAGTCCCTTTTAATGAAATGCTCTTTTTAAAAAAATTGCATTTCATTCCACTAGGTGTGGAGGTGTCATGTAGATTCCCACCTGCCAAAAATGAGGCATATTAATTTTGTTCTATGAACATTAATTTTAAACTGTGGCTGGAGTGAAGAAATGACTTGTTTTACAAGAGATCACCAGACACTTGGCTGGAGCACATTTGCATACTAAAAGACAGTGCTTGGAGAGACAAAAGAATTGCTCACTGATTCAATTAACAGAGATTGGTCTGGGCAATGGTGATCCACACCTTGTCAGTGTAAGAGACAGCATTACATCCCCCACTGAGAGCTTTGGAATCCACAAACGCAGGAGTTTGTTGAAAAAACTTAGTCACATGACTAACCTATTGGCCAACTTGGAGGCTTGAATTGTGCTCACAGGATAGTTTTGAACAGAGACTGCAGATTGTAACTGAACCTGGCACAAGACAGCCTCTCTCATGGCTGGCTCTCTCTCGCTTTCTCACAAGCGTCTGGACCCACTGAAGACATGTAAACCTCAAGAGAGAAAAGACTCCAACATCGAAACAAGGTGAAGCGTGAACTGGGCCCCAACGAACAGCAAGAATTACCGGCAACCAAAGACTCTACATTGAACTTAAAGGACTGTAAATAATTACCAGATATTGCCTCAAACTTTTCCCCTTTATTCCTTCTACTTTTTCTGTCTCTATCTGCGTGTGTTTATCACACATGCATGCGGTCATGTGGTCGCGTTGCATATTCGTAGTTGTTAACCGAATTAGAGTTTAAGATGAATAAACTTCCACCTTTCTTATTTAAATCTAAGAAAACCTGTCTGATTTATTTGCTTTACAATTGGAAAGCACTGAACAAGGATTCACTGAGGGGAAGCTAAAAACACAGTGTTTTTAAAATTAAACCCTGTTACAGTTAGACCAGGCAAAGGCTGAGAGGGAACCCCTAGACCCCTATCTCACCTAGTTATAACAGTGTCCACACCAGCCAACAAGTAGCCATCTAGCCTGGCCACCCTGGCAGTTGAGTACTGAAAAGTGCCTCCAGACCCATATTGATCTCTGAAGCACAACGTCAACATGCTGATGGCTTGCTCTATGACACACCTGATGGGCATATGGCTCCCATTGTAGCATTGCTGTGCTTCCTTGGTGAGGTGCCTCACAGGTGTTATGAGCCAAGTTTGAAGGGTACCGTTTATTTCCTACAAGTCAGCCCTTAAATCTGTTTCCAGAATAAAAAGGTCTGGATCGTTGAATTGTCGAAGTATAAAAGCATCATGACAGCTCCCAGGGAATCTGGCACACATCTAAATTAACCATTTCTTGTGGTTGTACAACAGCTATGCGTTGATGAAATAAAATCCTTTGAGGGTGATAAAAACTGCTGATTGATGCGGTATCCTCAGATTACGATGTGTGTGCAAGTGATGATACTAGAAACCAGTCAGAGAAGCGAATGTAAGTGCCCGCTCATTCTGGCTACTGTCATCATAATTGACATAAATCGGTGCCCTGGCAATCAACCCATTCGAAACATACCATGTACATATATGGGCAGCGAAATGAGAGATCCTCGAGAGGTTTCCAGTGGCATAATGGAAGAAGCCAAAGTTGAAGAACTTTAAAGGTGGTGGTGGTGTCTTTAACATGTTCCCAACATGTGAACCCCTCTCCTGCGAACCTCCCTCCTGTGAACCTTCCTCCTGTGAACCTTCCTCCTGTGAACCTTCCTCCTGTCACCCTCTCTCCTGCAAACCTCCCTCCTGCGAACCTCCCTCCTGCGAACCTCCCTCCTGTCATCCTCCTGTGTTCCTCTCTCCTACGAACCTCTCTCCTGTGAACCTCATTCCTGTGCCCCTCTCTCCTGCAACCCACTCTCCTACAACCCCACATTCCTGTGAACCTTCCTCCTGTGAACAGTAAAGTCCAATTATAATTCAATTGTATTAGTAAAATACATACCATGCTGAGACAGCTTTGCTACTTCTAGAATATATGGTCTGTAAAATGGAAACATAATTCAAGTTAAATGGAGAATCATAATTACATAGGAGTCATTACTGAGCAGTAACATAACATCAGGTTATAGATGACATCATGAATCCGAACAGCAAAGCTCGAGCAGTTTGTGACTCCAAATGCCAAGGTAACACTGCAACCTATAAATCTATTTGGTACCGTTATGATTACAACATATATTGAGATATACAAGATACAAAGGGCAACAGAAAAAGTTAATCCTGAGTACGCCTTCAGGTTACAGGTCAAGGGGACCTAGGTACAAACTGGTAAAAGGCAAGTTCAGGACCAACTTCAAGAAACACTTCATACTTCACACTTCAGAGTGATTAATACCTGGAATGGTGACCCCAGTAAGGTAGCGGAGGCAAAATCTCTGGAATTGTTCAAAATTCAGCTATATGTTATGGTAGGAAAACCACATGTTTACAAATCGCCTCCCTTATCCGTAATTTACTTTGCAATGATATGTAATGGAACCTCACTGTTAAAAAAAAATCTTATTATAAATTCTCATTGTATCAAATGTTTTCCCATATCTATCAGACACTGCATTACAGTCACAAGAGGAAACCTCGATAACAAGAATCCCTATTGTTGAACTAACGTGGTAATGCTTAAGTGATTGGAATAACTATCCCCTCAATGGGTTTCTAGAATAAATGTCACCTGCTATATGTCCTGGAAACAGGTCTCAGCATGTGGATCAGTGACCAGGATGGTAATGTTAGAATAAGAAGCCGAAAATGCCAGTGAGGAAACAGCCGTACAAGCAACGCAGCAAGTAAGGATGATGTGTCACTGTCCAACTCCAGATGTCTTTCAAGGAGTGTCACAACTACACCACCTCTTAAAGGGAAAAGTTTATCAATAAGTGTGCCTATAGTCTCCAGCCTGCAATTTCATAATTAGTTCTTCAAATATCATCTAGCGGCATCTCATACTGGGCTCTTGTTTTAAGCAATATCAAATAAATATCTATATATCAAATACAGTGCATTTACTTCCTCCATGATTATGAAGTGAACGTATGTCGGCAGCCACAGTTAGCACAATGCCGCTGCCTGATGCTTGTGCTTCATTTCAGACATGAGACACCTAACGGACCAGTCTTGAGTAATTCTTATGTTCACAGCTGCAGGGTTTCACTGACAGATTGATGAGTGCAAGGTTCCACTGAGACACTGCTAAGATTCTGGTACCCAGACCACCTTGAGAAATTCAGTCTGATGGCCTTATATATGAATCAGCCACATCCAGGACAATGGTGGGGGACTGATGCTGCATGCTTTTAGTCACCACCTCGCATGCCTGCTACACTAGGTGTTTTGGTGGGAAGGGAGGAAAAGGTGGCAATTTTCTGCCTCTCTCCCTGACTCCTTTCAGATGGATTTATAGCATTGGCCTGCAGGATAGCTTTCCTTACTCTGTAACACCCAGTTATACAATAGGCTTCTTCATCTGTTGCCTTTATTTTGCATGTGTTGTTTCAGTACCAGGAAAAAAAAACAAACTAAGTATGGTGAACAAAGAGGAATGAGAGATGAGGATATTAATGAGTCAAACAGGCAATTTTAACCCGCTTTGAAAGGGGCGAGCGTGACACTGGGTGAGTACTTAACACGCCAATGGCAAATGCACAGTGTTTGTCACCATTTTGCCTGCGGTTAGGATCCAGGCAGCCTAGGCACTCATCTGTATCAAGTGGCAGCATTAATAAAATCTCTGAATACTGGTCCGATAATTCAGTTAGAACCTTTGCTGCGATTTTAATAGCAAACAGCAGGAGAGATTCTTAGTGCAAGACTTACTCAAGAAATTAATTGGGACAAAAAGCAGATGAGCCATTTGGCATGATATTTAAAGGGGTCTGAACATGATTTTGTGACTCACTAGGTATACTTGGAATCTAAGCCTAGCTTATTGCACAGCACTCTATTTCATTGGCTTTTTGAAGCATATTCAGGCTCCTACAACCTGTGAGTCATCATAGCAATGGCAGCATTCCTGAGAAGACCCACCTGGATGATGGAGGAAGAAGAGCACAAGCAACAGAAGTAACAACCACAAAAATTCCATAAAGCTGCACAGGAAGCTGTAGGAAGACTGCTGTGGGAGGGCAACAACGATACTAGTATCCTCCAAATCCTACATAGATTGACATCATTGAGGCAAAATGCCTGAATAGGCTCCAATTCAGCCCTGAGCCTATCACTACCTTATGTCACCAGCTGCAGCCAGACCAGGAATCTACCATTAGAGGTGGGTATGCATTGCCTGTGGCTATCCAGGTCACGAGGGCTCTGAATCTTTCATCTCTGGCTCGTTTTCGGCCTCAGCTAATGTTGAGCCAATCGGAGTCAAACACGTCTGCTTCGCTTTAATGAATTCATCAAATGCTGTAAAACTATATTGTCAGGCAAACCCCACCCCCCACCCCCCCCCACCTGCCAAGACTGAGGCACACATGATTTCACCATATGAACATTAAAACTTAAAAGTGCAAGCCCCTGACTGGAAAGACATTTGAATCGTAACAGATGTGTTGGAACAACGGGGACCCCGTCGTTATTCCCCAATGCACAGAAGAAGTGGTCAGACCAGTTTTGGTCACATGACTGACTGTTGGAGGTTTTGAATTCGAATATCCAACAGAGGATTTGAACTCAGAAAGCCATGTGCTTCTGGTTGGAACAAAACCTCTCCAGTCCTGCCTGCCTGCATCGCTTTCCCACGAAACTGAATCTTGTGAAAACACGTGAACCTCAAAAGAGAGAAAAGTCTCCAATGTGAACAAGGTTTAAGAAGAACACTAGGCCCCGACGAACAGCAAAACTACCTACAATCAAGTGAGCTTGAAGCACAGTAAACAAGAAACTCTTCTGATATTGCCTCAAACCCCTCTCTACTATATTTTCCTCTTCTCTTTTCTGTCCCTATCTGCATCTATATATCACATGTGCACGCTTGCGTGGGCGCGTTGTATATCCAGAGGCCTGAACCGTATTAGAGTTTAAGTTTTAATAAACTTCACTTTTCTCCTTTAAACCTGAGAAAACCTGGTGTGTTGCTTTCTTTGCCTTATAATTGGAAAGCTGTGAACAAGGATTCACAAAAAGGGAGTGAGCTCAAAACACAGTGTGTTTAAAAATAAAACCCTGTTATAATAAAACCAGGTAAAGACAGCAAAAGACCCCTAGACATGTTTCTCACCTAGTCGTAACAACATATTCATCCAGGCACGACACAATAGTGTCTTTTTAAAGTACACTTGTGGTTTCAGCATAGCTAGCAGACGGCTCTTCTGATTCCAACAAGGATACTGGGAATGTTCATGGTGGGTGAGCTCTAGCAATGCAACTCCAAATGGGATCGCCTACAGACCGGTGCATCTCAGCTGCTGCCAGGGTTGTCTGGTCCAGCTGATTTGGTGGCATCTAAATTGGCACTGAATAAGAGTATGAAGATGCCGCTGATGCACCGCCCTCCTGACAGGGCACTAGGTGTAGCTCCAACAGTGCCAGATCCAGTCCCATGGGACTGCGCATCTGCTCTCCCAATGAATAGCGCGAGAACAGAGTGCAGGAATTCTGTGACAAACCAACCCCTCATCCAATCAATCCCATCTGTCCGTGCTGTTGCACAGCCTTTCCAGGCTGGAGGAGATGGTGGAAGCCAGAGGTCCAATGCCAGCAGTCTGACCTTCAAAAAAAGCTATCGCTAGAGGCTTTCCTGCAGATTCCACAGAAGATACCATCCACTCCACGGTAGACAGCAGACAAGTCATGCCTTGTACCAGAATACTATATATTCTAGAAGTGGACACCTCCATACTTACATAGGAACATAGGAGCAGGAGTAGGACATTCAGCCCATTGAGCCTGTTCTGCCATTCAATATGATCATGGCTCATCATCCACTTCAATGTCTTTTTCCCACACTATCATCATATCCCTTTATGTCATTTGTATTTAGAAATCTGTCAATCTCTGCTTTGAAAATACTCAATGACTGAGCTTCCACAGCCCTATGGAGTAGAGAATTCCAAAGATTCACAACCCCCTGAGTAAAGAAATTTCTCCTCATCTTTGTCCTAAATGGCTTCCCCCTTATTTTGAAATTGTGTCCCCTGTTTCTCGACTCCCCAACCAAGGGATACATCTTACCTGCATCTACAGTGTCTATCCCTTTAAGTATTTTGTAGGTTTCAATGAGATCACCTCTCATTCTTCGAAACTCTGGAGAATACAGGCCCAGTTTCCCCAATCTCTCTTCATAGGACAGTCCCGCCATCCAGGGAACAAGTTTTGTTAACCTTCGTTGCACTCCCCCTATGGCAATAATGTCCTTCCTAAGGTAAGGGGATCAAAACTGCACACAGTACTCAAGGTGCAGTCTAACCAAGGTTCTATACAATTGAAGCAGCTGATTTGGTGGCACCTAACTCTCCACCATGATATGGTAGCTGCTCAACAGATAGTCCAACCGATCCACTATTTGCTGGAGCACTTCAAAGATCCTTCTGTTAAAACCTGGAGCATTGAAGTCTTAATCTGTGCACTCTTTAGCAGTGCTTGGACCTAGATTCGTCCTCTGTATCCTCCACTGTCCTTACCACCACTGTCAGCTGCTGCTCACCTGTGATGTAAACTTCACCCTTTGTAGACCCCTCACCTCACTATCTATTTCACCTGGGGTTCTGATCTCTGTGCTGGTATTTGGTGAAGAGAGTTTGAGTGATAGTGAAGGCTGGAGAGGCTGGCTTGACTAATTTCTTCTTCAGAAGTGGCTGTTTCTAGAGAGGGACCTGCAAATAGACAAAGGGAACAATAAAAAGCAAGTGAGAAGAAAGAGTGCCAGAAATACTCAGCAAGTCTGGCAGCATCTGTGGAGAGAGAAACAGGGTTAACGTTTCAGGTCTGCGACCCTTCATCAGAGCTGGCAAAAATTAGAAATGTAACAGTCTTTGACTAAGTGAGAGGGGGGAGGGGGGAAGTAGAACAAGAAGGAATGACTGTGATAGGACGGTGTGGGGAGTGGTTCAATGGCAGATGTCATGGAACAAAATGCAAATGGAGTGCTAAATAGTTGTAGCAAAAGACAAAGCATGAGTTCAAAGGGAGTGCTAATGGCAGAATAATGAACAGCTCTGTACGAAAGCAAAACATGAAAAATAAGTTGAAGACTAGCACACGGCTAAAAATAAATAAAAGTATAAAGAATATATAAATAAACAAAAAATAATAGGGCTCATGGTCTGAAATTATTGAACTCAATATGGAGTCCGGAAGGCTTTAGAGTGCCCAGTCAAAAAATGAGGTGCTGTTCCTTGAGCTTGCATTGATGTTCACTGGAACACTACAGCAAGCAGAGGACAGAAATGTGGGCATGAGAGCAGGGTAGAGAATTAAAATGGCAAGCGACTGGAAGCTCAGGATCATTCTTGCGGACCGAGCGGAGGTATTCTGCAAAGTGGTCACCCAATCTGCACTTGGTCTCCCCAATGTAGAGAAGACTGCACTGTGAGTAACAAATACAGTATACTAAATTGAAAACAGTACAAGTAAATCGCTGCTTTACCTGAAAGGAATGTTTGGGGCCTTGGATGGTGAGGAGAGAGGAGGTGACTGCATGGGAAGGTACCGTGCGAAGGGTACGAGGTTTCGTGGATGATGGAGAAGTGGACCAGGGGGTCACGGAGGAAACAATCCCTTCTGAATGCTGACAGGGGAGGGGAGGGGAAGATGTGTTTGGTAGTGGCATCACGCTGGAGGTGGCTGAAATGGCAAAGGATAATTCTTTCAATGTGGAGGCTGGTGGGGTGGAAAGTGAGGACAAGGGGAACTCTGTCTCAGTTCTGGGAGGAAGGGGAAGGGGTGAGGGTAGAGGTGCAGGAAATGGGTCAGAAATGTCGGGGAGACAGTTAAGGCCAGGAAACTAGACACTGTCGAAATGACGCAAAGAGACTGGACAAGGGGAGAAAAGATAGAATCAAGATTGGAGGAAATAAGTTCAGTGGGGCAGGAACAGGCTGAAATGATGGGTCGACCGGGACAGTCCTGTTTGTGGATTTTAGGAAGGAGATAGAAGCAGGCTGTGTGGGGATGTGGGACTATGAGGGCGGAAGCTGCAGAGGGAAGATCTCCAGAGGACACGAGGTCAGTGACAGTCCTGGAGACAGTGGCTTGATGTTTGGTGGTCGGGTCATGGTCCAGCGGGAGGTAGGAAGAAGTGTCTGAGAGTTGGCGCTCAGCCTCTGCAAGGTAGATGTTGGTACGCCAGACAACAACAGTGCCAACCTTGTCAGCAGGTTCGATAACAATGTCAAGGTTTGACTTGAGAGGATGGACTGCAGCAAGTTCAGAGTGAGAGAGATTAGACTGAGTGAGGGGGCCAGAGAAATTAAGATGGACAATGTCATGTCAACAGTTTTCAATGAAAAGATCAAGAGCGGGTAAGAGGCCAGAGGGTGGGGTCCAGGTGGAGGGAGTGTACTAGAGGTGGGTGAATGGGTCTGCTGGTCGGGGGGAGGACTGCTGGCCAAAGAAGTGAGCCTGGAGGCGAAGGTGATGGAAGAAAAGCTCAACATCACGCCAAGCACGAAATTCATTGAAGTGGGGGCCTAAGAGTATAAAACCAAGTCCTTTGCTAAGTACAGACCATTCAGCATCAGAGAGAGGAGCTCGCCCAAACTGGAAAACGTCATCAACTTTGCTGCCCATTTCCACCCTTCTCTCATCTTCACATGGTCCATCTCTGACACTTACCTTCTCTTCCTTAACTTCTTTGTTTCCATCTCTGGGGATACACTGTCCACTAGTATTTATTAGAAGCCCACCAACTCCCACGGCTACCCTGACTACACTTCCTCACACCCAGCCTCCTGTATGGATTCCATTTTATTCTCCTGGTTCTCCATCGCTAACGCATCTGTTCCAATGATGCAACCTTGCACAACAGCACCTCTGATATGTCTTCCTTTTTCCTCAACAGAGGATCCCCTCTCACTGTGGTTGACAGGGCCCTCGACCATGTCCAACCTGTTTCCAGCACTTCTGCCCTCACCCCTTCCCCTCCCTCCCGGAACTACAACATGGTTCCCCTTGTCCTCACTTTCCACCCACCAGCTTCCACGTTCAAAGGATCATCGTCCGCCATTTCCGCCACCTCCAGCATGATGCCACCACCAAACACATCTTCCCCTCCCTTCCCCTGTCAGCATTCTGAAGGGATCATTCCCTCCGCGACACTCTGCTCCACTCCTCCATCACCCCCGACACCTCGACTCGGTGTAATACCTGCCCATTCACCTCCACTCTCCTCACCATCCAAGGTTCCAAACATTCCTCCCAGGTAAAGCAGTGATTTACTTGTACTTCTTTCAATTTAGTATATTGTATTCGCTGCTCACAGTGCAGTCTCCTCTACATTGGGGAGACCAAATGCAGATTGCGTGACTGCTTTGCAGAACACCTCCGCTCGATCCACAAGCATGATCCCGAGCTTCCGGTCACTTGCCATTTTAATTCTCCACCCTGCTCTCATGGCAACATTTCTGTCCTCTGCCTGCTGTAGTGTTCCAGTGAACATCAATGCAAGCTCTAGGAACAGCACCTCATTTTTTGACTGGGCACTCTACAGCCTTCTGGACTCAATATTGAGTTCAATAATTTCAGACCATATATATATATATATATATATATATATATTCCTTTTTAATTTAATTTATTTTTTAACCATGTGCTAGTCTTGAACTTATTTTTCATGTTTTTGCTTTCGTACAGAGCTGTTCATTATTCTGGCATTCGCACTCTCTTTGAACTCATGCTTTGTCTTTTGCGACAACTATTTAGAACTCCATTTGCATTCTGTTCCATGACATCTGACATTTAACCTCTCCCCCCTTCGTCCTATCACAGTCATTCCTTCGTGTTCTACTTCCCCCCTGCCCCCTCTCACTTGGTCAAAGACTGTTACATTTCTAATTTTTGCGAGTTCTGATGAAGGGTCGCAGACTTGAAACATTAATTCTGTTTCTCTCTCCACAGATGCTGCCAGAACTTCTGTTTATTTCTGGCACTTTCTGTTCTCATTTCAGAGTGCCAGCATCTACAGTATTTTTCTCTTAATGAAAAGCAAGTACTGTGCAGGTTATGGAGCCTCAGGCATGTGGAACGGTGAGGCATCACCAGTTTGGCCAGCTTCCTGAAAGTACTGTGCATCAAGGACAGATAGAATAAAATAGAAAATGGCAGAGACCCTGAGGCTCAAATCATCTCGACTCCCCAACCCTGACACTCTGAGGGAGATCTCTGCCACAATCTCCAGGGCTTCCTGCTTCATGGGACATAGGACCTGGATAGAAGTTGTCTTGTTTGTATCTGCTCCTGGGTATTGTGTGACAACTTGTTTTGCAGAAAGAAGCCCAGCGCTTTAGTGTGTGACACCATCAAAGGCTGGTGATTTTGTATGAGGCATGCAGATGTATACATGATGAAAGTGGCATGCTGCAAGCAGTGCAACACAACAACTTGCATTTATATACTACCTTTAACATAGTTAAAAGTCTCAAGGCACTTCACATGAGTGATTATGGAACATACTTTAACATCTAAACACATAAGGAGATATTAGGACCGGTGACCAAAAGCTTGGTCAAAGATGGAGAAGTGTCACAGAGCAGAAAAGCGGCAAGGTGGTGATCTCATTCAAACATACAAAATTCTTACAAGGCTCGACAGGATTGATGCAGGAAGGATGTTTCCCCTGGCTGGGGGATCTAGAACTGGGGGACACAGTCTCAGAATAAGGGGTAGGCCATTTAGGACTGAGATGAAGAGGAATTTCTTCATTCAGAGGGTGGTGAATCTTTGGACTTCTCTACCCCGGAAGGCTGTGGAGGCTCAGTCATAGAGTTATACAGCACAGAAACAGGCCCTTCGGCCCATCGTGTCTGTGCCAGTCATCAAGCACCTATTCTAATCCCATTTTCCAGCACTTGGCCCGTAGCCTTGTATGCTATGGCGTTTCAAGTGCCCATCTAAATACTTCTTAAATGTTGTGAGAGTTCCCACCTTTACCATCCCTTCAGGCAGTGTGTTCCAGATTCCAAACACCCTCTGGGTGAAACAATTTTTCCTCAAATCCCCACTAAACCTACTGCCCCTTGCCTTAAATCTATGCCCCCTGGTTATTGGCCCCTCTGCTAAGGGAAAAGGTTTCTTCCTATCTAACCCATCAATGCCCCTCAAAATTTTGTATACCTCAATCATGTCCCCCCTCAGCCTTCTCTGCTCTAAGGAAAACAACCCTAGCCTATCCAGTCTCTCTTCATAGCTGAAATGCTCCAGCCCAGGCAACATCCTGGTGAATCTCCTCTGCACCCTCTCCAGTGCAATCACATCCTTCCTATAGTGTGGTGACCAGAACTGTACACAGTACTCCAGCTGTGGCCTAACTAGCGTCTTATACAGCTCCATCATAACCTCCCTGCTCTTATATCTATGCCTTGGCTAATAAAGGCAAGTATCCCATATGCCTTCCTAACCACCTTATCTACCTGTGCTGCTGCCTTCAGTGAACTATGGACAAGTACACTGAGGTCCCTCTGACCCCCTGTACTTCCTAGAGTCCTACCATCCATTGTATATTCCCTTGCCTTGTTAGTCCTCCCAGAATGCATCACTTCACATTTCTCAGGATTAAATTCCATTTGCCACTTCTCCGCCCATCTTACCAGCCCATCTATATCACCCTGTAATCTAAGGCTTTCCTCCTCACTATTTACGACATGACCAATTTTCGTCTCATTTGCGAACTTACTGATCATACCTCCTATATTCACATCCAAATCATCAATGTACACTACAACCAGCAAGGGTCCCAGCACCGATCCCTGCGGTACACCACTGGTCACAGGCTTCCACTCGCAAAAACAACCCTCAACCATTACCCTCTGCATCCTACCACTAAGCCAATTTTGGATCCAATTTGCCAAATTGCCCTGGATCCCATGAGCTCTTACCTTCTTAACCAATCTCCCATGCAGGACCTTATCAAAAACCTTACCGAGGTCCATGTAGACTACATCAACTGATTTACCCTCATTTATACATCTAGTCACCTCCTCGAAAAATTCAATCAAGTTTATTAGACACAATGTCCCCCTGACAAAGCCAGGCTGACTATTTCCTGATTATTCCCTGCCTCTCCAAGTGGAGATTAATCCTGTCCCTCAGTATTTTTTCCAATAGTTTCCCTACCACTGATGTTAGACTCACCGGCCTGTAATTACCTGGTTTATCCCTGCTATCCTTCTTGAATAATGGTATCACATTCTCTGTCCTCCAGTCCTGTGGTACCTCTCCTGTGGCCAGAGAGGATTTGACAATTTGTGTCAGAGCCCCTGCTATCTCCTCCCTTGCCTCACATAACAGCCTGGGATACATCTCATCTGGGCCTGAGGATTTATCCACTTTCAAGCCTGCTAAAACAGCTAATACTTCCTCCCTTTCAATGCTAATTTGTTCAAGTATATCACAGTCCCCCTCCCTGATTTCTGCACCTACATCGTCCTTCTCCACAGTGAACACAGATGAAAAGTAATCATTTAAATCTTCACCTATGTCCTCCGGCTCCACACACAGGAGCTACCACTTTGGTCCCTCATGGGCCCTACTCTTTCCCTCGTTATCCTCTTGCCCTTAATATACTTATAAAACGCCTTGGGATTTTCCTTTACCTTTCCTGCCAGTGTTTTTTCATGCCCCCTCTTCACTCTCCTAATTACTTTAAGTACCCCCCTACACTTTCTATACTTCTCTAGGACTTCTTCTGTTTTCAGCACTCTGAATCTGCCAAAAGCCTCCTTTTATTTCCTTATCCAATCCCCTATGTCCCTTGACATCCAGGGTTCCTTGGACTTGTTGGTCCTACCCTTCACCTTTACGGGAACATGTTAACTCTGAACTCTCGCTATTATTTTTGAATGACTCCCACTGGTCAAATGTCGACTTTCCTACAAGTAGCTGCTCCCACTTTGGCCAGATCCCATTTTATCATATTGAAATCGGCCTTCCCCCAATTCACTACCTTTATTTCCAGTCCATCTTTGTCCATTTCCAATAACTACTTTAAATCTTACAGAGTTATGGTCACTATCCCCGAAATGCTCCCCCGCTTCTACCACTTGTCCGGCTTCATTCCCTAGGATTAGGTCCAGTACCTCCCTTTCTCTTGTAGGACTTTCTCCATACTGGCTCAAAAAGCTCTCCTGTATGCACTTTAAGAATTCCGCCCCCTTTAAGCCTTTTGCACTAAGACTATCCCAGGTGATATTAGGGAAATCCCCCTACTATTATTACCCTATTATTTTTACAGCTCTCTGAGATTTGCCTACATATCTGCTCCTCTATCTCTCCCTGACTGTTTGGAGGCCTGTAGTACACTCCCAGCTCCACTATCTCCCATCAGGCCTGCAGCAGCACCTGCCATGGCAATCTACAGATTCCTGCATGTCCTCACTTTATGAAGCAAGTTCTAAATGGCAGCATCCAAAAATACCAGTGCGCAGAGCAGTCCTTCAGGTTCACCTTCCAATATGCAGAACAAAAGAAAATCCTCACTTTAAGAGGTTGCATCTCAATTTAAATGAGGGCTAAAAATCCATAAGATGGGGGCAGGGACCGCGATGCATGATTAGCCTACACCCATGCAAAGTCATGTTGGCAACATGAAAACTTCAAGCTGCCAGCGAATTATTATAATAGAGGTGTGAATACACTGCCGAGTTGTTGCATGTCTCAGCAGGGGGCCCAAGCTCCTGCAAAGCAAGCAACACTTAGAGCTAGCCTACACAACTCTTTAAGGCAAAATGCATTCTAGCTTCAGCGGCGAAAGAGGAGTTACTGAGCAGGAAGAACCTTGATAAATGGCATAACAAACCAGAGAGTGTGTTCCAAGGTTCTCCAATGAAGCACTTGGAGGCCTTGTTGCAGGAAATGCAGAGGAGAAGAGAGGTTCTGTTCCCTCAGGGGGCCAGGGGGCCCTCCAGACAGGAATGCAGAAGGCAGTGGGAGCAGATAACCGTCTGCTCTAGTAGCTCTATAAACACTAGTAGTCTAGACCCGAGAACCTGAATGCAGAAGAAGTTCATAGACCTTGCACCAGTGGTCAAAGTCAGCATATTCAACTTCATATGCCATTTCCTTACAAATGCACCACGAGCCTCACACACTGTTCCACTCATTACCTTCACTCGCCTACCAGTAATCTCTATCAATCACAACTTCAACCTCACATCCATTGTCTCACCTCACTCTCATACACTTAGCACTGCTGCAAGTCACACACACATCTCACAGCTTACATAAATTTCCAGTTATTCAACGATGGCAGTCACATCACCTTGCACCACACTCACTGACATATTTCACTCTCTTCCAGAACAAGGTGGCACACAATTGGAGGCAGCAGTACCCAATGGCAGTGGGCAGGCGCGGATGCATCTCCTTAACCCCATGAAGCAGACAGTACTGCCACTCATTGGTGTGGCCACAACTGAGGCTATGCCCAGCAGCAGGGCTGAATTTATCGAGGATGATGATACATTCCTACCTAATATCCCTTCTCACATCCTGCTACACTGTCATCGCAAAATCTCTTTTGAGTTATCAGCTACAGATAATGTAACCATGTACTGCTTGCTTTCCCCCACCATTCGTTCCCTTACTCCAACCCTTCCCCTCTGCCTTTCTACTTTCAGATACCCAAGGACTGCTGCATGGCCAGGCAGTAGTGAGGGAGGCTGAAGTTCTAGAGGAACAAAAACCTGATGAAGAAGCATCAGCCAGAATTTTACCAGCCCCTTGGAGGTGGGAATGCAGACGGGGGTTGAGGGCTGGTAAAATAGCATTTGCCCACATCGGGCAGGCTCCCTGACGTTGTCCTGCTATCAGCCGATTTTTCCAAAAGTGGCTGGCGTGGCAGATCACTGGCTGACTGACTGGAGGGGGGCAGACACTGAAGACTCTTAAGGAGCCAATCGAGCAGGATTTTCCCAGGTGATTTTAATCCTACCAGTGGCAAACAGGAAGCATGGAGGCTCACCTACTGCAATGAGGTGAGTTATCAGCACCAGCAGAGTTGTGAAGATAAATGGAAGGTCTGTGAACCTGTCTGCAGTGTTTCCTCAACCAAGCCAAGTTATCACATTTGGAGGCTCTGCAGAGGGTGGGGCCAAAGTGATTTTTTTACTGGAAAGGTGTCTCCCAGGTCCTAAGCAGCTACTGGGGGCAGAACAATGGTTCCAGGGCGGCTCAAGCCAGTGGAGGCTTCATCTGGGAATGGGGTTAGTATTTTCAAACTCTGATTTCTCCAGTGAGGGGGTGAGTAGCCCAAAGATGGGCAGCCAGCCACATGGTGTGGCTGTGTAGAAGCCAGAACAGTTCCAGTGGCTTGAGGAAGCCATTGGAGGTGGATGATGAGGGGCAGAGAGGACAGCCTGGTCACAGAAGGCACTACCCAATTTACGTGTACTGGCAGAGGCTGAGGTTCATTGAGATGTCTATGCACCAATTCCTATGCAGACTGCACTTCTCCAGGGAGGTGATGGTGGAGCTGAACGGAATGTTGGAACTGGAGCTGAGGCCACTGGGAAGTGACAGCCACCCAATGCCTGTCACCTTGGAGGTGTCATTGGCACTCAATTTTTTTCACCAGCAGATCATTCCAAGGATCATCTGGAGATCTTTGTGGCATCTCTCAGTCAGCGGCCCATTGCGGCATAAAGGAGGTCACAATTGTCATTTACTGTCAGACTGGCCAATATATCAAGTTCCCAACCAATCAGGTCAGTCAGGCTGAGAGAGCAGTCAGCTTTGGGGTCATGCTGGATTTCCTCAGGTGCAGGGGGTCATTTACTGCACTCATGTGGTCATCAAGGCTCCCTCACAGCAGCCAGGTGCCTTTGTGAACAGAAAGTGCTTCCACTTGTTCAATGTTCAGGTCGTGTGTGACCACCATAAGCAGTTCATGCAGGTGGAGTGCGGGGTTTCCAGGAATCTGCTACAACTCATACATCCTTAGGCAGTCCCAATTGCCAAAGTTCTTCAGGCCACCCGAGAGCCTTCATGGCTAGATCTGGGGGATCAGGGTATCCACTGAAGTCATGGCTTCTGACATTTGTACGCAACCCCAACACACAGGCAGAGGACACATATAACCACTGTCATATGACTACAAGGGCTACCATCAAGCAGGCCATTGGCTTGCTGAACATGAGGTTTTGATGCCTCAAAAAATCTGGAGGAGCCCTGCAATATGAACCCTCAATTCTGCATATTAGCCCATCTGCCGCACATTGTACAAGTTGGCGCTCCACAAAGGAGTAGTTGGAGCCAGAGGAAGACACTGAATGAGCTGCATCCTCAAAGCAGAAATGTGATCATGAGGCACCTCAACAGGTGCCAAATGAAGGCGGGGGTGTCAGGGGCCCCCAGGCCACAGGACACTGACAAGCGTGGTAGGGAGAGGCACAACTCTCAGATCTGCAGATGTTTCACTTGAGGACAAGCAAAGGTGCATTCTGAGCCAAGAATCTCTCCCCCAGAGGTGTGCTTGCTGACCTGTCATCAGAGACCCCCAGCATCTCTGTGTGCCCATAACCAGAATGTGCAAAGGCCTTCATCAAACCAGGTACTCACGAGTCCCTCGCCTTTACAGACCATGCTGTCATTGGATTTAACATCTGGTTACTATTGCATTGAAATAAAAATACAATTCATTAGAGATTGCATTTCACCAACTTTAACTTTCATTATATATCAAACACGCTTACATGTAGCAAAATAATATCACGCAGTGAACCCCAAATGCTAGTCCATGCATTTAGGTGCACACTTATAGTAACTCTTATGGGGTGCTCCCCCTGGAGTTAATGTGGAGGCAAACTGCTGCCTTTCTTGATCCAGTGTATTAGGCGGACGTGGCCTGCGTCCTTGGGGTACCTGAACCCTACTGGGGCCAGGCACATTTAGAGCAGGAGCCACCTCAGTAATCAGAATGGAATCCAGCAAGTGTGCCGCCATTGAAGGGACTGAAGATGTGTCTTCAGTTGTGTAAGCGCCCGGAGAGGAGTTCCCATTGCCTGAAGCCTGCCCCTCCCCGCCATCTGAAAACTCACTTTCACTCCTGTGGTCGTCTGGAGGGGTTGAGCTCTTGGTAACGGGGAGATGCATGACTGGCCCATCTCACCCATGCATTGCTCCATTGACCTCATGGATGAGGCCATGCGCTGGATGTCTGTTCACAGCCCCTGCATTCAATCAGTCCTACTCTCCATGTGTCTCCCCATGAGGGTTGCCACTCTCTCAATAGAGGAGGCCATGCTTTCACATGTCAGAGAGATAGAACCAATAGGACTCCTCCATCGTTTGCACATGGGACTTCACTGCCTCAGGTAACTCCAACAGATCTTCACACATTTAATGCAGCAGCTGAAGCCTCTGCTGCTTTACTGCTGACACACGAGACTCGTCATCTGCATGGAGTTGCACATCGTTGGGCCTCCTTTCACTCCTCCAAGGGAAAGTGGCTGCAGCTGTCATTGCCTCCACTACCTCCTCTTGTGCTCTATGAAGTGCTCACCAGATTGTGCCACCCACGCTACACATGCAGCAGAGCCCACCAATGTGCATTTTTCTGTGCCGATAGAGGTTCTGCTAGAATTAGGTGATGCAGTCTGTTCGCATGGCATTGTATTCTGTGAGCTTTTAAGTGCTGCTGCATTTCTGGTTTGTCCCTCATCTGCTGCTGGACCAGGTGGCCAGAAAATATTAAAGTCAACCAAGGCCTCTTGCCTCCTCTTGGTTAGGAGCTTCCAGTGGCAGTAAAGGTGCCACATGCCAGACATGGTGTAGGGAATATGGGATGCAGCCAGATCTTTAAGGACTCTCCATATCTTCTACACCTGCCTCGCCCTCAGTGACAGGCTACCCTGCATTGACTCATCTGATGTGTATGGCCTCCTCCTTCATCAGTGTCACCACAGCGATAACATCAACTCCACCTCCAGTCCATTGGCACCCTCTGGCATTCCGAGTGCGCTCTCCCGCAAGCATGAGCATAGGCAGCGTCAGTACTGTCTCATGGCGCCTATGTGCTGGTCACTCTGGGGCATTGTAAACGTGCAGCACAGAGCCACTGGGATGGCATGGTGAGGTAGCCATTCAGCCACCTCAATGCATCATTCACCCATGTCTGAGCATGGGTCTCGGGTAAATGATAACTGGATGTCTCAATGTCAACATTGGTGCCTGGTGTTGCCCATGCATGGGTCTACCACTTGGCCTCACGTATCGTTGGCGCTCTTGCTATGAGAGCATTTTTCTTATTGTAAAATATGTTTTAAGGGCTTACAGTTGAATTAGGGACACTGATTCAACTGGAATCTTGAAGAAATGCTGAACGTTGTGGTTTTTGGGGGGGGGGGAAAGTCACCAGAAGATTCCTAGACTTGGCTTGTAAACAAGTCTTACTGGAAGACACCTGTCTGTGGATAATCACCCAGCAGGGGTTGTTTTGAGTCGGGGAGATGTTTACAAAGAAGTGACAGGTCAAGATTTACAACGGTCAGGAGGCTTGACTTTGGGACTGTTTTCAGTTTCAATTTGAACAGTTGCAAAAGACAACTGCTTTTTGCCTGCCAAAGACCCAGTTCTCTCTCTCTTGAAAATAGCGTGTCAGTTTCCTATTTCCTCCTGTAGTTGAAGAAACCCTGAATATTTGAAGAAACGCTGCGTATCGAATGTATGGGAACTGAAACCTCTGTTGCTGCATTTCTTGAAAAGCCTACCCAAACTGATCTTCAACATCGCTGTTTAGTTTAGTTTAGAGATACAGCACTGAAACAGGTCCTTCGGCCCACCGAGTCTGTGCCAACCATCAACCACCCATTTATACTAACCCTACACTAATTCCATATTCCTACCACATCCCCACCTGTCCCTATATTTCCCTACCACCTGCCTATACTAGGGGCAATTTAGAATGGCCAATTAACCAATCAACCTGCAAGTCTTTGGCATGTGGGAGGAAACCGGAGCACCCGGAGGAAACCCAGGCAGACACAGGGAGAACTTGCAAACTCCACACAGGCAGTACCCAGAATTGAACCCGGGTCGCTGGAGCTGTGAGGCTGCAGTGCTAACCACTGCGCTGTTCTCGGAAGATCCCAGTGACAGCTGCTGACACACATTTGGGATGCCAAACCAAAACAAAGGACATCTTTCCATATCTTTTTTTTGTCTTCAAGCACAATCAGTATTCATCTTAAGTGGTTGGTTTTCCTGTTTTGGTTTACAGTGTTTAAACAAAAATTCCTTTCATTTTTCCAGTTAACCGGTGTGTATGTGTGTGTGTTGGAGAGGCTAAGATAAATAAGGGGCTTTAATATTTCAATTTATGTGTGCATGTTTTATTGGTTAAGACATGTTTTTTAATAAACTGATAATTTTGTTGTCTATTAAAGAAACCTGGTTGGTGTGTTTTATTCTGGGAAATATAGAGTATATGATTGACCATATTGGTAAGTGGGGAAATTTAAATATATATTGTGACCTGCGGAAAAGATGGACTAGAACAAACAGTGCACTCCTCCTGCCTCGGTCATAACACCTTTCAATTAATACTGGGCTTCCAGTTGCCAACTGTAAATGCCACTCACCGTTCCTGACTGCAGCAAGGCATTAAATCTTTTCCTGCACTGGACCCAGGTTCTGGCAACAACACCTTGGCTGCTCACGACATCTACCACTTCCAGCCACGTCTTCTTGGTGACACTTGCTGGCCTTCTCCTCTCATCTTCTGGAAAGCGGACCTGCCACATTTCACAGACTGCTTCCACAAGTGCATCAAGGGAGGCAGCGCTATAGCATGGGGCAACCCTTCCTATTTCTGTCACCATTGCTATACTGCCTTCTCAGCTGTCCACCTTCTCCTTCTTGCCTCTGGGTTCAAGCTGGCTGACTGCTGCACAAGTGTCTTTAAAAATCCCAGCTGCGTACAAGCTGCTGGCAGTAGGGCCTGACTGCCACCCTTAATTGGACGCCTCCCCACTAGCAGCCCCTTAATTGGCTGCTAATGGTAAAATGAAGGGGTAAGTCCCACCGCCCGCTTGTGCATCCTGGCGCCACGCATTTCTGCCCAATGTCGGGACCTCCACACGAACAGTAAAATCCTGTCCATCGCCACTCAATGTCTCACTCCAGCCAGGTCACACTCCAACCATACCGACTCAGGTATTGGCACTGCGCAAACTTTAGAGGGTAGTATAGAGGCAGGATCTGCATGTGTGTGAGCCACTGGGCACAAGGGGGCCGCAGCCAGGACAAGGTGTCAGCTCCTCAAAGGGGACTCAGATGAGGACTTCAATGATGCATCGTCTGATGGCTGATGACTGAGCTTCCATTGCAGCATAAGCAGAAGCCACCTAACGCCTCAATGCTGCAGTGGAAGCTCAGACTGAGCTCATGAAATATTATTTTGTTAACATGCAAACTCAGTTTGCTGCCGTGCAGGCTCAGACCGCTGCCATCATGGCTGCTGATACCGGTCAAAGGGGCTTTCAGGATTTCACAACAGTCCAGCAAACTGTGCTCCAGTAGAGTTCTCGGATTACTTAGACACCACCCCTGGTAGCTCCTTGGAGAATGTCCTCTGTCAGGATGGCAGCATTTGTCCTCCCAGCACTGCCAGTCTGTCAGTGCCCTTGCTCTTGCCTGTCAGCCAGCCATCCCAGACTGTTGCCTCCGATGCCGCGTCGGTGTACTCCAAAGCCAGACTTTCTAGGCACAGGATTGCTCGAGGTTGTCCTGCAAGGCCAAGTGTAGTCTCCTCCACTGAAAGTCAACAGCTCCCACCAGCCATGCTGCAGCCACAGGGGTAGAACTGTGTAGGAGCACTAGGCCAAGCGAAAGTACATAGAAGACAGGCACTAAGGGAATGCACAAGTTAACTTTTCTAGGTTTGTTGGATAAAGTTGACATGGAATGTTTGATTTGTGGTGGCTTTTATTTCAGGACTGTGGCCCAGAGTAATGATGGGCTCGAACAGAGGGATGATAAGGCGTGAGACTGCTGTACAATGGTGATCTGGGGTTGTACTCACAGAAACTGGAATTGAATGAGGCACTCAAATACAGCCGTCTATAAAGTGCCAGTGCCAGCTGCATCACCCCTTCATCCGCATCCTCCTCTTTCTCCTCCTTCAGTGCTTGCTGAATCCATTGCAGCAAGGGCAGTATCCTCGCGATGGCCAGGTTGTAGAGGATGCAGAAGATCATCACAAATTGGAACACTCGGTCCTGTGAGTACTGGAGGGCTCCTCCAGAGCGGCCATGGAAAGATACACTGTGGTACAGCGAAGGTTCACTAGATTGGTCCCTGGGATGAGAGGGTTGTCCTATGATGAGAGGCTGAGTAAATTGGACCTATTTTCTTTCAAGTTTAGAAGAATGAGATGTGATCTCATTGAAACTTACAAAGTTCTGAAGGGGTTTGACAGGGTAGACACTGAGGGGTTGTTTCTGCTGGCTGGGGAATCTGAAACACATGGGCACAGTCTCAGGATAAGAGATAAGCATTTAGGACTAAGATGAGGAGAAATTTCTTCCCTCAAAGGTTGTGAATCTTTGGAATTCTCTACCCCAGAGGGTCGTGGATGTTCCATCATTGAATATATTTAAGGCTGAGATAGACAGATTTTTGGTCACTCAGAGAATCAAGGGATATGGGGAGTGGGCGGGAAAGTGGAGTGAAGCCCAAGACCAGCCATGATGGTATTGAATAATGGAGCAGGCTCTATGGGCCATATGGTCCACTCCTGCTCCTATTTCTTATGTTCTTATGAGGCAGTGGAATCTTTGCTTCAGCACCCTAATTGTCTTCTCATGGCAGTACGGCTGTCTGTGTACGCTTATTGCCTTGCATGGTTAGGTTGCGGAGGGAAGTCATGAGCCATGTGTAGAGCAATAGCCCTTGTTGCAAAGCAGCCACTCTCTCATGTGACGTGGTGGCTGAATGATTGAGGAAAGAGGGAACTTGCATACAATGAATGCATCATGACTGCTGCCAGGATCCAGGGCATTCACCAGCATGCTGTGCATGGTCACATACCAACTGCACATTCGTCGAGTGGTGCCCTTTGCGGTTGCAGTACAACTCAGCATTTAGATGTAGTGCCTGCAAAGCCGCAGGTGTACAGTCGCTGGCACCCTGCACCATGAGGAAGCCCGCTATACTGACAAACGCGCATGCACGGTCTACCTGCTTCTCTTTATTCAGGGAGAACACAATGAAGTCCCCTCTCCTGGCAAACACAGCCTCAGTCACCTCTCTGATGCAAGAGTGGACAGAAAACAGAGATTTTACAGATGTCACCTGCTCCAACCTGGAAGGATCCCGATGAACAGAAATCTATGGTCATGATCACCTTCGCAACTGCCAGCACTGTCCTTGCCCTAATCTGAGGTTGAAAACTTGGTTGAAAGAGATGACAGAGTTCTGAGAGCACCTCTATTGTGAATCACTGATGACACACTCACTGCTCCTGCCTTAACTAGAGATAAGAGGTGTGCTCCCAAAAGATACAAGATGGATAAGGCCTCCTGCTAGCGAGCCCTTTTCCCCCTCCTCCTCCTCCCTCTGTGAGCACCTTGTTTTCTTATTTGCTGCTTCTGGACCATCTCCTTCTCATGCTACAGACCAAGGGAGACAGTGACTATAGCACCCTTGACAGAGAGCAAGTGGTGTGTGCAAAGCCCCTACAGTCACAACCAAGGCCTTCACCACTGTAATCTCTTCAAACTCCCAGCACTTCCACAATTTCAAAGAGGCAATCGGAAGTAACCTGTAACTGACTTGCAAGTATGAGACGATCACTTTAAATCGCGCTGGTGGGGGGGACTCGTTCCTACTACCTACTGCTGAACGTATGTTTGGCTATGGGAGGCTAAGACAGGGCATTAGCTAGAGCGGCAAGGTACAAAATGGCAGCACTGGCATCAAATCAGCATGACAGACTGGCTGGCATCACGATCTGCCCAGTCTACATCCTTCCAGCGCACACCCCTAACACCCATGCTACTGACTTTCCCGAAATGGCCTCCAACATAGGAAGTGCTGCAAGTGTCCACATGTGGTGCAGATGCCATTTTGGTTCCAAATCAGCACTCATTGCGCCAAACCTACAGGCACTACAGAGCCCAATTTTACAGCCACAGTCTCTCTTTATAATGACACTGAGTCCATCTGAAATCCCTCCCCCCACATTAGTGAGCTGCACCTTAACACTGAAATGTGGGCAGCTTGTTTGACATAGGTTAATGGGTCCCAGCCACCAAAATAGTTTGGACCTCTCATACATTTCATCAGGCTGTCTGCCTGATGACCCAGTCTATCAGCACAAATTCAATGCCTGTTAAAATTGACCCAAACAGAGGAGCAGAAAGAAAGATGAAGCAGATGTGACAACAAGAAATAAAGGAATATAAAGACAAAGAAAGAGGGCTACAAAGAATAGAAGACACAGAAAAATAAATACATACAGGCAATTAAATATGTTATACAATATCTAATGTTGTATTGCTGGCAGCAAGCAGAAAATAATTCAGCATCTCAGTTTAGGCAACAGTTCAACTTCTGATGATGCTCTAACCATTGGGAAATAGCAGGAGTGGAGAAATAAGGACTGGAATTTTACGTTGCAGCAGTGATCCCACATACCAGCTAAAAAGTTGAGGGGGGGAGGGGGGGGGGAGCCCGCCAACGACGACCCTGGAAGCCACATAGCAATTTTACGTGGCCCAGGCCTTTAACTGGCCTCGGTCGGAGCTTCTCCCACTCTAAGGCAGGAAGTCCTCCTCCAAGGCTGTTGGCCAATCAGAGGGTGGAGAGCTCTTCAGTCCCAGCAGTGCCACTGGGAACAGTGGCCACTGCTGGGAATGCATCCAGCCAGGACTAGCAACAATGGAGGAGGCCCTGGAAAAGGTAAGTGGGATCGGGACTCACTGGGGAGGGCCCCAGCAAAGCGGGGGAGTGGGGGTGTCGATTGAGAGAGGAAGAGGTGTTCTAGCAGGGGTGGCGTGTACCTTGTGAGGCACAGGGTTGCCGATCAGAAGAGCCACCCCCAACCTGCAAGGAGGCCACTAGGTATTCCTGGGCAGCCTCCTCAGGTGTTGAAATGCCTGTCTATCACTGGTAATATGCCAGCGGCAGTGGCAATTAATTGGTCACTTAAGGGTCTCAGTTGGTCTGGGATAGGCTGGCCATTTGCGACCCCACCTCCCACTCAATTTTACATCCCCCCTGCTTCCCAGCCTGCACCGGAGGAGGGGGCGGTGGTGGTGTGTAAAATTTTGGTCAAGATCTGATCCATATAATTCCCTGAGCAACGTCATAGGAGACCTACAGATTTTATTGTAAAGTGGATGGATGTGTTTTGCTGAAATTTTCCGAGTAATCTTGCATACGCTATTTCCGACATTACACAGTAAAATATACCGAATAACTTCCCCCAATATATTACAAAGTGCATTAGAAGGCAAGTTATTTTAATCATGAAGAAAATTTTGTGTGAATAATAGTCATCCATGGCATAATGATTAAAATAGAAACATTACATTTCAAAAGGTTCCACTAATGCCAATTCATTGTTTATATCTAATAAATTTACAGAGCCACCCTTGCGGATATACGATATTTTTGTTCCAATTGTTACATTCTCAAATTTGATTAAAAGCTCAGTGACAGTACACAATTTTTTAAATCAAATTTGCTTATATAAGGGAGTGTACAGTTTTAAATGATCATTTGACTTCAGGAAGATGTTGTAAACAAGGGATTAGCTATTAATCCCATGTTTGTAGGAGAGTTGAAGATCTTTCTTCCTGAAGTCAAATGATCTTTGATCAGATTACACTAATATCACAATAAGGCAATGGGCAATTAAAGTTAATAGAAAGATTGTTGTTATTTTGGAGTATCAACAATTAATGGAGTAGAGTTTGGGCACAATCGCTGATCCAAGTGCAAAGTGCACTGAAAATTGCACCCATTTGCGAAGTGTTTTTTTTTAGTTTCCCTGCATTCATTTGCCAAAAACAAAATCTACCATGAACCAGCAGAATCAGGCAGCATCCTAATACATCATTTTTTTTAAATTTGCTTTAAAAAATATTCCTTGACATACTTAAGAATGGCAACTTGGTAATGTTTGACGAATACCACTGAAAATGGATGCATCATGAAAAAGCATTTTTAATCACAGTGCCAATCTGTGAGTAACCCAATTTTAAATTACTGAAAATGACTTTTAAAAAATATTCAGAACCATTTGCTTGTTATATCGGGCTACAGTAGTCAGTTTCTTAGAAAAAGAACCAGCTTAATTTTTAGAGCCTCCTTGAAGACACAATTTAACGGAAACTCCCAGTGGTGATGAGTTCATCCTGGGGGCATGGTATAGCCACTTTTGTGGGCAGGGCTGACTTCCAGAGTGATGTTTATTAAACTAAAGCAAAAGATTGTGGAAACTCGATTTGCACTGAGCATACTTTCCACTTAAAACTCTACTATCATTTGCAGACGTTACCCCAATTTGGACAAATTGCATCAAATAAAATCAGCACAACCAAGTGGAAACTCTACTCCGATGTCTTGTTTTGGTGCCTTTCCTGCCAGTTTCTGCTTCTTTTTCCAGATGTTCCTATTACTTGAACTTATTCCTCGCATTGCCATCTCAGTCACCTTTCACACTTCTTGCAGGGAGTTTCTTTCCCTGTTTAACAGTTAAATGACTCCAGGACGATTGGACCAGATTGTATACTTTAAATAATTAAGAGAACAGTCAGAACAGTAGTTACATTTTTAAGACCTTTACAAACACACGAATATACTAAAATGAGGATATTGGATAGTGTCTCACGTAAACTTGATACTTAAAACAGGATTGAGACATGAATCAGCAAGTTCCAGACCAGCTAATTTAACACCAGTAAAGAAGGTAGCATCGTCACCTTGCCCTTACCAAGTTACATATAATTCAATTAACTTGTTTTGACATAGGATCAAACACCCTTGGCAACTATCCCAACACATGATTAGCCTAAGAGGCAACATAGGGATAGCACTTTAGTTAATAATCATCAGTTCAGTGGAATGGTCATTGACCTGAAATGTTAACTCAGTTTCTCTCTCCACAGATGCTGCAAGACCTGTTGAGAATTTCCAGCATTTTCTATTTTTAATACACAAATCTTTTCTCTTTATACTTATGCCAATCAAAACCAATCTACATCACCAATCTGCATTATTTTACATTTAATCGCATTGACATCTATTTACCATTTTTTAACCCATCCACTTAATTTGTCTAGATCTTTGAATTTTATTTATCTACTCTACACAAGAAATTTTTATGCTGAAATCATATTGGATCACGAAATGAGTAGTTACTGAAGTTGATTTTCATCTACATTTAAACAAGACAGCATTAGAACCATTAAACAGCCTGTTGGATTTCTGATCATGAATCATAAACTAAGATGCGCCAAATCATTTGTCTTTAGATTGTGATATTGCAAATGGCTTTGTTGAAGTTAATAAATCACATCGTTACAGTTTTAAATGAGCTGCAGATGGTAACAATTTATTCATCTAAATGGGCTAACCAATTCACTTAAACATGGTAAAATATGGAAAGCCACAAGGAAATTAGAATTAGAACATTAGAACATTACAGCGCAGTACAGGCCCTTCGGCCCTCGATGCTGCGCCGACCTGTGAAACCATCTGACCTACACTATTCCATTTTCATCCATATGTCTATCCAATGACCACTTAAATGCCCTTAAAGTTGGCGAGTCTACTACTGTTGCAGGCAGGGCGTTCCACACCCCTACTACTCTCTGAGTAAAGAAACTACCTCTCACATCTGTCCTATATCTTTCACCCCTCAACTTAAAGCTATGTCCCCTCGTGTTTGCCATCACCATCCGAGGAAAAAGACTCTCACTATCCACCCTATCTAACCCTCTGATTATCTTATATGTCTCTATTAAGTCACCTCTCCTCCTCCTTCTCTCCAACGAAAACAACCTCAAGTCCCTCAGCCTTTCCTCGTAAGACCTTCCCTCCATACCAGGCAACATCCTAGTAAATCTCCTCTGCACCCTTTCCATAGCTTCCACATCCTTCCTATAATGCGGTGACCAGAACTGCACGCAATACTCCAGGTGCGGTCTCACCAGAGTTTTGTACAGCTGCAGCATGACATCGTGGCTCCGAAACTCGATCCCCCTACTAATAAAAGCTAACACACCATATGCCTTCTTAACAGCCCTATTAACCTGGGTAGCAACCTTCAGGGATTTATGCACCTGGACACCAAGATCTCTCTGTTCATCTACACTACCAAGAATCTTCCCATTAGCCCAGTACTCTGCATTGCTGTTACTCCTTCCAAAGTGAATCACCTCGCACTTTTCCGCATTAAACTCCATTTGCCATCTCTCAGCCCAGCTCTGCAGCCTATCTATGTCCCTCTGTACCCTGCAACATCCTTCGGCACTATCCACAACTCCACCGACCTTAGTGTCATCCGCAAATTTACTAACCCACCCTTCTACACCCTCTTCCAGGTCATTTATAAAAATGACAAACAGCAGTGGCCCCAAAACAGATCCTTGCGGTACACCACTAGTAATTAAACTCCAGGATGAACATTTGCCATCAACCACCACCCTCTGTCTTCTTTCAGCTAGCCAATTTCTGATCCAAAGCTCTAAATCACCTTCAACCCCAAATCACCTTCAACCCCATACTTCCGTATTTTCTGCAATAGCCTACCATGGGGAACCTTATCAAACGCCTTACTGAAATCCATATACACCACATCCACTGCTTTACCCTCATCCACCTGTTTGGTCACCTTCTCGAAAAACTCAATAAGGTTTGTGAGGCACGACCTACCCGTCACAAAACCGTGCTGACTATCGCTAATGAACTTATTCTTTTCAAGATGATTATAAATCCTGTCTCTTATAACCTTTTCCAACATTTTACCCACAACCGAAGTAAGGCTCACAGGTCTTTAATTACCAGGGCTGTCTCTACTCCCCTTCTTGAACAAGGGGACAACATTTGCTATCCTCCAGTCTTCCGGCACTATTCCTGTCGACAATGATGACATAAAGATCAAGGACAAAGGCTCTGCAATCTCCTCCCTAGCTTCCCAGAGAATCCTAGGATAAATCCCATCTGGCCCAGGGGACTTATCTATTTTCACACTTTCCAAAATTGATAACACCTCCTCCTTGTGAACCTCAATCCCATCTAGCCTAGTAGCCTGAATCTCAGTATTCTCCTCGACAACATGTTCTTTCTCCACTGTAAATACTGACGCAAAATATTCATTTAACACTTCCCCTATCTCCTCTGATTCCACACACAACTTCCCACTACTATCCTTGATTGGCCCTAATCTAACTCTAGTCATTCTTTTATTCCTGATATACCTATAGAAAGCCTTAGGGTTTTCCCTGATCCTATCCGCCAATGACTTCTCGTGTCCTCTCCTTGCTCTTCTTAGCTCTCCCTTTAGATCCTTCCTGGATTGCACATTGAGATTTCATTCATTTAAGCAGATTATTTACTGATTAAATATTTGATTAAAATAAACCTCATTGTACTAAATAGCTGGTGTTCAAAAACAATTAATGTATTTATTATTTGAATATAAATGTGTGGGGTCCATCAGAAATACCAGCCAACAGATTGGAGAGGTTAACTTTGCCCTCAAAGACAAAGCCACCCTGAGGCTATCACAGTAAGCCTTTTAACTGTATAGAATGATTTAACAAGCGTCAAGTCAACATTATTAAAGCCACCTCGCAATTTTATTAGATTATAGATTGTACTTTTGTTGCAGGCAAATTTTAATTTGATATTTTTGAGCAGCAGGTACAATAAATATATATGATTAAAATAGTTCACCAAAATCTGTACGGTTATTTTTAATGATTTTGGGAACTTTTATTGGGCTTTTCCTACTTTTCGTACTGAAAGACTATTCTGCCACCTGTGGAATCTGTATCGAGTATGTATTCTGTGTCATTATTTTTGTATTAACAAACATATACCTGATAGTCATTAACAAATGAAGCTACATAAATTCATTGTAATACCTGTATCCTTGGATGTGTAAATTTTAATATTAGTTATTCAAACCCCTCTTTGTAGCAAACAAACAAGTATACAGTAATTGACCTGCACAAGGTTGTTTGACACCATATAACCTAAAATCTGTCAAGCTTTGCAAAACTGTTAACTGAAAGAAGAATCCTGACACTCGTAAAATTAATGGAATTGCTAACACATAGTGGTAATTGCAGCTATAGTATACATATATAATTCTCATACTATTAGCTACTGTTAAATCACATATAAGTGCTGACCCTTGTGTAAAAATATACCATATTGGAGTCATGTGAATCATTGGGAAAGGGATAAAAATACTCAACAGCACATTTTCCAAAGTGGAGAGATGCTGGTTGCATCAGATCTAGATACATGGGCTGGAATTTTACACCACCCCAATGGGACGGATGGTGGTGGGGGTGGGTGGCGTGAAATGGAGCGGGAGGCCCCGGGAGGCTTTCCCGAGCCGGGAGTTCGCCCCCACCCCTTTACATTCGCCGGGGGGAGCAGAAAATGGCCCGCCTGCCCTAGGCCAATCAAGGCCCATAGGTGGCCATTTAACGACCACTTAAGGGCCTTCGTCCACCTCCACGTGGATTTTACGTGCGACAAGCAGGCATCCTGCAGTCAGGAAAAGCCGCCTGTAAAAACCAGGCGGCTGAGATCGTCCCGGGGGGTGGTGGTTTCGGGGAGGCCCTGCTCATCAGGCACAGGGTGCCCGATGGAAAGCCGCCATCACTACCCCAACCACCCCCAGCACCCAACACGCCCCAACCAACCACCCTTGCCTCGCCGGGGCCTGACCGATTACCCTCAGCGAGGCAACTAAAACCTGTCTTCCCTGCTCCATGTCTTTGGCTGGGCTGCAGTCACAGCAGTGGCCACCACTCCCGGTGGCGCTGCTGGGACTAAGAGCTGCCAGCCCACTGATTGGCCAGCGGCTCAATGTGGCGGAACTTCCTCCCTCAAGCGGGTGGAAGTCCCTCCTCAGAACAATTAAAGCCTGGGGACCCATAAAATGCGGGTCGGATCTCCAGGTGAGGTGGAAGCGGGTTCGCCACTGACCTTTTCAGTCGATGACTGGTTCCCGTCCACCCAACATGAAATCCCGGCCATGCTGTCCCACCAGAACTGGAATATCACAACTGTAAATTAACATAATGCAGAAATAAAAACAAAGTACTGGAAATACTCAGCAGGTCTGGCATTTAACATTTCAGGTCTGTGATCTTTCACCAGTGTTCTCTCACTGTCTTCAGTATTCACCCTTTACGTCCTTATTCTACAACCACCTCCGCCTTCGCCATCCAATTAAGTTCAGCAGGCGGGTTTCCAAGGCCGGAGCGCAGAGTATCACAGGCCACTCCAATGCAGGCCAGCAGCCCCCACTGTAAAATCAGTGGGAGTGCTGCAGAGGGCCACACTGATGGAGCAGCAGAGAGGCACTGCAGCTGCCATTAGCATCCACAGAGTATCTGAAAGGTGCATGAATATGGCCAGCGTAGACATCCGTCTCCATTATTTCAGAGCACAATGGCAAGGCTGCGATACGGGCAACCAGCAGCTTTCCCATTTGCTGCCACTGAGCTCCTCTGCAACGTGAACATTAATGGTGCTCTGATCTCTCACTGCGAGTCCATCTCTTCACTTACCAGGGAGCTAAAACAGTGGGAACAGCCAAAACAGTGGGAAGCCCAGGCGCCATTCACAAGATTGCCTCGCATTCTGTTCAACTGTTCCAAATTACATGTAAATTGTCTGCCTGTAGTTGTTGGGCAACAATTGCTACTTTTAGTCCACCTCTGGCAAATACACACAGAGGCAGGAAAGCATTGGGGAGCCGACCCAACACACAACTTTTTTTATTTCCTCTTGTCCCTGCCTCTAAATCCACCTCTGCGAAGCTAGTAAGATTTTCCCCCATGGAGTGCCTCCCACACATACAATTTACGAAAATTACAGGATCTATACTCTCAATAAAAGTTTACTCCCACGCCTATGGGACATTGTCCTAACTCTGAAGTATTCTCTTGCATTATAGGAACATAGGAACAGGCCTCAAGCCTGCTCTGCTATACTGATGGAAAGCAAGATAACTGATACCAGCACAGACCATGCTTGTGAGATCCCAATTTAATATGTGGAACTCCTGCAGAATGTTGAGTGCTGGCTGGTCTGCATAATGGAAGTTGACAATCATAATTCTCTTCTGATTTTGCTTCAGTTCTGAGTCTAGTATGTCATTTTTATTTTACCATGCAATTAAAAAGTGAACTGCTGGACACGAGGATGTTTGATTCTCTGATTGAATGGAAAATGTGGTAAAAAAAAATTTAATTTCTCAGCATTGCTGTTCCTTTTTTATTAATTATGAAATAGAAACTTTGCTGCCTCTATCTGTTTTAGCCATTTCTTTTATCCAGACACTTGAGGGTTTTCTGTAGGAGCCCTAGTAAAACTGCATTTCCTAGCTAACTTTGCAAGTTCACCATTATGTCAAAAGAGTCATTTCTTCTTTTCATCCTGCGTATGTATTTCCATCCTACATACATATATCCACAATTTTTAATTCCCATTTCCCTCAAAACTTCTTTCATTTGAGAACCACTTAACGAGTAACTAAAACCATTTCTCTATAATTATTGTGGGTGGGGAGAGGGAAGAGCCGGGTCTTGACAAGTCATATTGGTGATGATGCCAATTGTTTTCAATTGACGCCTTCTGCTCTCCTACAAACAAAAGTGGCCCATGGTTTTAACGACAGGCGGCAAAGCCCCCAAAATTTCAAAGTCACTATTGCAAGTGTCTGTGTCATAAATGAGGTGTGACAGTACTGGAATGGAACAGAAAGAGTTATCAGAATGTTATGTGCTACTGCCAGACAGCTACACAAACACAACAACTTTCTCTTAGGTCTTCACACTTAACTTTCTGAGGCCTACAGCATACAGCACAGAAGGAGGCCCTTCGACCTACTGCATCTGTGCCAGATCTTTAAAACAGCTATCTAGTTTCTCCCATTCACCTGCTCTTTTCCAATATCTCTGCAATTTTTCCATTCCAAGTAGAATCATGAAATCATAGAATGGTTACAACACAGAAAAGGGTCATTTGGCTTGTCATGCCTGTGCCAGCTCTCTGCTAGAGCAACTCAGCTAATCCCACTGCCCCACCCTTTCCCTGTAGCCCTGCAATTTCTTTTCTCTTCAGGTGCTTTTCCAATCCCTTTTTGAAAGCCCCAATTGTATTTGCCTCCACTTCACTCTCAGGCAGTGCATTCCAGATCCTAAGCATCCACTGCATAAAAAAGTTTTTCCTCATGGTGTCATTGGTTCTTTTGCCTTAAATGGGTGTCCTCAGGTTCGCGACCCTTCTGCCAAAAGGTACAGTTTCTCTCCATCGACTCTGTCTAGTTCCCTCATGATTTTGAATACTTATATCAAATCTCCCCTCAACATTCTCTTCTCTAAGGAGAACAGCACCAGCTTCTCCAATCTATTCACATAACTGAGGTCCCTCATCCATGGAACCATTCTCATAAATCTTTTCTGCACCCTTCATGTCCTTCCGAAAGTGCAATGCCAAGAATTGGACACAAGACTCCACTTGAGGCCGAACCAGAGTTTTATAAAGGTTCATTATAACTTTCTTGCTTTTGTACTCTATGCCTCTTTTTAAAAAGCTCAAGATCCCATGTGCCTTTTTAACTGCGTTCTCAAATCTGCCCTGCCAACTTCAACAATTTGTGCACCTATACCCTCGGTCTCCCTGTTTCTGCACCCCCTTTAGAATTGTGCCATTTGTTATATATTGCCTCTCCTCATTCTGCACACAAAAATTTACCACTTCACACTTCTCTGCATTAAACTTCATCTGCCATGTGTCCACCCATTCCACCAGCCCACGTCCTCTTGAAGTCTATCGCAATCCTACTCACAGTTCACAATACTTCCAAATTTTGTGCCATCTGCAAATTTTGAAATTGCGCCCTGCACATCAAAGTCTAGGTCATTGATATATACCAAGAAAAGCAGTGATTCTAGTACCGACCCCTGGGAATCCCCATTGTATACATGCCACCAGTCTGAACAACAACCGTTCACCACTACTCTCTGTTTCCTGTCATTCACCCAACTTTGTATCCATGTTGCTACTGTCACTATTTATTCCATGGGCTTCACCTTTACTGGTAAGTCTATTATGGGGCACTTTATCAAAAGTCTTTTGGAACTCCGTGTACACCACATCAACCGCATTACCATGACTGGTACCATCTCTGGTACCTCTTCAAAAAACTCAATCAAGTTAGTGAAACTCAATTTGCCTATAACAAATGGGCTTTCCCTAATCAACTTGCACTCGTCCAAGTGACTGTTAACTTTGACCCGGATTATCAACGCTAAAAGCCTTCCCACCTCCAAGGTTAAACGGACTGACCTATAATTGTTGGGTTTATCCCCACAACCTTTCTTGAACAAAGGTGTAACATCTAACATAATGTAGGACAAAGTATACAAGAAGAAATATTGGGTGCTTGTGATAACGGGACGGCAGTAATCATGGGTGATTTTAATCTGCACATAAACTGGAAAAATCAGATTGGCAATAGTAGCCTGGATGAGGAGTTTATGGAATGCTTTCAAGATAGTTTCTTACAGCAGCACATTCTAGAACCAACCAGAGAGCAGGTTATATCAGACGTGGTATTGTGTAATGTGACAGGATTAAATAATGACCTCAGAGTAAAGGCACCTCCAGGTAGTAGCGACCACAATATGATTAAATTTTGCATCCAGTTTGAAAGAGACAAGAGTGGGTCTAAGACGTTAAATAATGGCAACTATGAGGGCATGAAAGCTGAGCTAGCTGAAGTGAACTGGGTGACTAGGCTAGGAGATAGATTAATAGAGAAGCAGTGGCAGACATTCACGGGGATATTTCAGAATACTCAGAATAAGTATATTCCCACTATAAAGAAAGATTCGAAGGAGAGGGCCCACCATCCGTGGTTAACTAAAGAAGTTAAGGAAAGCATCAAAGTTAAGGAAAAGGCATATAATTGTGCAAAGATGAGTGGCAAGTCAGATGATTGCCATTCTTTATATTCTGACCAAAGAATGACTAAAAGGTTAATCGGGAGAAAGAAATGAGAGTATGAGCGGAAGCTAGCTAGATATTTTTAAATGGATAGCAAGAGTTTTGACAGGTATTTAAAAAAGAAAAGAGTAAGTAAACTGAATGTTGGTCCTCTAGACAGTGAGAATGGGGAGTTAATAGTAGATAATAAGGAAATGGCAGATGAAGTAAACAAATATTTTGCTTCTGTCTTCACTATAGAGGATACAAAAATCATTCCAGTAATAGCTGTAAATCAGGAGGTGAAAGGAAGAGAGGAACTTGGGGAAATTACAATCATTAAGAAAGCAGTACTGACCAAACTAATGGAGCTGCGAGCTGACAAGTCCCCGGGTCCTGATGGGCTTCATCCTAGGGTCTTAAAAGAGGTGGCTAATGAGGTAGTAGATGCATTGGTGTTAATTTTTCAAAATTTGCTAGGTTCTGGAAAATAGCAAATATAACCCCTCTATTCAAGAAATGGGGGGGGGAGGCAGAAAACAGCAAGTTAGCTTGACATCTGTCCTGGGGAAGGTGTTAGAATTGATCATTAAAGAGGCTATGGCTGGGCATTTAGAAAAACTCAGGGTAATCAGGAATAGGCAGCATGGCTTTGTGAAAGGGAGATCATGTTTAACCAATTTATTGGAGTTCTTTGAAGATGTGACATGTGCCGTGGATAAAGGGGAGCCTGTAGACGTACTGTACTTGGATTTCCAGAAGGCATTTGACAAGCTGCCACATAAAAGGTTATTGTGCAAATAGGAACTCACTCAAAGGGAGGCGGTGGCATAGTGGTATTGTCACTGGACTAGTAACCCAAAGACCCATGGTATTTCTCTGGGGACATGGGTTCGTATCCCATCACAGCAGAAGGTGGAATTTGAATTTGATTAATAAATCTGGAATTAAAAAGCCAGTCTAATGACGGCCATGAAACCACTGTCGATTGTTGTAAAAACCCATCTGGTTCAATAATGTCCTTTAGGTGTGGGTGGGGGGTTTAAATCCCTGAAAAATATCAGCGGATTGGAAACCAACACGATCCACCCACATCTGGATTTTACTGGGGTGCATTTGGAGGTAAGCGGGAAACCCTTGTGTTGCTGTCGGGTCAGTTGTTTAAATATTTATAGAATTAATGAATGGAGTCTTTAATTCTGAAATCTGGCTTTAACAGCTAGAGAATGGATTTCTCAAGCTGTGTGGAACTCGCCAGTCAGCAAGGTGAGTGCACTGCGGACAGGCATTGTTCAATAAAACAGGCTGGAAAGCAGTGAAACTGCATAGATTCTGCCGTGACTATGGGCAAGGCTTGTGTTCACAGCACTTTTTCTGAGAGTGTGCTTTCACTGCTTCACAGGTGATTTCCAATTTTTTGGAAGCCATTTCAGCTACCTTGGATGTTATTCACTTTAATCTCAATTTGCCTGCTGTCAGCCTTCAGTAGAGCAAAGGAGCAGTTTATGCAGCTCTACCTTGGACCTCTGATGAGGAACAAGAGGAGCAGCACCAGCAACACTAACAGCCACAGGAGCAACACCTCCAGCAGCACTAGCTGCATTCTCCTCAGACACCCGCCACTCCACAGGACAGAGGGGATGGATACAGCCTCAAGCTCAAAGTAGGCGATACCCCTAACACAGGCAAATGGTTTACAGACAGAGGTTCAGCTTTCTCGAAATGTATGAACATCAGTGCGTGAGGAGGTCATCCTTTTCCGGTAGGTTGTTGCCAACATCTGCGCCCTCCTGGAGCAAGACCTCCTTCCCAGTGGACCAGGTGGGCACGCACTACCAGTGACTATCATGCCAATTGTCACTGGAGGGCAACCCCTGGTTCTCTGTTTCTCCCTGGAGTTGTGTTCTCTCTTCTTTAAGGAGAGAAAGTAGAGAGTTGTTTGGGTGAGAAATGGATTTTTTATCATTCTTTCATGGGTCGTGAGCATTTCTAGAAAGGCCAGCATTTGTTGCCTATCTCTGATTGCCCTTGAGAACATGGTGGTGAACTGCCTTCTTGAACCACTGCAGTTCATGTGGCATAGGTACATCCACAGTGCTGTTTGGGAAGGAGTTCCAGGTTTCTGACCCAGTGACGGTGAAAGAGCAGTGATATTCTTGAAGGCAGGATGGGTGTGATTTGGAGGAGAACTTGCAGGTGGTGGTGTTCCCATGCATTTGCTGCCATAGAGGTCATGGGTTTGTATAAGGAAGCTTGGCGAGTTGCTGCAATGCATCATGTAGATAGTATACACTGGCTGCCACTGTGCACCAGTGGTGGGGGGAGTGAATGTTTAAGGTGGTGGATGGGGTGCCGATCAAGCAAGCTAGCTTTGTCCTGGATGGTGTTGCACTTCTTGAGTGTTTTTGGAGCTGCACTCATCCAGGCATGTGGAGAGTATTCCATCACACTCCTGACTTGTGCCTTGTAAATTGTGGACAGGCTTTGGGGACTGAGGAGGTGAGCTACTCACTGCAGAATTCCCAACCTCTGACCTGCTCTTGTAACCACAGTATACACATGGCTGGTCCAGTTCAGTTTCTGGTTAATGGTAACCCCCTGGATGTTGATGGTGGGGGATTAAGTGATAGTAATGCCATTGAAAGTCAAGGGGAGATGGTTAGATTCTCTCTTGTTGGAGATGATCAGCGCTTGGCACTTATGTGGCATGAATGATACTTGCCACTTATCAGCCCATGCCTGAATGTTGTTCGGGTCATGCTGCATGTGGACACGGACTGCTTCAGCGTCTGAGAAGTTGCGAATAGTACTGAACATTGTACAATCATGAGCGAGCATCCCCACTTTTGACCTTATGATGGAGGGAAGGCCATTGATGAATCCTAAAGGACATAGTTGCCAGACTGGGCATGCGGCAGGTGGTGAAGGAACCAACAAGAGGGGAAAACATACTTGACCTCATCCTCACCAATCTGCCTGCCACAGATACATCTGTCCATGACAGTATTGGTAGGAGCGACCACCGCACAGTCCTTGTGGAGACAAAGTCCCGCCTTCACATTGAGGATACCCTCCATCCTGTTGTGTGGCACTACCACTGTGCTAAATGGGATAGGTTTCAAACAGATCTGGCAATGCAAAACTGGGCATCCATGAGGCGCTGTGAACCATCAACAGCAGCAGAATTGTACTCAACAATAATCTGTAACCTCATGGCCTGGCATATTCCGCACACTACCATTATCAGCAAGCCAGGAGACCAACCCTGGTTCAATGGGGAGGCCAGCAGCAGCACCAGGCACACCTAAAAATGAGATGTCAACCCTGTAAAACTAGAACACAGGACAACAAGCATGCTAAACAGAAAAAGCATGATGAGATATACAGCATGAAGCAATCCCATAACCAATGGATCAAATCAAAACTCTGTAGTCCTACCACATCCAGTCGTGAATGGTAGGGAACAATTAAACAACTAACCAGAGGAGGAGGCTCCACGAATATCCTCAACCTCAATGATGGAGGAGCCCAGCACATCTGGGCAAAATACAAGGCTGAAGCATTTGAAACCATCTTCAGCCAGAAGTTCTAAGTGGATGATCCATCTCAGCCACCTGATGAGGTCCCCATCACAGATGCCAGTCTTTAGCCAATTCGATTCACTCCATCTGATATCAAGAAATGGCTGAAGGCACTGGATACCGCAAAGATTAAGGGCCCTGAAAACATCCCAACAGTAGTACTGAAGACTTGTGCTCCAGAACTGGCCATGTCCCTAGTCAAGCTGTTCTAGTACAGCTACAACACTGGCATCCACCCCACAATGTGGAAAGTTGCCCAGGTATGCCCAGTCCACAAAAAGCAGGACAAATTCAATCCAGCTAATTACCTCCCCATCAGTCTACACTTGATCATCAGCAAAGTTATGTGAGGTGTCGTGGACAGTGCTATCAAGTGGCACTTACACAGCAATAACCTGCTCACCGATGCTCAGTTTGGGTTCCGCCAGGACCACTCAGCTCCTGACCTCATTAGAGCCTTTGTCCAAACATGGACAAAATAACTGATTTCCAGGGGTGAGGTGAGAGTCATTGCCCTTGACATCAAGGGAGCATTAGACCGAATATGGCATCAAGGAGCCCTAATAAAACTGGAGTCAATGGGAAATAGGGGGAAAACTCTCCACCGGTTGGTGGCATGCCTAGCAGAAAAGAAGATGGTTGTGGCTTTTGGGGCCAATCTACATAGCACCAGGACATCACTACAGGAGCTCCTCAGGGTAGTGTCGCGGCCCAAAGATTTTCAGCTGCTTCATCAATGGCCTTCCCTCCATCATAAGGTCAAAAGTGGGGATGCTCGCTCATGATCGTACAATGTTCAGTACCATTCGCAACTTCTCAGACGCTGAAGCAGTCCGTGTCCACGTGCAGCATGACCCGAACAACATTCAGGCAAGGGCTGATAAGTGGCAAGTATCATTCATGCCACATAAGTGCCAAGCTCTGATCATCTCCAACAAGAGAGAATCTAACCATCTCCCCTTGACTTTCAATGGCATTACTATCACAGTGGCGCAGTGGTTAGCACTGCAGCCTCACAGCTCCAGCGACCCGGGTTCAATTCTGGGTACTGCCTGTGTGGAGTTTGCAAGTTCTCCCTGTGTCTGCATGGGTTTCCTCCGGGTGCTCCGGTTTCCTCCCACATGCCAAAAGACTTGCAGCTTGATAGGTAAATTGGCAATTATAAATTGCCCCTAGTATAGGTCGGTGGTAGGGAAATATAGGGACCGGTGGGGATGTGGTAGGAATATGGAATTAGTGTAGGATTAGTATAAATGGGTGGTTGATAGTCGGCACAGACTTGGTGGGCCGAAGGACCTGTTTCAGTGCTGTATCTCTAACTAACTAACTAACTTAATCCCCCACCATCAACATCCAGGGGGTTACCATTGACCAGAAACTGAACTGGACCAGCCATGTATATACTGTGGCTACAAGAGCAGGTCAGAGGTTGGGAATTCTGCAGTGAGTAGCTCACCTCCTGACTCCCCAAAGCCTGTCCACAATTTACAAGGCACAAGTCAGGAGTGTGATGGAATACTCTCCACATGCCTGGATGAGTGCAGCTCCAAAAACACTCAAGAAGTGCAACACCATCCAGGACAAAGCGAGCTTGCTTGATCGGTACCCCATCCACCACCTTAAACATTCACTCCCCCCACCACTGGTGCACAGTGGCAGCCAGTGTATACTATCTACATGATGCATTGCAGCAACTCGCCAAGCTTCCTTATACAAACCCATGACCACTATGGCAGCAAATGCATAGGAACACCACCACCTGCAAGTTTCCCTCCAAATCACACCCTATCCTGACTTTCACCGTCACTGGGTCAGAAACCTGGAACTCCTTCCCAAACAGCACTGTGGATGTACCTATGCCACATGAACTGCAGTGGTTCAAGAAGGCATTTCACCACCATGTTCTCAAGGGCAATCAGAGATAGGCAACAAATGCTGGCCTTTCTAGAAATGCTCACAACCCATGAAAGAATGATAAAAAATCCATTTCTCACCCTAACAACTCTCTACTTTCTCTCCTTAAAAAAGAGAGAACACAATTCCAGGGAAAAACAGAGAACCAGGGGTCGCCCTCCAGTGACAGTTGGCTTGATAGTCACTGGTAGTGCGTGCCCACCTGGTCCATTGGGAAGGAGGTCTTGCTCCAGGAGGGCGCAGATGTTGGCAACAACCTACCAGAAAAGGATGACCTCCTCACGCACTGATGTTCATACATTTCGAGAAAGCTGAACCTCTGTCTGTAAACCATTTGCCTGTGTTAGGGGTATCGCCTACTTTGAGCTTGAGGCTGTATCCATCCCCTCTGTCCTGTGGAGTGGCGGGTGTCTGAGGAGAATGCAGCTAGTGCTGCTGGAGGTGTTGCTCCTGTGGCTGTTAGTGTTGCTGATGCTGCTCCTCTTGTTCCTCATCAGAGGTCCAAGGTAGAGCTGCATAAACTGCTCCTTTGCTCTACTGAAGGCTGACAGCAGGTAAGTTGAGATTAAAGTGAATAACATCCAAGGTAGCTGAAAGGGCTTCCAAAAAATTGGAAATCACCTGTGAAGCAGTGAAAGCACACTCTCAGAAAAAGTGCTGTGAACACAAGCCTTGCCCATAGTCACGGCAGAATCTATGCAGTTTCACTGCTTTCCAGCCTGTTTTATTGAACAATGCCTGTCCGCAGTGCTCTCACCTTGCTGACTGGCGAGTTCCACACAGCTTGAGAAATCCATTCTCTAGCTGTTAAAGCCAGATTTCAGAATTAAAGACTCCATTCATTAATTCTATAAATATTTAAACAACTGACCCGACAGCAACACAAGGGTTTCCCGCTTACCTCCAGATGCACCCCAGTAAAATCCAGATGTGGGTGGATCATGTTGGTTTCCAATCCGCTGACATTTTTCAGGGATTTAAACCCCCCATCCACACCTGAACTCGCACCCACCTGGCAGTTACAATTCTGCCCATTGGGTGCAGGCATCATTTTGGCTCTGATTACTGAAATTAAGCACCGACTTTAGTTCATGTAAGTTTTTTTTTGGAGGACCCCTGAAAACCTTCTCACAGATCCCCGATTGAGAACTTATGGTGTAACTGATCGGTGCTGTCAATTTCATATATATGCAGCAGCTTGTCATTGACAGTGTACAGATGTATTTTTATGCCTAGTCTGCTATTTTCTTAGTAATAAATCAATATAAAAATTATCATACCTTCATCATGCTTCAGTGTGAAATGTACATTCAGCACCCTCAAATTGTTTGGATTTGTTCATCCTTCTGAATCAGTACCCACAGTGTCTTCAGAAAATTTATGTAATTAATTGGCATAACATTTGACTTCTTACGTATTCAGTGCCATCTTTAGATAATATTAGACAATAAAACAACCGTGCTCTGTGTACTGCATTAAAAAATAGCAAACTGGGGCAAAACAGTAAGTTTAAATCAGTGTTACACTTGACCAGAAATTTTGTATTAAAGTACAGGGCAGTGACAATACTTGCATTTCTAAAGTACTCCTCACTGGTAGAGAGAACTAGGCAGGGAGTTTCAAAGAACAGAAGTGACATGGCTGAACAAGTAAGCATCAATGATGGAGTGCAGGAAACAGGAGACATAATAGCCTAGTGTTAAAGGAGCAGAGGATGCATGTGGGCAGGTAAGGCTGGAGGAGATCACTAAGGTAGGAAGGAGCAAGACAGTGGAGGGATTTGTGGGCAAGAATAAGAACCCTGACGACAACTCACGAGGATGCAGGTAGTCAGTGAAGCTTGGAGAGAATGAGGGTAATGGGAGTACTGGACCTTGTGCAGGTGAGAACACAAGCATTTTTAATGAAGCCAGCCAGAAGAATGGTGGAGATGCTAGGTTTTAGGATAATCATGGCATAGCCAATGGCTTTGGTGGTGGTGGAACAGAAGTGGCCAATGTAGTGGAGCTGGAAGAATATGATCTTGATAACAGAGTAGTTATGGAGAGGAAGCTAAGATTGGGATGAAACAGTGCTCCAAGGAACCCCGTACATCAAAATTATATGGTTGGATTGAGTCACTTCTGCTACAATGACTGGAAAATGCAACAGATCAAATTATTAATTACAATACTTTAGACTTACGATTCTTTGCTGTTTACGTTCACATCACCATTAATTGGAACCAAAGAACCTCGACTGTTTCGAAGCTGGAAAATAAAATGTTTAAGAATATGTCACACATCTAATGAGAAGAAATTTTTATATTTTGGCAACAGCAAGGTGCCCAGGGAAGAGGTAACAAGCTAAAATTTGATTGGCCCTTAGACAGCCATCAGCTGAAAATAAATATAAAAATGTTTACTGAGGTGACGATCTGCGTTTGAGCTGCCATTTTCTTCAGTTTTCAAGGACAGGGCGGCACAGTGGTGCAGTGGTTAGCACCACAGCCTCACAGCTCCAGCGACCCGGGTTCAGTTCTGGGTACTGCCTGTGCAGAGTTTGCAAGTTGTCCTTGTGACTGCGTGGGTTTCCGCCGGGTGCTCTAGTTTCCTCCCACAGCCAAAGACTTACAGGTTGATAAGTAAATTGGCCATTGTAAATTGCCCCTAGTGTAGGTAGGTGGTAGGAGAATGGTGGGGATGTGGTAGGGAATATGGGGTTAATGTAGGATTAGTATAAATGGGTGGTTGTTGGTTGGCACAGACTTGGTGGGCCGAAGGGCCTGTTTCAGTGCTGTATCTCTAAATAGATAAGAAAAATAAATTAAAAAGAGGGCGGAGACAAGATTAATAAATTCATCCATGCAGTAAATTCACTTTCCTAATTTTCTCGACCTTCTACCAGAGCTAGCTGTTAATTGTTCCATTTAAAGTACAACTTAATCTATAGTCAGGCCTTCCTCATTGCAACATGAGAATGTAGGAAAGAATGCAACAAAAGATCAAGGCTCATGGGATTTTGGAAAATTTGCTAACTGGATGAATGGCAGGCTTAGCAATAGAAAACAGGCAACAACCAATGACAGAAAGCTCTGATTCGGGACTGTGCTAGTGCAGGTCCACAGTCTGGATGCAGCCTCAATGGAAGAGTGTTCAATGTAAGAATGCTCAAGAGTGTCCAACAGAGTGGTGATGAAAGAGTGCTAAAGTTGGGAATTTAGTGCAAGTGGGATTTCTGTGCCAAGGGGAAAAAAGGTGCTGCTTTTTATTCTTTTTTACCTCCACTAGTTGGTGAGTGTTTCCTTTTGTCTCTAAACTATGAAACTGTATATTGCTTTTACTTTACTAAATTAATAACAAACTAAATAAGCCAGTTACATAATAAAAAAAATTGATAGTTTCAATTAAAAAATAATTAACTAATCAAATAAATAAATAAGTTAGGTTAGATAGACATGGCAGGGAAGGTAGTGTGTCGTAACTGCAACATTTGGGAGCTTGTGCCGAACATTATAATCCTGGACAACCATATCCACAGTAAGTGTCTGCAGCTTGAAGAACCTCGGATCAGAGTTGTTGAGCTGAAGTCCAAAATGCAGACAGTGTGGGGCACCAGGGAGTGGTGAGTTGCCTGTACACTTTGTTCCAGGAGGAAATCACACCCCTTAGGTTAAGTAATACTTCAGAGTTGGTCAGTGTTCAAAGACAGGAGAGTGTGACTACGAGTCAGGCAGGTATAGGGATCCAAGATGTGGTGATGGAGGAGTCTCAGCCCTTGACTTTGACCAACAGATACTTACTACCTGTGTGGATGAGAACAAGGACTTCAGGGTGGATGAGCCACCTGACATTAGCGCATTAGTGCAGGATGCCATTCCAATGAGGGGAGTGAAAAGGAATGTGGTAGTGATAGGGGACAGTAAAGTCAAGAGATAGATACTGTTCTCTGCAGCTGCGACCGGGAGTTCTGAAGGTCGTGTTGCCTGCCCTTTGCCAGGGTTAAAGAAATCTCCTCATGGCTAGAGACAAACTTGCAGTGGGAGGGGGCGGATCCAGTTGGAACGTAGGAACCAATTACATAGATAGAACAAGGAATAATGTTCTGCTGAGAGATTTTGATGAGTTAAGGTCCAAATTAAAAAGCAGAACCTCAAAAGTAATAATCACTGGATTGTTGCCTTCTCCACAAACCAATTGGCACAGGGATAAACAGATTAGAAGGTTAATTGCAGGCTAAAGGAGTGGTGTGGAAGGCAGGGATTCACTTCATGAGTTCTTTGCAGCAGGATTGAAAAAAAAAGAGGGAGTAGGCCCTCAGGCCTGCTCCATCATTTGATCGGATCACGGCTGATCTAAATGTGGCATCAACTCCACTTTCCTGTCTGGCCCCCATAACACTTGACTCCCATTAGTACAGATAGGGTGTTAACGGACTGAAAATTGAACAGCCGCAAGTACAAACATGAAAAAAAAAACAGTGGGTAAGCAAACTGAACAAACCTTTTTATATTCTATTCCCCTTGCAATAAACAACACTATTCCATTTGCCTTCCTAATCACTTGCTGTACCTACACACTAACCTTTGTCATTCATGTACCAGGACACCCAGATCCCTGTACCATAGAGTTCTGCAGTCTTAAATCTAAACCAAGAAAACTATGTAGGTATGAGGGGCAAGTTGGCGAAGGTAGATTTGGAAACTACATTAAAGATATGACGGTAGACAAGCAATGACTCACATTTAAAGAATACACAATTTGCAACAAATATAAATTCCTTTAAAGCACAAAAACCCCAATAGAAATAGTGGTCCAAACATGGCTAACAAGAAGAATTAAAGATATCATTAGATCAAAGGAAGAGGCTTATAGAATATTGCCAAAAATAGTAAGCCTGAGGATTGGGAGGATTTTAGAATTCAACAAAGGAGGACCAAGGAATTGATAAGGAAAGAGAAACAGAATATGAGAGTAGACTAGCAAGAGACACAAAAGCAGATTGTAAACGTTTCTATAGGTATGTAAATAGGAATAGCAAATAAATATGGGCCCATTAGAAGCACAGACAACTGAAATTATAGTGGTGAATAAGGAAATGGTAGAGACATTAAACAAATACTTTGCATCTGTCTTCAAGGTAGAAGACACAAAAATATTCTGGAAACAATGAAGAACCAAGGGTCTAGCCTTCTATCTTCTTTTTTTCTCCTTTCTTTCTCCCTCCCTCCCCTAGACCGGACGACCTGTACCCTAGGATTTTAAAAGAGGTAACTGCAGAGATAGTGGATGCATTGGTTTTGATCTTCCAGAATTCCTTAGATTCTAGAACAGTTCCCAAAGATTGGAAGATTGCAAACAAAACCCTGATATTTAAGAAAGGAGGAAGAGAGAAAATAGGGAAATATAGGCCAATTAACTAAACATTAGTAGTAGGCAAAATGCTAGAATCTATTATTAGGGATGTTGTAACAGGGCACTTAGAAAATCATATCATGATTAAGCAGAGTCAACACAAATTTATGAAAGACTGACTGAAATTTTTTAAGAGGTGAATAAAGTAGTGCACAGGGGAATGTCTATGGATGTTATTTATATGGACTTCCAGAGGGCATTTGATAAAGTCCCTCCTAAGAGACTGCTAGAAAAATGGAAGCTCATGGAATTGAAGGCAAATTATTGACCTAGTTAGGAAAGTGGCTGAGCAGAAGCAGGCAGAGAGCAGGGATAATGGGCAGGTACTCTAATTGACAGGACATGACTAGTGATGTCCGAAAGTTAGAAACAGCGGAGGTCCAAAGAGGCTTGGGGGTTCTGGTACACAGATCTTTAAAATTTCATGAACAGGTACAGAAAAAAAAAGTCAAAAAAGCGAATGGATTGCTGGCTTTTATATCTAGGAGGATAGAATCCAAGGGGGTAGAAGTCATGCTTCAGGTATACAAATCACTAGTTAGACCACACCCAGAGTACTATGAGCTGTTCTGGACACCACACCATAGGAAGGATATGTTGGCCTTGGAGGGAGTGCAGTGTACTGATCCCTGGGCTCCAAGTGTTAAACTATGAGGGCAGATTCAATAAACTAGGATTCTATTCCCTGGAATTTGGAAGGTTAAGGAGTGATTTGATTGAAGTTTTCAAGATATTAAGAGGTACAGATAGGGTAGATTGGGAAAAACTATTTCTGCTAGTTAGGGAGTCTAGGACTGTGGGGCATATTAGAGCCAGATCTTTCAGGAGTGAAACTAGGAAACACTTCTTCAGGCAAAGACTGTAGAAGTTTGGAATGCTCTTCCACAAACAGCAATTGATGCTATATCAATTGTTAATTTTGAAACTGAGTTTGAAAGATCTTTGTTATCCAAAGGTGTTAAGAAATATGGGGTAAAGGTGGAGTTAGGTCACAAATCAAACATGATCTCATTGAATGGCAGAACAGGCTAGAGGTGCTAAATGGCCAACACATATTTCTATTTTCCTATGTTCATATGAAAGGGAAGTCATGTTTGACAACTCTGTTAGAGCTTTTGAGGATGTAACTAACAAGATGAATAAGGGGGAACTAATGTATGTAGTGCATTTGGATTTGCAAAAAAGCATTTGATAAAGTGCCACACAAGAGGTTATTTCACAAAATTAGGACTCATGGGATTGGAGGTAATATATTAGCATGGATTCAGGATTGGTTAATGGACAGAAAACAGAGAGTAGGAATAAAGGGGACATCTTCTGGTTGGCAGGCTGTAACTAGCTGGGTACGGCAAGGATCAGTGCTTGGGCCTCAGCTATTTACAATCTATGTTAGTGACTTAGATGAGAGGACTGAGAGTAGGGTATCCAAATTTTCTGATGATACAAAGTTAATTGTGAAAGTAAGTGGTGAGGAGGATGCAAAGAAGCTGCAATGGGATATAGATAAGTTGGGTCAGTGGCCAAGAACATGGCAGATGGAATACAATGTGGCAAAGTGTGAAGTTTTCCACTTTGGTAGGACAAATAAAAAAGCTGATTTTTTTTCAATGATGAGAGACCAGGAAATGTTTGCATTCATTAAGTCAGAGTTATACAGCACAGAAACAGTCCCTTAGGCCCATCATAATCCGTGCCAGCCATCAAGCACCTATCTATTTTAATCCCATTTTCCAGCACTTTATCCGTAGCCTTGTATGCTATGGCATTTCAAGTGCTCATCTAAATACTTCTTAAATGTTGTGAGGGTTTATGCATCTACCATCACTTCAGGCAGTGTGTTCCAGATTCCAACCACCCTCTGGGCGAAAATTTTTTCCCTCAAAATCCCTCTAAACCTTGTACATGAATCACAGAAAGTAAACATACAGATACAGCAAGCAATTAGGAAGGCAAATTACGTTAGTTTTTGTTGCAAAGGGATTGGAGTATAAGAGTAAAGAAGTCTTTCTACAATTATACAAGGCATTAGTGAGGCCACACCTGTACAATTTTGATCTCCTTACCTAAGGAAGGACATACTTGCCCTAGAGGGAGTGCAACAAAGGTTCACCAGACTGCTTCCTGGGATGAGGGATTGTCTTATGAGGAGAGATTGAGTCCACTAGGCTAATATCCCTGGAGTTTAGAAGAAAGAGACTTGATCTAATTGAAACAAAATTCTTAAGGGGCCTGAAAGTGTGGATGTTGAGAAAATGTTTCCCCTGACTGGGGAATCTGGAACATGAGTCACTGTCCCCGAATGAGGGGTTGGCCATTTAGGACTGAGATGAGGAGAAATTTCTTCACTCAAAGGGTTGTGAATCTTTGGAATTCGCTATCCCAGAAAGGAGAGGAGTTGAAGAAATACAATACAGGCAGCCATGTTAAAGGCTGTAGGGGGATTGAGGAGGTTGAGAAAGGATGGTGCACCACAGTCACAGAGGATGTCATTTGTGATGTTGATTAGGTACTGTAGTAGGGATTCAAACATGGAGTTGCAGGAAAGTTGGGAAAAGATTGGAGAAGTGCCAAAACATTCAAAAGACTTTGGAAAGGAAAGGAAGATTGGAGATGGGGAGGCAGTTTACAAGGACAGAGGATTGAAAGGAGGAGTGGATGAGGCCGATTTTGAAAGAGAGTGGGACAGTATGTATGAAGAGGAAATAGTTTACAATACAAGCTAGTGTGGGAGGCAGGAAGCGAAGTTGGATGGTCAGCAGTATTGTGAGAATAGGGTCGACAGAGCAGAATTGTTGGAACATGAGAACAATAGCAAATTACACTGTAGTATGCTGAATGCTGCATTTAATCAGCCAGCCTGTGAAGAGAAGAGATATAGTTGCTAATTCATGATCCGTGCAGCCTGTTTCTTGCAGGCATTTTGTACTTCATGAAAAAATAGTCTCCATTTGTTAATTTTGCTTTTGTAGTATATTAAAGAAAAGGTAAGAATTCTTATTTTTGTCACATAGGTAATTAAGAAAAAAATTGCACATTCAAGTGTAGAATCAGAAAGTTTTAATTGCTATCCATGGTATCATTAATTATGCACATTTATTTTGAAAAGTTTTAAAGATCAGTATTACCTTTAAAACAAGGGTGGTATCTTCTATCCCAAAAGATGTAAAGAGAACCTGTTATTTAAAACAGAAAAGGTTACAATTGGTCATTTCAGCACCAATAAATGAGCAGGCCCATGATAGCATATTCTAAAATACATCAAATAAACCTGATAGCCCCGAAAACTGGCATGGGGATTGGGATGTGTGATTACCCAGCGTGATTTCAATGTGACGCAGACAGCACACCAACTTCATACTACCTGCTGATTAGCATTATTTCAGCATGCATGAGTCCTAACTGTGTCCAAACTCATGAGAGGCTCCACCAGTTAAAACTAAGTAAAGTCAGGCTGCATCTCTTAAGCAGGAAGTATTATGGCTGGAGCAGGTGTTGGAAGTCGTTCGATAACTGATTCTATCCTGGGACAGACGGAAGAATGGCATAACATGGGTGAGACTGGGTTCCACGGTGTTACCACCAGGTGAGAAAGAGGTCTAGGGTTCCCTTTCAGCCTTCACCTGGTCTTGCTGTAACAGGGTTTAATTTTAAACCAACCGTGTTTTTAGCTCCCCCTTGGTTTATCCTTCTTCACCGCTTTCCAATTATAAGGCAAATAAACCAGTACACACACAGGGTTTCTTAGGTTTAAAGAAGAAAGATTGAAATTTTATTAAACTTAAACAAACCCTAAATCGGTTAACACTTACAGATACACAACGCGCCGATGCTAGTACGCATACGTGATACACACATGCAGATAGGGACAAAAAAAGAGAAGAAATAAAGTGGAAACGTTTGAGGCAATATCTGAAGAGTTTTTGTTACAGGTCTTCAAGCTCACTGTACAGTCCTTGATTGTAGGTGGATCTTGCTTTTCATTGGGGCCCAGTATTCTTCTTAAACTTTGTTCACTGTGGGAGACTTTTCTCTCTTGGGGTTCATATGTCTTCAGTGGGTTTTTGGAGTTCCGTGAGAAAGAGATGGGAGCAGGCAGACAGGCAGGAGGTCTTCTTCAGTCGTGGAGCATTCTGCTTTCTGCCAGTTCAAACACTGCCTCTATAATTTAAAACTCCCCAAGTTGGCCAGCAGGGTAGTCACGTGACCAACTGGTATAACCACTTCTGGCTTTGTGGATTGTCTTGTCCTTTCAAGCACCGTCTGTTAATATGCAAATGCCTTTGTTTTCAGCCAAGGTCTGGCAGTCCTTAGAACAGGCCTTTTCTTCTTCCCAGCAACAATTTGAAATTTAATGTCCATGTGGTGAAATTAATATACCTCATTCTTGGCAGGTGGGGGCCTGCATGACAATAGTTTTTAGACGCTGCAATGGTGACCTTTGTGGAGGAGGTGGAAAAGAGGACAGATGTCCAGTAGCTGTTGGGGGCCGGGGAGCACTCCAGCCACATGCTCAGAAGACAGTGCGATCAGAGAGCTGTGAAGGTCAATGCCAGGAGTCAAGCCCCGAGGACCTGGATGCAGTGCCACAAATGGTTCAATGATCTCACACGAGTGGACAAGGTTAGTGACAGCATCTGTGAATGCCATACCCTACCAACTGCATCACATGCCTCATACACTGCTCAATTCAACACAGTCCCATCACTCACTATCAACAATCTCAATCAATCAGGACTCTTACCTGACGTTCATGTTTCAGCACACTCACACACTCAGCACTGCTGTAAGCCTCACACCCAAATCTCACAACCTGCAAACACTGGGCTGGATTTTGCACAGCCGATTGGCTGGGAATGGTAGCATGGGGGGTGGAGAATCGCAATGCATCTGTCCACCCGTAAATCCAGCGTCACGAAATTGGTTCTGGATCTTGTTACTGGTGGCAAAACACAATAGTGGCACCGTTGCCACAACGCGACAGGAATCTATTTTAAATAGCCGAAATGCTGATTTAAATATATTTAAATATTATAAATGATTTAATGATCAATGAGCAATTATGTGAATGGCGGGCGGCACGATTCACAACCAGTGCAACCTGGCAGCACAAAGGCAAGAGGGCACATTGGCATGATGGGTAGGCAGCCTGCAGCATTGCTGCAGGGGAAGAGGGGGCTTTGCAGACCATTGTGGGAGTGCGATGCTGCGGGCTCTGCAAAGGGGTCTGGGGCTGCAGAGGGATCGGCAAAGGGATCCAGGCTAGCAGGGGCTCTGCAAAGGGTCTGGGGTCACAGGGGCTCTGCAAGGGGACAAAGTGTGCGTTTAGGGTTGGGGGTGGGGGGTCAATATGGGGTAGGCAAACTGGCAGCACAGGGCTCGAGGACCCCAAAGGGGTGCCATCAACATCAGGGATCATCTGATTCAGGAACGTTTCAGCTGAGCCCCTCTGACTCAGGATGAAAGGCATGGAATGGAACTCACTCTGAGCTGCCTGTGTTATCATTTTCATTGAAGATACAGACTGGAACTCTGAACTGTTACCACCAATGAAGGACGTACATCTGCCCAGAGGTTTCACCGTCACTGTAGACAGACCCTTGCTCTCCTTCACCACTTCACACCTCTTTTCTTGGCCCACCATTAATAACAGGAGGCTCACACATCTGGCTCCATGTGTCCTTACTTACATGGTGCTCATAAATGAAAACAGTACACAGTTACAGGTAGAGGACGCCAGTGACCCACTCAGTGCTCTCCCCAGCACAGTGGCCTCCACATTTGACTGCTTCTTGTGGTGCTCTCTTTGTGGCCCTGGAGGAGGTGGAGGCAGCCTGCTCACTTGTCTCTGCCTGCAGCTGAGATGTATGTGACGATCGTTCTCGTCTTGGAAGTGCCCATGGAGGCATCTCCAGAGACTTCTGCACCTGAAATCATTGTGGAGGCAGTCTCCATCACTGGACCCTGCTGCAAAGATGCTCCGTCCAGAGGGGCAAAGGAGGCCGAAGATGATGATGGTGTCCCGTGAGGGGTGGCACCCTCATCCTCCTCAGTGACTGCCTTAGCCTTTGGCTGGCGTTCTGGATGGCTGGAAGGGAGCACCAGCTGAGGCACAACTGGCATCCCCTCCAGACATCCCTGTGCTATCAGCACAACTGAACAGTCAAGGCGACACAGTGTTGAATGCATCCTGTGAACATCAGTGTGCAGTTCCTGCATGCACTCCAAGTGCTGCTGCATATGGCTCTCCATGAGATTGGCCACTCTCTCAATGAAGGGGCTCATGCACTCAAAGCCCTGAGCCATGGTGGCACATCTGAGCTGGATGGACTCCTCCATTCTCAGCCCATGATCGCACCCTGTCTCAAGGAACTCTGATCTGACATGTGGGAGCACATCTGCTGCTGCTGGTCTAGGTAGAGTCTCCTTTCCTGTGACTCCTGAGGCCCTGCATCTGTGCCCAGCTGAGCAGGGCTGTGTCTGTTCTCCTTCCTCTTCCTCTGAGGGGGACTGCCCACAGCTGCCTCTGCCTTTGCCACCTCCTCCTGCTCACTGCCATGCTCATCAACAGTGCCACCCTATCTAACCATGTGCGAGGACCCACTGAGGTGATTGTATCTGCACTAGTTGAGGGTGTGCCTGTAAGGTGTGGCAGTGCCTCTTCGGAGCACTGTTTTGATGCTGTTGGCCCAATGATGGTGAGGGAGTTGGACTCACTGCATCAATGTCTGCACTTGTGGGAGACACAAGATCATGAGAACTAGCCTTGGAGAGCAGAGGGTTCTACAGTGCTGAGGCTTTCCAATGGCAACTCAATTTCCGGTATGCTGTCCAACGGGATGGAGTGCAATGCGCCCCTTAATGAGCGCATTGCACTCACTGATCACCATCTCCACTGTGGATGCCCATCTCGTCCTGCCCAACTTGCTCTTTGTCTGCGACCCTGGCGATATCCATGGCTCCCTCCTCCATGGCAGTGATACTGTGAATTTAGGGAACCCTCCACCTGTCTGGGCCCTCTCATGGGCATTGGGCCCGTTTCTCCTGCAAGGACAAAAGAGAGAGGCACTGCTGGCCTCTCTGGCCAATGTCCTATTCATTAGAAGCTGCATGTTTCAGTGCTGGCAGGTCCTCTTCAGTACTATGGCTCTAAGCTATTCTGAGGGGTCAGTAAGTGGCCTGCGCACACAACCCTCCCATGCTCAGCATGTACCAAGAGGCTCCTCAACCAGTATGTCTCCTGGAGGGTAAATATCCAAAGACCTGTCCTGAGGGTTGGGGATGGCACTCACCTTGCCAGAGTGCATCAGGTCACTAAACCTCTTGCAACACTGGATCCAACTTCTGCGGGCCACACTCCGTCTGCTGACTGTGTCAACTATCTCCATCCAGGCCTGCTTGATCTGGATGTGTGGTCTCTTCCTGCCACCCTCCAGGAAGAAGACTTCCCTCCTCAAACTTATAGCCTTGAGGAGGACCTCCAGGTCCATATCAGCGAGCTGACGGGCTGCCCTGCCCCGGGTTCCAGGTCTCTGGTTCTCCTGAGGCATTCTATAATTCTATGATTCTATGATCTTCCAAACTGAATTTAAAGCACTAAAACAGCAGCCACTGGTCTCTTTGAATCAGGTCCACACTTGGCCAGTCCCACTTCCATTCCCGCCAAACCCATCTCTAGGCTAATTAAGGGGTGCCCTGTGAAAGTCCGGGGAGATCACTGTTTCCCCTTGTTGGGGGGCGGGGGATGCAGGTTCAGAACCTTGATATGGCCCCAACTTCTGCTTCCTGCCTTGGGATGGAAAACCCTGCCCATTGTAGGTACATGGATGATAGTAGAATGAAGGGTATGTAGGTAGTTTGATCTTAGAGTAGGTTAAAGGGTCGGCACAACATAGTGGGCCGAAGGGCCTGTACTATGCTGTACTGTTCTATGTTCTATTCTCTCTAAGCCTTTCCCCACCATGGTGTTAGGCTGACTGGCCTGTAGTTGCTGGGCCCATCCCTCTCCCATTTATTAAAACAGAGCACTAACATTTGCAATCCTCCAGTCCTCTGACACCACTCCCATATCAAAAGAGAATTAGAAGATTGTGGCCAGAGCCTCTGCAATTTCGAGCTTTACTGCTCTCAGTAATCTAGGATACATCGTGTCTGGACCTGGTGACTTTTCTACTTTGAGGACTGCTGATCTTTTAAGTACAACCTCTTTACCTATTTTTATCCCATCCAATATTGCTACTGCAGGCACCTTTACTGCTTCATTGGCAGCATCCTCTTCTCAAGTGAAGACAGATGCAAAGTACAGATTAAGTACTTGGACCATGCCCTCTGCCTGCACAAGAATATCTCCTTTTTGGCCCCTGAACAGCCCCACCCTTGCTTTTGTCTATCCTTTTGCTATTTGTGTGTTTACAAAAGACTTTTGGTTCCCTTTTATGTTAGATGCTAATCTATGGTTCAGTTAGGAATTTTGCTGTTCCCTTTACTCAGCTCTACTCAAGGTACTACTGTGCACTCCAAATAAGCATTTCTCAATGGAAATACCTTTATTTTCATGTTAGGAAGAAGAGAAAGATGAAGATATAGATGAAGCTAGGTTACTGAAAGTATCTCTTATTTAGGTCTTACTTAGGTATCCCCTCAGCATGCACAGAATGCACTAGGAGAGGAGTGGAACAGGAAAGCCAGATGCCAGAGCAAGACTGTACAACTGATAGCCCAGAACTTCCAGTACATATAGATTGACTCACCAATGTCACTACACACCTGTCTGTGCTTCCCCCACTGAACATGCAACCTCACAAAGTCACTCACTTTCCAAGAATTCTGCCAACTTCTTTCATAAGACAGAAGTCTCCATTTCCCCGTCATCATCCTACTCCCAAAACTTGAAAGCAGATAGAGAAATGAACTCATAATTCTGTGATCAAACTGTCTTTACTTTAAACAAGAGCAAGAAGTGCCAACAAAATCAATTCTCCCTATTTACACCTACTTCTTACCACATAGACTACCCTTTGTGCAAACTAACGTGCCTATGCTAGTTCCTACTACACCAGTGAGGGAAATGAAGTAAGCCATGGACGGCTGAAGTGGTTCCTTAGAAACTTGAGGCAAATTCCACTTTAGGGTAATTGCTGTCCCTGAGAGACCAACATCCACCAGCTTAGCATTGGTAATAGTAAAAAGTGTTGGGCGCAAGGGAAATACAAAGAAGAACAAAAAAAAATAGTTTTTGTATGAGAGATTTCCGAACCTACCTGGATAAGATTGAGCAGTGAAAACCAACTCATCTTCGATTTTCCTCATGGCATATTGAGGGAGATGCATCATTTACATATAATAGCTGACTGGAGATTCAGCAGATGAATTGCAGAGAGGAACAAAATACAATTGGACATTTGAGGCAGTAAAGATTAACTTGGGAGTTGAAAACAATAAACAGCTACTACCTCAATTTCCCCTCAAGGAAAAGTACTTGCTCCAATTTCACACAGACAAAATGCCAGAAAAGGAATATAATTTTGGGACCAAGGTTTGTTCAACATACAGAGCAATGCACAATATTTAATGTCGTTGAAATGATTTAGTCTCCTATAACTTTGTGTTCTTTTTTTCATGCCAGCTAAAAAATAATTCCCTGACTAAAAGGGCAGGTAACCTGGTTTCAAGGGCTGAATTTTCCCACGGTGTCAGAAACCTGACATTGGGACCACTTGTAGGTCCCAAACGTGCGGTTCCCGACAGCGTGACCGCCAATGCTGGTTTACAAGAGCTGCCTACTAATTGCCATCCAATTAAGGAACAGGATGCGGAAGAGCCAATGGGAAGGCCCGCAGGAATGTCTGTCCGGCAGCTCCACCAGGGGAGGTGAGCACTGCTGAGGAAGAGGGAGACAGAGGGGGTGCCCCAAAATAGAGGTGCTCACGAGAGGCTCCAAAGTCAGTTTAAACAAACAAGGCCCAGAACTGTGAGGGCCCTCAGAGTGGAGCGGGAAATTCCTTCACAGGAATGCCTGCAGCCACTGTTATGTTTTCGCTGGTTTTCTGGATATTTATATATATATATATATATATATATATATATATATATATATCAGATTTATCTCAGAGCAATGCAGATTTGACAATACTTCTAAATCAACCCGGTTTATTTACTGTACTTTAAAATATCTCAATATTTACAAGATTTCAGTACAATATCTTTCAAAACACTCTTGTATTTACTAGAACTTTCCAGCCTCTCTTTTAGTTTCAGTTTCAAAATTAGGCTTAAGCAATCAAGCAGAGTGACAATACAATCAAACTCAGATCAATTAACCCATGGAATTCGACCTCTGAACCTGCGGCTCCCGTATACCGGAATTTCATTCAGTCACCAATGTCCCTCCAACCTCCCACCAAGAGGCCACTCCTGAAGTGAAGCCTGGTTCCCAACACAGCAGAGGGCCAAGGCAATACTGGGAAACTTCCATTGTCAGAAAATGGACTCTAATTGGGGCCTTAATTACACTGATTGCCTGCATACCTCCATCAAGCAGGTTGCCAATTCCAGTGGCAGCCCACTCCAGGAAAGCTTGCCCGGAGGAGGGACCATGTCAGAGTTCCCTGCCTCCAAACCCGCCTCCGCGGAGCTGTGAAAATTCCCCCCAAGTCTCTGCTCTTGAAATGGCTTCTGCTTAAAAGCAACACCAATATTGTTTACTTTCTAATTTCTAATTTTTAATTAATCTAGGGAAGTGCCACACCTTCCCCAAACTGAGATCAAGAGCTCACTATGTGGAAATGGCATCCTTGTAACTTTGTACAATAATGCACTAATCTGCTACAATGCATATTTAATCAAAAGATGTATTTTTCAAAGGGGGTAAAATGGACCCATATAATCGCATAATCTGACATTACCAAAATAATCAGTTAACAGAACTGAAGAATACTTGCTGTCTGCAAACTTACTTGAAATAGTAAAAACTATACTTAAGTAAATGTTCCTAAAGTACCTGCTTAGCAGCAGCTGTGTCTAGTCCTCGTACAATGCAGATATCTTTGACATCAGTAACTTCATCATCTGAAAAAAACGTAGCATAGATGTTCATTTATAAGAACTCAATTCATAATTCAACTTGATATATAAATAAATCTTTGGGACACGACCTACATTTTTAAATATGTCAATCTAAATGTATCACACATGAACACCAATACAGATTTTAACATTTGAGTGATTATTTAGTGCCTAAACAATACTGTCACTCAAAGACAGTTTCTATCATATTATCAAAACTAATAGAAATTAGGAACATCGGAGCAGGAGTGGGCCATGTAGCCCATCAAGTCTTCTCCACCATTCAATATGACCATGGCTGATCATCCACTTCAATGCCTTTTTCCCACACTATCCCTATATCCCTTAATGTCATTGGTATTTAGAAATCTGTCAATTTCTGCTTCAGACATACTCAATGACTGAGCTTCCACAGCTCTGTGGGGTAGAGAATTCCAAAGATTCACAACCCTCTGAGTAAAGAAATTTCTCCTCATCTCAGTCCTAAGTGGCTTCCCCCTTATTTTGAAATTCTGTCCCCCGGATCTAGACTCCCCAACTAGGGGAAACATCTTACCTGCATCAACACTGTTCTATCCCTTTAAGTATTTTAAGGTTTCGATGAGATCATCTCTCATTCTTCGAAACGCTAGAGAATATGGGTGCAGTTTCCCCAACCTCTCTTCATCAGACAGTCCTGCCATCCCAGGAACAAGTCTGGTGAACCTTTGTTGCACTCCTATGACAATAATATCCTTCCTAAGGCAAGGGGACCAAAACTGCACACAGTTCTCAGCTGCAGTCTAACCAAGGTTCTACACAATTGAAGCAAGACTTCACTACTCCTGTACTCAAATCCTCTTATGATAAAGGCTAACATACCATTAGCCTTCCAAATTGCTTGCTGCACCTGCAGGTTAGCTTTCAGTGACTTATTGACAAGGACACCCAGGTCCCTTTGTACATCTACACTTTCTAATCTCTTACCATTTAAGAAATACTCTGCACATATATTCCTCCTCCCAAAGTGGATAACCTCACATTTTTCCACATTATATTCCATCTGCCATGTTCTTACCCACTCACTAAGTCTGTCCAAATCCCCTTGAAGCCAACTTGCATCTTCCTCACAGCACACATTGCCACATAGTTTTGTGTCATCTGCGAACTTGGAAATATTACATTTGGTCCCCACATCCAAATCATTGATATATATTGTGAACAGCTGGGGCCCAAGTACTGATCCTTGAGGTACCCCACGAGTCACAGCACAAGAATGACCCGTTTATTCCTACTCCCTGTTTTCTGCCTGTTAACCAATCCTAATCCATGCCAATATATTACCTCCTATCCCATGTGCTTTAATTTTGCTAACCAACCTCCTGTGGCGGACTTTAGCAAAAGGCCTTCTGAAAATCCAAGTATACTACGTCCACTGGCTCCCCTTTATCAGTTCTGTTTGTAACATCCTCAAAATATTCCAACAGGTTCGTCAAACATGATTTCCCATTCATAAATCCATGTTGACTATGTCCAATCAGATCATTATTATCCAAGTGTCCATTTATCACATCCTTTAGAATAGATTCTTGCACTTTCCCTATTACTGATGTAAGGCGAACATGTCTGTAGTCCCCTGTTTCTCTCTCCCTCCATTCTTAAAGAGTGGGGTGGCATTTGTTACCTTCCAATCTGCAGGAACTGTTCCAGAATCTATTGAATTTTGGAAGATGATCACCAATGCATATTAGGTCCTAGGGACTTATCAACATTCAGCCCCATTAATTTCTCCAATACAACCTTCTTACTAATTTCCTTCAATTCCTCATTCCCATAATCCCTTGGATCTCTAATTCTGGGAGATTTCTTGTATCTTCCTCAGTGAAAACAGACACAAAGTAATCATTTAGCTTCTCTATTCCCCATTATAAATTCTCCTGACTCTGCCTGGTATGGACCCACATTTGTCTTTGCCAAACGTTTCCTACTTACATATCTATAGAAGCTTTTACAGTCCAATTTTATGTTTTTTGCTAATTTACATTCATATTCTATTCTTTCTTTCTTTATCAGTTTCTTGGTCCTCCTTTGCTATATTCTAAAATCCTCCCAATCTGCAGGTTTACTACTATTTCTGGCAACTTTATGGGCTTTTTCTTTTAACCTTGAACAATCTTTAATTTCCTTTGTTAGCCCCGAATGACTGACTTTTCATTTTGGGTTTTTTGTGCCTTGAAGGAATATATAGTTGCTGTAAACTATGTAATAATTCTTTAAAGACTAGCCATTGCCTATGTACTGTCGCACCTTTTAATATATTTTCCCAATCCACCTCAGCCAATTTGCCCCTCAACCTTCATAATTTCCTTTGTTCAAATTTAACACCCTGGCTTCAGATTGAACTGCCTGATTTTCAATCATAATGTAAAATTCTATAATATTTTGGTCACTCTTCCCTAGAGATTCTTTTGCAACAAGATTATTAATTATCCGTTTCTCATTACATAGTACTAGATCTAAAAGTCCTCAACATACTGCTTTAGAAAACCATCCCTAACACGCTCCAGAAACTCATCTTCCGCAGCATTAGTGCTCATTGAATTAAATTGAATGCAAACTTGTTACAAAGCACTAATTGCACAAACCTCTAAATAGTTGCCAATTTAACTTCAGAGCAATGCACTCAATCAAATGCTCTAGAAATAAGGTGACTTTCTCCATAACAAAGACACTGATCCCTAGGCATTTCTCGAGCCAGTAGGTGGACTAATGGTATATTATTTTCAGCTTAAGTCCTTTGGAAAATACTATTGTTGCCAATCTCCTCTACTCTATAATGGTTGAAAACTCTTTGCAGTACAAAACACTCGAGAGTAGAAATTAATCTCAGGCGGTGGCGCAAAACAGGCAATATCGGATCAGCCACCATAGGCAATGAAACTGAATATCAGGCACTGTGCTTAACAGGCAGCTGATCTGATATCACCCGTTTTGCGTCACCACCCGAGACGAATTTCTACTCCTTGATAAGTGGAATTACTTTGAGTGATGATGAAATCATTGGCCCAGAAATTGATGGCAATTTCTGCAATGATGGCAAAACTGTTAGTGTTCACCAGCATTACTCCACTAAAACTGACAGCAACTTCTAAAGTCTGCACATGTGCAGAGTAACATGGAAACCCAAAAGTTGCTATCAGTGATTCTATCCTTCTCCAGAGGATGCACTGTTCAGGCACCTTCAGACTGCAATCCATGGGAAATCTATGAAATGACAAGAAGTTCTACTCTCCACTGCTGGACTCTGTCAAAACCCTTAACAGCATACTAACCTCTTAATTAATGCTAAGCGTCCTCATTGGCCTGAAAAGCTGATACTATATTTGTGGAATGTTAAATTACACCATTATGATAAAAAAATATCCACATATTTTTTAAATGTTTTTAAAATATTTGTTTTTATTGATATTTTAGCTTCTATCTAAATCCAATCATTTATTTCACTCTGAAAATTTAAGTTCAAAGTGAAGAATAAATTGTTTTTAACCTCCTGGTTTGCAATCTGTGACAATGTGATTGGCTGCTTAGCTTGCTTGCTGATATCACTCACTGCTCCATGCCTGGAAATCTCCTTGACTTGGCGCCAGATTTAGATGGCCATTGGGAAGGGGGAAATCCACATCACAGAGATCGCTCGATCTATGTGGGCAACTATCTTCAAGGTAAGTGGCGATCACCGTTTCTTCACCGCTGAATGCAAAATCAATGTCTGGACAATATGGTGGTGAGCTAAAACTCTAATAAACTGCTGGAAAATATAAGTGTTGCAAATTATATGTCTGCACTATATATTTTCTTGAGTTCAAAATCACAGGGATTGTTTTTTGGGCACTATGAGTGTCCCCAGATCTCCAAAATGACATCCACAATATGCATGCACACTTCAGGAGTGAGTTGCACCAGACATTATATTGTTTAGGTCATTATCGTGTGCAATGAACAGCCACCACAAGCATGCAGAACTGGCAGATCATGACACCAATCAGAGTGCAATGCTGATTTAGCACCACTGGTGCCATTTTAGAGCTCAATGCTCCAGGTAACATCCTCTCTTCAGCTCCCACCACTAAGTACGTGTTTAGCTGCAGGAAGGATCCACCCACCCGTGCTATTTAAAGGGATCACAAACTGCTTACAGGTTAATTGTGGGTTTATTTCTTCTGGCTGTCGCTTCAATTCGGCAAGTGTTTAGTGCATTCTATAGTTGCTTAAAGTTGCAGAACTCTACAGGAACTGGTGTGGCTTCTGCATAAACCAGTTGCTCCCTACATGGGTGCACGAGTAACCACGCCATTTGGTTACAACAAGACTTGAAGAATGAACGTAGGTCACACAGAGCAGGACAAGCTGCTGGAAGGTGGAGTAGGAGAGAGAAAAGTACTCTCAGCAGAAGACCATATCCACCCAGGGTGTTCAGGGAGTTGTCCTACCTGAATCTCAGTGAGGAACAATGTGTGTGACGTCTGCACTTCAGTAAGGGTGCCTTCACTGAAATATGACACTTGCTGTAGCACAACTGCAACCTCAGAGCACAGCAAGGACCACAATGCCAACGACTGGCAAGATGACCATGGCAATGAATTTTTATCTGGTTCCTTCTAGGCTGAAGCTGGACATATTTGAAACAGCTCACAGTTTGCCTTTCACTGTTATGTAAGGGAGGTCACTGAGCCTGACAGGTAACTACATTTCATTCTGTCTTGCCAGAGCAGAGTAAGTGGAGCGTGCATGTGGCTTCACTAGGATTGCAGGGTCCCCCATGCTGCAGAGTACCACTGACTGCATATCGCGCATCGCTTTTCAATGGCGCCACATGTCAACTATGAGCTATAAAGCAACCAAGATGGATTCCACTCCCTCATGATTCAGCTGGTGTGTGAATATATGGAGAGAATCATACAGGTCAATGCCCGGTATACTGGCAGCAGTCATGATGCCTTTAACCTGCAGCAGTTCGCTCCGTCAGCTGCATTTAAGCCACCATGACAAACTGAAGGGTAGCTACTGGGTGACACGCGCTATCCACTGACAACATGGCTGATGACTCCAGGATGCAAAGGACATGCATGTTCACAGCATGCATAAAATGGAAGCCATGCTGACACAGAAAATGTAATACTACAACTACTTATATTTATATACAGTTTTAATGTAATAAAACATCCCAAGGTGCCTCACAGGAGCATTATAAAACAAAAGATGACACCAAAACACAGAAGGAGATATTAGTTCAGATGACCAAAAGGTTGGTTAAAGAGATAGGTTTTAAGGACTGTTTTAAAGGAGGAAAGTAAGGAAGGGAGGTGGGGAGGTATCGGGAGGAAATTCCAGAGGTTAGGGCCTAGGCAACTGAAGGCGTGGCCACCAATGCTGGAGTAATTAAAATTGGGAATGCATAAGAGGCCAGAGTTAGAGAAGCACAGATATCTTGGAGGGTTGTGGGGCTGGAGGAGATTACAGAGATAGGGAATGGCAAAGCCATGGAGGGATTTGAAAACAAGGATGAGATTTTAAAATCAAAGAGCCAGTGTAGGTCAGCGAGTGCAGGGGTGATAGGGGAACGGGACTTGGTGCTAATTAAGACATGGGCAGCAGAGTTTTGGATGACCTCAAGTTTATGGAGAGTAGAATGTAGGAGACCAGCTAGGAGTGCATTGGAATAGTCATGTCTAGAGGTAACTAAGGCATGAATGAGGCTTTCAGCAGCAGGTGAGCTGAAACAGGGGAGAAATCGGGCAATGCTACGGCGTTGGAATTAGCCGGTCTTAGTGATGGCATGAATAAGAGGTCAGAAGCTCATTTCTGAGTCAAATGTGACACTAAGGTTGTGAAAAGACTGGTTTAATCTCAGACTCTTGTCAGGGTGGAGTCGGTAGCTAGGAAACAGAGTTCGGAACGGGGACTGAAAACAGTGGCTTCAGTCCTCCTCAATATTTACTTGGAGGAAATTTCTTCTCACCTAGTAATGGCTGTCAGATAAACAGTCCGATAATTGAGCAACAGCAGAGTAGTCGAGAGAGATGGTGATGAGGCAGAGCTGAGTGTCGTCAGCATACATGTGAACACTAACTCTGTGCTTTCAGATGATGTTGCCAAGGGGCAGCATGTAGAGAAGAAATAGCAAGGGACCAAGGATAGATCCTTGTGCGACACCGAGGTAACGGTGTGGGAGCAGGAAGAGAATCAATTGCAAGTGATACTCTGGCATTGATTAGATACAGAAGAATGGAACCAGATGAGAGCAGTCCCACCCAACTGGACGACATTGGAGAGGCGTTGGAGGAAGACGGTGTGTTCAACCGTATCAATGGATGCAAACAGGTTGAGAAGGATGAGGAGGGAAAGTTTACCTTTGTCACAGTCACAGAGGATGTCATTTGTGACTTTGGTAACAATTCTTTGGTACTGTGGTGGGGCGGAAATCTGATTGAAGGGATTCAAACATTAAGTTCTGGGAAAGATGGGAATGGATTTGGGAGGTGACAACACATTCTAAAACTTTGGAGAGGAAAGGGAGGTTGGAGATGGAGCGGTAGTTTGCAACGATGGTGGGGTCAAGAGTTGGGTATTTGAGGAGAGGGGTGATGAGGGCAGATTTAAAGGAGAGGGAAAAAGAAGAGATCAGCTAATATGGGAACCAGGAGGGGAAATTGGGTGGTCAGCAGTTTGGTGGTCAACAGTTTGTTGGTAATAGGATCAAGGGAGCAGGAGGTGGGTCCCATGGACAAGATAAGCTCAGAGAGGGCATGAGGGGAGAAAGGAGAGAAACTACAGAAAGAAACGAGTTCAGGACTAGGGTATGGGAGCACATTATAGGTGGGCTGGTAGAAGGGTGGGATGTAGCAGAGGAGGCTAATCAGATGGTCTCGATCTTAGTGGCAGATGGGTTTAGGAAAACAGTTTACAGTAGAGGAAAGAAGCCAGGATTATCTTTGCATTCCAGGATGATCCTGGAATAGTGAGCAGTTGTAGCAGATGGGAGCAGGACCCGTTCATGTTTTAAACGGTCCAGCGAGATCTGGCGGTGGATGGCTAAATCAGTTGTCCACGATAACCTTTCAAGTCTGCGTCCCTTAGACTTAATGGAGTCCAAAATAGGTACAGCATACCATTGGTGTGCTGATAAAATGCTTCGGTTGCCTGGATCACTTTAGAGGAGCTGTGCAGCACTCAGCAGTCAAGATTTATCATAGTCTACAGCATGCTGCACAACTCACCATCATGAGGGAACAGCCCTTGCCACCAGCTATAGGGTGAACAGCTGAGGAGCAGGAGCATTAGGAGGAGGAGGAGGAAGGCGGCGAAGAGAGGAGGCAACTTAGGCAGCCCTTTCTGCCCAGGCTGTCCATGATAAACTCATCCAAGGGCGATACCAATAACCACAACCCCAATTCCCCATTCACCAACAGTCCCACACCTTACTTCCCTCCTCCCTCTGTCACTGACCATCACAGTGTCTGCTTGCCATAATGTAAAATTAAAAGAAAATACAGAATAAATATTCTAAATCAAATTTAGAAATGAGATCATGCCATATTGCATACAAACTTCAATTAATCACCCTTGTGCATTCCCTTAGTGCTGTCTTAAAAGGTCTTTGCCTGGCCTAGTGCTCCTACACGGTATAATCCCAGTGGCTGCAGCATGGCTCGCGGAAGACTGATGACTTCCAGTGCAAATGACTGCTGGAATGCCAACTCCATCATCTCATAAATCAGGAGAGAAACTTTTAAAAATCAAGAGATTTGGCATAAAAATCATCAGTTACTATTTTTTCAAGCATAAACCAATATAGATTGACAGTTGGCTAATAAACAACATTAGTGGCTTACTTAATCTTTAACAGGTCAGAGCTCTTTATCAAAGCTATCTTATTACCCCATTTGGGTGCCTAATTTCAGGCACCAATATCCTGCGTTCCAAGGGCGCCTGAAGAGCGTCCGATCCAGGATTGATTGAGGTCATTATTCAGACATCCAGAGTGGCTGCCGAAGACAGGCGGTTGGCTCCTTACATAAGCTAATGATGGGCCTAATACCTGATTTAGGATCCCTCAGAGAAACTGGGTGCTGAAACGCCAGGCCTGTTCCCTCCAATTGGGATTTCTCTTGGAAGGTTCAGTCTCTCCCCTTCATGTGGGTCTCTCTCCAGTGGGGTTTTATGGGAGGTCTCTTATGGAAGGCTCAGTAGTCTCCTTTCCCCTCCAGAGGGGTCTATGAGTAGTCTCCCTCTCTTACACAGAAATTCATAGAGATTTACAACATAGGAGACCATTCAGCCCATCGTGTCTATGCCACAGACACAATTGATTCAATACTCTCTTGAAAATACCCTGCAAGTAAAACACACAGTAATTCAAGTCAGACTTTGAAACTAATAGAAGATTTTCTGCAAGTTCTTGGTTCATTACCGAACAATTTGCCAATCGGTCACATGGGTTCAATACACTGAAACAGTTGTAAAATGTGCACTGACCCTGATCAAATTGGCAAGGGTTAGATGTAAATCCTGCTTCTGAACTGGCTGGTACCAGTAATTTAACCTGACCTTAACTAACTGTCTGCATCCCAATTGAGTACATTGGGCCCAAGCTCTCCTGTAAACAAGGCAGCACCCTCGAGTGATTCTAAAGGAAGGGAGTCGCGCTTCATGCAAGACTTCACACAATATGTCAGACGTAGGAGCACGGGGGGAGCGGAGCAGGGAAAAATATCGAAAAGTGACATCACAATCAACATAGAGAGCAAGGGTGAGTATACAGGTAAGCTTTTAATATAATTTAATTTAAATCAAACATAGCATCAAATATCACAGGCAAGCAGGTAGGTGATTGATTTAGGAAGAAGCTACCTGTTTGGTGAGTATCTGGGAAGTGATTAAGGTCCATTCTAATCCTAATATTTAAAACAGCAAAGGAACGAGTGTTAAGCTTAATAAAATATATAGAAAAAAATAAAATAATTGAATGAAAAAGTAGTTTATTCAAACAATTAAGGATGGCAGGACAAGTGATGTGTCACGGCTGCAGCATGTGGGAGCTCCGAGATGCCAGTGTGATCCAGGGCAAACACGTCTGCAGTAAGTGTTTGCATAGAAACATAGAAATATAGGAGCAGGAGCCGGCCATTCTGCCCTTCGAGCCTGCACCGCCATTCAATACGATCATGGCAGATCATCCAAACTCAGTACCCTGTTCCCGCTTTCTCCCCGTATCCCTTGATCCCTTTAGCCCTAAGAACTATATTTAACTCTTTCTTGAATATATTTAATGATTTGGCTTCAACTGCTTTCTGTGGTAGAGAATTCCACAGGTTCACCACTCTCTGGGTGAAGAAATCCCTCCTCATCTCAGTCCTAAATGGCTTACCCCTTATCCTTAGACTGTGACCCCTGGTCCTGGACTCCACCGCCATCGGGAACATCCTTCCTGCATCTAGTCTGTCCAGTCTTGTTAGAATTTTGTTGGTTTCGATGAGGTCCCCTCTCATTCTTCTAAACTCTGGCAAATACAAGCTTAATCAACCCAATCTCTCTTCATACATCAGTCCTGCCATCCCAGAAATCAGTCTGGTGAACCTTCGCTGCACTCCCTCCATAGCAAGAACATCCTTACTCAGATAAGGAGACCAAAACTGCACACAATACTCCAGATGTGTCACCCTCTATAAAAACAAAGGTGACCGCGGTGACTGCAACAACTACCGTGGAATCTCCCTGCTCAGCATAGTGGGGAAAGTCTTTGCTCGAGTCGCTCTGAACAGGCTCCAGAAGCTGGCTGAGCACGTCTACCCTGAGGCACAATATGGCTTTCGTGCAGACAGATCGACCGTTGACATGCTGTTCTCCCTTCGTCAGATACAGGAGAAATGCCGTGAACAACAGATGCCCCTCTACATTGCTTTCATTGATCTCACCAAAGCCTTTGACCTCGTCAGCAGACGTGGTCTCTTCAGACTACTAGAAAAGATCGGATGCCCACCAAAGCTACTAAGTATCATCACCTCATTCCATGACAATATGAAAGGCACAATTCAACATGGTGGCTCCTCATCAGAGCCCTTTCCTATCCTGAGTGGCGTGAATCAGGGCTGTGTTCTCGCACCCACACTTTTTGGGATTTTCTTCTCCCTGCTGCTTTCACATGCGTTCAAGTCCTCTGAAGAAGGAATTTTCCTCCACACAAGATCAGGGGGCAGGTTGTTCAACCTTGCCCGTCTAAGAGCGAAGTCCAAAGTATGGAAAGTCCTCATCAGTGAACTCCTCTTTGCTGACGATGCTGCTTTAACATCTCACATTGAAGAGTGCCTGCAGAGTCTCATCGACAGGTTTGCGGCTGCCTGCAATGAATTTGGCCTAACCATCAGCCTCAAGAAAACGAACATCATGGGGCAGGACGTCAGAAATGCTCCATCCATCAATATTGGCGACCACGCTCTGGAAGTGGTTCAAGAGTTCACCTACCTAGGCTCAACTATCACCAGTAACCTGTCTCTTGATGCAGAAATCAACAAGCGCACGGGTAAGGCTTCCACTGCTATGTCCAGACTGGCCAAGAGAGTGTGGGAAAATGGCGCACTGACACGGAACACAAAAGTCCGAGTGTATCAAGCCTGTGTCCTCAGTACCTTGCTCTATGGCAGTGAGGCCTGGACAACATATGTCAGCCAAGAGCGACGTCTCAATTCATTCCATCTTCGCTGCCTCCGGAGAATACTTGGCATCAGGTGGCAGGACCGTATGCCCAATGCAGAAGTCCTCGAGGCGGCCAACATCCCAGTTTGTACACACTACTGAGTCAGCAGCGCTTGAGATGGCTTGGCCATGTGAGCCGCATGGAAGATGGCAGGATCCCCAAAGACACATTGTACAGCGAGCTCACCACTGGTATCAGACCCACCGGCCGTCCATGTCTCCGCTTTAAAGACGTCTGCAAACGCGACATGAAATCCTGTGACATTGATCACAAGTCGTGGGAGTCAGTTGCCAGCGTTCGCTAGAGCTGGCGGGCAGCCATAAAGACAGGGCTAAAATGTGGCGAGTCAAAGAGACTTAGCAGTTGGCAGGAAAAAAGACAGAGGCGCAAGGGGAGAGCCAACTGTGCAACAAACAAATTTCTCTGTAGCACCTGTGGAAGAGCCTGTCACTCTGGAATTGGCCTTTATAGCCACTCTAGGCGCTGCTTCACAAACCACTGACCACCTCCATTGTCTCTTGAGATAAGGAGGCCCAAAAGAAGGTGGTCTCACCAAGGCCTTGTATAATTGCAGCAAGACATCCTTGCTCCTGTACTCGAATTCTCTCGCTATGAAGGCCACATACCATTTGCCTTCTTAACTGCCTGCTGCGCCTACATGCTTACTTTCAGCAACTGGTGTACAAGGTCACCCAGGTCTCGCTGCACCTCCCCCTTTCCCAATCTATCAACATTCAGATAATAATCTGCCTTTCTGCTTTTGCCACCAAAATGGATAACCTCACATTTATCCACATTATACTGCATCTGCCATGTATTTGCCCACTCACTCAACCTGTCTGAATCACACTGGAGCTTCTCTGCATCCTCCTCACAGCCCACACTCCCACCCAGCTTTGTGTCATCTGCAAACTTGGATATATTACATTTAATTCCCTCATCCAGATCATTAATATATATTGTGAATAGCTGGGGTCCTAGCACTGATCCCTGCGGTACCCCACTAGTCACTGCCTGCCACTCAGAAAAAGACCCGTTTATTCCTACTCTTTGTTTCCTGTCTGTCAGCCAGTAATCTATCCATGTCAGTACCTCACCCCCAATCCCATATGCTTCAATTTTCTCCCTTATCTATTCTACTAGGTACATCCTCAAAAACTTCCAGTAGATTTGTCAAGCATGATTTTCCTTTCATAAATCCATGTTGACTTTGTCCGATCCTGTCATTGTTTTCCAAGTAGTCTGCTATTACATCTTTTATAATGGACTCTAGCATTTTCAGCACAACTGATGTCAGGCTAACCGGTCTGTAATTCCCTGTTTTCTCTCTACCTCCTTTTTTAAATAGTGGGATTACATTAGCTGCCCTCCAATCCATTTGAACTGTTCCAGGGTCTATAGAATTTTGAAAAATGACCAACAATGCATCTACTATTTCTAGGGCCACTTCCTTAAGTACTCTGGGATGTAGATTATCAGGCCCTGGGGATTTATCGGCCTGCAATCCCATCAATTTCCCTAACACCATTTCCCTACTAATACTGATTTCATACAGTACCTCCTTCTCACCAGACCCCTTGTTCCCCAACATTTCTGGGAGGGAATTTGTGACCTCCTTTGTGAAGACAGAACCAAAGTATATATTTAATTGGTCTGCCATTTCTGTTTTCCCCATTATAAATTCTCCCATTTTTGATTGTAAGGGACCCACATTTGTCTTCATTAATCGTTTTCTCTTCACATATCTATAGAAACTTTTGCAGTCAGTTTTTATGTTCTCTGCAAGCTTACTGTCATACTCTATTTTTCCCTTCTTAATCAACCCCTTTGTCCTCCTTTGCTGAATTCTAAACTGCACCTACTATCCCTAATTTCTTTTGTAAGCCACAGTTGAGCCACCCTCCTTGTTTTATTTTTGCACCAGACAGGAATGAACAATTGTTGTAATTCATCCATGTCCTCTTTAAATGCTAACCATTGCCTATCCACTGTCAACCCTTTAAGTAACATTCCCCAATCTATCATAGCCAACTCGCGCCTCATACCTTCATAGTTTCCTTTATTTAGATTCAGGAACCTAGTCTCAGAATTAACTCTCTCACTCTCCATCTTAATGCAGAATTCTATCATGTTATGGTCGCTCTTCCCCAAGGGACCCCGCACAACAAGATTGTTAACTAACCCTTTCTCATTACACAATACCTAGTCTAGGATGGCCTGTTCTCTAGTTGGTTCCTCAACGTATTGGACCAAAAAACCATCACGTATGCACTCCAAGAATTCCTCCTCTACAGTATTACTGCTAATTTGGTTTGCCTAATCGATCTGTAGATTAACATCACCCATAATTACAGTTGCACTTCATTGCATGCGTCTCTAATTTCCTGTTTAATGCCATCCTCTACTTTACCACTGCTGTTTGGGGGTCTAAAAACAACCCCCACCAACATTTTCTGCCCCTTGGTGTTTCTTAGCTCCCCCCATACAGATTCCACATCAGGATTCTCTGAGCTAATATCCTTCCTCACTATTGTATTGATTTCCTCTTTTACTAACAATGCTACTCCACCTCCTTTCCCTTTTTGCCTGTCCTTCCTAAATATTGAATACCCTTGGATGTTCACTTCTCATCCTTGGTCACCCTGCAGCCATGTCTCTGTAATCGCAACTATATCATATGCATTTACATCTATTTGAGCAGTTAATTCGCCTACCATATTGAGAATACTCTGCGCAATGAGACACAATGCCTTTAGGTTTGTCTTATCAACATTTTTAGTCATCTTAACATTATTTCGCACTATGGCTCTATTTTTTCTTGCCTTTGATTTCAATGTCTTCCACTTTTGCCTTTTTGTTTCCTGTCTTTCGTTTCTATCCTTGTTTCTTCCTCCTCAGTCTCCCCGCTCAGGTTCCCATCCCCCTGCCATTCTAGTTTAAATCCTCCCCAACAGCACTAGCAAACGCCCCGCGAGGACATCGGTTCCAATCTTGTCTGGGTGTAACACGTCCCGCTTGTACAGGTCCCACCTTCCCCAGAACCAGTCCCGATTTGCCAGGAACCTAAATCCCTCCCTCCTGCACCATTTCTCCAGCCACACATTCACTTTGTCTATTCTCTTGTTCCTATACTCACTAACACGTGGCACAGGAAGTAATCCTGAGATTACTACCTTTGAGGTCCTGCTTTTTAATTTAGCTCCTAACTTCTTAAATTCATCTGGCAGGACCTCATCCCTTTTTCTACCTATGTCGTTGGTACCGACATGTACCACGACCACTGGCTGTTCACCCTCCCCCTGCAGCCACTCCGACACATCCTTGACCCTAGCACCAGGCAGGCGACATACCATGCTGGAGTCTCGTTTGTGGACACAGATACGCCTGTCTGTTCCCCTTACAATTGAATCTCCTATCACTATGGCTCTCCCAGTCTTTTCCTTCCCTGCTGTGCAGCAGAGCCATCCATGATGCCACGAATTTGGCTGTTGCTGCTTTCCTCTGGGAGGACATCCCCCTCCCAACAGTATCCAAAGCGGTATATCTGTTTGAGGGGGGGGATGGCCACAGGGGACTCCTGCAGTACCTACCTGTGCCTACTACGCCGCCTGGTGGTCACCCATCTCTTTTCTGCCATTACCTGCGGTGTAACCACCTCGCTAAACGCGCTATCCATGGCGTCCTCAGCATTGCGGATGCTCCACAGTGAATCCACCTGCAGCTCCAGCTCTGTAATGCGGGTAGCCAGTAGCTGCAGATGGATACACTTCCTGCACACATGGTCATCAGGGACACTGGAAGCATCCCTGATTTCCCACATAGTGCAGGAGGAGCATATCACGGGTGCGAGCTCTCCTGCCATGACTTACCTTTAGATTACTTAGTTACTCCCGATAAAAAAATACTAATTACAGTAGGGGCCTTGTTCTACTCCAAACACTACCCACTACACTCTAAAGTCCTTCATAAATTACAATAATTTAAAAAAAAACACACTTTAGTGGTACTCACCTTCTCACTTATACGGTAGGTTTTGAGGTTATTTTTCAAAAAAAAATTTCCCTTATTTTTTTAAGCTATTTAAATGCACTAACAGCTGATACATACCCAACCAATCATCTTTCAGATTTCCCATGATGTCACTAAGTTTTTTCCCTCTTTGGAATCACAGCGTGCGCGCCGGCACAGACAGAGAGAGCGAGAGAGAGCCTGCCGCCACTCCTGTCGCCAGGTAAGTAAGGGCCTCAAACCCCGCTCTCTGCTTTTCAGGTCCCACTCAGGATGCGATTCCTCCCAGGTCCGCCAACCGCCGCTCCGGTCACCAGGAGCTTCGGCTCAGAGTCATTGAACTGGAGTCTGAGCTGCAGACAATGCGACACATCAGGGAGGGGGCAAGTTACTTGGACATTTTGTACCAGGAGGCGGTCACACCCCTTAGAATAGGGTCTTCTGATTCGGTCAGTGCTCAGGGACAGGAAAGTGTGGCTGCAGCTGAGGCAGGTAAGGGGACCCAGAGGATAGGAGTGCAGGAGCCTCAGCCTTTGCGATTGTCCAACAACTCTGAGGTTCTTTCAGCTTGTTTGGATGAGAGTGGGGGCTGCAGAGTGGATGAGCAACCTGACCATGGCACCATGGTGCAGAAAGCCATTCAAGTGAAGGGAGAAAAAAATGGTAGTAGAGGACAGTGTAGTGAGGGGGATTGACACTGTTCTCTGCAGCAAAGAGCGAGAGTCCAGACTGCTGTGTTGCCTGCCCGGTGCCAGGTTTTGGACATCTGCTCAGGGCTGGAAAGGAACTTACAGTGGGAGAGGGAGGATCCAGTCATCGTGATCCATGTAGGTACCAACAACATAGGCGGAACAAGGAAAGAGGTTCTGCATAGTCAGTATGAGGAATTAGGTGCCAAACTAAGAAGCCCAACCTCAAAGGTAATAATCTCGAGATTATTACCTGAGCCATGTGCAAATTGGAATAGGGCAAATTTAGATTACAGAAATTAATGCGTGGCTCAAAGACTGGTGAGTAGAAGTGGGTTCCAGTTCATGTGACTCTGGCACCAGTACTGGGGGAAGTGGTGGCTGTAGTGTTGGGATGGTCTACGCCTGAACCGTGCTGGGCCAGTGTTCTAGCGAGCCATATAACTAGGGAAGCAGAGAGGGTTTTAAACTGAATAGTGGGGGCAGGGGATCAAATTTGAGAAGATATGGTAAATCAAGGAGCAGAGACAAGACAAGAGAGAAAGGTATTAATATGGGAAATGATAAACAGACTGTGACAGGAAGGGACAGAGCGTACAAATCTAAGAGTAAATCAACAGATAAGGATACAGGTTACAAAAATAATAAAAAAGGACAAAACTAAAGGCTCTGTATTTGAATACATGGAGCATTCGAAACAAAACAGATGAGCTGAGAGTGCAAATAGAAATAAATAAGTACGATCTGATAGCCATTACAGAGACATAGCTGCAGGATGACATAGATTGGGACCTGAATATTGAAGGGTACATGGCATTTTGGAAGGACAGGAAGCTAAGAAAAGGTGTAGGGGTAGCTTTGTAAATTAATGATGGTATTAGCACAATAGAGAGGGATGAGCTAAGTTCAGGAGACCGAGATGTAGAAGCAGTTTGGGTACAGATGAGAAATCATAAAGACAAGAAGTTACTTGTGGGAGTGGTGTACAGGCCCTCTAACATTAACCACACTGAAGGACAGGGTATAAAGGAAGAAATAATGGCAGCTTGTCAGAAAGATAGAGCGATAATTATGAGGGATTTTAACCGACATATAGGATGTTTTCAGGATATTTTCTTGGAACAATATGTTCTGGGGCCAACCAGAGAGCAGGCTATGCTAGACCTGGTATTGTGCAACGAGATACGATTAATTAATGACCTCATAGTAAAGGCGCCCCCAGGTAGCAGCATCATATGATTAAATTTTACATTCAGTTTGAGGGAGAGAAAAGTGGGTCCAAGACTAGTATTTTAAACTTAAATAAGGGCAATTATGAGACCGTGAAAGCAGAGCTAGTTAAAGTGAACTGGCAAATCAGGTTAAGGGATAGGTCAATAGAGATGCAGTAGTAGACATGGAAAGGGATATTTCAGAATACACAGAACAAATACATTTCAACAAGAAAGAAAAATTCCAAGGGTGGGTCCCGCCATCCGTGGTTAACTAAAACAGTTAAAGATAGCAAGAAAAAGCCTATAATTGTGCAAAGATGGGAGGCAGGTCAGAAGACTGGACAGAATATAAAAAACAGCAAAGAATGACTAAAAGATTGATAAGGAAGGTAATATTAGAGTACGAGAGAAATACAGCTAGAAATATAAAGACAGATAGTAAGAATGTCTACAGATATTTGAAAAAGAAAAAAGTTAACAAAGTGAGTGTTGGTCCTATAGAAAGTGAGTATGGGGAATTAAAAATGGATAATAAGAGGCTGTCAGATGAATTGAACAGATATTTTTGCATCAGTCTTCACTATTGAGGATACAAGTAACATCCCAGTATTAGCTGTAAGTCAGGAAATGGAAGGGAGGGAGGAACTGAAGAAAATTACAATCACCAAGGAAGTGATACTGAACAAATGGTTGGAGCTGTGGCCTGACAAGTCCCCAAGTCCTGATGGACTTCATCCGAGGGTGTTAAAAGACGTAGCTAGTGAGATAGTTGATGCATTAGTTTTAATTTTCCAAAATTCCCTCGGTTTGGGGAAGATTCCTTTAGACTGTAAAATAGCGAATGTAACTCCTCTATTCAAAAAGGGAGGGAGACAGAAAGCAGGAAACTACAGGCCAATTAAGCTTAACATCTGTCTTAGGGAAAATGTTGGAAGCTATTATTAAAGACGGTATAGCAAGGCATTTAGAAAAATTCAAGGTAATCAGGCAGAGTCAAGATGGATTTGTGAAAGGAAAATCATGTTTAACCAATTTGTTGGAGTTCTGTGAGGGCATTACATGTGCTGCGGAGAAAGGGGAACTGGTGGGAGTATTGTACTTAGATTTCCAGAAGACATTTGATAAGGTGCCACATCAAAGGTTATTGCAGAAAATAAAAGCTCATGGTGTAGGGGATAACATATTGGCATGGTTAAAAGATTGGCTAGCTAACAGGAAACAGAGAGTCGGCATAAATGGGTCATTTTCTGGTTGGCAAGAAGTAACAAGTGGTGTGCCACAGGGATCAGTGCTGGGGCCTCAACTTTTTACAATTTATATCAATGACATCGATGAAGGGACCGACGGTATGGTTGCTAAGTTTGCTGATGACACAAAGATAGGTCAGAAAGTAACTTGTGAAGAGGACATAAGGGGCCTACAAAGGGATATAGATAGGTTAAGTGAGTGGGCAAAGACCTGGCAAATGGAGTATAATGTGGGAAAGTGCGAAATTGTCCACTTTGGCAGGAAGAATAAAAAAGCATATTATTTAAATGGTGAGAGATTGCAGAGCTCTGAGATGATGAAGGATCTGGGTGTCCTAGTGCATGAATCGCAAAAGGTTCGGATGCAGGTACAGCAAGTAATTAGGAAAGCTAACAGAATGTTATCATTTATCGTGAGGGTAAGTGAATACAAAAGTATGGAGGTTATGCTTCAGTTATACAGGGCATTTGTGAGACCACATCTGGAGTACTGTGTATAGTACTGGTCTCCTTATTTAAGGAAGGATGTAAATGCATTGGAGACAGTACAGAGAAAGTTTACTAGACTAATACCTGGAATGGGCGGGTTGTCTTACGAGGAAAGATTAGACAGGCTAGGCTTGTATCCACTGGAATTTAGAAGAGTAAGAGATAACTTAATTGAAACATATAAGATCCGAAGGGGTCTTGACAGGGTGGATGTGGAAAGGATGTTTCCCCTTGTGGGAGAATCGAGAACTTTTTAAAAATAAGAGGTCGCCCATTTAAGACAGAGATGAGGAGGATTTTTTCTCTCAGAGGGTCATGAGTCTTTGGAATTTTCTTCCTCAAAAGGCAGTGGAAACCGAGTCTTTGAATATTTTTAAGGCACAGGTAGATAGGTTCTTGATAAGCAAAAGGGGTGGAAGGTTATTGGGGGTCGTTGGAAATGTGGAGTAATTAGTTCAGCTATGAACCTATTGTTTGGCGGAGAAGGCTTGAAGGGCCGGGTGGCCTACTCCTGCTCCTAATTTGTATGTTCCTATGTTAGTAAATCTAAAAAACACCAAGAGTTGGAACAAAAACAAAACAATTCTGATGAAAGGTCACGACCTACTACATTAACTCTGTTTCTTTCTCTACAGATGCTGCCGCTCCTGCTGAATATTTTCAGCATTTCTGTTTTTGCTTCAGATTTCCAGTATCCTCAGTACACTTTGCTTTTGTATCAATAGTTACAATGTGAACTAAAAGGAAATAACTTAGTTTCAAACTTAGGACATGACTCCCTCCTGCCACCCCCCACCACCCCCCCCCCCCCACCCATTCCCGCCACACTGAAATTACAACAGAAATTAGAAAGCTTCTTTATTTACCATTACCATCAAGTCAGAAGACCAACCCCGGTTCAATGAAGAGTGCAGGAGGGCATGCCAGGAACAGCACCAGGCATTCCTCAAAATGGGGCGTCAACCTGGTGAAGCTACAACACAGGACTATCTGCGTGCCAAACTGCGTAAGCAGCATGTGATGGACAGAGTTAAGCAATCCCATAACCAACGGATCAGATCCAAGCTCTGCAGTCCTGCCACATCCAGCCATGAATGGTGGTGGACAATTAAACAACTAACTGGAGAAGTTGGCTCCACAAATATCCCCATCCTCAATGATGGGGGAGCCCTGCACATCAGTGTGAAAGATAAGGCTGAAGCATTTGCAACAATCTTCAGCCAGAAGTGCCGAGTTGATGATCCATCTCGGCCTCCTCCTGAAGTCCCCAGCATCACAGATGCCAGTCTTCAGCCAATTCGATTCACTCCGCGTGATATCAAGAAACGACTGAAGGCACTGGATACTGCAAAGGCTATGGGCCCTGACAATATTCCGGCAAGTGTACTGAAGACCTATGTTCCAGAACTTGCCGTGCCCCTAGCCAAGCTGTTCCAGTACAGCTACAACACTGGCATCGACCCGGCAATGTGGAAAATTGCCCAAGTATGTCCTGTACACAAAAAGCAGGACAAGTCCAACCCGGCTAATTACCGCCGCATCAGTCTACTCTCAATCATCAGTAAAGTGATGGAAGGTGTCATCAACAGCGCCATCAAGTGGCACTTGCTTAGCAATAACTTGCTCAGTGACACTCAGTTAGGATTCCGCCAGGGCCACTCAGCTCCTGATCTCATTACAGCCTTGGTTCAAACATGGACAAAAGAGCTGAACTCAAGAGGTGAGGTGAGAGTGACTGCCCTTGACATCAAGGCAGCACTTGACCGAGTATGGCATGAAGGAGACTTGCAAAACTGAAATCAATGGGAATCGGGGGAAAACTCTTGCTGGTTAGAGTCATACCTAGCACAAAGGAAGATGGTTATGGTTGTTGGAGGTCAATCATCTGAGCTCCAGGACATCACTGCAGGAGTTCCTCAGGGTAGTGTCCTAGGCCCAACCATCTTTAACAGCTTCATCAATGATCTTCCTTCAATCACAAAGGTCAGAAGTGGAGATATTCGCTGATGATTGCACGATGTTCAGCACCATTCGTGACTCCTCAGATACTGAAGCACTCTATGTAGAAATGCAGCAAGACCTGGACAATATCCAAGCTTGGGCTGATAAGTGGTAAGTAACATTTGCACTACACAATGACCATCTCCAACAAGAGAGAATCTAACCATCTCCCCTTGACATTCAATGGCATTACAATCGTTGAATCCCCCACTATCAACATCCTAGGGAGTACCATTGACCAGAAACTGAACTGGAGTAGCCATATAAATACCGTGGCTACAAGAGCAGGTCAGAGGCTAGGAATCCTGCAGTGAGTAACTCACCTCCTGACTCCCAAAGCCTGTCCACCATCTACAAGGAACAAGTCAAGAGTGTGATGGAATATTCTCCGCTCGCCTGGATGGGTGCAGCTCCAACAACGCTCAAGAAGCTCGACACCATCCAGGACAAAGCAGCCCACTTGATTGTCACCCCATCCACAAACATTCACTCCCTCCACCACAGTGGCAGCAGTGTGTACCGTCTACTAGATGCACTGCAGCAACGCACCAAGGCTCCTTAGACAGCACCTTCCAAACCCACAACTCTGACCAACTAGAAAGACAAGTGCAGAAAATGCATGAGAGCACCACCACCTGCAAGTTCCTCTCCAAGCCACATACCATCCTGACCTGGAACTATATCGCCGTTCCTTCACTGTCGTCAGGTCAAAATCCTGGAACTCCCTTCCTAATAGCACTGTGGGTGTACCTACCTCACAAGGACTGCAGCGGTTCAAGAAGGCAGCTCACCACCACCTTCTCAAGGACAACTAGGGATGGGCAATAAATGCTGGCCTAACCAGCGATGCCCACATCCCATGAATGAATTTTAAAAAATTATAATAACTAGATTTTCCCTATGGACTTTATTTTCCAATTTGTGGTTTTAGAAATGTTTTAAACATCATATTACTGCAGCATTTACTCACAATATCTCAATGATATACTTAAAGACTACAATGCTTTGCCTAAGGTGTGGTTCCTGTTTAAGAGAGGACATCTTCTGTGATATTCTGTGTCTGTCGGGAAGCCTGGGGTTAATCACAAATTAACATATCAAAATAATATTTTCTATTCAAAAGACTGGTTTGAGAGACAACTGGATGTGTTTTGTGGAGCCTGCGCGCTACTCAGGGATACGATCGCCTACGTACGGGACAGGAGGGTGGACACCTGCCTCATCAGCCTGGACCAGGAGAAGGCTTTTGACAGGATATCGCACACCTACATGATGGACGTGCTTTCCAAAATGGGGTTTGGGGAGGGAATCTGCAATTGGATCCAACTGCTCTACACAAACATCAGTAGCGCAGTCTCAATCAACGGGTGGGAAAGTTTCCCGATCAAATCTGGAGTCAGACAGGGCTGTCCTCTGTCCCCGGTCTTGTTTGTTTGCTGTATTGAACCCTTTGCTGAGTCTATTAGGAAGGATGCGAGCATAAGAGGGGTGACAATCCCAGGCAGCGGAGGCACTCAGGTCAAAACCTCCCTGTACATGGATGACGTCGCCGTCTTCTGCTCGGATCCGCTGTCCGTGCGCAGACTGATGAGCATCTGCGACCAGTTCGAACTGGCCTCGGGAGCCAAAGTTAACCACGGCAAGAGCGAGGCCATGTTCTTTGGGAACTGGGCTGACCGATCCTTTGTCCCCTTCACCGTCAGGTCAGACTACCTGAAGGTGCTGGGGATATGGTTCGGAAGGGCCGGGGCGTGCACCAAAACCTGGGAGGAGCGAGTAGCCAAGGTACGACAAAAGTTAGGCATGTGGGGGCGGCGATCTCTCTCCATTGTGGGTAAGAACCTGGTCATCAGGTGCGAGGCGCTCACGTTGTTGCTCTACGTGGCGCAGGTCTGGCCCATACCCCACTCCTGCGCCGTGGCAGTCACCCGAGCCATTTTCCGCTTCGTCTGGGGATCTAAAATGGACCGGGTCCGGAGGGACACGATGTTCAAATCTCTGGACAAGGGCGGGAAAAATGTACCCAACGTGGCCCTCATCCTAATGACCACCTTCGTGTGCGGCTGCATCAAGCTGTGTGTAGATCCCCAGTACGCAAACTCCAAGTGTCACTACGTGCTGAGGTTCTATCTGACCCCGGTGTTGCGAAGGATGGGCCTGGTCACATTGCCGCGGAACGCTCCATGCAGTTGGGCCGTGCCGTACCACCTATCCTTTGTGGAGCAGTTTCTGCGGGAAAACACCTTCGACCACCGGTCCATCAGGCAGTGGTCTGCACGGAATGTCCTCAAGGCCCTACGGGTAAAGGAAACGGTGGATCCTGTCGGATGGTTCCCCGAGCAGACCGTCAAAGTCATTTGGCGGAATGCCTCATCACCAGAACTTTCAAACAAGCACCAAGACGTAGCTTGGCTGGTGATGAGAAGGGCCCTCCCCGTCAGATCCTTCATGCACACCCGAAGTCTCGCCCCCTCCGCACAGTGCCCCCGCGTTGGCTGTGGTGGGGAAGAGACGGTCGCACACCTCCTCCTGGAATGTGCCTTTGCAAAGCAGGTGTGGAAAGAGATGCAGTGGTTTTTGTCAAGGTTCATCCCAAGCAGCTCTGTAACACAGGAGTCTGTGCTCTACGGGCTGTTCCCAGGGACGCACACCGAGACAAAGATCAACTGCTGCTGGAGGACTATCAATTCGGTGAAAGACGCCCTTTGGTCTGCCCGAAACTTGCTGGTCTTCCAGCGCAAAGAGTTGTCCACCAACGAATGTTGCAGACTGGCACATTCCAAGGTCCAGGACTACGTGCTGAGGGAAGCACTAAAGCTTGGGGCAGCCGCAGCAAAGGCTCAATGGGGAAAGACCACTGTGTAAGGTTCCCCCACCAAGCTGGACTGAGGGGCTGGATCCATGGGAAACCCCTCGAACTGTATCATTAATATTCTGAATTGCTGTAAATGTAAAACTGTAATTGACATGACAATTGTGAAACGGAAGGGTTGGGAAGAAACTCATGACAGTATTGAAAGAAACTGATCTCCCTTGCAATGTTTGTATTTTTTGGTGCTGTTTGGAAACTGTTTGGCAATGTAATTTTTACAGATTTTTATGAATAAAGTATATTTTGGATTTTAAAAAAAACAAAGAGTTGTCCATAGCCGAATGTTGCAGACTGGCACATTCCAAAGTCCAGGACTCTGTGCTGAGGGATGCACTAAAGCTTGGGGCAGCTGCAGCAAAGGCTCAATGGGGAAAGACCACTGTGTAAGGTCCCCCCTACCAAGCTGAACTGAGGGGCTGGATCCATGGAAAACCCCTCGAACTGTATCGGGAAAATTTTGTCTGCTGTAAAATGTAAAAATGTATCTGACACGACAATGAAATGGAAGGGTTGTGAGGCAACTCGTGATTGTATTGAAGGAAACGGACCTCCTTTGCACTGTTTGTAATTTTTGACTTGGTGCTGTTTGAAACTGTTTGATAATGTATTTTTTACATATTTTTATGAATAAAGTATATTTTGGAATTAAAAATAAAAAAATTCTAAGCACTCTCTGGATAAACAAGTTTCAACTGAATTCCTTATTGGATTTCTTACTGGGTTGACTATTCTAACACACTCCTGGCAGGCATCCCACACTCTACCGTCCATAAGCTTGAAATCATCCAAAACTCTGTAATCTTTTCCAGCCCCACAAACCCTCCGAGATATTTGCACTCCTCTAATTCTGGCCTCTTGATTTTAATCTGTTACTTCAGCTGCCTAGGCCCTAAGCTGTGAAATTCGCTCCCTAAACCTCTCCACTTTTATGCCGTTTTCCTCCTTTAAGATACTCCTTAAAACCCACCTCTCTGACCGATCTTTTGGTCATCTGCCCTAATATCTCCTGATGTAGCTCTGTTTCATACTTTGTTTGGCAATGCCTGGGTGAAGTGTTACATTCCAGAAAGTCAGTTGTTGAAGGATAGAACTGAAGCCAATCTTTACACACTTTTATAAGCATTTATTTACAGAATTACACATTAAAAGCATGCATCGCCTAACCCAACAACCACAGTTTTAATCTGTGTCTATTTATTGGGGAACAAGTGAATCTTCAGTTAATGCCACCACCTGCATACAATTAAATACAATTAACAAATTTCCTACTCTCTAAATAAAAATTTGACTTTATATGTACAACCAAAATTTCAAGACAAATCAAATCAAATCAAAAAGCTCCATATTCCAAACATTGTGAAAAGCCCCTCCTCTGGAACCTCTAACAGTTTCTTGGTACACGCATTTCTTTTTGTAAACCAACAGACAGTTGATGACTTGCATCCATTTAATTTAACTCATTTAATTTTAGAGATTTCCTTTCCCTCCAGCATTTTTTTCAAACTAGCAAGGTCAATCTGTAACCTATTCTCACACTTATTGTATAATGTACATTATCCCACAATAAATGTATGATGATATATTGGCACAGAGTTGCCGTGACAGGGTAAGGAACAGTGCCCGCTGTTAGTTAGACTTGCCCTTGTCCATTTAATGTTAACAAAATGTTAATGATATTTTGCCACGCAAGTTGCTGGAAGTGTGTAGCGCCTTCTATAGGGTATCTGGCATCAGAGTGAACATGGTAAACAATTGTCCATCTCCTTAGCAATCAGACTGAAGGCTTGTGAAATGAACTGCTCAAAGATTGAGAAGGAATTGTAATTTAGAATATCAAATCGTGTCCAGGAAAACAAATAATGCGAAGGAAAGAAAGATTGGACTAAGAAAGAGAGAGAAAAAGAGACAGGAAGAATAAGTTTTTAAAAAAATTTTAAGTCTCCAACAACAATTAGAATCTTAATGAGACTCCACAATTGCAATAATTAATTTTCAGTGCCAGAGAGGATGACGGGCAGTAACTAACACGTCAATAAAACGGTACCTAGATTGATTTTTTTTTAAAGATTGAAATGAGTTTACTTCGTATCTATCGTGCAACTACAGGATCTTTACACTGCATTCGAACGGGGAACCAAAGAGCAAGACGCTAACGGAGGAACAGCACGTCTCCAACTGCAACTTCTCAATTTCCATATTTAATCGTACATCTGCCCTCGCCTGAATTTGCTGTGACACTTGCACATTAACAATAGCTGGTAGCCTTGCCGTCCTTTTGATAGGAATTTTGGGCCAATTTAATGAATAAATATATCCACAGACACATATTAAGTAAATCTTGCTCAACCACTTGATGACAGCGCTTCCTCTGTTCTGTAAAGTGTCAGTACAACAACAAAATAAATAGGATTTAGCCGCAAACCCTATTTGGTGGCGTCCTTACCGTTCAGATCCAATCTTTTCAAAGCAATCCAAATACAGGTTGGACCTGCTTTGTCAGTTGCAAAAGCCATCGCCCTCACTGACAACTGCGTCCGGCAGAATACACTGCTTGTGGGTATATGTCACACTGCCCCCTCCAATCAGGAACTGCGGCACAGCCATGGCAACAGCTACAATTCCCAGGTATTATCCGGCGCTGAGCGTAGATGGTCGCGGAGTGAAGAATAGGCACACAATATGGGAAAAGATGAGAACAATCCAATCGAAGGGTGCCCATTGCAAACATTGCATGAAACAATAATTAACAATAAAAAGCACTTGGATGGTGAACTGGTTTCCATAGTTTTGAGTAGTAGTTAATCAGATACATTTTCTTAATATTATTTATAGCAAATTTTTAATAATTAAAAATCTATCAAATGACGAGGAATGTTCAGTAGATTATAAATTCCTACCGTGGACCAAATTTGTATCAGTCTTACCCAGATCTTAAAGCGGAAATAAGGGTGTGAAGAGTCAGCATAAGAAATGGGGTGAAGAACTAAAAAGGAATCCCTAACGTAAGAAAATGTTTTAAAAATTGGTAGTATTGGAAAATGTACATTTATTAAAAAGAGAGCATCTAACTTAATTCAAAGAGAAAAAAAGTTAGTTGTTAAAAGCAGAAAGCTAAATTGAAGGTGGGGGGAGGGGCATCTGCAAGAACCAAAGGCAAAGTTGAGAAGTGTAATAAGGGGCACCAGGGAGAATTTTAATCAAAGAGGGCATTGAGATAAGATTAAAAGCACCCAAGTGAAGTATTGCAGATGCTGGAAATCTGAAATAATAGCAGAAAATGCTGTAAATACTCAGCACGTCAGTCACCATCTGTTGAGAGAGAAACAGAGTTAACAGGCGGAATTTTCAAATCATAGTCACTGACGAAATGATGGGACCTGGAACAGGTCAAGAACTCAATTACTGCTGGACCAGGCTTTGCCATGGCTCTTTAACTCAGCCATGATATTCGCATCCTGTCTTCTGGGTTTCCTGAATAATCAGATAGGGCGAGCAGAATGGCACACCAAACCCGACAATGATGGCTGAGCATTTATAGGGACCCCTGCAGGGGTCAAAATGGCTGCAGGAAATCTTGGTGGTGAAACATTCACAAAGAGTAGAATGGAAGGAAGACCCAGAAAGGTGCTTATACCAATATCAATGCAGTTATAACTATGTTCATTTAAATGAACGAAAGACTTTATTTGAATTCCTCATTCTCATGGCCTCTACTTTCTTGCAACCCCCATCCACCCTGAACAGCAGTAATCAGGTGAATGGTATTATCCACCTTTATGAGGAGGAAAGGGTGTGAATATTATGGTTGGCTGCTTCACTGTCGGAATAAAGTATGTCATGAGGTGGTGGTGATGGAGGGGTGGTCATAGGGTTTCTGATGGCACTCTCAGATGGCTGCATGCACACCTATTACGTGAAGCATATCTGGATGAGTCTGTTCCAGGCTTCTCTGGCTGCCAGGCGTACAACTGCACCCTGAGCACATCTGGTTCCTCCTCTTCCTACTCTCCCTCCTCCTCAGAGGAGGAGGATGCCAGCCGCTCTCCACTTTCCTCTTGCTCCAGCTCCACACCTCTCTGCAGCTCAATGTTGTGAAGGGCACAGCAGACCACAACAATCCAGGAGAAACTTAATGGGGCATATTGAAGGTGCCTCCAGATCTGTCTGTAATGAGAAACATGCAATGAGAACCTTTTATGCAACATAAATGAGACTTGTGGAGTCCAGGTTGTTGAAGGTCTCAAACAGGTTTATTAAACAGCTAACTATTATATACAGTACAGAGCTATCTATTTACAGGATTTGGTGTTACAGTTACAGAGTGACTCTGGCAAGCAGTCGCATGACTATGTCCTGGTACTTGGCTGATTAGCATACAAAGATCTTAAAGGAACATTACTCTTAAAGGCAAACACACAACATTGTCCAGGCATCCGAACCACATCTTGAGCAACCCAATCGCTTTTTTAAAATCATTGCCCTGGTCATGATATGGCTGCAGTTGTATCTGTCCTCTGGTTCATTGGTAGAGTTCTTTTTTGGGGTCAGCAACCAGGTCTTCAGAGGGTAGCCTCTGTCTCCCAGGAGCCAACCACTGAGGCTGTGTGGTAGAGAGAAAAAATGTGGGTGATGTGATTGGTACAGAATGAAGGAGTCCTGACAGCTCCCTGGATATCTAGTGCAAACATGCATGGTCACAAACTAGCTGAACAATAAGGGAATGGAATCCCTTGTGATTGATGAAGACTCCAGGCTGATCTGATGGCACCTTGATTACCATAAGTGTGCAGTCAATCAGCCCAGGACGTGTGGAAGTCCAGCCGTTGCAGCAAAGTCAACAGCCCTCTGTGTTTGAGTGGTCCCATCCATTGCAAAGTCGATATAATTGGCAGCCTTGGAAAACAAGGCATCAGTGACCTGGGTGATGCACTTGTGGGCAGAAGACTGTGATATCCTGGAAAAGTCTCCAGCTGATCTCTGGAAAGAGCCAAAGGTGAAGAAATTCAAGGCTGTGGTGATCTTGATGCCCCATAGCAATGCGTGCCCACCTGGTCCTCTTGGAAAGACATCTGGTTCCAGGAGGCTGCAGATGTTGGCAAGAGCCTGATCCTCCTGAGGCACTGTTGCTCTGTCATTCTGTCAGGGGGAATTCACCCCCTGCCTGTAGACTCCATGCTGGGGGCATCGCCTCTTTCGAACTGGAGCTCTCTGTCCATTCCCTCTGTCCTGTTGAGTGGCATGTGGCTGTGGAGAAGGCAGCTGCTGCTGGTCATGTTGCTGCTGCTGTTGTCCTTGTTGTTGCTGTTGCTGCTGGTGTGGTTGATCCTGCATCTCCTGCTCAGAGGTCCAGGCAACTGCTGCATAGGTTGCTCTCATGTTGCAATGCAGACTGACAGCAAGGAACTTGAGATGCAGCTGAGTATACTCCAAGGCACTTGAAAGTAAAGGCCTGCTCAGGTATGAAATTGAAACCCGACCCGGGCCCAACCCGACCACATCCAACCTGAACCCAACTCAGGCCCGAGTCCTTTGATTTTTTTCCCGGGCCTGACCCGACCCAACCCGACTACCGTAATTAAATTAATTTTGAAGATTACTTCCCTCCCTAAGCAAGGCAGCATTGTGTCCACGTACAACCCGACCTGACCCGAGCCCAAATGCCGGACCCGAAAGAGAGACCCGACCCAACCCGAACCCGACACATTGACGGGTCTGGTCAGGTTCAGGTCGGGTAGCCATGCTTTACTTGAAAGTAACTCCAAAAAGTTGCAATTGATGCTTAATGTAGTGATTTCAGGCTGACAATTAATTTTATCAGCACAATCCAGTCACTCAGGCTAACCAGAAACGTGTCGATTTCAGTCTTTAAAGTCTTCCCAGCTCATCAATTTAATTACTCCCCACTGTGTACTCACCTCCTGGAACCTGTACATTGGCTGTTAAAGCCAGATTGCAGGGTTAAAGTGAGACTTAATGACCTATTTGGATATTTTAATTAGTTTCCCAACAGCTGCACGGGGGTTCCCCACTTGCCTCCAAACCCATCCAGGTCAAACCTGGAAGTGATGAGGATGATGTTGGATTCCTGACCCAATGCCACTCTTCACCTCTTTAACCAAACCAACACCTGTGCCCACCTTTCCTTGCCCATTAAAATTCTGCCCAACATTTCAGGTTCATAACCTTTCATCAGAACTGTAAGATGTTAAAATAATAAGTAGATCATCTTTAAAAGCTTGCAGAATAAAACAATTTAAAAAAGCTGTCTCAGGCTAAAAACATGTGACCCTAAATGGACTAATAATAATTCAAAAGTAAAATAAAGAAGGAAATAATAGGTTATAGATTTTAAAGTGACTAAAGAGCTCAAAAACAATAAATTCCCATAGATGTATGTATTTGTAAATCATTGACAATCATTAACACCAAAGGTGGTAGCTGCTTTCGCGATGCATGCATCAAGCTCTGCATCAAGGGACAGATCGTTTGTCACTGTGGACCCAAGGTAGCAGAATTTGCTAACCACTTCCAGTGGGTTGATATTTAGTGTGATCAGGGACAGAGATGCAACACCTTGTCCCATGACCACAGTTTTCTTGATGGCTTATCGTAAAGGAGAACAAGTTACAGGCCATGAATCTTTGTAACTGAGTTTCTGTGCAACCGACTAGCCCAACATCATCAGCAAAGAGGAGTTCTCTGATCAGGACATGATTTGTTTCTGTCTTTGCTTTCAGCCTTGATAGATTGTAGAGCTTGCCGTCTGACCTAGTGTGCAAGTAGACTCCTTCCATATCTGCATGGAAGGCGAAGGTCAGGAGCATAGAGAAGAAGATGCCAAACAGAGTGGGGGCTAGGACACAACCCTGTTTCAGTACATTCTTCACTCCAAAACTGTTTGAAGTGGAGCTATCAAAGTGTACAGTGCAGTGCATGTTGTCATTGAAGGAGTGGATGAGACTGATGAGCTTCAGTGGACAGACAATTTTTCCCAGAATCTTGGCCTTTCAAATCCTTTGGCCGACTCATGAAACACGCATGGGATAACAAGCTGACCCTTAGGACCAAGCTGATCGTTTATAAGGCCTGTGTTCTCAGCATCTTGTTGGATAACTGTGAAACATGGGCAACTTACAGCTACCAGGGAAAAAAACTCAGTAATTTTCATCTTCGCTGTCTGTGGTGCATTCTGACAAAGGCAGAGCTCCCAAGTGTGTTGGCAGTAATCAAACAGAGGCAGCTTCAATTGGACGCGTCCGCAGGATGGATGACGGTTGCACCCCATGAACCTTCTATATGGTGAGGTAGCTGGGGCCAGATGACCAGTGGGGCACCCAAATCTCTGCTTCAAGGATGCTTGTAAGTGTGACATGAAGGCCCTAAATGTTGACCATCATACATGGGAGTCACTAGCTGGTGAAAGAGGGAAATGGCAACACATCCTGTGGACTGGTGTGTGCTATTACGATGACCAGTTGCTACAGCAGCTTGGCAACAGGCGCCAATGTCAAAAAACAACAACTCACAGCGTCACTTGGCAGTTTCACGTGCAGCACTTGTGGCAGAACCTGCCTCTCAAGGATTGGCCTTCACAGCCATCAACAAAGGTGCACCAAGAGAAGACACCACACCTAAATGGATTGTTTGCTGTGTGTCCATCACCTTTTGTAGATGGAAGGATACCAACTATTGACAATCATTAATTGTTAGGAAAGATATGAAGGGGGGGTGGAGGGTGGAGGGAAGGTGGTACCACTGGATTAAAAGCAGTCTAATGTGGTGCCCACATTTGAATATGATGAATCAGAAACATGTAACTACATTCCCCAATTCCATGCAAATATTGGAATCAATTATCAGATGTAAACTTGAAGATTATTTTTTAAATAATAATTTAAAAAATCAGTCATACTGGATTTTGAGAGGGAAGAGCTTGCCTGACCAACCACCTTGACTTTTTTTGAAGAAGTGACATCCTAAGTGGACTATGGCTTTATGATGTGCTTTACCCAGTTAGGCCAAATTGTGCTTATGCACAATCAGACAATTTCATAGGAATGTGGTCTGCTTTTTGACTGGGCAGTAGTAGTCACCCTGTCCCCCAAAATTATACGAGATATATATGTTTGTTAGGATAGATGTATTTAGGAAATCAGCAGTTAAAGATCTGTGACCTCTGTGATCTGCTTCCTACTGTTTGTTCATTGATGGCATGACCCTGAAAAAGAATTGTACCATTAAATAGTAAGTAGAAACCCAATGACACCTCACAGATACCAAAAAAACTTTGGTTGCGATTTCAATGTTTAGAGATACAGCACTGAAACAGGCCCTTCAGCCCACCGAGTCTGTGCCGACCATCAACCACCCATTTATACTAATCCTACACTAATCCCATATTCCTACCACATCTCCACCTGTCCCTATATATCCCTACCACCTACCTATACTAGGGGCAATTTATAATGGCCAATTTACCTACCAACCTGCAAGTCTTTGGGCGTGTGGGAGGAATCCGGAACACCCAGAGAAAACCCACGCAGACACAGGGAGAACTTGCAAACTCCACACAGGCAGTACCCAGAATCGAACCCGGGTCCCTGGAGCTGTGAGGCTGCGGTGCTAACCACTGCGCCACTGTGCCGCCCTGTGTCTCTGACTATTACCAGCTTTATATCTGTGAATGCCATTGATGGCAAGAAACCCCACACCAGATATCACATAGCGTTACATAATATTTACAGCATAGAAATAGATCATTCAGCTTGACTGCTCTATGTCAGAGCTTTTGCTCCACATGAGTCCTTCCCACCATAATTCAACTCAACCTTTTGACATATCCTGCTAATCCTTTCTCCCTCATGTACCTATCTAGCTTCTCCTTATATGCATCCACTCTAGTCACCTCAACTACATGATGTGGCGGCAGATTCCACATTTTCACCACTCTCTGAATAAAGAAGTTTCTCCTGAATTCCTTTTTGAATTTATTAGTGACTCTCTTATATTTATGGCTCCTAGTTTTGGAACCCCAACAAGTGCAAACATCTTCTCTACATCTATACTATCAAACCCCATCATAATTTTAAAGACCTCTATTAGATCACCTCTCAATCTTCTCTTTTCTCGAGAAAAGATCCCCAGCCTGCTAATTGTATCTCTTATGAAGAAGGGTCACTGACCTGAAACGTTAACTCTGCTTCTCTCTCCACAGATGTTGCCAGACCTGCTGAGTGTTTCCAGCATTTCTTGTTTTTATTTCAGATTTCCAGCATCTGCAGTATTTAGCTTTTAGTTATATCTCTTAGTTCTGGTATTATCCTAGTAAATCATTTTTGTACTTTACCAGTGTTTCTATATCCTTTTTGTAAGATGGAAACCAGAACATGTTTGTCTTCCCGGTAAATATTGAAGCAAAGTAAAATGATTCAGTATTTCTGCCATTTCACTGTCATTACCTATGAGTTCAAGTTGTTCATCCCATATTGGTCCTATCCTCCCCTTTCTTGTCTATGTGAAAGAAAGAAAGATTTGCATTTATACAGCACCTTTCACAACTACAGGTCCTCCCAAAGCATTTTACAGCCAATGAAGTACTTTGGAAGTTTAGTCACTGTTGTCATGTAGGAAATCCAGCAGACAATTTGTACATAGCAAGCTCCAACAACAACAACAATAATGTGATAATGACTAGATAATCTGCTTTTGTGATGTTAATTGAGAGATAAACATAGACTAGAACACTAGGGATAACTCCCCTGCTTTCCTTTGAAATAGTGCCATAGGATCTTTTACATCCACCTAATAGGTGCAGACAGGGTTTTAATTTAATGTCTCATCAGAAGGACAGCACCTCCAACACTGCAGCACTCCTTCAGTACTATACTAGACTGTCAGCTTCTTGACTTTTATGCTGAATTCCGAAAGTGAGACATGAACCGAGAACCTCCTGATTCAGAGGCAGCAGTGACACCAACTGAGCCAGAGCTGCAGTCAGAAGTGCATAAAGACTTAGTGTATTTTTTTTTAGTTTAAATTTTGCCCTTATTTCTATTCATTCAAGGCATTTCATTATTGGATAGTTTGTTTCAATTTTTTCGTGGAATATATTTCTCCTGATCTCTATTGACCACCTTTTTAAGTATTTCCCACTGCTGTTCTATCTATTTGTCTGTCAATTCTTTTTCTTGTTTATCTTCCCGCGTTCTCATCCCTTTCATTCTCATCCCCTCAAAATTACTTTGGCCTTTGTCTTACTTCAATACCATTTGTTTAGTATAAGACTGCCTTGACTCGCACATTCAGTGACCCCTTGTTACCTGGCGGACAGCCATAAAGGCGGGGCTAAAGTGTGGCGAGTCAAAGAGACTTAGCAGTTGGCAGGAAAAAAGACAGAGGCGCAAGGGAAGAGCCAACTGTGTAACAGCCCCAACAATCAAATTTTTCTGCAGCACCTGTGGAAGAGCCTGTCACTCTAGAATTGGTCTTTATAGCCACTCCAGGCGCTGCTCCACACACCACTGACCACCTCCAGGCGCTTACCCATTGTCTGTCGAGATAAGGAGGCCAAAGAAGAAGAATGTTACCTTGTGACTGCTAGCCTTGGGCCATTATTTTCATTAATCACAGTACTGGATGGAGCTTCCTGATGTCATATCAATACTTTTTTGTTTTCTCCTTGGCTTCATGCAGTACAATCTCTCCATCTCACTTGCCATGAATTTGTGTTGTTATCTGTCTTCCTGCAGCCTACATTGTTCTTCTCCCTATCTCTCTTTTTTCTCTTTTTCTAACTTTCATTGTTTTCATTCTTACTCTTTTACATTCTCCAGTTTCAACATTTCTAATGGGAACATCCGCTCTTTATATATCTAGAGGTTTCAGCCACGGCTCAGTTGGTAGCCCTGTTGCCTGAGTCAGAGGTTGTGGGTTCAAGCCCTACTTCAGAGACTTAAGCATGTAATCCAGTGCTGAGGGAGTGTTGGAGGTGTTATCTTTCAGATGAGATATTAAACCAACCTTCTAATTGTCCTGTCAGGTGGATGTAAAACATCCTTTGGCACTAATTCAAAGAAGAGCAAGGGAGTTATTCCTGGCTTGACCAACATTTATTCCTTAACTAGCATCACCAAAACAGATTATCTGGTCATTATTACATTGCTCTATGTGAAATTTTGCTGTGTGAAAATTGTTTGCCATACTTACTACATCAGTTACTACACTTCGACTCTATGACTCTATGACTTCAGAAGTACTTAATTGGCTGGAAAGCACTTTGGAATATCCTGAGGTTGTGAGAGACACTAAATAATGCAAGTTTTCCTTCCTGCATAGTCAAATGAGCGGCTCAATTTTTTTAATTTAATATATAATTTTTTTTGTCTGTGTCAATTAATCGTGTCAACATTTTTAAATACCACTATTACTAGAAAGTTCATTTTAAAATTTGAAGCATTTTAAAATACCCTCGCTCCACCAGTACAATTCACATCACACTCCTGCTGTCAACAATGTTTCAGATTTCAGAAATTTTACATTAGCTGTTCTCTCGGGTCACCCCCCTAAGTGGCCCCTCCAATCTAAAGTGCACCTTACTGCTTGATATCTATTTCAAGAGTAGCATAACCTCAGGATCTGAACATAGAACCATTGGTGCAGTACTAGATACTGTGATCTCACATGTGTCACCAATGCAGAATGCACACTGAAAAATACCCTAACAAGGCGAAACAAGATGTAAACCAACAAATTGTTTTATTTTATGAAATATATGAACGTACAGAATACCATTTCTTCAATGAGATTCATCCTTACTGACTGCTACTGTAGCATTAAAATAATAAAATGCTTTTGGCATAATATTTTATTTTCTAGACTGGAGGAGAACAGAGTCAACAATATAATGGGCCTCACATTGCTCTAAAGCCACTACCTGTAATAAAAGCACAGCTTTATTTCAGCAGTTAGTTCTTGTCACTGTGAGATACTATCTGACTTCTACACTGAATCATGCTTCATGTTGTAATTGTTGTTGTTCCCTAGTTTCAGTCATTTGGTGGTGCTAAGCAGACATTTTATACAAAAATAAAATACGACATAAGCTGGAAATCAGAAACAAAAGCAGACAATGCTGGAAATACTCAGCAAGTCAGGCAGCATCTGTGGAGAAAGAAACAGAGTTAACGTTTCAAGTCATAACCTTTCATCAGAAAATTTATACACTTCTGTTTCTGCAATGTAGCTCCAAGTGATTAATACCAGATCTTTCAACAATATCATATATAGATGGACAGTGATATAGTATAAAAAGGTCATTTAGCCCATCCTGGGCTTTATAAATAAAGGCTTCAAGTACAAAAGCAAGGAAGTTATGATTAAGCTTTATAAAACATTGGTTCAGTCTCAACTGGGGTATTAATTCCAATTCCGGGCACCACCTTTTAGGAAGGATGTAAAGGCTTTAGAGAGGGTGCAGAATAGATTTACAAGAATGGTTCCGGGGATGAGGGACTTCAGTTACATGGATAGGTTGGAGAAGCTGGGATTGTTCTCCTTAGACAGGAGAAGGTTGAGAGAAGAGTTGATAGAGGTGTTCAAAATCATGAGCACTCTAGACAGAGTAGATAGAGAGAAACTGCACCCATTGGCAGAAGGGTCGAGAAACAGAGGACACCGCTTTAAAAGAACCAACAACAACATGAGGAAAATCTTTTTTAAGCAGTAAGTGGTGAAGATCTGGAATGCACTGCCTGAGCGGGTAGTGGAGGCAGATGCAATCGTGACTTTCAAAAGGGAATTGGATATGCACCTGAAGAGTAAAAAATTGCAGGACTAAGGGGAAAGGGCAGGAGTAGGACTAGCTGAATTACTTTTGCAGAGAGCTGGTATAGACCCAACAGGCCAAATGGCCTCCTTCTGTGCTGTGACCATTCTAAGATTCTGTGATTCTAATTCATACATTCAAAAAAGGTATAGTTTCCCATCACAACTGTTTCCTAATTTAAAGCTTTAGGCCTCCATTACAATACCTGTTGATCATCCTTTTAAGAACCTCCTCAAAACAGTCCTAAATTTGCCCTATGCCTCTTTGAACATGTGCCCCCTTGACTGTTATGCAGTAGTTCAAAGTAATGTTTGCTTTCTCTGTATTGTTCACTAACTTGCATACTTCCAAATGAAACATGTTTTGCTATGTCGTTAACTTCTGACAAAAGATTATGTTATTTGTTTCTATGTTACTTGTCATAGTATACAGATGTAAAAATTAGATTCAATTATAGAGATTGGTTCAGTCTGACTGAGAGTATGCCAGCACAGCTGCAGTGCAGGGACTGAAAATCCGTGGAAAAAGAAATAGAAAATACTGGAAACACTCAGCAGGTAAGGCAGTATCTGTGGAAGAAGGAATCAAAACTACAATTTCAGACTTTATGAGATGGTGGTGTAAATGGTAAGATCACTGAGCTAGTAATTCAGAGGCTCAGGCTAAGGTCCTGAGGACGTCCTGAGGGCAGCACAGCAGTGCAGTGGTTAGCACCACAGCCTCACAGCTCCAGCGAGCCCGCTTCAGTTCTGGGTACTACCTGTGCGGAGTTTACAAATTCTCCCTGTGACTGCGTGGGTTTCCGCTGGGTGCTCTGGTTTCCTCCCACAGCCAAAGACTTGCAGGTTAATAGGTAAATTGGCCATTGTAAATTGCCCCTAGTGTAGGTATGTGGTAGGAGAATTGAGGGAAGGTGGGGATGTAGTAGGGAATATGGGATTAATGTAGGATTAGTATAAATGGGTGGTTGATGGTCAGCATAGACTCGGTGGGCCGAAGGGCCTGTTTCAGTGCTGTATCTCTCTATGACATGGGCTGAATTTTACCAGTCCCCTGACGCCGCTGGTCACGGCAGGGGGAGGCCGGTAAAATACCACCTGGCGGCGGGCCCTTTATCTAAATATTTAAATGCACAGTAATGACATGTAAATGATCCTACCTGCAGGCGGCGGCCATCCCACGCCGATTTTACGGCTGCCGTTCATCCCTCACACGCCTTCAGAACTCCGTACAGTGTTCTGAGGCGAGAACCTGGTGGGGAGGGGGGAGGAATAAAATTTGCAGGGCAGGAGGGGTGAGGGAGCGGGGAAAACACTTTTGATTGGATGTGGGGATGGTGGGAAGGGGTTGAAGGGCAAAAGTTAGAAGGTTGGGGGGTAAAGTTTGGGTAAGGAAAAAGGCAAGTTTTGGTTATCTCGGGCAATGAAATGACCATTGGGGGGTTGGGGAAGGGCCTCCATCACATAAATTTTTATTTAATAAAAATTAAAACTGAAACACCTTTAAAAATTCAAATTTTTGCTCAGGGCTTAAAGCTTTTAAAAATGGCATCATTGGGGGCAACCACTCCACCCCCTCTATTTAAATCAGCCCCTGCGCATAATATTGCAGGGCTCAGGGACGACGCATCTGCGCGGGATGCACGCTGCCATCAGAGTGCGCCGCCATAAAATGCAGCACCTTCGTAAGATTCAGCACCAGGGGTTCAAATCCCACCATGGCAGCTGGTGGAATTTAAATTCAATTAATTCAAAAAAAAATCTGGAGTTAAAAGCTAATCTCAAAAAATGCACCATAAAACTGTCATCAATTGTTGTAAAAATCTATCTGGTTCACTTCTGTCCTCTAGGGAAGGAAATCTGCTGTCCTTACCTGGTCTGGCCTACATGTGACTTCAGACCCACAGCAATGTGGTTTACTCTTAACTGCCCTTTAAATTGGCCTAGCAAGCCATTCAGTTCAAGGGCAATTAGGGATGATAAACAAATGCTGGCCTGTCAGCGACACCCACATCCCGTGAAAGAATATATATAAAAAAAGAAATTTGTGGCCCCAGAGATGGTTACAGTGGGCAGCAAGATCAGATGGATCAGACACTAGCCAAGGTCCTTGGGAGAGGCTGGGGAATGCAATCAGTAAGGGGGGCAAGCGATGAGTGCAGTAGCCTCTACATTTATATGTGGAGCCAGGAGGAGTACCCCTGCTCCTCCTGAATCTGCAATAAGCCAAGTAAAAAAAATTTAAAGAAATCAGTTGGCGGCGGCTGACCCGCAATTCAAGGATGACATCTACTCAGGGTCACAAGTTTCTTCATGTGACTGAACAGGCCGATTCTCGACCCACAGATCTTTGGGCACAGGGGGCACGACGTCCCACGGGGTAATGGGATTCATAGAATCATAGAAAGTTTAAGGCACAGAAAGAGGCCACTTGGCCCATCATGTCTGTGCCGGCTGAAAAATGATCCACCTATTCTAATCCCACCTTGCAGCATTTGGTCCGTAGCCCTGCAGATTACGGCACTTGAGGTGCATATCCAGACTCATTTTGAATGAGTTGAGGGTTTTTGCCTCAACTGCCCTTTCAGGCAGTGAGTTCCAGACCCCCACCACCCTCTGGGTGAAAATGTTTTTCCTCATCTCCCCTCTAATTCTTCTACCAATCACTTTAAATCTATGCCCCCTGTTCACTGACCCCTCTGCTAAGGTGAATAGACCGTTCACCTCCACTCTATCCAGGCCCCTCAAAATTTTGTACATTTCAATCAGATCTCCCCTCAGTCTTCTCTGTTCCAAGGAGAAAAGCCCCAGCCTATCAATTTTTCCTCATAGCTGCATTTTTCGAGTCCTGGCAACATCCTCATAAATCTCCTCTGTACCCTCTCAACTGCATTGACATCCTTTCTGTAATGAGGTGACCAGAACTGCACACAGTACTCAAGTTGTGGCCTAATCAATGATTTACACAGTTCCAGCATCACGGTTCCGAAGAAGGGTCACTGACCCGAAACGTTAACTCTGCTTCTCTTTCCACAGATGCTGCCAGACCTGCTGAGTGGTTCCAGCATTTCTTGTTTTTATTCCAGCATCACCTCCCTGTTCTTATATTCTTTCCCTTGGTTAATAAAGGAAAGGATTCCGTATGCCTTCTGAACCACCTTATTGACCTGTCCTGCTACCTTCAGGGATCTGTGGACATTCACTCCAAGGTCCCTCACTTCCTTTACACTTCTCAGTATTTTCCCATTAATCATTAATTAATTAATTGATTCAGAGATCAGGATTTGCTTCCTTTCCTTCTCTGCCGTCGCTCTGCCTCATCAATAAGGCATTTGGTCTCAAAGAATGATGCAGCTAGATGGACAAGTTACAGGCCTCCAAACAGTCAGGGAGAGATAGAGGAGCAGATATGTAGGCAAATCTCTGAGAGGTGCAAAAATAATTGGGTAACAATAGTAGGGGATTTCAACTTCCCCAGTATTAACTGGGATAGTCTTAGTGCAAAAGGCTTAAAGGAGACAGAATTCTTAAGGTGCATCCAGGAGAGATTTTTGAGCCACCACGTAGAAAGTCCTATAAGAGAAGGGGTGGTACTGCACCTAATCTTAGGGAACGAAGCTGGGTAAGTGGCAGAAGTGTCAGTGTGGGAGCATTTTGGGGATAGTGTCCATAACTCTGTAAGATTTAAGGTAGTTATGGAAAAGGGCAAAGATGGACCGGAAATAAATGTACTGAATTGAGGGAAAGCCGAATTCAATATGATAAAACAGGATCTGGCCAAAGTGGACTGGGAGCAGCAACTTGTAGGAAAGTCTACATCAGACCAGTAGGAGTCATTCAAAAAGGAAATAGTGAGAGTTCAGGGCCAACATATTCCCGTAAAGGTGAAGGGTAGGACCAACAGGTCCAGGGAACCCTGGATGTCAAGGGATATAGAGGATTGGATAAGGAAAAGAAAGGAGGCTTATGGCAGATTCAGAGGGCTGAAAACAGTGGTGGCCCCAGAGGAGTGTAGAAAGTGTAGGGGGGTACTTAAAAAAGTAATTAGGAGAGTGAAGAGGGGGCATGAAAAAATACTGGCAGGCAAGATAAAGGAAAATCCCAAGGCATTTTATAAGTATATTAAGGGCAAGAGGATAACAAGGGAAAGAATAGGGCCCATTAGGGACTAAAGTGGCAATCTGTGTATGGAGCCAGAGGACGTAGGTGAGATTTAAATGATTACTTTTCATCTGTGTTCACTATGGAGAAGGACGATGTAGGTGTAGAGATCAGGGAGGGGGATTGTGATATACTTGAACAAATTAGCATTGAAAGGGAGGAGATATTAGCAGTTATAGCGGGCTTAAAAGTGGATAAATCCCCAGGCCGAGATAAACCAGGGATAAACCAGATAATTACAGGCCAGTGAGTCTAACATCAGTGGTAGGGAAAAAAGAATCCACTTGGAGAGGCAGGGATTAATCAAGGATAGTGAGCAGGCTTTGTCGGGGGAGATCATGTCGAACAAATTTGATTGAATTTTTCGAGGTGGTGACTAGGTGTGCAGATGAGGATAAAGTAGTTGCTGTAGTCTTCATGGACTTCAGTAAGGCTTTTGATAAGATCCCACATGGGAGATTGGGTAAGAAGATAAGAGCCCATGGGATCCAGGCAATTTGGCAAATTGGATCCAATATTGGCTTAGTGGCAGGAGGCAGAAGGTGATGGTCGAGGGTTGTTTTTGTGATTGGAAGCCTGTGACCAGTGGTGTACAGCAGGGATCGGTGCTGGGACCCATGCTGGTTGTAGTGTACATTTAATGATTTTGACGTGAATGTAGGAGGTATGATCAGTAAGTTCTCAGATGACATGAAAATTGGTGGTGTCGTAAATAGTGAGGAGGAAAGCCTTAGATTACAGTACGATATAGATGGGCTGGTAAGATGGGCAGAGCAGTGGCAAATGGAATTTAATCCAGAGAAGTGTGAGATGATGCATTTTGGGAGGACTAACAGGCAAGGGAATATACAATGGATGGTAGGACCCTAGGAAGTGCAGAGGATCAGAGGGACATTGGTTTACTTGTCCATAGATCACAGAAGGCAGCAGCACATGGTAGATAAGGTGGTTAGGAAGGCATATGGGATACTTGCCTTTATTAGCCGAGGCATAGAATATAAGAGCAGGGAGGTTCTGATGGAGCTGTATAAAACGCTAGTTAGGCCACAGCTGGAGTATTGTGTACAGTTCTGGTCACCACACTATAGGAAGGATGTGATTGCACTGGAGAGGGTGCAGAAGAGATTCACCAGATGTTGCCTGGACTGGAGCATTTCAGCTATGAAGAGAGACTGGATAGGCTAGGGTTGTTTTCCTTAAAGCAGAGAAGGCTGAGGGGGGACCTGATTGAGGTATACAAAATTATGAGGAGCATAGATAGGGTGGATAGGAAGAAATTTTTTCCCTTAGCGGAGGGGTCAATAACCAGGGGGCATGGATTTAAGGTAAGGAGCAGAAGGCTTAGAGGGGATTTGAGGAAAACATTTTTCACCCAGAGGGTGGTTGGAATCTGGAGCGCACTGCCTGAAGGGGTGGTAGAGGCAGGAACCCTCACAATATTTAAGAAGTATTTAGATGAGCACTTGAAACGTCATAGCCTACAAGGCTATGGGCCAAGTGCTGGAAAATGGGATTAGAATAGATAGGTGCTTGATGGCTGGCATGGACACGATGGGCTGAAGTTCCTGTTTCTGCACTGTATAACTCTATGACTCTATGACTCTACTAAAGGAAATCAGTATAAGTAAAGAAATAATACGGGAGAAGCTCATGAGACTAAGTGGCGATAAATCCCCTGGACCTGACAAGGACCAAGGATTTTAAAAGAGATAGCTGCAGAGCTAGTGGATGCATTGGTTTTGATCTTCTAGAATTCCTTAGATTCTAGAACAGTTCCCAAGAATCCATAAGTGGCAAACATAGCCCTGTTATTTAAGAAAGGAAGAAAAGAGAAAATGGGAAATTATAGGCCAGTTGGCCCAGCATCATCAGAAGGCAAAATGCTAGAATCTATTCGTCAGGACATGGTAACGGGACACTTAGAAAATCATAATAGGATTAAGCAGAGTCAACATGGATTTATGAAAGGGAAATCGTGTTTGGCAAACCTGTTAGAGTTTTTTGAGGATGTAACGAGTAAGATGGATAAGGAGGAACCAGGGATGTAGTGTATTTGGATTTTCAAAAAGCATTTGGTATGGTGCCAGACAAGATGTTATTGCAGAAAATTAGGACTCATAGGAAATGGTGTTAATATTTTAGCATGGATTGAAGACTGTTAATGGACAGAAAACAGAGGGTAAGAGGAAACGGAATATTTTTGGGTTAGCAGGGTACCACAAGGATCAGTACTTCGGCCTCAGCTATTTACAATCTATATCAATGACTTAGATGAAGGGACTGAGTGTAATGTATCCAAGTTTGCAGATGATACAAAGTTAAGTGGGAAAGTAAATGATGAGGAGTATGCAAGGAGGCTGAAATTGGATATAGATAGGTTGGGTGAGTGAGCAGGTACGTGGCAGATGGAATACAATATGGTAAAGTTGAAGTTATCCACTTTGGTAGGAAAAATAAATAAGCGGACTAAATTTTGAATGGTGAGAGACTGGAAAATGTTTGCATTCAGAGGGATCTGGATGTCCTTGTACATGAATCACAGAAAGTTAACATGTATTACAGCAAACAATTAGGAAGGCAAATGGTATGTTAGCTTTTGTTATAAAGGGGTTTATCTGTAAGAGTAAAGAAGTCTTAATACAAATATACAGGGCATTGGTGAAGCCACATGTCGAGTATTGTCTTCAGTTTTGGTCTCCTTACCTATGAAAGGAAATACTTGCCCGAGAGGGAGTACAACAAAAGTTCCTGGGATGAGAAGATTGTCATATGAGGAGAGATTGAGAAACTAGTCTTATATTCCCTAGAGTTTAGAAGAACGGGAGATGATCTCATTGAAACATATAAAATTCTTAAGGGAATTATTAAGAGAAAATGTTTCTCCTGGCTAGAGAATCTAGTACGTGGGGTCACAGTCTCAGAATAACAGGTAGGCCATTTAGGACAGAGGAGAGGAGAAATGTCTTCATTCATTTACCTGACTGCCACGAAGACCCCACCTGCCAGGGTTATGAATCTTTGGAATTCTTTACCACAGATTGCTGTGGATGTTTAGTATAGTATATTCAGGACAGAGGGCGATGGATTTTTGGGTACTAAGGGAATTAAGGGATGTGGGTATCGTGCGGGAAGATGGAGTTGTGGTAGAAGATCCACCATGAACTTATTGAATAGTGGAGCAGACGCAAAGGGCCAAATGGTCTACTCCAGCTCCCATTTCTTATGCAAAACTTAAAACTTACCATTTTGGTGGCACCCTCCAGCACTATCTTTATGAGTTTGGTAGCATCGTGATTGTGTTGCTGGACTTGTATCCAGAGACATGAGTTCAAATACCGCCAAGTTAGCTGGGGAATTTAAAGAGTTAATTAAATAAATCTGGAATAAAAAGCTAGTATTGGTAATGGTGGCCATGAAACGTCTAGAATATTGTAAAAACCCAGCTGGATCACTAATGCCCTTTAGGGAGACAATTCTTCTGTCCTTACCCTTTATTTTAAAAAGTGAATAATGCATCCAAAATGGCAGCCAAAGAAAAAAGCTTGGTCTTTATGTCTTAAAACTGACAAGGACAAAGGCCAACTCTTCAAAGCTAAGAGGTGTCAACTGCACCCATCCTAAAACATTTCCGAACTAAATGTCTTCTTCTGAGACAAAGAAGGTGCAAAGTAGTCACATCCTGGACTATTGTGCAATCACCATGCAGAAGAGACTACAGTGTCTCCTACCAGGAGGTAAGAATTAACATAGTTTGACCTTAAAAAAGGAACTTAGAGAGAGAGAGACTCCAGAGAGAAAGAGAGAGAAAGAGCAACATCCAGTAGCTTATTTTCCAACAAGCCAGAAGGCACATGCCCTATCTACACTAGACAGCAGTGAACTAGAAGTGATCCGCCATCTTCAAATGAACTTTCAATCAAGAGAGAAAATTGCAATCATCTCAGTCCTGAACCCTTCGAGAACTTGATTTCCAGGAGAATTCAACAGGTTTGTCATGACTTCGCACCCCCTCCCCCTCCCCCCCACTAAAAATCACTTTCCTTTTTTCCCTCTCTATCTGTCTCTATTGTGTGTGTGGGTGTCTCTGTGTGTTTGTGCGCGCACGCGTAAGTGAATGCGTGAGTGGATGTGATTGTGACATTTTTGGGATAAGGCGTACTGCTCAATAAACAATTAATTTTCTGTTTTTTATAACCTACAAGAAAACCTAACTGCCATGAAGACCCCACCTGCCAAGAATGAAGCATATTCATTTTGTCATATGAACATTAATTTTAAACTGTTGCTGGAATGAAGAAATGACTTGTTTAAAGAGATCAGCTGTGGCAGGAAAATATTTACATACTAAGAGACAGTGCCTGGAGACAATAGAATGGCTCCCTAATCATTAGCTATCCTCCAATCCATAGGAACTGTTACAGAGTCTATAGAATTTTGAAAAATGACCAACAATGCATCTACTATTTCTAGGGTCACTTCCTTAAGTACTCTGGGAAGTAGATTATCAGGCTCTGGGGATTTATCGGTCTTCAATCCCATCAATTTCCCTAACACCATTTCCCTACTAATACTGATTTCATACAGTTCCTCCTTCTCACTAGACCCTATGTTCCCCAACATTTCTGGGAGGTAATTTTGTGAAGACAGAACCAAAATATGTATTTAATTGATCTGCCACTTCTTTGTTCCCCATTATAAATTCCCCTGTCTCTGACTGTAAGGGACCCACATTTGTCTTCACTACTTGTTTTCTGTTCACATATCTATAGAAGCTTTTACAGTCAGTTTTTATGTTCTCTGCAAGCTTACTCTCATACTCTATTTTCCCCTTCTTAATCAATCCTTTTGTCCTCCTTTGCTGAATTCTAAACTGCTCCCAATCTTCAGGTTTGCTGCTTGTTCTGGCCATTTTATATTTTTCCTCCTTGGATCTAATACTATCCCTAACTTCTTTTGTAAGCCATGGTTCAGCCACCCTTCCTGTTTTATTTTTCTGCCAGACAGGAATGAATAATTAAAAGCAAAATACTGCGGATGCTGGAAATCTGAAATAAAAACAAAAACAAAAAATGCTGGAATCACTCAGCAGGTCTGGCAGCATCTGTGGAAAGAGAAGCAGAGTTAACGTTTCGGGTCAGTGACCCTTCTTCGGAACTGAATGAATAATTGTTGTAATTCATCCATGCACTCTTTAAATGCTAGCCATTGCCTATCCACTGTCAACCCTTTAAGTAACATTCCCCAATCTATCATAGCCAACTTGCACCTCCTGCCATCATAATTTCCTTTATTTAGATTGACGACACTAGTCAGGGAATCAACTCTCTCACTCTAAATCTGAATGAAGAATTCTATCATGTTATGGTCGCTCTTCCCCAAGGGACCCCGCACAACAAGATTGTTAACTAATCTTTTCTCATTACACAATATCCAGTTTGGGATGGCCTGTTCTCTTGTTGGTTCCTCAACGTATTGGACCAAAAGAACCCATCAAGTATGCACTCCAGGAATTCCTCCTCTGCAGTATTATCGCTAATTTGGTTTGCCTAATATATATGTAGATTAACGTCGCCCATAATTACAGTTTCACCCTTATTGCATGTATCTCTAATTTCCAGTTTAATGCCATCCTCTACATCACCACTGCTGTTTGGGGGTCTATATACAACCCCCGCCAGCGTTTTCTGCCCCTTGGTGTTTCTTAGCTCCACCCATACAGATTCCACATCAGGATCCTCTGAGCTAATATCCTTCCTCACTATTGTATTGATTTCCTCTTTTACTAACAATGCTACTCCACTTCCTTTCCCTTTTTGCCTGTCCTTCCTAAATATTGAATACCCCTGGATGTTCAGTTCCCATCCTTGGTCACCCTGCAGCCATGTCTCCGTAATTGCAACTATATCGTATACGTTTACATCTATTTGCGCAGTTAATTCGCCTACCTTATTGCGAATACTCCGCGCATTGAGACACAATGCTTTTAGGCTTGTCTTTTTAACATTTTTAGTCATCTTAGCATTATTTCGCACTATGGCCCTATTTGTTTCGTGCCCTTGGTTTCTATGCCTTCCACTTTTGCCTTTTTGTTTCCTGTCTTTCGTTTCTATCCTTGTTTCCTCCTCCTCAGTCTCCCTGCTCAGGTTCCCATCCCCCTGCCATTCTAGTTTAAATCCTCCCCAACAGCACTAGCAAACGCCCCTGTGAGGACATCGGTTCCAGTCCTGCCTGGGTACAACCTTTCCCACTTGGACAGGTCCCACCTTCCGCAGAGCTGGTCCTGATGTCCCAGGAGTCTAAATCCCTCCCTCCTGCACCATTTCTCCAGCCACGCATTCACTTGGTCTATTCTCCTATTCCTATTCTCACTAACACGTTGCACAGGTCGTAATCTTGAGATTACAATCTTTGAGGTCCTGCTTTTTAATTTAGCTCCTAACTCCTTAAATTCATCTGGCAGGACCTCATCCCTTTTTCTAGCTACGTCGTTGGTACCGACATGTACCACGACTACTGGCTATTCACCCTCCCCCTTCAGAATGTCCTGCAACCGCTCCGAGACATCCTTGACCCTAGCACCAGGGAGGCAACATACTATGCTGGAGTCTCATTTGCGGACACAGAAACGCCTGTTTGTTCCCCTTACAATTGAATCTCCTATCATTACGGCTCTCCCTGTCTTCCCCCCTGCTGTGCAGCAGAGCCATCGTGGTGCCACGAACCTGGCTGTTGTTGCTTTCCCCTGGGAGGTCATCCATCCCAACAGCATTCAAAGTAACATAATTGTTTGAGAGGGGGATGGCCACAGGGGACTCCTGCACTACCTGCCTGCACCTCCTACTCCGCCTGGTGATTACCCATCCCTTTTCTGCCTGTGCAGCCATTACCTGCAGTGTGACCACCTCACTAAATGTGCTATCCACGACATCCTCAGCATTGCGGATGCTCCATAGTGAATCCACCCGCAGCTCCAGCTCCGTAATGCGGGTAGCCAGTAGCTGCAGATGGATACACTTCCTGCACACTGGAAGCATCCCTGATTTCCCACATAGTGCAGGAGGAGCATATCACGGGTGCGAGCTCTCCTGCCATGACTTACCTTTAGATTACTTAGTTACTCCTATAAATAGTAATTACAATAGGGGCCTTGTTCTACTCCAAACACTACCCAATACAATCTAAAGTCCTGAATAAATTACATTAATTTTTTTTAAAACACACTCTTAGTAGTACTCACCTTACTATTTATGCGGTAGGTTTTGAGGTTTTTTTTCAAAAAAACTTTCCCTTTTTTAAAGCTATTTAAATGCACTAACAGCTGTTACTTAACCAACCAATAACCTTACAGATTTCCCGTGATGTCACTGTAGGTTTTTTTTTCCTCTTTCGAATCTCAGCGCGCACCAACACAGACAGAGCCTGACGCTGCTCTGGTCTCCAGGTAAGTAAAGGCCTCGAGCCCCGCTCTTTCCTTTTCAGGTCCCGCTCCAGATCAGCCTCTTCCCAGGTCCGCCTGCCGCCGCCGCGGTCACCAGGTAAGGGCCTCGAGCCCCGCTCTTTCCTTTTCAGCTCCCGCTCTGGATCAGCCTCCTCCCAGGTCCGCCTGCTTCCGCTCCGGTCCTCAGGAATCTTAGGTCAGGTAGCCATGCTCTACAATGGGTGATATTTAAGAAGGAGACATTTCAGGTACAATCTAGGTACATTACAACAAGGGCGAAAGGTTAAGGGAACCAAAGCCAGGGCTCGTTGGATGATGATGGAGCTAAAGATTATGATGAAACTAAACAAAGTGGGTGTGTGATGCATGTCAGGTGAATTGTTCAAGTGAGAACCAGGCCAAATACAATAAGTTGAGAGGGAAATTGAAGAGGAAAATAAGACTGGCAAAGAGAGAATATGAGAATAGAATGGCATTTAACATAAAAGGGAATCCATAAATCTTCTACCAGCATGCAAATAATAAGTGGGTAGTGTTACAACCAGGTGAGAAATGCATGGCTGGTTTCAACTGTTCACCTCCCAACTGACCACAGTGTTTTTGTTTAAATTGTGTTTTAGCCCCTGTGTTTTGTTTGCCAAATAAACAGATAATGGCAGGTTTTCTCTTAGGTTTAAAACAGAAGATTTATTTGAAAAAAATCACCTGAAATGTTTGCAATGCCACCCATGCACACATTCAATCTCACAAGCACACTCAAGAAGAGATAGCTAGAAGGTAAAAGGTAAGAACTGTTAAGAGTGCAAGGTGTAAAAGTCTGTTGTTTCAAGAAAACTTGTGGGATCTTCTCGAAAGGTGAGTTTTAAAGTTGTAGGCCTGTTTGCTGGTTGTCTTGTTTTTGCTGGGTTGCTAAAGACTTCTGGCGGTTCACTTCAATTTGAAGACAGTGCTGATATTTTTAGTTCAGTTTTCACAGGCACAGGAGTTGTTTCAAAGGCACTCTATTTTATCTGCTGCAGTTGGCTTTCAGCTATTCTCAGCAGGGTTCAATGGTGTTAGCTGGAACTGGTCTCTTTCTCTCTCTCTCTCTCTCTCAGTCTTGTGCTGAAATTCAAGATGGCTTTCGATGTTGACCGCATGACTGGAGAGACCAGACTGATGTTGATGACTTGGTGGCTGATCTGGAAAGACTCCTTTGTTCTTCAAAATTATTATCTTTAAAGGTAAACTCATTAAGTATTAGTTTTGCCCATGTGACTTTAGGTTTTAGTTCCTGTTGGCTGTACAATAGCTTTTGATAGCCCCATTTTGATAATATGTGGGCTGTTTACACTCTATTGTGGTGAAGGGTAGCTGGAGATGTAGAGTCTAGAAGTGTCTTTGTTTTAGCTCGTTTTATGTATAGCTCACATCCATATGTGATAAGCTGTCTCATTTCCATGTAGACTGGGTTAATTGGTTTCTGTTCTAGTTGATGTGGATTTTAGTGCAGGAGTTGGTATGGGTCATGTGATATATCCTCCATTTTATTGACAGCAAATGTACCAGCCTTTTAAAATTGTTCTTATTTTTGTAACTCTTAAAGTCATAGAGAGAGAGTCATAGAGTCATTTATGGCACAGACGAAAGCCATTCGGCCCATTGGTTCCATGCCGGCTTTTCACTGAGCTATGCTGTCAGTCCCACTCCTAGGTTTGATCCCCGTAGCCCTGCAAGCCTATTTCTCTCAGGTGGCCATCCAATCTCCTCTTGAAGTCATTGATCGTCTCCGCTTCCACCACCCTTGTGGGCACTGAGTTCCAGGTCATGACCACTTGCTGCATAAAAAGTGCTTCCACATATCCCGCCCCGCCCCACCCCCAGCATTTGTTGACCAAAACTTTCAATCTGTGACCCCTTGTCCTTGCACCATTTGTTAATGGGAACAGTTTCTCCATGTTTAATTTATCTAACTTATCTTCCATTTGTTTCTGTTTTGTCACCGCTGCACTTCTCATGTCAGTAGTAAGAGGGACAAGGAGGGTGATCTATGCTTAGAGGTGCAGGACGAGGCTAGAATGCTTAATGAGTACTCTGTCTCAGTGTTTACTAAGGTGGAGGATGCTGACAAAACATCAGTAGAAGCAGAGATGGTAGAGGAAATGAATGTGGTGAAAATTGATAGGCAGGATGTACTGGAAAGGCTGACTAGGCTGAGAGTGGATAAGTCACCTGGTCCGGATGGCTTGCATCACAGATTGCTAAAGGAAGTGGAAGTGGAGATAGTGGAAGGGCTCGCCATAATCTTCTAATCTTTCCTTGATACAGGGGAATGTCAGAGGATTAGGAAGTGGCAAATGTGACACCCTTACTCAAGAAAGGGTGTAAGGACATTCCTAATAACTACAGGCCAGCCAGTTTAACATCAGTAGTGGGTAAAGTTTTAGAAACAATAATCAGGGGAAAAAACTAACAGATTTTAGATTTTTTGAGTCAATTTGTAAAAGGCTAATTGTACTTGACTAATCTAACTGAACTTTTTAATGAAGTAACAGAAAAAGTTGATGAAGGGAAAGCAATGGATGTTGTATATATGGATTTTGAGGATGTGTTTGATAAAGTCCCACATAAAAGGCTGGTTAATAAAATTGAGGCTCATGGAATTGGAGGGTCAGTTTCAGCTTGGATAAAAAAATTGGCTTAAGGACAGTAAACAGCGAGTCATGGTAAATGGTTGTTTTACAGACTGGAATTTGGTAAACAGTGGTGTTCCCAAGGGTCTGTGGACCACTATAGGACCACTGCTTTCTTATATCATCAAGAACTTGAATTATTTTTTCTCCCTGGTTTAAAAAAAAGTGTGCCTTTAAGACTGTTAAAAATAATGCACCTTTAAGGGAGAGAAGATTCTAGAAATCTGGAGACACAGTGTACCACAGCTGCATTTTGGTTACCATGAGCAACAGCAGGAGAGAGAGGTCACATGGTATGATGTGTTCATTTTAACTGTGTGTGTAACTGGCAGAAATGTGTTTGAAGCAGTTGGTTTGGAGAGCTTTTCCAGTGAGGCGATCTGCAGAAAGGAATTGTTCTATTCTTTCTAAAGAAAAAATTCTACGAGGCTACTAACCAAATTAATTCCCTCAGTAAATAAGAAAAGCTTTTCTTTCTTAACGAATTATTTATATTGCTGTGCTTATCATTGAAAAAACTGTTTAATACTACTGACCAAACTGTTGAATGCCTATCAAATGCAGACTGCTTCATCAAATCCAAGTGAAGACTTCAAGTGAACTTTGATTATGCTCACATCAGAAGACCTCATTAATCAGGAACGTAAAACACAAATACTTTTTTATTTATTCTTAAAATTAGTTAACTATTGTTACTTTTGAGTGTATATGTGTATGGGAGAGTTAGATTAAAATAAGAAGTTATAAGATCTTTAGACGTAGGTTTAATAGTGTTTACGATTTAGTTTTAATAAATTGTTGTTTTGCTTTTGTCTAAAGATACCTGGTTCGGTCTCTTTCATTCTGGAGATACTAGGGTGTTTAATTCGCCTGTTTTTCCTGATTTGGTGAAAGCTTAATAATATGCTGCGACCTGTGGAGCAACGGGACTGAATTAACACTGCGTGGCTCCTGCCGCATTCGTAACAATATATATTTATATTGTTACAACCAGGTGAGAAAGAGTCTAGGGTTCCCTTTCAGCCTTCATCTGGTCTTACTATAACAGGGTTTTATTTTTTAAACATACTGTGTTTTTAGCTCCCCCTTGGTGAATCCTTGTTCACTGCTTTCCAATTATAAGGTAAAGAAACAAGCACAAACAGGCTTTCTTAGGTTTAAAGAAGAAAGGTGAAATTTTATTAAACTCAAACTTAAAAACTCTAATTTGGTTAACACCTATGGCTACACGCTGTGCCCCACTCTAGCATGCATACACGATATGCACATGCAAACAGAGACAGAAAAGAGCAGAAGAAAAATTAAAGTGGACAGGTTTGAGGCAATATCTGAAGAGTTGTTGTTACGGTTCTTCAAGCTCACTGTAGGGTCCTTTTGTAGGTAGATCTTGCTTTTCGTTGGGGCCCAGTATTCTTCTTAAGCCTTGTTCACTGCAGGAGACTTTACTCTCTTGGGGTTCATCTGTCTTCAGTTGTTTTTTGGAGTTCTGTGGGAAAGAGATGGGAGCAGACAGGAGAGGAGGTCTGCCTCAGTCCAGGAGCAAATAGCTTTCTGCCAGTTCAAACACTGTCTCTACAATTCAAAAACTTCCCAAGTTGGCCAGCAGGGTAGTCACGTGACTGATACAACCATTTCTGGCTTTGTGTAATGGATGGGTTAGGAAATGGTCCTTTGTCTGCAAATAGTGTCTGCAAAAGGTCCTTTGTCTACAAATATGCAAAAATGTCTTTCCAGCCATGGGCTTGGCAACCCCTTGTGTCAGGCCTTCTCTTTTTCCCAGCAACAATTTGAAATTTAATTCTCATGTGGCGAAATTAATATGCCTCATTCTTGGCAGGTGGGGGCCTGCATGACGCCTCCACACCCTGATTTGAAAAAAAGGTGCATTTCATGAAAAGGGTTGGGAGAAAATATATAAGATACAGAAAACCATGCATTTCTCTCATTCATTTCCATTCATTCGTAAATCCTAAAGCTTATTAAAACTGTATTTTCTGGGTACCAGTGCTGCTTTAATTTCTCCTTTTTGGCATTTGAGGAACCATGTAGTTCTTTGGGGAAGTTTTTCTTCAGTTTGCCCATTGCCATGACTGCCTAGGGACTTCGTTCCTGTTGAAGGCTGCCAAAGTTGGGGGGGGGGGGGGCGCGGGGGAGTTAGATTTAATTAGCCCTAAATTGGAGTTTTTTCCAAGAGAGTCAGTCATGGGTCTATCCTGAACTCTTTCAGTGCCTTGCTGAATCATGCAAAGGCTTTTGACTTCAGGGGATGGGTGGTTCCCTTTTTTGTCTGAATGTGGGGGAGCATTATTTGTTAATCTCCCCTTTGTTCTCTGGGACACTCCTGCCTACAGGTATGTGTGCAGACTCTACTTTATTCACCTGTGGCACTTCGACTGAGGCATCACCCTCATGGTTTCTCTGCCCCCTGGAGGTCTTTGTCTCTGCAAGATCCTGTAAATGCTGTTAGCAACTCTGGTGGGCTCTAGAGTCTGTATTTACGTAAGTGGATGTGGGGTCTAACTTTGCAAATTTTTCGAGGATGGCTGACCGGACAGTAGGGGTTTTTATCCAGGATTGCTCCCAGACTTCCTTTAACCTGCCCTCTTGGTCGCTTTTTCCCCTTCCCTTTCTAAACATTTTCCAGCCGTGTGCCTGCCTGTCCCCTTTTGTTCTCGGCGGGGGTCCTTTACAGTTCACCAGCACTCTGCTGGAGGGTCCTCCTAACACCGGTATGGGACTTAGGGGTGCAGATTTCACTGTAGGTTGGGGTTTCCCCTCAACTTGGCACATGTGGCATCTCCTGAAGTACTCTACTACATCTTTGTGGAGTTCTAGTTAAACTGCTGTCTTACGCGGGTTTTGGTCTTTCGTATACCGGCATGTACAGCCACGGTAGTCTCGTGGGCCCTTCTTAATATTTCTCACCGGTATCTCTGTGGCACCACTAACTGGTGAACTACTGTCCACTCCTTGCTCTCAGGTCTGTGAGGAGAACTCCATTTCCTCATCAGTACCTCATTCTTTAAATAGTAGCAATCAGGGACTCCCTCTGTTTCACTTTCAGACTGGGCAGCCTTTGCTAACTCTTGCAATACTGGGTCGGCTCGCTGAGCCTCAGCTAGGGAAAATGCATTTAATTCATTCCCTGGGTCTTCTAACTTTCCAAAGAAAGTCTCGGACTGGCAGACCTCATGGTCATCTGCCTACAGTGCCGATGCAGAATTCTATGGGGGAGCTAGTTTGATCATGGCCTGATCCACTACACATTCACAGAAACTGCAGGAGTCCATCTTCCACCATTGCTCTGTCTCTCTGACCTCCTGCGGGCTTTCTTTCACTACTGGGTGGGCTACCACTTTCACCCCCGCCAGATCATTACCTAGGAGCAGGTCAACCCCGTCGACAGGCAAACTAGGGACAATCCCTACTGTCACTGGTCCCGAAACTAGGTCGCATCCCAGGTGCACCCAGTGTACAGGTATAGGCATACACTGCCCTTCAATACCATTCACCACCATTCTGATGTTCACTGCACTCTCTGGGGGAAAGGTCAGGCCTTTTCCCAGTAAAAGAGATCCAGTGGCCCTGTGTTCTTGAGAATCACTATGGGCTTGCTTGGCCCACTCGAGGGGTATGGGGTTACTTTCCCTTCAAGTACAAAACCCTGATAACCCTCAGGAATCCTATTAAATTTTCCTGCACTTGCAGCCGTAAGCTTCCTGGGTCTCACTATTACTGCAGTTAAAGCCACAACTTGTTCTGCTGTGCTTTCCATCAGGTGCCCGTCTTCACTGAGCGGGTGTGCCCTGATTAACCCTACCGGTTTTCCCTTCAGTTTCCAGCCGTCAGCTTTTAAATGTCCCGCTTTATTACAATGGTAGCACTCAGGTCTCTGGATCTCACTCTTACTCACAGCACCTTCCTTTTTGGCTGGAGGAGGGACCCTGTGACTCCTGCTTTCCTTTCTCTCCCAGAAGTGCCTGGGCAGATATCGCTTTCTCACCCTTTGTCTTTTTCAGATTTGTGGGGGTGATTAGGAAAGTTTTTCCCCAGGAAACCGATTTATAAATTAAAGCAAACTCATCAGCTAGAATGGCCGCTTGCCGGGCTCTCTGAACCTGCTGCTCCTCTACATGGGTCCTTATGGAGAGTGGGAGAGAGTGTTTAAATTCCTGTGACAGAATTACTTCCCTGAGATTCCCATAGCTGAGCTGTACTTTAACAGCCCTCAGCCACTGGTCAAAAGCCAGCTGCTTACTTCTTTCAAACTTCAGATAAGTTTGATTAGCTTGCTTCTTGAGGGTTCTAAACTTTTGGTGATAGGCTTCGGATACTAATTCATTTGCCCCGAGGATAGCATTTTTGGTCAGTTCATAATTTGATGAACTCACATCTGGCAACAGGGAATAAACCTCATGGGCTTTTCCAGTTAGCTTGCTTTGTAGTAAAAAGAGACCAGGTCTCAGTTTGCCATTTTAGCTGCCTTGCCAGTTTCTCAAAAGACACAAAAATACCTCCACATCTTCCTCATTGAATTTTGGGATTAGGTGAGCTAGTTTTAACAATTCTATACCCAGCCCTGAATTACGTTCCTCCATCGTCGCCATGCTTTCACTGGGATTACTTTGTCACGCCCTAATTAACTCATGCCGCTTCAGTTCTCTTTCTTCACATTCTTTCCGGAATATTCTTTCTCTCGCTCTCTTGTTCCTGCTCCTGTCTTTCTTCCTTTCTCTCCTTCCTTTCATTTTCTTCACGTTGCTCTGGAAGGCTTTTTCTTTCTCTCTCTCACTTTCCTCAAATTCAAGTTTCCTTTGTCCCAATTGTATCTTTGCTAACAATACCCTGTCTGGCTCTGCTTCTAACACTGCTTCTGCTTCTTCAGATTCAAGGGAAAATGGTTGGTTACCAGTCTTAGGAGTTCAGACTTCCTAGCCTTGCCATGTACAGTGCTCAGCCATTTTCCTCAACTCCTCCATAGACGGTGCTTTTAACTTATCCCAAGTTACTTCACCCTGGCTTGAAGAGCTGCTAGTTTCAGTTGCACACATGTTAGTATTCAAGCACACACAACCACAAGAAAATCTGTATTAATCTTGCTTTTTTTTGATTGGGAACAATTTGGCTTCCCACTTCCAATATCTCTCGTTTGTCTGTGTGTCAATCACAGACGCTAGCACCCAAATTTCTGTTACAACCAGGTGAGAACAAGGTCTAGGGTTCCCTTTCAGCCTTCACCTGGTCTTACTGTAACAGGATTTTATTTTTTAAACACTCTGCATTTTTAGCTCCCTTTTGGTGAATCCTTGTTCACCGCTTGCCAATTATAAGGTAAAGAAACAAGCACAAACAGGCTTTCTTATGTATAAATAAGAAAGGTGAAATTTTATTAAACTTAAAAACTCTAATTCGGTTAATGCCTATGGATACACACTGTGCCCCACGCTTGCAAGCATACGTGATACACACGTGCAAACAGAGACAGAAAAGAGCAGAAGAAAATTTAAAGTGGAAAGATTTGAGGTAATATCTGAAGAGTAGTTGTTACGGTTCTTCGAGCTCACTGTAGGGTCCTTTTGTAGGTAGATCTTGCTTTTCGTTGGGGCCCAGTATTCTTCTTAAGCCTTGTTCACTATGGGAGACTTTACTCTCTTGGGGTTCATGTATCTTCAATCATTTTTTGGAGTTCCATGAGAAAGAGATGGGAGCAACAGGAGAGGAGGTCTGCCTCAGTCCAGGAGCAAATAGCTTTCTGCCAGTTCAAACACTGTCTCTACAATTCAAAAACTCCCCAAGTTGGCCAGCAGGGTAGTCACATGACTGGTATAACCACTTCTGGCTTTGTGTATTGGGTGGGTCAGGGAATGGTCCTTTGTCTACAAATAGTGTCTGTTAATATGCAAAAATGTCTTTCCAGCCATGGGCTTGGCAATCCCTTATATCAGGCCTTCTTTTCTTCCCAGCAACTATTTGAAATTTAATGTCCATGTGGTGAAATTAATATGCCTCATTCTTGGCAGGTGGGAGCCTGCACGACACTATAAATGACTTGGATATTGTAATACAGAATATTATTTCAAAATTTGCTGATGATACCAAACTTGGGGTGTTGCAGACATTGAAGATGATACCAATCAATTGCAACAGGACATAAATAGGCTGGCAGAATGGGCAGACAAGTGGCAGATGGAATTTAATACAGAAAAGTGTGAGGTGATGCGTTTGGCAGAATGGATGGGGAGAGGCAATTCGGACGAAATGGCTCAATTCTCAAGAGTGTACAGGGACAGAGGGACCTGGGGGTTCGTGTGCATAGATCTTTGAAGGTGGCAGGACATATTCAGAGAGTAATTATCAAAGCATATGGGATCTTGGGCTTCATAAATAGTGGTATTGAGTACAAAAGCAGGGAAGTTATGCTGAACCTTTATAAAGCTCTGGTTAGGCCACAACTAGAGTACTGCATCCAGTTTTGGTCACCACACTTTAGGAAGGATGTGAAAGTCCTTGAGAAGGTGCAGAGGAGAATTACCAGAATGGTTCCAGGGATGAGGGATTTTAGCTGCAAGGTAAGGTTGAAGAAGCTGGGGTTATTCTCCTTGGAGCAAAGAAGATTAAGGGGAGATTTGATGGAGGTGTACAAAATCATGACAGGTAGACTAAGAAAAGCTGTTCCCATGGTACAAGGACTAGAGTGCACAGATTTAAGGCATGGAGCAAGAGATGCAGGGGGATGTGAGGAAGGACTTTTCTACACAGTGAGTGGTAATGACCTGGAACTTGCTGCCAATGAGAGTGTTTTTTTTTTACTCGTTCATGGGATGTGGGCGTCACTGGCTGGTCCAGCATTTATTGCCCATCCCTAATTGCTCTCGAGAAGGTGGTGGTGAGCTGCAGTCCATTTGGGGTAGGTACACCAACAGTGCTGTTAGGAAAGGAGTTCCAGCATTTTGACCCAGCAATAGTGAAGGAACAGCGACATAGTTCCAAGTCAGGGTGGTGTGTTGCTTGGAGGGGAACTTGTGGGTGGTGGTGTTCTCATGCTGCTCTTGTCCTTCTAGGTGGTAGAGGTCGCAGGTTTGGAAGGTGCTGTCTAAGGAGCCTTGGTGTGTAGCTGCAGTGTATCTTGTAGATGGTACACACTGCTGCCACTGTTTACCAGCAGTGGAGGGAGTGAATGTTTGTGGATGGGGTACCCATCAAGCAGGCTGCTTTGTCCTGGATGGTGTCGAGCTTCTTGAGTGTTGTTGGAGCTGCACCCATCCAAGCAAGTGGAGAGTGTTCCATCACACTCCTGACTTGTGCCGTGTAGATGGTGGACAGGCTTTGGGGAGTCAGGAGGTGAGTTACTCACTGCAGGATTCCTAGCCTCTGACCTGCTCTTGTAGCCACAGTATTTATATGGCTACCCCAGTTCAGATGGTGGAAGCGGAATAATGAATGATTTCAAAAGGAAATTGAATGGGCACTTGAGGGAAATAAACCTAAAGGGCTATGGGGATAGAGTGGGGGAATGGGACTGATTGGATTGCTCTACAGAGAGCAAGCATGGGCTCGATGAGCTGAATGGCCTCCTTCTGCGCAATAATGACTCTATTACTCATTCGACAGCACCTTCCAAAACTATGACTTCTACCACCTCGAAGAACAAGGGCAGCAGATGCAATGGGAACACCACCGTTTGCAAGTTCCTTCCAAGTCATAAACCATCCTGACTTGGAACTATATCACCATTGCTTCACTGTCGCAGGGCCAAAATCCTGGAACTCCCTCCCTAACAGCACTGTGGGTGTACCTACACCACATGGACTGCAGCAGTTCAAGAAGGTGGCTCACCACCAGCTTCTCAAAAGCAATTAGCAATAGGCTATAGATGCTGGGTTTGCTGGTGACTCTCATGTCTCATGAACGAATAAAAAATATCCATAATTAGCTGCTACTCCCCCAGCCTGTTGCTTCAATATTCAGCCACTGTAGGGCGCTTTTAGGTCTAAAATTGAAACTGTGATTCATGCTTACATGGAGTGTGGGAGCTTGCAGTCCTTTTTATTATTTAAAGGGGCAGTTCTTCAATTTTTGGCCAAATTTTCACCCACACTTCAAATATTTGGGTACCTGGTTTGGAGGGAGGCAGGCAGATCAAAGGGCCATCTCATGTGACTCTCCCTGAGCCTGGCTGAAACAGCAATTCATATGTTCAGTATGAGTGCAACCCACAGGGCGGATTGATCTGCTTGCTTACCTCTTTTTCAGTCTTTTCTGGGCAGTGCCCAGTAAAATGCTCAGGACTTCTGGGCATAGGAACATAGGAGTAAGCCATTTAGCCCCTTGAGCCTGTTCTGCCATTCAATAAGAGCATGGCTGATTTGCGGCCTAACTCCATAAACCTGCTATTTATGTTATGATTTAGAATTATAAGGTTATTTTAGATAATTAGAGTTTATGTTCAAATTATACTTGTGGTGCCTCCTTAAGATAGGGCACCTGTGCAGCTATCCTTCTGTTGGAGACACATGGGCACCTGAACCTAGTGTCACCTTTATTGTTTTCTTTTTGGGAATTGAAATTTGCATTCCCTCTCCCACATTCATGTTACAAAGGGTATGCCCAATGGACATTTAAATGAACACAATTTACAGTCCAGTCACTTCTGGAGAGGATCAGTGGGTGAAATGCCAACTCAGTGATGCAACATTGGGCAAATTTTGGTCCAATTATGGGCCAGATTATGTGATAAGAACAACAGTGAGGCTAACAGCGCTCACCGTTATAACAGGGTAAATCATTCAGCAATTTCTGGCATCCGCACATGCTCAGTTAAGATGCTGTCAGAAATAACCCATTCCGCCACTGGCTGCACTGTTACAGTCCTCGCCAATTGACTCAGCATTGAAGTGGCTGCAACAGTGTGAACTTTGGGTACTTACCCATTAGTTCCACACTAAAAATGTCTGAAAAGCTGGGGCTGGTGCATGCAGGAGCGAGTTTTTAACATTGTGTGAAATAATAATTACTGATGAACAATATCTCTGGCCTTGAAAATTTAAATTGCCTCAAAAGAAAATTATTGTTGGAGTTTTCTTCAAAACTTTTTTTTTACTTTTCTGTCTTTTTTGACTCTCTCCCTTAATCACATCTGTATTTCCCATTTTGCTTCCTATACATCGTTTAATCTAATTTATATTCCCTGCTTTACACTTCCTGGTTTAGACTCTCAGTGAGGATTCTTCAATCAGATTGGTGGAAGAGCCTTGCTGTTTCTTGCAATTATGGCATAATAATTCATAATTCATGGTACGACTTTGAAAAAGAGTACAGGAGTTATCACCAGTGTTCTGGCCTATATTTATCCCTCAATCAACATCACAAAAACAGATTATCAGGTCATTATCACATTGCTGTTTGTGGGAGCTTTTTGTGTGCAAATTCACTGCCGCATTACCTACATTGCAACAGTGACTTCAAAAACATTTCATTGGCTGTAAAGCACTTTGGGATGGTGTGTGTCGTTCTTTCGCCACTGACTAAAAATGCATTGTTTAACTGAGACCTTTTATTGTAGACCTGCAGAGAAGGTTTCCTAGAACAAGAAATCATGAAACCAACCAAGGGTAAGGCTATTTTAGATCTTGCATTGTGTATTGAGACAGGGTTGTTTAGTATTTTAATTGTAAAGGATCCTACAAGGCAGAGTGATCATAATATGATAGAATGTCACATTAAGTTTGACAGTGACATACTTAAGTCAAAAACAAGAATCTGACACTAAAATCCAATTACATAGGTATGAGGGTGAACTGGCTGAGGTTGATTTGGAAAACAGAATAAGGGGTATGGGGGTAGATAAGCAGTGGCAAACATTTAAATAAATAATTCAAAGTTCTCAATGAGAAAGCATTCCGTTGAGAAACAAAAACGCCACAGGAAAAATGATCCAGCCGTGGCTGACTAAAGAAGTTAAGGATAGTATTAGATTAAAAGAAGAGGCTTATAATCTTGAGACGATTAGGAGTAAGCCTGAGGATTGGGAGAGTTTTAGAAACAAGCAAAGGAAAAAACAAATGTTAATAAATAGTGAAAAAATAGAATATCAGAGTGAATTAGCAAGAAATAAAAACATATTGGAACAGCTTCTACAGGTAAAACGGAAAAGAGTAGCAATAGTAAGCATTGGTCCCTTTGAGACTGAGACAGGAGAAATTATAATGGGGAATAAGGAAATGGCAGAGACACTGAACAAAAATTTTGTATCTGTCTTCAGAGTAGAAGCCACAAAAAGCATACCAAAACTCATGACAAACCAAAAGACTAATGAGAGTGATGAACTTAAAGTAATTAATATCTGTAGAGAAAAACTACTGGAGAAACTAATGGACTAAAAGCCTAGACCTGATGACCGACGTCCGAGGATTCTAAGAGGTGGCTGAAGAGGTGGTGGATACATTAGTTGTGATCTTTCAAAATTCCCTAGATTCTGGAATGGTCCCAGCAGATTGGAAGCAAATGTAACGCTGCTGTTCAAGAAAGGAGGGAGACATAAAACAGGGAACTGCAGGCCAGTTAGCCTAACATGTCATCCAGAAAATGGTAGAATCTATTATGAAGAAGGTGTTGACAAGGCACTTAAAAAATTATAATATGATTAGGCAGAGTCAACGTGGTTTTATAAAAGGGAAATCCTATTTGATAAATTTATTAGAGTTTTTTGAGCATGGAACTAGCGGGTTAGATAAAGGGGAACCAGTGAATGAAGTATATTTAGATTTCCAAAAGGCATTTGGTAAAGTGTCACTTAAAAAGGAAGGGCTCATATATTTGAAGGTAAAATATTAGCATGTGTAGAGGGTTGATTAACAGCCAGAAAGCAGAGAGTAGGGATAAATAGGACATTTTCAAGTTGGCAGGTGTCAGTGCTGGGGCCTCAGCTATTTACAATTTATATTAATGACTTAATATGAAGGGACCATCTAAGTTTGCTAATGATACAAAGCTACGTGGGACAGTAAGCTGTGAAAACACAAACAGGTTGCAAAGGGTTAGATGAGTAAGCAATAAGGTGGCAGATAGAGTATAATGTGGGGAAGTGTGAGGTTATTCACTGTGGTTGGAAGAATAGAAAACCAAACTATTTTTTAAATGGGAAGAAACATTTAAATGTTGCTGTTCAGAGAGATTTGGGTGCCCTTACACAGAATGTTAGCATGCAGGTTCAACAAGTATAAGGAAGGCAAATAGCATGCTGGGCTTTATTGCAAGGGGGTTAGAGTAGAAGAGCAAGGAAGTCTTGCTACAATTGTACAGGGTTTTGGTGAGACCACACCTGCAGTACCGTGCACAGTCTTTGTCTCCTTATATCTAAGGAAGGATATACTTGCCTAGGAGGTGATGCAGTGAGGGTTCACTAGATTGATTCCTGAGGTGAGTATTGTCTATGATGAGATGTTGAGTAGAATGGGCCTATACTCTCTGGAGTTTAGAACAATCAGAGATGATCTCATTGAAACTTGTAAGGTTCTGAGAAGCTTTGACAGGATAGTTGCTGAGAGGTTGTTTCCCCTGGCGGGAGAGTCTAGAACTAGAGGGCATATTCTCAGGATAAGGGGGTGGCCATTTAAGACTGAAATGACAAAGAATTTTTTCACTGAGAGTTGTGAATCTTTGGAATTCTCTATCCAGAGGGCTATGGATGCTCGGTCATTCAGTATATTCAAGGCTAGGATTGGCAGCTTTTTGGGCTCAAAAAAGAATCAAGGGATATGTGGATAAGGTGGAAAAGTGCTGTTGAAGTCAGCTTCAGACTCCTATAATGTTCTTACGAAGTTCTGTCTTTCATCATTCTGTCGATGTGCTCTGGTTTAATCAAAGTATTGTCATACCTGCCTTTGCTCTTTGATTTCCATGGTAACACTGCCTGGTAGCCAGTTCACGCGACCCGCCCCCCTTGTGTTACACACTATCCCGTTCGGGCTTCGGACGAGGAACACAGCAGCTCGGGGACGGTTTTAGGGGTGACGCCGTTGTTTTCCGGTTGCTGCTCGGGCTGTCGCGGTGTCGGCAGATTAGCGGAAGTTTCATTTTCGGTTGTTTTTTTTGCTCTCTGGTTAAAATCAATGGAGAAATTGCGGAGAGTTCTAAGCGGCCAGGAGGATGAGGAGCAAGGCCTGACAGCACAGGTAAAATCTCAGCTGTATCTTTTACTGTCACTGAGTGTCCGGCCGAGGCTGCGACTGCTTTCCTCACCTCACCTTTCACTCAGAGTTAATATTGTAGCAGCTCCGCAGACCCCTCCCTCTCCCCCTCATTGCAGAAAGAAGTATTCTCTTTCTTTAATGTATTTTCTGCTTCGATTTCGTATTTTCCTAGCTCCATCTGCACAAGTTTTTTTTGCACCTTTACGATAAACTGTAAAGTATTCGCCGTCAATATCAATCCTGAATCTGGAACTGTTGCAAACTTGGGGTTTATAAGTAGTCGGGGAAAAGTCGAGCCGACCGTCCAGCAAACAGGTGATCCGCGGAAGGACTGTGTTTTTTGTTTCAAGCTTGACTGAAAGTGCGCTGGCCATGGTGACCAGTCTCAAACTGGAGTAAAACATGTGCGAAATGAATGGTGCATATATTGTTTATTTTCTGCAGTAGCCTTATGAATTTTATTCCCTTCCCCTTTAACGCCTTGTATATCTTGTTCTGTGGGCTGCACACATTCTGTGGCTGAGGAAGCGAGTGACGTGTTTCAAAATTTCTGCAATTCGGTTGGTTGCAAGGAAAAACACATCATTAAATTATGGATGATGACATTCAAATTTACCCTTTATGCAATACGGGAAGCAAACGCATATGATCTGCATTCCTAGCTTGCAAAAGTCATATCCCTAAGATTTTTTTCAGATTGTCTTTTCAGCTTCTTCTTCTTCTTTGGCTGGCCTTCTTGTCTTGGGAGACAATGGGTAAGCGCCTGGAGATGGTCAGTGGTTTGTGGATCAGCGCCTGGAGTGGCTATAAAGGCCAATACTAGAGTGACAGACTCTTCCACAGGTACGGCAGATAAAATTGGTTGTCAGGGCTCTTCGCTTGGGCTTTTGTCTTTTTTCCTGCCAACTGCTAAGTCTCTTCGATTCGCCACACTTTAGCTCTGCCTTTATGGCTGCCTGCCAGCTCTGGCGATCGCTGGCAACTGACTCCCACGACTTGTGATCAATGCCACAGGACTTCATGTCACGTTTGCAGATGTCTTTAAAGCGGAGACATGGACGGCTGGTGGGTCTGATACCAGTGACTAGCTCGCTGTACAATGTGTCCTTGGGGATCCTGCCATCTTCCATGCGGCTCACATGGCCAAGCCATCTCAAGCGCCGCTGACTCAGTAGTGTGTATAAGCTGGGGATGTTGGCCGCCTCGAGGACTTCTGTGTTGGAGATACGGTCCTGCCACCTGATGCCAAGGATTCTCCGGAGGCAGCGAAGATGGAATGAATTGAGACGTCGCTCTTGGCTGACATACGTTGTCCAGGCCTCGCTGCCGTAGAGCAAGGTACTGAGGACACAGGCTTGATACACGCGGACTTTTGTGTTCCGTGTCAGTGCGCCATTTTCCCACACTCTCTTGGCCAGTCTGGACATAGCAGTGGAAGCCTTTCCCATGCACTTGTTGATTTCTGCATCGAGAGACAGGTTACTGGTGATAGTTGAGCCTAGGTAGGTGAACTCTTGAAGCAGTTCCAGAGCGTGGTCGCCAATATTGATGGATGGAGCATTTCTGATGTCCTGTCCCATGATGTTTGTTTTCTTAAGGCTGATGGTTAGGCCAGATTTGTTGCAGGGAGCCGCAAACCTGTCGATGAGATTCTGCAGACACTCTTCAGTGTGAGATGTTAATGCAGCATCGTCAGCAAAGAGAAGTTCCCTGATGAGGACTTTCCATACTTTGGTCTTCGCTCTTAGACGGGCAAGGTTGAACAACCTGCCACCTGATCTTGTGTGGAGGAAAATTCCTTCTTAAGACTTGAACGCATGTGAGAGCAGCAGGGTGAAGAAAATCCCAAACAGTGTAGGTGCGAGAACACAGCCCTGTTTCACGCCACTCAGAATAGGAAAGGGGTCTGACGAGGCGCCGCTATGCTGAATTGTGCCTTTCATACTGTCATGGACTGAGGTGATGATACTCAGTAGCTTTGGTGGATATCCGATCTTTTCTAATCGTCTGAAGAGACCACGTCTGCTGACGAGGTCAAAGGCTTTGGTGAGATCAATGAAAGCAACGTAGAGAGGCATCTGTTGTTCGCGGCATTTCTCCTGTAGTTGATGAAGGGAGAACAGCATGTCAATGGTCGATCTCTCTGCTCGAAAGCCACACTGTGCCTCAGGGTAGACACACTCAGCCAGCTTCTGGAGCCTGGTTAAAACAACTCTAGCGAAGACGTTCCCTACTATGCTGAGCAGGGAGATTCCACGGTAGTTGTTGCAGTCACTGCGGTCACCCTTGTTCTTATAGAAGGTTATGTTATTGGCATCGCGCATGTCCTGTGGTACTGCTCCCTCATTCCAGCACAGCCAAAGCAGTTCATGGAATGCACAGAGTATAGCAGGCTTGGCACTCTTGAATTTTTCAGGGGTAATGCCGTCCTTCCCAGGGGCTTTTCCACTGGCTAAAGAATCAGTGGCATCACTGAGTTCTGATTTTGTTGGCTGTTCGTCCAGCTCATCCATGCCTGACAGAGACTTGGCTGCATTGAGGGCGGTCTCAGTGACAACATTTTCCCTGGAGTACAGTTTTAGGTAGTGCTGTACCCAGCAGTCCATTTACTTGCGTTGGTCAGTGATCATGTCCCCTGATTTAGACTTTGGAGGGGGGGAGGGTGGGGGTGCGATCTTCTTCACGGTTGGCGCAAAAGTTCTCTTAATGCCATCATACATTCCTCTGATGTTTCCGGTGTCAGGCCAGCTGAATACGACTGCATTGGTGTTGCCAGTAGTCATTTGTACAGCGCCTAGCTGTTCCTTGTGCAGCGCTTCTGGCTACTTTAAGTGCTATAGATGTTAACTCACTGGGGGCTTTCTTGTAGTTCAACAGTGCAATGCACTTGGCGGCTATGACAGGTTCCAGCTCTTCAAAGTGTAATTAAAACCAGTCTGCATTCTGCTTCTCACGTTTGCCAAAGGTGGTCATTGCTGAGTCATAGATGGCGTCTCTGATGTGGGCCCACTTGGTCTCTGCATTCTCTGTAGGAGTGTTTTGAAGGGCTTTTTCAAGTGAATTTAGAAACTTATGTAACAGCTGTGGATAAGAAATTCTGTTCGTGTTGATGCGCGGGCGGCCCTTCTGCTTGGAGTGATGTAGCTTCTTTGGTTTGAGTCTATCTTTGCTGCACACCAGGGAATGGTCGGTGTCGCAGTCTGCACAGTGGAAGCTGCGTGTGATTTGGACACTGTTTATCGAGGCTCGCCTTGTGATAATGAGGTCCGCTGGTGCCAACGACGTGATCTTGGGTGCCTCCATGAAACCTGGTGACAGGGATTTGTATGAAAGAACGAGTTGGTGATGCTGAGGTTGTGATGGGTACACAACTCCAGCAGTCTCTGTCCATTCTCATTCATCCTTCCAATGCCATAGCTCCCCAGGCAGGAGGGCCATTAGTCATGGTCGGCCCCCACCCTGGCGTTAAAGTCCTCCAGCAGGAACAAATGTTCGGTATTGAGAGTGCTACTAATGATGTTATGGAGTTCCTCGTAGAACTGGTCTTTAACTTCAGGTGGGGAGCAGAGTGTTGGAGCATAGATGCTGAGTAGGTGTACTGGACCAGAGGCGGTGAGCAGTCGGATGGACAGTATGCGTTCCAAGCCATTTGAAGGTCATATCATTTCCATGTATTTATGCATATCTGAAATGTAAGCTCTCCTTTATTACACAGTTTTGTTGCTGAGGGCTTCAAATGTTCGGAACTTTAATGCAGCACTTACTAGTAGTAAAGCAGTGAATTATATTTTGTATTCAGTTTGTCAAAACCTCTGGCCGCAATCTATCTTTCATACTTTAAGTAATTTATTGTGATGTAATTCTAAGTAACTGAGACTTCTGACAGAAAGCAGCCTTTTGGCTCTTCTCTGCCTCAAGTTCTTGAATGTCTGTTTCTTGGCAACCGGAACTAGATGCTGTATTCAAGGTGGGATCTAAATAAGGCTGTTACAACAATAGAAGCAAAATACTGCGGATGCTGGAAATCTGAAATAAAAACAGAAAATGCTGGAAATACTCAGGTTTGGCAGCATCTGTGGAGAGAGAAACAGTTAATATTTCAGGTCTGTGACCTTTCATCAGAACTGGCAAAAGTTAGAAATGTAATAGGCTTTGAGCAAGTGAAAGGGGGCAGGGAGAAGGGAAGGTGTGTGATAGGGTGGAGGGCAGGAGAGATTAAATGATAGAGATGTCACAGACAAAAGGCAAAGGGAGTGGTACTGGTTGTAGTAAAAGACAAAATATGAGTCCAGAGAGAGTGTTAATGCCAGAATAATGAATAGCTCTGTCCGAAAGCAAAATCATGAAAACGAGTTTAAGACAGGCACATGGTTAAAAAATAAAATAATTAACAGTGGCAGTAATGCTTTGAAATCATTGAACTCAATGTGGAGTCCAGAAGGCCGAATCGGAAGAAGAGGTGGTGTTCCTCAAGCTTACATTGAGCTTCATTGGAACACTTTGCCAGGCCAAGGACAGAAGTGTGGCCGTGAGAGCGGGGTGGTGAATTAAAATGACAACTATTAGCATTCCATTTGCCTTTTCTTCCATGACACCTCTGTCATTTAATGTCTCCTGCCCTGCACCTTATTACACACCTTCACTTTTGTCCTTCTTTTCCCCCTCCCCCCCCCACTTACACTTGTTCAAAGCCGATTACATTTCTAACTTTTGCCAGTTCTGATGAAAGGTCACAGACCTGAAACGATAGTTCTATTTCTGACTCCAAAGACTGCTACAATGTTTGTCACTACTTCCTCTAACATATTCTGTTTTGGCCGTGTAGTCCACTATCCTATTGGCTTTGCTTATTTCTGCTTCACATTGATTGGACATAGAATCACTCCTAAGTAAGATTCTAAGTCCAATTCTGACAAAAGATTATCGACCTGAAACGTGAACTGTTTCTGTCTCCACAGATGCTACCTGGCCTGCTGAGTGTTCACAGCATTTTCTGATTTTAGTTCAGATTTCCAGCATCTGCAGTGTTTTGCTTTTGTTTCTCCTAAGTTTCTGTCAGCTTCATTCTTAGCTAGCTCTACACCATTTGTGGAGTATGCATGTTTATTTTTCCTTCCTATGTGCTCAACTTTACACTAGTCTGGATTAAATTTCATCGATTGTTCTGCCCACTCCTCCAACTCTTGTTATTTTTGATCTGCTTCCTGTGATTCCACTTTAGCTTAGTGACATCTGCAAATTTGACTACTTAGCATTGAGCTTTTGAATCCAGGCCATTTATGTAAGTTAGGAACAATTACATCTTTTGAAGACAGCTGTGACATGAATGTATTTTAACACATACTAGGAACATGTAAATGCTTAAGTTTGCTGGTGTATTTCATGACACAGGAATTTAATTTCATATATCCAACCTCTGGAAATTAGGGTTCATGGAATTGCCCGACAGTCTTCTATAATTGTGCTGTGTATTGGTACAGTAGGAGTAGTATATTTTATTTTAAAAACAAACAACATTTTCATGTGCCACTTGATTGCAGTAGAAAGTATTCCATTAAATTGTTCACCATATCACTTAATATGGTCATCTTCAAGATCTAACTTCTTTTCGGACAACCCATGGATCATGTAATTGACTCACCATCTGAGCTTTTGTGATACCTGCCTCAAACTTGCATACAAGAGGTGGCTTGTAATTCCGAGTTAATGCTTCCATGTGAGTGTAGTAATGCGGTTCGTTTTGTTTTCAGTCAAGTCCAGTTAGCTATTTAGTCCTTGATTTACTATAATGGTTTTCCCCCAAAATGGCCAACTTATTCATATTGCAATCTGAGATTGAATAAGTAGTCCTTGAGCGTGGTCTCTGAAAGGATCATTCAGCTTATTAAGCTCTGTCATTTAAATTATTGTGTCGGGCAAACCAAGATTATTTTTCACTCAGTCATTGCCATCAGACTGTTTTCTGTTACATGTTGGCATTGCTTAGTCATATTTATACAATAAACTACCAAGCACAAGCTATTACATCAATACCTAGGCATTAATCAATCTTACTCAAGCATCAGATCTCTAACCTTTTTGAGTGAATATGTTTCTTAATTCCTTTAAAAATGGAGGTAGCTCATTCTATGTACTAAGTAAAAGAGTAAGTATGTTAAAATCAGATTATCTCAGTGGGTGGTTTGGATTTGCTGAATCTATTAAATATTCAAAGCCAAACTCCAAATTTTTGAACTTTGACCTTTGAGATTTCTGTTGGGTTATGTTCAAAATACAACCGTACATAAGAACTAGGAGCAGGAGTAGGCCGTCCGGCCCCTCGAGCCTGCTCCGCCATTCAATAAGATCATGGCTGATCTTTTCGTGGACTCAGATCCACTTACCCGCTCTCTCACCATATCCCTTAATTCCTTTATTGTTCAAAAAGATATCTACCTTAGCTTTAAAAACGTTTACTGAAGTAGCGTCAACTACTTCACTGGGCAAGGAATTCCATAGATTAACAACCCTCTGGGTGAAGAAGTTCCTTCTCAATTCAGTCCTAAATCTGCTCCCTCTAATCTTGAGGCTATGCCCTCTTGTCCTAGCTTCACCTGCCAGTGGAAACATCCTCTCTACTTGTATCTTATCTATTCCTTTCATAATTTTATATGTTTCTATAAGATCCCCCCTCATTCTTTCTTTCTGAATTCCAATGAATATACATCCCAATGTGCAACTTTCCCGCCCCCCCCCCCCTCCAGCTCCAGCTTTTTCATTTCCTATTTTACCATTGGCAGATGTTCCCTCAGCACTATACCACAACCCCCACCCACCCTGCCTCCCAGAACTCCCTCAGCCTTTTCATCTTTGTTTCAAAATATCTTGATATTGGAAAAATGCACTAAAAATATACATACTTAGACTGTCCAAATTATTATTGAGATGGCATCAATGTCCCCTCTAATTTTTTTCACTGTGTGTGGCCTGTTTATTTCAGTGCATGGTACCTTTACATATTTTTGCATGGCTGCACATGCATAGTATCTTAGAGGGGAAAGCTTCTGAGTGGACTGCACTGTACCTTTCGGGTTGCTACGTGGCCATGCATGCTACTTACAGGGAACATTGGATGACATGCCCAACAACAGCTTATGTTACTCATTTTTTATTTATTTAAAGAAAGACCTGGCATTTATATTGCATCTCATACAACCTCAGGACATCCTGAACCTCTTTACAGTCAATTAAGTACTTTCAAAGGGTAATCACATTTTTAGTGTAGGAACCATGACAGTCAGTTTGCGCTCAGCAAAATCCCACAAACATTAATGAAATAAATGAGCAGATTATCTCATTTTAGTTGTTGGTTGAGTGATAAATGTCTGCCAGGAGAATGGGAGAACTTCCCTGCTCTTTGCATAATGCCTTGTGATCTTTTACGGACACTGAATGTATAATTAACTATATTTGGATTCCCCATTTGCCACATATGGCTAATGTATTGGACAACACTGCTGTAACAGAATCAGTTCTAATCTGTTATCTGCAAGTTAACCAACAGAGTAATTATATCTGAAAGTGGTGCTTTGCCAGTATCTCAGCCTTTTTCCTTTGTTGAAGCATATTTGGATGGTACAAAAGCATATCTGGCCAAAAATGAGCTAATGAATTTGTGGAGCGTTTATTGTTTTAAAATTGGGAGCAGTACAGTTTCATACTTCTCAGTTAAACTGAGGAAATGCTGGTTTGACATCGTCAGATCTGATATGTTAGCACAAATGTGCGAGCTTGTGCTGTTGAATAGTAGCAGCATTGTTTTTCTCCCCCCACAAATGCTGTTTGTCTAACTTGTTACCATAGACCTTGTGATTATAGGACGAGTCAGTGCATTGAGGCTTGCACAGCCTAACAGAACAAGAGCTTTCTCTTTTTAATAAAAACAAAAAATGCTGGAAATATTCAGGTCTGGCAGCATCTGTAGAGAGAGAGAAACAGAGTTAACATTTCAGGTCAATGACCTTTCATCAGAACTGGTAAAGGTTAGAAATGTAATAGGTTTTAAGCAAATAAAGCAAGGTTGGGGCAAAAGATAACAAAAGGGAAGGTGTTGATAGGACAGAGGGTCACGGAGCAAAGGCAAAGGGTGTGTTAATGGTGTGGTGAAAGACAAAGCAGTGCAGAGAGGGTGTTAAATGACAGAATGATGCACAGCCCTGGCCAAAAGCACAAACATGAAAAAAAAACAGTGGGTGGGCACATGGTAAAAAAATGAATGATGAAACGAACTAAAATAAAATGAAAAAGGGGGGTGGCTGTCATGCTCTGAAATTATCGAACTCCATGTTCAGTCTGGTAGACTGTAGCATGAAAAATCGGTAAATGAGATGCTGTTGCTGTTCCTCAAGCTTGCGCTGATGTTCACTGGAACGCTGCGGCAAGACCAGGACACACACGTGGGCATGAGAGCAGGTGGGTGTGTTGCAATGGCAAGCGACAGGAAGCTCGGGGTCATGTTTTCGGACTGAGCAAAGGTGTTCCGCAAAGCGGTCGCCCAGTCTGCTTTCGGTCTCTCCAATGTAGAGGAAACTCCTTACTCGTCCCTTCCCAAGTAAAAGGTGTTGCTATGGGTACCCGCATGGGTCCTAGTTATGCCTGTCTTTTTGTGGGATATGTCGAACATTCCTTGCTCTAGTCCTCCTTGGGCCCCCTCCCACAACTCTTTTTCTGGTACATTGATGACTGTGTCCGTGCCCTTCCTGCTCCTGTTCCGAACTGGAAAACTTCATCAACTTTGCTTCCAATTTCCATCCTTCTCTCACCTTTACATGGTCCAAAACAGACACTTCCCTTCCCTTCCTCGACTTCTCTGTCTCACAGTGGCGCAGTGGTTAGCACCGCAGCCTCGCAGCTCCAGCGACCCAGGTTCAATTCTGGGTACTGCCTGTGTGGAGTTTGCAAGTTCTCCCTGTGTCTGCGTGGGTTTCCTCTGGGTGCTCCGGTTTCCTCCCACAGCCAAAAGACTTGCAGGTTGATAGGTAAATTGGCCATTATAAATTGCCCCTAGTATAGGTAGGTGGTAGGGGAATATAGGGACGGGTGATGATGTGGTAGGAATATGGGATTAGTGTAGGATTAGTATAAAGGGTGGTTAATGGTCGGCACAGACTCGGTGGGCCGAAGGGCCTGTTTCAGTGCTGTATCTCTAAATCTAAAAAAAATCTAAAATCATCTCTGCGGATAAGCTGTCTACCAATATTCATTATAAGCCCACAGACTCCCACAGCTACCTCGACTACACTTCTTCACACCCTGCCTCCTGTAAGGATTCCATTCCACTCTCCCAGTTTCTCCATCTGTGACACATCTGCTCTGATGATGCAACCTTCCACAACAGCGCTTCTGATATGTCTTCCTTATTCCTCAACTGAGACTTCCACCCCCCCCCCCCCCCCCCCCCCCCCCCACCACGCTGTGCTTGACAGGGCCCTCAGCCGTGTCTGGCCCATTTCCTGCACTTCCACCCTCACCCTTCTCCTCCCTCCCTGAACCGCAACGGGGTTCCCCTTGTCCTCACTTTCCACCCCACCAGTCCCCACATCCAAAGGATCATCCTCTGCCATTTCCGCCACGTCCAGCATGATGCCACTACCAAACGCATCTCCCCCTCCCTCCCCTGTCAGCATTCTGAAGGGATTGCTCCCTCCGCGAAACCCTGGTCCACTCCTCCATTATCCCCGACACCTTGTCCCCTTCCCACGACATTTTCCCATGCAATCGCAGGATTACCTGCCCATTTACCTCCTCTCTCCTCACTATCCAAGGCCCCAAACGCTGCTTTCAGGTAAAGCAGCTATTTACTTGTACTACTTTCAATTTAGTATACTGTATTCGCTGCTCACAATGTGGTCTCTACATTGGGGAGACCAAACGCAGATTGGTTGACCGCTTTGCGAAACACCTTTGCTCAGTCCGAAAACATGACCCCGAGCTTCCTGTCGCTTGCAATTGCAACACACCCACCTGCTCTCATGCCCACATCTCTGTTCTGGTCTTGCCGCAGTGTTCCAGTGAACATCAATGCAAACTCGAGGAACAGCAACAGCATCTCATTTACCGATTTTGCATGCTACAGTCTACCGGGCTGAAATTTGAGTTTGATCATTTCAGAGCCCCTCTTTTTTTATTTTTAGTTTTATTTTTTATTTTACTTTTATTTTAGTTCGTTTCATCATTCATTTTTTTACCATGTGCCCGCCCACTTTTTTTTCCATGTTTGTGCTTTTGGCCAGGGCTGTTCATCATTCTGTCATTTAACACCCTCTCTGCACTAACACTTTGTCCTTCACCACACCATTAACACACCCTTTGCCCTTGCTCCGTGACCTTCTGGTCAGTTATTCTCTGTGACCCTCTGTCCTATCAACACCTTCCCTTTTGTTATCTTTTTTCCCCACCCCGGCTTTATTTGCTTAAAACCTATTACATTTCTAACCTTTGCCAGTTCTGATGAAAGGTCACTGACCTGAAATGTTAACTCTGCTTCTTTCTTCACAGATACTGCCAAACCTGCTGAGTATTTCCAGCAATTTTTGTTTTTATTTCAGAGTTCCAGCAACTGCAGTATTTCACTTTCAATTTAAGGATTTTCTTTTTGTTGGAAGGAGGATATGTGGTTATAGAAACATGAATTGATTGCAGTGCAGAAATAGGCCATTTGATAAATTGTATCCATGTCAGCGCTCTGAAAGATCAACTCAGCTACTCCATTCCCCTGCCCTTTCCCCATAGACCAAAATTTGTTTCTCCTCAGGTGCTTATCCAGATCCTTTTTGAAAACTTTGATTGAATCTGCCTACGCCGCACTCTCAGACAGTGCATTCCAGATACTAACCACTTGCTCTGCAAAAAAGTTTTCCTCCTGTCACAGTTGATTCTTTTGCTAATCACCTTAAAATCGGTGTGTTCTAGTCCTCGACCCTTCCACCAATGCGCACATTTTCTGTCTAGACCCCTCATGATTTTGAACATCTCTATCAATTCTCCTCTCAACCTTCTCTTTAAGGAGAACAGCTTCTCCAATCTATGCACAACTGTTGTCACTCATCTCTGGAACTATTCTTGTGAATCTTTTCTGCAACCAGTCTTTACGGAGAACAGACTCTTCAATCTATCCATGTGTAATTGAAGTCACTGATCTCTGGAACCACTCCCATAAATATTTTCTGCAACCTCTTTAAAGCTTTCACATCCTTCCTAAAGTGTGGTGCCCAGCATTGGGCACAATACTGCATTGAGTCCGAACCAGTGTTTTAGAAACATTCACCATAACTTAATTGCTTTTATACTTTGTCTCTATTTATAAAGCCCGGGATCCCGTATGCCTTTGTAACCACTTTCTCAACCTGCCCTGACACCTTCAACAATTTGTGTACTGGTCCCTCTGTTCCTGCACCCCCATCAGAACTGCACCCTTTATTTTATATTGTTTCTTCTCAATCTACCTACCAAAATGTATAGATTCGCACTTCTCTGCATTAAATTTCATCTGCCATATGTTTGCCCATTCCATCAGCCTGTCTATGTCCTCTTGAAATCTGTCACTATCCTCCTCACTGTTCAAAATACTTCAAGTTTTGTGTTATCTGCAAATTTTGAAATTGTGCCCTGTACACCCAAGTCGAAGTCATTCGTATATAGCAAGAAAAGTCGTCCTAGTATTGACCCCTGGGGAACCCCACTGTGTACCTTCCCCCAGTCCAAAAAACAACAGTTCACCACTACTGTTTTCCTGTCACTCAGCCAGCTTCGTATTCGTGCTGCCACTGTCCTTTTTTTGGAAGCTCAGCTCAAGTTCAGTTAGGATGGTGATGTTGTAATGGTATGCATTAGCCTAATAGCAGGACCGAAGAGAGGTTTTTCCAGCAAGTGTAACTGTTCCCTTATTTATTAAGGCAGGGCCTTGGGCAGCAATGCTGTATAATACAAGGGATGTTAACTGGAATATCTCCACAACAAGAAAACATTTCTTTTATCTGCATCTTTCTACTAGACTAATGGTACTCCTAAACATTCCCAGCATGTAGTTTTTCAGTTGCTGTTAGTGTACTGAATTTTGCCCCACAGCGGTTGTGCAGCATAAATTGAGGTATCAGAAGCTTATCTATATCAAATAGTGTTATTACGATGGTGCTGAACATAGCTTTAAAAATCACTGTCTATGAGCAGGAAATGGGTTTCTTACTTTCAGTAAAGACCTCAGGCCTTTAGACTCTGGCTCTCTCAATACACCGAACCTGGGGTCCACAAGTATGTTTCATTAGTATAAATTATCTACATTTCTGTTTTTCTGCCTGCTGTTAAAATACTGAATAGCTTCAAAATTAATTGTTTAATATCCTTTTTGCGGAAACATATTATGCAGTACTACTTGTTTAAACAATATGCACCTAAGCATCAACAGTTTGTGTTCTAGCTTGTTGTCCATAACCTTGTCTACTACCAATAACATTGCATCACCTATGTTTTTGCATACACACAAAACTGGCACATAAACACTTGTAAGTAATGGGCTCCAAAAAGGATTTTTAATTGTTATCTTAAAGCAAGAGATCCTCACCTAAGGTGAAGAGAGAAGTGGAGAAGGAAGGATTTAGGGAAGAAATTTAAAATAGTAAGACTGAGATGACAACAAAATACTTGGCCACCAATGGTGGAGTGAAACGAGGTGCAATTACACAAGAGGCTAGAGTCAGAAATTTATAAGCCCAGAGACAGGTTGCAGGGATACAATTGAATGGAGTGAGGTTCTGAAGGGATTTAAGGACCAGGGCAATGGTTCCATATGTTTCATGGGGCTCTGGGAGCTAATGTCGGTCATGAGGCAGAGTGTGATTAGTTTGAAGGGCTCAGTGCAGGCAGAACATGACATTTGCTTTTCGAGGAGTTGGAGTTAATGGAAGGTGGACTAAGAAAAGCCAGCAAGGAGGATATTAGAGGGTTCATAGCTCAAGTTGGATGTGAACAATACAGGAAAGTTAGTAAATTTGCTTCAATACGGTACTGCTCCCAGTCTGGTAGTAACTCAATTTTAAAATTTGAATCGTTGTTTTCAAATGCCTTCATGGCCTTGCCTCTCCTTATCTCTCTAATATCCCCCAGTCTTACAACCCTCTGATATCTCTGTGCCCCTCCAATTCTGGTTTCTTACACATCCCCAATTTTTTTCAGTCCTGCACCATTGGCGGCTGTATCTTCAGCTGCCTTTGCGCTGAGCTCTGGAGTTCCCTTCCCAAACCTCTCCACCTTTCTTTCTGTCTTCCTTTTAAGATGCTCATCAAATATACCTCTATGAACAAGCTTTCAATCATCTGTCTTAATATCTCCTTATATGGCTTGGTGTCAAATATTGTTTGATAACACTCCTCTGAACTGCCTTGGGACGATTTGCTATGTTAAAGGTGCTATATGAATGCAAGTTGTTGTTGCTCTGGTTTTCTAAGTTCTCAATTCAGTTTTTTAATTGTTCATTATTGGGCAGTGTATGGTATCATACTTGCCTATGAACCAGAAGGTTCTGAAATCAAGTCCCATTCCATAGATTGACCACATAATTTCAGGCTTGTACTTCAGGGCTGAAGGAGTGCTACATTGTCAAAGATGTTGGAGCAGATTTTACTGGAGAAGGGGGTTACATAGGATATATGGCACAGAAACAGGCCATTTGGCCCACCCAGTCCATGCCAGCATTTATGTTCCATTCGAGCCTTCTCCCATTTTCCCTCATCGAAATCTATTATCGTAACCCTCTATTCCCTTCTCCCTCGTGCTTGCCTATCTTCCCCTTAAATACGTCTATACTATTCACTTCAACCACTCCCTGTGGTAACGAGTTCAACATTCTCGCACTCTCTGGGTAATGAAGTTTCTTCTGAATTGTTACGACAGTGCTTCTGTATATTTTGTTCGGGTCTTTTGAGAACTCATGTATTTTAGAATTATGGACATTGTTTTATTTGGGAAAGGTCATAAGGTCTTTTGGACTTGGTTTGTAAACAGCCCTTACTGGAGGTCGCCTGTCTTCAGATAATTACCCAGCAGGGGTTTTTTGACTCGGGGTAGATGTTTACAGAGAAGTGACAGGTCAAGATTTATAGGGATCAGGAGGCTTGACTCTTGTGATATTGTTTTGGTTTCACATTGGACAGTCAGTTGGAGTTTTAAAAAGAACAGCCATGAGCAATCACCCCAGCTCAGCCTTCTCCATCTCTTTGAAAAGCTTGCCAACTTTTCCATCTCTTTGAGAAGCTATTTGAAGCGAGTGTAAGGAATAGAGAAATTGATGCTGCATTCCTCCTGAAATGCAGGGCGCCAAAAACCCCTGATCACACATTTCGCCTGGAAAATCTGCCAAACTGATCTTCAACATCGCCAAAAAGAACTGTTCTAGAAATATTCCAGCGACAGCCAACCACGCGTATTTGGGATGCCAAACCAAAAAAGGGACAACTGACCTCTTTCAATATCTTTTTATTTTTTCAAGAATTAGCAAGTATTTGGCCAAAGTATTTTTTGTCTTTTTTTTGTAACTCTAAAAAGAATATCTCTCTCTTTCAGTTTGTGTGTGTGTGTACGCATGCGTGTGAGGAGCTAAGGTATTTCACTCTGTTAATGCTTTGCTTCGTTACTGGTTAAGTCTTGTTTTATAATAAACTGATAACCCTGTTTATTAAAGAAACCTGGTTGGTGTATTTTATTCTGGGATAAAGAGTAGAGTCTATGATTGACCGTATCGGTAACTGGGTAAACATTTAAATATACGTTGTGACCTGTGGAGTAGTGGAACTAGAAAAGACAGTGGACTCCTCCCACCTCGGTCGTAACAGAATTTCCTATTGGATATCTTAATGACTATATTATATTGATGGCCTCTATTTATGCTCTTCTCCACAAGTGATAGGATTCTCTCAGTATCCATTCTATCAATACCTTTTATATAATTTTAAAGCTCTCTATTAGGTCACCCCTCAGTTGCCTTTTTTTCAAGAGAAAAGAGGCCCACCCTGTTCATCCTTTCCTGATGTGTATACACACATTTCTGGTATCATCCTTGTAAATCTTCTCTGCGCCCTCTCCAGTGCCTCTACGTCCATTTTTATAATATGGGGACCAGAGCTGCACGCAATTCTCTTAAGCGTGGTCTAATCAAGGTTCGCTACGGGATTAGCATAACTTCCCTACTTTTCAGTTCTCTCCCTCTAGAAATAAAGCCTGGTGTTTGGTTCGTTTTTTTTTAATGGCTTTGCTAACCTGTGATGCAACTTTTAGTGATTAGTGTGTCTGTACTCCGAGATCCCTTTGTTCCTCTATTCCACCTAGATTTTCACATTCTGAGTAATAAGTGGCCTCCCTATTCTTCCTACTAAACTGTACTACCTCACATTTATCTATGTTGAACTTCATTTGCCAATTATTTGCCCATTCTGCAAGTTTAGTCCTGCCCTCAATTTTTTGCAGTCCTCTCGGTATTGACTTTCCCTCCCAATTTGGTTTCATCCCCCAATTTAGGAATAAGGTTTTTGATTCCAAAGTCCAAATTGTAAATGTAAATTGTGAACAGCAGTGGTCCCAGCACCGAACCTTGTGGAACACCACTTTCCACCTTCTGCCACTGGTAATAACTACATTACTCCCACACTCTGCTTTCTGTCTTGAAGCTAGCTAGCAATCCATTCTGCCACTTGTCCCCTGACTCTGCATTCTCTGACCTTATTTGTCTATTATGGGGCACCGTATCAAAGGCCTTTTGAAAATTCAGATAAATTATATCTACTGCATTACCATTGTCTACTTTCTCTGTTATCTCCTCAAAGAATTCAATAAGGTTGGTCAAGCAAGATTTTCCCTTTTGAAATACATGCTGACTATCATTATTATATTCTTTTTAGATGTTCTTCTATTCTCTCCTTTAGTGAGGATTCCATCATTTTTCCTACCAACTGTGTTAAAAGTTAACTGGTCTATAAATTTGTTCTGTCCTCCTTAGATATAGGAATTGCATTAGCTTATCCACCAGTCTTCTGGCACTGCACCCTTTTCTAACAAATTGTTAAATATGTGTAATAATGCCTGTGCTATCTCTTCCCTGGACTATTCTAAAATGCGTGGATGTAATCCATCTGAACCTCTTTCAGCTTGATTAGTTTATTCAATACATTCTTTTTTTTAAATGCAATTATTACTCATCTCGTTATTCAGTGTCATGTCTACCTGTTCTATCCCCCTGGTAAATACTGATGCAAAATAATTATTTAATAATTCTGCCATCTCTCTATCGTTACCTGTAGTGTTATCCTGTCTATCCCTTAATGGTTCTATTCCCATCCCAGCCATTTTCTTTATATAGGTGCACCTGTAAAATATATTTTACA